>NC_060122.1:433504565-436004565 GCF_021461395.2 Schistocerca americana
AGCACTATGGGACTTAACATCTGTGGTCATCAGTCCCCTGGAACTTAGAACTACTTAAACCTAACTAACCTAAGGACATCACACACATCCATGCCCGAGGCAGGATTCGAACCCGCGACCGTAGCAGTCCCGCGGTTCCGGACTGAGCGCCTAGAACCGCTAGACCACCGCGGCCGGCGTAGTACAAGTACTAGGAGAATTGCGAGAATAGAAGGCGTTAGGGATATGAAGATCAGGAATATTCTGCATAAAAATCTTTTGTAACCGTGTCACCTTCGATAGGTGCAAGGATTAAATGAGGCAGACTTTCAGACAAGAATAGCGTTCTTTCAACGCGTGTTAGGACGGTCTGCTAGCATGGACCTTAGTCACTGATAAGGTTGGTTTTTCAAGTGATGGTATTTCAATTATCATAATAATCACATACGGGCTTATGAAAAAGATCACGAAATGCGACAAGACAGACATCAACAGAGGTTCTGGCTGAACGTGTGGTGTGGAATCACTTATGGTCTTCTCATTGCCCCCTATTTACTCCCGCAATGTCTTACTGGACAGACGTATCTACAGTTTCACAGGCATGGGGTGCTTCATTTACTTGATAATGTATCTCTAGAAGTCATTCAATGAATGTGGTTTAAGCATAATGCTGCTCCACTTCACTTTGCACAGACAATTCCCCAGTACTCGACAATCATTATCCGAACACGTGAAATGTTCGACGAAGATCCATTGCATAGCCTACCCGATCGCCAGATTCGAATATAAAGGATTTTTCCCGTTGGGCAAGTTTAAAATCCTTTCTGTGTTAAAGTCCCTTATCCAGTTTCCATGTTTTGAGGGAGCGAATCTGTAACTGATGTGGTAAGATATGGAACGCACCATAGGAGTTTTCAGAACGTACAGCGAAGTGGAAGCATGGAGGCAGGAGTTGGTCATTTTGAGCAATTTGGTAAATGTACCATTTTTGCGCCGTGAATAATAAATCCTTCCATACCACCCAAAGGTAGATTTTCGAATCCATGTTCGTGCTAACCTTAAGTAATATTTTGATGTCGAGAATAAATCCCTGAAGTTTATGACACGTGTTTTTATACTCCCTTTGTCGTACAATGGGAAACACACACTTCCACGCTCTTTACAACTGTTTGAAGTGTGCAGATGTAGAAACAGAGTATACAGTGATAATTGAGTATTGCTGGTAGGGTCACGTTTAGTATCTACACACTCGTACGCCTAAGATGTTGTGCGGCCCGTACTAGTTGAAATTTTGTGATAACTAACCAGCAGAAATAGAATTATAGAGCAATTTTTAATTAAAAATCAACAATACAGCATTCGAGGCTTACTATTTCAGCCTGTAAAATTTACTACACAATTTAAGGTTTAATGAATTGTGATATTAAATCACGAAAAGAATTTGAGAAATAAAGGTATTTAATACAATTGATTTATATGGCTATGAAAACTATTTTTTAAGTATAAAAGGACAAAAAACTGAGATTCATAACCATGCAAAAACCATTACTTCAATTCCAAGGATAACATATTACTAACATGCCGATGAGCTAGAACATTATGAATACCTGATTAATAACATGTTGGTCTATCTTTGAAATGCAGTACAGCATTGTAACATGTATTCGAGGAGTCCTTGGTAGATTTCCGAAATTATTTAGCTGCAGGTGTCCACGCTAAGGTCACTCAATTCCAGTTATGGGCCGGTCGTCTGTGAGCCTGGATTTGACGCCCGATAGCCTCACAGATGTGTTCTACCTGGTTCTCATCAGGCGAACATGGTGGCCAAGTCACCAGTATGGGTTCACTATGATGCATCACAAACTACTGTAGCACGAGTCTAGCTTTGTGACAAGGACAAGTATCATGCTGGAAAAAGTCATTGTCTTTGCAGAAGGTAAGAAGTACGCAATAATGTTCACGGAGTCTACAGCTACATGGTACCTTCGATTATTATCACAGGTGAAAGTCCGCCATAGCGTAATATCGCCTCCACAAGCCTGCGTCCATGACGCAGTGCATGTTTCAAGCAACCGTTCGCCGGGATGACGGTGTATCTGGACACGACCATCGACCATTCCATTGATCCCAATCCCAATGATCCTAAGCTCACTGCAGTCGTAATTGATGATATCATTGTTCTTCGTGTTTAGTGTTATTACAGGCCTGGTAGTATACACACGGGGCATGAACAGAGTCAGATGCTGAGTTACCGCTGTTATATTTACCGTTACCCTTAAATCCCATCAGCCATTTCGTCGGATTCTTGTTGGCATCTCCATAGACGCTGGTGGATGCCTTATCTGCATCTGCCTTATCCACGCTTTTTGATCCACTTGTACTTTGACAGTGCAGACCGTAGAATAAATGTGCTGTTTCTATTCGGGTTCCTGCCCATGAAGGCACTTGCTAAGTCTTATTGGCACCACGGCAATTGCGATGTCCGAGATATCCGACGCCTCCTCATTCTACGTCATGTAGAATCCCCGCGACTCAAACACCAATTACGTTACTAGAGTCTTCAAGACGAACTAACGCTTATGCCTAAAAATACGTTCATCAAGCAAATATGAATGTACAAACGGAACCGAACTGCCAATCTCGACAAAGAGTACTCTTAGTTACACTATCTGACAAAAAATAAAATAAAATTTATGCTAAGACCGGGATTCGAACCCAGGTCTCTTGCTCAGTAGGAAGATATGGTGACCACTACGCCAGCCCGGCGCATGGACTTTGCACAGCTGCAAAGGCTATCCTAGCTTGCCTCCTTCCTCAGTCCAAATCCCTATTCACGCCTCAGCCCTCTTGGTGTTTGCTTGCTGAGGTGCCATTCCATTACAACGCAGTTCGAGTTTGGGGGGAATACCAAGTGACCTGACGAGTGAACAGGAGTTTGGATTGAGGAGGGAGGCGTGTTACGGTAGTCTATGCAGTTGTGCAAAGCCACTGTGGCAGGATGGCTTCGTGGCTAACACATATACCGTGTGAGTAGGAGACCTGGCTTTGAATCTCATTCACAGTACAAATTTTAAGTCATCGCTTCAACATGCATGTACGCATCGCAGATGTTCGAGCCTTTAAAATTCAAAACAATTAAATACACGAAAGATGTGGTCGAATGTCAGCGCAACTTCGTGCATTTACACACCATCCGTGGATATGTAAATGAGCTGCAGCTGTCTGCAACAGGGTGAACGCCCTCCAGAGTGTATTACTGTTGCACGGGCTTAGTGTTATTACAGGCCTGGTTGTTGTTGTTGTTGTCTTCAGTCCTGAGACTGGTTTGATGCAGCTCTCCATGCTACTCTATCCTGTGCAAGCTTCTTCATCTCCCAGTACTTACTGCAACCTACATCCTTCTGAATCTGCTTAGTGTATTCATCTCTTGGTCTCCCTCTACGATTTTTACCCTCCACACTGCCCTCCAATGCTAAATTTGTGATCCCTTTATGCCTCAGAACATGTACTACCAACCGGTCTCTTCTTCTTGTCAAGTTGTGCCACAAACTCCTCCTCTCCCCAATTCTATTCAATACCTCCTCATTAGTTACATGATCTACCCATCTAATCTTCAGCATTCTTCTGTAGCACCACATTTCGAAAGCTTCTATTCTCTTCTTGTCCAAACTATTTATCGTCCATGTTTCACTCCCATACATGGCTACACTCCATACAAATACTTTCAGAAACGACTTCCTGACACTTAAATCTATACTCGATGTCAACAAATTTCTCTTCTTCAGAAACGCTTTCCTTGCCATTGGCAGTCTACATTTTATATCCTCTCTACTTCGACCATCATCAGTTATTTTGCTCCCCAAATAGCAAAACTCATTTACTACTTTAAGTGTCTCATTTCCTAGTCTAACTCCCTCAGCATCACCCGACTTAATTCGACTACATTCCATTATCCTCGTTTAGCTTTTGTTGATGTTCATCTTATACCCTCTTTTCAAGACACTGTCCATTCCGTTCAACTGATCTTCCAAGTCCTTTACTGTCTCTGACAGAATTACAATGTCATCGGCGAACCTCAACGTTTTTATTTCTTCTCCATGGCCTTTAACACCTACTCCGAATTTTTCTTTTGTTTCCTTTACTGCTTGCTCAATATACAGATTGAATAACATCGGGGACAGACTACAACCCTGTCTCACTCCCTTCCCAACTGTTGCTTCCCTTTCATGCCCCTCGGCTCTTATAACAGCCATCTGGTTTCTGTACAAATTGCAAATAGCTTTTCGACCCCTGTATTTTACCTCTGCCACCTTTACAATTTGAAAGAGAGTATTCCAGTTAACATTGTCAAAAGCTTTCTCTAAGTCTACAAATGCTAGGAACGTAGGTTTGCCTTTCCTTAATCTAGCTTCTAAGATAAGTCGTAGGGTCAGTATTGCCTCACGTGTTCCAACATTTCTGCGGAATCCAAACTGATCGTCGCCGAGGTCGGCTTCTGCCAGTTTTTCCATTCGTCTGTAAAGAATTCGTGTTAGTATTTTGCAGCTGTGACTTATTAAACTGATAGTTCGGTAATTTTCACATCTGTCAACACCTGCTTTCTTTGGGATTGGAATTATTATATTCTTCTTGAAGTCTGAGGGTATTTCACCTGTCTCATACATCTTGCTCACCAGATGGTAGAGTTTTGTCAGGACTGGCTCTCCCAAGGCCGTCAGTAGTTCCAATGGAATGTTGTCTACTCCCGGGGCCTTGTTTCGACTTAGGTCTTTCAGTGCTCTGTCAAACAGGCCTGGTAGTATATACGTAAGGCGTGAACAGTGTCAGATACCAAGTGACCACTGTGAAGGTCACAGAGAAGCAGCGTGCTGGAGTGACACCATGTTATCAGCACCTGACAGAGTTTCAACTGGGTCTCATTATGGGCTTCCATATGACCGTTCTTTATCCATATTTGAGGGTCATTCCGATGTGACCTTGGTCTGATGTTGGACAGTATGGGAACGTAAGGACAGGCATTCTCGTCGTCTAGGTCGATCACGTCTGATCAACACAGTGGGGGGGATCAACACATTGTGCACCAAACACACTGCAACCTCTTCACATCTGCACCTGTCATTCAAGAACAAGTAGTGTACTCCTTCCAACATTCTGTGTCACCCTCTACCACCGTTAGCGAACTAGCAGCAGCAGGAACCGGGAGTTAGCGTCCCATGTGTAGGTTTCCATTAACACAAAACAAACGACTGCCGTTGGACTAGTGTCGTGACCAGGAAACATGGATCGATGGTGAATAACGTCGCATTATATTAAGCGATGAATCGCGTTTCTCCACTACTCCACATACTTGCCATCGTCAAATACGGCGGTGACGTGGGGACAGGAGTAGCAGTGCTGCTCTGGCATCATGGCATGGGAAACCATCGGGTATGCCGTGAGGTTACGGCTGGTAGCGATTAAGGGAACTCAGATGACACAACGGTACGTCACGGACATCCTGTATCGTCATTTCTTACCTCTCAAGTGACACTATCGTGTTGCCATTTTTTAACAGGACAATTCTCGTTCACTCATGGCCCTTGTGCCTGTTAGCTATTTTGTAAGGTTGTGTGTGCATTGTGTATTGAACCAGGGCCCTAGAAACGATGGAGAGGCTTCGGCCCGCCTTAGCCCTCAGTGGTTCACAACCCCATAACAGGCCACAGCAGTCCATCTACCCCACCGCCACCCCACACCGAACCCAGGGTTATTGTGCGGTTCGACCCCCAGTGGACAGGCAAAATTATTGATGAACTACAGCAGTATTATAGGATGTCCATGAAAAATAATACTGAGGATTTGTTGAAAATGAAGCAGGTAGCATGGGCTACCTTCTTCCACAGACTGTCAACTGAAGTAAAACCAGTGCACCACCAATGCCCAGTACTCAAACAGTTCATACAGTCATAAGCATTCCAGCCCAGCAACAGTCATAGATATCATGAAACCTATTTACAGAGACCTGGCAAATCCTGAATTACTGAAGAAGTGTCTACATGGCCAGACTCAAAATCCCAATGAGTCGTTCAGTAATCTTATATGGACTCGCTGACCAAAAAATGTTTTTGTTGGAATGAAGACACTAAAGTGGGGGTATGGGGTGGTGGTGGGGGGGTTCAGTGATGATATTACTTTTAATGATGGTAGGGTGAAAGTGCTGTAGCATATGGGAATTAATCCTGGAGCAAACTGCATCAGAGAACTTGAACGGATGGACAAGGTTCGCACTGAAGCAGAGTATGCAGCACAGTTGGCCACTAAATAGTCCAGAAAGAAGAAAAGAAGAAAAAACTTGACAGAAGCTCAAGAGGATGTTATACAGTATGGTGCAAGGTGCTTCTGAGTGACTAAAAATAAAAAATTAAGCATATATTAAGTGAGTTACAGTCTTTTAAAACCTTAGTAGTCGTTCCTGAAAATTTACATTTTCTGTTGCATTCTTCGCTAAATCTCAGAAACCGCTTCGAGTAGGGTATTCAATCCTGAGTCTACTGAACTAAAAGAAGAAAAACTGGCTCTGAGCGCTATGGGACTTTACATCTGAGGTCATCAGGCCCCTTAGAACTTGCAACTACTTAAACCTAACTAACCTAAGGACATCACACACATCCATCCCGCGGCAGGATTCGAACCTGCGACCGAAGCGGTCGCGCGGTTCCAGACTGAAGCGCCTATAGGCGCTCGGCCACACCGGCCGGCCTAAAAGAAGAACGTAATGTTATGTATCATTAAAATTATTTAGGATAACGTACAAAAAAGTACACAAAATTTTAACCGTGTAATCAAAAAAATTATATTTCCGAAAGCAGTGGCTGAAATGCAATTATTGTAATTCAGTAGACTCAGAACAAACCGTTTAATGTCCTGTAAAAGTTTCATGTCATTGGCTACAGTGGTTCCCTGAAATACAGGGAAGCCAAGCCACTAAATTTAACATAGTCGGGATAGGCCGTTCCAACTCCCCTTAATATGTCGAATTTCTACCACAGTCTCCTCACAAAAATTATGTTTGGTAATTGTGTCGCCGTATTGGACTTCGCGGAACACAGTGGCTAAAACTAAAGCTTCATGTCCTTAGCATAGTTGCACGTTCTTGCAGTGCACTGCGCAAAACTTTTCTTTCCATTAGGTCGTTTGCTGGTGCGTTGCATTTTTAATGTTTATCACGTTCGAGCAGTACAGAGCTTCCGTTGGCACAGGAAAGCTATGAAAAAATTTTACGGCCAGTTTTACACAACAGTCAGGACAGTAAGTCGTTTACAGTTCTATGTTGCATTTCAAAATTGTCGTCGGGTCAGATTAGGTAAAATTTATTTCAAATCTCGTTTCTCACGCAGACATTCTTATTCTTGCAGCGCAGTGTATTATTTGCGTGTTGTATCATTTAATGTTTGGAATTATTTAGCCAATTTGCTAATGGAAATTTACGGTGCATTTTAATAGAAGCACTCTGGACAGTTTTTTCTTTCAAAATTTGATTGTAATTTTTTGCATAATTTTTATTCTTTTAGTTGCGTGTTGGAACTGCGAGTCACGTATTGTGACGTCGAGCATTCTAGCACAGGTCACTACACAGCACGATGTAGAATTTCACAGGATAGTTTCTTTAGTTTTCAAGTTAATTGATTTAAAGTTAATTAAAACACAGCTCTACGGTTCCAGATAATTTGGCGACGCTTTTATGATATAGCATTTTTGTAATTACACCACTTTCATTGTTTAGGTTCACATGACAATTCATACACACGAAGTTAAAGAAAAGCAAACCAGTTCAGCCTAGTTCGATTCACAACATCAAACCAATTTTTTTATGTAAACACGTTAGATTGTGTACATGATGTTGAAATACTCCCGTGGCCAGCAAGATCCCCTGCTCTGTTCCCGACTGAACATGTGTGAGACCAGCTCGGACGCCACTCTGTCCCAGCGCCACTGCTAACGATATCAGGGCCAGCTACAGCAGTTTGTGCCTTGCTTGCCTCAGGATGGGACATAACGCATTTATGACAGCGTCCCCAATCGCACTTGTTCCGTGCATCGAGGACAGCGTAGTACAACGTCATACTGATAGGTGGAATCATACATACAAGTTCTTTGTAAATTTGACTCGACATAATAATCACTGAAATAACTTTACATACTTTATCAACTCATGAAGTTTCATTTCGTTTCCTCTTCCCCTTCTGAATATTTCACTTTGTTGTTGTCTTTCACGTAATAAATGTTATAGTAAATTCCGGTATCCTATAATTGAGCATGTCTCGAAACCTACCAGAAATTACAATCCCGGTATTCCGTGTATGATTATGCCTCAGAACCTTCCAGAAATTACAAATGAATAATCCAGAAGAAGGGAACTGCTGATCTGGCTCGGTGACAAATACTTATTAGTGGTGTAAAATTTGAAAATTTCCTGGCGAATCAACTGTTCAAAAAGATTTCGGGCTTGCAACCGCTCGTCGTAAACTTCATTGCACGATATTTCGGCTGGACAACTGGAGATACGTCGATGATACTTTCATAGTGTGGCCCCACGGAGAAGAAAAGTTAATGGAGTTTCTTCGTCATCTTAACTCCATCCATGAGAATATTCGATTTACTATGGAACTAGAGAAAAATGGCTGCCTTCTATTCCTGGATGTTTTAGTTAATCGGAAGAGAGACTGCTCGGTAGGACATTCTGTTTATCGTAAGCCCACTCACACTGACTTTTAATTGCATTCTTCAAGTTGGTATCACCCATCCCAGACCATTTGTGTACTTAAAACCCTTGTGCACAGGGCACATACGGTGTCGGATGCAGAGAATCTGCCAAAGGAACTTGCACATTTAAGGACGGTGTTCAGAGACAAAGGATACTCGACCCGGAAAATTAACAGGGCCTTCTCAACTAGAGCCAGGAACCGGGAAGTGGATAAAGAGGAGAACGCGCCAGCAAAGTCCCTAGCTTTTCTTCCCTTCGTTGGAAATATCTCCTTCAAGATTGAGAGGATTCTTAATAATTTTCATGTGAAAGTGGTTTTTCGTCCGCCTTCTAAGATTTCGGATTTGCTGGGAACGGTGAAGATTGATTTGTTACTGAGGAAGGCGGGAATTTACAAAATACCGTGTCAATGTGGTATGGCCTGTATAGGACAGACAACGCGTACAGTGGAAGAGCGTTGTACAGAACATCAACGTTGCACTCGTCTACTGCAACCCAGTAGGTCTGCAGGTGCGGAACATTGTACTTCTAACGGACATTCAATGGAGTACGACAAAACTTTGATTTTGGCCACAGCAACAACTTTTTGGGACTCCATTCTCAAAGAATCCGTTGAAACACGCATTGCGGAAAATTTAATGAACCGTGACAGTGGTTACCAATTGAATAACGCATGGAATCCCGTCATCTCCGAAATTTGCTCGAGACGAAGACGCCAGAAGACTTCGACAGCTGCCGCCAGCGATAATACCGACGGCAGCTGAGTACTGCAGTTCCACCAGCGAGGGCACTGTCGCTGGGCAGTGTGGCCCTTCTGTCTCCGCGACTGTAACGCATGCGCGACAGTACTATCAAAACACTGTATAAGACGGAGCGGAGAATGTCTTCGTCAGAGGATACGCATCCTGTACACCTCCCGTAAACTCGATCCTCCTCACCCGCTCGTCTCCCCGATCCTCTCCCACCCCCGCCCGCTGCCGCGCCTGTATTCCCACGTCCCACCCGGTCTCCATCTCTCCACCCTCCTTACCCTCTCCCAAGGTGGCTTCCGCCAGCTCCCCCTCCCTGATGATGTCCTCCTCCCCTCCATCTACCTCTCCTACCAACTTTGATCCTCCCTCCCTCTTCCTGTATCTGTTCCTTTGGGCACCCTCCATCCCTCCTACCCTTCTCCCCACTCCTCCCCCAGGGCTCCCCTCCCCTGTCCTTCTACTCCTCCTCCCATCTCCTCAGCCATTGGCATCTCTGTTCTCCCCTCTCCACCCTCTCCACCCGCCCTCACCCTTCTTCCCCTCTTGGCAGGTCCCCGGACTCGCACACGCTACGTGGACTTTCGCGCCCCGGAGATCATCACCATCTGTGTCTCGTGTGTGTGACGTCGTTTTGTGTTTTTAGTGTCCGCCGTCCCACTTCTACATTCACTTGTGCCGTCGGATTCATCAGTGTTCTGTGCGCTGTGTCAACGTGTTTTCAGTGTCGTTATCGTCACGTGTGAACGGCTCCGTGTTTTTTGTGTATCTGTGACCACTATTTTTTGCCCATCACTCTATTCATTTTAATTCTCCGTCCTTGTACTGTTATTGTCACCACTATGGCTGAAGAGCGGCGTAGCATGCCGCTGCCAGCCTACCTGATTGTTCAGGTGTTAAAATAACAATAAAGTAAAAAAAAAAATAAGTCTTCGTCAGTCCTTGTACAGCTCACCTGAAGATGGCTGGCAGTTGTCCAGCCGAAATATGGTGCAATGAAGCTTACGACGACCGGCTACAAGCCCGAAATCTTTTTGAACACCTATTAGTAGTTTCACCAAGACGATCAAGGTGCGGACTCCATGCTGTGCTCGGAAGGGTAGGGGGAATAGCCACAGTTTGTTACTTTTCCCACTTCCACTCCTTCAAATATAACTAGCAGTCTCTACCTCGATTAACCAGCAGCTCAAGGCCATAATAAGACATTCTGAAAAAAATTATGTAAAGTATCTGAATATTTAGTGTCCCTGCCACCGGTATGGAAGGGCACGATTTCGGTTCCTGATACTTCAGATTTTTTTCTCGGGTAGGGAGGTCTGTAACGGGATACAGTCAGCTCGTGGGACCGAATGAGGAGCTGCTTGAACAAAGGGCGTGCATCATCAGGATTGATCTACTGGCAAAAATGGCTGGAGAAATTAGCGACATGCTGGTAACATCTCTCACAGCCAGAGATCGCTCTTCGTACTGCCTTGTAGCCAGTAGTCAGCCAGTTGGAACAGGCCTAAGGCCTAATCCATAAGCGGTATTCACGTTTTTATCATTTTATTATAACAGAACATTACCATAAATTGCAAGAAACTACAGTTCCGAAAAATACACAATTTGAAACGAATTCGTTTAAAAATTGGTGATTTACGTGTCTCACCAAGTTGGTTTAATAATTGTAACACCACCAAAGTCTCATAATTTTAACAACGTCATAATATGTTAATCTGATGGAAGTACATTTTCCTGGAGACACATAAGTATCAACTTTATCTTCGATAAGGACAGAAGCTGAAGTAATGAATTAAAATTTGTACCACAGCCAGGACTTAAATCTAGCTCTCCCACTTATTAGGGAAATGTGCTAACCATTTGTTTTCTTATTTTAAATCTCACTTGTTCGTTATTGCGCGTTGCATTCGTTCGAGACGGACGTTCCATGATAACCGTTCAAGTTCATCGTTGATCCATTCACTCAGTTTTTTTTATTACAGATGGGAACTAACCCTCACTGGTTCATTGCATTCGTTCGAGGCGGACGTCCCATGATAACCGTTCAAGTTCATTGTTGATCCATTCACTCAGTTTTTTATTACAGAAGGGAACTAACCCTCACTGGTTCGTTGCATTTGTTTGAGGGGGACATCCTATTATAACCGCTGAAGTTCATCGTTGATCCGTTCACTCACTTTTTTTATTGCAGATGGGAACTAACCCTCACTGGTTCATTGCATTCCTTCGAGGCGGACGTCCCATGATAACCCTTCAAGTTCATCGTTGATCCGTTTGTAATATCTCTTTATATTCGATGAATTATTCTGTTACAATTCTACCCTTGAATGACGTTTACAAATTTTCTATCTTCATACTCGCAGAATCCATGCGCAAAATAGTTTCATACAATGGCTATGCCATGAGCGCATAATTATTCTTTGTAGTACTCTCTCTGGTAGTTGTTAAAAAAAAAAAAAAAAAGGAAAAAAAACTTCCGAGATTGTCTTCGTGCCGATTAGCCTGAGCTTGGTTTGGAAGAACTGTAATCTAATTATTGAGATTTATCACAGAAGATAACTGATACGAACTGTACGATTAAAAAGGAAATATATATAGATTGCTCCTTCATACAAAAGGTGTGTATTTGACATTTTAGAATTAATGATATTTATCGATATATTGCGTAGTTGTTAATCAGAAGGGAACTTCCGAAAGACTGGATACGAACCTGCATTTAATAATCCAAGAGCTCCATTACTTCTTCGGAAGATTAAACTTCATCAAAGCCAAATATCCGCTTGATCTGAGGTTTCCCGACTGATTATACAACGCTCCCGAAATTACGAGGCATTTTATTTGTACAGATTAGCAGACTGCCGCAAAGCACGAGCCTGCAGAGAAGAAGAATCATCGCCAGATTTCATTCTAACAAGTAAAATTTCAGAATCATTTTGAGTGACTGAGCTATGACTGTGTTTCCTATCATGAATGATTGATTGCTCGAACGAATTGAGAGCTACAGAATTACGTAGATAGGAGGAAAAATTACACGTTCACTCTTTTCTTTATATTACAGAGGGGAACCAACCCTCACTGGTTCATTGCATTTTTTTCGAGGCGGACGTCCCATGATAACCGCTCAAGTCCATCGTTGATCCGTTCACTCACCTTTTTTATTACAGAAGGGAACTAACCCTCACTGGTTCATTGCATTCCTTCGACGCGCACGTCCCATGATAACCGTTCAAGCTCATCGTTGATCCATTCACCCAGTTTTTTTTATTACAGAGGGGAACTAACCGTCTGAGCAAACACACTGAGCTACCGTGCCGGCACCCACTAGACCACCATGGTATTATGGCCACTGCAGCTGCGCGGACTGCTCTAGTCCCGTGCTCTCCCCAACACTCATAATTTGCTAATTTGCACTGTACAAAATCGGTATGTGCACACGGCATCATCAGTTTTGTTTACCACCGTGATTATGAGCCCAGTTCTGCAGCATACAATGGCTACACCAGCATGTGAATGAGGCGAATGCTATCTTTTCTTTTTTTGTTTTTAGTCGTTTCCACCGTCCTGTGTTTTTGTTGGTGGAGTCTCGTTTCCCCTCTGTATTGCCTTATTCGTCTTTATGGTGTCTGCCGGTTCGACGAATGCACTCATGAGCAATGCCAGATTTGTTGTTCAGCACCTGGGTGGAAAGTTTTCTGCGCACTGTCATGCCTCGAACCGATTCACAAGCAAGGAGAGGAACTATAAAGTATCCACTGTCCAACGAAGTTAGCAAAATGTTATTTGGAAGGGATCATGATACCCACGACCCCTTCTACTTAGATCCCCGCCATCGGTGATCGACGTACAGCAGGTATCGAAACGTAACTGAAGAATCTCATTCAGCTGGTCTTTTGGATCAATCAAAAATATACTTCAGAATAAACTGAAACCTTTTAAGTACTGCCCGCTGCAAATTGATGGGAGAAATTAAGAGTGTCCCCAACAGTCGCTTATTGATTGTTCTGTATTCCGTTCACGTTAATGACGCTGTGTGTATCCTGATAATATGAATGACACATATAAATGAGTAGACAGAACTTTGACATTAATGTTAACTGTCGCAGGTGATAATTGGTTCTACAAAAGGGCTGAGTCCATCTCGTAGCTCTCATTGCTTCAGTATTATGTGCACTGCAGAAGTGAGCTATGCTGCGCAGCACGGGCAGTGAGGGGCACGTTGTAGCAAAACAGTTTTTAATTTTTATTATAATTTTTTATTTTAAACTGGTTAAATCTGAAAATGATATTCAGAAATTGCATAATTTTACAAACAGAAATCACAATTAAAATGTCCGATTCAATCATTAGAATGGCTACAATAAAATATAGAAGAGAGGTTGACATGTGTTTCGATTTACCCCACAAACAGAGATTGTTGCAACATACCAAAATTTCACTGAACATAACCTACTCAATTCGAAATGCCTGACATGTCCGAAGCGCGTTCATTGTTTGAGGGTATTTTTGTTCTGTCGTTGCAACTACAAAAATGTGTGATTTTTTCACCAGACGTGTTTCGCTTTATTGAGGTAAAGCATTGTCAGTGGTCTGTAATTAAGTTTTTACATTTTGATTTGATTCTAGATCGAAAAACAGTTCATTAAGAAAATGTTGATTTGTACTTACGGCGATCTTCGCTTGATTTCTCGCTTGGATCGGGAAATGCCGTCCGCTACCACATCGTTGTTTTTCTGCGTTAGAAACTGATAATTTTGGTCTAATTGTTAGTTATTCTGTAGCACTATGAATTGCATATGTTTTTTTTATGTTTTTTCCCACTTTCCCACAGCCTCTTCCCCCGCCCCCCTCATAGTTTCATTTCACTTCTTGCTCCTCACCTTCTCCTCTAAATCACACTCCATCACACTGCTATACCTTTATATCCATCCATCATGGTTTCTCCCTCCACAACATAGAAAAAAATTCCCTCCATAACAATGCCCTCCCTATTCTTACACAGTATAAAAATACTCAGAAACATAATGAAATAGAATTACACACATACAATAATTTAATAACAAAAAATAAACGGTTTTAGCTCAAAGATAAAGCAGTGGAAAGATTATGTTGGCAACACTACAAAACACAAGCCGCACCACACCATTAAAAGTACTAAAACTAACAGAATACAGTGGTGTGCACAAAAGTGTGTTGTGAAAAACATAAGAAATCCGTAGTGTTGCAAAACAACTAAAAATGAGACTAAAATTAGCAGTGCCTAACGCAGAAAAACAACGATGTGCTAGCAGACGGCATTTCCCGATGTAATCGAGAAATCAAGCGAAAATCGCCGTAAGTACAAATATTCTTAACGAAATGTTTTTCGAACTAAAATCAAATCAAAATGTAAAAACTTAATTACAGATCACTGATGATGCTTTATTCAATAAATAGAAACGTGTCTGGTGGAAAAATCACGCATTTTTGTAGTTGCAACGCGGACCAAAAATACCCTCAAGAATTGTAAAGCAACTACGGCCACTTGGCCACACAAATGAAGAATTTACTGTTATTTAGTCGTCATTGTGCCCACAGTCTGCGCACACGTATAACGGATCATTATTTGCAGATGACCAATGAGACTATAATTTGCATTTAGCAAACTGCGCCCATTCGCCTCTATAAACATCCCCGCAGATCAAACAATAATTTTACTCTTCTTCTTTATAAGATGAATGGATTTCAATTTCCTTTTGCTGCTAGTTGTGCCTCCCTTCTTTCCTTATCTTCCTTTGCATTCTTATCATTTCTCTCCACGCTTTCTTTTTCTAGAGCCTGTAAGATAGCACACGTCCTCATCTTTTTTCCACAGCTGCTCTCTTTTCTTGGTCCAGCTTTAGGGAGAAGGTGTATCTGTTCAGGCGAAAAATGTTTATTTGATGAAGTTTCTGGAACAGCGTTAACTGCATTCGCCACATTCTCGGACTTAACCATCTGAAAGTGTTTCTTCTGGAACGGGTCCATCAGTCACAAAAGGTGTAGAAACATTACTTTCTTGAAATTTGTCAGGGTGAAATGGGAATAAACCTGTTGCATTTTTATGCGAAAGTAAAAACTGAGACTGAGTAAATGCAAAAGACAAGAAGAAGGAAAATAAAAGCATTACATTATCCAACATGTCACTGCGTAAAGTCAGTGCCTGCACGCCAGTCGGGAACGACAGAGAAGAGATGGATGTGAAAAGAGGTCAGCCAATCGCACACTGACCGACCTCCTTCCAGTTCGACAACGCGACAGCAGCGGCACCTAGGTGAAGGCAACATAAGCGCCGCGCCCGACTGGTGGAGCCCACTTCGATAGCAGCTTCAACGTTAGCCACTTCCGTTAGCTGACGCACTGTAGCCTCTTCATTAGAAATCTCGACGTAGCTCAGAGATCAGCAATCACTGCAGTACAGTTGACAGACTGTTGTTAGTGGTGGTCGCTAGGACCAGAAGTGTTACTTGCGTTTGTCTATACTGAAGAAGACTGATTATTTTGTATGTCGTCCTTTGTTTGCGCCACATCTGTGTAATTGCACTTGTGGATGATCATGTGTAAATGGTTCAAATGGCTCTGAGCACTATGGGACTTAACTGCAGTGGTCATCAGTCCCCTAGAACTTAGAACTACTTAAACCTAACTAACCTAAGGACATCACACACATCCATGCCCGAGGCAGGATTCGAACCTGCGACCGTAGCGGTCGCGCGGTTCCAGACTGAAGCGCCTAGAACCTCTCTCCCACCCCGACCGGCGATCATGTATGAAGGAGTACAAGAAATCTCAGATTAAAGTTAAGTATTGGTATATGTTTTGTCGTAATAAAACTCATTAATACGAGTTGTTAGATTGTTTGTCTAGCGTAACGAGTATGCAGGATTCCTAGACACAACAACATGTACAAATAACATAGTGCCGATGACATAGTAGCAATAACATAGCGACAACCTGTTAACAATTCGAATCCAGACTACAGATTGTCTCTGTTTTGTTTTGTGGGCACCTTAATACTATCTTGTCTTTCTTTGCAGGGGTGTGTTTACATGTTTTAACAGTGTGTCTTATAATGTTTTTTCTACTCAGTTTTTTCAGGTGGGCGCTGCAGAAATTTTCTTTGCTTGCATGCTTCTTTTTCTCGCTTGCATTGCCTGTTTATTTCATTTGCTTATTCCAAAACGAGCAACTCACCTCTCCTACCCTCTCCTCAGGTGCCTCAGCTGCCAGCGATAGATGCAACGCAGCTCACACAGATGTTTCAGTTTAAGACACAGTAGATTGCAACCCTTCTAATCACGGTACAGCAGTTACTGACTAACCAAGCAACAAATGCAGTGCGACCACCCAACCAACACGCAATAACTGTAGTTCCAACTGCTGTGCCGCCTTTTCGCCAGTTTACAAAAAAGAAGATGAATGGCTTGAGTGATTGCAACAGTATTAAGCCCACATCGTTCTCACAAACTATCAGGTACTGTAAAACTACATTACTTTTTGTCAATTGTAGGAAGTGCAGTCTTTTGCCTCATTCAGAAACTGTTCCCAAACGCCTCTCTGTGTGTGCTTTCCTGTGATCAGATTGTATGTTCTCTAACTACTGCTACGGTCGCTGGTTCGAATCCTGCCTCGGGCATGTATGTGTGTGATATCCTTAGGTTAGTTAGGTTTAAGTAGCTCTAAGTTCTAGGGGACTGATGACCTCAGATGTTAAGTCCCATAGTGCTCAGAGCCATTTGAACCATCTAACTAACAATTATGACCAACAACTGAATGTGGTGGCAGTTAGGTACCAATTCTTTCATTGCAAGTAAAGGTCAAAACAAACTTATCGCGAGTGGGTAACAGATTTGCAGGGTATGACCAAGAAATGCAAATTCAAATGTGCTTGTGGTGCTTTATATTCAGATGTTATGTTGCGTGATGCAATCGTGTACAATGTAACTGATGTCAAACTTAGAGAACGGATTTTTAAATAGTCAGATCCATCATATCATTACATAGTGCAAATTCTAGATCAGTATGATTTAGGCGCCGTAGCGGCGGATACATTTGAGCAGCCACCAGTTTGTCGGGTTGAATCGTCCCTTGCTCTCGCACGCCCCAGTGAGCAGCAACATCATGCACGCACCAAGCAGCATAAGCAGTTCTCTAAACAGGCGGCTACATCAGTGAACAGAATTAAGTCATGCCCTCAGTGCTATTCACGGCACAAACACCAAGATCGCCCGTCCAGACAAGCACAGTGTTACGCTTGTGGCAAGAAAGGTCACGTACAATCCGTATATTTGCAACGGATCAAACTTAAGAATTCCACCCTCTCACAAAAATCTAGTCACAAGGCCCATGTAATGATAGGCAGTGTATTCAGAGCCTGCTGCAGGCATTAGAAAAACTAGCAAGCAAACAGTTTCTTCAGTGCTACGCCAGTCCAACAAACTTTCTGTTCATTTGCATCTTGGTGGGAAAAGGTGTGAAATTTGAGTGGGAAACGGGTGCCTCTGTTACATTGCTTAATCGTAACACATATGAACTGTTAGGCTCCCTATTCCTGTCTAAAACTAGAGCGCACCTGACGGCTTGTAATGGCCAAGACATTCCCATTCTCGGAAAATGTACTTTGCCTATCATGTATCGCTCACATACTAGAACTGTGACTTTCACTGTGCTACAATCATGCGATTGTGAGAATATATTTCGCCTTGATTCGTTTGATTTGTTTGGCTTTCAAATTCAGGACAATGTGTTATCAGTGACTGCATTCAATACAAAAGACAATGTAGGTAGCTTGCTGAAATAATTCCCTGAATTCTTTTCTGAAGGTCAAGGCAGACTAACAATTTTGTTGCACATATTATTATGGAAGACAATGCTCAGCCGAAATTTTGCTGGGCCAGAACTCTTCCCATTGCATTATAGGACAATGTGGCTGCTGAACTTAAAGAATCGCGATATAGCGGAGCTATTGCGCCCATGCAAGCCAGTCAATGGACAAGTCCACTGGTTTTGATCCCCAAACCTCCAGGTCGCATTCGCCTCTGTGTTCACTTTACGTTTACAGTCAACCCACAAACTGTGATTGATACTTATCCATTGCCACGCGCAGAGTATCTCGTGGATAGATTAGGCGCTGGTTGCAACTTTTCAAAAACTGATTTCCACGACGTGTATCTTCTGATACTACTGGATGAAGAATCTCAAACCGTGTGTGTTGTGAACACTCATTTGGGCTTCTTTAAATATTTGCATTTGCCTTTTGACAGCGCTTCTCCATCTGCCATTTTCCAACGGTATATGGAACAGCTGACTGCTCAAGTACCAAACCCTTCAAACTATTTGGACGATATCGTCATAGCAGGTCGTACACCTGAAGAATACATTGCAAATTTGCGTGCTTTTTCTCGCGTTTTATTTGATGCATGACTAAAGTGTAAACTCGACAAGTGTGATTTTTTTTAACCTGAGTTGCAGTACGTTGCTCATGTCATAAACAGTCAAGATGTACATACTCTTCAGTCACATTTGTTAGCCATAGGTGACCTTGCAGTGCCTCGCAATGTCACAGAATTGCAGTCAGTCTTAGGGAAAATGAACTATTATATTCAGTTCATGTAGAATGCTGCAAAAATCGCAGCTCGACTGTATCGCTTGCGTCGCAAGAACGTCCCCTTTGTTTGGACATATGAGTGCCAAGAAGCTTTTCAAAAGCTTGCTCAGTGACCGATGCTTGGTTCACTTTGATCCTGACAAACCAGTTGTGTCGCAAGTTGACGCTTCCTCTTACGGAATCGCACAGATTTGTTGATAAAGGAAGGCCTATTGCTGTCGCATCAAAAGTGTTGTCCAAAGCTCAGTGTAACTATTCGCAAATAGAGAAAGAGGCATTGGCTATTGTGTATGGTGTCAGCAAATTCCACCACTATTTGTATGGCAGAAAATTCTACTTACTGAAGGATCACAGGCCACTTCCTGTTCCTGTACGGACTGCCCAAAAATTGCAAAAAATTGACTTTGTTGTTGTCTCAATACCAGTACGAGATTGTGTATCGTTCGACAGCTCAACATGGTAACGCGGACTCACTTTCACGTCTTCCGATTGGCCCTGATACAGACTTTGACGCTTCTGCTGCATCTTATTGTCACATCGATGCTCACGTTCTCAGTTGCTTCAAACCTTTCCTCTGAACTATAGGAAAATAGCACAGGCCACAGCAGCTGATTCATATTTGAATATTTTGCTAAGATACATTCGCACATCTTGGTTTTGTTCGTTACATAGCATACAGAACTCCGTAGTGCGCCGATACTTTGCACTTTGGCTTAGCCTCGCTATACAGCAATGAGTGATTCCTGTTCATACTGACAGAGGACAGTCACGTGCGTTAGTCCCCAAAGCTTTCCAAAAAGAAGTGTTGCAGTTACTTCACCAAGGACACTGGGAGACTGTTCGAACGAAACAGTTAGCGCATCGACACTGTACTTGGCGGGGTATGGACACCCAAATAAAACAGATGACGTCACAGTGTCACGCATGTGCGGAAAATCAGTCCGCTCTACCACAAAAATTCTCTTCTTGGTTTAAGTCGCAATCACCATGGCAACGTGTGGACATAGACTTTGCGTTTCCTTTTTGGAACAACCGTTGGCTGATTGTGATACACTCTTTTAGCAAATTTCCTTTTACTGTGCCAATGAACCCGACAACGTCATGTAGCAAAGTTCAGGTGTTGTCCTCTATTATTGCCTTGAAGGTGTGCCTGAAGTCATAGTGTAGGAGAATGGCCCTAAGTTCACGTCGAATGTATTGGTCTCACTGTTTAGAGGCACAAAACGCGTGGGTGTTTTCAGCTCGTTACTAAATGCAAATAAGTAGGAGGCCGAGTTGATAGGAGCTGAAGGAGTCCAGGTTTCAATAATATGCGGTACGGCACACTGTTAGAGAGAAGGATTATTATTCAAGAAACACATGAAATTACTTATCTTCAGTAGTTTGTAGGACTGCAGCTGCGGCTGTGAACTGACAGTCTCGTAACATGGAATACCATGAACTAATACAACATATTCTCAGGGACTAAGCCTGATGGGCCCTCCTCAGAGAATCAATGAAAACATTACAGAGCTGGCTGAGGGCTGATTATGAAAGTGCATCTGCCTAGGTTGAAATCTAGCTAAGAAGTGAACGAGGCACACTCCAGTTCCGTCGACCTGCACAGCCCTCTATAGAGTGCACTATGCTCGGCAGACGACGGGCTGCCAACCTTGTGTTGGCGCGGCGTTGTAGTAGTATCTGTGGCAATGATACTACAAAATGAATTTGAAACATTGTGTGATGGCAATGGCATAAGGCGTCTAACTAGTGCACCGTCCCATTCCCAGTCACACCGCGTAACGGAACATTTTGTCAGAACCTTCAAGCAGCAGATGGCCAGACTTCGCACCGACACACAGGGATAAGCATTGCAACTGTTTCTCACCTCCTATCGTTCGCATCCACGAGATGGACCATCGCCGACGGAATTGCTTCAAGGCCGCTGCCATCGAACACTGCTCTACCTGCTTCACCCTCCTCATCATCCGGCGCTGAAGGACGGCCGCAAGTATCGCTTCACCCTGCATAATATTGTCTTTTACAGGGATTTTAGCGGCAGCAGACGGTGGGCGTGAGACGAGCTCCTTCATCGTCTTGGCGCACGCATGTATCTCATTTCACGCCCAGACGGATTGTAGGGCCAACATCGTAATCAAATTCGCCACTGTCATGTGCACGCTGATCCCTCTCTATCTCTTCCCCCAGAGTCACGGATCCCGAGCACAGCGCGGCCACAGCAGCCGCCAGAGGGTGTCATTAGACACAGCGGGATGACCCCACGGAGACGGAGCTTTCGCCTCCTCTTGTCCTACCCATGGAGGTGGACCCGCCCACGCCGCAGCGGCCGACGCCTTCTACATCTTGGTGTGGGCCTCAGGAGGAGGGCGCATAGTCTTCTGGGCGTTTCCCGTGGGACGTTTCGACCAGAGCAAAGGCCGGTTGGCGGGGCACGACCGGAAATCTGACGTCCTCTGCAGCCACAGTTTCCGGCCCGTCAGAGTGTCCACGCTTCTCCCTCCTCCCCCGCCCCCCCTCTCGTTGCTCGCTGTCGTGCTCCATATACGAGGACGGCCCATCGCCTTAGGGGGGCGGGGGGGGGAATGTTACGGCGTAAAAGTCAGCGCCGGCACGCCAGTCGGGAACGACAGAGAAGAGAAGGATGTGAAAAGACGTCAGCCAATTGCACGCTGACTGACCTCCTTCCAGGACGATAACGCGACACCAGCACCCCTTAGGTCAAGATGACATAGCCGACTGGTGGCGGCCCTCTTCGGTAGCAGCTTCAACGTTAGCCAATTCGTTAGCCGAGGCATAATAGCCTCTTCAGTATCAATCTCTACGTAACTCAGTTATAGATGAGCAGTCACTGCAGTTCAGTTTACAAACTGTTGTTAGTAGCGCTCACTAGGACCAGAAGCGTTACTTGTATTTGTCTATTCTGAAGAAGACTGATTATTTTGCATGTCGTCCTTTGCTTGCTACACATCTGTGAAATTGCACTTGTGGATGATCGTATATAAAGGAGTACAATAATTCTCAAATCAAAGTTAAGTATTGGTATTTGTTTTGTTGTAATAAAACTCATGAATACGAGTTGTTTATTTGTTTGTCTAGCGAACCGAGTGATGCAGGATTCCTAGACACAACACAACAATTATAAAAAGTCTACCTAACCAAGAGCTGCATACTTGCAACACTGTATTGCAACATGCCCCACTTTGCCCCACCACATAAATCACAAGTAAACTTGCCGACAATCTCTATAAATCAGTTATTACATTGTTAAATTACGAAATGGAGCTATTTATCACTTGTGAAATTAAATCTATGTCACCAATATGTACATATAAAGTTTTTAAAACTATAAACAGTTACTCACCAATCACGATTTAGATCAGAGAAAGAGAACACAGAAGATATCGTCTTCTATCGCCAACTCCGACCAACTCCGATCATCACAGTGAAGATGCCTACCCACGATAGCAGCGCCTGATAAGATACTTCATGAAAAAATGCAAATGTTTCAATGTATCCATGTTGCAACATGCACTTATCTCCACTACAGCTATGTTTTCAGCCTCTGAGGTTGATTGGGACATTGCAGTGCATTGCAAGATATGGTGTACCCTTGCCTTCCTTCCGCTTCCTTTGACCTTTGGACTGAGCTGTCAGCCCATTTGTAGGAGAACAACAGTTTACTTAACTTAGACTCCGCACCACGATTCAGCTTGGCGCAACAAATCACCGCCAGACGTGAAAGAAACGATGAGCGGCAGGATACTTCTCCGTACGACTGACGGGTGAACCCCGGAGCTTTGCATTTGCGTCCGGACACTTACCCACTTTTTTATGCTATTTCTACTTGATTACTAAACTTTAGAAACCAAAATTTCTCCTTTAAGAAAATTATGCTGGAATAGCACAATTCTCTTAAAACACAGTGTTAACCACAAGGCCGTTCATAAAAATAAATCTTAAAATTAAACCGCTTCTGTTACTGAAAACCTAAACCGTCTTGGAGGTTAAGAATTCGTCATAAAATTAAATTCTTCCTGCAAAAGGAACGCGTTCTCAGATAAGATTTTGAAAACCAAAACCTGCCTAAGAGCATAAAAATTAACTGAATTGTTCGTTGGTCCCCTCCCCGCGTACTGGTCAATAGAAATTTCGCAGAATGTGAAACTTTAGTTCTCTTACTCTAAATAAAATTCCTCTTTCCGAAAATGTTCACATCATACAGCTGTTACATTTCCTATGAACTAGCTTTTCATAAACCGAAACATCTCTTCCAAAATAACAATTTATATATGTGTTCTCCACATATTATCAGAATTTCAGAAGTTCATGTCGCACAACTGTTACACTTCATATTAACTATAGTCTCATAAACCGAAAGATCTGTTCTAAAATAACGAATTATATGTAAGTGCTCTTCATATACACACACCAAAGAAGTTTTGCGTCACCCCGGTTCTCAGAACTTCTGAAGATAGACGTTGACTGCTGATATTTTATCACAGACACAGTCCCTTTGACAGTTCAGAGATGTCACGGCTCGTGTTGTCTGTATTTCAACCATGCCTAGACGCTCAGTACCGCGGTTCGATCGCGTCAGCATTGTTACTTTGTGCCGGGAAGGGCTCTCAACAAGGGAAGTGTCCAAGTGTCTCGGAGTGAACCATAACGATGTTGTTCGAACATGGAGAAGATGCAGAGAGACAGGAACTGTCGATGACATGCCTCGCTCAGGCCAGCCAAAGGGCTACTATTGCAGTTTATGGCCGCTACCTACGGATTATGGCTCAGAGGAAGACTGCTTTTCGTGCAGCCATAGGACGTCGTGTTACGACTCAAACTGTGCGCAATAGGCTGCATGATGCGCAACTTCACTCACGACGTCCATGGCGAGGTCCATCTTTGCAGCCCAGCAACATGCCGAATGGACCGCTCAGGACTGGCATCACCGATGAGTGTCACGTATGCCTTCAACCAGACAATCGTCGGAGACGTGTGTGGAGGCAACCCGGTCGGGCTGAATTCCTTAGACACACTGTCCAGCGAGTGCAGCAAGGTGAAGGTTCCCTGATGTTTTGGGGTGGCATTATGTGGGGCCGACGAACGCCGCTGGTGGTCATGGAAGGCGCCGAAACGGTTGTACGATACGTGAATGCCATCCTCCGACCGATAGTGCAACCATATCGGCAGCATATTGGCGAGGAATTCGTCTTCATGGATGACAATTCACGCCCCCATCGTGCACATCTTGTGAACGACTTCCTTCAGGATAACAACATCGCTCGACTAGAGTGATCAGGATGTTCTCCAGACATGAACCCTATCGAACATGCCTGGGATAGATTGAAAAGGGCTGTTTATGGACGACGTGAGCCACCAACCACTCTGAGGGATCTACGCCGAATCTGCCGTTGAGCAATGGGACAATCTGGACCAACAGTGCCTTGATGAACTTATAGATAGTATGCCACGACGAATACAGCCATGCATCAATGCAAGAAGACGTGCTACTGGGTATTAGAGTTATCGGAGTGTACAGCAATCTGGACCACCAACTCTAAAAGTCTCGCTGTATGGTCGTATAACATGCAATGTATGGTTTTCATGAGCAATAAAAAGGGCGGTAATGATGTTTATGTCGTCTCTATTCCATTTTTTTTTTTTACAGTTCCGGAACTCTCGGAACCGAGGTGATGCAAATCTCTTTTTGATGTGTGTGTTGCCACAATCCTGTGACATTGGATCATCCTCTCGTGTATTCATCACTTTCCAGTTTTTTCCCATGCCTGCACCAGTTCAGAGTCAGCTTATTATAAAACGATCTTTCGGAAGCCAAGTGGTGTATCCATGGCATTTAAATGAAACTGTCTTATGCCTTTTCATCAGCTCTTTACTGCTTTTTATCCTAACTCGACTAAGGCCAAAAGAAGGATTTTATTGAAAATTTGTCCTATAGTTAATCCCGCGGTAGTCAGAAATTATCGAACTCTGATGATTGATGTAATCAAGCTATTCCTAGAAAGCTGCAGATTTTGTCTTTGGAATGAAGGCTACAAAGTTACCCGTATCTAGATATTTACATCGTTTTATGCCGTAGAGAAATGCTTCCAATCTGGCAGTAAGACATGTTCATTTCGTATGTAATTTCACGATGTCGGGATATGAATACAAATTTTGTTACTCGTCCGCTTGCAAACCTGAAACTGACCCTCACTGAGTCACACACTGAGTCAACAAAAGTAAAATTTTATCTTAACACTTACATCTTTTTTTATATACCATAGAGTCAAGGCCCGAAGTGGATAAACGATGTTGTTTGCTTGCGAAAGTGAGGTTGAAGGAATAAACAAAACATGTCCGTATTTTCATAATATTTAGCTTTTATTTAAACTTGTATAGCTTCGAGTTACAGTACGGTAGCAAGCCTAGTGTTGAGCTATTGTTGTGCTGTATCATCCCCAGACGATGCCGGCACTGCTGTGAGACGGCCACGAGTGATGTGCATCCTGTGGAAAAAGAAAGGCAGAATTATTAACCATAACGTGGAACAAAACGCCAACACGTGTCAACGTGAAGTTCATGTGGAGCTGTCGTTGCAGAAGGCTTCGGAAATTATCACTGCATGATGGATAGTACATTGTGGATGAAATACATCTCAAAACTATGGAATACGCCAAGACAACTTGTGAATGAAATAACGGGGTATAATTATTTTGCGGAAGACTTCGAGTTTCTAAGGCTCATTTGTAAGTAAATGATAACAATACGGAGACCCCTTCCAGTACCGTGGTATGTGAATGTCCTCATTAAATATGGATGAAACTTTTAATAAACTCTAATATGTCGTCTAATCCATTGTATTTTATGTTTAAAAGCTTCAAAGGACGACGGGCAAATTCACCCAAAAAT
Organism: Schistocerca americana; assembly: GCF_021461395.2. Classification (NCBI taxonomy): domain Eukaryota; kingdom Metazoa; phylum Arthropoda; class Insecta; order Orthoptera; family Acrididae; genus Schistocerca; species Schistocerca americana. The sequence goes on from NC_060122.1 coordinate 433,530,565, forward strand.
GTCTATAGGTTTCTGCATGACCGTTAACCTCTTTTGTAGTGACCTGAGACCTGAAAAACATTCTATCACTGTCTCTGTCTAAGTATAGCTTCGAAGTAACTGCGTTGTCTCAAGAGCTTTCCCTGGTCATCTGTGTTACATTGTTATATTTATTTTCAATGTCTTGTTGCAACGATAAATGCTTTGGTACCTAGTCAATAATTGGCAAACTCGTTCGTTGCACGGCTGTTCCTCAAAGAAAGGATTAACTTTAATGAACAGAATCTATGTACTGTCCATTAATTGTGCAGCTGTAATGTCTTCAAATGAGCAAATGTCAAAATATAGAAGTATTTGTACACAAACTCTCGATACGCCTGAGAGAACGAAAGAATTGTAGATACCGTCATATTGGCGTCTAACATAATAGTTATACATAATGCACCTCATTTCCACCGACATTTCGGAGGCTGTTCAGAGATATTTTATGAGCATTTTGATAGAAGGGACTCGTGGTCTCTGGTGGCTCATTACACAGTAATTGCGTTTTCTTTTATTTCTTACGCCCATTTATCTTTGTATCTGTATTATACTGAAAATATCTGCACAACAGTATAATTATGGGCAGTATGTGCTGTGTGTGTCGTTTAGAAACAACCTTTTCCCATTCGCTCATGGTACTTTCTGCTGACCACAGAAATACCCACTTCACTCTTCGCCCTCAAGCTTCTATTCAGTACTGCTCGATTCTGTATCGGTTTCCTTTTTGCGGCAGTGTTAGTTGTATGTTAACAATGATATACAGCAATATGAAGAGTTGGTCGTTATGCACCTCTTGTGTGGATTCACTGAATGCAATGGTACATCAGCTAAACGATGCTGTTCTGAGAAGTTCCCGCAGAAATGGCAACTACATCACAGTGATTTGGCATCTGTCAAAGCGTCGACCGAAGTTCTCAGCTAGATTTCCTTCTGCAACTTAACCAATCTGAGCTTTTGCTCTTCTTTTACAGGCCAATAAATACTAATCTTTCTTCATTCAAACAGTTATTACGAAGACACCGTGAAACATAACTTGACCGCTTCGGACGTAACATTCTAAGAAGGAGAGCAGTGGTAACTAGATGCATTTAAGTTTCACGCTTTCGAAAACGTTTTAATTCAGTACTACAGCGACACCTGCCGAAGAAAATCCGTGTTCATTCAATATACTGGGTGTTTCAAAAATCTACAACATAGCTTCAAGAATGGATTCCTCATGTAAAAACAAGAAAAAGCTATCGAGTAAACATGGGCTCTAAAATGCCCACCTTAAAAACTACGAACACGTGTTCTATATAAGAGATGTGTTTCACAGCAGCGAAGATCAGCAAGAGCTCATAGCTCTTAAAGTATGCATTTTAGAGCCTATGTTTATTCGATTCTTTTTTCTTGATCTGGTCCATACTCTCTCCCCCGAAAATATGGAGGGCAATAAGCTAACGGTAGAGGAGATTTGTTTCACAGTATCGAAGATGAAGTGCTCATGTCACTTGAGACATGTATATTAGGACCCATGTTTATCAGACTTTTTTTCTTCTTGTTATATAAGGAAGACGTTCCTGAAGTTTTACCGCTGGTTTTTGTAACACCCCGTATACACCGGGTTACGCCTATGTAAACACACCCCTTCTTCTAGGACACCTATCATAAAGTTATTTCGGTCCCGGCGGAGGTTCGAGTTCTCCCTCGGGCATGAGTGTGTGTGTTTGTCCTTAGAATAATTTAGGTTAAGTAGTGTGTAAGCTTAGGGACTGATGACCTTATCAGTTAAGTCCCATAAGATTTCACACACATTTGAACATTTTTTTAAAAAGTTATTTCGGATGAGCCCCACGTGGAAGTGTAATAAGCCGTTACTGTTCAGAATGATATACAATCTTGGATATAAAGTGGTAGACTTACTACTGTTTCTCTTAGTAATTTTGATAACGCAACAGAAACGGTTTGCAGCACGTGCACTAGCCGAAAGGTTACCGCTGAATCGTAGAAAGTGGTTACAGTATTGCGAAATGCTCGTGTGATTGCGACGAAATAAAAAGTAAAATAACTTACAAACAAATTAAATACCATAGAGTTAGCGGGTAGTGGCAGTTATAATCTTACACTTTTCGGAAACGACAAGGTTCTGTACGAAGAAAGTGTTATCTGCTAAAATTTACTGTACTGTCCAGTTAGATTTTGACGAAATATTAGTCTTACACAAAGATTGACTGGCCTTTATGTAAAAACCTTGAAATTGTGCACTTCACGAAATGCGTGTTCTGTACTGGAATGCTGCTCAAAATTGCGAAATTCATTTCATGTACACTTTGCTAAATATTCCGGGCTGTTTCTCCGTTACCGAATGAATTTTTTGGAGGTGCCCACCGTGACGTCACTGCTATGCACGGGAGCACGCGGAAGCGAAATTTTACTTCAATCAGTAGCCAGTGTGTATATCGGACCCACAAAGAAACTGCAAACCCCTTGAAGATGTCCACCGCAGATGGGTACGAAACATTGGGTTTCCAGAGGAAATGTATTAGACCACGGTATAACAGATCGAAATATTGAAACTTAGTGGCAGATTAAAACTGTGTGCCGGACCGAGACTCGAACTCGGGACCTTTGCCTTTCACGGGCAAGTGCTCTACCAACTGAGCTATCCAAGCACGACTCACGACCCGTCCTCACAGCTTCAATTCTGCCAGTACCTAGTCTCGTACCTTCCAAACTCCACAGAAACTCTTCTGCGAACTTTTCAGAACTAGCACTCCTGGAAGAAAGGAGAGCTTCTGTAAAGTTTGGAAGGTAGGAGACGAGGTACTAGCAGAAGTAAAGCTGTGAGGATGGGGCATGAGTCGTGCTTGGGTTGCTCAGTTGGTAGAGCACTTGCCCGCGAAAGGCAAAGGTCCCGAGTTCTAGTCTCGGTCCGGCACACAGTTTTAATCTGCCACTAAGTTTCATATCAGCGCACACTCCGCTGCAGAGTGAAAATCTCATTCTAGATCGGAATATTCTTATAATCGTGAAATCTGCAAAGCAGTTTTCGAGATCTGAGGAGAATGAGTGTAGGTGTAGGAAGAGTCAGAATCTGCTATTCTCCCTGTGGAAATTAGTACGTAGTCTGGCTCTCACCCAGGGCTTGTCGTGATGAGCGTCATGTGCCGAGTGGTGGGAGGCTTCACCGTGGTGGCTGCCTGAGCTGCCGCCCCAGTTGCTGCCCGAGCCGCCATAACCGTCGCTGACGCCGGGCCAGACGGGCTGGCTGGAGCCGTTGGAGCCGTTGGAGCCGTTGGAGCCGCTGGAGCCACTGGAGCTGGAGCCACTGGTGTCCGCGTTGTCCTCCTTGATCATGTCGGCCAGCTTCTCTGCGGCCATCACGATGGCGGCCGTAGGGTTGCTGTTGGGCACGCGCGGGAAGATGGACGCGTCGACGACGCGCAGGCTGGAGACGCCGTGCACCCGCAGGCGCTCGTCTACCACGGCCAGCGGGTCGGACGCGGGGCCCATCTTGCAGGTACCCGCCTGGTGGTTCTCGGCACCCGTCGCCCGCTTCACCACGCACGCCCAGTAGCTGTCAAAACCAAGCTTTTTGTCATTACGCGATGCCTCATGCTCAGGACTGAGTTCATTGACTACATGTTCGGCAAGCACCCCAGAGAAGCCCCTTGAAAGAACACACTGGTCCCTTTGGAGCACTGTTATTGCTGTACAACTACCAGGCGTTCGTGTAACCGTGTACTGCTAACTCAAAGATAGAAGTGGTATGTATGTGCTAGTTGGTTGTATGGAATCCGTGCAGTAAGATGGATGTGGAATAATGACAGGAATTGTCGTCTTTGAACGTGACCGTGACCACACACTCAGCGCAGCCGCCCGACTTGTTCGTGTATCACCGACCGCGGGCCGAACAATATGTTTACAAGAAATGGTCTCCCATTCACACATATATAAGGCGGTGGTAGTAAAAAAACAGTTAGCGGGCACGAGTGTCACGCATCGTCAATGATCGTCGGGTTTAAACCAAACAAATTCAACAAATATAAAATTTGCAAAAATGAGTTACACACTTATTTCTAAACTTCTAAATGAGATAAATCTATTGCAGTACACGGATTTTGTTAGAACTTACTATTCATCTGTTTCATCTTCCACACAAAACTGTGAAATTGTTTTAAACTCGGTACCTGTAAAAACTAGTTTTGCCAAATGTGATCTACTGCTTATGGCAGACGTTTATTGTTAGTTTTCGACAAAGTATCTCACTACCCTACTCCCCAGTCAGTGGTCACTTGTGTCCACAGCAAGAATATTTGATACCGTAAAAAAAGGAATTGAGAAAAGTTAAAACCATAACATTTCCATCACACTATCATGAGCAACCGTAGTACCCGTATGGTTCTGGGTGAGAAGTGGCCTGTGTACGATTTAAAGACCACTTAACAGTTTAATAAAAGAGAAGCTACAATTCTAATTCTTATTTATTTAAAAGAAAAAAGCCCAGTGTCATATGCAAAGTTGAAACAACGAACTTTTCCTCTCCGATCATTGCTGGAAGTTCAGAAAATAACGTGGTTTGAAGGACGTCGATCAATCTCCTTTCATAAAATCTTGAAAGCATGTGAATGTCAAAAAAGCTGACGATGTAAAGAAACTAAAGGGATTGTTTGGTATATTTTTAGGAGAAGCCCGAGAGTTCTATAGAAAAGCTCTAGAATGTCGTGATGAACACGACAATGAAAATAATGGAGTACAGTACCTTAATGAAAAAAATGCAGGTAAATTACTATTTGTGAAGAAGGTTGAAATAAAATAGAACATTAGTGCTACAAAATAATTAATTTGTATGTTTCAGTTTTGGAAAAAGTCCGTGATTTTTACATATTTTTTTATTTTCGACTGAAAGCTCATAGAAATGTTTTTCCTCCGTTGTACTACGTATCTAGAGTCTATCTGTGAAATATAATTTTGTAAAACATAAGCAATGTGCAGTGTTCAAGAAGTTCAATAAAATGAGTTTCCTCAAATTTCTGTTTTTTGTAAATGTTGACTTTTATGTAAAAGGACCTCATAGTTGCTGTTATCAACGAATTCAGGGCCATCACAACCAGTTTTCGAACGAACATTGCGAAGGGAATTGTATGCAAGGAAAACATCAATTCGACTTCCTCTCAAAAGGCAAACTTTGAGGTTTGCCGACGACATTGTATTTCTACCAGAGACAACAATGGACTTGGAGGAGCAGTTGAACGAAGTGTACAGTGTTTTAAAAGGAAAATATAAGATGAACATCAACAAAAAGCAAAAAAAAAAAAAAAAGATTAGCTTAACGTAGTAGAATTACCTCAGGTGATGCTGAGGGAATTGTATTAGGAAACGAGACAGTTAAAGTAGTAGATGAGTTTTGCTATCTGGGCTGCAATATTACTGTTTATGGCCGAAGTGGAGAGGATATAAAACGTAGATTGGCAATGGCGGGAAAAGCGTTTGTGAAGAAGAAAAATTTGTTAACATCGAATACAGATTTAAGGGTTAGGAAGTCTCCTCTAAAAGTATTTGTACGGAGAGTAGCCATGTATGGTAGTGAAACACGGACTCTAAACAGTTGACAATAAAAGAATAGTCTTTTGACACGTGGTGCTACAGAAGAATGCTGAAGATTAGATGTCTTGAACACATAACTAATGAGGAGGTACTGAATAGAACTGAGGAGAAAAGAAATTTGTGCACAACCTTACTAAGAGGTCGGTGGTAGGACACTTTCTGAGATGTCAAGGGATCACCAGTTTAGTATTGAACGAAAACGTGGTCACGTAGGGGGCAGGAGTAAAAATATTAGAGGAAGACAGGAGTTGAATACAGCAAGCAGATTCAGAAGGAGTTGCAGGAGTTGTTCGGCGATGAAGATGCTTGCACAGAATAGAGTAGCATGGAGACTTGTATCAAATCAGTCTTCAGACTGACGACCACAACAACAACAATGTTGGTACAAGACAGGAACACACGGGAATGACCAAAATAGGCGTGAAACTGAATACTTAGAAGAGAAAGATGCTCGACACACAGTCGATAAATACTTTTAGATGGGTTTTTCTCTACCTTTCCACTGTCAAGACACGGATTACACTAAAGACAAATTAGCCACAACAGGAGCTCAAAATAACTACCCAAATAATTCTGTTTCTCTCATTGAAACGTCAGAAGTAATCACGCAAGGACTAACATCACACTCTGTTCTCGCAGATGTTAGCTGCCAGACCAGCCTTCAGGAATCGAGAGTTGCTTCGGTTCTAACAACCTGGATATAGTTGTCAAGAATCACAATAGCTGTTGTTGTGATGCCACTGTTACCTGTCAGAACCGAATTCGAGGTCCTCGCAGCCGTCGACGGGCAGATCGTTGATCTGGAATCCCCACTGCTGGAGGGCTTCAGTCTCGGTCATCCTGATGACGATCTTGATGCCGTCGACGAGCACCTGGACGTCCTGGTCCTCCTGCAGGTAGTTGGGCTGCAGGATGGGGTAGTCGAGTGGGTTGGACGAGTTGAGGCGCAGGTAGCCGCGGCTGAGCGGGATCACGTTGGTCGGCCGCGCGCTGATGTAGCGCTTGCCGCAGTCGTCTGCGATCTCTCCGGATGTGCACTCCAAGGGGTTGCCGGTGGCCGAGCAACGCGCGCTGTAGCCGTCGAAGAACACCTGCGGACACGTGTTCCTCGTGAATTTTCCACGTCAAAGTGGGAACCGAGAGATAGGGAGACAAAAAGGTCCTAATGGAATCCCAGACGTTACAAGGTGAACTCGAACTTCAACGATGAAATTTCGGAGGTTGTTTAGGAACATTTTACTCACCAGTAGGTTATGACTAGAACTACTAACATCTTAGCATACTATTTATTTAACAGTTGCTGCACTACCGGCCTTATGATGGTGGTCCGTAATTTGAACAATACATGTAAGAGAACAGTTCTACACTTATCGTTTACTACACTGCACACTGACAAAACATATGTAACACACTGTGAAAAAGGTGTTCATGTTACGTCTGAGGGTTGCTGCATTACTTCTTGTTTTGTGTAGTACATTTTGCCTTGCCGCAGTGGCTACACCGGTTCCCGTGAGATCACCGAAGTTAAGCGCTGTCGGGCGTGGTCGGCACTTGGATGGGTGACCATCCAGGCCGCCATGCGCTGTTGCGATTTTTCGGGGTGCACTCAGCCTCGTGATGCCAATTGAGGAGCTACTCGACCGAATAGTAGCGGCTTCGGTCAAGAATACCATCATAACGACTGGGAGAGCGGTGTGCTGACCCTACACCCCTCCTATTCGCATCCTCCGCTGAGGATGACACGGCGGTCGGATGGTCCTGGTAGGCCACTCGCGGCCTGAAGACGGAGTGAGTAGTACATTTTGGATGTAATACACGGTGACTGAGCTGCCCTTACCTCTGTGTGTTATGCAGCCCGCAACTCCTTCAAAAACCATGTGCGAGATTTTGATATCCTCTCACTCACCTTGCATAACCTACTAGTCCTACAGAAAAAATGAACATTTTTTCTATGGGGCTAACAGTTTGCATGTAGTGAGTGAGAGAATATGAAAATTTGCACGTGGTATTTGAAAGCGTTGTGGGTAGCATAACACCCAGCGGTAGGGGCAGCTGAATCCTCCTGTATATCGGAAGAGCAGCTGAACAGAATGGTCATCGCCACGAAAGGAGGATATGAGATGGATATTGACGACATTGACGGAAGCATAACAAGTGTAATGCGATGTAATCGAATGCTGACGGAATTAGATTATGAAACGAGGGACTAAAGGTAGTAGATGAGTTTTTCTGTATGGGAGTAAAATAACTGATGATGGCTGAACTACAGAGGATACGAAATGTAGCTAAGCAATGGCAAGAAAAGCTTTTCTGAAGAAGAGAAACTTGTTAACGGCGGATGTAAATTTAAGTGCTGGTAAGTTTTTTCTGGAGGCATTTATCTGATGTGTAATCATGAACAGAAGTGAAACGTGGACGATAAGAATTCAGACGAGAAAAGAATAGAAGCTTTTGAAATGTTGGGCTACAAAATAATGCTGAAGATTAGAGGGTAGAGAGCGTAACTAATGTTTTGACCAGAAAATTTTTTTTGGCATAACCTGACAAAAAGAAACCTTCGGTTGACAGGTCATATTCTGAGACATCAAGGAATCGTCAGTTCAGTATTGGAGGGAAGTGTACGGGAGTGAAATTTGCAGAGGGAACCAAGAGACGAATACAGTCAAGAGGTTCAAATAGATGTAGATTGTAGCAGTCATTCGAAGATGAAGAGGTTTGCACAGGCTACAGTACCGTGGAGTGCTTGAAACCAGTCTTCGGGCTGAGGACCACAACAACAATTTCTTTCTCACTACTATGAAGGATTTTCGCAGTACCAAAAGTCGTTCTTTTGGCAAACCGAATACGTCATTATTACACTATTACTCTGTAGTGAACCACTTATACCAAAATACTCACAAAATATCCACGAACAGTCTCCGAAATATGGTTGTTGGTGTTCGGTTCACCACAATTCTCTACCGAGAGAGCAAGAAATGCACCTACGTGGCCATTTTCAACGATAATTTTGCAAAATTCTATCTTCAAGTACGTTATTATAACTATAGCACTGTCAGAGTCCCTGGAAAGCATTTTGAATAGCATCCATAGCATATTTTGATCTAATTTTCTCTGTGACTTAGACAAGTAGAAGAGTGTTGAAATCTCAACATTCAAAACATTAGGTTTCAACCGGGTGATGAAGAAAGACTGGCTTTGGAAGAGCATGCAGCGCAGTGTGTCATCACTAAGAAGTGAACGCCATTAATGAATGGAGCAATTAGCTCGAATGAACGCTTTTCACTCGGTTTCAATAAAATTTGTGCCAACACCTCTTCAGGAACAACGGCTTGATGGAGCTATAATAGCAAGAAACTTAACAGGAACAGTGAGAAATTCAAAACTGAACGAGAAAATTTAGCATGAACATAACTTTTATGATTACTCCTACGGAGCGTATTCCGGTTAAACTGGAAAAACGAAAAAGGACTGCTTGTTAATTGAACATATGTAAAAAAATCGTTTCTTTGACGACATTGTTGGTTTTGCTTCTAGTGGAAACAAACTTCAGTGACAGAATAGCTTAATAAAGCAATCTTGAAAGTAGACTTGAAAATCAGTTAAAGCAAGAAAAAAATAATGTACAATGAACTTACCGAAAATAAAATAATACAAATTAACATGAAGTCTTTGAACAAACACATGATTTTTTTTAGGGCAGTTGAGGACAACGGCTAGATGGGCAGGAAAAAGAAGCAAACTCAAGAGCTAACATGGACTGGAGTGTTTTTGGTAAAGCAAATAAGGTTCCTTGCTATACTCCAAGAGATATGAAAAAACCGTGACGACGGCCTAATTGGTGGATGCCATCAGAAAACATGCACAAGCGACATGGCTACATTTCATTTAGAACCGTAATATATGGAATAGTTCTGAAAAGACGTTTGTCCAGCAGTGAACGTCAAATCACCGTAGTGAATATACAATGGAATGAAGAGTCTTAGTAGGGCCTGTAGCAGTCGTAGATGAAGCAGATAGTATACTGTAAGAAGACGTGCACTGAAATGGAGTAACAATAAGACCGCGATTAATTCTACACTCGCAGTGAGCGTGGACAACTGGCGAGTGTTGTTCGCAGGCTGGACTGAAGAATGTGTCAGCTGCTGCAGGAAAACTGCCCTGAAGCGGACATGCACTGGTTAAACACAGTAACTGTCAGAAATGCATACACTGTGTTATATTGAATGACAGCAAAAATCTGGAGGTACATTCGGTGTTAATCAACTAGAGTACACAACGCAATGTGCCATCGCTGGAATTCTGCATTTCCCTTGCTTTCATCCATATTCATCCACAACAAAGAAACAAAACTACTACTGAAAGATAATCATCACAGTTACGTGGTATAAACATATACTTGGCGCGACGTTAAGGATATAAAAGGAAAACGACCTAGCATTTCAATATGTTCCAGGAACATTTGTTAAAATGTATCACAACAATGGTGTTCATAGTAATGACTAGGACGTGTTTACATCAACCAAAGTTTCCATTGCATCTAAAAACAGTGAGCCTTATAGTCGAATGGTGAATACTGCATAGAACGTTAAAATGTTGATAAAAGTTGACAAAGTAATAGGTTACGGAATTTCGGACTTGTTGTGTGACTGGACTGAAGAGTTTCTAACAAATAGAACACAGCATGTCATTCTCAGCAGAGAGGAATCTTCAACTTTGGGCATACCACAATAGATTGTAATAGGACCATTACTTTTCACAATATACAGAAACCAGCAATCGGAAAACATCAGGAGCTTCGTAACGCTTTTGACAGACGATGTTATTGTATACGGAGAAGTCACAACACCAGATAATTACATCGAAGTACAAGAAGACCTGCACAGGATTGATACTTAGAGCAAGCATTGTCAGCTGACCCTTAACACAAACAAATGTGAAGTGCTGCACACAGGACGGCAGGAGGACCAATCAGTGTGTGATTACACTATTGCAAAACAACCTTTGGAAGCAGTCATATGTTTAATATACCTAGAAATAAGTGTACGGAGCAGTTTAAAGTGGAGCGATCACATAAAACTAATCGCAGGTAAGGCAGTTGCAGGATTGAGATTCATTGGAAGAATGCACAATAACTCTAGTCCACCCACGAAGGAGGTACCGTAGCTTACAAAATCTTCGTTCGAACAATACTTAAATATTGCTCGTCAGTCTGGGGTGCGTACCAGTTAGGATTGATAGAGGAAATATTCAACATCCAAAGAAGAGCAGCACGTTTCGTTACAGGCTTGTTTAGTAAGCGCGAAAGCGTCACAACCATCCATAGCCAACTGCAGCGAAAGACGCTGCAAGAGAAGCGAACTCCATCACGGTGTGGTTTACTGTTAAAATTCCGAGAGCGTACGTTCGTAGAAAAGTCAATTAATATACGAGGGTGAGTCAAATGAAAACCTTAAATTTGTAATAACAAATCGAAATTTCGCGCCATTATGCTGTAAGTTGGTAAGCGTGCTACAAACAGCGTGCAGAATGGCCTGTAGGTGGCAGCATAGTGCAGATAAACACACACCGTCTCAGAATCAGTGTAAAGATGGCTGCCCCACTTGCGACTTGCACCAGGGAAGAACAGTGTTCTGTTATTCCGTTTTTGCGTAGTGAAGGTGTGAAACCTATTGAAATTCATCGACAAATGAAGGTTCAGTACGGTGATGCCTGTTTGTCACAGCAGCAAGTCTACGAATGGAGTAGGAAGTTCACAAATGGTGTGACTTCAGTGGAAGATACACGTCGTCCAGGTCAGGCACAACGAGTTGTGACTCCACAGAACATTGCAGCAGTTGAAGCCATAGTGAAGGAAAACCGCCGAGTGACACTGAATGACACTCCAGCACGTTTACAGATTAATCATGAGTCAGCACACCACACTGTGCATAATGTGCTCCAGTTTCACAAAGTGTCTGCAAGATGGGTGCCACGGCAGCTGACTCCTGAAATGAGAGAACGACGTGTTGATGCTCGTGAAGAACTTCTTCGGCGCTTTGAACGAGAAGGTGATGGCTTCCTTGCAAGAATCGTTACTGGGGACGAAACCTAGGTTCACTTCCACGAGCCGGAAACGAAGAGAGCGAGCAAGGAATGGCGCCACTCCTCATCACCAAAACCAAAGAAGTTTCGAACAGAACCATCAGCAGGGAAGGTCATGCTGACTCTCTGTTGGGACGAAAAAGGCGTCATTTTGGAGCATTACATGCCTAGAGGGACCACTGCCACCAGTGCATCATACACAGATCTCCTAAAAAATCATCTGCGGCCTGCAATCAAATCAAAGTGACGTGGATTGCTGTCAGCAGGTGTCCTTTTGCAACATGACAATGCGAGGCCCACACTGCCCGTACAACAGTTGCAACAATCACAGACCTGCATTTTGAGTGTCTTTCTCATCCACAATACTCACCAGACCTTGCCCCAAGTGATTTCCATATGTTTGGACCACTCAAAGACCCAATGGGAGTGAGAAGTTCCGTTCTGATGAAGAGGTACGCCACGCGGCGCATGAGTGGTTCCGCGGACTACCAAAAGAATTTTTTTCTGAAGGAATTTATGCACTTTGTAAGCGCTGGAAGACTTTCATTGAGCGTGGGGGAGATTATGTTGAAAAGTGATACAACTTTGTATCACTTCTGCACAATAACATTTAAAAAAATATTTAAGGTTTTCATTTGATTCACCCTCGTACTGCTTGCTCCTATGTATATCTCGAGAAAAGACCATTAATGTAAAGGTAAAACTAACAGTTGTGAAGGAAGTACTTTCCGCCACACACTGTAACGTCGCCTGCGGAGTTTAGACGAAGATTTTCATATGCTGACAAACATATCGTTGGAAAAATCCCCAGCATTTACTGTTGATTTATACAGGGTGTTACAAAAAGTTACGGCCAAACTTTCAGGAAACATTCCTTGCACACAAAGAAAGAAAATATGTTATGTGGACATGTGTCCGGAAACGCTTACTTTCCATGTCAGAGCTCATTTTATTACTTCTCTTCAAATCACATTAATCATGGAATGGAAACACACAGCAACAGAACGTACCAGCGTGACTTCAAACACTTTGTTACAGGAAATGTTCAAAATGTCCTCCGTTAGCGAGGATACATGCATCCACCCTCTGTCGCATGGAATCCCTGATGCGCTGGTGCAGCCCTGGAGAATGGCGTATTGTATCACAGCCGTCCACAATACGAGCACGAAGAGTCTCTACATTTGGTGCCGGGGTTGCGTAGACAAGAGCTTTCAAATGCCCCCATAAATGAAAGTCAAGAGGGTTGAGGTCAGGAGAGCGTGGAGGCCATGGAATTGGTCCGCCTCTACCAATCCATCGGTCACCGAATCTGTTGTTGAGAACCGTACGAACACTTCGACTGAAATGTGCAGGAGCTCCATCGTGCATGAACCACATGTTGTGTCGTACTTGTAAAGGCACATGTTCTAGAAGCACAGGTAGAGTATCCCGTATGAAATCATGATAACGTGCTCCATTGAGCGTAGGTGGAAGAACATGGGGCCCAATCAAGACATCACCAACAATGCCTGCCCAAACGTTCACAGAAAGTCTGTGTTGATGACGTGATTGCACAATTGCGTGCGGATTCTCGTCAGCACACACGTGTTGATTGTGAAGATTTACAATTTGATCGCATTGGAATGAAGCCTCATCCGTAAAGAGAACATTTGCACTGAAATGAGGATTGACACATTGTTGGATGAACCATTCGCAGAAGTGTACCCGTGGAGGCCAATCAGCTGTTGATAGTGCCTGCACACGCTGTACATGGTACGGAAACAACTGGTTCTCCCATAGCACTCTCCATACAGTGATGTGGTCAACGTTACCTTGTACAGCAGCAACTTCTCTGATCCTGACATTAGGGTTATCGTCAACTGCACGAAGAATTGCCAAGTCCATTGCAGGTGTCCTCGTCGTTCTAGATCTTCCCCAGTCGCGAGTCATAGGCTGGAATGTTCCGTGCTCCCTAAGACGCCGATTAATTGCTTCGAACGTCTTCCTGTCGGGACACCTTCGTTCTGGAAATCTGTCTCGATACAAACGTACCGCACCACGGCTATTGCCCCGTGCTAATCCATACATCAAATGGGCATCTGCCAACCCTGCATTTGTAAACATTGCAGTGACTGCAAAACCACGTTCGTGTTGTTGCTACGTACTGATGTGCTTGATGCTAGTACTGTAGAGCAATGAGTCGCATGTCAACAAAAGCACCGAAGTCAACATTACCTTCCTTCAATTGGGTCAACTGGCGGTGAACCGAGGAAGTACAGTACATACTGACGAAACTAAAATGAGCTCTAACATGGAAATTAAGTGTTTCCGGACACATGTCCACATAACATCTTTTCTTTATTTGTGTGTGAAGAATGTTTCCTGAAATTTTGGCCGTACCTTTTTGTAACACCTTGTTTAAATACCTATGAGGCCTGGATATACCAGAGAGCCGGCCGGGGTGGCCGAGTGGTTCTAGGTGCTTCAGTCTGGAACGACGCGACTGCTACGGTTGCAGGTTCGAATCCTGCCTCGGGCATGGATGTGTGTGATGTCCTTAGGTTAGTTATGTTTAAGTAGTTCTAAGTTCTAGGGGACTGATGACCTCAGCAGTTGAGTCCCATAGTGCTCAGAGTCATTTGAAGCATATACCAGAGAACTGGAAGTACCTGCAGGTCGGGAACTCCGTTGGTGGCGTAGGAAGAGAGGAAGAAGCCGGTGGTCTGCGTGAGCCCGGTGCTGGACATGGGTCCGTCGCGGTTGGTGAGGAACTCGGCGATGGAGTAGTTGGTGAGCACCTCGGTGGAAGATTCGTTGATGTAGAAGCCGACGCCCACGGAGACGTGGTTGTGCAGGTTCTGGCCGACGCCGGGCAGGTCGTGCACCAGATCGACGCCGACGCTGGCCAGGTGGTCTGCGGGGCCCACGCCGGACAGCAGCAGCAGCTGCGGGGAGCCGATGGCGCCCGCCGATAGCACCACCTCGCGGCGCGCCTGCACCGTGTGCTGAGTGCCGTTCGAGTCCAGGTACTGCACGCCGTACGCCTTCTTGGTCGCGGGGTCGATCAGCACCTTGGTCACGTGCGCGTTGATGCCCACCTCGATGTTGTCGCGGCTCTCCGCCGCCGGCCTCAGGTACGACCTGCAAGTGAGCGCGGGATCAGCTACCGGGGATCAGCTACCGGGCCTGTGCGTCAGAGCACAGCAGGCACCACGGTGTCCACGAAGGCGTTACAGTTAACGTCTCATTCTGTAAAAGCATGAATATACGCAAATCTTCTTTTAGGGAGGGCTTTCAACAAATAATGTATCGCAGTTTTTCCCGAACAATTTCGGTTGCAAAAATGCGGACTTTAGTGAGGGACATAGGATAATATTCCTGCTTCAGCTCCTACAGTTCCATGGAGTTCCGGTAGCTGGCGGCGCTATATGTAGCCTTGAAAATGGCGTCTGTAACGGAGGTGCCTTCCAAGCAGAGAGCTGTCTTCGAGTTTCTTTAGACGGTAAACAAGAGCATCGCAAATATCGATAGGCGCTTGTAGAATTTCTACTGAGAACTCGCAGTGTACAAAAGTACGGTGAGTCTGTGGGCGAGACTTCTGTCATCACCGCAGCAAGACCGCGCAAACCTGTCCGATCTCTCGCGAGCCGACCGGCTGTGGCTCCTGCAATGTTGTAACGTGCGAACCTCTCATTCGAGGTGATCGACGGATCGCAGTCAGACACCTCGCTGGTCAATTGGACGGCTTTGTTGGTAGTGCTGACACACTCGTCCACTAGTTGGGGTACTCAAAGGTGTGTGCATGCTAGCTTCCTCGCCGCGTAACAGAAGACCATAAAGAGCAACAAAGGACCATCCGCGCGGATCGTGACAATTTTTTTGTCGAACTTCGTCACGGGAACGAAACATGGTTTCATCACTTCGAACAGGAAGCAAAACGACTACCCGTGGAGTTACGCCACACAATTTCTCCTTCAAAGAAAAATTTCAAAGCTGCACACTCAGCTGGAAAAGTCATGGCGAAGGTGTTCTGAGGGTCTGAATGGTTTATTCTGTTTGATGACCTCCCTCATGGTGCAACGATCAACTCCAAAGTGTATCATGCTATCCTCAGAAAATGGAAGACACGACTTCACAAAAGACACGACTTCACAAAGTGAAAACGACCTTTGTTAACTTATCCACGACAATAAATGGCCTCACACAGTCTGACCACCCTAGAGGAGCTCAGAAAGTTTCACTGGATTGTTCTTCCTCATCCACCTTACAACTCGAATCCCGCACCTTCCGATTTCCATCTGTTTGGCCCAATGAAGAATGCACTTCGCGGGAAGTAGTGCATAGCCAATGGGAAGGTTATTGATGCACCAAGACGGTAACTCCACGTCGACCAGTAGCGTGGTACCATCAGGTATACAGCCCCTCGCAGTAATATGGCATAAGGTCGTCGCATAGAACGGAGATTATGTTGAGAAATGGGGTGTCGTAGCCAAAAGAATGGGACATAATATGATGTATTGGAATCCTGAATCCAATCAATGTGCTTTCAGGAAAAGATGTGGTGCATTACTTACTGAACGCCCCTCGTACAGTCTATTTCCTTATGGCGATATTGATAATCTACTAACAAGTCTTGCTCATTAGATGGTTCTGCAAGTATCTTCATATGTGTATAACTACTGCACCCTAAATCCTGTTGAACATTTTTGCTGTTGTCATGCCCTGGACTCCCTCTTCAACCTGTACACTTCACATTTACCGCCATTGTCATATTTACTATTTCATAGGGATTCGGGATATATCTTCTCAGCCTCTCCCTTCTGTTACTCTTGTTCTACCACAAATTAATTGACTTCCCATATCGATACAGAACCTCTTCATTACTCAATCTGTCGAACAGATACAACCTTCATAACTCTTAAAGTTATTTTATATGCTAAATGCTTTATTTTTTTTTTTTTAGAAAACTCGTTCCCAGTCTACATTTTACACTCTCATCACATCTGCCTTTTTAAATGACTCATCGCCTTATTTCAATGCCTCATTTCCTAATTTAGTTCATACAACACCACTTGATTTAATTCGACTACACTCCATTATCCCTCTTTCACTTTTGTTGCTTTTCATCTTACATCTTCTTTTCAGGACATTTATCATTCCGTTAGACATTACTTCAAAGTCCTTTCCTGTGTCTGACAGAAACATTGTGTGATCGGCAAACCTTTTATTTCTCTTTTCTGAACTTTAACTCGCTTTCCAGATCCCTCTTTGCTTTCCTTTACTGTTTGCTCAGTGTACAGATCGAATAACATCTGAAATCTCTTACAACCCCTCTCATTCCATTCTCAACTAGTGCATCCTTTTCATGTCCCTCGACTCTTACAACTGCAGTCTGGTTTCTATATAAGTTGTAAATAACCATTCACCCGATGTATTTAATCCGACATAGCTTCAGAATTTCCATTCAATATTATTAACTGTTTTGCTAAATCTAGGAGAGCTATAAATTTCAGTTTTCCTCTCTGTCTTTTAAGACAAGTCGTAGGATAACATTACTTTAAGTGTCCATACACATCTCCGGAACTAAAACTGGTTTTACCCCATGTCGACGTCTACCAGTCGTTCGTTCTTTTGTACATTATTCGTGTCGGTTTACTTTAACTCGGTTAGCTAATGTCGTGAAAGCTCCTACCCATTAGATACCTCATAAAAATTGTGAAATTCTCTGTACTGAGTAACAGTAACTAGAATCAGTACGCTGAATAATATTTTCAGCGTGTGTAAAAAGCTGCCGGCCAGTGTGGCCGTGCGGTTCTAGGCGCTTCAGTCTGGAACCGCGTGACCGCTACGGTCGCAGGTTCGAATCCTGCCTTGGGCATGGATGTGTGTGACGTCCTTATGTTAGGTTTAAGTAGTTCTAAGTCCATGGGACTTATGACTTCAGATATTAAGTCCCATACTGCTTAGAGCCATTTCTTAAACTCAAAAAACCATTAAATGGGAATCTTGCACACAAAACACGTTGAATGGTTGAGACGAAACGGAAAGATAGCCCAATCTTGGACTGACTTATATACTTTGATTCCCCACGCTTCACGAGAGTGACCCAACAGCGAGCTGATAGTCTGCACCCGGTCTATGAGGACACGGCTGCAGTGTGCAAGAAGACATCAACATCTCTCCCTTGACCCGATAAAGAAAATTATACAAACAGAACTGTGTCTACTCTGTTGCGTTATCAGCGTACACTGTCCCTCATATCTCTCCTCGACCTTAACGTTCTTGTCTGAACAACGTGGCAGAAACACCCGTTCCCATCAGAGGAAAATCCTTTTTGTCCCTCGTCATCACTCAGCCGCTTTCTCAAAGTCCTATAAAGTAGCACGAACCTAACTGGAATGACCTCGCTCATTATAACAGAAAACTGATTAAAATCTCCAGCTTCAAGACATAATTAATGACATATCTACAGAAGCAACAATTATGTCTACGTTGTCCTTGTACAAAGTTTCTTCCAACCCGATATTTCTCATTTTCCAGTGCAGTTTATCAAAGTTTGTTTCCCTCAGAACTCGCTATGTCAGAAAATATCGCTTTTGCACATACATTTGTTTCTTTCACTATCACTATTGTCATTATTATTATTATTACCAGTGGTATTAGCAGCAGTAATAGTACCGATACTAATAGTGTAAAATTTATTAGCTCTTAGTCAATACAGAGTCTCTACATACATTCAAATCATTTTTATTCTATGAACACTATTTTATTACTGTTTTTCTTATCGAAATAGTAGTTGTTTTTTAAGGTGAGTATTATGTAAAAACTACGATAAGTATGAAAGCTGATTAGGTTAACCCTTTCGTGAGCCGTGGGAAACATGCTTCCCACTACAATGAACTCGCTCCTAGTCCCGTGGGATTCACAGTTCCCACCTCTGTATGGTGCTACTGCCTAGTGAACAGTATAGGGTACTACTTCCAGTCGGAAGTTCCCGCCGTTTATGCTGTACCTTCACGCAGAGACATTGTATAGCTGAGTATTGCTCTGTAGAGGAACCGTTCAGTGCCGTTTGCGTGACATTTTGTGATGTTTTACTCAAAGCTATAGTATAAGGGAAGTACTACTGATTTACCCAAATTTATGAAGGAAAAGGTAATATTGGAACGAGTGGAATTCCAGTTTGAAACAAAAGGAGCCATTTCTGCAGTAAAATGGGTGGATAACCGTCCAGTCACTTTCCTGTCCTCAATTCATGACCCATGTGAAACAGCCACAGTGAAAAGGAAAAGCAAGAATGGTACTAGTACAGAGGTTTCTTGTCCTGAAGTTGTGGCAGAATACAACAAAATAATGGGTGGTGTCGATAAGTTTGATCAGTTACGAGAAAGGTATGCTATTGGCAGACGTTCTGTAAAATGGTGACACAGAATATTTTATTTCCTGGTGGACGTTGCTGCAGTGAGCAGTTTTATCCTGTGGAAAATAAGTAAAAGAGAAAGTGGACAGCATGATCAGCTCACATACAGGATCCATCTAGCCAGACAACTGATCGCTGGCTTCTCATCCCAAAAAAGGCATGGACAAAAACCTGTCTTCCTGGCAAAAAGGGGTAAAGTACCTGAAGATTTTCGTCATGTGGCTGTAGGGGAGCATCAACGCAGTTTAGGAGAAACCCACTGGACGTGCCGTCATTGTAGTACCAAAGCTGCGGAAAAGAGCACTCGCTGTGTTTGTACATATTGTCAAATACCACTTTGCATAGACTCATGTTTCAGAAAATTTCATGGCAAGTAATTATGAACAATCATTGTAACAATAAATATGACATATATTGAAAAAGTTGTTTTTGTCATTTAACTCCAAGGAAGGGCAGTGGGAAGAGTACTTCCCACCTTCTTGTGTGACCTCACTTTCACAATTGGAGCAAATTTGATATTCTGTATGATAAATATGCCTATCTGTTAACTACTATCTGCTCTCCATTCACTAAACAAAACTGCTCAATAATTTTGCCCACGAAAGGGTTAAATAAACATATGAGTAGAATGTGGTTACCTGCTGGGCTCGTGTCGGAGCCCCTGGTAGACCATGGCTTGCGCCCTGTTGATGCCCGTCTGGTTCTGGCCGTTGAGGTCGCCTCTGCGGTAGCCGATGGCCTCCCCGGCGGCGATGACATACTCGGTGAGCGGCGGCGCGTACGGGAAGTGCTGCACCACCATGGGGCCACCCGTGCCGTGGAAGCCCTCGTCCACCTCCTCCGGGTTCAGGTTGTGCTCACCTGCCGGAGGCGAACTACATCAGCAACGGCCATGGAGTACAGACGAGAAATCGAGGAACTAAAGAGCTGGTTGGAACGCCCCAAGGAGCTATGCAGCACCCCGCCTGCAGTTGCTACATTACTTCCTGTGCGCTGCAAATTTTTCCGTCGCTTAGCGTGAATGTGTTATTGAAAGTGTGCCGGTTTCGTGTCAGGGGCTGTAATGATCTCATGTAGTGAGTCGCGTTCGTGTTGATGACGACAGTGACAGTGACAAAGAAGGCGGATCGGGAAATCAAGTGTCAGCACATAGCCTATTATTGTGGCTCTTGTGAAATATAATGTTAACGTTTTAGCATGGAGAATTCTCAGTCAAATCAATGAGAAGAATTAAGTGAAACTGCTGCCCTATCTGTTACTGCTTCCCTATCTCCAGATAAAAGCTATCTCACTTGGAAGTCCGAGATCGAACATACAGGAGATGTTTCACTCACTTGAAGTGAAAGAAAATGGTATGGGGGAAGTCCACAAGCACGAAACCGAAAGCAGTGAATCAATGGAATAATTATATGCATGTTCTGTTTAAAACACAATAGAATGTGAGGTAGGCTTTTACAGCATGGGATGACACCAATCCACAGTTCTGGATAACTTGTTGTATAGCCAGTCCCCTAAGGAAATTATAAGCTACAAGAGGTAAACAATCAGACAAGGAATTAAATGCTCATTCGGCCCCAAGAGAGTCCTAACTGGTTCAACTGGTTCAAATGGCTCTGAGCACTATGGGACTAAACATCTGAGGTCATCAGTCCCCTAGACTTAGAACTGCTTAAACCTCACTAACCTAAGGACATCACACACATCCATGTCCGAGGCAGGATTCGAACCTGCGACCGTAGCAGTCACGCGGTTCCGGACTGAAGTGCCTAGAACCGCACGGCCACCGCGGCCGGCGCTACACAGTCGCTGAGGTATGACAAAATCTCAGGTTTACGCTACAGTTAAGAGTATAGCGCTTGCAATCATAAATATTCAAGAAACATTTGGTGTCACGCTGCTCATTTGAAAGTCCGCTCTTCCAGTAAAATATTTTATTATATAATTTTACTCCCTACTGTACGTCACCTCTTTTTTTTTAACTCTACTTCTAAATGTCTACTTTCCGACATAATTGATGACATAGTTCGTTGAAACCGGTAATGTAACCCCTTCTTTTTAAACAAAACAAAATTATGTACTGTGACTATGGCTTCACTATTGTAATGTCACACAAGCATTTACATTTATAAAATACTTCTACTTGATTGGATGACAGACCAGCTAACTGCAATTTAAAAATGTATGACGAACGTAGGTTTTGACTGTAGCCCAAACATACTCATACCACTTATACGGGTTGTGTCATGTAAGTTCCCTTTTATCCAATTGCATTTCATTTTTTATTCTGTCGACTAAAGAAACGATGGCTGTTTTATATTTGTATTTCAACTATGTTGCATTTTGAGCAGACACTAGGAAATGGCTATACAGGCCAGGCGACTGTGACCGAAAGTCTGAAAAGTATGGCAATGGGTATGAAAATGAGCCAAATAGTGTGCCTTTCAATTGTTTCCACGTACTTTTTATCTCTTAATGGAGGGTCTTTTCCCTTCTGTTTTCACTTACTCCATCTTCTGTGGCTTGTCTGTTCTGAAAGTGGACTTACGAACGATTTCGGATTTGTTGTTGGTAGCAGGTACAACCATCCTGAGGATATGCGACTTTACCTGACTTGAATGGTATCGATCAGACGCTAAGCCATTCACATGGGCAGGCGCCCATACAAGAATATGAAAAGAGCCTTGGATTAAACGCAGCTTGATCCTTGTAGAATTCCTTGCCATTTTCGACTCTCCTACTCTTCATGCTACTTTATTCTCCGAAATTTCGCTGTGAAATTTGGAAATTGACGCATGTACAAATATTTAAATGAGTTATTTTTTGGAGGGCCATGTCCCCAGCCGTTGGATAAGCGCCTGAGTCACACCGAAACTGTTCAGTTATGAAAAGGACAAATAAGAGGCTATTACAATCCACCTTATGATAGCCTGTGAAGTTCAGAACTCAAGTATGTTCCTCCCAAAGCATTTTGAAGCAACTCTCACAAATACTCGATAAAATCGACTTTGATGTTTTCCGATCATTTTGAATATGCTAAACAAAGGTGGTATTCTTTCGACAAGCAGAGTGGCTATGTGGGAGATTGCTTGGCTCACACACGAGACGCCTGGGTTCGAATAGTGGCGGAATCAAGCTTTCAAACAAATGTGCATGTTCTAAGAGCATTTACGTGAAAAGTAAAATAAAAGAGATAGAATAAATTAATTTGTAATTTGTTTAATTATACAGTCCTGATTAACGAACTTTTATAAAAGATTGGTAATTAATAATTTTGTGTGTAACGAAAACTGGATTTTTGTGTGCAATGACAATAATTAAAAATAAGATGACGTGCATTTTTCATAAAATGATAATTAGATGTGTTAATTAGGATATATTTGATGAATGTTATATTTGAATTCCGTAAGTATTTGAACTGAACAGAAAAGAAAGAAAAAAATATTGACCGAAATGACACTCGATCTAGCGATTACCAGTTTCGTGCGCTTTATGTACTGTACGCTTCACAGAAACGCCCGTAGAAGCACTTTCGTTCGAAGTTTGATTCCATTTGTAATCAAATACCCCCGCCCCCACCGGCCCCCGTCGCAACCCCCCCCCCCCCCCCCTCACCCCACCACCCCCCACAATCTAGCGAGCACACTACGACATACCCATACTGCTAGTCGAAAAACAAGTACCTTATATTACCGATTTAAACATACTTGGAAAACTTCAAAGTCTATTTCATCCACTATCTTTCAGAGTTGCATTGAACTACCCTAGAAGAGGTATATTTGAGTTCTGATTTTCACGTACCATAAATACAGAAAATTACAAAAAACCGGTTTGCCGTATGATTCCGTATTAAGTGCTCTTAGCAGGAGTGGGACGACCTCGCACTGTGGCAAATCGGGAAGTACTTACGTGATTTTGGCTGAATGCATTAAAGAGAAGAAAGCGCCGCGGCAGGAAGCACTCACTCTTGATGAAGTAGGGCAGCACGTCGTCGTAGCCCCAGCCGGAGTTGCCGTTGCTCGCCCACTCGTCGAAGATGGAGCGGTGGCCACGCGTGTACATCATGCCGTTCAGGGACCCGGAGCCGCCCACCATCTTGCCCCTCGGCCAGCTGCACAGGCCGCCCTGCCCCAGGCAAGCGTTCTCCTGGGCTACCTGAGGACAAAACAACCAGACCGCCTCAGATCCCACACCTAGAGGCAGCAGTGTGGTCATCACTGTGGTACTGAAGTGGCCTCTAAACCTCAACACAGGACAAACTAAACTAAACCGTGCGGCGTGCGGCGTTGCTGTACTCCGACCTTGCCCCGCTAAACAAACGCTACTTCCATTCTCCCCTGAAGCACTACCCACCTCCTAAGCCGAGGTCCCTAATGCATACCTACACGATGCCATTCGACTTGGTGATACGCCAGTTTGAATCCTGATGGTAGACGAAAATTTCACTGCCACTATTTGGCCAGCAAGGGGAAGGTACGTGGCTGCTTAAAGTTCTTTATTACCAGACTTCGTGCCAGTATACTGGATTACATTCCAAACCTCTCCGCAGTGTTCCAAGAAGTCATGTGACTCTGTTAATGGTGTTCCGTCCTCGGAAGAGGACGTTAAGCCCGGCAGCCCTCTTGGTGTCGTTCGAAAGGTGTAGACTATATGCCGACACTGGGTTTCACCCCCTCCCTTCTCTCAACATCGTCACACAAAACAAACGTAATACCATATTATGCACACACCAGTTACACTTTCCTACACTCAGTAAATACACACAAGATACAGTTGTCACATTCCCACAAAGAAAGGGGCCGTGGTGCGCGACAGAAGAAAACTCTTTCCGACTAAGCGGCCCAAACCATTTCTCAGGGTATCTCCACATAGTAAATGTATCTATAGAATGAACGTAGCCTATTGCGCGTGTTCTCAACGTGAAACAGGGATAGTCATGTGATTTTGGGACGATGTTACTTGTCGACAATCTGCTATAACAGCGAAACTTTAAAATTACGCGTATTCGCCTTGTTTTCATACGTTCCTGCACGTTTGAGTTTTAGTACCAGCTGTAGTGCAGTATCGTCGTTGCTGCATATGTAAGGAGAAGTACGTGTAAGGACGACCAGTTACTTTCCATAAGTATGTACAACAAATGTATAGTTGTATACTGATATGAGCCACTTAATATGTTGAAAAATATCGAGGCGCAACATTATAAGATCCATTGTAGAGGTAATTTCTACGATTATGGCTATGTGTTTATCAGGCAAGAGCTGGATAAATTTGCAAATATGTTCGAGTAAATCGAGTAAACTGCCACGCACTGTATATATATCATGTGCAGGTAAAATTTATACATGACAATTTGATTAATTTCCTCCGATTTTTGCAGGCTCTCAAACTCTTGTGTGTAATTAATTATTTCTACATGAGACAGTTTCCTATACAGTGTCACTGTAACGTAATTAATTAGCACAGAAATTCGACAGTATGAATAAGTACAATATGAAACGTAAGAAAATATTGTTGGCTGTCAATTATTTTCCTGTTACAGAAAAAAATAAAGTGGAATCTGGGCTACGATACTGTGACGAAAAACCACAATACCATTGCTCTTTACCTCTTTAAGCCAACTTCAGTTCCCGGTATTTTATTGTTAAAATTTGTGTAAAACGCGTATACAAAGTTTCACGGCACTTCTGAATGTGAGCTATCTGTAGTAGCGAAGTAATAGCACTCGAAGTACGCAAAGCGTTATACGGGGCGCTGTCCCAAACTCACGTGACTTGAGCTGCAGGAGCTGTTGTGACGGAATTCTCGTTCTGCGCATCCTAATGCTCACTCCATACATATTTATACTCTATGGGTATCCCAGCCAACCATGGCATACGGATTTGCTATTTTTATTAAAACACTCATTTCTTCCAGTCATTAATGTCGGCTTTTAAAACCGGAGCTGACATTTTTTCTTTCAAGGAGCTCGTGTTCCCGAAGAAGTTTATTCCAGTGGTACTAATGTAGATCGGTACACCTAAGTAAACAACCCACCATGGACATATCTATCCTTCTAATTAAATAAAAATAAAAGACGGTTTTTCATGTCATTGTGAAATGGAAACGCGAGGAAACAAAACAGCTAAACTAAGACAAATCAGGTCTGATGTAATGACGCACAAGGACCATTGTACAATGCAGAGGGTACTTGTAGTAAATCGCATGAAATCACCGTAATGAATCGTTCGTGAGTTCCAAAGTGCTGCCAACAGTCCAGCTAGGACAATGACTGGGCACAACGAGTTAAAAAGCAGCTCCTCCTAAACCAAATATTTCTGCAGTCAGAGCAAAATGACGATTGAGGTGGTGTAAAGAGCGACGCAATCGGACAGTGGACGACTGCAAACGTGTCATTTGGAGTGATGAATCACGCTATACCCGTAGAAATCCGATGGAAGGGTTTGGGTCTGACGAATAACTGGAGAACGTTCCCCTCTATTATGTAAAGTGTCGACAGTGAAATACAGAGAAGGTGGTATTACCAAATGGGTGCCTTGTCGTGCTTTTGGTATGATCCTCGTATTGCGGTTAAGAAAAAGCCAAATGCGGAAGGATCTGAATACATTTTATAGCTTCATGTACTGCCTACAGATATGACACAGTTCGGGTAAATGATTGTTCGTATCAGCGTGACAATTCACCTTGTTATAAATCAGCATTTGTGAGTCAATGGTTTGCGCACAGTAACATTCCTGAAATGGACTGTTCCCACAAGAAACCCTATTTGAACCGAATGGAACATCTGTAGGATGAGTTGGAAAGTCGACTTCGCTCGAGACCCCATCGTCCGACGTCACTATGCTTCTTGTTTGGGCTCATGAGGAAGAATCGGCTGCCATTCCTACACAGACATTCAGACAGTTCATGGAAAGTGTACCCAGCATATTTCAAGCTGTCATAAAGGAGAATAGTGGTCACACACTATATTGATGTCTACCAGTAGGTGTCTCGACATTTTTAATCACATAGTATGAGTATGAAGCGTGGTTTTTGAGTTACTGTATGTAGTGATTGCATTCACGTAACGTCCAGTTTGTTCTGCTTTGATACAGATGACCTGAACATCTGAATTTGACCAGAATTGACAGACTAAATGAAATAATAAGATTAGCTGTGTATTATAGTTTGCAGTTCCTAATAACCAAAAACCTCATGACAAAAGTTAATTTGATAGAAGTTTATGTCTAAGTACACTCGTATAGTATGAATGGCTGGGAGACCAAGAAGGGCAGGTGTAGCTGCCTGAACTCGAAAGATATTTTCTGTCCTTCGCAGCGATGGGCACCTTTCCTTCACGAAGCGTCAGCATTATGTGCTGTTGTGTTAAGTGCAGTTGACTGTAATGGATGTGTGCCTAGTGTGATGTCATGTGGCGCCGGCATAGAATACTCCTCCCAAACAGCACCAAGGGGTCCACCGAGTTTAACGTCCCCGTGCAACAGTATTGCATGCCATCACTTCGTAAGAAATTTCAAATTTAATCCAGGATACTGGCGAAAAAACTGGTGATCAGGGCCATCACCTCTAATTTACCCCAGCCCCCAACCCCCGCCGTGAAGGTAAAGGGAAAGTTGTCAACAGTGCGCGGCCTACCCGGATGATCACCCATCCAAACAGTGGCCATGTCCGGCTGTGCTCAACATCCACCATCTTACGAGTCGTGTTTTTTAAGTAAGTAACGTTTTGAAATTAAAAAAAGACGTACTAAGATATTTCAATAATTTTATTTTTACATGAAAGCCTGTACCTTAATCTACGCACTGACACCATTACAGTCTGATTCTTCCTTGTTTACGTTGTGTACTGAATGTTTAAGATGCCTCCGATAATCGTGAGTCCCGCCGACTGTGAAGTACGGTCTGTTATAAGATTTCTTATTGCTAAAGGCCTAAAAGCGATCGATATTCATCGTGAGATCTGTGCAATTTACGGAGAAAACATTATGAGTGATGGAATGGTAAGAAAGTGGGTGAGAGCACTTAAAGAGGGGCACATAAATGTGCATGATGAACAACGGAGTGGGCGTCCTTTGGTCGTTAAGGAAAATTTGGTGCAGGAAGTGGACAATAAAGTGAGAGAAAACAGACGCTTTACGATTTCCTCCTCACGGGATGACTTTCCTAATGTTTCTCGTAGTGTTTTGTATGTCATAGGGACCGAGCACTCCAATTACCGAAAATTGTGGGCACGTTGGGTACCGAAAATGTTGACGGATGTGCACAAAACCAAATGTTTAGACAGTGCATTGACTATCCTTGAGCGGTACCACAACGACGGTGATGATTTCTTAAGCCAAATTGTAACGGGCGATGAAACGTGGGTGACCTATGTCACACCAGAATCAAAGCAACAGTCCATGGAAGTTGAGTAAGGGCATCATTTTGCAACAAGACAATGCTCGTCCGCATGTGGTGAATCAGACCGAAGATCTCATCACATCTTTTCGATGGGAAACTCTAAAGTCTAGACCATCCTCCGTACAGCCCCGATCTTGCGGCCATGCCAACAACTATGGATTCCGAAAAAATCGATCGTATGAAACCTAACTCGCGCTTTTCCCACGTGACATCCTGAAAGACACGGATCGAGGCAGTCAATCAGATTCAATATTTCTTGACTTCTAAAAGCAGTTGATGACTATGCTCACTATCGAAAGTACTGTCGTACAGTGTACCAAGCGAATTTTATCACTGACGACTCCTTGGTGAGGAGGACACAGCATGTTGTCTTGGATGGAGAATTATCGACAGATCTAAATGTAACTGGGCGGTGAGCGTCTTCAAGACGATGACGAAGTCAAAACAGTGGCGATGCAGTGGTTAACAAGTCAGGCGGCAGACTTCTATGAGGACAGTATTCAAAAACTGGTACAACGTTATGACAAGTGCGTCAATATTGGCAGAAATTATGTAGAAAAGTAGATTAAGGTACAGGCTTTCATGAAAATATAAAATTATTCAGATATCTTAGCACGTCTTTTTTTAATTTGAAAACGGTGCTTACTTAAAAAAAATGCGCCTCGTACATAAACCAGTGTATTCACTGCGGCACGGCCATTTGCAGCTTATGAGCACGCCCTCCTTCAGTCTGCTGCAGTGTGAAAGTCTGGTCCCGTATTCCCGCCTGCGAGCAACACCGACTCAAAGGAAGGCCTCTGCGCTTGTTCGTGACGACACGTCAGCTAGGCACGGCGAACGCCAGGTCTGTTGCAGGCAGAAACGCCTGGGCGTGCTTATCACTATAAATCTCTTATTTTTGGACAAAATGTTTGATATTGTTTTGGATTCTGCAGTTTTATTTAGATGAAAGATTTTCTTACTATCGTAAAGCTACAAATGAAGATCGTAGTTCTGTATTGCTGAATCCTGTCGAAACAAACGTAGATCAATATGAGAGGATGCTTTGCCCCATTGCAAGCTTCGGAAATTTTACATTCAAGTAACTATATTTACTTGATCCATTTTGTCATCGAAACTTACCTCAACCCCCTTACAATGAACTCGTTACTTTTATTTATTTATTTTCGTTTGACATCGTCACTGGAAGTGTGAACTAATTGAAATGTGTAAATGTCCAAATGTGCCAGTCATTAGATTACAGTCGTTTTCAACGAAAGGAATTCTAAACAGGAAACAAAATAGCTTCATACATCGAAAATACTGCTGAGCTTAAACTTTTTTAAACACGCACATTAGAAAAGATAAATATTCTCCTCTTGCAACTGAAACGAGGAACTTTATAAGATAAAAAAATTTTATTTGATGAAACAAGTATCTCTCTTTTGCCTCTTCTTCTGTCCCCCACACCCTCACCCAACGTGTAGAATCGCAAGATATTTCATTAACATTCAGTGCTCCTCACCCCATAGTCAACCAAGATACCTAAAGAAGAGCACCAATATGTTCACAGTTTCTTGTAAAAGCAACCCAGTACAAACGTAACTTCCTCAGATTTACAAATAAGGCAAAGAAGCACGAATTCTGTTGCTGCTGGACCATGAAGTTGTTTTTGTATGTCAATCCTTAAAACAGGTGGAAATTTAAGTTCAGGAGTACACTATTTGTTAAGAAGTGTAATGAACTGCACAATTAATTGATTGCAGAAATCTCTCAGAACAATGTGTTTTGGTCAACTACCACCAGTAGTTTCACATTTTCCTGTGTCAGAGAGGGATACACCACCATTATGAGTGTGCCTGCAACAGACCTGGCGCTCGCCGTGCCTAGCTGACGTGACGTCACGAACAAGCGCCGAGGCCTTCCTTTGAGTCGGTGTCGCTGCGAGCCGCGCCGGCTTACCGTGGTGTAGTTCCAGTCGACGACGGTGCCGACGCCGGACATGGCGTAGGTGGGTATCTCGGTGATGGTGGGTTCCTCGGGCCCGGCCTCGAGCAGCAGCACCGTGCTGGCCGCGTCCTCGCTGAGCCTGGCGGCGAGCGCGCTGCCCGCCGGCCCGGCGCCCACCACCACGTAGTCGTACGCCGGCACGCCGCGGACGTCAGCGCCGGCCTGCAGCGAGGAGGCGTCGTGGCCGGCGCGCCGGCACGCGTCCGAGATGTCGCAGCGCGCCTGCACCAGCGCCTGCAGCGCCGTCATGAACGCCACGAACGAGCTGCCGCACGCCTCGCCGATCAGCGGAGCGTCGTAGAACGAGCACGAGCTGCACGTCACCGCCGACATTGCTGGCCTGCGCAAGGTGTCAGTGCCAGTGGCGTCGATAAACAGCTCAAACCGCTGAAACTTAACAGAGCTCGAGGGCCTGAAGGAATCCCTGTCGGATTCTCTACCGAATATGCGGATAACTTTCAATTATTGTACTATCAAGACATTGGAGAAAAACTAGTAATTTTTAGCCTAAATGTTAAAATTCTAGATTATAGGAGAAAGTGAGACGAACACTTTGAAAGAATGGAGAGTGGCAGACTCCCCTTAGAGTCTAGAAATGACACTACTGGCTATTAAAATTGCTACACCATGAAGAAATGCAGATGATAAACGGGTATTCATTGAACAAATATATTATCCTAGAACTGCAATGTGATTACATTTTCACGCAATTTGGGTGCATAGATCCTGAGAAATCAGTACCCAGAACACCCACCTCTGGCCGTAATAACGGCCTTGATACGCCTGGGCATTGAGTCAAACAGAGTTTGGATGGCGTGTACAGGTACAGCTGCCCATGCAGCTTCAACACCATACCACAGTTCATCAAGAGTAGCGATTCCCGTACTGTGACGAGCCACCATCGACCAGACGTTTTCAATTGGTGAGAGATCCGGAGAATGTGCTGGCCAGGGCAGCAGTCAAACATTTTCTGTAACCAGAAAGGCCAGCACAGGACCTGCAACATGCGGTCGTGCATTATCCTGCTCAGACGTAGGGTTTCGCAGGGATCGAATGAAGGGTAGAGCCACGGGTAGTAACACATCTGAAATGTAACGTCCACTGTTCAATGTGTCGTCAAGAGGTGACAGAGACGTGTAACCAAAGGCACCCCATACATCACGCCGGATGATACGCCAGTATGGCGATGACGAATACACGCTTCCAATGTGCGTTCGCCGCAATGTCGCCAAACACGGATGCGACCATCGTGATGCTGTAAACAGAACCTGGATTCATCCGAAAAAATGACGTTTTGCCATTCGTGCACCCAGGTTCGTCTTTGAGTACACCATCGCAGGTGCTCCTGTCTGTGATGCTGCGACAGGGGTAACAGCAGCCATGGTCTCCGAGCTGATAGTCCATGCTGCTGCAAACGTCGTCGAACTGTTCGTGCGGATGGTTGTTGTCTTGCAAACGTCCCCATCTGTTGACTCAGGGATCGAGACGTGGCTGCACGATCCGTTACAGCCATGCGGATAAGATGCCTGTCATTTCGACTGCTAGTGATATGAGGCCGTTGGGATCCAGCACGGCGTTCCGTATTTCCCTCCTGAACCCGCCGATTCCATATTCTGCTGACAGTCATTGGATCTCGACCAACGCGAGCAGCGATGTCACAATACGATAAACAGCAATCGCGATAGGCTACAATCCTACCTTTATCAAAGTCGGAAACGTTATGGTACGCATTTCTCCTCCTTAAACGAGGCATCACAACAACGTTTCACCAGGCAACGCCGGTCAGCTGCTGTTTGTGTATGAGAAATCGGTTGGAAACTTTCCTCATGTCAACACGTTGTAGGTGTCGCCACCGGCGCCAACCTTGTGTGAGTGCTCTGAAAAGCTGATCATTTGCATATCACAGCATCTTCTTCTGTCGGTTTAATTTCGCGTCTGTAGCACGTCATCTTCGTGGTGTAGCAATTTTAATGGCCAGTAGTGTACAAGTGCCAAGGAAGAGAAGATAGAAGAAGACCCCGGCAACGATGGGTAACGTAACAGGCAATTTCTCCTATTACCTGAAGAGAAGAAGAAGATGACACCGTAGATTCCTCGTACAAAATATCGTAACCAGTAGTTGAAGAAACCACAGCTTACACACGTCTACAAGAAGGCTAGCAAAAGTGACCCACTAACTACTGCCCAACATCATTGACGTCCATTTGTTGCAGAACCTTAGAACATAGTCTGATCTTAAATGTGATGAGCTACCTCGAACTGTACGACCTCCTTCATGCCAACAACGATGGATTCCGAAAAAATTGATCGTATGAAACCTGACTCGCGCTTTTCCCACGTGACATCCTGAAAGCCACGTATCGAGGCAGCCATTAAGGTGCAATGTTTCTTGACTTCCAAAAGCCGTTGACAACTATGCTCACTATCGAAAGTACTGTCGTACAGTGTACCAAGCGAATTTATCACTGACGACTCCTTGGTGAGGAGGACACAGCATGTTGTCTTGGATGGTGAGTTATCGACAGATCTAAATGTAACTTCAGGTGTCCCACCGGGAAGAGTGTTGTGACCCTTGCTGTCCATGTTGTATATTGACATGGCAGATAATTCCTTAGAGTTTTTGCAGGCGGTGCGGTTATCTACAGCAAAGTACTGCCTAAAAAAAACTGCACTATTATTCAACAGGATCTTGATAAGATTTCAATGTGGTGCAAAGATTAGAAACTTGCTTTAAATGTTCAGAAATGTAAAATTTTGCAACGTTCGAAACGAAAAAAACTTAGTACCCTATGACACAATATCAGCGAGTCACAGTTCTAGTCGGTCAACTCATACGAAAAGCTGGCTGTCCCAGTCTGTAGTGATATGAAATTGAACGATCATACATGCTAAGTCACAGGTAAAGCAGGTGGAAGAAATCGCTTCATTGGTTGAGTACTAGAGAAATGCTATCGATCTACAAAGGAGATTCCACTCATGCGGTCCGTCCTGGTACACTCCTGGAAATTGAAATAAGAACACCGTGAATTCATTGTCCCAGGAAGGGGAAACTTTATTGACACATTCCTGGGGTCAGATACATCACATGATCACACTGACAGAACCACAGGCACATAGACACAGGCAACAGAGCATGCACAATGTCGGCACTAGTACAGTGTATATCCACCTTTCGCAGCAATGCAGGCTGCTATTATCCCATGGAGACGATCGTAGAGATGCTGGATGTAGTCCTGTGGAATGGCTTGCCATGCCATTTCCACCTGGCGCCTCAGTTGGACCAGCGTTCGTGCTGGACGTGCAGACCGCGTGAGACAACGCTTCATCCAGTCCCAAACATGCTCAATGGGGGACAGATCCGGAGATCTTGCTGGCCAGGGTAGTTGACTTACACCTTCTAGAGCACGTTGGGTGGCACGGGATACATGCGGACGTGCATTGTCCTGTTGGAACAGCAAGTTCCCTTGCCGGTCTAGGAATGGTAGAACGATGGGTTCGATGACGGTTTGGATGTACCGTGCGCTATTCAGTGTCCCCTCGACGATCACCAGTGGTGTACGGCCAATGTAGGAGATCGCTCCCCACACCATGATGCCGGGTGTTGGCCCTGTGTGCCTCGGTCGTATGCAGTCCTGATTGTGGCGCTCACCTGCACGGCGCCAAACACGCATACGACCATCATTGGCACCAAGGCAGAAGCGACTCTCATCGCTGAAGACGACACGTCTCCATTCGTCCCTCCATTCACGCCTGTCGCGACACCACTGGAGGCGGGCTGCACGATGTTGGAGCGTGAGCGGAAGACGGCCTAACGGTGTGCGGGACCGTAGCCCAGCTTCATGGAGACGGTTGCGAATGGTCCTCGCCGATACCCCAGGAGCAACAGTGTCCCTAATTTGCTGGGAAGTGGCGGTGCGGTTCCCTACGGCACTGCGTAGGATCCTACGGTCTTGGCGTGCATCCGTGCGTCGCTGCGGTCCGGTCCCAGGTCGACGGGCACGTGCAGCTTCCGCCGACCACTGGCGACAACATCGATGTACTGTGGAGACCTCACGCCCCACGTGTTGAGCAATTCGGCGGTACGTCCACCCGGCCTCCCGCATGCCCACTATACGCCCTCGCTCAAAGTCCGTCAACTGCACATACGGTTCACGTCCACGCTGTCGCGGCATGCTACCAGTGTTAAAGACTGCGATGGAGCTCCGTATGCCACGGCAAACTGGCTGACACTGACGGCGGCGGTGCACAAATGCTGCGCAGCTAGCGCCATTCGACGGCCAACACCGCGGTTCCTGGTGTGTCCGCTGTGCCGTGCGTGTGATCATTGCTTGTACAGCCCTCTCGCAGTGTCCGGAGCAAGTATGGTGGGTCTGACACACCGGTGTCAATGTGTTCTTTTTTTCATTTCCAGGAGTGTATATTGCTCAAGTGCGTGGGATCCGCATCAGATAGGACTAACAGGGGATGTAGAATGTATACAAAAAGAAGGCTGCACGAATGGTCCGCAAGTTTGTTTGATGCGTGGCAGAGTATCAAAGAGACTGAAGAAACTGACCTGGCAGCTGCTTGAAGATGACCCCAGAAAGTTCCAATAGTCAGCATTGGGTAATGAATCTAGGAACCCCCTAAGTATCGATCCTGCAGAGATCGCGAGGGCGAGGTTAGACAGCGCGAAAAGACCTACTTAAATATTTTTCCCACGCTGCACACGTGCATGAAATGTGAAGGAGTTCGAACAACTGTTATAATGGGAAGCACCCTCTGCCATGCACTTTATAATGATTTTCAGAGTATAGTTATAGATATAGATGAAATACCGCATACTCTACTCCATTATCTGCGGCTCACATTTTAATTGCCTTGTAAATAAGCATTGCCAAACGCACATCTCCTCCGCGTAGATACCACACCATCTGAATTAAACTCCTTCGCTTGTGTTGTCGTCTAACAAAAAGCAAAAGCATATAACGCGTGGCACGGAGACTGTGAAGAAACAGGACGGCACAAAAGCCATTGTTACTAATATCTACATCCCCATCTCTATCTATTCTCCAAAGTCACCTTATGGTGTGTTGCGGATATACTTGGTGTAGCACTGCGTCATTCCCCCTTCCCTGTACCAATCGTAAATGGCGCGCAGGTAGAGCGACTGATGAAAAGTCTGAGTACGATCTCGATACTCTCTAATTTCACTCTTATTGTTTTTTCACCAGATATCTGTACAGAGACAGACTGCAATTGCAAAAGTCGAAGGTCGTGAAAGAGAATCAGTAGTTGGGAAGGACTTGAGACAGTGTTATAACCTGTCCTCGCTGTTACTCAGCCTGTACATTGAGAAAGATGTGAACGAAAACAAGGAAAAATTTGGAATGGGAATTAAAGTTGATGGAGGACAAATAAAAACTGTGATGTTCGCCGATGACATTGTGATACTGTCAGAGGCGGAAAAGGACTTGGAAGAGAAATTGAATGAAATGGATATTGTCTTGAGAAAAGGTTATAAGATCGACATTAGTAAAAGTAAAATAATGGTAATGGACTGTAGTCGAATTAAATGGGGTTAAGCTGAGGAAATTTGATTACGAAATGAGACACTAAAATTGTTACAGGTTTCACTGTTTGGGAAGTAAAGTTGCCTAAGAGATGATACTAAATGCTGACTGTCAGTAGCAAGAAAAATCTTTCTCAAAAAAGAAAAATCTGTTGGAACCAAACAATTTTAAACGTTAGGAAGTCTTTCCTGAGGGTACTTGTCTGAAGTGTTGCCTTTCATGGAAGAAAAACGTGGACTATGAGCACTTCAGGCAAGAAGAGAATAGAAACTTTTAAAACGTGGTGTTACAGATGAATACTGAAGATTAGATGGGTAGATTGTGTAGCCAAACAAGAGATGCTGAACTGGATTGGGGAAAAAGATATTTGTGGCACACCCCAAGTAAAAGAAGGGATCGGCTGGTAGGGCATATCCTGAAGCAAAAAGGCAACACCAATTTGATAATGGAGGAAAATTGTGGGTGGATGAAAACTGTGGGGGAAGACGAAGACTCGACGACACCAAGCAGGTTTCAGTGCGTGGTGGTTGCAGTAGTTAGCAGTGGATGAAGAGGATACAGTACTGAGGAGAGTTGCAACTAACCAATATTCAGACTGAAAACCACAACGACGACAACGACAAGTACAACAACAACAATAACAACAACATGTGCGAACGAACCATTGTATTAGCTGACTATTCCACTAAAGTACGATCCTGGAATTTTGATAGTAAGCTACGCATTGATGCATAACGCCTCTCTTGTGGCGTCAGCCACTGAAGCTGGATTACCATCCCATCTCCGTAACACTTTCGCGCCTCTGGAACGAAGCCGTGATAACACACGCGACCTTGTTGGGTGATTAGCTCATACTGAGAAGTACACTCAGCGAGGGTTTTGAAAGCTACCTCCTTCGTAGGTGGACTACTGAGGATTCTTCCAGTGAATCTCCATCTGGCATCTGCAATTCGTTTGACGTAGACGTTCCGTGCACATACCCCTGGGTATGTAATGAATATAATTGTTTCCAGGCATTTCTCGGCAATAGATTAATCAAACAATAATAGATCTCCTCATGTACTTATACGTAGTACGTTCGTTACACCTAGGTACGTTGAGGGTCGATTGACAAACCCTGCACCAAACGTCGATCTGATGCAGGTCTTCGTGCACTTCGCTGCAATTTTCTAGTGTTTACGACTTCTCTGTATACAACAGCATCATTTGTAAAATGTGCCAAGGAGCTACCATAATTATTCACTAGGTCTTTGCATGCTAGCAGCTACTTTCACATGTGAATATTTCTGAGTTAAGAACGACATGCTGTGTTCTATTACTTTCCCTCGAGCAGGTACCAAAGTCCCACAAAATTACTGAAAGTAGATCATTTACGCCATCGACTCAATTATTTTTCATTTTCCATTTCTGGTTAATTTTGGCTATTTTGGCATTTTCTCACGGTAGTCGACCTTCATGAGGATATGCCACAGAGCCATCCTGCCACCGGCCTATGGAAGGCAAACATAAAAATTACAAGTAATCATGCGAAAACTTGCCTTAAGGAACAGTTTAAAAGCAGCTGCAGAAGCGAGGAGTCCGCCCGGTGCTAGTCATCTGTAATAATATAAATTTTCGTAGCCGCTGGCAATCGTCAGACAGGCAGTACGTGCACTTTGGGGCGTTGATCCCGTTCGTGTCAACGCAAAAACTGCCATTACAAAGGCGACTCACAGATCGCAACAAAATTTGAAAATCGAAAAAATTAAAGTGTGTTCTTCTCGTTTTAATAAACCCCATTAAACATTAGTCACCTACCATGGGAGTATTTACAGCACGAAGTAATAAGGAACACTTTCAAAAAATGTTCAAATGTGTGTGAAATCTTAAGGGACTTAACTGCTAAAGCTTACACAATACTTAACCTAAATTATCCTAAGGACA
The DNA here is from genome assembly GCF_021461395.2 of Schistocerca americana. Classification (NCBI taxonomy): domain Eukaryota; kingdom Metazoa; phylum Arthropoda; class Insecta; order Orthoptera; family Acrididae; genus Schistocerca; species Schistocerca americana. The sequence goes on from NC_060122.1 coordinate 433,567,509, forward strand.
AACACACACACCCATGCCCGAGGGAGGACTCGAACTTCCGCCGGGATCTGCGGCACAGTCCATGAGTGCAGCGCCCTAGACCGCTCGGCTAATCCCGCGCGGCAAGGAACACTTTACTATGCATGCGCATCTCCTTACAGAAAGTAACGAAAGCAGACAATCAAACGTGTCACAAAATTTGTTAAGAGATCTGTCTCCTCTTCGTTCAGCTATTTTTTCTTTTGCTTATTGCGAATCTGTTGCCCTACGTCATCGAACTTATTGATATATTCTGCAACAGTTCTGTCTAATTTAATGCGTTTCTCTATTAAGAAAACTCATTTCCTCCACCTACTTGCGAATTATGTAAATATTGGTGTGTAAAAGGCTCATATGTGAGGTGAACACAGAATTTTCCAGACATGCCGTAGTTACATGCAGAAAAGCGCTTTGGTCCCGCTGATAGCAGTTACACGGTAGGATTCCAAGTGAGTAACACATGTTCCCGGTTATCTGACGGACGGTAAGTTAACTATAGGGGAGAGCAGTCGCTAGCTGCCACACGTAACCTGCGGATATGAGGCATAACTGAAAATTATTCGGAGTGTTTAGAGAAGGATATTAACAGCAGACCTCCAAAACAAGCAGCTATCGGCAACGGGTTTAGCGTTCTCTACCGGCACTATCACACCTTTCTTTTTCTCATCATCAGTAAAATTAGCGACGTTAACAGTAGGTAGCCGCAGCTTCCCGCGAAGTCATTGTAACACCGCACTTCGTATTGGAAAATGACTGTACCTAATCATGTGACCCAAGTTAGTTCCCGCTACGGCCGGGAAATCAATTCGCCTTGGCCGGCCGGGGTGGCCGATCTTTTCTAGGCGCTACAGTCTCGAACCGAGCGACCACTACGGTCGCAGGTTCGAATCCTGCCTCGGGCATGGATGTGTGTGATGTCCTTAGGTTAGTTAGGTTTAAGTAGTTCTAAGTTCTAGGGGACTGATGACCTCAGAAGTTAAGTCCCATAGTGCACAGAGCCATTTGAACCAATTCGCCTTGCCGCCTGATATGTTACTTGTGTTTTTGTGCTACAGGCGCTCAACAAAACTGTTATCCGCGACCGTTTAAACGGGAAAAGCAGACACGAATTTCGTAGACCAAATTTACAGCAAGAGTTTCATGAGTCCGTCTTTATCAAGTGTCGCTCTCCTTGGACTATGTGGTGCCAAATAACGGATCTAAAATGTGTCCATATTTTGCATAATGAATCTACTTTTCATCCCCATCGACGCGCAGGTCGCCGAAGTGGAGTCAAATCGAAAGACCTGCACCAGGGGAACGGTCTACCCGACGGGGGCCCTTAGCCACACGATATTTCATTTCACAATGAATCTACTGAATTTGGCTGCCATCCAAAAACTTGATTAGGTAGCTCAACAAGTACTTCGCTGCACCGTAAAACAGCGGGCTGAATCAGACACAGGTTGAACTGCCACATTGCATTAATGACTGTAGATCTGTTGAAATCGTCTCTCTGAGTGTAAATTTAGGTGGTTTGCCACTATAATCTAACTCAACACTGGGCTCTTGTTCGCTATCTCGACCGTAGAACATTCTAACATATGGAACAAAACGTGCATATTTCTCTGAATAAAATTGTGTGTGAGATCTTGCTCTCCATCCAGGTTAAAAAGACGACGGAGTGACGAACGGTTTGCGAGTGCGCACCGTGCGACGATGCCGAAACAGGAAAGACGCCACGGAAAGGGCGCTCCGAAGACGTCGTGCCACCACGAAGAAAGCATACTGCACTAGAAAGATAAAGACTACTTGAGAACTCTATAGTCAGCTACCAGCTTGTGTGTACCTGTCAGAGAAGGCTGCTCAGACGACGGATGCTGTACTGAGAGTGTCGCTCTGTTCCCGGTGTCAGCTTCTTATAGCAAGCACAGGCAGGCGACGTCGAGGAGGTTGCGTGACGCACGCTGACTCGCAGGACGTTCCACGCAGCTCAGTTTCTGTTAATAGATTGTATGTACACAAGTTGTATTCAGCGGAATCATTTCACCACAGCTGTCGGTGTACTCCGATCGCTCGCGATGACGCGCGTAGGAGCACTTGTCCAAATACTCTCTGGCTGCTGGTGATCGATTGCTAGTCTGAACCGGCGCGAGACAACACCTGTCTCCACTGCGCCTGGTGCGAATCGCTATTGTTCCGCCGGCGTACACACGGGCGGCTTTGCTTGCGCTGCAAATGCACGTAGAGAGTAACGTGAGCGACCGATAGTGTTGGGACATGTCGACACCAACATTTGTGTTCTAGTGTGTAATGTTACGCTGCGTTCTGGACTACTCACGCGTACGCCTTCCTTCCGGAGACTGATGCCACTCACGAAATCAATCCGTTACTTTTTTTTTTTTTCGAAATATCCGCTCTGCTGAAATTTCGTGACAACCTGAAATTGAGAGCCGCACAGGGATTTGAACCGGAGAGCCTGGCTTTGAAGGACAGTAAGCCTACTCTTCTGATTGAAATCGAATAGAAGGGCAGTGCTTAGGAAACGCAAGGTATCAGATTCGAGTACAGACATACCGACGAAAGTTTTTACGTAGTCAAAACACATGGAACTGGTGTGTACTATCAGTTGAAGTGTAAACTAACTATGAAATAACTTCCAATGTTAATCTTCAGCAATTTCAGTCAGAAATGAAATTACCACTGATTATTGCGGACGAGCATTTGGTAAACATCGTCTTTTAGCGATGTATGTAATACGTAAGTGTAAATGCTGTAGTTCTAAGCGATCATTTGCGTGAGACACTGAAAACACACGATTGGAAAATTCAGTTTAGAATCAGTCTCCATGTGGTTCAATGTACGCTACATAATCAGGGTACACAATATAACCAATACGGAAAAATAACGAAAAGTGTAGGAGATACGTGTAACTCACAAATTAGCGAAAACAGAGTTCAAAGAGAAGCGTCATAGAAAAAGTTTACTATGTAGCATGTGGTAAATGAGCGTTTAAATTTGGAGTAACTATGTGCTGCGGGAGTCAAACAGGGAAAGTCTGACTCATGTATCAGGTACAATACGAGCTAGCCACCCAGCCAGTCAAATATGCAACGAAGTTGTTCGCTCATCGTAAGTTTAAGTAATTAATACTTAAGGTATTACCAAACTAAATGGTCTTTCGTGTGAATCAGTTTACCATCTGATCGTTATACATATCCACATTTTGCAAAATGAATACTCGGTTACGAAAAATATCAAGATTCAGTTTCATAGGATATTTTACAATTCACACTTTTCACTGTACTTATAAATGACTACCACTACCATTTGAAGTATAGTATTTAAAGTGAATACCTTCCACGCTACCGAGAGGAACCGATATGTTTAGAGTTCGTCACATCTCGTCCACCTCCTGTGAAGTGCACCAATTATGGAATCCTTGGTGATGTTAGTTGTAGGGGCATTAGGCCGCTGTCTGACGCATGCTTCTGTGATTAATATTTTCTGTCATAATGCTAGAAGAGACATCATCAGAGGCTACAAACTCGGATACCAATCCCTCTCACACGGATAGATACATTCACAAAAAGCTGGCCGCTGTGGCCCTGCGATTCTAGGCGCTTCAGTCCGGAACCGCACGACTGCTACGGTCGCAGGTTCGAATCCTGCCTCGAGCATGGATGTGTGTGATGTCCGTAGGTTAGTCAGGTTTAAGTAGTTCTAAGTCTAGGGGACTGATGACCTCAGATGTTAAGTCCCATAGTGCTTAGAGCCATTTGAACCATTTTTCTTTCACAAAAATTCCAAACTCCAGCCCAAGCAGAAAAGATACGTTATTAATACATTGGAGAACCGGTCTCAAGGAATCAGTGAGCTACAGTACTTGGAGGAAGAGCTCATCATTTAGAACTACTTTCAGAAGAAATTGCTGCCCTGACAAAAAGATAAGTAGGGCATTATATTCACGGATCTAGCGAAAAAGAACCATCTAAATGGGAAGTTTTACTCGGATTCATATAAACTGTCACAGATCGCTTCGGTAGCGGGATAAAAAGATGCAAAGTTGGCACATTGTTCAAACCGACAAGAAAGGTGCAGGAACATTTGAAGACTGGAAAGTACCTATGCCCTACGCTTTCAGCAGCATAGTTACACAAAATCCCTTGTGCACGTGGTCAAGTGTACATTCGAACTACTTAAGAAACATTAACTAATTGCAACTGTTGCCTGGGAAACACGACTAAATCGACATTAGCAGATCATGCTTTGGGAGTATGAAAGTCACCAAATTCGTTGCTCTGTTACTGTAGTTTTATCAAGGTCCAGTCATTAGAACGTTAGGATGAACGGAGGAGCCACATTAATTCAAAAGCACAAAAACAACTTTGGAAGAAAAGGAGGAAGACTGAAATTAGACAAGTTGTGGTCCTCAGTGCTAAACAGAGCAAATAGCTCCGTAACTAACGTCGGCGCAACTCCATGATGTCAGGAAGATGTATGATGACGTCATGACCCGAATGTTGGGGGAACGGGAGCATGATCCACGCCTCCGTAACCGAGCAGTCTTAGCAAGTAACAGGAGTCATGGCTCCCGAACTACTTTACCAGCGTGGGTTCATGTTTGAGTCTACGGCAGATCTTTTCGAAATGAACATATCCACCGACGCTGTTGCAGTTATTGTGAGTAGAATGGGAAGGAAAATGCTACTTCGGAAAGATTACGCTTTCAGATTCGAATAATTGTCAAAAAGTGAATGGCTGTGCAACATTAAGAAATGCAAAAGCTTTAGTAAAACTGTCTCCCTTGAATACACAACTGTGCTCGACAGTCAAGAAGACCCAATTACAAAGAAATAGCTGATGACAAAATTCAGAGGTAGAAAATAGTTTGTGACCTAAAGAGGAAAGCTACAGAAGATATGTGTTAGAGACCATGAAAACTTAAATACAATCAACTGACAGGAGAACACACGGAAGATAAAACCATTGAAGATGTTGACAGCTTTCGTAAATCCATTTACAGCGCTTGGCGAAAGATTCTGCCGAAATTAGCTATAAGTATTCAGGAGGTTCATGGTATTCCGAACACATTAACTGCGGAAACGACAAATGGGGCGGATTTGTTGCTTCATAATGACACTGGAAAGAACACTGTAATATTCTGTGAAGTTCAAAACCTCAAAATGCTTAGTCAGTGTGACACAATATACGTTGATGGGTCTTTCGTGCAAAGCACAAAGTTTTTCTGTCAGCTATTTATCATCCATGGGTTTGTTAATGGACATTACTTTCCAATGGTTTTATCTTTGTTGGGCGACAAGGAAACATTATTTTATATCTATGTCTTTCCAATAGTTGTTGATAAATGTGATAATCTAGATCTGAAATTGCCTCCATCAAAGATGTTTTCAGACCTTGAAGAAAGCATTATGAAATTTCGAAGTGAAGTGTGGACTGATGTAACAGTCGAAGGATGTAAATTTCATCTACTACAGAGTTCGTAGTGAAAGATATAAACGTTGGGACCTACACATGACCGCTATTCCAGAAATGAAATCGGGAAGTTTCGGTTTTTTATATAACTGGTTTACCAATGATGAATCGTAACATGCTGGTAACTGTTTTGCTGAAGGCTTAATGTCACTTGTGTCTGAATAACTACAAATCCTTTACTACTACAGACGAAAAGGCACTCTTTCCTCCAGCCATGTGGGCAGAACTAAGTTGAAATAGACAGAGAACCACCAATGTGTTTGTTCTACTCTTGCAGCACAGATATGCACAGTTTTATTGAGGTGCTGAAGCAAATTCATCTCAACTCCAAAATTACAACATATTTCACAAAAAGAAAACAAGAAAAAAGAAAGGTCTTGTCCGGATTTGAAATTCATGAAGCACTAGGTGGCGAACTTCAAATGTGGAAGACTTACAAGAATCCAATATATGATATTAGTTCCCTAGAAAGTATAACCTGGAATATACAGACTAAAATCAAAAATATTGCTAATTTCAAATATGGCCATACATTGTAGTTTAGTATGATAATAAATTTTCCGATACACTTAAACTACAAAGAAATGTAAATTTGTAAATCACTAATTCGTATTTATGCATTACAGGCTCATTTTCTTTTGACCTCAAAGTGCAGGATAATGAGAGCCCTTTTTCCTTATTACTTACAAAAGAAAAGTGTTTCACAACTTCGACTGGAGGTATGTATGCTGCAACCTGCCTTGAATGGGAGGACAGGGTGACCGCAGGAGGTGTGGTCCTGTACCAGCATTGATACCTATAAACAATTCGGCTTCCTGAGCTTGTTTAAGTCTGGAACTATTATCTAAGACTTCATAGCTTCTGATTATGTCTCCAGCATTAGGAGATTAAGCGTGCCTTAGATCGCGGCCTAATGCCGATAAAACAAAATCACCACAGATGCAAATACCGAGCGTGAAAGTTTGCGTTTTATGATCAATTACAACATTGTTCCAGTTGTTCAGAATTATTTTCTTTCGAAAACATTTCGCAAGCAATTTGGCGATTTTTTACTGTATGGTGTTCTCTCTACCTGTAGCCATTTGTAATGAAACGCTGTCACTCCGAGTGCCTTCCCTGGCCTCTTACTTTAATCAGTGTCTAGCACCCCCCCCCCCCCCCCCTCCCGTGTAACATTACTTCCGAAATCGTATTTCTATGTCTTCATGAATCATCTTTGTAACTCTACAGACTACATAAAATTACCTTCGTTGGCCGTTATCAAAGCTCTCTATGGCTAAGAAATGTTTCCAACATGCAGCTCCGAAAAGATGCGATAATTTGCTCAACAACTAACATATCTAATAACTAGCAAAGAAAACATTAAACTTAACCTTAAATATCTGTCTGAACAACTGTTCATATTCGACAGGTGAACATAAAAAAACTTTGGCCGCATGTATGTGTAGTCCAATCGAAAAAATAGGTTTAGTTTGCTATCAAATTGTGTTTTACCTGTAACATGTGTAGTGACAAAGAGTTATTTAATATTCTATAATGGTCAGCATACAGTCACACAAAGAAACAAATTAGGTGTAAATATCCCGTAAACTGTCACATTCCACATCATTCCTGCGAAAGTTTTGTAAATGGTCTATGGAACACATAACTAACTAACTATTGATAATGTTTCCGAGCCAGTGACTGCCATAAACGTCGGTATTGAAATAAATAGCACCAAAACGTGGAGGTGTTAGAGATCCATGCCGCTGGGTCGTCGTTCCGCTGGTTAGGGTGCCCAAGCTGCCACACAACTTCCGGAGGAAAGGGACTTCTATTCAACGTACGGCTGATGGGTTGGTTTTTCCGTAATCCATCTAAAGTGTTTCTTAACAGGAGCCAACGTGACTGGCTTAAAGGCTGGTAGCTTTCCCCTGGAGAGAGGAATTTTCTAATGCTTGCTGGAAACAAACTCGCAAAAAGCCCTGACGAAGAGAAATACTCCACCGAGGAGAGTCGTTGGTGGGTGCAGGAGATCACCGATGGAAGTGCCTGCACCATGTCCTGAGAGTGACTCCCTGAAAGGCCTGAATATTGCAACAAGTTTTGCTTGGAGCTCGCAAAATCGCGAGTCAGGCAACAGCCCCCCTGGGTGTAGGTGGCACATCAAAAATGGCTCTGAGCACTATGGGACTTAACATCGATGGTCATCAGTCCCCTAGAACTTAGAACTGCTTAAACCTAACTAACCTAAGGACAACACACAACAGCCAGCCATCACGAGACAGAGAAAATCCCTGACCCCGCCGGGAATCGAACCCGGGAACCCGGGCGTGGGAAGCGAGAACGCTACCGCACGACCACGAGATGCGGGCGTGGCACATCCTCGGCCCCATAAAGCAGAGGTGATATCTTGCGTGTAGCCTGTATCACGTAGTGAGCACAGAGTGCGGTGGCGCAGTGGTTAGCACACTGGACTCGCATTTGGGATGACTACAGTAGTTCAGGTCCTCTCTCGGTCATCTAGATTAGGTTCTCTGTTGTTTCCCTGAATCACCTGAGGCAAATATATAGATAGAACTCTTGCACGTGGACGGCAGACTCAATGTGAGTAGTTGCATTGGCTTTATTGAGCTGCGTTTTGGCTTCCCATACTTCGTAGTACCTCTTGCGGTCGGTACGTTTGTGTTTACGATTCTGGGGAAAACAAAATGTGTATGAGACAGCCGCACTGGCGCTTTATAGACAAATATTGTCATTTACTAATTTATGCTTTACATTTCATACAGCTAGAGATATACTGAGTGTCTGCTTTTCCCATTTGTTTATTACGTTTCCGTATTATATTTCTGTGTTTCCGTTTTCCATTCCTTGTCTCGTCTGCTAGAGACAGTGTGTGAAAGTCCATGTGTGGAGTTTCTACGTACTTTTGTTCTTGGGCTGGGATTTTTGAGTAGTAGTGGCAGTTTAGTCAACTTTCGTGGAGAGATAGAGCAGCCTTCTACTGGGCCAATAAAGCATTAGAAGAGACTGGTCAGCAGCTATTGTGTAAATTGGCACAGGCAGCCAGTATCTATTTTCTCTGCCCATTTCCGCTACTACTTGGAGACCTCGGTCCGATAGCGTGGAACAGGACTGTTCGCTGGGTCGTCGGGAGGTGAGGTTGTCTGTTCTGGTCATCTTTTATAATGTAAGTTAGGTAGTTGGAATCAGCAAGGATTTTGTTGAGATTGAGATGCTAATACGGTTCCTAGAAGTATAATAATCGTGGTATATCACACCAGAGTATCTATTTCAATAAGAAAGTGCAACGATGCTTATTAATATTTCAATTAATTAACGCGATTCCTTGTCCCACCCCTACTTAGTCATGGGGAAAGAGCTTCGTTCAACCTGTGTCTTGTTTCAGTTAGTGTGAATCTCAAAGTGTAAATGCGTTGTGTGTGTGTGTGTTATTTGTTTGTCATGTTAGAATTCTTTTTCCATGTTTTACCTTTAAATTCAATCCGCGAACTCGGTGTTTCTTTGTGTTGGCTAGCTCAACCTTCCCATTCATTCAAGGGTGCTATTGAATTGAATTTTGGATCGATTGAGAGTTTGCTGTCATCATGTATATTTTCTGCATGTTTTGTACCTCGGAGTTGAGGAATTTCTACGCAAGGTATCGACCACGTGGTTGGTAAGTAAATCTAACGTTTCTCTGCCCCATCGTGTTTCTGTCTGGTGTACAAATTTATATTTATGTTCTTTTCTTTTTGTGCGGGTGTTGTGGGGTAAATCTGCGTGTGCTTATAGATAAGACGAATCAACTCTTGTACCAAGCCGAGGCCCTTCCGACGTATTCAGAAATAGTTATTGAAATAGTTACTGTGCATACATACAGAATCGAGCATTCTTACCTTGATCTTTATTATGCGTAATTGATGTTCCTGTACGAATTGATTCTGGAAATAAATGTTAACTGGCTGTTAAATCGTGTTCGCAACGTTAACTGTGCAACCGTCAAACTTCTGACTCTCTCAAAATCATCTGATCTAATTAATTAGGTCTTTTTTTATATTTCATTTGATGTTCATATGACTGTTTTACCCTGAATCTAATCCAATACTGGTCAGGGAGGTAGCACTCCAGTGATTCAGGGAAAGCATAGTTGATTTCACTACCAATCAGTTCATAAATTAATAGACTACGGCTTACTCTATGCAAATGAGCATAATGCTCGCTTTCAGTCCGACCATTCGAAAGGCATATGTAGTTGTAGCACGAGTAGGTGTCATTCAAGATTTCCTTCTTCGTCTTTCTCCATCCTTCGCTAGTCCGAGGTTGTGCTCCGTCTCTAATGATCTCGTTGTCGACGGGACGTTAAACATAAATCTTCCTTCCTTCCTTCCTTCGAGAGTGAGTGATCTTCAGTGATCGACGAAGTTGTTTTCCATGACAGAAAACTCAAAAAAGTTCGCAAGTGCGTTCTTGCACGCAGTCCAAGACTCGAATCAGCCATTTTCGATTTCCATTGGAGTATTATGGCTTAGTGCGTGACAACGTGATTATGCGGAGGGGTTTCGTACCACACTCTGGACCATTCTAGTCGTCAGGGACAAAGGTACAGTCAAGAATTCCCCATGGAAGTGTGGTAAAACCGCTCTTGTTTTCTACATAAACAAGCGAACCGACGGGTAGATGAGCAAAAATCTGCGACTGTTTGCTGTAGTTTACTGAAAAGTGTCGTTGTTGAGTGACTGTAAAAGGATACAAGATGACTGAAGTAGAATTCCTTTTTGACAGCTTGTTCTAAATGCAGAAAAGTTTAAATTATTGAAGATAGTAGGAAGAACAATCTTGTGGTGTTAACATACAATATCTGTGGTTTGCTGCTTGACACAGTAACGTCGATCAAATATCTAGGCATAACGTTGCAAAGTGATATGAAATGGAACGAGCACAGAAGTTCGGTAGTAGGGAAGGCAAATAGTCGACTTCTGTTTGTTGGGAGAATTCTAGGAAAGGGTAGCTCATCTACAAAGAAGATCTCGTACAGAGTATTAGTGCGACCCATACCTAAGTGCTGTTCGACTGTTTGGGATGCGAACCAGGTCTGATTCAAGGAGGACATCGCGGAAATCAGAGGCGGTCTGCTAGATTTGTTGCCGGCAGCTTCGATCAACAAGCGGAAGTTACGAAGATGCTTCGTGAACTCACATAGGACTCCCTGTATCTAAGATGCCGTTCTTTCCGCGGAACACTATTCGGGAAATTTAGAGAACCGGTATTTCAGGCTGGCTACTCAGAGGTCCTACTGACGCCAACGTACATTTCGCGTAAGAACCGTGAAGAGAAAAGGAGAGAAATCAGGGCTCTTAAGGAGGCTTGTAGACAGTCGTTTTTCCCTCGCTCCATTTGTGAGAAGAATAGGGAAAGGAGTGATCTCTCAGATTTTCTCAGCGCGATTGATTAATAGCGTGCTTCCGGGTTTTCTGCCGAGTAGTTGTTTCCAACAGGAAGCAGACTGTTAAGGAAATGGAGTGACTAATAGTGCTACAAGGAACTCTCCACCATACACCGTATGGTGGCTCGAAGAGTTGTATGTAGTATATCTGGAAGTGGTGGTTAATGAAATATTTAATTAAAACTAAAAAAATAACACTTTTTCCGTGGAAACTGTATTTGTGGTGATCTGCGTGCTATATCCTGTTCTGTCAGGGTGGAGATTGTAGTTACAAGTCGCTAGAAACCAGCAGAGAAGGTGTGTTGTGTATTAGTGGTGTGCGTTATCCAGACCGGTGGCGGATTCTCAGAATCTTTCTGAGTGCGGTTACGTAGCTAAGCATCATTGGTTATGGATCACTGACAAGCTTGGTCCTGTTCCGCGGGCCAAAGCAAGGCTGGCGACCCGTATCGAGACATTTTCTAGACCTTCTTGTAAGTGTGGCAGTGCGTTAAATTGAGCCGGGCCCACCAATAAAAATTTTCCACTAAATGTCGAGGGTAATATGTCGCGTAATTTGTGTCTCCCGCGCCGAGAGCGCGTGGATTCCGGCCGCTGCTGTGAGGTTACGGAGGCTTGCAGAACAAGGCGAAGGAACACTTCAGTCGTAAAAGTTACACATAGCTTAAGTACGCTACTGCTTGTGTCACTTGCCCAACGTAAAGGCCACATTCGCTCCGGATAGATAAATCATTTCCCAAAAACGTACTTCTCTCTAGAAAAAGTTTCATAAAGGTCCAAAAAATAAGCAACCTCTAACCCTTCTACATTTACTTTTCTTCTCATTTTTTCCTCTCTCTCTCTCCTTTTTCCAGAATCTAACTACTTACACTTTCTTGCTATAAGAGCTTCAAAAAAAATGGTTCAAATGGCTCTGAGCACTATGGGACTTAACATCTGTGGTCATCAGTCCCCCAGAACTTAGAACTACTTAAACCTAACTAACCTAAGGACATCACACCCATCCATGCCTGAGGCAGGATTCGAACCTGCGACCGTAGCAGTCGCGCGGTTCCGGACTGAGCGCCTAGAACCGCTAGACCACCGCGGCCGGCTATAAGAGTTTCATGCCTCATTTCCGTTTTCACATTGTTCTTTTCATTAAGCTACCTACACTACACTTGCGCCGTAGATTAATAATTCAAATGAGAGTTTCATTCAATAATTTGTAATTGCGAGAGAAAGGTGCTTAAATCAATCGGCAGAATTTGAAAATCTATGAAAGAATGAACAGGTATGGCTAAACAATGCGAGAAATAACAATTAGCACATCTGGATACAACGGGCCTGGTGTCCATCGAGACGAACATGTATGTCTGAATAAAACTGTGCGTTACACGTTACTCTGGGACAAAGATGAAATTTTTTCTTGGGTATGCCGTGTGCAACAGCTGATTGAGCTCCCTCTGTAGGCTTTCACAGCCGGTACTGTATTTATATCCTTCATGTTTTTTTCTTTATTTGGACATTAGACCGTGTTCTAACACATTTTTCTGTGCTTAACGTTTCATATCCTAATGTTGGATACATCATCATTGTTAGTATATTCGACTCAAACAAGCTCAGCAGTCCTAACTGTTCGTACGTAACACGCAGCGATCAGATCGTGACGTCATCAGACGGCAGAATTCCACGGAGATACGTTGTTCGGAAGACTTCACGATGTTTGCTTTATTTATCAAGATGACCCACAAGCTCTCTAATTTCACAGCTTCTTTTCTGTTAAGGTCATTTTTGCGCCTTTTGAATTTATATGGCCTCTCTCTACATCCTAACATAGTAATTATTGGATCCTGAAGAAACTATAGAATCGGGAAACGAGTTTTGTGCTTCCCTGGTTCCAGTGCATGATCTGTTATCGCTGATCTACCCATTTCCCAGGTGACAATAACTCTTATGCGCTTGATGCCGGGTGTTTGCGCTTCTCTTAGTTGACTGCTTGTACGCCAGATTTTGTATGACCCTGCTGTGACAAATGGCAGGCATAGCGCCTTTGCAGCACCTTTCTTGTCGCTTCGCCCACTGTGTAAATACCATATCTTTTCAACGCTCTGCTGATTCGATCTGTGACTGTTATAACTCATGGGAGGATATACTTTCGTTTAGCTAGTTCTCTTTCGCAGGAAGATCCAGATATTTTATGATACAGTTCTCTATTGAGCACTTTGTCAAAGTAGCTAATTTCTCTAAAGGTAATTCTGAAATGATACAGCTCTTTCTCGGAGTTCTGTGTTCAAAGCTTATTGCAACCCGGCTCACTTCTGTTTTGGACACTCCACTTTTCTGATGCTTAACAGTTATCTTTTCTAATGGAACGACTTTCTGCAGACTTTGTGCCCTAAAATTCCATCAGTTTTTATAAATACTTGTACATCCAAAAATACAGTTTAACATTATTTTCCTTTTTCCACTATAATTTTTGTATACGAGTTAATACCATTCAGAAAATTTACAAATTCTGAGAGTTCTTTTTCTCCGAGAGCCATTAACGTAAGTTCAAATGGCTCTGAGCACTATGGGACTCAACATCTGAGGTCATCAGTCCCCTAGAACTTAGAACTACTTAAACTTAACTAACCTAAGGATATCACACATATCCAAGCCCGAGGTAGGATTCGAACCTGCGACCGTAGCGGTATTAACGTAAGTGTCATCAACGTACCGAACTTCCAGATCCTCTGAAGGGCTGCTACAAATCGTTCCATATCGAAATTGAATACAATTGTACTGAGTGAGTTCCTCATAGTCGGGACATTACTTTGCCCAATGAATATGTTGTCCATTGAAACGTGAGTCAACAATAACGCTGAGATGATTCGTGAGTCCTTAGGTAGAACTGGCAAATTGTAGGAATTTGAGTAAGGGAAGACGGAGAGGTAGAGATCCTCCAACAAGAAAAACAAAATAACAGAGTGGCTAACAGCCGGCCGGAGAGGCCGTGCGGTTCTAGGCGCTGCATTCTGGAACCGAGCGACCGCTACGGTCGCAGGTTCGAACCCTGCCTCGGGCATGGATGTGTGTGATGTCCTTAGATTAGTTAGGTTTAATTAGTTCTAAGTTCTAAGCGACTGATGACCTTAGAAGTTAAGTCGCATAGTGCTCAGAGCCATTTGAACCAAGAGTGACTAACACCCTTACAGTAGATGTAAACGACTGAAAGAAACAGTATGAACCCCATTTACACACTCGCATGGCCATAGTTTGTTGATATATGTTCACTATCGTAGTGGTAAGTGAGGTACAGGTAACCGAATTTTACGTGTTGCAAATTATGAAGTTGTCAAAGTTGCGATAGTTTGTTGCAAATATAGTTTTTAAATTAATTCCACCACTTCTCAAAATTGTGGACTTTTTTAAATCAGGAGATAGATGTCTCTGACCTGAAGTTTCTTGGATGTTATACTAAAGCGACGTACTATGCTCTGTTGCAAACATAGCATAATTTTTGTATTGAAACATTTGACATAAGTTATTGTTATTAAAAACTTAGGCATATGTGGCAAATTAAAAGTGAGGTGAGGGCGAGATATATTTGGAGGGGAGGATGGAAAAGAGAGAGACAATAAAAAATGGTAACTGCCCTGTCTCTCTTCACTTCCATAACATAACCGTGAATCTGTGTCTCAATGGTGATCAAACATTTATCCATTTCATATGACTGTGTAGATTAGTGATGAGTGACATCAGACTGATAAGAAGCCAACTTTTTGTGTGTGTAGCCCTTTTTAATTCTTTCCTCTTCCCTCTTTTCTAACTTCTGAGACACCAGTTTCCCCTTCTTTTTGTCTGGTCAGAGGTAGCATGTTGTTCCGTTATTGTATTGTATAGTATTGTGTGGAACTGGGGACCTAGAAACGACGGAGGGGCTTCGTCCCCGTCGCAGCCCTCAGTGGTACACAACCTCACAACAGACTACAGCAGTCCACTCACCCCACCGCCACACACATCGAACCCAGGGTTATTGTGCGGTTCGGCCCCCGCTGGACCCCCCGGGAAAGTGTCACACCAATGTCTGCGTGGTAGAGTAATTGCAGACATAGTGTAACTGAGGCGGAATAAGGGAAACCAGCCCGCATTCGCCGAGGCAGATGGAAAACCGCCTTAAAAACCGTCCACAGACTAGCCGGCACGCCGGCCGGGGACCGGCGCACCTTCCCGCCCGGAGAGCAGTGTGTTAGGTCGCACGTCTAACCGGGCGGGCTGTTCCGTTATTACAGGAAGCTATTACTAATGGTTCAAGTTACTTTTTCACCCGTCCATTTCGTTACATTTCGCGAGGACATCCGAAAAATTCCCCTTAGTGATTACCATCGATTCCCAGGCTGGCGTCCTGAGCTGCTCACACTATAACCAATTGTAACTTCTAAGATCTCTAATTATCTTTCTCAGGATTAGGATCAGATAGACGCAGACACTCTTTAAGTATGCGTGACACAGGTGATGTCACCGTACGGCTCACAGAAGTCTATCGGCTGTAGTGAGAGTGAGGAGTGATTCTGATACTAGAACTGGCAATGTTTTCATTACAACAAAAGCGAGAAATTAATCCTTTAGTCCACTCGCTTGCCGTGACGCCCATTGAAATTCACTGTCAGTATAGCGGGTCGCGTGGCGACGGTCCCATGAATGTGAAGAACGTGCTTTCGTGAGTGTGACAATTCAAACAAGGCCAAACGTCTTGTGTCAAAGAACCAAAACAATCTCGGCCTCGCACTATCTTGTCTGACAGCACGGTCACGCGAATTTTTGCACACTTTCGTGCCTGATGAACGGAAAAACAGGAAAAGTGACGACTTCAAGGCTGCTCGCTCGGCAGTTTACCAGGCGATGTTGAAATGTGATAACAGCATACGTGGGATTTTCTTTTCAACAGTTTTGACAATGAATGAGACATGTGTATCGTTTTTCAATCCTGAAAGAAGCACTAGGCAGATCAGTAAAAGCACACAGACTCACAGCCACAAAAAAAATTCAAGTAAGGGCCAGCGCTGAGAAATTGATGGTGGCCATATTTTGTGACAGCTATGGTTTAACACTTATTCTTTGTGCTCAAATGACACTACAGTACCAAGTGCGAGCTATTGAGATGTAATAAAGAACTAGATGGTTCCAGCATTGAGAGAAAAACGGATTTAAAAGGCTGCACGTGTGCTCTTTGCCAAGGCAATGCTCCAGTGCATCAGGCGAACGAGAAACAGAATTTTGTTCCTCAAAACAACTTTGAAGTGGTTTTTCGCGTCCTTTATTCAATTTTCGTGTTTTCTAGCTATTCTTAGCGTTTTCCAAAGATGAGAGATACACTCTGTGGTAGTTGATTCTCCAGCCGCCATGCCATTGCATCATCGATTTTTCAGGGATCAAAACGAACTTCTAAAGAAACGTCCCAATGGGGATGGAATCATGGCATCGATGTTGTGAAAAGTGTGTACGGCTGCAGCCAGATGACACTGAGAAACATCAGAACTATAAAGTTTCTGTGTGGCTGTTTTATGGAAAATAAAATCGGAGAACTATTGTTGCCTCCATAAGGTCGTGGGGTTGTGTTGGTATAAAAGAACGCTGGCGAACAATGTTTTATGTCTGCCTTGACATATTTATGAGCAGGTATTCCTGGCTGCCTTGCTAGCGCATGACAACGAGAGACCCCTGAACATATTACTACTAACTTGGATTCCAGAACTGTTGCTGTATTGAGGGTACCAATAACACATTTACTTGCCAAATATTACGTCCACCTACTAACAAAATAGCACCAATCAGAAATTCTGAAGTGCTATCACAGTGATTTTTGTAATTTGTATGGTGTTAATAGTGCAGGAAATAAATGTCAAATACGTGAGATATAAATCAAAGAACATAGAAAGGAGAAGTTTTTATGAGTGGAAAGGAATTGTTAATGGAGTTCCACAATGTTCCTCTTTAAGTTCACTATTTTTTTCTTATATCTATAAGTGACTTTCCATATAATTCAAAACAGACAAGTTTTAGTTCATTTTGTAGATACACGTTTTAGTTAATTCCAACTGACACTTGCAGAAGGAGAAATTCTAAATATTGACTTAAAAATATTATTTATTGTATTTTTGATAATGGCCTCCACCTCTACCCTAAATTCTGTTTTTTAATACAGTTTCTATATTCCTCAAACTTGCATGATACAATACTAATAAAAATTTAATACAAAACAATCAATAGTAGTAACTAAGGTATGAAATTTATAAAAAAAACTTTGTAGATATTAATGGTAATTCGAAATAGGACCAAAATGGTATGCAGCAGCTTCTTAAGCAACTCTCAGCGCTACTTTCCTAGTTCGTGTTGTTTCACATTTCAAAGAGAAACAAAGCACAAGTACCAATGTTTAAGAGAAAATTCTTTCATTCGTTTATCCGTGTTGAAGGTGACTGGTCCGCCTTCATAGCCGAGTAGTCACTGTAGATGGCCCTCCTGCGGAGGACCCGCGTTCGATTACCAGGATTGCTGAGGAATTTTACTTAGTGGAAGCACTGGTTCGAGGTACACCCTGCCTTGTGCTGCCAGTTGAGAAGCTACCTGACTGAATAATAGCGGTTCGACGGTCTAGGAAGTCTGCAAAACGGTCGAGAGAACGGTACGCACACCACATGCCCATCTACCCTGCATCCGCATGACGCTGCAAGACAAAGAATGACATGGCGGCCGGTAGACATTCCTTGGGCCTTCGTGGCCTGGACGAAGAACTAGTTTTTAATCGCGACTGAGTGGCTGGTCTCCGCGGCTGTCGGTTGAATTCTTTCATTGGAGGAATAATGTTGGTATCGAAATATTTGATCTGATACCTTATTACTTAAAATTCCTGTGACATTGTTCAATTTTATTGTAAAACAATGTAACTCTAGAAAATAGCTTGTGCGTTATTCACAAAGAAACGTTTTCTCCGAAACTCACAGGTTTGTTCTGCAGATATTAAACCTAAACACTATTTCCATTATATGATCTCGTCTGAAAGACTAGAAGTATGCTAAACAGCTGGTTAACATGCTGTCTTTGGCGTATAGCTTAGAAATTACCCATCTGCATAAGTTGTTGCGTACTTGCTGCCGAACATGGCAATCACCCCAACTCAAGCCTTTCACTAACCGCCACTGTCGTGGAAAACTCGATACACTTTAGCTTCGGCAGCTCTGGAACATCCTTAAAGAGGAGCTTTCTGCGAGAACACTTCCCCAAAGCCCTCACCACTCGTCCCTTGTCTGACGCCGACGTTTTTACTTACTTCCTCATCTAGGCCTGAGGACGTTTGCTCGCTGGCTGATTAGTACCTTAACTAAGTGCTAAGAGATTGTGCAAGGAGCCGCCACTAAGTCATTTACTCAAACAATCGCTTACTCAAACAATCGTATTCACAGTCTGCCGATAATGCTGTGTGGCCATGACCAAGCAGGTTCCGCATTAAGTCAGATAAATCGTAACACAAGATAAACTGCAGCCAAAAAAAGCGACCACAAGTGGTGAGATATAAATTGTCATCGAAAAAACTTGGCGAATAGCGCATGTCTACGAATTTATACTACTTAACTTGGATAGTCGTCACTACGGCGGGTAGTAATAATTGCTGGTAGTCCGGACTTCTCAAAAGTAAACCGATGGAAGACGAAATTAGCCACCCACATTCCTGCCGCAGTCCAATTCGGATACACGCCTTTAGCCGTTTGCTCCAGCTTACGAAAAGTATAAGACGATCTTCTCACAAACCATCAAAGGCAAATGCTATTTCTGAAAAACCAGCTGCGTAGTCATCGCAGCACAATGAAAAGTTGTGGAAACATTTGTAAGGACGTGAGGACGAGAAATACACTTTAATTTCCACATGAAAGTGTAACATTGGTTAATTACGTACTATGTTTACTTTCCAGGCTATGAACGTTGCTCAATGTGACGACCGTGTGCTTGCACGACAGCCTGGACCGTACTAGAGATGGCTCTACTGCTGCCCGAAACAACAGTGGATACCGGAACGTTCAACTGTTATGACACACGTCGTGCACTGACTGAAGATCGCACACTGCGTCCAGTATCCTCAGCTACGGCAGCACTAACTTTAACAACCTGTTTCACAATTGGCCGTCGGCCTCTGCCAAGAGGAATTCCCAAATTGCCTGTTAACTCGAACTTCTGAATCATGTTCTTCAACCACGGTGCGGAATGAGGACCTCGCCATATTCCTTTAATGCTTCGATACTCCCGATGAGTAGCAGCACTGATAAAAGGTCTTTACGAGCAAAGCCCTCTCACTTGTCCAGACCCATGATGACTGTCTGCAACTGTAAGGCACACTGATGCTTGTTTTTCAACCCCACCAGTACCTTCCCCTAAAGGCAAGTCATGACACTGACAATTCTAACGACGGACATCCTGCAACTCACAGTCTGAACATTACTCCTATAAACATGGGTACCCATCGGTAAATAGCTTTCCGTCTACACTGGATCAAGTAGCGGAAGTTTAATTACAATAAAACTGCAGCTAACACTAATGTTCAGTACCACAACACTTCCAACAAATGCACGTGGCGTCCGAAAAGTTTAGGGTCATAATATAGAAGCAGTTTTGAGTAAAGTAATCAATATTTGTAAATGAATATTTCATCAGCTTCAAATTCTTAAAGCGTTCAGTGTGTTTGAAATTACAATTCATAACTTACTACTGCTACTCATAATGTGTCAGTTATCACCTCGAAAAATCAAGCAAAGACCATGAAATCTGGTGGCAGTGTTAGCTCTTCCCTGCCTACTAACCCTTCAATGCAACTCATTTCTCTCTACGCTAGATTGCTTAGCGACTGTCTTGGTTGCAAAAGTTTGCGTTTCGGCACTTCAGGAAACGTATCACCTCGAAAATCAGCTCCTCCTCATCCTGAAAGTGCCTACCGCGCAATGGTTTCTTCATGGAACGACACAGGAAGATGTCACTGAGTGTCATATCGAGAGAATATGGTGGATGGGGGTGGGTGGGGGGAGGGGGGAAAGGGAGGCAGGAAAATTTGATAGCTCAAAGAAGCAGCTAGTATGACTGTGCCCTTGACAGATTGCCCTGGGGCGTTGTTGTGGAGCAAAAATTCTGCTTCCCACGATGTTTCGTGTTGACAGCCGCCCATAAACTCGTCAACAGACTACGCCAGTGCACTCTTCTATCAGTTTCTTCTTACGAGCATAATCATTTAGCAGTATCCGTGACAGTCCCAAAAAACATTCAGCATCCTCATGCCCGATGATAGTTCGGCCTTTGCCCTTTCTGGAAGGTAGTGAATTCACAAGTTTCCGTTGCTTGCTTTGCTCCTTTGTCTCGATGAAATACCCACCACTTATCCATGGTGATTAGGAGGCTAAATAAGTCATCTGTGCTGGCCTGAATCTGCTGCAACATTTCCGATCCTGCTCGGTTTCTCGGGACTTTTTTAATGAATGAGAGCAGTCGCTGAACCCAGTGGGTGATGATCACTTTCTTCTTACAAACATCTTGCAATATGTTGAGAAATCATCCAGTGACAATTTTTAGTGTTTCCACTATCACCTCGCTTGTGACCGACCGGTTTTCGTGCACCGAGGCATCCACCTCTCTTGCGATTCACCGTTCTTCACAGAGAGACGGTCCGCCACTCGCTTCTTCGTCTTTCAGAGTTGTTGGACCACATTGAGAACGTCTGCGACACCTAAACACCGTGTCATATGGTGGTGCCGTACACCTGCGCCAATCCAGCACGAATAGCTACAGCTTTGAGGGTGAAAATATGGTCCGAGTAGCCTGTATTCTATTTTTTATCCGTGCACGGCTAGCGAAAATAATGCAGCCTACTTGGACAGTTTTTTCATCCTCAAAACACCTTGAGGCTGTGGTCACGTAACAAAAATAAAATTTTAAGATCTTAATGATGGAAGCTGAAGAAATGAACAAAAATTTGTGCTATGGCCCGGGTCTGCTTGGTTTAGCAGGCAGGTATGCTAGCCATTACATCAACACAGCATTATAGCTAACAGAGCTGCACGGACTACTCTAGTCCAGCTCCCTCCCGAACCCAAACTTCAAATCACATCTTCATCTTATTTTCCCCTTCTGGTATATTTCGACTGCAGACATACCAGGTGAGGCAAGAGGAAAGATATATGCTTTGAGGGCTGACAGTGTCGGTGAGTCTGAACAAAAAATGTTCTTGTGTTAGAGACGGACTTGGGCTAGAGTAGTCTCTGCAAGGATGTTAGCTATAATTCTGTGGTGGTGTAATAGCTCCCACATCTGCCTAGTAAGCAAGGAGACTTGGGTTCAAGTCCTGGCACATATTTCAATTCACTTCTTCAGCTTCTATCACTATCGTACATAAAGATGAGTAGCAAATGTTTCGAGGAAAAGTCAATTATAACAGATTTAAAATATTAGCTACAGTCTTGTTCCCCGTAAAATGTATAAAACCAAATAACACACAAAACCTTTCTTTAATAATAAGATATCTTGGTTCGTCTAGCAGCATGCTACTCTGCTGTGATGCGAGGATTTCATTGTGTGTTATGACTGCAGACATACAAGATGTGTCAGGAGCAAAGGTAAATGCTTTGAGGGCTGATGGCATCAGTTACTCTGAACAAAAAATGTCGTATGAACACATATGCTGTTCGTAACAGTTTTCGGGAAAACTAATGAAAATAATGGGAACAAGAAAAATGAGCCGTAGTAGATGAAACATTGTGATCTAATGTTTTGTTTAACTGTGTATATTTCTTCACAAAAATGTTAAAAAAAAGTCCACCGTCAACTGCAATGCATTTGCAGTTCTTGTAAACAAATACCGTGTTCCTGGTCTCAGCTTATTCGTACGGTTCTTTACTTGAGCACACGCATGTAAAATAAGACCCGGAAGTTCCTACTTTGTGAAGAGCGCATTGAAATTGTCAGTAAAGATAACACTCGTAGCATAATGTAGCTCTGGTTGTATTCGGGTGTGTGAGCTGGTGAAGGACATGCGACTGACGTCCGTGAGTTTCAAACATCTGTATGTCGGATACGGTTACGAAAAGGGCACATATTCATTTGTACTTCTTTGTTCAGAATCAGCAGTACAGTCCCCCCTCAAATCAGGTACTTCTCCTCCTAAAGCACCCCCTATATCTGCACACAAACAATACTTTAATTACGCAGCTTTATTTTTTCGA
Source organism: Schistocerca americana (assembly GCF_021461395.2). Taxonomy (NCBI): domain Eukaryota; kingdom Metazoa; phylum Arthropoda; class Insecta; order Orthoptera; family Acrididae; genus Schistocerca; species Schistocerca americana. The sequence goes on from NC_060122.1 coordinate 433,589,649, forward strand.
GGTGATAATTAAAACGTTATGGCTAGTCCTTGTACAATTTCCTGTGGCATCGACGTTTGCCGTGTTACCTCAAGGATATACATAGCTGTTATAGCTGTTACGATGTGCCCACAGTGGTATTTGCTACTGTTCCCAGTTCATCGCTGGTTGTCAAAAGTAAAGCAAGACACGTCGTAGGAACTCACAGATGTGCATTTAATTTTTGGTGCGCATTCGCATCAGACGTCATCCTTATTGAAAACAATCGTCGTGGACAGGGTCTTTCTAGAAAGTAAGTCATTCAAGCTACAGAAAGCTGTCCAGTGTGTCCGCCAAAGAGACGTTTACTCAATACAATTAAGGTTATGGTGGTGGATAGTATAGGACAAGATTGATCATTAAGAGTCAAGGGAACGAGGTAGAGCCGGCCGGAAACAACATTCGAAAAAACCAGGATACTGTAGAGAGACAAGCGCTCTGCTGGAACCTACAGAGTAAAGGGAAACGAGGAAGACCAGAGACGTCATGGAGGAGAACTGTGGAGGAAATAATCAAACATCATTCAACCAATATTTTTGCTGTGAAACGCACTCTTTGGAAAGTACCTTGTGGAGAGTCTTGATGAAATAGCAGTTACACACCTACCACAGACAAACTGGCAAGCAATTGTGCTTAACGGGTTTGAACCCAGAGTTGAGTTCTATCAATAAATTATCCAGCGCCGTAGTAGAGTGCAAAATTTCTATCTGTTAAATCTTTTCCAATAACAATGCATATTTCAGTCGTGAAGCTCTTTTCAGCGGCTGCAGCATCTACACTGAAGCGCCAAAGAAACTGGTATAGGCATGCGTATTCAAATACAGAGATATGTAAACAGACAGAATATGGAGTTGCTGTCGACAACGCCCGTATAAGACAACAAGAGTCTGCCACATTTATTTGATCGGTTACTGCAGCTACAATGTCACGTTATAAGAATTTAAATGAGTTTGAACGTGGTGTTACATTCGGAGCACGAGCGATCGGACACAGCGTCTCCGAGGTAGCGATGAAGTGGGGATTTTCCCATACGACCATTCCATGAGTGTACCGAGAATATCAGGAATCCAATCTCCGACATTGCTACTGCCGGAAAAAGATCCTGCGAGAACGGGATCAACGACAACTGAAGAGAATTGTACAAAGTGACAAAAGTGCAACCCTTCCGCAAATTGCTGCAGATCAGTCAGAGCGACTGAGCGCCGGAACGAAATACACTCATTGTCAGATTGCAAATTTCTGAAGAAGACCTGGTTTATGCCGAGCGAGGTGGCGCAGTGGTTAGCACACTGGACTCGCATTCTTGAGGACGACGATTCAAATCCTCTTGCATCCATCCTGATTTAGGTTTTCCGCGATTTCCCCTCATCGCTTCAGGCAAATGCCGGGATGGTTCCTTTGAAAGGGCACGGCCGAGATCCTTCCCTATCCTTCCCTAATCGAATGGGACTGATGACCTCGCTATTTGGTCCCCTCCACCGAATAAACCAACCAACCAACTGGTTCATAGGGTCTTAGCTACCTCAATCTACGACAGACAACGGGAATATTTGAGAAAAGTGTGTTTTATTTTATGCGCCATTGTAATGCGTCACCGCTTTGAACGTTTGTTATAAGCTTGTCAATATAATGAAGAAGTCGTTTATATCAACAAAAACCGAATTTCCAGTACCGACCACTGGTTCCATACCTCAAAGCACTCAGTTAAGGATCGTTTGCCATCTGTATGATTTTGAAACAAAAGGTTTAGCACACCCTATGATTTACAATAGTCCATTGTTGATGACTGTACGTCAATGAAAAAACTGAGCATTATCTTTTACATGATTCAAAAATTGATTTACACACTTCGCGTTGCTTTAATCAGTTGGAAGATACGTATTTACTGGTATCTCTGATTGGGATAATGTTTTCAAGTACTGCAGTGTCGTGTGACTGGCAGTACAAACTGCAAATAGCACCCTGTGATAGGTAGTATTGTTCAGAAGTGTTACGTGATCTGAAAGCAAAAATTACCATTATCAGCTGCTTTTATAAAAGAAACCTGTTATTAACATGCTATCTGTGATATAATTATCCTAAAATTGATTTGATAAAAATAGTCAAATACATGTTCTTCTATTACTTTAAAACAATTTTATATTATATATTCCCTTCAACAAAAACTCACAGTTTGAAATGACATGCAATAATTAAAATTATAATTGGATATTTTTTTATCTTCAAGTTGTTTTCGCGGTGAAATTAGCTTCAAAACACATGTCATACGTGTATCTGTACCAAGTAATACAGTAATTATTTTACTGAAAATTACGAATTTTATACTTCCTGACGGAAATTTACGTCATACTTGCTAACATGCAGCGTAAAACTGACATAGAAAGAATTTAAAGCACTAATAAATATCGATAAGGCAACACTGTTATCAAGTTATTTGTGTAATTAGAAGTAGGTGTTGTTAAGGAACAGACTACTTTGTTACAAAATTAATTCTTGCTAAACGCTAATAATGAAATATTTTCGGAAATAATTGTCTGTGTTTGAACATTTTAAAATTAATTGCAATACTTCAGTATGATCTGTAAAGCAAAGTTATGATGGTAAAAACGAGAATTCGTAACTCTGATGCAAAACTATGTTCAAATGAAAAATCAATCGTATTTTATAATAATTATGTGAATTGTGCTTGAATGTTAGAATCTTATAGTCTGAAATCAGTGTACAAGCGTAGGCTAGTACCGCAGATAAATTAATTATGCACCGGCTATGCGGAAGCGCAGTTAGTCTTTATTTTTAGTGAGCTTTGAGTAGTAACAGCGGTAAGATTATAATCTGATTTGATAATGAATAAATTATAGAGAGTGATTCAGTAGAATTATTGCTTTATTTTAGAAAGGAAAGCCTAGCTACAACAAGGGTATTTGCAGCAACCAAACACCCGCCCAGAACAACTGCAAATTAATGAAATTGCGATTACTGCTACTACAAAAAATTAGTAAATATTTTAATTTAAAATTCATCGCCTCTGGCGGGCCGCTTGCATATGAGCACGCAGCGTCTTGGTGGATATCTTTTGTTCTAATTAACTCGGAAACGAAGTAACGTATCGAATTTTTGTCTTAACAAGTGTTCCTCAGTACAACCTATATTGAAACACCCTTACAAGCTTTTCAGACTGTTCTTATTTCTGCTTATGGCCGAGTGACAGACATTGTGCGTTGTTCATGTTGTTGCCTGGTTATCTGTTATAGAGCAATATTGAACTTGTACTGTTTTCGAATTCGTTCTGTTGTTATTGTAAGGATAGCCGTGCTATTGGTCATTTTAGTCCTATTTAAAGTTCTTTCAGACTACATAAATTTATTTTGTTCTGTTGTAAATGGGTTTCTACTCTGTTAATTGAAGTTCTTATGTTTGATAAAGTAATTGACAAATTGAGCTCCTAGTCTGCACAATTCCCGCCCAAACCCGTTCCACGTAAATCCCACGCTACAGCCGCACGTGCGATGTTTCGTGAGACGAACGTCGACCGTCGTTTGTCTTTTGCGGGCACACCGGCATAGGCTTGGCGGAAATGAAGGGGCGAAATAAGGTCGCCTGGTGGAACACAGCCACACACCTGCACACCTGCGCGATTCGGCGCCTCACGCACGGCACGAAAACGGCGGAGCGTCTATTGCACGGCACACCCGCCAGCACGAGCCGCAACCAGGATAATGTTGTCATCCTCGAATCGTGTCAATGGCTTGTATATCTCAACGATCACGCCAGAGTCGAATGCAGTGACCCGCTATGATCACTTCCGCACGCACTCGCATTAACCGTGTTGGGCCGCGTGCTAAGAAGCCCAAAACTAAAAAACAAATAGGAGAAAAAAAAGACATGCGTTTACCATACCACGCTCCTCAGTTTGTTACGCTATCATTTTCTCGAAAGCACATTAAAATAATGTGCTTTAATCGTTAACTCACGAGGTGACTTTTCTGTAACGTGTACGACAAGGTGTGGTCTCTGAGACCCCTATTTTTAAACCAAACTTTGTGTTCTGCCTTACGGCAGGTCTTGTCATGGGGGGAGCCTCGGCAGAGACGTCCACCGCATAAGCGTCTAGGGAAGTGATTCCAGTGGTGGTTTCCCGTTGCATTTCACTGGTGATGATGAAATGATAATGAGGACAACACAACACCCAGTCCCTGAGCAGAGAAAATCTCCGACCCAGCCGGGAATCGAACCCGGGCCCCTTGGCCTTACGGACCGCCACCCTGACCACTCAGCTATCGGGGCGGACTTTAAACGGAGATTTAAGCTATAAATCATTTGACACTTTAATTTATGTCACATAACATTTATGATTACAACTATATAAGTGTTATTTAAATACTCCTTGTTGATTTTATTGCACTAAATAAGGGAAAACGAACTGTTAGGGAACTGAATTTTACATGCCGGCCGGTGTGGCCGAGCGGTTCTAGACGCTTCAGTCTGGAACCGCGCAACCGCTACAGTCGCAGGTTCGAATCCTGCCTCGGGCATGGATGTGTGAGACGCCATTAGGTTAGTTAGGTTTAAGTAGTTCTAAGTTATAAGGGACTGATGACCTCAGATGTTAAGTCCCATAGTGCTCAGAGACATTTGAACCATTTGAGTTTTACGTTCTGAAAAATTATGGTATCTTTGTAGAAAGCAAATTTTCGCGTAAAACTAACTTCCGGAATTTAAACTTGCATATAAAAACTGAACTCGATACCCAGGAAAAGAAAGGCTGCAAAATTAATATTCAGCACTGATATCTACATATTTCTTTACCACCACTCAGAACTAACACCAAGTATTTTGTTGGAGAAACAGAAAGGTCCTCATCACCAGTGTCCTGAAGGTCTTCCTCTGAATGGTCCTCTTGTTCGCTAGCAGAATTCTCATAACTGGCTATTGAAAAATCGTTGTCTTCTTCGTCTACATCTTGTTCTATATCATTGATATCATTCTCCATCCACTGACTAAAAATTTCATCGAACTTCAAGAGTGTGTAAAACTGTCACATTCTTGCTCACACATCTTGTTCTGAACTGACGAAAGCAGGTGCGTAGTTCACGAGGCGCGGTCTAGAAGACCCCATCACATGTCGACAACACGTCAGCAACAATCAAATAAGGCGATAACGCAACTTACAACAGTAATTTGTAGGGTTGGTGATTAAAAGAAGGTACGTGGTGTATAAAAACGTTTCGCCATAACTGACCTACTAGAACGACTTGGAACTGGACTCGCCTTCGGGAGGACGACGGTTCAATCCCGCGTCCGGCCATCCTGATTTAGGTTTTCCGTGATTTCCCTAAATCGCTCTAGGCAAATGCCGGGATGGTTCCTTTGAAAGAGCACGGCCGACTTCCGTCCCTAATCCGATGAGACCGATGACCTCGCTGTTTGGTCTTTTCCCTCAAACAACCCAACTCGACTTGGAAAATTCTGGCGCGGTCTGAGTGACGACACCTCGTGAGGTGAGGGTTAAGCAGCACTTAATTATTTTGCGTATTACGAACATTCTAGTTGCTGTTTATTAAAAAGGAATTTCATTCTGGTAGCCACCAAAAGCAAAACATTATAATATTCGCTCGCCTCATCGACATCTAGTCCACAGTTCACAGAGAAACAACAGCTTAATGATCTTCTCAGAATGAGGAATGACGTAGGCTGTCGTTGCCTGTTTTGAAAAACAGTATCGGGCTGCAGTAACAATGAGATATTGCTGTACCTATGACTTATGTTCTTAACAAGAAAGATGCAATGTTCCTTCAGATATGCATACATGTCTGGAGGCGGTGGGGGGTGGGGGGTAGGGGGGGGGGGGGTAGGGGAGACACTGCGACAACTATAGCCGTTACGAAACATATGAAATGCATTCGCAGTTGCGAATACGAACAACCATCAGCTGTGTAAGCAAATGACGACAGTGAACATTCTTGCCGGACCGGAACTCGAACCCAGACTTCCCGCTTTTTGCGAGCATTCGCCTCAACCCCTTTGGCTGTCAATGCTCGACTGACGGCCAGACCGAAACCACTATATGTCGTCTTTCCTGCGTCACAGTTGTACTCGTGCACACTTTATGTAATTCCGGTACAGGCGAGGACATTTTAATTGAAAGTCGCTGCCTGCTATAGGCTGATATTTCATGTATTTCATAACGGCTCTAATCGCAGCAGTACCCGTTCCTTTAGACATGTATGCAGTTCCGAAGGGACACTGCATTATTCTTATTAACAATACAAGCACTGTAATACCGTATTTATTCGCCGATTCCAGCCAGCGACTTTCAATTAAAATGTCCCCCCCTTCCCCCCCCCCCCGTACATGAATTACATAATGTGTGTACGAGTACTGGCTGTGACGCAGGAAAGAGAGGTAAGGGTCTGGGTCGGGGCGTGGGTTACACACAGACAACCACAGCGGTAAGGCAACCGCTCAGGTAAAGGGAAAAATCTGTGTTCGAATCCCAGTTCGATCCAAATTTTCATTCTCGTCGTTACCTTATACAGCTGATGGTTGTTCGTATTCGCAATACATTTTATGTATTTCACTAACAAGGATGAATCATAGAATCCATGACAGACCTAAAGCATATATCCCCCAGACGGTTTGGAAATGATTTAAGCAACAAACATGAAACGAAGAAATATAGAGTAGGATTTGTACAATAATAAAACTGCTTCAGTGAAGAAGTTCCGTCTTCGAACTGATGCCGACCGAAAGGCTTTATAGCGATGACTGCAGCAAAATCAAGACACTTTGTACCTCAAATGGACCTTTTTAACCATGAATTTATAATTTAAAAATTGTCTCTGCTGGTGTTGATGTAATCGTTATGCATTTAACTTTGTTATAAATACGTCGGTTGGAGCGACAACTCGTCTCTAACGTCGTAATTTTTGTGGAGCGGGCATATTCCTTATAGGGAACATAATTCTCGTCCTCGCTTAATACGACAAATGACATGTATTTACCTCCTATATAATGTCATTTTCAGCCCCAGTTAGCAACAAGATTTTCCTTGAATCACTGTACCGTAGAATGAAATGTGTTATTGTAATAAGGCAGCCTGACATATTCTTCCCTCTGCCCTACCGTCAACCAAAGGTGTAGTATAGACTCCTCGCCTCATTGTTACCATGACGCAGTCGTACTACAGTAGTGGTGACAATCGCAGAACTCGTTAACAGTACCAGTGATGTCAGTTTCAGTTACAGTTTGTCACGAAGTGCACGCATTTCAGAACAGCCTGGTCAGTAAAAGAAAAATTTTGAAGGTGGAAGAAAAAGTGAAAGTGATTCGTGAAAACGAGACTAGAGCTAAAAAGGTTGACGTGCGTCGTCAATTTGGCTTCGTAAATTCCACAGTCCAAACGGTTTGGAAGAACAAGGGTAAAATTGTTACTGAGTTTGAACAAAATGGATCTAAAATTAAGCGGACAAGTAGGATGAAACGCTGCTCAAGTGGTTTAAGTAACAGAGAAGTATCTCTCCTTACGGTGAAAGCAGGAGATATTGCCAAGAAATTAAAAGATCAGGAATTTGTGTGCAGCAGTGGCTGCATTGACAGGTTCAAGCAACGTCACGCCATTACACTTGGCAAAGTGTGCAGTCATGCCAGAATTACCGTGTAGCCTACAGTTCACGAAGGTGCTGCAGATTTTTACATCTTTAATGCAGACAAGATTGGCATTTTCTTTAAACTGACTCTTGACAAAACTCTAAAATTCAAAATGAATTGGTATGAAGCCATCAAAAAGACGAATAACAATTCTGGTTTATGCTACCGCAGATGGAACTATGAAGAAATAATTGCTAGTGATGTGCAAATCAAAAAATTCTACGTATTTTAAGCATATAAAAAATCTGACAGTGCATTACAACGCTAATAAAAAGTCCTGGATGCGCCACGAACTCTTTGAAGCTGAAATAAGGCCCCGGGATCGGGAGCTTAGAAGTCAGAAAAGGAAGATACTGGTTCTTGTTGACAACTGTCCAGCACATCCTACACTCTCTGGTCTGGAGGATATTAAGCTTGTTTTCTTCCTGCAAATCCGACAAGCTTATTACAGACCGTGGACCGAGGAGTAAGTAGAAGTCTGAAATGCCACTATCGTAAGCTCGTATTACTGAAAATGATAGAATGCATTGAGAAAAAGAACGATTATTCAGTTACACTGATGGATGCGATCAGATGCATTACCAAAGCTTGGAGCCGGGTCACAGCCAAAAACATCAAGAACTGTTTCCGTCATGCGGAAATCACAAGTGAAGGAATAAAAGCCACCGAAACTGAAGATACGTTCCGTGACACTGATGATCTGCTTCTATCTGCTTTACTGCCAGAAATCAACTGTGTTATTCTCTACCAGTGCGACTACGAAATGTATAGAACAAGAGATAAACTTGTTACGAACGAAACGCAAACTGAAGACGAAATTTCAAATTAAGCGAAGAATCGGGGCTACAGTGACCATCAAGTGAGCGATGGAATTGAACAAGAAGAGGAAGAATAAAGAAATTAAGTACATACACCTACTGTTGGTGACGCTTCAGAAGCCATTAGAATTGCGAACATGTTCTATGAAGCTAGGGGATGGAGCAGTGAAATTGCAAATGAAATAATGAACATAGAATGTAATTTAGAAAGTGTGTATCGGGCAGATATACACCAGAGTAAAATGACTGACTTGATTCGTAAGTAACGAAGTTTGATGAGCATTCGACATACTGCTGTGCATTCTGTGTTCACGTAAGCTTAAGAGTAATGCTATATGTAAAATAAAACAAGGGTAAATAAATTTGTTTTTTTTTCCGCTTGCCACCACAATAGACTGAAACTACGCATCTACGACACTCGTTTAAAACAACGTAATTTACAGTGTGCTTTGAATGTTGTTGTAGCTGTATTCCACCGTAATTGTACAAGTAGTCACAGCCTTCCTCAAGATCCAATAAGGATAAATTTTTGTATCGTATGAATACAATTAAACAATGTACACATAGTTGAATTTTGTAGACTAAGAAGATGTTTGTCCACAGAAGAGATTCTACATCAGCCATTTGGCCTGGGTGGTAGATAACGCAGTTGTGCACGTACTCGCAGTTATGTGATTTGATCTGGGTGTTTGATATGCTGGCATTATACCATGTCTATAGTGAGTAAGCTGCAGAAATGCAGTGCCCAGTTTAAATTGTCAGCTTACAGTAACTAAACTTGCAGCTCTTTCGCAGTTGTAGTGTGATGATAATCACTCGCTGGTGATTTTCACATACATCTTGGAGGTGGCTGCGGACCAGGGCAAATGATAAATAAATGTCGTGTGACTAGACCGTTCGCCGGGTACAAGTCTCTTGATCTGACGCCACTTCGGTGACTTGATCGTCGATGGGGATGAAATGATGATGATTAGAAAAACACAACACCCAGTCCCTGAGCGGAGAAAATATCCGACCCAGCCGGGAATCAAACCCGGGCTCTTGGGATTGACATTCTGTCGCGCTGACCACTTAGCTACTGGGGGCGGAGAGGTCAAATGATGTCTAGCAGCTACATCTTCTCTGTGACTACAGAATTAATAATTGATTTGCAAGACATCAGAATTGCAGCGTCTGATTTCCTGCTTGCACCGACAAACTATCTCAGAGAGAAGGTCGACGTTTGCAAAGCAAAGACTCAGAACTAGCTATTTCCGCTCCGCTAGGTTACCTCTGAAGATTTTGGATTGATTTCACTGGGTGGGCGGCCTCTGCTATCTTTTCCTCCAATTATAGAAATTGTTACACATGTCCGGAGTTGAGTTCCCTTGCAATCCCCTTTGTGTGTATCGTTTTGTTGATTATTTCCAAATACTTTGGAATATCTCTCTCTTGTACTTTGTGAATGGAACACCTGAAGACCTGGCTACTTTTCTTGTACTTTCCGGATAGGTGCATGCTGAAATCCATTAATTCACAGTCGCTTTTAGACAGTTACCTATTGTCGGCGATGTCTACTGTACATGGTGGGCAAACTAAAACTGACCTTTGTCAAAGAACGTCACAGAAGATACTGGAAATGTCTATCGTTGATGTATGTATGGCGCTGTGCTCGATTTATCAAACTGAGACACATGCAGCTGCTCTACCTGAAGGACAAGTAGCAACAGCGTTTTCAGCATTCTGCTGTAGCTCTTCCAGTACACTGATGACCCAGAACATTATGATCACTGCCCACCGCGACGCTGGATGCCACCTGGTGGCGTTGCATGCACGTAACGCGGTAAAAACAGTATGTAAGCGTAGCAGGCACAAACGGGGGATCATCCTAGCGAAGATATCGGCTCCAAAGGGGGAAATTTGTTGCCCTCGGCGTCGACGTATTGCGTTGTGATACTTGCTGAAAAATGGGGATAGGAAGTACAACACTGACTACTTTAAATAATGTAGCTGACAGGTGCACAACTGCATTTCACAGTAGTTTACATTCACTGTTTATAACCCCCCAGTAATACATAGTTATATATGCCCAGCGCACTATTGTTTTAGCTTTCCATAAGCCTCATTAATAGTTTGCAGGCAAACCTCCACATACTACTACAATAGTTTACTATTGAAAACCTACGAGCAGTAAAAACCTACCCACAAAGTTCACAGTTCTTGAAGAATAGAAAGGTACGTATGGAAGAGACGCTGTCATTGTTTTAACACATGGCCTAATTGTGTAACACTTATTTCACGGGAAAGTTGAAGCATTGTTGTTGTTCTAACCAACACAGTTTCCTCGTCTGAAACTTGGCCGTGGACTGACCGTTTTGGGACCAAAAATCGGGCCCTTATATATCCTCATAATAATAGGGACTGAAACTACACATTGTTCGATGTTTAATCTACAAAAATTGCATTTAAAACTTAACTTATTAAATTAACTGAATACATCGAAAAATTCTTTCCTTTTAACAGTTTCTCCTACTACAAGGGTTTGGCTGAATTATACAGGGTGATTCAAAAAGAATACCACAACTTTAAAAATGTGTATTTAATGAAAGAAACATAATATAACCTTCTGTTATACATCATTACAAAGAGTATTTAAAAAGGTTTTTTTTTCACTCAAAAACAACTTCAGAGATGTTCAATATGGCCCCCTCCTGACACACGAGCAATATCAACCCGATACTCCAACTCGTTCCACACTCTCTGTAGCATATCAGGCATAACAGTTTGGATAGCTGCTGTTATTTCTCGTTTCAAATCATCAATGGTGGCTGGGAGAGGTGGCCGAAACACCATATCCTTAACATACCCCCATAAGAAAAAATCGCAGGGGGTAAGATCAGGGCTTCTTGGAGGCCAGTGATGAAGTGCTCTGTCACGGGCTGCCTGGCGGCCGATCCATCGCCTCGGGTAGTTGACGTTCAGGTAGAAGGACAGATAAGTGCCAATGTGGTGGCGCTCCATCCTGCTGAAATATGAATTGTTGTGCTTCTTGTTCGAGCTGAGGGAACAGCCAATTCTCTAACATCTCCAGATACTGTAGTCCAGTTACAGTAGCACCTTCGAAGAAAAAGGGACCAAAAACTTTATTAGCTGAAATGGCACAGAAAACGTTCACCTTAGGCGAGTCACGTTCATACTGAGTTGTTTCCTGCGGATTCTCAGTGCCCCATATACAGACATTGTGACGGTTGACTTTCCCGTTAGTGTGGAAAGTTGCTTCATCACTAAACACAATCTTTGAAACGAAAGATTCATCTGTTTCCATTTGAGCAAGGATAAAATCACAGAAATCGATTCTTTTAATCTTATCAGCTGCAGACAGTGCTTGAACCAATTTCAGACGATAAGGTTTCATAACTAACCTTTTTCGTAGGACTCTCCATACAGTTGATTGTGGAATTTGCAGCTCTCTGCGAGTCGATTTTCCTGGACTGCGAACAAATGCTTGCTGGATGCGTGCTACATTTTCATCACTCGTTCTCGTCCAGAACTTTTCCCTTTGCACAAACACCCATTCTCTGTAAACTGTTTATACCAACGTTTAATACACCACCTATCAGGAGGTTTAACACCATACTTCGTTCGAAATGCACGCTGAACAGCTGTCGTCGATTCACTTCTGCCGTACTCAATAACACAAAAAGCTTTCTGTTGAGCGGTCGCCATCTTAGCATCAACTGACGCTGACGCCTAGTAAACAGCGCCTCAAGCGAACAAATGTACAACTAAATGAAACTTTATAGGTCCCTTAATTCGCCGGCAGATAGTGCTTAGCTCTGTCTTTTGTCGTTGCAGAGTTTTAAATTCCTAAAGTTGTGGTATTCTTTTTGAATCACGCTGTACATTACGCAAACAATACTTTTGACAAAACTGTTAATTACTTTTAATTAATTAAGAGCTGGCTTTGCTAACATGTTTTCGAATAGAGCCAAATAAATACTTTAATAATACTATTAGTTGTTCCTCCAAATGTTTATAATTATTATAGTATTTATATTTGTTTATAGGACAACAATAGAATTTAAGTTACGAAACAATCACTGATTTCACCCTATAATGAAAGATACCATCTAGGAATAGTGGAAATAAATTAGACAATCAATTATGTACATAAAACTAAGCACAAAATTAGATTTGGTGGTATATTCTTTAAGACTAGGGGCAACCTATCTCTTTTATGAAAATGCAGATTATTCTCACGTATTTTAATGGTAATTAGTCAAAAATGAATAAATTAATTTTAACCATCGAGCGGGCGCGCTTGTGTATAAAGTGCGCCAACCAAAAATAAAGTGATTTCGTGCGGTTCCATTTTTGTTTCAGAACTGTAGATCTATACCTACTCCTTCAGTATTGTTTCAGGCAACACAGCGATAAATTGTGTTGTCGTACGTCCAAGTGAGCAGCAGTGATATAAAATACAAAGCGCGCTATGCGAGAAAAAATTTACGATCAGTTAAAAAAAAAATGACCCCAGTTAGGAACTAGCAACATAATCCCACATTGAGGAAGTTGTCTACGAGACAATTAATGATCGAATAAGCAGCTGACCGAGATCTGATGCAATTGCACTGCTTAATGCTTCGAATGGCTTCATTACTGTCTCTTTTAACACCTGTCCTTGGCAACAGAGAGTTATAGAGAAAATTTATTTCACTATTGTTTAATAAAACATTAGTTTAGCTCATATTATGCAAGTTTATTTTCTTCCTGTTTAAATAAACTAAGATTAAACTGTGATTTTGATCATACTTGACTTACCTTGTTAACATAAGGAAACCTATTCTTTTTATGTGTACAAAGTGCGCCGCGCGCCCGCTCCTGTTATGAAAAACGCCGCGCCCGCTCGAGGGTTAAGGAGGCAGACGGCAAAACAAGTGGGGAAGTAGAAATATCCCAGCTTGCTTCGTCACAACGCGACTTCGACAAAGGGCGAATTATTACTACGCAGAGCCTGTGAACGAGTATCTCGAACACGGCGAAGCTGGTCGAATGTACACGTGTTACTGTCGTGAGCATCTACGGAAAGAGGTAGAAGGACAGTGAGACTACCACTAGACGTAAAATCATCGGATGTCCACCACTCTTCACAGTCGTGGGGTTCGGAATCTTGTCCGCTATATAAAGTAGACTACATGGTGATCTGTGGCATCTTTGTCGAAAGAGCACAGTGCTGGTGCACGTACCAGTGTTTCGGAGCACTCCGTTCATAGCACATTGTTGAACACGGAGCTCCGCAGCAGGTCACCCCTACCTGACATGTTGCTGCAACGATATCATCAATTACGATTGCCGTGGGTACGAGACCATCGGGATTCGATTGTGTTCAATGGAAAAGTGTCGGCTCTTGGGGGAATCACATTTTTGCTACAATAGGTCGATGGTCGTCTCCACAAACGCCGTCATCGAGGTGAACGGCGGCTCTAAACGTACAGGACGTCGGCTGCTGTGAACATTATTATGCCATGGGAGACATTCTCCTGTGCTTGTATAGGACCTCTGTTAGTAACTGAAGACACGTTGATAGCTCCGAACCACCTGGACCCCTTCATGTTTGATGTCTTCCCCGACAGCGATGTCATCTTTCAGCAGTATAATTGTCCGTGTCTCAGAGTCAGAATAGTGCTACAGTGTTTTGAGGAGCGTTATAGTGAACTCATGTTGTCATCTCGCCTGCCAAATTTTACTGATGTAAATCCTATAGATATCTGGGTAGCTATCGGGCGCCATCACAGCGTACGCAAATCAGCACACAGCGTACGCAAATCAGCAGCCCGTTATTTACGCGAATTACATGACATGTGTGTGTACAGCTAAAGCCACATACCTACACAAACCTACCAACAAATTGTCGGATCCCTGATGTGCAGAATCAGTGAAGTATTTCGTTCGAAAGACGGGCAAACAAGCTACTAAGTAGGTGCTCATCATGTTTTGGCTCACCAGTGTATATGCTGATTATTTGAGTACACATCAACTTTCAATTTACCCTGCACATAAAAATCACAAGGAGAGACATCAGGCGATCGAGGTGACCAGGAAATTGTATTGCGTCTGCTGATTGTCCTCCTCTCACTGAAAACCTCAGGCATTTGTGACAGGGTTGTCAAGGCGGTGTGTGCTGCTGCTCCATTTTGCTGAAAATAGCCATACAATCGTTCATCTTCTGTTAGTTGATCCACGTATGAACTAAACAGTTTTTGGACATATAAGATAACGTTGTTGTATCAGCTATGACAAATAACGGCCTGAGCGACCTACATGCTTTAATCAGGGAGCTATATGGTTCCGAGAGCTTTTCAATTCTCAGACATCTATGACGTATATATGCAGATTGAAGCGAAGAATGATAATTTGTACCAAGGCCGGGATTAGAACTCGGGTGTCCCGCTCACTAGGCGGATACGCTAACCAATACGCCATCCTGGCACAGCAGCTTTGCACGAGTGCGTGGACTCCCACATCACGCTTCCCTCCTCAGTCTAAATTCCAATTCACCCAGAGCCCACTTGGTATTCCTCCTAAACTCGGACAGCATTGCAGAGGCTCTCCAGCTGTATTGAAATAGCACCTCAGCACTGAACGAAACGAGGGATCCTGCCTGAAACCAGGGGCGTAGATATATGGGAGGCAGGTCTAAACCTCCCTCCTTCCCCTCCCACCGTCTCCCAAAGCCATGAAGATTTGTTTTTCCTTTTTTAAAAATGAGTTGAAAGTCACTTTCGTTAAAATATGGCATAAGTTAATTGTAATGAATATGAGATTAAATTTTCATAGTGAACACTTGCAATTACCGTTAGATTGCAAAGCTCGGCTGCAGCAAGAAATGGAGCGATGTCTACATGTTGTCGACGGTAAGTTGAGCACTTCGTGTCGACTGTCTTATGATTACGACTGCTACCAACTTGTGGTCGTACAGCAGTACCACTAAAGTTGCGCGACGAACTTGTGCGTCAACTGAAAAATAAATAGCATATTGAGTGTTTTTGAGCATGAACAACCCTATGATATTCTTTCACATAAACTTGTTACGTCAGTGTGTAATTCATGCTGGTGATTATTTGGGTGCACACTTGCCTAAAGTAGCATCATTTTATACCAGACAGACAACATTCCCGCTCTTAGGTCCCTCCTCAAACTGACGACAAAGTTCTCCTTCCTGCGTTCTCGTACTCCATTGATGTCGAAGCTTAACCCAGCATCGACAGCTTACTTCTATCGACATCTGTCGATATCTGTAGAGCGCATCCAATACGTCTGTGATCCCTAAAACTTGAAATAAAAGGAACACGGCTTCAACAGCATTGTGATTACCAAAATCTTGAAGACTTTTAATACTTTATCTCAGAATTTCATTCGCAGTTGTGTAACAGTGGTACACCTAATACATAATTAGACCTATTTCCAATGACATAACAACACCCTGGAGCTGTGTCTTCAAGTCACTGACCAATCAATGAGCGTATGTTTGCTTACGTGAGGTTAAACGACGAACAGAGTGTGAGGAAGTCTTAAAACTTTTCGTCACGCCTATGCAAAGAAGACAGCTGGCGTACGTAACGTGACTGAGATTTTGTTACTTGTTCTGTTCACCTGAAGTGGCATTTCGCGATAAGGTTTTTTACTTATATTTTGAAAGAGTGGAGTTTTATTAAATAGTTGCGTAAATTTAATCATGTTAACCAAACATGACGATAAATGTAACCTTTGTATCATCCATTCTACACACATCAAAAGAGTTTTGCATCACCTCGGTTCCGAGAGTTCCGGAACCTGTAAAGAAAACTGGAGTAGAGATCAAGATAAACATCATTTCCGCCCTTTTTATTGCTCATGAAAACGACACATTGCATGTTGTACCACCATACAGCAAGACCTTCAGAGGGGGTTTTCCAGATTGCTGTACACACTAGTACCTCTGATACCCAGTATCAAGTTCTCTTGCATTGATGCATGCCTGTATTTGTCGTGGCATATTATCCACAAGTTCGTCAAGGCACTGTTGGTCCAAATTGTCCCACTCCTCAACGGCATTTGGCGTAGATCCCTAATAGGCGCTGCTCTTGCATGGTTATCTACATCTCTGGGCAGGTTTAGTGACATCTCTGAACAGTCAAACGGACTGTGCCTGTGATACAGTATCCTCAGTCAACGTCTATCTTCAGGAGTTCTGGGAACAGGGGTGATTCAAAACTATTTTTGATGTGTGTACAATAAGGTTTGACGGTTAGCGTTTAAATAAACCATAAATAGTTTCTAGTGGCTTTTTAAAAGCATTAAAAATAATGTTTCACAAGACAAATCCGTTATGGAAAAGCTCTTTAAGAGTGGATACGTGACTTCAGGAAGCAACAGTATGTTTGAGAGAAACTACGGAAGTAACTGAAGACACTAAAGAAGATCTGGAAATTCTGAGGTCTGATGCTGCAAAACTTTCAGAACTACTGTTTTTGGAGCTACTAAAATTTGTCAAAGGCTGAACATCTCAGTCATGGTTCCCCAGTTAACTAAAATCCAAAAAAATACATCAAACTACCTTATAGGTTATCCTGAAAAGTACCACTGACGATCGGTGTTTATTCCATTTTAGACTATTTTATAATAACGTTTAAAGATCATAAGAAAATACTGTCTGGAATTCCTTCGCTATTTCCGATTTCAACCAGTGAAGTTCTCTTAAATAGTGAAGAATGAGAAGAGTTCAAGGCCCTAATTGAATTCTATACTGAAGATATGGAACGTGGATTTGAATTACGTCTACGAGAAATCTGTGAGGTTAATATGATATTAGTTAACTGCAGAAGCATCCACGGTAAGATCCCAGAATTAGTATCGTTTATTGAATGTTATAATGCCTAGATAGTATTAGGAACAGAAAAGTTATTGAAATTGGAAATGAATAGCAACGATATCCTAAATTAAGAGTAGAATATGCTGCCGGCATAATTATCACACCACAGAATTCGGTAATATCTAGCGAAGTTATCGCGGATTCCGAATGCGAATTAAGCATTAACGATGAGTAAAAAATAGTAACTGGTTGCTTTTATAAATCACCTGTGTCAGGAGATGTAGTGGTAGAGTGCTTCAAAGAGAATTTTCAGAATTTTCTGAATATGTCTCCCGATCATGCCGTTGTACACAAGTTGACTTCAACTTGCCAGATATACGAGGGCTGTTCAATAAAGAATGATCATAATTTTTTGACAACATACCTTTACTTGGCTCTGAGCACTATGGGACTCAACTGCGGAGGTCATTAGTCCCCTAGAACTTAGAACTAGTTAAACCTAACTAACCTAAGGACATCACAAACATCCATGCCCGAGGCAGGATTCGAACCTGCGACCGTAGCGGTCTTGCGGTTCCAGACTGCAGCGCCTTTAACCGCACGGCCACTTCGGCCGGCTACCTTTACTCATCCTCATAATTTTGATGGTCCTTCTCAAAGTAACCTGAATATTAGAGAATGTGATGACCATAACTTTCCCAGAAGAAGCAACCACTTTTGCTTTTTTGGGGGTTAGTGACGAAGGAGATTTCCACACTGAGCTTTGCTGTTTGCTCTCAGGATCAAAATGATGTAGCCAAGTTTCATCAGCAGTGATTACATTTAAAAGAAACTCCGGATCTTCCTCTAAAATCAACTTTAACTGCATGCAGATATGCACGGGAATGTCCTTTTGTACGGGAATCAACAGTTTAGGAACCCATCGCGCACAAACACGTGTCATGTGTAATTTTTCTGTGACCAACGTGTGGGTGATACCCAATAAAATGTTCAGTATTTCAGAAAGTGATCTTAAGGTAATTCTTCGATCCTCACAATTACAGCAGCAGTGTTGATGTTTTCTTCCTGAGATCAGTAACTGGAACACCGTGTCCACCTTCCTTTGAAATTGATTGTCTCCCCTCTTTAAACATTTTAAACCACCTTCGAGCTGTGCTGTAGGGAAGAACAGATTCTCCATAGGCCTCCTGTAACATTGTAAAGGCCTCAGATGAAGATTTGTTGAGACGAAAGCAGAATTTCAGAGCCGCATATTGTTTTTGCTTGTTACCTCCATTGCAGCGGTAGGCGATACTGAACATAATGAGATTTTCACTCTGCAGCGGAGTGTGCGCTGATATGAAACTTCCTGGCAGATTAAAACTCCCGAGTTCGAGCCTCGGCCCGGCACACAGTTTTTAATCTGCCAGGAAGTTTGATACTGAACATGTCTGACCTTGTCTGCCTCTCACAGGAGGGAACCGGAGTAACAACAATGAAATTACTACGGCGTGTTTGTTGCACATGAAGCTAATCATAAGATTAAATTTTACCGGGAGAAATTATGAGCATAAAAAGTTATTATCATTC
This sequence comes from Schistocerca americana, assembly GCF_021461395.2. Taxonomy (NCBI): domain Eukaryota; kingdom Metazoa; phylum Arthropoda; class Insecta; order Orthoptera; family Acrididae; genus Schistocerca; species Schistocerca americana. Next base: position 433,608,531 of record NC_060122.1, read on the forward strand.
TTTATTGAAAAGCCCTCATAGTTTGGGAGAGTCATGCTATCGAAACTGGTGCCATAGCCGAGGATTCGTGTGACATTATTCTGAATGTCTTGTCCAGAAAACCAATTCGTGAAGGAAACGTCTTAAACTTCCCAACAACAAACCTCTTGGATCTATTATTGTAAGGAGGGTATTAGTAATCATAAGACTGTGATAGCATGAGTAGGTGTATTACAACGAAAGTTAAGAAAGATAGGAATATATTTTTGCATTGTAAGAGTGACATGATACAAATTGCAGAGTATCTGAGTGGTAACATCATATATTGAGTGCTAAGGACGATGATGTGGAGCACAGATGGAAAAAAATCAAAAGCATCGTTCATTATGCCACACACAAGTATGTCTCAAGCGAAGTCTTAGACGATAGGATAGACCAAAGGTGGCTTAATAACCGTGTTAAAAAACAAAGAGTTCTTCATCACCGATTCAAGAAACCTAGCTTAATAGTGGAAAGGCATACGGACCAGATGAGATACCTCGAAGATTCTACAGCGATTATGCGAAATAACATGCTCTCCTTATAGCAGTAGTTTATTACAGGTCGCTGGAGCAACGAAGAGTACCTACTGATTGAAAAAAAGCGCAGGTCATTCCCGTTTTCAGGAAGGATCAGTGAGCAGGTGCTTATAATTGCAGGCCTATACAGCTGCGTGCCTCAACGATACAGATAGCCGTACCGTAAGTGCAACCACAACGGAGGGGTATCTGTTGAGAGGCCAGACAAACATGTGGTTCCTGAAGAGGGGCAGCAGCCTTTTCAGTAGTTGCAGGGGCAACAGTCTGGATGATTGACTGATCTGGCCTTGTAACACTAACCAAAACGGCCTTGCTGTCCTGGTACTGCGAACGGCTGAAAGCAAGGGGAAACTGCAGCCGTAATTTTTCCCGAGGATATGCAGCTTCTCTGTATGATTAAATGATGATGGCGTTCTCTTGGGTAAAATATTCCGGAGGTAAAATAGTCCCCCATTCGGATCCCCGGGCGGGGAATACTCAGGAGGACGTCGTTATCAGGAGGAAGAAAACTGGCGTTCTACGGATCGGAGCGTGGAATGTCAGATCCCTTAATCGGGCAGGTAGGTTAGAAAATTTAAAAAGGGAGCCCGCGGGCTCACTCTCTGATGTCATATGGAATAATATTTTAGGGTAAGTAAACACTTAGGCAACGGGAATTCACTTCTCAAAAGAAAGCGGTTAGAATAATGTGTGGGACTCATGTCGCACATCTTGTAGGTATCTGTCTAAAAGGTTAGGAAATCCTACAACAGCCTCACAGTGTATTTACTCAGTGTTCCAAGCATGTGTGTCAATTTTTACCTCTCTATCTACATTATTCCGTGGTTTATTAAGTTTTCAAATTTATACTGACTTTTTGATCATCCGGTAGTACACCATTGGAGAGACAGAAGAAACCGGATATGTGAATATAGGGAATGTGCTCATTATTTGCTTGTACCTTTGTTTTACCTTTAATTACCTTGAGCTATGGTTTGTTCATATGTGGAACAATACATTTGGTGTGGTTATCGTCAATATCACGCACAGTGCTTCTTTTCTTTAGTCTTAATGCTTTCTGATACGCTAATGCTTCGTTTGACTAATGGTGTGCCCTTTTAATCAGGTACATGCCATGTTTTGTAAAGCGCTTTCTTTTCAGATCAACTATGGTGAGACTGAAAGTATTCGACGTGGACTGTTACGTAATACGCACTTCATAGACGCTAAATCTGGTGATTTACGTCAGTACCGATATGCGGCGCCATTTTTCTACTACAGCGCTTTCACCTGCATTCATTTGTATCTGTGACGATCCATTTACGGTACGTCACCGAGCCGTTTTGAACAGCTGCCTAACGGTTCTGTTGCTTTCGGTGCGCGCCGCCGGAGAAGTGTTAGTACACACGCTCGCCGCAACCACTGAGTGGGCGCCACGGGCCCGCTTCAGCGGCGCGGCTCTCCGTGCGTGCTGTGCCCTGTGCAGCGACCAGCAAGCAAACGTCGTCCGTCATCACACCGGCGGCCCGTGGGCAGAGCGTACCACATGCCTCGAATTGCCGACGCGCAGCACTAACCAAGCAGATCTGCTGCCAGCATATTACCTTGGCTCGGTGTCGGCTCAGTTTGGCGCGTGTGAAATGATCACGTGTATTGTGTTTGTGGCTCGCTAGGAACTTGATGGAAATGAGGGCACCGGCTTACCGACGTCCTGTACACTTCGCTATTGACAAGTTTACAGGAGATTGCGTTCTTTATTTGTACAAATGTTTTCTATTCATTACTGACTGGCGTTCCCCAAGGTAGTGTTATAGGCCCTTTGCTGTTCCTTATCTATACAAAAGATTTTGGAGACAATCTGAGCAGCCGTCTTCGGTTGTTTGCAGATGACGCTGTCGTTTATCGACTAATAAAATAATCAGAAAATCAAAACAAACTGCAAAACAATTTAGAAAAGACATCTGAATGGTGCGAAAAGTGGCAGTTGACCCTAAATAACGAAAAGATTAGATTAGATTTACTTTCATTCCAATTGATCCGTAGTGAGGAGGTCCTCCAGGATGTGGAACATGTCAGAAAAACAACAATACATGACAAATATTTAAACTAAAACAAATAAGCTAATGTACCATTCCACAGGTCCCAAGTGGAATGATCGTCATTTTTTAATGAACACTAAGAGTCATTTTACAAATACTATTGCACTGAATTTAAAATAAAAAAGTTTTATATTTATTTATAAGGTAAGAAACATGTAATACAACTACTGTAATACTTATTTACAATGAACACATTACTGCACTGAAATGGTGCAGAAGTTAGATTATACTTACACACACACACACACACACACACACACAAATTTTCAGTGAACACATTACTGCACTGAAATTGTGCAGAAGTTATGTTGTACTTATATACAAATCAGTTGGTTTTCCTCAGAAATTCATCAATGGAGTAGAAGGAGTTGGCCACCAATAAATCCTTTAGGCTTCTCTTAAACTGAATTTCATTGGTTGTTAAGCTTTTTATGGCTGCTGGCAAGTTATTGAAAATGTGTGTTCCTGAATAATGCACACCTTTTTGTACAAGACTAAGTGACTTTAAATCCTTGTGAAGATTATTCTTATTTCTAGTATTGATTCCATGAATTGAGCTGTTGGTTTGAAAAAGTGATATATTTTTAATGACAAATTTCATTAAGGAATAAATATATTGGGAAGCTGTAGTTAGTATCCCTAGTTCCCTAAACAGGCTTCTGCAGGATGTTCTTGAGTTCACACCACATATAATTCTTACTGCACGTTTTTGTGCCCGGAAAACTTTAGCTTGGCTTGATGAATTACCCCAGAAAATAATCCCATATGACATTATGGAATGAAAGTAAGCATAGTATGCCAGCTTTTTCATTTTTATATCCCCTATGTCTGACAAAATTCGCATTGCAAACAGAGATTTGTTAAGACGCTTCAGCAGTTCTGTGGTGTGCTCCTCCCAGTTGAATTTATTATCAAGCTGTAATCCCAAGAATTTAACACCGTCCACTTCTTCTATCTTCTTGTCATCATATGTTAGACATATACTCTTGGGACACCCCTTACAAGTTCTGAACTGCATGTAGTGTGTTTTTTCAAAGTTTAGTGACAAAGAATTGGCTAGGAACCAGTGATTAATGTCTACAAATATTTTATTGGCTGATCTTTCTAAGACTACACTTGATTTGCTATTTATTGCAATGTTTGTATCATCAGCAAACAAAACAAACTTGGCATCTGGTAATGTTACTGATGAAAGGTCATTGATATACACAAGAAAAAGTAAGGGCCCCAAAATGGAACCTTGTGGGACCCCACATGTAATTAGTTCCCAGTTGGATGATGCCTGATAGCTTGATACATGTCTCTTTCCTAATAACACCCTTTGTTTCCTGCCAGAGATATAAGATTTGAACCATTTTGCAGCATTTCCTGTTACACTATAATATTCTAGTTTACTTAAAAGGATATTGTGATTTACACAATCAAATGCCTTTGACAGATCACAAAATATACCAGTTGCCTGCAATTTTTTGTCTAATGAATTAAGTACATTTTCACTGTAAGTGTAGATAGCCTTCTCAATATCAGAACCTTTTAGAAATCCAAACTGTGACTTTGACAGTATGTTATTTGAGATAAGATGGTTATAAAGACGACTGTACATTACTTTTTCGAAAATTTTTGAGAATGCTGGCAACAGTGAAATTGGACGGAAATTTGATGCTATTTCTTTATCTCCCTTCTTAAACAGTGGCTTAACTTCAGCATATTTCAGCCATTCGGGAAATATTCCACTGATAAACGACTGGTTACACAGATAGCTTAATATGTTACTTAGCTCAGAATCACATTCTTTAATTAACTTTGTTGATATTTCATCATACCCACTAGATGTTTTTGATTTTAAAGATTTTATAATGGACATTATTTCTGTTGGGGTAGTGAGGGTCAAATTCATATTATGGAAGTTACTTGAAATGTCTGGTCTAAGGTAATCCATAGCAGCATCTACCGAACCTGACAACCCCATCTTTTCAGTAACAGTTATAAAATGTTTGTTAAAAAGTTATGCAACACTATACACATCTGTCACCAATGCATCATTTACTCTTAATGCTATTTGTTCCTCTTCATGTCTGGTTCTACCGGTCTCCTCCTTCACTATATCCCATATTGTCTTTATTTTGTTATCTGATATGACTATCTTTTCCTTGTAATATATTTGCTTTGACATCCGTATTACAGTCTTTAATATTTTGCAGTATTTCTTATAATGTGCTATAGCATCAACATTGGAAATGTTTCGGATTGACAGATACAGTTTTCTTTTTGTTTTACACGATACCCCTATTCCTCGAGTAATCCATGGCTTCTTTGTAGACTTTGCTCTAACCTTGGTAAGTTTTGGGGGAAAGCAGTGTTCAAATAAGGTAAGCACTTTATTAGCAAAAATGTTATATTTTTCATTCATGCCATGAGCACTGTAAACATCAGTCCAGTGAATGTCTCTGAGGAGTGTCCTAAAATAATCAATTTTTGGCTTACTGATTACCCTCTTGAGCTCAGATTTAACAGATTTTATATCCTGTTCAGTATTAACATTTAACAGAAGGAACTGCATGTCATGGTCTGAGAGGCCATTGACTATTGGTTTTGTAATATAAGTGTGAGGTCACCCACATGAGTGCTAAAAGGAACTCGTTAAACTTCGGTTACATGATAAATCAAATCTAAAAGCCGTAAATTCAACAGAATACCTAGGTATTACAATTACGAACAACTTAAATTGGAAGGAAACCAAAGACTGCGTTTTATTGGCAGGACGCTTAGAAAATGTACCAGACCTACTAAGGCGATTGCCTACACCACGCTTGTCCGTCCTCTTTCAGAATACTGCTGCGCGGTGTGGGATTCTTACCAGATAGGACTAATGGAGCACATCGAAAAAGTTCAAGGAAAAGCAGCACGTTTTGTATTATAGCGAAATATGGGAGAGAGTGTCACAGAAATGATACAGGATTTGGGCTGGAAATCATTAAAAGAATGGCGTTTTTCGTTGCAACGGAATCTTCTCACGAAATTCCAATCACCAACTTTCTCCTCAGAATGAGAAAATATTTTGTTGACACCGACCTACATAGGGAGAAACGATCACCACGATAAAATAAGGGAAATCAGAGCTCGAACGGAAAGATATACGTGTACATTCTTTCTGCGCACTATACGAGATTGGAATAACAGAGAATTGTGAAGGTGGTTCGATGAACCCTCTGCCATGCACTTACATGTGATTTGCAGAGTAACCATGTAGAGTAGATGTAGATGTGCTCACAGTTTCCGTGTTAACTTACGACGCCGTTTGAATGGTCATAATTGTGCTTTCTTCTAAACCCACCTGTGACAACTGGTCGTCATACTTATTGCTACTTCTTTTGCTTGGCCCTATTTTGCGTATACTACGTCTTTTAAAGTCTCTTGTGATTGCTGTTTGTGTTTGATTCTTTTTTTTTTTTTTTAGATTTATCTGGATTCGAAATCATAACGCGTGTTATGAAATTATTTGATCAGGGGCCATAGGTCTGTGATTTTTAGGGTATTTTAATTAGTAGATTGAATTAAATTCCATCGTTTACTGTATAAGTCATTCTGTTCTGTATATTCTTTTATTGGCTGTGTGTTGCTATCACTATAATCCATGCATTGTATTGTACGGTTAGCTAGGATCGGCGGGGGATGGTGAAGCCTCTTGATTGTGATGTGTCACTTATGATTTTATGTGATTAATATAAATGTTTCCTGAACGTTGTTGCACATCTCTCACCCCGGCGCAACCACTCCTAACTACCACCATAGCATCAGAATTTTCAGTGGATGCGACGTATGTTCCAATTCTATATGTTGAAACATTTTATAAAAGTTCAGCTACAGATATTTTGTGATTCTGTTGTCAACGAACATCTTGTACTTCAGTACCTGCCATGGCGCGCAAACCGCAAGCGAGACTGGTGTATGGGCCGCGTGCGGGTTGAGGCTTTCTGTCTCGTCTTTCTTCGATCGTTCTTGGAAGTATACTCATGTTTTCAGCAAATAAGGAACACCTTGAACGACTAGAAATACGACGTTCATATTCAAAAGACAAGTACATTAGTATGATCTGCAGAAATGATTAGCATTTGAACCATGTCGGCCCGTGTGTTCAAGGTCAACATCGAAATTGCCGCGCAACACCATCTATCGGTAAAATGTGCCTGCGGCTCTAGTTGTCGCCACGAACCGCAGGTAATGCATCAGCATGACTTGAGCAGACGTGTAGGATGCTCGCAGACGTATGCGCGAACCGTGCCGTCAAATCAGTGAGTCTGAAAGAGGGCTCATTATTGGCATGAAAGAATGCGCTGCATCCATGCGAGAAGTTGTTGCTCGTGTGAGACGAAATGATCCGGCAGTGCAGCGGCAGTGTGGAGAATGGTTCTCGAACGGCCGTAGAACACTACGAGATGGGTCAGATCGCACCAGCCAGACCATCCCCCCAGAAGATCTACACCTCAACCGAATGGCATTGCACGACAGATATGCGTCCTCTTCGGTTCTGACGCGACAGTGGAACAGTGTAACACATCGTACATTATCAAGGGGGACAGTCTGTCGCCGTTTATTACGTCGTGGGTTAAGCGCACGTCGCCCATTTTTCCGCCTACCTTCGACGAATGTGAAGGAACATGCTAGACGACGTGGTGTATGTAACGACGTTACGCGGGACAGGAACGGCATCAGATATTGTTTTCGAAAGAACCCAGGTTTTGTTTGCTTGAAAATGATAGCCGTATTTTGGTTCGCCGGAGGCAAGGGGAGCGGCATCACAGTGACCACATTCGCACAATACATACAGCGCCAACTGAGGCCTTACGGTATGAGGTGCTATTGTGTACAACCACAAATCACATGTCGTGTGTGTCCAGGTCACTATGGCCAGCGTGACCTACGTGAATGACATCCTGCGACCTGTAGCCACACCCTTTCTGCACAACACTCCAGACGTCATTTTTCAGCAAGACAATGCACGACCACATGTTAATGGACGAACACGTGCCCCTTTGTCGCCAGTCTAAAATGTGTTGAATATGGTGAAATGACGGGTGCAAAGCTGCGACCCAAGGCCGACCACCATAGATGATCTTCGGAACCAGGTGAATGCAGCATGGATGACTATACTACTGGACGCCATTCGCGCCTTATACGCGTCGATGCGAGCACGCGTCGAACAAGTTATCAGGGCCCATGGCGGACCCTGTGCCTACTAGCCAACAGGACACGTGCTGAACCGAGGTGACTGAAATACTTATCATTTTTGCAGAACATACTAACGTAGATTCCCTGTCAATATGAACGCCCTATCTCTAGTCGTTCAAAGTGGTCTGTTTTTTTCTGAGCACGAGTGTACACGATACAGGACTACCCTTCGTTTAGTATTGGTGGTGTGGCAATTTTCTGTCAGCACAAATCCCTTCAGTTCGGCAGAAGCCTAGTGTCAGCACAGTTTACCGTTCGCTATTTGTCGTCGTGATATCAAGGATGTTCGTAAGTCCTGCGGTTGTTCGCACAAAAAGAGGCAGTCTGGCGATCTACCGTCACAAGCCTTTAAAAATGAATGAGATTCACAGAAGAGAGGGAATAGAATGCTCAATATCTATTATGCAGTCGCATAATCGACGAGCACCGCAAACATTTTGTGGAACGACATTACAACACCATCAGCATGCAGAGAATATTTAAGGATTTAGCTGATAATCAAAGAACAAAGAATTACAACGATCGACATACATTGTGCACTGTTCTGTACGTCAAGAAGTACTTTGTGCTTAACATGAGGAAACTGAAGGTACGAATAGTAAAATTTCTGAAGTCGCATGCGTTACTCCGCTATCAGTTGCAACAGTTTTCGGTGTAACTGAACGAAGAGTATGAGGCTGTATATATTACTGCAAAGTATGATGGTTAACTCAAGAAGCTTGCCGGGAAGGATTTTCGATTTAAATCCCCCTATTGTTGAACTTATGAAGGAAAAACTACAGCGGGCGCAAAGATTAGAACATACGGAATGGATGGCAGCCTTCGCATTCTAAACTGACTTGACTGCACACTGCCCACAGTAAGACACTGAATGGTGAGAAACAACCTATTTCTGATTTGATGGGAAATACTTTAAAGAGAAAATCGTTTTTTAGAAACGACAAACTCTGACAAACACAGTTCAGTTCGCTAAACTTACTGGCGTCAAAGAAAACGCGAGGTGTGAAGAATTCATTGTGCCCTTGAAAGAATTACAAGGATAGTTTTCTAAACGTTGAAGAGGATACTGCCATTCTTACATTTGCAATGTAATTCCCGTTTTAACACAAATTCGTTTATGTTGAGACTGTCCAGAGTGCCTACATAGTTTTCCTCAGGTTGAGTTTCCATGATTCCTTATTCACGTTGCAAATGTACTGCAGTGTTTCAATCAACGTAGGTGTGTGAAACACTTTTCTATATTATGAAACTAAATGTCACGATTACATGGGAACCTCAGTCAGAAAAATCTGTGAAATTGTGGGCGTCTGTCCGCATGCCGACAGCTTCTACCACCACGACGTGGCATGGATTCGACTAATGTCTGAAATAGTGCTGGAGGGAATTGGCAACATGAATCCTGCAGGGCTGTCCGTAAACCCGTAAAAGTACAAGGGAGTGGAGATCTCTTCCGAACACCACGTCGCATCCCAGATATGGTCAATAATGTTCATGTCTGGGGAGTTTCGTAGCCAGTGGAAGTGTTTAAACTCAGCAGTGTTCCTGGAGCGGCACTGTAGCACTTCTGCATGTGTGGGTTGTCGCATTGTCCTGCTGGTATTGCCCAAGTCCGTCGGAATACACAATGGACATGAATGTATGCAGGCGATCAGACTGGCTGCTTATGTACTTCTCATCTATCAGAGTCGTATCTAGACGTATTAGGGATCCCATATCACTTCAACTGCACACGCCCCACACCATTACACAGCCTCCACCAGCTTAAACGGTCCCCTGCTGACATGGAGAGTCGTCGGATTCATGAGGTTTTCTCCATACCCGTACACATCCATCCACTCGATACCATTTGAAACGAGACCCGTCCGACCAGGCAACATGTTTCCAGTCATCAACAGTCCAACGTCGGTTCTGACGGGCCCAGGCCAGGCGTAAAGTTTTGTGCCGTGCAGTCATCAATGGTACACGAGTGAGCCCATGTCGACGATGTTTCGTTGAATGGTGTCAGCCCAGCATTGAAATCTGCAGCAATTTGTGGAAGGGTTGCACTTCTGTCACGTTGAACGATTCTCTTCAGTCGTCGTTGGTCCCGTTCTTGCAGGACCTTTTTCCGGAGGCAACGATGTCGTAGGTTTGATGTTTTACCGGATATTCGCGGTACACTCGTGAAATGGTCGTACGGGAAAAATCTCCACTTCGGTGCTACCTCGGAGTTGTGTCCCATCGCTCGTGCGCCGACTAGTTGAGCAAACTCACTTAAATCTTGATAACCTGCCATTGCAGCAGCAGCAACCGATCTAACAGCTGCAGCAAACGCTTGTATTATATAGGCGTTGTCGACTGCAGCGCTGTATTCTGCCTGTCTACTTATCTCTGTATTTGAATACGCATGCCTACACGAGTTTCTTTGGCGCTTCAGTGTAATTAAATGGTACTGAAAATTTGTTTCATTTGTGATCTATGTTACTGAGAAGAACAAAGTCATATGCTGTGCGATTACATTGCCATTTAAATAAGGTGCGTTCGCAATTTCTCCCGCTTCCCCTTCAGTCTTCTCAGACAGCGTAGCGTGGTGGTGGAGGAAGTGTGCATCCAGGCTGAGCGCTATAGTATGTGAACCAGGGCATGGCTCGTGAGCCAAATTCTTGGCCGCATCTGTCGTACTTGAACAGAAGTAAACCACCTCCCTCAATCCCAGGCTAGGTACAAATTTTCATCCTTCGCTTCAGTCTGCACTATGGGACTCAACTGCTGAGGTCATTAGTCCCCTATAACTTAGTTAAACCTAACTAACCTAAGGACATCACACACATCCATGCCCGAGGCAGGATTCGAACCTGCGACCGTAGCGGTCTCGCGGTTCCAGACTGCAGCGCCAGAACCACGCAGCCACTTTGGCCGGCTTCAGTCTGCATATATACACGATGGATGTCTGAGGCGTGAAAAGATCTCTGGGACCAAATAGTTTCATTTGATTAAAGCTCATATGCCTGGGTTTCGGGCAGGATCTCCGGTTTTGTTCGATGCTAAGGTGCAATTCTAATACAGTTGGAGAGCCTCTGCTATGCTGTCCGAGTTTAGGGGGAATTCCAAGTGGGCAGAGGCGTGAATGGGAATTTGGATTTAGGAGGGACACGTGCTTGGATAGTCCACGCAGTTATGCAAAGCCACTGTGCCAGGGTGGCGTAGTGGTTAGTGCATCTCCCTAGTGAGCAGTAGACCCGCATTCGAATCTCGGCCTCTGTTCAAGTTTTCATTCATCGCTTCAGCAAGCTTACGTGCTTATGTTCAGGTAATCAGATGTTGCAACACGCAAATTTATTAGCACTCGTAGAACTCTAGATAAGGCATCATTTATCTAAGACATGGACGGCCGAGATATCAATTCGTGGGCCTTGCTCTGACGCGAGTGCTATAGCGCTCAACCTCACTACAGATTTCCGCTGTCCCACGCAACGCTAAGCTGTCTGATAGCTTAGAGGGGGGAGAGGGGCAAACTACGAACGCGACACGTTTAAATGGTGGAGCTGTTGCACTGCATACGACTCGCTTTTTTTCACGCTTGTCAACAACGTAGATCACAAGCAAAACACATTTCAGTATTATTTAATTATTTTCGACGCACAGAAGACGTAATATAATTTTTAATTGGTAGAAACCGTCGGGATACGGGGAGCCGCCACGTAATCCTCATTTCATTCGTTTCGTTATTGAAAACTGGTCTTTCACACAAATATGTCGATGGAAATATCGTAGTAGTTTTTCAATTTCAATGTGGAAACGTTGAAATTCTACTAGAGGAAAGCAATATAGACGTCCTCGACAGTTTTAACGTAAAAGGATGTGTCATTAAAACGCGAATTACCTCGCAGGCTAATCAGTCATATCTGCACATGCACAAGGGCACTATCAACTGAAACGGCAAACGGTCTCGAAAACAGTTCGAAAATAGATGTAAGATTGACAGCGTCCTCAAAACATTTAGGAAACTATCTTTCTAATTCTTTCAAGGCAACAATGAATTCTTCAGACCACGCATTTTCTTTCTCGGCAGTGAACTTAGGGAAGTGGGCTGTGTTTACAACAATATTTCCCTTCTATATCGTAATTTTTTAAAAAAATCCATTTCTATCAATTCAGAAAGAAGTTGTTTCTCACTTGCAATGTCTTACTGTGGGAAGCGTGCAGTTAAGTCCACATAAAATGCGAGGCATGTAATCCATTCTCGGAGTTCTAATTTTCGTTCCTGAACTCCTTTTTCCTTCACAACCTCAACAATAACTGATTTTAAGTCAAAAAAATCGTTCCAGACATGCACACTGTCTTACCAACGTACTTTGCAGTAGTTTATAAAGTCTTCGTTCAGTTCCACCGAAAACTGTCGCTAGTGACAGTGGAACAATGTGTGCGACTTCAGGAACTTAACTATTCATACAACCAGTTTCTTCATGTGCTGCATGCCTGCATATTTAGCACACAGTGTTTCGTGATGTACTGAACCATTATCCCATGTGTCGATTGCTGTGATTTTCTGCTTTTTCACTGTCAATTAAATTTTTATATTCTTTCTGCACGGTGTTGTAATATCGTTTCATAGCAAATTTGCAATTCGTGTTGTTTATGCGACTGCGTTAAAGATACTGAGAATTCTCATCCCTTTCTCCTGTAATTACCATTCATTGTTAAAGGCTTGTGACGATAGATCGCTAGGCTGTCTCTTTTTGTGCAAAGACCCACTGGACCTATGAACTTCCTTCGCAACACGAACAAATGGCGAAGGGTAAATAGCACTGACACCACGATTCTGCCGAACCGAAGAGAATTATGCCGACCGAAAAATAGAACACCGCTGTACTCAATGAAATGTCGCATTGTAGCTAGTACTTCCGGGAAGTAACGAGTAAAGGCGAGACAGGCCGAGCCATCGCCCACACGTGGCCACCACAACCTGACCGCAGGAAGTTTTGCACGCTGTTGCCGGTCTAGATTTACAAGATGAGTGTTGATTAGAAACAAGTAATTTAGTCTTGTAAGTTGCAGTAAAGTCGCTGTTACGCCGAAACGGACTTCACAAATGGCGTAAGGTACAGCGTGGAAGCAGCTCTTCACAGATTCCTAGGCGCGATGTCTGGAGACTTGATATGTGCGTGTTGTGTACATAGTTCCTCGTAGTCAGCACGTACACAACTTTCCCAATAGAGCGCGCCCCGCTAAGCACAACAGCGCAGGCGCAGCGCTCGTCCGTCTCCGCACTACGAGATGGCGCTGTCTTAGAGACGGACCAAATTCTGCTTCCCCCGATCTGTGTATTAATATGTAACGCAGCCAATGAGATTGCTGCTAACATAGAACCTTTTCTCCTCGCAGATCACACTCGCGCAGTGATACATGAATGCGCGAGGTATTATAACGAGTGTACAGACCTCCAATTAGTCAGTCTGCATTTGTCTGCACCAGTCTGCATTTGTCTGCACCAGTCTGCATTAGTCTATAGTCAAGTTTCAGTCTGCGCCTAATAATATTATCATATTCCTGTACATAGCCATGAAGATAAATGTATAGACACTTTGTCAAGTATCAGAGATATGTGAGAATAAGATTAACGTACGAAGACCAGAGGAACTTCAGATAGACAATTGTAAATAGCATCCAGAATCAAGTTAAGTAAGGTTTATGATTTTTATTATTTTAATAAATGTGTGTTAAAATTAATCAAGTTCTGTTTAAAGTTGGTCACCGTCAATCTGCTACTCTAAACGTGCAAGTGGCATTTCTATCGTCTGACCTAACGGCAGAAGATAAACACGCCACGATAAGACCACGAGACATATTGCTGACACTCGCCTACTTCGCTAGAGCGACAAGTCAGATAATCTGATGGTGTGTGTCCTGAAGGTCTTACAGTACGCACACCACTGTGCGAATGCGCGTAATGTGGTTGCTCAGGCGACAAATGAAATCTGATGGTTCATGGTCCAGTAGCTGTGGAGATATCGGAAAATGCATTCCTCGGACAGCCAAAGTGTTTCACTATGTATGAGGTATGCTGACATTGAGTCTAAGACCATTCTGTAAGTAGTGGGAAGGCCAAGTACGATCACAGGTAATGCAGTTGTGCACCTGCTGAAGAGACACGGTAATGCAGCCTTTAAAGAACAGTGCCATTATTTAATCACGCCGTTGCTCACTAGGTGATAACTGATTGTCCTGTGGTAGAGAGCGCTGCCGAATTTGCTGACTTGGCTAAGTAACTTCGACTCGAATTGTTGGCTGCAGTTTGTAGTAACTGCAATTGAGAACCGAAGCAAGAAACCCAACTTGAATTGAAAACAAAGCCTCACGTCTCTTCCGATATGGTATAGTTTCCGACCAATGGGTAAAACGATCAGTGGCACTAAGTAGATAACTTTGACCATTAGAACGAGGAAGGAGACCCACAACCCCAATGTGCACATTCACAAAGTGCACTGTCATGTGGCCGGCCTTTGTGGCCGAGCGGTTCTAGGCGCTTCAGTCTGGAACCGCGCGACCGCTACGGTCGCAGGTTCGAATCCTGCCTCGGGCATGGATGTCTGTGATGTCCTTAGGTTAGTTAGGTTTAAGTAGTTGCAAGTTCTAGGGGACTGATGACCTCAGATGTTAAGTCTTATAATGCTGAGAGCCATTTGAACCATTGTCGTGTCTGAAAATTCTGCAATGGGTACATGCACATGACTGACCAATTCACTGCTCTGACACTGAAGGTACAAACAACCCCATTCATGGTAATTCCTTTGCAAACCAGAGAAGACAAAACGTTTTGACATCAGGCGTGTTGATGCTCTAACGCCAGCGTGGCATACGTTGTGGATGCAGTCGTATCACATCAGCGGAGAGCAGGTGGCAGAAACTGGGGAGACCTACCAGTACAGTTTGATGTCAAAACCAGGAACGCCGACGGCTGTAATTGATGGCTGGACGAGACATCGTGGAGATGGAGTTACTCATCAGACTGCTGTCACTTACGAGCTGAACAGAATCAGTCAAACTTGTCGCACTGTTGATTCGCGACAGGCAGTCGGCGATCACATTGTTTATACCAGAATTGTGCGGGATATCAGTGCTGAATGGAGCAATAAATAACAACTAGTTGTACTATCACGATGAAGACTTATTGTTGTTCAGTCTGAAGCCTTACATAAGCGGTTTGTGATAGGTAAATATCGTGAATTCTCTGGCCTGAGAATGTGCTCGAAAGTACATGATTGCTTTGTGCACAGACAGAAGTGCAGCGCTCAGGCAAGAACACAAGTGTTTGCCAAGCCCATCGACTTACTACTGCAACACTGCATCAATAGCCGGCCGGAGTGGCCGAGCGCTTCGAGGCGCCTCAGTCTGGAACTGCGCGACCGCTACGGTCGCGGGTTCGAATCCTGCCTCGGGCATGGATGTGTGTGATGTCCTTAGGTTAGTTAGGTTTACGTAGTTCTAAGTTCAAGGGGACTGCTTACCTCATAAGTTAAGTCCCATAGTGATCAGAGCCATTTTTGAACTGCATCAATAGTCGTGTGACTGCCATCAACTACTAATGCGAGTGGTGCACCCAAGGCAGTGAGTGCTAGGGGTACAACATTTGCCAGGCTTTGCTCGCTGCATTAAAAGCAGAGCTTATCTCCTCTATCCAGTGTATAGGTGAATGCGCATTGGTCTTCTGTCCAGTAAGTAGTGTTGTCTGTGGTTCTCTTGGTGCGTGTAAACATTCAGCGTCCCCAAAAAACAGCATAGCTCCTTGATGATTTCCAGCTGTGAGATTTTCATGATCGTTTCTACTTTCTCTGGTAGCTACAGTAGCCCTGCGGACGAAATTAGATGACCCAAAGAGGTGATCACAGGTTTGCCAAAGACACACTTAGCGTTTTTCAACACTGCACCGAGCTGTCTAGGCGTTTGAAAACCTCCACCAGGTGTTGTTGATGCCGTTATGCTGTAGCTGAAAACACGAGGATATTATCCAAGTATGCAAAATAGACGAAGAGGTGAAGACCAAGGACTACAAGAAGAGCGATAAAGAGCTTCTCCCCCGCATTTAGTTAAGTTCCGCCTTAGATATCGTGGGATGATCGGGAGCTAACACACAGGGTGGCATAGAACAGACGGACCATAGCTAGTTTTGATAAAACGCGCAGTGGTGTGACGTATCTCCCTCAGCACACCGGGTGATCGGATTATGGCTGGCAGCTGGCCGAGCAACTAGGAGTGTCTGCTCTAGGCCGCCTGTATTACCTTGTCGCTATAAAATCACCTCACTGCGTCGGAATCCAGCAGTAGAAAGACCGGTGACGTCGCCGACGAGCCGAGCATTTGCTACATCAGGTAATAAATGGTAACCTGCCAAGAAGTCGGCTCCAATTATAGAAAAGACCGTCGCGTAAATGCTAAAATCCGAGCCCATGTGCAAAATAAATTTCCGTGCTGTCTTCCGGTCACTAACACAAAGACGCCGACGGACTGCCTGGCAAAAAGCTGCGTCTATGTCCAACTCCCACTGCCGTTTTCGTAGGTACAAGATGAGTTGCACCTACAAACCTGATCACCAAATTTGCGGCGACAACAACTCGTTGTAGATGACTGCTCTGCGCCGCTTAGAACCAACGAGTTAGTTCTGGAACCATTGCGTAATTTTCTGTTGTAATGCCCAATATCCCTGCTGTGCCTGCGCTGAGCCAGTAGTTCACTCGTTTGACTAGCCAGAACATGCACTTTGCATTACATGCCATCGTAATCCGCCCTCGTCAATGTCGATGACGAGACACTGTTGCACGCCGCCGCTACAGTACTGATTGATGGGGCATTTTTGCATGCTGAATTCTGTCCGCCACATCTGTGACGGAGCCATTTCTATCTGTGATGCTGCTATAGCTTCACCTGAGCCAGAAGATGGCTACTCTACACTGAAGTGTCAACGAAATTGGTACACCTGCCTAATACCGGGTAGGCCCCCCGCCAGCAAGCAGAAGTGCCGCAACACGACGTGGCTTGGACTAGACTAATGTCTGAAACAGAGCGGGAGGGAATTGGCACCATTAATCCTGCAGGGCTATCCATAAATCTGTAAGTACGGGTGAGTGGAAATCTCTTCTGAACAGCACGTCGCGAGACATCCCAGATATGCTCAATAATGTTCATGTCTGGGGAGTTTGGTGGCCAGCAGAAATAGTTAAACTCAGAAGAGTGTTCCTGGAGCGACACTGCAGCAATTCTGGATGTGTGTTGTGTCGCAGTGTCCTGCTGGAATTACCCAAGTCCGTCGGAATACACAATGGACATGAATGGAAGCAGGCGATCAGACTGGATGCTTATGTACTTCTCACCTGTCAGAGTCGTATCTAGACGTATTAGGGATCCCATTCCACTTGAACTGCACACCCCCCATACCATTACACAGCCTCCACCAGCTTGAACTGTCCCCTGCTGACATGAAGGGTCCATGGATTCATGAGGTTTTCTCCATACCCGTACAAGTCCATACGCTCGATACAATTTGAAACGAGACTCGTCCGAGCAGGCAACATGTTTCCAGTCATCAACAGTCCAATGTCGGTGTTGACGAACCCAGGCGAGGCGTAAAGCTTTGTGTCGTGCAGTCATCAAGGGTACATGAGTGGGCCTTCGGCTCCGAAAGCCCCTAGCGATGATGTTTCGTTGAATGGTTCGCACGCTGACACTTGTTGATGGCCCAGCATTGAAATCCGCGGCAATTTGCGGAAGCGTAGCACTTCTGTCATAGTGAACGATTCTCTTCAGTCATCGTTGGTCCTGTTCTTGCATTACCTTTTTCAGGCGGCAACGATGTCGGATTCCTGATATTCATTGCACACTGGTGAAATGGTCGTACGGGAAAATCCTCTCTTCATCGCTACCTCGGAGACGCTGTGTCCCATCGCTTGTGCACCGACTATAACACCACCTTCAAACTCACTTAAATCTTGATAACCTGCCATTGTAGCAGCAGTAACCGACCTAACAACTGCGCCAGACATTTGTTATATAAAACAACCGCAACACCGTCCGCGGCTCGTGGTCTTGCGGTAGCGTTCTCGCGTCCCGCGCACTGGGTCCCTCGTTCAATTCCCGGAGGGGTCAGGGATTTTCTCTGCCTCGAGATGACTGGGTGTTGTGTGTCTTTCATCATCATGTCATCCTCATTAAATCGCCGTAGTGGCGTTAAAGAACTTGTGGAGCGGCGGCCGAACCGCCCCGCTAGGGGTCTCCCGGCCACCAATGCCATACGCTCATTATTATTACCCCAACACCGTATTCTGCCTGTTTACATCTGTATTTGAATACGCATGACTATAACAGTTTCTTTGGCGCTTCAATGTAGAAAGTACGAAGTAATGTGCCAGGTTGACTGTCTCAGGCATTGCGACGGCGTCCTCTTACGTTAACGATAGACGCACGCTCTCTGCTTGCGATGCAGACTCGTGGCGAATCAACTCTCTTTTCGCTTTACAATATAATCTCGTGCAGGAGAAACTGTGATGAATCAACTTCGGCCACGTAATGGTGGTCGAGCTGACTGACTATTAGGGCAAACATTGTAGAATCTGTGATTATTCCTCGGTAACGAGAATTGGCTCTCTCCTGCGCAAACCAGAGCGTTGGATTGTGAAGCACGAATGGCGGTGATTGCACGTTAAGTGGTGACATTGTCGGCCCTTCAGCGCTCGCGAAGTATTGCATTTTAGTAGTCTGAAAATCATGTGATCAAAATGGCTCCAAGCACTATGGGACTTAACATCTGAGTTTATCAGGCTCCTAGACTTAGAACTACTTAAACCTTACTAACCTGCCCGAGGCAGGATTCGAACTTGCGACTGTAGCAGCAGCGCGGTTCCGAACTGAAGCGCCTAGAACCGCTCAGCCACAGCGGCCGGCTAAAATCCTGTGGTCAGTCACGACTGCTCGCTCATATAGTACCACGTCGAGATCACCAACTGTCGAACTGGCTGTACGAAATAACAGTCCGAACAACCTAACTGCGTGTGTTTAGTTCATCAGCCGTTACAGCACACAAATTTATTAGCACTCGTAGAACTGTAAACAATACAAAATTCAGGCACGCGTTTATGAGACCTAATTTAGTAAGTCTTGCAAACTGCGGTAAAGTCACCTTTCTATCGAAACAGACTTCACAAACGGTGATTGAACATTGAGGAAGTAGTTCTTCTGTGTGGGGCACAAATGATTTCTGGATGCGACATGGTTGGTGCGGATAATTCTCGCGGCTTAGAAATTACTCTTCCTCAGTATTAATTAACGTAAGGCGAGAAGTATCTTTATTAAGGAAAAGAATATCCCACTTATTAGTTCGCAGGAGTGTCGTTAAACAAGAAACAACTGACGCCGAATCAAGAGCACCTCCGGAGGTTGGCCGGCGAGCTAATTGACAGGTACTACATCATACGCTTGGCGAATGTCTTGCTCGCTGCAGCATTAAAAGTTTGGTGAAAGAATCGCCATTAAAAGTTTGGTGGAAGAATTTTGCGGACGCCAGACATCTCAGGCCAACACCAGTTTCGATATTAAGCAACGTTTCTTCGAAGTACTAATGTGATGGGTATTTTCTGACGAATAATGACGCCTGATCTGAGAGTTAAACGCCATGACAGGCTGAACCAGACGTCATCTGAAGAAATGAAAAACTGTAGATCCGAGAGTTCTGATTATACGTCACTCAGAAACCACAGGGAGAATTCAACTGGCGTAAGTTTGTCTGAACGTATTAACTTACGCGCAACACAAAATTTGTAACGGCCAGATGCAGATACTTTTTCATAATTTTTCGACACGACGATCCATTAATTCACCTGCACAGATAAACGCCATTGTGATTTCGTAGGATTTCGTTCCAGGCTTTCCTTCGCTCAAACAATGTTTCCTGGTGTTCGAATCTCTTTCGGTATTTTCGGATAGTTATGGTTTTTATTCACTATAGAGTCCGCTTCGCGTAATTTTTCCACTTTGTTTTGCATATCAGTCTTTGCTGGATGTTTTGCCAAACCATTTCCAGTCTTCAACTCTTGCGCAAACAGTTACCCACACGTTTTCCGCTAACTGAGCTTCGCATAACATTTGATAGTGAACGCGCGCTGTTTTGTCTCGAGCACCATTTCGTGTTGCGTTCAACTGCTCTCTTAACATGTCAGTTCCTCTCTCTCACTCAAACGTAATGACTCAGTGAAGTACTTGGGACAGAGTATGCGGGCATTGCTCATGAGCAGACCTGTGACAATAAGCGAATGCTGAATCGCCAAATCACGGGGTCCAGCATTTTCTGTGATGGGTGTTCATTAACAAAAATTAATTCCGCGACAGTCTTATAGATAATTTCTCTGGCAGTTTTATCTTTCCCACGCTATATTTACACTCACTTGATCGTAAACTTTCTAGCTGAGTGCTTGGTACTCAGAGCCGAAGGCCGATGGAACTCGGAAATTAGGCCACCAAGGAGATTCCTAGGACAACATTTGTGCTCCCTTATGGAATTCTCTCTCACTATGGTATTCCTTATTTAATATCCAATGACGAAATGATGACTCGTCCATCCACACGAGTTTGTTGTTGAAGAGGGAAATGAATACATTAATTGTGATCTGCCTGTGACGTAAACCTTTGAAAGTAAACCTCAAAATACGAGCTTATGGAGCCAGCGTGATTTAATCATTTCCTTCGTTTTTGCCATTATAATCAGGCCAAACTGCGCTCTGGTTGGAATTAGCTGCAGCCAGTCCTGCCGTAGAAAGTCCTAGCTAGAACTAACCGTCATTATTCTTGGTTTTTTGTGTGTTAAGTTTCGCACTACTAGAGTGCACAAACTTCCGACATCTCCTCTGGCTGCATTTAACTTTGCACAGTTATGAAACTGATTTGTTCAGCGTAGGCTTGACAAGTCCTTTCACTATTGAAATTAAATTGGAGCCCATTGAACTTGATTTGCAGCATTAGTAGCTCGACTGGTATGGCATATAAAGACGTGTAGAGAGAGCATTCTTGTCGTAAACCTCGTTTTACTGTCAAAGGGCCGGTTGCCTATTTAGATTAATCTTTGAGTGGAGCAATGCATTTTTTGCATAATTTTTATGAAATTTTCTTGTAATCAAATTTTGGGCATGGTGTCAATTAGCAATCTGTGACTAATTCTGTGGTAGGCATTGTCGAAATCGAGAGAGATGAGTTAGTTTCGTTGTTACGTATCTGCTGGGTGTACAATGGCTCTGCATGCTACAAGTACATTAGTCATCGTTCCCCCTGTTGTTGCATTAGATGATATGGTCCTAAGACTTCATAAAGGAGCTACTTCACTCTATTGTTAATGAGTCATGTACAAATTTTAAAAACCGAACTAATCAGACTTATTTGCCTTAATTTCTTTAACCTAATCCCATGTGGAGTTATGGGGGCTAGTACCATGAGGTCCTCTGTGAAAACTTTTGGTAGGTCGTCGTTTGCCATTATTTCGTTGAACACATAGTTTATTTCTGTGCCTATTATCTCCCAGAAACACACATAGAATTCTGCTGCCAAGCTATTCATCCATACTCGGCGCTATATATATATATATATATATATATATATATATATATATTTTTTTTTTTTTTTTTTTTTTTTGTGGTAAGCCTTTGATCGTGGTTTGCATTTCTAAGTTAGTGGTTTCTTCTAATAGATTTTGATTGTCTTCTTGGCTAATTTCTGTTGAAATGTATCAAAGAAATTTCTTTTCTTCTTTGGTATTTGCTTCAATTCCCGCGCAGAGTCTGTTAAAGTAAGTTTCCAATTGATACCGAATCTTAGTTCAAATGGCTCTGAGCACTATGTGACTAACTTCTGAGGTCATCAGTCCCCTAGAACTTGAAACTACTTAAACCTAACTAACCTAAGGACATCACACACACCAATGCCCGAGGCAGGATTCGAACCTGCGACGGTAGCGGTCGCGCAGTTCCAGACTGTAGCGCCTAGAACCGCTCGGCCACCCCAGCCGGCCCGAATCTTAGTCTGCGTGTCCTTCGCCAGTTCGTCCATCAAGTACTTTGTTAGTTTTTGCCAGGCTCTATTTGTTTCTCTGATGATAGAAGAAGGGAAGTGGTTTCCTGTCCGATGTCGTTTGTATAGGACTATGCCTCCGCGTTCTAGTGATCGTTGCGTTAGAGACGAAAGTTTTGCTTTAGTACATTTTATTTTAACGATGCTGTTTGGTAAGGTATTGGGTTCTTTTAGGGTTCTCTTAAGCACACGAAGCAGTATTCTGCCGTATGTAAGCTTTTTCCTTTGCTTTTTGTTATGGCCGTCTTCTCGAGTTGGGGTTTTGTTAGTTCCATCCACCAGAGCACGCATTCTTGGTATATGCGCAGTTTTTATAAGCACTTATTCCATGTTTTGGTGATTGTCTGCTTTAGATGTGTTTCCCTAAGTCACGCGTTTAAAACGACCTCCCATTAAAAGTTATTGACCAGTTCTTGTTAGCAGACTTGTTATATCCTCTTTAAATCATTTTCTTTTAGGGACTTTATTGCTTGTACCCGATGCTGCATACGCGTTGACCATCGCGAGGTTTTATATATGGACAGAGACTCCTCTGCCACTCTCGTGTATGCCCCATACTGTTCATCCATTTTTTAAAACAATATTGCTGTACCACCCAGATTTTTTACATTAATGATCGCGTCGTAGCCGGTTATTTGGTATATTTTGTCTGTGCCGATTCCTTATAGGAAGAGTATGCCCACATCGGCAGCATATACAAGTGGTGGATAAAAATTTGGAAACACCAAACACACAACACATTACCATGCTTAATACGGTGTAGAAAAGTTGTTGGCACACAAAACAGCTTCCAGTGGTCTTGGAATAGGTAAATACCGGTCGTGTATGGTTTTCAAGTAACGACGATGGCGGTGACTAGGGACCACGCATCGTTCTGTCCAAAGCAGACCACAAGGGCTCAATAATACTGAGATCTGGTGGCTGTGCTGTCCAGGAGAGAGGCGATAAATCATCCACGTGCTCACAAAACGAGTCCTGGGCCACGCGAGCTGTGTGAGCCTCGGCCCTGCCATCTTGGAACACAGCAACGCCATTGCAGAACAAACATTTTACCGTGAGATGGATATAATCAGCCAAAGTGGTAACATTGGCAATAATGCAACCTTGCAGAATACTCAAAGGGCTCATGCAATCCACGATACGGCTGCCTAACTCATCAGAGAACTCCCGTCATGTTTCACTCTTTGGACGTAATCCCCATCAACAGTTAGAGTCACTGTGCAACAAGACTCATCGATCAAATGACTTTCTTCAAATGGCTCTGAGCACTATGGGACTTAACATCTGAGGTCATCAGTCCCCTAGAACTTAAGACTACTTAAACCTAACTAAACTAAGGACATCACACACACCCATGCCCGAGGCAGGATTCGAACCTGCGACCGTAGCGGTCGCGCGGTTCCAGCTACAAGCGCCAGAACCGCTCGGCCACTAATGACTTTTTTCCATTGCTTCATTATCCAGGTTTCATGGGTTCGGCACTATGTTTTCCTTCTTGCGAGTGTTTGCATTAATGTCGTGTGGTTTTGGAATTCCATCTCTCCCTGCAGATCCCTGCTTATGGATCTGCCTTTGTGGTGTTTTGGTGCTGTCACGGTTTGCGAGTGCGAGTGCGACATGCAGTTTTCTTGTGACTTTGGAGCTGTTGTCCCTGTAGTAACCACAACCAACATCGGGAACGCCTTGGTCTGCGGATCGGAGTCGCCAGGCGGTGAAGCACGCACCACTGGGTAAATACAGGACGAGTCGGACGACAGACCACCACCGACTATGAGCGACACAACAAGGAAGATATAAACAACGGAGGCTTGTGGAAACCACAACACACAACACCAAACGTAAATCCACTCGGAACCAGAGCCAGGCAAATGGCAACAACGAGCAACGACCAGAACGCAGTACCGCCGAGATAGAAACGAAATCCAGAGCGAGTACCAGACTGGCTGGACTAGGGCAGAGCGGGTCCCTATATACGAAACCGGAGGGAGCGGCTATTGGCCGCTGTCTGCACGTGGCGTAGCGGTGGCGCCCTCGCTGCACGAGAGCCGCTGTGCGGAATAGTCCATTTGTTCTGCCGCGTGTTCGACTTCCGCGACGGAAGGTACTAGAGTCCCCTTATTTTCTGTCACAATCCTTTTCAATGACTGTCCATCACGGTCACTCAACACACACTTTCGTCCTCTTTGTCACTTGGTGGATGACGTTTTCCTTCTTTCCCTGTATGCGGTATGAATCGTCGATATGATCTCTCCTGTAACACCAACACTTCGACTACTTTGGTTACAGAAGTATCCACCACAAGAGCATCAACAATTTTCCCATGTTCGAGGTCACTTAGCCCCGACATACTACACAGAACAAAGTAACAATGTCCTGACCACCACTGACACTTGTAACGTATTGAGGACATTGCAAAGAGGCCGTTCGTGGTCAAACAGAATTGCGCAACTTTCATGCTTGTCTAGCATCTGCATTTATGTTCAGACACGCATTTCTCGCCGTGTTTCCATACTTTTGTCCTACCTCCGTAAGTAGACCTTTAAATGTTGTATTTTCCTTAGCGGCTGCATTATGTTGACATACAAGAAATGTATTCGCAGTTGCGAATGTGAACAACCGTCAACCGCATAGCAGAATGAGGAGAATGAGAATCTACGCCGGACCGTTGACCCGAACCCGAATTTCTCGTTTCTAGCGAGTGGTCGACTTGCCATTGGCTATCCGTGCATACCTCTCTGCCAGACCCAAACTTCCACATGTCGTCAACCATGTATCTACAACGTCCCCTCGTACATCCATTATGTATATTCTCGTTTATACGTTACAAGTTATATTATGTATATTCTCATTTAATTGAAAATCACTTGCCTGATGGCGTCTGATAAATACGATATTGCAGTGCCTTAGGAAATGCATGAAATACTCACAGTTGTGAATATGAACAACTATCAACTTGACTCCATCCGGTAAAATTCTCGTTTCCGTCTTTCCATGACATCGGACTTCCAAACGACGCAGGCACTGCAGTATCGAATTCTGTTGATGCTGACAGTGGCAGTTTTATAATCTCGCATGCTAGTTGGCTGAAATTACTCTCCGAAGTCTTTTGACCAAATCGGTAGTGTGTTGGTTGGCAGTGGAACGGAGATTTCCGTTTATTGTTCCAATTGCGATATTGTGGGCATTTTCAGGTTTCTTCCCGCGTGTTGTGCACTGGTTGTACTTCGATATCTGTGTCTTTTGCTTCCGTGAAACATGTCTTGAGGATTTTTCGCGTTCACTTACGTTCTTAAGCTAAGTTTAGCCTTTCTGACTACATCCGCGTTTTCTTAGATTTCGCAGTTTATTTGTGTATCGTGCTTTATACGCGTTGTGAGGGTACCGGTTCATCACGTTCAGCAATCGTCGTTTCTCGTTGCAAGTTTCACATTTCGGGTCGGGTTTGTCCGTCGGTGCTGCGGGCGGAGTACCTAGCAGGTTGTTTCCTTGGCCCTCGTGGCTTTATGCTGGGCCATATGATGCACTCTGTCTAGGGGACTCCGGCTGCTGTACTCTTTCCTGTGAGGTTTCAGCCTTGCTATATGTCGTACTCATCCAGGGGGGTTTTGGTTTGTTCTCTTTGCTTTCCTGCACACCGACAGGTAGATGAAGGATATTTGCTGATTTGTAACAGGCTCCACTGTGTTCTGTATGTTCAATACTCTTTTTTGGAAGAAAGTTTGCATACTTTGAGCTTTTGCTTCCCTCAGTATTTGCTCCTTTGTATTGGAGTCTTTATTTGTGAGCAAGATACTTTAAGGTGATCCATGGATCCGCAGTTTGTGCGTTATCTTGGTTGTCCATCGTAAATAACAAGAACAATTGTAAGACGTCATGGCCTCCTGACCTTCATTGGTTACATATTCCGCCCTCACAATCATATTCCTCACATCAAGACGCTTCATTCGAACCCAAACTCAATAAGATAGAGTCAATGTTGTATGTAAACGATATGCAATTAACAAGTAAGCACACCGTGGTTGAAATACTCAAGGTTGGCATACACACATACATTCCAGACACGACGGTCACAGAAGCTTTTAGTTCGGGAGAGAAACCGCGCAACGGGATGCCGGTCCCTTCAGAGGACGACCCAGCCTATGTCGGCCGGTGACCGCTCACGTAGCAGACAGTGTGGGCCCGAGTAAAAAGGGGGGACGACCCCGTGTTCGGCTTAAAGCAAATTCTGCTACATTGTGTGGGAGCGGCCAGCCTACGCATTCCTTACACATAGCACGCAGTTTCAGAGATTTTCACAGGGAGACAGCAAACGCCAAACGCCAAAGCTACAGGTTTCCAGATTGGTTGCCTTAAACGAAACGTCATTCTCCCATTTTAGAAGAGCAATGCTGATTGGCAGACGATATTTCTGATGCCTTGAGCTGAAGGAATAATGGAAGCGACCAAAAGATATAACCCCTCACATCTGGCATGGAGAGGCGCCATTCTGTTGTCACTCTTGGAGTGAGGAACAAGTCTCTCCTCAGTACTTCACTGGGAGAGCACCTCTGTCAAGAGCGAATCGAAGTGCTTCTCTATATTGAGTCCTTGTGATTAAGCGTTGTTCACTGTGTTGGCCGACATACTTATTGTGTGGTGTGAATGGACAGAGGTATAGTTAAACACCTGCGAGCGAATTTTGAGTGGCATCGCGGTGGACTGGTTATCTGACTGGTATATCACGCCAATAGTTAGACTAGGGGCGAATAGGAATCCTTGACTTCATCAAGGCATAGGGAGAGTTTGATTGGTGAATGTCAATCCAGATAGAATGAGAGTTATCTTATTTGTCAGCAGCGAGTGGCGCAGACAGCAGTCATCGCAGCTTACGGTATTGTGCGCTACAGCTATTGTGGGCCCCATATTTCCTCCACAACAGTACACTTCACTGCATTTCACACGCGACTGCCTCGACCGTAACTAGCAACATTCTAAAGGATAATTATTCAAGTTGAGTAGGCGCGCCTCTCAGCCATTCTGCCAAGTCAACAACCATCTTAAATTTTGTATAGAAATTGCATTAGCGAATCCTATCCTTGAGAGGTAACTTCACATTCCGAAAAGAACCACGATATAACTTGTTCAATTCATAACTAAAGGTACCATTGTGATTTCTCAGAATTTTTGCAAAATAAATAATAACTTTCGTTAGTTTCATGTTTTTCTTACACTAACTAGCACTACTCCAGCACCCAAGTATCCCACTACTTACATAAGAAATTTTGTGAATTTTTGTGTCATTTCCTTACAGCAGACAACTCCAGAAGATATTTATTGCTGAAAGTTTTTCAGGCATTTCTCTTTAGAACGTTAGGAGCGTCTGTCTGACTTCTGTAGTAGTGTGGGGTGGAAATTGCATCTTGCAGGAGCCACAGGGTAAAGGGTACATCTCAGATTAATCCATTACGCAGAATAACAGATCAACCCCACACCTCAGACAATGAAACATATAATCATTTCACAAAAACGTATGTACCTCTTTAAATCGAGTATAACGTTAAAGTGTTTGCTTCCTGACCATTTGTCGCCCTGAATTTGCAGCTCAGTGCCATACTGGAACTGAGTTTTTTTTGTTTTAGTAAGTTCAACTTCAAAAGCCACACTGTGCCCATGTACAAATTTTAATCCAAGGCCCGGAATAATAACATACCGATTATACAGATTTCACCGTATTCGGAGAATATAAGCAGCAGAAACTTCAGTATTTGTCGTAAATCGCAGACACGTCTCTTTATTGCTTGAATCAGCTTAAACGACATTTCTCAGAAATTTTTATTGAAACTATATCACCTCGACTTCTCGCAAACCAATTTTCTCGTAAGGCTACTCGTCAGTGTCCGAAAGTTATGGCAGTGCGCATGCGAAAGAAAACGCCAACTTCAATGTACATTTCTTGATATGATTTTTAATATTGAAAATCCTTAAATGTTACTTACAAGGCTGCAACCAAATGCTGTCCCCGCGAACTGCCGGCGAGCGTCGTCGGACAGTTGTTTACGGCGACCAGTGCTGTCGCCGCACGTCCGTTCCGCACGGCAGCTGAGGTGCGACTATGTTATCAAGAACATTCCTTTCTAGCGGGCAATGAACTTCCAACTTGGCTTCACGATTTCGTTAACTCCAAACCAATAGGCTTCTACTAGCATGGGACGGTAAGCTATCTCAACTTTGTCAGACTGTTTTGACCCTAGATTACTAAACTCTCGTAAAATTTACGATTGCAGTAGGGTATAAAATAATTTTTTTTGTACTTAATTTGGTGTGTAACATACCGTTGCAGATTTAATAATTGTAATGAACTAATGCATAATCTATAAATTATGACTTGGAGTAACACAATTTATAATAGGTTAGTAGCTGTGTAACATTTCTCCCTTTTAATGTTATAGGGTTAAATAATGTGAGAAAGTTTATTTTTCATGTTTAACTAGCTTAGAGCCCTCTGCTTCCCTCGCGTAACTGTATGACCTGCAGAGACTTTTTTGTTTTTATTTAATCGAATTTTTATGTTGCTCACAAATTGCAACACCTTCTAAGCTTTTCACGCTAATTGAAACTATATAAGCCTGGTCTTTCCCGAATGTACTTCTGTCCAAAAAGCGAATCTGGTAGCTGGAGTCGAAAGTTTTTGTTAATCATCACTTTTGCGTTCTTGCACAGATGTCTCCATAGCATACCAGTTTTCATAAATTCAGATTTTAAAGTAAGAAGATTTTTTTTAAATTTTCATTTCCTATTGCACGCCCTTGGGCGTTAAACACTTCTTTTTATTTTTAATCGAGAAGTCGAACACCAGTTGTCATAGATATAGCCAGTTCTTGTTTGCTGCGTGTGACTGCTGTACTTGTATCATCAGTAGAAAGAACTCGCATTGCATCTTTATGAATATACAGCTGCAGGTAATTAATATGTATTAAGAAAAATAAGAGAGCCAAGTCTGAATCCCATGGGACACCACTCTTGATACCTCCCCAGTCAGAGGACTCGGCTGATTTTTGCAGACTGTCTGTACTGTTAATTTCAACCTCCTTCATTCTTGCAGTTAAATATAAATTAAACCATTGTGCGCTGTCCCATTCAAACCGCAATACTTAAGCTTATCTATAAGAATTTCATGATTCACGTAGTCAAAAGGCTTTGAGACATCTCAAAAATCCTGATGTGTTATGTTCGGTTATTCAGAGCATATAATATTTGTTCAGTGAAAGCATATATAGCATTTTCTTTTGTAAAGCCATTCTGAAAACCACAATGACATTTTTTAGTACTTCATTTTTGCAGATATGTGAAGCTGCTCTTGAATACATTACGTTTTCAAGAATTTTGGGTAAAGCTGTCAGAAGTGAGATTCTAAGCATCAGACCTATCCCCTTTTTTATGAAAAGGTTTAACAATACCATATTTCAGTCTATTCAGAAAAATACCCTGTTTCCGTGAGCTGCTACATATGCGCCTGAGAATCGTACTTGTTTTTTAGTACTCTGCTGGAAATGCCATCAATTCCATGCAAGCTTTTACTTTTGAGTGGTCCGCATCTCGTGGTCGTGCGGTAACGTTCTCGCTTCCCGCGCCCGGGTTCCCGGGTTCGATTCCCGGCGGGGTTAGGGATTTTCTCTGCCTCGTGATGACTGGGTGTCATCAGCGGTTCTAGGCGCTACAGTCTGGAACCACGCGACCGCTACGGTCGCAGGTTCGAATCCTGCCTCGGGCATGGATGTGTGTGATGTCCTTAGGTTCGTTAGGTTTAAGTAGTTCTAAGTTCTAGGGGACTGATGACCATAGATGTTAAGTCTCATAGTGCTCAGAGCCATTTGAACCATTTTTTTTTTAACTTTCGAGTGAAGTTATTATTTTCCTAATTTCAGTGGGAGAGATGTATTGAATTTCAATTTTATCAAACTGCATAGGTATTGCATCTTCTATTTTCAGCCTTGCATTTTTTCTACAACACTTAAAAAATAATTATTAAAATATTTGCTGCATCTGACTTTTTATTGACAGACTTTTCATTGAGTTTGATAGAAATACAGTCTTGCTGTGCTCTGAGCTCCCCTGTTCCCCTTTCAGTCATATTTCAAATTGTTTTAAATTTATTATCAGAGGTGCTAATCCCAAACATAATGCTCATACCTCTGGCCTTTTTAATAACTTTTCTTAATACAGTGCAGTAGATTTTATAATGTTTGATTATTTCTCGATCATCGCTCCTGCTAGCTGTAAAATATGTTTTCCTTTTCTGTTTTCAAGATATCTTTTCCTTTTCGAACATGCCACCATAGTGTCGCGCGGTTCCAGACTGAAGCGCCTAGAACCGCTCGGTCACAACGGCCGGCACTTACGGGTTGTAATACTGCTGTAGCTTTATAAAACTTCAGTTGGGTTTTTTTCCTGGCATTATTCTGAAAACGTTTTAAGTTCATTACATGTATGGAATTAAATTAATATAATTTCTTGTCCACGTCATGGCTATATTCGGAAGTTAAAAATGTTTAATTTTATCAAGGTTTCTATTATTCAAGACTCCGTTACATCTTACTGGTTCCTTGCCCTGAAATACGATCACTTTCTTTTCATCCATGCGTAATTTCAGGAATTTTATGGAGCATTATCCGTGGAGAAAACAGCAACCTAGAAAGCTGTAATAAAATTATTTCAATACAAGCAGTCTTTATCGCTTATACGTTATTTCAGACTGTATTCTTCACGGCCCTCCAGAGCGGCCTGCTCCATTCCACCGTAATTTGCTGTCACGAAGGAGTAAAATGGTGTGATGATGATCTTATAAGATACGGGTGGGCAGCCAGTGGCCAGTGGGCCGCACCCGACTTTCGATCGGTTTCGGCCTGACCAACGAAATAAATTCCAGCTGAAAACAGAGTGGATGTACTATCACAAAATCGTGTTTCCAGGCATAGTTTGCTGGCGTGGCGTGTCAGTATCGGTCCAAAACCGCAAAAACAGTAAACTCATGGACACTCTAGTATTCACTTTATGCGCTAAAGCACTGTTTCCGCATGAAGAGGCGGCCCGCGAGCTTAAGTTAGCATGGGAAACAGGCCCACGGGCCATTAAAATTTGCTCACGCCTGCTGTAAGAGATCGAAAACGGTCACTGAATGAGATACATAACATATATGCGATTAAGGGAAAAGATAAGTTACCTCCTCCATTGTCAGATGCTGTAAGGGCGACCACAGTCACACAAAGGATGATCCCTGTGGCTAATGGGACCAGAGAGACTGTTTTTTTAGTTTAAAGTCGAAGTCCAGATAGACAACAATCAAGAAAAATAGAATAAAAGAAGCTTCATGCACATTAAATGAGGACAAAGCTAAGTGTAGTACCAATTTACTTCATCAGAATATCAGGGGAATAAAAAATAAAGTAGGTGAGCTCTTAGGAGTGTAGGCGATCTCAAAAATAAGAATGGGACCAACATACTCTGTCTGCCTGAACACCACATAGCTGTGGGGACGGAAAGTTCCAGGATAAATGGGTATAATTTAGCATCTTACACTTGCAGATCTAGCATGGATGAAGGATGGAGTTGCCATTTACATAAAACAAGGATATAAACACAAAACTGTAGAAGTAAGCAAATTTTATGTCGACCAGCACTTTGAAACTGGTGCAAGTGAGCTGCAGCTACATAATGCAGTGTTGATATTAGCAACAGTGTACAGGACTCCATTAGGAGATTGAGAGCCATTCATAAAAACGTTGACTCCCTATTGTGCTGCCTATCACACAAAAAGAAGAAGATATTAATCTTTGGTGATTTCAATGTAAACTTTCTAAGCAATTCTGATAGGCAAAGTGAACTACAAGTGTTATTAATGACATATAACTTAGAATCAGTGATCAATTTCCCTACATTTTTTTAGGGAAATTTATTGCTCAAGACAGTAGCGCTCTAATAGATAATGTATTTCTACAGCAAGAAGATGTAAAATTAACACATGCTTTCAGTGTGATAAATAGATTATCAGACCATGATGAACAAACAACCGATTAGCTTACAAAACCTAGAAGGGTGTGCAGTTCAGAAACCATTAAGTAAAACTGTAAGGTTGCTAAAACCGGTATCTGTACAGCACTTCAGAGAAAGTGTAAGAAATGTTATATAATGAAGCAAATGCTAATGATAAATCATACATATTTCTTGATAAATTTATATCCCTTTTTAAACATTGTTGATCATAAAAATTACTATATGTAACACCAAGTAGTTTAAAAAGAAACCTTCCATTACTAAAGGTATTAAAGTGTCTTCAGGAAGAAAAAGAAAACTGTATCAGACAGCAAGAATTAGTAAAGACCCAGAAGTAATTTTACACAATGAAAATTATTGTAACGTACTGAGAAAAGGTATCAGAAAATCAAGAAATATGTATGTTATAGATGAAAGTAACAGCTCGGGCAATAAGATCAGATCAGTATGGAATGTTGTTAGAAGGGAGACAGGATTAGTAACCACTGGGGGGTAGTAATACTATTAAAGAGAATGAAGCCATCTTAGCCAAGAGTACACAAGTAGCTAATGTATTTAACAACCATTCTTAAGTGCAGGTGAGAAATTGGTGAGAATAGTTCAAAAGAAAAATTCAATCATTACATGAAGAGTCAGTTTTGAGACATCTAAGTTAGATTAATTTTCACCTAACAGTCTCCTGTGATATAAGGAAAAATCATAAAAATCTTTGAAAAATATATGTTCTGTTGTTGCAGATGACATGTCTAACAAGATATTAAAACAATATTGGGATATTACAGCTGATGTTCTGAGTCACCTATGTAATGCATCACTAACTCAAGGTATTTTCCCTGATAGGTTAAAATACGCCATTCTCAACCCTCTATACAAAAAGGAGACACCACAGTAGTCAATAATTATTGACCAGTATCGTTGCTTACAGCATTTTCAAAAATTGTTGAGAAAGTAATGTATACAAGAGTGGTTAGCCATCTCAACAGTAATGGTATATGTAGCAAATCAACTGTTCCACTGGGACAGCAATATACAATTTCACTGCCCACATAACAGTCTTTAAATAGTAAAGTGTCACCAGCAGGAGTTTTTTGAGACTTATCCAAAGCATTTGATTGTGTAAACTATTACATAATGTTACAGAAATTACAATTCTGTGATATAAATGGAACAGTATATGAGTAGTTTAAGTCATATCAACAGAACATGAAGTGAAAAGTTTCTTTATATAGTGTAAGTGATTTAAGGAAGTTTGCCACTTCATCTAACTGGGGTGAAATTACATTAGATGTTCCACAGGGTTAGATAATAGGTCGCCTTCTGTTCTTGAAATACATGAATGACCTCCCTTCTTATCTGAAACAGGAAGATAAACTGGCACTGTTTTCTGATGGTAGAAGTATCATTATTAATCCAGTAAAATAAACTCCAATAGAAAATGATAAAAATAATCTCTTTGCAAAAGTTATTATTTGGTTTTCTGTGAATGGACTTGCTCTGAACTTTGAAAAAACACAGTACATCCAATTTCCTGCCGCAAGGTGTACAGTTCCTTCAATCAATACAACACATCAACAGCAGTCAGTAGCCAGAGTAGAGCATGCTAAGTTTCTGGGTGTACATATAGATGAGAATCTCAATTCCAAAATTCGTACTTCGGATCTCCCAAAGCAACTGGGTTCTGCAACTTTTGCAATCACAGTAACTGCCAATTTTGAGGATGTAGAAATTAGTAAGCTAACATACTTTGCATACTTTCACTCTCTGATGTTCAAAAATGGTTCAAATGGCTCTGAGCACTATGGGACTTAACATCTATGGTCATCAGTCCCCTAGAACTTAGAACTACTTAAACCTAACTAAACTAAGGACAGCACACAACACCCAGCCATCACGAGGCAGAGAAAATCCCTGACCCCGCCGGGAATCGAACCCGGGAACTCGGGCGTGGGAAGCGAGAACGCTACCGCACGACCACGAGATGCGGACTATGTGTCGTGTCAGAGAGTCACTAAACCCGCCCAAGCTGTTTATGAGGTGAGGTGGATGACCTCTTCTGGGCGCTATATTCCATAACATTTCTCTGTTCACATTATCAAATGCCTTTTCATAACCCATAACAGCAGGATGGGTTTCCATATTGAATTCTTGTCTCTCTCTTCTACAGCTTGTTGTAGTGTTAAAATATTATCGGTAGTTAATAGTCCCTTTCTAAAATCAGGTTCTTCTTCGGATATTATTTTTACCATGATATTTTTTTGTCTTGCATTCAGTATTTTGGCACATAACTCCAGTAGGCATATATCTCTGTAGTTACTACATTTACATTCATCCCCTTTTTAAAGCTATTATAGCAAACACTAGTGTGTCACCTTAGAAAGTATCACAACCGAAAACTATGGCAGTAGCACTGAATGTAGAACTGAAGTGTAGCTTCAGCCAGTCGGAATTCATAACTCTATTACCAAAATCACACTTAGGCGGTAGCGACTAAAGCAAGCATTATAGAATACCTTAACTAGTCAGCAATCAAAAAATATGGTGATAGCCACGTAATTAGCGCAAAGAAGTAGCTTCGAGTTTGAATGCTTAGCCATCCCACAAGTGTATTGGAGAAGTGAGTAGCTTGTACAGGGTATTCCAGAAAAATTACGACAAACTTCAAGGGGTTGTGGAATGTGTCTAGAGGAACAAATCGAGGACTGGAACCAGTGCCGGAAACGTTTTCCATACGCTCCAAGTAGCGTCAAAGTGACAGGGGCCGACGCCTACCACAAGGCCACCCCTTCAGCAGAAAATGTGACTTTGTACACTGACAGACTGTAGGCGGAATGTCTCGTAATGTTGTTTGTTATTCAGCGATCGCGACCGATTACTACGATCTCGAATGTAGAAGATGGAGCTATATGTGTAGAAAGGCCTTGTGTCCTACGAATGCAATGCCCTGTTGATTTGATGGATGACGGTTTTGGACACTTATTTCTATCTACAGTTTATTTTTCTCCAGGAATCCTCTAAAATCTTTATTGTTTTTCAACATAAAGAAGAAAAATAAATTGGAATAAATAATATAAAAATACTATATTTTATACATATAAAAAATAAATAAATAAATTGGAATATAATGAGGAAAATGAATGTTTGAATCTGTCATCTTCCAAGGCAACAGAGCATTGCATTCATAGGAGACAAGGCCTGTCTACGCATCAGCAAGCTCGATCTTCTGCACTGACGATCATGGCAATCAGTCACGATCACTCAATACCGAACAACATTGCGAGACGTTCCGCCTATGGTTCGTCAGCGTAAAAAAAGTCATTTTTGCTGTCAAAGGAGTGACCTATTGGCAGGTGCTGGCGCCTATAACTTCGACGTTCTGTAGCGTCGTTGGATGACGTATCTGGACATGGGTTCCTATCGTCGATTTGTTCCTCAAGATACCCTCCACAACTCCTCGAAGTTTTTCGCTACATTTCTGGGATACCAGTGTGTGTATGTGCAGTAATGAATGAAGCTACACCATTAAAAACATGAATCGCAACCATAGAAAATGTTTCAAACTACAACCGATAAAAAAAGAAAAATTTGATGTGACAATAACAGTCTGCAACGTAGTTGCGTGATGCATTTTCTCAGGAAGAAAACTATAGAACTGAAAGCAGTACAATGCAGCACCCACTAGCAACAGAACGGTTATGCTAGTACTGACGCATCCAGGTGGCTGTGATCCCAAAACTGACACCCTACAGCATTATTACGAAACTGACACCACAGTTGCAACTAGGACTTCATGCAGTTTCAGTTTATTCTGATAACGCATGGATTGTGGAATAATAATTATTGTTCATAGCAACTATGAAGATGTGCTGCCAGTTAGCGAGTACAAATTAAAGAGTGAAAATGAAGAGCACAACAGGTTCCCCTGCCAAAAGAGTATCTCCAGCAGTTTAAAAAATGCTGAAACAATCACTCACAAGACAGATTACAACACTCCAAATATCACACATACCAGATGCCACAAATAAAAACAAACCACTGGAAAGAGTAACATGGGAAATTTCATAGACTTAACAGTCCTCCATCAAAATATACAATGAATAAAAACAAAATACTATTAGAAGTTGAGCTGTAATCTTTGAACTCAACAGTAGTTTGTGTTACTGAGCACTGGTGTAGAGGCACAGCAATCCAACATGTAGTATTATCATTGTATGAAAGGGAAACTCTTACTGCAGAGGTGCTTCAAGAAGTGGCAGATCATGCACTTATATCAGAAAAGTAAAACAGTTCAAATCAAGACATGACCTCAGTACAATAAGTGATGACAAACACTTTGAAACATCAGCTATTGAATTAACATGGCTTGATATCACCAAGAAATTAATTAATTTGCGTGTGTATAGATCTCCCGTGCTGCTGTGGACACTTTTTTTCAATACATCAACAGAAGTCCTAAATAAAGTCCCAAGTACAAAGGTCAACATAATTCTGTGTGGTGACATTAACACCAACGTTAATATCATAAATGAATCCAGCAGCCCCCTCATTAATATCCTTCAAAGTTTTGGCATGTCCCTATTGGTCAATAGCACAACAAGGGTTACTACAATGACTCTATCAGTAGTTGACACACAAAAATGGTCAGGGAAAATGTGAAGTAACTGTAAAAGATCCCAGACTATCAGACCACCGCTGTCAAATAAAAACAGCAAAATCACGCATCGAATCATACCCTAAACTACAAGCCTACAAACAATATTTATCAGAAATCAAAATAAAATTTTTTTCAAAAGAACTAGGAAAACAAAGCTGGGTTGAAGTGTATAAGGAAACCAATGTGAATACAAAATTCTCTAAATTCTCCACATTATTTAAATTGAAGTTTGAAAAGTCATTTCCAGAAGTATGCATATCTGTATCAACATCTCACAAAAACAGATGGATGACAGCAGGTATTAAGAAGTCCTACCAAACACTTAAATATCTCAGTTCCACGAAAAAGAGTCACAATGAACCACAATTCTTAAATTTCTATCATAGATACAAAAAAAGACCTATAGGAAGGTGCTGATTGGTGAAAAAAGTCATTTAATGACAAAATAACATGTAATGCAGAGAATAAAAGCAAAGCAGTCTGGGATGTTATAAAAAAAGCAAATGGGAAGAGGCAAACAACACAGAATAGCATACTGTTAAGGGAGGGGGATAAGATAATAAATAAGCCACAACACTTAGCAAACTATGTAAAAAAGCATTATTCAAGTATTGCAGAGAAGTTACAGCAAAAACTTCCCAACACAAATGTAGCACATGTAAATAATGTTGCACTAAATACAATGATCTTACCTCCAACCACAGAGAATGAAGCCAACAAAACTGTTCAAAAACTAAAAATAAAAAGTCAGTAGGCTTAGATGAAGTACCAATGTGTGTACTGAAACTATGCATAGAAATTATATAACGCCCCTCAACAAATATAATAAATGAATCCTTCACATCAGGGAAATTTCCATAGCAGTTAAAACATTCAAGAGTTGCACATTTGCTTAAAAAAGGTAACGCAGAAGACAAAAAATTACTGGCCCATTTCCCTGTTGTCACCATTCTCAAAAATAATAGAAGCAATTATGAAAGACAGATTAATGAATTACCTGAATAAATACAATCTTTTAAGCGGATCACAGTTTGGTTTCCAAAGTGGCAAAACTGTGGAGTCAGCCATAGTAAAACTGACAAAAGTTGTATTTGATGCTCTTGACAGAGATGAGGAGTCATAGGCATATTTTTGGATCTTTCTAAGGCCTTTGATACAATCGATCAGAAGATTCTATTAAAAAAATTAAAAGCATTAGGAATAAGATGGGTAGCTAATGACTGGTTTCGATCATACCTAACAGACAGGGTACAAATAGTAGAGATAACACACAATTCAAATAGATCTAAACATTTAATTAAACACGTATCAGAATCAAAATACATTAATATAGGCATTCCACAAGGTAGCATATTACGTCCAATACTACTCTTGATATACTCATACATCAATTACTTTCTTAGTAGTGTTAGTCATGGTGAAAAAATTCTCTTTGCTGATGACAGAAATATTATAGTCACTGAAAAAACAAGAGAACTCCTTACAGAGAAAGCAAATGAAACTCTCAAGGAAGTTTAGGGTTGGTCAATAAGTAATAAAGTTACATTGAACATAAAGAAAACTAATGTCATGAATTTCAGTTTGAAGCGGGAAAATGACAAGGTTAAATTAAATGTACGTGGTACCTCTATAGACTGTGTAACAAATGCAAAATTTCTAGGAATGAATATTGATTCTCAGTTGAAGTGGTGTGAACACACAAAGGTACTTGCAAACAGAATGTCCTCAGCATGTTATGCCCTTAGAATACTATAACCAGTGTTTAACATGCAGTGTCTTTTAGTTACATATTATTCACATGTACACTCAATTCTTAGCTATGGCATTCTTTTTTGGGGAACAAAAGCACAAAATATGAACACAATTTTCAAATTCCAGAAAAGAGACATAAGAATAATAACCAAAAATAGTAGTTGAGCTCATTGTAAAGGTCTGTTCAAAACACTGGGGATACATTTACCAGTCAGTTGTACACATCAAAAGTAACATTGGCGATTACTGCACAAACAGCTCTGTCCATGACCATGGAACAAGAGCTAGATTCAAATTACATTTACCAAGAAAAAAATAAACATAAAACTCAAAACAGCATTTCCTACCAAGAAATAAAACTATGCAATAAATTACCAAAAGAGATTAAAGAAATTGCAAAAATACACTTACTTAAAAAGGCAGCTAAAAGTACCTGTTATGTAATACATTTAATACACTGAAGGATTACTTAGATAAAACAGAGTAAGGGTTTGGTAGAAAAAGTTATACAAATGAATAATAATAATAATGCTCATAAAACATTCAACATTCCGCATAATACCTCCACACTATGTTTTTTCCTTTTCTAGGAAAACTTACCCCCATGCTACGCATAGCACAATACTAACACCTCTTTCTGAACTCAACATCTCACTCATAATAGAGGGATGCTGTTTCAGAATACCAAATGGGAAACTGCAATAGAGATAATGGCCCAGAGATCACCAGTATGTGTGTGTGTGTGTGTGTGTGTGTGTGTGTGTGTGTGTGTGTGTGTGTTTAGTGAGTAAAGTGTTATGAAACAATGTGTGTATAATGTGTGTAGTGACTGATAGTGAGATATGAGTGAACAGTATGGCATTACATTATTTAATAAGTTATTTATTGCAAGTATTGTATACCAGGATTAAGTCTAATGATTGTCTCTAACTAGAAGTCTGTAAACATATGTGTATACGAATCAGCTTATTTTAAATTGGTCTAAACTTGTAAATACTTTGACACGTCCTATATCCTTGTAAAAAGAGACCTACAGATCGATAAAGCTACT
This sequence comes from Schistocerca americana, assembly GCF_021461395.2. Lineage (NCBI taxonomy): Eukaryota > Metazoa > Arthropoda > Insecta > Orthoptera > Acrididae > Schistocerca > Schistocerca americana. The sequence goes on from NC_060122.1 coordinate 433,647,960, forward strand.
ACTACAGTAGTAGTAGCAATATCCCAAATAGATAAAATTTCAAAGTCATGTAAGTATTGCAGTCATTTATACGTACTATCAATGTTATTCACTGTTGTTGTGGTTTCAGATGATACCTGTGAATATTTATTGAAAAAGCCACCACAACATAATTCATGTGATACAAATGCATTGACACAACCACCACAACATGAATCATGTAGGTATTACATTGTTATATACTAGCATTGAATACATATATGGTTAGTTGTTCATTGCTGTAATTTTCAGATGATATCTGCAAGTACTCACTGATGAAGGAGATAGTACCACAACATGGCCCAGCAGTAACAATGTTTAAACTTTGCATTTCTTAACACAAACAACTCAAAAAGAGTCATTTGTGTAATTCCATTGTGTAAGCAGTTTAACCCTGTTGTGATAATTGAAAATTCTCAGTTTTGTAGTAGTAAAGTGATGCTATCATCGGTGAATATGTGCATCTTTATGATTATTGCAGTGTTTAGCCAAGACACTGAACCCCAGCATCTCAATTGGAACACCATGCAGTTTGTGATGGAGACTTTTAGCAATCAATAAAAATATTAAAAAGAACAAGTACATACACATTCAAAAAGGACTTTTAATAATTTAATGTTTACAAGATATGCTATGCAGTGTGCTATCAGTGAACATATTACTTGGATATCAAATGTTCTAAGTACTTGTGACAATCTATTGAAGGATTTAATAGCACTCGCTTGTTGTGGTTTCAGTCACACTGAAGATAGTGTAACCAGACATTTTTAGTTGTATTCTACCTCAACATGTGGCCATGTATATGTACCTAATTTACTACATTTACTTATAGACCTGAGATCATATTTAACTTTAATTATTTATCCAATTATTTGCAAAACCTTATAAATGATGAAGAAAGTCATGAGTTGTTTTTTATTCCTATAAAATTCACACATATTAATGTAACTGCATAGACATCAACACATCTGTATAGATGAAACAACCTCTTTGAAAAGAGTTAATAGTTGCCACTGATCATGTGATACTATAGGGAAAAAAGGAATAATAGAAATGGCTCATTCCTACCTGACAACATATGTGCAATCATTATTGGTCTTTTAGATTGTGGTGAAATGAATATAATAATGATGCTACTATCTCATCCAGAACAGGTTGACTTTGAAAATGTGTATGTACTCTACAAAACGATATTCCAGCCTGAATATCAATTATTACAGGATACAATGGATAGTATTAACGAAGTAACATTTGCAAAATATATTGGTAGCATCGCTGTCCGACTTCCAGACAATGTAAAACGAAATTCAGTGTTCATTTTCGATAATGTGGTTACTGAAAAGCAACAATATATAAGAAATTATTCTTGCCTGAACAGCATAAAACAACTGATGTTTTCTATATTTCACAAATATATTCAACGATACCTGTACAATTGCTATGAGATAATAGAAAAATTATTACAGCTATTACACAGGACAAGTAGAACCTGACACATATTCATAACTGTCATGTCAGCTGGTATATGACTTTTAATGAATTTGAAAGGATTTGAACAGATTCAGACTGGTGGTATAATAATAAATATGGCTTCATAGTAATTGATAAAATTAGAAAATTGGATGACACCAGCTGCAGGCGAATTTGATAAGGGTATTTAAAACAAAAGCAGTGTAAAAATGTCCATACATCATGGACGAGTGTGTGAGAATGATTCACTCATGTAAATGAACCAGAGTTGATTCAATGAATATTCTTAAACGGCATGCCAAACTGATGCAGGAAATCAGTGTGATAAAAAATCGCTTAGCGACATTATTACATGAAGGTAGTAAAATGAATGAACGAATTAATAATCTTGAAGCAACAGTCGCACAGTAACCGCAGTATTGGAAACACACACAAAACATAATTTTCTCAAGTGGATGTAATAGACATCAGTCTGTTTAGCACACAAATATGTTGCTCCCAGAACCTATCAGCAGTATACAAAATGTGAATCTCGTATAAGTATTGAGACACTGATGTAAATACGTCATTAAACATGTACTAGAGACAAATTTGATACAACATTGAATATGTAGATGCAAAAATTCAATCGATTGCTAATTAGTCTGAAGGTGCAGATATAAGCTGCATGCAGACACTAAGTCTATTTAGCGCACAGCAACATGTAAAAAAAATTATCAAATTGGCAAAGACAATTCGTCAAAAATTACAATTGTTATGAATCAGACAACTGATTCAGGGATCATAACCTCAATGAAACTTTTCAACCAATATTGAAGTCACTAAATGAGTCTTGCAAATGGTCTTAAAGGGGCTGATGATGATATGATTGACAATTTCAGTAAACAACACACAAATGACGACTTTAAAAGGACATACAAAGTTAGCAGGATGCAGACATATAGACTAGGTATATATTTATTAAAACTAACCAGAAATGCATCTCAGAGAAAGAGTGTTTGAATCAACACCATCTTAACTAAAACTAATATTCTTTAAAAAAGGATCTGACTTATAAAGTTATAAGCCAAAACATTTAAAATCATATGCAGAAATACTTTGGATGACCAAGGCACATGAGTGAAGTGGCAGGAACATAAAAAAACAACTACAGCATGACATACATTAGTGTTATGAAACCTGTGTTGGACGGTAGTTATGCTAGTAAGGGTACCACAACTGACCTTCAGCATAAGAAATTGAACAATCGATCTAAGGAGTATATATATTACAATTATGCTGATGGGATTATAGGCTATTTAAAGCTTCTGGTGGCATCAAAGTCTGTGGGAATTATAGCGCATACAAATGAGAACATGTCATTTATTTCTGGGCTTCAACAAAGGTGCAACATTCAGTAATTATGAAAATAGTGGTGAAGAACTTCAGAAACAAGCCCATAAAAATGTTCACATAGACACATTATAATTAGAGATTTGGAACATTTATGGCAGATGTATCATATAGATTATGGCAGTATATGTAGAAGAATAAAGCTTTCAAATGTATTTTAATGTTCATTCAAACCTACTAAAACTTTATTAGGCATTACCTGTCAAAACAAAGACTGAGAAGGCAATCATATATTTGAACAACTGTTTCAAACTGATATCCATTGCATTCCAGACAATTTACAGAGAGCCCATGATGCAGAATTTTACAATCAGTACTATAAAACCCTAATGCACAGACAGGGAATACACCATTATTCCACTTTCTCACAGATGCATACAGTCATGAAACAAAAGGACAGAACAATAAAAGGCCATACCTGGAAGCAACTCAGTCTGAATGAGTCATGTAAATCGATTGATATACTTCCACAAATAATCGAACAATAAACATGAAATCTACGAAAATTCATTACAATAATCTTCTAAATACAGTATACAACCGTATTAAAACGGTAGATCCATATTAACAGTCCTTTAATGTTGGAGATTTCGTTTTTATTTCTAAACACAGATTTGTATTTCAGATATCATATTTGCGAAACAGCTCGATGGAGATATTTACAGTTTGCACTGTGCAACTAGCAAAACCAGACACACATATATCTTGAAAAATTGCAGAGAAGTGATATATCAGGCAGTTTCTACACATAAGAACTAATGAGAACTAGGGAAATGGATGATCTGCTCCTAGAGCATATCGTTAGACGCGAAGGAAATACTGAGTTGATCAAATACCTCATGTTTCTATCATTAGTCAATAGCTGGGTCGATTTCACGATGTCATATATAACAGAGTGCATGAAACAGCAAACCAAACAGTTCTGTAGCATGAGTGAAATGAGGCGCATCGTATACGGATGTGGTTTTACTTGACAAACTCCCAGATAAACTGCATATTGCGACATCTAATAATTGTGTTGTATGTGCAAAGTTACAGACGTAGTTGGCATGACATGATAAGGGAATTAATCTGTTGGATGACCCCTGTAAGGAGCATGATATAGCATACACTGAAACTAAAGATAGGATCCGACATCAAGTATCAGATCGAATTTAGTGGAGTAGCCCAAAGAGACATGGAATGCTATTGGTATTGGATAGCGTATTTTAGCATTAGCGGTTCATAAAATAATGTGAGCCGAAGTTAAATTGGATGATGGAATAAGTTTTCAACGAATTATGAATGCTAATCCTTCTCCAACAAAGCCCAGTGGGGTTTAACAATGTGCATTCGCTCATCTTTGACTGCAGCTAAAGGAGCTGTAAAGCAGAAGCAAGGGAAAACTTAACTTAAAACACACAGGACTCTACAAATACCTAAAATATCTGGAGGATTTCTTCCATTTCTAATATGTAAATGAGGACGTGGTGCATAGGTAGTTCCATTCATTTTATATTAAAAAACTAGCAGCAAGGAAGCGTAGACTCCCTCCTATATCTGTACATTATTTAAGCTGAGCGTATTTCTAGAAGCCGAAGCTGAGACCAATGTGAGTGCCCATACAGGAGGACAAGGGAGGCCATTCCCCTCGCCCCCCCGCCACCCCACCCCCCAGATTTCATGGAAAGGAAGAATTATGCTGCATTCATCTGAATTTAGTTCTATATATATATATATATATATATATATATATATATATATATTCAGCGGTTCAGGAAGGGAGGGCAAAAAATATAGCCAGGACAAAAAATTTAGAAACCTCTGCTTTAAGACATATTAACAATTAAAAAAACTTTTGTTTTCATTACCATTAGCGACACACATTATACCTTTTTCGTCTGAAACTAAAATATTTGTATGAAATTCTGTGTGCACTCTTCTCTAACTTTATTCCAAGTGCGAAAATAAAACTTCTCTGTCACCACGTCCAGATGACTTACTGTAGCTGTTCCTGACGCCCAAAATCGATAAATCATACGTATTTGTTACGAATGCTTTTGTAATTGGCTTTATACAGAAACTCGTTTCCTGCGAGCTAACTCGCAGTTGGCGCCACTGGCCAGTTCGTTCGTACGAGATACCTTGTAGTCGGCAGGCAACATGTTAAGAACACAAAGTACTTTTCCGGCTCAATATTATGTAAAAATCAACACCTATTTATTTCAGGCACTGTTTATAATGTATATGTTTTACAGATTTTTTGTTGATATCAGTTAATGCAGAACACTTCCTACGCAAATTCTGAATATTTTTGATCCTGATTAGGGTTATTAAAAAATTACAACGAAACTGATGCAATCCTCAAATTGAGGTACCGTTTTATCCAATGTTATACATTTGAAGGAGATCAAATTTTTACCAAATGTACACTACATGATAGCTTAGGTACTAGACCTACTTAATTCCATCTATTATGTATATTACAATATTAAAAAACACATCTTAGATTTTAATTTTTACAATTTTTTTAGTGAAAATGTTATTTTTTCTATAATTTAGTTGATTCTGCAATAAAGCTTAGGTCAATTACATAAGTATGGACTACTGCAAGTTACAGAAAAAAATTAGAGCATGCTTTATAAACTTTAGGAAATATTTGTACGTGAATTCTGAAAAATACAAATTGTGGGAAATTGCGGATGAAGATATGAGTCCAAACAAACTGTGCCTCAGAACATTCCTGGAACATAGTCGTCATCCTGCAGCATTTCTTTATCTTCAAGCTCCCTCTTGGCATTCCTTTTAGCACTTCTTGCTTCTTTGATAACTTGAAGAGCGCATCTTTCAGCTACATGCACCCGTTGTCTGTCACACGCAAGCAATTGATCTTCCTTATTAGAGCCACATTTCATGCCTAAATTTCTCAGGACTTCCAACCTTCCTATCACTCCATCATTGAAGCATATCACTGCATCTTCTACACCAACTTTTAATGTATTTAGTCCTACAAAAACATTCTTAGGTAATCTTTCCCATATGCAATGGTTGAATCTTTCATTTGTATTCTGAGCGCCCCCATGAAGACATTTACTAAGCAAAACAGGGTCACTCAGGTCTCTAAAAATTGGTTTTATTTCATCCATAACGGGCTCAGGAAGATAATGCTTATGATGGTATATTTGACCACTTTCATTTGCTTTTTGGTAACCACACCAAGAATCTGCTCCTTTAGGGCAAAGTCCGTGAACAAGGTGGTCATCTGTGGACAAATTATGAAAGTAGGTGGCCCATACAGCTTGTCTCAATGATGTAACATAATTCAGAGGTGCAGTTCATCTAATGGGCAGTTCATAATAACTCTGAAGAACGTCTATTTCAGTTTCTGTCAATCTGCCTCAGCCAGACAGAGATTTTCCATCAGACAGCAAATTTCCTTTCATTTCTCTTCGTAGCTCCCTCAGTGTAGCACCTATCCTCGTTTGCACATGTCCACAACACTCCAGTTTCGTTGCCGAGGTATCACCATAAACATTGAACTGATTAATTTTACTGAAAGCCTTAGAGTCCCCATCACCTAGGTACTTCGTGTATCTAACGTTATAAATGGGCACCGACCTCTGAAATATTTGTGCAGCTCCATCACATTCCATATCTCCACTGCAACCGTCATAATTCTTAAAACACTGATGTTCAATATGTCCTTCAGTGTTACCATGCCAGGTGTGGTAGTACTTACATAAGCACTCAACATCAACAACTTTTCCACTCTCCACAGAAGTAGCACTTACAACACAATTCAACGATTAATTTTGCCCATCTCTTTCTCCCTCTCACCTACACGATTGGCAATGTCACTAATTTCTAAATTTATATCGCTTTTATGAGCATCTTGCGTTTTTATACAGTCGCTTACCTTGCCCCCAAGTTCTGTCCGTATCTTATCCATTTTTTCTCCAAGATCTTTTTCCACTGATTCGATTTTTGATTTTGCAATTACAACTTCGTCTGTAATTTTCCCCATACCCATTCAGACACATTTTAATTTACCATCAATTGCTTTTTCAAGGTTACACATATTTTTTTCAACTTCGTTTTTCACGGTGGAACCTATTTCAGTTCGCATTGTACCCATATCAGTCCAAATTGTACCCATAAGTGTTTCAATTGTACTGATATTATTTGCCATTGTATTCATATTATTTCCCAATCCCTGGATCATTTGCATTAGCTGAGATATCATATCTCCCCCAAATTCATTCCCCTTGCCTGAATTCCTACTAGTTACACTTTAGTGCATAGATTTGGGAATAACAGGCTCACTTTTGTTTATAGAATTACTCATACTGGGTAACTGTTTTATATTCGCGAGATTTATAAATTGAACTTGAACTTCAGAGTCAAACACTATTTCTCTATTTGCACAGGCACGTATCTGATCTGAGATGGTCCCCTCTGCCATGGTGATGCCGTCGGTGTAGTGGAAGACGACACTGAAGACTGTCCTGGAGCACTTGAAGATGCTACCGTGGTACTGCTGTTGTACTGCATCTGCCTCTGGAGAAATCGCCTGATGTAGTTGTAGCTGCTGCCGGTTACCGCGTGTTCCAACCGTCTCCGATACCGCTGTCCGTTAAACGCGCTAACCGCTACTGTTCCCTGCACTCAACTTATTTAGACTCCGGGCCCCCACGATAATTGCCTTTAACGTGGTATATTAGGACCTCTATAAATAGCTTGTGTTAATTGAGAAAATTACTGCGTGATTTCACTGTTTCCACAAACCTCCTTGAGAGAAAAAAGCCGATCTCACTTTGTGTTTTGTGAGAGGTTCACTCTACATACATGTCTACTGGTTTTGCAAAGGCAATACACTTTGCATAGTACGCTGAATAGCAGAGGGCAAAGGAATTACCACTTTGCGGGACACAAATCCCGACGAGCCCACAATTGTGGGCTTTCAAAATAAAACTGATGAAATGTGGTGGCCCTCAGCCACGTACCCTCAGATTCAAAGTTGAAATATTGAAAGTTTTGGCTGGTTTCGTTGTCTAGGGGTTGGGATACGTAGTTGCCGCCTTACAGGCCAAATATTGCTGAGTCTACAGTATACAATCTACATATGAATCAAATGGTTGAAGGTTCCTATTACTCGGGAATTGCGAATTTTTAAATCAACATCGTAGTTTATAAATGAAAGATTGCAATTAAATAGAATCTGCGGGTACTATCTTAACGACTTTAAATGATGAGTACGATAGTAGAAATACTTTTTAGAATGCGGTATATTTCTGAAAAACACTTATTGGTGTAGATGGTCCATCAATTAAATAAAATATAAGTTGAATAACAGGGAAACAATAGATTTCTACTTCACGTATTTAGTTATGAATGACAATACATCCCGTGAGATATTCGCTTCTAAACGCATACTACGTCTCCACTGTAGAAACCACGGAAATTTCACACGTTCGCAAGTCGTCACTCCGAAGTATTTCTATCTCCCGCGATCATGCGCAAACCGCTCCCCACTCTGCAAGTCTTTCTCGCGACCGTGCGTCCGCCGTGCCGTATAGTCCCGGACTCCTCGTGTCCTGTGCGGCTCTCCCTCACGCCGCACTCTTCAGAACTCCCCTCCTTTTTTTTACGGACCTTGCTCCCCTCCATTCACTTCGGTAGTCGCCTCCCTTAGTAACGAGCGCTGTGATTGGCTATAGCACTCCCTCCATGTCTCCAAACCAACGTACACCGAGCGAGGTGGCGCAGTGGTTAGCACACTGGACTCGCATTCGGAAGGACGACGGTTCAAACCCGTCTCCAGCGATCCTGATTTAGGTTTTCCGTGATTTCCCTAAATCGCTTCAGGCAAATGCCGGGATGGTTCCTTTGAAAGGGCACGGCCGATTTCCTTCCCAATCCTTCCCTAACCCGAGCATGAGCTCCGTCTCTAATGACCTCGTTGTCGACGGGACGTTAAACACTAACCACCACCACCACCACCACCACCAACGTACACTCACAAACATATTTAAACACATACGAAATGCTGGATTTACATTTAAACAACTTGAAATTAAATAAATATTCCTATCGTTGGACCATAAACACGCTCTAACACACATTATTAGACACATAAACAAAATAAATAAATATGTATCAATGGAATGGAACAAAAGGTAGGCTAGTAGCCTAATGTATCTGTGCTTTCTAAAACACAGTAAATATTTAATAAATTTCAAATGCCTCTGAGCACTATGGGACTCAACTGCTTAGGTCATTAGTCCCCTAGAACTGAGAACTAGTTAAACCTAACTAACCTAAGGACATCACACACATCCATGCCCGAGGCAGGATTCGAACCTGCGACCGTAGCGGTCTCGCGGTTCCGGACTACAGCGCCCAGAACCGCACGGCCACTTCGGCCGGCATTTAATAAATTTCTTCGTGAATAGTATATATCGGATATAAACAAAGACATAGACAAATACATATATTTCTAAGCATACTGCTACCGCTTTTTCGTATCACTGTGGAGTACTTATGGCCAGCCATGATCGATAGTAATTGGCCACTTTGACCTCCAGTAACTCATGTACTATCAAGTTACATGCCTGTCATTCATACCAATTCAGATTTATACTAATAGCTTTCTAAATACACATCGATCGACAAAGTCGGATGAAATGTTTAGATTTTGGAAATTCGTTGCTGGGTGTTACTTGTATAATTTACAGTCAGATACTAAACTTTAAACTAATAAAGACATTGATAATCCGATTACACCATCAAAATTGTCGTGCAAATAATAGTAATGCACATGTTTCTTTTTGAGGTATCATGTTTCATCTGGCTACTATTACTTTCTATATGAACAGTGAAATGTCTGCCATGATGGATCACAAAGTCCGCCATCTTTGGCATTCTCAGCGTGTCTCCTGCATCGACACAGCGTCACCATGGAATTCCCAGCCACGATTGCTGCCGGGGCGTGGCCTGCCGAGGGGCCCCCGCGCAGCCACGCCAACTCCGAACTTTGAATATTTCCAGGGCGCCACAACTCACCCATTACCACACATAGTTGAGGGTTAATTAAAAGCAGAGTTACTACACTGTTTATGACACTAAATTATGAATCGTTACTTATCTCTCTTGCAGTTTATAACTGAAAATGCAGTGAGGTTTGGGCATTGCGAAGCTGGTTACAGTCGGTAAACGCTACAATATGCACGCCAACAAAACAATCACGAAAGAGATACAGCTAGGGAAATCTATCTCAGGAATACCAACTTCAGCACAACTTTTATTGAAGGTTTCGAATTTGAACGCATCAGCAGACAGGTCGTGTAAACGCATTCTATAATGCGGTATGTTAGGTTTGGGATATGATATGGAAATAAAGTGTAAAACACTTTTACACTGGTAATAATGTGAGAAGTTACATGCTGAAACATCCCATGACCGCGACTTGAATCTGATCTGTAAAAACTGGAACATTTATGCATCCCGGCTGAACCCGGTTGGGACAGGACTCCAAAAACCGGATCCTCCCCAGCCAAATCAGGCCGTCTGATAACTTTACATTATTTTGTCTAGTTCTTTATTAGGAACAACGAGAAGCCACCGACAATCCACGACCACATGCACCAAACCACCACTCCACCCAGCAGAGTTGTGTGGTGGCAAACCAATCATGCATGTGTACATTTTACTCCACACATCTGTGCCACAAATATAAAGTCTAGACGCTGCATTACAACGACTTACGTAAGTTTGTATCATTTATGTTCATAAAGATTTTTTACTCGTCATCGTTTTTTTGTATCTCTTGCCTACTTCTTTTAAACGTATTAATTGCGCAAACAATCACGTTGTTAAGCGCCTAAAACCCCAATATCAACAATCTGTTTCTTGTTTCCAAATGAAAAATGTCAAAACTAAATGCACATTTAATAGTGATTTTTAAAACAAATAACCTGTTTAAAAAAGAGAAAATCATGACTGGGGAGTAGTGTGCATGATTTTTTCGACGATAACTTCAAATGCAAATAAGAGTGGTTCTGACATAAATGGTCACTTAACCTAAAAAAAATTATAAAGATAATTCGAAACACCAGACTAGTACAGGGTGGAGCGCGGTAAATTGGTTTTTCATAATTCACGTTGTGGCGGCGCTGTTGGTCGAATAGAGGGAAGATTGGACGTCGTTTATAGTGACAGACGGGAGGGTTGTATTCCGTTGTTGTTCAGTTACGATAATGGAGTGGATACGCGAGGAGCGCTCATTTTGTGTTGAAGTGTATTTCTCGAATTCCCGCTCTATCATTGCAGTGCAGCGTGCTTTTCGTTTGCGATTTGCAGTATCCCCACGCGGACGTGTTCCTGGACGGCAATCCATTTTAAATTGGGTAAATGCGTTCAGAACAACAGGGGATGTGCAATCTGTACGAAGAGGATCTGAGAAAAGCGTTACAACACCAAAAAATCTCGAACGAGTTACAGCAGAAGTGCTGCAATCTCCGAAACGCTCAGCTCGGAAACACGCACTTGCTCTTCGCATTTCAAGACGTTCTCTCCACCGGATTCTTCATAATGAACTGAATTTTCACCAGTATAAAATGTGTGTGGTGCAGCAATTGTCAATACGAGATTATGTAACATGAAGAACATCTTGTGAAGACATGCATCCAACCATATCCCGTGACGCAAATGTGTTCTTTTCTGATGAGACACATTTTCACCTCAGTGGGTGTGTAAACAAACAGAATATGCGGTACTGGAGGGACACGAACCCCAGGCAAATTCACCAGAGACCCCTGCACTCGGACCACGTCACTGTGTGGTGCGCCATATCACGAATAGGCATCACTGGCCCTTACCTTTTCCAGGAAAATCGTCGTGCTGTAACTGTGAAATCGGATCGTTACTTAACTACGCTGCAAGAGTTTTTCCAGCCGATATTCGAGGCAATGCAATTACAGGATGTCTGGTTTCAACAAGACGGTGCCACTGCCTGCACACACGGCGGGAATTACCATGAATTTTCTGAGGCAAACGCTTCCTGGAAGGCTTATCTCTCGGATGGGGGATCTCAACTGACCCGCACGATCACCGGAATTAGCTCCATGCGATTTTTTTCTTTAAGTTTACCTGAAGTCAAAGGTGTATTGCAACCGTCCCAACACGCTGGAAGACCTACAGAACAATATTGAGGCTGAAACTGCAAGAGTACGAGAAGACATGCTTGAAAGAGTACATGAGAATTTCAGAAAAGGACTGCGGCAGTGTGTGGATTGTGAAGATAGACATTTGTCAGATGATGGTTCAAATGGCTCTGAGCACTATGTGACTTACCTTCTGAGGTCATCAGTCCCCTAGAACTTAGAATTACTTAAACCTAACTAACCTAAGGACATCACACACACCCATGCCCGAGGCAGGATTCGAACCTGCGACCGTAGCGGTCGCGCGGTTCCAGACTGAAGCGCCTAGAACCGCTCGGCCACTACGGCCGCCAGACATTTGTCAGATATACTGTTTAAACCATGTAATTAGAAACTTCCATTACCGTCCAACAGGAGAAAATAAACAATGTAGGTTTGTAAGTGTTCTTTTTTTTTTATTTCATTCCCAAATCAGCTACTTACCACGCTTCACCCACAGTTCAAACACACCACATTCTGTGACAAGCCGCGCGGGGTAGCCGTGCAGTCTTTAGGCGCCTTGCCACAATTCGCGCGGCTGCCCCCATTGAAGGTTCGAGTCCTCCCTCAGTTATGGGTGTATGTGTTGTTCTTAGCATAAGTTAGTTTAAGTTAGAATGTGAGATTAAGTAGTGTGTAAGCCTAGGGACCGATGACTTCAGCAGTTTGGTCCCACAGAACTTACCACAAATTTCCCTTTTTTTTCCTGTGATAAGACTAGATAGACCTGCCCCAGAAGAAAACCTGATTCATGCAGCCACACAGTTTTTCACCGAGTAATGTTTCCATAGCCAAATACGGCAAAAAAGAAACATGCTGTCGGCACGAAAGCTGCAGCTCTAGCGAAGAATTTGTTAAGCCCTCTATCACTCGGCAAAACGAAAAGTGATATAAAAGATGTGTATCTCATAAGCGCATTTGTCGATGTTATTAATTATGAAAACACTAAATCACCCACGTCATCATTCAGTGATTGCATCAAAATCGTATCACAGATCAATGATATCGAAAATATTGAAAATGAGACGTTCTACACAATTCCTTAGATTATTCTACAGCAACTACGGAAGCATAATTATACGTATCTGTCTACCTTCTCACAAAATTTGAAACGAGTCACACAAGGTGGAAGAATATAACTGGCGAGCATGAAAAAAAGTGTTTTCGCACACAAAATCCGAATGAAGTTTTGAAAGCAAGTTTTCAATTTATAAACACTCTAAATCGTTTCCGCACATTCAGTTCAAATACGAACAATTTTTACGTGCTACAATTACCTCAAGAACGGATAAGGATTGTTGGATAAAAATGTTTTAAATTTTACTTTATCCATTATCTACCTTCGCGCAAGGCTTAAGCTGATTCGAAAAACTAAATTTAAAGTGCAAAAGTTTTGCGCTTCAAAAAACTCTCAGAAAAACGTCTTTTTGCTAGTAATTTTTAACATAGAAGTGGTGCGCCCAAAATACTCATAAAAATAAAGCTGTTTTTTGAAAATGAGATTTGAATTTCATCCTAAGAACGCATTTTTTATTTGTTTGAATCACTTTAAGCCTTTTTCACGCATTCAGTTCACGTAAGAATGAATTTGGTGTGTTACATTTAACTCGACTTAAACCACCGTATTTTAATGACGCATAAATATTATTAGATATAAAATATCATTTTTAGTTTATCCATTTATCTACCATAGTCTAAATCTTTTACTGATTTGTACAAGTTTAAAATACAGAAGTGATGCGCCTCTCAGGCATGTATTTGCACATAAAATCAGAACGGTGCGCGTACAAATGGTGCCATTAGCTGAGCATTAACTTCAGCCCAATTAACATCTTTTGCAAGCTACAGTAACACAGATATTCGAATGGCTATACAGATTACCGCTGGTCCACGCTATACCAACAACCTATTCTAGCTGGAATAGGAACCGAGCATCAAGACCCCCCCCCCCCCCCCTTACCCCTGAAACCGTGATTGTGCTTGCGATCTTCTCAACCATATGTTGTAACGTTAACTACGTGTATAATGGGTGTGACTACTGCGATGTTTACAACATAGTTCTGATTTCAGATATGCTGGATAAGGCAGTATTCAAGTAGTTTACGTAATGGAATGGCTGTGTGCCGTCATGTCGCAAACCCACATTCATTAGGGCTTTCTCAGTTTCGTATATCTGTTGATATTTACCAGTATTTCATTACTAACCTTCCAATTAAGTCTGACTCAGCAGAATATTCGTTTTTCCAATTGAGAAGAAACCAGAAAAAATTTGTAACTTTTTAAACTGCTCAGCCAAATTTTATAGTAATTGTAAAACGAATACACATCGTCTTCAATATCAATAACTTCCAGTGATTATTTTTACTATCAGGTTTCATAATTGCCTCTTGATTTACTATCTGTACAAGTAGTAGCTGATATTTCCTTATAACAGTGAGAAGAAAATGGTTGATTTCATAAAACACAACCACTGTCTGGCTTTTGTTTCTTGTCTAGTAAACAACGTGTCTCACGTTCGTCTTCGTAACAAAAGCAGATGACATGCTAAGTCAGTGTCGCCTGCGTGCGAATTCAGGCTACATCAGCAACGAGGGAAGGCTGTTAGCAACGGTCGAGTACCTTCGATTTGTGTCGTTTCAGCTAGGCTCCTCACCAACCAACGCGCTGGATGTCTTCAAGGAGTGAGCGAATAGTAATCACTTATCTTTTCGGAAGTTCCAGACTTAAGTAGGGCCAGTACTCCTTAATCTTCTTTAGTGAAGGAATATTAGGAAACGGGAGTTCAGCACATCTGATTTTTCTTTGTCACCCTCAGTTCATCGATTCCAATTAAAAAGTGTGGAAACCGAAGTAAATTTCATTATCGCTGTTTTACAAGTAATTTCAAACGTTGTATTTAACTGTATGAATATGTATTTCGTCTTTTATTTTAGTTTGTTGTTGATATTGACACTTGGCGTTCATACCATGTAGCCATCACCGTACTATAGAGGTGAAATATTTGATTATTAAAAACAATGGATACTTATTCAGAGCACATAGACGGTAACAGATCATAACAACAACGATCAAGTTCCACAATGTTTCAGGGTTCATAACTTGTTACCACCTGTCGCCATATGAGGGTACGCCCAGCATTGTCGAACATAAACGTTTACGTGGTTCAGATGCTGTGGTGGGAGGCATAATGTTCCATGGGCGTATTGAACACCAATTCTCTGAACGCGATTCTCTCTTTGGTCAATGTTATTGTGAGACACGTTCACAGGGGTCTCTTCAGGGGTGCATTCGGCACGTATTTCGTTTGTATGGATGACAATGTGCGAACTTACCGTCTGTGATGATCACACACCCTATTAAGCATCATTTCCCGCCGTTTCTAATGTCCAGGAGACCATCATCAGTCGGGGTGACTTCACTGTAATTGTTATCTTTGAATAA
Source organism: Schistocerca americana (assembly GCF_021461395.2). Lineage (NCBI taxonomy): Eukaryota > Metazoa > Arthropoda > Insecta > Orthoptera > Acrididae > Schistocerca > Schistocerca americana. The sequence continues at coordinate 433,663,460 of NC_060122.1, forward strand.
AGTGTTACTTCTGTTCGTCTCATTGCATATTTCTTTCAGCTGCCTTTTATACTAAAGTGTAGCAGTTCAGTTTGACAGTGACACGTCATACGAAAGTTAGCTTCGTTCTTAAGCTTTGCATACCAGCCTGTATATTATTGAGGTAAAAAATAAACATATACTAATTTGTTCTTTAGTCACATTGCTACACAGTCTCCTCTTTAGCCGGCCGGTGTGGCTGTGCGGTTCTAAGCGCGTCAGTTTGGAAGCGCGTGACCGCTACGGTCGCAGGTTCGAATCCTGCCTCGGGCATGGATGTGTGTGATGTCCTTAGGTTATTTAGGTTTAAGTAGTTCTAAGTTCTAGGGGACTGATGACCTCAGTAGTTAAGTCCCATAGTGCTCAGAGCCATTTGAACCATTTTCTCCTCTTTATACGATGGATTCCATAACGCAAAAATAAGCATCGTCGTCTGAGAGTCCGTAAGTTTGGTATAGCAGCTCGCTCCCCAACCCCGTCCATCTCAAGAGTGTGACAGCGTGTAAAATATATTAGTTCGGCGACTAATACATCCTTTTCCAATACACTCTCAATGTGAGTATCTCACATGTGCATGTCATTTACCTTGGTGTTATCGTCTGATTTCCGCAATATTAGTCGTGTTATTATTGTAATCAGCATCAGTTTTAAGTTGACGCAAACATTAATGCCAGACGAAATTTCTTTCAGAGCTGTGGAGTCTGCTCTCTAGGTCTCTCTCAGACAGTGTAAGTTGTAAATCAACAGTTCGGTTTCTAGTCTCTGCCCAGTAAACTGTTTCAATCTGTCGCTGTCTGCCTCTGGTAGCTGAGTGGTCAGCGCGACGGAATGTCATACCTAACGGCACGGTTTCGATTCCCGGCTGGGTCGAGATTTTCTGCGCTCAGGGACTGGGTGTTGTGTTGTCATTATCACCGTCATTTCAGCCTCACCGACGCGCAAGTCGCCGAAGTGACGTCAACTCGAAATACTTGCACCAGGCGAGTGGTCTACCCGACGGGAGGCCCTAGCCACACGCCATTTCCATCTGTCGCTTTCGTTCAGTATTGTTGCTCCCTTACAGTCAAAATGAATGCTGCCGTGTTCTTAATTTACTGTGATAGGTATGCTGTGTGTTCGAACTGTTCGCAAATCACAAATACTTTCATGCTACAGGCCAGTTGCACGGGCTGATTTATCTTGAATACTCGTGGCAGTAGTGAAAGTATTTCTAAACAACGGTGTAAGCTAACTATTAAACAGACAACTTTCCGCGAATTGTATTGCCAACTGTGAACAACACTTACCGAAAAGCAATGTTATTTGCTAATGATTTCTGAAACTTTTTTGGAAAAATCGTTTCAATTATTTCGTTACGGTGTGAAACTAAAAAGTTTCGGAGGAATCAGTAAACCTACAATAAAAATTACTGTAACAGCCGTACCCGTAGTTGAGCGACTGACGAACATACAAGGAGGTAACAGTAACGAAGTCTACAGGTTGTTCGGAACTTCTAGGACGTGTAGAGAGGAGTGAGTACCATATTTTGAATAGGAGCCCATGTCCGGAAACGTACCGTTTCCCTCCTTCAGGTATGTAGCGACTCCTCGTCTGCTGAGGGAAAAAAGTCTCTTAATTGCTTGTTCTGGTACGCAATAGGATAGACAGGTTTTAACTCCTACAGACTGCTTCTTGTGAGGTCGTATGCAAACTTTAATTTACGAGATTCCTGTAGAGATAGAAGAAGACCTGCGGGCACGAATTCCGGCTGCTGCACTGGAAACTGAAGAGACATCGACCCACTTTGTAAAGCATCAGTACTGTTCTGTACGTACAGTACGCTGGGTTCTTTTTTGTTTTGGAATAATGTAACCATGTTATGTCTAAGTGTTAATACAATCAAATGGGCTTAAGTGGTAAGTGGATGTTTCGTTATTTTTCCTTTCGAATTGTTACCTAATAACTGTATCGCGTCGTGCCTAATTCAGTTCCACAAGCAGAAGTGGATGAGTTACAGCTCTGAATTGAAACAGTAGTAGAACGGAAACGGTAATATTCAAAATATTCTGTGCTCACTCCCTTCTACAAGTCCTAGAAATTTGTAACGGGAATTTCCGAACAGCCTGCATAACTGAAACGCACAATACGTCGTTACCTCATTCTTAATAGTAGTTCTCCTCGTATTCGTTTCTGTCAAATGAGAAGAAGCGCTACATTAACAACATTATCTTATGACTATTTTCAGAATAAATCAACAGCAGTGAATGTTGAAAGAGAGTTAAGAAGGAAACAAGAATTTTGATACTATATTCAAAGATGTGAATATACAAAAATAAGCGAAAAATATCTTGCACCAAAGAAAATGGTCAAGGCACGTAACCTGAGAACCATAGAGTAGTTTCTAGTGTCATATCTCTGGTTTCAAGGAAAAAACAATGTAAACGAAAAAATTGAAACAGTGAAAATATTGCTCAACTCATATTCCCCACACCAACAAAATTTTTCGTAACGTTTTTCTCAATTCAAGTACATAAAATTCTTTTTTATTCTTCAGCTTTAGTCACCAAAATAGTCAATATGGTAAGTTTATTGAAACAATTACTGTAAAATCAAGTTGTGACTGCTACTTGGCGATTTCTATAATACATAACTTCAATTTACTTTCAGAGGGAATGCATTTCAATACACATTGGCCAAGCAGGAGTGCAGATGGGAGATATGTGTTGGGAGCTCTATTGCCTAGAACATGGTGTGACGCCTAATGGCACCATGAAGATTACAGACAGCCAGTCGAATTCAAATAACTGCCACAATTCGTTCTTCTCTGAAAATGAAGCCGGGAGGCACAGTCCGAGAGCCATCATGTTGGATTTAGAACCTACGGTCATAGGTAATGATCAAATCTCTTTTCCCCCGCTCTGTTTCCTAAACCGCGCGCGCGCCTGTGTGTGTGTGTGTGTGTGTGTGTGTGTGTGTGTGTTGATTCACGGGTGGATAGGTTGTTGGGGTCAACATGTTGTTCATGATATTTGTCGCACGTTCCCTACGTTACTGGTCAAAGCCGACGACTGGTATCCGATTGTTGGGCACTGATATACGTATGCTTTTTCTTCGTCTCTTTTTCTCTCATAAGCTAAATCGTTGGGTCTAAAACAATATGTGTCCACTTTTGCCACATTTTTGACTCAGTAACCTCCAGTATAATAATAGTGAACCGATGTATATACTGCGAAATTAAAAATAAGAACCATACTCTCACGGATCAAGAATACTACAGCATAAAAAACTACCTTTTTTAAAAAAACATTCATGGTAACAGGTGAAAGGGCTTTCTGTTCAGATTTTAATGGTCTCCCTTGACAAAATATGCGCAGTCAAGCAAAAAGTCGCACAAACGTCTATCGCAGAAGCTATGATTCAAAATAAGGCAGATCACAGTTCTCGCCAAAGGGAATACGTCTGTAGTTCCATGGGCAACGTGGTCATAAGGGACAGAGAACGGTAGCGGTTGGAAATGGGTGGGTAACAATATCAGACTAATCGAAGAAATCATCTCAGCGTACACCTAAGCGCTTAATGGAAATCTAAATGGGGATTGCCGGATGGGAATTTGAACTCCGCAACTCCCGACTACGGGTACAGTGTTTGAATTACTGCACCTCCTCCATCAGTAGTATCCCCAGAATGTTCAGAACTGCCTACTGCAACAATCGGTACTAAATAGAAGATATAAAAAGTGTACAAAAAGATTCAAGGATATATCCAAAGCCGGTATTTAACTATGTTAGTAATTAGTTATGCTATCATCCTCAATCCAGATCTGTTTTATTCTTACGATAATTTACCGTGGTTACTATTTAGTCCTTCTTATCTTTGTGTTGATAAATACCTAGAAGATCTGTTGTAATTCGTTTTACGTTTTCTCAGATATATTAAGACCCCATCTTCAAGAAAATACTTTTTTTTTCCTGTCGTATGCCGCGCTTTCTGTCATAAGGAAGTTTATTGTTGACATACAATGATTGTAATTGTCGTGATATGTCTGTTTGTCTTTATGTGTGGAGCTCCTCTCAAAGTTCCTTCTACAATGTATTTTTTCCATAATCTTGCCGAAACATAAGGCTTCACACCATAACTGTTCACCATTTGTTACACAGTTTTGAAAACAAAATATATCTTGTCATGTCACGTATTGGCTGATCTCTGATTCCATACAGATAATAAACTCATCGTAAAACATACCTAATAGGAAAAGAAGGCTCATGATTACTATTTCTGTCTTATGGCACGAAGAAGCTCTATGATATCGTTAGCACTTTCCACAAGTTATAAAACGTAAGATGATTCAATTATTAAATATATATGTATATTGTTTTTTAACTATGTAAGTTTTTAATTTAAAAATACCTTATTCCTCTCACCGACTTACCAGTATTCATATTATTTTGCCAGCAGAAGTAGCTTGAACTTATTAAAGACGATACTTAAGTTTTGCCTCCAGGGCGCTCACGTGTCACAAAGTCCCCCACCCCGTTTTACATGAAACCCTGAGTGAAGTGGCGCCAAGTTTAAGACATTGGACTTGTATCCTGGAAGAATAGGATACAACTCTTCGTTCATCCATTTAGGTTTTTCGGGATTGCTCCAAATCGCTGATGGGAAAAGTAATTATTCCTTCAAAAGGAAACAACCAATTTCCTTCCTCAATCCAATCTTACGCTCCCTCTCTGATTATCTAGTGGTCGACGGGACACTGAACACTAATGTCCCTTATCTTTTCCAAGATGAAACATGAACACCACAAATCTCCACTTTCTTTTCTGACTCAGTGTTTTCCAAACCACGATGGCTCTCAGTTTCTTCTGCCTCTATAGCCTAGGTCGTTAAAGCACTCGATTCGAAGGCAAGCGGTTCGACTCCGGACGAGAGAAGAAATTTTCACATTTAGTGTTTGGCAAGCAAGCAGAAAACACATGATAGGATTAAGTTACCAATCGCCAGATTATTTATCAACATCGTGGATTAAATCTCATGCCCCTGTACAGTATCTTACTAGCCATGCCAACAGCAATAGGAGCACCTCACTTCACTGCACGCGAACTCAACGACCACCACCCATACTTCTTCCTTTGCTCGTGTCAAAAGTACCAAATAAAAGCAGATATTGAATACAGAGAATATGAAATACACGTGGACAAATTATTTACCTGATAAGCTGTTGTTGTTGTGGTCTTCATTCCGAAGACTGGTTCGATGCAGCTCTCCTTGCTGCTCTGTCCTATACAAATCTCTTCACCTCCGAATAACTACTGCAACCTACATCCTTCTAAATCTGCTTACTGTATTCATTTCTTGGTCTCCCTGTATGATTTTTGCCCCCCACACTTGTCTCCAATACTAGACTGCTGATCCCTTCATATCTCAGGATGCGTCCTGTCAACAGATCCCTTCTTTTGGTCAAGTTGTGCCATAAATATGTTGTCTCCTCAATTCTGTTCAGTACTTCCACACTAGTTACGTGATCGACCCATCTAATCTTCAGTATTCTTCTGTAGCACCATATTGAGTACAGAGAATATGAAATATACGTGGACAAATTATTTACCTGACAAGCTATTGTTGTTGTGGTCTTCGTTCCGAAGACTGGTTCGATATAGCTCTCCCTGCTCCTCTATCATATACAAGCCTCTTCACCTCCGAATAATTACTACAACTCACATCCTTCTGAAAATGCTTACTATATTCATCTCTTGATCTCTCTGTACAACTTTCCCCCCCCCCCTCCCCCCACACACTTCCCTCCAATACTAAATTGGTGTTCCTTTCATATCCCAGGAAGCGTCCCGTTAACCGATCCCTTCTTTTAGTCAAGTTGTTCCACAAATATCTTGTCTCCTCAATTCTGGTCAGTACTTCCACATTAGTTACGTGATCGAGCCCGTCTAATCTTCAGTATTCTTCTGTAGCACCACATTTCGAAAGCTTCTATTCTCTTTTTATCTAAACTATTTATCATCCTTGTTTCACTTCGATACATGCCCACGCTCCGGACATATACCTTCAGAAAAGACTTCCTAACATTTAAATCTATATTCGAAGTTAAAAATTTCTCTTCTTCAGAAATGCATTTCTTATCATTGCCAGACTACGTTTCATCTTCTCTCTACTTCGGCCATCATCAGTTATTTTGATACCCAAATAGAAATCTCATCTACGACTTCACCTTTCTCGTCTCCTTATCTTGGCTCTGAGCACTATGCGACTTAAATTCTGAGGTCATCAGTCGCCTAGAACTTAGAACTAATTAAACCTAACTAACCTAAGGACATCACACACATCCATGGCCGAGGCAGAATTCGAACCTGCGACCGTAGCGGTCCCTCGGCTCCAGACTGTAGCGCCTAGAACCGCACGGCCACTCCGTCCGTCCGTCTCCTTATCTGATTCCCTTAGCGTCATCTAATGTAATTCGACTACATTCCATTATCTCTGTTTTGGTTTTGTTGATATTCATCTTATATCCTCCTTTCCATTCCATTCAACTGATCTTCCAAATCCTTTGTCTCTGACAGAATTATAATATCATCGGCAACCTCAAAGTTTTTCTTTCGTCTCTCTGAACTTTAATTCCTGTTCTAGATTTTTCTTTTGTTTCAATGTACGTATTGACTAACACCGGGGATAGGCTACAACCCTGTCTCACTCCCTTTTCAACCACTGCCTCTCTTTGATGCTCATAGACTTTTATAACTGTCATCTGGTTTCTGTACAAGTTATAAATAGCATTTCTCTCCCTGTATTTTCCCTGCTACCTTCAGAATTTCAAAGAGAGTACTCCAGTCAACATTGTCAAAAGCTTCTCTAAGTATACAAACGCTAAAATGTAGTTTTGCCTTTCATTAACCTGTCTTCTAAGATAAGTCGTAGGGTCAGTATCGCCTCGCGTGCTCCTACATTTCTCCGGAATCCTAACTGATCTCTGAGGTCGGCTTCTAACAGTTTTTCCATTCTTCTTTAAACAACTCATGTTAGCATTTTGCAACCACGACTTATTAAACTGATAGTGCGGTAACTCTCATACACTATGTGATCAAAAGTATCCGTACACCTGGCTGAAAATGACTAACAAGTTCGTGGCGCCCTCCATCGGTAATGCTTTAATTCAGTATGGTGTCGGCCCACCCTTAGCCTTGATGACTGCTTCCACTCTCACAGGCATACGTTCAATTAGGTGCTGGAAGATTTCTTGGCGAATGGGAACCCATTCTTTACGGAGGTGTTCTATAGGATTCAGGTCAGGACCCAGTGCAGGCCAGTCCATTACAGGGATGTTACTGCCGTGTAAGGATTCCACCACAGCCCGTGCACTATGAACAGGTGCTCAATGGGGTTGAAAGTGCAATCGCCATCCCCGAATTGCTCTTCAACAGTAGGAAGCAAGAAGGTGCTTAAAACATCAATGTAGTCCTGTGCTGTTATAGTGCCACGCAAAACAACAAGGAGTGCAAAAACACGACCACATCACAATACCACCGCCTCCGAATTTTACTATTGGCACTACACAGGCTGGCAGATGACGTTCGCCGGGCATTCACCATACCCACACCCTGCCATCGGATTGCCACATTGTGTACCGTGATCCGTCACTCCACACAACGTTTTTCCACCGTTCAATCGTCCAACGTTTACGCTCCTTACATCAAGCGATGCCTCGTTTGGCATTTACCGGCATGGCGTGTGGCTTATGAGCAGCCACTTGACCATGAAATCAAAGTTTTCTCATTTCCCGCCTAACTGTCATAGTACTCCTAATGCAGTCTGGAATTCCTGTGTGATGGTCTGAATAGATATCTGCCTATTACACATTGTCACGCTCTTCAACTGTCGGCGGTCTCTGTCAGTCAACAGACAAGGTTGGCTTGTACGTTTTTGTGATGTACATGTCCCTTCATGTTTCCACTTCACTATCACATTGGAAACAGTGGACCTAGGGACATTAAGGAGTGTGGAAATCTCGCGTACAGACGTATGACACAATTGACGCCCAATCACCTGACCACATTCGAAGTCCGTGAGTTCCGCAGAGCGCCCCATTCTGCTCTCTCACGATGTCTAATGACTACTGAAGTCGCTGATATGGAGTACCTGGCAGTAGGTGGCAGCACAATGCACCTAATATGAAAAACGTCTGTTTTTGGGGGTGTCCGGATACTTTTGATCACATGTGTACCTCTCTGCAACTGCTTTCTTTCGAATTGGAATTACAACAATCATCTTGAAGTCTGAAGATCTTTCGCCTGTCTCATACATCTTGCACACCAGAATGGAACAGTTCCGACGGACGATAGTCTACCACCAGAGTCTTGTTTCGACCTAGATCTTTCAGAGCTCTGTGAACTGCTTCTCGCAGTATCATATCTCCCGTCTCATTTTCATCTACGTCCACTTCTCTTTCTATAATATTGTTTTCGATTTCATCTCCTTTGTATAAACACTCTATATACTCCTTCCACCTTTCATTTTTCCCTTCTTTGCTTAAGACTGGTTTACTGTCTGAGTTCTTGATATTCGTACAACTCCTTCTCTTTTCCCCAAAGGCCTCTTCAATTTTCCTGTAGTCGGTATCTGTCTTTCCCTTAGTGAAATATGCCTCTAAATCCTTACATTTGTCCTCTAGCCGTTCCTGCTTCGCCATTTGCACTTCTTGTCAGCCTCATTTTTTAAGCATTTGTGCTCCCTTTCGCCTGCTTCATTCGCCGAATTTTAAAATTTTCTCCTTTCATCGGTTAAATTCAATATCTTCCGTGTTATCCAAGGATCTCTACTACGCCTTGTCTTTTTACTTACCTGATCATCTGCTGCTTCAAAATTTCATGTCATTCGTCTTCTGCTGTATTCCTTTCCCCTGTGCTAATGAACCGTTGCCTAATGCTCCCTCTGAAACTCTCAACAACCTCTGGGTCTTTCAACTTATCCGGGTCCCACCACGTTAATTTCCTAGCTTTTTCCAATTTCTTCAGTTTTCATCTACAGTTCACAACCAATAAACTGTGGTCAGAGTCAACATCTGCCCCTGGAAATGTCTTAAAATTTAAAATCTGGCTCCTAAATCTCGGTCTAACCATTATATAATCAATCTGAAACCTTCCGGTGTCTCCAGGCCTATTCCACGTATGCCAACTTCTTTTATGATTCATAAACCAAGTGTTAACCATGATTAAATTATGCTCTATACAAAATTCTACCAGGCGGCTTCCTCCTTCATTCCTTTCCCTCAGTCCATATTCACCCACTATTTTTCCTCCTCTTTCTTTTCCTAATATCGAATTCTAGTCCCCAATCAGTTAAATTTTAGTCTCCTTTAACTATCTGAATAATTTCTTTTATCTGATCGTACATTTCTTCAATCTCTTCATTATATGTGAGCTAGTTGGCATGTAAACTTGTGCTGCTGTGGTGGGTGTGGGCTTCTTGTCTATCTTGGCTATGATAAGGCATTCACTGTTGCTGTTCATAGTAGCTTATCCGCATTCCTATTTTTTTATCATTATTAAACCCACTCCTGTAGTGTCCCTGTTTGACTTAGTATTTATAGCCTTGTATTCACCTGACCAGAAGTACTGTTCCTTCTGCCACCGAACTTCACTAATACCTATTACGTCTAACTTCAATCTATCAATTTCCCTTTTCAAATTTTCTAACCTACCTGCCCGATTAAGTGATCTAACATTCCACGCTCAGATCCGTAGAATACCAGTTTTGTTTCTCCTGATGACGACATCCTCCTGAGTAATTCCCGCCCGGATATCTAAATAGGGGACTATTTTGCCTCCGGAATATTTTACCCAAGAGGATGCCATCATCATTTAACCATACAGCAGAGGTACATGTCCTCGGTAAAAATTATGACTATAGTTTCCTCTTGCTTTCAGCCGTTCGCAGTGCCAGCACAGCAAGGACGTTTTGGTTGATATTACAAAGCCAGATCAGTCAATCAAGCGGGCTATTACTCCTGCAACTACTGAAACTTCATAACCAAATGGCAATTCTTCTTCCTTTCTCATATGTTCCGCGTGTTCAGGATACTCTTGTTTCCATAGTTCACTCCTGGTTTTTCTGGGATCTCATTGAAGCAGAGCAGAATACTGCAAGAAACTCATTCTGGACTTCAGACGAGCTCAGGGTGACCGATGTTCATGAACGGGATGTGCTGAGATGTCACAAACCTTTTGCCGCTCTATATTAGCGGCCACTTCACGTCTGATATCGGGCAGGGCTCTGTCTGCAAATGATACAGCCTCTGGGTTGGTGTTGGTTTCAAGCAGCCTGTGTATTCTCTACAGGTTCCATTCAGGGCAATATTGACAGTTTACATGAGAAGATTTATGCCTCACAAGACTAGCATATTCAGTAGCAGAGTGCTGGGACACTTACTCTTACTTTATGAGGCTCGACACCCATCCAGACTCAGTTACCTTATGAAGGAAAAATGTGTGTGATAAAACCTTTTCCCTGATGTTGATGTTATGTGTCTTGAAGGTTAGAGAGCGGTCCAAGGTAATGCCATGGTAAACTGGAGCATTACAATGTTCCAATTGTTTTTCTTCCCAAATCACACGCAGCTTCCGGCAGACTTATTTGTTCTTCAAATTAAAGGCGCAAACTTTGCTTTTCACTGGATTTGGCTGGAGATGACTTTCCTCATAGTAGTCTCAAAGCACTTCAAGGGCAATGCTGAAGTTTTGTTCCACAGTCTCAAACTTTATACTCTGAGTTACCAGGGCCAAGTCATCTGCATACAGGAAGCTCTTTTCTCATTTGGCTTTTGGTTACGTAAGCCCCACAGCCACACGTTAGTGTTGTCTGTTAATTTCGAATACGTTATTTATAGGTTATTCTGAGATTCTGAGATACGCTGTCATCAACATCCTCCTTAGCCATTCTACATTCACTGCTGGACAAAACGTCTCCTACAGACTTCTCCATGCGTCATGGTCACCACGTACATGCAGCCGGTTTGCTCCAGCATGTTCACTAATGTTATCTACCAGCCTTATATTGATTGAGTAGTCGTCACCGTGCTGAATTCCAGCACTACGAAAAAACTTCTCGGTACGTCTACCGTAAATGTTCTAAGTTACATGTCCTTCCCCACTACATGCCTTTCGTTACAGTCATAATTATGACTTTCATTCCAGTTTGTTCCCTCATAAATTGCTCAGTTTTCCTTTACTCTTGACAAATCTCAAGAGGTATCTCTCCACTGTCCGCTGTTCAATCCTCGGTTGCCGGTGTCTCGCTGCCATAAACCAGAACTGGCCGCACGCTGACAGTAATCATTCCTTTTAATATATGCTGCCTTACGAACAAAGTGAACCACCCAGAAGACATGGTTGGATGTCAGTGTAGCTTCCTACATGTAAACATCATTGATGGGTATGTAAATGATTAGAGCTGCAGTTCTCTGTAACATGTAGAACGGCAAACAAAGTGCGTTAATGTTGTTAATGTTTAGTGTTGTTACCAGGCCTGATATGGTTTCATATAATGGACCTGAACGGCGTTAGATATTGAATGATCACTATGAAGAACACGGAGATGCCGCCTTCTAATGTGAGATAGCGTTATCATCACCTGATGGAATAGGAAAGGGGCCTCATTATGAGTCTCTATCTGGGTGGTTGGTCGAATTGTGCGATACCCATATTTGTGGGATCTTCGGCTGTGACAGTGACCCAATGTTGGACTGCATGGCAATGGACTGCATGACAATGTGAGGACAGAAATACTCGTCATTAACGTTCCGGTCGATCACATCTGACCACCACAAGGGAGGATCGCCCTACTGTGCACCAAACGCCAACCTCCAACTCCAGAAACCAAGATGTGGGGAACTATTGGATACGATCACAGGACTGATTTGGTAGTTTTTTGAAAGATGATGTGAAAGGATGACGATCTAATAACATCGCTGCAGCATTATGTGTCATCTCGCATCATTCGTCAGAGACCATAAACCGTCCTACTAGAGAATTATTGTCCCATGCGTAGGCTGCCGTCAAGATTGCAACACAGATGGCTGCTTCTGGAGAGATGCCATGACTGAATCAGTGTATGCATCAAAACTATGAGGAGTGCAACGCCGTACTGACAAGTAGGATTATACTGCCAAGTTCTTTGTAAAATTGACTCTATTTTGTAATCATTACACATCATCTCAAACTGTGAAGTTTCGTTTCTTCCTCCCTTTGTGAATGCTTCACTTTTTTGTCACGCAACGCATATATAAAGACAGTCTCGAAAATTGTTTTTTACAGACAGTATTTTCGTCCGTTTTTACTTACCTTTTTATTTTATTTTCCTCTTTTTCCAGCCGTTTTCTAGCACGCTAAATACAAAACTAATCAAATGGCTCTTTGACTAATTGTTAATTAGTACTACAGTAACGGAAATGGGAAGTGTTACACTTGAACACCTTGACCAAACTCTACCAAACTGACACTCTATCTTGTCCATTTCTGTGGGATACGTTGACTGAAGTTTCATACTTATACGAGTTTATTTTCAGTACACCAAAACGCTACGCCTAAAGATGATGAATGGTTGAGTACATGGTGCCTATTGAGTGTGCCTAACGTTGGGCCACAACACAACTTGCCCAGGGGTCGGGAATGTGCAGTTTATCGCCATCTTTCGGACTTTGAGAAAGATCGAATCATTGGCCTGAGGGGCCTGGAAGTATCATACGGACATATCGCACAGGCATTTGACTGTAGTGCCATAACTGCAGAACAAGTGGTGACTAGTTGGACTGGGGATAGCACTGTGGCAAGAAGAGTAGGCGTAGGTCCTTCCAGAAGGGCTCACCACGACTAGATTGGCTCTGATGAGTAGATGGGTGACACAGTTGAAATTCGGGCAAAGGTTACAGGCGGTGTCACCATGAGCAGTCAGGAGCAGATTGCTGTAAGCTGGTTTGAGATCTCGAATTGATATGTGTCGCTTACCACTGACACCGTACCACAGACAACAGAGATTTGCAACATACAGACCCAGGATCAACTGGGATACTGAGTGCCCTCGTGTGATGTTCAGCGATGAGTCTCACCTTTATCAGTGATAGCCAGATTAATGCCAACCTTCTGTAGACGATCTGATATAAGATTCCAGGGATCAGCGATTCCCTCCAACTCCAGAAGCCAAGATGTGGAGAATTATTTTTCAAGGAAGATTCCGTGTTCGCCAGTATATGGAAATAATGGTACAGTCTGTTGTCGTACCCTTCGTGACAAAGACACCAAATGGCATATTCCAGCAGGATAATGCAAGGCCCCACACAGCAGTTCGCACCACAAATGCATTGACTAGCCTGCCTGGCAGCTGATTTCTCACCCATAGAGCATGTCTTGGATGTAATGGGCAGTCGTATGCTTTCATATCAGTCTGCAGCTGTCAGTCTATATGAAACGACACAGCATGTGTTTCTGGTATGACAAGGAAAACCTCCAAGATGAGAGGCCATATACTTCCAAGACACAACGAATACAAGAGTGTATTTGTGATCCGGGAAGTCACACCTCATGGTGATCTGGTGAGGAAAATCAGTTTCCAATTGGAATGAAAGTTTAATACCCTGTATTTGATGACCACCACCACTAAGTTAGATAAATGTTGGACTGACGCTTAATGGTGAAATTTTATTTCCGTCAATGTCTTTTTTTAATTTCGATGCTTTGATTGAGCCTTATTTTAGTGTTATGGTAATTGAGTTTCAGGCATGCTTCACAATCATATTCTGTTAAGTTCTACCATTCGTCACTGAAGTTCCCTGCACTGCAAACAAATTTATGTATCGTACGTACCATGATGTGCAAAACTTAAGGACGAAAGTAACTTTCGGGTGATGTGTCACTGCTAAGTAACATACCTCGATGGAACTTAAACCGTACATAGAAAGAATCGCTAAAGTATAGCACAGAACGTAACTGAAAGAAATACACAATGAGACGAAAAGAAATGCCACTTTTATTCACAAGCAATAATTACACTAAAGTCACTGCGATTCATGATGGTCCCCTGGATATTACAAAAGGCAGCACATGGTTCTTAATAGTGTGTGTGATCACCACAGACTGCAGTGCATGCTCTGCAACATGCTCCCATGCTGGACAAGATTGGTCAGAAGTTCTTGAGATAGAGCGTTCCATTCTTCCACCAGCGAAGCTGACAACTGCTGGATGGTCGTTGGTGCATGTGGACGTCCTGCAGTACGTCTCCCCAATGTTTCCCATACGTGCTCGAAGTAATTTGAGCCTGGGGAAGGGGCAGGCCAATCTATTCGCCGAATATCGTCTGGTTCCAAAGACTCCTCCACGTGCGAAGTTCGATGTAGTAGCGCATTGTCATTCAAAAATATAAAGTTAGTGCCGAATGCACCCTTGAAGAGAAGCACATGAAGAAGCAGTACAGTATCATTCGAGTGTGCTGTGTTCAAAGATTGGAGGCCAGTACGCCCACAAAACATTATGCCTCTCCACACCATAACAACAGGACCACCAAAACGATCATGTTCGACCATGCTGGACATGGAACGCGTAATACACCCAGGAACATTGTCGAACATGATCGTTTTGGTAGTCTAGGTATTATGGTGTCTAAATAAAGTAACAAAACAGTAAATAAATACCATTGTGTGCATAGTATGGCCACATACAGAGTGTTCTAAAATTCCACTTACAAACTTCTAGGACTTATAGAGGGAAGTGAGTAGGCAATACGAGGGGCGTTTGAAAAGCACGTGCACAAATAAAAACTACTTACGTGTTTGGGGTAAACCTTTTTTATTTTTCGACGTAGTCATCTTTTAGACTTATACACTTCGTCCAGCGCTGTTCTAATTTGTTGATTCCTTCCGAATAACAGGAATTGGTTCAAAATGGTTCAAATGGCTCTGAGCACTATGGGACTCAACTGCTGAGGTCATTAGTCCCCTAGAACTTGAAACTAGTTAAACCTAACTAACCTAAGGACATCACAAACATCCATGCCCGAGGCAGGATTCGAACCTGCGACCGTAGCGGTCTTGAGGATCCAGACTGCAGCGCCTTTAACCGCACAGCCACTTCGGCCGGCAACAGGAATTGGCCAAGTCTGCAAAATAGCTATTAGTTGCTGTAATCACCTCCTCATTTGAATAAAATCTTTGCCCCGCCAGCCATTTCTTGAAATTGGGGAACAAATAGTAGTCTGAGGGAGCCAAGTCTGGAGAATAGGGGTGATGTGAAACGAGTTGGTATCGTATTTCCCTTAATTTTGCAACCACAACTGCTGAGGTGTGTGCTGGTGCATTGTCGTGATGGAAAAGGACTTTTTTGCGGTCCAATTGCCGGCGTTTTTCTTGCAGCTCGGTTTTCAAACGGTCCAGTTATGATGAGTAATATGCACCTGTAATAGTTTTACCCTTTTCCAGGTATTCGATGACGATTATCCCTTGCGAATCCCAAAAGACAGTCGCCATAACCTTTCCGGCTGAAGGACTGGTCTTCGCCTTTTTTGGCGCAGATTCTCTCTTGGTAGCACATTGTTTAGATTTTTCTTTGGTCTCAGGAGTATAGTAATGTATCCATGTTTCATCCACAGTGGCGAAACGATGCTTAAAGTCCTGCGGATTCTTCATGAACAGCTGCAAACCATCCTTGCTACACATCACACGACTCCGTTTTTGGTCAAGCATGATCAATCACGGAATCCATCTTGCAGATAACTCTCTCATGTCCAAATGTTTATGCAAAATATTATGTACTCGTTCATTCGAGATGTCCACAGCACTAGCAATCTCACGCACCTTAAATCTTCCGTCATCCATCACCATATCATTGATTTTATCAACGATTTCTGGAGTCGTAACCTCCACGGGGGGTCTAGAACGTTCAGCATCACTTGTGCCCATATGGCCACTCCGAAAATTTTGAAACCACTTATAAATTGTTCTAATCGAAGGTGCAGAGTCACCATAATGTTTATCAAGCTTCTCTTTAGTCTCCTGAGCCGTTTTGCCTTTCATGTTTGATCACCACACGAAATTCTTCTTCGTCCATTTTTCCACAATCGCTCGACTTCCTTGACGTACACGAATGCCAAACACAAAGAAATAGACCAATATGGCTGAAACTTGGTGTGCGTTCTTTGCAAAGATGCTACTAACTGAACACGACCTCGATATGCGCCGGTGCTGCCATCTCTCGGACTTTGCACGGACTTTTCAAATGCCCCTTGTATTCTGAACTGGATCCCATGTACGGAAACGTACCGCTTCCGTGTTAGAGCCGTTTGAAAATATGTTTGCTAGGTAGGTTTGGAATAGACTGGTCATGATGGGGGTGCTTAGGTCGGAGCAGATGATGTCATCTAACGTCTATCCTACCTCTCTGACCTTGTTCGAGCCTCTTTCACATGTTTGTGAGTGTTAGAGCAACGTGGTTGAGTACAAGTTTGCAAGATTCACCAACAGGATATTCCTGTATGGCGACGTTCACAGTAATAGAAGTGCTGCTCGTCGCTTATATCAATACCGTTACCCACAGCATCTGACTCCACTGCACATCCTTTACGCCACAATTATGCAATGGCTTCGAGAATTGGGTATGTCCACCATCAGCAAGGATGATTGTGGTGGTCCAAGGAGAGGCGGCACACCCGAATTGGTTTGACTGTTAACTATAGTGTTTATTAAAACTCATTAAGTTTCCTTTTTGTTTCTTTGCTTATTAATGAGTGCAGCTGTAATACAAGTGATGTACTGGGTCACACGTAGTAATGGTTGTAGCATGGAAACGGGCTCCAATTCAAAATATTATCTACTCATTCCCTTCTACAAGTCCTATAAGTTTGTAAGGGGAATTTTAGAGCATCCTGTATATATTATTGTTATTATTATTATTATCATTATTATTATCTGCATCGAGACCCTGTAGGATCATACAAAGCATTCTGCCTCATTTCAGCATTATTTCTGATCTTCTATGATTCTCTCTTTTTTTTTCTCCATAAAGTCTCTTTCTATCCTCAGTCCACATTGTTCCTGGTTCCTTTTCGGACGTCATTCTCTGACCTAACATTCCACTTGTATATCTTGTTTCAGTATATGTTTCTATCATGAATTTCTATTGGATCGATTTGTGCTATGGTACTGTTGACTTGAGGCCTAGTATGTATGTCAGAATTCTGGTGGTGAGCCTTTTTGGTAGTAGCGGCTGATGTGCCATAGAACTTAAACCTTCTTTTTCAACATCAAAGCAATTACTATGAGACATTCTAAAATAAAAGCAAATATTATTTTCAACGATAATGTAAGTTTTGTAAAAGACACCCCACATTATTTCTTACGAAATCATTAACATGAAACATCACAAAAAGAATGGTGTTGGTTGCATCGCAATACGTCAAATACATCTCAATAAATTGCAAAGTGAAGTTGGCGCTTCAAATAAACAAAAGGTGCCGCTATTGTACATCCCAAGATGCAAGAGGGAACCCCACATTGCTCGCAATCGAGATGTAATTGACGTTCCTCGATGCAACAGACACTGTGCTTACTGCTGTTTACATGTTATCAAGTGCACTGGAAAGAATGTTCAGTCACATGACTGTATACAACCACCCCTCTGTTAGATCCCTGATCAGACATTAATAATGTCACATGACTGTATACAACCACCCCTCTGTTAGATCCCTGATCAGACATTAATAATGTTATAGTGGGACAAAAGCGATCCTCACCCCAAGCACCATTATCCAAGATGGCGGCGATGGAGTCATCAAAGATGGCGGCCTCGACGTCATCTGATGACGTCATCCAAGATGGCAGGTTTTCGTGGGAAGTTTGAATTTTGGCGGGAAGACAAGACAATTGGGCTACCTCCAACAACCGACCACCCCCCCCATCCCCTCCCCTCCCACAGAAAATGGCGGAAAGTTCAAATTCCACCAGAACAATGCAACACACCTCTACTTACCAAAGAAAATGGCACGAAGATAGGTCACTTGGGCTACCCCCACTATCCTAAGTCATTCGACCACTACCTCTTCCTATGGATTGGCTGGAAAAGGACTCAGCCTGTGCTGGATGTAAGTCTTTATTTTGCGTGCAGTACATATTTAACCAATTTGATCCAGTACAGCCATCCAGTGTATTCACCATGAGGTCCGGAGTCCAACTGACCTAGTACACAGTACCACCACCAGAGGGTGCTATCATCTGTTCCTTGACATAATCCAAGATGGCGGTCTGGGGTGGGGTGAAATGGTGGGAAACAGTGTGGTCGCCATGGGGTAGGGGGGTCCAACTGACCAAGCACACAGTACTGCTACCAGAGGATACTGTCCTCTTTTCCGTGTCATAATCGAAGATGGCAGGGGGAAATGTAGGGAAACAGTGTGGTCGCCATGGGGTACAGAGTCCAATTAACCTAGTACACAGTACTGCCACCACAGGGCGCTGTCGTCTTTTCTGTGATGTAATCCGAGATGGCTGGGAAAAATGGAGGGAAACAGTGTTGTCCCCATGGGTTCCGGAGTCCAACTGACCTAGTACACAGTACCACCATCAGAGGGCGCTGTCGTCCATTTCGTGATGTAACCCAAGATGGCTGTCTGAAGGGGAAAATGACTCAGTGTGCGCTGGGCTGATGGAGAGAGGAAGGGGTGTACTTTATTTATTTTGGAACAATTTATTTAGGGATAGATTTTAGATAGTATATTATCACAACAATACAAAACACACGCTCTGACATGCTTGGGGTCATGCCACACATCCTACAGACCTGTAAACTACTCGTAAATTACTGAAATAACACTCTGCAGACATGCAAACAACTCCTAAATTACCGAAATAATTTCAGTACTCAGCACACAGACATGTAAACTGCTTCTAAATAATGCAGTGCACTGATGTGCAGACACAAAATCGACTCGTAAAATGTCCAAATAACGCCTAGCACAGCCTACAGAACTGCCCACAAAATAATGCAACAGACATGCAAACAATGTGCGCAGGCAGCCCCCGCCGCCCCCTATCCACTGGATTGCACAGGAGGCTACTGCATATGCTCCCAGAAGTCGGGATGCATTGGCAGCTGCCAAGCCACACACAGGTGCCCAGTTTGGTTCCCTCAAGCATGACTCAGTGGCACCTTTTCATACTTGACACCTGAGAAATTTCTCTCGCAATACGTGACAGGGGGCAAAATTAGAACAATTACACAAACAGAATTCGAAGCACAGTCTTACACAAGAGAAACAAATGGCTGGAATTTTCGGTATCCTACAGCTACAGGTCTGGAGATGTTCTAATGCCACAGTAGCGGATGAGTGATGGCATCCCCGCCAGAGATCGATGGTCTGCTTCAACTTGTCTTTGAACACTTGCTTTCTCAGAACTTTCCATACCTACCTTGCCTCCATCTTGCTCGAATCAGTTTCTAGACGCTCCTACGTCCCAGCACAAAGGATGTCTCGTGCATGAATGGAGCATTTTGTACAGATCACCATATTGCACTGACAATTAAACCCTGCAAAGTGGCCTACAAATCGCCAAATACAGAAAGACTCTTAGTCAATTACACTGCTCTTCCACTGAGGACAGGAGCTTGAATATTGGATTCCTATCTTGCACCATACAAAATCAGCCCTTTTACATCATTCGTACATATACCATGAAGACAGACAGCACCGTATATACTCCTCACAGCACTAGATATTTCCCTGCAAGGTTGGTGGTCATCCACCCCCGACGGGTGACCAGAGCGCCCTCAGCAGACCAAAGTCACTCTCAGAACAGTTCTACAAATTCAGGCTCGTTCCCCTCCCCCCCCCCCCCCCCCCCAGGCACAAACGCGTTACTGTTTCCGGTCCTTGCTTGCTTGCTTTTTGTACACACATCTCCAGGCTCTGGAATTACAAGAACACATGTATTTTCGCATGGTTTGCCATAATATTATACCATTTTCGCGGTACCTCTCAATATCAAATACACTGCAATATCCTACCGATCACTCACGTAACATTATTCCAAAGATGTGGACTGGAAATTATTTTCTACAAACCCGAAACTTTAGCTAGGTGGGGCATGCTGTAAATCACTGACTAACTAGAAACTTGTCATGTCTGCGAAGACATTTACGCGGAAACTCGAAAAAATAGAGAAAACTGATATTTCCATTAGCATGTACCGATGTCGGTGATGTAGCAGATTCCAATCATCCCTATAATTTACAAAGTCAACCAAGGTGTTTCTCATGTCTAGAGAACTGGGAAACATGTCTTACACATGCTAGATGCTCACCGCACCACAATCGATCTTCTTTCAACTAAATAAAGGCTCGATATGTGCAGAAGCAGTCAACTGAACAATTTACATGGGAGGGAATAACAGTCCAGTGCAAACGCATCTCCATATTCAATCTTCTCGAATTTCCACACCATCATGAAAGCTATCCAACACAGACTAACTATCAGTTCGCTATTCGGTCGTCTAGATGGCAACACAGTTATGTCATCTACATTCATAAACTCCAACAGGCCTCTCCATTCGGACAGCTCCTACCATTAACGGGAAACATGAATCATCCCCACGCAGGTCACTGGCGCTGCACACCAAGCATGCACAGGTAGAATCATCACCCTAAGAAATCGGTCACATATATATTTTATCCCTGTACTTAAAACTAAATGCTACAAATCGCAGCCTCAGTTGAATGACATTCAACAATGAGCAAAGTATCGGAAATACACCCTGCTGACGGCTGTGGCTCCGGAAATAGAAATATCAGTACCATTCTTATGACTTGACATACTCTTCCCGTAACTATTACAGTACTCGACATCAAATCCATACCTTCCTTAGGAATGGACGTAGTCATTTCCTTTGCACATGTCAGAACACAAACATATACTTTATAAGCCTGATGCTCAAGGCAAACCTATCACACACCCCCTACTACAAAATAATACTGACCGAAAATCAACGATGGGTGGACATGTCTCATACGTTTTCCTTGCGAGTGCTACCACCGTGTCTTAGGAAGAGAGGTTTAATTGTTGAACAAACCGCCAGATGTTAAAAAAACCCAATCCCAACAACTACTGTATGTTACTGTCACAAGCGGTCTTGGTTCTACATGTGCACTCTCGTATCCATGTTAAAAGCTATATCAGCTTACAGCGCCATCTATCACAAAGCGAAAAAAGTATATATATATACTCGGTGTTCCCGTACTGGGTGTTTCCGTAAGAGCTTGTAAAAATTTAACAGGACATAGAGGATGCTTCACTGAAAAATTTGAGACAGGGAACCTGTGGTCGGAGAAGACAGCTTAAGGAGATAATAGGAATAAAATCAGATTACTGTGTACTTTTTTATTTACATTAGTTAACTGTAAATACCATGATTGACACAATGAACCTGTATCTTTCAAAATATGCTGAAACTGAGGGCCATCAATCTCACTGCAAGCATGACATCGGTGAACAAGTTTCTGGCGTACCCTGGTGTGCTGCGAATCACCATCACAGGCAGCTACAATTCTGGCAAATAATTCCATCTCCATATCCGCTGGATTCTCATACACAAGTGACTTTAGATGTCCGCCTAGGATATAATGAAGGGGGTTCATGTCAGGTGACCTCGCAGGCCATGGAATAGGGCCTCCCCTTCCAATGCAGCGACCAGGAAATACTCTACCAGTACTGCTCCATCGTACTGTACTGTATGTCTCTGAATAGCACTGAGTAATAAATGGGTCTGTCGTTGATTCGTAGCACGTTCTTCATGGGACAGTCTAAACATGACACAACAGAGCCACCTTATGGACGAGTAAAGTAAACAAAACCTGCATGGTGTTCAAAAATGTTCAAATGTGTGTGAAATCCTATGGGACTTAACTGCTAAGGTAATCAGTTTTACCTCCTTATTTTACAATATTTTAAACCAGCATCCCGACCATGTACGAGTATTTACGGATGGCTCTAAACAGGGGGACTCTGTTGGTTGTGCTGCTGTTTTCCCTGATCGAGTCGTCAAGTTGCGGCTTCCTGCGGCGTTTACCATCTTTGATGCCGAATTGTTTGCGATCTTGCGGGCATTTGAGCAGATGAGATGTGTTCCCAGTCTTAAGTTTCTCATCTGTTCTGACTCCCTGAGTGCCCTTCAGACCATGCAACACTTGTACCCAGCGAATACGGTCGTCCAGAACATCCACGATGCCCTACTCCACCTGCAACGGCAGGGGAAGGATGTTTCTTTCTGCTGGGTGCCGGGGCACGTGGGTATTAGGGGAAACGAACTGGCGGATGTGGCTGCCAAAGATGCATGTTCCCTCCCTCACGTTGTTGAATGTGCCGTCCCCCTCCATGCTGTTACCTCCCTTTTGCGTTTTCGTGTTTTGCGTCAATGGGAAGAGGAGTGGCTGGCAGTCGGTGAAAATAAGCTGCGTCTGGTCAAGGCCACCACGCGGCCATGGCGTACGTCCTAACAGTCATGCAGGCGGGATAAGGTTCTCCTCACTCGCCTCCGCATCAGGCACAGCCCGTTACCGCATGGTTTTTTACTTCGGCGGGAGGACCCCCCAATCTGCAGTGCTTGTGGCGTCCAGATTACTGTCCGCGACATTT
Organism: Schistocerca americana; assembly: GCF_021461395.2. Classification (NCBI taxonomy): domain Eukaryota; kingdom Metazoa; phylum Arthropoda; class Insecta; order Orthoptera; family Acrididae; genus Schistocerca; species Schistocerca americana. The sequence goes on from NC_060122.1 coordinate 433,686,125, forward strand.
TGCTTGACTGTCTTTTATTCTCTGACCAGAGGGCGGTGGTTTCCTTGCCACCGGATTTGCCCTCTATTTTGCAAAACGACGCAACGACTGTGGTCAAGGTCTTACGGTTTTGTGTCTTGTCCAATTTGTTGCCTCGGATTTTAGGGAGAGGATTTTAATGTGCTGCTGGGTGACTGGCTCGCCCAGGTTTTAGGTAAGAGGTCCGCCAGTCATGATTACCTGCTTGTTTCACTTCGATTTCTGTTCTCTTTTCCTTGTGTTTCCTTTCGTTTTTTAATGCGTTTCTTCTCCTCTTGTTTTGCCTCTGTATGTGAGGATTTGGAACTGAGCCAGGTCTGTGTCTTTTAGCCGTTCTCCTTGTTCGGTGTCCGTCTTCGTCCCTTCACCGCGTGTGTTCCTGTTTCTATGCGTTTGGGCGCTGATGACCATGCTGTTTAGCGCCCGAAAACCTCAAACCACAAACACACACACTCCTAAGGAGAAACACATACACCCATGCCCGAGGGAGAACTCGAACCTCCGCCAGGACCAGCCGCAGAGTCCATGACTGCAGCGCCTGAGACCGCTCGGCTAATCCCGCGCGGCCCTGCATGATGACTTCGTGGTAAACACGCTCTGACTGCTTCTTTCCTTGCAGGAAATAAAGAATATACATGTAAAGAAACAGTACACTACGTGAAAACTTGTACGTGTGTGAGTCTGTGTGTGTGTGTGTGAGAGAGAGAGAGAGAGAGAGAGAGAGAGAGAGAGAGAGAGCGAGAGAGTGGACACGCGCACTTGAGAGAAAACCGTGGTGAGAGATGACTGTCTACAGACCAGGTGCGCAGTGGACAGTACAGGGAGCTGTACCACCCAGAGCAGCTGATATCCGGCAAGGAGGACGCAGCCAACAACTACGCCCGCGGCCACTACACAGTGGGCGCCGAGTTGATCGACGCCGTCATGGACCGCGTGCGCAAACTCTCGGAGCGCTGCGACGGCCTGCAGGGTTACATCGTGTCGCATTCGCTGGGCGGCGGCACCGGTTCTGGCTTCACGTCGCTGCTCATGCAGCGGCTCGCCGACTCCTTCCGCAAGAAGACCAAGCTCGAATTCGTCGTCTACCCAGCCCCGCAGGTAAATGCGCAACGTGTGAAACCAGTCTCGCGCCTCTGTATCACCATTAGGTACACGGAGATTCCCTAGAGTGCCGGAGAAATTTGGACGCAGAGATATGCGCACAACAGGGTTTTCCGGAAATTTGCGGTCACCAGTTTTGCCAGGGAATTTGGGTACCGATTGCTTGGGGTGCCGAAAGGCCTTCCTCAGGCTGGAGGTTTCCGCAAATCTCCATTTTAAAGCATTCATGCTCTTATCTTTCCAGGCACAGTCAGTATATAAGGGGTTTCACATGTTCAATATTTATTAATTATTACATATTATCAGTTCTTCAATATAGTGAAACCACCATCACACCAGCAAAAGTTATGCCAGTATTTTCATTTGGAAACACGATTTCAAGAAACCAAGATTTCAAAGAGCCATTAAGCTTTTGTTGTTATTTTATTAACTACTGCTGTCAAATAACAATAACGAACATAGGTCATATGAATACTTGAGAAAAAAGAGCGACATACTCCACTTTTCTTTGCTCACTGATATTGGATGTCTCCGGATGCCACGCGAGGGAACTGAGAAAGAAAACATAGTAATTAGAGAGGAAATTACATTTGAAAAATGGTTGGAAGTAACTGAAATTTCTCAACAGAAAAGTCATTTGTATTGTGTCTACCTGTGTAACGAGGTGGATGAACACTAGAATACACCAAAAACTATAATACACCAAAAACTATACTTGTCAATGACAAAGGTCTTCATAGGCACTTGCGGGTTTTATTGTTGCTCTGAAGAAGATGTAGTTATCTACGCCGAAACCTGGGTTAACACTAGGTGCTTTTTTCGCAATCGAGGCGGGTTTTTAGTTTTTTAATATATTAACCAACGATCGCTGGCGCGCTGTGATGTTGAAGGTTCTTAGGATCTTATTAACTTTTAAAAACACCCGAAGCAACGTAGACGACACTGAGACAAGTATTTGAATATGAGACACATGGGGCCGCAAATGTCGGGAAATGTCCGAAACGTGGATGACAAATATTGAACATGTGACGTCACCAGACGACGTACCTCGCAGGTGTAGCGGTTGGGCTTGTCGACAGTACTGTCGCTGGTAAGGGACTGTGCTACACATCGCTCCAATAGGCTACTCTGTTTTCGTAAATGTAAAATGTTTCATCGTAGTGTCCTGTTACCACTAACGCAAGCACTATCGTGTCACATTTGACAATACAAGAATGAAAACAGAGTAACCTAATGGAGTGACGCGTAGCACTGCCATCAAGCGGCGGGGGGTAGGATCGGCGAGCCCAGCCGCTGCACGTGCAGTGAGGCACATCGTCTAGTGACGTCACATATTCAACATTTGTTATCCACTTTTGGGGTGTTTCCCGACATTTGCTGCCCCATGTGTCTTATATTAAATTATTTGTCTCGGCGTCATCTACTTCGCTTCGGGTGTTTTTAAACGTTAATAAGAACCACCCTGTAGAATGATTAAAATATAAACGTATTTCCGCAAAATAAAGAACAACCGCCTTCCATTACAAAAGTGATTTTATTTCAATGCACTATGCATTTCAAGCCCTCCGAGCTCATCTTCAGATGCTCTGACAGCCTACATCAATTGTTTTTTCAGATTTAAGTTAAGTCTGATCTGTCTCCAGCATGGGATACCTTGTTTTGAAGCACAATATGAATCAACATCTTTATGTACATGTACGTACTTCCCATTCCACAGCACGTTTGTAACTACAAGTCAAAACACTGCAGCCACAAGTCAAAATAAGATTTGTGGTTACGACCGTGTTGTAGGATGGAAAATGTATATATGTACATAAACATCGCTTATTTAAATTGTGATTCAAAACAGTGTATCCAATACTGGACCAGACCAGAATCAGCCTAAATCTTAAAAAAAATGTAGACTGTCAAAGTACCTGAGGATGAGCCCCCAGGGCCCGAAATGGATCGTGCATTGAAATACACTCACTATTGTGACTGAAGGCGGTCGTTATTCATTTTACAAAAGTAGTACAATCCACTGTTCTCAGTCACCAGTAGAAATATCTGTACTTATACCTGTTACACCCTGTGTACACAGATACGAATTTTTATCAGCATATAACTAAACTTTGCTACAGGAGAATGTCCAAATTTCTTAACGATTTGTGATAATTTTTTAGTCTAGCTTGCTCTTTTCAGATACCAATTATTGTATGAATACTAGTAATGTTCGAAGAGGAAGCAGTTTTCCGCAACCGTAGTGTGTGATACCGTCATGATTTAATCCTACATACTAAAACCGTGTTCAATATTTAAAATGAAACCAAAATGAAATTTAAAAAATTCATTCTGACGAACTAGGATTTGTTTTGTTTGAAATACACACACCAAAAAAAGTTTTGCCTCACCTCGGTTCCGAGAGTTCCGAATCTGTACAGAAGATTGGAACAGAGATGAAATAAGCATCATGCTCGTGAGAACCACACATTGCATGGTGTACCACCATACAGCGAGACCTTCAGAGGTGGTGGTCCAGATTGCTGTACACACCGGTACCTCTAATACCCAGTAGCACGTCCTCTTGCATTGATGCATGCCTGTATTCGCCGTGGCATACTGTCCACAAGTTCGTCAAGGCGCTGTTGGTCCATATTGTCCCACTCCTCAACAGCGATTCAGCGTAGATTCCTCAGAGTTGTTGTTGGCTCACGTCGTCCATAAACAGCCCTTTTCAGTCTGTCCCAGGCATGTTCGATAGGGTTCATGCAACCTATTGCCCACAGTTTGGTTCATAACACGACGTCCCGTGGCCGCACGAAACGCATTATTCAACATGGTGACGTTGCTGTCAGGGTTCCTCCGAGTTATAATCCGTAGGTAGCGGTCATCCACTGCAGTAGTAGCCCTTGGGAGGCCTGAGCGAAGCATGTCATCGACAGTTCCTGTCTCTTGTATCGCCTCCATGTCCGAACAACATCGCTTTGGTTCACTCCGTGACGCCTGGACACTTCCCTTGTTGAGAGCCCTTCCTGGCACAAAGTAACAGTGCGGACGCGATCGAACCGCGGTATTGACCGTCTGGGCATCGTTGAACTACAGACAACACGAGCCGTAACCTCCTTCGTGGTGGAAGACTGGAACTCATCGGCTGTCGTACCCCCTCCGTCTAATAGGCGCCGCTCATGCATGGTTCCTTACATCTTTACGCGGGTTTAGTGACATCTTTGAACAGTCAAAGGGACTGTGTCTATGATACAATATCCACAGTCACCGTCTATCTTCAGGAGTTCTGGGAACCGAGGTGATGAAAAACTAGTTTTGATTTGTGTATATACACTCCTGGAAATGGAAAAAAGAACACATTCACACCGGTGTGTCAGACCCACCATACTTGCTCCGGACACTGCGAGAGGGCTGTACAAGCAATGATCACACGCACGGCACAGCGGACACACCAGGAACCGCGGTGTTGGCCGTCGAATGGCGCTAGCTGCGCAGCATTTGTGCACCGCCGCCGTCAGTGTCAGCCAGTTTACCGTGGCATACGGAGCTCCATCGCAGTCTTTAACACTGGTAGCATGCCGCGACAGCGTGGACGTGAACCGTATGTGCAGTTGACGGACTTTGAGCGAGGGCGTATAGTGGGCATGCGGGAGGCCGGGTGGACGTACCGCCGAATTGCTCAACACGTGGGGCGTGAGGTCTCCACAGTACATCGATGTTGTCGCCAGTGGTCGGTGGAAGGTGCACGTGCCCGTCGACCTGGGACCGGACCGCAGCGACGCACGGATGCACGCCAAGACCGTAGGATCCTACGCAGTGCCGTAGGGGACCGCACCGCCACTTCCCAGCAAATTAGGGACACTGTTGCTCCTGGGGTATCGGCGAGGACCATTCGCAACCGTCTCCATGAAGCTAGGCTACGGTCCCGCACACCGTTAGGCCGTCTTCCACTCACGCCCCAACATCGTGCAGCCCGCCTCCAGTGGTGTCGCGACAGGCGTGAATGGAGGGACGAATGGAGACGTGTCGTCTTCAGCGATGAGAGTCGCTTCTGCCTTGGTGCCAATGATGGTCGTATGCGTGTTTGGCGCTGTGCAGGTGAGCGCCACAATCAGGACTGCATACGACCGAGGCACACAGGGCCAACACCCGGCATCATGGTGTGGGGAGCGATCTCCTACACTGGCCGTACACCACTGGTGATCGTCGAGGGGACACTGAATAGTGCACGGTACATCCAAACCGTCATCGAACCCATCGTTCTACCATTCCTAGACCGGCAAGGGAACTTGCTGTTCCAATAGGACAATGCACGTCCGCATGTATCCCGTGCCACCCAACGTGCTCTAGAAGGTGTAAGTCAACTACCCTGGCCAGCAAGATCTCCGGATCTGTCCCCCATTGAGCATGTTTGGGACTGGATGAAGCGTCGTCTCACGCGGTCTGCACGTCCAGCACAAACGCTGGTCCAACTGAGGCGCCAGGTGGAAATGGCATGGCAAGCCGTTCCACAGGACTACATCCAGCATCTCTACGATCGTCTCCATGGGAGAATAGCAGCCTGCATTGCTGCGAAAGGTGGATATACACTGTACTAGTGCCGACATTGTGCATGCTCTGTTGCCTGTGTCTATGTGCCTGCGGTTCTGTCAGTGTGATCATGTGATGTATCTGACCCCAGGAATGTGTCAATAAAGTTTCCCCTTCCTGGGACAATGAATTCACGGTGTTCTTATTTCAATTTCCAGGAGTGTAGTACAAAGACACAGAGGATACGTATATTCTATTTCAGGTATATTCTGAGGCCAAACAACACATTCTGCTTGTGTATAAAGTAGAAAACATGGGTTATTATGCGAACAATTTGCTTTTTTGTTGTACTAATGATATCTCGCTTTGTCTATCACGGTAGATAAGAGTGCAGTTTCAGAAGGCGAAGGAGGGGACAAGGTAAATCCTTCAGCATGTGAGCCGGTTGTGTCTGCAAATCGCTGGTGTCCACAACTCCAGACACCATTTCCGTTATGGTTTGTTATACCAAGGATAAAACTACAAGATGCACTTCAACAACAAAATTGCAATCATAGGATACCTTCTGTTTGCTATATTTTGCAGTATTTATTCATACACTGCTCCACATTAAAATTGTAACACCATAAGGATGTGCAGCGTGGGGCAAATAAAAGTGGCCTAGATAAATGAACACGACTGGATGTGAATGTATGCATATAACCACACCCTGTGACGTGCACTCCACATGTCCTGCTGCGACATGAACCACATCAGTTCAGAGCGTAGTGTGGGCTGTGTCAGTGTGAATGGAGCAGCGCAAAGGGGACGGTGGTACTCACAGACTCACAGTGAAGCAGTGTGTTTATTGTGGAAAGTTACGTGACAACAAAGTCGTGGAAATAGTGTGGTTAGTTGTTTGCTGAGAAGTTTAATGTTGTCAAAGTGCCAGCAGAGAGTGCTACGAAATCGTTAGTCAGAAAATGGCTTCAGGCAGAACCTGTTTTGAACAAGTCAAAAAACATTACAAAACGTGCACAAACACCAGAAAATGAGGCACAAGTAAATGCTGCAGAGTCCTATCAAATCATCCTAACGCCTGTCACAAAAGACCGACATATCACATCAATCATGCCAACGAATACTCCATCTGGAGCTGCACATGCATCCCTTCCGAGTGTCTGTTGTTCATGCACTAAACCCAGCAGACAGTCCTCAGTGCCTTCATTTTTGAGAGTGGCTGTTCACTGAGACAACAGTGAATGACTTGGACATGGATGTGTTCTTTATGTCTGATGAAGCCTAGTTTCACTTGAGTGTTTCTGTCAACTCACAGGTTCTGGATGGCAGAGAATCCACAGAACTTCTGCGAAACACCATTGCATGATCAGAAGGTTGGGTTTGGTGTGCAGTGTCTGCAAGCCACATTACTGGTCTGATCTTCTTTCATTATACACTGACCTCGACATGTTGTAGTGCCAACATTTTGAAACCATTTTTGGTGGCATTAACAGAGGAGAAAAAGACCTACAGATACTTCCAATCCGTTGGAGCAACTGCCCATATAGCTGACCAAACCCTGGAGCACATTTACACAATCTTCACATCTGACAGATTTGTTAGCAGAGGCCAGGCTCGTCACAGCCCTAGCTGTGCACCCAGTTCACTTGATCCGTCAGTGTGTGATAACTTTGTGTGGAAAGCCCTCAAATCTAAGGTGTATTACAACAATCCTCATGGTCTTCAAGAACTGTAGCAGAACATTTCAGATGAGACTGCAGCAATTACAAGAGTCCACCTTTGATCCGTCTTCAGGATTATGCAGACCAGGGCTAAAAATTGCCAAGAGATGAATGGTGGTAACTTTCAACATGTGCTGTAGTCAGTCCTTTCCTCTGCTGCATTTTTTTGCATCCTGGAACTCTGTTCTCCAGGCCACTTCTATTTGCCCCACCCTTTGTTCATTACAACAAAAAGAATATGTTATGAAATTTCTGGGGGATCTGACTAGACATTGAGTCAAATTCAGCTTGGATGACATACACATATGCCATTCAATGCTGCTTCAACTTTATCCCAGGGTTCATCAGTTGCTGTGATTGGCAAATAGAGGCATATGCTTCTCTCAACAATTGATGACCAAGTGTTTTCTATAGGTGAGAGATTTGAAGAACACCCTGGCCAGTGCAACAGCAAAATAATCTCCATACTGGGGTAGATCAGGACAGCATAGGGAAATTTCTTGTGGAAATATATTGCATGGAGATGTCGAAGGCAGAGCCACTGGTTTTAATGCATCTATAAATGTAATGGTTGCTGTCTTGATTACCAACTATGTGAACCAGAAGTGATAGTGTTGTAAGTTCAGTGGTATGCCATACTATCACTCCAGATGGTGGGACCACATTACAACGAAGAATGAAATCTGGCAATGTTCGCTTTCCTCGGAGTCTCCACACGTTGATACTTCCATTGTAAAGCTACACACAGAACTGGGTGCCTGAGAAGACGACAAGGTGCCAGTCATATGTACAGGGTTGTCATTAGGTGCCTCACTGCCAGCACGCCTCTCTCTGCTGCCGCATAGAGGGAAGCAGCGGCAACAGTCGCTATGCTGACAGTCCGTGGTGCTGTAGACGTCGTGGTACTGCCCACGAGGATGTTCGTATTGTTTTAGATAATGGGGCCATTGAAATTATGGATGGCATTTATAGCATTTCACTAACTACTCGTAATAATGGAGTTGATTATAGTTACGCTTTATCTACTGCAGTCCTGGTCCTGAGAGCATTAAGGTCACTGTAATATAACTACTGGAGAGTTGATTAAGTTTAATCTTGTATTGGTTTTATTCATTTTTATTATATCTTCAAAACAATATAAAAGTATTATTACAAAGGCAAACAGTACTTACAATACAAAAGGAGCAGCTACATGCTCACTGCTCAAAAACTAAAACCAGACTGACTCCCTATGCCAACATGGCAGTCACTATTTGTAATTTCTTAACAATCCTCAGCATTGTTTAAAATAATTTTTTGATTAATTAACCATTAAAATTTACATATAAATACTGAAAATACATATATAAATGTATGTCTGCTCAGAACAGTAAGTACACTATGATATTAGTACATGTCTGTTATTTTATTTGAGAATAAACTCTCAAATAAGGAGTTACAATAATACATTTATATTTTTTGTTAATTATTGGAGACTCCCTTCTCAGGAATTACTCCCTTCATTTACAGAGCTTCTACACTTCAAACTGAAATAGATTAAACAGTGATTTTCTCAGTTATAAGTTTTTCTAGATGAGTTACATATTTTGTTTACATGTGCGATCCTGAATTAGACTGGGAAATGTTCAATTTAAATATGCCTTAATGGACTGTTACGTTTCAACACCCCCAAAAGAATTTGTGAAACTGAAAGTTGAACAAAACCTTTTCTGACAGATGTACGTAACAGTCCTCATTTTATAAAAAGAACTGGTGGAACAAGCATTTTACTTATGGTATGAGATAAATCCTATGTTTGATTAAAAATGTAAATTATTTATGAAGCATTATGCAATAATTGTTACTCAATAGTACAAGGGAAGAAGAAATTATTTCTTAACTGTAGGAGGCAACATGCAACTTTCAAACTAGTACAATAATCCTAAGTGTATGATTGTACTAATCTCTGTACTTTACATAAATGTAAATAGTCTTGATGTTTGCAGTTCGCAGACTGCTCCAAAGTGAATCTTGAAGTATGCAGTACGCAGACTGCTTTGTAGATAATCTTGAAGTTTGCAGTATGCAGGCTGTTGTTTAGGATGAAGTGTCTGACCAATGAGCAATCTTACTATTTTTCATTTCTCAAGACACTTCCAATGCCACTTTCCCACCTTTACAGCCATTCACACATGATACATAAGAGTGCAGTCACATATATTTTTGAGTGACAATATAAGTAACTAATACATGATATTGGTTGTGTTTTATAAGTAATTGAAACAGCACCAACAACTTATGGGCAGGGTGAAGAATAGCTGTGCACTCTGATGAGAAGTAAGGAATGAAATAGAAAATTCAGATTGTTAGAGTTGAAGAAGACTTGCTTATAAGTGAGTTCACAATTTCAAGTGCTGGTGCATATAAAAAAAAATTACATACAACAACCTTGGATATTGATAAATATAGAGAGTAGTGTAGGCATGCCATGCCTCACGATAATTACAAATATTAATAAGTGAGCCATACCTCATGATAATTACAAATATTAATGAGTGTTCACAACTTTGAGTGCTGGTATGTAGCAAAATAAATACACAAGTAAAATGTTTATCCATTCGGTGACCACATACAACAAAATTAGACATAAATAAATAATATAGTATGACTGAGTATGGTTACATCTAATAATGCATAAATGCTGGCTTGATTCCTGGTTCCTCCTATAAAACTGGCTTTAGTCATTTAATAGGCTGACAAGGTAAATTAGAAGGGTTTCAGAAATAGAGATATGTGCATGTGAACAGGGACCAGAACAACTTGGCACTCATTATGCATGTGGTTATGCATGTGAACAGAGACCAGAATAACTTGGTACTCGAATGAGAAGTAATAAATGAAATAGAAGATTTGGATGCTAGTATATAGCAAAGCAAATACATAAGTAATTATTTACCATTTGGGTCACAACATACAACAAAATTAGACATACATACATAAATAATATAGTATGGCAGAGTATAGTTATATCTAATAACGCAGAAATGCTAGCTTGTCCCCCGGATCCTCCTTAAAAATAGGTTTTAGTCACTTAATTAAGTTGACACAGTAAATAAGAAGGGTCTCAGCAATAGAGACATATGCATATGGACGAAGGGAAGGATAGCTTGGTTGAAATAGAAGATTTGGAGTGTTGGAGTTGAAGAAGAAAAAACGACAGACCCCAAAGACAGGAAACCCCTCTACCCAGGACCCCCTCTGTTCCAGTACTTCACTGTGGCACCGGAGGGAGAAGAGTGTTCGGCATTCCCTGCAGAACAGACTTGCCACAGCTTCAGCTTCCCAGTATCCGAAAATTAACCCCAACACTCCCCATTCATTGATCAACGAAGGGCGAACAAATAGCATTCTGCTGAACAGAGTAAATGACAAATAAATGCTGTATTGGTTAACCAAGTAATAAATGCGAGATCCAACAGCTGACTTATAAGCAGTCCCTCTAGTATCTGGGTTTGATCAAACATAATCAATTACCTAAACATATAATATTGAAACCTATGACATTTCTGAGACATATACATGAAAATTACTAAAGCAAGGTACAGAATTACTGTGTTCCTCTGACATCTGTTGCTGCTCAAACATAAATTATTGTATAAATATAATAATATAGAAATAAGATAGCCAAATGCATTGAATACAGTGTGCTCCCTGCCGCCGTTGGATAAGCAGCTGAGCAGCAAGTCGTATACTCCTAGCTCACTCATTTGTTACATAGTTTAATTCTTAATTTCTTTGCGTGTTTTTGGTACTTGCATTGTTTAATTCATAAATTTCGGGCGCATTATCGTATTTGAGAGTTGTAGCATCGCGTTTTAGTACCTGAATAGTGTACATTCGCGTAGTCGTTTGTCTACTGTTTTTGTTTTCAACGGCCAGTGTCGGTTGGTCACAGTCAGTGTGCTCCCTGCCGCCATTGGATAAGCAGCTGAGCAGCAAGTCGTATACTCCTAGCTCACTCGTTTGTTACATAGTTTAATTCTTAATTTCTTTGCGTGTTTTTAGTACTTGCATTAATTCATAAATTTCGGGCGTATTATAGTATTTGAGAGTGTAGCATCGCGTTTTAGTGCCTGAATAGTGTAATTTCGCTTAGTCTCCTTCCGCCGCCGAGCAGTGTCAGCAGTGCGCAAGTAGCAGCATTACTGCATTCACTAGGCAATCTTGTATTTTAATAACCATTTAAATTTTGTCGATTTGTTTGAGCTCTCTGTAGATTAGTTCAGACGTTCTTTGCAAAACAGTTTTTAGCATGGATAGGGACTGCAACTGCTGTGTTCGGATGCAGGCTGAGTTGGCATCCCTTCGCTCCCAGCTTCAGGCAGTGTTGGCTTCGGTCACACAGTTTGAGGCTGTTGCCAATGGGCATCACTGTGGGGGTCCGGATGGGGGTTTGTCGGGGACGGCCAGCTCGTCCCACGCATCCCCTGATCGGACTACGACTGTGGTTGCCCGGGATACTGCCCGCATTGAGGCTGATCCCTCACCTGTGGTAGAGTGGGAGGTCGTTTCAAGGTGTGGCAGGGGGCGAAAGACATTCCGGAGGGCTGAACGGAAAGCCTCTCCAGTTTGTCTGACGAACCAGTTTCAGGCTCTGTCTCAGGCTGATACTGATCTTAGGCCTGACATGGCTGCTTGTCCTGTTCCAGAGGTTGCCCCTCAGTCTGCAAGATCCGGGCAGTTGCAGAGGGTGGGCTTACTGGTAGTTGGGAGCTCCAACGTCAGGCACGTAATGGGGCCCCTTAGGGAAATGGCAGCAAGAGAGGGGAAGAAAACCAATGTGCACTCCGTGTGCATACCAGGGGGAGTCATTCCAGATGTGGAAAGGGTCCTTCCGGATGCCATGAAGGGTACAGGGTGCACCCATCTGCAGGTGGTCGCTCATGTCGGCACCAATGATGTGTGTCGCTATGGATCGGAGGAAATCCTCTCTGGCTTCCGGCGGCTATCTGATTTGGTGAAGACTGCCAGTCTCGCTAGCGGGATGAAAGCAGAGCTCACCATCTGCAGCATCGTCGACAGGACTGCCATAGGGTGGTGGGTTTTATGGTTCTGCTGGATAGGTCAGGAGTCCACTACACGCAACAAGCGGCTACACGGGTAGCAGGGGTTGTGTGGCGTGGGCTGGGCGGTTTTTTAGGTTAGATGGCCTTGGGCAAGTACAGAAAGGGCAACAGCCTCAACGGGTGCAGGGCAAAGTCAGGACATGCGGGGACCAAGCAGCAATCGGTATTGTAATTGTCAACTGTCGAAGCTGCGTTGGTAAAGTACCGGAACTTCAAGCGCTGATAGAAAGCACCGAAGCTGAAATCGTTATAGGTACAGAAAGCTGGCTTAAGCCAGAGATAAATTCTGCCGAAATTTTTACAAAGGTACAGACGGTGTTTAGAAAGGATAGATTGCATGCAACCGGTGGTGGAGTGTTCGTCGCTGTTAGTAGTAGTTTATCCTGTAGTGAAGTAGAAGTGGATAGTTCCTGTGAATTATTATGGGTGGAGGTTACACTAAACAACCGAACTAGGTTAATAATTGGCTCCTTTTACCGACCTCCCGACTCAGCAGCATTAGTGGCAGAACAACTGAGAGAAAATTTGGAATACATTTCACATAAATTTTCTCAGCATGTTATAGTCTTAGGTGGAGATTTCAATTTACCAGATATAGACTGGGACACTCAGATGTTTAGGACGGGTGGTAGGGACAGAGCATCGAGTGACATTATACTGAGTGCACTATCCAAAAATTACCTCGAGCAATTAAACAGAGAAGCGACTCGTGGAGATAACATCTTGGACCTACTGATAACAAACAGACCCGAACTTTTCGACTCTGTATGTACAGAACAGGGAATCAGTGATCATAAGGCCGTTGCAGCATCCCTGAATATGGAAGTTAATAGGAATATAAAAAAGGGAGGAAGGTTTATCTGTTTAGCAAGAGTAATAGAAGGCAGATTTCAGACTACCTAATAGATCAAAACGAAAATTTCTGTTCCGACACTGACAATGTTGAGTGTTTATGGAAAAAGTTCAAGGCAATCGTAAAATGCGTTTTAGACAGGTACGTGCCGAGTAAAACTGTGAGGGATGGGAAAAACCCACCGTGGTACAACAACAAAGTTAGGAAACTACTGCGAAAGCAAAGAGAGCTCCACTCCAAGTTTAAACGCAGCCAAAACCTCTCAGACAAACAGAAGCTAAACGATGTCAAAGTTAGCGTAAGGAGGGCTATGCGTGAAGTGTTCATTGAATTCGAAAGTAATATTCTATGTACCGACTTGACAGAAAATCCTAGGAAGTTCTGGTCTTACGTTAAATCAGTAAGTGGCTCGAAACAGCATATCCAGACACTACGGGATGATGATGGCATTGAAACAGAGGATGACACGCGTAAAGCTGAAATACTAAACACCTTTTTCCAAAGCTGTTTCACAGAGGAAGACCGCACTGCAGTTCCTTCTCTAAATCCTCGCACAAACGAAAAAATGGCTGACATCGAAATAAGTGTCCAAGGAATAGAAAAGCAACTGGAATCACTCAATAGAGGAAAGTCCACTGGACCTGACGGGATACCAATTCGATTCTACACAGAGTACGCGAAAGAACTTGCCCCCCTTCTAACAGCCGTGTACCGCAAGTCTCTAGAGGAACGGAGGGTTCCAAATGATTGGAAAAGAGCACAGATGGTCCCAGTCTTCAAGAAGGGTCGTCGAGCAGATGCGCAAAACTATAGACCTATATCTCTTAAGTCGATCTCTTGTAGAATTTTAGAACATGTTTTTTGCTCGTGTATCATGTCATTTCTGGAAACCCAGAATCTACTATGTAGGAATCAACATGGATTCCGGAAACAGCGATCGTGTGAGACCCAACTCGCCTTATTTTTTCATGAGACCCAGAAAATATTAGATACAGGCTCCCAGGTAGATGCTATTTTTCTTGACTTCCGGAAGGCGTTCGATACAGTTCCGCACTGTCGCCTGATAAACAAAGTAAGAGCCTACAGAATATCAGACCAGCTATGTGGCTGGATTGAAGAGTTTTTAGCAAACAGAACACAGCATGTTGTTATCAATGGAGAGACGTCTACAGACGTTAAAGTAACCTCTGGCGTGCCACAGGGGAGTGTTATGGGACCATTGCTTTTCACAATATATATAAATGACCTAGTAGATAGTGTCGGAAGTTCCATGCGGCTTTTCGCGGATGATGCTGTAGTATACAGAGAAGTTGCAGCATTAGAAAATTGTAGCAAAATGCAGGAAGATCTGCAGCGGATAGGCACTTGATGCAGGGAGTGGCAACTGACCCTTAACATAGACAAATGTAATGTATTGCGAATACATAGAAAGAAGGATCCTTTATTGTATGATTATATGATAGCGGAACAAACACTGGTAGCAGTTACTTCTGTAAAATATCTGGGAGTATGCGTGCGGAACGATTTGAAGTGGAATGATCATATAAAATTAATTGTTGGTAAGGCGGGTACCAGATTGAGATTCATTGGGAGAGTGCTTAGAAAATGTAGTCCATCAACAAAGGAGGTGGCTTACAAAACACTCGTTCGACCTATACTTGAGTATTGCCCATCAGTGTGGGATCCGTACCAGATCGGTCTGACGGAGGAGATAGAGAAGATCCAAAGAAGAGCGGCGCGTTTCGTCACAGGGTTATTTGGTAACCGTGATAGCGTTACGGAGATGTTTAATAAACTCAAGTGGCAGACTCTGCAAGAGAGGCGCTCTGCATCGCGGTGTAGCTTGCTCGCCAGGTTTCGAGAGGGTGCGTTTCTGGATGAGGTATCGAATATATTGCTTCCCCCTACTTATACCTCCCGAGGAGATCACGAATGTAAAATTAGAGAGATTAGAGCGCGCACGGAGGCTTTCAGACAGTCGTTCTTCCCGCGAACCATACGCGACTGGAACAGGAAACGGAGGTAATGTCAGTGGCACGTAAAGTGCCCTCCGCCACACACCGTTGGGTGGCTTGCGGAGTATCAATGTAGATGTAGATCTCATATCAAAAAAATGGACGAAGTCAACTGCCTCACTGGGCAGATCATCCAAGTGTTGCAATGTTCACATTATGTGAAGCACTTTCTTATACATCAATATACTTGCTTAACATCACAGAGCCAAGTGTGACAATGACAAAAAAAATTTTTGTCACGTTTTCAACATTCATAAATAATCACTCATTAGCAGAGTGATAGGATCAATTACAGTTATGATACTGCTGTTAAAAATTGCTGGGGTAGGCTGTATGCCACAAGAAAGCAGTTTACCACAAATACAATGAATAGTTACAGAGAATTAGGTTGCATGTGATAGCACATCATAGCATATGTCAATACATCAGTATTTCTAATTTTGTTGTAGATTATAGTAAATGCATTTCTTTAGAAAAGAAAAGGGCATTGATAATAAGCAATTGCTGAGAACAGTATATCATTGTATTAAGTACAGGCAAAAAATATTACAAGCAGCAGTGCATTAGTACATTTGAATAAACACTTAAAGTTTGAAATTACATTGACAATAGGTTACTATAAAAGAATATATAGCGTGTAACAGGTGTATATCATTGTATTGAATCTAGATAGACCAGATTAAACAGATGATTATAGTATGCAGCATGTCATGTATAGGTAGTTGTCAAGCAATTTACAAGTCAAGCAATTTACAAGAAACATAATTGTTAGCCTTTCAGACACGTATTTTCATGGAAAAATTATGTCAGTTTTCAACTGGTGAAATGCACATAGATATAATGACTGTACCACTTGTAGGACCAAACGTCCTCATTTCTTTACAACTCAAACTCTGACTTTAGAACAACTGAACCGACATGAACATCTCAGGTCAGGAAACCACAAGGATGGACAAAGGGATTTGCCCACAATAACTGTTGAAGGCACCTTGTTCTCGTAGCTTGAATGTCATCATATCCCAATTTTTTTTTTCAGCTTCTTCTTGTAGAGACTGAGAGCCACCATGGCCACATGCCACTGTAGAATCAGATTTACATTGGCAAATTAAGTACTATCAGGTTACTTCCAGAACACATACTGCTCAACAACTAGTTGACAGATTTCTCTTTGGTCATCACCACATTAGTAGAAACATCAGATCAGACAGTAATTAGCATTGGGCACAGATAAGGTAAATTCCAACATACGCAAAACGTAAAGTACTAGTGGTTAAATATGAATGGGTTAATACTAGGAGTAAAATGGTTAGTTCAGCCAATCTAAAAGTATGATAAATGTATTTATATTTCCTCGTCAGTTACATATTAATGAATCAACTAGTCTTCAGTTGAAAGTAGATGTTTGAAAGAACCATAACTATATCATGAATTCAAATCCTCAATCTTTATTTTTTCCTTTGCTACTCATTACACATGAATTATTAGTGGTCATCAGAGTATCTTCAATAAGACATTGGAGATAATTAACCAGCTTTCATTAATAATCAGATAATAAGCTAACATTTGTATGTATTGAAAAGCATGGACTTACTTTAACATACAGCAGTATTGAACAGTTCAGATTTGTGTAGACATTGTGACAAAGAACACCTCATATCTATATTGAGGAGTAAGCATGACTTGTACAGATACCAGATATGTTGTAAACATCATCCATATCTTATAGTATTAAGATGACAAAAGAATAATTAAATAAGACTACCAATGGTTTGGTTATTAAAGTGGTAGAAAATTACATGAAAATAAAACTATGTGAATCTTAAATCCTAGGAATCAGAAAACTTCTGTCCCAATAACTACTTCCAACATAAAATTCCATTTTCCATATGCTCCACAGATGAATTACAGAAGTAATACAAACATAATTAATTTCTTTCTGATAAATGTTCCTTTTCCAATTATATATTAGATCTAACATATGTTAAGGACAAGATCGTGACAAAGTATTTTCATATTTGACAGTATATCAACGCCTATCCAGTGACTTAAAAAAAAAAAAAAAAAAAAAAAAAAAAAAAAAAAAAAAAAAAGCAGCTTGCTTAGTATAAAATACATCCACCAGTTCCTTTTGGCATCCATTCTCTAACTACTCGTCACACCAGCTTGGAGCCTTGGGTTTGCCATGCCCAAATTGCAAAAAGAGCTTGCAACCTCCTGAGGAAAATTTTCGTTACAATGATTTTATGTTGTCATCATTTGTAATAGCATCTTTTCTTACTGTCCTCACACAATTTTTATGCTTGTCAAGCAGCAACATCACCCATTCTGAGGCTAGCACCTGATACGTCACTGAATCCTAACAGGGGAGAGGCAGGGGGCTGCCTGTAGGAGGGGGAGTCATCATATGCATCACTCTGTATGGGAATGCCACACACACCTGTAGCACTGTCACATGACTAGAAGTGGGCAACATCACAAGTTCGGGAATGAGCGTCACTCATCCGTGGACTGTCGCTAGATGCCTCATGTGAGGCAGGTGTAGCAGGGGGTTGGGGCTGACTGGGTGGGTTATCAAGCAATTCTCCCAGAGACCATGCCGGTTTGAGATGGCAGACAGATACCGTTTGAGGTGCACCATTAATGAGCACCTCTAACATGTTGGTACGTCATGATATGACTCTGTGCAGGCCCGAGTATGGAGGTCTGACTGCCGGTCGAACAGTGTCATCATGCACCATGACATGAGTGCACAACACCAAGTCCAAATGCAGAAATACGGCAGGGGGTGAATGCTGTTGAGGTGGAGGCACACAAATGTTAGCGACTAACTCCTTAACATGCCTGACGAATGTCAAGTCGCAGCTTTGATCTGGAGGGAGTGAAGGCTCGACTATCTCTGCTGGGAGTGTGGGAGGTTCTCCGTACAGTAATTCTGCCAGGGATGCGCCAATGTCCTCTTTGTATGCGGCCCAAACGCCTAACATTACCCATGGTAAGGCGTCAGCCCACTCGCCTCCATGGCACATCAGGGAAGCTTTAAGTGTTAGGTGCCAGCATTCAACAAGCCCATTGCTCTCGGGGTGGTATGCTGTAGTCCTAAATCGTTTCACCCCACACAGTTCACAAAGCTGTTGGAAGAGGGTGGACTCGAATTGGCAGCCCTGGTCAGTGGTGATAGAAACCGGGCAGCCGAAGCGCGAGATCCACATTAATAAAAGGGCTCGCGCCACTGCGTCGGCTGTGATAGTAGTGAGAGGAATTACCTCTACCCAGCAGGTAAACCAGTCAATGGCAGGCATTATGTAATGGAAGGGGCCCGAGGGGGGTAATAGCCCAACAGTATCGATGTGTATGTGCTGGAATCTTCTTTTTGCCACATCAAACGTAGGCATGGGGGGCTGTGCATGGCGTCCTACTTTTGCGCACTGACAAGCCACACACGCTCGCGCCCAACTGTGACATTGTTTTATCACCCCAGGCCAAATGAAATGCTCACATACCAGACATGTGTCGGCGCGAATTCCAGGATGTGCCAAGTCGTGGATACTATTAAAAACATCCCAGCGGAGACGTGCTGGAATCATCGGACGTATGCGTCCTGTTTAAATGCCGCACCAGATGAGTGATGAAAACCCAGGAAGTGTCCTTAACTCTAGTTTGAGTCCTGTTTTAACATCGGAGTGCAATGTGATGAGTTCAGTATCCTCTGTCTGCAATTTAGGGAGTTCACTGAGGTCCAGTTGTGAAGATAAAACCAACACATGAGATAGAAAATCAGCAACGTCGTTGTCTGCCCTCTGACGTAACGTATGTCATTCATAAACTGACATATGAGGTCCATATGACGAAAACATCTCGAGGACAAGTCCTTGCCTAGGTTACAGAAAGTGTATACCAATGGCTCATGGTCGGTAAATACCATGAGATGGCGACCTTCGATATCATCCTGGAAATATTTGATAGCGGTGTAAATAGCAAACAGTTCCCGGTCGAAGGTTGACCATTTATGTTGGGAAGTGGACAGTTTGTGGGAGAAAAATCTGAGTGGCTGTACCACTGAACCCACAGATTGCTGAAGTACCACCCCCACTGCTGTATCACTCATGTCTGTAGTAAACGAGATGGGAGCAACAGGAATGGGGTCAGTGAGCGTAACGGCTGTCTGCAAGGCTGACTTTAGATTATTGACTGTGCAATGTATATCTGGAGTCCGCGTGACTGCCCGATACCCTGAAGTGTTTTTCCCTGCGAGAGCATCTGTCAGTGGGGCTTGTATTTCAGCAGCGCGGGGGATGTGTTTGTGGTAGTAATTTACCATTCCAAGGAAGCGGCCGAGGCCCTGAAAATCTTTAGGCAAAGGCAACGTACTAATGGCCTCGACCCGTTCGGGTAGGGGACGGATGCCATTGGCAGAAACCCCGTGGTCCAGAAAAGTGACACTAGTGCGGCGGAGTTGTGACTTGTGTGTCATTCATTGTGACACCATTTGCTTTTAATAGTTGGAACACTGTATTTAAATGGAGTTCATGTTCCTCGAGGGAGGAAGAAAAAATTAACAGGTCATCCAGATAGGCATATGCAAAGGCCAGTTTTGCGACGAACAAATCGATGAACCATTGCCATGTCTGTGCAGCATTTTTAAGGCCGAACGGCATAAACAAATACTTGAACAACCCGAATGGGGTAATGATAGCAGTTTTTTCAACGTCCTCCGGTGCCATTGGCAGTTGGTGATACGCCTTGTGACAGTCAATTACACTGAACATTCGTGTCCCGTGCAGTTGGGAAGCAAAGTCTTGAATATTTGGGATGGGATAATTATCTAGAATTGTTCTGGTGTTAAGTGCCCGATAATCACCGCAGAGGCAGAAAGTGTCATCTTTCTTGGGCACCAAATGAATGAATGACGACCAGGTACTAGAAGATGGGCGAATAGTCTTATTATCTAAAAGTTCTTGAATAATAGCTTTGGCATGTTTAAGTTTTTCCGGATTTAAACGCCTAGCCTTTGCATGTACCAGTGGGCCTTCTGTGGTATTGATTCCGTGGACAGTACCGTTGTTGATCGCGAACACTGATGGGGATGGTGGACCTGCATCCGATGCACTACGACTAACCTGTAATGCACATGCTTGTGTGTCCCAGGCCGGTGGGTCAGCAGGTGTGGTGGTGATCCACTGGTAGTCCTTGTTGTCATGGGCAGAGCTTCTGTCCGGCAGTAGAAACGTCACGTGGCGTCGGCGGGAGAATGGAGGAAGTGGTGCAGGTGTTGGGGGTGTGGCCATGTGTGACAGCTGGGTGACCTGCTTACGAGCATCTGTGAGTTTGGATTGCACAGCAGCGATGCGTAGGCAAAGGACTTCATTGCTGTCTCGAAGTTTGTCATTGTGTGATCTAAGAGAGAGCACTGCAACAGCGGTTTCAGCTAGCTCACACAATAGAGTGACACTCTCAGATGAGAGGGAAGAGATACCTGAACCAGTGGTACGGTCTATCAAGTTAATGGTTAGTGCACCTCATTGCAGACTGGGTGACAGTGCATGGGCTAAGAGAAAATCTACCCCGAGCACGGGTTCGTCCACCTCTCTGAAAACGAAAGTCCACTGTAAGAGGGTGTTAATGTTTTGCAGTTTAAGGCTTAACTTAGTTATTCCATGACATTCATTCAGGGACTTATTGGCAACTGGAAGCAGGGGGCAAGGTTGATGCTCGAATTTAATATCTGCAGACAAAGGTATCGCACTAACCTCGGCCCCCGTGTCGACTAGAAATGAAAGGCAAGACACTGCATCTTTCACATACAAGCGTCTTGATGCATGAGGTGAAGAAGTATTAAGTGACAGGCGTCTGTATGGTGCAACGCGGCCCATAGCACCTGAATTGGGTCGCATTATTAGTTTGGGAATGCGCATGGAGAATGACACTTCTTAGTCGCGTCGCCAAAGTGGGAATGGAAATAACACCAACTGGGATGGTGCATGGCGTTGTTCGTCATGCTGGCTGAGGTCGAAGTGGCAGTGGGTGGAGGGGAGGGTGGACGGGGGGGGGGGGGGGGGGTGGTCTTGTTTGAAGGTTCCTCTGGTGGCAGCGTTGCAGTAGTACTGGTGTGAGAGGAGTTACGGCGGAGGCTGCCAGGCGGCGTTGGGTCCGCACCCATGTGTGGAGTGAGTCGTGCGCACTCTGTACTACCCAATGGAAGCTACAGCGTAGGTGTGCCAACCTCTGAGGCCGGAGTATGCGGGGCGGGCAGAATGTTCTTCAGTTTGGCATCTAGTGGGGCTGAAGTCACATGGAGAAGTTGAATTTGAACTTCCAGAGGAAGTTTGAGCAACCAGATGGACCAAAGTGTAACATCTGGCATGTGATGTGTGTGTATCATGGCGCAGAGATGACGCCAGAGCTGCGACGGGGATCTGGAACCCAGCAATTCTTGGCTGATGAGGCGGATAGCTTCCTCTGTCGATGTGGACAGTCGCTTGAGGATGATGCGTCAGGCAAATGCATATTTGTCCATAGTGGGAGGTGAAGCCACAATATCGCAGATCAGGTCCAGATCATCATGGAGGTGACATAGTAGGAAAAGAAACTTCGAATTGTCATCGGCGACGCCTTGTAGGTGCAGGACGTGGTCAATCAAGGCAAACCATGTGTGTGGGTGGTCCTTGCGAAGGGGTGGTAGCTTCAGCCAGTGGATGGGTAAGTCTTGACATAACTGTTTATTAGAAATTGTCACTCCTTGTCCATAGTTCTGCAGCGTAATTGGCTCGGGTGCAGTAGTGGTGTACCGACTTCCAACACTGTCAGTGGCACGTGGCACGGTAGGCACGGCTGGCTCAACCTTGGTCAAGAAATTAGCGAATTGTGCGTTTGATGAAGTAACACCAACAGGCGTAGAATGGACTGGCGCGGTAGAGTCAACCAATGTGCGAAGGATGACTGAGTACAGTTTCCGGGCCCCTCCCCTACAGATGCATTAAAAATGTTAAAATCACTTAATGTTTGTTGAACACATGTGGTAGATGCAGCAGGAACGGCGTGTGCCACCGGAAACACTCGTAAAGTGTAAGTGGATACAGGTAGTGGCGGGGGGTGGGGGGGGGGGTGGGGGTGGGGGGGTGTATGGGGGGCTGGTGCTGTGGGGTTCTGGGATAAACATGAAATTTCCTGTCTTGGCCGTCCGGCTTGATTTGTACCGACACTGTTTCAGGTGGAAAGTTCACACTGGCACTTGGGAAACATGGTCACTGGGTTTTGAGTGCATTGTGTCGGTCGTTGTTGAGTGCTCGGAACACGTGGAAAGTTCATACTCAACGTAAAATGTTCATATTAAAAGTTTTGTGCATGAAAAATGTTATGTTGGTACGGAACACTGCCACACGACCGCTGACTCACGTATGATAACAGAAAGTTATTGTTTGTACCTGGTAGGTGTGTTTGGAAACTGCATCAAACTATTACGAACACACGGTGGATAATTGGAAAACCCTGTCGAAGCTTCCGTTGGGAAACTTCGTTGGCATGTGTCTGGTGTGGTTGGCGGCAAGCGATCCATTGTGCACTGCTTGACGGTACGAAAGTTCATTGTAGCACTCGCGAACAAAATTCAGGGTCACCAGTATGGGTTCTAGGGTTGTAGGACTGCAGGATCCAATAATGCACACTATACCACATGTGATAAACACTATTTTATTACCCGGAAGCACACATACAGGGTGTTACAAAAAGGTACGGCCAAACTTTCAGGAAACGTTCCTCACACACAAATAAAGAAAAGATGTTATGTGGACATGTGTCCAGAAACACTTAATTTCCATGTTAGAGCTCATTTTAGTTTCGTTCACCTACACTCAATGGAGCACATTATCATGATTTCATATGGGATACTCTACCTGTGCTGCTAGAACATGTGCCTTTACAAGTACGACACAACAAGTGGTTAATGAACAATGGAGCTCCTGCACATTTCAGTCGAAATGTTCGTACGCTTCTCAACAACAGGATCGGTGACAGATGGATTGATAGAGGGGGACCAATTCCATGGCCTCCATGCTCTCCTGACCTCAACCCTCTTCACTTTCATTTATGGGGGCATTTGAAAGCTCTTGTCTACGCAACCCTGGTACCAAATGTAGAGACTCTTCGTGCTCATATTGTGGATGACTGTGTTACAATACGCCATTCTCTAGGGCTGCATCAGCGCATCAGGAATTCCATGCGACAGAGGGTGGATGCATGTATCCTCACTAATGGAGGACATTTTGAACATTTCCTGTAACAAAGTGTTTGAAGTCACACTGGTACGTTCTGTTGCTGTGTGTTACCATTCCATGATTAATGTGATTTGAAGAGAAGTAATAAAATGAGCTCTAACATGGAAAGTAAGCGTCTCCAGACACATGTCCACATAACATATTTTCTTTCTTTGTGTGTGAGGAATGTTTCCTGAAAGTTTGGCCGTACCTTTTTGTAACACCCTGTATACAGTTAAATAAACTCTTGGTCACTCTCCACATGTCTAAACTTTCATGCATCGCCACAGACTGCCGCAAAGAGCTTGGCAATACAAAGATATTACTCGCAACATGGTCGATAGTCGCCACAGGTGCCTGGTCAAGTTATAGACATGTGTCTTAAAAATTGCACACTGTATACTCTAGGATAGTAGAAGGATCCTAACTGCTCTTACTAACTAGATAGGATAGTAAAAGGGGAGTGATCCCAGAAAATAAATATGGAGTCACTGGCTGGGGCAAGGCGTCATATGCCACATGGTGTATCTATGAAAGTACCACAGATCCCCTACCTGTTACATTTCACCACAAAATTACTGAAAAATGTTTCTGAGAGGATGTTCATCCCCAGATTTTGCCTTGATTATACAGTGCACAGAATGTATTCTCAACTATTTCAAATCCTCAAATCACTATTTAATTCATAATTTATGATGGACATAAGAATTCAAAAAAAAAATATTCAAATATTCTGTGACAACAAAAATGAAAATAAATTTCCTCTTATAGCTTATTTCACTATCACTGGGTTGAAGTACTCGCTGTAGAGTTTGCTAAAGTATACAGTATGACCTTGACTGTGTAAAGTAAGTGGCATAACAAATAAATTTCGAATGGTGTGTCAGATATCCAAGAACAAATATCATGATGCTAAATGCATGATTAAGGTTGTCTGCACAATTTCAGCTGTGTCACATTCCCCAGTAACAACAAATTCAAATGGTTCCACATAAAATAAAACAACCCCAAATCTCTGCCAGGTAAAAGCATACACAAATATTCAAATATACTCTTTTCAACCCCCACTCTATGTTTAGACAAAATATAGGTAAAATATGCAAATATTCACACATAAAAGAAGTATGAACAAAAACTACAAAAAACATTTTACAGAAATAGCTTCATATGTGTTAAGTTATCTGATTTCTCACTTGTCAGTGTTTGAAAATAGCTTTTTATGAGTTGTAATTTTCTTTCAATTGCTATTTTTATAATTATTGGGTCAGAACATTCACAATGTGTCTTAGCAAGGTGTACAGCATGGGTTTGTCCGTGTGGCATAGAGTATACATTCTTCAACACAAGCTTAATGTTTGCTGGTTGTACATTCAGTTTTGTGGTACTTTCATTAACTAGGTAACTGTTTTTGCAAAGGTCCCTCAAATCTGTCTGCAAGCTGCTGATTTCAACACATACACTCTCTTCCTTCACTACTTGTACACATTCACTAATTAAGTTACTATTAGATGCCTTTTCCAAATTTTTAAAACAACTTTCCTTTCCTAGATCCACATTTTGACAAATTTCATTTACAGTTTAAAACTTTTGGCCACTATGATTACATCTTTCACCATAGTCACTAACTATTTTCACCACTATTTTTTATTACAGATTCTACACATTTACTAATCATATTACCACCTGGAGACTGTTCCACATTTTTCATGACAATTTTATCATCTTGAGAGTACACTTCGTCAAATTTCACTTAAGACCTTACACTTTTGAACACCATACTGACATTTGCTACTACGGTCATTGATTACACTTAGTACTCCATCACTAACTAGATCTTCCTTTCCATTTTCACAAACACTTTCAGACACAACATCACTGACATCAACTGTTAACATCAATCTATCAGGCACTGCTCTACTAGTTTCTAACTCATTACTTGGACACACACCAGACACACACCAGAAATTCCAGAACCATTCAGCATCAAATCATCAACTTTAACATCTACATACACCATCTCATCTAATTCTGTAAGTAACATTTCATCATCAATATCATTATTATCACCATCATCTGAATCATTCTCATTGGAAACATTATCATCACATTTGATATTATTTTCAACACCAAATTCATTTCTCTCTTCACACACTTCTTCAACAATCTCAACACTGTGACTACTCTGTTTTATCACATCCTCATTTTCCTGATTATTATCTACTGTAATTTCATCTGGAATTACTCTGTCATTCTCACTTCCATTGCCTAGCACATGAACATCAGATTCTGCACATACAGCACCAGTGTCAGCATTTTCACTCATTTCACATTCACTCAACATTCTCACTAAACCATACTCATCAGACCTGTTCTCATCACTATCAACAGCTACTACTGCATTACTACTGTTAAACAAATTTGACAAAGTGTTTTCTTCTAATTCAAATTCAGATTTTTTACTTTTTTCTTCATCTTTGTTTTCAGATAAAATAATTTCCCAAAATTCCCTATCAAACTTCATTCTACTCACTTCAGGTTGTATTCTGGGTACAAAATTTTGGTATGTCCTATTTGTTCTCCCCCTTCCCCTTCTGAAATTACTCCAATGTGCCTGATTGTAATTCCCATGTCTATTTGACCCATTTTGCCAGGCTCCAAAAGAGGAAGGTCTTAGTTTACTGGATCATTTCTTCTGTTTTCAGAATTGTTAGTATTGTTTCCCTGATTTTGCCCCCACTGCCTATTTCTTGGTTTGAAATTCATATTCTCAAGCCTCCGCCTATCATTCCTCTCCCCGTTTCTTCTGTCATCATTTCTGAATCTGCTATTGAAATGGTCATTGAAAGCTCTGTTATTGTTATTCCTGCTATCATCAGGTCTGTCGTTACATCTGTCATTTCTTGCCCATGCTAAATCCAATTTATCTATATATTTTAGGAATTGTTCAATTGTATCATCAGGTCTGTAGACTAGACTCCATTGAACCCTACTCGGTAACCTACGTTTTAGGGCGTCTATTTGGATCATTTCATCAAGTGGTTTATCAAGATGTACTAAAGTTCTTAACTGTTGTTCACAAAAAGTTTTCATGCGTCCATTACCCGGTTTTGAAATTTGGCCCATTCAAAAATTCTGACTTAATCCAGCTTGTTTAGTTTCTGAGCAGAATTTGATCATGAAAGCTCGTTCTACCTCATTAAACAACATTTCAGGTTTGATTGCTTGGTTCATCCATGACAAAGTCTCCCCATCTAAGAACTTTTAAAAAAAAATAATTTTCAAATTATCAATCATTTTATCAGACAAGTTGTCTTTAATCTGGAACATGAAATCAGCTGGATGTATATTGTCCTCCCCTGAAAACGTTTTTCATGTTTACATTACTCCACTACAGAAAGATTTCACAGCAACAGAATCTTCAATTTCTTGAAATTTAGACTTGAGGTTCGAAATTTCACCTAAACAAATGCCTACATCTTCTTTTAACTCTGCGAAATTATCATTTGCAATTTTAGTGACATTTTGTGTATTTTGATCCATTTTTGTGAATTTCTTTATGAAATCTTTGTTGAGTTTTTTCAATTGTAACACTTCTACAGTAGCAACTTTTTCAAAATTTTCCACAAAATCTAGCCTCTCTTCGAATTTTTTGTTTTCCTTTTTAAGGTAACAATTTCCCCTTGTATAGCCGACACATTTTTGGTATTCTCATCTACTTTTTCCCAACACCCCTCTAAACTCTCTTTTGTCTCATGAATCTGGGTTCCATGCTTGTCTAATTTTTTATTGATCAAATCAAGTTTTTGATCAAGAGCGATTCTATGCTCGTCAATTGAGTCTTTTTGTCCATCAAACGATTTTTCAATTGTCTTTTTCTGTTCTTCCACCAATAATTTTTGTTCTTCCATCGATCTTTTCTGTTCTTCCATTAACTTAACTAACCTATTAAATGCGGTACATTACATTCAAATCCAAGAAAGGGTGAGCATTCACTACTGTGGTCACTATCCTCTCCGATTTCACTGTCCTGATTAACTACATTATTAACAGTGATATCTACGCTATTTTCCAAGTTTCCATTAACCTCCCCATTTTCATCAACTTGCCTACTGTTGTTAATTTCTCTATTATCCTCCATAATGACAAAGCAGATGAAAAAACAGTTTCCACAAGTAAAAGGAGACGAAAAAACAGTTTCCAAAAGTAAAATTAAAGTAAATTTTGTACTTACAATCAGTTGGTTTTACAAGTTGCGTTTTCACATAAGTATATTTTGTAGTGTTACTCATGTTCTTCTTTGTCCTATTCTCATAAACAATGGAATATTATTTCAACAAACGGGTTAACTCTGAAACAAAATACAGGATTAGTTTACAGATTTACACCTTATCCTAGGTCCTCCACCAATTATAACATTTCTCTAACTACTCATAATAATGGAGCTGATTATGGTTATGTTTTATCTGCTGCAGTCCTGGTCCCGAGAACATTAAGGTCACTGTAACACAACTACTGGAGAGATGTTGTAACATTTCTGACACACCCAGCATACAGCCCTCCTGAATACATAGAATCCCTATTTGCACTAGTATGCTGACGAAATGCTAGCAGTAGTATCACAAAACAATTAACCACAGTCTCCACAGGCCACAATCATGGTGCTGTTGAATCCTGACACGTGCTGTTACTCCTTTCCCCTTTCTACACAGGGCATAACATGACATTCTCTCAAACAACAACAGTCATTCGTGATTTCTGAATGAGTTACTCATTCCATATAGTACGTTCGTGACATTACTTCTATATAGTTCTTGCCATTGTGATGAAATACCAATCATTTGCATATCCAAGAATGTAGTACTATATCTACTGCTAAATCTGACGCCACCTTCATGTTGTTGCCGGCAGAGTAAATTAAGTCACGCATTGCATGTACATTAGGATTAGTGACATGTCACATACTGACTAAATATTCTCGAGCTATTAACCGAATGACAGCCTTCAGAAAACTTTTCTACAATTTTCTTATTCGTCTGCCTTAGGGGCAGTGCCGTACTTCCAAGATCTTGGCAGGAATCATTGGCTCCCATTCTTCCTTGGCTGATAAGCCCTCTAGACTGTTCCTTCAGACGTTCTTGTTGTTCCATTTCCAGTGGATTTTCTTTTTGTCTATTTTCACTGATGGCCATCTGAAACATATGGAGATAGTTACATTAGTATGCAGGAAAGAACAATATTATTCCTCCAGCAGGCCTGACCACCTATTGGCATTGTGCTACTGCAGACTGGTGCCCAGATCATGGATCAATAACTTCCACGAAGTATTACAGTTCTCCCAGAGCCTAAATGAATGCTGGACAATCAGTGTCAATGTAGAATTTGTAGTATAGAATGGTAGTTGTATGATGGTTTCAGTTGTTGATATGGGACAAAGAAGTTGTTCCTGAATGTAATCGGACTGAGTCAATAATAATTGCAATTATGGGCTATGGTGCATGGTTCAGAAGCATAGATTATTGCTATTCAGACCTGCTGGTGCACTGAGAAAAGTACAGCAAGGAATCCTACTACGATCCTATGGAGCCCCTAGGACCACATCTACCGAGCGAGGTGGCGCAGTGGTTAGCACACTGGACTCGCATTCGGGAGGACGACGGTTCGATCCCGTCTCCAGCCATCCTGATTTAGGTTTTCCGTGATTTCCCTAAATCATTTCAGGCAAATGCTGGGATGGTTCCTTTGAAAGGGCACGGCCGATTTCCTTCCCAATCCTTCCGTAACCCGAGCTTGCGCTCCGTCTCTAATGACCTCGTTGTCGACGGGACGTTAAACACTAACCACCACCACCACCACCACCACATCTACACACGAACTAACTGTATCAAGGGGCATATGTCCCCTGGACGGATAAATAAGAAAAAGCCATCTTATTAGCTGAAGAAAGAGCAGCACGAAAATATACATTACATTATTGTGGAACCACCAACAAATTGTTAGCAATTAAGAATTTAATATTCACAGAGATGGAATTCCTCAGACACAGGATGTAATCAAAAAAGCTTCAGGTAACACATTTTGAGCCAAGCAGGGGAGTGGTCCACTACCTTCCTGAACATGAGTCATAACCTAAATATCTGAATGGAATTGGTAAGAGGGCAATGACCACCCGTGCGTGTGGAAAAATTGGCTCATCATGTCATGCCCTATTGGGGTGTCTCCCTAGTAGAAGAAGAGTAGAAGAGAACTTCGACACCTTAAATCTTATACCTTATGGTGTCTCAGAATAAAACAGGGCATACCTACAGCCATCAGACACCACAGCAGGGATAAGCAATGTCTGTTGATGACCCCAGGGAACAAGAATGAAGCCCAATGCCTCTATGATTGCTTAACCCAGTAACAGAAGCAGTAATGGAAGTAGCTGCAAGCATATCTAAGAAGTATGAGAAGAATCAGGTTAAGGTAAGTGATGCACTCCAAGCCATCGCCATATTATCTGGAGGCAGTAATATGCTGCCATGGGGTCCATCTGGTAAGTAACATACAGAGAAATTAGATACATTCTGATAGTTGTAAATTGTGTGTGTCCATGTCATAATACAGAGAAGAGAAACACTGAAGGTACATATGACAAAATGCTGCCTAACTGTTCTCTAAGAGCTAATGATCTTAACATCATCATAAGTAGTCATATTACAAGTATTGGCTTGAAGGAGATATCAAGGTGGTAAGGTAATGACCACGGTTCTCTCTTCTAATCATCAATACTTTTATTACACAACAAACGTACAGGTCGAAGACTAGGCTGGAACTCAGGTCCTGGATGTATACAAACAAAGATCAACTCGAAGACATAATACACATATGATGTTCTGGCCTATCAATCCGTGGATCGACCCCACATAGCCCCCCCCCCCCACCTCCCCCCCCCCCCCCTGCAGTATGGAGTACATACCCAAAGGTGGGGGGCTTGGCGAGAGTTTAAGTGGGTTACAGTGAGTTCCTCCGCATCTAACGGCATGGGCCGTGTGGGAGGAGAGCGTGGAGCAAATCCTGGAATGCTGATGCTGAAGTCTTGAAGCAACATCAGCGGTCGTAGTCATCGACCAGTGTGGGAGCGCTGGTGTGGAAAGGTGTCGTCGGCAGGGAACCTAATGATCACCTTTCCACTTGGTCTAGCATAAGTACGTAGGTTGCAACACATAGCACTTTGAGAGATTTTGAAATGCTTCACTACACATTGTGACACACCACCTAACAAGTCACACGAATCGTCACACGCAAGCAGCACTAATGAAGTAGCACCAATAATGATGACAGATAAACCACAAATGTCATTAGGATGAACATGAGTAGAGAGCTCATAAGTGGTGCCTGCTAACGGAGAGGTATGCTGAGCCGGTGGGGTGGGGAAACCGTAGCACAGTGAGGGCGGTGTGTTACGAGTAGAAGGATGAGTGTCAGACAGTGAGGTCTGAGTGGGTGTGGCAGAAACCTGCAGGCTCCACTGGTTAGAAGAGCGGCACGGTGTGCTGTTGCACGAAGGTGGAACAGTTATATTAGAGTCCTGGCAGCAGGGGCCTCTGCTATGGGAGCCGGGAGGTGGAAAACCCCGGGAAGAGTGTGGGCTTGTTGATGGGGCTGGTGTAGATGTGAGTTTACTTGAATCATGAGCAGAGGAAGAAGGCCGAGGGTGGCCAGAGGGCATGGTCTCTTCAACGGTGGGTGAGGTAGGGGAAAACTCAACACGAGCAGGTTTAACCCTGTAGAGGGAGACAGTAGCTACTGAGCCCTTAATTACGATGTCCATTGTGTTACTGGTTCGTTTGACAACTCTGTATGAGCCTGTGTAAGGGGGCTGTAATGGAGCTTTTACAGTGTCGTCACAAAGGAATGCCTTGGGAACATATGTGTGCAGCGGAGTGT
Source organism: Schistocerca americana (assembly GCF_021461395.2). NCBI lineage: Eukaryota > Metazoa > Arthropoda > Insecta > Orthoptera > Acrididae > Schistocerca > Schistocerca americana. The sequence continues at coordinate 433,717,628 of NC_060122.1, forward strand.
GGCTGGAAGGGGGCGGGGGTTGAAGCTTGTTACAGTGTGACCTCACCCGTTCTACCAAGGATGGCAGTTCGGACAGTTTGGTGGGTGGAGTAGGAGCAACAAGTTCACCTGACAGTGTAAGGGACTGGCCATAGATGAACTTGGCCACTGAGCCTTTAAGGTCTTCCTTGAAAGTGATCTGCAAACCGAGTAAGACAAATGGCAGGGCTTCCGTCCAAAGGGGGCCATGGCAACGTAGGGCCATCTTATGTGTCCTATGCCAACGTTCCATGAGGCCATTGCTTTGGGGGTGGTATGCTGTTGAATGAGCTTTCTTGATGCCGCACAGCCTACATAGTTCAGAAAACATGGCAGACTCAAATTGACGGCCTTGGTTGATCGTCAAGTAAACAGGGCAGCCAAAGTGTGAAATCTAAGTGTCTATGAAGGATCATGCCACTGACTAGGATGTAATATTGGGTAGTGGGGCAGCTTCCACCCAATGATAGGCTCTGTCTATAATAGATAGCACATATCTGTAACCCTTGGAGGGGGTGAGGGGGCCCACCAAGTCGATGTGAACGTGCTGTAAGCGACTGGGAGGAGCGGTGAAGCTGCCTAGTGGGGGCTACGTGTGCCACGAATCTTTATTTAGTTGGCACAGAATGCAGACATGGACCCCGGCTTGGCAGTCGCGATGCATGTCACACCAGACGAAGTGCTCTGAAATAAGTCTGGTAGAGGCTCTCACACCTGGATGAGCTAGGTTGTATAATTTGTTGAACACTTGTCTCTGTAGAGGTTTGGGTATGAAGGGACGCAGCGTACCAGTTGATTCGTCACACCAAACCTCGCCTATGACACCAGGAAAGGTGGATCGCACAGGTTTGAGTGACGAGCTGTGATTGGAAATAAGGTCCATAGTGTCCGTGTCGGCAGACTGCAGCTGAGGCAAGTTAGAGAAGTCTATCAGGGTTGTGAGAGCGCCGACACGAGACAAAAAATCTGCAACCACATTATCTGCACCCTTGCTGTATCGTATGTCAGAGGTAAATTGCAATATAAAGTCCAAATGACGGAAACGTTTAGGTGGAGGGTCAGGTTTATGGTTGGTCAAAATGTAGAAGTCCCTACCCTCAACCTTGGCACAAAAGTGTTTCACAGCCTCGTAAACTACCAAGAGCTCCCTATCAAAGGCTGAGTACTTTTTTTGAGTGCCGTTGAGCTTCTTAGAAAAGAACTGCAAAGGAGAGGTAGTATCTCCGACGGTTTGGCTGAGGACAGCACCTACTGCGGTATCACTGGCATCTGCAGTAGTAAAAAATGTAGCGTCCAGATGCGGGTGGGCAACAGTCACTGCGTTTGCTAGTAGGTGCTTCAGTTTGTCAAAAGCCTGTTCCATGGCAGGGGTCCAGGGGACCGGGCAGATTTCAGTCATATTTTTGCCAGCAAGGGCATCTGTTAGGGGAGCCTGATCCTCGGCTGCAGCAGGCAAGTGCTTCCTATAATGGTTAACTGTTCTGATGAACCTGCACAGCTCCTTAAACGAGTGGGGGTGTGGCAAATCCAAAACAGGTTTTATTTTATCCTCAGGAGGAGTGAGGCCCTTAGCTGACACGATGTAGCCTAAGAATCTTACCACAGTCTGGTGCAACTGGAGCTTCTTATTATTCAGTTCAACACCAGCAGCGGTAAGAATGTCTTTAACAATCTGCAAATGTTCCTTGCTCTTTTGCAAGGTAGGACTGAAAATAAGAATGTTTATGAATCTCTGCCAAGTTTGTGCAGCGTTGTGGAGGCCAAAGAGCATGAACCGGTACTGGAAAAGGCCGAAAGGTGTTGTAACAGCTGTCTTTTCAATATCCTCTGGTGCCATTGGAATTTGATGATAGGCCCTCCTACAGTCCATTACCAAGAAATATTTGGCACCTGCAAGAGCATGGTTAAAATCTGCAACGTTAGGAACGGGGTACTTGTCTATGATAATACGAGAGTTCAACTTAGTATAGTTGCCAACCATATGCCAGGTGCCGTCACTTTTTGTGACGAAGTGGATAGACGAGGCCCAGCATCCGGCAGATGGTTCAATGACACCAGCTGTTAAAAGATCATTTATTTGTTTGCGCACCATTTCATGAGTTCTGGCTTGAGACGGCATGGTCAGCAAGAGATAGGCAGTCTGTCTTGCAAGCGAAGTTTGTGGGTGGTGCCGTCTGTAACCACGGAAACATGCGACGTGGTACACGAGGCGACTGTCTGTGGTATAGTGTGCGCGGCGGCCGCTAGGCTGGGCTGTGGTGCAGACGGCGAAAGTCTGCGTAAGTGCCAACTGTTGGGTGGCTGGGAGTGACAAGCAAGTGAGCTATGCGAAACAAGGTTGTTACACTGTTTGTTAGTAACCGAATGTGCCGCTCTCGAGCTTGGTGGTGGTAGCTGGCCCGAATGAACAGCTGATGGCAGTAAATCAAAAACACTAACCTGCGCCTGGGAAGTAGCTGCCCAAGCGAGGAGGGGGATGAATGTCCACTCGAATTAACACAGTTAGAGCTGGCGGGAGTGCGGACACTGTACAGTTTATGTGGCACACGGTCACAAATGCACTCAGGTGCAATAACACTGTAGTGGCACCGACTAACCTTGTGTGTTGCTGAGGCGTCGTCTGCTGCAAGCTGCTGCCGTGCCGAAGATAACTCATTACTTAAGTTGATGAGGCGACAGTGTAGCTCAAGTTCTTCCAAGCACAGGCGTGTAGACTCGACACGCTACGTGAGCCACTTATTGGTCCATGACAAGCAGCCAGGTGGACCTGTTTAGCAGTACTATTGACACTTGACAAAGCACATGGGATGTGTTCCTGTGTAGGGTGGTAGAACACTGTACTCTTGAAGAGGTCAGGCCACAGTTTGTGCTGTCGTAGAAAGTCGATGCCCAAAATGGGATCGTTGATGTCAGCCACCAGGAAGGACCACTTGAGGTTGCACTCAGGCGAGAGGGACACTGCATATGAAGTAGAACCTAAGCATGACAAACTAGTTGAGTTTACAGCATGTAGGACAGTTTTGCGTAGTCGGAACTTTTTGGTAGCAAGACGAGATGGAAGTAGGGAAACATCTGCACCCGTCTCGATGAGAAAGTTTGTGCCAGAGTTCAAGTCGCGGACATAGACTCGTCCATTCAAAGCATTAGTGTTGGACATGGAATGGAGTGTGGGACGGCGCCTGTTGTTTAGATTGCAGGAGGTGGTGCCACTGCCTACCTGCGGTTGAAGTTTGGGTAGGAGCACGGCGGTTTACAAATGCGTGCTTGTTCCCCGAGTTTTGCATGGAAGAAATAGTATTTATGGGCGGACGTCTGCTCCTGCGAGTGGTCAGACGGCGGTGGCCCAGAATCTTCCACGGAGTCAGATGTCCTGTCGTTGTGCAGACGTGAAGGTGCCGGTAGTGTGGCAAGCTTGACAGACTTAGGTTTAGTGGGGCATCCATGTTGGATCCGTGGTTGTGGTTGGAAACTGGCGTAGCTGCCAGACTGCTGGGCACGGTATTCACGTAGTAGAGCAGAGTAAACTCGGTCAGCGGCGCGCAAGCGTTCGCTATTTGGTCTATCTTTGTAGGCGGAGATGGCCGTTTGGACAGACGGAGGCAGCTTTTCCATCCAAATCTCGGTGAGCATGGTGTCTGGCATGTCACAATCACCAATGAGAAGTCGAAGCCATCGCCACAGCTGGGATGGAGATCTGTCACTGAGGTGTTTTTCATAGATGACTTAAATAGGTCATAAATTAAGTCGACACAGTCGTGGAGGAGGTTCATGAGGCATGTGAAACGGGCATTGTCATCAAGTGCACAGACACTGAAAGTTTGCTCTACCAGGTTGAACCAGAATTCAGGGTGGGCAGGTTTGAATGCCGGAAGTTTTGGTAGATTCAACGAACTGGCGGTCGAAGAATGCGGGCAGCCGCTCATGGACGCAGGAGTAGGCAAGTCAAAATTAATTCTGCATCGTGAGGGCGGTAGAGAGGAAGCAGACGTGCTGGCTGTGTTCATAGTAGCTGGCAGTGGCATGTTGTAGAAGGCCATTGTGTAGCAGGCAAAGGTCCACGTAGATGCCGGCGCGGTAGTCACTTTGTACACGGTTTGATGGATTATTCGAACTTCGGGGTCACCACTGAAGGAGATATCAAGGTGGTAAGGTAATGACCATGGTCCTCTCTTCTAATCATCAATAATTTCATTACATGACAAACGTACAGGTCGAAGACTAGGCCAGAACTCAGGTCCCAGAAGTATACAAACAAAGATCAACTCGAAGACATAATACACATATGATATTCTGGCCTATCAACCCGTGGATCAACGCCACAGGCTGTTAGTGTTAGTATTAGTAACATAAGATGCAGTAACAGTAACTGCTGTAGAAAATCAAGGTGGTGGTAGTAGTAAAAGAGCCTTTTTATGTTTGGAATAATTGTATTGTTTATTATTGCAGTATTAGCATTTATGCTGTTGTAATAGCACAACCAGCATTGTGTGCTGTTGCAATAGTACAATCAGCATTTGGTGATAAAGGTAACTGTAAAATTAATCAAAACATATTGAAATAACAAAAACAATGGAAAAACCAGGATGGAATGTAACAACATGGATCTTTTTATGTCACAATAAAGGAACAACCAACTGAGAGTGGAAAAAGATAACATAGGTAAACTACACATAGAGCAGTACACAAGTAATCAACAAAATGTTAGAGCAATAGTAGTAAAAAGAAATAAAGACATGGAAAAATTGTATGATAGACATTGCAAACTGAGTTCAGTATTCAGAATAGAAAAAAAGAATTGCACTGCCCAAAAAATAAAGTGAAGAACCCAGAACACATTGTCAAATGTCACCTTCACTTCATACACATACACACCATCAGCTTGAATGTAAATGATTGGAGCCACAGCTCTCTGTGACAGGTAAACAGCCACCAGAATACAGTACTGTTTTTCATGTTTAGTGTTGTTACCATGCCTTTTAGAGTATTCAAGATGTCCCATAAAAACACCAGCAAGCTTCAGGGACACATTCCTTACACCAAAAAAAAAAAAAAAAAGGCTATTAAACAATGGAAAATCCAGGATGGAATGTAAATTGTTAGAAAAAAAGTCTAGTAAACATGGGCTCTAAAATGCATACCTCAGAGCTATGAGCACGTGTTCATCTTTGATGCTATGAAACAGATCTTTTCTACTGCAAGGACTTTGATTTCCATATTTTTGGAGGAGATAGTATGGACAAAACCAAGAAAAAAATATACAGTAAACATGTCATCTACAATGCGTACTCTAAGAGCTATGGAAACAGATCTTTTCTACTGAACAAGTGCTCATAGCAGTTGCCTTATGCATTTTAGATCCTGGGTTTACTAGATATTTTTTTATTGTTTTGGTGTAAGGAACCTGCCCCTAAAGCTTGTCAGTATTCTTTTGGGACACTTTGGATAACATCCTCAGTCTTGAACATAGATACTGTGAATGAGAAGTTTATATGGTAGTCAGTGTGTTGTTGGGTTAAAGAAGACTAAAATACTAAATTTAAAAAACTATTGTCATTCCCTATAATATTGGTACATGCAGCATACATGCTACATCAAGACTCAAATATGCTTTTTATCCTAGAAATGAAATGTTTTCAGGGAGTCCTATAACATATCATATTTAGAAACTAACAAATGAAGGTAATATATTTATTGAAGTAGGCTACCAGTAAACCTTACTTGATTATCTTATCTGAAAACACAATGAGAAAATTTTTCATATGAGGGGATTTCAAAAAATTAGTTACATATTATTATGGCAGACCAAGTAACTTCTATTAATTGCTACACTACACTTCAAAGTGACACAGATACATGACAGTATTTTTTCAACATAATCATCAAGTCTCTTTAAATGATGGCCAGAACTTTATACCAGTCATTCAATTCCTTGATGATAGAAATCCATTCAGTAGTCACAGAACCATTTGAGAATCATTTGTAAATGTCTTCACTGTTTGTCTGTGGTCAATGTCAGTATCGGTGCTCTTCTTTCCTGATCAGCATTACCATCTTTCGTACATTGTTGGTCAAATTGTTGCACAGTTTCTCTATGGCTGGATTGACATTGCAGTTGTTCCATGTACTGCCAGGATTTCATGATGAATCTGTGTGCTATTTAGAAGATGTGCTCACATGAATCGTACTGTCCTGCATACTTCAACCTCGGTTTATGTTTCCATTTGCTGCACCACTTCTCTCCCACACTGTGATGTTTTTATTTATTTATTTATTTTATTTTTTATTAATTTTTGTTTATATACTTGTTCCATAGATCTGTACATGTGAACAAGTCACTCAGATGTGGAACGTGTCAATATACATAATAAAATACATAGAATAAAGACATTGTTATAGTATTAATAACAGTGCACAATAGTCATACTTATTAGCTTAAAAACTAGTCAACATAAATGTGAAGATAGCAGTTTCGTATTTAGGGCATTATTGCATTTATTTTAACCATGAACAGTAATCAAAACTTCCCACTTTGGGTTTAAAAGTGACCCAAAAATGGAAATGAGAAAAACAGGAATTTTTACATTAGGACATTATTACATTAGTTTAAAAGTAAACAGTGTCAAAAAATTTAAAAACATCTTTCCAATCTGGGTTTTACTTATTTTTTCTGAAAGAATTCCTCTATTGAATAAAGTGAGGTCTCAAGTAAATAATTTTTCAAGCTACGTTTAAATACTGATGTACTACTCCTTATACTTTTGATGCTGTTGGGTAGGGAATTGAAAATTTTCATTCCAGCGTACTTTACCCCTTTCTGAATAAGTGTCACGTTCTTTAACTCACAGTGGAAATCCTCTTTTCTTCTGGTGTTATGTTCATGATGTAGGCAATTCGTTTCATACAGAGTGGGGTTATTTATTATGAAGCACATCAGTGAATATATGTACTGAGATGTTGCTGTCAGTATTTCAAGTCGTTTAAAAAGATTTCGACATGAGGGTCATGGGGGTACACCACAAATGATTCTTATTGCTCTTTTTTGTGCTGTGAGGATTTTCTTTGCGGCAGGTGTATTGCCCCAGAAGATGATGCCATAACACATGACTGAATGAAAATAGCCAAAGTAAGCTGACTTTGAGATGGTAATGTCATTGAAGCGTGACAAATTTCGTAAAGCAAATGTTGCCAACGTCAGCCGTTTTAGTGTTTGTAGAACGTGATGTTCCCAGTTCAGCCTACTGTCCACGTATACGCCTAGGAATTTTGATAAGTACACTTGCTTTATCATCTGATCATTCTGTGTGATAACTGTTTCTTTTGGGTTTTTGTGGGTTGTCTGGAACTGGATGAAATTGGTTTTATTCAGGTTTATTGAAAGGGAGTTAATACTAAACCAACCCAGAACTTCTTTAAGGATATCATTGACCTCGGATTCTAAGTCAGTAGTTGACACATTATCCACCACAATGCTCGTATCATCAGCGAACATTGTAAATTTACACTGCTTATTGATGGATAAAGGCAGGTCATTAACATATATGAGGAACAGCAAGGGCCCAAGCACTGATCCCTGTGGCACTCCATGCTGCACAATTCCCCACTCAGAGTCCACTATATATTGTGATACACTATCTGAAACATCTAGAATAATCTTCTGCTTCCTATTTTCGAGGTACGATTTTAACCAGTTCCCTACAGGTCCTGTAATTCCATAATGACAGGCCTTCTTGAAGAGTATCTGGTGATCTACACAGTCGAACGCCTTTGATAGGTCGCATAAGACACCAATTGGCAGCCTCTAGCTGTTTATAGACTCTAGAACATCATTTTTGAATGAGAAAATTGCGTTATCTATTGAAACTCCCGTTTGAAAACCAAACTGCTGACTGTTAATGATGTTCAGGTCACCAAGGTGTGCCACAATCCTGTTGTACAGAGCTTTTTCTAGGACTTTTGAAAATGTTGTTAATAGAGAGATAGGGCGATAGTTTGACACATTTGTAGCATCCCCTGCTTTGTACAGGGGCCTGACAACAGAGTATTTCATTCTGTCTGGAAACACTCCTTGTTGCATGGATGTGTTGCAGATGTGAGACAAGACTTCGGCCACTTCACTACAGCAAGCCTTCAACAGCTTGCTTGAAATATCGTCGACACCAGCAGAATGTTTATTTTTCAAAGACTGTATGATTTTTTTGATTTCATTGGCAGTAATGGGAAGCACACTTATTTGACTGAAAGGTTCTGGAAAATTATTTTTCATTATACAGGCAGCTTTATCTACAGAACAATGGCAACCTATCTGTGTTGGGACAGTTAAAAAATGTTGATTAAAGATTTCAGCAATTTCCTCACTATTAGTTATCTCTGAGTTGTCAACAGTTAAAACAATATTTTTGTCTTTGGTGTAGTTTACAGTCCCTGTTTCTCTCTTTATCACATTCCAGATTGTCTTAATTTTATTTTCAGAATTAGTAATTTCAGATGCTATACACATACTTTTAGAGTTTTTAATTGCTTTGGCAAGAATTTTACAGTAGAGTTTATAATGTTTTAGCTGAGCAGGGTTGTTAGAAGTCTTTGATGCTATGTAGAGTTGTCTTTTTCTCTGACAGGAAGCTATGATGCCCTTAGTGAGCCATGGTTTTTTTGCAGACCTAGCAGGTTGGACTCTGTATGACTTTTTTGGAAATACACTTTCAATGGTACCTGCTATCTCATTTGTGAATAAATTGTATTTTGAATTAGCAGTTTCTGCTAGATAAACAGGTGTTCAGTCAGCATGCTGAAGACATGATCTGAACGTTTGAATAGCTTCCTCACTTATTTTCCTTACTGTTTTCCATCTAAGTGAGGTGTCACTCAGAGGAATTCCCAAGCTGTTGAAAGTAACTCGTTGTCTGTCATGGTCAGACAGACCATTTATAACCATTTCAATATTAATATGGTTGACTCTACTCTGACTTTTTGATAGCAGAAAGTACAGTACAGTCCCATTAATCTGACCTAATTGTGACCAGATGTTGTTCAGATTACTGATCAAAGGCAGAAGACCATGCTCCTGGTTTTAAAATGTGCAAAGATTGTGTGACTTTATTAGTGTACAGCAATGCTGCTAGACCCAGAGCTTTTAAAAACTGCAACATGAAGTCCCTGCCCATATATTATCGCAACCAGAAGAAAGCATGGATGGATGGTAAGCTGTTCAGAGAATGGTTTCATGGCCAGTTTGTTCCCTCTGCTCGACAGTTTTCTATGGAAAATCAGTTGTCTCCCCTTGCAATCCTTTTGATTGATAATGCATCACCTCACCCCAGCACTGAGGAATTATGTAATGGAGAAATTGTGGTGAAGTTTTTGCTGCTGATGTTACACCACTTGTAGAGCTGATGGACAAGGCCATACTGCAAACATTAAAACTGATTTTAGAAAACAATTTTTAAGAATGCTGATACAAGATGATAGCATTCCTTTAGTGGACAAAATAAAAAAAAAACAATGTTATGGATGTTGTTTATTGGGCCACTGAGGCATGGCAGAATATTTCAGAAAATACTCTGAGAAAATCATGGAGAAAACTGTGGACATCTCTTGAATTGCATGACAACCCAGTTGAAAATAAAGAGAAAAATGAACTACAAATGACAGACAATTCCTGGATGTGGAGAAGCTAGTGAAGGAGATGTAGATGAGTAGATGGTAGCGGATGGGGCATGTGTGGAGAACCTTACTGATGCTGATTGAGTTGCTGCTGCGACGACTCAAGACCAGGAAGAAATGGACTGCTGTGACGGAAGTGACAATGAGCCTGAAAGCGATAAAGGAGAGCTGGTGCTACACAGTGATGCAGCACAAACCCTTGACCTTGTGCTACATTATTTGGTGCAACAGCCCACTGCTACACATGCTGATTGAGACAATGGCACAGCTATGTGTCATATAACAGACTGTCTTCATTACACCAAAAAACAATGAGTTTTGTCATCTAAAAAGTAGGAATAAAATGTCCGCCGTATTTTAGTACGTTTTATAGCTCCTCTTTCATTGTTATTCCTAACATCTTTCATGTTCGGATAACTGAATGTTCAGATTACCAGGGTTGGGATTAGTGGGACTCTGCTGTATATTACCATGTTACAGTATATTCTAAACAAATTTTATTTCAGAATTACTAAATCAATTGGAAATCATATTTGTTTCTCAAATTCATGCTAAGACTGTATTAAACAGCTTTCTTCAACAAAATGCTGAAACCCACTAAGAGCTAATAGAAATGAAAACAAGTGATCCACAGAAAGCACATGGTGTAAAGTACATCCTACAGTCAAGCACAGCAAGCTTAGTTAACAGTTTGAGCCAGAAAAAAATATATAAAAGTTGTACGCAGCCTATATATTACATGAGGATTGAAGAGTATAGGGAGCGTGAACAGTGTCAGATGTTGAGTGGTCATTGTAAAACACAAGCCTATGTCATTTACTCAAATGAGACGACATTATCAGCACCTGAAAGAGATTGAAAAGAACTTCATTGTGCGTCTACAACCGGCTAACTGGTCAGTTCATACGATATCCAGATTTATGGGACATTTGGATGTGACAATGACCTGATGTTGGACTGCATGTGAATGTTAAGGCATGCATATTTATCATCAACATCCCGGTCAACCACGTTTGAGTACTACAAGGGAGGGCTGACATACTGTACACCAAACTCATCATCACCACGTCACATCTTACCTGACCTCTCCACAACACTCTGTCTGTCCACATCATTTGTTGGAGACTAGAAGCAGCCCGACTAGGAAATTACTGTCCCATACACAGGCAACTATTATTACCACAACACAAATCATTGCATATATAGTTGTGTGATGACCAGGAACCATGGAGTGCTGATGAACAGTGCTACATTGGGTTCAGCAATAACCCACATTTCTGGATTATCCTGATGACCATTGTCAGTGAATATGGCTGCGACCTAGGAAGATCCCTTATTCTTCCAATGTTTTAGAGAGGTGTGGTGATGTTATTCCTTGTGTCATGATGTTGAGAGCCATCAGGTATGACTTCAGGTCATGCTCTGATGGCATGAAGGTACGTCACAGACATCCTGTATTTTCATGTTAACCTGTTGTGCAACTGTATCATGCTGTCATTTTCCAACAGGACAATGCTTGTCCATAAATGGCACGCCTATGTTGAGATATTTCCTGTGATCAGTAAGATTCCCAGATCTGTCATTGACAGAATACGCGTGGGACCAGTTTGCCTCATGTAAGGTTACAGTGGCTAATGATACCCTTTCCAACCCAATCAGTACACTCATTGAGGTCAGAGGAGGTGCTGTGTCATGTTGATATGTTGGGCCCTACTGCCAAATTCTTTGTAAATTTGACTCTATTTTGTAATCACTGCAATAACATCATTCTCAGTCTATGAACTTTCTTCCTCTCACTTTTTTTTATCAGGCAGTGTAGTGTAAATCCACGTCTACATCTACATCATACTCTGCAAGACACCTAACAGTTTGTAGTGGTGGATACTTCTAGTACCACTAACTGATATCCCCCTTCCCTATTTCACCTGCAAATGGCACTTGGGAAGAATGATTGTCAGTGAGCCTCTGTCTTACCTCTAATTTCTGAAATTTTCTTATCATGGTCATTTCTTAAGATATGTGTGGGGGCAAGTAATATATTGTATGACTCTTCCTAGAAAGGTTCTCATGAAACGTCTATAGTAAAACTCTCCATGGTGCACAATGCCTCTCTTGTAATGTCTGCCACAGGAGTTTGTTGAGCACCTCTTTAGCACTCTCATGCCAGCTAACAAGGAGAGGACACCTACTCATCATCACTGAGTTCATCCAAATTCGTGATACACGTAGGCCGTAGTGAGACATGAAAGTGCCCCAAGTGGGAACTTCAGATGGCCAAGCATTTAGGAAATAAAGGGAATTTTGATACTTACCTTATCAATTGTCCCTGTGACGATGTGACTAGGAAGCAGTGTTTGGCTCAGTGGTCAGTGAACAGATTGGTGATGAAAGGGTCACAGGTTTGGCTCCGCCTAGCAGCAAAAATTTTTGTGCTCCTTGGCAGTGCATACACTGTTGACATCACAATTAACCCACATTTCATCCTATGCCTATACTTTTAGTGCTTGTATAAATTAATAAAATGGTCTATATGACATTTCAGTTAATTGTGATGTCATTAGTGTATGAATTTCCAAAGAGCACAAAAATGTTTGTCACCAGGCTCAGTGGTACCTGCGACCCTTTCAATACGAATCCAATCTCTTAATGCTCAGCCAAACACTGCTTCCTAATCACACTCTCAAAGGGACAATTGACATGGTGCACATGATGATAGATCCATATCAAAATTCCTTTTATACCTTAAGTGCTTGGCCCTCTGGAGTTTCCACTTGAGTCTTTTCTTGTCGTACTATGCCCTACATGTACCACAAATATGGACGAATTCGGCAATGACGAGTAGGATTCCTCTCCTTGTAAATGAACCCATGACAAAATGTGCCACTCTTTGTTGGATTTTGTATATCTCTTCTATCAGTCCTACCTGGTAAGGGTCCCAGTCTGATGAAAAGTACTCAAAAATTGGTCAAACTAGTGGAGTGCAAGCCACTTTCTTCAGGGATAAGTAACATTTCCTTAAGATTCTTCCTACAAATCTCAGTCTAACATCTACTGTTCATGCCTTCTGCTTTATGTGCTCATTTCACTTAATACCAGTACGTGAAAAATTAATGATACAATAGCAAGAAGGCATAAATAGGTAAGGTAGGTGTGAGTAGTGACATTACATGAAAGAGAAACAATACAGTTAACTGATATGCCAAGTCCCATATTTAATTTTTCATGATTTCCCTGGACTGATTAAGGCAAATACCAGAGTTCTCCCTTTGAAGCAGATATTGCCAAATTCCTTCCATATCCATGTTCCATTCAAGGTTGTGGTCTGACTTAATGATTCGGCATCAACAGAATTTTAAACCTTGTGATATAATTCTGTTGAATTCTCCACTTTTTTCATAAATCTGTGCTCAGTTGTGATTACTCAATTTATTCTTAGTTAATTTCTTCAGATAAAAATTCTTTTCTAAAATATCCCCGAAAATATTATGTAACAAAACAGGCACATTTGGCAAGTACATAGAATTGCTTGAAATTATCTGTCTGTTTCCATATAAGTCTGTTTACTTGTGTTTTCTTTATCAGCTTCCTTCATATGGCTCATGCTTTCATATTTGGTCTCTCTTTTAGAAATAATGCTCAGATTTACTAACACATATTGGAAGTCAGAACCACCTATTAATAACAGTTTTGAATGTGGGGGACAGCTTTAACAAACTAATCCCACCTAAACTGATATGAGAGAAATGCTCATATTAATTTTGCCCCATTTCTTTAAAAACCCATTGTTTCCTTTGAAGACAAGCTGAAAATATATTAATTCTGAGAGATAGTTTTTTGTAAAAGATGATGGTTTAATACTGCTAATCAATTAAAAGATCAATCACTCCTGCAATATTTTGCCTAGTCAAAATCTATTTCCAGTTTCATAATCCTCTGATCAAATAGAAATGTTTGATATATTACTTAATAATGTGCCTTGTTTTTCTTTTTAAAATTTTCCTATCAGTTATTGTTTAACATGGTTTTAGCTCTTTCAGCGCCCCTTCAACTCAGTTCAGTCACTATATCACAGATTAAACACAACTTTTTTTCCAAAAAGGAAAACCTTGTACAGCTGTATGAGGACCATATTGGACTCGAGTTGTATTGCCTATTGCCACATCTTCAGGTATACATCTCAACAGAAAAACTCTGAATGACTATCCATATGGCCTGTATGGTCATAACATTACAATCACGAAACCCTAATAATGACAATCACTAATAATACTAAATATTTTAAGTCATTAAAGACATCAGTGATGGAAAGAATATTGCACAGTAACTGATTCGGCAGTTTGTGAGGGTCTCAAAAAGTCATTTAGATGCACTGAATTATCCATATAATTGGCCATAAGCATCATTAGATGAACTTAATTTTGATTCATACCACATCTCATCATCATAATACTGACATAAGGGTTGTTTGATGAAATAAGCGTGGCGTCACAAGTCACCAGAATGACAGAAATAGCCTCAACTGAAAGTGGGCAGTTGTGAGGAGCCTTGGCACAAAATGAGATTAGTATGGGTATGGCAACCCTGGGTCACTTTGTTTACATTTATGACTTCCGTCAATAACCTTGGCCTACTTTTTGGCTCACTTTACTTACATCACATGACATAAATTACTGACCTTTCAATGATATCGTCACTGTGAATACCCAGAATTTCTTATCTCATTCCAAATACTACCAAGTATTCTGCCAAATGGTGGAAAATTGAAAACACAACACACACACTTACACATGCACACACATATATACATATATATACACACACACACACACACACACACACACACACACACACACACAGATTTGGTTAATCCTACCCCTAATGATCCAAGTCCCCAAGACACTATCCAAATTGAACCCTGCCTGGAACAGGTCCGTCCTCCGTCACAGCGGGATCCACCTCCTCTTCCTCAAAATCACCCTCTCCAAACCTTCCAGGAATTTCTGACTTCCAGCCTTGCCTCTCAATCATTCTTAAAAAACCTTAATCCTACTCCCAACATCACCACTGCTGAAGCCCAGGCTATCCGTGATCTGAAGGCTGACCGGTCCATCATCATTCTTCCGGCGGACAAGGGTTCCACGACCGTGGTACTTGATCGTCGGGGGTATGTGGCTGAGGGACTGTGTCAGCTTTCAGACAACACCACATACAAAGTTTGCCAAGGTAATCCCATTCCTGATGTCCAGGCGGAGCTTCAAGGAATCCTCAGAACCTTAGGCCCCCTACAAAACCTTTCACCTGACTCCATCAACCTCCTGACCCCACCGACACCCCGCACCCCTACCTTCTACCTTCTTCCTAAAATTCACAAACCCAATCATCCTGGCTGCCCCATTGTAGCTGGTTACCAAGCCCCCACAGAACATATCTCTGCCTACGTAGATCAACACCTTCAACCCATTACGTGCAGTCTCCCATCCTTCATCAAAGACACCAACCACTTTCTCGAACGCCTGGAATCCTTACCCAGTCTGTTACCCCCAGAAACCATCCTTGTAACCATTGATGCCACTTCCTTATACACAAATAGTCCGCACGTCAAGGGCCTCACTGCGATGGAGCACTTCCTTTCACACCGATCACCTGCCACCCTACCTAAAACCTCTTTCCTCATTACCTGAGCCAGCTTCATCCTGACCCACAACTTCTTCACTTTTGAAGGCCAGACATACCAACAATTAAAGGGAACAGCCATGGGTACCAGGATGGCCCCCTCATACGCCAACCTATTCATAGGTTGCTTAGAGGAAGCCTTCTTGGTTACACAGGCCTACCAACCTAAAGTTTGGTACAGATTTATTGATGACATCTTCATGATCTGGACTCACAGTGAAGAAGAACTCCAGAATTTCCTCTCCAACCTCAACTCCTTTGGTTCCATCAGATTCACCTGGCCCTACTCCAAATCCCATGCCACTTTCCTTGACATTGACCTCCACCTGTCCAATCATCAGCTTCACATGTCCGTCCACATCAAACCCACCAACAAGCAACAGTATCTCCATTATGACAGCTGCCATCCATTCCACATCAAACGGTCCCTTCCCTACAGCCTAGGTCTTCGTGGCAAACGAATCTGCTCCAGTCCAGAATCCCTGAACCATTACACCAACAACCTGAAAACAGCTTTCGCATCCCGCAACTACCCTCCCGACCTGATACAGAAGCAAATAACCAGAGCCACTTCCTCATCTCCTCAAACCCAGAACCTCCCACAGAAGAACCCCAAAAGTTTCCCACTTGTGACAGGATACTTTCCGGGACTGGATCAGGCTCTGAATGTGGCTCTCCAGCAGGGATAAAACTTCCTCAAATCCTGCCCTGAAATGAGATCCATCCTTCATGAAATCCTCCCCACTCCACCAAGAGTGTCTTTCCACCATCCACCTAACCTCCGTAACCTCTTAGTTCATCCCTATGAAATCCCCAAACCACCTTCCCTACCCTCTGGCTCCACCCTTGTAACCGCCCCCGGTGTAAAACCTGTCCCATGCACCTCCCACCACCACCTACTCCAGTCTTGTAACCCGGAAGGTGTACACGATCGAAGGCAGAGCCACGTGTGAAAGCACCCATGTGATTTACCAACTGACCTGCCTACACTGTGACGCGTTCTATGTGGGAATGACCAGCAACAAACTGTCCATTCGCATGAATGGACACAGGCAGACAATGTTTGTTGGTAATGAGGATCACCCTGTGGCTGAACAGCCTTGGTGCATGGCCAGCACATCTTGGCACAGTGTTACACCGTCTGGGTTATCTGGATACTGCCCACTAACACCAACCTGTCAGAACTCCGGGTCCTCTCCACCATCCACAGCCGACATTCCAATTAAAATACAAAGAGTCGTTCAATGAATTTGAAAGTAAAGTTCTATGTACTGACTTGGCTGAAAATCCTAAGAAATTTTGGTCTCATGTCAAAGTGGTAGGTGGATCAAAACAAAATGTCCACACACTCTGTGACCAAAATGGTACTGAAACAGAGGATGACAGACTAAAGGCCGAAATACTAAATGTCTTGTTCCAGAGCTGTTTCACAGAGGAAGACGGCACTGTAGTTCCTTCTCTAGATTGTCGTACAGATGACAAAATGGTAGATATCGAAATAGATGACAGAGGGATAGAGAAACAATTAAAATCACTCAAAAGAGGAAAGGCTGCTGGACCTGATGGGATACCAGTTTGATTTTGCACAGAGTACGTGAAGGAACGTGCCCCCCCTTCTTGCAGTGGTGTACCATAGGTCTCTAGAAGAGCCTAGCATTCCAGAGGATTGGAAAAGGCCACAGGTCATCCCCATTTTCAAGAAGGGACGTCGAACAGATGTGCAGAACTATAGACCTATATCTCTAACGTCTATCAGTTGTAGAATTTTGGAACACATATTATGTTAGAGTATAATGACTTTTCTGGAGAATAGAAATCTACTCTGTAGGAATCAGCATGGGTTTCAAAAAAGACGGTATGTGAAACCCAGCTCGCACTATTCATCCACAAGACTCAGAGGGCCATAGACATGGGTTCCCAGGTGGGTGCCGTGTTTGTTGACTTCCGCAAGGCATTCGATACAGTTCCCCAGAGTCGTTTAATGAACAAAGTAAGAGCATATGGACTATCAGACCAATTGTGTGATTGGATTGAAGAGTTCCTAGATAACAGAACACAGCATGTCATTCTCAATGGAGAGAAGTCTTCTGAAGTAAGAGTGATTTCAGGTGTGCCGCAGGGGAGTGTTGTAGGACCGTTGCTATCCACAATATACATAAATGACCTTGTGGATGACATCGGAAGTTCACTGAGGCTTTTTGTGGATGATGTTGTGGTATATCGAGAGGTTGTAACAATGGAAAATTGTACTGAAATGCAGGAGAATCTGCAGCAAATTGACGCCTGATGCAGGGAATGGCAATTGAATCTCAATGTATACAAGTGTAATGTGCTGCAAATACATAGAAAGATAGATCCCTTATCATTAACTACAATATAGCAGGTCAGCAACTGGAAGCAGTTAATGCCATAAATTATCTGGGAGTACGCATTAGGAGTGATTTAAAATGGAATGATCATATAAAGTTGATCGTCGGTAAAGCAGATGCCAGACTGAGATTCATTGGAAGAATCCTAAGGAAATGCAATCCGAAAACAAAGGAAGTAGGTTACAGTACGTTTGTTCACCCACTGCTTGAATACTGCTCAGCAGTGTGAGGTCCGTACCAGATAGGGTTGATAGAAGAGATAGAGAAGATCCAGCGGAGAGCAGTGCACTTTGTTACAGGATCATTTAGTAATCACGAAAGCGTTATGGAGATGATAGATAAACTCCAGTGGAAGACTCTGCAGGAGAGACGCTCAGTAGCTCGGTACGGGCTTTTGTTGAAGTTTCAAGAACATACCTTGACCAAAGAGTCAAGCAGTATATTGCTCCCTCCTATGTATATCTCGCGAAGAGACCATGAGGATAAAATCAGAGAGATTAGAGCCCACACAGAGGCATACCAACAATCCTTCTTTCCACTAACAATACCAGACTGGAATCGAAGGGAGAACTGATAGAGGTACTCAAGGTACTCTCTGCCACGCACCGTCGGGTGGCTTGCGGAGTGTGGCTGTAGATGTAGATGTAGATGTTGTAGCCTCATCTCTGCTGTGCTCAAAAGGATTCAAAAGAGCGAAATTACTTATCAAAAATATGCCACACATTTTAAAGAGTATCTGAGATGTGTAAAATGACAAAAATGTTGTCAAACAATCGAAAATCCAGGATGGAATGTAACAATACCAGAGAAGGAAAGTTGCTGCTCACCATAAAGCGGAGATGCTGAGTCACGATAGGCACAACAAAAAACAGTGTGATTTCAGCTCTCTGAGACTGCAGACATGTGTTCAACTTGTGTTTGCGTGAGTGCGAGTGTGTGAATGTGTGTATGTGTGTCTACTGCTGACAAAGGCCTTAATGGCCGAAAGTTATAATTGTGTGACTCTTTTTGTTGTGCCTATTGCGACTCGGCAAAAATGGTCACAATTGGTCACTTTCATTGTTTTTTTTTTTTTTTTTTTTTTTTTTTTGTTAAATAATTTGTCGACATACAAATACCTATATTGTTGATGAATTGGGGGTGAACAGTGTCTGTTGATCAAATTAGCCCACATCATTGTTCAGTCCTATATTCCAATGTGAAATACAGATTTTTACATTTTTAAATATCTTCTTGACACACATTATTTTTCATTTTCCTCATTCATTCATAGTAAAATTCTATAATGCACAGAATTACATTGAGAATGAACCAATACTGTGCCAAACAAATTCAGCTCCATGACTGAACAATCACTGTTTATACAAGAAAGAATACAAACAAACAAAATTACAGAGAAATTACCATAATTAAATTGTGCAAATAAAATATTACAAAGCAATATATCCAGAATTTCATGAATAAAATTTATACATGATATTCTGCCAATATGGAAATTTAACACAATATGGCTAAGATAATATCAACAAAATTTGTATGTGAATCAAACTTTGTAGACTTGATCAAACTGAATCAGCATGAGTCTTTATTTGTTACAGCTGCCCCTGCAAAGAGTAAGTGTTTGCACTGTTTTCAAACCCTAACTCTATGAATGTCTGTGTTATATGTAATACAGTAACATAATTCATTATCCAATCATTTCTTTCTTCTTCTTTCTTGATGGAACTAGCCTTTCACTTTCACCTCTCTTCCATGAATGTTGCATAAACTCTACATCAGAAGGTCTCTTTTTGGGTCTTTATTTGTTACAGCTGCCTCTCCAAAGATTAAATGTTTGCACTGTTTTCAAACCAAAACTTTATGAATGTTTATAATATAGAGGATACATCAATAAAATTCATTATAATATCAGAAATTTCATCTTTCTTCTTCTTTCCTGTTGGAACTAGTCTTCCATATTCACTTGCTATACAAGAATCTTGCATAAACTCCACATCAGAGGATCTCTTTTATCCTATGAATTGTACTGCATAATTAGTGCAAATCACATTCAGTGCATAAAAGATACAATAAATGTGAAGAACAGTAAATGTTGGATGAGTATGTCAGATAAAATATTCCCAAAAATGTTGGATAATTCTTTGTTAAGTAATATCGGTCACTGAAAATATCTTCCAGAATGGATCAAGCATCTCAAGTAAGCGGTGACTCAAATTCTTTTTCTTTATTACTGCTCTAAATAATTACTTGATTATTTAATGTACAAATTAAAAATGTGGGGCATATTTTTCATATCATCTTTGTGAGCAAATAAATTACATTTTTTTTCAAAACAGATATGCACATATCTGCAACATATAATAAGCTTATTCAATAACAGGACAGTTGTAAATATAATGCAAGACAGAAACTGTGCAGCACTTATGCGTGCTTGTTATAGTGCTGGAATAAATTTATAATTACTACACAAATTTCAAAGCATCTTTATACACAAGCTAAAGTATTGAAATAATATAACTGAATACTATGTTCATTAGTAACACAGAAATAAAAAATGATCATCATTTTACCACTTCCTACACTATACATTTGTTTTCAGAAACACTTCCATATCTATTGTCACATACACAAGTTGGTTCTACATGATACTTGTGAACAATAGTGGATTCAATGAAGTACTCAAAGAGAGTCACAAAATTTCAGTGTATTTCTTACGTAAATATCATAAGCACATGCTGCTTCACTAATGAAGACTGTGTGGACTGCACAGATTTTATTTTATTTTATTTATTTATTTTCTTTCTTTAATCAAACTTGTATGTTATGATTTCCATTGCTCACGGGTAAATCTACAAACTGTGCAAACAATTTATTTAGTCTTCACAAATTAAGCTGCAGATAAGAGTTGTAGTATTTAATGAAAAGAGTTTATGACCCTATAAATGGCTGGTAATCTTGGCATAATTAAAGTGTTCTAATGGGTTAATTTCATTTCATATAGCAAGTTAAAAAAAAGAGAGAGGTCCAAATAAGATAAGTGGTTCTATAGTCATTAGCACCAGTTTTACACTTGGTACTGAATTCTCTCAATTCAAATGGATATTTCTGTAGGCCACATGGAACTGCATTTAAGCATGGTATTTGTTTTGTCATCAGCAGTGATTAGTTTTCATAGTAATTACAACAAAAATAATTATATAAACCTATATTAGACCTACTGAAAATATAATGTATTAAAGATCCCTTTCGTTTTCTATGCAATTCTGACAAAGTGAATTTATTATAGTGGCTGTTAAATAGCTTTCTTTAATTAAGTTCACAAATTGCTACAACTTCAAAACTTGTCATGCTAATTAAAGCCATTGAAACATGTTCTTTTCTGAATAAGTGAATCTGGAAGC
This sequence comes from Schistocerca americana, assembly GCF_021461395.2. NCBI lineage: Eukaryota > Metazoa > Arthropoda > Insecta > Orthoptera > Acrididae > Schistocerca > Schistocerca americana. The sequence goes on from NC_060122.1 coordinate 433,738,749, forward strand.
TAGAGTAAGAGATTTTTGATAATCTTGCCATTTTGTTTTCTTGTGCTTTTATTTCGATAGAAATTTTCATCCCCTAACACATATTTCTCCATTTCTAACTGAGAATTCAAATACCAGATTTCAAGATGTAGCAGTGATTTATTTTCATAAAGAAATTTTCATCTACTATTTAGCCCTCTTAGGGGTTGAATTTCCAAAAATGCTGAGACACATGTTTCATTATTTCTGATCAAGAAACCAAGCACCAGTTTTCATCGTTCCAGCTTCAAAATTGCCATGGCAACAATATATTTTTGAAAAACCTTTTAATCCCTATATAACTTCTTCAGTTTTTACTTTCATAAAAATTTTGAGTACTCATTCCATCCTCTTAGGGGTTTAATTTACTAAAACACAGAGACACACTACTTCTGGTGAGTTACCTCTCACTTAATATCAATGTCGTGAAAATAATGTATCAATATCTGTTTCATCAAAACTTCGCTGCAAATAAAACATTCCTAGAAACATTAATAATACTTTCACTAGCCAACACTTTCTTGAAACTGTGAATGGGAAGTGAGTAAAACCTGTTCCTCATAACATTATTCCATACAGATTTTTATTTTCAATATAAAGCTTAAGAACACATCTGCTCTGTCAAAGAATAATCATTATTCATTGACAGCTCAACTACACTGTTTGAAAAAAAAATGAAACAGCCTCAAGGATAACGCCATTTTATTGACAAGTGATGTGGCAGACAGTTGCTCATGTAGGGATATCTGGTAACAAATTCAGACCAAATGAAACACACTTGTTACAGTACAGGGTTCCCAAACAATCTCATCAATACACCATGCACCTGTCTTTGGAAACAATGTTGTCACAATTTGGCAAGGGTTCTTGCAGGCTCTGCATAATGAGTAATTCTCATCTCATCAGTTACTATAGATGTTCAGTTAGCAAGAGATCTGGTGATCTTGCTCATCAGAGCAATTTCTGCACACACCAAAAAGCTTGTTGCATCGTAGCAGCCATATGTGTACAAGCATTTTCTTTCTGAAAAAGCACACCACATTCCTGTTTAAGAAATGGAAGTGGAATGGGGATAACAACCTGTGGTACATAGTGGGAACTGGTCCCTTTATCCAAATTTGACCAATAGTTGTAACTGATAGCCCCCGCCCCCCCTCCCACCCCTCACCCTCACCATGAAGCCTGTGGTGGGACCTGTGTCTCATGGGGGACGGCACTGCAGAATAGGCCATTCACCAGGCCTACCTCATTTGTGTATACATCCAACACTCACCAACCTATATCACTGAGAAAACAGAGTGACATTCCATTCTCCATTTGACTCTTTCATGACATCAGAGTAGCTGGCGGTGACATGGTGTCAGTGATAACCGGGCCAGATTTGTGCTGCAGCAAGCAGGTGGTTCCCAACAGTCATTGATAATGCAGCAGGTGCAACATGTGCCCAGATTTCTTTTCTGAGTGATGTTCGATTGGCTACCACTACTCACACTAAGTGTCAATCGCATTGTGTGTCTCTACTATGAGGATGTCCAGAACTGGGTCTATGGGCGTGAGAATGTTCCACAGACCACTGCTGAAAGCAGCAACACACTATAGATACATTGTGTCCAATGTATGCAGCAATCTTTTGGTATGCTCATCCAGCCTCCTGCAGACCCACAATGCAACTCCATTCAAAAGTCTGAGGTTGTTCAGCAGGAATACCTACTTGTCAGTAGAGCATGCATGTACCCTGGAATTAATGCTGCAAACACTGTTCACTTCTAAACTCACATGGCACACAGATGGGCCTCCTGATCCTGCCTGATGACCAACGAATGCAACAAATGAATCACTAACACTGCATCATATTATATCCTAGTGTCACTGGTCACTAGAAAACAATATTTTTGGAATGTGGTAGATTTATATTGATGGTATTGACAGTGTTGAGAGGACTCTCAGCAATAAGTAAATATGTGTGTACAGCAGTCACACAGTTCCGTGCCACAAGTGTATTCATTACGTAAAGAGAGATATACATTGTATTTGCCTTGTTGTTAATAAATACTGTTAACACATACGAAACAATATTTCAATGTAAACTATTTGTCACTTCAAAGAGAAACATAATGAATAAGAAATCATTGTTGTAGAAGTGATTACAAAAACCTCGGAGTAGGTTTCAGTAATTAGGCATAATATAGTTAAATTCTTCAATAACTGTGAAGTTAAATACTATCAGTCGACAAAAGAAAATGCAGCACAGTTAATTCAGGGCTACAAACTAATAGAGAGAATATAGCAATGATAACAAGAAAAAGCTTTCATAGATCAGAACAGAGTGACTGGAGATAGCAACCATATGTGCATGAGATGTGCTACATTGTATGAATGTATGTGTGTTTTAATGAATGTGTGTTTTAATGTATGTGTGCTCTCTTCTCTGAAGAAGGCTTTGTCTGAAAGCTAAATGTGTAACAGTCTTTTTGTTGTGCCTGTGTGTAATTCACCATGTCATCTTTATGGTGTGTAGCAATCTATCCTTTTCAAAATATTGTTAACTTTTATTCAATTATTGTTATTGTTGTCTTCACTAAAGGTCCCTTAATACCAAAACACTTCTTATACATAAATCTACATCTACATCTATACTCTGCAAACCACCATGTGGCAGATGGCAGTGGGTGCATCCCATTGTAGCAGTTGCTATGGTTTCTTCCTGTTTATTCACGTATGGAGTGTGGGAAGAATGATTGTTTGAATGCGTCTGTGTGTGCACTAATTATTCTAAAATTATCCTCATGATCCCTGTGTGAGTGATACATAGGGGTTGTTGTATATTTCTAGAGTAATCATTTAAAGCTGGTTCTGGTACTTTATCAATATATTTTCTCAGGATAGTTTAATTCTATCCTCAAGAGTCTTCTAGCTCAGTTCCTTCAGTATCTCTGTGACACTCTCCCATGGATTAAACAAACCTGTGACCATTTGTGCTGCCCTTTGCTGTATGACCAGTTGTGCTGCCCATCTCTGTGTATGTTCAATATCCCCTGTTAGTCCTATCTATTACAGGTCCCACACATACTTGAGCAATGTTCTAGAACCAGTCACATGCATGATTTGTAAGCAATCTTCTTTGTAGATTGAGTGCCGTTTTCCAGTACTCTACCAATAAATTAAAGTCTACCACCTGCTTTACCCACAACTGAACCAATGTGATCATTCCATTTCTATATCTACATCTACATCTACATGATTACTCTGCAATTCATACTTAAGTGCCTGACAGAGGGTTCATTGAACCATTTTCATACTACTTCTGTACCATTCCTCTCTCGAATGGTGCGTGGGAAAAAGGAACACCTAAATCTTTCCATTCAAGCTCTGATTTCTCTTATTTTATTATGATGATCATTTCTCCCTGTGTAGGTGGGTGTCAACATAATATTTACTCATTCGGAAGAGAAAGCTGGTGATTGAAATTTTGTAAAGAGATCTTGCCGCAAAGAAAACTGCCTTTATTTCAGTGACAGCCATCCCAACTCTCATATCATATTAGTGACACTCTCACCCCTATTGTCCAATAACATGAAACGAGCTGCCCTTCTTTGAATTTTTTTTATGTCCTCTGTCAATCCTACCTGGTAAGGATCCCATACCGCACAGCAATATTCCAGCAGAGGATGGACAATTGTAATTTAGGTTGTCTCTTTAGTGGGTTTGTCACATCTTCTAAGTGTTCTGACAACAAAGTGCAGTCTTTGTTTCACCATCCCCACAATATTATCTATGTGGTCTTTCCAATTTAAGTTGCTCGTAATTGTAATTCCTAGGTATTTAGTCGAATTGACAGCCCTTAGATTGGTGCGATTTATCGTATACCCAAAATTTATCGGATTTCTTTTGGTACCCATGTGGATGATCTCACACTTTTCTTTGTTTAATGCCAATTGCCACTTTTCTCACCATACAGAAATTCTCTCTAGATCATTTTGTAATTGGAATTGATCATCTGTGATTTTACTAGATGGTAAATTACAGTGTCATCTGCAAACAGTCTAAGGGGGCTGCTCAGATTATCACCTAGAATATTTATGTAAATCAGGAACAGCAGAGGGCCTATGACACTACCTTGCACAACACCAGATATCACTTCTGTTCTACTCGATGATTTACCATCCATCACTATGAACTGTGACCTCTTGGAGAGAAAATCATGAAGTCACACAACTGAGACAATACTCCATATGCACACAATTTGATTTATAGTCACTTGTGAGGAATGGTATCAAAAAGCCTTCTGGAAATCTAGGAATATGGAATCGATCTGAGAGCCCTTGTTGACAGCACTCATTACTTCATGGGAATAAAGAGCTAGCTGTGTTGAACAAGAACGATATTTTCTGAATCCGTGTTCGTTATGTATCAGTAAGTCATTTTCTTCAAGGACATTCATAATGTTCAAGTACAGTATAAGCTCCAAAATCCTACAGCAAATTGAGGTCAGTGATATGGATCTGTAATTCAGTGGGGTTACTCCTGTTTCCTTTCTTGAATATAATGTGACCTGTGCTACTATCCAGTATTTAGGAACAGATCTTTCATCAATTGAGCAGTTCTATACGATTGCTAAGAAAGGCGCTATTGTGTCTGATTACTCTGAAAGGAACCTAATTGATATACCATCTGGACCGGAAGACTTGTGTTTCTTAAGCGATTTGAGTTGTCTCACAACACCTAAGATATCTACTTTTATGTCACCCATGCTAACAGCAGTTCTGGTTTCGAATTCTGGATTATTTACTTCGTCTTCTTTCATAAAGGAATTATGGAAAACTGTATTCAGTAACTCCACTTTAGTGGCACCATCTTCGGTAACATTTCCATCACTATTGCACAGTGACGGTATTGAATGTTTTTTGCCACTGATGTACTTTACATATGACCAGAATATCTTTGGGTTTTCTTCCATATTTTGAGACAATATTTCATTGTGGAAACTGTTAAAAGCATCTCACATTGACGTCCGCACTAAATTTCGAGCTTCTGTGAAACTTAGCCAGTCTTGGGGATTTTGCATTTTTCTGAATTTGGCAAGCTTTTTTCATTGCTTCTGCAACAGTGTTCTGACGTGTTTCATGTACCATGGTGGATCATTCCTGTCTCTTATTAACTTATGCGGTATGAATCTATCTATTGCTGTCGATACTGTATCTTTGAATTTGAGCCATATCTGGTCTACACTTACATAATTAGCTTGGAAGGAATGGAGACTCTCTCTTAGGAAGGCAACCAGCAAATTTTTATCTACTTTTTTAAATAGATATATTTTGCAATTATTTTTAGTGGTTTTGGTTGATATGGTTTTGAGCCACGTTATAATGACCTTGTGTTCACTAATCCCCGTATCCATCATTACGCTCTCTATTAGATCAGGATTATTTGTGGCTAAGGGGTCAAGTGTGTTTTCGCAACCATTTACAATTTGTGTGGGCTCATGAACTAATTGTTCAAAGTAATTCTCAGAGAAAGCATTTAGTATAATTTTGGAAGATTTTTTCTGTCTACCACTGGCTTTGAACACGTATTTTCACCAACAAATCATGGGTAGATTGAAGTCTCCACCAATTATAACTGTATGAGTGGGGCATTTATTTGTAATGAGATTCAAGTTCTTTGAAGCGTTCAGCTATTATATCATCTGAGTCAGGGGGTCAGTAGAGGCAGCCAATTATTATTTTAGTAAGGCTGTTGAGTATAACCTCTACCCATAGTAATTCGCAGGAAATGTCTATTTCAACTTCACTACAAGATAAACTATTGCCAACAGACACAAACATACCACCAACTACTTTATTTAATCTATCTTTTCTGAACACGGTTTGCACCTTTGTAAAAATTTCGACGGAATTTATCTCCAGCTTTAGCCAGATTTCTGTTCCTATAATGATTTCAGCTTCAGTGCTTTCTATCAGTGCTTGAAGCTCTGGTACTTTTCCAACACAGCTATGACAATTTACAGCTACAATACTGACTGTCGCTAGGTCTATTCTCGTCGTTTCTTTGTCCTGTACCCTTTGAGACTGGAGCCCTTTTTTGACCCTTCCCAAGACTGTCTAACCTAAAAAAACTGCCCAGTCAATGCCACACAGCCCCTGCTACCCTTTTAGTCACCTCCTGTGTGTAGTGGACACCTGACCTATTTAGTGCAACCCGAAACCCCACCACCCTACGGCGCAAGTCAAGGAATCTGCAGCCTACACAGTCGCAGAACCATCCGGGCCTCTGATTCAGACCCTCCACTCAGCTCTGTAGCAAAGGTCCGCATTCAGTCCTGTCAACAATGCAGCAGATGGTGAGCTCTGCCTTCATCTTGCTAGCAAGACTGGCAGTCTTCACCAACTCAGATAGTCCCCGGAAACCAGAGAGAATCTTTTCGATCCATAGCGACACACATCAGTAGTGCCGACATGAGCCACCATCTGCAGTTGGCTGCACCCTGTACCCTTCATGGCATCTGGAAGGACCCTTTCCACATCTTGGATGACTCCCCCCAGTATGCACACAGAGTGCACATTGGCTTTCTTCCGTCATTAGCTGTCATATCCCTAAGGGGCTCCATCACCAGCCTAACATTGGAGCTCCCAATGACAAGTAATCCCACTCTATGCATTTGTCCCGACCTCTCAGGAAGATCGGCCACGGCCACCCTTGCTGGCTCAGAAGTACTTTCAGCAGTGGGCAGCACCTCAAACCTGTTACGAAGGTGTTAGGGTACAGCCTTGGGGCCAGCACCAACTTTCACCTTCTGCCCAGGAATTTGCAACCCCGCCATGGTTTGCCAGTCACTGTCAGGCAAGTGTTGACTGGCAGGGACATCCAAATCTGAGGGCGCAGTGGCATCAGACACCCCAGGCGATGCTACAGGTTCCAGAGGTGCCAAAGCGATCACCTCGGGTGTCCCAATGTCACCACAGCCCAGGGCAACAGCCTGGAGCCTGTCAACCATGGCTAACACAGCTTCCTGCTGTTTACGGATGGTGGCCAATTCCCCCTGCATCCGTACACAACATGCACAGTCCCTATCCATCCCAAACATTTTTTTCCCTCTATTTTATCTCACAAGCTGTTCAAAACAGATGACTTATGACTAAGCGAATTTACACTATACGGGTACTAAAACGCGATGCTACAAGTCTCAAATACTGTAATACACCCAAAATTTATGAATTAAGCTATACAAGTACCCAAAAACACGCAAAGAAATTAAGAATTAAACTATGAAACAAATAAGTGAGCTCAGAGTACGACTTGCTACTGGCTGCTGCTTATCCAACTCACTGGCTGTGACCAACCGACACTGGCTGTTCATATCTGTACAAAATGTTATACCCAGGTATTTGTATAAGCTGGCTTACTGATATTATAGTTGTAGGATACTATAATTTTTCGTTTGATGAAGTGCAAAATATTACATTTCTAAACATTTAACACAAGTTGCCAATCCCTGCACCACTTTGAAATCTTATCAAGATCAGACTGCATATTTATGCAGTTTATTTTAGATAGTACTTCATTATAGATAACTGCATCATCTGCAAAAATCCTTATTTTACTAGTAATATTGTCTGCTAGGTCATTAATATGTAACATGAACAACAAGGGACTGAACACACTTCCCTGGGGCACACCCGAAGTTACTTCTACATCCGATGATGACTCTCCATCCAAGATAACATGCTGTGTCCTCCCTACCAAAAGGTCCCCAATCCAGTCACAAATTTCACCCAATACTCTATATGACCATACTTTTGGCAATAAGCAGAGGTGTGGTACTGAGTCAAATACTTTTTGGAAATCAAAAAATACCACGTCTACCTGAATGCCTTTATTCAAAGCTTTCAGTATGTCATGTGAGAAGAGTGTGAGTTGTGTTTCATATGATCAATGTTTTCAAAATCTATGCTGGTTGGCATGGAGGATGTCATTCTGTTCAAATTACCAAATTATGTTTGAGTGCAAGACATGTTCTGAGATTCTGCAACAAATCGTTGTCAAGGATATTGGACAGCAGTTTTGTGGATCACTTCTATTACCCTTCTTGTAGACTGGTGTGACCTGTGGCTTTTTCCAAGAACTCGGCATGGATTTTAGTTTGATGGACCTACAATAGAATATATTAGATGGGGGCCCAACTCAGCTGCAAATTCAGTATAGAATCTGACTGGGATTCCATTGTGGCCTGGAGCTTTGTTCAATTTTAATAATTTCAACTGTTTCTCAACACCACTGACGTAAATACTTATTTCACTCATCTTTTCAGTGTTAAGAGGAATACATTGGGGCAATTCTCATGGGTTTTCCTTTCTAAAGGAACATTTGAAAATGCAGCTAAGCATTTTAGCTTCTGCTTTGTTATCCTCAGTTTCAGTTCCTTTGTCATTCATTAGGGACTGGACTTTGGTGCTGATAAAAGCCTTAACACATGACCAGAATTTCTCTGGGATTTGTGAAAGATCATTTGACAGTATTCTGCTATGGTAGTCACTGAAGACTTCATGCATTGCCCTCTTGGCAGCCAAACTTGTTTCATTTAGCATGTCTCTTTAAATAGTCTTATGCTTTGTTTTACATCTATTATGTGGTAGTGTCTGTTTCTTTAGAAGTTTGCTTACAGTGACTGTATAACCATCCTGTTATAAGCTATTCTATGGTGCACACATCTATCCAGTGTATGGTCAGCTATTTCATCAAACCTGAGCCATAGCTCCTCTACATGTTCATGCCTCATGTTAACAATTTCAAGCTCCTCAGTGATATATGACACTATGGATTTCTTATCTAATTCACTGAACATATGTATCTTTCTTCTTGTTTTAGTTGTTCTTTGTACTTTGGTAATCATTGATGCCACAACCATGTCATGATCACTGATACCAGTTTTGATGTGGATATCCTCAAAGAGGTCAGGTCTATTTTTTGCCATTAGATCCAATACTTCCATCATGAATGGAATTCTAAATTATCTTTTCTAGAAAGTTTTCAAAGAAAGAATTTTGCAATGTTTCGCATGATGTCTTATCACATCCACCACTAACAGAACTGTAATTTTCCCATTTGATTGTTGGATGGTAAAGCCTCCACCAATGATTACAGTATGTTTGGGGAACTTACATATCAGTGAACTGAGCTTTTGTCTAAAGTTTTTGGTTACAGCAGGAGATGAGTTTAGTGGGTGATATAAGGATCTAATTACCATTTTATGCCCATTCCTGATACTGAGTCTTATCCAAACAATCTCACATGCATCTTCAATTTCTATCTTGGTAGTTGAGTTTCTTGACTACTGCAACAAATACACCACCTCCTTTTACTCATATTCCTATCCTTTCAACATACACTTAAATTTTCCCCAAAAATCTCACTACTATAAATTTCAGGTTTCAACCAGCTTTCTATATTTATCATTATATAAGCTTCACTACTTTTCATGAGCACTTCAAACACTGGCACTTTGTTCACTTTGTTGCAAATGCTTAGGCAATATATCATTAGAATTTTAATATTCTCACCTGTGGCAAGATTTTTATATATATGTGTGTCTGTCGACCTGCCAGCACTTTCATTGGGTAAGTCACATCATCTTTGTTTTTTTATATATTATTTATTTATTAAATGGAGTGTCACCTAATCTAAAAATCCCTTGTGTGCACCCCACACACAGTCAACTATCTGAGCAGCAGCCTCTGATGTGTAGTGCACACCTTACCCATTTAGGCGGATCTTACAGTTCTCAACCCTTTGGTGCAAGTCTCAACCCTGTGGTGCAAGTCCAGGAAGTTGGACCGTAGCTTGTCACAAAACTTTCAAAGTCTCTGGTTCAATCCTTCCACTCGACTCAGAGCAAAAGGGCCATGATCAGATCGGAAGACAATGCTGCAAATTGTAGCTTTGTTGAAACTCCATGCACAAGGCTGTTCTCCTCACCTTTCTGTGTCAGTCACAATTTATTGCTCTATTTGTATTTTATTCCCTTTGTACTATTACCCAATTATTGTATATGTACACTGTTTCCTTTTCGTAGATCTGAATCTGAGAGATATTTGCATTTCTTGATCAGGCTGTATCATTATTACAGTAATCTTACTCAAAGGTAACAGCATTTACAGTGGTTTTAATTCACTGATGGACAGCATAAGCTTCTCAAATTTTTTTAGAGAGAAAACGGTTAGGTTCATCTTTCCCATATGCTGACACTGAAATGTGCACCACACTCTATAATTTCAAATCTCAGATCTGCAGTAAGTCAAACATTTGCAGAAACATAAATGCAAAGAATCATCAGTGCCAAGTCAATTATCCTGTAACTATTTTGGAAAATACTTCAACAGTGTGGCTAGCAGTTGCTGCACAGCTTCCCATCCCTGTAAGAACTGCACTTACACCTTCTTCTATGGGCAGATAGTGTGTAAATTTCTTTTTTCTTTTCAATGTTAGTGCCCTTATTTATAATTCCTCTATGAAAAAAAGGGACAGTTCAGATCATTCCATCTATGGATTCACCTGACAAAGGATTAGAGCATCCCTTCCCTGGATTCGCCTATCCTTCTCTTCTCCAATCTTTAACAATATGCACAGCATCTGACACTTATCTTTACACATCCCAGCGACAAAGTTTCTCCACAGCATGTTGACTCTACCCAGTTATGTTTTCTGACTCCTTCTTTTTGTACCTTTTTACCTATGCTTCTTGCAATGTCACAACTTAAATATATTCTGTTAAATCATCTGACAATAAGCTTCCTCTCACATTATTCTTCCTACATTCATTCTATCAGTAGTTACTAATAACAGTAATGTGTGCTTCTCCAGGTAGTCTTCACCTTACAACAAATACTTGTTGATCATGACTGTCCACCAGGGATCTATTCATTGCTACTATTGGGTTGGTGCATAAGTTCATATCATTATTCCATAAGTTTAATAAACACAACAGACACACTTAACAGAGACTTTATTCATCAATAATCTATTCTCCTTCACCATTTACAACAGTCTGCCAATGCTGGGGTAACTTTTCATTTTTCAACTGTAGAAATCATATGGTTTTGGGGTGAAGAACTCATTGAGCCATGTTTGATGTGCACTTTCATCCTGAAAAGAAGTTCATTAAAGTTGTTCAACAGAGAGCAGAAAAGATGAAAATCTGAGTGTGCAAGGTCAGGTGAATAAGGTGGATGTGGAACGACACAACTCCTGTATAGTGATTTCTGTCAGTATAGCAGAATGCAGGTGGGCATTGTCATGGAGTAGCATCATTTCACAAAATCTTCCTGATTGTTGTTCTTTGATTGTGTCTGCAAGGTATCTCAGTTGTTGACAGTAAATGTCAGCAGTGATGGTTACACTCCAGGGAAACAATACATAATACACCACACCAACAATGTTCCACCAGACACAGAACATTATCTTTTGTGGATGCATGCAGGTCTTTGTATGGGAAATTGCTGCTTTGTTTGGGCCCAGACATTCCTTTCTTTACCTTATGGTAGAATAAAGATATCATTTCTCATCATCAGCAGTTATACAAGACAGGAATGGTTGGTGTTGTTCATGGGCCAATTAAATGACGAGCAAGCAGAGATGCACATACGGGTACTCACTGATTTTTTGTTATTTTTACTTTGAGCATGTAGTACCCATATACCCAATTTTGGAACCTTCCCCATTGCATGCAAATATTACTTCATGATAGTATGATTACTGTTCATCACATTTACCAATTCTCCAGTACACTGATGTGGATTGTTGTGAATTAATGCTTTTAAATGATATTCATCAAACCCCAAAGGTCTTCCTCAATGCAGAGAATCACTAATGTTAAAATGATTCTCTTTAAAATGAGAAAACCATTTTCTTGCCATACTGTGTCCAATGTCATCATCCTCATACCTGGTTCAAATGTTTCTGGCTGCCTTTGCTGCTGTCACTCCACTATTGAACTTGAACAGAAGAGTGTGGCAGAAATGTTCTGATTTCTCCACTTGGCACTCCATTTTGTAGTGTTCACAACTCAATGAAAATATGTTAACTCAATTAGTGTCAGTGAATTACAAATAAAAAATTACACTCAATAAATAAACCCATAGCAACTGGGATACCAATATGCAAAAAACTTATGCACAAACCTAATAGATTATAAGGTTTACCTTTATTCTTTATTATCAAAGCAGTCACTTTCCATCCACATCATAAACAATGCAAAATGCTATTCAGAGTGTTTACTTACATGAAACGTAGTTATAGTGACAGCAGCAAAACAATTCCCTCACCAAACTATTTCTTGCATGCTAGCATATTGAAGTCCACATAGGGGATGGTTTCCTTTCCCTTCCTTCCCTCTTTGACATTTATTTAGTGTTTAATCTCCAGAATCGGGAACTATCACTTAGCATCCACAACGCTGTCTAAGCTGGTAACAGCAATGCCTGTTTACATTGTTGAGATTTAATGCAAAAATATTCATCTGTTTTGTCCAGCAGCTTAGCTGGGTGGTAATGTGCTTGCCTCCCACGCACTGGTCCTTTGTTCAATTCCCAACCGGGTTGGAGATTTTCTCCACTCAGGGACTGGGTGTTGTGTTGTCCTCATCATCATTTCATCCTCACCACCGGCTGCAAGTTGCCCAATGTGGCACCAACTGAAATAAGACTTGCACTTGGTGGCCAAACCCGACTGGCACATCCTGGCCAACAGTGCCATATGATCATTTCATTTTTTTTTTTTCATCTTTTCCTATTTCCTGCTTTATTCTTAAGGCTAGGTTTCTAATCTCATTATTAGTATAACTTAAGATAAGGAAATTGTTTGCAAAAATGACACCAGCTCCCTCAGTTCATTTAATTCATGTCTAAAGGTAATCTTGGCAATACATAGGCATCTTGGTTCTGAGAATTTGTAATTTGTAATTTTTATAAAAACAATTCCCACCTCAATAAACTGTTGTACAGGATGATTATAATTAAAGTTTAACTTTCAAACCGCTGTAGGAATATCACCACTGGTCAGAATGATGTCAAATTGCAATGGAATATTATCAGAGAAGGGGGAAAATGTATGGCAGAAAAAAAAATAGTTACAAATGTAGCAATAGATGGCGATGTGAGCACCATAATTTAATAGTGGTCGACTACAAATGACAAATGTATCATACAACAATGCCTAAGGTGTACATTTGATGTTAAACAAACTGTACCACTCAGTGTGAATGCCTGTACAGCTGTGGTACTGTTAGTAACAAAAGCACATCCACCATGGCACGGTCATATCACATCAGATGGGAAAAATCGGTTTTTAATTGTCCTGATGCCAAAAACTGCATAAAAAGCATCAATCGCATCAGTTTTAATTGCTCTGAGACCAAAAACCACATAAAAAGCATCAATCAAAATCAAATTGGATTATTAATTTCCATGGGACTGGCACAAAACATGTTCGATATGCTGTCCACCATTTTCTGCAACAAGTTGAAATTGAGAAACAGCATGCTCCACAACTGATTGAAGTGTTTCTGTGGTCACGTTCAGAATGTGTTGCACAATGCATGCCTTCAGTGCAGCTAAGTTTGCAATTGGAACACTGAGCGCAACATCTTTGAGGTAGCCCCACAGCCAGAAGTCACACGGATTAAGATCAGGTGATCAGGATGGCCAGGCTGTAGGGAAATGGCGGCTGATAATTCTAGTATTTCCAAAATGGTAGTTCAGCAGCTGCTTAACTGGATTTTCAAAGTGTGGAAGTGCATCATCTTGCATAAAAATTATCCCATCCTCATATTCACACTGTTGGAGAACTGAAATGACGCGGTTGCGCAAAAGACACTCATAACGCTTACCAGTGATGGTACAGGTAACAAGACCAGAAGCACCTGCCTCTTTGAAAAAATATGGCCCTATGATAAAAGATACCATAAACTCACACCACACCGTGGCATTTTCAGGATGAAGTGGTACTGGTTGATTTGCGTGTGGATTTTCCATTGCCCATATTCGACTATTCTGTGTACTGACATATCCTGTCAGATGGAAGTGGGCATCATCTGTCCACAAAATCTCCCATGGCTAATCATTGTCCACTTCCATACAAGCAAGAGATTCTAAAGCAAAGGTCTCTCTTGCTGGTAGGTCAACAGGAAGCAACCTGTGCACATGGGTAATTTTGAATGGATAGAAAATAAAGATGATTCGTAGAATTTTACGCACCGTGCTCATGGGCAATTCTCCATGCACTACACATTTGCACACCACCACTCACCTCCTCCTGCATTCCTGTGGCCACTGCTTCCAGTGATGTCGAATCAATTCATTTCCTCCCTCAACCAGGTTGCACACCAAAAGAAGCTGCCTTTTTGAATTTCTGAAAAATTTTATTCAGACCCGCAGCATTCATCAGAGCAACACCTTTTTTCAAACCCTTCAGTGTCTGGAACTTCTGCAGAGCAACATGTGCATAGTCATCATTCTTGCAGTATAGCTTTACAAGCAGAGTGCAATTCTGCATTGAGACAGTCATGACGAACATCGCAGACACAGAAGGAGGAAAAGCCACGTACCTGGCATGTTTATACCGATTTCAATGGGTCGTGCACATGACGGGTGGTTTTGTTTATGTATTCTGATGCATACAATGCCATCTGCTGATCAGTTTTCACACAACTTTTTTTTTTTTTTCTTCTGACATACATTTTCCCCCTTCTCCAATAATATTCCATTGCGATTTGATATCATTCTGACCAGTGGTGTTATTTCTACAGCGTTTTGGAAGTTTAACTTTACTTATAATCACCCTCTATAATAATCTACTCTCGATTAAGAATGCTGATGCTTGATGGACAGTGTAAATAACTATTCTTGATCCTCAAATTGGTGTTTGGAATTTTTGAATTCTCCAAACAATAGCTAATAGCTCCTTTTCTGTAGCTGTGTAGTTTAATTTATGTGTATTAAGGATAGTGATAGTGATAGTCTTATGTCCCCAAACTTCAGGATTCCATTCCCCTTGAAAATGGATCACAGGACTGTTCAGTATAGGTGCATTTGCTAATGCTTCTTTAATTTTCTTAAAAGCTTCTGGTGCTTCTTCACCCATATCCATCAAGCTCTTTGCCTTAATAATGTTCATAGTCTAGGATCATTCATTAGTTGGCCATGCATGTATCTTCAATAAAATCCTGCTAGTCTGAGGAAAGAGAATAATTGTTTCACATTTCATCTTTTGGAGAATCTTTTTCTGTTCAGGGTTGGGCTTGATTCCTTGTACCCCTACAAGATGCCCCGAAAATTTTAATTCATTCCTGTTGATATGAGATTTTGACAGTTTAATGGTAATAGCTTTTTCATAAAACTTTGCAGATTTTTTGTTAACAGACTGCCATGTTCTTTCCATGTCTTGGACAATATTAAAATATCATTTATGTAGATAATCACTTCCTGCAACAGTTGTTTCCTCGAAGTTTCATTTAATACATGAATAAATATTGAAACTGAAATATTTAACACAAAAGGCAGTACTCTGAACTGATATGACTTTCTGCCAAACAAGAAATGTGTATAGTGCTTCAAATTTTTGTATAACCTAACTTGCCAATGTCTAGCTGTCAACTTCATGGAACTGAAATATCTGGCTTGTTCAAATATAGCTACCAATTTGTCAGTACACTTAGATCTATCTCTTTCAGTTTTAATATGTCTGTTGAGAGTACATGCATCTAAGACCAGTCACACTTGATTTGTAGCTTTTTTGTGACCAACGGCCAATTGTTATGAACACTTACAGTATGTACAACAATTTTACTGTGTATTATCTTTTTTATTTCATCATGTGCTGCAGATCTTAAAGTTACATGATAATATTTACAAAAGAATAGTGTTTAAGATTTTGTTTCAAATTGGCAAATGTAATCTCCTATAATTGCTGGTGTGTCCAAGAACACTGTATAATTCTTTATTATGCTCATCTCCTAAGAGGTTGGATTCATAAGCTTTACTGTGTGTTTGATTTTTACAATTCTGTACATCAATCATAAATTCTTCTTTGCTTATCAATTACACACCAGAAATTAGGTGTGTACTGTTTACCACTACACTTTTTTCATTCATTTGCTGGTCTCTTTTTAAAAGGTATTGCTTCCAAGACAGTAATTCTGCATAAAAACTAGCATCACTTTATATTTAAATAACCAATCAATACCAAAAATATTTGTAAAATAACATTAGGTACTATTTGTAAAGTTTTCATGAATTGGAAATTTCCTACACTTATAGATTTCTTGTTCGATAATCTTACCTTGGCTTCCTGTCATTGCTAAAATATCTACAGTGGTAATGGGTAGTATGGTTTTGTGGTTTGCCACAGTTTGACATTGTCCATTCACGTGAGTGGACAACTGGTTACTTGTCATGCCCACAGCCACAAACTGGCGCTGCTCTGATCAGCCAGTGTCACCCCAGACTGGAAAATCTCAACCAAATCCTTCACCAGGGCCTCCATTAGCTCTCATCATGCGCTGAGATGAGGAATATCCTATCCAAAATCCTACCTTTATCCCTGAAAGTAGTATTCCACTGCCCACTCAACATACAGAATATCCTTCTCTATCCATATTCCAATCCAGATGCAAGATCTGTCCCATATACATACCCACCACCTCCTGCCGTAATCCAGTCACAGGCAATTCCTATCTGATAAAAGGCAGGACCATATGTGAAAGCAGCCATGTTATATAACAGCTATGCTGCAATTACTGTACAGTATTCTATGTGGGCATGACAACTGTCTACTCACATGAATGGCCACTGCCAAATTGAGCAAACTTCAGACTTTACCATCCTATTGCCAGACATGCTGCACACGACAACACAAATCAATTCAACAACTGGTTTACTATGTGGGGCATTTATATAGCCCCTCTCTGCACAAGTTTCTCTGAACTAAGCAGATGGCTATCGTCTCTTCAGCACACCCCAAGCTCTCACAATTCCCCTGGCCTAAAACTCTGCTAACCTGTACCTACTTCCTCACCTTCCTTTTTTTCTACCCTCTTCTATCCACACCACTCCTTCTTCATCCAGATCATGCACTACCTTCTCCCACCAGTCTTCCTCCCCCCCCCCCCCCCCCCCACCCCCCGCACCATGCAGGAATTCTCCCTCTCCCTCTCTCCTTCCATCTCCCACTCCCTTTCTCCCTCTTCATCTTCACCTTTCTCTTCTCCCTTCCCTTTCACTTACATCCCTCTCCATTTTCCTATGCCTCTTTTTATTGTACCTTCTATACTCTGTTCATCTTGTTGTGAAGCCACAAAGTCATCTGTCTGGAGACCTGCCTCTTCCCCTCTACACCCTTCTTGCATCCTTCCTTAATCCCTTCCCACCCCTTTCACCTCAGGCAACTGCTTTCAATAATCAGGTATCAATAATTAGTCTTGCCATGGCCATGGGAATGTGTGTTCTGGTGTCTGTGCGCTTGTGTGAGTGAGTATGTATATTATTTCTAGAAAAAGAGCTATTGCTCAAAAGCTAATGTGAATGCTGTTTCTGTTATATGTCTCTGTGTTACGTGCACCAGTCTGCTATAGATGAGTAGTTACCTCCCCTTATTTTATGCATTGCTCCATTCAGAAATTTTGATAATTACAATACAACTAATGACACTTGTAAAAGCATATGTTTCCAAAATAAGCTTCTTAGTTATATTACCTGTTTGTTGACTTCATTTTTGTCGTTACTGAACTGGATCCCACATTTCACATAAGCAGTTTTATTTAGTAGCATTTACTGTATAACATTAATGTAAGGCCACCAAATGGCTCAGGGGCACACTAATGTCAGAAGTTGCTACACAGGTAACTGAATGTGTGTGGAACACACACAAGGGTGACTAAGATTAGTCACCTCTCCATCCATTCTAGATAATGATATGTGTAGAATGCCCCTAAATATTGGTGTAAGATAAAAGAAATCTCTGCCCCCCCCCCCCCCCCCCCCCCCACCGATGGAACTATTAATATCCTAGTTATCTGGTCACCAAAGTCTTTGCAGCAATTGATATGTTTCTTAAGCACTCTTAAAAAGCAATAAGGTCATGTAATAGTATAGTAGAGTCAGTGATAGAAGATCCCTGACAGTTGCAATGGGCTTTGTATGGCTGCTTTGCACTGCCACCTCAACATAACATGACTTTGTATATGTCTCTGTGGCCATGCCTTAGTTTATTTGAAGCTCTATAGATTACTGTTTTAGTGTTTTCACCTGTAGGCACTTTTGCTTTGCAGGTGTCAGCTGGAAACAGCACATCAAACTGTCAGGCATCTCCTTTTGCTGACCCTACTATAGCTAATGTGAAAACAAATTCCTAACAGTGTTTCACCAAAACATTCAAGCTATAAAGAACAAAGCACAACAGCTAGAAGTAGAATTGAAAAATTTTGATAGCCAAATTTTGTGTATCACTGAACACTGGTGCAAAGGGAAGGAAATTGAACACATTGCATTAGCCTCATTTGACCTTGCATGTTACTATAGCAGAATCTCAATGAATGGTGGAGGTTCATGTATCTATGTAAAAAAAGGTATGTCATTTAAAGTAAGATATGATCTTTTAGATCTAGGTGAGGACAAACATTTCGAACTTTCCGCTGTTGAAATAATAGGACCTGGCATAGCAAAAAAATTAGTCATATTTTGTGTGTACCACTCTCCTAGTGGAGACATTGATATATTATTCTCAAAACTGAATCAAAGCTTAGACAAGGTTTCTGGACCAAAAGCAAATGTAATTATCTGTGGTAACTTAAACATTAATATGATGAAGCCTGATTAGGCTAGCAACATATATGTGAATATTCTAAGCTGTTATGGAATATCCTCCCTTGTTAATTGTCCAACTAGAATAACGAAAGAATCCTCCTCATCTATAGATCATGTAGCTACAGATATTGATAGTAAAAAATGTCATATTGTTATCCAAAACCTGGGCCTAGCAGACCACCTCTGCCAGATCTTAAAAACTAACATTCATGTAGAAACTCCTCCTAAACTTTGTACATACAAAGGAATGTTTTCCAAATCAGCCCTACATCAGTTTAAATCCCAGCTAGAATCTGAAGATTGGAGGGAAGTCTATGTAGAAACCAATGCAAATCAGAAATTTATCAAGTTCATGTCAATTTTTAAACTCTGATTTGAAGAGATGTTTCCCAAAACTCTTTATCAAATTAAAACTACAAAGAGAAATCAGTGGGTGACTACAGGTATCAAAAAATCCTCAGAAACTCTTAGATATCTCAACTCCATAAAAAATAATCAATCTAACCCAGAAGTTCTGCAATCCTACAAAAAGTACAGGAAAATTTACAGAAAGGTGTTGCTAGCCACAAAAAAACTCTCAAACAACAAAATATTACTTGAATCTGAAAACAAGAGCAAAGCACCCTGGAACATCGTCAAACAGGAAACATCTAACTCTGCTAAAAAGGACCTCAATTCACATATTAAAAACAAAGATGTACCGGTAGGTAACCCTAAAAAATTAGCTGATTTTGTAAACTCATATTTCCGTAGTATTGCAAAAAAATTACAGCAGAAATTTCCAGATACGTATGCTTTACCTACTCAGAACCAGCCAACAAACTCAATGGTGCTCTTGCCAACTACAGAAAGGGAAGTGGCACTAATAGTACACCAACTAAAAAATAAAACTTCAGTAGGACTTGATGAAATCCCAGTCTGCATAATTAAAGAATGTATAGACTCGATAAAGGGGCCATTAACAGACATAATTAATGAATCTTTCGAATCTGGATACTTTCCGGAGTACCTAAAACAAGCAAAAGTTATACCTATCCTTAAAAACGGAGAGGTGAGAACTACAGGCTGATTTCTATACTGTCTATCATTTCTAAAATGATAGAAATACTAGTCAAAAAGAGACTGCTAAATTACCTGAATAAATATAACCTTCTTTCCAATGACCAATTTGGTTTTAGGCCTGGAAAAGGCACACAATCTGCTATAGCACAGTTCACTAAAGTAATTTTAGAAGCACTGGACAAAGGTGAAAATGTAAGTGGTATCTTTTTAGACTTGTCCAAGGCCTTTGATACAGTTGACCACAAAATCTTACTTCATAAATTAGGGCAAATAGGAATAAGAGGTGTGACAAAGAAGTGGTTCAAATCATACCTGGAAAACAGAGTTCAACGAGTTGAGATATCACAAGTTTCAAACAATTCCCTTATAAAACACCTGTCTGACCCAGAAAATGGGAATATAGGCGTCCCACAGGGAAGTGTATTAGGCCCAATATTGTTTCTTATATACATTAACGACTTCCCACAAAGTATCGGACATGGAGAAAAAATACTTTTTGCTGATGACAGCAACATAGTAATAACAGGTGAAAATCCAACACAACTGTCAGAAAGAGCAAACGAGGCTCTCAATTATGTCCACAACTGGTCATTAAAAAATAAAGTAACCATAAATGTAAAGAAAACTAACTATATTAACTTCCAATTGAACAAAAAACACAATGCCATTAGAATAAAAGTTAACAATAATGAATTAGAATGTATAACAAGTACCAAATTCTTAGGGATGAATGTAGACAGCCAATTGAAATGGACAAACCATGTCAACATTTTGGCAAAGAAATTATCCACAGCATGCTATGCTCTTAGAACCCTTGCACCGGTATGCAATAATACCTGTCTTAAAATAACATATTACGGATATCTACACTCAGTCCTCAGCTATGGGATCATGTTTTGGGGAACAAGTGCCAGTAACATACAAACTGTGTTCAAAGTACAAAAAAGAGCCATAAGGATAGTAACAAACAGCAACAACAGGGCCCACTGTCTAGAATTATTTAGAAAGCTAGGCATTCTAACTGTTTCTTGTGAGTATATCTTTCAGAACATAATGTTCATTAAGAAAAATCTCAACATGTACAACACAAACAGCCTAATTCATGACCATAAAACAAGAGTTTGTCACCACCTCCATCTAGATAGAATGAACAAGGCAAAGATGCAAAAAAGTATATTTTATAATGGGATAAAACTGTATAACAAATTACCACAAGAAATTAAAGAAATAAATGAGCCCCTCACTTTCAGACAAAAGCTTAAAACCTTTTTAGTAAGTAAAAGTTGTTATACTGTAAAAGAATATTTAACATAGATGTAGATTATTAGCAACATATGACATTATCACTAAAATATTATGTAATTATAAATGTGTGTATGACTAGTTATAAAAACTACACAAAATATGATAAACCTGTTTCATTGTAAATGTGTGCTCATGTGTTGTAAACTGACGACATCCATACAATATTTATTGTTCCACAGATGAATAAATAAATAAATAAATAAAGCTGGCTAAAACCCAAAATTAATAGCAGTGAGCTTTTGCAGTACATCCAAGTGTATATTGAAAGAATAAGCTAATGAGAAATAGATGTGGTATATGTCACAGTAGACAAAATGAAGTGTAGGAATAAACTTACAGTTGGGTCATTCTGTCAGACATCTAACTTATCTCAGAGGTAACTGAAAACTTTAAAGGAAGTCTTGCTGGCCGCGGTGGTCTAGCGGTCCAAGGCGCTCAGTCCGGAACCACGCGACTGCTATGATCGCGGGTTCGAATCCTGCCTCAGGCATGGATGTGTGTGATGTCCTTAGGTTAGTTAGGTTTAAGTAGTTCTAAGTTCTAGGAGACTGATGACCATAGATGTTAAGTCCCATAGTGCTCAGAGCATTTGAAAGGAAGCCTCAGGTGACCACCGTCATGATGACATTTTCATAATTTGAAGAGGCTTTAATCGTCCAACAGCAAATCCAGATAATTACAGCTTTTTAGTTAGTGGGCATGGCAAGAAAACTTGCAAAATAATATTAAATACTTTTTCTGAGTACTGCTTAGAATTGTTTGCTTGTTGTGTAGCAGTGATAGTATTACAATCTCCCAAAGGTACAGTATTGTACTATCATGTGAATTTTACACAAAGTTATTTACATGCAGAAATTTCAGTTATTCTATTGACTGATTACTATATTTATGAAAATTGATTGACTTATGAAGAAATTAAACCAATAGATAGATTTTACTATAAAATAAAAATATGTTAAACTAGATGTAAATGCACACTGAAAACATTGTTTGTAGGAATAGTACACAAAAGAGCAGTAGTAATAATGATAGAAAACAATGTAAAGACACTGAATGCATGTTAGGACCAAAGGTTGTGGTTCAATGAAGCAGGTTATGGTGCAATTATGAAACAGTTAACAAAAATTATAAAAGTATATTTCATGAAATTTCAATTTGAAAATGAAGATATTTCAACATACTAATTATGTGAGAGATGTTGTCATGATGTGCTAAGATAAAATTTGTAACTAGTTTAATAATAGCATGAAAATTTCATTTTTAAGATTAATTACATTCAATTTAATCAATACTTAAGGTTACCTCATAATGATTCGTTATTATATAACAACCAAAGATGTTATCTGTAGTGCTTCAGTATTATGCCAGTTAGCTACATGGTATTTTTACAACAGTTGTCACCAGTTTTATGTTAGTCCTGGCTGAGATTCTTATGTATGCCTTTGAAGAAATAAATTAGTGAAAGAGGAATTCCAGTGTGTTGACTATATCATTTAAGTGATTAACATACCACAAAAATTGTCTTGATGCACCGAGTGGATTATCGAGCATGCATTATAATGGATGGAGTATTTATTTATTGTACACTTACATCCCCCACTCAGTGAGAAACTTCTACAAAAGCTAAGTATTCAAGTTCATTCCCAGAAACAGCAGAACATTGTAAAATGGTGGAGATGAATTGGAATCTGCTGGAAACATCAAGATTGGTATATTTTCTAAATTACAGTTCTATGCCAGAAGGAGAAAATATATGTTGATAAGCAGAACAAAAATAAAATTAAATGGAATGATTTGGATAATTCTGGCTGAGAATGTGGTGGACAAGCAACCAAAACTAAGTGACAGATTTACTGACTGAAAATTGATTATGTGAGACATCATAATTATGGACAACAAACAAGATAAGTACTGTAATTTTCATATTTTTTCTGTACTGTAGTGGAAAACACTGATTAGGTCATGTGAAATACTTTTTTGGGGATTGCAAATGTTAAAACAAATTAGATATGGAAAACCAGGAAGAAGTGGTTAACAATGAAACAGCTTTAAATGACAATATGGAACTTAGCAGTAGCCTTGGTGAGGCAGAAATACTTTAGAAGAACACTGTAGAACTGAGAGTCATGACAACGGAGCAGTGGATGAGAATGTTTGTAGTGTTTGCAGTCAGTTTGGATATTTTAGTCACAGAGAACCTTTAGGACCCGATATTAATGTTTTTGAACAGCTAATGACATTTACAAAGGAGCAATTTAAGAATCAAATTAAAGAAATGACTGAAATAAAAAATGAATTAAGTAATCAGAATAAAGACATGGTCAGAAGAATCGGGTGTCAAAAATGGCTTAAAAATGATTTGGGAAGAAGAATTGAAGAGACAAAATGTGATTTAAGTTGTGAAATCCATACCACAAGTACTGAATTTCGTGTTGAGGAATGAAATTTTAAATACTGCTATTCAAGTGTCTTAAATGAGTTAGCTGCTCAGTTAATATAAATTAGTTGTAGAGTCAGAGAACAAGTGAATCAACACTTGGGTTAGTACAGTGGAAGGTGAAGTAACTGAATATAAAACAAATTTTACTTATACAGTTGAGGAAATTGACAAAAGTTTTGAAATAATGCAGAATGTGATAAAACAAGAGCATCATGTATTAAGATCCAAAACTGATCAAAATAATCAAGTTATAGGAAACAAGATCAGTAATTTGCAAAGTGAAACTGCAAATCAAATTTTGGTTATTAACAGTAAAGTTCTCAAGGTGGAAAAAATTGTAACTAGCAATGTGGATGCATGTAATAGTAATTTAGGTAATTTTTGTAAAAAAAAAACTAGCTGAATTCAAAGAAAATTTTGCTATTAAAAGTTTCAATAGTGATTATAGTGGGATGTGGGCAATGTGCCAATTAAAAGTTTTCCAGGAGATAATAAACTTCATCCACCTGATTTTATGCAGGATTGTCTGAATAATTTTGTTAGTGGTATGACTGATTTGCTTAAGACAAAGTTTGTAAAAAAGTGTTGGATGAGGAAGCACTCTCTTGGGCTAAATAAACCAACACATTCATGACTTTTTGTGATTTTTAGAAAAACTTTCTGGATAATTCTTGTCATAAATTGCACGATCTGGAATCAATAGTGAATGCTTAAATAGATCAGCTTACAGAGAAGGGAATGGTAGTATGAGAGAGATTATGTGAGAAGTAACAGAGACAATTAATCCACTTCAATGAAACATTTGATAAGCTTACACAAATAATGCATTAAAGAGGAGATTGCTAGGGAAAGTGCAGCAAGTTTTGTTTTATGGGTCAGAATGAATAATTTTTTAAATATGTATATGAACTAGACGGGGTATTAAAGAGAATGATAGGTATAATTTTAACCAGAAAGGACATGGTGGAAACATGAATAGGGAATGGAATCAAAACTACAGTAATACAAGTAATTATGGAAGAAGAGAATGAAGAAATTATAGCAATAATTATCAGGAAGGAGGTGACAGAACAGAACTACAGTGAAATGACAGAACAGAAGTGTGAGTGGAATACATGAAAATAGAAACAGATCTTGGGAAGGAAATAAAAGATCATTTAATCACAATAGATAGGAGAATAAGGGCAATAATCACGCAAATTGGGATTGACCCTTTGGGAGCCTGCAGGTGAAGGTGAGGAAAAATAGAAGAAATTAGTGTTTTTATCACGAAGCAAATTATGAGAGAGGGAGAAATATTGGACCCTACAGGCTATGAGATATGGGTAAACAGGAAATGAATAGATTAAATTTTGACAGGAAAGTAATGAAATTGATATGAGTGCAAAAGATCAGAAAAAGTTACTTATAAAGTGGAAGTAGAACCAGATGCAGGATCATTAACAAACCTTAACATTGTACAAAATAATGAATTTTTAAGGGGAGAGGATGGAACTGAGGATAATTTTGATGAATTCGGGCTACAGAAGTTAGTGATTGAGGATGTAGCAGATCCAAAAGGAGAAATTGCTGTTTCTAATGTTGAAGCTGGTGAACTTATAAGTCATGTACCTAGAAGGGAAGAAGTTATTATAGGTAGTAGTGGTAGAAGAGTGAATAGGATGTCTTAGATAAAAAAAAAAGTGAAAAATATGTGACATTCAATAGTTATGAGAATAGTGAAGATGTTGTTGAAAATATTGAAGATAAAATAGGAAGTGCGATTGAATTTTATGAATAATTAAATATGGAGTATTAGAGAAAGATTTTTAAGGATACAACAATGTACACATACAGGGAGGCCAGAACTGTGGTAGAGATGAAAGAAAGACTTCACCAGTTGATATCAGTGAAACAGTAAACAGTTGTAAAGATGGGAAGGAGTATAAAAGATGTACAAAAATCAAAATTTTAATGGTTGTTTTGGATCATTACGGCAATGAAAGCAATGATAATAGAATAAAAGATACAATGAAAAAGGTTGTGAAAGATTGCATCTGGAATGGTATTAAGAGACAACAGGTAATTTAGAGAACTCAGAACAAAACTGATATGCCTGTGAATACCATACAACCAAGAGTGGAAACACATACCAACAAAGTTCAGGTACAAGATAATAGAGTTCAAAGAAATTGAAAACAATCTTTTGTGTGAATCAGGAAACAAATATAACATTGCTATTGAGCTAAATGCATGCCTTCATACTGAAACATAACAGAGAAGGTAACTGATTGTTGATATTTAAAGAAAAAGATTGTAGTAAATAAATGCAATATGTGCCTTTTAATGTAAGGACACAGCCGATATGCCTTGCTGCTAATATGAGCTGGTTGCTGTTTAAAGAATATATAAAGTCCTTTGTTCATTGTGGCCTTGTCTTTCAATGCACTCTTTTAAACAAAAGACAGTTCACAGACTTAAGAATGATCTTGACACTGAGCCCTGTTTGTGAAGTGCCTGAAAAATTAAGAGAGAGAATGAAGCACAGTCGAAGTTTTGTTGAGTTTTTTGTAATAGGAATTAAGATTAGAGGAGCTACTGGGAAACATAGTAAAATAGTGAACAAACTTGTATTCTTGTCATTTAAAACTAACAACATATAATTTGTCCACAAAAGTTTTGTGATACCTAATTTGAGTGAGGAAATTATTTTGAGCATGAGTAGGATTCTGTTGGACAAATAAGGACCCAAGAAGTATGGTGGTATGTAAAAGAGATGGCAGGATAAGATTTACATTGGATTTCAGACACTTAAACAAAATATTAGAGAGAGAAACTAACCATCCTGAAAATATAGGTGAGCTGTAACTTACATGACTAGTCTTGTCTTAACCTCTAGTTTTCATAAGATATCATTAGAACCCAATTCTAAGAAGTATGCTGCATTTCTGTATAGTGGCTGATCTTATCAATGGTGTGTTGTACCATTTGGATAAAATGTTTCTGCAGCAGAGTTTATAAGAGGTTTAGATTTTTCTTTTCAGGTAAGGAATGACTTGCCAGTTTGGTAATTTATGTATATGATACTTTAGTTACTGGCAAAAATTAGGAAGAGCACTTGGGATTATTACAGGAAGGAAGGGAAAACTTAATGGAAGGAGATATGTCATTAAAGATGTAAAAGTGGAAATTTGGTGTGAAACAGTTGATATTTCTTGGCCACTGCATTACTGAGGGTGGAATTTTGCCATAGCAAATTTTCCTGCCCCTAAGTAAAAAAACGTGGGATAATCAATTTTTTGGAAATCTGTAAGGAATCATGTATTGAACACACCTTTTCTGAATAATCTTTTAAAGAAGAGTGTATTATGGATATGGATTAATGAGTATCAGCAAGCTTTCACTGACATAAAGAGACAGTTATGTGATGGCATAATTTTGCACAGACCATATTTGACATTACTAATTGCCTTACGATATATAGTAGTAATGCGGAGTGGTAGCTCATTCATTTCAAGAGAAAGTAGTAGATGGTTGACTATGACATTATTCTATAACCTTTGCAAGCAGAAGATTGAGAAGAGTTAAACTGTGACTGAAAAAGAGGTATTGGCTGTACATTGGGCTTTCACCAGCTTTAGACATTATTAACTGCAACACAAAGCCATTGTACATTCTGATCACAAGTCGTTGTGTTACTTGCAGGAGTCCAAATTATATCACAGTAGGATTAAAAGGTGGACACTTTTCTTGATTATGCAATGAAATGCACAAAAGTTAAGGAAAATCTTATTGCAAGTGCATCATCTAGATTATCATTGGGAAGTGAACATAGAAAGAGTTGGAATCAAGGAGAAATGGATTCCAGGATTATGTATATTAAAGAAATTACAAATGTAAAAGAAATCAGGGGATTTGTAACAAGATAAGGAGAAACCAAAACCATTATGAAAATTGGGAGCTTCCAAAATGTTATTTAGGAAAAAAAACAAAAAGAAAAGGTGGAACAATATTATAAAGTCTACAAGAGAGTGTTACTTAGGAAAAATAGTCCAGACAATGATAAATGGAATCTGTGTGGCTGGAACAATATATAGCAAGTCTAATAAAGTATGTAGGCCTACATGAGTGTTTTGGACACCTGATAGGAGACAACTTGTTTAGGAAGTTGCCATAAGCAAAAGGGGGCTACAGTTACATTTTTGCCATGGTAGACTTAAATTGCATCCTATGAAAAAACAACCAGTAAAACAAAATACTAAAAATTAAAAAGGACTACTTAGGAAATCTAGGAGTCCCAAAGGCTATTGTTACTGATAATGGAGCTCAGTCCGCTTCTAAATATGAAAAAATTTTGTAGAGGAGAAAAATATAAAGCACATATTAATATCAGCATCAAGCAACTGCACTGAAAGATATTTGATGAAGACTGGTTAGACTATGTAGGACTTACTGCAGTATAGAGTGTTCAAATGGGATTGAACATATAAGAACTTCTGTAGACATTTTAAATAGTTTGCAACATTCATTGCCTTGGTTTTCACCTTATGAGATCATGTGAACAAGAAACCTGCTAATTTAATAAATTAAATGATAGAATTTCCTGCAGTCACAAGTGTTTATTCACAGAAAAAGAATAAATAGTCAGGAAAAAGGAAAGAGCACTCTAATGTTAGGAAGTAGAGACATAGTAGGAGGTTGAAAGCAACGCAGTTTACAGTAAGTGACCTTGTTCTTGTGTAGTTTAAGTGAAAAATCAAAGGCAGTCAGTGGGGAAATAAAGAATTTTTTTGACATTTATATCATACCACCTGAAATATTCGAGAGTCCTCATCCAAATGTTTATAGGTTAAAATAGAGGGAAACATTCCACATAGGAAAAATATATCTAAAAACAAAGATGATGTGACTTACCAAATGAAAGTGCTGGCAGGTCGACAGACACACAAACAAACACAAACATACACACAAAATTCAAGCTTTCGCAACAAACTGTTGCCTCATCAGGAAAGAAGGAAGGAGAGGGAAAGACGAAAGTATGTGGGTTTTAAGGGAGAGGGTAAGGAGTCATTCCAATCCCGGGAGCGGAAAGACTTACCTTAGGGGGAAAAAAGGACGGGTATACACTCACACACACACACATATCCATCCACACATATACAGACACAAGCAGACATATTTAAAGACAAAGAGTTTGGGCAGAGAGGTCAGTCGAGGCAGAAGTGCAGGGGCAAAGATGTTGTTGAATGACAGGTGAGGTATGAGTGGCGGCAACTTGAAATTAGCGGAGATTGAGGCCTAGTGGATAATGGGAAAAGAGGATATATTGAAGAGCAAGTTCCCATCTCTGGAGTTCGGATAGGTTGGTGTTAGTGGGAAGTATCCAGATAACCCGGACGGTGTAACACTGTGCCAAGATGTGCTGGCCGTGCACCAAGGCATGTTTAGACACAGGGTGATCCTCGTTACCAACAAACATTGTCTGCCTGTGTCCATTCATGTGAATGGACAGTTTGTTGCTGGTCATTCCCACATAGAATGCGTCACAGTGTAGGCAGGTCAGTTGGTAGATCACGTGGGTGCTTTCACACGTGGCTCTGCCTTTGATCGTGTACACCTTCCGGGTTACAGGACTGGAGTAGGTGGTGGTGGGAGGGTGCATGGGACAGGTTTTACACCGGGGGCAGTTACAAGGGTAGGAGCCAGAGGGTAGGGAAGGTGGTTTGGGGATTTCGTAGGGATGAACTAACAGGTTACGAAGGTTAGGTGGACGGCGGAAAGACACTCTTGGTGGAGTGGGAAGGATTTCATGAAGGATGGATCTCATTTCAGGGCAGGATTTGAGGAAGTCGTATTCCTGCTGGAGAGCCACATTCAGAATCTGATCCAGTCCCGGAAAGTATCCTGTCACAAGTGGGGCACTTCCCACTAACACCAACCTATCCGAACTCTGGAGATGGGAACTTGCTCTTCAATATATCCTCTCTTCCCGTTATCCACTAGGCCTCAATCTCCGCTAATTTCAAGTTACCGCCACTCATACCTCACCTGTCATTCAACAACATCTTTGCCCCTGCACTTCTGCCTCGACTGACATCTCTGCCCAAACTCTTTGTCTTTAAATATGTCTGCTTGTGTCTGTATATGTGTGGATGGATATGTGTGTGTGTGTGAGTGTATACCCGTCCTTTTTTCCCCCTAAGGTAAGTCTTTCCGCTCCCGGGATTGGAATGACTCCTTACCCTCTCCCTTAAAACCCACATACTTTCGTCTTTCCCTCTCCTTCCTTCTTTCCTGATGAGGCAACAGTTTGTTGCGAAAGCTTGAATTTTGTGTGTATCTTTGTGTTTGTTTGTGTGTCTGTCGACCTGCCAGCACTTTCATTTGGTAAGTCACATCATCTTTGTTTTTAGATATGTTTATAGGTTAATTTATCCACAATCAAGAAAGTTATTTATGTTACGAAATATTACACAATTAAAACCATGTAATCTTGGAACCAAGATTGAGAATACTTTCTGTCATAACAGAAGAGTGATAACCTAATGTTAATTGATATAAGTAATGTTACATGCCTTTGTAGAATCAATGTATACCCTAAGGGAGCTGCATCATCTTTATGCATCAAGTGTATGGCAGACGCTAGGTCTCTAGCCATCTGGTTCTTATTTCAAAAATTTTGATGAAGGCACATTGCCTTTGTTCTGTCTTTCATTCTGTTCTAAATAATATATATTTCTTACTTTCTTCATATGAATCTACTTTGTTATGTCAACACCATGAAAAAAATAAGAAATGATATAATTGATGTATGCTGTTATGAACCATGTCACATGCATTTTGTAATATGTCAACTGTCTGACTCACAAAAATATTTATATGTCAGGGTTACTATGTTATGTTGGTACTGTGGGGCGGCGGGTGGAATGATTGTTAACTGTTCCTTTTATTTATTTAATGCTGCTGTTAGCCATTCTCAACACTGGCTCTCTAACTACAATATTGGCAACCAGAAAGTGATTAGCAAAACATGAAGCCTGTAATTAGAATTCCTAGTGCCCACTTCATCTGAGAAATACATTTATAGCTACAGCTTATAGCTCTGAGGAATTAGGAGATTGTCTGGGATTCATAATCAAAAACCATTCTCTCTAAAATGTTCACTATATTCTGAAAGTCACAGACCAAAAAGAATCCACACAGTCCAACTACCAGACCAGTTCAGAGTCTAATGCGCTGATGCAACTATAACTGTTCAAATTAAATGTTTAAGTGAATGCTCGCCATAATTTTATGATAATGTTCATCAAACGCCACACTAAATAATGGTAGAATGTCTGTCCTGTGGCAGCACATGAAAATATGACATACGCAAACTAAAGATAGATCATTAACGTCATCTCAAAATTAACACTTCACTCGAAAACAATTTCATGGTTACGCATATCCCCAGTAGCTTATTACTGCATCCGAGGTTGTTTATATCAACAATACCGACGCGACGCAACTCCCGGCACAGGTGGTGCGCTAATCAGCATCTGGAGAGA
Source organism: Schistocerca americana (assembly GCF_021461395.2). Lineage (NCBI taxonomy): Eukaryota > Metazoa > Arthropoda > Insecta > Orthoptera > Acrididae > Schistocerca > Schistocerca americana. The sequence continues at coordinate 433,769,951 of NC_060122.1, forward strand.
ACTGGGGCCTTCTTCTTTCTCGCACAGTGTTCTTACATATAAAGCCGTGGTGCGGACGGCTAAGGAAACGCCTGATCAAATCTGCTCTCCCGACTAGCCGCTGGGCTAGTAATGCACCACTTTAAGTTATCAAATAAATAATTGCTTCCTTTGGTGATGGCCAATGAAGCTTTCAATTTAATTGTGCAATCAGCACACAAGTAAGTAATCCTAATAAAAGTCTGACATGGCTAAGTCAAATATTTTGGGCGAGAGAATTAATTTAATTACACTACACGCAGTAGACGAGCTCTGAACTTCTTCTTTGGAGATACGCTATAGCTATAGTTTTATAGTTATTCTGTTGAAACTTCTCACATTTTTATGATTATAGTGGATCTGCCTTCTACTTAAATTTAAACATCTTAGCTTTATTTATTCACCTACTTAATCTATCTTGCTTCCTTAATTTCTAAGACAAAAACCAGAAAATCATGAATTTCAACTAAAATTTTCATTTGTGAGATCCAGAATACTGTTTCTACTAAATTATTATGCGAAAGGACTCTAAATATAAATTTTTAAGTTTCTAGCTCTTTTCTGTTGCGCCAATGATTTTTACAGAAAAACATCCAAATTTCGAAAATGGTTAAAGTTATTGAACTGATATCCAACACATATTGATTTTGTATTACTCCTGACATGCTAGAAAAGTTTCAGGTTATTTACTTCATTTTAAAGTATTGCGCAATATTTATAATGTCAGAGCTAGTTACAGCGGACTAGGCTGGCACACAATGGAAAGACTGATGTGAATTTTATAAGGTGTGAGTAGGCTGCTTCCCTACATCACCCTCTACTTAATTTTTTTTTAATGTATATGGAAAAAAAATTAATTACAAAAAGGGAAGCAAGAGTACAGCTTAACCCCCTATGAAAGTTAAAACTGAAATGTAAACATATAGATATATACTAAAAGAAAACTTATTACCTACTTCTATTATTTAAATTGCTGGCATGTTCACTGCCTCTTAAGCAACATTATCACTCAAAATTTAAGCAAAATCAATGAAACACTTTGGCATACATATTGCCTTAGACAGACAAACGCAGAAAAATGTGTAAAATTATGAAAATCTTAAATTCATTAAATCGTCTGTAAATATTTTTACATACACAAATTCAAAGAAAATAACACAGTTATTCATGATACATAAACAGATAATTATATCCCAGCAGTCTTTCCTAAACCTGAAAGAAAATTTCACAAATCATGACAATTTCATTTTTACACACGTGGTTGTAGCCGCTTTGGCTGGCGTTCTACACTTCCATTCACAAGGGTAGAGGAGGGGAAGTTGCTATGGTGTGCGTCCTTCACATTCACTCTAAATTACATGGGGAAAGGGGAGGGGTCACTGTGAGTTGTGTCCAAGTCACTCCACGCTTTCACGCAGCTACCAGGCTGCCATTATCTGGTTTGTCCTGTAGAACAAACAAAAAGAGTGCCTCAGACTCTGTTCACTTAATATCTAAGGGTGGGTCACAATGAAATGGGGATATGTATACATTTTATCTTTCAATATGTTGCTGGAACAAAATTAACAGAACTTTTTCAATTTTACTCTCGCGGTTACTTAACTGTCATAAAATCGGTAAACAAATGGCTCAAAACACCGTTAGTCACATACTAGAGAAAATTTATGCTCAAGGCATACAATCATGAATCCTATTTAATCTCAATTTATTATTTCTGGGCCAGAACACTGAACCAATGCTCGGTACATTCTTGATACATTTGTATTTTATTTACTTAGCTGACTCATCTTCGATTACCTTATTCTTAGAGATAGTATGAGTATATTTGATTAGTAGTTGTCTTCTCAGCTTGTTTGTACATTTGAGTAACTTGTGGTAATAGTACAGTTCTGTGTGTTCAAAACACACTATGTTTAGTTGACTACTAAATCCACTTATTGGTCCTCTGCTGCTGTGTCAGTTCCACATTTGCAATTATGCACTTACTTCATCGAAGTGTATTTATGCTGAGCTATAAATAATGTTTCACATCTGCCATTATGTTACTCAATTATGTTGCTAGTGTATGTACTTATTTAACACTCACTCTATTAACATTTAACGCATACGATAGCACATTTATTTCATGTCTATAGTGTACTGCAGCTGATCAGTTTGCTCACGTTGCAATCCATTTCCACTTGATTGGATGCTGAAACCACAGGTAGTCTCTCTCGGCCTACCACTAAAGTGCATTAAGTAATTATGGCCGAGCGTAATGCTAAATTCCTTAAACCTATAGGACACCATGAGCTGCTCTGTCTCATCTAACATAAGGGTACCTATGGTTGCATTCACGCCTCCAACTCATAACCTCAATACGTGTAGGTGTGTCCTGTCACACACTACACCAAATAATGGCCAGCTCCAACCTTATAAATATTTCAAGGACGTGTCCTTCATGTCTCAACCACAAACACTGTTCAATTCTATTACACTGCCATTCCTTGCTACACAAGGTGAGTTCATTCTTACAACTTACCTGCATATTTTTCATAACACTAAGCAATCTCTTTTACTATTAATTAGTTAGCTCTACAGCATACAATAGGTTTCACTGCCACTTCAGATCCTGCTTGTACACGAATTTGTATATCTTTTTAAATTACTGTTGGTGAACCATTTCCAATAAAACAACAACTTTGTACTTATAATATTACCAGGGTTCTATACATACTTGTTACTCAGATACCTTTGTATCTTAATTACATCATACTTTTCTGTTGTTTATGTCACTGTTAGGTTTGTCACATTAGGTATTTTCTTCACTAATCGGTGGATGGAATGATTACAGAACTCATGGTTTGATAGCTATGACGGAAAATTTTTGTATTGCAAAGAAGGAGTTGAAACTTTGGTGGATAGGAAAGATGAAGATAGAGTGAGACCTGAAATGGGAAAGAAGATCTCACCCAGCTGTGACTGCACAGCTGCGACACTGTGCAGAGGGTACAGAACAACCTCCTCCCTACAGAATTCATTGGTTTCAGAAAATTTTCGTATTGGAAAAAAGGGGTCAAAATTTTAGGTGGATAGGAAAGCTGAAGAGAGAGTCAGATCTGAAATGTGAAAGAAGATCTCACACAGCTGGGACTGCACAGCTGCCACACTGTGTAGAGGTTACAGAACAACCTCCTCCCTACAGAATTCATAGCTTAATGCTGGCTTGATAGTCATACCAGAAGATTTTAGTATTTGAGAGTAAGAGCCGAAATTTTGGTGGATAGGAAAGATGATGAATGAGTGAGACCTGAAAAGGATAGAAGATCTCACACAGCTGGGACTGCACAGCTGCCACCCAGTGTAGAGGTTACAGAACAACCTCCTCCCTACAGGATTCATTCACTACCTATGAACTTCTTTAGGTCGATCACGTTCCTGAGACTAAATAGCTTTTTACTCTTAGGGTACTCTAGCCTATATGCATTGGCATGTAGTTTTCCTATGAAAAACACTTGGCCAGGTTTCACCTTTAATTGACATTCATAACCTTTGACCACACCAGGTCAATTTGAAAATACCTTATGATGCCTTTTTAAAACCTGTCTCAGTTCTTCCTTCTGATTAGCTGAAATTTTATCAATTTCCTGCAATTTAGCATCTGTCTTGTCCAAAATAATTGCTTCTTCTTCTTCTGTGTTTAGCTTACTTTTACTAAGATTAACACCTTCGTCCCAATATCTCCTATTTTTCAGAACTCATATAGGCAGCTCCCAAGTTTCATCTTTAGTTACTACATGTTTATCAATAAAAGGTACCGTAATTACTCTGGTTATCAGCAAGACCATTTTTAACGGGCTTCTTTCAAAGTCAACAACACTCTGATATTTTGACAAGAAATCTATGCCAATTAAAACCGCAATACTGAGATTATTTACAATTAAGCATGGATGATCACTTAAATTACCATTAATGTTAAAGGGCAGCAAAGCTTCTTGTTTTACCATTTTTGACACCTTGCCAGTAGCACCAATTATTCTTAGTCCTGATACCCTCATTACGGTAAGCTTGTCTTTACTAGGTAATGCATCAAAGAAGGACTGAGATATCGCACTCACCTCACTTCCACTGTCTAAGAGACATCATACATTGATGCCCAACATATTCACTATTATTATAGGGTGGCTTATTCTAGGTTGTACAGGTGGTTCCTCAAACTCATCCAATAGTTCCTTTTGGATTTGTCTCCAACTAAAGTGATCGACATCTGTCTTCATTACATTTAGGTCAAAGTGTGTAGGGGTTTCCTGAATTACATTTTCAGCTGCCTTTTCCAGTCGGTCTATTAATTTTAAATCAAAACACCGCACTACTTCATTACATTTAGTTTACTGAACATGACCCAAATTACTGTAGTCTGAGCGATTCTGCGCCTCCAGACTGGGCATAACACTAGTTACAGCTAAACTGCTTCCACTGTAATCATCGGGTTTCTTCTCAAGTGACAACTGGTCACAGCTACTGGGTTCATCGACCCACAACAGGCTATCCTCTACATTCTCACATACCTCCTGTCCTAAATCTATTAGTACAGTATCAACATCCTGCACAGGCACTTTAGATAAGAGCACATCATCCTTATCGTAAATATAAGCATCAATTTCTTCTGCTTCTTCACCTGACAATTCAGTATTTCGTAGCTCTTCCCTACCATTACACTGCTGCACCTTCTCTTTCTCTTCCCACTTAGAAACCATCTCTAACATGGTATCTATTAAATACTGTTAGTGATCTATTATTTTTGCTGTATCCTTAGATGCTACCGACCCCTCAGCCACATGTTCAGTCTGAGTATTCTGATCTGTCCTACCAATTACTGTAATTACTGGCTTAGGAAAAGTAACCACCTGGTGAGCGCCAGTGTCCTCATAGACGGGAACTAGTTTTCCTGCCTCGGCCTACTACTGTTTCCTTTATTTCCATTATAGTTAACTGGCACAGCATTGCTTTCCACACTGTTGTTTACCTGCATAATTTTGTTTGGAACAAAATTACTATAATTTGGATGCCATTGTTGGTTCTGATAATTATTTCTCCAATTCCTACCTCTCTTAGGATGGCAAACACCTACTGTTCTGATGTTTACATTGCCATTCTGCTCGTTCTTAAAATTACTAATAGTGTTATTACCATTTCTGTTATTACGTGCTTGCTCCTCATTGGCAGCAACATGCTCTACACGTTCCAAATACTCAATGAAACGATCAAGATTGTCTCTAGGGGCAGATATAATTCTAGTTTGCCAATACCATTGCAGTTTGGCTTCAAGACCTAGTATTATCATTTCAGGTTTCAGCTTTTCCACCAAATGTGACAATCGTGAAATCCATGACCTAGCAAACTCTTTAATAGATTCCTTGCCTGCATTGAAGCGTTTTCCACTCCAAAATTCTCTCAACACTTCATTTTGCATATTGCTAGACCAATACTCATTAATGAAAGCTTTTTTTAAATTCCGCTAATGTTTTACACTTCAACATAACATCAGCTGACCAACGCATGGCGTCACCTGCTAAATGGCTTCTAGTAAATGAGATTTTCTCTCGTTCAGTCCAAGTTGGTGGAATCACATCTTCAAAATCGTTCCAGAAATCTAGCGGATGGATATTTTTATCTGGATTGAACCACAAGAACTGCCGACATCCAATAAATGCGGCGTTTGCAGCTACTACTTGTTGTATACTACCATTACCAGAAGTTACTGAAGCTACTTTACTCTCAGTGTTAGCAATGTTAGTACTAACATTTTCTACTCTCATTTCAACATTATCTACTCTTTGCACAATATGAGTAGTATCAGTTTTGATTGCATCTACTTCTGCTTGACATATATTTACTTTTATATTAACATCTTTAAACCTATCTGAGCACAGTTCAGATTCTGCCTCGATCTTTTCTGTTAACTTGTGCTCCAGCTTCGCATCTTCCATTTGGAAGTCTTTGCGAACCTCAGCAACTTCGGATTTTACTGTTTTATACATTTCAGAAAATTGTTGAACAACCTTTTTCTTAATATCCTCGTGATTGTAATCAATTTTATAATTCAAACTGTCCAGATCCTCTTTCAACTTATTGCAACCAGCGTTGAAGGTATTGTCCATTACCTCCAATCGTTTATTAAAATTAGTTTGGCTGGCCACAATCTCATACTTTAATTCAGCATTGCTGGTAGCTATTGCTTGTAATATAACATTTAAATCAATAGCCCCAGTATCTTTGGGTTGCTCACTAGCTGATTTTTTATCACACTCAGGTGACGAAAAACTAGCTCCAATACCAGAAACATCAAAACGAAATGAAACATCTCATTGATCAGTCATATCTAACTTATCCTTCTTAAACTCCACCACCTCTGATGACCATTTCGTTTTTAACTCATCAGATAAACTATCATCCAATAAATTAACAATTTCTGATTTCTGCTTTACTACAGGGGTATCTATTATTGAATCATTGCCCCTTTTCACACTACTGTCAGGAGACAATACTTCATATTTCATTTTAACATTGCTATTTACATGCATATTTACACTTCAACCGTTGTCTGGATGTACAGTTCCCTCAACAGACATAGGTTCTGATTTAAGTTTAACCTCAGTTTCTTCTGGCGGTTCCATCGCCGACAGTCTTTTAGTGCAGGCTAGTAAAAATTTTAACAGCTTTTCACTTAACTTAGTTCCTTCTGCATGACGTATGGTGTTGCCAGCACGGCATACTAGGATTACTGATGCAACTCAGCGCGTTGAACTGCAGACGGCACTTCGATGGCTGCTGTGTGTTTGTATGGCCCGCAACTGCAGGCGCGGCTCCGGTTACTCTGGTGGATGACTGCGGTGATGCGAAACTTGCTTCTCGCGATGCTGGCAGCGCCGCTGGACTCAGTGCCAGCTCCGTCAAGCCAGATGCGTTGTTAATCCAATTGCGTTGTCCACATGCACACGTAACACTGTCTATCACTGTTCCATTGCTCAGTTGCATGTTGCATTTCACTTCCAGATCCGAATATTTAAAAATTACTTTTACTTTTACTCAGTTTGTTTCCCGGCTGATTAGCAACATATGTGGGGCGGTGAGTGGAATAATTGTTAACTGTTCCTTTTATTTATTTAATGCTGTTGATAGCCATTCTCAACACTGGCTCTCTAACTACAATATTGGCAACCAGAAAGTGATTAGCAAAATGTGAATCCTGTAATTAGAATTCCTAGTGCCCACTTCATCTGAGAAATACATTTATAACTACAGCTTATAGCTCTGAGGAATTAGAAGATTGTCTGGGATTCATAATCAAAAACCATTCTCTCTAAAATGTTCACTATATTCTGAAAGCCACAGACCAAAAAGAATCCACACAGTCCAACTACCAGAGCAGTTCAGAGTCTAATGCGCTGATGCAACTATAACTGTTCAAATTAAATGTTTAAGTGAATGCTCGCCATAATTTTATGATAATGTTCATCAAACGCCACACTAAATAATGGTAGAATGTCTGTCCTGTGGCAGCACGTGAAAATATGACATACGCAAACTAAAGATAGATCATTAATGTCATCTCAAAATTAACACTTCACTCAAAAACGATTTCATGGTTACGCGTATTCTGAGTAACTTATTACTGCATCTGAGGTTGTTCATATCAACGATACTGATGCGATGTGACTCCCGGCACAGGTGGTGCACTAATCAGCATCTGGAGAGAACTGGGGCCTTCTTCTTTCTCGTGCAGTGTTCTTACATATAAAGCCGCGGTGCGGACGGCTAAGGGAACGCCTGATCAAATCTGCTCTCCCGACTAGCCGCTGGGCTAGTAATGCACCACTTTAAGTTATCGAACAAATCATTGCTTCCTTTGCTGATGGCCAATGAAGCTTTCAATTTAAATGTGCAATCAGCACACAAGTAAGTAATCATAATAAAAGTCTGACATGGCTAAGTCAAATATCTTGGGCGAGAGAATTAATTTAATTACACTACACGTAGTAGACAAGCTCTGAACTTGCTCTTTGGAGATACGCTATAGCTATAGTTTTATAGTTATTCTGTTGAAACTTCTCACATTTTTGTGATTATAGTGGATCTCCCTTCTACTTAAATTTAAACATCCTAGCTTTATTTATTCACCTACTTAATCTATCTTGCTTCCTTAATTTCTAAGACAAAAACCAGAAAATCATGAATTTCAACTAAAATTTTAATTTGTGAGATCCAGAATAATGTTTCTACTAAATTATTAGGCGAAAGGACTCTAAATACAAATTTTTAAGTTTCTAGCTCTTTTCTGTTGTGCCAATGATTTTTACAGAAAAACATCCAAATTTTGAAAATAGTTAAAGTTATTGAACTGAAATCCAACACATATTGATTTTGTATTACTCCTGACATGCTAGAAAAGTTTCAGGTTATTTACTTCATTTTAAAGTATTGTGCAATATTTATGGTGTCAGAGCTAGTTACAGCAGACTAGGCTGGCACACAATGGAAAGACTTACGTGAATTTTATAAGGCGTGAGTAGGCTGCTTCCCTACAGTACAAATTTTTTTCATATCTCTTATAGAACCTGCTTTACTGGCTCAGTGATTGTGATACATCACACTTAGTGTTGCTGCATAACTTATGCTTATGAGTACAATAACTATACTTAAACCTGATATTATACTTTGTAAATGAAGTATTGTTTTGTTGCTAATGAGCCAAAAAATTTCATCCGGTCTTGGAGCATTTGAGGAAGAACATCTAAACATCAGGCGCGTAATGGGGCCCATTAGGGACATGGCTGCAAGGGAGGGGAAGAAAACCAATGTGCACTCCGTGTGCATACTGGGGCGAGTCATTCCAGATGTGGAAAGGGTCCTTCCGGATGCCATGAAGGGTACAGGTTGCACCCATCTGCAGGTGTCGCTCATGTCAGCACCAATGATGTGTGTTCCTATGGATCAGAGGAAATCCTCTCTGGCTTCCGGCGGCTATCTGATTTGGTGAAGACTGCCAGTCTCGCTAGCAGGATAAAAGCATAGCTCACCATCTGCGGCATCACCGACAGGACTGACTGTGGACCTTTGGTACAGAGCCGAGTGGAGGGTCTGAATCAGAGGCTGAGACAGTTCTGCAACTGTGTGAGCTGCAGATTCCTCGACTTGCGCCATAGGTTGGTGGGGTTTCGGGTTCCGGTGGATAGGTCAGGAGTCCACTACACACAGCAGGTGGCTACAGGGGTAGCAGGGTTTGTGTGGCGTGGACTGGGCGGTTTTTTAGGTTAGATGGCCTCGGGCAAGTACAGAAAGGGCAACAGCCTCAAAGGGTGCAGGGCAAAGTCAGGACATGTGGGGACCAAGCAGCAATTGGTATTGTAATTGTAAACTGTCGAAGCTGCGTTGGTAAAGTACCGGAACTTCAAGCGCTGATAGACAGCACCAAAGGCGAAATTGTTATAGGTATGGAAAGCTGACTGAAGCCAGCAATTAATTCTGCCAAAATATTTACAAAGACACAGACGTTGTTTAGAAAGGATAGATTGCATGCAACCAGTGGTGGAGTGTTTGTTGCTGTTAGTAGTAGTTTATCCTGTAGTGAAATAGACATGGATAGTTCCTGTGAATTATTATGGGTGGAGGTTAATAATTGGCTCCTTTTATCAACCTCCTGACTCAGCAGCATCAATGGCAGAACAACTGAGAGAAAATCTGGAATACATTTCACATAAATTTCTTCGGCATGTTATAGTCTTAGGTGATTTCAATTTGCCAGATATAGACTGGGACACTCAGATGTTTAGGATGAGTGGTAGGGACAGAGCATCGGGTGACATTATACTGAGTGCACTATCCGAAAATTACTTCGAGCAATTAAACAGAGAACCGACTCATGGAGATAACATCTTGGACCTACTGATAACAAACAGACCCAAACTTTTCAACTCTGTAAAGTGCAGAACAAGGAATCAGTGATCATAAGGCTGTTGCAGCACACCTGAATATGGAAGTAAATAGGAATATAAGTGTGGATGGATATGTGTGTGTGTGCTAGTGTATACCCGTCCTTTTTTCCCCCTAAGGTAAGTCTTTCCGCTCCCGGGATTGGAATGACTCCTTACCCTCTCCCTTAAAACCCACATCCTTTCGTCTTTCCCTCTCCTTCCCTCTTTCCTGATGAGGCAACAGTTTGTTGCGAAAGCTTGAATTTTGTGTGGATGTTTGTGTTTGTTTGTGCATCTATCGACCTGCCAGCGCTTTCGTTTGGTAAGTCACATCATCTTTGTTTTTAGATATAAAAAAGGGAGGAAGGTTTATCTGTTTAGCAAGAGTAATAGGAAGCAGATTTCAGACTACCTAGCAGATAAAAACGAAAATTTCTGTTCCAACACTGACAATAATGAGTGTTATGGAAAAATTTCGAGGCAATCATAAAATGTGTTTTAGACAGATAAAACCCATTGTGGTTCAACAACAAAGTTAGGAAACAACTGCAAAAGCAAAGAGAGCCTCACTGCAAATTTAAATGCAGCCAAAACCTCTCAGACAAACAGAAGCTAACTGATGTCAAAGTTACCATAAGGAGGGCTGTGTGTGAAGCATTCTGTGAATTCGAAAGTAAAATTCTATGTACCGACTTGACAGAAAATCCTAGGAAGTTCTGATCTTACGTTAAATCAGTAAGTGGATCGAAACAGCATATCCAGACACTCTGGGGTGATAATGGCATTGAAACAGAGGATGACACATGTAAAGCTGAAATACTAAACACCTTTTTCCAAAGCTGTATCACAGAGGAAGACCGCACTGCAGTTCCATCTCTAAATCCTCGCATGAACAAAAAAATGGCTTACATTGAAATAAGTGTTGAAGGAATAGAAAAGCAACTGAAATCACTCAACAGAGGAAAGTCCACTGGACCTGACGGGATACCAATTCGATTCTACACAGAGTACGCGAAAGAACTTGCCCCCCTTCTAACAGCTGTGTACCACAAGTCTCTAATGGAATGGAAGGTTCCAAATGATTGGAAAAGAGCACAGGTAGTCCCAGTTTTCAAGAAGGGACGTCGAGCAGATGTGCAAATCTATAGGCCTATATCTCTGACATCGATCTGTTGTAGAATTTTAGAACATGTTTTTTGCTTGCGTATCATGTCATTTCTGGAAACCCAGAATCTACTCTGTAGGAATCAACATGGATTCCAGAAACAGCAATCATGTGAGACCCAACTCGCTTTATTTGTTCATGAGACCCAGAAAATATTAGATACAGGCTCCCAGGTAGATGCCATTTTTCTTGACTTCCGGAAGGCATTCGATACAGTTCCGCACTGTTGCCTGATAAACAAAGTAAGAGCCTACGAAAATCAGACCAGCTGTGTGGCTGGACTGAAAAGTTCTTAGCAAACAAAACACAGCATGCTGTTCTCAATAGAGAGACGTCTACAGATGTTAAAGTAACCTCTGGCATGCCACAGGAGAGTGCTATGGGACCATTGCTTTTCACAGTATATATAAATGACCTAGTAGATAGTGTCGGAAGTTCCATGTGACTTTTCGCTGATGATGCTGTAGTATACAGAGAAGTTGCAGCAAAATGCAGGAAGACCTGCAGCGGATAGGCACTTGGTGCAGGGAGTGGCAACTGACCCTTAACGTAGACAAAGGTAATGTATTGCGAATACATAGAAAGAAGGATCATTTATTGTATGATTATATGATAGTGGAACAATCACTGGTAGCACTTACTTCTGTAAAATATCTGGGAGTGTGCGTATGGAATGATTTGAAGTGAAATGATCATATAAAATTAATTGTTGGTAAGGCGGGTGCCAGGTTGAGATTCATTGGGAGAGTCCTTAGAAAATGTAGTCCATCAACAAAGGAGGTGGCTTACAAAACACTCGTTTGACCTATACTTGAGTATTGCTCATCAGTGTGGGATCCATACCAGGTCGGGTTGACAGAGTAGATAGAGAAGATCCAAAGAAGAGCAGCGTGTTTTGTCACAGGGTTATTTGGTAAGCATGATAGCGTTACGGAGATGTTTAACAAACTCAAGTGGCAAGCTCTGCATCGCAGTGTAGCTTGCTGTTCAGGTTTTGAGAGGGTGCATTTCTGGATGGGCTATCAAATATATTGCTTCCCCCTACTTATATCTCCCGAGGAGATCACGAATGTAAAATTAGAGAGATTCAAGCACACACGGAGGCTTTCTGGCAGTCGTTCTTCCCGCGAACCATACGCGACATACAGGAAATGGAGATAATGACAGTGGCATGTAAAGTGTCCTCCACCACACACTGTTGGGTGGCTTGTGGAGTATAAATGTAGATGTAGATCTAGATGTAGATGTACGCTTTACACCAAGCAATCAACTTAATCTCCTATAAATATGAATATTACCTAGTTAACTGCAGCATAATGCTCTAACTTACCTGAACAAGTGTTTATTATAACAATAGTTTTATTTATTTGGTCCAAGAATAATTTTTAGCACATTATTTGTACAGTTCATGATTGCAGTAGTCACTGTGACTTCATGGTCAACATAAACAGAGTGCATAATAGTACAAACTAACATACTACATTGCTTCTATTTATGATAGCAATAGTTATTAAGTGAGACTACATGGTCAACACAAAGTAAATTATAGTATGAAGTGAAATAAGCAATACCCGCCTCTTTTGTATAGGTTTGGTACTTATTGTGCTAATGTGTAGGTTCAGCTTCTGCCTAGTTTCATATACCTGTATATCATAGGTATGTCTGAAGATGTTTTTGTTCTCCCATTTGTAAAAATTTGTATTTCATGTATACCCAGGCACGGCAGAGGTAGCATTTGCAGACTTCTGAAAAGGAATCCATATTGTTTACCTTTTTTTATCGTCTTGATAATTTTTTTTAATTCCCCCAAAACATTATTCTGTAGAATAGCAGTGACTGTATACTATCGTGGTCCACTGTTAACCCCAATGAGCAGTTTGTATTTTGAGCAAGAATCCTAACATTACGTAAATGTTTTTAGTTTTCTGTTCAGATTGTTAAGGTGCATCCCCCACTTCAAAAGCTCCTGACTATCTATGCATAATAATTTTGTATAAGTCACATTTGAGACATTTTTTCCCTTCAATGATGAAAACAGAATATTCAGGATGGAGATTTTGTGTGGTGTGGAAATTAACTGCCACATTTTTTCCAGAACTTACAGAAAGCTGGCTTAAGCCAGAGATAAATTCTGCCGAAATTTTTACAAAGGTACACACGGTGTTTAGAAAGGATAGATTGCATGCAACCGGTGGTGGAGTGTTCATCGCTGTTAGTAGTAGTTTATCCTGTAGTGAAGTAGAAGTGGATAGTTCCTGTGAATTATTATGGGTGGAGGTTACACTAAACAACCGAACTAGGTTAATAATTGGCTCCTTTTACCGACCTCCCGACTCAGCAGCATTAGTGGCAGAACAACTGAGAGAAAATTTGGAATACATTTCACATAAATTTTCTCAGCATGTTATAGTCTTAGGTGGAGATTACAATTTACCAGATATAGACTGGGACACTCAGATGTTTAGGACGGGTGGTAGGGACAGAGCATCGAGTGACATTATACTGAGTGCACTATCCGAAAATTACCTCGAGCAATTAAACAGAGAACCGACTCGTGGAGATAACATCTTGGACCTACTGATAACAAACAGACCCGAACTTTTCGAATCTGTATGTACAGAACAGGGAATCAGTGATCATAAGGCCGTTGCAGCATCCCTGAATATGGAAGTTAATAGGAATATAAAAAAGGGGAGGAAGGTTTATCTGTTTAGCAAGAGTAATAGAAGGCAGATTTCAGACTACCTAACAGATCAAAACGAAAATTTCTGTTCCGACACTGACAATGTTGAGTGTTTATGGAAAAAGTTCAAGGCAATCGTAAAATGCGTTTTAGACAGGTACGTGCCGAGTAAAACTGTGAGGGACGGGAAAAACCCACCGTGGTACAACAACAAAGTTAGGAAACTACTGCGAAAGCAAAGAGAGCTCCACTCCAAGTTTAAACGCAGCCAAAACCTCTCAGACAAACTGAAGCTAAACGATGTCAAAGTTAGCGTAAGGAGGGCTATGCGTGAAGCGTTCATTGAATTCGAAAGTAAAATTCTATGTACCGACTTGACAGAAAATCCTAGGAAGTTCTGGTCTTACGTAAAATCAGTAAGTGGCTCGAAACAGCATATCCAGACACTACGGGATGATGATGGCATTGAAACAGAGGATGACACGTGTAAAGCTGAAATACTAAACACCTTTTTCCAAAGCTGTTTCACAGAGGAAGACCGCACTGCAGTTCCTTCTCTAAATCCTCGCACAAACGAAAAAATGGCTGACATCGAAATAAGTGTCCAAGGAATAGAAAAGCAACTGGAATCACTCAATAGAGGAAAGTCCACTGGACCTGACGGGATACCAATTCGATTCTACACAGAGTACGCGAAAGAACTTGCCCCCCTTCTAACAGCCGTGTACCGCAAGTCTCTAGAGGAACGGAGGGTTCCAAATGATTGGAAAAGAGCACAGATAGTCCCAGTCTTCAAGAAGGGTCGTCGAGCAGATGCGCAAAACTATAGACCTATATCTCTTACGTCGATCTCTTGTAGAATTTTAGAACATGTTTTTTGCTCGCGTATCATGTCATTTCTGGAAACCCAGAATCTACTATGTAGGAATCAACATGGATTCCGGAAACAGCGATCGTGTGAGACCCAACTCGCCTTATTTGTTCATGAGACCCAGAAAATATTAGATACAGGCTCCCAGGTAGATGCTATTTTTCTTGACTTCCGGAAGGCGTTCGATACAGTTCCGCACTGTCGCCTGATAAACAAAGTAAGAGCCTACGGAATATCAGACCAGCTGTGTGGCTGGATTGAAGAGTTTTTAGCAAACAGAACACAGCATGTTGTTATCAATGGAGAGACGTCTACAGACGTTAAAGTAACCTCTGGCGTCCCACAGGGGAGTGTTATGGGACCATTGCTTTTCACAATATATATAAATGACTTAGTAGATAGTGTCGGAAGTTCCATGCGGCTTTTCGCGGATGATGCTGTAGTATACAGAGAAGTTGCTGCATTAGAGAATTGTACCGAAATACAGGAAGATCTGCAGCGGATAGGCACTTGGTGCAGGGAGTGGCAACTGACCCTTAACATAGACAAATGTAATGTATTGCGAATACATAGAAAGAAGGATCCTTTATTGTATGATTATATGATAGCGGAACAAACACTGGTAGCAGTTACTTCTGTAAAATATCTGGGAGTATGCGTACGGAACGATTTGAAGTGGAATGATCATATAAAACTAATTGTTGGTAAGGCGGGTACCAGGTTGAGATTCATTGGGAGAGTGCTTAGAAAATGTAGTCCATCAACAAAGGAGGTGGCTTACAAAACACTCGTTTGACCTATACTTGAGTATTGCTCATCAGTGTGGGATCCGTACCAGGTCGGGTTGACGGAGGAGATAGAGAAGATCCAAAGAAGAGCGGCGCGTTTCGTCACTGGGTTATTCGGTAACCGTGATAGCATTACGGAGATGTTTAATAAACTCAAGTGGCAGACTCTGCAAGAGAGGCGCTCTGCATCGCGGTGTAGCTTGCTCGCCAGGTTTCGAGAGGGTGCGTTTCTGGATGAGGTATCGAATATATTGCTTCCCCCTACTTATACTTCCCGAGGAGATCACGAATGTAAAATTAGAGAGATTAGAGCGCGCACGGAGGCTTTCAGACAGTCGTTCTTCCCGCGAACCATACGCGACTGGAACAGGAAAGGGAGGTAATGACAGTGGCACGTAAAGTGCCCTCCGCCACACACCGTTGGGTGGCTTGCGGAGTATCAATGTAGATGTAGATGTAGGTCTTGAACCACTGCGTTAAGCTATGCATAACTGATGTTGCAGTTTCCTGCAGGTTTTACTCAATGTGTGATTTAAGTGTCATCTGCAAAGAGTACTGTGGTTCCATTTTGTATTTCCCCAGCCAAGTAGAAATATGATAGGCCCCGTAATTGAATCTTATGGGACTCCATACTTGATTTTTTTTTCTTATTACTGCAATAACTACAATATTTTGTGTTTCATTGTCACTGAATATTTCTGTAATCTTTTGCTGATTGTTGAGATATGACTGGATGCAACTTTCAGACTGGCCAGTAATTCAATAATTACTTAAACTATACACAACAATGTCATAATCTAGAACATCAAAGGCTTTACTAAGATAATAAATATTCCAGCTAAATGTTGCTTATCATTCACTGCTGTTAGTGTTTCATTTAAAAAGACATAAGTTCCAGTCTGGGCTGACTTTCCAGCTCTGAACCCATGCTGTGAGTCATTTATCAGCCTTTCTTTGTTTAAGAAGCCCATTAACTTTTTCCATAATTTTGCTGCAGCCTGACGAAAATGAAACTGGCTTATAGGTAGGAATTTTACAATATTTACTGTTCTTATGCAGTTCTTTGCAGGTTTTGGACTACATGGAAATACACCATTCTCAAATGATGATGTGGTTACACAATAAATATTGCACCACTTTTCAGCATCTGGTATCTCATCAGCTCCAACTGTATATTGATTAGGCAATCCTTTTATAATTTTCAACAATTTCACAGGTGTTACTGGATACATGATTATTATATTTGCAAGATTTTTTTTTTTTTTTACTGTACTCTCTTATTTCTGGCTGTTTGTCATGTGTATGTTTGAGAATTAATGGTTGAGAGCACTAACCACTTGTATGGGGTCAGTTAGTTTATTGTTGTTCACAATCAGCTCAATGTTACTGTTATTAACTTACCTTGTGCCCATTTTTCTTCTTACAATTTGCCACATTCCTTTATGTTTATTCTTGGAATTAGACATTAGTTTATCATTTTTTAGGTTTTTTAAACATCTTGTGGTTGTATTTGTTTGTATCCTATAAAATAGGCTTAAAAAATCAGGACAGATATTTTACTTGGAGTATTCCTGCAATCTCCTTAGATTTTGAAATGATATCATCCACTTGTACAATTTTTTGAACTGAATTATATGTAGTTGTTTTCCAGGGAAAATTGTTCAGAGATGTTAACTCACATATACACTTACTGATTATGCCCTGAAGACACATAAATACAAATATATTGACACGATGTAAATACTGAATTAATTCAGAGATTTAACCCATCTGTACAGTCTAAGATGTAGAAATGAAACATTTGTGAGCACTACACTAACATAAGACTCAGTATATTTATTTATTTATTTATTTATATTAAAAAACAAAGATGCTGTGATTTACCAAACGAGAAAGGGCTGGTAGATAGACACAATAAAAAACACACAAACACACATACAAATTTCAAATTTTCACAACCCACGGTTGCTTCATCAGGAAAGAAGGAAGGAGAGGGAAAGACGAAAGGATGTTGGTTTTAAGGGAGAGGGTAAGGAGTCATCCTAATCCCGGGAGAAGAAGGACTTACCTTAGGGGGAAAAAGGGACAGGTATATACTCACGTACACACACACACACACACACACACACACACACACACACACACATTTCCATCCACACATATACAGACACAAGCAGACATATGTAAACGCAAAGAGTTTGAGCAGAGATGTCAGTCAAGGCGGAAGTATAGAGGCAAACATGTTGTTGAGTGACAAGTGATGTACGAGGGGCGGCAACTTGAAATTAGCGCAGGTTGAGGCCTGGTGGGTAATGGGAAGAGAGGATATACTGAATGAAAAGTTCCCATCTCCGGAGTTCTGATGGGTTAGTGTCAGTGGGAAGTATCCAGATAACCCGGATGGTGTAACACTGTGCCAAGATGTGCTGGCCGTGCACCAAGGCATGTTTAGCCACAGGGTGATGCACATTACCAACAAACACTGTCTGCCTGTGTCCATTCACGCAAATCAACAGTTTGTTGCTGGTCATTCCCACATAGAAGGCTTCACAGTGTAGGCAGGTCAGTTGGTAAATCACGTGGGTGCTTTCACACGTGGCTCTGCCTTTGATCATGTACACTTTCCGGGTTACAGGACTGGAGTAGGTGGTGGTGGGAGGGTGCATGGGACAGGTTTTACACCGGGGGCGGTTACAAGGGTAGGAGCCAGAGGGTAGGAAAGGTGGCTTGGGGATTTCATAGGGATGAACCAAGAGGTTATGAAGGTTAGATGGACAGTGGAAAGACACTCTTGGTGGAGTGGGGAGGATTTCATGAAGGATGGATCTCATTTCAGGGCAGGATTTGTGGAAGTCGTATCCCTGCTGGAGAGCCACATTCAGAGTCTGATCCAGTCCCAGAAAGTATCCTGTCACAAGTGGGGCTCTTCTGGGGTTCTTCTGTGGGAGGTTCTGGGTTTGAGGGGATGAGGAAGTGGCTCTGGTTATTTGCTTCCGTACCAGGTCAGGAGGGTAGTTCAAAAAATGGCTCTGAGCACTATGGGACTTAACATCTATGGTCAACAGTCCCCTAGAACTTAGAACTAATTAAACCTAACTAACCTAAGGACAGCACACAACACCCAGCCATCACGAGGCAGAGAAAATCCCTGACCCCGCCGGGAATCGAACCCGGGAACCCGGGCGTGGGAAGCGAGAACGCTACCGCACGACCACGAGATGCGGGCCAGGAGGAGGGTAGTTGCGGGATGCGAAAGCTGTTTTCAGGTTGTTGGTGTAATGGTTCAGGGATTCAGGACGAGCAGATTCGTTTGCCATGAAGACCTAAGCTGTAGGGAAGGGACCGTTTGATATGGAATGGGTGGCAGCTGTCATAATGGAGGTACTGTTGCTTGTTGGTGGGTTTGATGTGGATGGATGTGTGAAGCTGGCCATTGAACAGATGGAGGTCAACGTCGAGGAAAGTGGGATGGGATTTGGAGTAGGACCAGGTGAATCTAATGGAACCAAAGGAGTTGAGGTTGGAGAGGAAATTCTGGAGTTCTTCTTCACTGTGAGTCCAGATCATGAAGATGTCATCAATAAATCTGTACCAAACTTTGGGTTGGCAGGCATGGGTAACCTAGAAGGCTTCCTCTAAGTGACCCATAAATAGGTTGGCGTATGAGGGGGCCATCCTGGTACCCATAGCTGTTCCCTTTAATTGTTGGTATGTCTGGCCTTCAAAAGTGAAGAAGTTGCGAGTTAGGATGAAGCTGGCTAAGTTAATGAGGAAAGAGGTTTTAGGTAGGGTGGCAGGTGATTAGCGTGAAAGGAAGTGCTCCATCGCGGCGAGGCCCTGGACATGCAGGATATTTGTGTATAGGGAAGTGGCATCAATGGTTACAAGGATGGTTTCTGGGGGTAACAGATTGGGTAAGGATTCCAGGCGTTCAAGAAAGTGGTTGATGTGTTTGATGAAGGATGTGAGACTGCATGTAATGGGTTGAAGGTGTTGATCTATGTAGGCAGAGATACGTTCTGTGGGGGCTTGGTAACCAGCTACAATGGGGCAGCCGGGATGTTTGGGTTTGTGAATTTTAGGAAGTAGGTAGAAGGTAGGGGTGCGGGGTGTCAGTGGTGTCAGTAGGTTGATGGAGTCAGATGAAAGGTTTTGTAGGGGGCCTAAGGTTCTGAGGATTCTTTGAAGCTCCACTTGGACATCAGGAATGGGATTACCTTGGCAAACTTTGTATGTAGTGTTGTCTGAAAGCTGACGCAGTCCCTCAGCTCCATACTCCCGATGATCAAGTACCACAGTCGTGGAACCCTTGTCAGCCGGAAGAATGATGATGGATCGGTCAGCTGAAAGCTGAAACCATACTGAAGGTGCGGATGAATTAACCCAAAATATATTTGCCTTAAAGTATTATGGTCCAAGAAGGCTGAGACCCGGTTCAGTAGATACACATTTCTACTGATTTTCTTGCAAATATTATCTACATGTTCTTTCCATGATAAGTATTCATCAACAACGATGCCCAAAAATTTATGTGAATTTGCGTATGCAAGACCCAATGGGGATGTAAATACAGTATCAGTTATGGCAGCATTATAACTGTGGATGAACTTCATTATTACCATTTTGTCTTTATTTACAAGAAGCTTGTTTGCTGTAAGGTATGCGGACAGAGTATTGAAATTGATCTTGGTACTGTTAGCTGCAGACTGCATATCACTGCCACAGCTGATGAAGGATATGTCATCGGCATAGCTTACGACCATGCAATTTTGGGGTTCAAATAAGTTATTTACATATACAAGGAACAGAAAAGGCCCTAGTATGCTTCCTTGAGGCACGCCACATTGAAGTGTCCTGAAGTTTGATTTGGTTGTTAGGAGCTGCTCATTATTTTGATAAGTTATCTTTACACACTGTTTCCTGTCTTTCAAATAGGAGGTAAGTAGTTTCAAGGGTAGTACTCTCAACCCGTACTCTTCTAGCTTACACAGAAGAATGGTATGATTCACAGTATCAAAGGCTTTACTCATATCTTGGAAAGTGCCTATTACCTTGTCACTTTTGTCCAGCTTATTTAATATTTCATGTATAAAAGATGCTACTGCTGTTGTAGTAGATCTCCCTTTTCTAAATCCATGTTGTAGGTTGTTTAACAGATTGTGTTTGGTGAAATTACAAACTACAAGTCCACATTTCAGTTAACACACACTTATAAATGAAGATACTTTTTCTCTTTTACTGTGATGGAGATACCTCATAACTGCAGACAGGAGTCACATTATGTTGCCATTATATAAGCTTTTGCATTTGAAACCCAGCTATGTAAGTGTATATGTGAAGAATGAATATGCATGTCACTGAAAGGATTAGGTCTTCAGGATTCAAATTACATCTAAAGAGCTATTCTAGTGAGTCCTGGATGATTCACAGCCGTTCAAGGTGTCGAATGTACAAGTTACGAGGGTCTATTTGACACATATATGATTTAAGGCTACGTGCACCAATACATTTCACACAGACATTACCAAAACAATGTACAGTCAAGAATACCTTTAATATTAACTAGATACTTACAAACTAACAACTCCATTTACTTCCTGTAAACACATCTAACAAAAACATGTAACACGCAGTCTGTCATCTATTTTTGATGAACGTCTTATGGGCTGAAAGCATTATTTGTGACAATCTTTTTGTTGTGCCTATGTATGATTCCATATCTCTGCTATATGGTGAGTGGCAGCTTCCTTTTTCATAATGTTATTACATTCCATCCTGGATTTTCTATAGTTATATGAGATACATGATATTTTTAATCACAGTTTCTGCCTAGAAGGTCTTGTTATGTTGTTTACTTATACATAATGTCATATATAAATACTATTTACATAATATTAGAGGTAACAATCTCAGGTGATTAATAACTGTTGATTCACTTTAATGGTACAAAGCATCATAATATGATGGAGACTATTTATTTGCCTGTTATTAAGATTGTAGGTGCACAATCATGTAATTATTGCCATGGTATATAAAAAACTGCCATTTTTATTCCAGATATTATGCTTGGACATCTATGTACATCATGTTGACTGAAAGGTGGAGAGCTGTTTCTACTTGGAAGGAGTATTCTAGGCTGAAATGATTTACCACTGGAATATATTCACATAAGAATGCACTTATCACTGTGGAAACAAAATGTCATGTTTAAAAGAACATTTAAGGCTGTGAAGATATAGAAGTGTTTAATTGTTATTTTTATGGTATTGATTAAAAAAAGAAAAGTTGAAAGAAGAATTAAAAAATCGTTTATACTCCATTTAATACTGACACTGTCAAATTCATTCTAATTAGTGATGCATTTGATTAGTACTTTATCTTGTAAACCTTGGTTATGCTCACAATATGTGCATCCCGACTGCTTGAGCAAGAGATACTAGTTATTAAGAACCTGCATGTATAAAGAAATTATACAGTCTGAAACATAAATGATTTAATCTTACACTTGTACCATGTAATAATACAATTACTTGAGCCATTGAATTTTTATCTGCAGGATATGAAAAACTGTAAAACTTAAGTATGCATTTTGATCATTTAGAATTGTTTATATTTTTCTGTAGTGATGCTCTGAGTGTACTGTTGATAATGAAGGCTGTGTTTTATTTCAGAGAGAAACAAAACATTGTAGTGGAATTGAGAAGTGGAATGTAGACACTTCAAAGACAAGTTAAGCTTGTTCATACAAGTTCATGGGAAAGATAAAGGAGATCCACAATGCACTTCTAAGAAAAAAGTGTTAATAATCTTTGTAATGATAGATATGTCAGAACAGTACTTTACATAAATTGTAATGTAAACAATAGATTAGAATTTAATGCAACATCATTTCACCAAAAAATATAGATGCTAAAGTTATTTTGTACAACAAACTTCCTATCCTGGTACATGCATGTCACAGCAAAGTCTCACCCACAGATCTAGTGTGTAATACTTTGAGAGCAGTATGAAATGTGGTAGAACAGGATAACATAAAATACAGTGTATGATTCCATATACGAGGGCAGTTCAATAAGTAATGCAACACTTTTTTTTTCTCGGCCAATTTTGGTTGAAAAAACCGGAAATTTCTTGTGGAATATTTTCAAACATTCCCGCTTCATCTCGTATAGTTTCATTGACTTCCAACAGGTGGCAGCGCTGTACGGAGCTGTTAAAATGGCGTCTGTAACGGATGTGCGTTGCAAACAACGGGCAGTGATCGAGTTTCTTTTGGCGGAAAACCAGGGCATCTCAGATATACATAGGCGCTTGCAGAATGTCGATGGTGATCTGGCAGTGGATAAAAGCACAGTGAGTCGTTGGGCAAAGCGTGTGTCATCATCGCCGCAAGGTCAAGCAAGACTGTCTGATCTCCCGCGTGCGGGCCGGCCGTGCACAGCTGTGACTCCTGCAATGGCGGAGCGTGCGAACACACTCGTTCGAGATGATCGACGGATCACCATCAAACAACTCAGTGCTCAACTTGACATCTCTGTTGGTAGTGCTGTCACAATTGTTCACCAGTTGGGATATTCAAAGGTTTGTTCCCGCTGGGTCCCTCGTTGTCTAACCGAACACCATAAAGAGCAAAGGAGAACCATCTGTGCGGAATTGCTTGCTCGTCATGTGGCTGAGGGTGACAATTTCTTGTCAAAGATTGTTACAGGTGATGAAACATGGGTTCATCACTTTGAACCTGAAACAAAATGGCAATCAATGGAGTGGCGCCACACCCACTCCCCTACCAAGAAAAAGTTTAAAGACATACCCTCAGCCGGTAAAGTCATGGTTACAGTCTTCTGGGACGCTGAAGGGGTTATTCTGTTCGATGTCCTTCCCCATGGTCAAACGATCAACTCTGAAGTGTATTGTGCTACTCTTCAGAAATTGAGGAAACGACTTCAGCGTGTTCGTAGGCACAAAAATCTGAACGAACTTCTCCTTCTTCATGACAACGCAAGACCTCACACAAGTCTTCGCACCCGAGAGGAGTTCACAAAACTTCAGTGGACTGTTCTTCCTCATGCATCCTACAGCCCCGATCTCGCACCGTCGGATTTCCATATGTTTGGTCCAATGAAGGACGCAATCCGTGGGAGGCACTACGCAGATGATGAAGAAGTTATTGATGCAGTACAACGTTGGCTCCGACATAGACCAGTGGAATGGTACCGTGCAGGCATACAGGCCCTCATTTCAAGGTGGCGTAAGGCCGTAGCATTGAATGGAGATTACGTTGAAAAATAGTGTTGTGTAGCTAAAAGATTGGGGAATAACCTGGTGTATTTCAATGCTGAATAAAACAACCCCTGTTTCAGAAAAAAAATGTGTTGCATTACTTATTGAATTGCCCTCGTATTTCAGAGATTGCAATACCACTGTGTGAACATTGTGCGAAGTTATATATTTGCAGAAGTTTCAGTTATACTATTGTTTGGTTTCTGTATCTTGAAAGCTAGTTGATTTATGAAGAAATTAAACCAACAGTATTCCATTGTGATCAATTTGTAGAAAGATTATTCTATAAACCAAAAACAGACTGAAAGCATCCTTCCTAGGAATAATAAACAAAAAAAAGCAGCAGTTATAATGGTAGAATTCAATTTAAAGACACTGAATTCATGGGAGGACCAAAAGTTATGGTGTAATTATGGGTCAATTAAGAAAAATAATCAAAGCATTTTCATGAAAGATGTCATCATTTGCTAAGTTAAATGTGTAATCAGTCTTTTGAGAGCCAATAAATTTCAAGTGTAAGTTTAATTAAATTCAATTTAAACAGTACTTAAAGTGATCTTATAATTGCTGGGTGTTTTACGAGGACCAACACTGGTAGCCACAGTGCCTCAGTATTACTTAGTATTATAACAGTTTTTGGCCAGTTTTGTATGAAACCTATATCAGATTTTGGTATATGTCTGTAAAGAATAAATTAGTTAAAGAGTAATTCGAACATGTTGACTACATCATTCTAATAATTAGTGTACCACCAAAACTGTCTTGACACAGTAATTGAATGCCTGACAGGATTGATAATGAAAGGATTATTTATTGCACAGTTATATCATCCCCTCACTGAGAAACAAAGTTAAGTGATCGAGTTTATTGCAAGAAGTGGTGAAACATTGTATACTCATGACAGAAACATATTAGATTTAATGACAGTGAGTAGACATGACCAGTTTTGGTGAGCCAAGTAGTATCATTGACCATGAGTTGTAGCAGCAAAGATTATCAAAGTAGAAAAGGCAACTAAAACAAGTAGAAAGATTTGCATGTTCAATAAACTAAATATCTCAGGCAAGAACATGAAATATTTAACTCTGGGCAGGAGCATCTACAGGACATGTCATTCAAGTTTAGAATAATAGTTGACTGAGCACAATATAGGTCTGTACCTAATAGAAAACATCATGATGCAATGGAACCTCCCTGGTACACAGTCTATGTAAAGATTTGTAAAGAAGCAGAGACTATTACAGGTATGAAACAAAGTACAGAATTATAAACAGAAAGATCCCACGTGAAATGCTTCAGTTGCTGAAAGGGCAATACATGAAGCTTTTGGTGTGCCATAGAAGAAACTTATCAAAACATAATTCACAAAGTCTAAAGAAATTCTAGTCTTATGTTAAGGCTGTAAGTGGTACTAAAGTTAGTTTCAAGACAAGCACAGGTGACACATGAACTGAAATTGAGGGTACCAAAGCAAAATCAGAAATGCTGAAGTCCTTTTCCAAATGTTCCTCTACAAATAAAGTTCAAGTAGGATTACCCAAGTTTAGTTCTCACAGCACTGTTAAGGTAGATGATATAGGTATAGTGCCAGTGGCATTGGGAAACAAATGAGATCACTAAAATTAAACATGATAAAATATCTACCAGATAGCCTAAAAAAATTGTAGCTAATTTAGCTCCTCTATTACCTATAATACATTGAAAATCATGTGAACAGCAGTTGAAAAAAAGCAAGCATGACACTTGTCTATAAGAAGAGCAGCAGAAGTAATCCACAGAACTACCATCCAATATCATTTACCTTCATCTATTGAAGATCTTAGAACAGTAGCTACTTGACACATTTGCATCATCATCCTCATTTGATTTGTCACTATTTTGTAGTCTACCTTTTTTTATATCACTGTCATCACAGCAGGCTTAAAAAGTTATCACTGCCTAGGATATGCCCTGCATTTTGTGTAATGGTTCTTTGTTGGCATATGTGATACTGCACTACAACTGCTGCTGTATCATCTGTCCCTTGCCTCTCTCACTATGAATTTAATCAATAGAAAGTGTTTCTAAATAACTGAGACGCTGACTTGAGACAGTTATATTGTATGCTATGTTTACTGTTTAGTTTCAGTAGCACATGGCATGTTTAATGAAAAACAGAGAGAAATTTTTTCTGTATTATTTGTTTTACTGCCTTAGGGGAATGACATTTTGCCAAGTTTTTATTTCTCAGTGAAGTAAATAATAACCTCCAAAATTATAACATCCTTATATGTTGTTTTTCCAATAACTGCACTGTTGGTCAGTACAATCAACAGACAAGCTACGATAATGCCAGAAACTCATCCGGGACACAGAAAAAACTGTTTCTTTACTAATATTCAAATGTTACTCCTTCATTCTACATGAGATTATTTCATTTTTACTCTTGGAAAGAACTTATTTATAATATCAAAATCTAAGGGCTAAGCGATATAAGTTGAATTGTCCTCTTTTTCGCTTGGAGTGATAGAAGAATACCGACTTTTACAATTATGGCCAAACAGAACACTGTGATGTTGGTTCATTGTTGTTTTGTTATAGCACAGGAGGCAGCTACTTTCCAGTAATTATGCAGCAGATATTTCTCAGTTTAGGTATTTCTGACTAGTATTATTTTTCCTCTAGCTGCTTGGAAATTTTAAATAATGAATGTATATTTACATGTACTTTGTTTGTTATATCTGGTCTTAATTTTTGTTAATTTATTTAGGTATCTACTGCTGTCGTTGAGCCATACAACTCAATCCTGATGACACACAGCAACATGGAATATTCAGATTGTTCCTTCATGGTAGATAATGAAGCTATCTATGACATCTGTCGACAGAAATTGGACATAGACAGACCAACATATAAAAATTTAAATCGTCTCATCAGTCAAGTGGTGTCTTCAGTAACAGCTTCTCTACGCTTTGATGGTGCACTTAATGTTGACCTAAATGAATTCCAGGTTAGAAACTTCCTCTGCATTATTAGTGATATACATAGCTTACATGGCACTGTAAAAAATTCATGTTCCCTACAGTTCAGTGATGATATCTTTCTATAAGTTCATTCAGTCAGAGATTTCTAACATACATTTTAAATACTAACGTTGAAAACTATACATGCGAATGAGCCAAAACATTGTGACCACCTGCTCAGTAGTGTATAAGTTCACCTTTGGAACACAGTAGCGCAGACATTCTGTGAAACTTGTATTCAAATAGTTCTTTGTTAATTTCTGGAGGTATGTGACTCCAGCCTTCTAAATCTAGGTCATACAATTCCTGTAAATTATGGACTGGTGGTTTGTTGACACTAAGCTGATGTCCAATAGCTACCCAGAAGTGTTTCATTGGGTTTATATCTGGCAAATTTGGTGCCAGTAGATCAGCTGAGTTCAGTATCAGTCTCCTCAAACAATTGTAGAACAATTCTGTCCTTCTGGGACAGACAGCTATCCTGCTAGAAAATGTAATAGCTCCCTGGGATGACAACAAGCATGAAGGGATGCAAGTGATTCACATAGCCCACAGCTATCAGCTATCATGATTCTTTCAATTACTACCCCCCCCCCCCCCCCAATGGCTGGGCTGTGTCCATGATGCAATGCATATTCTGAGAATCTGTTCATCTGGAAGATGGCATATCCAAACACACCCATGATCTGTTGTAACAGGAAGCACAATTCATCCTAGCAGATGACATACTTCCATTAATCCATGGTCCAATTCTGATTATCCTATGCCCACTGCAGCTGCAATTGTCAGCATTACTGGGCCAACAAAGAATACTGGGCCAATATACAGGGCCAGTCTGCTGCAGAGCTACATGTTCAACAACATGTACTGAACAATGTCCTCTGAAACACTTGTACCTGTACTAGCTTGGTACTCTAGGGTAAAACCTGCCACAGACCAATGCATATCATACTTTACAGAGTCTCCAACCTCTATGTTCTCTGATGAGGCTTGGGTGCCAAACAAGCTGACACCTACTAATCATTTCATCAAACTTTAACCATCTTCCATAGATGCTCTCAAAAGTAGCATGTGAACAACCAACCAGCTTCACCATTTTCAAGATGATCATTCTCAGACAACACGTCATGACAATCTGCCCTCTGTGAAAGTCACTTACATCAGTCCATCTTGTTGCTAGAATGATTCTCCGTGCGTCTCTGCTACACTTCTATACTTTTCTTATCATTTGTTCATGTTGCATGCCCACAATGTAACCTCATGGTAGACAGTGGTCATAATGTTTTGGTTCTTCAGATTATTTTGTTATTATTAGTATAAAGTACTACTAGTAGTGCTTTATATTGTATTTTCCCCACATCAAAACTAATGCTCAAGTAAGTAAAACAACTTCCATTGTTTAAGATTGCACCTTGGTCTAAGTCTCAGTTTGGTGTTGTGTACTCTGTGCTCCTGTTGCAAGCAGCTTATCATAGACATAAAACCAGAAAACCCTGTGGGAATTCCAGCTGGTAATGCTCACAGGAAGAAATAGAACATCAGTAAATGCAATTAATGAACACTTTATTGCTAAATGTAGACAGACAATGAAACATGTGTGCATGATACCATTGTTTACGATGAACTGTGTGAGTCAAAAATATTCTTCCTATGGGAGGCTAAACTAACTATCAAAGAGTCTTACTTTGTAATATTTTACATCATGAATTCAACATAGGGGCAACCGATCCCACCCCCCTCCAACCCCACCTCAGTGCGGGGCACCTGCAGAAGGAAGTCACCAAAATTCACAGCTGCTGACATTACCTGGGTGCAGTTGTGCAGTGACCAGCATGCTGTGGCTGGCTACAATGCAGGACATGGCTGGAAAACAAGTGTAGTGCTGGTGTCCCGCTCCCCTGGATATCACTCACTGAGCAGTTATTTTGAAAGGCATCTTAAACTGTATGGCTTTTTGTGCACTCGGCCTCAGATCCTTTGCTTCCCATTCTTTATTTACTATCTTGACGATACCATATTATTCCATCCTCTATAATAGTCAGTTGCTAAAAGAATATAATCCTTTTTTGGTAGTCTTTTTTCCACTCTACCAGCACCCAGCACTCTGTCAGGAGGCATATACCTGTGACCAAAGACAGGGAAATAACGTATCAGCTTATAAAATTTTCTGTTCTCTTCCATGAAGGCCATTAGTATGCACATCATTACTGTATTTTTATTTTGATTGGTGCAGGAGTCAGAAAATAAATGAATTTTGTTTGGACAGTTTTCTGGCTGGTATTCCTCAAGAGTTCTGAAAAATTCACTAGAACAGAGGCTACTTGAATGCATACTTTCAGTCCTGCTTTGAACCAAATATAAAAACCAATCCTTTTCTTAATCTCTACTGATAAATGAACCATGATGCTCAAATTGTGTAGCCAAACCCATCTTGAATAAAATACTTCACCTACAGAGGCTTTGGTATTAACTGATTCTGTTCTATTTCAAAACATTTTAACCACATCTGGATTTTCCTCCTCTATTATTACACAGAACTTTTTTGCAATAAGTTTATAGAAGATTTGTTGCTAATTGATTCTTTTTCTCCGTATTTTGTTCCTTTTTTAATTTCACTAAACCAGTCTTTCATTTTGAGCATGTAACACCAGACTGCTGTCCTCTGCTAGGTGTGTTGTGTATTGTTGTCACGTCTGTCAGATTTAATTATGCACCATCTAGTAACACTGAATGCAGCAGCAGTGATGACGGTTTATTCTTTGACTTTTTCATTCTTCGTAATGTGTGCAGAGTTTTTCCCTCTTATGAGCTACTGCTTATCATTGAGGGGTGGTTCTGCTTTCAAGTATAACATCTCTAATATATTCATTCCACAGAGTTATTATGTGTTGGGTGTGTTTACTCAGCTTTAAGTTCCTACTTTTTACAGATCATGACAGTGGTATTTCAGGCACTACCACTAGGATTAATAAATACACACTATTTGAAAGTCAGACAGCTCTAATTCTAGCTGCACCCAACAAATGGTGACCCTGATGTGATTTTAAGCTGACTAGAATTAATCTGCAATCATAAATTTAAAACAAATTTGCAAGATGACAAATGAATGAACTGTATCAAGATTATCTGTGCACTTACCCCCATTCTGGATGCATAATCCTGTACTGTGATTCACACAAGCTGAAGGGAGTTTTTATTACAGCAGCATCACTACTGATTCAATGAAGTTTGGTGTAGTAGTGAGCCAGCTAGATCACTGCTTTGCTGCAGAAGTACAAGACACCCTAACTGCACTACCAGTGGCAAACTCTTACGAGAAGCTCAAGACAGAATTAAATCAAACAGTTGCAGCCTCACAGGAAGACATAATACCATCAAGTGTTGACATAAGAGGATACTGGAGATGGCAAACCACCATAGTACCTTCAGCAGCTAAGGAGTGAGGTAGATACTGGTACTCTTCCAGATAAGTTGTTGCACATCATTTGAAGCAGCTGCCTACTGCCTCAAGTCAAGGCATTAGTAGCATCCAAAACAGAAATGCTATTTGACAGCGCTACAGAGCTTGCTTACAGAATTCTAGAAGCCATCACTCCTGCTCATTTACCACAGTACTAGAGTCGTGCAACAGTACAACAACAACAGCAGCAGTTGTGCATGCCAAGTACAACTCTCTAGTAGCAAAGGTTGAGTTAATGAGCAAAAAAATCAACAAGTGGTTGTCTCAGAGCAGTATCAGAAATGATAGAGGATGACAACATAGAAGATCAAGGAGCCATTCATTGCCTAGTACTATGTCTTCTAATACAGAGCATCTATTATGCTGGTACCATCACAAGCTTGGAGAACAGCTATGAAAGAGTACTGCAAAATGGTCCTTTCCCAAATACCAGTGGTAGTCACTCATAGGCACAGCTAACAGGCTGCCAACACTGCAGCAACTGTTTATTGGCGACAGGAGATTTGGTCCAAAATATTTGGCAAACACTGGTCCCGATTTAAGTTTATCACCATAAGCTTCAGCTCATCATTACAGACCACAGATGGCCTTCTGTTTGTCAGTGATGAACAACTCTTCCAAATTGATGTATGGAACAAAAGAGTGCAATTGGATTTTGGACTGCATAGCTTCTTCATCTGGGACTTCACTGTTGCTGATATCTCAGAAACAATAATATGTGATGATCTTCTGGTTTATTATCATCTGCTGCCAGATGTTATGAATGTTCAGCTCATTGACAGTGTTACTGGACTGTCTACTACAGGATTTTGTCAGTGTGTGCAAGTGCACAGTGCAACACTAGTACAAGTAAATGATTGTAAGTATGCCTCTCTGTCTCAGCAATTCCCTGCTTTGACTTGATCTGCAGGTGCTCCTAAACAAGTGCTACACAATATAGTGCAGCATATTAAAACTACTTATGGGCCACCAGTATCATGGAGACTAAGCAGTTGCCACCCTATTTCATGGCTATTACTAAAGCCGAGTTCAACACCATGCTCAAAAAAGGCATTATTCAACTGATTAGCTTATCTGAGAATACGTACATGATCTTTGGCTTATGAAATGCTGCTCAGATGTGGCAACAATTCATTGATTCAATTCTGCAAGGACTGCCATATTGTTTTGCGTACCTCAGTGATATTCTTATCTTCTTGGCCAACAAGGGGCATAACCAACAACATCCTACTCAAGTATTCAGGCATTTAGAGCAGTATGGTGTTGTCTTGTAAACAGCTAAGTGTGTGTTCAGACAATCTGAGCTTACTTTCCTTGATCATCAGATATCTTGCACAGGCTCCCAGCCATTTGTGTAGGTACATGGTGAAAGACCTCAGGAAATCATAATGTTAAAATTTATTGAAAAAAAAAGATGCCACACCGATCAACCATAAGCATTGGCAAAGACGTTAATCATGAATGCACGGTAAGGCACAGACAAATGAAGAAAATTAAACCATCATTCATTTTTCCTTGAACATGATTTTGTTTCTGACTCTCTCATATGTAGAAGTTTCTGTTAAGAAGTGCGATTTGGAGTATGACGGGCTGCAAGTGTTTTGTATCATATATGGTTTGAAATAAGAGAAGTTTTGATATCAGTATTAAGTATTTTTTACTGAAGTGAAGTGGGACCAAGTAAGGAGGATTTTATTATTTTTGACATGCACTGGTGTCCTTGAAGTCTGTTGCCTGCATCTACAATTAAAATGAAGTCCAATTAGCCAGAAATCGTTCAAGCACAAGATTTCTAATAATGCAATTGTAATATACTTCGGGTTAATTTTTCTTTCCATGCATATATGTATTATTATTATTATTATTATTATTATTATAACACAGCTGGCGATCTGAGTGCCAGGACTTCAGGGCACTGGTTGTGAGTAGGGTTTGTTAATTATTGTTATAGTAAGAAATTTCTGTGACATTGTTATTAGTCATAAAAACTAATTGTTGGTATTTTCTGTTTACATGAAACACAGCAGGGAGAAAGTAAAGCAAAAAGGCAAAAATTGGGGAGAAAATTATGGAAAGGAATAAGAATTGGACGCAGCTTATGTAAAATTTTCCATAGCAAGCCGTTTTATTCGTTGCAGCAAAAGTAGGATGGCTACCCAAGTTGCTTGCATGGTTACGATTGGTAGTGCCTCTTTTGATGTAGATAGAAGCCTTTTCCTCATCATTCCCTTCCTTGAATTTTACTGTGAAAAATTTACAGAAATTTTTCATTGTGATACACATTGTCAGTAAAATGTAACGAATTGCAGTACAATAGTTTTCACATCATAGTAGACAGAAAACAGTCTTTGAAATTAGGTAAATTGCAATTATCAAGTGCAATAATTAGCATAAGAAATGTTAACATTTTTGTAAAATTTTTATTTTTTGCATATTCACACAACATGGCAGAAAAATATATGGCCTTTGTTGAGAGTAACAGCAAAAACACACTCAGCCAAGATGGCATCGAATTGCACAACCAAACAATTGAAGTTCAGGTGCCATGCATGACTAGTGCAGAAAGTTTAAATGGGTCAGAGATGAGCGTCACAGGTGTGACAATTGATAGCGACACCCCACAGCAGAATAACCTTGACAAAACAATATCTACAATTGACGAGATAAGGCCACGCATCTCCCAAAGTGACATACCACTCACAAATGAAACATTAGAGAGCAACTCCAATATGAATTTTGACAACACGTTACAAACACCACTTGGTCACAACACAAACATTAACTTGGAAAGTACATCTGACAGCAACCACAATAGTACAACTGAAGCACTGCTGTGGCAGTTATTATCTAACATAAACATGAAGTTTGGTGATTTGAAACACAATATGAACACCAATTCCAGTGATATAAAACAAAATACAAAACTGATACTTTGACACATGATCTGAACACCATCATACGAGATCTAAATACAATGAAACAAGAGCAAAAACAAGTATTCAAGGATTTGCGATACATGGTCTCACAGAAGTCTGATGACTGAGCCAAAAATTTTCACAGGGAAATCAACGAAAAATTGAATGATATGGTATGAAAAAACAAGTAAAGCATGAAGTACTTTCTGAAGTTAACAGTAACATTGTGGAGCTAAAACAGAAGGTAGATACTTTTAACCACTATTATGATCTAGTAGAGCAACAGATAAGGAAAATCAAAGACACAAACACGACTATTGAAACCACACAGTGTTCGGCAGTAAAAAAGGTAACCACTGTCATTAAGAAACCAAATAAAGACTATGAAGCTTATCTCTAGCTGTAGAAGTGCTTACTTTAAGGGTAGCAACATTAGAAATTCACTCACTATGAGCTAAGAAGAAGAGAGGGAAGATTGATGAAAATCTGCGTGATGTCATTAGTTAAGCTGAAGCAGAATGTTAGACAAGGGTAATACCATTGCACAGAAGTTAGTAACAGAGTGTGAAAGTTATACACAGATGTAGTAGAAAAGGCTATTTTATTTATTTATTTATTTATTTGGTCCTGTTGATTACATATTATACAGCTAGTATACAAGTAATATAGGACAAGTCAATTTATGCAATTACAGTAGTACATTAACATTTATATATCACATTGCACAGACATTGGTTTATTTTACAAGAACAATTACTTGCATGCAGTATTAAAGCCTGAATTATGCCAAAAACAGTTTAAGTGATTGTTTAAAATAGTAGAATAAGTGACAGTGCATATTTTTATGCTACTGACATATATAAGGAAGTAAATTTTCTTCATGGTCATGGTTTGAATGAATACAAGTTTTAACTGCATTCCTTAAGAAGAGGCTTAAGTGAATGCTCAAGAGAGTGGGATACATGGGAGTTCACATTTTCTCATAATGAAACAGATAAATTTACATTTTATCACCACAATTTCAGTTAAACTACAAGTAACAGCATCACACTTTATCCTTAAGGGAGTGCTTTTCTTAGGCAGTTTCCCCCACTCTTGTACATCATAACTCAGGAAAAAGAAAATGAAATAGTGAACAAGGTAAACATTGACCTACAAGCCATGGAAAATGGATTGACAATCTTTTAGAAGAAAATATTACCGGATCTTGAAATATGCAAGTAAATAACACACAGGCAACAGTGAACAAACCGAAACCTGTCGATATTTATCCACAAATTGTAGCAAGTCCCACAGCAGGTACCAGTGACATTTTCAGATTGCAAAATGTAAACATACCCATAACTCTGATACCTGAACAATTACCAACCAGAATTACAGGTAACTACAGTAACAACATAAATACGACTGAAAATGACACGTGTCTATCAACTATTTTTGCAGATGAAGGTTTGCTGAGACATCGACAGCTTCTTACATTCACTACCAAAGGTAAAAGAATGAACACAATAGTATTTATCAGTGCTTTTTGCATGTATTTCCACGCAACTGGATGGAAGCACAAAAAATCAGATTTGTTGTGGGATATATGCACGGTGACGTTCTTTTATGGGCAACTGAAGTGCCTGAATGTTGCAGCACTTATATCCAATTTGAACGAGCTTTCCTTGATAAATACTGGTCTGAGGCAGTGCAAGAAAGACTCAGACGCGAGGTTTTCATCCCCGCACAATTCAATGGCAAATACGGTAGTCTACGTGGATACTTTGAAAAATATGTGAACAAGAAAAGCTACTGGAGGAACCCAATATCACAGATAGACATGTTAAAAATTTTGAAAAGTTGCTTACCATTGCACATTAAAGAAAAATTAGTCACAACACCAGAGCACGACACTGAATATTTTCTGCCAGTGCTTGATTCTATCGACTTAATCTATGAGGAAAGACCTGTACCCAATAGAGCAACAGTAAATCAGACACAACAATAACATAGTTACGTAAACCAGTCAGTAAAACGTGAACTAAACACAGCAAGGATGGTACACACAGCAGCAATGTTACGTACCCAGAGGTAATGAGTACGGTAACAGGAACAGAAACAACAAACGATTTAAAAGAAATTTTCAAAACAACAGGAGTAATTTCAATGTATGAGCAAATTACAGTCCACCATCACAAGGACCTATGTCGAACATAAACAGAAACAGTCAGTCGTATCAGTGGCCGATGTGCGGCAACAGTGTCATGCCTTACATAGTATAACAGCTGACCTCTGGGCAGCAAAATAACAGCACAGCAGCTAACAACACAAATTGGCGAAGTACCCACACAGTGCAACTAACTGAAATTGCTCCAGGTATTGAATTTAGTCACACTGTGCCATCAGAAAACACCAACTGGTCGTAGTTAAGCCCCATGCTATTGCCCTCTCTGGGAGTGGGGGCAAAGCCAAACTAAAAACATGTTCCATAAGGTTGACAAACAAAGTGACATCAAGGATGATGTGTATCAGCATGAGTTAGATACAACAAAGAAAATCCAGGAAGAACAAATACAGGCATTCATTAAGTCGAAAATATTTAACATTGACACACAGTTAATTTTAGATACAGGTTCAACTACCAACATAATGTCAGATGTATTTTTCTGTGAATTGAAGAAGAGAGGCAAATTCCCAATATTTCCTGTCCAAAATTGCTAGGTGCAAACTGCTGCAGGCAGTAAGACTAAATTGGTTAAACATCAGGCATTTATTCCACTACAAATTGAACATTCTACAGTGACGTGAATTTTCTTATAATTGTCAAACTTATAGCTTATTATATTATTGGCGTGGACATGTTTAGAACATACAAAACAAAGATTGACATGCCACTTTTATGTAAAGGATCAGATTTTTTCTATTGATTTAATCAAAACACCTGCTGAAAGTAATAAAAACAAACCAGAGTCAACCGTAATTGTACAATATTCCTTTCCAGCAGTATATTTCACAAACAAATTTGATACTGAACAAGAAGCAAACACTGAGGTTAGTTACAAAACGGTAGAGCAGAAACTAAGTGAATCACAGGTACTAAATGATATGCAATGACAAGAACTTTCTAACTTGTTCTTTAAGTATGCAAATGTTTTCAGTAAGGAGCCGGGAGTAATCAAAGACTATGAATATAATGTTGAATTCTATCCACACGAAACATTTTGTGTAGTGTCATATCCTATTCCCTGGGCAAAATGAGAGGTGGTGAGGTAAGAGATGTAAAATGTAAAATGTGATTTATTGGTCTCATTACATACATTGTACAGATCATATGATCTGTTGTACAGGAGACATGTTCAGTTTAGCAAAAACATAATGTATAATGATTTACAGAAATTCTTTTTACATTATATTAACAACAATGCTAATAAATACAACACTACAGTATTTACTATAAATTAACAATTAAACAATTTCCTTTGTTGTACACAGACAACACTGCAATATTAGCTATAGATTTTTATTGTTCAAAGTGTCAGACTGTCTTTAGTGATTTCATCAATGGTGTAGTTACATTTCCCTATTAAAATATTTTGGAGTAAACTTTTCAGTGAACTGAGGTCATTGTTAACATGTTTCTTCCTTTTAATTTGATATATATTTGTAGCCCCATGTACAGTGGTGTCTGAGAAAAAAGCTTTAAGTGCTGTGAAGGAAATTTGAAGTTTTCCTTGTGATGAGTACCACAGCTATGCTTAAAACAGAACTTTTCAAGATTTTGTTGATTATTATAAACAAAAATGAAAATTTCAAAACTGTACAATGAAGAAATTGTTAGTATTTTTAATTTCTTGAACAATGAGCAACATGACTCACTTTTGTGGGTATCACACATTTTTTAGTGATTTTCTTCTGAAGAATTAGTAGCCTTGTACTGCTTCTAGAGTTTCCCCAGAAAATTATACCATACCGAATAACAGGTTCAAAATAACTGTGGTAGACTGTTTGTCTTGTGTCCATATGAGTGGCACCAGATAAAATAAACATTGCAAAAGCTAGGGAATTTAATCTGTTTACCAGGAAGTCTATATATGTCTTCCAGTTTAAAGTTTTATCAAGGTTTAGGCCCAAGAATTTCACATGGCCCACTTCTGTCATCAGTTGATTACGATGGGCTATTTGTACAGGACATGTTGCTGACAATTTAGAGAGAAATTGCATTATCTGGGACTTAGTTACATTGAGCTTTAGTCCATTTTTATGGAACCAGGATTCCAGTTTCCCCAGAACATTTTCTATACTATCTGGAATCTTTTCTATTGTATCATTTTCTATCAGGACTGAGGTGTCATCTGCAAACATGACTGAATGAGCATCAATATTTAATGGTAAATCATGTATATACAGCAAGAACAGTATTGAATCCTGTGGAACTCCTTGGGAATTTGTTTCCCATTCGCAGTGTTAGTTAACTGAATTTGATGTTAAAATAACTCTTTGTTTCCTTTCTGTCAGATAAGAATTGAACCACTGTAATGCAGTATCTTCAATCCCATAGCTCTTCAGTTTTTTAAGTAATAATGGGTGGTTCATCAAGTCAAAGACTTTTGTTAGATCACAGAATATTCCTGAGACTTTTTACCCTGGTCTAGTGATGTGCTTATTTTTTCTGTAAATTCTCTGATGGCATTTATGGTGTTTTTTACTCTTTGAAAACCAAACTGATTTTTACAAATAATGTCATTTGCTGTAAGGAAATTTTCTAGTTGTTTTGCCACAAGTTTTTCAAATATTTTAGAAAAAACAGGGAGGAGAGAGATAGGCCGGTAGTTTCCCATATCATGTGGTGATCCCTTTTTAAATAGTGGCTTAATCTCTGCATATTTTAGGACATCTGGGAAAGACTCATTTTCAAAAGACTATTTTACAAAATAGTCAGTGGGTATGAAAAAATATGTCATACTGCCTTCATTACCGTGGAAGGTATTCCATTCCATCCAGCTGACATTTTGTTTTTTAATGATAATATTGTGTCTTCCACATGTTTCTGAGTATTTTACTGACTTAAAAAAATGTTTTGTATATCATTTCTGTGCCTGAAAATCATATTGTCCTGACGGGCTGTCATGTCTACATCAGAT
Organism: Schistocerca americana; assembly: GCF_021461395.2. Taxonomy (NCBI): domain Eukaryota; kingdom Metazoa; phylum Arthropoda; class Insecta; order Orthoptera; family Acrididae; genus Schistocerca; species Schistocerca americana. The sequence goes on from NC_060122.1 coordinate 433,808,209, forward strand.
TTTGCTATATTGACAAAGAAATCATTGAAGCACTGACATTTGAACATTACTTACAATAGTATCTCCATGAAATCAAATTTGAGAAATTTCTTGGCTTTTAACATTGACTCTCAACTCTTCCTAACAGGCCAGACTGCCTTTCTTTTATTTCTTTGTTTATGAATGTAAAATTTGTCAGTTGTTTTGCTGCCAGTATCACTTTTTTGAATGTAGTCTTAGAGCGCTTAACATAATTTATGAAATTAGGGTTTCTGTTTACTTTGAGCTCATTGTGTAGCTGTCTTTTTCTGGCACTTGAAATTTTTATGCCTGGTGTAATCCAATTTCACCTATTCCTGACTCTCTTTTGATAAGATTTTGGTGAAAAAGTTTCTCTGAATACACACAAAAACAGTCTAGAAATTTATCAAAAAATTTGTTGCTTGAATCACAGCGGTCTAAATGCCAGCTTATAACGCTTAACTTATCACAAAACAACTCTAAATTTTCATTGCTAAAATTCCTCATTATATAAGATTCAGATTTTAGTTCCTCTGTTTTGGGGAGCTCTATAAACAAAGCTAAGTGATCAGATATCCCTAGATCTAGGCAAAACTTCCTTGTATCATCAAACTGATAATTTGTAATAATATTATCTATGCTGGATGCTGAGTGCAAGTTCTCTGTAGTGCACATAGTAAAGTTTAACTTGAAACCAGATTTTTGTATTAAATCACAAAATTTTTCAGTGTCACTGCTTTCAGTTAATGTATTTAAGTTGAAGTCTCCCACAATCACTATCTGTTTCTTGCTTTCTTTTTAAAATTCACCTAAGAGATACTGAAATTTTTCTAAGAACAATTTAACAGCAGAACTCCCAGGAATTCTATAAATTGATATTATGACAGTATTTAAATCATGCAGCTCTACATAACAGCTTTCAAAAATACATTCTTCATTTAGATAATTAAAATCTTCTTTCACTTTAAAGTTTAAGGAGGCACGCAGTAAAATACAAGAGCCCCAAAAAGCTGCTGGCAAGTTTGAAATTACTAATTTTATTTAGAATGTTCATACATCCTTTTGTGGGCCAGTGTTCATTTAAGCAGATTACCTTTGTTTGCCAGTTCAGAAAGTATAACTTGCAGTTCACCAATTTTAGAGTAACCTAGTTTCTAAGTTTTTCTGTCAAACCATTTATATTTTGATGCATCAGGATAGAATTTTTGAGTTTGTTTATATTTTGAAGAGCCTCACTTGTTCCATTATATTTACAGTTTCCATTTTGGATCACCACTTTCGTTTCCTCACCCCTTTCGGATGTTTCAGTTTCCATTGCTTTTATGTTTTCAGTATCCATTGCTTTTAATGAATTATATGATTAATTGGAAAATTATACAACCTTCATTTTCAGTGTATTGTAGTCCTATATTACCAGTAAGCAAACCAGATGCTATTAACTGCTAACTAGCAAACTGATGCTAGATGCATCAGTAAGATTATAGTACCAGTACGCATTAGACCAGACAACTTGGACGAACAGCTTCTAAAGTTTTACTATATGGTACAAAATTTTTCTGCATACTCAATCTCAAGATGTCCTACTGGCAAATTAAGCTCCATGAAGAAAGTTAAAAATATACTCAATTTATTTGTGATGGCAGAAGTTACAAATCCTGTGTTCTACCTTTTGGACTGAAAATTAGCACAGGCATGTTTATATCTGGTTTGGACACAGTTTTAGGACCAGAATTGCTTAGCAAAGTCACTATTTATGTAGATGATATGCTAATAGCCACACCCACTTGGTTAGAACATATCAGGCTCATTGAAAAGGCACTTCAACGATTTGCAGATTACAGAGTAACAGCCAAATTAAAAAAGTCTAGTTTTGGTAGAGAGCAAGTCAAATTTTTAGGACATTTTGCATCAGAACAAGGTATATTACTTGATCCAAAAAAGCTTTATGCCATATGCAACTGTCCAGCTCCAAGGAATAAAAATTTGTATATGTGATGTGAATGACGATAAGTTAAAACTAACAAACAAACTGTAGTAACATAACCCAGTTAAAGAAAATTTTATGACAGTTTAATACTTAAGAAATTTATGTTCGTAGTATAAGTGATGGATGGAATGTCAGCCATAGGTATAAGCTATCATCTTATGTACATTGTTGAAACTCAATACTTGTATGAATTTGCATGGGAAACCAAACTCCATGTGAAGAAATGAACTTTAAAGACAAGCAATTTATATAATGTTTCGGACTGCTACATGTGTCGTTCAACAAGTGGATGGTCAAGTGTGGTGACATTAACATGCGTGTGAAACGAAATAATTTCTGAGTATCATGGCTCACAACACTCGGGACGTTACTAAGTGAACTATAGTTCTTTGAGCTAGTACTTACCTTGTTGACAGATGCTGTTGGCCAGGGTTTTCTCTGCTGAAAATGTGAATATGATGGGTAATAATGACATCCAGGTCATAAAAATGGAGATCTTCTGCCACAGCATTGGATTTTTGAACAATAAAAGTAAACACACACACACTGCATCCAGAATGAAGACAAACAAAAAATGGTTCAAATGGCTCTGAGCACTATGGGACTCAACATCTTAGGTCATAAGTCCCCTAGAACTTAGAACTACTTAAACCTAACTAACCTAAGGACATCACACACACCCATGCCCGAGGCAGGATTCGAACCTGCGACCGTAGCAGTCCCGCGGTTCCGGACTGCAGCGCCAGAACCGCTAGACCACCGCGGCCGGCGAAGACAAACACCATGGCAATTCTTCAATATGTGGTTCTCAGGTGAAAGTGCGACACTCAGTGTGAAATCAGCACTAAGAAAATGAGTGCATGCACATGTGATGGTAGCATCTAACATGTTGACCATTAGTAACTAGTTCTTAGCCATCAAATCTGCCAGTGCACAAGTGCGAAACATGGCAGCAATGCAGAAGCAAACTGAACATTATTGTCAGCATGCTAAATTCAAATATGTATGGACTATCATATTATGTATATAATCTTTTAATTTCTTGTAGTAGGATAAGCTGACATATCCATTCCATTAAATAAAAGAGAAGCTGACAAATAAAGGGCCTCAACCCCTATCAACAGATGCGAATAGGTACGTAAAAAAATAAAAAAATAAAAATAAAATAAAATAAAAAAACACTGTACATCTGCATACCATGTCAATGTACAGTTGTAGCATTCCAGGCTAATTGTACCACCCCTGCATTATGTATTACTAGATTAATACTCTTATATCTCCAGCTATAATTAAATTCAATTACTTTTCAATAATAGGGAAAAGGCTTTTAGAAGAATAATAGCAATACCAAACAATAGTAGTTACAATATACTTTGTACCACAAACAATCAAAATCAGATTCAAGAAATTAATATATGTAAAATGTTTAGATAAAAGAATAATGTGTTTCATTCTCATCATCTGTAAATGGTAGAAACTAACAAAACATAGATAATTGATCATTTAGCATTGTTAGTATGCTTATTTCTGCTATTTTTATGTGTTTAGAAAATGTCTTAAACTTGTTGTAGCAAAGTAGGGAATATTATAGAGTGTTTGATAATGTTGTTAAACTATTTCATATTATAAATTATGTTTTGCATTATTATAACCAGTAGTACATTGTAGGAAGAGTATAAATATTCGGCCTCGAGTATTGTTAGGGCAGATGAGTGCTGCACCCACTAGAGAACAGATCTGTGCATACAGTTGAGATAAATTCTTGGTGCATGATTTAGGTCTGTATTTACAATAGAGCAACTCGTGTGTTGGACAGCATAGTAGAACAGTGCAGTGACGGATTATTTTGGAGTGTTAAACAGTTTGATTTAATATCAAAAAAGGCAGAATGGTATGTGACTTTATATTCATACTTTGTTGAGTATTGATGTTGAATAATGCAATGGACCTCAGACATGCATTTCTATCAGATTACTGCCTCTGGACTACTTAATATCACTAGTGTAGTATGTGCTACCATCGGTTATCTGTAGTGGTAACAATGAGGCTTATTACACCCAAGATTGATCAGGAGCTCATAAGATACAGGTTTTGAAGTGAATAAATCTATGTACTTACTGTACTTCAGTTGTGGCCCACGTCATTGTAGTGAAATCCATTATGGTATCCTGTATTTATTGAACAAGCATATTTTAGCTTATGTATGCAGTCGTTGAGGGACACCAAATGCAAGATATTCACAGGTATTTAAACCATTTTTAACTGCTCACTAACTGGTGGGACATTACACAGTGTGGGGGCAATTGGTGAAAACCCCCAGGATATCATAAAGTTAAAATTTATTAAAAGCAAAAAATGAAACACTGATCAACCATAAGCATTGGCAAAGACGTTAATTATTAATGCACGGTAAGGTGCAGACAAATGAAGGGAAAAAAAATCATCATTCATGTTTCCTTGTACATGATTTTGCTTGTATGTAGAAGTTTCTGCTAAGGAGTGAGGTTCAAAGTACGATGGGATCCAAGTGTTTTGTACCATATATGGTTTTGAAATAAGAGTAGTTTTGATATCAGTATAAAGTATTTTTTTATTGACGTGAAGTGGAACAAAGTAAGGAGGATTTTCTTTTTTTCACATGTACTGGTGTCGTTGAAGTCTGCTGCCTACGTCTACAATTGAAATGTAAGAGAGGAAATCCAATTAGTCAAAAATCGTATAAGCACAACATTACTAATAATGCAATTGTAATATACTTTAGATCAATTTTTCTTTCCATTCATATAAGTAGTAGTAGTATTATTCTTTTATTATAACAGACATTATCAGAAAAGGTTGAAGCCATCCTGCAGATACTGAAGCCAAACACTGCTAAATAATTATGTCGGTTCCTAGGAATGTTGAATTTGTATCATTTCCATGTACCAAATTCAGCAGAACTACAGGAACCATTAACTTCAGCAGTTGCTGGCACAAAGGTCAAAGGCAGTACTCCAGTTCAGAGGACAGATATGATGTTCTCCACTTTCAGTCTTGCAAAACAGTGTGTGGTGAATGTTGTGCTTCTCACACACTCCAAGTTTAATGTACCCATAGCACTTGTGGTGGATGCAGGTTAGAGAGCTATCTGTGCAATTTTGGAACAATTGTCAGATGGCTCATGAGAACCAGTTACTTACTATTCTCACAAACTGTCACCTTCACGGCAGAAGAGGACTGCCTATGACTGTGAACTTCTTGCTGTGTATGAAGCAGTCAAGACTTTTGGGCACAGATAGAAGTGAGGGAATTTACCATCTACATAGGTCATAAGCCATTGACTTATGCCTTCAAGTGGAACAGCAACAATTGCTCATCTCATCAGTATAATCACCTAGAATTAATAGCTCAATTTAGCACTAACATCAAGCACATTTTCAGAACTGACAATGTTGTTGCTGATTGCCTCCCATGTGTCAAAAGTGTGAAAAGTCCTACTGATTTCATAGATCTCGTCCAGGTAAAAGAAGATGACCAGAAGCTCCAGAGCTTCCTAAATGAAGCTGCATCTGTTTACAGTTGCAGCTCGTCAACATTCCTGCTGTTGAAATGATGCTGTATTGCAATGTCTCTCAGGGAAGACTTCGTCCTTTCCTATCAGCTGCATTTCATAGACAAGCCTTCAACAGCCACCACAACATTTTGCCTGGTGTTGAAGCATTTTGTCTGGCTTGCAATGGAAAAAGACAGCCATGAGTGGACACATACATGTGTGCAATACCAATGTAGCGAAGTGCCTCACCCCATCCGTGTGACGGTTAGCGATTTCCCTGACACAGCTATACATTTTGCACACACATATATTGATGCAATAGGACTGTTCCTCCATCAAACAGCCAATGATACTTTCTTATTATGATTGATTGGTTTGCTCACTGGTTGGAAGCAGTGCCAGTAGACAATATTTCTGCAGGAACATAAGCTTCTGCTTTTGTATCGGCATCGTTTTCTAAGTTTGGTTACTCACTGTCCATTACTTCTGGCCACAGCCACAATTTTAGTCTGAGTTATTCATCTAACTTGCAAAGTTCTGTGGATACATGCACCACAAAACCACCAACTATATCATCTGGCATGTAATGGTATGATTGAGTGATGATGTCATTCCCTTAAAGCTGCACTCACATGTCATGATGCTAACTGGATGACCACTCTTCCTATAGTTCCCATTTGTCTGCAGAACATGTACAAACGAGACGTAAACCCTCATCACTGGAACTTGTTTATGCCAAAGGATTATCTCTAGCAGAAGAATTTACTGATGCAAATTCTCTGCAGCCATCTACTAAAGGCCAACCAGACTTCAAACATCATCTAAAAGACCACAGTGCTTGCATCCATCCTCATAGAGCTCTAAGATGTGGCATTCCACCCAGTTACATGCATCATGATTTGATCAGTTGCTCTCATGTTATGCTACTCATGGAGAATGTGAAATCTTCCTTAAAACCTCCTTATACTAGTCCACACCAAGTTTTGAGAAGAGATTCTTGTACACTGGACATTGTGGTGAAAGGCAAGAATGAAATCATTTCTCGTGGTAATGTCAAGCCTGTGTACATCTTCCAGGATGCACTACCAGCTGGAGCACCAACAAAGACAACCTCATTTTCCAGTACCAGCACCACAATCACAATCACAGGTGCAACAACTGCCTTCATGCAGAGCTGCAACCATTGCACACAACTCAATCCAGACACGGCATGCACCATATTGTCTCAGTGAGGCCACACTTCCCTCAAGGAAGCTACTGAAGCTTTGTCTATGTGTGTTGTGTGTTGTTGTTGCAGCTGTCAGATTTAACTACACACCAGCCAGTGACACTGTATTCAGTCTCTAAATTTTGCATTCCTTTTTCATTCTTTGTGATGTGTACATAGCTACAGAGTTTTCCCCATTATGAACTACTACTTATCAGTCAGAGACAGTTCTACTTTCAAGTATAATGTCTCCTGAAAATTCCTGGCAGATTAAAACTGTGTGCCAGATGGAAACTCAAACTCAGGACATTTGCCTTTCACAGGCAAGTGCTCTACCAACTGAGTTACCCGAGCATGACTCACACCCCGTCCTCACAGCTTTACTTCTGCCAGTACCTCATCTCCTACCTTCCAGACTTCACAGAAGCTCACCTGTGATGCTGCAGAACTAGCACTTCTGGAAGACATGGCTTGCAACAGCCTGGGGAATGTTACAAGAATTAAATATTCACTCTGCTGGGCAGTGTGTACTGATACAAGACTTCCTGGCAGATCAAAACTGTATGCTTGACTGAGACTCAAACTCAGGACATTTACCTTTCACAAGTAAGTGCTCTACCAACTGAGCTACCCAAGCGTAACTCATGCCTCATCTTCACAGCTTTACTTTTGTTAGTACCTCATCTCCTACCTTCCTTCCTCACAAGGGAGTTTCAGTGATGTTTGGAAGGTAGGACACAAGGTACTGGCAGAAGTGAAGCTGTGAGGATGGGGAATGAGTCATGCTTGGGTAGCTCAGTTGGTAGAGCACTTGCCCACGAAAGGCAAAGGTCCCGATTTTGAGTCTCTGTCCAGCACACAATTTTAATCTGCCAAGAAGTTTCATATCAGCACACACTCTGCTGCAGAGTAAAAATTTCATTTGGAAATAATGTCTCCTATTCCATTCATTGATCAGAGCTATTTAAATAAAGTTCCTTCTTTTCACTGATCATGAGAATGATATTGTAGGTATTACCACTTAGTTTAATGAATACATGCTAGACAAAGATTAGACAGCTCTAATTCTAGCTGCACCTGACAAGCATGAACTACATTTATGCAAATTTAATGCACACTTTTTTTAAATCAAATGCAGAATTCAAAATTGAGGTGAGCTTAAGGTTCAGTGGATCATTCCATTCCATTATAAACTTGAACCCATCATTCACCAACAACATCCTTGAAATTTAGGACTTGTTCCTTATGGCACAATGCATTTTTGCAATTCTCAGCTTCATTACATTATTGTTGGCTTATTACTGCATAGTATATTTGCAGTAGGCAGTCAGAAAATGCAAGGCAAGCAGAGATGAACATCATATGATGCCACTTTCAAGCGTAAAGTAGTTCTTTATGCCGAACAATGTGGTAACAGGAGTGTGGGATGAGGGCTCAGTGTAGTTGAGAGTAACATTTGCTTATGGAAGAAATGGAAATTGGCATTATTTGCAACTACCACAACTAGAAAGAAATTCCCTGGCCCCTGCAAAGGAAGACATCATGACACTGGAGAAGTAGTTTCAGAATTTGTCCATGAATGGAGAAAGAATTGGTAACCTGTGACTAGTGACACCATAAGAAACCACGCAAAAGAGATGGCTGCAGTTTTAATACACTGAGACAAGATATTACAGCTAGCCAGTCATGGGTTCATTACTTTATGAAAGGTCAGGCTTATCTCTATGCCACTACATGCCAATATGCCAATATGTCATCAAACTTCAGAAACAGAAAAAGTTTTCAATGGACCAAACAGGCAATGCTGATGAGATGCCAGTTTGGTTTGATATGCCATCTAATTACATGGGTATTAAGAAGGGGCATAAAGATGTTACCATCAAAACATCGGGTTGTGAGAAACAGAGCATAACTGTGAGGGGGTGACGGCACTGCTTGAAATCCAGAGAATGGAATGGATGGCTGAAACTTTAACATTTAACTGGCTCCAAAATATATGGGAACTCTGTCCTGGTGGGATTTCCAAACTACTATCAGTGGTTTGTCTTGATGCATTTCATGGCCATCTCACTGACAATTTAAAACAGAAGATCCACAGCCTACCCAATGACCTGATTATCATTCCTGGAGGAATGATGTATGTATTACAATCCCTGGACATTAGTACAAAAAACCTTTCAAAGGTTGTGTTGAGAAACAGTACGAAAAATGGTTTTGTGAACCAAACAGTGAACTGATCCCAAAAGGAAAAATTAAGCATACTGCACCCCATATTATTGCACATTGGGTGTTGGCTGCCTGGAAAAGCATTGAAGCACCAGTGATCATAAAATCATTCAAGAAATGCTGTTTTTCAGATACCCTAGATAGAAGTGAAGATGATGTACTCTGGAATTACACCAAGGATGACAGAGAAAGAGGAAGTAAATCTGTTTCTGATGTAGACTCCTCTGAAGACACCAATAATAAGGACATTAGTGAATAATGGTGAATAACACCTGTATTTATTGTATGTTTGTTTACATGTCATGTAGGTAATCAGTTAGACATTCTTTCCTAATAATGACAGTGCCACTTAACAATGAGTTCATGTATTCATCCACTGTTGTGTAAAATAAATCTAGCCTGCCAGTGATGTCCCAACAAACCCATTTTTATGATTTTAATTTTGAAAATTGAAACTACATGTTACATTCAGTGGCACATTACATTCGTATAAATATGGTATCTGTATAGGGTGCTTTAAATGGCAAATTAGTACAGTAGTAGAAAATATGTATAAAGACCAACTAGGAATACATGAAAGTTCTCATTTTTTACAGAAATGTTCCTATATTTTGATTGTATTCAGCTCTGATTGTAAATATTGTCATTTGGATTCTTTCCTTGTATAGTAGCTCCCTCTACACTTATATGTTTTGATATCATTATTTATAGCTTGTGTAACTTCCTTACCTTTGGAAGTTCTGTAGTCACCACCATGGTTTTCAGTCAGTAACTTCCTTATTACAATTATTGGCCAAATTTGAGAGTCTGTCTTTGGATATCCCTTGTTGCTTTACATGTTGCCATGCATTTAGATACTATCTAGCCATCTAATGTCCTTCTGCTGTACTTTGTCAAAGCAGTATTCCTCCTTTTTGCTTGTTTCTTGATGTTCCTGCTTTTTGGTGATGTGGCTATCATGTATTTGAGTAAGAGTTGATCCTAGTCCATGGTGTTTAAACTCTTCACATTATGATAAAAAGTTGTGATATCATTATAAGTGAGATCAACTGCTCTTTGTTCTTTTCCTTGTAAGGTTTTTGGGTTCACCAGCATATTTGGTATCCCACATAAACAGGCAATAGCTTTCATTTCCATGTTCTTGTTGGACTTTTGGATGCTTTCATTCTAACCTGGACTTTCTAGCTCCTGAGCCCTCACTTACTTCTTTTTTTCTGGGCCATTTGTACTAACTTCCATTTTATAGTTTAATAGTTACTCTTTTACTGCAGACTTCTCTCTGACAAAGAGCTGAGCTGATGTTGTAGAGTAAACCACTAATGTCTGCTCTCTCTCAGTTGTTGTTTATTGACTTTTGCTTTAACTTGCTGAAAGCAACTTATGGTTCTCAACACCCTGTAACAACAGCAAATATCAGATTTTGACTAAGCCATTTCAACAGATAATGCAAGAAGCTTGATTTGTAATTACCCAAATCTGAATTTTTATATTGAGCATCTATTGACTTTTGAAAAATAATAAATAAGTAAGTAAATAAAATGCTCCTCTGTTGTCATTGACCAAATAGTCTGAGATACCAGCAAACGTTATAAGTTGGCCTCATTTCACAGGTAATCTTGGGGTTGCAGCACTGGAGTGTGTTAGGACAATTGTATTTATTCAGTCTTATTCAAGTCCACCACTTTGCTGCTACACCCAAAACTGTTTCAACCAGTGTCTCAACTGTAGTGTGTAAAATCTGGAACTGTTCATAAATGTTCCACAAGTGTCACAGCATTATGGCAACACAATCTGGCATCATCTTTTCCAGCATCCTTAAGTGGAGTCAGCTGGTGCATTATCTGCTGATGACATCATGGCAACTGTTGTTGTCAACTTCAGTGTTGTGTGCACTCTTTCAGCCAAATTTATCAACATATTAATTGGTTAACCTTCATGTACTATCAATGCTACTTGAACTTGTGGCAGTGGCTGTTGTGCAATTTTTAAAACAAATTGTTCAAAAGTGTAAGTGTGTCTTATCATACTTTGTAGATGCCACCAAAATTTTAAAGAGTTTTGTTGCCTCACTTTTCTTGGTAAAGCACTTGTCTGATCCTTTGTTCTGGCAGTTTGCCCTCAGTGAGCAATTAATTCTATTTTTAAAGCAATGTAAGCTTTATGACGTGGTGGGTGCATAATAACATTCAGCACTAATGCTTTCTCCCACTCTCTCTTGCCATTCACTAGCTAACTTGTTCATGATCACTGATAACTTGTTGGTACATGAAAATATTTTCCATAACCATGGACAGCAAATCTATTGTTGGTCAGGGATAAATGGTGTGGCTTACAGCTGCAGACACAGCATTGGAAGAACCACTTGAGTCAACAGATAGACAGTTCACTGATTCTGAGCATGGTCACGATGTAGAATAAATCATCACAGAAGACAATATTTTCAAATCCAGCTTAATGCCACCTCCTGGCATCTGGCACATCATGTTTCTCATTCAGAAATTACTTTTGAACGTTTGTTGTTTGCAAGAAGAGTAAGCTATGTCTTTTATAGAGAAACATGTAATTAGCATGTATTTGAATTTGACAGTCACAACTCTAGGGCCCACAGAGACTGAAATTTATTGTTCCATGATACTGTTGCTCACACTGGTAAAGATCGCACAACTGTCATGTGAATATGGAATCACTGAGTTCAGAATACTGAACACTGTGCAGAATCTCAGTGGTCCCATGCAACTAGCCTCTGAAGGTACGAGATTCTTTTTCCTTTACAGTGAAACAAAGTCCACACAGACAGTTAGTATGGCAACCACTGTTGCAGCTTCCCTTGATGTGGGAGCAAAGAGAAGTCCTTCACATGGAATTATGGTACAGGGTGCAATATGGCATACTATGTAATCTGACCCCCATCCTCTAATTATTAAGTCAAAGTAATTATTTAAATTCTGTCTCTGCTGTTTTTCAGAGCATGTACTTTGTCCTTTATAACAGCACACTGAACAAACAGGGTGGAAAGTTCAGAAATGTTGATTGATCAAAATAATTGGCATCTAACCAGTAAGGTTCTTCTTCGTTGTTTCTTGTGGCTCACGTCTAGGGTTCTTCTTTCTCTCTCCCCCTGTAGAATGTTGACAGATTATTTGTATTTGCAAGTTTGATCTTTTTGTATTAATTCTAATCAAAACAAAGCAAGTTTCAGTTTTTGCTTTGTTGATATATCCTTGAAATCATTTCACAATGTATTTAAATAAAAATATTTCTTTGCAATTCACATTTATAAAAAAGATTCTTTTGAGCACTGTTATTTAGATATAATGGGCACCACTTACCCATATTGGATTACATGTGGCCATACACAACTTCTCTTGCCAAACTACTCCACAGCAACTAACTTACTTTACCTACTGATAGTCCATGTGTTCTTAAATACCGATACATAGAAAACAACACATTGGTCAAAGATCATTAAAGTTCTCTATGGTTACATACCTCTCTGACATTCACAGTCATCAAAATAGTGAAGAGCATTTTTTATAAGAAATATTTACAAAACTTATGACAGTTAAAAAAGGTTATCGCAAAATGGCTGATAAAATACCTTGTATTGGAAATTACACTTGGTACATAGAACATGATACAGTCTGATCAGTTTCATTACACAAACCCACCAGTCAGAATATGAGCATGATATTGTTGAATTGTGAATTGAATTGTGTTTTATTCATCTCATGATGTACATTTGCAATCTGTTTTGTTTGCATACAGGAGACATGTCAAAAATTTATAATACAGTTGCAATGATTTTTACATTAATAAATAATAGCACTACATTAATAATAACACTATAAGGATATTTCTTGGAGTATGTAACACATTGTATCCAGCTCAAATTTCCAGTTTGTCCAGCATGAATTCATCCACTGAGTAATAATACTTCAGTGTCAGTACCTCATATAGATTTCTTTTAAGCGAACCTAAATTCATCTGCATCAACTTGGCCTTTTTTAATTTATTACAAATTTTCATTCCCATGTATTAAAGTCCCTGGGCATACAGTCTGAGGTGGTGGGTGGTGGGGAGCATAAAATTTTCTTTGTTCCTAGTATCATGTGAATGGACAAAACTGTTTCTCTCAAATAATTCATGTCTGATGCACAAAAATGTATAATCTCATATATGTATAAGGGTGGCAGGGTTAAAATTTTAAGTTTTCTAAATACTGGTCAAAATCGTTCTTTGTTATTTGCAATGCACATGTTTCGAATGATTTTTTTCTGTATTTTTAGTATCTGCACTATGTTTGTCAAGTTACCCCAAAAACCAGTGCCATACCTAATACAGGATTCAAAGTAGCTTGTACACACTACTTTTCATGTGTCCATGCCCCTTGCAGTTGATAATATTTGCATTACAAATGCAAATCTGCTGAGTTTCTTTGCTAGGTATTCGATGTGTGCCTGCCAACTTAAATTTTTATTTACATTTAAACCTAAGAATTTGAATGCGTCAACTTCTTCTGTATTTTGGTTGTTGTGTACAATCTTAATCATTTCATATTTTGAATGTTTGGTTCCGAACTGCATCATGTGAGTCTTAGATATGTTTAGATTCAACCCATTTAGCTGAAACTAAGTTCTGGGTACTGAGGGTACTGATAACAGATTTGGGAATTTTTTCCGAGTCCTGATCTTCAACTAAGACAGACGTATCAAATGTGAACAGAACTGATGGGGAGCTGTATTTAATGGTAAAAAATGGAAATGAGCATACAGCATTGTGGGCCAGGAGTCCCCCATTCGGGGAAGTTCAGCTGCCGAGGGCAAGTACTTATTGCATTCAACGCCACATTGGGCAATTTCATGTCAGAGATGGGGATGAAATGATGATGAGGACAATGCAACAACCAGTCCTTGAGTGGAGAAAATCTCCTGCCACAGCCAGAAATCGAACCTGGGCCCCTTGGCGTGGCATTCCGCCGCACTGACCACTCAGGTAACGGGGGCGTACATATTTAATGGTAAGTCATTAACATAGAAGAGAAATGGGACTGGGCCTAATATGGAGCCTTGTAGAACACGCTGAGATATTTTTTCCAGTCAGAAAAATAATATGCACCATTTGAAGAGATGCTAACTCTTTGCTTTCTGTTTGATAAGTAGGATTTAAGCCATTGTAGGGCACTGCCGCTAATGTCATACTTTTCAAGTTTGTAAACAAGCAATGCATTGCTTACAGAATCAAACGCTTTTGTGAGGTCGCAGAAAATTTCTGCCACCTTATTTCTCTTGTCTAATGATGTACTTATTTCCTCAATGAAACTGTTTACTGCATCTATGGTGTTTTTCCCCTGCTGAAAACCAAATTGATTGTTTTGAATTACAGACTATTTTGCAATGAAGTTTTGGATTTGTGCAACAGCAAATTTTTCAGATATTGTAGATAGGACTGGGAGAATTGAGATGGAATGATAATTTACCATGATCTACCTTCATCCCTTCTTGAAGAGTGGTTTGAATTCTGCGTATTTCAGTACCTCTGGGAAACAGTCCTCTTTAAAACATTGATTTATTATTTGAGCTAGTGGGTTTTCAATTCTATTGAGTGCCATGTTAATAACTTTGATGGATATTCCATCCCAATGTGCAGATTTTTTATTTTTTAATGTTAGGATAGCATTGTCTACATCTCCCATAGAAACTTTTAAGAATTTTGTAAAATTTTCAGAGTTTTCACCTAGGCCAAAGGGATTTACTTTGTTATGATAATCTGTTACATCTACATCAGACTTTGCTACATTTATAAAGAATTCATTAAAGTGCTCTGGTATTTGAGTTGGACTTAGAATATCATTTCCTTCAACATCAGTTCTTGAAATTTCTTCGTTACGGGCTTTAACACCTAACTCAGATTTAATGACTGACCACACACCCTTTTTTATTTTATTTATTTATTTGGTTTTATTTTATTTATTTGGTATGCGTATCCCATAGATCCGTACATGCGAGTGATTCGCCTGGATGTGGAACGTGTCAGTACAATTGTACAAATACGATTAATGCTACAGAATAGTAATATAATTCAATGATATAGATATTACAAGCTGTCATTAAACTAGTATAGCAATTCTCAATATAACATTATAACTATAACATTAACACTATAACATTAACATAATATTGTATCATCCATCTAATAACTAAGAGACTAAATACATCTATTATTAAGGGAGGGCATTACTTCTGGAAAAGAATTCATCTAACGAGTACAGTGGATGGTCGAGCAGGTATTTTTTTAACATCCCTTTCAACAGCGTTTCATTTTCTATTGTACATTTAATATAATTAGGCAATGCATTAAAAGTCTTTATAGCAGCATACTTTACTCCCTTCTGTACAAGTCTTAAATTTTTTAGTTCAACATGTAGATCATCTTTACCTCTAGTATTGTAGTTATGGTATGAACAATTTGTTTCATACTGAGCATAGCCTTTATTAACTACATTCATCAGAGAGTATATGTACTGACATGTTGTGGTCAGAATACCTAACTGTATAAAAAGTTTTCTACATGAGGTTCGTGGAGGAACCCCACACATGATTCTGACTGCTCTCTTCTGAGCAGTTAAGATTTTTTTTGAGGCTGGTGAATAACCCCAGAATATTATTCCGTAACTCATTAATGAGTGAAAGTACCCAAAGTAAGACGATTTTAAAATGTTGATGTCCCCAAAATGAGTAATTATTCTTAGAGCAAAAGTTGATGATGAAAGCCTTTTTAGAGTAAGGGACACATGCTGTTCACAGTTGAGCCTACTGTCAATGTGAACCCCCAGGAATTTAGTGGATTGCGCCTGTTCTAGTTCTTGGTTGTCATGAGCAATTACTATACTTTCTAGAGTTTTATTTTTTGTGTGGAACTGTATAAAATTAGTTTTTTTAATATTAACTGAAAGAGAATTAATTGAAAACCAAGCTGTAACTTCTCTGAGTATATCATTAACATCAGTCTCCAGATCAGCAGTAGACTGACCATCAACGACAATGCTTGTATCATCAGCAAACATTGTGAATTCACAATTTTTACTAATGGACAGGGGTAAATCATTAACATATATTAAAAACAGCAAGGGTCCAAGGACAGATCCCTGGGGAACTCCATGCTGAATTTTGCCCCATTCAGAATCCACTAGATTAGGAGATCCTTTGTTGCAGCCCTGTAGAACCACCTTTTGTTTCCTGTCTTGAAGATATGATTTTAGCCAGTTACCTATAGGCCCTTTGATTCCGTAATGATTGGCCTTCTCCAAGAGTATCTTGTGGTTTACACAATCAAAGGCCTTGGAAATATCACAGAAGACACCAACTGGTGGCTTCTTACTATTAATAGACTCCAAGACATCATTTATGAGTGAATATATGGCACACTGTGTGGAAACCCCTTTTTGAAAACCAAACTGTCTGTGGTTAATAATATTAAGTTTATCAAGATGTGCCACAATCCTGTTATACACTGCCTTTTCAAGAACCCTTGAAAATGTTGTTAAGAGAGAGACAGGACGATAATTTTTTACATCTGTAGCATCGCCAGACTTGAAAAGAGGTCTCACAATGGCATATTTCATTCTCTCTGGAACAACTCCCTCATAAAGAGACGTGTTGCAAATGTGAGCAAGTACTACACTTACATCATTACTGCAGGCTTTCAACAGTTTATTAGAGATGTTATCTATACCTGAAGATCCTTTACTTTTCAATGAGTGAATTATTTTTTTTATTTCATTAACAGTTATGGGTGTTACATTTATATCATTAAAACATTGTGGGAGGTTAAGTTTCAGAATATCTAAAGCTTCTCTTAGGTCACCACTGCAACCTATTTGAGAGGTGACACTTAGAAAGTGGTTGTTAAATGTGTCTGCTATCTGTTTACTATCAGTTATTTCCAAATCGTTAATTTTTAGGACAGCAGATTTTTCATTGTCAGATGGTGCAGTACCTGTTTCCCTCTTTATTACATTCCAAATCGCTCTGATTTTATTGTTTGAACAGTTAATTTCAGATTGCATGCACATACTTTTAGATTTTTTAATGACTTTAGTTAAGATTTTGCAGTATGTCCTATAATATTTCATCTGCAGGGGATTATTGGATTGTCTAGATATTATATACAGTTCCCTTTTTCTCTGGCATGATATTTTTATGCCCTTGGTGAGCCATGGTTTTTTGCTTGATTGCCTGTTCTGTAGACTACAGACCTTTTTTGGAAAGACGTTTTCAAATATACCTGATAATTCATCAGTAAATAAATTATATTTTGTATTAACATCATTTGCAAGATAAACATACCTCCAGTCAGTCTCCCGAATGCATAATTTGAATTTTTGGATATTTTCCTCATTCATGTTTCTAATGGTTTTCCACTGTGCACTAGCTTTGTTCTGATTTGTATTAAAGTTGTCAATTGTGAGTATTTGCCCATCATGATCAGAGAGTCCATTTATGACTTTTTCAACTTTGATGTGATTAGTTTTACTCATATCTACAAAGATATTGTCTATTAGAGTGCTGGAAGTGGCAGTAGTTCTTGTGGGAAAACTGACAGCGGAGACAAGGTTGTAGGTATGCATTAAATTTGCAAACTCTGTCTTAGAAGATGAGCTTCCTAGGAAATCTATATTAAAATCTCCAGTCACTATAATGTCCCTATTTTCTCTTGTGAGATACAATAGCACAGAATCTAATTGTTTCATGAATACTTTAAAATTACCGGATGGAGCCCTGTATACTGCTACGATTACCAGTTTCTTGTTACCTTCTACTATTTCTGTGACACATGCCTCAAAGTCTTTCTCTACACAATATTTCTCTACATCTATTGTATTACAGGACAGGCTGTTTTTCACATAAATAACTGCCCCACCTTTGCACATATGCTTTATTTTTATGATTTAAGATTAGCCTGTTATTTGCCAGTTGTTTTGCTGACTTCACAACTCTTTTAAATATGATTTTATAGAGTCTAACATATTTAATGAAATTAATATCTTTATTATATTTTAGTTCTCTGTGCAGTTGTCTTTTCCTTATACCAGAAATTTTTATGTCTTGGGTACTCCACTTTAATTTATTTGTTATTTTATTGCTGCAGAGTCTAGGTGGAAATGTTTCATTAAAGACCACACGAAAACTAGTTAGGAATTTCTCAAAGTTTTCATCACTAGAGTTACTATCATCAAAAGGCCATGTTTTCTCTTTCATCTTCTGACTAAATGTTAGCGAGTTTTCTTTGCTTAAGTTCCTGCCCATGTGGGTTCTCATACATGAAACATTCCTGTCTGTCTGTGGCAGCTCAATGAACAATGCATAGTGATCTGAAATACTTAGATCTATACAAAATTTATACACATCTTCATATACGTAATTACTTAGAACATTGTCAATACATGTTGCTGATTGTCCATTGTCTCTGGCAGATTCAAATAAATTCAATTTGAAACCATATTCCTTTACTATGTCAGTGAATCTTGAAGCTATTACAATTTTTTTTTCTTTTTTTCTCTACAAAGGTCTTCTAGCAAAACTTGAAGCTTAGATAAGGATGGTTCTGTTGTTGACATCCCTGGAATTCTGTATATTGAGATTATTATAACATTTGCTAGTAAGTCCACTATTTCTACACAACAGCTGTCAGACACATATTCTTCATTTAAGTAATTAAAACAGTTTCTGGTGTCATAATTTATATCACTGTGTAGAAGTGTACATGAGCCTCCATGTGACTTGTTTCTTCTTTTATTTATTTATTTATTTATTTTGATCCAGCATCAACTGATTACAAAAAAAGGTTTTTTTTGTTCCAGTCTTCTGGATAAGTCAGAGCCTTACTTACTAGGGTTACATATTATTGGCTGGCACTTTTATCTACACAACTTTTTCTAAATTTAGTTGAGAGAACAGAGTTACATATATGGACTATACATAAAAAAAATTTTTATTGCCATACTTAGATTAAGGAATCTACAGTTTGTAACACAGTATTCATATCTGACATTCAAATATTTACAGTTTGTGACACAGTCTAAGATCTGAGATTACATATATTTTTAGATAAATGGTCTTCCATCATACGAGTGTACTAAATCTAGAAACTCATCATCTATTGAATGTACAGGATTGTTTAGGAGCCATAATTTTAATTTCATTTTTAGTTTTGTAATGGGCAATTTGGAGATATTAGGATGGAAGCATTTCAGTAGTTTTATGCCTGCATAGTGAGGGCTTTTCTCATAAAGTGTTGTTCTATGAGAGATGATGTGGGGTCTCTCTCTACGTCTAGTGTTGTGATCGTGTATTTCTTTATTAAGTGTTTTGTTACTGTTTACTCCCATAATGATTATCTTCAGCACATACAGGTTATGAACAGTTAGTATTTTCAATTCTTTAAACAAATTTCTGCAGGACTCCCTGGGACATTTCTTTCCCATAATTCTAAGTGCCTTCTTTTGTAAGACAAATACACTTTTCATATTACCTTTACTGCTGGATCCCCATACCTCTATCCCATAACTTAGATGGGATTCAAATAGTGCAAAATAACTAACTAGTGCACAATGGCCGTGACCAGTTCGGAAAATTTGAATTCTATTTACAAAATAAGTGAGGAAGCGTGGAATAAACTGTGTTCCTGTAACAAAACAGCAAGAAAAGGCTTGTGTTGTGGTAAAGTGTAACAGGAAATTCCATTACTTGTGTGTAAATTCAACGAATAGAGTGAAAAGCTGGAAATGCAGTGATTGTTTTCGTACTGACGGTGACGATATGGACGAAATCAAAACAGACCCATTAAAAACGTGTGTGTGCAAAAAGTTACAGAATGAACTCAGAATAGTAAGAAAGGAACTTAAGTATTCGAAAACAATTATATGTTTGCTAACAAACAAACTACAGAAGCGAGAATCAGGCAAGATAGAAATGTGCAAAAACTACAGATTTGATGCACCTAACATAAATCACGATTCACAACACAGTGTGCATACCACAACATAGAACGCAGTTCAAAAAGGAAATCAATCTACGGGTGCAGCAATGAAAATGCAAACCTTTGCTCCTGAGAGTCAGTCAGTGAATAGGAGACCCAAAATATTTGTTGCCTCAGATAGCCATGGCAGAGACTGTGCAAGAAACATTTTAAACTTAGCTTCAAATAAATATGATGTTGAAGGGAAGGTGATACCAGGTGCCCCCACTAGTGTAATACTAAAAAAATGCAATGACCTTCATAAGTTGACAAGTGAAGATTTTGCAGTTATCTGGGCAAGGGCTAACGATGTGGCAAAGAATGAAACCAAGTTGGCAATTCATTCACTACATAAAGCCTTGTCAGCATTACAAAATACAAATACAAAAGTCCAGAATGAGATTTTCACTCTGCAGCGGAGTGTGCGCTGATATGAAACTTCCTGGCAGATTAAAACTGTGTGCCCGACCGAGACTCAAACTCGGGACCTTTGCCTTTCGCGGGCAACTTCTCTACCAACTGAGCTACCGAAGCACGACTCACGCCCGGTACTCACAGCTTTACTTCTGCCAGTACCTCGTCTCCTACCTTCCAAACTTTACAGAAGCTCTCCTGCGAACCTTGCAGAACTAGCACTCCTGAAAGAAAGGATATTGCGGAGACATGGCTTAGCCACAGCCTGGGGGATGTTTCCAGAATGAGATTTTCACTCTGCAGTGGAGTGTGCGCTGATATGAAACTTTCTGGCAGATTAAAAGTGTGTGCCCGACCGAGACTCGAAAGGCAAAGGTCCCGAGTTCGAGTCTCGGTCGGGCACACAGTTTTAATCTGCCAGGAAGTTTCAAATACAAAAGTGATTGTAGTTGGTGTACCACATAGACATAACCTGCCTGAATGGTCATGTGTAAACGAAGAAATTCAATCTGCAAACAGAAAACTAAAAAAAAAAACAGTGAAAGGCTTCCATAACACTTGTTTTATTGATACTCCTAGTAACAAGGAGCTTTATACAGCACATGGACAACACCTTAATGCAACTGGTAAAGAACTAATTGCCACAAGGATTTATGAATCAGTGGAAACAAACAGGAAAGTGTACAAAACAGCAATAGAACTTAAATGGAAGGATACTGAAGTCTCAGATAAAGAATCAGTGAGAATTGTTATTGACACAACTCCAGCACAAATAACAACAGAATCCTTAAACGTGAACTCTGTTTGTGGGGAGAGGACAATTACTCAAGCAATAAACATACCCAAGAGGACAGTGCAAACGTTTGAAGAAGCAGCAAATAAGGTGGCAGGAAAGAAGGCACCATATAAGAAGAGAGACCTACTTGCAAAAAGAAGCCTGGGGGATGTTTCCAGAATGAGATTTTCACTCTGCAGTGGAGTGTGCGCTGATATGAAACTTTCTGGCAGATTAAAAGTGTGTGCCCGACCGAGACTCGAAAGGCAAAGGTCCCGAGTTCGAGTCTCGGTCGGGCACACAGTTTTAATCTGCCAGGAAGTTTCAAATACAAAAGTGATTGTAGTTGGTGTACCACATAGACATAACCTGCCTGAATGGTCATGTGTAAACGAAGAAATTCAATCTGCAAACAGAAAACTAAAAAAAAAAACAGTGAAAGGCTTCCATAACACTTGTTTTATTGATACTCCTAGTAACAAGGAGCTTTATACAGCACATGGACAACACCTTAATGCAACTGGTAAAGAACTAATTGCCACAAGGATTTATGAATCAGTGGAAACAAACAGGAAAGTGTACAAAACAGCAATAGAACTTAAATGGAAGGATACTGAAGTCTCAGATAAAGAATCAGTGAGAATTGTTATTGACACAACTCCAGCACAAATAACAACAGAATCCTTAAAAGTGAACTCTGTTTGTGGGGAGAGGACAATTACTCAAGCAATAAACATACCCAAGAGGACAGTGCAAACGTTTGAAGAAGCAGCAAATAAGGTGGCAGGAAAGAAGGCACCATATAAGAAGAGAGACCTACTTGCAAAAAGAAGAACAGCAAATCAAGCTCAAGGGATGAGAATTCCAACACATGGAGTACGGCAGTCAACCCGAAAAAAGAAACCACAACCGAGGGACCAGGATTTTTGGTGGGATCAGCAGTGGTTTCACAGATGAAAGCAGTTAACAAAGTGAGTCATCAAGTGGATGAACAGGTATGTGACTATCGTAACACACATGATCACAGTGCATCAAGATTAAAGACATTAACGGAACCTACAACTTCAAATATGAAGTCAAATTGCTCTCAGAGGAATACAGACAGAGACAAACTACTTACTTTTCTACAAATTAACATACATTGTATTAGAAATAAAATTTTAGAATTAGAACATTTATGTAACACTGAGCATGTAGATGTTATATGTGTATCTGAGCACTGGTTAACACAAGAACAAGTAAATATGTTCATTCCCCAAGGGTATGTTTTGGGAGACATGATATGTAGAAAACAGAGAAAGAATGGTGGGGCGGGAATTTTTGTCAAAGAAGGAATAATGTTTTCCAGAATTGACGTATCTACATACTCCTCAGAGCTAGATGGGGAGTTTAGTTGTGTAAAACTAATGAATGAAAATATAGTGGTAGTTAGTCTATATAGGTCACCAGATGGTGATGTAAATTTGTTTATTGAAAAACGTGAATTAATAATTTAAAAAATATTAAAGAGTAAAACGAGAATTGCTATATGTGGTGATTTCAACATAGAAATGGTAAACACACAGAGACCAGTTGCTAGGACATTTTTGAATATGCTAAGATCATTAGACCTCTATTGTACAAATAACTGTGCCACACGTAAGAATGCCTGTATAGACAATATTATTGTGAATTTCCATAGGGAGGATTTTACAGTTAGACTTGCAGGAAGTGGACTTGCAGATCATGAGCCACTACTCCTTACCCTCTGTAAGAGGCAGCCAGTTAAAACTGAAGAATCTAAAGTAGTAGTGGTACGAAGACAGAAGGAAGAGTACATAAATATGTTTGTTGATAGATTAGGAAGTGCAGATTGGGACTCTATACATAATTGTCAATCTGGAAAAAGGGAAGCTGAAATTAGCTTTGGTAATTTCTTTAAAAAGTACACCGATTTATGGTATTCTTGCTCACCAGTAAAAAAAATTATATATCCAAATGAAATGAAAAAGAAAAGTCTGAACTGGTTCACACAAGAGCTAGTAGAAATTAGAGGAAACTTGCATATGCTGTACCAGATGCATAAACAAGCCTCTGACCAAGGGGCAGAACAGAGTGTGAACATTCATAGGTCATATCTGAAATGCAAAAAATACTATAAAGCTAAACTACTTCTGGCAAAAAAGCAAGCAGTGGAGAACTATATTGTAAGACCTCCCAATAAATGCAAGGCAGCCTGGCAAATAATAAAACAAGAGAATACACCGAAATGCATAGAAACAGCTCTGCTTGATTCTGAAGAATTAAACGAGTACTTTTTAAACTCAGTTAAAGAAATAAGTAACAGTATCAAAGCAACAAATTCATCTGCAATGAACCTTGTTGGAACACCACTGCCTGTTAACCTGGCATTTCAATGGAGGGCTGTCACACCTGCTGATGTTATAAAAGCTGTATCCAAATTTTCAGGTTTTAAAAGTGTGGACTGTTATTCGTTATCAAATAACATAATTAAAAAGACAGTACACTCAATTGCCAAACCATTAGCTTATATTTTTAATAAATGTGTAGAATTTGGAGTTTTTCCAGATGCACTCAAGGTAACAAAAGTTGTCCCAGTTTTTAAAAAAGGAGACAAACATCTCCCCCAAAGCTACAGACCAGTCTCCATTGTTCCAATATTCTCAAAGGTATTTGAGGCACTGATACACACACAAATAAGCAACCTCTTTGAAAAACACAATATCTTATGTAACAATCAGTTTGGCTTTCGAAAGGGGAAGAACACAACAGGGGCCATCTTGGAAATCATTGACCAAACCTTAACAGCTTTTGAAAATAATAACATGGTATCACTGGTATTATGTGACCTAAGCAAAGCTTTCGATTGCATTCCTGTTGACATACTACTGGGGAAACTAGAGTTTTATGGGGTGAGAGGGAGCACTTTATCTGTGATAAATTCTTATTTAAGTAACCGAAAACAATTGGTTTCAGTCAGAAATTTAAATTCTTCCAGCATTTCTTCACAGTAACTACTCCTTTCTTCACTCCATTTTAGTTTTCTACATCTTTCATTTTCCTACCTGTCTATTTTTCGCCCTCCACCTCCCACCTCTGTTACATACAATGCACTTAGCTTTTCACTCTTATTAACTCATGCATGATGTTTTAGCATTAATATCTATCTAGCATATTACTCTGTCTTCCACCTTTAAGCTCTCTGGCTTTCAAATCTCATCCGGTGCAGCTCCCACAAATAGTCTTTCCTTCTCATCCCATCTGGTTAGTCTCCCCTGAACCATGATTCTGGGTGACTTTTCTAAAATATACCCCTTTTCCTAGAGTTCACCAGTCCTTTTCCTTCATCCCTCTTCCTTCCCCTTCAGCTGTTCTGCTGGAAGCAGGAGCCACTGGCTCCAAAAGCTTGCTTAATTATAACGTTCCTTTTTGTACATGTTCTTGTGCCGCTTGGTGAGTAGGTTTTTTTCTATCCAATTACATTATATTTTCAGAAATTTATTGTTTCTTTTGTTACATAAATGAAGTAGCGTGCATAAACAAAAATCCATTCATGAACCACTTTTAGATAACAAAAGTAAATTTCAAGTACTTGTTGAGATGCATGTCGAGCTCTATTGAAACATCTGATACTGACATTACAGATGGAGTACTTGCTTGAGTGAAACTACAAGGACCTGTTTGATATTTGATATCTGGTAATTACTTGTTCAATATTTATACCGTGTCCTCAAAACTACAATTTCAGTATTCTTATGAGGTATGTTGGATGCTACTTACAATGCACTGAGAACTTATTTGAAATCTAATATTTTTACTCTTGCACTCTGCATCAGTTAAATATGACAAAATGATAAAGTTATTCTATATTGAATTTTGGATTTATGCTCCATGCAGATGTACTAAAAGACAGTATAATGTAGTTGGGTTTCTTTGTCAAAAACTACATTCAATCTGTAATTATACTGCCACCAAAGACCTTGCAAATTTTTTCTCAAATTCACTGCACAAGTTTTTAAGATCATTGAAGTTGCTAGTACTAGAATCTGAATAAATTGTCAATATTGGATTACCTGTCACAATTTGTAAGATTGAGTGAACTGCTATGAAACTCCAAATGACATTTCACTAGTTACTCAATAACAGTTGCTTACTAACTAAAATCTTATCCATGCATCATATAACAAAAACATCACATAATTTCAGAACATAAGTTAACCATTACATACTCATAATTGTTTTGCATACCAAAGTCATACTTCCTGCCACTGTAGCACAACAAAGCATACTGAAAGAAATGACACATTTTGGAGAGATCTTTAATGTGGTCTATCATTGACTCCACATACCTTTAAAATACTGATATGAATAAGAACCCCATCAAATCCATGTGTTAGCTACAGAATCAATGAAATCAAAATGATAGTAATCTGTAAGAACGGAAGGAAAGTCTCATCACAAAGATAATGTGAGTTTAACTTTTGTGGTATGGCTAAAAGTGGTATCACTTGAGTGGCCTCACAGGAATGTGGGTGTTTCCACACGCAACTTCGATGATGCAACTTGAGTGGCAGCCAAAGTGGAATCACTTTTGTTGCATGTGGACACGCAGCTGAACTCATAGCATACAAATTACCCAGACTGTAATATTCATCCAATATTTGAAAA
Source organism: Schistocerca americana (assembly GCF_021461395.2). Taxonomy (NCBI): domain Eukaryota; kingdom Metazoa; phylum Arthropoda; class Insecta; order Orthoptera; family Acrididae; genus Schistocerca; species Schistocerca americana. Next base: position 433,834,034 of record NC_060122.1, read on the forward strand.
TGAGAGCACTTAATTACTTCCAACTATCTTTCCACTTAATTGCAAACCTTTTCAATACTTTTTTGTGCTGACACCACCCAAAAAATTGTGAAATGAAAAATTTTATCCCTTGCTACTAAATGTTTGCTGTTCAGGATGTAAAACTTCACCATGTATGAGGACATTTTGGGTTCGACTTTTTCATTAGTCTTTGGGTGAATAATCTGAAGCTTATAAAGTCAACATTATTAGGATTTTGCTTCTTTAACTTGAACCCTTGAGCTGGTGCATCTGTGTATAAAGTGTGCAACAAAAAAAAGTGATTTTGTGCAGTTCCATTTTTGTTTCACAACTGCAAATCTATACCTATTCATTCAGTATTGCTTCAGGCAACAAAGTGATAAATTGTGTTGTCATACGTCCAAGTGAGCAGCAGTAATATAAAATACAAAGTGAGCTAGGCAATAAAAAACTTACAATCAGTTCAAAAAAATGACCCCAGTTACAAACTAGCAACATAATCCTACATTGAGGCAGTTGTCTACAAGACAATTAGTGATCAAATAAGCAGCTGATCTGACACAACTGCACTGCTTAATGCTTCAAATGCATCATTACTGTCTGAACTGCACTGCTTAATGCTTCAAATGCATCATTACTGTTTGATGCACACAAAAGAAAACCAACACAGTCACAAACTATGACAATCTATCCATCACCATGACACATGTATAAAACAGCAAATTGACATCCCAGTTGCTAGACTAAAGAAAACTCAAGATAGTTACAGGTACATGGGAGTAAAACTATTTAACATGTTGCCAATAGAGGCACATAATGTGTCACTGAATGAGTTTAAAAGTGTCATAAAGAAATGGCTTGGAGAAAAAGCTTTTTATACAATAGAAGAGTTTATAATGTGCACTAAAGGTGATCTTAAGTACAGGTACTAATATAGTTTCACTTAGATTAAACTTATACACGTAAATATATTGCATATACCTTGTGCAGCATCAAGGACAAATTTTTGTATCTTATTAGACAATAATGATCTACAATGTATTACACCATTTCTGTTAGTTATGTAAACTGTATACGTACACAAATGACGACATCAATTGCATTTTTAATGCCTAAAGATGGATAATAAAATAAATAAATAAATTTAACACCTGTCCTTGGCAAATGAGAGTTATAGTGAAAATTTATTTCATTATTGTTTAATAAAACAGTAGTTTAGCTAATATTATGTAAGTTTATTTTCTCCTTGTTCAAATAAACTAAGATTAAACTGTGATTTTGATCATACATGACTTACCTTGGTAACATAAGGAAAGCTATTCTTTTCATGTACAAAGTGAGCTGCGCACACACCCGTGTTATGAAAAACAGTGCACCCGCTCGAGGGTTAAAGGTGTTATGTGCTTAACATCAAATATTTAACACTTTAAGTAATCTGGTATCTAAACTATTTTATAAACAGGAGTTACTGGTTACATATCTAACACGTTAAGGCCAGTGGCTGTGCTCTTTTCCAAGGGCTACATGATGTTTTCTTTCAACAAGATAATGCAGGAACTGGTGTTCCTGTACTTTCCTTACTTCAATAGAGAGAGTGTTTGACTGTTGCCCTGGTCAGCATGTTCTCCAGATCTCTCACCCATTGAAAACATCTGCTTATGGGTTTCTGAGTGAATTCCATGCACCTTCTCACGAGCACTGTGACTGATGCACTCTGCCAAGGAGTTGAAGCAGCATGGAATGACTTATCTGCATCTGTCACACAAGCCAGATCCACCTCAATGCCCAGTCAGGTTCAAGCTGCTGTTGCTGCCAGAGACAGCAGCTCTATTTACTAAATTTTCCTCCATGTATGTATATAAATGTATTGTGTATTCTTCTCACTATAATACATATGCACAATAAGTTATTTGCTACCATTCCTGGTGTTTTAGTTTTAATGGCTAGCAGTGTGCAATGGAATCCAGTATGTTATGCAAAATTTTGTTAAGTTTTGTATACAAGGTAAAGTGTGAATCACATATCATCGATTTACCACAATTTAAATGGAGACCTTTTCATCACTGATGCTACTGTAACTTAATTTATGCATTTTCTGGTACTTTTAGGCATTTATGGTTGAAGGCTTTTGAATCTATTCTTTGACAATGTTTTATAGTGTAATGCTCTGTGAGGTAATGCATATTAATTATGGACTAATGGGCACTGCCATGTAGTACAGTATAGGAACATTTCATCTTCGCCTCTCTTACTGGTGTAATGATGTAATGTTGCAAAACTACCTCATAAGTTTGCAAAACTACCTCATAAGTAACATAAATCTCTGTTCTATCCAGCTTCTATCTCGTACATGAGAGGAAACATGCGTTTGTTCTAGGGAAGATAATATTTGTGTTTAAAAGTATTGCAACTATAAATTTTGTGGTATCTGTGCAGCAATAATGTCATTATGATTTAAGAACCTCCAAAGATTCTATGCAAAAAAGTCGTAAAGACCTTCAAATTATGAGTAAAATTGCAAGGGGTTATTGGACATACAGTTTTAGAATGATACACAAAAATAAGCTAATAATACATATTTAAGAAGAGTGTTCATTTTCTACCACCACAGTGAACTACTGGCTTTTATAGTTCAAAACATTAATAATTGTATGTGAAAGGAGGGCTTGCTTCTAAATATTCTAAGGGAATGTTAAATGTATTAGAAGCAGTTATCAAAGAGGTATGGTGTGTGTTATACTTATAACACAGAAAACGCCATTTACTTTCACTATGTAATATTTTTATTGGCACAAGATAAATCAAAACACAAAGAAATAGTTTTCGACAATCACGGTAACAGTCATGACGAATGTCTCACACCAACTAGTCAACAACCAAAGTAAGTAAAACGAAGTACAAAAAAGCAAAGATATTAATATTTTCTGGCAGTTCTGTTACAGAGCCCCCACCCGAGGGGCACGGAGCACATAGGAGGAGTGATGAGGAGTAAGTGATAAAAGGAAGGTAAACATTTAAGGCATGACGTAATCTTGAAGTCTGAGAGGTGGCTGTATGGTGCGACCAGCACAGGTGATAGCAATAGGGGTAGGAGGATTCGGGGAAGATGAAGGAGAAGAAGGGGGTTACTCTTATAAACAAAGCATTATTGGAGTTTACATAGGCTGAAATGTCATTTTGTGAAGTACCAGGAGCCACATTGAAGCACTGCAATAGCTTAATGTCTTTCTGATCAGATGGCACAGAATTGTTTTGAATTTCAAATAAAAAAAGAAAAGTGTCCACAAGTTGTATTTTTATAGAGTCCACATCATAGTCACTCAGGTTCACTTGAAACACTAGTTCATTACTGCTGGCACTCAGGGGCATGAAGTAAAGAAGAGGGGGGCCTTGACTTGCAGAGAGTGTTTGATTAGCTTGTGGAGAAGGGAGAGGACAGGCCTCTGAAGTTTCCTGCAAAACAAATTCATTATCATGAATGTCGGTGTTGCTAAGGATACATGCTGGTTTCAAGCACTCAATGGACATGACAGATGGTTTGTTCTTAAAGAGGATCGTATAAGTACTTTCAGAGCATGAAAGGAGCCAGTATGGGCCAGTGAAGGGTGGAGCAAGGGGTGGACGCACGGTGTCTTCTCTAAGAATCACATAGTTACAAGAAATGAGGTGTGGGTGAATGAAAACCGGAGGGTTAGCATGCAATCGAGGTTAGGGAAAACGTAACTTGGTGATATGCTGTTGAACCTGTCGTACCAACTCGGGAAGTTGATCCTCGGGAAGTAGAGGAGGATCATCAAGAAAATCTGCCGGAAGTGTGATGTTTTCTCCGTATACCCTCTCAGCAATTGACACTTTAAGGTCTACTTTAAAAACTGTCCTCAAACCTAAAAGGACCCAGGGGAGTGCCTCAGTCCAAGAGGAAGAATGACACATGAGAGCGACCTTCAGGGTACAGTGCCATTGTTCTATTAGGCCACTAGATTGCGGGTGATAGGCTGTAGTTCTGAATTTGTTGATACCACACAGTTGACAGAGGCGATTAAACAGATTAGATTCAAACTGTCTCCCCTGGTCTGTGGTAAGTGAAGTAGGAAAACCAAAACGAGAAAGCCAATGGTGGACAAAAGCGTTAACTGCAGTGTTGACCATAATGTCCGTGATGGGGTAGCCTTGGCCCAATGTGTGGTATGATCTATCATGGTCAGTAAATAACGGAAGTTGTTAGATATCAGTAACGGACCGACGAGGTCCAAATGGACGTGACGGAATCTACCCGAGGGCACAGTAAATTTGCCTAATGGGGGCTTAGTATGTTTGTGTATTTTTGCTCTCTGGCAAGGTATCCATGCTCACGCCCACCAATTACAATCTCTTTTTACATTAGGCCAAACGTATCTCTCTGTAATGAGGCACGTAGTCGCGCAAATGCTCGGGTGAGCGAGATTGTGGATTGTGTCAAAAACGTCTTTCCTAAGAGCTTTAGGGATTATAGGACGAGGATGACCTGTTTTAATGTCACAATACAAAGAGCAATCATCATTAGGGAAGGGAAGTAGAGCAATTTGTAAGGAAGAGGCAGAGAGAAGGTGCTGTATCTCTGGGTCGGATAGCTGGAGCTCGTGTCAGTGGTGAGGATCAATAGCTGTCTTCAGGGAGGACAGGCATGACAGGTAGTCTGCTGCAACATTGTCATTACCCCTGATATATTGAAAGCCTGAAGCATATTGTAATACCAAATCCATATGGCGAAACCTTCTGGGTAGTACATCTAATGCTGGTTTGTGGAGAGCCTTGACAAGGGGCTTCTGATCTGTGTTAACTGTCACAAGTTGGGCTTCAATATCTGTACAAAAGTACTTTAAGGCCTCATAAATGGCGTAAAGTTCATGATCAAATGCGGACCACTTTCTTTGCGTTTCGGTGAGCTTTTTTGAAAAGAAACGCAGGGGTGTAGTACCTGTTGGTAGGATCTGTCGCAAAACTGCACCAATGGCATTATCGCTAGCATCTGTGGTTATTGTCAGGGAGGCATCGGGGTGAGGGTGAGACAGGGTAATAGCATTCACCGAGGTGTACTTAAGTGAGTCGAAGGCTCACTGCATGGTCTGATCCCATTCTATGTGTCTGTCACCTGTGGTATTCCTTCTCTTTAAGGCCTCAGTGAGAGGGGCTTGAAGAGATGCTGCATGTGGAATGTGGAGTCTAAAAAAAATTACCATTCCGAGGTATCTATGTAACTCTTTATAGGTTTGAGGGAGGGGAAGGTCAAGTATTTGTTCTACTCTATCTGAGGTGGGACGAATGCCCTCATTATTGACCAAATGTCCCAGGAAAATAACCTCTGGCTTCTCCAGTTGGGATTTGTCATGGTTAATCTCAACTCCGTGTCGTGCCAATCATTGAAAAACCTGTTGGAGGTGTTGTTTGTCTTCCTCAGCAGTTGTGGAGAAAATAATAATGTCATCTAGGTAGGCATAGCAAAAATTAAGACCACGTAGAATGGTGTCAGTGAATCTTTGCCAGGTCTGGGCGGCATTCTTCAATCCATAAGGCATAAACAAATATTCATATAGTCCAAATACGGTGATGATAGCAGTTTTGGGGATATCTTCTGGGTGCATCGGAATCTGATGGTATGCCTTTTTGCAGTCTAACACAGAGAAAAAATTGACACCGAACATGGATTGTGAAAAATCGTGGAGGTGTGGCGCAGGGTAGTTATCAAGTATTGTTCTGGCGTTCAAACGCCAATAGTCTCCACAGAGTCGAAAGGAATTGTCCTTTTTGGGAACAACATGTATTGGGGAAGACCATGCACTGTCTGAGGGGCAGACTATACCCAAGCGTAAGAGTTCATTAATACATTCTTTGGCAGCGGTAAGTTTTATTGCATTGAGGCGTCGGGGGAAAGAACAGACAGGCGGCCCCTCAGTTGTGTTAAGCCTATGACAGACGCCCGTAGTAATGGCCTTGATTTTGTGAATAGGTGTGGCCAAAATATGCGGAAGGACGCACGAAGGAGTGACGTTATCATCGGTGCGTGGTAAGTGTGAAAGGGAACTAACCTGAAATACATTATCATTGAATGGTAGTTCAGTGAAAGCTGCAGTGTTGTCCACGGAGCTGTGCTGTGCAACAGCCAGCGGGGTTCCATTGACTATGGTGTTACTGCACGAAGGAATCGTTGCGCGTGCATGTGCGGTGTCACCTGTAACAACTGTCGCCTCTGTGTTTTGATGAAAGGGGGACGGTGAAGCGCAGGGTGGGGGGTTGCTGGGCAGGTTGCTGCTTCGCTGTCCAGGTTGTGGCAGGCGCTGCTGTGGCTGCATATAAACAGCGGTGCGGTATGTAGGTCCCGTGTAGTTTCATGCATGTTATTACTTTTAATCTTGATCTCCTATCTAAGCCCGCACAGTTCATCAGTCAGTACATCACAACTTTGAAGTACCTCTGCATTGTCTTTGGACAGTTGGTTGATTCAAGGCATTGCGTAACTAAGTTCACTACGGCAGCTTTGACCTCCTCAGATAGAATAGAAACTGTCTCTTTGTCTTGTTGAGCTGCATTCTGTTGGCGTGGATGGGGAAAATCTCGCCGAAAATTTTTGTTTAAAATCCACTTAGCAGAGGGCAAGTGTAATTAAGTCCAAAGAAAAGTTGTGAGCAGTTAAGAAGTGCAATCCTAATACTGGCTCATTGATTTCTACTAACGAAAATGTCCATTCATAATTATGTGTATCGTCGAAGTAAATGCAAAGTTGCGTTACACCATAAACCTTTAATGAGGAATTGTTGGCTGCTCTGATTTGGTGAGGCGAATGCATGATTGTAGAAGTGACCATTGAACGTGGAATGATGCTCACATCAGCACCAGTGTCCACTGAAAACCATTTCTGAGAAGCTATATCCTGGATATACAGATGTCCGAGAGAATAATTCGGAAGTACTAGCCTGTGATCTGTTAGGCAACTTGACGTCACAGTGCGGACCGGTGTGCCTATAGCGGCCCGCCGTGTGTGTTTGGGCACATTGCACAGGGTGAGCGGCAGTTCCTGGCTGTATTACCATAAACGGAGTGATACCAGCAGAGAGAATAAACTTTCTGATCCTGTGTTGTTACCGGGTGAAGAACATCACTTGAAGCTGTGGTATGGGATGGTGAAGGACGGTGTGGAATCTGGTGCTCAGCCAGTGTACTCTGTCTGTTGTTTTGGAAAGATCAGCCTCTGCCATGCGGGGGAGGCGTAATATCGAGGGGGGCACACATAGATAACTTTCTTTTGTTGATTATCTTACATACGGCGTCGGCCAGCAATAATTTCGCTTGTAGAGTTTCCTGATCGTGTGATAGTAGCTGCAGTTGGATAGCTTGCGGCAGCTTTGCAACCCAGAAAGAAAGTAAAGCTTCATCTGGCATAGCTTTGCTATCAAAGACTGCTCTGATACATCGCCACAGTTGTGAAGGAGTTGAGTCTTTGAGATGTACATCTTGCAGTATGTAGAAAACAGACTCTTGCATAGTCTTAGCTAGACGTTCGCAGATCTGTTGTTTTGCCAGTGCGTAACGATTTGCGGGGGCCGTCGACAGCACTAAGTCCTGTACCCACTCAGCATGGTCCTCTAGGGCATTAATATGTGCAATAAATTTAGCACTGTCTGAATCAATGTTTAGGGCGGTGAATATAGTCTCTGCCAAAATAAACCGCGTATGCGGATTGTCCATCGTGAACCTCGGTAATTTAGGAATTTTCCCACTCTTGCATTGTGGATGTAACAGATTTGATAGCACAGCGGACAGGAGTGTCAGTGTGTTTATGAAGCTGTCACTCACGGCATTCATGGCGGCTGGTTTAAACATGGCTGGCGTGGGAGGCGTGGCAGGCACAGCCGGGGCTGCGGAAACAATCGGGGCGGGACGACTGTCCAATCAGTAATTGTTGTCACTGAAATTTGTACCCATCTGTTTTTGTAGTGAGTCTTGTAGTGGGTGGGGAGAGAATGTGTCCAAAAGCGATTTATCAGCAATATATGGGGAGCTCCAAGTAATCTGTGGGCTCGAAAAGTCTGTGAGGTTCATAGTGTTGGGGCACTGTTGCACACTACATGTCACAGGAGGTTGTACATATGATGCACTGTGACTATATTCTTGCTGCTGAGGCTGGGCTGCACACAGCAGCTACACCTGATGGAAAAAGCAATCTGTGTGTGATGGGTGTAATGGAAAAGGAGAGAAGTAGAGAAGGGGAAAAAGACTAGTGGGTGCATTAGTGAAATAGAAGGCTGTGTAGTGCTGGTATAGGAGGAGTGATGGGGATAGGTGAATGAAGGAAAGGGACTAGTGAATTTTGAGACCAGGGGGGGTTATAGGAACATAGGATGCATTGCAGAGTTCCCACCTGTGCAATTCTGTAAAGGTGGTATTGGTAGGAAGGATCTAGATAGCACAGGCAGTGAAGCAGTCTTTGAAGTGAAGCACATTGTGTTGGGCTGATGTTCGGCAACTGGGTGGTCCAGCTGTGTTGGCCGCTGATTGTTGGTGGCCTTTCATGCGGACAGACAGCTTGTTGGACATCAAGCCCAGATAGAAAGCAAATTTTTTTAATCTTTCAGTTGCCTATCTGTTTACTCTCTTTGTTATTGTTCAGTTTATTTTCAGGTAAAATATAATCCACCATCAGTTTTCATAGATCTTTTAATGGAGTTATAATTGACCTTTTGCTCTTGTTTTCTTTTGTACATTAAGATGTACATACATTCATACATAAAGAGCTGTTATCTTGTTGGACCTGTTGTGTCTTTTAATATGTTAGATTAATTTTTACTGCATATTAATTGACCTTAATTAGTTTTAAAACGTTTTTTGACTCACATGTTATTTCAAAGTTTGTATAACAAACTGATTTCAGACCAACTTGGTGCCATATCCACGTATCCACTTTCCACTAACAGCATATGCACCTGTACTGTGTACTCATAAGTCATTCCATGGTGGAATGACAGTTCCTGAGATAACTGCAGAGTGTTTTGAGCCTGACAATCAGATGGTTAAATGCAATCCTCGCAATGGAAAATACATGGCATGCTGCTTGCTCTATAGAGGGGATGTTGTACCCAAGGATGTGAATGCTTCTATTGAAATGCTCAAATCAAGGACTGGTATTCAGTTTGTTAAATGGAGCCCAACTGGATTCAAGGTATGTACAATTTCAATCATTCAGCTGTCCCTTGACCTAATTATAGAGAAACACATCATGTTTGTTTTGGTGTGGCAGTGGAACAGAATGTATTGTAGAGAGCAGTGATTTTAGCTGAACCACCTGCACTACATTAATGAGAAATGAAGAAAATCCTCAACCATAAGGTCAGCTGTTTGCCACTGAGATTGGCAGCTGTTATGATAAAAGAAGTGTTGGTGAACAACTACCCAGACAGAACCCAAATAGCATTAGATTTGTTCATATACACATGATTTGTTCTTTTTTGGTTTCCTAACTTTCTATGGGAACTTTATTGGATCCTGTACTCAGCCTTTTAATGTCTTCAATGACTTGGTGGAAGCAACCATGAAGTATTAACAACCAATCAACAAAGAGGGCTTGCATGTCACCATTGCTATCAATACGTGTGGAAAATAATAGCAATAGTTGAAAAGCAGCTTGCCAGAATATGTTTTTGATTGTGAAAAGACAGTGCAGCAGCTTTTCAAAATATATCGGCCTACCTACAACATTCAGGAGGACGATGGTTCAATCCTGTGTCTGGCCATCCTGATTTAGGTTTTCCGTGATTTCCCTAAATTGCTCCAGGCAAATGCCGGGATGGTTCCTTTGAAAGGGTATGGCTGACTTCCTTCCCCATTGTTCCTTAATCTGATGAGACCGATGATCTCACTGTCTGGTCTCCTCCCCCAAACAACCCAACCCCCACCCCCTACCTACAACAAGAAACTGTGAGATATTTCATGGCACTTAAAAATCAGTGAAGCATCTAAAGAACAGAACTTGTTTAATATCTTGAGGAAGACACTACTTTAATATTGTTGCTCAGTGTCCTGATCTATAGTAAAGGAGTTTATGTCACACAGAGTCGTCATGGAGACTTCTAGAGATTACCTCTAAGAGAAATGGGTGCATAAAAGGGTCAATGATATCCAACACATAATAAAAAGGTTACACGGTTACCTGGTAAAGAGGATTATTAATTCACATGATACTTGAAAGTTCTGAGTAGAATACAAATAATGGAAGAATTAAAGGTAGTTACTCATTTGTAGCTGAGTTATTTAGTAGGTGGTACACGTATAAACAAGATGGAATACATTGCTGGGCATTCGGATAATGTCCTTCCCCAGAGTTATTTAACATAAAACACACATAAATTTTTAATTACCTCCTGAAACAAATAAATAAGTAAAACTGTTTTGTCCAAAGGTATATGTCTGGAGTCTTGATACCCAAAGAAATACTCTCATCATAGTACATCATGATGGTAGAGGAGCCAAAACGAAATTGTGTGGACTATTGACAAAGTGGTGTATCTGTGTTAATGTATTGCTTGCTTTTGAAGGGGAATAAAGATGGAACAATCAATGAAAAGTTGGTAGAAGTGTACAACAACAATACACCATTGTATTAAACAATGGTTGGGTCGTGCAGGTGCTTCCCATGTGGCCACATAAGCCTGTATGATATACAACAAAGTGGCAGACAATCTCTTTGTGAAGAACTGAAAGTTTCAAAGGAAATGGAGGCCCTGGTGCGCTGCAGACCATTGTATCACAATTGGGTCAATAGTGGAGAAATTCAAAATCAGTCATGGATCACATTTCAACATCTTGCAGACGTTAAATAAAGTCAAAATTGCCAATCACTTGGTTCTGTGATTGAGCATACCCTAAAGTTCACTGAGGCAAGATAGTATCAGAAATTTTGCTGCTGAGTCAGGCAAATCCAGATAATGTTTTAGTCACCTAATCACCATGGATAGTGGGTAGCATCACTGCCTCTAGATCATGAGATCCTGGGTTCAATTCCTGGCCAGGTTAGTAATATTCTTTGCTTGATGGACAGGTGCTTGTGTTGTCTCAATAATTTCATTTCATCTTCATTGATACACAAATCATCAAAATGGCATCAAATAAAAGGGCTTGGACCAGGCAGCCAAACAACATCAGACAGGCTACAAAATGCCATATGATTATTTCATTTTTAGCATGGATGGGTCCAGCTGTATCACTATGACCCTAGAACAAAATAGCAAAGCAGTCAGTTGAAACACTTGGATTTACCACCACTAAAAGTGTTAAAGATCAGTAATCATGGAGAAAGGGACCACTGTGGTGTACTAACAGATTATGCTCATAACAAGCAAACCATCACAGGAGCATACTGCCAAAATATCCTGACAAGATAACTGGAGGATGTCAAGATGAAGTTTCTCAAGAAGCGTTCAGTGGGTGTTTCTGCTCCATGACAATGCCCAGAAGAATATAGAAGAATTACAGAAACCATGTTTGTGATTTTGTAGTGAGTTGTTTGAATGTGGGAGCTCTCTTATAGCTTTTGCCCGTCTGCATTCAGAAAAGAAGTTGGTGGTCAAATACATGGCACTACATAGCCGGAGCACATCAGAGAAAACAAGTCAGCAATCAGGAAATTCATAAAAGAAGGCAACTGTTACTACAGGGAACAAGTAAAGACTTGGCATTTAAGAAAATATCAGTTCCTTAAAATTAACACATAACAAGAAAAACACCTCACAGGAAGAGGCAGTTTGAGACATTGTTCTTTTCCAGATTGTGTGCCATGTGGTACCAACAAATTCCACAAAATGGCTTATCATCCCTAGAGTAATGGGCTAATCAAGCAGTGCCACCAGACCCTCAAAGCTGCACTGATGTCCTACTGGCTCCTGATCAGAAGCACCCTTCTGATGTCCTCACCATATGCACCTCTTTTGAAGATGACCTCAACTCCTTATTGGTTGAGCTTCTATATGGCGAGCAACTGGTCCTCCCCACTGAGTTTGTCATGAACTGCATCTGGCCACACTCCCCACCCTTCTTGAAGAGTCCACTCTCACCTCACTCATTTACATCTACATCTACATTTATACTCTGCAAGCCACCCAACGGTGTGTGGCGGAGGGCACTTTACGTGCCACTGTCATTACCTCCCTTTCCTGTTCCTGTCGTGCATGGTTCGCGGGAAGAACGACTGTCTGAAAGCCTCCATGCATGCTCTAATCTCTCTAATTTTACATTCGTGATCTCCTTGGGAGGTATAAGTAGGGGGAAGCAATATATTTGATACCTCATCCAGAAACGCACCCTCTCGAAACCTGGCGAGCAAGCTACACCGCGATGCAGAGCGCTCTCTTGCAGAGTCTGCCACTTGAGTTTGTTAAACATCTCCGTAACGCTATCACAGTTACCAAATAACCCTGTGACAAAACGCGCCGCTCTTCTTTGGATCTTCTCTATCTCCTCCGTCAACCCGACCTGGTACGGATCCCACACTGATTAGCAATACTCAAGTATAGGTCGAACGAGTGTTTTGTAAGCCACCTCCTTTGTTGATGGACTACATTTTCTAAGGACTCTCCCAACGAATCTCAACCTGGTACCCGCCTTACCAACAATTAATTTTATATGATCATTCCACTTCAAATCGTTCCGCACCCATACTCCCAGATATTTTACAGAAGTAACTGCCACCAGTGTTTGTTCCGCTATCATATAATCATACAATAAAGGATCCTTCTTTCTATGTATTCACAATACATTACATTTGTCTATGTTAAGGGTCAGTTGCCACTCCCTGCACCAAGTGCCTATCTGCTGCAGATCTTCCTGCATTTCGCTACAATTTTCTAATGCTGGAACTTCTCTGTATACTACAGCATCATCCGCGAAAAGCCGCATGGAACTTCCGACACTATCTACTAGGTCATTTATATATATTGTGAAAAGCAATGGTCCCATAACACTCCCCTGTGGCACGCCAGAGGTTACTTTAACGTCTGTAGACGTCTCTCCATTGATAACAACATGCTGTGTTCTGTTTGCTAAAAACTCTTCAATCCAAACTTTGTTTATCAGGCGACAGTGCGGAACTGTATCAAACGCCTTCCGGAAGTCAAGAAAAATAGCATCTACCTGGGAGCCTGTATCTAATATTTTCTGGGTCTCATAAACAAATAAAGCGAGTTGGGTCTCACACGATCGCTGTTTCCGGAATCCATGTTGATTCCTACATAGTAGATTCTGGGTTTCCAAAAATGACATGATACTCGAGCAAAAAACATGTTCTAAAATTCTACATCAGATCGACGTCAGAGATATAGGTCTATAGTTTTGCGCATCTGCTCGACGACCCTTCTTGAAGACTGGGACTACGTGTGCTCTTTTCCAATCATTTGGAACCTTCTGTTCCTCTAGAGACTTGCGGTACACGGCTGTTAGAAGGGGGGCAAGTTCTTTCGCGTACTCTGTGTAGAATCGAATTGATATCCCATCAGGTCCAGTGGACTTTCCTCTGTTGAGTGATTCCAGTTGCTTTTCTATTCCTTGGACACTTATTTTGAGGTCAGCCATTTTTTCGTTTGTGAGAGGATTTAGAGAAGGAACTGCAGTGCGGTCTTCCTCTGTGAAACAGCTTTGGAAAAACGTGTTTAGTATTTCAGCTTTACGCGTGTCATCCTTTGTTTCAATGCCATCATCATCCCGGAGTCTGATCTGTCAAGTCGGTACATAGAATTTTACTTTCGAATTCACTGAATGCTTCACGCATAGCCCTCCTTACGCTAACTTTGACATCGTTTAGCTTCTGTTTGTCTGAGAGGTTTTGGCTGCGTTTAAACTTGGAGTGAAGCTCTCTTTGCTTTCGCAGTAGTTTCCTAACTTTGTTGTTGTACCATGGTGGGTTTTTCCCGTCCCTCACAGTTTTACTGTCAATTCATATTGTCTCCGATGAGTGAAAGTTGTGAATTCTAAAACTCTAATGTTTGTATTAAACAATTCTTGATGTTGGCAATGTATAAGAAACTGATCATTATCTGAGTAAAGTAAATTGAACACTGTAAGAGAAGAAGCAATACCTTTTTTAATAAAATATATTTTTCTCCTTGAGTAAACATATAAAATAACTTAAAAGTAATTCTAGTAATTGGCAGTATAAATAATTTCCCACTAATTATAAACTGCAGTTAGTTTACTGACAAAGGCAGAAGTGACTACACCTGGCTGTTGATGTATAACTTGACTCATACCACATCCCAGACAACCTTCCTTCACATGCAGATTTTCAGAACACCATGTTTCAGTGAATGAAAAAAACCATTGGGTGTTTGTTTTGATTTTGCACTATAAAACTTCATATATGCTCATTGGTGGTTTGCTGGGTACGGGCTTGGCGACCCCGGGGTTCCTGAGCTGGGGACTGGTAAGCGCCGCCAGTCCCCTGTCACCGTAACCTCTAAGCATACTTCAACGACCACCGTGCGGCGCGGCGGTGGAATGTTGTGTGTCTCAGGAAATGGGGATCTTGGCTTGACCGCCCGGATCGCGAGGATGGAATAAACCTCTATAAAAAAACCTCAATCTCAAGGTGTGCTGCGCGCTGATGAGATGCATGGCTGTTGAGGTGGAACAGTCAATAGCGGGAAACCTCTGGGGAACCTGCCGCACCTCAGTTGTATAAGGCTTACCTAGGCACGCGGGGCTCTGTCTAGGTGGACTTCTAGTTCCCTAGCTGCTCGTGGGACCGAGATGGATCCTTCAAAATTCTCTTTTCTTCCTCCCAGCGGAAAGGGTGGGCCGCTGGAAGGTTCTAACACCCAGTCTCTTAAGAGGGTCCATGCAGTCAGTCCCCCTGACTCTGGCGCTTCTTTGAAAAGTCCAGTCTTAGGTAACAGAATGCATTCTGGTAATCCGAATGTGTTTCTCATTGCGAAACGGAAGGAGGGTAGTTTCGAGAAGGTTTCGCCCTTCTATATACAAAAGGGATTGGAGGGAATCTGTGGCTCCTTAAAATCGGTGAAACGCTTACGTAATGGGACCTTGCTAGTGGAAACTTCCACTTCCCAGCAAGCAACTAACGTCCAATCTGCTAAATGCCTTGGAGAGTATGCCATAGACACCGAACTGCACAGCACCTTGAACTATAGCAAAGGTGTTGTGACATGCCGGGATCTAGCTGATATTCCCAAGGAAGAACTGCAACGTGAGTGGGCTCCGGAAGGTATCGTTGATGTCCAACACATCATGAAGAGGGTTGATGGCACTCTTGTCAAATCCGACTCCTTTATTCTGACCTTCAGTAGCACAACACTTCCTGAACATGTTAAAGCTGGCTTCCTTCGCCTTAGTGTGAGGCCTTATTTCCCGGCCCCAATGCGCTGTTTCAAATGCCAGCGTTTTGGGCATACCACCTTAGGCTGTAAAGGCGAAGCGACTTGTGGAAACTGTGGTCAGGCTGCTCATGAAGGAGTTGGTTGCTCGTCTCCGGCTAAATGTATTAATTGCTCTGGGAACCACCCTGTTTGGAGTAGGGACTGTCGCATATTTTTAGAGGAACGCAAGGTCCAGGAAATAAAAACAACCAAGCGTATCCCCTATGGTGAGGCCAAGAAGATTTATAAGTCGATGCAACCTCCCACATTTGCTACATCTTTTGCTTCCCTGGTACAGAAGCCTACTCCAAAAGTCGATGCCTCAACGCAGACTGAGGTGGTGAGTGTTGGCACTAACACCTGTAGCTGTCAGTGCACTTGCAACGCAGCCAGTGTTCCAGAGCCAGTAGCCCCTACTCGAACGGCAGACAAAAGTACAGTGGCGGACTTGGTCCAGCCCCTCGCGCCTCCAACAGCTGAGGTTGTCCCCAAGCCCAGTGCGCCACTTACCACTCCCACATCCGCTCCCCCAAAGTCCACCAAGCCACAGAAAGCTACTGTGCAGCAGCAACAGCGGGTCAAATCCCGTGGTAAACCATCTGACCATGCGGATGTTGTTTTACGCGAGGCTTCATCTGACTCTTCCCCAGAGTTGATGGAGTACGATGTATGTGTGGGGCAATCATCTCGTCCCATGCCTGCCCCTCCACCTGCTGCGGTCTCCCCACCCCTTCGGAGAGACAGGATGAAGGTGCTACCCCCAACATAGATGGCTCCCATACTCCAGTGGAACTTGCAAGGGTTCAGGACGCATGTGGAGGAACTTCGTCTACTTTCTCAGGGTCGACCATTGTGTCTCTGTCTCCAGGAGACGTATTTCCATCCATCATACTCCCCTGAGATACGAGGCTATACACTCCACAAAAAGGACGACCTGCGTGGAGAGAGAGCTAGAGGAGGCGTAGGTATTTTCGTCAGGACGGACTACCATTCCTCGCCTCTCTCACTTATGACGACTCTACAGGCCGTCGCTGTGTCCGTGCACGTGCGTCATCCATTGACTGTATGTTCACTTTACTTGCCCCCACATGATGCTCTTGATGAAGCGGCCCTCACCGACCTTCTTACACAGCTCCCCCAGCCATTCATTATTTGTGGTGATTTTAATGCCCACAATGTGCTTTGGGGCTCTGCAATTACCTGCCCCAGGGGTAGAGCAATTGAGAGGCTTCTCCTGTCATCCTGTGCCTACTTGCTCAATGGAGGACAGAGTACTCATTTCTGCATGGCGACTGGGTCGTTCTCTGCCATTGATCTCTCACTTTGCTCTCCAGCTCTTGCCGCTAGTGCTCACTGGGAAGTGGTCGCTGACTTGCACGGCAGTGATCATTTCCCAATCTGGATTCACCTGCCAGATGGCGTGGGCCCCGACAGGAGACCACCACGATGGGTGCTCAGTGGAGCTGACTGGACACTTTATAGCCAGTTGGCCCAATTCGAACACTGTGCGAATGTTGAGGTGTGGGTGGATCATATTACCAAAACGGTCCACCATGCCGCTGTGGCATCCATTCCACAGTCCACAGGTCACCGGAAAAGGCCACCTGTGCCTTGGTGGAGTGACGAATGCCGCTCTGCAATCAGGACCAGGCGTGCGGCTCTGCGGCAGTTCAAGTGTCGGCCGACTGCTGAGAATCTTGCAGCCTTTCGGGTGGCGAGGGCGAGATGTCGCCGCATTATTCGTGAGAGCAAGAAGAGGTCGTGGCAAAAGTTCCTGAACACCGTTAATCGTTCCACCAAAAGTTCCATTGTGTGGGAGACCATTAGGAGAATTTCTGGCAGAGGAGGGAGGTGCCCCATAGCTGCTGTACTGAATAACGGCACTCTCCACACAGATCCGCGAGACATTGCCCAGACTATGGCAGCATATTTTGCGACAGTTACTGCCACAACCAGTCAGGATCCAGGTTTCCAGCGCCATAGAGCGGTTGCTGAGAGGTGTAGTCTGACCTTCAAGCCCACCTCTCATGAAGTTTACAACTGCCCTTTTTCTATGTGGGAGCTGGATTCTGCATTGTCTGGAGCTCGTGACACTTCCCCTGGTCACGACAGGATCCATTACAGTATGCTATGGCACCTCACAATGCGCAACAAAGAAATCCTCCTCGCACTTTTTAATGCCATTTGGGCGTCGGGTCACTTTCCTGACGCGTGGCGTGAGGCAGTTTTAATCCCTTTTTTAAAACCTGGGAAAGACCGCTCGAGCCCAAGTAGCTACCATAGTATTGCCCTCACTAATTGCATAGGGAAGACCTTGGAGCGGATGGTCAACCGCCGCCTTGTCTGGATGTTAGAATCCCGGCAACTACTTAGTCGCTTTCAGTGTGGGTTCAGGAGGTTTCGTTCCACCTTCGATAACCTTTCCCTCCTGGAGGCGGCTATCCAACAAGCTTTCCTACGCCGTCATCACCTTATAGGTGTATTTTTTGACATTGAGAAGGCCTACGATACCACTTGGCGGCGTCTCATCCTGGAGCAGCTTCACGAATGGGGTTTTCGTGGTTGTCTTCCTCTTTTTATTCAGTCTTTCCTCTCGCCACGATATTTTAGATACCGAATTGGTGATGTCCTGTCTGATCGCTTTGAGCAGGAGAATGGTGTCCCTCAGGGTAGCGTTTTAAGTGTGACTCTGTTTGCCATCGCTATTAATAGCATTACGTCCATGGTGAAAAGTCCTGTCCAGTGTTCTTTGTTTGTGGATGATTTCTCTTTGTTCTGCTCTTCTTCAAGCCTTGCAACGACAACTCGTCAGTTGCAACTTACGATTAGGCGTTTGGATGACTGGGCGCTGAAGAGTGGATTTAAGTTTTCCACCGAGAAGTCTGTATGTGTTCTTTTTAACCGTTCTCGTTCGATTTTCACCTTTCCTGAGTTGCGCTTGAGGGACACTATTCTTTCTTTTAAAGACACGGTGAGATTTCTGGGTCTCATTTTTGACTCGAGGCTCACGTGGTTACCTCATCTTAAAGACCTGAAACGGCGGTCGCTTCAGGCTTTAAGCATTTTAAAATGTCTTAGCCACAGTACATGGGGAGCTGACAGGACTTGTCTGCTCCAGTTTTACAGGGCGTTTGTGCAATCTCGGCTCGATTATGGGTGCACGGTGTATGGGTCTGCTAGGCCTTCGTACTTAAAGATTTTGGATGTTGTCCACCATGAAGGGCTGCGGTTGGCCACTGGGGCATTCCGAACTAGCCCCATACCAAGCCTCTGTGCAGAGGCTGGTGAACCGCCATTTCATATGCGGCGACAGCTACTTACGGTACGCCAGGCGTATAAAACTTTGTCCACACCGTACACACCTGCATACCATACCGTTGCTCAGCCTCCTCTGGCACGGTTATTTCATAACCGGCAACGTGCGACGCAACCCTATGGGATTCGCGCACAGGATTGCCTCGCTGCAATGTCTATGGCTGGTCTTCGTGTTTTACGTCGCGGTTGGAGCAGATCTCCACCTTGGCTCCTCCGGAGACCCAAACTTATTATAGATTTGACTCGTTTCAAGAAGGATGGCACGCCAGATTTTACATTCCAGTCACTTTTTTTTAACATTTTAGATGTGCATCCCGGTTTCACTGTCGTTTACACTGATGGCTCCAAACAGGAGAATTTCCTTGGCTGTTCTGTGGTGTTCCCTGACCATGTTACCCGGATTCGCCTCCCTGCTGAATATACCGTTTTCGCAGCGGGGCTCCACGCGATCCTGACGGCACTGGAGCAGATGCATCGAGTTCGGGGCGATCGCTTTCTTCTCTGCTCTGATTCTCTTAGTGCCTTACAATCGCTGCAGAACCTGTACCCGACTGAAGAGATGGTCCAGCTGATACATAGCCAACTGTACTTGCTCCAACAGCGGGGTCAAGAGGTATCCTTCTGCTGGGTGCCTGGTCATGTCGGCATCTGGGGCAATGAACAGGCTGATCGGGCTGCCAAGGAGGCCTGCAGAGAGCAGAATGTGGTCCAGTGTCCTATCCCCTTGCAGTCGGTCATCGCTGCACTCCACAGGAAGTGCATGGAGTTGTGGGAGGACGAATGGCTGGTGGTGACGGCCAATAAACTGCGGTCGGTAAAGTCAACCACTCGGCCGTGGCGTTCCTCCTGTCGGTTGCTCAGGCGGGAAGAGGTGGCCCTCACACGTCTTCGGATCAGGCACTGTCCTCTGATGCATAGCTATTTATTACGGCGGGAGGATCCTCCGTTTTGTGATGCTTGTGGTGTGCACATCTCTGTCCGCCACATTTTAACAGACTGCATTTTATACCGTGATGCAAGGGCAGAAGCACAAGTTGATGGTGATCTGCCCTGTGTTTTAGCTAATGATGAGACGTGTGTGTCTAGGGTTTTTAAGTTTTGTGATGTGTCTGGACTCTGGCCTAAACTTTTAGGCTGGAGGTTTTAGTGTATTGCAGAGTGGCTGACACCTCCCTTTTTTTCCTTGCGGTCAGCCGGCCCCTTCCATCTGCTACATTGTTTTAGCCCCCTCTCTCGTTTTCTTCCTGTGTTGTCCATGTTTTACTGCTGACGCCCTGCTTCATCCCATGCTTCGGTGTGGGTGAGCACATCTTTTCCGATGATTGTTTTTTTTTTTTTTTTTTTTTTTTTTTTTCCCCCCCCCCCTTGACACCCGTCTCACTATGATACTGAACGGGCGCTGAAGACCTTGTTGTCGTGCGCCCACAAAACCCCTCTACTACTACTACTACATTGGTGGTACCTCATCGTGAGTATGTTCAGATACCAGCAGTATGAAGCCTCAAACAGCAGACACTCTGTAGGATGTATCACAATCAAGTATAAGAGTATTCCAAAAAAGTCTAACTCTGTACCACATGTTTAAATGGTATACATTAACAAAACACAAGCATATTGTAGAAACATAATCTTCACAAACTATCACTGTTGTCTGGTCTTGAATATATTAATCGGCTACTTCAACAAGGCTATGACTTTCTAAAATCATGCTTGAAATGCAGTCAATTCTGTCTGACATTTTGCCCATTGCATCTAGAATAGCTTTTCATTGCATCCAATCTCAGCAGTATCCTTGTTGAAACCTGTACTACTTCTGCACCCATTTCCCTATCCCATGCCTCCTACCTCTGTGACCACCTCAACTTAAGACTTGCCCTAAGCACCATCCTGCCACCACCTATGCCAGCCCTGTAACTGGCAAAGCATATACTATCAAAGGGAGAGCAACATGTGAAATGACACGTTTCATGTACAAACTGTTATGTGAACACTGTTTGGCCTGTTACATTGGCTTGACCGTGACCAAGTTATCAGATAGGATGAATGGGCATAGGCAGAGGCAACACACAATATCCTGTTGCAGAGCAAGCTCATGAAAGTCATGAACTCAATGCCTGTTTCACCACAGGTGCCATCTGGATTCTTTCCTCAGACACCAATTCCTCAGAGCTCTGCAGATAGGAAATTGTGTAATGATGTGCTTGGTTCTCACCACCCACCTGGCCTTACTTTACTTTTATTTCTTTGGTCTCAACATACATTCTCTGTAACTATTTCTTTCTTCACTCCCTTTTAGTTTTCTTTTATTTTCTGACCTGTGTATTTTTCCCCAACCCTCACCTCTACCACATACAATTCACTTAGTTTTGCACTTTTACTAGCTGTTGCAAAATGTTTTGTCAATAATCTCTTCCACCTTTAAGCTCTCAGTTTTTCTAGTCTTGTCTGGTTCCATCCCCAAAAATTGGTGTTCCTTTCTCATCCCATGCAGGAAGTCTCCCCTAACCTGGTGTTCTGGGTGACTTTTTCAAATTCTCCCCATTACCAGTCCCTTTCCTTCACCCCTTTTCCTTCCTCTTCAGTCCTTCTTCCAGAAGAAGGAGCCACTGGCTCTGAAAGCTCACAGATTTCAGTTCCTTTGTAAGTAGGTTCTCCTGCCACCACTGGTGACTAGATTTTCTATCTGTCAAATTACATTAAACTATCACTATGTTATTTATACTAAATATAATCATATAAATTTAAAAAAGTTATTAGTTTGAAAACTGTTTTTGTCTTATCAGTTATCCTAGTAGCTGATGTTTATTTCCTATTTTTAGCTTATTATTTACTTGATAATACTGATATTTTCAAAAGAAAATAGTTACCTGTCAGTAAGTTTGAATTACCAGATAATGTTTACAGTAACTGACTTCTCAAAAAGCTTTACAGTAAATATTGCTGCTTGCTATATAGCTAACAGGAGTTTTCAATCCTTAATCCTAGATACTCAGATACACTAATGGCCATTAAAATTGCTACACCAAGAAGAAATGCAGATGATATATTATACTAAAACTGACATGTGATTACATTTTCATGCAATTTGGGTGCATAGATCCTGAGAAATCAGTACCCAGAACAACCACCTCTGGCCATAATAACAGCCTTGATACGACTGGGCATTGAGTCAAACAGAGCTTGGATGGCATGTACAGGTACAGCTGCCCAAGCAGCTTCAACACGATACCACAGTTCATCAAGAGTAGTGACTGGCATATTGTAACAAGCCAGTTGCTCGGCCACCATTGACCAGACGTTTTCAATTGGTGAGAGATCTGGAGAATGTGCTGGCCAGAGCAGCAGTCGAACATTTTCTGTATCCAGAAAGGCCCATACAGAACCTGCAACATGCAGTTGTGCATGATCCTGCTGAAAGGTAGGGTTTTGCAGGGATCGAATGAAGGGTAGAGCCACAGGTCATAACACATCTGAAATGTAACGTCCACTGTTCAAAGTGCCGTCAATGCGAACAAGAGGTGACCAAGACGTGTCACCAATGGCATCCCATACCATCACACCGGGTGATACGCCAGTATGGTGATGACGAATATACACTTCCAATGTGCGTTCACCACAATGTCGCCAAACACGGATGCGACCATCATGATGCTGTAAACAGAACCTGGATTCATCCGAAAAAAAATGACGTTTTGCCATTCATGCACCCAGATTCATCACTGAGTACACCAATGCCGGCGCTCCTGTCTGTGATCCAGCGCGAAGGGTAACTGCAGCCATGGTCTCTGAGCTGATAGTCCATGCTGCTGTAAACATCATTGGACTGTTCATGCAGATAGTTGTTGTCTTGCAAACGTCCCCATCTGTTGACTCAGGGATCGAAACGTGGCTGCATGATCCATTACCTCCATGTGGATAAAATGCCTGCCATGTCAACTGCTAGTGATACAAGGCCACTGGGATCCAGCACGGGGTTCCGTATTATCCTCCTGAACCCACCGACTCTATATTGTGCTAACAGTCATTGGATCTCGACCAACGCAAGCAGCAATGTCACAATACGATAAACTGCAATCGTGATAGGTTACAATCCGACCTTTATCAAAGTCGAAAACGTGATGGTATGCATTTCTCCTCCTTACACGAGGCATCACAACAACATTTCACCAGGCAATGCCGGTCAACTGCTGTTTGTGTATGAGAAATCGGTTGGTAACTTTCCTCATGTCAGCATGTTGTAGGTGTCGCCACTGGCACCAACCTCTTGTGAATGCTCTGAAAAGCTAATCATTTGCATATCACAGCATCTTGTTCCTGTCAGTTAAATTTCGCATCTGTAGCACTTCATCTTCGTGGTGTAGCAATTTTAATGGCCAGTAGTGTAATTTGTAGGAAGTGTAGCTTAAGGGTATGTTTTTAGTTTCCTTTTGAACTGATTGGGAAACACAGTATCTTGCTTTATGCTAGGTGGGATCTTGTTGAATATCTTTCCACTATGGTACATGACTCCTATCTGAACCCTAGACATGAAAATTTATTTTTGCGCATTGTACTGGGTTTGTGTAGATCACAGTTCAGTCAAAAGAGATTTTTGTTACCAGGCATAAAAAATACTAAGGACTAAGTAGGCTGGGAAGTGAGAGAGAGTTCCATATCCTTAAAGAGACTTATGCCGGATGAGTGGCTGTTTCACACAATTTTCCTACTACTCACATCTGCAGAATGAATACTTTATTTCTTTATTTATTTTACACAAGTACCTTGGGAGTATAGGAGACCACTCATCAAAAAACAAAAGCATTAAATCAGGGGAGAGAGGTGGAAGACAAGAAGAGAGTTTAGGGTTGGCAGCTAATAGCTTGGAGGGTGGCAGGTAGTTTTCTTGCTAGGACTCTGGGAGGGTTGGGTGGAAGGTGCACAGGCTAGGCATAAGATGTGCAGGTGTCAGATCAACTGGTGCACAATGAAGGTGAATGGAAACATGAACTGGGAGGAGATGACAGGACGGAGGAAGAGGAAACTGTTGGATGGAGGGGGTGGAGGCAGTTGGTTAATGGAGATTGAAGTCAGGAGGGTTAACAGAGCAAAGAATTTATTGCAAAGATATCTCCCATCTATGTACTTAGGAAAGCTGGTGATGAAGGGCACTATCCAGATGCGAAGCAGCCATTGAAATCGAGCTTGTTGATCTCAGCTGCATGTTGTGCCACTGGGTGATCAACATTGTTTTTGGTCACAGTTTGATGATGCCCATTCTTTCCTATGGACCCTGTTTGGGTATCATACTAACATAAAAAGCTGTGCAGTGATTACACCAGAGTTGGTGTATGAAGTGGCTGCTTTCACAGGTGACCCTTTATCTGATGGGACAGGACAAGCCTGTGACAGGACTGAAGTAGGAATTTCTTGGTGGATTGATTGGGCATTCTTGAACCTGGGTCTTCCACAGGGATATGGTTCCTATGGCAAGGGGTTGGGAGTGTGGGTGGTTCGAGGATTAACATGGTGTTATGTAGGTTGTGTGAGCAACAGAACACCAGTTTAGGATGGTTGTAAAGGAATTTCAGTAGAAGTTTTTCTCATTTCAGGGCATGATGATAGATAATCAAATCCCTGGCGAAGGATATGGTTCAGTTGTTCCAGTCCAGGGTGATACTGGGTGATGAGAGGTGGATTCCTTCATAGCTGATTTGTGGGAGTGGTGGGAGAATTAGGGGTGAGTGAGGATATTGCATGGAAAATCTCTCTGTGGACATGAAAGGGAAGCAATGGTTGTGAAGGGAGTGAGACATGGTTGTAGCCTATTCCCGATGTTATTCAGTCTGTATATTGAGCAAGCAGTAAAGGAAACAAAAGAAAAATTCGGAGTAGGTATTAAAATACATGGAGAAGAAATAAAAACTGTGAGGTTCGTCAATGACATTGTAATTCTGTCAGAGACAGCAAAGGACCTGGAAGAGCAATTGAATGGAATTGACAGTGCCTTGAAAGGAGGATATAAGATGAACATCAACAAAAGCAAAATGAGGAAAATGGAATGTAGTCGAATTAAGTCAGGCAATGCTGAGGGAATTAGGTTAGGAAATGAGGCACTTAAAGTAGTAAAGGAGTTTTGCTATTTTGGGGGCAAAATAACTGATGATGGTTGAAGTAGAGAGGATACAAAATGTACACTGGCAATGGCAAGGAAAGCGTTTCTGAAGAAGAGAAATTTGTTAACATTGAGTATAGATTTAAGTGTTAGGAAGTCGTTTCTGAAAGTATTTGTATGGAGTGTAGCCATGTATGGAAGTGAAACTTGGACGATAAATAGTTTGGACAAGAAGAGAATAGATGCTTTTGAAATGTCGTGCTACAGAAGAACGATTAAGATTAGATGGGTAGAACACATAAGTAATGAGGAGGTATTGAACAGAATTGAAGAGAAGAGAAATTTGTGGCACAACTTGAGTAGAAGAAGGAATCAGTTGGTAGGACATGTTTTGAGGCATCAAGGGATCACCAATTTAGTATTGGAGGGCAGTGTAGAGGGCAAAAATCTTGGAGGGAGACCAAGAAATGAATACACTAAGCAGATTCAGCAGGATGTAGGTTGCAGTAGGTACTAGGAGATGGAGAAGCTTGCACAGGATAGAGTAGCATGGAGAGCTGCATCAAACCAGTCTCTGGACTAAGACCACAACAGCAACCTCTCCCTCAAAGGAGTAGTTGGGTTTGGCTGAAGGATGTTGGAAGGAGTAGTGTTTGATACCAGAAAGGCCATGAGCATGAGGGATGTTGGTGTATAAAAGGTGGTATTAACAGTGACAAGTGTGGATCCAGGAGTTAAAGAGGTGGGTATGGTGAAGAGTTGGTGAAGGACGTGGTTAGTATCTTAGATGCGAGAGGCTAGGTTTCAGGCAATTGCTTCAAGCTGTTGGTCAACAAGATCAGAAATTCTTTCAGTAGGAACACAATAACCAGCTACAATGGGGCTCCAGGATAGGTGGTTTTATGGATTTTGGGGAGCATGTAAAAGGTGGGTGTGTGGGGTGTCATTAGGGCAGGGAGGGAAGTGGACTCAGGGGAGAGGTTCTGGGATGAGCCTAAGCATTTCAGAAGGGGTTGGAGGTTATGTTGGACTTCTGGGGCAGGATCACTATGGCAGAGCTTGTCCATGGAGGAGTCAGACAGTTGACAGAAGCCTTCTGACAGTATTCACCGTAGTTGCTGTGGTTCATCAAGACAGCAGTGGAGCCTTTGTCTGCAGGGAGGATGATTAGGTCAGTAGTATCAAAAGTACAATCATATGGGTTATGAAGTGAAATATGTGAGTGGATTGGGATTCTTTGGTAGGGAGAATGCGGCATACTGTCTTTGATGGAGAATCATTGTCAGATGTATAAGTAAATTCAGATGTGCCCCATAGAAGTGCACTAGGACCCTTGCTGTTCATTTTATCTATTAATGACTTTGCAGATAATATTAAGAGTAACCTCAGACTTTTTGCAGATGATGAGTTATCTACAATGAAGTATTGTCTGAAAGAAGTTGCATAAATATTCAATCAGAACTTGATAAGACTTCTAAGTAGTAGAAAGATTGGTAAATTGTTTTAAATGTTCATAAATGTAAAATTGTGCATTTTATAAGATGAAAAAATGTAGTATCCTATGATAAAAAAAACTACTCACCAAGTGGCAGCAGGAGAACACACATATAAAAAAAACATTTTAGGTATGCAAGCCTTCAGAGCCAGTGGCAGAAGGATTGAAGGGTAAAGAAGAGGGGTACAGGAAAAGCACTGGAAAGGTTTAGAAAAAGGGACAGGGTTTGTAAATGTCAATCAGTACCCTGGGTCAGGAAAGACTTACCAGACGGATGGAGAAGGGAAGACTGATTGTTGGGGACTGCACCAGATTATTTTCATTGTTATAGTATCCTAAGACATTTTCAACTACTCACAGTTGTAATCAGACAACCCATACAAATACCTAGGTGTAGCTCTCTGTAGAGAAATGAAATGAAATGATCACATAGGCTCAGTCATGTGTAAAGCAGCTGCTACACTTTGGTTTGTGAGTAGAACACTGATGAAATACAGACAGTTTACATCAGAGATTGCTTATAAATCATTCACATGACCCATTCTAGAATATTACACATGTGTGTGGAACCCATATCACATAGGATTAACAGAAGATATTGAACATATAGAGAGAATGGCAGCATGAATGATCAGGTTTGTTTGACACATGGGAGAGTGTCACAGAGATGCTGAAGAAACTGGATTGATAGACTCTTGAAGATACATGTAAACTATCCTGAGAAAGCCTGCTAACAACGTTTCAAAAACCAGCTTTAAATGATAAGTCTAGGAATATACTACAACCCCCTTGTATCGCTCCCTTAGGGAATGTGAAGACAAGATTAGATTAATTAAAGGATGGATGAGGCATTTAAACAATCATTCTTCCTGTGCTCCACATGTGAATGGAAGTGGAAGAAACCATAATAATTGGTGCAATGGGATGCAAAATCTGCCATGTACTTCACAGTGGTTTCCATAGTATAGATGTAGACGTATCTAAAATTAGGTTACATTAAAAGCAGATTTTTTTTTATAGCAGTAGCAGTAGGTACTACTTGTTAGGAATCAGATGTTATGTATGTGGTCATGAAATAAGAAGCAAAATAAGTTTACTAAAATGGTTAAAACAAAATTAATGTGGTGAAACTGGTGAAGGTGAAAGTTATATTGCAAAATTTTGAATAAAGATAGTGGTAGTGCTGAAAGTGCTGTGGAAAAAACATGCTCTATTGGAAAGTTCAGCATGTACTTCTGAAAGCTCTGCAATAAATTATGTAATGGGTTCATTCAATGGCACCACTCCTTTACCACACTGTTGGACCTCAGATCAGTGGAATTCTTCTAGTGCTGAGAATCCATTTATGAAGATAACAGGATGTAAGATATGTTCAGAAACAAATTTTATTCCTAACAAGCCTGAGGGACTTCAATTTTGCTCTAATGGGTGCAGGGAAAAATAAATTGCTATGGAAGTGATAAAAAAGCTCAACAACAAAGTTTGAGGAAAAAATTCATGAACATAAATTAAGTAAATTGAATGTAAATTAAGTCAGTCATACATAAATGCATCAGAAATAGTAGAACCAAGCAAAAATCAATATTTAGAACGAGGAGTTGTACCAACACAATAAGACGAAGTTGAAATTACTAATCATAATTTAAGAACAGCTTACAAAACTGCAAAATATCGGTGTCCTTATATGACATGCCAGTTGATATAGATCTCCAATCTCTTAATGGGCTCAGTATGGGAGGAACCCTTCAAACACATTCCTCTTGCACTAATATCTTATCTCATATCACTAAAAGTATGTGTGAAACACCAAATAAAAGGTAGACACCAGTATTTAATTTTATTCATTTAGTCCTGTAGATTACATATTATACAGCCAGTGAACGAGTAATATAGGACAAGTCAATTGACGCAATTACAGTAGTACATGAACATTTATACATCACATTGCACAGACCCAACTACTCCTTTGAGGGAGAGGTTGCTGTTGTGGTCTTCAGTCCAGAGACTGGTTTTGATGCAGCTCTCCATGCTACTCCTGCTGAATCCTATTTAACGAGAACAATTACTTGCATGCAGTATTAAAGCCTGCATTATGCTAAAAACATTTTAAGTGATTGTTTAAAATAGTAGGAAAAGTGACAGTGCATATTTTTATGCCACTGACATATATAAGCAAGTAAATTTTCTTCATGGTCATGGTTTGAATTGAATACAAATTTTCATCATATAGATATGTTGAGTCATGCACAACAAGAAGACTGCTAAAATGTGACACACTCACACACACATGGAAGCACAACTCTCACACATATGACCACAGTCTCTTGCTGCTAAGGCACTGAGTGTGAATTGTCCTTGCATCTAGAGTTCTCTCTCCCTCTCTCTCTCTCTCTCTCTCTCTCTCTCTCTCTCTCTCTCTCTCTCTCTCTCTCTCTCTCTGTTGTGTGTGTGTGTGTGTGTGTGCGTACGTGTGTGGGTGAGTGTGTGTGTGTGTATGTCTACTGTAGAAGAAGGCCTTTCTGCTGAAAGTCTTTTTGTTGTGCCTGTCTGTGACTCAATATCTCCTGTAAACGACGAGTAACAGTCTGTCCTTTTCATAATAGTGTCATTATTCCATCCTGGATTTTCCATTGTTTGAATATTTAAAAGAATGTCTTACAAGTTTTCCATGTGATGGTGGTGTAGCAATGATAGGCAGAAATAGGGGCACAGGGAAAACTTAAAAAATTATTTCTCTTTGTCATAATCTGGCATTTCTCCAACCACAGACAGAGCTAGCTGGTAAGATTCCATCAGGGAAGTCCATGAAACAAATTACTTTCACGTATTTGTGGAAAAAAGCTGTATGTTCTATACAGTCACTCTCCTAAGAATCAAAGAGAGCTAACACCTATGCAAAAGCTATGGGACAACAAATGTTACATATTGGTAAAATTTTCACTATTTGGTGGCTTTCATTAACTAAAAGAACTCTGCAACTTACATGGAAAAATTCTGAAAGTTTATTATCCCAATTTGACATGACTAAGAATGATGTTATAAAAAATCAGAAAGAAAGAGCCAAATATTCTGCTTTACAAAAATACTGGGTAACAATTATTGAACTATATGAAAAAGAACATAAATTAGTTACAAACTACACACACTTTATTCAGCATGTGTATGTCACTACAGACATTCTGATTTAGGTTATGACATTTTTGGTATGCCTGCCATCATTGTGGATGATGTGCTGCAGACAAATAGCAAAATTCTGCATCACCCACTGAAGTCTCGGAATATCGGTGCTGTTGATGACCTCCTGAATGGTTGTTTCCAGCTCAAAAATGGTTTTGGGATTGTTGCTGTACACCTTGTCTGTAATATAGCCTCCATAATGGAGTTGAATGGCAGCCAATCAAGGCTCATGCCAGTGGCCTCTGGGTACCCCAGAGCCAGGTTGTGGCTCCCAGTGTGCTTCTCCAGGACATCAAACACTCTTCTGCTTCAATAGGTCTTGCATGAACCACATCTTGTTGAAATCAGGGTCACTTTGGATAATGGGGATGAAATCATCTTCCAAAGCCTTCACTTACCATTCAGTAGTCACCATGCCATCAAGGAATATTGCACTGATTATTCTGTGACTAGACATAGCACACCACACAGTCTCCAGTTGAGAGTTAAGAGACTTCTCGATCATGAAATGTGAATTCTCAGTCCCCCAAATGTGCCAATTTTGCTTATTGATGAACCCATCCAAATGAAAGTGGGCTTTGTTGCTAAACCAAACTATTCTAATATTCATCATGCCCTGTGGCCAACTGTGCATTTTGAACATCCTAACATAAACTGTTGAGAAGATATGACAATTTTATTTCATATAGTTCAATAATTGTCACCCCGTATTTTGGAACTGCAAAGTTTGTGAAAAATTTAGGGATAATATTGGAAACATTGATAGAATTAATTGATCTTTCATATGATCTTCAAAAAGGGGAAATGACACTGCCAACTGCAGATAACTGATAAAAAGAGCTGTTAGAGTATTTCAGTCATTGCAGCAAAAGCCTGGCCTTTATGTCAAAGTAGCTAACAGTGTGACCAAATTAAGTAAATTCAAATCTGTTTCTTCATTAATATCCAATAACATAAAAATCATTCATGCAGGTAGTTTTACAGGAGTCGTTTTGCCAATTTAGAATCAAGATTGTTAACTACTTAGTCTTCTTACAGTGAAATGAATCAAGATTTACAAAATAGTAGTAGCTACAATTATCTCCTCTGTCTCCTAACAATGTTAAGCACATATGAATGGCCAAAGAAGCTGGATAGAATGCATGGAGGAGAAATTGCAGTCCATCTCTCCTAACAATTTATAATGTCAGATAACAAGAAAATTATAAGAGCTTTCAGGGAGCACAATGAATATAAAAATATTGAACGGAAGCCTCATGATCTACTACCACTGCTATATCGATAGCTGAGTGCAAATGCTCATTTAGCTCCATAAAGATGACTGAAACCCCCTTAAGAAACGCCCATTTAGTGAATCATGTGTGTGATTTGACATTCATCATTTTAACTGGGTCTCCTCTTTCTGAACTTGACCACTTGCATATGTGAAATCCTGGTTGGAAACTGGAACACAATCAGCAGAGGAAGTCTCCAGTTGTAAAAGAAAAATTACTCCAAACTTGTTAAATTAACTTAATTATGTCATGTACTGGAAAATTTGATTCGTTCCACATCATTACGAAATATCGTATTCATGATCCATGGAACTAGTATTAATCTAATCTAATTTATCCTCTTCCTCAGTCTTATCACCCCCTCCAAATTCACATCTCAATGTCACCTCCATCGTGTGCTGCCCCCCCCATATTCCATCCAGTAAATCAGATGCCTTCCTTCAAGATGCTAGCTAACCATGCCAACACCTCTTGCTGCCTCTCACCTCACTGGGCCCACCCTTCCCCATATGACCTCCCTCCGCCCCATCCCGTTCCACCTGCCAAACTGCAATCCTGGAATTGCGCAAATGCATCCAGATGGCACAGTGTGGCAGCACAAGAGTGTGTATGTGTGTGTGTGTGTGTGTGTGTGTGTGTGTGTGTGTGTACGCGCGCGCGCGCGCGCGCGCGCGCACATGTGAGTGAAGCAAAATAATATAAAGTGAGGATGTTGATTCTATTGTAACTTCTTATCCAACTGGGCCCACTGGGTGTTTCATTTACTGTGTGAATATTACCGTCTATTTATGGTGCTAGCAGCTTTAATTTTGCTTGCTTGAAATTGCACAAATAAGTCTTCATGAGATTAAGACTTAAAACTGTTAGCTGTGAACCACTTGTAGACCTGTTCAGCTGACATCTTAGTTGTTAGCAATGTTGATTAGAATGCTTGTATCATCAGCAAGCATTATAGTTTTTGAATTCTCCTATAAATTCATTGGAAGATCATTATGTAAGCAGTTATGGAGTAGGGTACAGAAGCAAACCTTGTGCATGTTATGTTTCCCCAGTCTGAGATTAGTTTCATACCTGTGATACAGTTTGTCTATGAGAACCTGAGTTTTTTGTGAAGGCAAGATCCCATTAATGCCACAACATTTAAGTTTTCCTTGTAGAAATCTGTGATCCATACAACCAGGCATTTGGCTTCTTTAACTTTACTAGGACTTTATTTTTAATGTCTTGTATTGCTTTCTCTGTAGAGAATCTTTCATGAAATCCAAATGGAGAGGCAGCTGACATGCTTTGATCTGATAAATGGGTCAGTATTCTGTTGTAGGCCACTTTCTTAAACACTTTTAAGAAGACACAAAAGAGAGAGATAAGTTCGTAGTTAGAGGGGTTTGCTTGTCTCCAGTTGTAGAGACAGATATTACATAGCATATTTACATGTGTCAGTAATTGATTAAAACTAATGCTCAAGGATAATCCTATAAAATTAGCACAAGATTTTAATATTTAGCTAGAAACACCTTCACAGCAAGCAGAATTAAAATGTTTTACTGGCCTGATTGATTTTGCACTCTCTTTAGGTCTCCCATTTTTTTAAATTAACGTCCACTGATGGTAGGCACATGTGCTGAATGTGTGTAAGAACCTACTTGAAAATAAGTCCTTGGTGGTTACAACAGCCTCTCCTCTTGAGGTGAGAGGTAAACCATCAAGAAACTACTGTACACTTTTGTCCATCTGGAAGCAGAATGCTTCTTGTAATCTTACCCTCCCACACATCACTATTAAAATTCTCTTATTGTCTCCATTAGTTTTAAAGGTTTCAAGAGGCGTAAGATATACAAAAGAAAAACCTTTTACTTATCTTCATTATATCATTGTTGTTGAATCGAAGTCTTGTATCTAAGATACATTCTTGAGGCAGTAATTTTTATAATGTTGTGGGTTCCTGTTGAACTGAATAACTGATGGAGGTTTGCCTGTTGCTATGAATATTTTTTTGTTTTATCCCATTCATTTACATCACACTGACTTTACAATTCCAGTTCAGAACATGAATTCACATTGTTGTTGACAAGATTAGAAATTTGTCTACTTTCATCAGAGGCAAGCCCACTATACCTAACATTCTGCCGAACTCACAATATTCCAAAGAGTTTACAAAGCAAAAGAGTTTACAAACTTTGTTGGCCAAAGAACAATCATCGCTAAAATGTATCATTATTTTATAAATGAATTCAGAAATAAATTTAATAGTTAGCATTAGATTGTGCAATTAATAATATGAATTTTAAGTATGCCAGAAATTTCGTAATTTCAAATATTTTTAAAAGAAGTGTAAGTTTAACCATTAGTACTTATCAGTTGAAACAAATTAATTTCTTTTTATTCATTTTAGTCTGAAATATCATCCACCGTGTACAAAATCATATGAAGTTCATTCAGTTAGGCTGTTGATATAATGTTCACCTATCCAAGAACCGATAGTATACATGGTATCAGTTAGTTTCTATAAAAAAAATAATGTTAGAGGAGGGTGTCCCTTTACAATATCTCCCTCACAAAATTTGGAAACAGGATGTTTATAATATTTTGTGACAGACTATAAAGTTTGCCAAACAGTGTACAAAATGATGCCCAGGATAGCAGGTAGATATATAGGAGTATCTGATACATAACATATTACAGAAAACACAAGAAAAATATCTACTATAAAAGCCATAATCTATACATATATCAGGATACGGTATTCAGATTTTCAGATCTGTGAAACATACCATCACAAAACAAATAATACAAAGTCATAATTACAACATTACACCACTATACTATAGAAATAATTACAGAGACAATGTAAATTACTATAATTATATATTGCACACTAACATCCATACAATAAAATCTTCAACATTTTCAAACGGGAAGAGCAAAAACATTTCAGAGCCTAAGTGTACAACGAGTGAGCCAACTCGAAAAACTCACAATGGGTATAGACTAGAAGAATATACTCAATCATGAGCAGGAATCAATCATCCATATAAACCATAGTATTTACAGATATGCTGACTCATGAAAGAACAAACTAATGGAAAAATATTAGGGCCTGAGTTTACGATGTGGCGAACAACCAGCAAAAAATCTTTGGACACAACAAAATCAATAAAGTTTATAATCATATCAATAAGTCCAGTTATAAGCAAAGAGTAATTGTAAGAAACATCTAGCCTGAATCAATGGTTGTACACTCTCCCTGAGTACACACACACAGTCATGATGACCAGGGGTTCCCAAAACAGAGCTAAGCAAGAGTCTGTCCACAACTCAAGTTCCAATCAGATACAATATTGCAATACTCAGGATAAATTCAGGTAAACATAGTCATAAATAGCTTTGAATGATGAATCAATCCAGTAACTTGAGGACCAAAATCAGTGTATGAAAGCACAAATGTATACATTTTGTTTTATTGTCTACACTATTAAATGACTTACACACTACTTACTACATCTACATCTACATTTATACTCCGCAAGGCACCCAACGGTGTGTGGCAGAGGGCACTTTACGTGCCACTGTCATTACCTCCCTTTCCTGTTCCAGTCGCGTCTGGTTCGCGGGAAGAACGACTGTCTGAAAGCCTCCGTGCGCGCTCTAATCTCTCTAATTTTACATTCGTGATCTCCTCGGGAGGTATAAGTAGGGGGAAGCAATATATTCGATACCTCATCCAGAAACGCACCCTCTCGAAACCTGGCGAGCGAGCTACACCGCGATGCAGAGCGCCTCTCTTGCAGAGTCTGCCACTTGAGTTTATTAAACTTCTCCGTAACGCTATCACGGTTACCAAATAACCCTGTGACGAAACGCGCCGCTCTTCTTTGGATCTTCTCTATCTCCTCCGTCAGACCGATCTGGTACGGATCCCACACTGATGAGCAATACTCAAGTATAGGTCGAACGAGTGTTTTGTAAGCCACCTCCTTTGTTGATGGACTACATTTTCTAAGCACTCTCCCAATGTATCTCAACCTGGTACCCGCCTTACCAACAATTAATTTTATATGATCATTCCACTTCAAATCGTTCCGCACGCATACTCCCAGATATTTTACAGAAGTAACTGCTACCAGTGTCTGTTCCGCTATCATATAATCATACAATAAAGGATCCTTCTTTCTATGTATTCGCAATTCATTACAGTTGTCTATGTTAAGGGTCAGTTGCCACTCCCTGCACCAAGTGCCTATCCACTGCAGATCTTCCTGCATTTCGCTACAATTTTCTAATGCTGCAACTTCTCTGTATACTACAGCATCATCCGCGAAAAGCCGCATGGAACTTCCGACACTATCTACTAGGTCATTTATATATATTGTGAAAAGCAATGGTCCCATAACACTCCCTTGTGGCACGCCAGCGGTTACTTTAACGTCTGTAGACGTCTCTCCATTGATAACAACATGCTGTGTTCTGTTTGCTAAAAACTCTTCAATCCAGCCACACAGCTGGTCTGATATTCCGTAGGCTCTTACTTTGTTTATCAGGCGACAGTGCGGAACTGTATCGAATGCCTTCCGGAAGTCAAGAAAAATAGCATCTACCTGGGAGCCTGTATCTAATATTTTCTGGGTCTCATGAACAAATAAAGCGAGTTGGGTCTCACACGATAGCTGTTTCTGGAATCCATGTTGATTCCTACATAGTAGATTCTGGGTTTCCAAAAACGACATGATACTCGAGCAAAAAACATGTTCTAAAATTCTACAACAGATCGACGTCAGAGACATAGGTCTATAGTTTTGCGCATCTGCTCGACGACCCTTCTTGAAGACTGGGACTATCTGTGCTCTTTTCCAATCATTTGGAACCCTCCGTTCCTGCAGAGACTTGCGGTACACGGCTGTTAGAAGGGGGGCAAGTTCTTTCGCGTACTCTGTGTAGAATCGAATTGGTATCCCGTCAGGTCCAGTGGACTTTCCTCTATTGAGTGATTCCAGTTGCTTTTCTATTCCTTGGACACTTATTTCGATGTCAGCCATTTTTTCGTTCGTGCGAGGATTTAGTGAAGGAACTGCAGTGCGGTCTTCCTCTGTGAAACAGCTTTGGAAAAAGGTGTTTAGTATTTCAGCTTTATGCGTGTCATCCTCTGTTTCAATGCCATCATCATCCCGTAGTGTCTGGATATGCTGTTTCGAGCCACTTACTGATTTAACGTAAGACCAGAACTTCCTAGGATTTTCTGTCAAGTCGGTACATAGAATTTTACTTTCGAATTCACTGAACGCTTCACGCATAGCCCTCCTTACGCTAACTTTGACATCGTTTAGCTTCTGTTTGTCTGAGAGGTTTTGGCTGCGTTTAAACTTGGAGTGGAGCTCTCTTTGCTTTCGCAGTAGTTTCCTAACTTTGTTGTTGTACACGGTGGGTTTTTCCCGTCCCTCACAGTTTTACTCGGTACGTACCTGTCTAAAATGCATTTTACGATTGCCTTGAACTTTTTCCATAAACACTCAACATTGTCAGTGTCGGAACAGAAATTTTCGTTTTGATCTGTTAGGTAGTCTGAAATCTGCCTTCTATTACTCTTGCTAAGCAGATAAACCTTCCTCCCTTTTTTTATATTCCTATTAACTTCCATATTCAGGGATGCTGCAATGGCCTTATGATCACTGATTCCCTGTTCTGTACATACAGAGTCGAAAAGTTCGGGTCTGTTTGTTATCAGTAGGTCCAAGATGTTATCTCCACGAGTCGGTTCTCTGTTTAATTGCTCGAGGTGATTTTTGGATAGTGCACTCAGTATAATGTCACTCGATGCTCTGTCCCTACCACCCGTCCTAAACATCTGAGTGTCCCAGTCTATATCTGGTAAATTGAAATCTCCACCTAAGACTATAACATGCTGAGAAAATTTATGTGAAATGTATTCCAAATTTTCTCTCAGTTGTTCTGCCACTAATGCTGCTGAGTCGGGAGGTCGGTAAAAGGAGCCAATTATTAACCTAGTTCAGTTGTTGAGTGTAACCTCCACCCATAATAATTCACAGGAACTATCCACTTCTACTTCACTACAGGATAAACTACTACTAACAGCGACGAACACTCCACCACCGGTTGCATGCAATCTATCCTTTCTAAACACCGTCTGTACCTTTGTAAAAATTTCAGCAGAATTTATCTCCGGCTTAAGCCAGCTTTCTGTACCTATAACGATTTCAGCTTCGGTGCTTTCTATCAGCGCTTGAAGTTCTGGTACTTTACCAACGCAGCTTCAACAGTTGACAATTACAATACCGATTGCTGCTTGGTCCCTGCATGTCCTGACTTTGCCCCGCACCCGTTGAGGCTGTTGCCCTTTCTGTACTTGCCCAAGGCCATCTAACCCAAAAAACCGCCCAGCCCACGCCACACAACCCCTGCTACCCGTGTAGCCACTTGTTGCGTGTAGTGGACTCCTGACCTATCCAGCGGAACCCGAAAACCCACCACCCTATGGCGCAAGTCGAGGAATCTGCAGCCCACACGGTCGCAGAACCGTCTCAGCCTCTGATTCAGACCCTCCACTCGGCTCTGTACCAAAGGTCCGCAGTCAGTCCTGTCGACGATGCTGCAGATGGTGAGCTCTGCTTTCATCCCACTAGCGAGACTGGCAGTCTTCACCAAATCAGATAGCCGCCGGAAGCCAGAGAGGATTTCCTTCGATCCATAGCAACACACATCATTGGTGCCAACATGAGCGACCACCTGCAGATGGGTGCACCCTGTACCCTTCATGGCATCCGGAAGGACCCTTTCCACATCTGGAATGACTCCCCCCGGTATGCACACGGAGTGCACATTGGTTTTCTTCCCCTCTCTTGCTGCCATTTCCCTAAGGGGCCCCATTACGCACCTGACGTTGGAGCTCCCAACTACCAGTAAGCCCACCCTCTGCGACTGCCCGGATCTTGCAGACTGAGGGGCAACCTCTGGAACAGGACAAGCAGCCATGTCAGGCCGAAGATCAGTTTCAGCCTGAGACAGAGCCTGAAACTGATTCGTCAGACAAACTGGAGAGGCTTTCTGTTCAGCCCTCCGGAATGTCTTTTGCCCCCTGCCACACCTTGAGACGACCTCCCACTCTACCACAGGTGAGGGATCAGCCTCAATGCGGGCAGTATCCCGGGCAACCACAGTCGTAGTCCGATCAGGGGATGCATGGGACGAGCTGGCCGTCCCCGACAAACCCCCATCCGGACCCCCACAGTGATGCCCATTGGCAACAGCCTCAAGCTGTGTGACCGAAGCCAACACTGCCTGAAGCTGGGAGCGAAGGGATGCCAACTCAGCCTGCATCCGAACACAGCAGTTGCAGTCCCTATCCATGCTAAAAACTGTTTTGCAAAGAACGTCTGAACTAATCTACAGAGAGCGCAAACAAATCAACAAAATTTAAACGGTTATTAAAATACAAGATTGCCTAGTAAATGCAGTAATGCTGCTACTTGCACACTGCTGACACTGCTCGGCGGCGGAAGGAGACTACACGAATTTACACTATTCAGGTACTAAAACGCGATGCTACACTCTCAAATACTATAATACGCCCGAAATTTATGAATTAAATAATGCAAGCACCAAAAACACGCAAAGAAATTAAGAATTAAACTATGTAACAAATGAGTGAGCTAGGAGTATACGACTTGCTGCTGCAGCTGCTTATCCAACGGCGGCAGGGAGCACTCTGACTGTGACCAACTGACACTGGCCGTTCAAAACAAAAACAGAAGACAAACGATAACGCGAATTTACACTATTCAGGTACTAAAACGCGATGCTACAACTCTCAAATACTATAATATGCCCGAAATTTATGAATTAAACAATGCAAGTACCAAAAACACGCAAAGAAATTAAGAATTAAACTATGTAACAAATGAGTGAGCTAGGAGTATACGACTTGCTGCTGCAGCTGCTATCCAATGGTGGCAGGGAGCACACAAACTAACCTACATGCAGAAAGACCTAGAAGACTCATTTACAATTGGTAAAAAAAATACATACTGATTTAAAGTAACATAACATATTGGAAAGTCAATACCCCTACATGCATTTATGTTGAATGACATTGTCTTTAGCAGTCTTGGCTAACAATTCACAAATATCAGTCACAACACAGATCCAGTCAACAGATGCTTGATTACATTACCCAGCACCCACAATCTCTTGCAAGATGACTGGTACAGCAGGGTACAGCCACACAGCAGTGTGCGAAGTGGACCCACCAATATCATTCAGCCTCCTCCTTAGAGTTCTCATCACATGCTCCAACTGACTAGCATTCACATCAAATCCTGAAACATTGTTTTGTGTGTTAAATTTGTCATTCCATACCTTCTTCACATCACATGAAATATGTTCTCCTTAATAACTTTTAAAGTCAGTTGTATCGGATTTATGTCATGTGAGATTAAAAAGTATTCACATGTTGTTGTTGTTGTGGTCTTCAGTCCAGAGACTGGTTTGATGCAGCTCTCCATGCTACTCTATCCTGCGTGAGCTTCTCCATCTCCCAGTACCTACTGCAACCTACGTCCTTCTGAATCTGCTTATTGTATTCCCTCCAATACTAAATTGGTGATCCCTTGATGCCTCAGAACATGTCCTACCAGCTGATCCCTTCTTCTAGTCAAGTTGTGCCACAGATTTCTCTTCTTTCCAATTCTATTCAGTACCTCCTCATTAGTTATGTGATCTGCCCATCTAATTTTCAGCATTCTTCTGTAGCACTTCATTTCAAAAGCTTCTATTATCTTCTTGTCTAATCTATTTATTGTCCACATTTCACTTCTATACATGGCTACACTCCATACAAATACTTTCAAAAACGACTTCCTGTCACTTAAGTCTATACTCGATGTTAACAAATTTCTCTTCTTCAGAAACACTTTCCTTGCCATTGCCAGTCTACATTTTATATCCTCTCTATTTCGACCATCATCAGTTATTTTGCTCCCCAAATAGCAAAACTCATTTACTACTATAGTTATTTCCTAATCTAATTCCCGCAGCATCACCCAGTTGAATTCGACTACATTCCATTATCCTTGTTTTGCTTTTGTTGATGTTCATCTTATATCCTCCTTTCTAGCACTGTCCATTCCGTTCAGCTGCTCTTCCAAGTCCTTTGCTGTCTCTGACAGAATTACAATGTCATCGGCAAACCTCAAAGTTTTACTTCTTCTCCATGAATTTTAATACCTACTCCGAATTTTTCTTTTGTTTCCTTTACTGCTTGCTCAATATACAGATTGAATAACATCGGGGAGAGGCTACAACCCTGTCTCACTCCTTTCCTAACCACTGCTTCCCTTTCATGCCCCTCGACTCTTATAACTGCCATCTAGTTTCTGTACAAATTGTAAATAGCCTTTCGCTCCCTGTACTTCACCCCTGCCATCAATAATTGCAAGAGCATTGCCTGTGCAGGATTTTGTGCACAAACTAACCTCTCGATTATGTCCCATGAATGTTTGATGGGATTCATGTTGAGTGATCTGGGTGGCCACATCATTTGCTTAAATTGGCCAGACTGTTCTTCGAACCAGTCACGAACCGTTGTGGCCCAGTGACATGGCACAATGCCATCTATAAAATTCCACCATTGTTTTGGAACATGAAATCCATGAATGGCTTTAAATGGTCTCCAAGTAGCCAAACATAATCACTTCCAGTCAATGATCAGTTCAATCGGACCAGAGGACCCATTCCAGTCCACACCATTACAGTGCCTTGTTGAGAACTTGGATCCATGGCTTCATGTGGACTGTGCCATACTTAAATCCTGCCATCAGCCCTTTCCAACTGAAACTGGACTTATCTGACAAGCCTACAGTTTCTGAGTCCTCTAGGGTCCAACTGATATGGTAACAAGCCCAGTAAAAGCACTACAGGTGATGTCATGCTGTTAGGAAAGGCTGCTGCCATAGCCCATCAATGCTAAATTTGCCAAACAGTTCTAACATATATGTTTATCGGATGTCCCACATTGATTTCTGTGGTCATTTCATGCATTTTTGCTTGTCTGTTAGCACTGACAACTCTATGCAAATGCTATTGCTGTTGGTTGTTAAGTGAAGGCCATTGGCCTCTCCATTGTCCATGGTGAAAGGTAATGCCTGAAATTCGATATTCTCTGCACACTTTTGACACTGTGAATCTCAGAACACTGAATTCCCTAATAGTTTCCAAAATGGAATGTCCCATGTGTCTAGCTCCAACTACCATTCCACATTCAAAGACTGTTAATTCCCATCATGCAGCCATAATCACATTGGACATGAATTGCCTGAGTACAAATGGCAGCTCCACCAATGCACTGCCTTTTCTACCTTGTATAGGTATACTACCACGATCTGTGTATGTGCTTATGACTATCCATGACTCTTTGTCATCTCAGTGTATTTGCCTTCTAATTATTTGGCCACTTTTTCTTCTGGACATAGACTTGCATAGGTATATATCTCTGAACATGAATTTGAACACTGAAAAGATCTGGATGGAACAGCTATATGAGAAGGATAAATTCATACTCACCACATAGAGGAGACAGTGGGTCGCAGACAGACAATTAAAGACTGCTAATTTTTTAGCTTTCAAGCAAAAAAATCCTTCTTCAGGGGCAGAAAACACTTATGTAAGTATGATAGTCACACATACACACACACACACACACACACACACACACACACACACACACACACACATGCTACTGTCTACAGCTGCTCTGGCCTGATTGCAGGCAGGGCCTGCATTTGACCTGAGCAGTAATCTGGGGTGGATGGTAGGATTAAAGAGGAAGCATGGGGTGCAGAAGGGATGGGAGAGCAGGATAGGGGTGGGAGAAGATGATGTTTTTTCTGTGGGAGTGATCAAGGATGCGGCGGGGACAGGATAGGACTGCAGAGCTGCAAACCTAGAAAAGATGATATAGATAGGAAGGATCCAGATGATGCAGGTTACTAAGCAGTCATTCACATGAAGCACCACATGTTGGGCAGCAGGTTTAGTTACTAGGTGGTCCAGCTGTCTCTTACCCACAGTTTGGTGGCAGTCATTCATGCAGACAGACAGCTTGTCAATTGTCATGCCCACACAGAAAGCAGCACAGTGGTTGCACCTTAGATTCTAAATCAAATGGCTGCTTTCACATGTTGTCCTGCCTTTAATGGGATAGAAGATACCTGTGAGAGGACTGGAGTAGGCGATAGTAGGAGGATGTATGGGACCTGTTTTGCAACTAAGGCTGTCGTAACGCTACAAGCCGTGAGGCAAGGGGTTGGGATCAGAGATGGAATTAGGATGGATGAGGATAATATGTAGGTTAATTTGTAAATCACGTGGCTGCTTTCACAGCTAGCCCTGCTTTTGATGTGATAGGAGATGCCCATGTCAGGACTGGAGTTGGTGCTAGTGTATTGCATCTTTGCATCTAGGGCTTTTGCCAGGATACAAGTCATGAACCAATGGGGTGGGATGAGCGGTGGAGTAGGGGTGGACAAGGATGCTGAGTAGGTTTGGTGGGTGTTGGAATACCACTGTAGGAGGGGTGGGGAGCATAGTGGGTAGGATATTCTTAATTTCAGCACATGATGAGAGGTAGCCAAGACCCTGGCAGGGAATGTGATTTAGTTGCTTCAGTTCTGGGTGTTACTGAGTCATGAAGAAATGCTCTTTTGTGGCTGGACAGTGGGAATGTGGAAATGGTTGGTGACTGGAGATACAAGGTCTAGGAGATCTTTATCTGGACAGAGTTGCAAGATCTGTCAAGATTTCAGGAAGACCTTACTCGTATTTGGAGAGGGACTGCTTGTCACTACAAATGCATCAGCCATGGGTGGCTAGGCTGTACAGAAGGGAATTCTTGATATGGAATAGCTGGCAGCTGCCAAAGTAGAGGTATTGTTTGTGACTGGTAGATTTGATGGGGTGGTGGTAGAGATGCAGCTATCCCTGAGGTGAAGGCCAACATCAAGGAAGAAGGCTTGTGGAGTTGAGGAGGATCAGGTGAAGTGAATGGGGGTAAATGTGTTGAGGTCCTGGAGGAATAGGGTGTTCTCACCCTCAGTCCAGATCACTAATATTTCATAAGTGTATCTGAACCAGGTGAGAGGTTTGAGATTCTGGGTGGTTAGGAAGGATTCCTCCAGATGATCCATGAACAGGTCATCACAGTATGGTGCCATGCAGATGCCCATTGCTGTATCTTGTAATTCACTGTAGGTGCTGCCTTCAAAGGAGAATTGTGCATGAGGATATAGCCACTGAAGGTGACCAAGAAGCAGGTTGTAGATTTGGAATCAGTTGAGTGTTGGGAGAGGTAGTGTTCAGGATTGGCAAGGCCATGTTTAATGGGGATGTTAGTGCTAAGGTAGGTGGCACTGACTGTGATAAGCAGGAGGCCAGGTGGTAAAGCAACAGGAACTGTGGAGAATCAGTGGAGGAACTGATTGGTGTCTTTTGTATAGGAGTGTAGGTTACAGGTAGTAGGCTGAAGGTGTTGGTCCATAAGAGCAGATGTTCTCTCATAGAGGGAACTGTAACTGGCCACAATGGGGCATCCTAGGTGGTTGGGTTTATGGACTTTAGCAAGCATGGAGAAAACAGGAGTGAGGTAAGTAGTGGAAGTTGAGGAAGAGACAGACCAAGGGGAAAGGTTTGGGGATGGACCTAAGGATCTGAGGAGGGACTGGCAATCCTGCTGTGTTTGCAGAATGGGGTCACTGTGGCAGGCTTGGTAGCTGGGTGTATCTGGCAACTGACAGAGGCCCTCCACCAGGTAATCCCTGCAGTTCATAACCACAGCGGTGGAGCCGTTGTTGGCAGGTATGTTAGTAAGGCAGATAATATTTTAGTTGGTGGAGTGCAGTTTTTTCTGTGGATGTTTAGAGGTTTGTATGGTGATGGTGAGGCACCGTATGAGGTTAGGAAATTATGGAAAATTAACAAAGGAAGATTTGGGGGCAGTTGGGATGGATCACTGTGGGCTGGAGGAGTGAACTGAGTCACGCAGGCAACCCTACCTGCCACAATGACCTCTCCATGTTCAAATTCTGTCTGTCCATAGCCCTCACCAAGACAGTCCTGCAAAACCATATAAATCAGGCCCAAAAATCTTTGCAA
The DNA here is from genome assembly GCF_021461395.2 of Schistocerca americana. Taxonomy (NCBI): domain Eukaryota; kingdom Metazoa; phylum Arthropoda; class Insecta; order Orthoptera; family Acrididae; genus Schistocerca; species Schistocerca americana. The sequence goes on from NC_060122.1 coordinate 433,877,930, forward strand.
TACTGCCTCTGCATCCATAAAATGCTCCTGTTCTGCAGTCCCAAGTTCCTATATCCCATCCCCTAGACTGGAACATTTGCCATCCAGGAACTTGAGCAGCATGCACAATACACACCAAAAAACTCTCAAGCTGTTAACCTCCTAATTCCACCTTGGGTTACCACTGTCCAACACCTCGACATAGCCTCCACTCAACTTCTCCCTCCTGCCCTCATAGCTGACATTTACCACACACTCAGAAACTCCCTCCCATGACTATACAGAATGCAGGACTGAAACAGACATGAAACCCTGTAATGAATCTGTCCTTCAATAGCCTCTGTCCCATACCAGAAGTACCATCATTTTCGAGAGATCTTGCCTTTTGCCCCACCCTGAAACTCAGTCATGCTGGACTTGCTAAAGACCTTCTCTTATTTTCTTGGTTCCTATAGTGAGAACACTATTTTGCCAACAACTCTACCGGTCAGACACAATCCAAAGCAATATTGAACCCTTCCTGGCTCAGTTCACTCCTCCATCCAGACATGATCCAGCCCCACTGCCCCCCCAAATCACCCCTTGTTAACTTCACAGACTTTCATAATCTCAAACCTTATCTCACCATGCCCTGAAAGAACCAGAGATTGTACAGAGTTTCAGGGAGAGCATAAGGGAACAAACGGCAGGAATGGGGGAAAGAAATACAATGGAAGAAGAATGGGTAGCTTTGAGGGAGGAAGTAGTGAAGGCAGCAGAGGATCAAGTAGGTAAAAAGATGAGGGCTAGTAGAAATCCTTGGGTAACAGAAGAAATGTTGAATTTAATTGATGAAAGGAGAAAATATAAAAATGCAGTAAATGAAGCAGGTAAAAAGGAATACAAACGTCTCAAAAATGAGATCGACAGGAAGTGCAAAATGGCTAAGCAGGGATGGCTAGAGGATAAATGTAAGGATGTAGAGGCTTATCTCACTAGGGGTAAGATAGATACTGCCTACAGGAAAATTAAAATGAGACCTTTGGAGAAAAGAGAACCACTTGTATGAATATCAAGAGCTCAGATGGAAACCCAGTTCTAAGCAAAGAAGGGAAAGCAGAAAGGTGGAAGGAGTATATAGAGGGTCTATACAAGGGTGATGTACTTGAGGACAATATTATGGAAATGGAAGAGGATGTAGATGAAATGGGAGACAAGATACTGCGTTAAGAGTTTGACAGAGCACTGAAAGACCTGAGTCGAAACAAGGCCCCGGGAGTAGACAACATTCCATTAGAACTACTGACGGCCTTGGGAGAGCCAGTCCTGACAAAACTCTACCATCTGGTGAGCAAGATGTATGAGACAGGCGAAATACCCTCAGACTTCAACAAGAATATAATAATTACAATCCCAAAGAAAGCAGGTGTTGACAGATGTCAAAATTACCAAACTATCAGTTTAATAAGTCACGCCTGCAAAATACTAATGCAAATTCTTTACAGACAAATGGAAAATCTAGTAGAAGCTGACCTTGGGGAAGATCAGGTTGGATTCCGTAGAAATATAGGAACACGTGAGACAATACTGTCCCTACGGCTTATCTTAGAAGCTAGATTAAGGAAAGGCAAACCTACATTTCTAGCATTTGTAGACTTTGAGAAAGCTTTTGGCAATGTTGACTGGAATACTCTCTTTCAGATTCTGAAGGTGGGAGGGGTAAAATATAGGGAGCGAAAGGCTATTTGCAATTTGTACGGAAACCAGATGGCAGTTATAAGAGTTGAGGGGCATGAAAGGGAAGCAGTGGTTGGGAAGGGAGTGAGACAGGGTTGTAGCCTCTCCCCAATGTTATTCAATCTGTATATTGAGCAAGCAGTGAAGGAAACAAAAGAAAAATTCAGAGTAGGTATTAAAATCCATGGAGAAGAAATAAAAACCTTGAGGTTCGCCGATGACATTGTAATTCTGTCAGAGACAGCAACAGACTTGGAAGGGCAGTTGAATGGAATGGATAGTGTCTTGAAGGGAGGATATAAGATGAACATCAACAAAAGCAAAACGAGGATTATGGAATGTAGTTGAATTAAGTCAGGTGATGTTAAGGGTGACCTCCAGCCTAATTCATAAACAAATCTCCCTAGCCTTGGTGTTCCAGTAACCTACCATTTCCACTTTCCCACTGTCCATCCACAAAAAAGCATACCTCTTGTGACTCAGTACCACACAGGACTGGGGAAACTGATCACATTCCCTGCCACAATTGTTACTACATCTCATCATGTGCTGAAATGAGGACTATGTGGTATTCCATCACCCACCAAACCTGCACAGTATCCTTGTCCATCCCCACTCCACCTCTGATCCCAACTCCTTGCCTCATGGCTCATATCCCAGCAACAGCCCTAGATGCAATATGTGTCCCATACATCATCCCACTACCAAGTACTCCAGTCCTGTCATGGGCATCTCCCATCCCACCAAAGGCAAGGCAACCTATGAAAACAAACTAACCTACACATTATCCTTGTCCATCCCTACTCCAACCCTGATCCCAACCCCTTGCCTCATGGTTTGCATCTCTGCAACAAACCTAGATCAACAGGTGCCCCATAAATCCTTTCTCTACCACCTACTCCAGTTCTGTCGCAGGCATCTTCTACCCTATCAAAGGCAGGGCTACCTGAGGATGCAGCTGTGTAATCTACAATCTTGGCTGCAACCACTGTGCTGCTTTCTATGTGGACATAACAACTAACAAGCTATCAGTCTGGATGAATGGCCTCTGTCAGACTATGGTCAAGAGGCAGTTGGTCCATACAGTTGCTGCACATGCTGCCTAACATGATGTGCTTAACTTCAACGACAGTTTAGCAGCCTGCACCATCTGAATCATGGGTGACCCAGGGAAATTTGATTGGATGACTGTTATTTTCTATATACATAAATAATCTGGCAGACAGGGTGAGAAGCAATCTGCAGCTGTTTGCAGATGATGCTGTGATGTACAGGATGGTGTTGTCATTGAGTGAGTGTTAAAGGATACAAACTGATTTACACAAAATTTCTAGTCAGTGTGATGGATGACAGCTAGCTCTAAATGTAGAAAAATGCATATGATTAGGAAAAACAAACTCATAATGTTCAAATACAGCATTAGTAGTGTGCTACTTGACACAGACATACCGATTAAATATCTAGGCATGACATTGTGAAGCAATATGAAATTGAATGAGCAATGAAGGATTGTTGTAGGACAGTGGAGTGGTCAACACTGATTTGCTGGGATAATTTTAGGGAAGTGTGGTACACCTGTAAAGGAGACCACATATAGGGCACTAGCACAACCCATTCTTGAGTACTGCTTAAGTGTTTGGCACCCATACCAGCTTTGATTGAAGGGAGACATTGAAGAGGCAGGCTGCTAGGTTTGTTACCTGTAGGTTCAAACAGCATGCAAGTATTATGGAGATGCTTCAAAAACTCAAATGGGAACATCTAGAGGGAAGGTGACATTATTTTTGAGGAACACTTTTGAGAAAATTTAGAGAACTGGTATTTGAAGCTTCACTGCAGAAGGATTTAACAGCTATTAAAGTACTAACATACACTTAGCATAGTGGCCACAGAGATAAGATAAGAGAAATTAGAGCTTGTACAAATGAATATAGATAGTCATTTTTGCCTCAATCTGTTTGCAAACACAACAGGAAAAGAAATAAGTAACAGTGGTGCAGGCTATCCTCTGCCACCCACTGTATATGGCTTGTGGAGAATGTATGTAGCTGTAGATGTAGCTGTAGATGTACATGTAATACTTCCTATCAATACCAGCTTTTTGGAATTGCACAGGTGTGAATTTGTCCTAGAACATATCCTTCATTCTCGGAAGCCACCTGGCCTCAACCTATGTTAGACCTTGTCCTCCACCTCCTTCCGTGTTCCTACTCCAGTTCTATAAACATCTTCTATTCCACCAATGAACCTGCTAGCCTTTTCCTCTCCTGTATGTCTCTTCTGCCTCTCTCCCACTACCACTCCACTAGCCCAGGCTTCCATCTCTGCACCTAGTTGTCCTACCTTGTCCCAAACATGTCACTGTTTGCTACCACAGCAGCACAACACCTTCACTCATCCTTACCCTTCTACATACCCCTCTGCACCCCATGCCTCCTCCTTACCTCCACCACCTATTCCAGATTGGTGCTCATGTCAGATGCAGGCACAATTGGCAGTCAGGCCTGAGTGGCTGCACACTGTAGCTATGTGTGTATGAATAATAATCAATGCAGCCTCTTTGTGTTGACTAGCAATCTATTATTTTATATTGTTGTTGAACATGGATTTGTAATTTTCACCTCTTTGTGTTGATTAGCAATCTATCATTTTATATTGTTGTTGAACATAGATTTGTAATTTTCATTGACCAATTTGCCTAAAAGAAGATGGCTGATGGCAAGGACCATTGTTTTGATGAAGTATGTATCACTAACTGCAATACCTGGCACTACTTGGGTTAGAATATATTACGCGGTTATTGCCATGAGAACCATTTTCCCTATCAGATATATAGAGATGTTTATTCCACTAAGCATATGCTGTGTATACTGTGTACTAATTTAATTACCAACAATACAATAAAATATTATCAGTTAAATAAAACAGGTCAAAATCAAAATTTACTTAATGTAATAAGAAATTTAATATTTCATTGAGTATACATATTTATATTTTGATTTTTTCACAGCACTTGCTTGTACACTATACTTGTAATTTTATTGCCTGGACTACAAATGAGCAAATTTTGATGTGATCCAATTCATGAAAAAGCAACATGCAACTGGCCATGTGAAAAGCATGATTCCCATACACTAACACGTTAGTATCTGGCTGTCCAGCCCTGTGTTTCGTTGATCATTATGTTGTAAGCCACCTTTAATAGAAACTGCAATCATCTTAAACTGAAGGGCAATCCAGTTGATATTAAAGGTATTCCCAGTATAAATACTGTCTGCCATTTTTCTTTGCCAGTCAATGTACTGATTTCAGTGATATTATTCTGCAGTTGTCTGATTAAGAGTGTTGTACCATTACATATTTTCAGCAAATTCATATTCCACAGTAAAATGAGTGGTGAACCAACCTTCAATTTGAGGCTGTGTAATGGCATTCCTGAAACATACAACAAATTTAAAAATTCAGTAGGGAAATTTACAGTTTCATTTTCATCAGTCGTGATATCAATCAACATGTAAATTTTCTTTGCCCTGGAATCTTCTTTTGGATGGTCTTGTTAACAATGCCAATTTTGTTCACATAGAATGCTCATTCTTTCTTCATTATGTTTGAATTTGATGTCAGTTGATGCATGGTTTCTAATTGTTGTTGTTGTTGTGGTCTTCAGTCCTGAGACTGGTTTGATGCAGTTCTCCATGCTACTCTATCCTGTGCAAGCTTCTTCATCTCCCAGTACCTACTGCAACCTACATCCTTCTGAATCTGCTTAGTGTATTCATCTCTTGGACTCCCTCTACGATTTTTACCCTCCACGCTGCCCTCCAATGCTAAATTTGTGATCCCTTGATGCCTCAAAACATGTCCTACCAACCGATCCCTTCTTCGAGTCAAGTTGTGCCACAAACTTCTCTTCTCCCCAATCCTATTCAATACCTCCTCATTAGTTACATGATCCACCCACCTTATCTTCAGCATTCTTCTGTAGCACCACATTTCGAAAGCTTCTATTCTCTTCTTGTCCAAACTATTTATTGTCCATGTTTCACTTCCATACATGGCTACACTCCATACAAATACTTTCAGAAACGACTTCCTGACACTTAAATCTATACTTGATGTTAACAAATTTCTCTTCTTCAGAAACGATTTCCTTGCCATTGCCAGTCTACATTTTATATCCTCTCTACTTCGACCATCATCAGTTATTTTGCTCCCCAAATAGCAAAACTCCTTTATTACTTTAAGTGTCTCATTTCCTAATCTAATCCCCTCAGCATCACCCGATTTAATTTGACTACATTCCATTATCCTCGTTTTGCTTTTGTTGATGTTCATCTTATATCCTCCTTTCAAGACACTGTCCATTCCGTTCAACTGCTCTTCCAAGTCCTTTGCTGTCTCTGACAGAATTACAATGTCATCGGCAAACCTCAAAGTTTTACTTCTTCTCCATGAATTTTAATACCTACTCCGAATTTTTCTTTTGTTTCCTTTGCTGCTTGCTCAATATACAGATTGAATAACATCGGGGAGAGGCTACAACCCTGTCTCACTCCTTTCCTAACCACTGCTTCCCTTTCATGCCCCTCGACTCTTATAACTGCCATCTAGTTTCTGTACAAATTGTAAATAGCCTTTCGCTCCCTGTACTTCACCCCTGCCACCTTCAGAATTTGAAAGAGAGTATTCCAGTTAATGTTGTCAAAAGTCTACAAATGCTAGAAACGTAGGTTTGCCTTTCCTTAATCTTTCTTCTAAGATAAGTCATAAGGTTAGTATTGCCTCACGTGTTCCAACATTTCTACGGAATCCAAACTGATCTTCCCCAAGGTCCGCTTCTACCAGTTTTTCCATTCGTCTGTAAAGAATTCTGCTTTAGTATTTTACAGCTGTGACTTATTAAACTGATAGTTTGGTAATTTTCACATCTGTCAACACCTGCTTTCTCTGGGATTGGAATTATTATATTCTTCTTGAAGTCTGTAGGTATTTCGCCTGTCTCATACATCTTGCTCACCAGATGGAAGAGTTTTGTCATGACTGGCTCTCCCAAGACCATCAGTAGTTCTAATGGAATGTTGTCTACTCCCGGGGCCTTGTTTCGACTCAGGTCTTTCAGTGCTCTGTCAAACTCTTCACGCAGTATCTTATCTCCCATTTCATCTTCATCTACATCCTCTTCCATTTCCATAATATTGTCCTCAAGTACATCGCCCTTGTATAAACCCTCTATATACTCCTTTCACCTTTCTGCCTTCCCTTCTTTGCTTAGAACTGGGTTGCCATCTGAGCTCTTGATATTCATACAAGTGGTTCTCTTCTCTCCAAAGGTTTCTTTAATTTTCCTGTAGGCAGTATCTATCTTACCCCTAGTGAGACAAGCCTCTACATCCTTACATTTGTCCTCTAGCCATCCCTGCTTAGCCATTTTGCACTTCCTGTCGATCTCATTTTTGAGACGTTTGTATTCCTTTTTGCCTACTTCATTTACTGCATTTTTATATTTTCTCCTTTCATCAATTAAATTCAGTATTTCTTCTGTTACCCAAGGATCTCTATTAGCCCTCGTCTTTTTACCTACTTGATCCTCTGCTGCCTTCACTACTTCATCCCTCAGAGCTACCCATTCTTCTTCTACTGTATTTCTTTCCCCCATTCCTGTCAATTGTTCCCTTATGCTCTCCCTGAAACTCTGTACAACCTCTGGTTCTTTCAGTTTATCCAGGTCCCATCTCCTTAAATTCCCACCTTTTTGCCGTTTCTTCAGTTTCAGTCTGCAGTTCATAACCAATAGATTGTGGTCAGAATCCACATCTGCCCCTGGAAATGTCTTACAATTTAAAACCTGGTTCCTAAATCTCTGTCTTACCATTATATAATCTATTTGATACCTTTTAGTATCTCCAGATTCTTCCAGGTTTATTAACCTTCTTTCATGATTCTTGAACCAAGTGTTAGCTATGATTAAGTTATGCTCTGTGCAAAATTCTACAAGGCGGCTTCCTCTTTCATTTCTTCCCCCCAATCCATATTCACCTACTATGTTTCCTTCTCTCCCTTTTCCTACTGACGAATTCCAGTCACCCATGACTATTAAATTTTTGTCTCCCTTCACTACCTGAATAATTTCTTTTATCTCGTCATACATTTCATCAATTTCTTCATCATCTGCAGAGCTAGTTGGCATATAAACTTGTACTACTGTAGTAGGCATGGGCTTTGTGTCTATCTTGGCCACAATAATGCGTTCACTGTGCTGTTTGTAGTAGCTAACCCGCACTCCTATTTTTTTATTCATTATTAAACCTACTCCTGCATTACCCCTATTTGATTTTGTATTTATAACCCTGTAATCACCTGACCAAAAGTCTTGTTCCTCCTGCCACCGAACTTCACTGATTCCCACTATATCTAACTTTAACCTATCCATTTCCCTTTTTAAATTTTCTAACCTACCTGCCCGATTAAGGGATCTGACTTTCCACGCTCCGATCCGTAGGATGCCAGGTTTCTTTCTCCTGATAACGACGTCCTCCTGAGTAGTCCCCGCCCGGAGATCCGAATGGGGGACTATTTTACCTCCGAAATATTTTACCCAAGAGGATGCCATCATCATTTAATCATACAGTAAAGCTGCATGTCCTCGGGAAAAATTACGGCTGTAGTTTCCCCTTGCTTTCAGCCGTTCGCAGTACCAGCACAGCAAGGCCGTTTTGGCTAATGTTACAAGGCCAGATCAGTCAATCATCCAGACTGTTGCCCCTGCAAATACTGAAAAGGCTGCTGCCCCTCTTCAGGAACCACATGTTTGTGCAAGCCTCCCCACCAACGGCAAGGTCCATGGTTCATGGGGGGAGGGGTTTCTAATTAAACATATATACACTCCTGGAAATTGAAATAAGAACACCGTGAATACATTGTCCCACGAAGGGGAAACTTTATTGACACATTCCTGGGGTCAGATACATCACATGATCACACTGACAGAACCACAGGCACATGGACACAGGCAACAGAGCATGCACAATGTCGGCACTAGTACAGTGTATATCCACCTTTCGCAGCAATGCAGGCTGCTATTCTCCCATGGAGACGATCGTAGAGATGCTGGATGTAGTCCTGTGGAACGGCTTGCCATGCCATTTCCACCTGGCGCCTCAGTTGGACCAGCGTTCGTGCTGGACGTGCAGACCGCGTGAGACGACGCTTCATCCAGTCCCAAACATGCTCAATGGGGGACAGATCCGGAGATCTTGCTGGCCAGGGTAGTTGACTTACACCTTCTAGAGCACGTTGGGTGACACGGGATACATGCGGACGTGCATTGTCCTGTTGGAACAGCAAGTTCCCTTGCTGGTCTAGGAATGGTAGAACGATGGGTTCGATGACGGTTTGGATGTACCGTGCACTATTCAGTGTCCCCTCGACGATCACCAGTGGTGTACGGCCAGTGTGGGAGATCGCTCCCCACACCATGATGCCGGGTGTTGGCCCTGTGTGCCTCGGTCGTATGCAGTCCTGATTGTGGCGCTCACCTGCACGGCGCCAAACACGCATACGACCATCATTGGCACCAAGGAAGAAGCGACTCTCATCGCTGAAGACGACACGTCTCCATTCGTCCCTCCATTCACGCCTGTCGCGACACCACTGGAGGCGGGCTGCACGATGTTGGGGCGTGAGCGGAAGACGGCCTAACGGTGTGTGGGACCGTAGCCCAGCTTCATGGAGACGGTTGCGAATGGTCCTCGCCGATATCCCAGGAGCAACAGTGTCCCTAATTTGCTGGGAAGTGGCGGTGCGGTCCCCTACGGCACTGCGTAGGATCCTACGGTCTTGGCGTGCATCCGTGCGTCGCTGCGGTCCGGTCCCAGGTCGACGGGCACGTGCACCTTCCGCCGACCACTGGCGACAACATCGATGTACTGTGGAGACCTCACGCGCCACGTGTTGAGCAATTCGGCGGTACGTCCACCCGGCCTCCCGCATGCCCACAATACGCCCTCTCTCAAAGTCCGTCAACTGCACAAACGGTTCACGTCCACGCTGTCGCGGCATGCTACCAGTGTTAAAGACTGCGATGGAGCTCTGTATGCCACGGCAAACTGGCTGACACTGACGGCAGCGGTGCACAAATGCTGCGCAGTTAGCGCCATTCGACGGCCAACACCGCGGTTCCTGGTGTGTCCGCTGTGCCGTGCGTGTGATCATTGCTTGTACAGCCCTCTCGCAGTGTCCGGAGCAAGTATGGTGGGTCTGACACACCGGTGTCAATGTGTTCTTTTTTCCATTTCCAGGAGTGTAATTCACACCTCTTTGCTAATGTCTGCTTTTTGTTCTTCTCTTCACCTTTTTCTTATTTTTTGCATGTCTTTCTCATTCTTCTCTTGTTTTGTTTCTATGTGCAGCTTTTCTTCTTTATCAATTCACATAAGGTTGTGTAAACACTGTCTTACACTTTGGCATTTTATTTGAAACAACAACTCTGAAAAATAAATTCATAAATAAAAGTAAGTCATTACTAGTAAATAGTAAAAACAAAAAAAAAAGGTTTATACTCACTTGAATAAATTTTTAACAAAACACACACATGTTCACAAAAAACAGAACACCTTGAATGATTAAAGATAGGACGTTCATATTCACAGGACATGTACATCAGTGTGCTCTTCAGAAATGATCAGCATTTCAGTGACCTCAGTGTAGCATCTGTCCTGTTCTCTACTAGGCACAGGGTGTAGCATGTGTCCTGTTGCCTACCAGGCACAGGGTCCACCATGGTCCCTGAGTGAACAGTCCACAGGTGTACTTCCAGTCCACAGTGTACAATCGGCACTCTAATAACTTTTTTAATAATTATAATTATTAATAATTAATGCAATTATTGATAATAGTGTTATTTCAGATGATGTTCTTAAAGAAAATGTGTGAGAAAATGATTTTTGCCACACACACTCATCTACTTTCACCCACTGCAGCCAAACTCCCTTACTAATTGTAGGATACCTAGCACTAACTGCCACCACAACCTTGACTGAATGGCAGTGGTTGGACATGGAGAAAAGTGTGTCTCTATGTACACATACTTGCCTTTTTTGTATATGTTTATCCACTTAGCATAATTCCTTACTTCATTTATCCCTTAGTACAAATTAAAATATTTTAGCTATACAAAAGCATAATGTGGATGATTTCAACATGATGTGATTTATTGGCACAACCTAAACTTGGTTTAAAAATATATTGAACTATAGCTTCAAGACTGACAAAAGGGGAGACTTCTGAACCTAGGCTAACTGCATCTTGAACTTAGAATCCAAATAAGAAGAAGACATCTAGATGAAAAATTTTGGACATCTTAGGATTTGCTATTGTTAGTATTGTTAATTTGCAAGTAACTTTCTTATGGCTTGTGGAAATGACTGTTTTCCCTATTCCTGGAATAGTTTGTTCACTATAGGTAAGAAGTGTACAGCATGTCGTGTGCAGCACTAGTGATCCAGTAGACTCGTATAAATCTTCATTGACAATAGGCAGGGGCATCCTTACCAAGCTTCTATCACACTCCAGCCTTTTTTTCCCCTCCCTCCCCCCCCCCCCCCCCCCACAGACTAATAAAAGATAATATACAAGTGCTTTTAGTTTAGCAACATCTTCTAATAGTATTTGAACATTCTGTTTTTACATAGATGAAGATATAGAAACATCTGTTTCTGAGCTTTTACTGAAGGATAAAACTATTATAATTACAAGTTCTCACAGATCAACACTGGGAAACTTACGGATATTTATGTAAAGTTTAAATTCATGTTAAAAACTGAATTACTGAAGAGATTAATATAATTTTGTAAATGGATAAAGATAATTTATGTAATTGCCATATGAAATATAGACCCCATACTATTTACAACACAAAAATTACCTCAATCTTTGTGTATAGAAATGGATGTTGGTATGGCTGTTTGAGATCAATAGACTTTGACAATGTTTGACCAGTCACCATGAAGTTAGAACGTGTATGTATTTGTTCATAGAGAAGGATATGATGCTATCTGCTTTGCTGTAACTCACTACTAGATGGTGCTGCAGCACATCAGCTCCTATACCATTCAGCTGATCACTATGAAAATTAGTGTATATGGTATTTGTAGATGGAGAATATTTTCACAGTACCCACTTTGTTGTAATACACCACTTGGTGATGTTGCAGCATATCAACTCCTATGCTATTCAATCAATCGCAAAAATCATATCAAAGCCTCCATCCTCAATAATAACAAATAGTGACTGTGACTGTGATTAGTACTTGGTGGTTGCATTTGAAATAGAATACTTTTTTCTTTTTGTTGAATGCTGGATATTGGTTTAACTATTCCTCTTTTGTTTATAGGCAAACAATATTCTATTCTTATTTGTTTACAGGCAAAATAAATTTGCACCACTGGATGGTGGTGTAACATATCTATTTCAATGACATTATCTTTCATTTTTCCACATTTCTCTATGACTCTGATAGAAAAAAACTGCAACAGCAAGGAGGAGTTGTGTGACATAACAAAAGTTGATAGGCATGTTTCTGTATCTCAAAGATAGTGTCGATTCAAATTTCACACCAGTTTCATAAGACTGTTGCTACAAGTACCACTATGAGGATGCAAATCAGGTTTGCTTTAAATACAAATTGTAATGGTTGTGAGTGTAAGTTACCTTTGAAACTGGACATGGTGAGTTGATGTTAGTCTAGAATGTCTTTAAGGCATGCCATTATCGACAACTTGGTGAATTTGAACAAGATCGTCTAGTAAAGCTACAAAAAGCTGAATGTTCCTTCTGTGATATTCCAGAAAGACTTGGCAGGAAGGTAGCCACTGCACATGAGTGCTGGTAATAAAATGAGAATGTATGGTCACAAGAAGACCAGGCTCCAGACATCCATGTGGCACTACCGAGATTGAAGACCATCATGTTTGGCATATGGATCTGGTGCATTGTACTGCATCTGCAGCAGCAGGCACCATAATGATACAATGAACTGTTAAAAATTGGTTATTTCTAGGTCAGTTCCAAGCCAGACGCCCCATAGCATGCATTCCACTGACCCCAAAACCACTGCCTTTTACAACTTCTGTGGCATAAAGTGAGAGCTCATTGGAGGGCAGGGTAGAGGTCTGCTGTGCTTTCTGATAAAATCTGGTTCTGCTTCAGTGCCGGTAATGGCTGTGTGGTGGTTGGGAGGATATGATTTTGAGGGCCTGCAACAAATCTGTCTGTGTGCTAGACACATTGTACCTGCAGCTGGAGTAATGGTGTGGGGTGCAAATTTGTATGACAGTAGGAGCACTCATGTAGTTATCCCATGCATTCTGACCACAAATCTGTACGTCAGTCTATTGATTTGACCTGTTGTTCTGCCATTCAGAACAGCATTCCAGGGAATGTTTTCCAATAGCATAATGCTCACCCACATACTGCTGTTGTAACCCAATATGCTCTAAGAGTGTTGATATGTTGGCATGGCCTGCTCAGTCACCAGGTCTTCTCCAATTGAACACACATGGGACATTATCAGTCAACAACTCCAGCATCGTCCACAAACAGCATTAACTGTCCCTGTACTGACCAAACAAGTGCAACAAACATAGAATGCCATCCCACAAACTGACATCTTGCAGCTGTACAACACAAGGCAAGCATGTTTGCATGCTTACTTTCAACATTCTGGTGGTTACACTGACTATGGATGTATTAGCAATCCACATTTGCAATGGCGTGTCTCACCCGTATATTAACCTGCAATCTTCCAGTGTTAATCAAGTAAATATGTTAGTTACATGAGTGTATTCCCAAAATTTCATTACTCTATATTAATTATTTTTTATTTTTGCATTTTTCCCATCAGTGTAGTCTCTAGATTACATACAGGTCATCCTTTTTTTATATATGCCGAGGTAAACTTATATAAGGAGGTAGTACAATATCTGCTATATTTTTCTAGTATATTATGAAAATTTATTAAAAATATACACATTATAATAAAAAAATAATGGTTATAATGTATTTAATACCATAAGTAAAATAATGAAACAAGAAGCACTCACATATAGCAAACCAATGTGTGAAGCACAGAAACATGTAACAGGAACAGCATTCACATTAGTTTTTAGGCTCTTTCTTTATTTTTTATTATTTTATTTTTAGAAATAGTACACACATTCACACACCCATGACCAACAGACAAGCAGATGCTCATTCCTATGGCCATAGTAAGGCTGATTATTGATAACCAAGTGTTGCAAGCAGTTGCCTGAGCTGATGGAGATGTGGAGGTGGTAGGGAAGGATGCATGGAGGGTGTAACAGGAAAGAGACAGGTCTCAGGGTAGATGACTCTGTGACTCCACAACAAAATTGTAACAGTATAGAGGGTACAGCAAAAACAGATGTAGCAAGAGGGAAAGGAGGAAGGAAGCAGGAAAAGGAGAAGAAGGTGATGATGAAGAGGGAGAAAGGGAGGAGCAAGAGATGGAGAGGGGTTAAAAGGAGGGAAAGAGGGGAAGGGGTAGAGAGAGAGAGAGAGAGAGAGAAACACCCACAATGCAGGGAGGGGGAGGGAGGTGGAAGAGCGGTGGAGAAGGTAGTGCACTATCTAGGTGGGGAAGAAGTGGTGTGGACAGAAGAGAGAAGGGAAAGGATAAGGTGAGGCAGTGGGATGAGGTTATTGGAGGTTAGGGCCATGGGTATTGCAAGACCGCAGGATATGCTGAGCAGACAGTTCCCTTCTGTGTAGTTCAGAAAAACTTGTGATGGAAGGAAGCATCCAAATGTCTGCATAGTGAAGCACCTGTTGAAGTCATTTGTGTTGTGGTGTGCGACATGTTTGGAAAATTGATGGTCGAGTTTGTGGTTTGCCACAGTTTGCTTGCCATGCCCACAAGTAATGCTACACAGCAATTGCAGTATAGCTGATACATAACGTGGCTACTTTCACGCATGGATTTGCCTTTTATAGAGTAAGAAATGCCTGGGACAGGATTGCAGCAGGAGGTGGTGGGCTGATGTATGGAACAGGTCTTGCACATGGGCTGAGCACGGGGGATTGGCCCATTGGATGCAGGATAGGGACTAGGATTGGAATAGGGATGGAGAATTGGCACATCTCAAGAGAACATGTAAATGGCATTCTCAGCAGAACAACTCTTCTGAAATCTAAATTGTGATTTGCTGAGGATATTATTGCTGATGAGGAGAGATATTATTCTAGAATTCATCATCTACTCAAAAATTATGGAAAATGATGTCAGCAATGAAATTGGTTTCTAATTGTTGACATCTCTTGTATCACCTTTCTAATAGAGGGGTCTCTCCGAAAAAGTGCCTCATGTTAGTGACACATTACATATTTCAGATAAGACAGGGCTTACTATATGGGGGAACAAATTTTTAGTCATTATTGGAAACACCACCAGAACCAGATGAGCTTTTATTTTTGAGAGAAAGTGTAATTTTCTTAATTTAAAAAGGAGAAGTTATTGATACATTCGTCTGACTGAATTCTGTGACACATGCTTTCTCAACATATTGCTGTGATTCTTCTGTTAAGCTATTAGTCCCTGTGCTTTCTATTACATTTAAGAAATGATTATTAAATATATTTTCTGCCTATGACTCATCATTTACAGCCCTTACATTCAGTTCAATAGCAATGTTATCATGTCTGTGGCTGGTTGTCCTGTCTCTGACTTCACTACATCACATACAGCCTTAAGTCTGTTGCCAGAATTACTTACTTGTGACATAATGTGCATGTTTCTTGACTATTTAATAATGTTTTTAGTAATTTTGAGTAGTTTCTGTAGTCTACAGTCATTGCTGGATCTAATCTTTGTGATTAGCTTATGCAGAAAGCTATTGTCAAATAATGATATGAATTATCATATAATAGATTAAATTTTGTGTTAGCATTTGGTTCATTATAAATTTCATCCCAGGTCATTGTAAATCATTCATAAAAACATTTGTCCTGCAGTCGTTAATTATTTTAACTGATTTCTGCTGTGGAATATCTATTCTGAAAGGCACTATCTTAGTTATCCTAACTAACAGTGTTTCAAGATGAGAGAGAGCATTTGCTACTGGATAAACAGTTATTTTCTTGCTTTGAGCTTCACCAAAGAAAACATTATCAGTGTTCTACAGTCTTTATCTGTCTGTGTTTAAAAGTTAATTACTGAGATCAAATTGTAGGATCCAAATAAGGTTTCCAGGTCATTTTTCCTTTCAGAAACCTTAAGGAAATCTACATTGAAATTACCACAGATTAATAAATGTTTACTTAGGTCTGACAGATAGCATAGTAAGGAATCCAGATTCCTCAAAAATAGTTTAATATTCCACAGTGATGATATATACATGATTATAGTTAAAAGTTAATTATTTCCAGCATTAATTCACAAGCACACACTTCTATGTGCTGATCACTACAGGCTCTATTAGCCTCAATGTTTTTGAACTTACGTCCCATCTCAATATATGTAACAACTCCTCCTTTTCCCATATTAGTTCTGCATGAGTAAGCTCCTCAAGTCTAATCTTTTAGATGTAACTTATCTAACCCTGTGATTATGTGGTGCTCAGATAAGCATAGGATATCCATCTTTTCAGAACTTTCTAAATTTTCCAAACAGACAAGGAGCTCTTCTGCTTTATTACTCAGTCCTTAATATTTTGATGAAATAAGCTAACCTTACTTTTCTGTGAATTCTTAAGAATTTTGTGGGACTCTTGTGTTATTTTGGCTTCTTTCAAAACAATATGCCTTAATCCTGATCCTAACCTAAAAAGGTGACTCTCTGACACCAGTAACCACAGGGATCTTTGTTTGTGTGATGGGTGTTATTCAGGTGTGAACTAGTATAGCTTCATCTCCCAATTGTAGCAGTAGCACCACACTCATATGAGTTTTTATTTCAGTCAGCAGCAGTCTGCTCAACTTAGTGTTCACACAACTCTCAGCAGTGTTGTCCTATGGATGGTCATGGAAATACAGGAGCTCCACAAAACTCACATTGCTGTGTGTGTAGTTGCTACTCCTATTTCATACAGATCACCCCTAATGCTGTAATTTCTATCTTTGGCCAGTATATTCCCCACTCCACTTACTACAATAATCTGTTTCTCTTTGCCAAAATACTTGCCTAAAATCCCCACTTCTCTATCACCTGTCTGAGGCTAGCACTTGGCTTCACAATACTTTTGACTTGGTATCCTGTTCCTGATTTGTCCTGGACCATCTAGCCTACACCCCTCCTATGACTACTACCTAGTGGTGAGATTCTTTACTTCCTACTATCTTTTAATTCCAACCTAGACTAGAATTCTTTGCAAGAAGTCTGTTGTACGCTACTGTGATGTACAGTTGGATGAGGCTTTTCTCCTCCTACTTCAGGTAGCAAGTCAAATTTATTCTCTACTGTGAGCTCAAATGTAGATGAAAAAGTTGAAGAGGCTGTGCCCCTTTTGCCCATTTCTTGTTACCTTTACCCAGTTCCCATGATCTTCTTCCTTCTACAGCCTATCTAGTTAAAATTTCACATGTTTGAATTAAGCCTGAAAGGCACAAATCTATGCCTCCTTTTAGTGATTCTCTTGTATTTTTACATAGCCTACAGTACCATGGAACAGCCTCACTGTGTCTCCCACTCAGTTGCCCACTATAGTCACCACAATAAAATTCCAACTCCAATCTACATCTACCACTCCCTCTTTGACTATCCTATGGCAACATTCACACTTATCCTGAATTGCAACACAGATTATATACTTAAAACAGAATTAAATCACTTGTCTGTAGGTTTACTTGAACTTTTATCTCTTACTATTTGTCGTAAGTGTGTTTTTCATTGCCTATATGTTGGCATGAAATACACACCACTTTAAATTTGTGTAAATATCTGTTTGTACCACAAAATAAATCTTATTAAAAAGTAATAGTGTATTATCCTGTACTGTCAGGCTATAGCACTATGACTCACCTGCCATCTAGTGTAAGCAAGTTTACTTATGCAGTGTTGAGAGCTTGTAACCTACCCCTTACTCACATCACTTGTTGACTGTCTCTGTCTTTATAGTTAAGTCTGTTAATAAGCTTTGAGGGAAGTAAGATTTACAATAACCTTTTTACTTACCTTCTTTTTCTCATAGTTGTCTCCAGTTCTTCACGTCTAGGGGCTGATTTTTAAAGCTAAACATTATAACATTATAAGTTCTCATGATTTCCATTGACATAATAAGTTTTGAAATAAGTCTGTTCAGATTTTTTGTTTCTTCACAATAATTTATTGTATCATATTTTTCTATATCACACTGTCTATTGAATTTTCACATAAACAAAGCTGAAATTACATTGTTATTCCAAATTACAAAACATGTCTGATCATGTCAGAGGCATGCCCAATACTACATTGGTCTGCAGTACTAACAGTATTCCAAGTGTTTACAAATTCTCTTGATAAATGAATTTCTATTAATTTATATTATTATTTTATAAATGAATCCAGAAATAAACATAATAAGTAGCACAAAATTGCATAGTTAATAATAGAATTTTTAAATGTGCCAAATATCTTGTAATTTCAAATATTTCTATAAAAAATAAATAAATAAAAAATTAACTACATACAGAGCTAGTAAGTATCGATTGTAACAACAAAAATTAAGTAATTTCTTTTTATGGATTTTAGCTTGATTTATAATACATTGTACACAAAATCATATGAATTTTTTTTTGGAAAAACAACTGAGACAGTACTGACCTGTTTTAAAAATCAAAAATATTTTTGGTATCAACTACTTCTGTTGAGGTAAAGTAACACTAGAGGAGGATGTCCCTTTACAAGTTGCTATATTTGTTTCTCTGCTAGCTGTCTAAATGTCATATCAGTATTTCTGTCTTTATTTGAATATAGTATTTGTCACAGCATTGTATTCATATGCATTGTAGTGCATATTTCTGTAAATTATGAATTTTGGTTTCAAATCATTTTGCCTGAATAAATACACTCCTGGAAATGGAAAAAAGAACACATTGACACCGGTGTGTCAGACCCACCATACTTGCTCCGGACACTGCGAGAGGGCTGTGCAAGCAATGATCACACGCACGGCACAGCGGACACACCAGGAACCGCGGTGTTGGCCGTCGAATGGCGCTAGCTGCGCAGCATTTGTGCACCGCCGCCGTCAGTGTCAGCCAGTTTGCCGTGGCATACGGAGCTCCATCGCAGTCTTTAACACTGGTAGCATGCCGCGACAGCGTGGACGTGAACCGTATGTGCAGTTGACGGACTTTGAGCAAGGGCGTATAGTGGGCATGCGGGAGGCCGGGTGGACGTATCGCCGAATTGCTCAACACGTGGGGCGTGAGGTCTCCACAGTACATCGATGTTGTCGCCAGTGGTCGGCGGAAGGTGCACGTGCCCGTCGACCTGGGACCGGACCGCAGCGACGCACGGATGCACGCCAAGACCGTAGGATCCTACGCAGTGTCATAGGGGACCGCACCGCCACTTCCCAGCAAATTAGGGACACTGTTGCTCCTGGGGTATCGGCGAGGACCATTCGCAACCGTCTCCATGAAGCTGGGCTATGGTCCCGCACACCGTTAGGCCGTCTTCCGCTCACGCCCCAACATCGTGCAGCCCGCCTCCAGTGGTGTCGCGACAGGCGTGAATGGAGGGACGAATGGAGACGTGTCGTCTTCAGCGATGAGAGTCGCTTCTGCCTTGGTGCCAATGATGGTCGTATGCGTGTTTGGCGCCTTGCAGGTGAACACCACATTCAGGACTGCATACGACCGAGGCACACAGGGCCAACACTCGGCATCATGATGTGGGGAGCGATCTCCTACACTGGCCGTACACCACTGGTGATCGTTGAGGGGACACTGAATAGTGCACGGTACATCCAAACCGTCATCGAACCCATCGTTGTACCATTCCTAGACCGGCAAGGGAACTTGCTGTTCCAACAGGACAATGCACGTCCGCATGGATCCCATGCCACCCAACGTGCTCTAGAAGGTGTAAGTCAACTACCCTGGCCAGCAAGATCTCCGGATCTGTCCCCCATTGAGCATGTTTGGGACTGGATGAAGCGTCGTCTCACGCGGTCTGCACGTCCAGCACGAACGCTGGTCCAACTGAGGCGCCAGGTGGAAATGGCATGGCAAGCCGTTCCACAGGACTACATCCAGCATCTCTACGATCGTCTCCATGGGAGAATAGCAGCCTGCATTGCTGCGAAAGGTGGATATACACTGTACTAGTACCGACATTGTGCATGCTCTGTTGCCTGTGTCTATGTGCCTGTGGTTCTGTCAGTGTGATCATGTGATGTATCTGACCCCAGGAATGTGTCAATAAAGTTTCCCCTTCCTGGGACAATGAATTCACGGTGTTCTTATTTCAATTTCCAGGAGTGTACATTTCTGCATGTGTTCACATTTGTAATTTAAAAATTTGTTATTAATTTAGCAGATCATCTGATGATGGGGCACGCTTGAAATGCATTATTAAAATAAAGGAGTTCCTTAACTTCTAGTAACTACTTCTTGCAACCTATCAGTTTTTGTAGAATTAAAAAAATTAAAAAAAGCTGAAGTCTGTTGTCATAATTTCTTATTTCTGATACAATGTGCATATTCCTTGATTTCTAATAACTTTGTTAGTAATTTTGAGTAGTTTCTGTAGTCTAAAAATACTGCTGGATCTCTACTTGACATTGCTAGCAGATATCTTTCCCTTTTCCTCTCACAAGATGCTTTAATCCCTCAGTTGATCCATGGTTTTTTACGTGACTGTTTAATGTTCTTTCTGATTAGCTTATACAGAAAGCTATGTTCAAATAATGATATGAATTTATCATGGAATAGATTAAATTTTATGTTAGCATTTGGTTCATTACAAATTTCATCCCAGATCATTTCTTGTAAGCTACTCATAGAAACATTTGTCCTGCAGTCATTAATTACTCTAACTGATTTCCACTGCGGAGTATCAATTCTGCAAGGCATTATCTTATTTATCCTAACTAACAGTGCATCATGATCAGAGAGAGTATTTGTTACTGGGTAAACAGTTGTTTTCTTGCTTTGAGCTTTGCCAAAGAAAACTTTATCAGTTAGAATCCTACTGTCTTTGTCCACCTGTGTTGAAAAGTTAATTACTGAGCTCAAATTGTGGGATCCAAATAAGGATTCCAGCTCATTCTTCCTTTTAGAAGCCTTAAGAAAATTTACATTGAAATTACTAAGACTATTAACTGCTTGCTGCTGTCTGCAGATAGTGTAGCAAGCAATCAACATTCCTCTTACCAGTTCAAAATTTCCCAGTGGGGATCTGTGTAGGGATACTGACTAGCAGCAAGTGCACCCAGAGCCATTAATCATGAGAGCTCAAGACTTTTTTGTCATTCACTGTTAATATAACATAAGTTCCCTCCTCCTGACTTCCCCCTTCCCACCCCACCTCACCCCACCCACACCATTCCCAGTTTTGGTCCTAGGTCCTGGGTACACTTTTGTTTGTGCTCTCATTATAAATAACTACAGCCACAATACACAAGTTACTGACTATTTAGTGAGGATGGTCAATGGTGCATGAAGCATTTCATCTAACATGTCAATTGCCTCTGTAAATGTTGGTTATAAGTTACTCATGATGAAACTGATTGCTTTTAAATGACTACAAATATTTTCAATTTTTATTAGTCTGTCTGCAACCAGGCAAAAAAATTAATGTACACTTAAAATATATATATACATACTACAAACAATTTTATTTCCAGATTGGCATCAACTATCAGCCTCCAACAGCAGTGCCAGGAGCTGATCTTGCACAAGTTCAAAGAGCTGTTTCTCTACTAAGTAACACAACTGCTATAGCAGAAGCTTGGGCAAAGTTGAATCACAAATTTGACTTGATGTACAACAGACGTGCTTTTGTTCACTGGTATGTTGCAGAAGGAATGGAAGAGGGTGAATTTGGTGAAGCTCGTGAAGATCTAGCAGCACTTGAAAGGGATTATGCAGAAGTAGCTAATGATTCATCTGATAATATGTTAGAAGAATTTTAGGAAGTGTGTATTGAAATGTAGTCTGTATTGTGATAATCACCTGGTATTGAAGTCTCTTCTTCAGAAATCTGTCGTTAATCTTTGAATAAGAAAGTGCAAAATTGGAATGCTATCTTAGAAAATGACTCATGCATAATCATACTCCTCTGTGATTCATATATTTTTGATGAAGTTTGTAAAATATGTCAATAAAGGTTGGGGAAATATTTGTAGTCTTTCAGATTAGTTTGTAAATCACTCATTATTAACACCCAAAATATATTACTACTTAAAGACAGGTCCTATTCTGACAACAGATGTGGTAGAAATAATGCTTGGATAAATGTGCCTGAAGGGGGAGATCTATTAACAACAGAGATTTTAAAAATTTAATATCACAGATGCACATATTTCAGCTTCATAATAAAGTCTGAAAATAAAATAATGTGTGCCAAGTACACAGTTGGAGATTAGCATGCTGTTGCAGATTTTGTTGGGAATATGAACTCCTTCTGAAGAAAATATGCTAGAAGTCAAGAAGGAAAAACTTACTTCACTTATGCCTTGTTAAAAAGTGCCAATTCATCCAATTACATATGTGTTGAAAGAATAACAATGCAAACACAGCCTCCGTGAATTAGGAGAAAGTCAAAAAACAACTTAATATTGACATGCAGTTATAGTATGTTGTTACCACAGCAACAACATAGAAACTAGTAATGCTGCACTCTGTTTGCATCAACTGTCATATTATTGTTAGGTGGAGAGTAGGCTGGCAGTTAGTACTGTAAGAGTAAGAGAAAACAGCAGGTATCTTCAGTTTCATCAAATGGCATCAAGGCATCATTTACTGGATGAAAGGCAATTAAGAGTCATTGGATGAAAAGATGTCAGTCAAATTCAGGCAGAGGTGACCAAGCTGCCATATCTTCTCTCATCTCCCTCTCATACAGTTGGAACAACTTTTGACATACTCATGACAATTATGACTCAGTCAGGGACTATAATATACTCCTCTGATTGTAGTGTCACAGTTTGCCTTGCAGACGACATTCACACACCTTTAAAGACTTCCTCTGTAGACATACAACAGTACTGGCAGAATATATAGTGTTTTCAAATAGAAAAGCTGTAATAAAAACTAATATTGGGAAGTCCATGTTGGAATATCAACAATACTATAAAAACGATAGATTACTACTCACCATGAAGGTGACACTTTGAGATGCAGGAAGGTACAGTCAAAAGACTGTTAGGACTCACCTTTCAGTCAAAGCCTTCTTCAGAAAAGAAAAGAAAACACACACACATTCACACAAGCGAGAACACCTTAAGCATACATGACCACTCTCTGTGGCCACTATCGATGGAATGCTGTGGTGTCATGTTGAACATAAGCAGCAGTCTGGAGTGAGACAGGGAAGGGGAAGGGATAGCATGGTATGAGTGGGGGGAGAGGGAGCAGAGTAGTCAGCACTACCTAAAGAACAGTGCAGGGACTGGATGGTAGCCAGACAAGGCTGCCTAGTACAGCATCAGGAGGCTATGGGGGAGGGGGGAGGTTGGGGGACTAGGAGTGTTAAAGGAGAGCAGTAGCTAGGGGAAAAGACCAGTGGTCTTCACAGAGAGCAGAGCACAGTGTATACCTAAATTGGTATAAATTACAGGCATGTAACTTGAATAGTGCATGAGTTATTGGAAGTCAAAGTTGCCGATTACTATAGATCGCGTCAGGCCATAAGTACTCCACAGTTACACAAAAAGATGGTAGCAGTGTGCTCATAAATATATTTATTCCTCATTTATATATAATATTATATATTATTTATAAATATATTTATTCCTTATAAATATATTTGTTGTTTATATCTGATATATACTATTCATGAAGAAACTGGTCAATTATTTACTGTGGTTTAGAAAGCATAGAGACATTAGTCTACTGGCTTACTTCTGTTCTACTCCTTTGATATATGTTTATTTAATTTGTTTATGTATTTAATAATGTGTGTTAGAGCATGTTTGTGATCCATCTGTAGAGATATTTATTTAATTTCAAGTTATTTAAATGTAAATCCAGTATTTTGAATGTGTTTCATTATGTTTGTGAGTGTGAGTTGGCTTGTAGACAGTGTGGGAGCACTCTAGCCAATCACAGTGATCATTTCCAAAAGGGACAAGTGGACAGATGTATGGAGGACGCGGGGAGTTCTGAACAGTCACACAAGACATGAGGAGTTCTGGACAGTATGGGCAACAGACGTACAGTCGCGGGAAAGATTTGGAGAGTGGAGCAGTTTGCGTGTGGTCACGAGACATAGAAATATTTCGTAGTGCCGACCTGTGCGCTTGTGAGATTTCCATGGCTTCTGCAGTGAAGATGTAGTATGCATTTAGATGTGAATATCTTGCGAGCTATGTTGTTGCTTGTAACTAATTATGTGAAGTAGGAATCTATTGTTTCCCTGTTATTCAACTTATATTTTATTTAATTGCTGGACCATCAACACTGATAAGTGTTTTGTAGTAATAAACAGCATTCTTATAGGTATGTCTGATATCATACTCATCATTTAAAGTCATTAAGAATAGCACCTGCAGATTTTATTTAATTGCAATCTTTCACTTATAAACGTCTATTCATTCAAAATTCACAGTTGCCGAGTGATAGGAACCTCTGACAATTCGATTCATGTGTATATTCATATTGTATACTGCAGACTCAGCAGTATTTGGCCAGTAATGTGGCAACTACATATCCCAGCCCCTATACAATGAAACCAGCCAAAAGTTTTAATATTTCAACTCTGAGTCAGAGGGTACGTAGTTGAGGGTCACACCACACCATCATTATAATCTGAAAGCCTGCAACCAACAGCTTCTCTGAACTGCATAGGTGGGTGTTATCCTTACAACATATTCTCCATTCCCAAAATCATCCCAGCCTCAGCCTAAGGTAACCTGCTGCCCCTGTACCCATCACCCAAAAGCTTCAACCCCTCTGTCCAATAACCTTCTCACAATTCACATTGCCATGCTCGTGCTCTATTCTCTGCCAAGGGCACTGGTCTTTCCCTTTGCTGCTGCTTTTCAGTCCCCCGTCCACCACAGCCTCCCGATGCCATGCTATATTGCCTTATCTGACCACCATCTAGTCCCTGCATGCTCCATCAGGTAGCACTCTGACCCCTCTCTCCCCAATCATGCCCTGCTGTGTCACCCCCCCTCCCCCTCCCCTCCCCCCACCGAGTTGCTACTTCCACTCAACACTACACTATTGCTCTCTGGCCAGAGAGAGCAGTCATGTATATGTGAGGTGTGCTTCCTTGTGTGAATGTGCAAGTGTTTTGTTTTCTTTTCTGAAGAAGATTTTGGCTGAAAGCTGTGTGTATTAGTCTTTTCATTGTGCCTGTCTGCAACTCAATGTGTCATATTTACAGTGCATAGCAACCTATCCTTTTCATAACGTTGTTGCAACAGCTAACTGCACTGCATGTGTCAATAGGGCACAAAAAGGTTGAAGCTACAGGTCTAATTAATTACCAAATGAATGACAGTCATTGAATGAAAAAACTGATACATTGTAATTTTAAGTACACATTTATACTACCAAGTCCATTCTATTTACACATTGCAATACAACCTTCACAGCTACAACATGTGCACCCTCTAGTAACCACTTTAAAGTTTTCTCTTGACCTATTACTAAAAAGACACACAGATATCTATGGTTAGAATGCCCTTACAGTGTTGAAAAATGTTCCCTTCACACTTAAGTTCTCAGTCACGTTAGCACACCATTCTGAATTTTAGGTAAAATCACAGTTTGCACCAAAAAAAAAATAGAATTTGCATAATCATCATTTATGTTCATTGTTAACCTGCTTCCAATATGGTTCAGTCTCCTAAATTTCATGATTACTCATAATCAGTACATCTTCACAGAGCTCAGTGCAACACATCTGATCATAACATAAGCTCAGTACTTAAACCCAAGACTGACACGCCAAATCTTGCTCCTACAGTGCACAAAATCACTCACATCTGATTGGCTGAATCCCAACATAGCCAATCAGCTTTAGATTTCAGTTTACACCATCCAACATTTTTTGTCGTAAACCAATTGCATTATCAAATACTTTAGACAAAATTGTTAAATAATATGTTTCAGATAAACAAACAAATCTCTGAACTACTGAAGTACATTTTATAATTCAAAAATACCGTAAACTGGTTTCTTACAGTTCACAATTTCCTCAATGTGCATGTATCAAATATATAACACGTATCCACAATCTCTCTCTCTTGTAGAGCCAGTTACTTACAATTACAAAGATTCACCTATCATATACATACATTTAGTCCCACACTCACTCAGGCAATAAAATAACTTAAATTGGCATTATTTTCACATAAATCATAATGTCAATACAAATGCAGATTATTGCATATTATAGAAAATTGATTTATGGTGTTATTGAAAGGCTGGATACATTGTCAAACTTTTTCACTCACTTTTACCTAATGAAAATGTCAGTTACTGACTTTCTCATGAAAGCTCTAAATTTTATATTTTATATAATTTCATGTGTTTCAAAAAGTGCTATCCATATGATGCTAAAATTGACATGGTAATAAGCTAGTAACAGTAGAAACTGCGGCACAAAATTTTACTGCCTTTGGTGAATGTCAAACATGTAGTGAACATAATATTTTGTCACATGCCAAGCACTGACATTGCTTGGTTGTAGTGGCAGGCTGACTCATATGAGAATGTCTGTAATGGTGAAGCTATGAATCATCGGACATATGAAGGTAGCTGTTATCTGATTTAGTATGGTCTGTGTATGTTGCAATGTCACATGACCAATATTCATAGTTTTGTGCTCGAAGCAGTGAGCTGATTACCCTGTCCACACTATAGCATGCTGTCACTGGAAGAGTAATATCATAGAGTAATAAATTGTGATTGTTGCATATAGGAGATTTATTTAAGACGGTGAGCCATGTTTATACCGACACCAGTAATTTTAAGAGGGATGAGTGACTTGCTCCTTCCTTTTAACCTCCCTCAACCTACCAGTCTCTTCTCCCTGGGGAGAGAACTATTACTTTTAAAAAACCAATAATGTATCACTTATATATGTGCTACATGTTTCACATCTAGAGCGTAGGTTCTGACCAGCAATTTATTTATTTATTTCTCAAATTTATAGCGTCATTATTAAGATGACTAAATTTATTTTTGTTACATGAAAGACCTCAAACAAGGTCTTTATAAAATGTGTCTCCTATTCATAAAGGAAACAGCACTGGCCAAAAACTAGAAAAATGTCATATAAAAATATATCCAGAAGCAAATACTTGTTGAAATATGGGCCATTTCATTTGTTAGTAGTCAGCAATTTAGGCTACCTTCTTGTTGTTGTTGTTCACTGCTAATTTCTTTTTGGTTATTCTTGCTTTTGTACACAGTCCTCTGACGGTGAAATAGGGGTTCAATTATTCTACAGGAGAAATGGCAGACACAGTATTCTGCTATAGTTTAACCAATGGCATTAGTCAACAGGTATGCCTGACAATATATTCCTTACAAATATTTATTTTAGTTATATTTTTATGAATCAACCACTGGAAGTTATCATGTACAGTGATGTAAATGATCACAGCAACAGAACAAACTTTAACTATTTCTGGATAAGAAGGACATAAAAAAAGGCAGACAAAATTCCATACAACACTGCTTTGTTTTCCTTTAACAAACTAACAAATTTTTTAAGAACATATACAAGGAATAATTTTAACAAAAAATTAAAATCTTTTCTGATGTACAAATGTCTAAAATTGTTTAATACATTTTAAGTCACTGATGGTAACATGAAACAGAAGCATGGCAGCTGTAAAGTAATAAATGCAGAAAATAGCTATAAGATGCAGCAGTTGTATAGTGTAACATATTTTGTAAGTATAATTATTGTCATACTATAAATATCTACATCTACATCTATGTCTACATCTACATGATTATTCTGCAATTCACATTTAAGTGCTTGGCAGAGGGTTCATTGAACCACAATCATACTTGACATGTGGAGTAATCGGGTGTACTGCCAGATGTTTGTGTCACTCTGGCACAATATTTCGGCCACGTAACTCATTGCCTTCTTCAGGTGCTACCTGAGACTGCCGTGTTGGAGGATCTTGTCCAGTATTTTTGCCCAGAGGGCGCCGGATGTTCTCTTTGCCGTCCGCGCCCGCCTGGCGCTGCTTGTAAGGTGTTGTCTCTTCCCCGGTGTTCCCTTGGATGTCCACGCCCGACTTGGGTGCCATCTGTGGCAGCTCTCTGAGGCCTGTCCTGTGTCGGGGGTTCCGTTCGCAGTCCGTGCCCACCAGGTGCTGCTCCTGAGGTTTTTACCCCTCCCTGGTGCTCCCACAGACGTCCGCGCCTGGCTCGTCCACCATCTGTGGTCGTGGCAGTTGTCTGGGGCCGGACTCGCATGTGGCATTCTGTTCGTGGTCCGCACCCGCTTGGCACTGCTCCCGAGGTTTTGGCACTTCCTGGTGCTCCGATGGATGTCCGCGCACGCCTAGTCCACCATCTGCAGTTGTGGCAGCTGTCTGAGACCCATCTCACATCAGGGGCTCTGTTCGCGGTCCGCACCCGCCTGGCGCTGCTTGTAAGGTGTTGTTTCTTCCCCGGTGCTCCCTCAGACGTCCGCGCCTGACTTGGTCTCCATCTGTGGCAACTCTCTGAGGCCTGTCCTTTGTTGGGCACTCCATTCATGGTCCTCGCCCACCTGGCGTTGATCCTGCGGTGTTGGCACTTCCCTGGTGCTCCGACGGTCGTCCATGCTCGGCTCGTCCATCATCTGCGGTTGTGGCAGCTGTCAGAGGCTCATCCTGCGTAGGGAGTTGCATTCGCAGTCCACAACCGCCTGGCGCTACTCCTGCAGTGTTACTACTTCTTGAGGAGTTTGTTGGTTCATTTTGTTGAGCCCTGATAAGCTCCAGAGCCAGACTCCACGCCGAGCTTTGCTGGTAACCGCTGTCTCTGTTTATTAGGTTGTCTGTGACCTTGATCACGATGGCCTCCTTTATGACACTGTCCCAAAATCTTGGTGTCTGTGTCACAATTTTGGTGTTGTTATAGTCCATTGAGTGGCCGAGCTCCAGACAGTGCTCCGCTATGGCAGATTTTGTTGCCTGTCCGAGTCTGGTGTGCCTCTGGTGTTCTTTGCACCTGACGTCCACCGACCTGGTTGTCTGGCCAATGTATGACTTTCCACACTGGCACGGGATGTTGTAAATGCCTGGTTTACATAGCCCCAGGCCGTTCTTCACACTCCCTAGCATGGTCCCAATTTTGGAGTGTGGACAGAAGATACTCTTTATATCATATTTTGAAAGAATTCTGCTGATCTTTGCAGAAATAGGTGCAGCATATGGCAGGTATGCCACCTTCTTCGCCTCCTCTGGCTCCTCTTGTGTACCCTGTGGTTGACTGGTAGTACAAAGTGCCCTTTGTATGTCCGTGGAGGAGTATCCATTTCTGCTGAACACCAGCTGTAGATGTTCTATCTCTGTGGCCAGACTTTCCGTATCTGACAGAGCTCAAGCCCTGTGAACTAATGTTTTCAAGACTCCATTCTTCTGTGCCGGGTGGTGGCAGCTACTGGCTTGAAGGTATAAGTCAGTGTGGGTGGGCTTACGATACACACTGTGCCCCAAAGTGCCATCTGCCTTCCTCTTGACCAGGACATCCAGGAATGGGAGTTGTCCATCCTTCTCTAGCTCCATAGTAAATTTTATATTTGGGTGGCGTGAATTTAGATGTTCCAAAAAGCCATCTAGCTTCTCCCTACCATGGAGCCAAATGACAAAAGTGTCATCAACATACCTAAGAAAGCACTTGGGTTGGTAGGTGGCTGATGCAAGTGCCTCCTCTTTGTACCTTTCCATGAAAAGGTTGGCTACCACTGGTGATAAAGGGCTGCCCATTGCCACTCCTTCCGTTTGCTCATAAAATTGATCCCCATAAAGAAAATATGTTGAGATCAGTACATGCTTGAACAGGTCGATCAGGGCACCATTGAACTTCTCTCCAATGATATTGAGTGAATCGGTGAGTGGCACTCGTGTGAAGAGCGACACCACATCGAAACTGACCATGATGTCAGAGTCCACGATGTGTAGCTGCCTTAGCCATTGTAGGAAGTCCTCTGAGTTCCGAATGTGGTGTGCACATTTGCCCACATATGGTGCCAATATCTTCTTCAGGTATTGTGCAGTGAGGTATGTCACTGTGCCGATGTTAGAGACAATAGGTCAAAGAGGGACCTCCTCCTTATGGACCTTGGGGAGTCCATAGAGTCTGGGTGATACAGTGCTTTGGGGCCTGTTCAGGTAGACCTGTCTGCTTCAGCAACTTCCGAGTCTTCTTGCCCTCCTTGTCAGTGGGGTCACCATCTAGTGGTTTGTAAGCAGTGTCTTCCAGAAGTTGTTGCACCTTCCTATCATACTCCAACTTGTTTAAGATGACCGTGGCGTTACCCTTATCAGCTGGCAGAACTACAATGCTGTCATCCTCCCGTACCTGCCTGAGTGCCACCCTCTCCTGGCTCAAGATGTTGGATTTGGGGGCTTCGTCCTGGTGAGTGCCCTGCAGGTCTCCCTGCGGATCTCTTCAGACACGTTGGAAGGTAGCGTGTTGACGACTTGCTCAACTGAACTGATGAAGGCTGCAACAGGTACGCTTCTGGGAGTCACTGCAAAGTTGAGGCCCTTGCTGAGTGCTTTTGAGGTGGCCTCTTCGAGCTGCTTGTCGCTCAGGTTGACCACTGTCCTTGTGTCCCCACCCTGTTGCACCTTCTTGTTAAGGCGCTCAAACTTGGCCTGTTGACATGCTGTTGATTTCCTCATGGTGCATTCCGCCAAGGACCAGGAGGCACCATCAACCTGGTCCCAGTCTTCACGGATCAGGGTGGCTGCTATGGAAAGGTGGAGATACAGGAAATCCCTGGACGTGACATCTAGGCGGTGGCGCATGTCACGCACTCTTTCTCTTACCAGCGCGAGGCTGGCTCGGTGTTTGATTTTCTTCGCCATTCTGGTGTTAACATGATGCTTGAACCTGGTGAAGACAGGAACTACACCCCCCTCTCAGCATCTCAGAAGGAAACAGAGAACTCAGCATCCTCCCCTTCCTCTGTCGACACTTATCCAGCTTCTTGATATTAAGGTACATCTCCTCCCCGTAGAGTCTTCTGATGTAACTCTTCAGGGTTTCCCGGCAATATCTTGACATGTGGAGTAATCGGGTGTACTGCCAGATGTTTGTGTCGCTCTGGCACAATATTTCGGCCACGTAACTCATTGCCTTCATCAGGTGCTACCTGAGACTGCCGTGTTGGAGGATCTTGTCCAGTATTTATGCCCAGAGGGCGCTGGGTGTTCTCTTTGCCGTCCGTGCCCGCCTGGCACTGCTTGTAAGGTGTTGTCTCTTCCCCGGTGTTCCCTTGGACGTCCGCACCAGACTTGGACGCCATCTGTGGCAGCTCTCTGAGGCCTGTCCTGTGTTGGGCGTTCTGTTCACAGTCCGCGCCCACCAGGTGCTGCTGCTGAGGTTTTTACCCCTCCCTGGTGCTCCCAAAGACGTCCGCACCCGGCTCGTCCACCATCTGTGGTCGTGGCAGTTGTCTGGGGCTGGACCGGCATGTGGCGTTCCATTCATGGTCCGCACCCGCTTGGCACTGCTCCCGAGGTGTTGGCACTTCCCTGGTGCTCCGATGGATGTCCACGCCTGCCTAGTCCACCATCTGCAGTTGTGGCAGCTGTCTGAGGCCCGTCTTGCATCGGGGACTCTGTTCGTGGTCCGCGCAAGCCTGGCACTGCTTGTAAGGTGTTGTTTCTTCCCTGGTGCTCCCTCGGACGTCCGCGCCCGACTTGGTCTCCACCTGTGGCAGCTCTCTGAGGCCTGTTCTTTGTTGGGCGCTCCATTCATGGTCCGCGCCCACCTGGCGCTGATCCTACGGTGTTGGCACTTCCCTGGTGCTCCGACGGTTGTCCGTGCTCAGCTCGTCCATCATCTGCGGTCATGGCGGCTGTCAGAGGCTCATCCTGCGTCAGGAGTTGCATTCGCGGTCTGCATCCGCCTGGCGCTACTCTTGAAGTGTTACTACTTCTTGAGGAGTTTGTTGGTTCATTTTGTTGAGCCCTGATAAGCTCCAGAGTCGGACTCCACGCCGAGCTGAGCTGGTAACCACTGTCTTGGTTTATTAGGTTGTCTGTGACCTCGATCTCGATGGCCTCCTTTATGACACTGTCCCAAAATCTTGGTGTCTGTGTCACAATTTTGGTGTTGTTATAGTCCATTGATTGGCCGACCTCCAGACAGTGCTCCGCTATGGCAGATTTTGTTGCCTGTCCGAGTCTGGTGTGCCTCTGGTGTTCTTTGCACCTGACGTCCACCGTCTTGGTTGTCTGGCCAATGTATGACTTTCCACACTGGCACGGGATGTTGTAAATGCCTGGTTTATGTGGCCCCAGGTCGTCCTTCACACTTCCTAGCATGGTCCCAATTTTGGAGGGTGGACAGAAGATACTCTTTGTATCATATTTTGAAAGATTTCTGCTGATCTTTGCAGAAATAGGTCCATCATAAGGCAGGTGTGCCACCTTCTTCGCCTCCTCTGACTCCTCTTGTGTACCCTGTGGTTGACTGGTAGTACAAAGTGCCCTTTGAATGTCCGTGGATGGATATGTGTGTGTGTGCAAGTATATACCTGTCCTTTTTTCCCCATGGGGTAAGTCTTCCCACTCCCGGGATTGGAATGACTCCTACCCTCTCCCTTGAAACCCACATCCTTTCGTCTTTCCCTCTCCTTCCCTCTTTCCTGACGAAGCAACCGTTGGTTGCGAAAGCTTGAAATTCTGTGTGTGTGTTTGTGTGTTTTTTATTGTGTCTATCTACCAGCACTTTCCCGTTTGGTAAGTACTGTATGTTTAGGTGCATGAGCCTTAGT
Organism: Schistocerca americana; assembly: GCF_021461395.2. Taxonomy (NCBI): domain Eukaryota; kingdom Metazoa; phylum Arthropoda; class Insecta; order Orthoptera; family Acrididae; genus Schistocerca; species Schistocerca americana. Next base: position 433,910,754 of record NC_060122.1, read on the forward strand.
GGTATTTTTAACTGGTCGCTCTGATTCTCTTCCTTTAAAATGCACTGAGTTGGTTCACTTACATAAGTTCTGGACCCAGGCATTAAAAGTGTTCCTGTTCTTTGGCGATCTTGCATTTCTCGATCTACCGTATTTACTTGAATCTAAGCCGCACTCGAATCTAAGCCGCACATGAAAAATGAGACTCGAAATCCAGGAAAAAAAAAATTTCCCAAATCTAAGCCACACCTGAAATTTGAGACTTGAAATTCAAGGGGAGAGAAAAGTTTTAGGCTGCACCTCCAAATCAAAACAAAGTTGGTCCATTGTAATATGAGACACAATTTTGGTCGAATGAATGGCGATACAGCTACAGTAGTTTGGTTCGAGTCGTAAGCTTAGCAGTTAAGCTTTACCAGGTAGCCATTGCCATGCATCAGGCGCTCTGTCCGTATTTGTACGGGTACCATTCCTTTTTCACGTGCTTCATCTGGTTTGAATTGATTGCTTATTTTTCTTTGATCTGATAAGTGCCGTTCTTTTTGTTATAGGTGTTTACGTCACTTAAGCTGAAAATGGATTATTGTATTGTGTCATGCATTATTTGTCACATTCTGATAATGAGTGTCTACGGCCTGTCACCACTCGCGGCATGGCTTGCTTTTGTGCGTGCTACTGCGAGAGAGAGAGAGAGAGAGAGAGAGAGAAATTGTCTCATTAGCGAAACAATGGCAAGAGACTGCTATTCGTTGTTACTTACACTGCTGCTTTCTTTGATAATGATAACAAGAACTAAATAATAGACTGCGTATGATAGAAGATTTTCTGAACGAGAGTTTAGCGAAAATTTTTCTCTGTTTGAAAATCTTTGGAGATGCCTCTTTAGTACATTACATTCTGCACAGAAATTATGGTCATCTTAGACTTAGAAATCTAGTCAATTGCCGTGCTTCATTTCTGACTATCACTATTAGGCATTCTTCCGCGTTTGCTGTTGTCTCACTCTAGTTTCGTAGGCAGACAGGATTTAAATGAGATAGCAGCAAACATGGAAGAATACATGGCAAAATGTTTATATTCGTATTATTCTTATGGTGTAGAGAATACTGCATGTGATTCATAATTCAAAAAGTTCCTATTAGCATCTATCTCTTCTCACAGGTAGGAAAATTTCAGAACGTAGAGTTGGCCATATTGACAAACATCCCACACAGTCTTGCCATTCGGATTTTCATAGTACATTGAAATGCTGCTATATTTGAAGATGAACAATACGGAATTTGTATTTACTTCATTGGATAAGGTATGAAAATGCAGTGGTCGAAACTCGGGGCAGAGAAAAAAGCTCGTCTTCCACCTTTTTTTTAATTTATTTACTGACGCAGAGGTTTTGGCACCAGTATTTATCATTGTGCCTGCAAAACATGCCTGTGTAGCGCTACATATATTTGATGGCTGAAGGTAGTTGTGGCGGTACCTACCAACATTTTTCAGAACTTCCGCTTACTTTGTACTCGATTGTAAGCCGCAGGCGGTTTTTTGGATTACAAAAGCCGGAAAAAAAGTGCAGCTTGGATTCGAGTAAATACGGTACTACCCAACCTGGCTTCTGTCTGTCTAGTTGTCAAGGTAGCTTTTGAGGTGCCTTCTTGCTCTGTACAGTCCGAGGAGTTGCCGAACTGCCTGGTGTTGCAGTAACTGGAGTTGTGTACTCCACGACATTTGATTGAGTAAGTGATGCTGAAGAGTCTGCAGTTGATGCCACAGCTTCTGTTGTTTTAACTAGCTGGCTTGGCAAGTTGTTTTTACCCAGTCCTGGGAATTTGTTAGTTGCTTTACTTTCCCACAAAAACATGTCACTTTGAACTCTGGGTTTTATTAGTTTTGAGGATCTTCTAGGAGCACAATGTGTTTCTGGACTTTTGAAAATCCTGTTGCTGCAAACTGATCTTCCTACTCCATTGTTCGTTACTGTCCTCTTGACAACATTGTGGTTGTTTTCTGTTACTGTTATTTTTTCTTGCTGTGGTTTTATTTGTTCAGTTCCATCTGGATCCTTCCACTCAAGCGATATTGCAGGCTTTAGTTGATTTTTTGGAGAGATGACTGCAAGTAAAGTTCTGGCCATTTCTTCCTTGCCATTAGCATTTAGGTGTAGTCCGTGAGAAGTGTACCAGTCTCTGTTCTCAGGGACTGTTACAAACTGAGTGTTTTGGAAAGATTTCACTATTTTGGCTATTTTCTTATTTGTTCGCCTGGTTTCATTGTTCACACAAGACCAGTTTTCAAGGTCATATCTATGGAGTTTCCCTACTATGATTACATTTGTGTGCTGAAGCTTAATTAATGCTGATGTTATAGCATTTAATGCCTTGTCTGCTTCATTTTTGGCTACATCATTTGTGCCACCCCAGATTATAACTGTGTCATTCATTGTGAGATTCTGTAAGTTGTTACAGCTTTCAAGTATTGAAGTTAATGGTGCACCTGGTATAAAATTTCCTTGGATTACGAAATTATTATGACTTTGATGCATTAAGTTAGCTGCAACTGATCGCCCATGGCTGTCTGCAAACACTGTCATTCTTTTTTTGTATTTAGGTGAGCTTTTTATGTTACTGCTGTGTCTGTTGTACGAATGTTTCTTGCTACTTATGCTGTTTTCTTGAACTATGAAGTTTTTATTTACCTCAGTGCTTTGTTGTTCACAATTTTCATCTTTTTGTAGCACATCAAACCTGTTCCTTGTCATAATCTATAACGAGGAATCATTTGCATATTTTTTCAGAGCTTTAGATGTTTTAGGCATAATATACTGATTGGTTTTTGCAGCGATTTTGTTTATAGAGTTTTTGTTTTTGCATGATTTGCAACCTATTTTTCTCTCTGAGTATTTCACCAACATTTTGTAACTTCTGTCAAGGGAGCTCATCAGATTTACTTTTTAATTCTTTAACCTCATCAATGAGCACATTGATTATATCGTAAGTACAGTATTTGTTATTTAAGTCTAGTCCTAACTTGTCTTCCATACGTAATGTAAATGAATAGGCAAATAAATGTATCATGTATGCCAAACAACATCCTCAGTGATGTATTCAATCTGTCAAAAATTTTCATCAGTTGGTTATATCAACTTGTATACATTGGACCGTTTACAACAAGGATAAGGGATTGCAGTTGTGTAGGTACATGATGAAAGACCCCCCAACCCCCCAGATATGGTAAGGTTAAAATTTATTTTAAAAAAGATTTATTCAATCTGTCAAAAATTTTCATCAGTTGATTATATCAACTTGTATACATTGGACCATTTACAACAAGGATAATGGATTGCAGGTGTGTAGGTACATGATGAAAGACCCCCCAACCCCCCAGATATGGTAAGGTTAAAATTTATTTTAAAAAAGAAAAAAACAAAACAGCTATTGACCATAAGCATCGGCATGGACATTAGTTATGAATGCGCGATAAGGTGCAGGCAAATGAAAAAAGAAAAAAAACATAATTTATTTTTCTTTGTACATGATTTTGTTTTGACTCTCTCTCGTATGTGGAAGGATGGTTAAGATGTATTGCTTAAATTATGAAGTATTATGAGTGTTATGTACTATATGTGTGTATTAATAAGAGAATACTTAACAACAGTATTAAGAATTTTTATTGAAGTGAAATGGAGCCAAGTAAGGAGGATTTTCTTCATTTTTTGACGTGCACTGGTGTCCTAGAAGACGGCTGTCTGCATCTACAATTGAAATGTTAGAGAGGAAGTCCAAATAGCCCAAATTTGTACAAGCAGAACATTTCTAATTATGCAATTGTAATATACTTTAAATTTTTTTACATTCATATATGTATTTTTTTATATCTAAAAACAAAGATGACGTAACTTACCAAACGAAAGCATTGGTATGTTGATAGAGACATACGTCTGCTGAAATGAAATGTCGTGTGGCTAGGGCCTCCTGTCGGGTAGACCGTTCGCCTGGTGCAGGTCTTTTGAGTTGACGCCACTTCGGCGACCTGCGCGTCGATATACGTCTGCTTGTGTCTGTATATGTGCGGATGGATTTTTGTGTGTGTGTGTGTGTGTGTGTGTGTGTGTGTGTGTGTGTGTGTGTGTGTGTGTGTGAGTGTATACCTGTCCTTTTTTCCCCCTGGGGTAAGTCTTTCCACTCCCGGGATTGGAATGACTCCTTACCCTCTCCCTTGAAACCCACATCCTTTCGTCTTTCCCTCGCCTTCCCTCTTTCCTGATGAAGCAACCAGGGGTTGCGAAAGCTTGAATTTTGTGTGTGTGTTTGTGTTTGTTTGTGTCTGTATCAACATACCAATGCTTTCATTTGGTAAGTTATGTCATCTTTGTTTTTAGATATATTTTTCCCACGTGGAATGTTTCCCTCTATTATATGTATTTTTTTAAATTAATATAACACATAGTAGATCTGTTGGATATGAAACAGTGGGTGTTGCAAAGACTAGACAGTAATGCTGAAACAAGTGTGCAAATAGTTGTAGCTGCTGAATGCATAAACTGCGCTCCTACATGACCATAGCACTTACAGCACATGCAGGCTCTCAGGTCACAAGACCACCATGCCACACCACATTCCTGCTAATGGATTCTAAGATGGAGTGTTCATGATTCAAGATCACAGGTTATATTTTATTTACAGACAAGGTAGGATTCACACGTGGGGTGGAATGAATTACGACAGTGTCCATGTGTGGGTAAACATAAATCCTGCCATATGGCAGTACCAAAGACAAACATTTAATGAACATGTAATTTGTTGAAGAAGGCCAGTAGTATGGTCTCCCTGTCATTTGACATTAATTGATTAGATTTCTGGCTATAGGGACATTTAAAAGAATTGCTGCATTCCACACTCATTATCAAACTGCACAAATTACAGGATGTGATGAAATCTGAGGGCAGCTTAGTGGGTTCACACAAGTTTGTGGTTCTTTTAGAAGAATTGCTGAAGGATGTGTAAGAATGCACAGCGACTACACTGAGCATCTGCTGCAGTGTCAACACATTGATGGTTATTGTAAGGGCAGAATAGCCCATACCTCAACAAGTATTTTTTTTTTTTTTTTCAAGATGCATGTTTAAAGAACCTTTTTTCTATATTTTGATCAGCAAGGGGCCTACTATTTAATGTAAGAAAATTGTACACATTCTTTTAAATACACTGTATATTTATTTTCTTTACTGTTATTGAATTTGATGCATTATTACAGGGATCTTCATAAACTGTTTAAACCTTTTCTGACCTTCCCTCCCCCCCCCCCCCTCCCCCCTCCCCGTCAGTTAATAAAAGTAAACGTTCTTTTCATAATATTTTCAGGCTTTGTCTGGTCACTGACACACTGCACACAATCTGTCAATTATATCACAGAAATGTCTTAATAGGGGCTAGGATGGATGTCTTAACAAGACATCAAATGTGTCTTAATTAACAGTAGAGTTTAACATGAGGAGGAGAAAGGGCTTATAGATCTGCTTATTTAATTTTGTGTGTTTTCTTCATTCTTTTCTATATTTACTGAAAACACTTCATTGGAGATACATGAGCAATAAACAAAACATTGTATTTAGTAATTGATTTAATATGTTTTCAAATATAATTTACAATAATAAAATTAAGTTACCATAGCAATAACAGCATGACTGACTGTTTTAGAAAGGTCACATTAAATAAGCAGAAAGTAACTTTAGCACTAAATTAAGGAACTTTTTTCATAAATGAGTATAGTGAGTATTTTCTGGTGTGAGATAATATGGAATCTACCTTACCTAGGCCTGGAATTATTTGAAATTAATAAAAAAGAGTCATGAGGATGAAATGTTTTATGTTTTATCATTAAAATAAATATGTGGCACCTCTGGTGTGAAGCACCATGTCTTTGGACCCCATGATCTTTGACTTTACTTTTTGTCTATGTCTCACTGCACGCTATGTTCATACAACCATATTGTATTTGCCTTGTTCAGTGTTTAAATAAATGTTCATTTGAATGCAAAAGTGTGTTATTACTGATCTACGACTCATAATATCTACAGTGGTGACCCCAACATTGTCACCGTGTGTTCAGGAATTATTTCGTGCTTCTTTTCATCATTAACAGACTTCATGTACCGGTCCACATTGTCTTCAGAATAATGGATCTACTAGTGTCGTTTTGTGCCAGTGTCTCACATCCTGTCAACTGTGGTTGTGTTTTTACTAGTGTCCCTAATGTACATTTTATTAAAAGTGGACAATTACCTGGCCCCAGCCATGTCAGTGGCCACTTAACCATAACCAGCCCAAGATGGCCACCGACCAATGCTACTATGCAGCAACAGCTGCTACACGGACAGTGCACGCTGCTTAGTGACATTGTTAAGGTTAACTGAGTGAAGGACATTGTGTTTCAACCCTCAGCTAAGCAGACACCTTCGATTTGGTCTGATGTGCCAACGACATTTGAGAACTGTAATTTGAACATTCATGTGCATGGGGTCGCATATTCTTATACGCCTGATGTCATTGCCAGCCCACACCATCCTCCTCGCATACTGTCTCAGCGACTCCACTCATCGCAACTGCACAGGTTTCCACGGCCATTGTTCTATGGTCACACCAAGATCGCCTTCCACCTGCCCTCATAATGGCACTGGCCATTTCTTCTGTGCCAGTTTCTGGATTAGCCCCTCTTGGCTGCATCACAACCACCTTCTGCCCATTGTTGCAATGGTACCGGCCATTACACCCGCACCACGTCCACCTCTGGGCCTGCAGTTGGGACACATCATGCTGTTGGTTGCACCAACTCACTCCACATCATGTGCTGCTTGCAGCTGCACCCCCCCCCCCCCCCCCCACCGCCCTCCATGCAGACCTCGAACAGCGCATCGTCCACCGCTACTGCACTACCAGTGTCAGGGGTTTCCTACACTGCTCACACAGATCTTCACCTCCCAGTGCTGCATCGACATGTGTTACCCAGCAGGTTTCCTAAGTTACCTGTGTTGCAAAAGGACAACTTTAAGACTAGGTTTGCATTGGTGAATCATCCACTCGATATCCACGGGATTTCGGACAACGAACGTTATGTCTGCCTGGTGAGTCACCTCCACGCTCATCCAGACCTCATCAGTGATCTACTACCCCTCGCCCAAGTATTTAATGGTGAAAACATTGCTCATTGGAGGCCCTTCTCGCCCACCAGTGGAGGCTATCCACAACATCATCCACGATGAGCACCTCGACAACCGCACACCTTCGCACCTTTGGCAGCACCTTCGTGCATTAATTGATGATCAAACACTACCAGATGCCACACTTTGGACTTTGTGGATGGTTTAACTGCCATTGGATCTACAACTTCACCTGCTATCTCATGTTGCTGACCCTCTTGAGGTTCGCCTACACATGGCCGATCGGGCCTATACAATCATTTGTCACGGACACCGCCTGTCACGGACGGCATCGCCTTTGCCTTCAGTTCACATGCTTGTACCTTCGGTTCCTTGCTGTGCCAGTAGAGGCCAGAGTGTGCACCTCAGCAGCTCAGCAACCTGTCAGGAGCTGCCTCCTAGTGGCCTACAGGCGGTACTGCCTGTGACCTCCCGACAGCAGCTGACCTTGCCCAAACAGCAGCCTGAGCAGTCCGGGCTACAACATAGTCAGCTGCATCCCCTGCCCACTCCACCTTGCCTCCAAGTGTACCCACTATGCTGGTACCATGCAACCTACAGGGACACCTTGTACATACCCAAACGATTCCAGTGGGCACATTTAGGTGCCACATCCTGCTGTGTTGGTCCACGGTACCTACCTCCCAATGCCGCATCACTTGCTCCAGTGGCGCAACACCTCTACATCATGGACTTGCCATTGGGCACACACTTTCTCATTGACAGCAGCGTTGATGTCAGTGTTATCCTGACCAAGCAAGGGCGCAACACACTTTCTCCTGCTAACCTCACTTTCATCACTGAAAAACACTCTCCTATCATGGTCCTCGGCTCCAGATGTTGCTTCACCTCTCACTGGTCGCAGCCTTTCCTTGGACCTTCCACATCACCGATGTGGATGAACCTGTGATTGTGTTGGACTTACTACACCGTTACAAACTTTCACCTGACCTGCAAGCCGCAACACCCTACCACACATCTGGTTCTAGCATTCTGTGCTCAAATAATTTCAGTATGACTTCGCTCTCCACCTCCCTGGCTACGCTTTCCACATGTGTGTCTCTGCTCAAAGGTATTTCTGCATGTCTCTCCAATTTATCAGACGTCTGCACACAGATCAATTGGCTCCACACACCTAACGAGGAGTTACGCACCTGCATTGCTTCCACTTCTGCTGAATTGGCTCATGCACAGACTACTATATGCAGCCTTGTCTGCAGAGCTGCTTCTTTCGGAACTGTCATCTGCTTCTACTGTGTCTTCACTCTGCATCACTCCTGCGTCAAGCTCCCCTTCCCCTGCTGCTGGTTCCGTGCCATCGCAGTTGAATCTACAGGACAGTTATGTTCTCACTCCATGGGATCCCTCACATCATGTGGCTGTCACGCCACACCCTCTGTCATTGTCTGCACCGTCATCCTCCCCCCCCGCCCCCCCACAGTACTCCCGCCTGGCAAGGATGCACATGTTCTCGCTACGCGGCATCCCTCACATCATGTGGCTGCCCTCAGTCATCATCTGCCGCTGACGCACCGGCCACGCTGTTCCGGCCCTGCAAGATCAGTGAACTGCCGTCACTCGTGCCCCCCTCCTGCTCCCTGCTCTCCCCCCCCCCCCTTCCCCCCACCTGCCCACTTTGCAGGTTTCAGCAATCAGCAACGGCACTTGTCACAGAATCCGCACCACTGATGGTCGCCTGTATGCTATAAATCTCAACGTCTTAATGCTTCCAAATTGCTGCGAGCAAAAGAAATTGTTCAGGATTTATTGGCTTCATGCATCTCCAACAATCAGACAGAAACTGGTCTTCACCTATCCACCTTGTGCCTAAGAAGGATGGCTCGCTACACACATGTGGGGAGTACAGGTCCCGTAATGCTAGGACAATAATTGATAACGATCCCGTTTCTCATATCCAGGATTTCACTCAGTTACTGCATGGCTCGAAGTTCTTCTCTGTCTTAGACTGTTCAAAGGCTATCACCAAATTAGCACGCTGCACAGACATGGCAATGTTTCATTGATTCCATTTTGCTACCTCTGCCTTTCGTTTTTGTCTATTTGGATGACATCCTGATCATTTCCTTATCTGCCAACACCAGTTTCACCTTGATGCAGTTCATGCAGCTCTCATGGCCAACAGTGTGGTTATCAATCATGACAAATCTCAACTCTGTTCTACATCAGTTACAATCCTTGGCCATACGGTTTCGGCTGATGGCCTCCGACCAACAGATACTCACGTCGAAACCATTCTCGTCCTGATGATTACGCTCAACTCCGTCATTTTCTGGGTATGGTAAACTTTTATCGACACCTTATCCCTTGGGCTGCCTCCATTCAGTCGGCCCTTACCGATGCCCTCTCTGGTAAAAACCCCACAGGGAAGCAAAAGTTGGACTGGACTAAGCCCATGGTCAACGCATTTGACAATCTGAAACGGCCATCGTGAAAGCAGTCACTCTCACCCAACCTGACCCTAAGGCCTGTATTTCTATTACTACCAATGCTAGTGAGTCAGCTGTGGGCACTGTCTTACAATAGCACACTGCAGACTCCATGCAGCCGCTCTGTTTCTTTTTGAAAAAACTAACCAGGAGTCAGTGTAAATGGTCAGCTTTCGACCGTGAGCTTCTTGTGGTTTATGAGGCAGTCAAACACATCAGGAGCGGTGTGGAGGGGCATCCTTTCACTATCTACTCAGACCATAAACCTCTCATTGATGTAATATGCAAACTGGCAAAGGATCTCCTGCCGTGACGCTTCTGGCACATGGGTTTTATTTGACAACGTTCTTTGGACACTTGTTACATCCGTGGTGCTGAAAATGTTATAGCTGACTATCTGTCTTGTATCTCAGTGATCTCCATACCCTTGAACTTAGATGAACTCATGTGACTTCAGACTGAAGATGCAGACTCACAGCGACTGGTTTCAGATGATGAGTCTTCGCTCACCATCAAACCGCTTACCCTGCACAGGCCGTCGAACCCACTCCTCTGCGACATTTCTAGTGGCTTCCCCCAGCCTTGGTGCCATCCGCCCTTTGGCGCGTTATCTTTGACACTTTACACAGTCTGGCCCACCCCAGAATGCAGGCAACGACAAGACTAGTCACTGAATGTTTTGATGGCCAGGCATGTGGGATGATTTCCACTCCTGGACAAGCACACATGTCCCTTCCAACTTAGTAAAGTGGACAGATATATGCAGCCACCTTTAGGACAGTTCAACATCCCTATGGGTCACATGCAGCACGTACACATTGACATGGTCAGCCCTCTCCCCCCTTCCAAGGGGTACAAATACATATTGTCTGTGATAGACCATGTAACCCATTGGGTTGAGGTAGTCCCTCTGGTCTACATTATGGCAGAGGCCATAGCTCACTCCTTCATATCAGTGTGGGTGGCGAGATTTGGCTGCCCCCTTTCACTTACTATGGACCAGGGATGACAATTCGAGTCCACGCTTTTCGCTCGACTGTGCAAGCTGTGTGGAGTAGCGAAATTCCACATGATGGCCTATCACCCACAGGTCAACGGCCTGGTTGAGTGATGGCACCAAACTCTAAAAGCTGCACTCATGTGCCATGGTAGGCTTTGGTCTGAGGCACTTCCTTGAGTCTTATTTGGCATCTGCTCCACCCACAAGGAGGACCTGAATGCTTTGCTGCGGGAGTCTTATATGGAGAACCACTCGTCCTGCCAGCTGAATTCATTGGGGACACACCCCCAACCAACTCAGTCGACATTCCGGCCCTCTTAGAATGAGTGTGGGTGCATGTTACCCACCTTCGCCCACCCCTGCCTTGCACTCAATCGAATGTTTGAACACAAAGACCTGGCATAGTGAGAATTTGTCATGCTATGAGATGATTCCGTATGTGCAGCCCTCCAGCCTCCTTACTCTAGTCCACACCGCTTCTTACACCGCAGAGTGAATACTTTCATGATACTACTCAATGGATGACTGAATACAGTTTCAGTTAACTGATTAAAACCTGCTTGGTCCCTCTCTGACCTGCTTTATGACACCCCCGGCCAGCCTGCCATCGCTGACGCCTCACCCATTGATGCTGCCGACTTGGCCTCCAATGACTCTCCACCGCCTGTGCAGCAGTCCAATGCACGTGACCCTGTCAGTTCAGCTTCCAAGGCACCCACTTTGTGTGCTGAATGCCACCTTCACCTGCCATGCCATCACCAAGGTTTTTGTGTTGAAGTGAGCTAGCTTTGCCCCGCTGAGCTGAACTCCACACTGCCAGGGTAGTGGAGGGGGGGGAGTGCTCTGTGGTGCCTCTGGTGTAAAGTGACATGTCTTTGGACCCGATGATCTTTGACTTTACTTTTTGTCTATGTCTCACTGTGTGCTATTTTTCTACAGCCATATTGTATTCGCCCTGTTCAGTGTTTAAATAAATGTTCATTCGAATGCAAAAGTGTGTTATTACTGATCTACAACCTTTAATATCCACAAATACATTATTGTCAGGTTATTTGGGAAGGATAATTCTACTCCTATTTTATCCAATTATTTATTATTTTTTACTTGTATTTAATTTAATAATTCACTTCTTATCTATCTTGTATATTGTTTTTTATGGAATTTTAACCATGATAACACACAGGCCACGGATTGACCTTAAGTAGAAAGGGAAAGCCCAAGCTACTTTTCCAGTAAAGTGAACAGTGTGACAAAGTTGTTAAGATGGAGTATCCAGTTGACCGAACCTATAACCACAAAGCTTTTCTAGGAAAAAGGATCATCAAACTAGTGTTCAGTGATGTAGTTTGTGTGTGCCTAATTTCTATTCACTTGAAGAAAAGACACACAGCAAAACAGGACCAATTAATACCTCAAACCACCAGTCCTCCCAGGCTTTATGTACTGGTTTAGATACATGAGGAACATGTTCCTCTTAGGCCCATTGTCAGCACAATCAGCTCGCACACATATGGACTGGCAAAACATCTTGCAGGATTATTAGCACCAAAACTGGGTCATTGTGAACACCACGTTGTAAACTCACAGACATTTGTCGTAATGAACAAGAAAACGAAAATAGGTCAAAATGACGTAATGGTTAGTCCCGATGTGGTGTCACTTTTTACGAGGGTACCCGTTCAATACACGCTGGATCTTTTGGCTCAACAATTTTCACCCGGAATCGTCAAGTTGTCCCATTATGTTCTATCAACAAGGTACTTCTTATACCACAATGAATATTATGAAATGATGGATGGCACAGCAATGGAATCACCATTGTCTCCTGCAGTCATAAATTTCTCGATGGAACACATTGAGGAGTAAGCGCTGAACTCTAGGGTGTTGTGTCCGTCTTGCTTCCTTAGGTATGTTGATGACACCTTCCTGATGTGGCCTCATGGTGACGATAAACTGCAGCAGTTTGTGAACCACATTAATAGTGTTCACCCCAAAATTAAATTTACCATTGAGATGGAGAAGGATGGAAAGCTACCATTCATAGACATTTTAGTTGAGCAGAAGCCAGGTCATTCAGTGTACAGGAAAATGATGCACACTGACTGATATTTGAACACTAGTAGTTTTCACCACTCTGTAAACAAGAAAGTGGTGCTGAAAACTATAATACACAGAACCAAAGCTATTTCTGATGACAATCACCTACATACAGTCTGAATTGCAGCACTTGAGCCATGTGTTCAGGGAGCATGACTACAGCAAATGTGACAGTGGAAAACCTGTCAGGTGTCAACAAAGAAGGATGCCTTGTGAATCAGCAGAAGAAGCCAAGCCAGCAGCTTTCCCGCAATACTGTGGGGCAACGAACAGCAAGTTCGGACGTGTACTGCATAGACATGGATTGAGACCAATGTTCCGGCCCACCCCAAAGATACGAGATATGTTGCACTCAGTTAGAGGCGACATAGTTCTCCATTTGCCTGGTGTGTATGGTGTCCCTTGCGAGAGCACCAGCATCTGTATAGGCCAGACAGTTTGCACAGTTGCAAGGCATTGTACCGAGCACAAGCGACATATTAGTCAAAGGGAGCATGGTAAGTTGGCCATAGCTGTGACAAAATTTCACTATATAATACAGCAGCTCAAATAAACACTTTGTTTATATTGTTGATCTGGTTTCATTAAATTAATTATAGTAATTACAAGGTAATAAGATGCTGTTATATTAGCCAATAGCATAGTGAGCTGACTATATGACTGTTCTTACAGGTTTCAAACATTATAATTACAGTATGTTTGGTTATCTAATTTGTTATTCACTTGTTTGTAGACCAAAAGCCCTAATTGCAACCAATGAAACTATCAATACACATTCCTACCAATGAATAAATGTAACATTAGTGAGCCCTCTGAAATGACATTGTTGAAAATTACTTATATTAGTCCTACCCAATGACATAACAGTTAATCTTGTAATCCAAATTAGTTTCAAAATCATATGAGAGAGTGTTAAGTTTCAATACCCCCCCCCCCTCCCCCTTTGCCTCCCCCCTCCCCCTTCCCCCAAAAAAAGGACTGCTCCAATCAGAGGTTGGACAAAAGTTTTGCAGACAATCCACAAAACAGCAATCAAAGTATAGTAACTTAAGTATTCATAGATATGACCAAAAATACAATACAAAGAATACATCTTGAAGTAGCAATTCGTCATGTCCAACAGTATACAACATAAAGTATAGAACAAAACTTTCTCATCTTTCCATTACATACTACTAAATCAGTCTTTTTCATTACATAACTCAGCTTTCAATAGTTTTGGAATAAGACAGAGAAAACTAATGTATCTCCTAACTCTCATTTCATGGTAGGCAAGCACAATTCATACCCCAGTTTTTCACTTCAGATAAAACGCGTAATGATAGTTCCATAGATCTCCCTATACAAATAGTAAATTTACAGTTCATCATTTTTCCACATTTACTCTAGTCTCAGTCTAACAACCATCAGTCTCTGCTAATTGCTAAAATCATTCACATTCAAATATATATTGTCTTTCCACACGGAGAATATCAGTATAAGTTTAATTTTTTCCTATGACAGATCATTTCAAGTAAAATATCATCTATCTCTGTCTAATAAGGGACAATCATCAGTAGAGTGTATTTCAACTTGAATGATTCCAGAATGAGTAAGTAAACATGAAATAAACAGAGGTTCCCTCAGTTTGTGTAAACATACAAAAACTCTAATGTAACTTTTATATAGAAGGTAAGTAATGTAAATCAATAGTGTTCTACCAATTGTGTTAGTGCGCACTACAACATAAATGACAATTCTGAATTCAACAAATCTCATACTCCTAACACAAAAGTAAAACTTCTGTATATTGACATAGGACTGTTGCACACCTCATGTCAAGCAACAACAAAAATTCATTTCATAAATCTCCAATTCAAACACACACATATACAGGGTGTTACAAAAAGGTACGGCCAAACTTTCAGGAAACATTCTTCACACACAAATAAAGAAAAGATGTTATGTGGACATGTGTCCGGAAACGCTTAATTTCCATGTTAGAGCTCATTTTAGTTTCGTCAGTATGTACTGTACTTCCTCGATTCACCACCAGTTGGCCCAATTGAAGGAAGGTAATGTTGACTTTGGTGCTTGTGTTGACATGTGACTCATTGCTCTACAGTGCTAGCATCAAGCACATCAGTACATAGCATCAACAGGTTAGTGTTCATCACGAATGTGGTTTTGCAGTCAGTGCAATGTTTACAAATGCAGAGTTGGCAGATGCCCATTTGATGTATGGATTAGCATGGAGCAATAGCCGTGGCACGGTACATTTGTATCAAGACAGATTTCCAGAACGAAGGTGTCCCGACAGGAAGACGTTCGAAGCAATTGATCAGCGTCTTAGGGAGCAAGGAACATTCCAGCCTATTACTCGCGCCTGGGGAAGACCTAGAATGATGAGGACACCTGCAATGGACGAGGCAATTCTTCATGCAGTTGACGATAACCCTAATGTCAGCGTCAGAGAAGTTGCTGCTGTACAAGGTAACGTTGACCACGTCACTGTATGGAGAGTGCTACGGGAGAACCAGTTGTTTCTGTACCATGTACAGCGTGTGTAGGCACTATCAGCAGCTGATTGGCCTCCACGGGTGCACATCTGTGAATGGTTCATCCAACAATGTGTCAAGCCTCATTTCAGTGCAAATGTTCTTTTTACGGATGAGGCGTCATCCCAACGTGATCAAATTGTAAATTTTCACCATCAACATATGAGGGCTGACGAGAATCCGCACACAATTGTGCAATCACGTCATCAACACAGATTTTCTGTGAACGTTTGGGCAGGCATTGTTGGTGATGTCTTGATTGGGCCCCATGTTCTTCCACCTATGCTCAATGGGGCACGTTATCATGATTTCATATGGAAGACTCTACCTGTGCTGCTAGAACATGTGCCTTTACAAGTACGACACAACATGTGGTTCATGCACGATGGAGCTCCTGCACATTTCAGTCAAAGTGTTCGTACACTTCTCAACAACAGATTCGGTGACCGATGGATTGGTAGAAGTGGACCAATTCCATGGCCTCCACGCTCTACTGACCTCAACCCTCTTGACATTCATTTATGGGGGCATTTGAAAGCTCTTGTCTACACAACCCCGGTACCAAATGTAGAGACTCTTCGTGCTCGTATTGTGGATGGCTGTGATACAATACGCCATTCTCCAGAGCTGCATCAGTGCATCAGGGATTCCATGCGACGGAGGGTGGATGCATGTATCCTCGCTAACGGAGGACATTTTGAACATTACCTGTAACAAAGTGTTTGAAGTCACGCTGGTACATTCTGTTGCTGTGTGTTTCCATTCCATGATTAATGTGATTTGAAGAGAAGTAATAAAATGAGCTCTAACATGGAAAGTAAGTGTTTCTGAACACGTGTCCACATAACATATTTTCTTTCTTTGTGTGTGAGTAATGTTTTCTGAAAGTTTGGCCGTACCTTTTTGTAACACCCTGTATACACAACTAATACCTCTTACATTTAAATCTTTTCATAATGTTATCTACTGCTAAATGTGGTGATGTGAACTAAATTTAATTCTTGGTGACATTGCTACATGGTTACATGATTAATAAACACTCAAGCTTCAAACATAAAATTAAAAATAAGCCCATTCTTCTCTCCATTTTTCAAAACATAATTCGGACAGTATGGGTGACAAAACAGCAAAGCCTTGATTTGTATCTCAGTGTTCCTGCATCATCCAAATACAATGACAAGTACAGAATAGTGCAATTAGATGTTGTATCAAAGAATGTGCCAGTGCTAACGTGTTATATATCTGTCTGTGCATCATAGTGTCCTTTAATTAATCAATATCTCTTCTCTTCAATTGTATCAGTTCATCAAAGTTACTAGTAAGTGCAAAAAATGGAAAATCCAGGATGGAATGTAACAATATTGTGAAAAGGATAATTCCTACTCACCACATAGTGGAGATGCTGAGTCACAGGTAGGCACAACAAAAAGACTGTCACAAAATAAGCTTTCTACAAATAAGGCCTTTGTCAAAAATAGATGACAGACACACACTCACACAAATACAACTCACACACATACATGACCACAGTCTCTGGCAGCTGAAGTCAGGGACTGTGGTCGTGTGTGTGGGTTGCATTTGCATGAGTGTGTGTGTGTGTGTGTGTGCGTGTGTGTGTGTGTGTGTGTGTGTGTGTGTCTGTCTGTCATCTAGTGTAGACAAAGGCTTTGTTGGCTGAAAGCTTATTTTCAGACAGTCTTTTTGTTGTGCCTATCTGTGACTCAGCATCTCTGCTATACGGTGAGTAGCAACTATCCTTTTCATAATATTGTTACTAGTAAGAGCAGAATATATAATCCTCAGAAGAGTGTCAAAATGTCTACATCAGTTTCATTCTCCCATCATTTTTTGGTGAGCTGAACAATACACATAACAACTGTATGTCACCTATGTTTAAAGGCATACATTACAACCCGCAAAATGCAACCATATCCTTCATTCTAACTGCGTAAAAATCAAGAATCATCATATAAGCAGGGAGTAGCACAAAACCTTCTCTCACTTTCTAAATAAATTAAATGTGAAACATTGGGAAGTCTCATACAGTTTAGACTAGGATAAATGAGCAGTGTTTTACCACAATCCATTAGGAAATCAGGTACAATTTTGACTTGCAAATTGATTAATGCAGTTGTTAAATTATAGTTTCTCTTCCACTTAACAATATGTATCTCACATTGTAGGAGAGTAATTCACAACTTCATTATCAATATCTCTCCTGTGTGTTAATCCTATAAGCCATAACTCATAATCTGTAACACAAAATGTAAAGTATTTTCAATTCTCGTTGTCCCTGACAGTGTAACAGATGAATGAAATAGTGATGAAAACAAATAAATATAGCATCATCTCCTGCTACACATAATGAATGTACCATAGTGTAGTGTAATAAACAGTATCCATAATCATCAATGTATCATAGTACTTAACATAGCAAAATAAATGTTCCACTTACAAGCAACTGTGTGCATAAGTTTTGTATGTAGAATACATTCTGTAGGAGCTTAACTTTAAGTAGTTACAATTGTAAGTAATTAATTAACTGAGTAAGTAGTTTGAAGAGTCTTGAAACAGATGCCTTAAGAAGACCAATGCAATATTTGTTTATTTATTTATTTAGATTTTTTGCATGGAGTCATCAATATGATGGCTTTTGCAAATGTCAAGTATGATTACAAACACAAAATACATTTTGATCTTAGCCTTACAGGTAGTAATTAAACAGTAAATTTTTACTCGTCAAAATACATTACATCTTACACATATTAATACAGCCAGTTATTTTTTATACATTATTTTACAGCTCTTAAACTTAACCATTGAAAATTCATTGAGTGAATAGAGAGACTTTTCAATTAAGAATTCTTTTATTTTTGATTTGAATTGTTTTTTATTACTGTTTTTCTTGGACTCTGGCAGTTTATTATGCCATATCAGTCTATTAGTGTATGGGCTCTGATCCTTCATTTTTAATCTTGTTCTTTGTTGGTAGTGATTCTCTTTGGACCTGGCACTGGAGTCATGTATATCACTATATTTAGTTACTTTAGTTTTCTGTGAGAAAAAAAAAGGAATTAATTTATAAAGATACAAAGTATATTGTGGGGTACTTGTGTTGTCTGAAAACATCACAGCAAGAGTCTTTATAGCCTCATTCTTATACAATCCTTAACCCTCTATTTTGTAACAATAGTACTCTGTTAAGGTGAATGCAGCACAACCCCATATTTCTATACAGTATCTAAGATGGGTATAGACTGTCCCATAACACACAGTTTTAAGCATGTGGATGGGCACCATTTCGGACAGTTGGCTAAGAAGATACAGCCCGTTGCTGACTTTTTTACATACAGCATTAATGTGGCTAATCCACCAGAAGTTTAAGTCCAGATGGACCCCTAGAAATTTACACTCGTTTGCTTCCTCTGCCACTATGCCACATTCCTCACTTACGCATGAGTGGTGTGAGCTGCCAGTTGTCAATATTAGCATCTGGGATTTATTTATGTTGGCCTTTAATCCTTGTGCATGAAAATATGAACTTAATTCTAGTATCCCATTACTTGCTGAAAATTTCAGTTCCTCACAATCTTTACCATGAAATAAAACTGAGATGTCATCAGCATAATTTACAATGTGTGAGTTAAAGGGGTGTACAATGTCATTAATATATGCTAAAAAGAAGACAGGTCCAAGAATTGAGCCTTAAGGGATTCCCTGTGTCATTGTTTCACTTGTGGATTTAAAGGTTAAGATCTTACTACCAATTTGATGGGTAAGTTTGGATACTGTTTCTGATTCACCAGATAGGTGGGTAGAAGTTTCATTGATGCATACTGATATTGTACCCACACAGTTTTTTTTAAGAGAAGCTCATGATTTACTAAGTCAAAAGCTTTGCTCAGGTCAAGAAATACTCTAGCTGTGTGCATACCCCATCCATTTCATGGAAGAAACTGGTAACACCAGTGGCCATGCTTAGCTCTTTCCAAAATCCATGCTGCGACTCAGTAAGCATTTTGTGTCTTGAGAAAAATGTTGTGAGTTGTGATAGGATAACTGTTTCAAATATTTTACTGGAGGTAGGGATTAGTGATATCAGTCTATAATTTGAAGCTTTTTTTTGCTTACCATCTTATGAATAGGCTGAATTACACTTATTTTTAAGACATTTGGGTATATGTTTTCATTAATACTACAGTTGATAAGATAGGTAAGGGGTTTAGTTGTTCATTGGCACATTTCTTTAACATCACACTTGAGATTCCATCCCATGCAGATGAATGCTTGTTCTTTAGCTTTTGTATTGTTAAATATTTCCTGTTGATTCACCTCCATAAATTCAAGCTCTGTACCATCTCTATTTATGGTTCCTGAACCAACACTGTGAATCATTATGGTCAAAGATGTTAAAGTCTCAAATGGATGCAGCAAGTAGTTTGCCACACACATGGCAGAGTACAGCTAGTCCATAAATCAAAAAAATGTTTGGTAAACAAAAGATACGTATACATATTTGTACAATATAGTGTAAGCAAAATAATTACAGTGTAACATTACATAATTATTGCCAGTGCAAATGTTATAAGAGCAGTATATGTGTGTAGGGAAAAACCAAGTACATTTTCATCATGAAAGTTCCATCTTCTATCAAGTATGTGCCTACATCTACATCTACATCTACATCCATACTCCGCAAGCCACCTGACGGTGTGTGGCGGAGGGTACCCTGAGTACCTCTATCGGTTCTCCTTTCTATTCCAGTCTCATATTGTTCATGGAAAGAAGGATTGTCGGTATGCTTCTGTGTGGGCTCTAATCTCTCTGATTTTATCCTCATGGTCTCTTCGCGAGATATACGCAGGAGGGAGCAATATACTGCTCGGCTCTTCGGTGAAGGTATGTTCTTGAAACTTTAACAAAAGCCCATACCGAGCTACTGAGCGTCTCTCCTGCAGAGTCTTCCACTGGAGTTTATCTATCATCTCCGTAACGCTTTCGCGATTACTAAATGATCCTGTAACAAAGCGCGCTGCTCTCCATTGGATCTTCTCTATCTCTTCTATCAACCCTATCTGGTATGGATCCCACACTGCTGAGCAGTATTCAAGCAATGGGTGAACAAGCGTACTGTAACCTACTTCCTTTGTTTTCAGATTGCATTTCCTTAGGATTCTTCCAATGAATCTCAGTCTGGCATCTGCTTTACTGACGATCAGCTTTATATGATCATTCCATTTTAAATCATTCCTAATGCGTACTCCCAGATAATTTATGGAATTAACTGCTTCCAGTTGCCGACCTGCTATTTTGTAGCTAAATGATAAGGGAACTATCTTTCTACGTATTCGCAGCACATTACACTTGTCTACATTGAGATTGAATTGCCATTCCCTGCACCATGCATCAATTCGCTGCAGATCCTCCTGCATTTCAGTACAATTTTCCATTGTCACAACCTCTCGATACACCACAGCATCATCTGCAAAAAGCCTCAGTGAACTTCCAATGTCATCCACAAGGTCATTTATGTATATTGTGAATAGCAACGATCCTATGAAATTCCCCTGCGGCACACCTGAAATCACTCTTACTTGAAAATGACATGCTGTGTTCTGTTATCTAGGAACTTTTCAATCCAATCACACAATTGGTCTGATAGTCCATATGCTCTTACTTTGTTCATTAAACGACTGTGGGGAACTGTATCGAACACCTCGCGGAAGTTGAGTAACACGGCATCTACCAGTGAACTCGTGTCTATGGCCCTCTGAGCCTCGTGGACAAATAGCGCAAGCTGGGTTTCACATGACCGTCTTTTTCGAAACCCATGCTGATTCCTACAGAGTAGATTTCTAGCCTCCAGAAAAGTCATTATACTAGAACATAATACGTGTTCCAAAATTCTACAACTGATCGACGTTAGAGATATAGGTCTATAGTTCTGCACATCTGTTCGACGTCCCTTCTTGAAAACGGGGATGACCTGTGCCCTTTTCCAATCCTTTGGAATGTTACGCTCTTCTAGAGACCTACGATACACCGCTGCAAGGAGGGGGGCAAGTTCCTTCGCATACTCTGTGTAAAATCGAACTGGTATCCCATCAAGTCCAGCGGCCTTTCCTCTTTTGAGCGATTTTAATTGTTTCTCTATCCCTCTGTCATCTATTTCAATATCTACCATTTTGTCATCTGTGCGACAATCTAGATAAGGAACTACAGTGCAGTCTTCCTCTGTGAAACAGCTTTGGAAAAAGACATTAAGTATTTCGGCCTTTAGTCTGTCATCGTCTGTTTCAGTACCATTTTGGTCACAGAGTGTCTGGACATTTTGTTTTGATCCACCTACCACTTTGACATAAGACCAAAATTTCTTAGGATTTTCTGCCAAGTCAGTACATAGAACTTTACTTTCGAATTCATTGAATGCCTCTCGCATAGCCCTCCTCACACTACATTTTGCTTTGTGTAATTTTCGTTTGTCTGCAAGGCTTTGGCTATGTTTATGTTTGCTGTGAAGTTCCCTTTGCCTCTGCAGCAGTTTTGTAACTCAGTTGTTGTACCACGGTGGCTCTTTTCCATCTCTTACGATCTTGCTTGGCACATACTCATCTAACGCATATTCTGCGATGGTTTTGAACTTTGTCCACTTGAGACAAAACTTTTGTGTTGAGCCGTCAGGTACTCTGTGATCTGCTTTTTGTCACTTTTGCTAAACAGAAAAATCTTCCTACCTTTTTTAATATTTCTATTTATGGCTGAAATCATCAATGCAGTAACCACTTTATGATCGCTGATTCCCTGTTCTGCGTTAACTGTTCCAAATAGTTCAGGTCTGTTTGTCACCAGAAGGTCTAATATGTTATCACCACGAGTCGGTTCTCTGTTTAACTGCTCAAGGTAGTTTTCAGATAAAGCACTTAAAAAAATTTCACTGGATTCTTTGTCCCTGCCACCCGTTATGAACGTTTGAGTCTTCCAGTCTATATCCGGCAAATTAAAATCTCCACCCAGAACTATAACATGGTGAGGAAATCTACTCGAAATATTTTCCAAATTATCCTTCAGGTGCTCAGCCATGACAGCTGCTGAGCCAGGGGGCCTATAGAGACATCAAATTACCATTTCTGAGCCTGCTTTAACCGTGACCTTCACCCAAATTATTTCACATTTCGGATCGCTGTCAATTTCCTTCAATACTATTGCACTTCTTATAGTTATAAACACGCCTCCCCCTTCACTGTCCAGCCTGTCTCTGCGGTATACATTCCAATCTGAGTTTAGGATTTCATTACTGTTTACGTCTGGTTTCAGCCAACTTTCTGTCCCTAGTACTATATGGGCATTGTGACCATTTATTAATGAGAGCAGTTCTGGGACCTTTCTATAGACGCTCCTGCAGTTTACTATTAGCACATTAATATTGTTATTCCCTGTCGCATTTTGCCTACTCCTACCTTGCCGCATCTCAGGAGGCATCTTGTCAGGCCTAGGGAGGGAATTCTCTAACCTACCCAAAGACCCAAGTGTATAAATCAAATAGTCAAGGGTATATACTTAGGTGCAGAAGTAGAGATAAAGGACAGTCTAAGAAAATAAGTGACAGCAGAAATGTGGTACTGTGGAAGTAAATGTCACATGGCTGGATCCCTTGCATTTGCTACACACATGATGCATGAAAGAGTGTGCATCCCCCTGAGGGAATTTACTAATTTTCCACTTCTTCATCATCTGTAGTTCACTTTACACCACTTCTCTTTTACAAAATGGTACTCCACTTGGCTTGTATTGAATGCAGCTCTTTTCCACTATCCTCCGCTTTTGCATTTTCTATAACTCCCTTTCAACTATTATTCTTTTACAAGTAGGTACACCACAAGGCTTAATGAGTAACGGGTCATGAGGTTTCAACTTTAGTTTACATTGATAAGCCTTCACTGTATCTGGACTCTCATCAGAAATATTGTTATATTCCCATAAAAATTTTTCTAGTTCCTCTTCATCCTCTGTACTCAAATCTTCAGCTTCCCCTATCTTTTTTGCTATGAGTTCACTGTATGAATCATTAGTTATTTCCCTATCACAAATTCTTCATCTTCCTCATCATATCCTCTATAATGTAATTTTTATACTCACCTAATCTGATTACTATTACTATTATTTGTCTTCACAATACCTGCCTCCCGAGAAATTCCCATCTTACGATCAGTAAATGACAGCTTCGTCTCGTTCCCATTAAAGACAAATTTAGCCTTAACAATCCAGTTCACTCCCAGTATTAAACTATCACTTAAATCCTCAATAATTCAACATCTCAATCCAACAGAAAAATGTTTTACTTTTAAAAAATCTCTCGTGATCACTTGATAGCTTTTTCCAGTGACACTTTTAATTTTTACACCAGTTGCAGGAAACAGCAAAATTCTACCTATCTTTTATTCTGTCTTTTAGCTTTTTTGGTATTCCACAGATATACCAGTGTCAATGAGGCAATTACTCCTCCTTTTGTCAGTTTGAATGTAAGTACAGGGTGAACCTTAATAAAACCAACAAACTGCAGGGATAGATTCATGACTGAAAATGGAGAAAATAAGGACCTATGAACATGTGCCCAGAAATGTATGGTGTGCATGCAATGACAACAATTATTTCAGAACACAGTACAGAGCTGCATCAAATCCACATCACAATAGATGTTCAGAGTTTCCTCCATGGGACTGCAGATGATAGGGATAGCAGCAGTTGTCTTGTCAGATACACGTAATCATACTTTGGCTTGCACCACGTTGGCACGCCATTTGCCTGGAGCTTGTACTAGGGTTCACTTTAATATCCTGTAGAACGTGGTCCTCCAAATCTGATGTACACACAGTCCACCACCTCCCTGCATGTTTGTCTGTCTGAAAGGACTCATGATCACACAAACTCCCAAAAAGGGCTTGAAATGTTGGTATCTGTGAGGATACCTGTTTTGGTATACCCGTGCTGCCTCTCAACCATTTGCATCTGCTTGGTTGTTCACAAACATCATCTTGGCTTCTTCCCAACATGAATACCATCTCATTTACAGTACACTACATCATTTACACAGCCTGCAATACACAAGGAACACATGACACATGGCTAGAGGAACTGTCATTCATCAGTGCCATCTACCTTGTCAATGATGCATTTCTAGACACATATTCATAAGACACTTTTTTCCTCCATTTCCAGTCAGGAAGCAATTCCTGTAGTTTGTTGATTTTATTAATGTTCACCCTCTATATGGACTTTACTGTATATCACAATTATCAATGCTTTCATCTAATTCCCTTCTCTCTCTGAAACCCATACCCTTTTTCTTTCTCTTCAGATTCTCCATTTTCCATAGGCTGTAAGCTTTCCAAAACTACATTGTAATCTACTGTCTCTAAGTTCAAAATTTATTCCCCACTCTGGATGTATGCCCTGAGAAATTCCCTTCAAAACATCATGTATTTCACTATCATAACTAAAATTATCAAAATATCCACAAGTAGACTTCAAAATCTCCCACTAATCAGCACATTTTGCTTACTGACATCAGAACAAGTGGACACTATTTCACTGATATTAACTGGTCTAAGTAGATCATAATGTACTTCCCTATTTTTTACTAAATCATCATCAAGACATACAGCTGTACTCTTGTCATCAACTTTCATCAATTTTTCCTCTTTAATCCGAACATGAATCATCCTATCAAGTTCTTCACTACACATAGTATCATCATCACTTTCAACACCAAAAGCATCATTAATAGCATCATTACCTAACTCATCATCAGTAACACCATTATTCACATCACAAGCATCATCATCATAACTGTGATCTGTCGTATCTTCTCCTCCCTCAAGTATTTGATGCTTAGTCAGCATGAACACATTCATCACTCTTCTCTATAATTTCATTAACCTCACAAGACCAAACTTATATTTATCATCACCCATATTCAAAATTCATCAAATAAGTTTGACAAGATATCATCTTCAATGTCAACTTCAGCCCTCTGCTTACTATGTTCTTCCTCTTTCATTTCTCTTCATACAGCTTCCTAAAATTCCCTGCTAAACTCTTATCCTGTTTACCTGGTGTGAACTACTGTAATCTCTTCTGTGGCATTCCCTCTGAACATTACCTCTCCCTCTCCTAAAATTATAGCCTGATCTTAGTATCTATTTCTACTCACCCCAAACCAGCAGGCTTCCCATGAGTCATGGTCTAATTTTCTGCCCCTTTCCTTCTATTTGCAAAATTCCTGTCATCAAATCTTCTGTCATTCTTTCCCCGTTACTTACATCTTTGCTCATGACCCTTTTCAGTGTCCCTACATCTATCATTCCAATTATTATTTCTCCTCATCTTCCCTGCACTTGTCATTCCAATAATTATTTCTCATGTTACTATTATCATGAAAACTATTCATGTTATCTCTTCTTCTATCTCTACCCCTCTGTCTCTCATTTCTTTCCCATGTCTTATCTAGTTTATCAACATATCTAAAAACTGTTCTATAGAATCATCTGTTCCGTATACTAACTCCTACTATACTTTAAGTGACAATTGCCTCCTTAATACATCTGTTCATATCATCTCATCTGATGGTTTATCTAAGTGTACAAGTGTTTTAAGTTGCTGTTCAAAAAACTCTTTCATTCAAATGCTGCCTTCTCTGAATCATGGTCCATTCAAAAATTCTGATTTGTTCCTAGCTTGCTTAGTTTCATACCAAAATTTGTTCAAAAAACCTTTCTTCAAATTCTGCAAAAGACATATCTGTATGTATTTTCTGATTAGCCCACAACAGTGCCTCCCCATCTAAAAATTTGTTTATGAATTTAATTTTCAAGTTGTCTGACATACTGTTAGTTACATTATCCTTATGCTCGTAAATGAGGTCGACTGGGTGGATTTTATTTTCCCTGGGAAAGTCGTTTATGTCTAAGCTATCTAGGACAAAAGCATATTTAGTAAATGCACTTTGTTAAGTGGTAAATTTTATACAAATCATAAAAAGTTAGTTTTGCTTTCAAAGAGAAGATCATTTAACTTTAAATAGTCACATGACTTTGCAATGGATTATTTACAGAAGAAACATCATACTCATTTGCAAAGAGAACACAAGGTGAGCATACAATTGCAAGAAAGATAGAATGAATAGAAATGGATACCATCAGTAGATATAAAGATAGAGAAAGGAGGTGTAGCACAGAAAATGAGAAGAAAACAGTGTTACAGCAGCTCAAGACCCTGTGCTTGCTAAGCACATAATATACAAGTAGGTGTATATTCCTCTGAGGGAAACATTTGTATCACAAGAAAAACTAA
Organism: Schistocerca americana; assembly: GCF_021461395.2. Classification (NCBI taxonomy): domain Eukaryota; kingdom Metazoa; phylum Arthropoda; class Insecta; order Orthoptera; family Acrididae; genus Schistocerca; species Schistocerca americana. The sequence goes on from NC_060122.1 coordinate 433,937,352, forward strand.
TGAAAATTATAGTAGTTTCATATATATACCTAAATCTGGTAATTTGTAAGTGTGTCTTACGACAAATGATTAGTACAAGAAAACATTCACTTTTTTCCAGTGAAAAGCCTTTTTTCCGACTTCAGATCGTTTTGTGAAGTATCTCTACCCTTTTCCCTTCATAAATAATCAGCCTTATCTTTTCAGACAGGTGTTATATAGTGTGAGTAAGCATACATCACTATATCACAGTTATTTTCCATGATTTCAATATTTTTACCATCCCACCATGTTTTACTTCCAAAACCATTTAATGCTATTAGTATTTTTCTCTTAGTTATGAGAATCATAATAAGTACATTATCAATTTTCAGTTCATACATAAAAACCTTACAACATCTCCACACAGCAAAAATAAATAAACAATATTCTGACAATAGCATATCCATGTATATTACCCAGATTAAAATTTGTCAATATCTGTTTGTAGCTTTTGTCATTTCCCTCTTACGACATTGTTTTCAAATTTTACCTGTGTGGCCAGAAAAGCACTTTTCTCTCTCACATTCATCTCAAAAACTTGGTTGGGATGGATGAAAGGCTATTTAATATGACCTCAGGTTAATGCAAAATACTCTTTATTGATTCAGTTTTTCATAATAATTCTGTTTAAGTGCTGACAACAAACATAATAGACCAGTTCTGACATTGTGTAATTCTATGAACCCAAACAGCAAAGAATGACATTACATATCAAAAGTATTTTAAATGTACATACTATAAAAAGTTTAAGTTTAGTTTGCATCTGCCTATATTTTTCTAACATATGAAACATGACATAGTTTAAAGAAAGCCTACCAAAAAATTCTGCAGCAATATTTCTCATCAAAAACAGTTAATTTGCATATTCTGTTCCAAAATTAGCATACTATTGTTTTAAGTAATGATAAAAATTTATTTCCCAAAGCATTCTCACAAACTAGACAGAATAAGAAGCCATACCACAATATAACTAATTTTTTTCCTACAAATCACAAAAATCATGGTATGTTTTATTTTTTACTACTAATTATCCAAAAACATAGTTCAGATCATGGACCATAGACATAAGAAAAGCAAAAGCATTAGATAATCACTGTACACAGCAACCCTACCATTTTGCAGATTCAAATATTAGTTCATCCACAAAGTATAGTCTGTAGTATCACCCATTTTCTGTCATTTCATTTCTCTTTTAGCGCAAATGTTTATGCATAACTGCACAAGTGATCCATATGGGTCAAAGACTTATCATGACTGTGAGAGATGTATTATCTCTGACTCGTGTTATAAAAACTCTGTGGATATAATGGGGGAACATTAGGTGTACAATGGAGTTACTTACTTCAGATTTAGAATTGTGGAGAGTAACAGAACTGTAATTAGCAGCATTGTTGTAAGCTGCCATTTTTAATACGGAATGTAATTGGATTAATTATACTAACATTTCATCTCATATAAGTAGATGATGTATACTGAATTGTAGCTATGGAAATCATTTTATGAAAAAAATGGCATTACAGAAACACCTGATTACCCCTGTCTGCTTTGACCCCATGACATCATCAATATAGCAGAAATGGCTACTTCCGGCATATTGTTGAGTGGTACTTAAGATAGGTAAATAAATTAGTAAAATCAGTGTGAAGTGAAGTAGAAATTAGAAAATAAATGAAAAACTTAGTTTAGTTTAGAAGAATTACACACTGGCAAACAGCGGGCAAAGTAGCAGTGGCAATAGCCGGCACTTGCAAGTCATCGAGTTCAGGAGAAGCCATCGCCCTTCCCACATAAGCAGAAGCTGTCGATTCAGCTGTCAGGGCATTGCCCAACCGGCTCACGTGTTTCTCAGTTGTCACATGTGATCAAAGGCCCTCGTCTACATTCCAAGAGCTGCCGATTCAGCCGTCAGGGCATTGCCCGACCGGCTCATGTGTTTATCAATTGCCACATGTGATCAAAGGCCCTCTCCTACAGTCCAAGAGCCAATGACCGACGTTAAGAAGATTCTTCAAGAAGCTTTTCAATGTGACAGAAGAGGCAGTGACCATGAAGTCGTTCACCTCCAGTAAACTGAAATGAATAAATACACGAGACACAGTAGACCCAACAGGAGTAGTAGTTTTCAGTTCAGTTTCAGTGCTGAAGACCGTCATACAGGAAGAGACTACATCGTACACAGAAGCACCAAGTCCGCCGCTGTGATGGAATAGCAAGCCACAGCCTCACCGCCAGAAGACAGAAGTTAAAAGGTATTTGAAGACTGATTTTTACGTACCCGGGTGACTCGTGAGGACGGGAAGGAGACGGCCTCACATCAGCAGTCACCTGTGAGCTGGGATGAAGATCTGACAGCCAAAGACTGGCAAGCTGGAGTCTGTTGTTCAAGTCCAGGACTCTGGCCTTCCCACGCCGTGCCGTGCCGCGCCGCGCCGCGCCGCGACGCTCCGCTGGCCGACGCACAACACTAACACACATGGCTGCCTAGAAAAGAGAAACACATTCAAGGTATCACCATCCGATTCATGACTTCGTACTCAATAATTAAACGTGCCACAGCACGATGCATGTCTCCAGTCAACTGGGCGAAACTGTGACATGAGATACACACTGCCAGGCGTAATCAGACGCTGCCACTCACGCAGCATGAAGGCTTCACAAACGACAAAGCTGCCGCTCTCCCAGCCAGAACAATCTAGTAAGAAAACCATTGTACAAATCTTCAATAAAAGTTATCTTATGTAAAAATGCTGTTTCATTCTACCTCAGCCAAGGAAGAATCCACCCTGCCCACATGTTGTTAAGAGAGAAAAAGTAATTTATTTAGTGTTTTTGCCCTGACATAATGCTTTAGAATCAAATGCCCTTTGCAGTAATGCTCATCCTGACAATTGACTAGCATCAAAAGAGAAAACCCAGTTACAATATACAAAACGACAACAATTATGTCTCTACATATACACGTCAACAAAATGCGAACAAAAATAAAAATGACACAGTAACGTCTCACTTCAAAAATAAAATGAAACTAACAGGACAACCACAGAAAATTGGGGATTTATGGCAGGGTCAAGCTAAATATACAACAATAAAAAAACACAGCACTATCCCAAAACAAATAATATCAAACAAAAATTTTAATTAGGGATTCTGATAACCAACAAAACCACAGGAACTGGACATTTTCCTAGACCTACATAGCTCAACCGCAGCTACCGGTACCAAAAACCAAACACCTACAACCCCAAAAAGTTGAATCGGACATTTCCCTTGGACTATACAACTCAACTGCAGCTGTCAATACCAAAAAATCAACACCTACAACTCCGAAAAATTACATTAATTAAAACACAACTGACCTACCACAAGTATACAACATACAAAACATTACAATTCACACATGCTCACAACACCACATCACAAACGTGATACCTAACTTATTCAGCGATAAGACCAAACATCCGCAGAAACTGTATGGCAGACATATCATCATCACCCATCTCAGAATGTAATGATACATTCGTGAACTTCATTGTCACATCTATACCTATAGGAAAAGCAATAAAAAAAATAGCTATCTTTCCACACAACAAACACCAATCAGTCCTAACAAAAATGCCAAACACATAAACAAAAAAGAACCTTAATCACTCACTGAAAACACTTTCAAAACCCATGTTACTGCACCAACTACCTAAACTCAAAAACACATTAGCACATTGACAACCAAAACTCAAATGAACCCAATACCTCAAGTTAAACCCAGCATGTCCACATCCACCACCAGAGGGCACCATAAAATACAATAACATGACACCCACATACACAACCCACTCAAAAGCTCAATGCCATAATGATGTCTCAACCATCCCATTAGGTCATTGGTCAAAGCAGATGGGTAGAATCAGACACTTCTGCTGACCCAAAAAAATTTAATTTCATGAATGGGAAAGGTATGTTCAGTTCTTTGGTTTTTTAACTTCTCTCTCATCTATGGGTCAGAGCATTATTTGATGTGTTGTAGCTCATAGGGAACTTTGTGTCCTGCGAAATCAGCAGAGCCTGTACCACAGTCTTTATGCTCTATTATGAGAGATTAAATTTTGGGTTTTTATCAAAATTAATATATAACTTAGACACTGATTCCCACGCTGGAAGCTGAGTACATCATAGAACCCAAGACAGCTTCCCCATGGCATACAATTGTGCCTCTGATTATTTTAAGAATTTTCAAAACCAACAATCATCGGAATTTTGCAGAGCCACAGAAATTTTATTCCAGATACTGACTTCAACATCTAGGGGCAGACAGAGTATGATGATGAGCTGTATCTTCTGATCATTTTGTTTTATAGACTTGAGAATTAAATTATGAGGAATTAATTTTGTACCTGGAAATGTGGGAGTAGATATTATTCAGTTATAATACTTTAACTTCAGTTTCATGGGGAAAGAACTTAAAAGCTTAACAGGTCAAGTAAATATTCAATAACAAAAAAAGTAAAGTCTTTTTTACTGTCTGTGAGAGGCCTTTTTTTTTATCATAATTGCTTCTCTGGAAAATGACTATCAGGGGACTGCTTATACTTTTTAATTAAAAGAAACTATGGTACTTTTAATTTTATACACTACTACTAATCTTCTCTTTGTGGTTGTTCTTTCACATATGCTATGTAACTTTTGTATATAATTTAGTACAGCTTCACTTTCACTGGTTACAATTAATCTTTTCATAATAACAATTTTCTGTTCAAAATTGCTATGATTTTGGTCAGCATCAATCAAATGTTTGCGTAAAATAATTACAACACTATCATAGCATTGTTACAATGTTGTTCAGAATTATTCCTCCATGATGTTTGAACAGACACTGAAATTTATGTGTTCCAATTGTAAATTTTCTCATCAGAATTGGTGAATTTTACATTGTTTATATCATTACCACAAGTTTGTAGGCTAATGTTTACAAATGTACAAAAAAAATCATTTTGATAAATTATCCACCAATTAAGCTGTAACTGACTGCAAAATTGTAATAGCCTTCCTAACAGTCTTTACATGATAAGTTTGAAACCTCTTAATGGCAAAATTCAGGTAATGTTTCATCTCAGGCAGAGGCTTCACTTCACCATCAGTACAATCAACAACAGTTCAACTCTTTGCATTCTCTCTAATCACAAAGTTGTCTTTCAAAACACAAAAACAATTAACTTCTTCATTATAATTAACTATTTCATTCAAGTCATCAACATTTTCTGCTTCATTAAATGAATTAGTTGCACATGTACTCTCCACATTCTGTTGTTTGAGAAAATTATCTATTTTTACAGAATCATCATCAAATGTTGTATTTTCAGCTTCATCATTACTATATCTTTCTTCAAATTCAGCTATCAATTGTTCAAAAGATCTATCAGATTGTGTCTCTCCAACACCAGGTATACATTCACAAAATTCTGACTTTAATTGTTCAAATGATTTATCCTACTCAATTGTTACATTTAAGGCTCTACATCTGACACTTTTTCACTATTCCCTACTATTTTGCTATTATTTATTGTCTCAAAAATGGCCATTTTTGCTTATTATTATTGAGACGAATGTAAGATAAATATCAAAAAATGAAGTAAAAAATTACTACTTAACTTCAGGTGGCCACTTGTATTTTTTGTTTCAATTAACAATACTTCTGTTTTCCTTGATTTTCTGCACCATACATATCATTTCAGTGCATATCTTTGTTTATTTCTCTCCCAGACATGGAGGCCCCATGTTGTAAGCCACACCATGTTCTGTTAACTACAATAGTCATCAATTAGCATACTTAACAAACTTTTGACGTTTCATGCATTTGGACAATAAATACATAACGGTGCAGGTATAATAATCAAAGCTTATTATGATTACTTAAATTTGTGCTGTTTGAAGTTGAAATTGTTGTTTGGCTGTTTGTTTAGGTGGTAGATTCTCCTTCTTGTGAGATATAGTGTCTTGTACCTAGTGCTTGCAGGAAGATTTCATATGTCTTCCTGGAATAGCACATGATCTTTTTTTTTTTTTTTTAATTTTATGTGGCATTCAAATGAAACACGGTCACTAGTATAAAGTAACGGTAATGATTTTACTAACTCAAAAATGTAGTTATACACAGTATACATACTCAAAAATAGTCGCCAAAACTGTTGACACATTTATCCCATTACGATGCTAACCAGTTGATTCCATCCTTGAAGAAACTAGTAGGCTGCTGTTGGACCCAGGCCTGGACCCAACCACACACTTCATCATCTGTTGCAAATCGATGTTCACGAATAGCTTGTTTTTGAGGTCCAAACACATGAAAGTCACATGGTGAAAGGTCGAGACTGTATGGGGGATGTTCCAGATTTTCCGCCCAAAACTGCTGCAATGTCATCTTCACCACATTGCCCTTGTGTGGGCGGGCATTACCATGCAGGAGGATAATGCCACTGGACAACATGCCTCGGCGTTTCGACCTGATGTCTCATCCAAGGTTCTGTAAAGTGGCTTGATAACGTTGGGCATTCATGGTGGTTTCCTATTCCAGGAACTCAACAAGCAGTGGGCCCTTGTGGTCAAAAGAGAAGAACATCATGACCTTACCAGAACTGATGTACACGGCCTTTGATTTCTTTGGAGGTGGTGAATTCGCATGTTTCCACTGCTTGCTCTGATGCTTACTTTCCGGTTCAAAAATTGTGACGCCACGTTTAGTCACCTGTGACAATACGTGATAGAAAGCTCTATTCCTCCTCATGATAATGTTGCCAATGACTCAAAGACAGTGCCATTCGCTGTTTGCCAGTCAGTTGGTGGGGAATCCACAGCTCACAGATCTTTTTAAAGTTCAAGTGTTGATGCATTATGGTGTGAACAATGCCCACACTAATAACCAGTAACCGATGGATCTCATCCATGGTGACTTTGCAGTTGTCCAAGACTAAAGCATTCATTTCTGCAACCATTTCCGGTGTGATGACATGATGAACCTGTCCAGGAAGAGCATCATCTTCCAGTGACGCGCGCCTCTCAAGGAATCATTTGCTCCATTTCACAACATTTGAACAGCCTTCATCCACTGATACATTTCACGGCCGGCAACTCCCTCCACCGCCAAAAATCAAATCACTCCTCGTTGTTCTTGCTTACTTGTCTACATGTTCAGTAGTGGACGATAACTTGTTTGACCACCTTCTCTTCACCTGAAACCACACAGGTGCTATGCAACATCAAATGGTGTGCACATGTCAGTCTCTGTATACCAATAGATGGCGCCACCATACCTGCAGCTACATGGTGCCATCTTACATCTAAGGCAAAGACAGATGCACTGACCAGGTTTATTTGGATGAACATCATAGATTTAGTTTGTTTGTTAACATCTTCTGGATATTATGATTGCCCATAACTAATCTTTTACAGCTGGTCTTACTATTCAGTACTAGCTAATAATCTTCTTCACTGTGCTCAGATCCTCTTCTCTGAAGATTTCATTAATTTACTGGAAATAGAGCTCGTTTCTCTCCTCAAACAACAAAGTATTCATAACTGGAGTTCCTCATTTCAGCAATATATTATCAAATTAACATAAGTTCCAGGCTGCTCCTTCTCTATGGTCCACATACTACAGAATAAGTGAAATACATTACATTTTACATAACATTCATTCCTAATACTGGCTCTTTGGTTATTCCGTGGTGGTCCACCATAACACCTTCCATCAGCAGCTGCACGGAATAACACATACAGCACAGCAAGTGACAACTTCTGTTTACCACTCATGCCCACAGGAGATGCAACTCCTGCATACATTTTTGGCTCTGTGTAAATAGAGGCCTAGTGACATTGTTTTGCTGCACTCTAGTTCAATTGACTTAAAATAATAGTTTTTCTCACTACATTCACATGAATATCTTTCATTTCTCAAAGGGCCTAAGAGTGCATCATGGCATTACCTAACAAAAAATCATGTTGCACTACAATAGTTTTGTTGTAACTTGAAAATATGTATGTTGAAATAACATTATGATGCAGATTTTCTTCTTCACATCAACTTTTTAATGAACATCAAACTTATTCCGTCATTTCTCAGGTGTACATCTGGGATATTTTTAATTCATGTTATGATATTTCAAATGACAACTTTTCAGCCATTCTTATGGTGAGCTGCACACCTGGAAAAAGATACAATATCTTATCCACTGGGAAAATCTCTCAAGAAACACAATATCAAACATGTTTAACACCAGGTAACACACACTGTACCTTTACAACATTTTTAGTTCACAGATTAAATGTTCTAGCTCCACAGAGCAACCACAACAGACAGACTTATTCTATCACTGCATGACAGACACACTCCAACTGCTTGTTGACAATTCCAAAGATATACTAAGTTTGCTTACAAAACTGTATATGTAAAGTTGATGTAATCAATGTTTCTAAACCAGAGAGATACAGTAAATTAATATTTCATAAACAAAAGCATAATCTACCAATTATAACTTTTTGAATAATTATGAAAGCAATAAGTATTATTAATATACTGAATTTAATCAGTCATAACTTTAAATTAAAGTGTATCGGCTACTTAAATACTTCACAAAAAAGATGTGTAATCAGCAGTTCCGTTAAAAAGCGACACAACTCAGATAGAACTAAAACCAAACATAGTGAAGAACATGCAGCCAGTTAATAGTATGAAGGCTTACTTAGCACAGGAAGGATACAGTATAGAACTATCAACAAAAATGAAGAAGACAAGGAGGGATATGTAGTGGCTGTGATGAATATAGAAACTGGAACAGTCAAGGTACAGGCAGAGATTGAATTGCAGAAGTCAAAATTGTGTCATTTCTCAAAAGCTGTACCAAACTTGCAGAAACCTAGCATTAGTGCTCGTTGTATTAAAATTTTGGATCCAGAGGGATCTAAGACTGGATGCAGATAATATTGCCACAATAACACTGAACAACAAATTTGAAGCAAAAGTGTGTAAATTGCATGATTTTTAGTTAGTTATGTTTATTTCAGTATAAAATGATACAAAATTATCATCTTCATAAATATTTAGCTCTAGTTTTTTTTAAAAAGTAATCTACATTTTTGTAGTAATAACTCGACAACTAAATATGCATTCATGTTCCAAGATTCTAGAATTATGTTATGTGTTATGCATTGATAAATATTGGTGCCATTCTGGAAGTTCAAAAGTAAAATATTAAGAAAAAATGAAGATAATATTACATGAATGAAAATACTTTGTAAGTCTACTTTGTACCAGAACTATGTAAAGCACAAAAGAAAATATATAAATTAACTGGTCACAAATGTATATAAAGGATTACAAATGTTAAATATCCATATATACAGTATATACAATTACGTATTTTGTTCAGAGATAAATTCAGAAGCTGACTGTTTTAGTTTGGCTTGACATTTATACACATACTCAGGAACATCCCTTATGACAGTCCAGCAGTAATCTGCTAAAATAGTAGGGCTCCACTCTCCATCATACCTCTTCTCAAATGTGGCAATATCTTGATGAATTCGCTCCCCATGTTCATCACTTACTGCACCACAATCTTTAGGGGAGGAGTCAAGATGCCTATGTAAGAAATGCATATTCAATGACATGTTGCAACCAAGTTTTCATAACATGACAACATGTTATCTACAGTCTCCTTGTAATTTATTTCTTGTTTGTTCCTTAAGAACTGTAAACAGACTGTCTTAAAACATTCCCATGCATGCTTCTCATTGCCTTGTATGATTCCATCTAAAAGTATGGTCTCCAAAAAGCTCTCGAATCTTTGGGCCTACCGAGATGCCCTCCTTTAATTTGGCATCACCTAAGTAAGGGAATTTTTGCCTTAAGTACTTAAATGCATCACGATCTTTGTTCAATCCCTTAACAAAGTTTTTCATGAGAACCAACTTCATGTGCAAGGGCAGGAGCAGAATGTTTTTAGGGTCTACTAGAGATTCACTCTTAGTGTTCTTTACACCTGGTTGAAGAGATTTTCTGGTGGGCCATTCATGTTTACTGTAACGAGATGCACAAACTTGGCTATCTCATTCACAGAGAATGCAGCAATATTTAGTACACCCTAACTGTATACCTAATAGCAGTGCAACCTCTTTCAAGTCACCATAAATCTGCCATTGAGAGTCATTATACTTGGTGGTTCCTAGTAAAATTTTCATATTTTGGTATGACTGTTTCATATGCACACTATGCCCAATTGGAATAGAAGGAAGCTCATTACCAATATATTAAAGCACTGCTTTTAAGCTCAACTTTGATGAATCAATAAAGAGTCTCTACTCATGAGGGTCGTAATTAATTCTGAGAGTCTTCGTTAGACCATTTATGTCCACACATGCCGCAAGACCATCTTGCATGTTAAAAAAAAAAAAAAAAAAAAAAAAAAAAAAAAAGGAGTGAATTGTTTGTCTCTTCTGTGGTAGAATGAAACATTTACATTGCTTTCCAGAAAATTGTGCTGCTGCAATCTTGATGCTAAAATCTCAGCCTTAGCTTTAGAGAGCTCCAAATCTCTAATGACATCACTTAACTCATTTTGAGATAATTTTTGTGTATCATCAGTTGATGATATATTTGGAAGAAACTCTGGATCTTGTGATGTTCATGGCTCAGGACATTCAGAATCCCCATCAGAAGTAATCTTGTACTCTGTCAGTGGTTTAGGTATTGGCAATCCTTCCCCATATAGAACTGGATGTATGGCAGTTGGAATGTCAGGATAGATCACCATCTGCTTCTCCCTCTTCTTAGATTTCCCTTCTTAATAGGAGGAATCATACAAAAGTAGCAGTCACTGACATGGTTAGTTGGCTCATGCCACATCATCGACACTGCAGAGGGAACTGAACGTCCTTTCCCATGCATCCAAATCCTGAGGTTGCTGGCACAAGTGTTTCAGATCACATCTGGAGCCCAGGGTTTATCCTGATCACCTATTTTGCACCCAAAATAATAACTGTAAGCTTTTTTAATCAATGGAGTTATTTTCTGTTTTTGTGAAGCAAATGTCACTTCTCCACACACATAGCAAAATGTGTCAGCACTGTTAACACAAACTCATGGCATTTTTGTTCACTTCAATAGCAGTCAACTTGAACAACTGGTAGTTAATCTGGAAATAAATGTGCAAAAATTATTACATGCATTAATAGAGTCACTGAAGTTGAAGAGGAGGGAGACAAAAAGATCACTAAAATTGGTATAAAATGTTTCTATCCAAAATATTGTACACAAGTAAGACAAGGACAATAATATAATCCACTGTTACTGGTTAATATGTCTTCAACAATTATTATAATATTTGATTTTAAACTTATCATAAAAATCCACATCTAATTATCTTACCATAATATAACAGTGTACAATGAAAACTAGAGCTAATTTTTAATTTTATTTGTGATATTTGCTACCAGCACTTTAGAATTGATAGGAATTGGCTATTTTCATTCGATTTACATTTTCATTGTTCCGCAGTGTAATTAGGAAGTCTAGTAAAAGTGGTACGGGTACCGTATGCAAGTAGCAAGAGGCAAACTTTATTTGATCTAGCAGAAAAGCTATCGATAAGTGTCTTGGAACAGGATTTCAATGAATATCTAAAAGAAATTTGCAGCAAGAAGAATAAGGCTAAAAGTGATAGGTCAGAAATGAACACTGTTCTGGAAAGTGCACAAAATTAGATAAGTTAAATCACACATTCATACACGGTAGTGTAGCTTACTTTTGCTGGAACAAAGGGATGAACAGAACAATGGACCAGCTGACATCATGGCCATCACACTGAGAGTGGTTTAGCAGTCAGTTATTAAGATGTTTAAGGTGGTATATTTTTATTTATTGTAATATGCACTCCTGGAAATGGAAAAAAGAACACATTGACACCGGTGTGTCAGACCCACCATACTTGCTCCGGACACTGCGAGAGGGCTGTACAAGCAATGATCACACGCACGGCACAGCAGACACACCAGGAACCGCGGTGTTGGCCGTCGAATGGCGCTAGCTGCGCAGCATTTGTGCACCGCCGCCATCAGTGTCAGCCAGTTTGCCGTGGCATAAGGAGCTCCATCGCAGTCTTTAACACTGGTAGCATGCCGCGACAGCGTGGACGTGAACCGTATGTGCAGTTGACGGACTTTGAGCGAGGGCGTATAGTGGGCATGCGGGAGGCCGGGTGGACGTACCGCCAAATTGCTTAACACGTGGGGCGTGAGGTCTCCACAGTACATCGATGTTGTCGCCAGTGGTCGGCGGAAGGTGCACGTGCCCGTCGACCTGGGAGCGGACCGCAGCGACGCACGGATGCACGCCAAGACCGTAGGATCCTACGCAGTGCCGTAGGGGACCGCACCGCCACTTCCCAGCAAATTAGGGACACTGTTGCTCCTGGGGTATCGGCGAGGACCATTCGCAACCGTCTTCATGAAGCTGGGCTACGGTCCCGCACACCGTTAGGCCGTCTTCCGCTCATGCCCCAACATCGTGCAGCCCGCCTCCAGTGGTGTCGCGACAGGCGTGAATGGAGGGACGAATGGAGACGTGTCGTCTTCAGCGATGAGAGTCGCTTCTGCCTTGGTGCCAATGATGGTCGTATGCGTGTTTGGCGCCGTGCAGGTGAGCGCCACAATCAGGACTGCATATGACCGAGGCACACAGGGCCAACACCCGGCATCATGGTGTGGGGAGCGATCTCCTACACTGCCCGTACACCACTGGTGATCGTCGAGGGGACACTGAATAGTGCACGGTACATCCAAACCATCATTGAACCCATCGTTCCACCATTCCTAGACTGGCAAGGGAACTTGCTGTTCCAACAGGACAATGCACGTCCGCATGTATCCCGTGCCACCCAACGTGCTCTAGAAAGTGTAAGTCAACTACCCTGGCCAGCAAGATCTCCGGATCTGTCCCCCATTGAGCATGTTTGGGACTGGATGAAGCGTCGTCTCACGCGGTCTGCACGTCCAGCACGAACGCTGGTCCAACTGAGGCGCCAGGTGGAAATGGCATGGCAAGCCGTTCCACAGGACTACATCCAGCATCTCTACGATCGTCTCCATGGGAGAATAGCAGCCTGCATTGCTGCGAAAGGTGGATATACACTGTACTAGTGCCGACATTGTGCATGCTCTGTTGCCTGTGTCGATGTGCCTGTGGTTCTGTCAGTGTGATCATGTGATGTATCTGACCCCAGGAATGTGTCAATAAAGTTTCCCCTTCCTGGGACAATGAATTCACGGTGTTCTTATTTCAATTTCCAGGAGTGTATATTCCATAGATCCACTTTGAATGGAATCAGTCAAAACACTTAATGCATTGCTATGTTTATATCATTAATGACCACAAAAAAGATTAAGAATACAAAACACTTGTAAATGTGGACGGCACTCTTGGTGCTTCGACATCTTCCGCCAAGGGCAAAAAGAACGAAGTAAGGGGAGTAGGTAAAACTGCTCAATTTGTTCTTATTAATGGGCCTACATTGTTTTGTGGCGCGAGGTTTAATTTTTCTTTAATGAAAAGTTCTACTTCTTCGAGTTTAGGTAATGGATGGATAACTGTTGCTTTCGTTGCATGTAACAGTGCAGGGAGAGCTGGTTTGGAATCATTTGAAACTCGTGAAATTTTGGCTTACCATACTATACCTGTATCTGAGATTATTATTTCAGGTGAGGGTTCTTACCTTATGGCACATGGTAGTTTGTCTTTGACTTGTCGTAGACGTGTAAAGATAAATTCTGATTGTAATATTCACTTATGGGTTAAGGCCAGTGGTTCATCCTCTTTGGAAGATTGTCGCATTGTGGGTGACTGTACTCTGTATAACCATTGAAAGCAGTCCTCAAAAAAGGCCCTTTTAAGGGCCACATACTACACATTGATCTTGCCAAAAGCCGAGAAGCGATTCTTCTTGGTGTTGTAGCTCTCTGGGGCACCCTGGGATGCCCTCTGGGTAACTCTCTGGGTTGCTCAATAGATGGCTGCACAGTAGACGCTTGACCTTGAATGTGCGAGAGAAAATAAAAAACACGATCAGTAAGTTCCAAGTACGATCACATCAGAGGTTAAGATACAATTTTGAGGTATTCTGAACTGTTATTTATAAAGCAAAAAGACCATCTACTTGACTTACAATAAACAGATTAATGAATTAAAGCAGCAAGATACGTTAATGCAGGAATACACAGAAATAGATGGGAATGTCTATCCCTGCTAAGGAATTTGTCTAGGGAACAGAAAATTTTTTCAAGGAAGAACTCCTTTAGCTTGCTTGCAAATAGAATATTATTACCTTGCAGACACTTATTTTTACATGGAAGCATATTGAAGAATTCTGTGCTTGTGTATTTTATACCTTTTTCCACCAGAGATAAATTTTTCAGTCACAGTGTATGTCAAACTTCCTACTTGTGTTATGATGCTGGTATGAATTATTCATTTCATACAGGACTGTGAAGCATGTATGTCATGATTGAAAAAAAGATATTGTGAGATAGCAGTTAGTATCCCTATTTTCTTAAAATGATTATGGCATGCAGTTCTTGGAGGCACTCCATACAAAATTTGGACAACCTTTTCCTGACTTGCAAATACTTTTTTTCAGCAGCAGTGAACTGTCCCAGAAGATAATTCCGTAACACATACACTGAGACAACAAAAGACAGTGGTACTTCCTAATATCATTGTGGACCTCCTTTTGCCTGTATAGTGCAGCAACTCAATGTGGCATGGATTCAAGCAGTTACTGGGAGTCCATTGAAGTGACATTGAGTCACGCTGCCTCTGCAGCCATCCATAATAGTGAGACTGTTGCTGTTGCAGTTCATGCATGAACTGACTTTTCAATTATGTCCCATAAATGTTCAGTGGGATTTGTGTTCGGCAATGTGGGTGGTCAAGTCATTCACTCAAATTGTCCAGAATGTTCTTCAAACAAAACACGAACAATTGTGGCCCAGTGACATGTTTGGGAGGTTTAAGTTCATGAATGGTTGAATATTGTCTCCAAGTAGCCAAGCATAAACATTTCCAGTCAATGATCAGTTCATTGGGACCAGAGGGCCCAATTCAACCCATGTAAACACAGCCCACACCATTATGGAGCCACCATCAGTTTGCACAGTGCCTTGTTGTCAATTTGGATCCAGGGCTTAATGGGGCTGTGCCACACTTAACCCCTACCATCATCTCTTATCAACTGAAATCATGACTCATCTTATCAGGTCATGGTTTTCCAGTCATCCCAATATCATCATGAGCCCAGGAGAGCCACTGCAGGTGATGCTGCCTGATTGCAAAAGTACTTGTGTTGATTGTCTGCTGCCATAGCCCATTAACTGCAAATTTTACCACACTGTCATAAAAGATAAATTTGTTGTCCATGCCAAACTGAATGCTGCGGCTATTTCATGCAGTGTTGTTTGTTTGTTAGCACTGACAACTCTAAGCAAACACTGCTGCTCTCAGATATTAAGTGAAGGCCATCAGCCACTGCATTGTCCATGTTGATGTTGTTGTGGTCTTCAGTCCTGAGACTGGTTTGATGCAGCTCTCCATGCTACTCTATCCTGTGCAAGCTTTTTCATCTCCCAGTACCTACTGCAACCTACATCCTTCTGAATCTGCTTAGTGTATTCATCTCTTGGTCTCCCTCTACGATTTTTACCCTCCACGCTGCCCTCCAATGCTAAATTGGTGATCCCTTGATGCCTCAGAACATGTCCTACCAACCGATCCCTTCTTCTGGTCAAGTTGTGCCACAAACTTCTCTTCCCCCCAATCCTATTCAATACTTCCTCATTAGCTATGTGATATACCCATCTAATCTTCAGCATTCTTCTGTAGCACCACATTTTGAAAGCTTCTATTCTCTTCTTGTCCAAACTATTTATCGTCCATGTTTCACTTCCATACATGGCTACACTCCATACGAATACATTCAGAAATGACTTCCTGACACTTAAATCAATACTGGATGTTAACAAATTTCTCTTCTTCAGAAACGCCTTCCTTGCCATTGCCAGCCTACATTTTATATCCTCTCTACTTCGACCATCATCAGTTATTTTGCTCCCCAAATAGCAAAACTCCTTTACTACTTTAAGTGCCTCATTTCCTAATCTAATTCCCTCAGCATCACCTGACTTAATTCGACTACATTCCATTATCCTCGTTTTGCTTTCGTTGATGTTCATCTTATATCCTCCTTTCAAGACACTGTCCATTCCATTCAACTGCTCTTCCAAGTCCTTTGCTGTCTCTGGCAGAATTACAATGTCATCGGCGAACCTCAAAGTTTTTATTTCTTCTCCATGAATTTTAATACCTACGCCAAATTTTTCTTTTGTTTCCTTTACTGCTTGCTCAATATACAGATTGAACAACATCGGGGAGAGGCTACAACCCTGTCTTACTCCCTTCCCAACCACTGCTTCCCTTTCATGTCCCTCGACTCTTATAACTGCCATCTGGTTTCTGTACAAATTGTAAATAGCCTTTCGCTCCCTGTATTTTACCCCTGCCACCTTTAGAATTTGAAAGAGAGTATTCCAGTCAACACTGTCAAAAGCTTTCTCTAAGTCTACAAATGCTAGAAACGTAGGTTTGCATTTCCTTAATCTTTCTTCTAAGATAAGTCGTAAGGTCAGTATTGCCTCATGTGTTCCAGTGTTTCTACGGAATCCAAACTGATCTTCCCCGAGGTTGGCTTCTACTAGTTTTTCCATTCGTCTGTAAAGAATTCGTGTTAGTATTTTGCAGCTGTGACTTATTAAAGTGATAGTTCAGTAATTTTCACATCTGTCAACACCTGCTTTCTTTGGGATTGGAATTATTATATTCTTCTTGAAGTCTGAGGGTATTTCGCCTGTTTCATACATCTTGCTCACCAGATGGTAGAGTTTTGTCAGGACTGGCTCTCCCAAGGCCAAGGTCTTTCAGTGCTCTGTCAAACTCTTCACGCAGTATCATATCTCCCATTTCATCTTCATCTACATCCTCTTCCATTTCCATAATATTGTCCTCAAGTACATCGCCCTTGTATAGACCCTCTATATACTCCTTCCACCTTTCTGCTTTCCCTTCTTTGCTTAGAACTGGGTTTCCATCTGAGCTTTTGATATTCATACAAGTCGTTCACTTATCTCCAAAGGTCTCTTTAATTTTCCTGTAGGCAGTATCTATCTTACCCCTAGTGAGATAGGCCTCTACATCCTTACATTTGTCCTCTAGCC
Source organism: Schistocerca americana (assembly GCF_021461395.2). NCBI lineage: Eukaryota > Metazoa > Arthropoda > Insecta > Orthoptera > Acrididae > Schistocerca > Schistocerca americana. Next base: position 433,954,677 of record NC_060122.1, read on the forward strand.
ATCCCTGCTTAGCCATTTTGCACTTCCTGTCGATCTCATTTTTTAGACGTTTGTATTCCTTTTTGCCTGCTTCATTTACTGCATTTTTATATTTTCTCCTTTCATCAATTAAATTCAATATTTCTTCTGTTACCCAAGAATTTCTACTAGCATTGTCCATAGTGAGAGGTAATGTCTGAAATTTGGTATTCTCCACATGCTCTTGACATGGTGGACCTTGGAATATTGAATTTCCTAACAATGTCTGAAATGGAATGTCCCATGTATCTAGCTCCAACTACCACTCTGTATTCAAAGTCTGTTAATTCCTGTTGTGCAGCTGTAACCAACTCGGAAACTTTTCACATGAATCACCTGACTACAAATGACAGTTCTTCCAATGTGCTGCCCTTTTGTACCTTGTGTTTGTGGTACTACCGCCATCTGTAAATGTGCATATCACTATCCCCTGAGTGTTGTCATCTCAGTGTAAGTGAATGGAATTAGCAGATGTAGGTAGATTTTGAGACGTTGATTTCTCCAATTTTGGTAATTATCTGGGTGGCAAATGTTGCTGAGCTAAGCCTTTTCAGGGTTTGGGAATGTGGTGTTCCCAATTAAGCCTGCTATCTGTATGGACACATAAAAAGTTTGAACACTGCACTCTCAGTATCTGCTGGCTCTCATATGTAATTTTTATCTCCTGTGGGCTTTTGTGATCAGAATAGAAATGAATACAATTGGTTTTACTAAGGTTTATTGATAGAAAATTTACTGGTTCAAAATATATCTGCAAGTTATTGGTTGGCATCTAAATCTAGGTCAGTGGATGTTTTATTGTCTATCACAAAACTTATGTCATCTGCAAACATTGTAAATTTGCTTGCTTTGTTTGAAGACAGAGATACGTCACTGATGTATATGAGAAAAGCAGAGGACCCAGGACAGAACCATGTGGAACTCCATGATGTACTGTTCCCCAGTCAGACTAAATACTTCCTACCTGCAAGCTGTTACCACCCAACACTATTTTCTGTCATATGCCCTGTAGATGGGTTTTGAGCCAGTTGCCCATTTGTCCTCATATTCCATAGTGGCGTACTTTCTCTATAGTTTTCTGTGATCAACCTGGTAAATGAAAATAAAGCTTCAGTTGTTGAGATACCTGCTCTGAAGTCAAACTGTTTTTTACTAATTACTGCAAAATTTTTTAGGTGATTTACTATTTTGGCATTTATTAATTTTCCAGGGATGTTGGAAAATGCAGTCAAAAGAGAGATGGGACAATAGTTTGTAGCATCTAAGGCATCACCTTTTTTTTGTAGAGGCACCTTACAATAGCATACTTCAGCCTGTCATGGTAGATATATCATTTGTACGGGCAATGAATATATGAACTAGGACTTTACTCAAATGATTACAGCAGGCTGCCAGCAGTTTGAAGGAAATATTGTCAACACCAATTGAATTTTTACTACTTAAAAAATATGGTTTTTCTTACTTCTTGTGCTGTTATATAGGGTTACACCTATCTGCTATAAAGAATAAGAATTTTCTAAGGAGCTATTGTGTCCTGTTTCCTCAGAAACATTCAAAAAGTTCTCATTAAAGATTTTTGCCACAATCTCTTGATTTTTTACTTGTCCACCTTCATTGCTGAGAACAATGTATTTGGCGCTACTGGTCCATTTTGCACCAGTTATTAATTTTGGAGCGTAGATAAAAACTTTTTTGATATCTGAATAACTTTACGCAATATTTTTATGGTGACTTAACTGGTAGAGGTTGTCTGAATTTTTTGAGGCAATGTACAGTGCTCCACTTTCGAATATCAGTGCCACTTCATTACTGAAAATGTTGTATTGACATGTGGCATTATCTAAATTATATACGTATCTCCAGTCTTACTCTTGGACATGTGATTTAAAAGTCTGGATAATTTTGGTCTTATTCTCTACCTGTGTTTCAAAAAGTAGAACCAAGAATTAAAACACAAAAGGCTATCATCTTCCTAATTTGGTATTTTCTGTGTTGATTTGTATTCTTTTATTTTTTTAAGGAATGATATATCACAATGTGGACATTTCATGTATGCATCACATTTATGTCTGTACATGTCTGAACATAGCTACACCTGCAAACATTATCCAATAAATTAATGACACATGATATATTTTCCAAATTTAAAACTAATGGTGTAAATAATTACCACCCCATCTTGATGTTTTCTTTATTTTTAATTTTGATGGATATCAATCATTACATTAATTTCTATTTACCTAGTAATTTGTATAAGATATAAATGACACAAGACACCACTTGGGGCAGCACAACTGTGATATTTCTGTGCAGGATGTATCACAATTATTAACAACCACTCAGTATGTAGACTATGCATCTACATCCACTGGCACTCAAAAACAGTTAACCTTTCATTTATTAGTGTCGCTTTGGTTTGATGGAAACTCATGACACATAATATTGCAGAGTTGATAAGGCAAGTGCTCTGCTTTGATGAAGTGGCGATAAAAATTACAGAAGCTAAGAGATGTCCTAGGCTATTTTTTCATGTTGGCGCTGCAAAATTCTTGACTACTACTTTCTTTACATGACCCAGTTCTCTTGATTCCAAAACACCTCCAGAACCTTATGTGAAATGTTAAACTAATTAATGTATCATCAACATAAGTAGTAACATTTTGCAGTAATTGCTTTCACAATACCTGGTCCAATGCATGCATTAATGCTGCCAACAAAACTTTTAATCCAAACAGCAACCTCTTGAATTGTTAAGAAACATGGAGTACCTTTTACTCTCCAAATGCAACTATAGCAACCAATAACTGTTAACTACGTCTAAACTAGTTAAATATTTGATCCCTTTAATTTCTTGTAGAATGCCTTTTAGATGTTTGGGTTGATCCTTTTTGACAGAATAACAGTTCTACAACTCTGATGCAAATCATGATTTAACATTCGTATTCAGAGTGCTCTATGTTGGCTTTATTGAACATGAGATGTATTTTTTCATCATCTGCCTTCCTCTTTGCTGATACAATAGGATAATTCTTGTTATGAATGGCGCACACCCTCTGGTCCATAAACGACAGACATTTCCTTTTATTAAGTCATGCTCCCTTGAATTAAAGTCCGAATAACATTTTAATAATTCACCACATTATTCCTTCTTTTCTATAAATAAGTCCATCTTCAAATGGATTACAATGACAGTGTTTTCACTTATTTCTTTGTCTGATTCTACAGCTGAACTCCCTCTTAGTGATATGCCCTTAACGTCCTTTAAATCCTTTAATTCAAGTCCGCATTAGTGATATCAGTGTATCCTTTACAACACATTTTCTTATTGTTATCCCACATACACATACATCTATGACCCAAATCTAATCTGTCAGCCCATTAATACCGTATATCATTCTCACACTTAAATATTCCATTATCAAAAACTTTTGTTGAAACTCTTTCATATGAATCTTTAACTTTAAAGAGTACTTGTCCTTGAATTTGTCACAAAAGTACTACGTTGGCAACAACCAACCAGTTAAACAGCTTTGTTGTGCCTTCTGTTTAGCTTGCCATTTTCATATCATGGCAATGGCACATGCACCACCCATCTGCTGTGCCAGACAGGCTAGCACATAGCAGATGACACACCAACTGATTCACAGAGAATCGAAAACTATATGTAGCATGACCCCCCCCCCCCCCCCCCAATGAACCATGGACCTTGCTGTTGCTGGGGAGGCTTGCGTGCCTCAGCGATACAGATAGCAGTGCCGTAGGTGCAACCACAGCAGAGGGGTATCTGTTGAGAGGCCAGACAAACGTGTGGTTCCTGAAGAGGGACAGCAGGCTTTTCAGTAGTTGCAGGGGCAACAGTCTGAATGATTGACTGATCTGGCCTTGTAACACTAACCAAAGCAGCCTTGCTGTGCTGGTACTGCGAACGGTTGAAAGCAAGGCGAAACTACAGCCATAATTTTTCCTGAGGGCATGCAGCTCTACTGTATGGTTAATGATGATGGCGTCCTCTTGGGTAAAATATTCCAGAGGTAAAATAGTCCCCCATTCGGATCTCCGGGCTGGGACTACTCTGGAGGACGTCGTTATCAGGAGAAAGAAAACTGGCATTCTACAGATCGGAGCGTGGAATGTCAGATCCCTTAATTGGGCAGGTAGGTTGGAAAATTTAAAAAGGGAAATGGATAGGTTAAAGTTAGATATAGTGGGAATTAGTGAAGCATGGTGGCAGGAGGAACACGATTTTTGGTCAGGCAAATACAGGGTTATAAATACAAAGTCAAATAGGGGTAATGCAGGAGTAGGTTTAATAATGAATAAAAAAAATAGGAATGCGGGTAAGCTATTACAAACAGCATAGTGAACGCACTATTGTGGCCAAGATAGACACGAAGCCCATGCCTACTACAGTAATACAAGTTTATATGCCAACTAGCTCTGCAGATGACAAAGAAATTGAAGAAATATATGATGAAATAAAAGAAATTATTCAGATAGTGAAGGGAGACGAAAATTTAATAGTCATGGGTGACTGGAATTCGGTAGTAGGAAAAGGGAGAGAAGGAAACGTAGTAGGTGAATACGGATTGGGGGTAAGAAATGAAAGAGGAAGCCGACTGGTAGAATTTTGCACAGAGCACAACTTAGTCATAGCTAACACTTAGTTCAAGAATCATAAAAGAAGGTTGTATACATGGATAGATTATAAAATGGTAAGACAGAGATTTAGGAACCAGGTTTTAAATTGTAAGACATTTCCAGGGGCAGATGTGGACTCTGACCACAATCTATTGGTTATGAACTGTAGATTAAAACTGAAGAAACTGCTAAAAGGTGGGAATTTAAGGAGATGGGACCTGGATAAACTGAAAGAACCAGAGGTTGTACAGAGTTTCAGGGAGAGCATAAGGGAACAATTGACAGGAATGGGGGAAAGAAATACAGTAGAAGAAGAATGGGTAGCTTTGAGGGATGAAGTAGTGAAGGTAGCAGAGGATCAAGTAGGTAAAAAGATGGGGGCTAGTAGAAATCCATGGGTAACAGAAGAAATATTGAATTTAATTGATGAAAGGAGAAAATATAAAAATGCAGTAAATGAAGCAGGCAAAAAGGAATACAAATGTCTCAAAAATGAGATTGACAGGAAGTGCAAAATGGCTAAGCAGGCATGGCTAGAGGACAAATGTAAGGATGTAAAGGCTTATCTCACTAGGGGTAAGGTAGATACTGCCTATAGGAAAATTAAAGAGACCTTTGGAGAAATGAGAACCACTTGTATGAATATCAAGAGCTCAGATGGAAAGCCAATTCTAAGCAAAGAAGGGAAAGCAGAAAGGTGGAAGGAATATACAGAGGGCCTATACAAGGGCGATGTATTTGAGGACAATATCATGGAAATGGAAGAGGATGTAGATGAAGATGAAATGGGAGATATGATACTGTGTGAAGAGTTTGACAGAGCACTGAAAGACCAGAGTCAAAACAAGGCCCCGGGAGTAGACAACATTCCATTAGAACTACTGACAGCCTTGGGAGAGCCAGTCCTGACAAAACTCTACCATCTGGTGAGCAAGATGTATGAGACAGGCGAAATACACTCAGACTTCAAGAAGAATATAATAATTCCAATCCCAAAGAAAGTAGGTGTTGACAGATGTGAAAATTACAACTATCAGTTTAATAAGTCACGGCTGCAAAATACTAACGCGAATTCTTTACAGACAAATGGAAAAACTAGTAGAAGCCAACCTCAGGGAAATTCAGTCTGGATTCTGTAGAAATATTGGAACACGTGAGGCAGTACTGACCCTACGACTTATCTTGGAAGCTAGATTAAGGAAATGCAAACCTACGTTTCTAGCATTTGTAGACTTTGAGAAAGCTTTTGACAATGTTGACTGGAATACTCTCATTCAGATTCTGAAGGTGGGAGGGGTAAAATACAGGGAGCGAAAGGCTATTTGCAATTTGTACGGAAACCAGATGGCAGTTATAAGATTGAGGGGCATGAAAGGGAAGCAGTGGTTGGGAAGGGAGTGAGACAGGGTTGTAGCCTCTCCCCAATGTTATTCAATCTGTATATTGAGCAAGCAGTGAAGGAAACAAAAGAAAAATTCGGAGTAGGTATTAAAATCAATGGAGAAGAAATAAAAACCTTGAGGTTCGCCGATGACATTGTAATTCTGTCAGAGACAGCAAAGGACTTGGAAGAGCAGTTGAACGGAATGGATAGCATCTTGAAAGGATGATATAAGATGAACATCAACAAAAGCAAAACGAGGATAATGGAATGTAGTCGAATTAAGTTGGGTGATGCTGAGGGAATTAGATTAGGAAATGAGACACTTAAAGTAGTAAAGGAGTTTTGCTATTTGGGGACCAAAATAACTGATGATGGTTGAAGTAGAGAGGATATAAAATGTAGACTGGCAATGGCAAGGAAAGTGTTTCTGAAGAAGAGAAATTTGTTAACATCCAGTATAGATTTAAGTGTCAGGAAGTCGTTTCTGAAAGTATTTGTATGGAATGTAGCCATGTATGGAAGTGAAACATGGACGATAAATAGTTTGGACAAGAAGAGAATAGAAGCTTTCAAAATGTGGTGCTACAGAAGAATGCTGAAGATTAGATGGGTAGATCACATAGCTAATGAGGAGGTATTAAATACGATTGGGGAGAAGAGAAGTTTGTGGCACAACTTGACTAGAAGGAGGGATCGATTGGTAGGACATGTTCTGAGGCATCAAGGGATCACCAATTTAGCATTGGAGGGCAGCGTGGAGGGTAAAAATTGTAGAGGGAGACCAAGAGATGAATACACCAAGCAGATTCAGAAGGACGTAGGTTGCAGTAGGTACTGGGAGATGAAGAAGCTTGCACAGGACAGAGTAGCATGGAGAGCTGCATCAAACCAGTCTCAGGACTGAAAACCACAACAACAACAACAACAACATGTAGCATGAAGCAGTATTGTGCTCGCCTCTTCGCAAAGCATGAGGTTTTTCCCAAAAAGCCACTCAGTGACAGACATTCTGCTAGGCAGTAGTTCGTACAGAGATGCTTAGCAAATTGCATGACAGAGCACCCACTCCAAAGTTTTGTTAGAGACTGTAAAATAATTTCATTCATGTGATATTAAACATTTAAAGGCTATGTGTGTGACTGGTTTGGGTTCAAACCAGAAAATGACAAGTGGGTAAGCCTGGTTGATAAGGTGTGGCAATATATCGGTGAACATCATTTGTCTATGGAAAGCTGGTGCTAGATAAACAAAGGGCTCTAGATGATTTCATGTGGGAAGAAAAATGGTCACCAAGGACTTAGGATTAGGTCCATGGAGGACTCTAGATGCATGCAGAAAAATGCTCGCCAGAGACTGAATTACTTGCAAGGAACATCCGATTGTTGGAGCTGCTGAACTGAACCAATGGTACAGATTCCATTCTAAATCTTGTAACAGTTGGCAAAGAGACAACATGGTAACACATACATATGCCTGCTGTACTAAGTAGGCACCTCGATGACTGCACTGGACAATGACGAATTTAGAAATATAAAGACTAGGAATAATTAATAGCAAAGTAATTTGCTGGACACTATTTCTGAACAATATTATTCTGTGAACAGTATCTAGAATTTGTGTATTAAGGTCAATTAATTACATTGATCATAAAAATAAGAGATCAGCAGTTCCATGTCAGTGTTTATTTCACGACTTACAGGATTTATGAGTTACATAATGCTCAATATACGGTGCTAAACATTTACTTATTCAGAATTAACTTGGATTAGTATTGTCAGCATCAAAGTAGCCAATGTAACAAAGCTGATGGCTCCACTGCACACATTCCTCAGGCAGTATGCACAGTTCATGCCAAACAGCACTGGTGCTGTGCACACTACATCTTCCCTGACCTGGCCAGTTCACGCCATGGTCCACCTACTGCCTTTCAAATCTCGGGACCCCTGGCTGTGGTTTGGCCCCACATGAGCTATTCTTGCAGGCTCTTTGGTGACTAACAACACTAACAGTTTGCTCTGAAAGTCATATAGCACATTATTTTCAACTGAAGAATGCAACAATATGTAGCCCTCATGCTTCTGCAACATTGGCACATTCTGGCCGAACCCATTAGAATACCAAATAACCTGCTGCTCAGGAATTCACATGCAAACCTGCCTACTGTCTTCTGTATGGCACTGGTTGTGCATGACCACCTGCACGTTGATGTGACAGCCATCATTGCCAACACCGTGTTTGAATTATTTGGCACCCTTGCTGTGATCGAAGCTATCCTCAACCCTTACCCCCTCCGATGCCCCCACAGATGGTGCAGTCATGAACTGCACGACATGGAGATGGCCAAACTCACCACCACCCTGGTATGTGCACACCAATCCAACCCCTTACCATGTCTGACACTGCACTTTAATCTCAGTGACTGGCATGCCTAGTGTGACATGCACACCTTCCACCCGCAGCTGCCAATAAATATGCCTGCCAGTCCAGTCATGTCCCCCACCCTCCAACTAGCAACAAACAGAGTGATCCGGATGCAAGTGTCTTGTGCTGATATCATGAGTGCTTCAGCAGCAACACTGCTAACTGCCAAGCACCCTGCACATGGCATCAAACTCTGGCAGTAGCCACCAATAGGTGTGCACGGCAGGTCAGCAGTTTGTGTGTGATCATGGTAGCCCATTCACCATGTCACCCTAACTCCTCCACACCAGCTCAGGCCTCTCTGTTTACCCCTGCTGGTCATTGCCAGCTGCTGGTCACCAACCACCCTCTCCTCCTCACTGCAACAAATGGCTCACCAGTCTCCACTTAATGTTCCCACACCCATTCCATTGACTTTAACATCAACAGAAATTTTGCATGGAACTTTACTGTGGCCGACGATGCAGATCCCATCCTTGGTGCTGATTTCATTACCCACTACAGTCTTCTCCTTAACCTAAACCCGGCAAACCACTGTGCCATCGATAGCACTTCCCACTGCTCCATGCCCTGTGAATTGCCATGTCATCGGCAGCATTTCCCAACACTCCATACTCTATGAGTCCCTCACCACCACCCATTTTGCCCTTAAACAGTTATTCTATTCTGGCCCCTTTGCTGACTCCTCTCTGAATTTCACTCTCACACACCCTCCCACCAGCACTTGCGAGGTATGCCATGATATGCTACACCACATTGCAATGACCCTGGGTCTCCCAGTTTTCTGCCACTCCACAAAACCTCCCACCTGTCAAATGGCATGGTGCACAGGCTAAAATCAAGGCAGCCATTGCTGCTGGGGTGTTATGCCCTCCTTGGGCTTTCACCTTGCACCTAATTCCCAAAAGAACTGGGGCTTGGTGCCCATGTGGCGACTCCCACGCCCTCAATAACAGAATAGTTCCTGACCATTATCCAGTCACACTATTGTATAGCTCCAACGATAGCCTGTTGAGTGCAACTGTGTTCAGAACATTAGCCTTTGCAAAGGCTTTTACATTAATTCTGGACGCCCAAGAAGATATGGAAAACATGACAATAATCATGCCTTTCAGTCTATTTGGAAGTGTCTTTATGCCATTTGGGATGCAGACCTGGCAGTGTTTCCTTGATAACATCCTGTGAGACACCTTGGGTTGCTTTGCATACTTGGATGATGTTCTCATTTACTTGCACAACCCAGCTGAGTACCATTTCCACCTCAAGCACATTTTCTCCCATCTACAAATGGCACGAGTTATAACCAGCCAGGAAAAGTGCATTTTAGGTGTTCCAGAAATGACTTCTTGGGGCGTAGAATATTACCTACTGGTTCCTGCTCACTACATGAGAAAATCCATGCTATTGCCAAGTTCCCACTCCCCAAAATATTTAAGGATCTCCATAGATTCCTTGGGATGGTGAATTTTTACTGAAGCCACCTAAGGAATGCAGAAGCATCCAGGTACCACTCACTACCACTCTTCGGGGCAACTGCGCCAAAGGCAACAGCCCTATTCCCTAGACAGTTCAGATGACAGCTAGCTTTGCACTAACAAAACAAAGTCATCCTGTTGCCACTCTCTTAGCACACCTCCACCTATTTGCCCCACTTGTGGTCACTGCAGATGCCAGCCGACCAGTCGCACCATTGCTGCTGTCCTCAACATGTTGAAGGATCTTGACAGTCGACAGTATTTTTCTCTTCAAAGCTGTCTGAACCGAAACAGCTGTGGGCTGCATACAACCAAAAACCTCTTCTTGTGTATGAGGTTATAAAGTACTTCCGCCCCTCCATCAAAGGGCACACCTTTACAGTGTTCACTGACAACTGCTGCCTTATCACGTTTCTGTCAAAAAGACATCTGCCAAACTTCCCCTTGGCATTACCAGCAACAACAATACACTGCACTATTCATGACTGAAATATGACACATGGTAGGCATCGATAATATTGTCACCGACTGTCTTAGTCGCTCCAGCACCGTTACAGCCCCCCTTGACTACCTCGCCCTCACAGCCACCTAGGCAGCCGATCCTGAATTACAGAGACTGTGCAGCGATCCCAACACTCAGCTCAACCTTTAACTATATACAATCCCAGGTGTGGTCTTATACATTTGGTGCCAGTCCCTGCATGTGTCCTCACCATCCAGATGGTTCTAGTGATCACAACATCCCTACTTACACCCTGACTTCCACCAGCCAACTTTTGAGCACCTCCACAGTTTGTCTCACCCCGGTGTTCAGGCACCTGCGACTCTCATACAAAAACACTTTGTACGACCAGGGGTACTATGGCATTATGGCATTGCACCACCTGGGCACACACTTGCCTTCCATCCAGCATGCCAAAGTAGGTCTACACTTCACCTCTTTCCCTCTGGTTGACCTATGTTTCTCCCATATCCATGTTTACATCATTTGACCCTTCCCATCATCAAATAGCCACAGGTATTTACTCACTCTCATCAATCAGTTACTGGTTAGCTGGAAGCCATACCACTACCCAACATAAAGGGGGATACACTGTTTACAGCTTTCGTGGATACTTGGGTCTCACATTTTGAGTGCTCCCACCACATAACAGCAGACTGCAAATGACAGTTTGCATCAGGCCTATTTAAAACATTAGCTGAAACATGTGGCATACTCATTCATTTCATGACCAGTTACCAACCTGCCGCAAATGGCTTGTTGGTGAGATTCCACAGAACACTGCCAGCTGCCCTCACAGGCCATAATACAACTTGGTTTACCACCCTACCACTGCTTCTCCTAGGTTTGTGTGTGACTTGGGAGAATCCAATGCCGAAATTGTTTATGGTCAACCACTTATCATCCCAGGAGACTTCATCAAGCACCTGCAATGCTGAGCACCAGCCAAGCTTTCATTCAACAGCTCTACAACAGCATTATGTTCCTTCATCCAGTACCCCCTGCATCACCAAGGCAAGCACAAGTCCCTCAAGCACAAATACCACCATGTGTGCCAACCAGCCACCCCTCTGCTCACAGTATTCTGGTATGCACCTGGTACTCAAGAGAGTTACCTTCATGGTAACCCCACCACAGTCCCCACTGACTGTCTACAGCTGGCACTGGACCTTCCCTGCCCATATGCACTATCCAACAGCAAGATAAAGCTAGCTGCCCATGATACCTGCTACTGCCACACCCCAGATGCTGCATCCGCACACTACCAACCTATCTGAGTTATGAGGTGCCTGCACAATGCACCCATCACAGAGTGATGTGTTATCAACTCCGTGACTCCATCCCATGCAAAGGCGACAGCACGTGACCCATCCTCCTGCCAGGAGGTTGCAACAGCCTGTGGCACTGGCACATGATTGCATGTGTATGGGATGCATGGCTTGTTTCCCACCTTATACAACCTACCCAGATACCAGCAGACTGCCATGCAGTCCACAGCCCATCCAACTCCTCTAGCCGGCTGTGACACTTAGATGTCCCCTTCCCCAACTGGTGGTGCAATGTGCAGCCACCCTTAGCCCCAGCACCAGAATATATTCCAGAGGGTGCCTCGTACAGCACCACTTGCATCTGCTGTCACGTGCCTTAGATGCTGATCAACATCAGCTGTGGTTACCATGTCAGTCAGCTGACCATTACCTCTTGCAAGGGGAGAACTGAGAGGCATTGCGCAAATCCATTTTCGCACATGCCAGCCATCTGCTGTGACAGACGGGCTAGCACCAAGTAGACAACATGTAAACTGGCACACAGAGTATCACAGACCATGCATAGCATCAAGCAGTAGTATATCTCACACTCACCTGTTTGCGAAGCATGGGGTTTTTCCCAGAAAGCCACATGGCAGTAGGCATTCCACTTGGAGGCACTTCCTGCAAAGATGCCTAGCAACACACATGACAAAGCATGGCTTCCCAAGTTTTGTTATTGACTATAAAATAACTTTGTTTGTGTGATATGAGACATTTAATGGCTTGGCATGTGATTTGTTTAGGTTCAAGCCAGAAGACGAACAGTGGGTAAGTCAGCTTGACAACACATAGCAACATAGCAGTGCACAGCATTTGCCTGAGTAGAGCTGGTGTCAAATAAAGAAATGGATCTAGATGATTTTATGTGTGCAGAAGGGATGAAGGATTACATCTACAGAGCATCCATTTAATCTGTTGAACTGAACCAATGGCGCTAATTGAATTTTAAACCTTGTATCAGTAGGCAATGAGGCATCACAATAACACACTTGTGTACCTACTGTACTAAGTGCGTCCCTCTATGAATGCACTGGAGACTGATGAACAGCCACCTTATGGACTGGGAATAATTAATAACCGAGTGATTTGGTGGACACTATCTACTGATCATTATTATTCTGTGAACAATTTTTAGTAATTTGTGTGTTAAGGTCAATTAACTACATTGATACTGAAAACAAGAGATCAGTTACTACAGACATTGCAAGAAACCATTACCCAACAAATGTAATCTGAAGCATTATTAACAATGTTGTTTTTTTTCCCAGAGTGAGACATAGCTGTTCCACACCAGTGGTTATTTCAGAACTTATGAGATTTTCAAGTTACATATCCTTTCCTATATGGTGCCAAACATTCGCTGATTCAAAATTAGATGCAGATAATTACTGTCTGCATCAAAGTGACCACTGAAACTTATCTTTTAATTGAATAAAAGATTTTTTTCTGATATGTGGTAAGTTGTTATTTGTGACATATGCCCTGGGTCACTCTATCCCATCCATTCCTGTGCAACATTTATTGTTTGTAAGACAAACTTATGTTGCAGTTTTGGATAATATTTGCACTTATGATTAAATATTCTTCTAATTAAGTTATAAGTGCAATCTGAAGCTTTAATAACCCAGGAAATGCATTCAAATTAATGGCCATCTTTTCATTTCTTACAACCAACTCTATTATTAATGTAACTGCAACTTGAAGATTGCAAACATGGAAGTGACAACCACCAGTTTCAATGTCTCCAGTACCATCTAGAAGAAAGACAAGTAATCTGAAAATACATGGTTTTCTTGAACTAAGAAGGAGCATAGCTGAAGTTATGTAAGGTGTGACGGCAGATGCTAACTCCAGTCAGGATACCAAGCTATTTTCATATTGGTGCACGACCACTATACATCATTGCAGTAAATGATAGATGTCATTATATGTTGCAGAATGCATAAAGAAAATGTGTACACATTTTGAACTGTCATAAAAAATTTATTTTGTGGCCTAAAAGGTTAAATTTCCAATAAAAAAGTAATGTTATGTTTCCACATTTCCTCAACAGATGGCAGCAGAGTTAATGATCTAGCTGTGAAACCCAGTTAGTGTCACCAGAGCAACATCAACATGGCAGATATATGTTTGAGCTTTCAAGTGCAGAAGCAGGTTGTTTAGTGGTAATGGAAGTTGGAGAACATTTCTGCTGTTCAGAGACAGTGGAGAAATGAGTATGGGACTGATATGTCATCAGGGTTAATAATTATACACTATGTGATCAAAAATATTCGAACACCTGGCTGAAAATGGCTTACAAGTTTGTGGCACCCTCCGTCGGTAATGCTGGAATTCAGTTTGGTGTTAGCCCACCCTCAGCCTTGATGAGAGCTTTCACACCCACAGGCATACAATCAGTCAGGTGCTGGAAGGTTTCTTGGAGAATGGCAGCTAATTATTCATGGAGTTCTACACTGAGGAGAGGTATCAATGTTGGTTGGTGAGGCCTGGCATGAATTCGGCGATCCAAAACATCCCAAAGGTGTTCTATAGGATTCAGGTCAGTCCATTACAGGGATGTTATTGTTGTGTAACCACTCCCCCACAGGCCATGCATTATGAACAGGTGCTCGATCATGTTGAAAGATGCAGTCACTATTGTGTCTCACTGTTTAAAGGCACAAAATGCATGGGTGTTTTCAGCTCATTACTAAATGCACATAAGTAGGAGGCCGAGTTGATAGGAGCTGAAGGATTTCCAGGTTGCAATAATATGCAGTATGGCCCACTGTTAGAGAGAAGGATTATTATTCAAGAAACACACAGTACAATGAAATTACTTGCCTTCAGTAGTTTGTAGGACTGCAGCTGCAGCTATGAACTGACAGTCTCGTAACATGCAATACCATGAACTAATACAACATATTCTCAGGGACTAAGCCTGATGGGCCCTCCTCAGAGAATCAATGCAAACATTACAGAACTGGCTGAGGGCCAATTATGAAATGGCGTCTGCCTAGGTTGAAATCTAGCTAAGAAGTGAACGAGGCACACTCCAGTTCCGCCAAGCTGCACAGCCCGCTAGAGTGCGCTGTGCTCGACAGACAACGGGCTGCCAACCTTGTGTTGGTGCGGCATTGTAGTAGTATCTATGGCAATGATACTACACCCCAAAACATCGCAGTTTTGTGGAATAAGGCTTGCGACATCAGGAGGAGGGACCCGGGGGTGGTAGAACTGAAGGGGGGGACAGAGGGATTGCCCGGGATGACTGCCTGCCCGTGGTCCTGCATTCACGCAAGGCAGCGAGGGAAAAACCCGGTACAAAAACCTCCTCAGACCACACACCACCCCCAGGTAGTCCCGAAGGGGAAGGGAAGAGCTAGATGTTCATGGGCAACGGGGATGACGCCGCGGCGGCGGCGTGCAGCAGAGTGACTGGCGAGGTGGAAGCTTCAGCCAGCGGCAGACATAGCGTCACTGGCGGAGGCGGCGGGGGCGGCGTCGGGGGCGGTGTCCGGCAGTTGGCCAGTGTGGAGGCTGTGGTGGATGGCCGACTGGCGGCAGCGGCCGCTGGTAGCAACAGCAACGGCAGCTGAGGCGCATGTGCAGGAGGGGCGCGCAGGCCACGCGCCGAGAGGGAAGGCGCATGCGCAGTGGGTGCACCAGGGGAGTGTGCCAGCCACAGCAGCGGCGCGGACTCCGAGGCGGCTGTGTGATGTCAGCATCTGCCGACAAAGAGGGGGCGTCAGAAATCGGCGCAGGCGGCACAACCGTAGCTGGTTCCTGTGCCGCTTGACCAAGCCGGACAGACCAGAAACAAGATACAGAGTGCGGTCGAGCAAGCGAATGATGTGCCCCTGCTTCCAACGCCTCCTGCTCGTAAAAACTCTGTAAAAGACCATAGCGTGCGGCATGAAGCTGGAAGGAGGTAGAAGCAGCAGAAGTGAGTGGCGAAGGAGGCAGCAGTTACCTGTGGGCGCAACCATGAAGCAATTCAGCTGGGGAGTGAGTACCACATGGCTGTGAGCGGTAGGACAACAAAAAGGTCCAAAGAGCATGCACATGAGAATGCGTAGCATGTAACTTAGTCATCTGTGACTTGAATGTTCAGACGAACTGATCAGCCTCGCCATTCAACTGCGGGTGGAACGGGGCGGTAGTCAGATGGCGAATGCCATTGGCAGCACAAAATGTTTTAAACTCCTTGGAGACAAACTGGGGGCCATTGTCGGAGACAAGCACTTCCGGCAGACCCTGCAGACAGAAAATCGACGTTAATGTCTGAATGGTACTCACTGAGGTAGTGGAAACCATCAGCAGAACAAAGGGGAAGTTGCTGTAAGCATCAATAACAATCAACCAGTGGGCATCCCAGAACGGACCTGTGAAATCAACATGGACATGCTGCCAAGGAGTACTAGGAGTTGGCCACGCAAAGAACTGTTGGTGGCAAGCAGATTGATGCTCCGCGCAAGACTGACAAGTAGTGAGCAAATCTTCAATGTCGCGATCAATACCAATCCAGGCACAATGACATCAAGCAAGCTGTTTCGTCCGCACAATACCCCAATGACCAACATGGAGAAGGCGGAGAATTTCCGACCGCAAAGAACGAGGTACCACGATACGGGATTGATCATTTTCCGTTTGGAGTAATAGAACACCGTGGTAAACTGACAAACCATGGCATTGTACAAAATAATGCCGAACCAGGGGGTCAGGAATTTGTGAAACAGACAGCGGCCATTGCGTATAGATGTACTGTAAAACTAGGCATAGAGAAGCGTCAGTGGCCGTCGCGGAAGCAATACGACAGAAGTTGACCGGAAAACCATTGACAAACTCCACGTCTTGCAACTCAACATAGAGACACAACACTTCGGAGGAGTCAAAGGCGTCGTCTGGACCAATAGGAAGAAAAGACAATGCGTCGGCATTGCCATGTTGAGCCATAGGCTGGTACAAAATTTCATAATTTTAGTCGGACAGAAACACTGCCCAAAGTTGCAATTCCTGCACCATATGGGCTGGAACGGGCTTGGATGGGTGGAACGACGATGTCAAAGGCTTCTGGTCGGTAACCAGATAGAACTTCCGACCACACAAAAAATCATGGAATTTGGCGATTCCATAGACAATAGCTAGAGCATCCTTTTTTTATCTGAAAGTAGTTTTGTTGCACCGAATCGAGCAATTTGAAGGAAAATGTGATCGGACAATTGACTGAATGTACGCGGTGCCAGAGAACCACGCCGATGCTGTGCAAAGATGCATCGACAGCCAAAACCACAGGCCAGAAGGGATCAAAAGGAACCAAACATCGATCACTGAGCAACGCAGATTTGAGCTGGTGGAAAGCAGCGTCACAATCCGGAGACCACACAAAATGCACATTTTTACGCCGGAGGTGATGCAAAGGTGCAGCTATCTGATCAGCATTAGGAATGAAGTGAATATAATAAGTAATTTTTCCCAACACAGACTGGAGTTCCTTCAAATTTGTAGGTGCTGGCAAGTCTCTGATCGCACGGAGATGCGAAGGGGAGGGGTGGATACCCTGTCCATTAATCACATGGCCTAAGTATTCTATCTCAGTCCGAAAAAACTTGCACTTGTTCTTGTTACATTCGAGACCAGCCTGTGAAAGGACACTAAACAAAGTTTTCAAGTTCTGCAAATGTTCTTCAGGGATGCGACCTGACACTACAATATCGTCTAGATAATTAGAGCACCCTGGAACCATAGCACACAATTGCTGCTAATATAACTGAAAAACAGCTGGCGCCGAAGCACAACTGAAAGCAAGTAGGCGAAACTTGGACGGTCTCAAGTGAGTGTTTATGACAAAGTAGCGCTGCGAAGAGTCGTCAAGCAGAATCTGGAAGTACGCGTCTCTTAAATCAATCATAGAAAAATATTTTCCTGCACCCAACTTATCAAATACATCCTCAGGGCACAGCAAAAGGAAAGGTAGCAACAGCAGTCTGGGGATTCACCATGGACTTAAAATCTGCACAAATGCGGAGCCGACCATTAGCTTTCTTAACACACACTATCAGTGATGCCCAGGGTGCGGCAGACACAGGTTCTAGAACCCCAACGTCTTTCAAATGCATGAGTTCCGCAGCTATTGCGTCGCGTTGGGCATGCGGTATCGGGTGAGTACGCCGGTACACAGGTATAGCATTGTCTGTAACTACAACATGTGCAGTGAAATTAGAAGTGCAGCCCAAGCCGCCAGAGAAAAGTTCACTAAACGACGCACAAAGGGAGTCAACACTGTCATTATGGTCACTAGCTGAGACGGACTGGACATTGTCTAGCACCGAGAGGCCAAAAAGTTCAAATGCATCCAGTCCAAAAATGTTTGTAGCATCACGCGATTGAACGACGTGGAAAGTCACTGTTCTGATGGTGGTACCGTACATGGCCTGTACACTACACACACGAAGCACCGAAATTTCTTGTCCTGTGAAAGCAGTCATCTCGGAAAGCAAGCGGCGGAGCGGCAGTGAGCCAAGTAATGCATATGTCTTGTGATTCAATAAAGAAACCGAAGCACCAGAATCTAACTGCAAACACACAGCACGTCCAGCAATGCGGAGAGTCACAAACAGTTTGTGTGCACCGCGCTCAATGCGATTGAGAGTGTCTGAGGAAGTGTGGCTAGGCACTTGACTTGTGGCAGACGCACGTGGCATAGAAGCCTGTTCAAAAACGTCCATAGGTTGTGCAAATTCAGTTCCACGGTGAGAGCCGTTGCGGTGATGCCGCTGCGAATTACGCGAAACTGACATGTGTGTGTGGAGTGAGAGTTCCATTTAGAACACACGGCTAGAACATGACCTGTTTTGTTACAGAGACTGAGCCCAATGGGAAGGGCACTTACCCGGGGATGAGCACTAAAACACTTAGGGCAAGATTTGAGTCTAGGTGCGGAAGCATGGTTAGCAAATTGTTTACGCGCTTGCTTGTGGTGTGGCGGAGCCGGCCACGGCGAAGCGGAGTGTGCGGGCCTGTTGTGAGAGGCACTAAACCGTGCACATGCTTGTCATTGCATCAAACATGGAATTTGCCCTGTCCAACGTGTCCTGGCGATCCAGCAAATCTAACACTTCTTGCAAAGTAGGGTTCGTAAATTTGAGGATCTGTTCCCAGAGGCAATGATCCGTCACATTTTGCGTGATAGCATCTCTGACGATGACATCTGCATAGGACAGTCCGCAGGCACACTGAAAGTCACAGTCAGATGTAAGCCCTTTCAAGTCTGCAATCCATGAGCGGTTAGTCTGACCAGGTTCATGCCACAGGCAGAAACACTTATAATGCACAGTGACGACATTGACACTGTCTTTGTAATGTTCATCCAACTTGCGGAGCACATCGTCATACAACTGTTCTTCCAGGCGGGAGACGGGAAAGAGTTTCATTAACATGCGATACAGTTCCACACCAGTGTGGGCAATAAGGAAAGGTAGCTGCGCATTACCTACAATTTTGTAGGCCTCATAGTGTGCTTCAAGCTGCGCCCAGTACTCGTCCCAACGTTCCGTGTCAGGGTTGAAGCGTCAGAATGGCGGTGCTGGTGTTGGTGGTGGAGGGGCCGGGGGTGCCTGTGGAGTCGTCGTGTTTGCTTGTGCCGCTGTAGTCTGCATGACCACTAGTCCTAGCAAGTAGAAACTACCATACCGCAGACGAGGGCAAACCAGAAAAGTGAGCAAGCAAGTGCCCGCAGGGCGAAAGCACGTCGCCAACCCCTAGGTGAAATGAAGTGGACAAACACGGAAGCAAAGAACCAGAATTGCAGCTAGTTTAGTGAACTCGGAAATAAGGGATCAGACTCATTGCCATTTTATTTATTGTGTGTCACTGTTTAAAGGCACAAAATGTGTGGGTGTTTTCAGCTCATTACTAAATGCACGTAAGTAGGAGGCCGAGTTGATAGGAGCTGAAGGATTTCCAGGTTGCAATAATATGCAGTATGGCACACTGTTAGAAGGATTATTATTCAAGAAACACACAGTACAATGAAATTACTTATCTTCAGTAGTTTGTAGGACTGCAGCTGCAGCTATGAACTGACAATCTCGTAACATGGAATACCATGAACTAATACAACATATTCTCTCTGATGGGCCCTCCTCAGAGAATCAATGCATACATTACAGAACTGGCTCAGGGCCTATTATGAAAGGGCGTCTGCCTAGGTTGAAATCTACCTAAGAAGTGAATGAGGCACACTCCAGTTCCGTCATGCTGCACAGCCCGCTAGAGTGCGCTGTGCTCGGCAGACAACGGGCTGCCAACCTTGTGTTGGCGCAATGTTGTAGTAGTATCTGTGGCAATGGTACTACAATCACCATCCCCAAATTGCTCTACAACAGTGGGGAGCAAGAAGGTGCTTAAAACAACAATGTAGGCCTGTGCTGTGATAGTGCCACACAAAACAACAAGGGGTGCAAGCGCCCTCCATGAAAAACATGACCACACCATAAAACCACTGCCTCTGAATTTTACTGTTGGCACTACAGACACTGGTAGATGACATTCACCGTGCATTCACCATACCCACACCCTGCCCTTGGATCACCACATTGTGTACAGTGATTTGTCACTCCACATAATGTTTTTCCACAGTTCAATCGTCCAATGTTTACACTCCTTACACCAAGTGAGACATCGTTTGACATTTACCGGCATGATGTGTGGTTTATGAGCAGCCACTCAACCATGAAATCCGAGATTTCTCACCTCCCACTTAGTGGATCCTGATGCAGTTTGGAATTCCTGTGTGATGTCACTCCACATAATGTTTTTCCACAGTTCAATCGTCCAATGTTTACACTCCTTACACCAAGTGAGACATCATTTGACATTTACCGGCATGATGTGTGGTTTATGAGCAGCCACTCAACCATGAAATCCGAGATTTCTCACCTCCCACTTAGTGGATCCTGATGCAGTTTGGAATTCCTGTGTGATGGTCTGCATAGATGTCTGCTTATTACACATTACAACCCTCTTCAACTATCAGTGGTCTCTGTCAGTCAACAGACGAGGTCGGCCTGTACGCTTTTGTGCTGTATGTGTCCCTTCACGTTTCCACTTCACTATCACATTGGAAACAGTGGATCTAGGGATGTTTAGGAGTGTGAAAATCTCACATACCGACATATGATACAAGTGATGTCCCATCACCTGACCACGTTCGAAATACGTGAGTTCCGAGGAGCATCCCATTCTGCTCTCTCACGATGTCCAATGACTACTGAAGTCGCTGATATGGAGTACCTGGCACTAAGTGGCAGCAAAATGCACCTAATATGAAAAACGTATGTTTCTGTAAGTGTCTGGATACTTTTGATCACATAGTGCAGGGCTTAACAACTGGCTGGTTTTGAGCGCGAGTACTCGCGTCTGCTCAGGCACGTGCTCGCGAGCAGGTGCAAGGTCGCGGAGTAGGGAGGGAGGGGAGGTAGGGGAAATGCACGCGCACGTTTGAATACGGCCGCAGTGTGCCTATTGAATTCGCGCCGACTGTGTAACATTTAAAGTACTACGATCAGTTCTAACAGTCACTTCGCTCGTTAAGAATCATGTCAAGTCACCGTTGTGTAACCCCAACTATGCTTTCGCAGTTCAACCCCCATTGGGAGGAATTGTATCTGTTTGCAGAAAAAGAGGGTGTTGCAAAATGTTTAGTATGTCACAAAACGCTGAATTCTTTTAGGAAATTTAATTTTGCAGCGACATTATATGTCGTACCACGCGAAAGACTACGGAAGTCGAAAATGTGATGGACCACATCGTGCACAGGAAGTTATTAAACTTAAAAGGAAGCTATCCGAAGAAGATCTGGACGATGAAGAATAATCAACTGAGGCAGCTCTCAGAGTGAGTTACAAAATTGCTTTGCTTTTAGCAAAATCCCTGCGCCCCTTCACTGATGGCGATTTAATAAAAGAATGTTTGGTAGTTGCAGCGGAACATTTGTGTCCATCTCAAGTTGAACAGATTCGGATTGTGCCATTATCTAACATGACCATTACGCGTCGCATACAGGACATGGCAGACGACGTCCAGAGCCAGCTTGCAAATATCTGTAAAGATTTTATGGCGTATTCTCTAGCTCTGGACGAAAGTGTTGATATTACTGGAACAGCGCAGCTTGCCATATTTATTAGAGGTGTTAATAGAGATCTTCAGGTGAGGGAGGAGCTCCTCGATGTAGTAGCCATGAAGAACACTACAACCAGAGGTTATATTTTAAGTAGTGTTGAATAAAGTGTTGAAAATACAGGATTGTCGTGGAATTCTTTAGTTTCAGTGTCTACAGACGGTGCACCAGCTATGACAGGGAAAAAAATCAGGTTTTGTTGCGCTGTTGAAGGAGGAAATGCCAAAACTGACCGTGCCGAATGAAATAATGGGCGTTCACTGTGTGATCCACCAGGAAAACTTATGTGCAAAGAGTATCACGCTAAAAAATGTGATGAGTGTTGTTGTTCGTACAACCAATTATATAAGGAAGCATGGGCTACAACACAGACAATTTAAAAGCTTTCTTGAGGATGTAGAAAGCCAGTATGGTAGCCAGCCTTATTACAGCGTCTGCTGGCTTAGTCGTGGCGAATTATTAAATCGATTTTTTTGCCTATTAGATGAGATGAATATGTTCGTGGAAATAAATAACATGTGTGTTCCTGAATTGAAAGAGCCTTCATGGAAATTTGAGCTCTCGTTCTTGGTAGATTTAACTAGCCATCTGAATGCTTTGAACATTTCACTACAAGGTAAAGATCTGCTAATTACTCATTTCATAGATCGAATACGAGCTTTTAAAATGAAATTGACACTTTGGGTGAGTCAGCTGGAAACAGGAAGTCTAGCTCATTTTCCTAAATAATCATCCATGCGAGATGTTCACAAAGACTGTGAACGTTATTCACATAGTTTAGTTGCCCTTAAGGAAGAATTTGATCAACGCTTTCAAGATCTGACAGCACTAGACAGTGATTTTGATCTGTTCTCCTCTCCATATTCAGCGAATATTGAAGAGATTTGTCCTGAGCTGCAACTAGAAATTATTGACCTGCAGTGTGACAGAGAATAGAGAGAGAAATTTCAGAACAAGAAAAACATTTTGGAATTCTACAGACAGTTCCCTCAGGATAGATTTCCTCGTTTGCACAAACTGGCGGCTACAATAGTATCAATGTTCGGTTTCAAGTATGTTTGTGAACAACTGTTCTGTGCAATGAAATGTAACAAGACGCGCCTGAGAAACGCATTGTCTCATCGAAATTTAAACTGCACCCTGCACCTACAATGCACAAGAACCATTACTCCGAACATAGACGCAATTGTAAAGGGCAAAAAGTACAAGATAACCAAGAATCCCACACTTCAGTGACAACTGTGATTGTGTAACAGTTCACAAATTAATACGAATGTAGAGCCATACACTAAGCTAATAAAATTATGTGGCACCTGTACATTCTCCTTTATTTGTTTCATTTGTCGCAGTAATAATTCGCGAGTGATATCCCTGCAGGTGGCCTCAGATTTACATTGACTGGTGGCAGCTGTTGTGTGCCCCACGTGACTCTCCCCACTCTCCGCTCTGGTCCGTTAGTGGGGGTAGCGTGCTCGCGCATCTCCGTGCTCGCGCCTTGCTGCTTACAGCTTGCTCCGCGAGCACGTATGTTGTGAAGCCCTGACATAGTGTGTGTCTACAAGTAAATTAAAGGTAAATAGAATGGTTTGTGATGTGGATGAAGGCTGATCAGGGTGACTCTGCTTGTCTATAAATGATGAATTTTCAGCTGCAATGCTGGAACACTTTCAAGAGTTTACCAAACAAATCTTTAAGGTAAAGCTCACATGAGAGTGGTGTAAGTGCTGGTAGTATTTTATGGATTGTGAAGGAAGGAAAGTTGTTTGTGTACATTCCAAGGCTGATGCAACAGCTAAGTGACAATGTCCCAGATCACTGAATACAATTTTGTGAATGGATCCTGTACATTATTACACATGCACCATATGTGCCCTGTGGAAGCGTATGGTACATAACTAATGACTATGTACATTTACGCTTTTCTACTAATGAGGTTATTTCAAAATTCTGATACAGCTTATCTGCCAGTGATAGTGGAAGTAATGCAGGAACCAGTGCAGGAGGATGAGATTGATATAGTTCCACTGAGCTTGAGCTAAATCTATCACAACTTGCTCAAATGGAAACAGAATAAGCAGGACTAGGTCAAAGTGCAGGCAGCATTTTTCCATGGTGGGACAGACTACTAGAACAAATTTTTAAAAGGAAAGATTTGAGAAATAGACAGCACAATTTCAAACACACTTTGCCAAATGGATAGCAAACTCTCAAACAACCTCTGGCAAGTAGACAATAAAGTTTCATTAGTGCATAAAGAGAGTGGATAAACAAGTGACAGGATATCAAAAGAACTTAGTCAAATAAATAACAAGATTTCAAAAACAAAAAGTGAACTGAACACTTAAATTGCTTAAGTCAAAAGTGAGCTAGGAGACTGGTAACTACTGTAAGTAAAAAGTAGACAGTTTGAGTGAAAGACTGAATAAGGTACATGACAGGTCAAGTTCTACAGCATCCAGATTGCAATCCTTCGAACTGGAAGTGACTGTAGTGGAGTCTAGGTTTACAAGATGAAATTTCCTCTGTACACTCTAAGTTAAAGTGTCAAACTGAAACAGTCAACAATCAGAACAATATCCATGTTAATATTTTACATGAAAAAACAGAAAAGATAAAGAAAGTCATAACTGATAATGACGACTAACGTAAAAGTGAAGTGTCAACTTTGAGAGAAAATGTTGATAATGTTCAAAAAAGTACAGTAATTGCAAGAGGCAGTTTGCTGAAAAAATATTTTTAATAAGAGGTATAACATGTAGTCTAATAAGGCTGTGAAAAGTTTTCCAGGGCCTAGGAATTTCCCTATGTGGATTTTGTGCAACACTGCAAAGATGATTTGCTTCATGAAATGAGTAATAAAGTAAAATTAAATTTGTAATGTGATTACTTGAGTGAGCCAAAGGAATCAATCATCAAAATTTTACACTTGATGAGTCAGAGCAAGCCCAGACAAAGAGTGAATTCCTGAATGGATCACACTACAGGGAGATGGGGAGAGGCATGAAACAATTTTGCAAGGCTCAGTTAAAATGACTAGTTCATTTGAATCAATTGTTTCCAAGTTAACACAGACAGATACATTAATGACAAGGCAGCATGAAAAAGTACGGGGGCTTGGTGTGTGGATCAGATGACTCCACTGAGCAGTTCTTGAAATATGTAAATAAGACGGATAAGAGAATTTCAGACAACAGACAGACAAAACTTTGACTACGGGAGATGAAATTGGCAGAATAATGTTGTGTACCAAGCAAGAGGTACAAAACAAGTATTGTGAGAGGCTGCCTCCACACGTGCACAACCACTTGCCTTTCATCTCTCACTTCTGTGCAGCAACCTCCAGATGGCACTCACACACCCAGACCTTTTCTTGCTTCTTGTCATTTCCTTCATCATATCATACACATCCGCTGATAATGTGAACGGCTGACAAAGGGAGCACTGTCAACTGCACACTATATTTCTTCTACCTTGTAATGGCAGACATGGAATTCCTTCAGCCAACTGACACCAAAACAAGAAGTGTTGTGGACACGCAGACAGTTACAAACAGCAGTTCAACTGTTAGGTTCAGTGCATGCAGCCAGCACAATAATGTGTTCTAGACTACGTTACAACACACCAGTCACTATTTACAGAGTAACTGGACTACCAAGAGTACCTCTAATCACTGTTATCAGGTGATAGCCAGGAGACAGCAAAAATTATTAGATTTCGTTCTATTAGGTTTAGTGCATCAAGATCCACACATCAAATTGTACCAAAGTTAAGTAGCATTTTTTAACATACCCTTAATAAATGTTACTTGTTGTTTCTTATTCTGTTGCCACATTTCTATTATAGTGATACAGTGTCTCACAAGTATTTAATCAGGAAAGCATACCACCTTCAAGGAACTATAGCAGAGACATGCTTTTCTGGTACCGTCGAAGTTTGGGCTGAATTAACAGTTGCATTCAGTTACTACATTCACATCATATAGTAACTGTAAAATGAGTAATAACAATAATCAGAGGAGGAGAGGTGGCTACAACTGCAGCAATTATTACCTAGAACAGGGACCTGTGCAAGAAAACCAGGACTTCATTGAATACAGAAATGTAATAGAGCATCTGAAGGGAGAGGCAGACCGTAGCCAGAATATGGTCAACCATAACAACACTTTAGACCTAATGAGGGAAAGAACAACAAGTTAATCTAAGGACATCTCTGTTGACAGTTCACAATTTGAGAGCATATGATCATTTCACTGCAGGAAACACTGGTAAAGATGAATATTTAATTCAGAACTGTGATGAGAATGATAACAGAGAAGTGAAAGTGATCCAAATAATTAAAACTCTGATTTATAAGGGATTTTGGAGAACAGAAGTTGATGAGTTTTGTTTGAATGAAGGGGAATTACAAACACTGTTCACTAAATTGGTCCACCTCTGGCCCTCATGCAAGCAGTTGTTTGGCTTGGCATTGATTGATTGATAGCATTTTTGGATGCAGTTGGATATTCTCCTGAGGGATATCATGCCAAATTCTGTCTAATTGTCAAGTTAGATCATCCAAATCCCAAGCTGGTAGGAGGGTCCTGCCAATAATGCTCCAAGCGTTCTCAATTGGGAAGAGATCCAGTGACTGTGCTGACCAAAATAGGGATTGGCAAGCACAGAGACAAGCAGTAGAAACTCGGCCATGGGCAGTAGGGTATTACCTTACTGAAATGTAACACCAGTATTGCTTGCCATGAAGGGCAACAAGATGGGGTGTAGACCATTGTCGATGTGTCACTGTGCTGTGAGGGTGCTCTGAATGACAACCAAAGTGATCCTGCTGTGAAAATAAATAGCAACCCAGATCATCACTCCTTGTTGTAGGGCCATACAGTGGATGACAGTCAGGTTGGTATCCCACCACTGTCCTGGGCATCACCAACCACGTCTTCAGCCTGGAACCTCATTTTCTGGAATAGAACTGTCTTCAATGATGAGTTCCCCTTTGAACTGAGCTCTGATGACCAGCAAAGACATGACTCATTGAGTTGCTGACAGGCATGACAAAAAGACTATTACATATAAGAAGCCTTCTAAAGGAAAGAAACACACTCACAAATTCACAAAAGAAAGCACATCTCCCGCCCCCCTTTCTATCTCTCTCTTTCCCACACACACACACACACACACGCAAAAAAAAAAAAATCCAGCCGGAATGCAACAGAAACACAACATATGGAGACAACAATCCAGGTGGGGAAAGAGGAATTAGTGTGTCAGTAAGGTTTGTGACAGATCTTATTTTGGTGTAGCCATAAAGTATATGTCATTTAGTAAGTATTGGAACACCGTGTGGGACAAAGATGCAATATAAACATTCCTGCCCCTAAAAGAGATATGTACGAAAAGAAAGATGAATGTATATCTGTATTCTAATGTTTCATTAAGCTGATATCAAATTTTTGACACTACAACTATCTCTCTCTGCCCATCCACGATTCTGGGTGGATGTATTGCATGTATGTCAGAAAACAATATCTACTTATGTAAAAGTTTTTATAATGTATCTTCTGGAAATGGAGGCAGTTTCTTTCATTTCTAAATTGCTTCACCCTGAAAATTATACCTGGATACACAATAGCCAGAAAACTTCAGAAAACATGGCAACATTATTTATGATTGTGTTATACTGCATTCTTTATCATGGAGGTGGACAGTGGATCCTTTTCTTCAAGAAAGAAGAGGTAAATATTACTCTTTTCAAAGGAGAGTTGATACATCAATCAATTTAGATTGTTACAGTGGTAATCGTAGTAAGAGACTGTGGAGGTGAGAAATTAGAAGCATGAGTTGCTGCTGGTGAAAGTATGCACCTGCCACACACCTCAAATTAATCCACATTACTTGCACCTCCTTACAACACCAGGACTTAACACCAGTGTAACTGGTGAACATAAAAAAGACGGTGTCAGGTACAGTTAACTGAAATTCATAAAACATGTAAAAATTTTCCCTGTCTGGAAAAAAAATTGTGAAACCCATCAAGAAGATAAGAAAATTCTAACTTATAACCTGCATGGCTGCACTAGGCAGTGCCTCATTTGAATCTAATAATAGACTAAGTATCCACCAGCCACACACCTCAAAATAATCCACATTATTTACACTTCCTCATGGTGCCAGTACTTAAACACCAGTATAAGTTACTAACTTCTAACTAATGATCACCAATTATATCCTAACACACAACTAATTCTCCTTTGAAGGTAAGGTATACAAACAAATCCACCACACAGCCATGGGGAACCCCCATGGTCACCACCTATGCAAACGTGTTTATAGACTTTCCAGAGGAAACCTTCCTGGCTGCCTTCTCTGTTTCAGGTTCGCTGATGATATCTCTATGATCCAGAGTCACGACAGACACCTTGTCCTCTTTCCTTCACAACTGCAACACCTTTTCCATCCACTTCAACTGGTTTCCCTCAACCCAGGTTGCCACCTTCATTGGCAATGACCTCCTCCCCTCTTATGGCTCCATCCACATCTCTGTCCATATTAATCCCACCAACCACCAACAGTTGTTGCATTTTCACATCTTTCATCCCTTCCAAACCAAAAATCCCTCCCATATGGCCTGGCAACTTGGGAATGATGTATCTGCAGTGTCAGGAGCTCCCCTACCCAGTATGCTGAAGGTCTTATAAATGCCTTCACAGACAGATGCTAAATTCAGACCTAGTAAGCAAACAGATTTACCATGTTTTATCCCCACAAACCCCCAAGCCCCCCACTACCCTCAAGAACTAGCAACAAAGATGTGTCCCCCTCGTCACTCAATACCATACCACCCCGGACTGGGAAACCTGAGCACGTCCTTTGTCAGGACTTTGATTACTGACCATCATGCCCTGAAATTAGGAGCATTCTACCCAAGATCCATCGCACCCCTCCTAAAGTGATATTCCCTTGCCCCCCCCCCCCCCATCTTCCAGAACATCCTATTCCATCCCTGAGCCACTCCCAATCTCAACTCCTTGCTACAGGGATCATATCCCATTGCCAACTGTGAAAGCAACCTTGTCATATATCAGCAATGCTGTGAACACTGCACAGTTTTTATATTGGTGTGACTACCAACAAGCTATCCATCAGCATGAAAGACCACCACCAAATTGAGGCCAAGTGGCAAAATTGACCACCCTGTGACACAACTTGTACCTGTACATAATGCACTTGATTTCAGTAGTTGCTTCATAGCCCAGACCATCTGGATCCTCACCTCCACCATCAGCTTTACAGTACTGCAGAGATGGTTACCCTTAGAACACATTCTCCACTCCCAAAATCATCCTTATCTCAACCTATGGTAACATGGCACCCCACATCCTCCACCCTACTGTTTCTGTGCCATCTGTCCTGTCACCATTTCACAATTCACCTCCCTTCACCCTCATAGTGTGCTGCTCTCAGCAAGCACAGCCATAAGTCTTTTCTCCTCCTCTACTCCTCACTTTCCCCTCCTCTCCCTCCTCCTCCTCCTGAAACAGACAGATCTACATAACAGTGATGGCCTACTGTGCAAAACCTTGTGGAAAAGCCCCAAGGTCTACCAAAGCTCAATGAAGGCCAGATAATTGGGTAAAAAAAGAAGAAAGGGAGACAGAGAAGGAAAGGGAGGCAAGGTGCCCCATCTACAGAGCAGCCAGAAGCCCCCAAGACAAGAATGCAATGAGCAGACATACACCGCCACCCATCGCCAGAAATACCCCACAGTACTCAGAAATTGCCTAGGAAAGACTAACAACACGGACAGGGCAAGAGAAGCACAGATAGACATAAGACGAACAAGTTGAACAGACCAAGCAAGAGGAGAAGGGGGGTGGGGGGAGGAAGAGTAAAAGAGGGCAGGTAGGGTGAAGGCCAGGATGGTCCACCAAGTCCACACAGCTGCAGCCCAGTCTGGGCAGAGGCAACAACAGTGTGTTCCGCCAGCTCCTCAATAGGTCGATAAAGTTAAGTGGCTGTCCCTTAAAGAGAGTGGTAAAAGACCCTTCCAGCATTGTCTCCTCATATAGGCACAGCGAGTCAGGGAGATTAAGTGTCCGCTGCAGAGAAGCTAGGTTGTGACAGTCCAGCAAATTGTAGACCAGCATCAAACGTGAACCACAACAACAGAGGGGTGGGTTCTTGTGACAGAGGAGATGACCATGAGTCAGCCAAGTATGGCCGACATGGAGCTGGCAAAGGACAGTAGAGTCCTTGAGAGAGGCCTGCATGGAGGACCTCCACACATTACTAGTCTCCTTTATCATCCATAGTTTGTTTGGTGAAGTTGGAGTGTGCAGTTCTGCATTCCAGATCCTTAAAACTTTACCAATTGGAGGTCTGTTTCCAAAATACTGTTCACAAGAGTCAGCTTACTCGTAGGCAGTTTGGCTCAGTTATCGAGTTCATTCCCAGGGATCCTAACATGGCCTGGGGTCCATACAAAAGTCACTCAGCGTTCACATTGTTGAAGGGCATACAGGGGATCTTGGATAGCCATGACCAACAGATGGTGAGGGTAACACTGGTCGAGAGTTTGCAAATTGCTCAAGGAGTTGCTGCATAAGAGAAAGGACTCACTGGTACAGAAAAGGATATGCTTCAGGGCACGAGAGATTACTACCAACTCCACATGAAAACATTACAGCCATCTGGCGAGGAATGCAGTTCAGTATGTCCCATGTGAGTATAAGCAAAGCCTACATGACAAGCAACCATCGAGCCATCAGTGTAGACTACTTCTGAACCCCAGGATACACCATGGAGGAGAAAAATTGGTGTCTGAGGGCCTTGGACTGAACCGAGTCTTTTGGACCATGTGATACGTCAAGATGAAGCTCTGGCCAAGAGATGCACCGCAGAGGTGTATGGGAAAAGCCAGGATGACAATTCTGATGCTGAGGCTCAAGCATAATGCAGAGCAAAATATTCGGCAGTGGCATCTGGGTCAGTGCAGACAGCACCATTCGATAGAATACCATGTACACCTGCAGGTGCCTGGTGTCCGTACAGGCGTCTGATCTTCACCCAAACCTGTGAAGGAGAGATAAGTCGTCCAATGTTTGAAACACACTGTTCCCACCATTCTCATTTCCATCTTTAAGAAGGTGGACCCTGGCACAGAGCCACTTAAAAGCAATGAGGTGCTACATCGATAGGTTCCGGTTACGGCACTGGAGAGCCCACCTATGATCTCTAAAGGCGTCTGTGACTTCTGTCTTCCGTCGGGGCAGGTCCAAGGAACAAAGGATGGCTATAACAGCTGCAAGAAGAAATGCTGTAGTTTTATTGTGGACTGTCTCATCAATACACCCATGTGGCGTGGAGCCAAGGGTAACAGCAGAGGCAAAAGCACCCCAGTCAACACTGTTGAGAGCCCATCTGGGCCAGCATCGAGAGAAGCAACGCTGAGGGAGGGACAGGAAGTTTGGAAAAGTGTCACTATCACGCAGATCATTGTGGGACTTTCCAGTGGACAGATGAGAGGAGACAAGGGCTGCAGATGGAAAGTTCCGTGTACCACACTGAAGTGTGTGGGGACACCAGTATTCAAGAGGCAAAGGTCAAGTTTTTGAGGCCTTGACCGCAGCCAGCAATCATGGTTCCACCCCACAGAGGGTTATGGGCATTTAAATCTCCGAAAATTAGGAAAGGTGGGGGAGCTGAGAAACCAATGCAAACAAAATGCTCTGAGACACTTCACCATCAGGAAGGTGGTAAACATTGCAAATGGTTATATTTTGAAATGCCCTTATCCAAACTGCTACAGTCTCCAAGTGTATGAAGCAGCACAAATTTGCTGTATACAGTGTCCAGAACATACGTTCAAACACCTCCTGACACCCTGCATAGGTAGCATATTCTTATATTATGCCCGGTATCCGTGGAGGGCCAGTGTCCACATTGCTTGAAACAGTCTCTTGAAAAGCAATGCAGAAGGCATGGGAAATGCTTAAAAGATGTCGTAGCTCAGCCAGGTGGTGGAAAAAGCCGCTGCACTTCCACTGGAGAATATTGGCATCTATGTACTGAGGCCATGAAGGGACCATGGAGAAACATTGTGTTTTGGAGTCAACTGCTGCCACGGGTTGAGGAGTTCAAACATCAACACACGTAGGTTCTAGGTTTTCTCATGTGGTGGGACTGGGCCCCTCAGGGGCTGCCGGAATCTTCACCTCGTCTGGTGGCGTGGGGACCAACGGAATCTCCTTCTTGGAGAACTTTTTCTTATTTTTCCTCTACTTAGAGGATTTGAATGATTGTAAGGGCTTTTCTGAATCAGTTTCAGATGATGATTGCAAAGCCCTGCAACCAGCAGACTATGGCTCCTCCAGCCACCGGCTGGCATATGGTTGTAGACCAGCAGAAGCCTTGGAAGGAAATGTCCCGAAGGCCTCTTCCTGGTGAGAAACACTGGAGGAAGATGATTTTTATCTGGCTGGGAATTGGGGCCCAACCCAACCATCAGGGGGGAAAGCTTGATTCGGCTCTCTGGTCCCATCGTAGCAGGTCTAACAGGTGGGAGTACCATTGCCAAAGGAGGTGGCAAAGATATACCTGCCGCATTTGACACTGTTGTGTATATTGGGTGCCACCATTCATACTACTACTTTGTCTCTTGATAAGTTTGTTTGTCCAGAGTCTTATGTTCTTTATTTTCTTCTTGTTCTAGGAAACAGTGCAATCTAGCAAGTAGTGAGAATGGTGCTTCCCACAGTTGACACATAAGGGGGGAGGGCACAAGGAGCATTTGCATGCTGCAGCCATCCACAACTTCTACAGCTGGCGGCTAGTGTTGCGAAGACATGTGCCTGTTTCAAACACTTGAAGCACATCACAAGGAGGGGAAGGGGTGGAGGGGAAGGAGACAACATATGTCTTCAGGTCGCATTGGTGTGTCATCACCTTAACCTTTTCTGGCAATGAATTGCCCTCAAAGCCCAAGATGAAGGCACCAATACCAACCCTATTGTCCTTTGGTCAGATATGTACACAACGGTCAAAGTGTACATCCCATCGTTCCAAGACAGCGCATAGCTCATCACCAAATTGCAAGAGCACATCTCAGTGGAAATTTATGTTATGAATCATATTTAGAAAACTATGGGGAGTGACAGAAACTGGTATGTCACCCAATTTGTTACAAGTGAGCAGCACCCATGACTGGGCATGCGATGCTGTTTCGATCAAAATCCACTTTTCATTTTAGAGATGGCTGCCACTTCCCCAAACTTGTCTTGTATGTTCTACACAAAGAATAAGGGCTTTGTGGCCAAGAAGGAATCTCTTAAGTCCATTGTGCAAACAAAATATTGCGGGGATTATTTCTCTGCTTGCCATTTAGCTTTAGATTCCACCCTATGTAGCCAGGGAAGGGAACATTTTAATGTCATATCTCTGCATTAAATGAGGACTTTCCTTCCCATTTGCCATGGTGCCACCCACTCCAAATAGGGGCTCTCCCCATGGGTACCACCCAATGCTACCTGGCCAGTAAACTTTTGTTCAGAGTCCTCATGTCCCAGTAACAACACGCACATACTCCTTGGCCTACATGGGGTGCGTTCAGCTCAGGCGCGAGGAGTGCAATCCTTGCATGGTCAGGAGGCTACCATCATGCAGGTATTTGTTGACCTCCCTCTCCCCCCCAAATGGAAGGCTACTGTGCTGGGTTTTAGGTAAAGGGAAGGGTGCAAAGATGGAAAGGCACAAAGGTGGAGCATACACCGCATTGAGCAACCTTCCCTGCACAATCTGCACTTTGAATTTTGAAAATTGGTGGCAGGTCAAACTCAACAATGGGGACCATGCATTTATTTAATGAAAAGTTGTAGGAAACACCGGAAGTGGAAACTCGAATTCCGAATTATAACACAGGTCCAAGCAGAGTCTGCACTAAGAAAACCACCCGATGGAAGGGCATAGGGGGACAGGGGTAGTGGAAGCATAAGCTTGCAGCACGGAAAGGAAATAATCATAGCCCTGTCCTACCACTTCCAGTCCCTGCATGCTCTGCCAGGCAGCATTGATTCCTCTTCTCCCATCCGCACCCTGCTAACCCACCCCCCTTCCCCGTAACACTCCAGACTGTTGCACCTGTTTGACACATTTCTGTTGCATTATGTCCACGGAAAGTGGTTCTGTGTGCGTGTGTGGGGGGGGAGACTCTGAAGAAGGCTTTGGCCGAAAGCTTATATGAACAATCTTCTTCTCGTGCCTGCCTGCAACTCAACATGTAATTTTTACAGTGAGTAGCAATCTATCCTTTTCATAATATTGTAAATTTTTCACTATTACATAAAGTCAACCAGCCTACAGAGATCTTTGCATAGGGTGCACTGTCAATCAGTCTGTTATTGTGAATCAGGCATATTCATCCAATTTCTCTTGTTGTTCCAGCTCCATGAACAAATTTTCTGAAATCCTGCTTAACTGTACCTAGCATGTATCAGTACCAATCCCTTGTACACTGACACTGCAAATGCATTGAGACTCATCCATTGTTGCCCTATTTCACACAGTAAACAACTTATGTCACATTCAGATTAATAATTTATGACAGTAAGTCTCAAGGCCTGTAATAAATATATTCTCCGGTTCATAAGTTTCAGAGCAGTCTCATCCAAAACTACTCAGTGATCCATAATGTCTCTCTCTTCTTCACAGCTGTTCTGAATTTTGATTTGAAACTATTGTCACATTCACACCATTCTTCTTCTAATGCTTTAGGCTGATCAACTACTAGGTAAATTCCTTCAGTGTATTTGTGCTGACTTAAAGCTAACTAATACTCTAACAACAACAATAATTTTGCATTAAAATAGCCACAAGTTCATCATCTTTAATCCTTTCATTCGAATAAATGTTCCACTCCGAGTACCTTTGAAGAAATTCTTCGATCACACAATGCATAATATTCGGTATTAGCAAGGTTGACAACACAGTACAGTGTTGTTCACATAACCAATACTTATTAAGAAAGACAATTTTCAAAGCATTTGAAATTGTAGAAACTGTATATGACACGTCTTTTTCATATATTCATGTCACTCCACATGTAACTCACACATATGCCTACTGCTTGTTACTCCAAAGAACACATTCTCAAACTGGTTAATAAATGTCACCATGTGGATTGCTTTACTGGGTTTCATTTCCTGATAATAACAAGACACTTATTCTCTTATCCACTGGTGAGCTTGGAATTAAGAACGAAAATTCATGACACCCATATTTCAGGGCAGAATCAATTTTATTACATAAAAGCTCTCTAATTTACTCTTGTGAACATGTTTCATGCTTGATAGTCATCTCTTGAATTGTTGTACAGTTGCTTCCAAGATAACATTGTTATTGGACACCACTAACCAGTTATTTTACTATCCTTATTTTGATCATAATTGTCTTTTAAATTAACAATTTGAGCATTGCGATTTTTCAGTAGATCAAATAGGTTTTTCGATCAAGTTCTGTCTTTGTTGTTGATAATATATCCCTCTCTCCTCACCGACAACAGAAATACTAGTTACGAAACCTAGGTAATGAGC
This sequence comes from Schistocerca americana, assembly GCF_021461395.2. Taxonomy (NCBI): domain Eukaryota; kingdom Metazoa; phylum Arthropoda; class Insecta; order Orthoptera; family Acrididae; genus Schistocerca; species Schistocerca americana. The sequence goes on from NC_060122.1 coordinate 433,990,166, forward strand.
TCCTATTACTTTTAGGCACATCTACAGCAGCAATGTACATTTTTCCTCCAGAAGTAAGTACTGTTCTAGCAATTCTGTGTCATAATTTAACATATCAATCATTACAAACCAGCGTATGCAAGTAATTTCAAAAATATTGTTTCTATTAGCAGAATAAAACTCTTCACCAGAATGAACAATTTTCCATCACAACTGTGAATAAATAACCAGCAAAATAAAGCAAATACATATAAAAAGTTATGTAGAGATTGACATCATCAATTATTTGTGAATATTACAAAACTACATCTTACTTCTGAAGACCTAATAAACACTTGTTTGCTGGACAAGCTGAATTTGAGTAACAGAAACATTAACAAGCATTACAAAAATTAGAGGAATTAATATATTTCTGAATAAGGAAGAAGGGATGAAATGAAAACAAATCAAGAATCTCTACAATATAGTGTAATGTACTCTCAACTTTATTGATAATATTTACATATATACAAAATAATACAGTTATAGCACAGTGCCTTCAAGAGTGTTTTTTTTTTTTTTTTTTTGCTAAATAAAACAGCTGTTCCAATAGCATTAACTTTACCTTCCCTTCAAATCAGTTTAAATTAATTGTAGATCTCTCATAACTGAAGCTCACAACAATTTTGAAAGCATAAAATGAAACAATATACACTGACATTTAGCTGACACAGAACAGTGTAAAACGTACATATATCACACAGAAAACTATATACAACAAAATTTCCAACGCAAAACAAATCATAACAGCCTATGTGGTTCAGAAAATATCATTCAAAGGCCAAGAAGAAGAGTAGCAGCAGACGTGCTTTGTGTCTGGGATGCAACTGTTGCTGGAGCGGATGCCTGACGAACACTCATCTCCCATGTATCAAGTAACTGTGACACAGAAAATCGTCCAGGCAGTTTCAGGATGCGTGATGCCAAAGCTTCTCGAACTGCTGCCAGGAACCCCGTGGAGCCATATTCATGTGGGGCCATATGGCATCTAGGGGGTGTTTGGGGATAATCCTCAGGCACTGATAGTGATACAGGTGGCACACATGGTAGATGTTTGTCATCTAGCCAACACAACAACTGCACTGCTCGTGAACCTGGTTGCTGTGTTGGATCAAGGCTAACCTGATAAAAGATTCAAAACGAGTTGTTTTCATTTCTCTTCATTGACATTTTGCACAACTATAACTAATATTAAAAATATTTTGCACCATGTTTATTCTCATCTGTCAAATGCAATGCTATAAAACAAACCAAACTTTTCAACTACATATTAATTTTATTTTTAGAAGAAAAACCACATACTTTCCAAAATATATTTGCCGTATTTTTTAGACCAACAGGCAGGATAGTAGTAGTAGTAGTAGTAGTAGTAGTAGTAGTAGAAGAAGAAGAAGAAGAAGAAGGAGAAGAAGATAATGATGATTATGATGAAGAAGAAGTAGGAGTAATTATGAAATATTTGCTATTAATGAAATCATGACAATCAGGCAAATAATTACTCATAAAACTAGTGTGGGTAGTGAAAATGCCGTTAAACAAATTTGCTAATACTTATTAAAAAAAATTAAAAACATCTAACATCTGTGTCTTCAAATGCAATACTGTTATCTTCTCTACATGTCTGAGGACCAGTGAAACTACCAATTACCCTCTCATATGTGCAAGTAAAGACTTGTAGATACATACATTATTGCTGCCTGGGTCTAAATAACTACACAAGCCAATCAAACTATATTTTTTATTATTACACTGTGTTAGATAATAGCTTAATATCATGGTGTTTTGGACAGTAAATTGATATCTAACATCAGATTTTTCCTATTGCGATTTTGTTATGAACTTACTTCAGAATTAGCAAAACTTAAGTAACTGGAATGAAAAGTAACTTAATTTTTCAATATGACCATAGGTGATAGTGAAATATAAAACTTGGAAACAATTCTTTTTTTCGAAAAACACAAAAATCAAGTTTCCATTGCATTACATTTCCTTTCACTCTACTCCCAAATGCATATGCCACAGCTTTTTCTCTGATGAACTGCTTATTGTAGGTCTTCATTCAATTTAGGTTCTGTCAGTCTCAACCTTGACAGATGACTGAACATCTCCACTACATGGTGAGCAGCAATCTATCCTTTTCATAATACTGTCATTATTCTATTCAGGATTTTCCACAGTTTAAATCTACTGATGAGAGTGCCTACACTATATTTATTCATCCTCATCTGGACCATTGCTCCGTGGCACGAGATGTTTACTAGATAGAATTGATGGAGGAGATGAAGAATTGATGGAGGGGATGAAGAAGTTCAGAGGAGGAGAGCTCATTTTGTATTTTCACGAAACTGGGAAATGAGCATTACAGAAATGATGCCAAACTTAGGATAGCAATCTTTAAAATACGGCATTTTTCATTAAGGAAAAATGTTTTCAGAAAATTTCAATCACTAGTTTTCTCCTCTGAATGCCAAGACACTTTATTGACTTCCACCTACATACGGAGAAATGATAACCATGATAAAATAAGAAAAATCAGATCTCGCACTGAAAGATTTGGATGTTAATTTTTCATGAGTGTTATTTGAGTGTGGAACAGTAGATAAATAATCTGAAAATGATTTTTTGCACTCAGTGCAATATACTTATGTGTGAATTGTAGAGCAATTATGTAAACACAGATGTATATGCAAAACAAATGACAAATGGACACAAAGCAAATATGCTTTGCACATTCAACGATAAACACTCCCATCCAAGCAAAAGTGTGGTATATTTTACAGGCTTTCTTACAACTGTTTTGCAACACACTATAAAATCAAGATAAAATATCTTATCTGATGGCTCTCCATGAGTAAATTACAGTAAATATCTCCAACAAGGTCAGGCACGAGCTTAAGAACATCAACATTACAAAAACAGAGTAAATGTTATGAGACACTAAAAAAATTCAAAATATGAAATATCTCAGTTGTTGCTGTGACTGTGTTATTAGCATTTTCCATTTCATATCAAACGACATTAAAAAAGGAACATTAATGTCAAAAGTGACATGCAATTTCCATCTTAATAGTTGGTTCACTTTAGGGGCAGTCATACAAATTACCAGCAGACACAACATTGAACTCCTGTATCAACAATTAATTATTCTTTATCCTCATAATCCTTATGTAACAAACAATGGAAAATCCACCATATAGCGGAGATGCTGAGTTAGGCACAACAAAAAGACTGTTAAAAGAAGCTTTTGACCGAACAGGCTTTCATCTGCGCATACACACACACACACACACACACACACACACACACACACACACACACACACACAAGACCACAGTCTCTGGCTGCCAAGGCCAGACTCTCAGAAGATTCAGTGTGGTCTTGGCAGCTAGATACTGTGGTCACATGTGAGCGAGTTGCATCTGAGGGGTGTGTGTGTGTGTGTGTGTGTGTGTGTGTGTGTGTGTGTGTGTGTGTGTTTTCTCTGATGAACTTTTTGGACGAAAGCTTGTTTGACAGTCTTTTTATTGTGCCTATCTGTGACTCGGCATCTCCGTTAAATGGTGAGTAGTAACTTTCCTTCTCAGAATATAATCCTTATTTAAATTTCACAAAATAAATTTACATTAACTACAAATAAAAAAAATCTTTCGGAAAGACATAAACCTTAAATCGTTGGTCCAGTCGAGCAATTTCGCCCTGCAGAACATCTGGTATATCATTTGGCTGCTCTTCCACTTTCTTCTTCTTCAATGGTGGTGGCATCATCCTGCAGAAATTATACACATTGTTTCATTCACTAGCAGAATAATTAAGTCAATTGCATAGGAAAAAGAAGATCGTATTATGAACAAATTTATATTTTGCAGTACTATGTGTACACCAAATAATCACTTTAAATGAGTGAAGCATAAAATATTAGTGAAGCAACAGTGCTTTCTGCAAAGTTGTACAAATTAATGGGTATGTGCTAATACAAAATGGAAAAAAATCGTTTTCTTTTTATCATTACCATACTTGGCACGAAAATATACTGTAATAGAGAATGTACTAAATTCTTGTCCTGTTTGCTATGATGTAACAAATATTTTTAATAATTATCTGCTTTCTGTATGCTAACAGAAAATTACAAAATACGTTACGAAATATAACAGTTGCTCCCATATATTCTGAAAGTAATTTACCTGTCAACAGTTCAGTTCTTTATTCAATCGCTTACACACAGCTATTGGTGTGACTGCACTTATAGCTTCCAGTGATCCTAATAAATTATGCACAACATGATACTCTATATACTCAAAGAGACAGGGCAACACACTCACTTCAACTACGGACCACAAATGCTGAGGTCCTCAGAAGACATATTACTAAGCACTGTGCAGGGAAGATTTCATGAAGGTCATATGTATGTATGTGCAGGGACCAGCCACAGATCTACACTCAGCGTTCATCACACAAGCAAATTCCAGTTTAACACAACAATAAACAGTAGCGATGTCATGTTTAGCTAGAAGCCAGCACCAATAATTTTCCATCAAACATCCAAAGAATGTATGCCTATTGTTCAGGCAGTGCCCCTATGTATGGGACTGTATACAAATGGACCTCTATTATCTGTCCACATGAAACTCTGGCTGTGCAGATCTTCAGAGACATTGTCCCTGATGGTTGTGTGTATCCTAATGCTAAAGCAATAGGAGAGCTAATTTGAAGCTGTGCTGGTCTCTGTAGGCCTCTGCCCCAGATCCTTACTGCGCGAATAGGAGATTTGCAGGAAAAAAAGGTGTTCGCTTCCTATAGGTCTCACTGGCATCACCATTAACAGCATCACACATAAGTGTGTTATGGCCCACTCCAGGTACCCATAATTGATACTGATGTCACCCGGGCTATACTAAACTGACATTTCTGATTTTCGTATTAAATGTATATTCTACACTCAAACACGTTTCTTTGTGTGAAGCTCTGTTTTTCATATTTTCATTCTCTTCTTCTTCCTCCTCCTCCTCCTTCTTCTTCATTCAGTTTGTCCAGTTGTAGGCCAATTTATTTCAACCCAGTCTTTCCTCAAGCTTTAACTTGCACCCATGTATTACAACAAATGTTTGCATTTATTTCATGTGAAGTTTCTTTTTCTTCAATATCTTGCCAATTTTCAACTTTGGCTTTTCTTGGAAATACTGGTGTATTTCAGATTCTTTCTTGAAAAGGCCACAATCCTGGTTGTCTTCATTCATGATCCCCACTACTTGACGAACCTTCCTAACTTCACATTTGTCAGATCACAGGAAAAAATTCTACTGTTCATTTTATTCTGGATCATTCATCTTATGTTAACATAGAATGTAGTCCTCATTTTCCACAAAGTGTCAGTCACTTTCTCCACATACAAATGCAGGTCTTTGTTATGCCACCTTCAGGACAAATGAGTCTCTCATCAAGCGTAATACCTTCCACAACATATTTATTTACTTTCTTCTTACCTTCTTATTCAGACATTTCCTATTCATCACAAAGCAGACTGCTGTGTACAGAGCCTCTAGTCAAATGACTGCACAAAAGCAGCTGAACTTCACAAAAAAAAAGCACATGGGATTGTTTGTCATAAACACCTATAGTCAGCTGGTACATCTGTGTTCCTTTCTTTATAATGTCATTTTCTGTCCAGCTACCTAGGAATCATCATATTTGCCTTCCAAAGAAACACAAGAACACTTCTATCATAAGCTGCTTGACCACTGCCACTGATCTCATGAAACTTATCAAATCTCAAAGGCCTAGTTAAAAGCCAAAAAAATAATAATGCAGTAACATATCACGACAAGTGTTTCCTGATAATGCAAACCAACAGATTTCCTTTTTCACAAGACAGCATTTATTGCCCAATTTTCTGCTGATTTTTCACTCAAAATCTTTCACTCACTCATTCTGGTAAGTTCCTATGGGACCAAACTGCTGAGGTGATCGATCCCTAGGCTTACACACCACTTTATCTAACTTATGCTAAGGACAACATACACACATACACACTCGAACCTCCGAAGGGGGTAGCGGCGTGAAGCGTGGCAAAGCCCCTTAGACCACATGGCTACCCCACGTGCCCCCCCCCCCCCCCCCCAAACCCCCTAATGCATGCACATACAGACAGACAGACATCCACACCCACACAAACAAAAGGATGCTACTTGAGTAGCCATGGATACTACATTTAAAATAAACTTAACTGAAACAAAAAATTATATCAGATGTAAGCACTTACTTAATCTCTGGCCCATACAATGCTTCTAAACATGGGCCAAATGTTCGCTGGAGAGTGTGATTTGCAAAAGAACTCTGTAAAGTATTGCTAACTGCCTCCAACAAAGGGTTGAAGAGACTATGCTCCTTCAAAGCACTTATGTGAGTTGGAGGAGGAAGAATTCCCTCACCCTGTAAGAAAACTTCCATTAAGTAATGCACACTTGATTCCATCATGTTTTCAGATTCTGAAAGTACTAATACAAAAAAAAGGGGGGGGGGGCTATACTTAAAAGCAGTTAAAGTGAACTTGGTTTACTTAAACCAAGAAGTAAATATACCAGTATTTGACAATGAATAAAGTGTCAAAAGTACCATGAACAAAAAAATTACAGCAAACCTAAAATGAGACTAGATTGTAAAGGAAGAAAAACATTATCAACAAAACATTTTCATTAGGAACAATCAGATTGGGACCATACACAGTGAGAAAAACAAAGAGCATTATCCACAGGAATAAAATTAAATTACAACTTTAACAAAACAATCACAAGAGGTAGAGTAACAGTAGTTTGATAACAACACTTATGTGAACATAATGAAGTCAAAAGCAAGTATATTTTTAGTGATAGAACTTGAGCACTTCTCAGCTGTCCTTTTCTCTAACACTGCTTCACTGCACCTACCATGTGAATGTCAAAAGTTGTGTATTAACCCTAGAAGTGTACACCAGGAGCTTTCTGTTTGTTACTGTGCATGCACCACTGCACGTACCCAGCCTGCTGTCACCAATATAAATTCAACATTGAGTCAGATCTAGTAGAGGACAGTCATTCGTAGTTGTGAGACATTTTTGTTTAATTAATTTGACTGAAATATTTTTTAAGAGTCACTGTGTTGACACACTGTGCAACTGTTCTGTCACTTAGTATGACGTTCATTTACATGGACGTGGTTTGTGGGGAATGATATTTTACTAATGGAACAAGCTATACGGGGAGCATAGTTGGTGGATCTCAACTGTGAAAATGACATAGATGATTTTCATGATGAAAGTAATTCTGAAGCTGATGCTCCAGCAGCTGATATGGACAATGGTGAAACTGAGTAGCCCGCCGAATCTTCATACAGCAATAAGAAATTACTGTTGTCCACAGTACAAATGATCATTGCTGTCTGTAAGAGAAGGGGCTGGCCTACTGCTGATAACATTGTAGCCTTTATTCCAACAGTGTGGTAATAATGAATGAATCAGGGCGTATACATGGACCAGGAAAAAAAATTCTAGATTTTTTCTGGATTTCCCGGATAAAAAACACACTTTTTCCCGCATGATGATACAGTATATTTTCCCACGGAACTGAAAACTTACCAATCCTTTGAATGGATAACGTTTTATACATCATCGGAGTAGCACTTTCCACTGACACTTTCTGACTAGATTACGAAAGTGTAAATTCGAATTCCACCAAACACAGCACGTTAGTTCCCAAAGAATTGAAACTGAGTTTGCGATGCCCTTTCGTAAGCCAATCATAACTCATGTCAAGTGATCTCACCAGCCAATGACAGCAGATATTCAGAGCATAAACACATGATGTAGTCAGCCAATAACAACATCACTGTTAAGTAGTGCGAACACACAAATAGGAAAAATTAATGGTTTAAATTAATATACACAGTGTAGCTATGAGAAAAACTAAGCTTTTACTTATAAAATAAGCTACAAGAGAAGTTAATCTTTCACACGTAATATTGATCTCTTCTGTGTATGTTACACTGTAAGGTGCATCACACAAATGTGCCAGTAAAATTTAAAATAATGAAATGCGTGTCTGGTCTTCTGGACTTGAAATTCTTCTAAGTGGCCAGACCTCAAAATGTTAAGTTGTAAATGAGAGTCAAACGCTCTGTGGTTTAAGAACTTAATCGCACATTCTCACACTCAACATAAAAGAAAATTTACATTTTCAACACTTTTCAAACCACCTGAGACCTAATGGAAATAGGTTCATTTCAGCAGTTGCCAGAGAGCGCCAGAAAGCAGGCGTTACTGCACTTGCGCAGCTACAATAGCGTAGAAAGCCCATATGTTTGTACATACAGGGTGTTTCAAAAATGACCAGTATATTTGAAACAGCAATAAAAACTAAACGAGCAGCGATAGAAATACACCGTTTGTTGCAATATGCTTGGGACAACAGTACATTTTCAGGCGGACAAACTTTCGAAATTACAGTAGTTACAATTTTCAACAACAGATGGCGCTGCAAATGATGTGAAAGATATAGAAGACAACGCAGTCTGTGGGTGCGCCATTCTGTACGTCGTCTTTCTGCTGTAAGCGTGTGCCGTTCACAACGTGCAAGTGTGCTGTAGACAACATGGTTTATTCCTTAGAACAGAGGATTTTTCTGGTGTTGGAATTCCAACGCCTAGAACACAGTGTTGTTGCAACAAGACGAAGTTTTCAACGGAGGTTTAATGTAACCAAAGGACCGAAAAGCGATACAATAAAGGATCTGTCTGAAAAATTTCAACGGACTGGGAACGTGACGGATGAACGTGCTGGAAAGGTAGGGCGACCGCGTACGGCAACCACAGAGGGCAACGCGCAGCTAGTGCAGCAGGTGATCCAACAGCGGCCTCGGGTTTCCGTTCGCTGTGTTGCAGCTGCGGTCCAAATGACGCCAACGTCCATATATCGTCTCATGCGCCAGAGTTTACACCTCTATCCATACAAAATTCAAACGCAGCAACCCCTCAGCGCCGCTACCATTGCTGCACGAGAGACATTCGCTAACGATATAGTGCACATAATTGATGACAGCGATATGCATGTGGGCAGCATTTGGTTTACTGACGAAGCTTATTTTTACCTGGACGGCTTCGTCAATAAACAGAACTGGCGCATATGGGGAACCGAAAAGCCCCATGTTGCAGTCCCATCGTCCCTGCATCCTCAAAAAGTACTGGTCTGGGCCGCCATTTCTTCCAAAGGAATCATTGGCCCATTTTTCAGATCCGAAACGATTACTGCATCACGCTATCTGGACATTCTTCGTGAATTTGTGGCGGTACAAACTGCCTTAGACAACACTGCGAACACCTCGTGGTTTATGCAAGATGGTGCCCGGCCACATCGCACGGCCGACGTCTTTAATTTCCTGAATGAATATTTCGATGATCGTGTGATTGCTTTGGGCTATCCGAAACATACAGGAGGCGGCGTGGATTGGCCTCCCTATTCGCCAGACATGAACCCCTGTGACTTCTTTCTCTGGGGACACTTTAAGGACCAGGTGTACCGCCAGAATCCAGAAACAATTGAACAGCTGAAGCAGTACATCTCATCTGCATGTGAAGCCATTCCGCCAGACACGTTGTCAAAGGTTTCGGGTAATTTCATTCAGAGACTACGCCATATTATTGCTACGCATGGTGGATATGTGGAAAATATCGTACTATAGAGTTTCCCAGACCGCAGCGCCATCTGTTGTTGAAAATTGTAACTACTGTAATTTCGAAAGTTTGCCTGTACTGTTGTCCCAAGCATATTGCAACAAACGGTGTATTTCTATCGCTGCTCGTTTAGTTTTTATTGCCGTTTCAAATATACCGGTCATTTTTGAAACACCCTGTATAAGGCATTAAGGTGTCTTACATTACGTTATAAAAGAAACAGAATATGAGAGGATACTCCAAGAGCATCGGAAGTTCATAAACATCAGAAGTTCGTAAACCATAATAACTTGTATAATTCAGCTTGAAGTACACCGTAAATTTTCTTGGAGTACCATGTTTGGTTCTTAATTATGGCAAAATGCCATACGTGCTAGAAGTTGAAAATGTGCACCTGAAATTTAGCGAACAGTAGGGGAATGAAACGCTTTGTTTCAAATAAATGGACTGCCTCAACAGAAAAGTTTAATAAAAGCCAAACTTCCTTAGCAAATCAGCCAAAATAACTTCACTGCTCTGCCATGTGATTACTGCTTGACTGCCAAAAACATGGAAATGAAATAAAATCAGAAAACTGAAACTAATAATATATTTCAGCCTTCCGTAATTACGTGAATGTATTTTAATTCATTTGATAGCTCACGGCCACAGAAATCAATTTTGTTTTCATTTGGCATGGGAGCTGTACACGAAGATAACACAGCAAAATCACGAAACGTAAACAAGGGTCATGTGGAGACCACCCCCTCCTACTACAGCTCAGAACGCTCTGAGCATGCGCGAATCTGGCAGCTTGGGCACACCAGAAAAAATTTTTCCGGCTGGCATGTGGCTTCAAGTAGCCAGAGAAGCAGGAGAAGGTACTCATCATATGCGACTGAACTGCACATGCGTATGAGCAAGCTGGCAACTGCTCAAACGAACCTAATGTAAACAGTTGTGACGTCACACTCATCGGAAGCAGTCTATTGTTAAGAAGTACTGCTGCATAGTCTTCGTCCTAAGACCTCCAACACAGTTTGCTGTTGACAGAGGCTTGTGGGTGCACGGTGTTCTGTTGTTGTAAATAATACATTTACTTTGCAATTAAAGTTTTATTTTTGTATTTTTCTCTCATTTATATTTGATTGCTGCGGTATTATTCCGCAGTAGTCGGATACAGTAATATTCTTTGTTAGAGTATCAGTTCTGAACAGCCAAAAAAATAAATAAATAAATAAATAAAAAAACTGAAAATTGAAACCGTGAAAAACTCCTGGAATTCCACATAATTTCCGGGTTTTTCCCAGTTTTCTACAGGACGAAAAAATTCCTACATTTTTCCCGGATTTCCCAGTTGTCCCGAGGCATATACATCCTGTGAATTTATCAATAACTGAGAACACCTCAAAATATTTGTGTAATATATATACTTCATTAAATGAATACCATCTTCATCTAATTAAACTGCAAATAAAGTCTTTAGATCCAGATCATTTTCAAGTATCTTCACTGAAAAGTTTCCCAGACAGTATTTATTTAGTTTCAAATTTTGGATGCATTAACACTAATACTGATTTAAAAGTACACGAGAGACATGAAACAAAATGAGTTTAGTACATGAGAGTCCAATTTCATAATAAAATATTCTATTTTCAGGCAACTTCTCCAATAAATAACTGACGATCACTGTTACTCTGGTACACACTTCATATGACAATTTCAGAGGTCTACAATACTAGGCTTAACTGTTTTGTGATGGGTACCAATCCAACACCCTCAGTGACTCTGATCACACCATAAATGGTACAAAGGGATATGACAGAGGCTTCAGTCACAATATTATGAAAAGGAAAGTTGCCTCTCGCCATATAGCAGAGATGCTGAGTCACAGATAGGCACAACAAAAAGACTGTCACTTTTAGCCTGTAAGGCCTTCGTCAAAAACAAATGACACACACACACACACACACACACATACGACTGCAATCTCAGGCAACTGAGTGTGGCCGAAGATATCTGAGACTACAGTCATTTGTGTGAGCTGCGTTTGCACGAGAATGAGTGAGTGAGTGTGTGTGTGTATCGTCTATTTTTTACGAACGTCTTACGGGCCGAAAGCTTTATTTGTGAGTCGTTTTTTCCTGTACCTATCTGCAACTCAGCATCTCCGTCATATGGTGAGTGGCAATTTTCCTTTTCATAATATTGTTACATTTCATCCTGGATTTTCCATTGTTTACTTTTTGCCAGAGGCTTCAGTCCAGATTTTCAACCAGAATAGGGGAGCTGTCAGAAAAATCTCTTTCAAGGCTGGCATTGCCATGGAAGAGAATGCAAGCAAGCTTGATAAATCTCTTCAAATTTTCACATCCACTACTATTCCCAATGATCTTCATCCACAGTCAAACAACAGAATCATGATCCTCATGAAATTCTTTGGCTATTTCCTTTACTGAACTGATCTCTAGATCATAGGTGATGGCATCAGCCTCATGACAACCAATGCAATTTAAAATGTAAGATGGCGTCCCTGCTATGCCTAACCATCCAATCGCAAACTCAACAGTAACTGGCACTACTGGGACTACATATGTGATGCCCTTTCATAAAGGAATAACACAGTCTTCATAAATGGAAGGCACTCCATCCTGAATTCCAACTTATCTTCTCTTATAACTCACATTGACCCTGGCCATTTTTGATTTCATACACAACGTACACTTTCTAGGATCACTGCTGATTTATGTCACTCAGATCTACACTCCTGGAAATGGAAAAAAGAACACATTGACACCGGTGTGTCAGACCCACCATATTTGCTCCGGACACTGCGAGAGGGCTGTACAAGCAATGATCACACGCACGGTACAGCGGACACACCAGGAACCGCGGTGTTGGCCGTCGAATGGCGCTAGCTGCGCTGCATTTGTGCACCGCCGCCGTCAGTGTCAGCCAGTTTGCCGTGGCATACGGAGCTCCATCGCAGTCTTTAACACTGGTAGCATGCCGCGACAGCGTGGACGTGAACCGTATGTGCAGTTGACGGACTTTGAGCGAGGGCGTATAGTGGGCATGCGGGAGGCCGGGTGGACGTACCGCCAAATTGCTCAACACGTGGGGCGTGAGGTCTCCACAGTACATCGATGTTGTCGCCAGTGGTCGGCGGAAGGTGCACCTGCCCGTCGACCTGGGACCGGACCGCAGCGACGCACGGATGCTCGCCAAGACAGTAGGATCCTACGCAGTGCCATAGGGGACCGCACCGCCACTTCCCAGCAAATTAGGGGCACTGTTGCTCCTGGGGTATCGGCGAGGACCATTCGCAACCGTCTCCATGAAGCTGGGCTACGGTCCCGCACACCGTTAGGCCGTCTTCCGCTCACGCCCCAACATCGTGCAGCCCGCCTCCAGTGGTGTCGCGACAGGCGTGAATGGAGGGACGAATGGAGACGTGTCGTCTTCAGCGATGAGAGTCGCTTCTGCCTTGGTGCCAATGATGGTCGTATGCGTGTTTGGCGCCGTGCAGGTGAGCGCCACAATCAGGACTGCATACGACCGAGGCACACAGGGCCAACACCCGGCATCATGGTGTGGGGAGCGATCTCCTACACTGCCCGTACACCACTGGTGATCGTCGAGGGGACACTGAATAGTGCACGGTACATCCAAACCGTCATCGAACCCATCGTTCTACCATTCCTAGACCGGCAAGGGAACTTGCTGTTCCAACAGGACAATGCGCGTCCGCATGTATCCCGTGCCACCCAACGTGCTCTAGAAGGTGTAAGTCAACTACCCTAGCCAGCAAGATCTCCGGATCTGTCCCCCATTGAGCATGTTTGGGACTGGATGAAGCGTCGTCTCACGCGGTCTGCACGTCCAGCACGAACGCTGGTCCAACTGAGGCGCCAGGTGGAAATGGCATGGCAAGCCGTTCCACAGGACTACATCCAGCATCTCTACGATCGTCTCCATGGGAGAATAGCAGCCTGCATTGCTGCGAAAGGTGGATATACACTGTACTAGTGTCGACATTGTGCATGCTCTGTTGCCTGTGTCTATGTGCCTGTGGTTCTGTCAGTGTGATCATGTGATGTATCTGACCCCAGGAATGTGTCAATAAAGTTTCCCCTTCCTGGGACAATGAATTCACAGAGTTCTTATTTCAATTTCCAGGAGTGTATTTTGAATATAGCCTGTTTTTCCAAAACTTCTAGTCTGATGAATTTTATTGTTAATTCTCTCACAGCAGAATGGACGGAGCTATAGAAGAAAGGAACTAAGAGGGGTATCTAACTGAAATGTAGTCCAAAACTGCTCAACCTGAGCAGCAATAATCTAAAAGACAAGCTGAGCTCTCAACATCTTGTCCCTCAAAGACTTGCGCGATACTTGATAGCTATGACTCACAGGAATTCCTATAGTGACCTATGTTCAGTTTACCCTTCATGTATCTTTCAACATTCACTAATATTTTTCAAGCTCAGACTAAAACCATTTTATTTTCCACCAACCTAACCTGACAGCATAAAACTTTCCTGTGCCTGCAATAGTGGTGAAATCAAATTGGCAAGAAAAAACCTCTCAGAAAATGAACAGGGTTTAAACTAATGTTAGTACACTGTCTTAACGGCTTAATGCACTATATGTTGGCCACATGTCCCGAGTCCAAAAGCACAGGATCCTCTGGATTACCCTCAACTTTATGCTTGCTTTTCCGTTCTCTTAAGAATGCTTTAATAGCATTACAGTCATCCAAGGACACCAAACAATTTAACTTTCCAGATTTACCTCAGATGGGGATTAACAGTCACAAATTCGTCAACTAAACATTTTGCTACACTAGTTCCCAAAACAATTTGAAGTGAAATACCTACTCAAAACTTAGCTTCACGAAGTATCACAGAAATGTAAACAGATCCATCTGCTGTTTTGGCTAACCTTATTCAAAACTTAGTCAAACACAATTGCAACCATGTCACATACAGCAATATTACCCTGTAGTTGTCAAGCAAAAAATGGCCCCAGTACAAACACAATGATGTAATTTATTCTTGACCCTTGAAGTTGAACTTTGGAGGCTATGACACTGTCTGGAAACTCATCCAGTAGAATACTGACAAGGCTGCAAGTGTCACGAGAAAACTGGTGTCCCATAACAGCAGGTGCAAACAAATCTCTGCCTTCATAATGGCATCCCTCTGTACATCAACTAGCATCGTTGACTGTTCCCCAGAAGTTCCTGCAATAGGTGCCTGATGCTCAAAGCGACTGCCTTGAGGTGTGACCTGACTGATGGGATTACACGCAATAAAAATGCACAAACTTATTATAAATATACTTTTCTTCATTAAAATTGGTAATTTTATTTCCCACATCGGTTTTACCCTTTTTATCATCACAGTAGACGATTGGTCAAGTGCATCCAGCACTGGCAGGCAGCATTGCAGAAGTTACATATGATGCAGGAGGATTGGAGCAATGGCTGTTTGCGGCAGTTAGCATGGATAAAGGCAATCTCATCTTCCTAGCAGCCTCAAGCCAAGTGTGCTTCTTTCCCCTTGTATGACTGGACAAGGCCTGCTTGCCCATACTACTGAGGGAGAAGCTTGTTTTACACAGCTTGTATTAAAAATAGAATTTCTCAGATGTGTGTTCTGCGAACCATAAAAATTCTGGATCCTCAGTCCAGCGAACGCTGAATGTACAATTTCAGTTCTTTGAGTGAAGCCGAAGCTAATATAGGCATTATTTATATAGGATCACAGCTAAACAATATAGCAAGATGTATCTAAGAGATCACGAAGACAGAAAGCCACTAAAAAATTTCGTAACCCAGACTACTTTCTTTCCTGTGAGCAACCTCCACCCAACCCCACATTTAAGTCCCTCATAGACTAGGTGCAAAGGAAGGCAACATCTTTCTTGTGTGTATGTAAGTGAAAGTAGTTTACAGAGAATATGAGCCACAGCAGCATCGGAAATGTCAGTGAGCAAAGAGAGAAACAACACATGGAGCTGCCCGTACTGCCTACAATCCCCACTCTCCCTCTGGCCACCTGTGTTGCACTGCTCCCATTGCAGGTGTAAACTCAACATTAACACAACCAATCACCGCATGCCGGAAGCCCAAGACATGCTTATTAGTATTCCAATGACATTATTTTATGCCTACCACTGGAGCTGTATAATAAATCTTATTCGCCCAAAACAGACTCAGTTCTGGCTGAATGTACATACTTCAAGGATAAAGGAGACCACTCACAAAAAAAAAAAGCAGAAGTGTTGAGTTGTCAACAGGCACACACGAAACAGAAAGAAAAACTTGCCGAATTTTGGTATAAATTGAACAACAAAAGAAAAACACACACACACACACACACACACACACACACACACACACCTGTGCCCCTAACAGTGTTGGCTAAATGTGGAGTGTCAGGATTGCTGTTCGACACATGGAATAGGGCGAGGTGGGGATAGGACAGAGGAATGAGAAACTGTTGGGTGGAATGTGCCACTTTCCTGGACATTGACCTCCTCCTCTCTAATGACTTTATCCACATCTCTGTCCATATTAAACTCAGAACTCCCTTGTCCAGTATGCTGAAGATCTCATGAGAGTCTACACATACAAGCACTGTCTCCCAAATTTAGTCCATAAACAGATTTACCATGCTGTATCCTCACAAACCTCTAACCAACCAATCATCCCACGAATCAGCCACAAAGGAACACCCCCCCCCCCCCCCCCTCCCTCCCATCATCCAATATCAGCTTGGACTTTAACCACTTCGCCAAGGTTTGATTATCTATCATCTAACCCAAGATCCTTTCCATGCTTCCTAAAGCACTTTCCATCACTCATCCAACCCATGCAACATCCTTGTCTGTATCTACACCATGCCCACTTCCACTTCCTTGCCAGAGAGATCATATCCCTATGGAAGACCAAGGTGCAATAACTGTCCAGTCCATCCACCCAGCACCTCCTACTCCAGTCCTGTCACAGGCTTATCTTACCCCACCAGCGGCAGGGCCACCTGTAAAAGCAGCCCCGTCATATACCAACTCTGCTGCAATCACTGAACAGCTTTTTATGTAAATATGACAGCCAACAAGGTGTCTATCAGAATGAATAGCCACCGCCAAACTGTGGCCAAGGACAAAGACGACCATCTGATGGAACAACACGCAGCTGAAAACCATCTGCTCTATTTCAATAACTGCTTCACAACCCGAACCATCTGAATCCTTCCCTACACCACCATATTTCCTGAACTATGCAGACCTTCCAGGCATCAATCTCCATTAACCCTCTGTCACCACAAACTCCACTCAACAGTTTGCCCTTCTTCTA
This sequence comes from Schistocerca americana, assembly GCF_021461395.2. NCBI lineage: Eukaryota > Metazoa > Arthropoda > Insecta > Orthoptera > Acrididae > Schistocerca > Schistocerca americana. Next base: position 434,007,222 of record NC_060122.1, read on the forward strand.
TCCTATCACCCCCAACTAATTCATGTGTCTACACCACCTTCATTGTGGACCACGCCCCACCAGCTCTGACACCCACGCGCCTAGCTTGTGCACCTGCCACCCCTAACTCCTGCATTCGCCAGCAAACTGGCTGTTTGCTTCTGAGCCATTAGCTACCCATCCCCAATACCTATTCTCGCCTATCACCTCTCTCTACCTCTACTCTACCCAACCCAACCCAACCCAACCCCAGTCCATCTATTGTGTTGAACTGCAACCCTGGCATCGTGCATCCAGCCGGCACGACATAAGGGCAGAGGCGCAGGTGTGTGTGTGTGTGTGTGTGTGTGTGTGTGTTTTATTGTACTACTTTGAGAAAGGATTTCTTCTGAAAGCAAGTTTGTTTTTTTGCCAACTCAGCATTTCTGATTTTCAGTGCATGGTCTCCTTTACTGTTACTTAAAGTATTTACAGTGATCAGCTTAACAACTATGATAGTAATTTTTTAGTATACATCTCAAAAGTGTACTGTAGGCAAACCTATCGTGGCTTATCCTGGTTAAAAATAAATGGATTCAAGGAGTCCACAGACTCCCCTAAAAGGACATATCTGTCATCACATTGTCCAGTAAACAAATCAATATTTACATTTGCACAGGTGTAAATGTAGACCAGATTAAATACACTTCACACAACTTGCTGGTCACACTGCCTCACAAACTGACAAAACAGCAGCACAACAATAAACCAAGGAAGTGTGGCCAAGGTGCAGTGACAGACGTACAAGCAGTCCTATGTCCACAACAAACATTTGCTCAGTTTCATTCGGCACACTCAGTTTGGCCAGTTACAGCCAGAGTGGGCTGGCTGCCTGCTGCATTGGAATGTGCGGGCAGAGGGGATGGGGGATGCCGAAACACTAGTGATGAGTTCTGGCACAGCTCTTACAAGGAGAGGTCCCTAGTGGTGGGATCAAATTTTTGAAACCATCTATACACTTATGTAGGTTACGATCCCAGGTAGGCCCTCATTTGCAAACAACTGACCAAAAAAAAAAAAAAAAAAAAAAAAAAAAAAAAAAAAAAAAAAAAAAAAAAAAAATATTCAGAATTTTGCGTGACATTCAATAGTGTTAAAGAAGTTGTATTACATTGACTGGTTGCACAGTGTAACCCAGTTGGGGTAAGGGCTTTACATGTAGGAGGTCGTGGATTTGAATCTTGTCGCACGCGTTAATTTTTTTTTATTTTTACATCTTTAGCAAAATGACTTTGATCATTTTTATTCAATTAATTGATTTAAATGTAGTTTTTCTTATTTCTATTCCTCTGTCGCATCATTTCAATCATAATATCAACTTCTTCATTTGCTCTCATTTTTCTTCCTATCATACTTTTTCGAGTTGAAATCTGTACGCATTTTTAATTAACTTTTTGTATTAATTTCAGTATAATTTCTTTTGTTTTTATCGTCCTATTTTTTTCATCCAGGTTATTGCATTCATTATATCTATTTCTCATTTTGCTTGAATTTTGTTTTACTTATAAACCCTTCATTCATTTAAATCTTTATCTGCAGTTTTTTGTCCATAGTGCAATAAAAATTTATGCTACGTTTTAGATGTTTCTATGATGATTATCACATAAAAAAATTGCCCATCCTGTAACAAAAAACACATTTCTCACACCACTGCACAGTCAACTAAAATATATTATTTTGTCTTTTGTTTTTTAACCAACAAATCAGAATTTTCAAATGACTGAATATTATAGTATATAAATATAAATTCACACTCACAAAAAGTCCAACTGGAAAAAGAATGATATAAAGATAAAATGAAACAAATGAAAACGTTCATACGGTGATTAATATGTGACAAAGGATAAATATAAAAAATTACATTTAAACCAATTAATTGGATAAAAATAATGACCAAAATCATCTCGATAAAGATTTTAAAAATAAAAAAAATTAACACACCTGACGCGATTCAAACCAACAACCTCCTCCATCAGAAACTCTTACCCTACCCATTACACTGCACAATCAGTCAATTTAATACAACTTTTTTAATCCTGCTGAGCATCACATAAAATTCCGGAAGTTTTTTGGTCAATTACTCTCCAACAAGGGCCCACCAGGGAGAACTGCTGCTGGGTGATACCTGGGATCTTAATCTACATCACAATATATTTGGTTTCAACAATACAATTCCATCGTTGGGGATTCCATCCTTGTTAGCCGAGGGTGAATATTGAACACAATGCTGCACTGAGCCAAGCAGAAGGTAAACAAATGATTCAGCCCAAAATCAAATCAAGTGCTGTGGCTTTCTGAGGCCTGGCACGGAAAATGCAAAAATTTCCAAAGTTTTCCAGAATAAAAAGTTTCCCAATGTTTTCCAGGATGCTGGGATACTTTGTAATTTACCACAGGATACAAACATGTGAACAAATAATAAATATCTTAACATAAAAATCAAAAAATAAAATTAGGAATTATTCACTGAAAAGCTCAAAATCCTTGTCCACCAACACAAATTCCATAGCATTGAAACTTTCAATATTACGCTTCATTTCTAATCACCATATTTTGCATCTTCCACCCTGGAAACATGAGTAATTTATTCTACTCTTTTTGTGTCTACATTTTTCCTTCTCTCCTGATTTTTCACAGTATTGAACAAGGGAACCATCAACTATGCATGTTCCAGTTTTAACTAGTTTTTCTAGTGTTACTGTTGAGCCTGAAATATATTCTCTAGCTTTAGATGGGAGAAATGTAAACTGTGTTACCTAACTAATCAGAGTGTTAACACACAAATTGTGTTTAGTTATACTTTCACACTTTTGTCCCTCTACAGTAAATACAAACAATATTTTTCCAGAATATATATTACTTCTTACCCTCTTAAAATCAAGCTTCTCTAAAACAACTTCACACTTCAGTAGTGTTTCTAGTGGCATTCGCTTGTTAGGATTTGACAATATTTCAAGGAGCTTCTTCATTTTGCTCAACTTTTCAACATCTACAACAAACAGAAACAGATGATATAAAATTTTTCTATGAAAATGAGAGACTATGGCTAAAAATAATTTGGTGTTATTATTTACTTGCAAAAACAAATACCACAGCTGTATACTGATGATATAAAATTAAAGCAAGTTTGCATAAGAGGTAGTACAATTTGTGAAACTTTCAAAAAAAGAACATTCGTTACAATTCTGAACAACCACACAATGTGAGTACCTTTGCTTTTCCGAACACGTGCATCTGATCAATTCAGAACTTTTGTATTTATATTTCATTCTGCTTTACTTTGCTTTTTATTTTAATATTATTTTCTTATTATTTGTTTAATTATTTTATTCCACACACATTCAACTTATTTACAGAAAATTGCAACATAATAACTAATACATAACTGCAAAGTCTGTTTCTATGGATTATTTCCACAAATTATTTTCAATTGCAGTTAATACAAAGATGATATAATTTTACTACTGAAGTCATGTGAGATTTATTTCTTTATTCTCTCAATATTTTAATGAGAAAAAGAGTGTAGAACAAAAGAAAATAGGTCTTTTGGGAGCAGGAGTTACAATGGTGACACAGTTCATCATTCTATAGAATTCCAAATAACTGCTGCAGTGTTTCAAAAGAGATTATTTTTTTTAAAACTACTATTGCATGTGTGCATATTAGGTAAACAGCATCATAGAAGAGTTTTTGTCTATAGCATCCTATCCAAATAATTCATAAAGATGAAGACTGAATGGGATTTTGCTTCGTAAAGAAATAGTTTTCCCATAATGAACTGACTGAAAATTTGTTTCAATGATAGCACCTGAAATATATAATTTTTGGCTCACTATGGTACCAGTATGGTGCAGTATGTCAAGGAAATACAACATGATGTGTGTGTGTGTGTGTGTGTGTGTGTGTGTGTGTGTGTGTGTGTGTATATATAAAGCTGCCTTCAGAATGAAATTTTCACTCTGCAGCGGAGTGTGCGCTGATATGAAACTTCCTGGCAGATTAAAACTGTGTGCCCGACCGAGACTTGAACTCGGGACCTTTGCCTTTCGCGGGCAAGTGCTCTACCAACTGAGCTACCGAAGCATGACCCACGCCCGGTCTCACAGCCCTACTTCTGTCAGTATCTCATCTCCTACCTTCCAAACTTTACAGAAGCTCTCCTGCGAACCTTGCAGAACTAGCACTCCTGAAAGAATGGATATTGCAGAGACATGGCTTAGCCACAGCCTGGGGGATGTTTCCAGAATGAGATTTTCACTCTGCAGCGGAGTGTGCGCTGGAAACATCCCCCAGGCTGTGGCTAAGCCATGTCTCCGCAATATCCATTCTTTCAGGAGTGCTAGTTCTGCAAGGTTCGCAGGAGAGCTTCTGTAAAGTTTGGAAGGTAGGAGACGAGATACTGGCAGAAGTAGGGCTGTGAGACCGGGCGTGAGCCATGCTTCGGTAGCTCAGTTGGTAGAGCACTTGCCTGCGAAAGGCAAAGGTCCCGAGTTCGAGTCTCGGTCGGGCACACAGTTTTAATCTGCCAGGAAGTTTCATAAAGCTGCCTTGTTTTTAAAGTAAATAATGATTCTGGTGTTATCCTGTAACACCTTTTTTGTCAACAGTCAAGTTTTCCACTTAATAAAAGAGTCTCTGGTGGTAACATAACACACAAATGGATGGATTAATTTACTTACCTACGTCAATCATGAAGAGAAATTAGTTACTCACATCCAAAAATATATGGAATGTTAGAAAGACATTAAAATTCAGGGTATTTCGCATTAAACAAGGTAGCACGTTCTACCTCAGGGGTTGCCTCGTCACCTGCTACAGTGTATTATAAAAGATTAGTTGTAATTTCGTCTGTACAAAAATAACTATACAAATGTTGCCCAAGATGATTTTGTTCAGTGTAAACTTATTTCATAAATAATTACTTGTAATTCTTACTTTTCACCATGCTGTGATAAGGAGTAGCAATGAGACTCATTTCCACATTCAAAGGTAATTGTTACTCAGACGGTTCCAACAACGACGACACTACATCAAAAACATTATCTATAAGTAACGTCTAAATTGGGTACTCAACTGTTTTCTGGAAATCATCTTATTTCATTAATTATCTCATTTTATGCTTCTAACATGCTTTTTTCCTCTTGAATTTCGGTGTTATTTAATAAAAAGAAACACAAACAAATTTCAAATCATTTGAATGCCCTTTAAAATGCTCCATTTGAGTTGTGTGATGTCTGTGAAATCACCGGCTGCTTGCTGTTCCTACAGCCATAAAGCTCAGTCACAGTGATAGCTTGTTTCCGAATTTACATTTCAGGAAATGGTTTACAAATAGTGTCTAAGCACACTGTACAAATACAAACACAAAAACTCCTGAAATATTGTTTTTGAGTGTTCCAAAGAAAGAGAAGATGTGGCTGCAATATACCTGCAAAATGATACCATGTTGATGCACTAATTCCCTAACCAAAGATTGTCTTGCACTCTGAAGTTAACATTAATTTATCTCCAAGCTATGCTTTCCCACTGTTAAAAGCACATATGGTGTCATTCAATGAACTTAAAATTGCAGAGAAAATTGGGAAAAGTTACTGTCATTGTATTCAACATTACATGCACAATTCGGTAGTTCAGTTGGTAGAGCAGTGGACTATGACAGTTTATAAACAGCTATCTATTGGTCATTGGTTCAAATCCGGTTTAAAAGAAAATTTTAAGTTATCTGTTAACGACTCAACACCCCTCTTTTGAAAACCAAATCACATTTGTATAATTTCACAACACTGATTAGAAAAATAGCATTGTTGAGTTTTCCCTGCTTCCATTTACACGTGCTCACATTTACCATCACTGTTCACATGTGTAACCTTCATGAAGATTTCTAGTTAAGGTGATCCCATACTTTTTATTTTGTTGGAAACAATCCTTTTTTATATCTTCTTACTGTCCAACTGGCTTCTTACTGTTTAAAGCTTCATCGTCTTACATAAAGATGAAGCAAGTCTCCTTCACACACTGCCGTTTGTTTACACTCACTAATATCCCCCTCCCATATGTTTATGTTACCTAAACCTCATCACCCTACAGCTCCTTGCAATGTGAGCATTTATGTGTATGCAAATTAAATGTATTTATCCTCAGTTGCCTATTCCTCTGACAAATTATTGCCAAGTTATTGAAACAACTGCCACAACGAATTCTTTCTAATGCTATTACCATATTTCATGTAACACTTTTAAATTCTATGACCTTGCAACTTTTACAAATTCATGATGTCATCAGTATTTAAATATGGAATCTTCTAATCCTTAGTAAGATGTGTTACTGATTGCGCCACAGACTTGACCCACATTGAGTTACCTGTGCTAATGTTCTTTAACACAAGGAAATTTTCCTCTGCTTTGGATCATAGTTCATGAATGCAGTGACAATGAACGATGGTTCATTTTATAGGTCAAACTATTCTTAGTTTCTGACAGTTTATTCCACATGAATCTGATAGTTGGCAATCTACATGTAAGATATGGGTCCACTTTTTTAGCGAGTTTAACAATGTTGGGTTTAGCAGCGAAAAGAAGGCCCATCCTTCTACATCTATATCGATACTCTGCAATCCACTTTATGGGGCCTGGCAGAGGGTACCTCATACCACTGCTAGTCATTTCTTTTCCTGTTCCACTCACAAATAAAATGAGGGAAAAATGACTGTCTATATGCCTCTGCATGAGCCCTAATTTCTCATGTTTTCAAACCCACCAGTAACTAACAAATTTAGTAGCCCGCCTCTTAATTGCTTTGATGTCTTCCTTTAATCCAACCTGGTGCGAACCCCAAACACTTGGGCAGAACTCAAGAATAGGTCGTACAAGTGTCCTATATGCAGTCTCTTTTACAGATGAACCACACTTTCTTCGAATTCTCCCAATAAACCAAAGCTGACCACTCATCTTTCCTACCACAATCCTCACATGCTTGTTCAATTTCATATCACTTTACAATATTGTGCCCAGATATTTAAATTATGTGACTATGTCAAGCAGGACACCACTAATGCTGTATCCGAACATTACAGGTTTGTTTTTCCTACTTATCTGTGCTAACTTACATTTTTCTACATTTTGAGCAAGCTGCCACACACCACACCAACTACAAATTTTGTCGAAGTCTTCTTGTATCCTCCTACAGTCAATCAACATCAACACCTTACCGTACAACACAGCATCATCAGCAAACAGCAGCAGATTTCTGCCCACACTGTCCACCAAATCATTTATGTATACAGAGAAAATAGTGCTCCTATCATACTTCCCTGGTGCATTCCTGATGGTATTCTTGTCCCTGATGAACATTTTCCGACAAGGACAACATACTCGGTTCTGTGACTTAAGAAGTCTTTGAGATACTCAAATATCTGTGAATCTATTCCATATGCATGTACCTTTTTTAACAGCCTGCAATGGGGTACCATGTCAAATACTTTCTGGAAATCTATAAATGTCATAACTCTAAATGGGTAGAGCATTAACATATCAATTTTTGGGATGTTCCCACTATAAGTGTTCACAAAATTTCTTTACAGTGTTTCTTTGAAGTTGTAAAAGCATTTTCCATCACTAAATAGCTAAACAGTTTACAGAAAAATTCCGTAAAAACACTAACACTTAAGTAACAGATGTTTAGCTTCATCTTACACCTTGTCTGTGATGTCACCAGAGCTTCAGCCAATAACAGAGGTTTTTGATCATCTAACCTAAACTTGAAATTAGATTACTTTTAAGCTTTAACTGCATAAAAATAACAGGTATTTTGTGACAGCCTTGACAAAAATGCTATTTGGGTGTTATAATCATTTCGAACAACAACAATCCAAATAATATTTTTAATATAAGAAAATAGCCAAATGTTTTCTAGAGTTAACCCAAGTGACAGTCAGGTACATAAGTACGGCATCAGAATACCTAATACAACACTACTATCAAAGCATTATAGATTAAAAACAAGCAGGTTCAAATACTGAAACATTTAACAACTGTCGCTTTTAGTTTGTTTATCACAGACAAAAAAAAAGAAGCTATAACTACATCTAAATGGTTCCACCTAATAGCGGATACATTTTTAGGTAAGCACTAAAAGTGAAGTAGTTCATGAGAAAGCTCACAGCCATCTTCACTAAAATATGTATTTGATTCATAATCTTGTGATTGCTGAAAACTACAGAGAGGAAGATATAACAGATAACTAATAGTATACCATTAGTATGTCGCAATCAAACAGGTGATATTTGGAAATCCAGAATTATTGTATAATTAATGTGGCTGGGTTTACAGAGTAAAAGTAATTAGTGCCACCACAACAATTAGTAACTCTTTAAACTTAATATCAGAATCTGACAGTGTTTAATATATAGGAAAGGAAAATAGTACAGACATACAAGGGCATTGGCAGATAAAAATTCGGACTGAGGTGTCCATTAATTACAGAAATATTAAACAATTACAACTGGTACTTTAATTGCAAAGAAAGAGACATGGGCACAAAGAAAAGGATTCAGAGAGATTCATCCACTGTAGCTGTTGGGTGGCAGGATCAGTAACCTGGCTTCAAAAGGAGGGGCAGCAGTGTCTCCACAATGTGACTGACAGCAAACCATGCTCACCCACGGAAGTGTGATAGGACTGCTACTATTCTCTAAGTACATAAATGATTTGGCAGACAGGTTGGGCAGCAATCTGTGATTGCTTGCTGATGATGCTGTTGTGTGCGGTAAGGTGTCGAAGGTGAGTGACTTTAGGAGGATACAAGATGACTTAGACAATATTTCTAGTTGGTGTGATGAATAGCAGTCAGCTCTAAATGTAGAAAAATGTACGTTAATGTGGATGAGTACGAAAAACAAATCTGTAATGCTTGTATACAGCATTAGTACTCTTCTGCTCGACACAGTCACTTACTGTCCTGCTTGACACAGTCATGCTCTCTAAATGTCTGTATTTAAGGTTGCAGAATGACATGAAACGGAACGAGCATGTGAGGCTTATGGTAAGAAAGGCAAATGTTGACTTTTGTTTATTGGGAGAATTTTAGCAAAGTGTAGTTCATCTGTATTGAAGAGCATATTGTCACGTAGAAGAAGGTGCAATTAGATGAACGATGAACACTAACTTCACTTAACGAAGGTTTATTCAGCACTTGCACATACTAGAGTGCGGAGCGAACTGTCTCTGGGCACAACACATACGGTATATATACAATTACAGAACACTCCAGTACAATGATTCTTGACATATGTGGATACTTCTAGAATGTACTCTAAGTGAATATAGGAATTAAAATTTTACAGCTCAGGTGAGTTTTGAACTCACATCCCTCCATGCAACTGTCTAGTATCGTAACCACTATACCATGGTGACTGTGCTACTCAGCCACTCCTGTGACATTGCTCCCTCCTTAAGAGAACAGCATCTCGGTGTTTGTCCTCCTAGTCCGGGAACGAGTCACCGGTCCTGCATACGACAACTCCCAATGACTGACGTTCGCACTGGCGGCGATCTTCTTAGAACTTCCTTTGCCGCTAGGCTCTTCGTCACCTTTCCGATTGTTGCTTGTCATCAGAACTTCGAATTTACCCTGGGTTGCAGGATCGTTATAGGACTTCATTCGAAGGACGTGGACCGAATCTCTGATCTTTCATCGTCTTGAGTTGGGGTCGAAATCGTCAACTTCATAACTAACATCAGACAACTGTTTTACAACCTTATAAGATCCGAAGTAGAGCCTGAGGAGCTTCTCAGAGAGACCAACCTTCCGGAAAGGAGTGACGATCCACACTAAGTCACCATGCTGGTAGACAACAGGGCAGTGGTTCACGTCGTATCTTCGGTGATCGTTTTCTTGAGCCTGCAGTGTGCAGAGTCTAGCTAACTACCGAGCTTCATTCAGCTCTGATTAACACCTGGCCGATGTAGTCGTTGTCCACATCAACAGGATGTAACAGAAACACAGTGTCCATTGTCGTCATCGAATCTCATCCACACACCAGGAAAAATGGTGAAAAACCTGTGGTGTCTTGTTTGGCAGTGTTGTAGGCAAACATCACGAAAGGTAGCACCTCATCCCAGTTGCTCTGATCAACATTGATGAACATTGATAGCATGTCGGCCAAGGTCTTATTAAGAAGTTCAGTAAGCTCGTTAGTTTGCAGATGGTAGGCAGTCGTCATGTGATGAGTAATGATGCACCAATGGTTTATCTCTGCCACAAGATTCAATTGAAAACCGTTCCCTTGATCCATAATTAACAACCTTGGGGCACCGTGTTTTAATACAATGTCTTCCACGATGAATTTGGCTACCTCGAATGCTTCGGCTGTTTTCACGGCTTTTGTAATGGCATAGCGTGTCAGATAATCAGTGCAAACAATAATCCATCTATTGCCACTAGCAGACGTTGGAAATTGTCCAAGGAGGTCAATCCCAACACGATGGCCCGCCAAAGTGGTCGAGCGGTTCTAGACGCTACAGCCTGGAACCGCGTGACCACTACGGTCGCAGGTTCGAAATCTGCCTCGGGCATGGATGCATGTGATGTCCTTAGGTTAGTTAGGTTTAAGTAGTTCTAAGTTCTAGGGGACTGATGACCTCAGATGTTAAATCCGATAGTGCTCAGAGCCATTTTGAACCCAACACGCTGGAAAGGTGCTTCAGCTGGTGGAACTGGTATGAGTTGGCCAGGTGGTTTCTGAGGAACTGCCTTTCACCTCTGGCACTCTCAACAGTGCAACACATAGTGACAGACACTCCTAAATAAACCTGGCCAGAAAAATCTCTTGCGGATCTTATCGTATGTCTTAACAAATCCTAAATATCCAGCCTTAGGTGTGTCATGGAATTTCGGTAGAACATCTAAGCACATGTGTTTAGGAATCACTGGTAGCCTCTTTCCAAATGGACCAAAGTGTTTCTTGCAAAGTAATCCATTAACTACCTTAAATTGTCCTTTCACATCCCCTGACCGATTTAAGGCAAGCATAATTTGAGATATCTTGGTGTCCTCCTCCTGCTCAGCAGAGAGATCCTGGAGTGCAGCGAGACAGTCACTATCTTCATCAAAGTCTTGATAGTCTTGCACAGGGTTTCTTGAGAGACTGTCGGCATCTTGGTGTTTTCTTCCACTTTTGTACACTATGGTAATGTCATACTCTTGAAGACGTAGTGCCCACCTGGTGAATCGTACTATTAGATCCTTAAGACCTGTCAACCAACAAAGTGAATATTGGTCTGTAACAACTGTGAATGGCCTCCGGTAGAGATACTGTCGAAATCTGCACATGGCCCAGATCACAGCAAGACATTCTTTTTCTGTAGTTGAGTAGTTCCTCTCGGCTTTTGTAAGTGTCCTAGAAGCATAGGCTATAACCCTCTCTTTTCCATCCGAAATTTGCACAAGAACAGCACTGATACCATACCCACTAGCATCCGTGTGTAGTTCTGTAGGTGCTCTCCCATCATACAGACCAGGTATACGGTCAGTCATCAGAGCTATTCGCACCACATCGAAAGAATCTTGCTGAGCACCACCCCAGATAAATTTAGCATCGGCTTTTAACAACTCTTCGAGTGGCCTGGCTTTGATACAAAAGTCTTTGATAAAATGACGGTAATAAGAACATAATCCGAGGAAGCTTCTCACATCTCTAATACTTTTAGAAATAGGAAATTCCATTATAGATCTCACCTTTTCTAAGTCTGGCCGCACACCTTTGTCTGACACAAGGTGCCCAAGTATTTTAGTTTCTTTTGCTCCAAAGAGACACTTTCTCAGATTAAGTTCCAGTCCGCCTTGTAGGAGACACTTAAGAAAGGCCCTCAGTCTTTTTATGTGTTCATCAAATGTCTCTGAGAACACTATAATGTCATCTAAATAACAAAGTCACATCGTCCCCTTCAGGCGCCTTAGAAAATATATCCATCAGCCGTTCAAAAGTTGCTGATGCATTACACAAACCAAACGGCATTACCTTAAACTCATACAGGCCATCAGGGGCGATGAATGCAGTTCTCTCATGATCAGCCTCATCTACTTCGATTTGCCAGTATCCCAAGTACACGTCTTTGATTGAGAAAAACTTAGCCCCCTTCAGACAATCTAGGGTATGGTCAATTCATGGAAGAGGGTAAACGTTCTTTTTAGTTATATTATTAAGCTTCCTGTAATCAACACAAAAGCACTAACTGCCATCCTTCTTCCCGAAAGAACCACTGGTGATGACCATGGGCTCTGCGAAGGCTGAATGATGTCATTCTTCATCACTTTCTCTACCCCATCATGAATTATTTGACGTTCCGTTGCTGACACGCGGTATGCTCTCTGGCTTTTTGGTTGACGGACTCCAGTGCTAATCCAGTACTTCACCGTCAATTTGCCTAATTTGCTCTTCACCTGTGGATTGAAGCATTCAGAGAACTCTTGAAGAATTACAAGTAGCTTCTTCTGTTGTTCCTTAGTGAGATCTGGTGATAGACGAGCTGGAAGATCTTGTCTCGTAGTGGTAGTGCTAATTTTGCCCACCAACTCGGCATGGGAGGTTTCTATGACGCTCAGCTGTTCTGCAATTAATGGCTCAGCATTTGCTACACACATGCTCGAATATTTGGGATCTATACCAGGTAGTATTAAACGGACACATTGAAGCTATTCAGAGGTGAGCTACTAGATTTATTACTGGCAGATCAAAACAACAAGGGTTACAGAGATGGTTCAGGAAACCAAGTGGGAATCGCTGGAGAGAAGTGACATTCTTTTCGAGGAACACTACTGAGAAAATTTAGAGAACTGGCACTTGATGCTGATTGCAGAACGATTCTGTTACTTCCAACATACATTGCATGTAAAGCCCACCAAGATAAGGTACAAGAAATGAGGGCTCATACGAAAGCATATAGATGGTCTTTTTCCCTCATTCTATTTGTGAGTGGAACAGGAATGGAAATAGATAGTAATTGTATGGTGTACCCTTCACCATATGCCATATGGTGTATTGCGGAGTAACAATGTAAATGTAGATGTAGAATTATGTCTTCAAGGCACTGTAATGTACATGCAAGTTTCATTTGATTTGACATGCACTATAGGGCAAGATAGTGCATTGGTGATCGGGTGATTGAACCAGATTGCTAGTTTAGTTTTCATTTCTACTCCCGCCCCCCAGGTAGCAGCAGCCTCCTGTTAAGATTCCAGCCATACTTATGCTGGAGATCAGGCATTACTCTTGTCAATGAGGTGTAGATGGTTACTGCACCTGCCTGTACACAGGAGACCTGGGTTTCAATCCCCACCTTGGAACAAATTTTCATTTGTCGTCAGTGAATTCTTTCAGTGCCCAAAAGTGGCAGAGATCAAAAGTCTCCTTTCTGAACTAGCTTTTTTGTCCAACAGTGGAAATGAATATTTATAAATGACATTAAAGTATTCACGCACAACAAAACTGAAGTACGCCAATTGATGTTCGAATTTTATTTAGATTCTCTTTATTTCACAACATATTCTGCAATTACAGGATGAGTCTACGCAGGCATGTAATTGTGAGAGTCAAGTTAAGACCAGTATTCCGGATATTATTTCACTGTGACAGCAGCAACCCACTGGTCATAGCTGGCATGTTTACCTTACTTGTAGTGCAAAAAGTGTTTCACCGTATTTCCTTTAACACAATTTTCAGGGCTAGATGGTAATTACAAAGTGCGCAAAAAGACATGACACTGTGTTTTGTAATTAAAATTATAAAGTCAAATTAAGATTTGTAAATAATATTAAACTGCATGTCATCCTATGGCTGGCAGGGTAAGGTGGTTCTCATTTTGGAGGAAGGTCGAGGCACAATTCTTCCCAAGGACCCGCACCTAACGAAGCACTTGTACATTGAATCAACCTCTACTTTTTCATATCTGCTCATTTTAACCGGTTAGCATAATTTAACAGTTGTTAAAACCACTTAAGAAAAATGTAGCATATCAATTAGATTTGCAAGGTTTTTTTTTTTTTTTTAAGTGCTGCTCACATTTAAGCTTACACAGTGGAACGAAACTCTGTTGAAGACTATAGTTTTGAAGAAGAATTCAAACCATAGTGAACACGCAAGGTACACAAAGGAAACGCAATATAGTGCCACAGTAAATCTTAAGCCCCAGTAGAATCAAACATGAACTCCCTGCCTTATTAACCTAACACTTAATCAAAATGAGCTACAAAATCATGTTTTATCACTATTAAAACATTCATTTTAGTTTACAAGCAGACTTACCATCATTTCCCATTTTGGCAATCATCCTGCGAAGTGGCTCAATATATTTACTGAGTTGACGTACTTTCTCTATATAAGCTTGATCCTCCTGCTGACTGCAGGGGCTTGGGGTAGGTACTGCAGGGCCAGGAGTGTTTAAGGAACTACTTGGCGAGGGTGCCATTCCTGTGGGAAGGATTTAAACGGAACACTGATATTATTAAACAGAAATGAACTGATATCCAACTATATTACCTTCCTCCCTTCCTTACAGTTATATACATACACTAATGCATACAGTTATATTTATCAAGGGGTGTATGCAATTTACATATTTACATTAAACTGAATGACAGATCATAAAAGCTGTGAAAATGGATACCTCAAAAACTATTTTCCAACAACAAAAAATATTAGTTATTACAAAACAGCAAAAAATTAAAATACTTCATTGCACTCTTGGCCATATTCTTTTTAATAAAGATTGCAGCTGATTAAACATAAAATTAACTACACTGTAATCTCTCCATTCAACAGACAAAGTGAGAGTTCAATATTCCGCTGTCATCAGAATCTGAGGAATGGAGCACTAACATTTAACTGAAGTACTCTCGGAAAACAAACCTGATAGCTGACGAGTATTTGAACTGCCCCAAATGAAATGGAATTCCAGCATCTTAATTATTATCCCATCATACTCACTCTCATCAAAAATTACGATCCAATCAGTAACATCGTAATCACAAACAACAGTTAAGCAATTACTTAGCTTATACAAGGATTGGGATCGAAACAGAGAATGAGCTTGTTTAAGCAATCTCACCCTTCCATTATCACATCCAAAAATTAATAGTCCAGGGAAAGAAAGCACTAAACGAATATACATCACTGTGCAATAAAACCATCTTCGCCACAATAGATGAACTATATAAATAACACCTACCCCAAAACTGCATATAATCAGCTTCTAAAATTAAATTCATTCTCCCCTCATCACACTATTCGCTCACACACAAACGCGCGCGCACATGCGCACGCACGCACACCGCCATAAACATCGACAAAACTTCAAATCTGTGTGCCACATCCACAAAACCATGCCACAAAACAAGTGAACACTACACAGTCACGACAACACATAATAGTGGCGAGATAACTGTTTGGCAAGAAATTGTATAAAATGAATGTGTAATGATAAAAACAAAAGAAATAAGTGTGATATCCAGACACAAAGACACCTCAGCATCAAAAAAAGCTTTACGTAATGCACCAAACAACATGATACATAGTGATTCTTGGTCGGAAACACAGATAAACAGAGAAATAAAATAACGTTTCACTTTTAGCAGATGACAAGCTGTAGAGTGTGTAGCAGACCTAAATCTACAAGCACAGAATCCAGTAGCTCGATGTCAGCTATGTAAACAAATGCATACATCCACTTTATTTCAAATGTACCACAAAACTTGAAACTTTAGACCTATCGTAAATAAACAACACATAACGCCCCAGGTCAGTAATATACGTCTACACTCTGTACTGTATGCAAACTAATGTAAAAACATTTGATAATAATAGCCCATTTTACAAATGTAAGTATTTTGTACCAAAAGTTTCTTTAAAGATTAACACGTAACAGCTTTGCAGAAGGAAAATAAACGAACCCACTAAAGATAGCAAAAATGTGCTGAAACACGACAGGGAGAAGAAACTATGAAGGTGTTTTTGTAAGGTGGAATTCCTCCCCAATTACACATATCTTTCACATCTGTTTTCACAGAGGATTTCAGTCTGAAACCTACTTTATGCTGATTGTTGTTGTTGTTGTTGTTGTTGTTGTTGTTGTTGTCGTCGTCGTCGTCGTCATCATCATCTTCTTCAGTCCAGAGACTCATCTGATGCAGCTCTCCATGCTACTCTACTCTGGGCAAGCTTCTTCATCTCCAAGTAACTACTGCACCCTACATCCTCCTGAATCTACTTACAGTGTTCATCTCTTGGTCTCCCTCTACGATTTTTACCCTCACGTTGCCCTCCAATACTAAATTGGTGATCCCTTGATGCCTCAGAACATGTCCTACAACTGATCACTTCTTCTAGACAAGTTGTGCCACAAATTCCTCTTCTCCCCAATTCTATTCAGTACGTCCTCATTAGTTACATGATCTATCCATCTTATCTTGAACATTCTTCTGTAGCACCACATTTCAGTAGCTCCTATTCTCTTCTTGTCTAAACTATTTATTGTCCACTTTTCACATCCATACATGGCTACACTCCATACAAATACTTTGAGAAAACAACTTTTCCTGACACTTAAATCTATACTCTATGTCAACAAATTTCTCTTCTTCAGAAACACTTTTCTTGCCATTGGCAGTCTACATTTTATATCCTCCCTACTTCAACCATCATTAGTTATTTTGCTCCCCAAATAGCAAATCTCATCTACTACAAGTGCCTCATTTCCTAATCTAATTCCCTCAGCATCATCTGATTTAATTCGACTACATTCCATTATCCTCGTTTTGCTTTTGTTGATGTTCATCTTACCTCCTCCTTTCAAGACACTGTCCATTCCGTTCAACTGCTCTTCCAGGTCCTTTGCTGTCTCTGACAGAATTACAATGTCATCAGCAAACCTCAAAGTTTTTATTTCTTCTCCATAGATCTTAATTCCTACTCCAATTTTTTTCTTTTGTTTCCTTTACTGCTTGCTCAATATACTACCCTTGACTGTTATGACTGCCATCTGGTTTCTGTACAAATTGTAAACAGCCTTTCACTCCCTGTGTTCGACCCCCTGCCACCTTCATAATTTGAAAGAGAGTATTCCAGTCAACACTGTCAAAAGCTTTCTCTACGTGTACAAATGCTAGAAACATAGGTTTGGCTTTCCTTAATCTATCTTCTAAGATAAGTCATAGGGTTGGCATTGCCTCACGTGTTCCAACATTTCTACGGAATCCAAACTGATCTTCCCCAAGGACAGCTTCTTCCAGTTTTTCCATTCGTCTGTACAGAATTTGTGTCAGTGTTTTCCAGTAGGGACTTATTAAACTGACTGTTTGGTAATTTTCACACCTGTCAACATCTGCTTTCTTTGGGATGCTTACTCTAGCAAAACCTGTGACCCGACACTAACAGAACCATATGACTGGTATGTGAAGGAAAAAGAATCAGATACCACTTTTACAATTATGCATTTGTGAAGCCCAATGAATTTGGATATGATGAGAACACCATAGCGGTCTTTCTTCAAATACATCCCACAAAATGCAGAATGATGACACTACAATCAACTGGCACCACAATCAATGCCGTGTCATACATAACTTTTCTCTCACTCTCTCTCTATGACTGAGTGCGACTGACTTCTTTGAAACTATCTATATGGTGATGCTTAAGATCCCATCTATCACACACTGAAGCCATTCACCCTAGTAGGCCCTCGTTTGCGAGTGACTGATGAAGAAAAAATTCAGAATTTTGCATGAGACTCAATAGCATTAAAAAAGTGGCATCATGTAGTCTGATTGCATGCTGTAATGGATAGGATAACGGCTCCGCATGCAAGAGGTTATGGGTTGGAATCTCTTCAGACGTCTTAAGTGTTTTATTATTATTATTATTATTATTATTATTATTAAATCTTTATTGAAATGACTTTAATCACGACTTTTTCAATTAACTGCTTCAAATGTAATTTTTTAACTCCATTCCTTTGTCACATAATTTTAATCATGATATCAACTTTTTCATTTGCTCTCATATTTCTTACTATCATTCTTTGTCACTTGAGATCTCTATTCACATGTTTTTCATTAATTTTGTGTATTACTTTCAATTTAATTTCTTTTTTATTATCACTTCTTTTTCATTCACATTTTTGTCCATTATACCCATTTCTCATTCTGTTTGAATTTCATTTTCTTATGAACCCGTCATTCATTTAAATTTTCATTTGTGTTATTTTGTCCACAGTGATAGGTATTTAGGTTATGTTTCAAATGTTTGTATGATGATTACCATGCAAAAAAATTGTACATTTTGTAACAGAAATACATTTTTCACATCACTGCATAAACATAACAAGACTGTTTCGCCTTTCATTTTTTAACTCATAGATCAGAAATTTCAAATAATTGAATATTATAACAGATAAATATAATTAAATTCATATTCACAAAAATTCTGATTAGAAGAAGACTTATTTAAAGAAAACATGAAACAAATGAAGTTCATAAGGTGACTAAAATTATGTGACAATGGAATAGAAATAAAAAATTACAGTTAATTGAATAAAAATAATGATCAATGTAATTTCGATAAAGATTTAAAAATTTAAAATAAATAAAAATTTAAGCACCTGACAAGATTCGAACTCTCAATCTCCAACAAATGAGCTGTTATTGTCTCCATTACATCATGCAACCAGACTATGTAATGCAACTTTTTTAATGCTATTGAGTGTCACACAAAATTCTGATACTTTTTTGTCAATTACTCGCAAATGAGGTCCATCACAGTGAATGGCTGAGGTGTGTGATACCTGGAATCTTGACCTACATCACTGTACAGATAGTTTCAGAAAGTCAAGTGCACCGCTAAGCTAAGCCTGAAAAATAACCAGAAACTCTTGACAAAAACAGGCAAACGTCGATTCAAATTTTTCAGTTAAGGGGATTTAAAACTGCTTTCCCATTGTCTCAATTACTTTTAAAATTATCTATTTGTCTGTCTGTCTGGCTGTCTGTAAGAGCACCATTATTTATTGTGGGATTTCCTATAGGGTGTATTTGCGGACAAGGAAAAAAAATTCCCGGATTTTTCCCAGATTTCCTGGTTAAAAAATACAATTTTTTATCAGTAAAAATACACTTTTTCTGTGTCAAGTCACATATACATTCTCTCGGAACTGTAAAACTTATCAATACCTTGAATGGTTACGCAACAAACTGTTGCCTCATCAGGAAAGAGGGAAGGAGAGGGAAAGACGAAAGGATCAGGAAAGAGGGAAGGAGAGGGAAAGACGAAAGGATGTGGGTTTTAAGGGAGAGGGTAAGGAGTCATTCCAATCCCGGGAGCGGAAAGACTTACCTTAGGGGGAAAAAAGGACGGGTATACACTCGCGCACACACACACACACACATATCCATCCACACATATACAGACACAAGCAGAGATTATATATATATATAGACACACACACACACACACACACACACACACACACACACACACACACACACACGTATAAATTCAAATTCGACCACACTCAGCACGCTACTTTCTGAAGCACTGAAATCGAGATTGTGATTGTAAACCAATCATGGCTCATGTGACGCAATCTCATCGGCCATTCACAGCAGAACACATGATGCAGTCAGCTAATAGCAACATCACTTAAGTAGTGTGAATACACAAATAGGAAAAGTTAATGGTTTAAATTAATGTACACAGAGCAGGTACATGAAAATCTAAGCTTTCACGTATAATGTCTGTCTTACTTTAAGATACATCACACAAATATGTCAATAAAATTTTAAATAATGACATAAATGTATTCTGGTCTTCCAGCCCCAAAATTCTTCTAAGTGGCTGGTCCTCAAAGTGTAAAGTTTTAAATGAGAATCAAACGCTCTGTGGTTTAGGAGAGTAATCACACATAACATAATTCATCTCGCACAGAACAAAATTTACTTTCAAAGGAACGTTTTTCAAACCACGATTCACTATATTTTCCCGCGACTTTTTAGAAATAGGTTCATTTCAGCACTTGCTATACAGTGCCAGAAAACAGGCACTACTGCATGCGCAGCTACAATGACATAGGAAGCTCGTGTGTTTGTACATAAAAAGCATTAAGAGATCTTACATTACACCATAAAAGAAACAGAACATCGGAATTTCATAAACCATACTAAAATTCATAATTTGGCTTGAAGTGCACATTTGTATGTCCAGATTCACAATAAAGTACACCCCAACTTGATATTAATCTTTTCAGTATGGCTTTCAAGATGTAAATTTTCTTGTAGTACCAGTACTGTATTATCTCATGTTTGATTCTTTATTATGGCGTGATGCCGTATGTGCCAGGAGATCAAAACATGCACTTAAAATTCAATGAACAGTTGAAACTAGCCAATAGTGTGGAATTAAACACATCTGCTTCAGCTGACAAGATTAATAAAAGCCAAATTTCTTTAGCAAACTGACAAAAAGACATTGTTCGGCAAGGCAGTTAATGCTCAAGTGTCAAGAACACAGAAATAAAATAAAATCACAATACTGGAACTAAAAACATATTTTAGTCCTCCACAACTATGTGAATGCTTTTTAATTAACTTGATAGCCCCCAGCCACGGAAATCCGTTTTGTTTCCATTTGACACGAGAGCTGTAAAATGGGGAGGGGGGGATCGGGCAGCTTGGTCGTTCCAGAAATATTTTTTTGATTAGCATCTGACTGATTGTTGCCACTGCCAATCCAGCTAACAGCTACACCAGGGTGTATACGCGGACAGGGAAAAGAAGTTCCCAGATTTTCTCCGGATCTCCTGATTAAAAAATACGTTTTCTCCCAGGTGAAAATACACTTTTTCCATGTTAAGTGACAGAATACTTTCCGTCGGAACTGTAAAACTTATCCTTTTCCTTCAAATGAATATGGTTTTATACAGCAGTGTAGAATTTCCCGGCACTTTAGAAAACGAAACTGCGACATGTTTTGGAAAGATCTTTGATGTGCAGCAACATGTACACTGCATATTTTCGTATTACGAAAGTATAAATTTGAATTCCACCAACAAGAAAAGTTAATGGTTTAAATTAATTTACATAGTGATGCTACAAGAAAAGCAAAGCTTTCGCGTATAATATTTGTTTCTAAGATTAATAAGCTACAAGAGAAGCTAAGCTTTCACATATAATGTTGATCTGTTTAGAGCATGTTACACTTTAAGATACGTCACACAAATACGCCAGTAAAATTTTTAATACTGACATAAATCTCTGATCTTCTAAATGGCTCGTCAACAAAGAGTTGACTTTTGAAAGAGAGTAAACTCTGCGATTTAAGAAATTCATCGTACATTCTCGCACATAGTTCATCTTGCATAAAAGGAAATTTATTTTGAAAATAACGCTTTTCGAACAGCACTTTGCAATATTTTCCCGTGACGTGTTAGAAATAGATTCATTTCAGCAGTTGTCAGAGAGCGCCAGATAAGAGGCGTCACGGCACTTGTGTAGGAAGCCCGTATGTTCGTAAGTGTAAAACATTAGAAGATCTTTCTTACATTATGTCATAAAAGAAACAATAGATCAGAGGACACTCCAAGAGTGTCGGAATTTCGTGAACCATACTAAAATTCATAGTACGCCATACAGTGCACATATGTCCAGATTCCCAATGACGTAGGCCTCGACCTAATATGAAACTTTTCAGTGTGATTTTCGGGACGTAAATTTTCTTGTAGTACCAGTAGTGTATTTTCTCATGTTTGGTCCTTAATTATGACATAATGCCATACCGTGCTAGAAGATGAAAATGTGTACTTTAAATGCAGCGAACAGTTGAAACTAACCACTTTGTTTCAAACAAATTGACTGCCTCAGCAGGAAAGCTTAATAAAAGCCAAATTTCTTTAGCAAACCAACAAAAATAACTTTATTGTTCTGCAAGACAATTAATGCTTGACTGCCAGAAATGTTGAAATAAAATAAAATCTGAAACTAGTAACATATTTTAGCCTTCCGTAATTATGTAAATGTATTTTAATTCACTTGATAGCTCCCAGGCACAGAAATCCATCTTGTTTTCATTTGACGTGAGAGCAGTAAAGAAAAAATAAGTTCATTTTGTAGGGCACATCTTTATGAAAAGTCTGATAAATAAAACATATCTTCGAGGAAATGTAAGACACGTTATTTGGTCTTAAGTGTGCAGTGCAGTGCCACACCTCTTCAAACAACATTCTTATAGCGCACGCCACTGTATTTTGCTCTGTGTGTGTGTGTGTGTGTGTGTGTGTGTGTGTGTGTGTGGGTGGGAGGGGGGGCACCTCTCAATTAATACTGGATAGGATTATTTGTAACCAGGAGAACAAGAATTGTTCAGAAAATCTGGACACTTTATTGCCTATTAGCTAGTAACTTGCTCTTCTGTGTGACATAAAATTAAATACAGGATACCTAAAACCAGTAAAGACAAGAGACAGGCAAAATGGTACACATTTCTCTCTAATCTTGCTACACCCTTACATGGTGCGCTTTCCTTTCTGCAAAAGAACAATTATCTTATCACAGTTCGTCAAACGTTTTGCTACATGAAAAATAGAAATGATGTAGTCTAATACTGACGAAGCTGTTAATACAAATAGTACCCAAGACTGTGTGGTTTCTCAATCTGATTACGTCTATTTTGTTACTGTGTGCTGGATAAAACAAAACAGGTCTTTCTAATATTGCAGTAATTGTAACACACACCAAATAAACGAGACTGTTTTGGCAATAATGATCATTTTTATAATACAACAGAATATAATTCACGAAGTACCAATACAAAATACCTATTTGGCCTACTACAAGCAAACAGCTGTAGGTTAGGAAATAGTTTCACATTTTATTCATACGCTCCAGTTTCTCATGCATGAGATGGGAAAGTAGTAGAATGAAATTTTTGTATAAATTTGGAATCATCATACTCTTCCATAATTTGTGTGATGCCCCCATTTCTTCTCTTTCCTCGTTCTAATGAACAGTCTTGTCATCACTAATTTGTCCTGTCTAATGTAGTGATCTGGGCAAAAATTTTCTGTAAAAATTTCACTTGCTTGAATACACCGAGAAGATAATACGTAATCTTTCTTACCTGTTATTCCTGTTAGACGTTTATTTCCACTCTAGTAGTCTGAACCTACGGATTTCACTAGTAATTATAACAACACTGAACATTCGCAAACCGAATCAACCACATAAACAAGCAGCAGTTTGCATTCACTGGTTCAGCTTTATTCTGCTCAGCTCATATAGTCCCGTCTCGTTTTGTCTGCAGGAAAGTTTATTTCTAGATGTGACGAGGATTGCCCTGGCAGAGGCATCACATACACTATGCACACATTCAAAAATCAACTTATAACTCATTCAGAAATCAACTTCGAATGTGACGAATAATTGATAGACCAACGTGCGCTGGATGCTAAAAAATTTTTCCAGGTACACCATGTGGCTGGTTGCTGCTACTGCTATTTACACAGCCAACAGCCACATTTCTGTAGCCAGAAGCGGGAGAAGCTACTAGTCATATGCGACTCAACGGCGCGTGTGCATGAGCCCACTTGTAACTGATTAAATGAGTCAAATGTAAACAGTTGTGACGTCACGCTCGTCGGAGACAATTTGTTGTTATGAAGCATTGCATAGTATCCCGTAAGCCTTTGACACGTTTTGCTGTTGGCAGACACTTGTACGAGCACTGATATTTTATATGGCGTATTTCCTTTGCAACTTAAGTTTTGTTTTCATTTTTCCTCTCATTCATTCATGTTTTAATGCTGCAGTGTTATTCTGCAGAAGTGGGATACAGTAATATCCTTTGTTAGAGTATCGGTTCTTACCAGCCAAAATTACAAACAATTTAACTGAAAACTAAAACAACGAAAAATTCCCAGAATTCTAAAAAAATTCCCTGAATTCTAAAAAAATTCCCAGGTTTTTCCCAGATCTTCTAGTTGTCCTGGATCGTGTACACCCTGCTACACTCAAGTAGCCAGAAGCGGGAGGAGTACTGCTCACACGCAACTTAACTACACATGCGCGTGAGCCCACTGACAATTGCTCCAAAGAACCTAATGTAAACAGTTTTGATGTCACATTCATCAGAAGCAGTTTGTTGTTATGAGGTATTACATTGTCTTCATCCTAAAGCCTTTGACACAGTTCGTTGTTTGTAGATGCTTGTGTGTGCAGTGAGTTTTGTGTTGTAAATGACGCACTTCCTTTGCAATTTAAGTTATATTCTTTTCCTTGTTTATGTTTTACTGCTGCAGAATTATTCTGCAGCAGTTGGAAACAGCAATATTCTTTGTTAGAGTATCAGTTCTTACCAGTTAAAATTATGAAAAATTTAACTGAAAACTAAAACAATGAAAAATTCCAACAATTCTAAAAAATTCCTGCGGGTTTTTCTCAGATTCCCCACAGCGTATGCACCCTATCCTAAAACTTCTCTCCTTACAGGTAGAGGTCCCTGGAGGTGGGATAGACTTTTTGAGACTATATATGTGGTTGTGTAGGTTAGGGTCCCAGGTTGTATATCACACCCTGCAACAACGTTCCCTGGTGAACCATTGTTTGCGAGTAAACAACAAAAAATAATTTCCTGTGATCAACTAGATAACAACTGAAGCTACAACAACAAAATCAGTTTATGAAACCACACCCCAATATAGTCATTAAGTTATTCAGTTGATATGCTGCAGGTAATGGGTATAAGTCCCATTACATCTATTATTTTTATACCTTTATAAAAATAGTAGTCATTAGCTGCCACTATTCAATTAATTGTGACTGCATGGTGTGATACCTGGAACCGTAACACACACAACAACATGTGGTCTCCAAATCCTTTCAGCTCTTGTTACACCAATGACTTAGTTTTTTGTTTCCTATACATGCAATATGCAGCATTTGACAACTGGTATCACAGCCAACACATGGCAGTCACGGGTTGTTTGCCAAGTAACTCCCAACCACCACCACTCACATCCCTCCCTCAGCAGCTAATGTACTTATAGTAGGAGGGCAGAATTCTTTCACCTCCTTGTTGAAAAGGACCTACACTTTTTGTAATTTACAGGGAACATTCTAAAAACAGATACCATTTGGAAAAACAATGTTTAATTGGCTGTAAACATTTAATATAGTATGTAACTGCTTTTTAATGTGATAATGGTGATGACAATGCTATACATCAAAGAATAATGTGCTTGAAATAAGGACAGGTGAATGTTTTAAAAGAATTGTAGTAGTTACATTGCTTGCAACATACAAGAAAATGATCAGTCTAAATTTTCACATCACCACAATCATCATAGGGGCATGTTACAAAACATAAAATTGTGATATCTAGTTTTGTGAGTTTTACATCATTTTGTGAAGTAATGAATCAAGAAGGAAATTCATAAAATGAATCAACCACGACAAAGATATTTTGAGTTTGGTAAGAGACCAAAGGTAAGGTAAAAATTAAGGTCTACTTACCAACTGATCTTTGAGGCACTGACATTGGTGTAAGCTGAGAACTTGGTGATGGAACCAATGCTGGAGATGCTGCCATTTGATTGCTAATAAAATATAACATAAAATTAATTTCAACAGCGGCTTTTACTATTTCACTGTCCCCTAAATAAAATACAATAGAAATGCACAAATTCATAAATGCCAAATTGCAAAATTTTTGTAGCTTCTCCTTACAGGTCATCATAATACCTTGCAGGCCCTGCAGTGAGTCCTGCTGGTGAAGGAGCGGATGGTGATGGACTTTGTCTTAAAAACTGTCGTGAACCAGCGAAACCACTTGCCTGATTTGCCATCATCATATTATCACTTCCCTGGAACAGACAATTCATATACAACTGCCCCGAACCGAACTGAACAGAACTGGCATCATCACACCACCACCAAAATCAAAAAGGTACACAGTTACAAACTAAACAGACTGAGAAATAATACTAAAATTATGCTGGATTCCCAAACAGTTTGAAATATAGCTCTTACAAAACAGTAATCCACAGAAACCCTTGCAGAAGTTTTGGAGAAAGCAACTGCTTCAAAAGTTTGCAGCAGTACATGTAGACAAATTAAAACTCCAGATTTGATCATTATCATATCCATAAGAGCACAGCACATCCTCGGTCCTCTTCCCTTCTCTTTCTTTCATTACCCAAATAGGGAGAGAAGTCTCTTGGTTGGGAGGATTATGGGGAAATGGAATGGACATTGGGTGAAGAAAGGGGAGGGACGAGGGGTGTGTGTGTGTGTGTGTGTGTGTGTGTGTGTGTGTGTGTGTGTGTGTGTGTGTGTGTGTGTGTGTGTGTGTGGGTGAAAGAAATACAAAAGATTGTGTTTGTGTAATACATGTATGTATATGGCTTACACACATTAAGGAGACAGGTTCAGGGACAGGGACAGCTGTAATGGTAAGATCTGGGACTGCTAGGAGAAAAGTTTAGTGGCTGGTACAAGGCAGGGGGTTGAAATGATCTCAAGTAAGATAGTATGAGGTTATGTCTGGGTGGGGTTAGGGGGGTAGGGGCAGGCCTGTCCTGACTGATCGTTTTGAAAGTGCAAAACGCATTTCTCGGAGGATGAAAACAACTGAAAGAGATTACTGATACGGGCACTAAATGATTTGGTGTTTAGCAGATATACCACATGTTTGAAAATGAATATCGGGGTTTGAAGACTTTGTAGCATTTACTACATTCAACTCACAATAATACATAATACCCTAAGTAAAAGAGAAATTCAAACAGTTTTTCTTACATGTGTTCATTATGAGCATCACTTGTCACATGGCATACATCAAGTCGATAGGTGAGTTCTTCCCAGACCTTGATCATTTTGTCTGCAGTAACTGTTGCAACAACTGCCTCAGTCCTATTTCCATAGTTGGGCTGATCATCTGGTAGCAAAGGCACATACACATGATCCTTTATGAAATCCCAAATGCTAAAATCTCATGCCATAAGATCGTGTGTGAATATGGAAGTCATGCAAAATAACTCGTCATCGAGCCCCTTGTGACCAGTCCAGTGGTCACATTAAATGTCATTTAACCAATCGCATTCTGAGTTATGCCAGTGATGTAGCAGATCATCTTGCTGTCAAATGAAGTTTTGTGTTTCACCTTGTTCCAACTGAGAGGAGAGCCGTAGTTTTAACGCATCAGGATAACAAACACCAGTTACAGTAGTTTGACCAAAAACAAAGACTGACCCTTAAACTTTCTGACAGTATGTTGCACCGATAAATTCGGCTTAAAGGAGTCCTGTTGCAACCGTACCATCTTGTGGGGATTTGTTGACCCTTAGATACACACAATATGTTTGTTCACATTGCCACTTTGGTGAAATGTGAATTCATAACTGAAGCCTACACAATCCAGAAAATGATCGTACTGTTGCAACAGGACTCCACTAGGTTGAATGTTTCTGTGCCACATACCATCAGAAAGTTTATGGGCCAGTCTTTCTTGGTGAAACAACTAGGTGGTGTTCCTTATCTTGCATTAGAGTTATGGCTCTTTCCTCAATTGGAAGAAGCTGAACCACAACACTTTATTTGAAAGCAAGATGGTGTACCACATCACTGGCATAACTCAGTACTGTTTGCAGAGGTAGCACACAAACCATAATCTGTAGGCTTCAAAGCTCGTAACAACTACAAACGGAACGGGCCTAGTTGTAAGCATTTCCTTAACACTCTCCATACAGACGTCACTGGAATTGCTAATTCATGGCTAGTCTTCTGAAATGATTTCTTGGGGCGACGCATGAAAGACTCTCACTTGTTCGACATGTTCTTCACTCACTCTTGGTCAAATCATACTCTTCTTCTCGCAAGACAGCCAGTGTCTTCACACTATGGATGTTATTACCACTTTGAGAGTTACAATGGAACTTAATAAGGAATGCACAGTGGACTGTAACAATAGATTCAGTTCTTGTGAACTATACAACATAAAAAGCTTTATGTTCACTATTCACCATTTTTATTACTAGCACTTTCATAAACAAAACTGTTTGAGTCACTCTTTTATCTGATGTATTGTTTATAGCTCTAAGCTGAATGTAATAAAAGCCAGCCTTAAAACACTGACATTCATTCGGGAACACCTGGTATTTACCACAGATGCCTAAGCTGAAAGGATAGAAACATTTGTTGTGAAAAGCGTACCAGGTATCAAAGTGGATGAATCATTTATAGGTTGGTTTCATCTGGACTGAAGTTTGCAAGTGAGCCCAAATAAAGACTGTCGGGATCCTATATTTTCACAGTCCAAGATATTTGCTAATATCAGTAGCATTTGAGAGTAAATTTATCCGAGCATCCAAGCTGAATGGTTGGGTTGACACTATGCGCAGGCCTGCTCT
The DNA here is from genome assembly GCF_021461395.2 of Schistocerca americana. Classification (NCBI taxonomy): domain Eukaryota; kingdom Metazoa; phylum Arthropoda; class Insecta; order Orthoptera; family Acrididae; genus Schistocerca; species Schistocerca americana. Next base: position 434,035,679 of record NC_060122.1, read on the forward strand.
CAAATTCCTAATTTGTTTGTAATATGATCATTCGTACCACATTTGTTCAATGTGTAAAGGTCAATGTCATCTAGTGCCATACCGAAGGTTACTAAGCTGTGCATATTTAAAAGTGTTCACAAAGAGTACTGCTCTTGACAATAAATTTTATTGTTTGTAATCTACTAACAATAACTTAGGAGTGTTTTTTAATAACTTGACACACACAAAAAAGTAATTTTTTGAGAAAACACATTGTTTATATATCATACTGTAAGACATGATTTAACATTTACACAGCTTTTGTAGGCACGATTCCGAATATGTGCATTCTAATATTTTCACTGTTTATTTGGCAATGGATGGACAAAGTTACTAAGTTTCTTCAAAAGTCGATACATGCAAAGAGGGAAGTTAAGGCCTCACAAGTTTTTTAAGACATACTTTTTCTTTTCATTGTTGACCATATTTTTCTTTTCCAAAGTGGCAGCTTTCCTTGCTGGATGTACTTTTTGAATTTCTGTACCTCAACCTCTATAGGACTTCCACTATAAGTGTCCAGTACGGACAACTATACATTCTTCTTAAACTTTTCAAAAGCCATCACTCACTGAGCAGTTATTTTGAAAGGCATATTTGATCATAGGGCTTTTGCTGCACTGGACTCGACATTGATTGCTATCAATCTTTATTTAATATCCTGACAATGCTATGTTTTCCAGAACTTTATAGTATCCTGTTTCAAGTCATACATAAAAAGAACTCCTTTCCTTGATCTGTGCTGGGGAATGAACCATAATGCACAAATTATACAGCCAAACCTGTCTTGAATAGAATACGTAACCTATGGAGTGCTTTCATCATGAGTGATCTGCTGTCTATCGAAACACACTTTTATCACATTTGGATTTTCCTCCTATTGCTACTGGAAAGAACTCTTTGCGTGACATTCATGCAACTTTTGATTTGTTATTAACTGTTTCTTTTTCTCTAGAACTTGTTCCCTTTGAGACACTGTATTTGGATGTTGCTGACTTTGAAGTTTTGTGGCACAAACAGATACTGACAAGGCCACTTTTTTCCTTACGCTGTACTTCATCGAAACAGTATTCTCCCTTTCTGTTTCTTTCTTGAGAGACAGTGGTCAGGAGGGGGGCAGGGGGGAGGGGAGAGGTGGTGTGTGTGTGTGTGTGTGTGTGTGTGTGTGTGTGTTTTGGCTAATTCAGAAGAAGACCTTTTGACCTAAAGCTTATTTGTTTAGCGGCCTTTTTGTTGCGCCTGTCCACGACTCAACATCTCCACTGTATGGTGAGTAGCAATTTATTATTCTATTCTGGATTTTCCATTGTTTGATACTTTCCATTTAAAGATGTCTGTTCTTAGGATGTTTCGGAAAGCAATGAAATGAACATGTTATTGATGGGAATGTTGTGTTCACCTGCAGAATTTTCTCCAAAAGCAACCAATATCTAGGAACTTTTATGCTGCTTTTGGGTCACTGGATACTGAGGATACTAGATTAGACGAGATAATTGCAAGATTATGGAGAAACATTACTTCATCTCGTATAAGTCTTTTGCATGTATTGGTATTACATGTAAACCATCAACTCTTGCAAAAAAAAAGACACAAGGTTTTAGAATATTTTAGGAGGGGAAAGAAATCGGTACCCTTGCAGGACAAATACATGTAAGACTTACTATGAATGTAATACAGATCCAAAAACAGTGCAAATCTAACAATGGGAAGTCCAGGACATAAATATGTCCACAATATGAATAAATCGGAATTTTACTCCCTCATGAATCATAACACCTATACTGATTTCTAGCACCTTACGCCTCATGGGAATTAGCAGTGTGTCTTTGAGAAATGATAATGCAACAGAAGCAAATCACTTCAATGTACAATATTGTTCTGCCCCAACTCCACTTTACTATTTTGGGATCTTTCGTGCTTCATGTAGTGACATGAACGGAGACTATTAAGACTGGTTTTTGTTCTCGCCAAGTCAGGTATATACCCGAGTTCCTTTAGGGCATCATGCCTCAAAGTTTTATTCACGTAATCTTTTATTGTGAAGTTCAAAGTAATTCTCATTGCCTGTAATCTTCAATAAACTAGAGTGCCCACTCTTACAAGTCAACAGACATCATTACTAATGATAAACTGCCTGGAAGATAGAAACAACACAGAACAAAAGGACACACACTCGAACAACAGCTGATCATAAGTGCCTGTTGTTTGCTAACAAGTGAAAGAGATTCCCCACAAAAGGCAGGAAGCAATTCGCAGAGATACTTTGTTATGGTTTCTATTTCTGACCTACCTTTTATTTAAAATAAATACCTGTATCTGAGCAATGTGAGGAATCTGCGCATGCAACTGGCTTGGTAATTGACCAGCCATCTGGGTACCCATTTGTGTCTGCATTTGGACTTGCATCTGAGCTTGCATCTGGCTCTGCAGTGGCCCAGGAGCCATTTGTACTCTCATCTGTCCTGAAAGCTGTTGTTGCTGAATCTGTGCAGTTAGTTGGGGCCCCATTTGGGCTCCCTGCATCTGCGCCTGCATCTGTCCAGCCATCTGCCCTATAGCACCAACCTTCAAAATGAAAAAAGAAAATCAATAAAGCATTGACAACCATCTAAAAGGAGATAACACCGACAACAATATACTTATTATAAGAGGCAGTCAAATGAAAATGAGACAGATGGAAAAAAAGTAAGTAAACAGTTTATTATTTTAACAGTAATTGCAATAACTGTTAGGGTATTTATCCCACTATGAGACCAGATGGTCAATGTCTTCATGAAAAAATGTCTGCAGACACCCAAGGAACCACAGTTTTACCCGAGTGAGCACTTCTTCATCTGAAGCAAATCAATGACCACAAATATCTTTCTTGAGGGCACCATAAATATGGAAATCACACAGGGAGAGATTGAGACTCTATGGAGCATGCATAAGGGCTTCCCAGAGAAACTTCTGTAGCGTAGTCGAAACAACCTTGGCTATATGCAGGCGAGCAAGGGTGTTTTGACTATGCTGCAGAAGTTTTTCTGCAAAGCCCTTAAAGATGTGTGTCCTCTAGCACATAAACTTCCACAAGTGGCTTGCAGGAGCTACTTCTGCAAGTTATTTGATGGGGAAACATTCCCAGTAAGTCAACTTCTGCAAGCTTCATCAGCTTGCAGAAGTACCTTCTGCAAGTTAGTGGAAACAGTTTCTTACATCTTGCTGCAACTACTCACCAAATTTGCCAGTTGCTGTAAGTTTTTCCCAAAGCTGTAAACGTTGTGTGCTTTCAATACTAGTACAAAAATGTCAGTGTTGGAAAGGAGAACAGCCTGAAGACAGATGGGCCAAAACAAATGGACCATGAGAATCCCTAACATTTAAAACTGACCACCACAGCTAAGGAAGTGAGAAAATCATTTACATATTATTTTGTTTCACCACAAGGAGAAGTATCAAGGCAGTACAGATGTCTTCAACTTTTTGTAGATTATTAATGTTAGCATGAACACAAATGCATTACATGTGTAACAAACGTAATAAATACTGGTACTGTTTGCAAAAATCGATCAGCAATCTAAAAATTGGCTTATGAAATTCCCTGAAAGTTTTTAATCTGAAGAAGAACCTCTGATTTTATTTCATTCAAATTTATTTATAACTGAAATGTGTACACTTCTTTATCCCTACAAACACTTTTTGTTTTCTTAGTTTTGTTTTTTGTAACAACTTTTCTTCATTAATAATAAGAACAACAATAATGCAACAATGGTGGCATCCATTTCTAACTACAACACTGTAAACTTCCACCAGCTCATCTCACGACTCAACTCTAGCAGAATGTATTTGCAATGTAATATCCCAGATAGTTTCTATATGCTGGGCACAGTTGCTTCGCATTGTAGACAAGCGATTTTGTAAACATCCCTAAGGCAATGCTTTCTCATAGCTCTATACACGGCGACTGTTTTCACCTGAAGTCATTTGTGCTTCATAGCTGAAATCAGCCAAAAGAATGCCAGGTGTCAGGCATTTTCTTAAGTTTACTCGACTGCAGGAGTGCCTTTGTCGTAAAGAATGAATGCATTAAAACTTCATGCATGATGCCTCATTTTTTCATGCAGCTCAGTGTTTAAGACATCATATCTCCTGATCTCTGTGTCATACAAAGATATAATTTTGTTGGTACATTCAGCACTATATGCTGATACTGCCTGCAAAAAGTGTTGCGAATAGAGTTAGTAGGACAGGAGTAATAAATTTAAAGACCATGCACAATGCAGAAGTTTTTCACACACCTCACTGTTTACGACTACGTATCTTTTTAACTGTGGTAGGCAGGTGGTTCTTACTCGAACAACAATTGTTCCTTGAGAGTTAGGAGTATGTGCACTAAGTCTGGTTGAAATCAGACCTGCGGTTTACGAGGAGATGCGGAAAACACACACACACACACACAAAATAAATATATAACAAATTCTTTGATCAATTTTATGCAAAATAATTGCCAATACTACCAAAGCACATGTAACGTATCTGTAGGCAATAACAGTCTCCATATCCGACATGGCTAACACTATACAGATACTTTTCAGCCAAGTTTACTGTTTAAAAAAAACTTTTTAAAAAAGTGGGGGAGGAGCGCAAATTTGACTAATCCAACAAGTGAAATTATAAAATTCCCTTTACTTCTTGAACACATCTTGTATCTTCAAATGAGCTACAGAGTGGTGGGGTGGCTTCTGTACCTCATAAAGAGCTGGTGGGTTCTGGATAATATGGCTGCTCAATGATTTCTGTCCACCACTGAACTGACTTGGGGGCAACAGCCCCTATGAACACATTGCTGCTCATGGCAAGTGATCTATGCTAAGAGAGGCAGCCCCATAACTGAGGCACACACAGTACGTAATTAACACAGTACATGTGAAACCACCTCAGATAGCATGCCCCACCTGGCTGCACTCAAATGCACTGACATTGTGTATCTTGCCCATTCCACACTAACAGCCAGTGCAAGGTCTACTGACATCCAGCTGCATGGCACATCTGACTGCTACTTTCACAGTAGCAACAAGAGTGTACTCTGCAATGTTGCAGCTATCCCTAATTCAATTACTCATTAGTGTCGTTCATCAGATGGGTTCATGGATGCAGCATTTAAGGGCTCAATCTTCACAAATATTTTTCAAATTTAGCTGGACTGTCCTCTGGAAGCAATACTTCAGCATAATTATTGCCATAATCAGTATATTCAAGTTCTGTGTGCAAATATTCAAATCAGAACTTAGTACTGGATGCTCGCTAGCTCACTGTCAAAATGTGCTACAATGAACTGTTAGTCAACTTCTTTACACATTTCCTGATGGAATATAATTTCTGAATAATAGAATGTACCACTAACAGTCAAACCAGCATGCCTCACACAAGCTAAACTGTAACAGTATATTCAAAAATTGCATTTAGCTGTAATTTATTTAGAGAACATGTGCCCTGGTTTAACATAACTTAGGAATAAAAAGAACAATACCTGCTGTAAGATGTAGCAAGTGACATAAGCACTACTTTATGTATTTTGAATCTCTGTATTGTGTTTAGCATGTGCAGAGATGTATCCAAAATACTTTCGTGGCTAGACAAATGAAGAATTAAATTATATGAACACGGTATTATAGTAGTTCTGCACAAAATACATGCAAACCAATAGTGGTTCCATGTTCTTGATTCTTATGTACATAGCAGTTACAAAGAGGAGTAAAACTCAAATTCAGTCAGAAAAAGAAATCTAGTACCACTTAATTACAGAAGCGTTCACAGTAAAATCTCTGAGACAGTTACCAATTAGCAGTAACAGGAAACTTTTGATATTTGAAACAGAAACAGTAAGTTGGTTGAAATCAAAAATAAATAGCCATGAAATATTAAACTCAATATGAGACATGCTGTAACAGAATGGACTGGACACCAATTATAGCAACGTACATATTCATTGCTATAAAATATGTTGTGATGTCTGAATGTGAGGTAACACGGGTGAAGTTAAGCACCAGAACAGCCAGCTGTTAATATCACACACCTTTGTAAGTTCTGAAGCAGTGGAATACTTTGGAGAGAATTTGAAAAATATTGTGCATACAATTCCTGACCAAGCCATGGCAATAGGGGGAGATTTCACTCACAAGGAGAGGTCCCCACACCCTGCAGCCGTTAACCGTGGTGGCCCCTCATTTGCAAGCAATTTTGGAGAGGGGGGGGGGGGGGGGAATTTTTACACAACAGTCAATAGCGTTAGTAATACAATGTATTTTAGATTACTTGTGTGGTGGAATGGGTAGGGTAAGGCCACCACATGCAAAAGATCGTAGGTTCAAATCCAATTAGGTGCTTTAAATTTTTTTCTTTTAAATCTTTATCAAAATGACTGATCATTATTTTTATTCAATTAATTGGTTTTAATGTAACATATTTCTTTTCCTTTATCACATTTTAATCATTGTATGATTTTTTCATTTGTTTTCATTTTTTCTTTAAATGATTCTTTTTCAACTTTGAACTTTAGTGGATGTGAATTTAGCTATTATTTATCTATTACAATATTTAAATATTATTAACTGATCTGTCAGTTAAAAAAAAACTTTGAAAATGCCGACTTACAGGTTAAAAAATGAAAGACGACATAACCTATTTATATTCCTGTGCATTGGAGCGAAAAATGTATTTTTTGTTATGTATTTTTTATGGTAATCATCACATAAACATTTAAAACATAGCCTAGATTCCTACTGCACAATGGGCACGGATGAAAATTTAAATGAAATTCAAGCAATCATGGACGAAAAAACTGAATGATAATTCGAAAGAAATTAAATCAAAATTAATAATCAAATTAATTAAAATCACATGAGCAAATATTTCAAACAGAAAAAGAATGATAAGAAAAACTGAGAGCAAATTAAGGTGATATGATGATTAAAATGTGACAAAGCAAGATAAATAGAAAATTACATTTAAACCAATTAATTGAATAAAAATATTGAGCAACCTAATTTTGATAAAAATTGAAATAAATAAATAAATAAATAAACAAAAATAAAGCACCTGACAAGATTCGAAGACAACAATCTACTGTACATGATCACCCTATCCTATTCAATTACACCAACCAACCATACAACAAATCTTTTTTAATGCTATTAAGCATCACGCAAAATTCCAAAATTTTTTCGTCAATTACTTGCAAACAATGGCCCACCAGGGTGAATGGGTGCAGGATGTGATATATGGAATCTTAAGCCACATCATCATATAGATGGTTTTAAAAAGTCAATACTACTGCTGGGGATCTCTCCTTGTCAGCCATCTACACGCTGACAAATAAACACATTTAAAACAACGAAGACAAATAACCTTACAAAGCTGTACTAAGACATATTTTCTGAAAATTATTTGGAGCTGTTAGTGAGCAAGCCCACCTTAAGGAAAACGCATTCATCCGCTGGCAAGAATTAGGCCAATACTTATCAATTCAGTAATTGTATAGCTAGAGATCAGTCACCAAAAGGCTATTTTAACATCATAGACCACCACTACCGAATAAAAAGTCAAGATAGTTTGAATGCAAAAATGATTGGGGTGCAGAGAGTGGAGGATCTCAGCATGAAATAGATAGTGAGTGATGGGAACGAACCACCAGAGTTCAATAATGATGTTACTACGAAAGTGGAGATATAATGAAAATGTTTGGTTTGTGAGGTGTTCAACTGCGTGGAAATAAGTGCCTGTACAAAGTCCCAATTTCTACACAGTCCAATCTAGCCACTTTGATGAATGATGATGACAACACAAACACCCAGTCCCCAGGCAGAGAAAATCTCCAACCCAGCCGGGAATCAAACCCGGGACACTGTGATACAAAGTGGAGAGAGCTCCATAGTAGATTCAAACAGAGCTGAACTCTTGCTAACAAGCAAAAGCTGGATATAGTCAAAACAAACATAAGTACAGTTATGTAAGAACTGTTCAGTTGATTCAGGTGCAAAATCTCACCTCTACACTGTCACAAAAAAAAGTGATGTTATAACACACAACCAGTTAATGGAAGAAAATCATGAAGAAGTGTAATTCATGCATGGAAGAGATAGCTTACAAGAGAAGGCGATCATTCCATCAGTTCTCAAGCACTGATTATCAGTTCAAGATCCTTTCGGAGTTGAGTTTATGGACAGAACAGAAAAGACTCAAAGAAGAATGGCACAATTTGTCATGGTTTGTTTAGGCAGTGTAACAGAATGATCTGAAACTCAACAAACTGCGGTGGAGGATGTTACAAGAGAGATGATATGTCATTGCGGAAAGCCATACTCACAGAGTTCTGTGATGCCACATACCAAAATTAGTGAGAAACATACTACATTCTCTAATATTTATCTCATGTTACGAACACAATGCTTAAATTAGAGAACACTGGGCCCACTAGGATACAGACAGTCTTAATACAAGATTGGAACTGCTGCAAACTGTGCGATGGCTTATAGAGTACAGACCAAGTGTAGACATAATACGAGATTAGGATAAGTCAGTTGGAAAAACCATCTTGGTAGAATAGTATTCAAGCAACAAGTACTGCATAAAATCCTATGAAAAGTCATTGACAGATTGGAGGAAGGTCAAACTCAGAGGTGGCAAGAAAGGAACAACAATTTTTAACTGCAGATACAGAATCCAGAAGGCTCAGCCATCAAGGCCTAGGAGCTATGACAATCACTGATAACTGAGTTCTTGTAAAAAAACTCTAATGAATGGAACCACAACCACATCCAAAACAACTGCCTTTGGTCCAGCCACCAGAAGAGTGAAACCATTCAGAAAGTATTATGCACAGAAGGCTTCATAAGAGTATGTATGGAATAAGTAATGGGTCACATATCTACCATTCCTCACAGAGGCATAGTCTGCTATAAGATCATCACATGTATACTAAATTACAAACTGATGGATGACTGCCCTCATCACATTTTGGAATTTATTTCGCAAAGTGCCATGAGAAACGTTTTAATTTGGAAAGAAAATGAAATTCTTGATCATGCATCAAACAGAGACAACACTAAATGTCTTTGGATGAGGTGATGTCATTTATATGGTGACACATCCTAAGATAGATGCAGAATCTTCCATTACGGCTAACATGGGCATATGACTCAATCTAGAGGGATGATATCCATGAAGCATTTTACATCACCTTCACTTGTGGTGGTTGCAAAATGCAAGATGACAGCCATTCAGGACTGTGTCACGGACAGATACCTTCAACAGTGAGCTATTTGGTGTATGGAGTGGATCACTATCTTCCAAACTTAAAACGACTCTCGAGAGGCATATCTACCCATTGTCCTCTTCTGCCAGCCTCAAGCAAAGAAAAGGAAGAAAGACTGTCCAAGAAGAGAGACATTAAAACTTCTAATGGAATAACATACATCACTAGATGTGTTACTTTTGTACGATTGCTATGCAGTATCATCATAATCTGTATTTTAGAGATGATTTCATGATGTATTTATGCGGTGTCACATATTCTGCATTTTCAGTACAACAAATACAAAATTTTTTGATTTATTGTTATCTTCTTCACTTGAGTTACGGAAATCTGGGCTTTCAGCAGCCCATTTCACACATATGTCACTAGCTCTCTTCTACAATATTACAACTGTGGGTTCTAGGCTTTTTCTTAATAAAAACTGATCTGATTACATTTTAATTGAGACACAACAAACTTTGTTTCTGCTGTAATGGATAATAGGGTAAGGAAAGGAAACTCAAAACCACATTTCCTTTCCCTCACTTTTAACAAGTTAAGGCCGATCCACAAGCAATGATCTGTCTGTGCAGGTACCTGCACAAATATCTGTGCTTACAACACATTGCCACAAATCTGCAATTCTGAAACAAGCACTGAATGAATCTTATCCTGAAGAAGGATTTCATGAAGGCAAGTAAAGTACCTCTATCTGTTACATATCACTTGTACAATTTACAGATAATAATATTTACATTTCTACATGTGTCTGAAATCCAGTATATTCAAATAAATTACAGATGTGGCCAATGAGCAGCAGCTTACTTTGTTTCTGAGTAGAGATTTTTCTTGCAACTGCACAAGTTTTCCAGTAACACAACTCATCACAACTTTTGATAAGAGCACATTGTGATGTATTCTATCCAAAAGCTTTTGAGAGGTCCAGATACTCCTGATGCTTGTAACTTTCCATTTATTTGTTTAAGTACATAATGAACAAATTATACTGCTGCTAATGTGGTACATCCAACTTCTTCCAACACAATGCTGGAAATCAGCTGACATGCTGGCATTGCCGTAATGTTCCAAGTTGCCTTTTAACATTATTTTCTCAATCAGTTTGCTGATTGTTGAGATTCGAGCAATAAGCCTGTAGTCCTGAACAAGCGTTATTTACTTTTCGTGCAAGGGCTTGATTACAGCTAGTGTCAATTGTCAGGGGAATACACAATCTTCAAGAAAACAGTTTATCAGATGAACTAATGGTTTCAATAGCTCATGTTAGCATTTCTTCATCCAATCCAACTGATTTTTAAACACTGGAAAATCCAGGAAGGAATAATGACAATATTATGTAAAGGATAGACTGCTACCGAACACATAGCGAAGATATTGAGTCGCAGACAGACAAAACAGAAAGCCTACTTCTGAAATAGACAAAATACACTGCTGCGGTCAGACTGCAGGGCGGGGAATGGGAGGGAGAGCAGGCTACAGGTGGGCAACAGTAAAGTGCTGTTTGTGGGAGCAAACAGGGACGAGGCGGCGAGGGAGTAGAGCAGCTAGGTGCTGTTAGGAGATTAGATGGAGGGTGGGGTGGAGGAGGAAAATGGAAAAAGTGAAACAGCTGTGAGTGCACTAGTGGAATAGAAAGCCACTGAATGGTAACAGGGAAGGACTAGGTGAGTGAAGGATAATGACTAACGAAGAATGAGATCAATAAGGTTATGGGAACGTAGGATAAATTGCAGGGAGGTTTCCCATCTGCGCAGTTCGGAAAAGCTGGTGTTGGTAGGAAGTATCCAGATGGCACAGGCTGTGAAGCAGTCATTAAAATAAAGAATGTTGTGATGGACAACCCGCTCAGCGACTGGATGGTCCAGCTGTTTCTTCCCCACAGTTTGTTGAAGGCCATTCATGTGGACAGACAGCTTGTTGGTTGTCATGCCCATGTGTAAACCACATGACTGGTTTCACAGGTAGCCCTGCCTTTGATTGGATAGGTGATGCTTGTGACCAGACTGGAGCAGGTCGTGGTGGTGGTGGTGGTGGTGGTGGTGGTGGTGGTGGGAGGAGGATGTCTAGGTCTATTACAAGGGTAGAATTGTTATTATTCCAACCGATTTCTTGTTTCTGAAACTATCAATAAGCTATGCTAAGGGATGTTATCCGTGCACATTGCAGGTAATCTACCACAGTTTTGTTTGTTAGTGACTCAAATGTATGCTCTCGATCCACTTTCATAGCAACATAATCTTCGACAGTATCTATGCAGTAATTATCAAAAATATTTCTAACTAGAAGCAGATCAGAAATGACATTATTCACAATTACACAATAGAAAATCCGGGATGGAATGTAACAATATTAGAGAAGGAAAGTTGCTACTCACCATATAGCGGAGATGCTGAGTCGCGATAGGCACAACAAAAAGATTCCCACAATTATAGCTTTCGGCCATTAAGGCCTTTGTCAGCAATATACACAACCAACTGTGGCTTCAGTCATCCGAGGCTGCAGACGTGTGTGCAAGTTGCGTTTGAGCGGATGTGTATGTGTGTGTTGCTGACAAAGGCCTTAATGGCCGAAAGCTATAATTGTGTAAATCTTTTTGTTGTGCCTATCGCAACTCAGCATCTCTGCTATATGGTGAGTAGCAACTTTCCTTCTCTAATATTATTCACAATTAATTCTACATTATTAATTTTAGTTCCTCGTCCACTGTTTATGACTTTATTTACAACTGACTAGCATGTCTTGTAAACATTGTCGAAGTTTCATATATGTTGGCTATCTCTTTCTGCTTTTAATATCCTGACTGCTCTGTCGAACTGATATTTGTACTAACTTGTAGAGACTTTTAAGAACATGTTCCATTTATTGTAGACCCCTGGTACTAATTACTGATTCCCAATCATCCTTCTCAGCATAGCAATGTTGTCTGCAAATAGTATTCTCTTGTACCAGTACAGTTTTCTCGATTTGAATTTGGTATTACATTTTACCGCTAGTGTATTACCGAAATCATCTGAGAGGTGACCATTTACGATGCCTGCTGAGATGACAGTCATAATTTGTTGCAACATGATCTACTTATATATTATGCATGTTAATTATACTATTGAGTACCAGACCATTTTGATCTTCAGCCTTGTAAGAAGGGATACAATCTGTAAAATATCTGTTTTCCTGGCAGTTACGTAAAGTGCTGCTGTTTACATCGCCAAGTATGATAAAATTTACATTTCTATGACCTGACAATTTACTCAAAACTCCATCTAATGAGTTCAGGAAAGTACCAAAATTTCTAGAAGGGGATCTACATTCACTTATAATAAAGAAGGAAACAGTGTGAGCACGAGTTTGAGAACTGCAATTTCAAAACCTCTGTCAGTGCAAAACTTGTTCACTCCTGCACTTTTTCTGTGGTGGTTGTAAACTTGCATATTCTCAAGTAAATGGCAACACCACCCCTTAATTATTGTTTTACAGAAAAATGTTGCTACGTTACAGGCTTCAACATAGTCAGAGACAGTACTGTGATCATCACTCGACGTCAACACGCAGTAACCATTAGCAAACTGCAGGTGGCAGTACTAGCAGAGGAGGGCACATAAAACAAGTCGGGTCGGATGTGGAAAATACCGCAGTCATTGTTGTAATGTGGAAACTGGGTGATTTATCAGACATCCAAAAGGGTATAATCATTGGTTTTTGAACCAAGGGTGTATTTCCAAAAGTGCTAAGTTTGTAAACTGTTCATGTACCACCGTGGTTTAAGTATACAATGCACGACAAAATGGCGCTATCTAAAACAGGCCTACAGTCAACTGTGGCGCACAATGGACCATGGATGACAGGGGTAAATGACGGCTGCAGAGATGTCTGCTGGCAAATAGACGTACAAATACTGAGCAACTGACCACCCAGATAAATTAAAGATTGTTCAGGGAAAGTTGCTGCATCTTTTCCTCCGCATCAGGCACCTGGTTCTTGCACAAATGTCGACTGCTGTTCTTCAGTGATGAAGACTGGAATTTGCACACCAATATCGCGACTGGGTATCCAGTGAGTGGTGACAAGTGGCCTTTTCGGATGAAACATTTTTGGTGTGACATCACATGAGCTGGACTGCTGTTCAAATCACTTGCCAATATTTTAGAAAGTTTTAGACTTCAGATACTTATTTTAAAGATTATTGGTATTAATATTTCCTGTAACAGGAAGTTATCAGTGGATTTTCATTCATCTCAATCTTTATTTGCCTGTTATTGATTCAAGTTGTCTTTATCGAAGTGTTGGCATTGTGCTTACATTTCGCAGCATGCAGTTGCAACTGTAGCGACTCTAAAGCTAAATGCTGATGAATTTATTTGTGCACTGTATTCAAATATTAAATTTAGCAGTTTTCAATCATTCATCCACATATCAGCAGTGTGTTTGCATTTCAAGGTGTGCAGTTGCAGCTGTAGCTGTAGCTGTAGCTGTTCTCAAGATAAGTACTGACAAAGTTGTTTCTTCACTGTTATTCTGTTATTAAATTTAGTGGTTTTCAATGGTGTCTCATGCTGTTTCTGGCGAAGTAACAGTTTAATAAACTTTCATCCACTGTGTTTTAGAGAGTTGTTTGTGCATGGTAGCCATTTATTAAATTTAGTATGGTTGTTTTCAGCTGATGTTTCTTATATTTTTGCAGTGAAAAATTTCAGTAAAACATTTGTTCACTATGTTTAATTTCCTGAGTGTTCCAATGGTCACTTAAATTTTTGGTTTTAGATAATAAATTGTATGAAGTTTTTGTGGTATTGGTATTAGTTGTGGTTTAGTAGTATTAATAAAAGTAGTTGCTTTCTTAGTAGAGAGTGAAATTCAAGATCACTATTGTTATAGTGTGTACACGCGGACAAGGAAAAAAATTCCCGGATTTCCCGGTTAACAACACACTTTCTCCCACGTGAAAACATACTTTTTTCCCTGTTAATTGACAGTACATTTTCTCTCGGAACTGTGTAACTTCTCAATCCTTTGAATGGTTATGGTTTTATACATGGGCATAGAGTTTCCCGGTTGCTTAGAAAACTAAACTCGGGGGAAAAAACACATTTTGGAAAGATGTTTGATGTGCAGCAACACGTATGCTGCGTATTTTCATATTACGAAAGTATAAATTCGAATTCCACCAAACACTGCATGTTACCTTCTGAAGCATTGAAATCAAGATTGTGATGCGCTTTTGTAAGCCAGTCATAGCACATGATATAAATGTCTGATCTTCTGTGCTCAAAATTCTTCTAAATGGCTCGTCACCAAAGAGCTGATATTTAAATGAGAGTCCCAGATTCCCAGTGAAGTAGACCTCAACCTGATATTAAGCTTTTCAATGTGGTTTTTGGGATGTAAATTTTCTTGGAGTATCAGTACTTTGTTATCTCATGTTTGGTTCTTTATTATGGCATAATGTCATATGTGCTAGAAGATGAAAACATACACTTGAAATGCACCGATCAGTTGAAACTAGCCAATAGTGTGGAATTAAACACTTCGTTTCAAATATATTGACTGCCTGCCTCAGCAGAAAAGATCAATAAAAGAAAATTTCTTTAGGAAACCGACAAAAATAACTTCACTGTTCTGCTTTACTGTCAGAAAGGGAGAAATAAAATAAAATCTGAAACTAGTGATTTATTTTAGCCTTCCACAATTACATGAATGTATTTTAATTCACATGATAGCTCCCAGCCATAGAAATCCGTTGTGTTTTCATTTGACGCGAGAGCAGTAAACGAAGAGGAAACAGTAAAATCACTAAATGTAAACACGGGTCATGTGGAGACAACCCACTTCCGCATTATAACTCAGACTGCTCTGCACGTCAGTCCTGTCCCTCCCTCAAGCGTTTGGGATAGGATGTAAAACTTTTTAAAAAAACTGAATTTTCAAAAATATGTCCATTTTGCAGCACACATCTTTCTGAAGAGTGTGATGCATAAAACATACGTGTTTGAGGACATTTAAGACAAATTATTTGGTCTTAAGTGTGCCAAAGTGTAGTGCCACGCCTCATCACACGGCATTCTTCTATCGCAAATTACTGTATTTAGCTCTGTGGAATTGAAATGCGTAAATTTTGTAATGGATGCCATCAAACTATATTCAGGATAGTGGAAATTAAAATGTCCTGTGGTGCTTCTCCTGCTTCCAGTCGGCTGGTTTTTAAAACTCTTCAGAAAATTTGCACTCTTTATTCCCTATTAGCTAACAACTTGCTGCTTTGTGTGACATAAAATTAAGTATAGGATACATAAAACCAGTAAAGACAAGAGACAAGAAGCAAGACAGCACACATTTCTTCAATCCTTAGCTCCCAGAATTTTTCTCTCTCTAATCTTTCTACAACTGTACATGGCGTGTTTTCCTTTCTGTGAAAGAATCTATTGCCTCATCAAAGTTCGTCAAATGTTTTGCTATATGATAAAGTGGAATGTCGTTGTCTAATACTGAAAAAGCTGTTAATGCAAATAGGACCCAAGACTGGTGTGGTTTCTCGACCTGATTACGTCTATTTTGTGACTGTCTCCTAGATAAAACAAAATAGGCCTTTCTAATATTGCAGCAATTATACCACACACCAAATAAATGACACTGTTTTGGCACAAATGGTCATTTTTATAACGTGACAGTAGGAGGATACAGTAATATCCTTTGTTAGATTAGCAGTTCTTACCAGACAAAATTACAAAAATTTAACTGAAAACAAAAACAACGCAAAATTCCAGGAATTCAAAAAAATTCCTGAGTTTTTCCCAGTTTTCTCCAGGATGAAAAAATTCCCACGTTTTTCCCAGATCTCCCAGTTGTCCCGGGTCGTATAAACCCAGTGTTAGTTCTTTAAATAGCTCTTCTGTAGGCAATGTAGATATTTAGTTTTTACAGTAACTGTTAACGTTTTCCATGAGTGAGAAGTGTGGGTTTTGTTGTAGCTTTGTGAGTAGTGGGTTACGGTGTGAGATTTGTTCAAAGTATTTTCATTGGGGGAATGCAGTGGGAAAGCCAGTGGGCATTCTAGCACGAAATGCAGAATTTGTAGCAGAAATAAGGTGACAGAGGAGGACCAACTGTGAGAGTTTAGTGGAAAGGAGCCACGTGTAGGTGTAGGAAACATGCAGAAGTCCTCAGCATTATGGATCCTAAGTCAGTTGCAAATTCTAAAACTAAGAAGAAGATTCTGCTGCAAGGTAGTTTCCATGGGAGAGGTGTGGGCCAGCAGTTGCAGCAAGTTTTGGTGAGTGAATACCATGTCACTAGCGATGTAAAACCTGGTGCAGGGTTGGCTTAGGTGACTTAACACAGCGGAGTTATGTTGGAATTTTACAAAAGAGGATCAGGCAGTGATTGAGGGTGGAGTTGGTCTTGATAGGGATGGCGAGTATGACATAGGCAGTGACTTTGTAAAGGTAGCTATTCAAACTGGTGGCACAAAAATGTGCACTTTGTGCAACTGTTTCAGCATCATGATCAGCCTCATCTTAATGCTGCTGTTAGGCATATTAACATGGTGCCGGAAGGCATGGCTCACATTGCATTGCTGCTAGCTGAGTCTATCAATAGATCAGGTTTCACTAGGCTTGGCCTGCATTTCAATAGGTATGGAAAGGGGAGGCTGGCAAAAATTACAGGTAACAGTGTAGTGGGCAGTGGTGTGATCAATTGTGGGAAAATTCCTGTAGTAGTTGGTGTTAAGAGTTGCAGCTTTTTTAGATGGAAGTCAGCTGATAGGTATCCCCTGCTTAAAGGAAGTATCTCTAATGAAGGAATCATTTTCAAAGGAGGTTAGGTATCCTCCAAGCAGTGAAGGAATTAGCATATTTCATTAAAATATAAGAGGTATTAGAGATAAAGTTAGCAAACTGCTTATAGATGTTGACTGACATTATAGGTATATCAGAGACCAATTAAATAATCTGACAATTCAGAGGCTTCCTTTACCAGGATACTGATTAGCTGGTTGTTTTTCAAGTAGTTCTTTGCACAGTAGGGGTGTGGCCATGTATGTGAAAAACAGTATTCCATTTGAGTCTGTAAACGTATCATGGCACTGCACTGAACAGATATTTGAATTTGCACTCAGGCAGTTGAATTTAGTGAAATTAAACTTATAATTGTCATTATTTATAAGGTCTCCTAATTCTGACTTCAGAGCATTTCTGCTCACACTAGAGAGGGTTCTTGGTTCTCATTATAAGAAGTACCACAAATTAGTTGTATGTGGTGACTTCAATATTAATTCTGTGTATGACTGTACAAGAAAAAGAATGTTGGAACATCTCCTGAAGTCATATGATGTTATGCACACACTGTTTTTACCAACCAGTGTGCGGGAAAGCAGTAGCACAGCCATGGACAATATTTTGATTCATTCTTTATTAGCAGATGGCCATTCTGTTAGTGAAAGGGTGAACAGCCTTCGTGATGCACAAATTTTAACACTACAAGGTTTTTGTACTTAAATTTTATATATAATTACAAACTATGTATGGCAATAGAGTGTTTCTTAAATCTCGTTAAGGAACAAGAGGGACAGGATGTTTATAGTGCCGATAAAAAAGATGACAAACATGAAGCTTTCCTTAACACATTTCTGATGCTCTCTGAAAGTTGATTTCCATTAGAATTTTCTAAACAGGGTACTTACTAGTAGTAAAAGGCAGAAATTGGGGATTACATCAAAATGTAAAATTTTAGAAGTAGTCACAATCAAGCTACAGTGGCCCATTACAAACAGTATTTTAATGGGTTAAAAAGTGTTATTAGGAAGGCAAAGAGTATGCGGTATGCAAACAGAATAGCTAATTCACAGTATAAAATTAAAACCATGTGGTCAATCGTGAAGGAAGTGTCTGGTCAGCAGCACAAGTTCAATGATGTAAAGTCAGTTCATTGTAAAAATGTTTCTGCTATTGATGAGTCATATATATGTACAATATTTAATGATCACTTTATGAGCATTGCTGGTGAATTAAATAAAAACTTAGTTTCCACAGGGAATCATGTAACACTCTAGGAAAAGGTCATTCAGAGACTGGTGTATGAAATACTCCTCTGTGATACTGACTGACAAGGGTGAGGTTGAGTCAATACTTGAATTACTGAAGACTAAGGACTCTCATGGACACGATGGAGTACCTAGCAGAATATTAAAGTACTGTGCTGCACATATTACCCCTACCCCCTGCACTCAGCCATATTTGTAATTTTTTCTTTAAGAATGGTAAGTTTCCTGAACGATAAAAGTACTCAGTAGTAAAGCGCTTTGTAAAATGGGAGAAAGGGATAATGTAGACAATTTTAGATCTGTTTCTAAGCCATCAGTGTTTGCTAAATTTACTGAAAAGGCTGTGCATGTAAGGATAATTGATCACTTTATTTAACATAATTTGCTAACCAAATGTATAGTTTACTTTTAGAAGTGGTTTAACAACCGAAAATCCTCTTTTCTCTGTGAGGTACTGGATAGATTAAACACGAGATTTTGAACAGTAGACATCTTTTTTGATTTAACTAAGGCACCTGATTGTATTGATCACAAAATATTGCTTCAGAAATGGGACCATTATGTTTTACGGGGAGTAGCTCACAATAGGTTCACCTCTTACTTTGATAGCAGACAGCAAAAGGCCATTCTCCACAGTGTTGAGAATGGCTATGATGTGGGGTCTGAATGGGGCATGGTTGAATGAGGGTATCCCAGGGATCAGTGTTGGGGCATCTCCTGTTCTTTATTTATATAAATGACATGCCCTCTAAAATATTTCTGTTTACTAAAAGATGTTGTGTGCAATGTTGGCACTGTTTCAAATAGTGCATGTCAGGACATAAGTTCATGGCTTGTAGAAACTTAGCTAACACTAAATAACAGTAAGACTCAGTTTTTACAGTTTATGACACACAATTCAACAAAACCCAAAGTTTCAATTTCAAAGAATGGGCATGTGATTAGTGAAACTGAACAGTTCAACTTTCTAGGTGTTCAGACAGATAGTAAACTGTCTTGCAAAGCCCACATCCAGGATCTTTTACGAAGGCTTAATGCTGTCACTTTTATTCACTATTCAAAAGATATCTGAAGTAAGTGATAGTTGGACATGAAAAGTAGTCTACTTTGCTTATTTTCATTCACTCATATTATATGGTATTATATTTTGGGATAACTCTTCCCATTGTCAAAGGGTATTTTTTGGCTCAGAAACGGGCGGTTCGGGCAGTAGGTGGTGTATGTTCATGAATCTCTTGTTGATCCCTCTTCATTAGTCTGAGTATTCTGACATTGGCCTCTCAATTTTTCCTGATAATAGTATCAGCTTATTCCCAAGAATTAGCAGCTTTCACTCAGCTAGTACTAGGCAAAAATCCAATCTGCATTTGCATTGTACTTCCTTGACTCTTGTGCAGAAAGACCTGCAGTGTACTGCTGCATCCATTTTCAATACGCTACCACAAGAATTCAAAAATCTTAGCAGTAATCCACACACTCTCAAATCGAAACAGAAGCGTTTCCTCATGGGTCATTCCTTCTATTCTGTCAAGGAGTTCCTTGAAAAATTAGGCTGATTTCTGTGTTATATTGTTAATTTCATTTACGTGAACTATTGGCTCATCTTTTTTGGGTTTATAAACATTTTATTTTATCTATTATTACTTTTATGTTGCAATTTCATCTACTGACACGTTCCATGACCTAGGTGATTTGCTACTACGGAAATAGATGAGTAAAACAAAATAAAAAAATAATCACATTTGATGCACCATCATACAGTTGGCCACTGATGTATACAGTATGAAACATCTGAAAGCAACCGCCCCACAATTGTCAGAAGAGTCCGGTCCTGGCCGGAGGAGGAAGCTTCATGGTCTGGAGAAAGTTTTCATGGCATTCCCTAGATGATCTCATCATTCAAGAAGCCACAATGGATGACCCAAAGGATACATCTATCCTTGGGGACCATGTCCACCACCACATGCAGTTTGTTTATCCTAAACATGATGGCATCTACCAGCAGGACAAAGCCACAGGTCAGACAGTTCAAGTGTATGTGCATGGTTTTAAGAGCACTTGGATGGTGGATTTAAACCCAATAGAGGATCTATGAGATCACCTTGATTGGGCTGTACACACTACGGATCCTCAGTCATTAAACCTAGTGTGCCACAGAACTGGAGTCGGCATGGCCCCACATCCCTGTCAGTACTTTCCAGAACCTCAATGACTGTCTTCCTGTGTGTCTCACAGTGGTCTGCACTGTAAATGGTGGTTATTCAGACCTCTGACAGGCGGTTACATTAAAGTGACTGGATAGTGTAATTTGAAATAATAAATGCAATCTACTGATATCTGGTGTTCTCTAATAACTACAGCTTATTGTGTCAATTCTGTCACAAACAATTCAAAAATTCATTTTGGTTCCTTGGCCCTGTACTCTATACGGGGAGTGTTCACAAAATTTTGGAACATTCGTAATTTCAAGCCAATAGTGTGTTGGAACGAAATGCAGTTGGCATCCCTGTGCACGTTTGTGTTTAATGTACTGTGTAACTGCTGGAAGTTTCATTGTTGTATATCTGTTAGCTGTGGTTCAGTGCTGTCTTGAGAACATTGTGTCACAAAGTTTGTGAATTTCGAGATGGCAGAGTCAGAGGAGCAATGCATCTGCATTAAATCTTGCATGAAACTCAAAAAACCTTAACAGAAACTCAACAAATGATGCTGGAAGCCTATGGTGATGAGTGCTTAACCCGTACTCAGTCTTACAAATAGTTCACATAGTTTAAAAATTATCAGATGGCAGTTAAAGATGACTTTCATTCAGGACACCTTTCGATGTCTACTGACAATACTCCTGTCAAGAATGTCAACAAAACTGTGCATGACAATCAAAGACTTACTGTCAATGAGATTGGAGAAGAATGTAACATTTCAGCTGGATCATGTCATGAAATCCTGACACAGCACCTTGGAATACATCGTGTTGCTGCCAAGTTCATACCACAGCTCATGAGTCAAGACTATAAAGACCTTTGCCTCACAATCTGTAAAGACCTTTCAGATCATGCAAATAAGAATGAGATGTTCATTAACAGAATCATAACTGATTAGACGTGGGTCTATGGTTATGATTTTGGGACCAAGGTTCAACCTTCACAACAGGTTGGGAAAGGTTCTTCAACACCAAAAACTAAATCACTGTGTTGCCTCATCCTACGTACTCTCCAGACCTGTCCCATTCCAAAGTTGAAAACCCCGTTGAAAGGACGAAGATTTGCAACTATAAATCAGATAAAAGAAAATTTGCAGATGGTGCTTAACATGATACAGCAAGAGACATATCGAGACTGCTTCCAGAAGTGGAAATGGCATTAGCAGCAATGTGTCAATCGTGGAGGAAATTATTTTGAAGCAGACCACGTACAATAAGTAAAAGATAACCATAGAAAAATTTTGTGGCCAAAGTTCTGGAATTTTTTTAGCATATCTCTTAATGCAGAAATGACATTACTCTTGTACTAATTTAAGTCTGTGTGGAGCATATATGAAACAATGGAAAGTCCAGGTTGGAATCTACAATATTATGAAAATGACAGATTGCTACTCGCCATAAAGATGACATGATGAGTTGCATACACAATGGAAAGACTGTTACACATTGAGCTTTTGGCAAAAGCCTTCTTCAGAATAAAAGGAGGTTTTGGCTGAAAGTTCAATGTGTAACACACTTTTCATTGTCCCTGTGTGCAACTCAACATGTCATCTATATAGTGAGTAGCAATCTCTCCTTTTCGTAATATTGTTGAGGAATAATAATCACATTCCCAGTACTGCCAAGGATTTTCACTTGATCGGAGGACTGGTATGGGATGCTCTCAGCCTTGTGATGTGAAATGAGGAGCTAGTGGCTCCACAGTCTGTAAAGTCTGCAAAACGGCCAGGAGTGCCGTGTGCTGACCACATGCTCTTCCGTGCCGCACCCACATGATGCCACAATGCAGAGGGAGAGACAGCAGCCGGTAGATATCCCTTGGGCCTTCATGGCCTACCTGCAAGGAGGTAGTATATATGAATATTATACTTTGGCATTACCTAGTGTAGCACTGGTGGAAAGTTTCACTGCCTTAAAAAGCATCACTCTTGTCCTCCAGAACCATTGGTGCACTGACCTGGCATTCTGTGAGTGATTTTCACAGAAATTTATGATTTCTGTCCTTGAGAAGGTTGACATCTGTAGCATAACACTATACATTCAATTAACTGTTTACTAATTCTAGAACCCATGTTATTACTAAGTCCTTCCCTCATCTGTTGAGCTGTAGACCAGAGGTATGGGGAATCTTCTTTCTATGCACCTTATGTCAACAGATATTACATTTTACAATCCCTTGCATACATTTTGGATATCTTTATTTGCACTTTACATCTCTTCCTTTACAAATGACCGATTCGGTAAGCTATGGCAACATGAGACAGAGAAGACAACTACCTTTAAGTTTATCAGCTCATGAAGTCATCTTATGAGAGAGATCCCTAGGTCTTTTGTTTCTTTTCTTGCTACATCATTTGTTCCCAAAACATCATAATTCACAGAAGTCGCTGCCTGAAATTTTGCATCTGCTTTTATTATGCTAGTTATATTTTGACTGCATCTACACTTGTTTTACCTGTTCTTAATGGTTGGTAGTTATTGTTTTTAGGCCTACCAGGACTTCTGTGTTCTGTTATGACACTGTCTTTTCTTTTTTGTTCATAGTAGCCAATAATGCATCATGATAAAATTCTTAATTTGGTTCACTGTCAGTGAACACACACACACACACACACACACACACACACACACACACAGTCTAGCTCCCCCTCCCCCCGAGGCTGAAAGTAAAGAAAAGATTTGAGACCCTGTTCAAATTGTTTCTTGAACAGCCAATAATCATTTGGCCTTCTGTATGTCATGACCTCCCATATTTCCCAACTCAATACTTAGCCTGATTAACAATGCTTGAAAAACTATAAAAATTTATGACAATATAAATGATGTGCTTTTCAATGAAAGTAAAATTATAATAAAAGAAATTACATCAGTCTTTTCCATGTGGTTTCCATATATCAAGCAACAACTATACACCTATAATAGAAGGGAAAAAAAACAAAAAACAAAGTGTGTGCCACAATAAGTACAGACATGGCACCAAATATTTGTGAGCCAATAAGACATATTTGGAAATAAAACTTTATTGGCCACATTGGCCGTTCACAGTATGCACCATTTGTACTTACAATACGACATAAAAAAGAACAGGTGGAACACATTTTACCTAAATCAAATTAATTTAAAAGCAACAATTTCAAATCCACCACTATGATGTAACTTTTGCCTTAATAAAAAGAGTACCCAGAGATGCAAGATTCATTGCTGAACTTATTTCACTATGTCGGAACTACATCCATTTGTTGAAACTAACAACCAGGAAGTAAATAGGATGCACATTTTGCATTATTGGGAACTTTTAAGAAACTGCATCATGTTTTAGCCCTCTATATTTGAGGTAGCCTCAATCTCAACAACCTTGAAGTTTTCATTTAAAGATTCCTTATTTCCTTCCAACAGTACATCATTGATTAATTTTTGCGCAAGAAGATTTTGTTGGGGGGTGAATGCACGTAACTTGTTTGCCACATGCTGCCCAAATGAGTCAAATGTATCTGGTGCCTGTATTGAATTGAGTTTGTTTCCTGCCGTGGACAATATTTCACTTGTTCTGTCCTCCATTGGACGTTTCCGCTTCCCACAAGGTACTTCAGTGACACTTTTATTTGAGTTGGAGGATCTCAGAGTAGTCGGTGTTACTGGTGTTGATGATGATGATGGAGTAGTTGGTGTATGTGGGTTCAAGTTGGTGTCTTCAATGGCCTCATTTTCCATATTACTGCCCTCCTCAAGCTGGAGAAAAAACAGTGCCTGTTACTGATTTGTGCTGTAATCATTATTATTATTATTATTATTATTATTATTATTATTTATAGGGCCTGTGAATAATTTTGTAATGGATATGCATACTGTAAGATTGTAAGATACAGAATTGGTGCAGTATGCTATGAGACAAGACACCGTACTGTGAAGGTAGATGACTTTATATGATCTAACTGAAACTTACACAGATAAATTGAAATTGTTAACACAGCATGCAGCAACATAATTTCCAGATCCCAAAATGCAATAAAACCCATTTTGTGATCACAATTTTTTATTTTTTTAATACAGTAGGTACATATCTAAAGTTTTGTTTTACGCAGTTTTGAAAATCATATCAGGTAGGTGACACCCCCATTTCCCATAGACCAAATAACTATTTCTGACATTTCCCATGACCCTTACCAGCATAGCAGCAGATATGTTGGCAATTTCTGCCTGGATATTGGCCTTCAGTTCTTGCAGGGTCATCGGACAATTGACGTAAACATGGGATTGTGGGGTGGGGTGGAGTGGGGTGGGGTTGGGGTGGGAAAACACACACACACACACACACACACACACACACACACACACACACACACACACAGATACACAAAATTGCAAAGGATCAAATCGGGCAGGCGGGCTGGCCACTTCAAATGTGACTTCAATTCTCGGAGAAACCCATGTGAAGCACTTCTCAAAAACATTCCTGGGATACAACTGTTATTTTCAATGCTGAAGCCCATTATCACTTGACCGGATGTGTCGGCAAACAGTCATGCACTACTGGGCCAACACCAATCCCCAAAAACTGCACTAAAGGCCTCTGTAGTCATCTAAAGTCACAGTGTGGTGTGCTGTTTCCTCAGCTGAGATTGTTGCATCGCGGGTTTTTGAAGATAACAGGATCACAGTGACTAAATCCCCCAAACAACTCTATGAACTGGACTTGGTGAACATTTAAAGTGCAGATTTTGTTTCAAAAGGACGGAGCAATGGTTCACACTTCAAGGGTGTCAATTGTTTTGAGTGGCCAGCCCACCCTCCCAACTTGGTGCCTTACGATTTTTTTGTTCTGGGGTTTTTTGAAATCGCACATTTCTGTTAATGAACTGAAACATTTTAAACACGATATCTAGAGCAACTGGCAATTTTGTCATTGTTTAGGAGCTACACATGGAATACGAGTCAGAACTGTCTCATCTAAAGGAAGTGGATCACTTTTCTTAAACTAACAGTGTTGTGTTAGTGGCTGCAGCAGATGTGAGCTGTGAAACTATGCCCTGAGATGTAGAAACAAATTAAAGAGTCTCTACTGGAAGTATTCTACAGAAGACAAACACACAAATTTTCCTGAACTAGTTGTCAATAATAAATTGAAAATTCCACACCCTCAATTAATTCTAAATTCCACAGAAATTGAGGAATATGTTCTTGTTGATGATAATGATTTTGCGATGCACCAAGTTACAAAGAAGCCATATCATCATGAAACAGTGAACAAGGAGGAAAAAGTTTTTAATTACTGACCATCAAAGGCACACCATGTTGTAGAAAATACATTTGGAATATTGGCGATAAGATGCTGTACTCTCGACACAACCATCAATTTGAAGCTGGACAATATGGAGACTGTTGCATTAATTTATTGCATTTTGCACTACTCTTTGAGGAAGTTGAATTGTGTGAAAGGTGTAACCAAGAAGTTATGCATCCACGTCAAAGTGTAACGAGAAGACAAATCTTTGACAACACAAAAACTGTTAAGAGACAAATACAAACACTATTTCAATACTGTTGGAGCTGTTCCACTGTAGAATTGATTCGTGTACTGGTAGTTTTTCCCCCCTAAATGTAACTGTACAACATGAACAAGTATATTTATGTTCTTTTTATCGCAGTAATTAACTGCATACAACCACCTTCAACTTATTAAATCATATATGTACGCAACACATATTCCTTTGAATAAGCTTCTAGTGTTGAATTTCCTCTCACACTGCCTCCTCAATTTTATCCTCAATTGTGTTTCTGCTGGGTCTAAATGTTTCTTCATTACTCAGAAAGAAGTGGTGGTCAAAATACGAAAAACTCTGCTTATATATTGCTTCATTTTGACATAATATCAAAAGACTTTTCTTGCTTAGCTCTCTGCACTAAACAGCCAGCAACAGTTTTTATTTTATTTTTTTATTAGGGCTTTCCTGTTTGCCATTCAGGTAACTGATTGTATTTTCTCTATTATAGAATTATAAGCAACTGCTCTCTTAACTCAATGCTATATTTCTTGCTCTTAATTTTCCGCAATCATATGTGACTCCTATACATTTGAATAAATTCAGCAATGAACTCCCTAGACCACTGACACAGATCTGCCAGTTTAAAATCCACAGTGCACATGCAGCCAAGGAACACTAAACTGAACAAATAGCTGACTCAAAACATTCCGCACCAGATTTATGGCAAACTCATGTCCAAAACCTACAATTTGCCTATGCAGATGCGATTGGTACCAACATATTTGAGTAATTTTGTTCAAACTTCCATCATCTTCCATGTTTGCACACATATCATATCTGTGCAAATCACCCTTGTCCAGACACAATGATCTGTCTGCAAAGATGTGACGTATGCAGCACAAGAGATTCCAACAGATTGCATTATTTAATCTTTCAAGTCCAAGCTTTGAATCTATTCTTTTACGTGCACGAAATGACATTGCCATTTTTCTTATGGCCAATACATAGCACTATTGGATAAGCTGACAATCGTATATTTCTATTTGTGCAGATTCAATTAACACCCAGCTTCAGTACTAGGATTATATATTCCTAATTGGATATACACTACTGGCCATTAAAATTGCTACACCAAGAAGAAATGCAGATGATAAACAGGTACTCACTGGACAAATATATTATATTAGAACTGACATGTGATTACATTTTCGCACAATTTGGGTGCATAGATCCTGAGAAATCAGTATCCAGAACAATCACCTCTGGCCATAATAATGGCCTTGATATGCCTGGGCATTGAGTCAAACAGGTGTGTACAGGTACAGCTGCCCATGCAGCTTCAACACGATACCACAGTTCATCAAGAGTAGTGACTGGCGTATTGTGACGAGCCAGTTGCTCGGCCACCATTGACCAGACGTTTTCAATTGGTGAGAGATCTGGAGAATGTGCTGGCCAAGGTAGCAGTCGAACATTTTCTGTATCCAGAAAGGCCCGTAAGGGACCTGCAACATGCGGTCGTGCATTATCCTGCTGAAATGTAGGGTTTCGCATGGATCGAATGAAGGGTAGAGCCACGGGTTGTAACACATCTGAAATGTAACGTCCACTGTTCGAAGTGCCGTCAATGCGAACAAGAGGTGACTGAGACGTGTAACCAATGGCATCCCATTCCATCACGCCGGGTGATACGCCAGTATGGCGAAGACGAATACACGCTTCCAATGTGCGTTCACCACGATGTCGCCAAACATGGATGCGACTATCATGATGCTGTAAACATAACCTGGATTCATCCGAAAAAATTACGTTTTGCCATTTGTGCACCCAGGTTCGTCATTGAGTACACCATCGCAGGCACTCCTGTCTGTGATGCAGCATCAAGAGTATCCGCAGCCACCGTCTCCGAGATGATAGTCCATGCTGCTGCAAACGTCGTCGAACTGTTCATGCAGATGGTTGTTGTCTTGCAAACGTCCCCATCTGTTGACTCAGGGATTGAGACGTGGCTGCACGATCCATTACAGCTATGTGGATAAGATGCCTGTCATCTCGACTGCTACTGATACAAGGCCATTGGGATCCAGCACAGCATTCCGTTTTACCCTCCTGAACCCACCAATTCCATATTCTGCTAACAGTCATTGGATCTCTACCAACGCGTGCAGCAATGTCGCAATACGATAAACTGCAATCGTGATAGGCTACAATCTGACCTTTATCAAAGTCGGAAACATGATGGTACGCATTTCTCCTCCTTACACGAGGCATCACAACAACGTTTCACCAGGCAATGCCGGTTAACTGCTGTTTGTGTATGAGAAATCGGTTGGAATTTTCCTCATGTCAGCACATTGTAGGTGTCGTCACCGGCGCCAACCTTGTGTGAATGCTCTGGAAAGCTAATAATTTGCATATCACAGCATCTTCTTCCTGTCAGATAAATTTCACGTCTGTAGCACGTCATCTTCATGGTGTAGCAATTTTAATGGCCAGTAGTGTATATGCTATTTCCCTCAGCAGTATTTCAATTTTGGTTCAGAGCTAGTAAAATGAAAATGAAATTTAAATTGCACTGCACTCAAAAGTGAAAAATATGAGTATCCATTGCAGATACTGCTTTCCATTACTGTGTGGCTTAATAGCAAACAGCAACAAGTAATGGTGAAATCCAGATATTGGAAGTATTTACTTTAGTTCCTGACAGGTGCATATTTGATTTCAAAGCATTCAGAAACAAAGGCCAACTTTTCCACTGTATGTCCACTTCCATTACTATAAATTTCTGATTTTGCGTGTAACATACAAAGTTAATGAAGAAGTACATCTCACAGAATTGTCAACTAACACAATGTTAATGAACAACAGTCAGCCATACAATGTCAGAAAAACAGAACTGATAATTATTCTAAATAAGTGGAATAAATACCAAACTTCACAGATGTTCTTCTTCATAAATAATTGCTATTAAAAACAGTCTTGATCACAATTTATTTAACAAGGTGACCGGTTTCGACCACTACTGTGGTCATCTTCAGACCATTGAGTAGGAACCTCTTTCTGTTGGAGTAGTGATTCTCCAACAGAAAGAGGTTTCTACTCAATGGTCTGAAGATGACCACAGTAGTGGTCGAAACCGGTCACCTTGTTAAATAAATCGTGATCAAGACTGTTTTTAATAGTAATTATTTATAAGACATTGATCACTGCTGTTCCCATAATGCATTCAACAGTAATTCTTCTTCATAGCATGCAGGACCAGCACTCCCAGAATAAAGGTACTGGAAACATTGCATACCCATGGCATATGTGGATAACTTCCAAAATGAATTTTCACATTGCAGTGAAGTATATGCCGATTTGAATCTTCCTCCATTCATTCTGGAAAATGATGCCCCAGATCACAGCAAAGGCATGTCACCACAATATCATTTCTTCCAGGAGTCCTATTTTCACAAGGTATGCAGAATTTTATTCTGTGAATTTTGTAATTAGGGTACGAGTTACTTGCGGAAGTATAGGTGCGAAGGTGGGTCGCTAGTTGTACTCTGTTAGGTCAGTTGGTAGAGCACTTGCTCACAAAAGGCAAAGGTCCCAAGTTCAAGTACCAGCCAGCACACCGTTTTAATCTGCCAGGAAGTTTCAAATCAGTGTACACTCCACTGTAGAATGAAAATTCATTCTAGACTAAATCAGTTGGTTCCTTTAAGTTTTGTGTATAGAAATTGTTACTCTCTCACTTTGTCATTCGTTGTAAGTGAATAGGGAAGGATACAAGAAAACTAAAACAGACTTAGAAACATCTTCCGTATTACCTATAAACTGATGTCAGCTGTGTAAATGTATTACTTTCGTTAAAGAATTTTTAAATTACACTACGTTGAAAAGCAATCTTTCTTACTTGTGCACCTGGCCCCAGGCCTAGGTCTGGAACTTTATTCTGCAATGAAGTCAGACCACCCAATGGTTGTCCTGGTCTCTGATTCAAAGTCTGTAACACTATATAAACATACAAATAATTAAAACATGATAGAGTCATCTGATACACAGTGATACAATAGCATAAAAGACAAGAAGCATCACTCGTCTATAAACAGCTGCAGCTGAAAATTGAGAAAATATCCAAGTTTACTGCATTCTATGGTTTTCTGCAGTCAAATTTGGATGGGCTTCATCATCAAGTTGAAATTGCTTGCTTTATGACAGAATTTGCAGGAGTCAAGTGCATCTTTAAATTGCAGGTAGTAGCACACAGCTTCACTGTGACATTTTTTCTTACTACAGTACACTTAACCTACTTCCATCATTGTATAGATGACAAGAAACTGTTTTAGAATTTCAATACCAATAAATTATTTGAACCAGATAAAGAGACATATAATATATTTTGGCTAGTACATTTACAACATTAGAAGTAGCAGCAGGCCACATTACTTGGTTAGAACAATTTGCTAATATATTTTGTTACATATTTCAGGGTGGAAACGGAATGTTTGATAACCTCAGTTTGTGTGCTGTGGCAGTTTATTTTTATTTATTCAATTTCTCTTATATGAGTTTACAAGAGCAAGGATTGAATGCTGTAGGGTTTCTTCACAACACTGTAAATACTACTATTAACTGTAGACATGGATACTGACTGTGGCTACTACAGGAACTTAATGGAAGAATTTGCTATCTGCAAACAGCTGCTACGTGCAACAGGAACTGTCCGGTGGCTTCATAATGCAACAGTTTATTGAGTTAAGGGACTGAGGGAAACTGGCTCCTGTGGCGAACACATTGTTAAATTTTAATACTTCCTATGTCAAAAATTCCAGGGCACCTTTTTTTTTTTTTTTTTTTTTTTTTTGGGGGGGGGGGAGGGAGTGCAATACTAAATGGAATAATTGTTGTTTTTAATGCTATCTGGTACATATGTATCCTTGAAATGACCTTGGCCATGTTTCCACACAAACTCGCTAGGTGGCAGGGCTGTGGTTAGCAATACATTGTTTAGGTTCTTGGTGCATTAGTTACAGTGACACAATGGATGCTGACTGTGAGCAGAGAGTGAACATTAAGTTCTGCATTAAGCTTGGGAAAACTTGCAGCAAAACATGGGCATTGATTAAGCAGGCATACGCAGGTGAGGCACTTTCAAGGACTCGTGTTCAAGAAGTCATGTTTTTGAGTGGCACAAAAGGTTTCGTGAGGGAAGAGATTCAGCGCAAGATGATCCCAGAGCTGGTCACCTGCCTACAAAACATACCAATGCAAATGCGGAGCGTGTAAGGCAGTTACTGCAAGAAGATCATCATGTAACTATGCATGTGATATCAGAAGAACTTAATTTGAATTGTGCTGTGTGTCATACAATTTTACACAAGAATTTAGGGAAACAAAAACTTAATGCAAAACCCTAACCCCACAAACTAGCAGATGAACAGAACGAGGAAAAACAAAGAATTTCTGCTGAACTACTACATATAGCCTGGCATTATCCCAAATTGCAGCTGAAGATGATTGCTGGGGATGAAAGTTGTGCAACCAGTATGACTCTGACATGAAGCATCAATTAGTTTAATCGTGGAGATCCTCATCAGTTTCGAAAAAGTCAGAGAGAACCTTCAAGAACAAAGCCAATGTTTATCATATTCTGTGATAGTAAAGGATTAGTTCGCCATGAGTATGTTCCTCTAGGTCAAACAGTGAACCAAATTCTTTACATTAACATCTTGAAACTGTTTGCAAAAAGCAATTTGATGTCACCACCCTAATTTGTGTCATTCTCATGACTTGGTTGCACTGTATGACAATGCAAGACCCCATACTGCTTTATCTGTTATTAGTGAGTATCTGGCCAGACATTCTGTTACTGCCATCCCATATTCGCCCAACCTCTTGCCTTACAATTTTTTCTTATTTCTACGAGTGAAAAGGCAACTGAAAGGAAAGCTTCACCAAGATATCGCA
Source organism: Schistocerca americana (assembly GCF_021461395.2). Taxonomy (NCBI): domain Eukaryota; kingdom Metazoa; phylum Arthropoda; class Insecta; order Orthoptera; family Acrididae; genus Schistocerca; species Schistocerca americana. The sequence goes on from NC_060122.1 coordinate 434,067,658, forward strand.
GACATCCAACGGGATGTGACAAATGAGCTTACAAGCATCGCACTTGAAAATTTCCCTGCTTGCTTCCATGACCTAAAGAAATGTTGGTAACTGTGTATAGACAGCCAAGGTGACTACTTTGATAGGAGCTTGGATCATTAACCTCGAAGTGCACTTCTCTAACTGGTAAGTGCAGTTCTCTATTTTTCCTGAAAAACTGTCCTGGAATTTTTCTGACAAAAATGGCAATTTCTACTTTTGTTGAAATGGTCTGGAGAACACCACAATTCAGCATTATATGATAACTCTCAGACTGTAACTCAGTCTGGAACTGTTTTCGCAGGAAAGGGCAAACTTGGTAAATGGGTCGTGGATAAAGACTTCAGTTCTAACCAACAGGTTTCAGACACAGCCTCCCACAGACAATGAGACAGTCAATGGGCCTGGTCTCATTCCTGAACAACTGTCTCTTAGGGAAACAGCTTCACAAGAAGAGGAAAGAATTCTATCTACGTTCTGGCTTCATCGCAGGTGGTGTCATTTACCAGGTAGAAGAGAATATTCAGGGAGCAGTATAAAGCATGGATTATGGTAACTGCAGATTGTCATTCACCTTGGCATCGAAATGGACCCTATTCTCCATTCTCTCCAGATATTGGTAGGACAGCTGAAGATCACTAATCTCATTGATCGAATTACATCACATCACATCTATCTATCTATCTATGTATCTATCTATCTATACCATGACTCAGAGGACTTGCTGGAGTACTCTTCTCTAGAACAGGGCGACATTTCTTGACCAGTATTACATGGTAGAGGGTCTCCCTGAACAGAAGAAGTGTTTTTCAAACAACGGAACAGCAGAGTGCATGTGAAATGCACACTGTCCATTTGTTTGCTCTGGCACAATTTTGAGAGCCACAAGGGAAAAAAAATCTCAGAAACCAGCCAGATAGCTTTCACAGCAATTCCCAATTCTGACAAAATAAGGAATCGATACTGACAAGATAAGTTAGTCTCCCATTTATGATGTGTGTTTACAGCAATGTGCAGAAATGTTTAGGTCTAGCAAGGTCTAAAATGAATCTGAATGCAACAACCACTGCATCCAACAGTCAGCGGTGGTGCAGGTAAACATTTTTTTTTTTTTTTTCCTTTCTACAGAGTGCCAGGGTCAGATGTAGCAATTGTAGAGCCAACAAAATACAGTCTAGACTCAGGAGCACAGAAGTGACTTTACCTAATACTGACTGGGAAACCTATTCTTGCAAGATTGATTGTCTTTTATTGCATTACAGGCGATAAAAGACAAACAATCTTGCAAACTACGTCTGAATGTGCTATCAGACACTGCCTGGAACATCTGGGCTAAAAGCCAACATGCAAAAGAAATAGTTTAGAATACCTATCTACAAGCAGACCTGATCTTTTCAAGGATTTCATCAATGATCAATGATAAGACAACGGAAACTAAAACCAAAAACTTCATCAAGAAAACTATTGTGTTTGGTACATTTAAAAAGTGAATTTAGAACATATACTTCCAACAACAACAAAAAAGTTGTGGTTGCAGCTCAAACATATCATATACTGCACAGCAGATGAATGTGTACCAAGTAGGGTAACAAGAGACAGCAAAAACACATCTTGATTTAATTATACGGTAGACAGAGTGTTGTAAAAACAGAAATGGCTACACTCTTGCTACAAAAAGAATGTACATTATCAGAGAGAAAACATCTGTAAGATGACCTATGTTTGAGGCCTACAATGTTCCATACAGTCACTTGTTGATAAGTCTGGTGCTGAAACTTTACATGAGACAAACATTCAAAATATGATTCCATATTAAAGGCGGATTCACACATCAAGATCTTGCTACTGTGTCATTGTTTGGATGTGTGATATTGAAATAAGCACTCTTGGTTTGGAAAAACATCCTCACAGTGAACAATACAACAAGCAATGACAGGGAATGACAGTGGAATGATTCACTTTTCTAGCTCATATTTACTGTAAATATCTTGTCTAGTGAATGGTCTAGCAAGACTAGAAAAGAGCACACAGGTCACTCTTATTTACAGAAAGGGTGAAAGAATAGATACAAACAATTACAAACTCTGTCTTTCTAGCTCCAAAACCATAGTCTTAAGTTCAAATGTTACGATGTTTCCTGAAGAAAAGAAGCTCGTCTAAAAGAATCAGTACAGAATCTGAAGAAAATATTAACATGAAACACAGCTAGCTTTTTCACACACAATTTCTTGCAATTAATAGATGGAGGTGAACAATTAGATTCTGTCTTCCTTCATTTTCAAAAGACTTTCAACACACTAAGACATTGTTGACTCATAACCAAAATACAATCATTAGTGCTGTGGTCAAGCAAGTCTCAAACAGTTCAAGCAGTTCACATCAAAGCCTTAAAAATCTCGGGCTAGCCCACATTCCCCATCATCTTAGAATTTAGTGGCATCTGTTAGTAGATGAGTCTCAACACTGAAATTTATTCTCACAATTGCAATTCAGTTCGGTTCTCTCAGTTTTATTTCATTTAATAGGAATTGAAATTCTAATTATTTTTCTTCTTTCATCACATGTTAGCACCCTGTTTTCAAACTGATTAAAAGCTGACAAATTTTTGTATGTTGTTCCAGAGTATGAACAGGGTTCAAAATGATCTTTACAGGCAACTTGGTAAATATTATTAGATGGCACACAATATGTCATGCCCTGACATTGTCTTAAGGGAACCACACCGTGGTTCAGGTTGAAAAAAAATCAATTTTCGATTTTCATCATATTTCAATAGATTAAGGTTTTATTTAAGTTCTCTGAAAAGGATTTAAAGAGCATTTTCCTACCACGTGTGTTTATGTGCCATGCCCACTTTTCTGTATATATTTTAGATCTTTATATCCCCTACATTGCACATTAGGGAATTTTTTTTACTCCTGAGTGTGTTGGCTATCCTTGGAATGCTGTTTGTAAATAACACGCTTTCAAACACACAGTTTTGTTCAAGTGTGATTGTGAGTAGTAGTTATAGAAAAATTGCAGGTATACTATGGGCAGGCAATTAGGAGAAATAAAGAAAATCTGGAGGCAATGAAGAGATGTTTGGGCCATATTCTTCCTACTGATGATAAGGCATTTCTTCCTACTGATGATACGGCATGTCATGGATTGTGTCCATCAGGCAACTGGAGAATCTTATTCTTACCAGCATTCTCTTCCTGCTGCTGTTATTACAGCAATTAAACTTATTTTCAGAGACTTGGCTCATCCTGACCTGCTAAGGAAATGTCTGCATGGGCAGGCACAGAACTCAAATGAATGTTTCAACAGCAATATTTTGGAACCGACTTCCTAAAACTGTATTTGTATGCACGCATAAAATGAAACTAGGAGTTCATGATGCTGTTATTACATACAATTGTTGCAATATTGGAAAGTGTTGGGTACTGAAAAAGCTTGGAATTAATCCTGGTGAAAAGATTATCACTAGGCTGCAACACTACGATAAAATGAGGATAACCAATGCAGACAGGTCTGAATCTAATATGGCCAAGAAAGCAAGACAAATATCCAGGAAGGTGAAAAAGAAGCTGGAAGACCTGCTAGAGGCCAAAGAAGGGCCATCATATGCAGCAGGACAGTTTTAATTAACGGTAAGTAACAAATTTCAAAAGTTTTTTCTTTGAAATAAATTTCCCGCAAACTAAAATATTCAGTACATATGCTGCATTATATCAGAAACTTATCATAGATAAATGAATGAAATTTTCAGAGCTTCTGCATAACATTAAAAGCCACCTCTGGTACTGAATGATCAGAAATAAAACAGTCAATGATGAAATTTTTTTTCCTCCAGATGAAATATGTTCAGGCGCTATTAGAAACTTCAGGGCAAAAATTTTAAGAAAACAGTTTGAATATGTTTACGTATCACAAAGAAAATTCACTTGAGAAAAAAATATAAAATTATGAGGCAACAGTGCAATCTTACAATTTCATAAATATGCATACATGCTAGTAAAAGGAAGCTCTAAACTATCACCTAAAGAAGCTTGGGATGTTGTGGTACGAAGTTTTTCAACAACAAAAAGATGACAAATAGACATCAAACAAAACAAAAAACAGACTTTGAGCACAAGTCATAAACATCATTAATTTTTTAAAAAAAATGGCTCTGAGCACTATGCGACTTAACTTCTGAGGTCATCAGTCACCTAGAACTTAGAACTAATTAAAGCTAACTAACCTAAGGACATCACACACATCCATGCTCGAGGCAGGATTCGAACCTGTGACCGTAGCAGTCGCTCGGCTCCAGATTGTAGCGCCTAGAACCGCACAGCCACTCTGGCCGGACATTAATGTTCAAGATATCCAATTTTGTCAACCCTGTTTCCAAATAATGCTGTTTTGTACTGTTCAATGTGTGCCCCATATTTCCATGTATTTGTTCTGCTTGTATAGAACTAGTTGGTCTGGTGCTTTTTAAGCATGGATAACTCTGGATCTCTGCTTTCCTTCTTTTTGCAATACATCAGAAGTCACAAAATGATTTAAAAGGAATTAACTTACCATATGCAAAAAGTAGTAGGTAATAATGTTACAGTTAAAGGATAGGATGAAATTTTTGTTAATTAACATAACATTAGTCTTAGAATGTGAAACATAATAAAACCAGAATGTCACAGTTCATTCTGCATTAAATGTGTGATACATATATTGTATGTTCAGTAAATCATTAATAAATTATAAAGATTTATTTACAAGCAAATAAAACAAATTAGGAAATGGTGCAACATACATGGCTTATTTCAAGTCTGTTCAAATACAACATCTGTTTCTATTTTAGGACACGTGTAAGACTAATAATCCTCAAAAACTGTGATTGGTTATGGTGCGTACTAATAACATTTATGAAAATCACAGAATATGAATCTGCCAATATGACTAACTGTTAACAATTTTGGGAAAAGGACAGATTGCTATTCGCCGTAAAGAGGCCCACTGTGTTGCAGAGAGGCATAATGAAAAGACTGTTACACATTAGAACTTTCAGCCAAAGCCATCTTTAGCAAACAAAACAAAACAAAACAAAAACACACACACACACACACACACACACACAAAGCAAGCACTCTTCATACACACATGACTCCTACTACTGGCAGCTCTGTCCTGATTCTGGTCAGAGCTGCCCATGGTAGCAGTCATGTTTGCATGGTGTGTGTGCGCGCGCGCGTGTGTGTGTTTGTTTTCTTTGCTGGAGAAAGCTTTGGCCAAAAGCCCTAATGTGTAAGAGCCTTTTAAATGTGCCTGTTTGCAACTCAACGAGTATTTCTTACAGGGAGTAGCAATCTGTCCTTTTCCTCATACTGTTGACTAGCAGTTATCCACAGCTGCGCTCATATATCAGTAGTTTTGTTATGATAAATGATGGTAAGTAAGCTGCTGTACATGGAATAATGTCAGAAGGTCTCAATCATCTGCCTCTTGGGGTGAGCATAGCTTGTGATGTGCACCACCTCCAACCACCCCAAAGCATGACGATACAGCACATGCAGTGTCTCCCCAAGCATGGAGGGGTGTGGGCTTCTGTATGTTATGCAAAAATTTAATAATATTTTAAAATTGTTAATGTTCATTGACATAGAAAAGTTCCATTCCTTCTTCACTCTCATAGGAATCCATATAAAGTAGGCTGTTTATTTTTGGAACTCAACCTACAACCAGCTTAGAGACAGAAGTGGTGACACTTTCTGCAGGATCTGACCATCATTTTGCAGGATAACACTCAAGCACGTACAGTGCAAGTGGTTACTGATTTGTTTGACTGATGGGGCTGATAAGTGTTATACCACCTACTGCACTCCCCTGACTTAAACACTCATAAGTTCAACTCTATTTCTGAACTGAAGGAAACACTTCACGGCATTCGCTTCAGAACTGCTACAAATTCATCGGGCAATAGACTGCGCCACTCAAACTGTCAACACAACTAGCACTGCTAAGAGTATCCCACGACTTACATATCACTAGCAACGGGTTATGCACAATGCTGGTGACTACTTTGTAGGTCAGTAAAACTTTGAAACACATATCAATTTTGTACGAGATGTAAATAAATAGTTGCCACTATTAAAGTTCCAACCCTCATACATTTGCCTCTAATGCCAAGGTTGTATGGATGAGAACTTTTGTCATAGAAAGGATGGCAACTGTCAAAATGTAAGTACTGTTGACTGTTAGTAGGTCTATTGTGGACAGAAGTGTGTAGCTGGCCTTCGGTGAGGATGAGAACAACATCAAGGAAAGTAGCACGGGATTTGGAATAGGACCATGTGGAAATTAATTGGGACAAGGCATTTATAGATTCCAGGTATTTTAACAGGTCAGCCTCACCATGAGTCCATATGGCAAAGACATCATCAATGTATCAAAACCAAACCAGGGGCTGAAGGCTTATGGATCCCAGGAAATCTCCCTCCAAGCAACCCACGAAAAAGTTGGCATAGGACGTAGCCATCCTGATTCCCATGGCCAAACCCCTGATCTGTTTGTTTTGTCTGCCCCTTAACACTGAGTCCCCAAGACAATTCAGTCACTGCCCTTTTTCATAGACTTCTGTCTGGCTACCTCAAGAAAGGACACACTGTTTATATGGACAGATACTGCACTTCACCTACTGTTTTTGATTTTCCGTGGGAGAATAAGATGAAGGATTTGGGGACGTGCATGCCTAATCGTAGAGGACTTCCTAAGCAAGGTGCAGTCAGCAAAAAACTGAAAAAAAGGTGACTGTATATTTATGAGGAAGGAACATTTGTTGTGCCTGAAGTGGAGGGACACAAGAGATGTTCTGTGTTTGTCAACTCTTCACAAGATGACCAACACAGCAGAAGTAGAAGTACGTAACAAAACAGGGCTGACAAAGAAAATGAAACCTGATGACATTCTAGACTACAACCTCAACAAGACAGGTGTAGACAGAAATGACCAACTTATATCTTACTACCCTTTCAAGAGAAGACAAATGAAATGGTGGAAGAAACTGTTTTTCCATCTTTTTATAATGGCGGCAGTGAATGCTTTCATCTTGTACTGTAAACAAGAAACAATCAGAACAAAGGCTGCCATTTGGCAAATTTTCTTCTGCAATTAGATGAAGAATTTTCAATGAAAGGTGCTGTACATCAACATACTGCTACTCCCCAAAATGTGTGTAGCAGCAGAGTTTTAGGAAAGCATTTTGCAGAAAAAACAAAACAGTCCAACGGAAAGTCTTCAAGAAATGAAACAGTATGCTGGTGCCCTGACTGTAAAATTCCACTGTGCATGCCAGAGTGTTTCAAATTGTACCATACAAGGGCAAATTATTGTTAAATGTACCGATAAGAATCTGCGCAGAATTTTTTTCACTTAATATATAGTGAAATGTAAATAACATTTGCGTCCTAAATTTGTATTTAAATGTGCTTTATTTTACAAATGGATCAAATAGGAACCTTTTCCTCTAAAAAAATGTTTCCATATCTTTAAATAAGGCTATAAGAATGAAATGGTAGTTAATTAAAGCAATGTCAAAAATGCCCGGTATTCTGTTACATGCATGCTCCAAAGGGTTGGGGACTCAAAGTGTTAAAGGGGAAGTAGTTGTTGGTAAGTATAAAGTTGATTAAGATGAGCAAGAAGGCTGTCACAGGTTTGGAATCAAGTGGGTGCTGACAGAGAAAATGTTCAGCAGCAGACAGACCATGTACATGGGGGATATGTTGGTACAGAGGAAGGTGACATCAATGGTCATGAACATGGTGTGTGGTGGGAGTGGGACAGGCACAGATTTCAGATGGTCTAGGAAGTGGATAGTGTCTTTAATGTAGGAGGGAAGTCTCTGTACTGTGGACTGCAGGTGTTGATCAATGGCAGACATACATTTGGTGGGTGCTTAGACGCCAGCAACTATAGGATGGCCAGGATGATTGGGTTTGTGGATCTTAGTTAAAACGTAAAAGGTGGGGGTTCATGATTTGGGTGGGGTAAAAAGTTCTGTGGTGTTTTAAGGAGGGAATGCAGGTCAGTTTGAATCACAGGTATGGGATCTTGATGGCAGGTGCTGTATGTAGAGTTGTCGGACAGCTCGCATAGACCTTTACTAACATACTCCTGTTGGTCAACTACCACAGTGGTAGACCCTTTGTCTGCTGGGAGGATAATGACGGCATCATAAGCTTTTACGGAACAAAGAGCCTGGAGTTCTGTAGAGGACAGTTTAGGGTCATGTTGCAGAGAACTTAGGAAGTGTAGTGAAGCAACGCTGCACGTGAGGAATTCTCGGAAGGCTTGTAAGGGATGATTTTGAGTAGTGGTGGCGAATCCAGTTGGCATTGTGGTTGGAACTGTTCAAGGCAGGGTTCAAAGTCAGGTTAGCTGTTGTAAAGGTTTTGGGATTGCGTTGCAAAGTCATATTTGCAGTTGACATTACATGTGAAGGAAAGTAGGTCCTTTATCAAAACAGCATGATTAAATGTGGGTTTACGGCTGAAAGTGAGAGCCACGGATAATACAGATAATTAAGGAAGAGAGAGTGCTTTTGATAAAAAGTTGAAAAATGCTATACTATTGTGACTAGTTCCTGTGATCATGAGTTATTTTTGGTCTTGGAGGTAGTGGTGAACCCTGTGGGATATTACAAAGGTTGGCCAAGCTTGGTTTGTAAGAGAAGAGTGGTGGTTGATGGCATGGCTGTTTACAGAGTTGCAGATCGACAGGAAGGAAAATACCACTGTTGAGGTAGTTAGGGAGATGAGGGGATAACTTTTTAAGATTAAGTCTGGCTTGCTGTTGCAATTTGAAGTTGGCTTCTTGGATAATCCCATCCAAGGAAACATGAGAGGCAAGTAATTGCAGAATTTTGTAGGAGACATGTTTGATGGAGCGGAAATTGGCACTTGAGCTATCTCTTGCAATTACTTGACTAATTTGTGACCTATCTGCCTTAAAGCTCAATCTATAAAACTTCTTACCCGACCCAAACCACGCACCCTGTAAAGGGACATCCTCCTTTAGCATTACTTTTCTTCAACAGGATTAGTCGATACCAAAAATAATTACAACATTTCAAACAGGTTAATATTACCTCAGCTGTTTTTCTGAAAGAATTTCACATGATTTTGAACACAATGTGATATATTTCAGGCTATAATCCATAAAAAGAAATTATTTTTGTTGTTACATTCAATATGTACTAGCTCTGTATGTACAGCTAAAATTACTTTTTTTTTTTTTTTTTTTTTTTTTTGGAATATTTGAAGTTACAAAAGATCTGGCACACTTAAAATTTCTAATATTAATTGCGCAATCTGACAAAAGTTATTATGTTTACTTCTGAATTCATTTATAAAATAATGATCTAAATTGGTGGAGATTCATTTCTCAAGAATTTGTAAGTTCTGGAATATTGTTAGTACCGCACAATGGATTAGTAGTGGGCATGCCGCTGATGTTTTTATTTTTGGTAAGAACAAAGTAATTTTTGGTTTTGAAGTGGAAAATGCAAAGACAGTGTGATATAGAAAAATGTGAAAGAATAAAAATTACAGAAACATAAATTATCACTCAGGCAATACTTCAGCATTATTTACATCGATTTAAACTGTAAGAACATACAATGTCAAAAATTTCAGCTTCAAGAATCAGCCCCTAGATGTGATGAACTTCAGAGAACTACGAGAAAAGAAGATAAGTACAAAGTTTATTGTAAATCTTACTCCACTCTACGCTTATTACAAAAGTTAATTACGAAGTCAGTGACAATCAACAAATGATGTGAGGGAGGGGTAGATAACAACCCCCCCCCCTTTTACCTTCTTTCTAAGATCCACAAACCCAATTATCCTGGCCATCCTATAGTTGCTGGCTTCAAAGCACCCACCGAACATACACCTGCCTTGATTGATCAAACCTGCAACCCATAGTACAAAGACTTCCCTCCTCTATTAAAGATACCATCCATTTCCTAGATCGTCTGAAATTTGTGCCCGTCCCACTCCCATCACACCCCTTGCTCGTCACCAATGATGCCACCTCCCTCTGTACCAGCATCCCCACGTACACGGTCTGTCAGCTGATGAAAATTTCCTGTCAGTGTCCAACTGACTCCAATCTTATATCCTTCTTGCTCATCTTAATCAACTTTATACTTACCAACAACTACTTCACCTTCGAGGGGCAGACATACAACAGATCAGTGATACGGCCATGGGAACCAGAACGATTCCTTCCTATGCCAACCTTCTCATGTGTCACTTCAAGGGAGATTTCCTAGGATCCAAAAGCCTTCAGCCACTGGTTTGGTTTAGATACATTGATGACATCTTTACCATATGGACTCACAGTGAAGGTGACCTATTGAAATTCCTGGAATCTCTTATATCCTCTCTCAATTATTAAATTCCACATGGTCCCATTCCAAATCCCATGCCACTTTTCTTGATGATGTTCTCATTCTCACTGAAGGCCAGCTACACACTCCTGTCCACAATAGACCTACTAACAGGCAACAGTACTTACATTATGACAGGTGCCATCCTTTCCATGTGAAACATTCTCCTCCATACAACCTTGCCATTCACGGCAAATATATTTGTTCGGAATGCTAACTCCTTACACCAATTCACCACCATTCTCATCTCAGCCTTCACTGGATGTAATTACCCCACCAGCCTAGTTCGAAAGCAGCCCTGGTATTGCTGGTCCCTCCAAAAATCAACTTTAGAGCACACCATTTGTCACTCAATATACTCTCTCAAAGGGAGATCCACCTGTGAAACGATACATGTCATATACCAGCTGTTATGTATATAGCGTTTGGCCTTTTACATCAGCATGACTACCACCAAGTCATCAGTTAGGGTGAATGGACGAAGGCAGAGGGTGTAAACTGGCAACATACAATATCTTGTTGCAGAACATGCTCTACAACATGACAGTCATGACCTCAGTGCCTGTTTCACCACATGTGCCATCTGGAGTCTTCCCGCAAGACACCAGTTTCGCAGAACTCCGCACGCATTTGGGAACTAGTGCTACATGTCCTTGGTTCTCGCCAGCCACCTGGCCTTAATTTACATTAATTTTTTTCAATCTCAGAATTTCTTCGCTGTAACCAGTCTCCTTTCTTCACTCCGCCTTAGTTTTCTACATCTTTCATTTTCTGACACATCTATTTTTCAACTTCTTCTTCCCACTTTTATTACATACAAAGCACTTAGCTTTTCACTCATATCACTCATATTAACTCATTCATAATGTTTTAGCAGTAATCTCTGTCTTCCATAATACCCTGTCTTCCATCTTTAAGCTCTCGGTTTTTTGAATCTTGTCCAGTTCAGTCCAACAATCAGTCCTATCTTCTCATCCCGTCCCATCAGTCTCCCCTGACCCAGGGTTCTGGATGACTTTTCCAAACTGTACCCCTTTTCCTAAATCTCTCCAGTCCTTTTCTTTCCCTTTCTTCCTTACCCTTCTGCCGGAAGAAGGAGCCACTGGCTCTGAAAGCTTGCATACCTAAAACCTTTTTTTGTACGTATGTTTTCCTGTCACTGCTTTGCGAGTACATTTTCTATCCATCCTCCTTTAATATTGTATTAATAGGTAGAACATACAACACTTTTTTTTAAATTTTGGTTGGGTTGTGAGCAGAATGTTTAATGCGGCCAACCACAGCGTGCTCTCCTGTGCCAACCCCTTCATCTCCGAATTACCTATGTGCAACAGCCCTCAATTGTTTGTTCAATATATTTCAATCTTCCTCTACAATTTTTACCCTATACAGCTCTCTCTAGTACCATGAAAGTTATTCCCTGATACATTAAAACATGTCCTATCATTTCTTATTTTATGTGGATTTAAATTCCGACATCCATCTACAGTGTCACATCTCAATAGTTTCGATTCCCTTCTTTTCTAGCATTCCCACAGTCGACAACTCGCTTCATACAATATAATAATAATAATAATAATAATAATAATAGTAATAATGGCATGTGACGAGGGCCTCCCGTCGGGTAGACCGCCCGCCTGGTGCAAGTATTTCGATTTGACGCCACTTCGGCGACTTGCGCGTCGATGGGGATGAAATGATGATGATTAGGACAACACAACACCCAGTCCCTGAGCGGAGAAAATCTCCGACCCAGCTGGGAATCGAACCCGGGCCCTTAGGATTGACAGTCTGTCGCGCTGACCACTCAACTACCAGGGGCGGACACTTCATACAATGCTGTGCTCCAAGAACACATTCTCAGAAATTTATTTCTCAAATTAGGGACTACAATTGAAACTAGTAGACTTCCTTTAGTGAGGAATGTAAGTGGTAATAAAATACTTTGTTGTTTGCTGAAGACAAGTACTTACGCTTACAACACGATGGGTATGTCATATCACATCATTGCTCGCAGCACATACTTTTCGTCTGATGATTACCACAGGCTGGTCAATTCCAGTAACAGGATTGGGAAATGCTTTTGCAATTGTGCCGTAAGAAAATAAAACACCATAATCAATTAATCAGATACTTCTCGTTAACAATGTCATTCTATCCACAGATATATATTTAATGAAAAAAATTTCGTTGGTCTGTACTTGGATTTTTAGGTTTTTATGTCCAATATACAGGTTATTCATTTTAGTGAAGATATTTAAATACATCGAAAACTACACATCAGATCAAATAACGTTATGATTCCAAAATGTTTGTCTCAGAGGGAGACATCCAATGATATCACATTCATCCCCCAACCCCATCCCGTGTGTGCATGGGTGAGGGGCAACTTTGAAATCTCCAATGGGAACCCCCATTTTTTATTGCAGATTACAATTCTAAGCAAAATCTACATAAGTCTTGTCTGAAGCTTTTTCTTCATTTCACCAGAGATGATGCTGTAATCAGAGGAATAGAAATGGGTACACAACAGCAATTTACAACATGCTATCCAATAGTCCTTGAATAACCAAAAGCACGTGGGATCCAACCTCCAATGCTGCAAGGGTAGGAAAGGCCAGTGTTTCGTAACTTCTAATTGGAAACCCCATTCGCAACATTATATTCTCCAAGATATCAAACAGGGGACAACTCAATGTGCCACTGTGGCTGTGGCTCAAACAAACTTTACTCTACTTTTCCAATTGCAGTAAAGTGTTCAAATATAGTACCACCAACTTCAATACACATAGTGATGTGCTCTTCAAATGACTGTACACAGGACAGAAGCATTTCTGCGGGAAATCTCAGCACAGGCACTTAAGATGCAGTCTTGTTGGCACTTGCCACAGAGAAACAGAGGTCCTGAACTAAAAATTAAATGTCCTTTGCCATATTGCTACAACAGATGAAAAGTGTAACGCAGTTGACAGCCCATGTGGTGTTTGCTAAAATGGTCAATACCTCGGACGGCAAACACATACAAGTAAGTAAGTAGTTAAAAAAAGGGCATTCAGCCAGGAAATGGCGGACCGTCAAAGGTTGAACACAATGAACACAAAGAGGTGGGGACACCGACGTCTGGGGAACATGCACTCTGCCCAGATTTGGTTGCACATATGAAGCAGAAAGTGCTTGCCCATAAGAAAAAGGTGCTGCAACATCTGATTGTGAACACCGTCTGGCCCTGATGTGGAGGATCAGGTGAAGTGAGAGTACAATCTAGCTCCCTCATAGTCAAGGTGGCATTGTAGCACACAATATTCCGAGTAGAGAAAGGTATCACCCGAGCCTCCTCCCCTCATTTCTGATGGAGGAAAGCTGGGTGACAGTGAAGGAGCTCAAAATCTCCACAGAATTGTAGCCAATGTGTTGGAGATACGAGGTGCATTCACGTTCTAAGGCCTCCGATTTTTTTTCTCCGGACTGGAAAGAGATAGAAACATGCGCATTGTTTTAAAATGAGGCCGCGTTCATTGTCAATACATCCCAGCACCGTATGGCAGATGGAATTTTACCACCAGCGGCGAGAATGAGAACTGTTTTAAATACTTAAAATGGCGACGTTTTCCTTACTTGAACAGCGTGCAATCATTCGTTTTCTAAATTTGCGTGGTGTGAAACCAATTGAAATTCATCGACAGCTGAAGGAGACAAGTGGTGATGGAGTTATGGATGTGTCAAAAGTGTGTTCGTGGGTGCGACAGTTTAATGAAGGCAGAACATCGTGTGACAACAAACCAAAACAACCTCTGGCTCCCACAAGCTGGTCTGACGACATGATCGAGAAAGTGGAGAGAATTGTTTTGGGGGATCGCCAAATGACTGTTGAACAGATCGCCTCCAGAGTTGACATTTCTGTGGGTTCTGTGCACACAATCCTGCATGACGACTGAAAATGCGAAAAGTGTCATCCAGGTGGGTGCCACGAATGCTGACGGACGACCACATGGCTGCCCGTGTGGCATGTTGCCAAGCAATGTTGACGCGCAACGACAGCATGAATGGGACTTTCTTTTCATCGGTTGTGACAATGGATGAGACGTGGATGCCATTTTTCAATCCAGAAACACAGCGCCAGTCAGCTCAATCGAAGCACACAGATTCACCGCCACCAAAAAAATTTCGGGTAACCGCCAGTGCTGAAAAAATGATAGTGTCCATGTTCTGGGACAGCGAGGGCGTAGTCCTTACCCATTGCGTTCCAAAGGGCACTACGGTAACAGGTGCATCCTACGAAAATGTTTTGAAGAACAAATTCCTTCCTGCACTGCAACAAAAACGTCCGGGAAGGGCTGCGAGTGTGCTGTTTCACCAAGACAACGCACCCACACATCGAGCTAACGTTACGCAACAGTTTCTTCGTGATAACAACTTTGAAGTGATTCCTCATGCTCCCTACTCACCTGACCTCGCTCCTAGTGACTTTTGGCTTTTTCCAACAATGAAAGACACTCTCCGTGGCCGCACATTCACCAACCGTGCTGCTATTGCCTCAGCGATTTTCCAGTGGTCAAAACAGACTCCTAAAGAAGCCTTCGCCGCTGCCATGGTATCATGGAGTCAGCGTTGTGAAAAATGTGTACGTCTGCAGGGCGATTACGTCGAGAAGTAACGCCATTTTTATCGATTTCGGGTGAGTAGTTAATTAGAAAAAAAATCGGAGGCCTTAGAACTTGAATGCACCTCGTAGTAATAGGGTCCACTATGACATTGACTCCAACTGTCAAGCCGAAAATTGGGAAGTGGATCTTGGTCCTAGAGAGCTGTGGGAGGTTGGCCCACACAACGAAAGAGGGAGTTCTGTTAAAAGAACTAGAGAATGAAATCCAGCTGGTTTTTTTGCCATCCCGAAGAACGCGACGATACTGTGCATGCAACTGTTTATAATGAATCCAGTTTGCCATCATAGGATGGCGAGAGCATGTCTCCGCATGCTAACTACGTCACGGCATGCGTCAGTCCACCAAGGGACTGTGATACAGTGTGGTAAAGAGAAAATATGAGGACAGGAACATTCTGCGGCAGTGAGGACAACGTTTGTAAGATATTCTACCTGGTCATCGGAACTGGGGAAATGTTGTTCATCAAAGATCGCCATGGAGGAGCAAAGTCTCCAGTCAGCCTCAGTAAGCTGACATTTGGGTGTGCACATAGGTGGGGTAGGAGTCAGAAAATAAAGAGTGCACAGGAAATGATCGCTCGAGTATGTGTCAGAGAGAATGGATCACTTGAGATGGTGAGCAAGCTAGGCAGAGCAGAATGGTAAGTCCAAATGGGAATAGGTGTACGTGGAATCTGAAAGGAATGTGGGTGCTCCTGTTCTAAGGGAGACAAGGTTCAGGTGATTGAGAAGGTCAGCCAAAGAGAGCACCTCTCTGACTAGGAGAACCCCAAAGGAGATGGTGCGCATTAAAGTCACCGAGCAGCAAAAAGGGGTAAGTAGTTGCCCAGTAAACTAGAGGATGTCTGCCCTGGTGACATCGAATAATGGAGGGATGTCAAAGGTATAAAGGGAAAGGTCATGTAAGGAAGGAAAAGGTGACCTGCAACAGCTTGAAGGCGGACTATAGACGTCATCTTGTAAGAGCAGGATGACTCCTCCACGAGATCGAATGCTTTCCTTGAAGGGAAGGTCAAAATGGTCTGGCAAGATATGCAAGAGCTCAAAGTGGTTGTGAGGGGACAATTTTGTTTCCTGGAGGCAGAGAACAAGTGAACACTGTGATTCTTAGAGCAGCCGTAAATCCTCTGTTTGATAAAAGGCCATGAATGTTCCACTGAAGGAGCATTATAACGAGAAAAGGGGAAGAGGGAAAACAAGAAGGAGTGCCATCTCGGCAGCTGCTGAGTGCCAGCCTTCATTTCAGACTCACTGTTACAGGGCACAGAGCTCCTGCTCCGTGAGATCTACATAGGCGCTGGCCTTCTCCTTCTTAGTCGATCTGTGGAGTCCAGGGTAGAAAAACAGTTGGTGGTGCGCACCAGTGGTCAGCTGGGCAAGGGTATCACATGGCGACACCATGAAAGAGAAGCTCCGAGCGGGCGAAGGAGAAGACTATTTGCCTTTGTTTGACTTCTCGGAGCCTTTCCAATTGGCAGAGGAAGACTCAGGTGTTTGTTGGCTGGAGGGATATCTAATGTCTTTGTGGGAGTATTCCTTCCATCCTTTCCGGCCAGCTGATCGTGCAGTAGGTGGCTTCACCCCGCGAGGTGAAAGTTTGGTGGCTTATTGCACAGCTGGACAAGGAGATGGCGATGCTACCATGACACTGGGTGTTTCACAACTGCAATGCTGAATTGGGGGTCACATATCTGTGTGGTCATGTCCTTCATGGAATGAGATGTAGCAAGAACAGTACTGTAAGTGCCAGATGTTAGAATGCAGAGTTTGTGACTAGCCAATAACTTGCGAGCGACCAGGTGAGGCACTTTTTCCTTTACCCATATCTCCTGGACAGCCCACTCACCGAGATACACAGGACAATCTCAAGACGAGGCAGCATAGTTGCCATTGCAGTTGATACAGGGAACAGAAGGAGCTGGACAATTGTCCTCATGAACATCCCCACCATTGGTTACACATTTGGCTGGATGTTGACAGGATATTTGAGTGTGGCTGAAATGATGATACTGGTAGCAGTGCATCGTGTTTGGAATGTACAGTTGGACTGTGATAACTTTATAGCCTGCCTTGATGCTGGACGGAAGCACCATTCTATCAAAAGTGAGAAAAAGAGTGCGTGTGGGCACCAAGGATGTATCTACCTTTTTCATCACCCGATGGACTGCAATGACAGCCTGATCATAGAGGTACGTTTGGATTTCTGCCTCGGTCAGACCATCGAGCAGCTGGAAGTATTTGGGTTCTAAGGGCCTCAGCATGAACACGTGGAGAAGCAAAGCAACAAGCAGCTGCTGTTCTTGAGAATCAGAAGTAGTCTCCAAAAGTAAAGTGCCATTGTGTAAACGAGAGCAGGATTTCACAGAGCCGGAAACTGCAAAATCACTTTTCTGAATAAGAAATGGATTTATCATTGCAAAGGACAGACCATCTTCAGTACGTGAAACCACGAGGAACCATGGTGCAACTGGGAGGGTCTTTGAATCAGGAGTCTCATTCTGTTTACTTCTTGTAGACATTGACTGCAGAGATAATGAGTGGCTCATTGTGAGAAAATCCAACACGATTGCCAGCGTCTCTGATGGCATGCCTTCCCACATGGCATGTCGTAAATAAGAATTGTGTAGCCATTTCTATTCCTCCCATTACAGCACCATCTGCGGCAAAATGAAGAAAATGCTTCAGACAAAATGTATATAGATTTTTCCATAAAATCATAATCTGCAATAAAAATGGAAGTCCCCACTGAAGATTTCAAAGTTGCCCCCACCACCCGCGCACAGAGTGGGGTGGTAGTTGTGTGTGACATCATTTGATGTCCCCCTCCAAGATGATAAACGAACTGAAATTATAAACTTTTTTGACCCGATGTGTCTTCACTTAAAATGAACACCCTGTCAATTTCAAAGTGAGAGTCCCATCATAAGAGTTTTGAAGATTCACTTGAGGCTCTTCATCACGTTCTCTTTAAGCAGCTGCGCCCGAATGAAGTTTTGCTATATATAAACAGAAAAACATAAGAATGCCGGTAAAAACAAACTAACTACAATACTTGAGTCTGTACTCAGGTCCCTACCCAATATTAATAGATGACAATTAGGCTGACGATAATTTCATGCAACTGCACAGAATACAGGGTAAATAAAATACTAGAGAAGGTTCATGCATTTGAAAACAACAGGTCAGTTAATAATGGTTCTGAGTAAGCTGTACATATACCTAACAACTGTAGAATAGCATCTCTAGACATAACATATTTATTTTGTAACACAAACACGTAACAACCACCTTAGATATTATAACATACGCCATGCATACATAAAAGAATTTCTGGTTCTGAAATTACAGAACTCTTATTTGTGAGAATTATTACTTAATCACACCTATTTTAAACTTAATGGTACAACAAGTAAATAGTAACAGTATAACTGTGAGCATCAGCTTATCTAGTGTAATAGAAATAATTTTTATAGATATTCTTTTCGCTTGCCATATATGACACAGTAATATTGCTAGAAGGAAAATAAAGACAATAATAAGTAAAAGGTGTTCAGTTCCCAACACGAGAACATTAAATTTGTAGCTCAACTTTAACAAACAAACTGTGAACTTTCTCATCCTGAAGGTTGGCATTTGAAATAACAAATATACCTTTGACACATAAGAACATTACCACCACAGATGCTACTGTTCACAAGACCATCATGCGAATGCCACTCACACAAACTTTCTGATTTCAATGGTACACAGAGTGGTTAAATTATGATATGAAAAAGTAAAATCTATCAATTAAAACAGCCAAAAGAAATGGGTACACTTCACACAAAACAATACCCTCTACCAAAAAATTGTACAAAACAATTTCACAGTGCTGACTACCTGACACACTTCTGACTGTATGAAGAAGATGTTATCACAGTCTTGAATGTGTTGGGAACCTCTCATATATACTAGTTAACGTTTTCCAGCACTCCAATATAAATATTAGGTTTTGTACAAAAATAAACTATTGCACTGGATCCTAAACAAGTCAAATAAAAGACAAACTAGCACATTAAAGATCAACCATTTCTACGTAAGTCAAAGTGGCAACAAGTTTAGAGCGAGGTTTACTGAACATCTTGAAGCTTTACACCTTCAACAAGCAAACAAATTGGCAGAAGCTGCCTACTTGCTTAAGACTGGGCACACTGTTGATAATACAGGAAATGATAAGATCCTCTTTATCCAAAACAAAATTTTAAAAAAAGAGTAAATTTAGAACAGTTACAAACTTTTAGGCACAAAATTACACATTCACACAACACATTCAATGTCAAGACCACAGTTATCAATACTTTCAAGGGACTCTGGCTATAAATAGCTCACCTACTGTAAACTCTTATTTAGTGGTTTCTTCTTCTTCTTCTTCTTCTGTTCCTTGATAAAAATCTCATCATAAACATGTTGTATAAACAGTCTGAACCTAATTTCATTCTAGTTTACATAATTACTAATAGTTTTAAGAAAATTATAGTCTTTGATAGCAGTCTTGTACCTACAATGTGGTGTACCTATGAGTAGAACTACACTGCCTACAATAAAAAAGTGAAGCGTATAGAAGGGAAGGAGGAAAGAAAATGAAACTTCACCAGTTGACAGGGTGATTGGTATTATTTCGGTGATTAACATTACAAGTCAAATTTATGAGGAACTTGGCAGTATGAGCCCACTTGCCAGTATGACATTGTACCCCCTCTGGCCTTGATGAATGCGCTTATTTAGTTACTATGGGGGTCATAAAGCCACTCTATCCTATTCAGACACACAAGGGTCCATAACTGATACAACTGGGCCTTGACATCCTGGATACTGGCTCTGGGATAAAGTTGTTGCCCAAGCTGGTCCCACATATGTTCTACTGGGGACAGATCTGAGGATTTTGCTGGCCAGGTGTGGACAAACATTCCACTGTTGGAAAATGGCACAGTGATACTGTCCTGTGAGAGAAACACATGAGGATGTAGGATGTCCGTGACAGCCATTATCTGAAGTCATACCAGATGGCTCCCAACACCATACACCACATGCAACACTGATGCACTTCATCAAAACATTGAAAAATGAGACCTCACTCTATGTCCTCCCATATTGTGCAGAGCCACAATTCATTGCTGAATACAATGTGACACTATTCATCAACGGTCCATTCTTCCTGGTCACAGTCCTACTCCAAATACAAATGTTTGTGTTGGACAGTAATTCCCTAGTCCAACTGCTACTAGTCTCCGGCCAACAGTGCAGGATGAAACAGAAAGTTGCAGGGAGTCCATTTACTTGTTCTCAGACGGCAGGTGCGGATGTGAAGGAGCTACAAGTTTCTTAGTGCACAATTTGACAATTTTCCCTTGTGGTGGTCAGATGGCATCGACCAGAACCTTGATGACGAGTGTGCTGCCCTTGCATACAGTCCAACAAGGGGCAACTGTCATATCCAAATGCCCCACAAATCTTTATAATCCATGATTTGACCAGCCTGCCAAACGTAAATCCACAACGAGACCCATTTCAAATTCTGTCAGGTTCTGATAATGCAGTCTCTTATGCATATGCGGCATCTCTGTGTACTTCATTGTGATCATTCAACATCTGATGCTGTTCACAGCCCTTATATACCCCACCAGCCCTGAGAACAACACTGAATATTAACAACACTAATGCACTCTGGTTGCTATTCTGTCCAACAGAATTGCATCTCTGTCATTTAAATACCCACAGAGTGTACGTACATGTATGAATTTATGTTGACATTCAAGCACGCCTTATGCGTGCTTCACATTTTTTGTCAGGCTGTTTTAAGTGAACATCTTTGGTCACATACAAGTTCCTTTTCAATGTTTTAATACCACAGTTAGTTGACAACGTGTGTGCAAGAAAACTCCAAAAACTTGGGGCAATTTCACCATAGACTGCCAGTGAAGCAGGTTCTCACAATATGCAAATATTTTACAGTGCTGTAGTTTTTCTTTACTAGCACTCATAATTTTTCACATTTATATTCTTCATGACAGGTTATACATAGACAGGAGAAAGTGAGAGAGAGGCTCATTAACAGTAGCCATCAAACTGGGGCCACACAATGATGATGATGATGATGATATAACACACAGCCTCCCCCAGGTGTGGCTCCTTCACCACACCCAGCTGAAGTTTCAAGTGAATCTCTGAAAACTTGCTGATGGAGCTATTATCACTCCTAAATATGTACAAGAAATAAAAAAAAAATTATGATGCATGCAAATGCCAGTTATTAGTTTCTTACTGATTAAAATACCAAAGTTGGCAGTTAATTTAAGTGTTAACTTGTTGTTAGAGAAAAATATGAGGAATTAACATTAAAATATTTTAAACAAATTTTAAAACTGTTTACTGGGTCACTGTCATACCAAAAATTAATCAATTAATTAATTAATTCAGCAAGATTATGATAAAATGCAATGAGCACCACATGTGGCTAGTGCTATACAGGGAAAATGAACTTTTCAGGCATATACAACCAGTTAGTTGCACATAACACAATTTTAAAGCTTTCAAAAGCTGGCTTAAGAGTTTTCACAGAACACAATACATATAACAGACCACTGATATGTTCCTAAGAAACTTGGCAGGGCCAACTATCACAGGTCGCACACACCCCAGAATGAAACTTTCACTCTGCAGCGGAGTGTGCGCTGATATGAAACTTCCTGGCATATTAAAACTGTGTGTCGGAGTGAGACTCTTAACTCCGGACCTTTGCCCTTTGTGGGCAAGTGCACTATCAACTGAGCTACCCAACCACGACTCACGACCCGTCCTCACAGCTTTACTTCTGCCAGTACATTGTCTCCTACCGCCCAAACTTCACAGAAGCTCTCCTGTGAAGGAAGGAGTGCTAGTTCTGCAAGTTTCGCAGAAGAGCTTCTGTGAAGTCTGGAAGGTAGGAGACGAGGTAATGGCAGAAGTAAAGCTGTGAGGATGGGTCGTGAGTCGTGCTTGGGCAGCTTAGTTGGTAGAGCACTTGCCCACGAAGTTTCACACATAACTCTTCACCCTAAAAAGCTTCAAGATTTGATGAATAAAAAATAGGGGACAGTTAAGAAGATTATTCTAACATTTCAGGTGTTCTACGTAGTGTCTGTCCCCACCCCCTCCCCCCCATATGTACAATGCACAGCATGTTAACTGCTTATACAACCACATGAAAAAGTTGTTCTTTGGAATGTTGTTCAAATAGCCTCCCACACTGGCTTGGATGTCAATAATGCCATCAAAATGTTTACTTTTGATGTGAATTTCTCCAATTTTTGGTTTTCATGGCAGATTAATATTGATAGCAGTAAGTCTGTGATGTAGATGCAGATGATTTTTTCTTGAAAAGAATTGTCCATGTTTTGCATTTCAATGAAGTTATGGCAGTCGTCCACAGTTCGTTTTTATTTGGGAATCGAGTTGTGTGGGACAAACTTTGCACACACTTTTCTCTTATTCAACACATTTTGAAGAATTTATTTAGACATGTTGCTCCATTGTGTTTTGTGAGACAACAGCACTGACACACTATAACCGCAACCCCACGAATTAAAGCTTTCTGTTTTTTACTGTTGTTAGCTCAAGCTGTCACCGTAGTTACTGCACTGGCTTTACTTACATGCTGGGAACAAAATCAGTCTCTCAACTTTCTGGATGAATGGTGACAAACAAGTAACTCAAACAACAATTATTAAAAATAATATATTTTTCTTAAGTTCTGCAAATATTATTTATTTGTTCATGTATTGTACCTGAGCCTCTTAGACCACTGTTTGGTGATAATATTAGCAGAAGGTCAGGAAAGTGTTTCCCTTTTTAATATTACTGTCGAGTTCTGTCAAGCACCAAGAGAAGATTCAGCTATGTCAAAGAAGATACATTTTCTAGTGCAATGCAAAGAACACATCAATATTCCAGGGCAAAACATGGTTGGACACTGTGTCACTTAAATGTGATGCCAACAGTTTGCTAAACGAATGTCAAGAAACTTTTAGCGGTTCAACATGATAACAGTTTCTGCTGAATGAACTCACCAATCCACAGCAGTTAGAACCAACAATGACAACTGCTATCACTAGAACCCCTGTCCAATATGATGCTTCAAAACATAAACGGAGCAAAATATTCCTCCAGTGCCTCAAACTACAGTGTTCATGTGAACACATTTGTGTACAAACTGGTAAATATTCTCACGTTCTTGGAAAAATGTCATGCATAATGACCACGAACGTGTTGGTCAAATTACATATCTGTACAAATTTTAAAGCTTCTTATTGAGCAAATGGTAGGACTAAATGCTGGGTACACCTTAATTAGCATTGTCAGTACTGGCTTCCACAAAATGAAGCAGTGTTGAAAGCAGTTCCTAGACAGAGAAGCCTTAGAATTAATAGCTATACTTTCCCTTTAGCACGCTGAAGGGCCTATATTCAACCATAACAATGCATCAGCATGTTTTGCCCAAAATGTCAAAGCTCTCTTTGCAACATACCAAACATAATTCCTTCCTTGGCATGCCTCTTGGACTAACACTTTGTCAACTAAAAATATACAACAAAGGCCACCTGCAGCTCACGTGAAGAGGTCAGAAGCAGATACCAATGAATTATGGAGCAGGTCGTAACAACGCAGAAAACAGCTCTGTCATCCCACGTTTATACAGTTCTACAGTCAGGAGTAAATTCTGTAGCTTTAAACATCTATTACAGTATCTGCAGCATATAATTTATGTTTTACATTACACTAGTGACGAAGCAAATCAAAGCAACAACTACCATTGTTAAGTCCACTACAAAACATATTTAACCTAACATATGATGTCAGGTATGTGCAAACTTCAGCTACTAAAGAAGAAAGGTAGTCTGCTTCCAACAACAAAAAAGCTTTCATTATGCAAGACAATCATCAACACATTACTCCACACATGTTCAAAACTTTTCTTTTAGTCTTTTAATTTTCTTTGTTTGTTACACTTCTTTACATTTCATGCCATGCACCATCATGTCTAAAAAGCTTGTTAATATTATTGGAGCTGTAACTGCTGCATATTTCAGTTTCCTGGGTTTCATCCACTATCAGACACACAATAAAACTGATTTACCATCAAATACTAATGCCCCTCCCTGACAACTACAAAGATCCTAAGTATATTAGCAACAAAAGTTAGCGATGAGTATAAAATAATTGTCTAATTCATCATTTTAACTGCCGTGGAGATTAATAACTGAATTCATATTAGGTAATACGAAATACTGTACCCTGCCTTACTAACAGATATGCTTATCACCCAGTACCCATGACAAACATTTCAACAAAACTAAACAAACTTATTACGAATAAACTCTTTAAACAGTTCCCCTCTTCCCAATTACAATCATAAAAAACTGATAAATAATTAATCTAATCTTTTATACATTTTCCCTTCTCAACTACAGCCAACCTTCGGTCAACGAGAAAATAACTGCAAAATAAGCAAACAGATCAGTAAGTTTCACTATTACACACGAGTGTAGGTTATCAAATTAACACTACTATTTAACTACGTACCACAACAACGTTTGGAAATGATGAAACAGGAACTGGAAGTTGGGAAGGGAGAAGCGCAGGTTACTGGTAGGAACACAGCCATACTTATCCACTTGTCAATAAGTTTAGAGTTCCTCCTTAGAAGCCCCAATGAAGATTCCTTTACTGTCAACAATGACACAATAGTTACTTCTTCTTAATTTATTTAATGACTGTAATTTCTTACAGTGTAAGTGCTACTGGATGTGGTATTCTGAACAACCACAAACAGGAATATCTACCATCAAGGACACAAAATGATAGCAGAACACATTTTCTGGAAGTTCAAACTCGTACAGCATATAAGCTCACACATGTCTTAAATTAATGTTTTGTTTTCCTACTTTATCCATACGTCACATGAGGTAAACAAGAGTGAACCTAATTTTATATATTTCAGACTGTGGTCTCACATTTTCTTTTTGACCTATAAATAGTTACTACACAGCATTAAAAATTATTTTAAACTGCTCAATAAATACCATTAAGGTGGTCCAGAAAACATTTACTGCCACCCTTATCAAGTGTTTAAAATAACTCTTCAACTTTTTGCATCATCATTTCCAGGGTCAATTATTCAGTCATAAACTGTTCCGCCCTTGTGAAGGAATGTTTTATGTTTCACATCTCTTTGTGCACTCATTGTTTTAGAAAACACTTACTAATCCACCAAAGTTCTCTTACACATAATCTAGCAGACCCTAGTTTTTAAATACAGTTTGTCTGTCAGTAAATTTTTCAGTTCTGGAATTGAAAAAAATATGGGGCAGGTAACTGATTGAAAAACTTCAAAACTCTCACTAAAATCTAGATCATCTTACAGCAAAAATAATGAAGTTTTTTTTTCCACTCAGGTGATGAATTCAAGGGTACAACGAATGTATGATATACAAGAAGTAAGGCAAACAATTCCTTCGTTTTTAATACTAAAGCCACTTACATTACATCAAACTAATCTGGGGCTTTTTCGTATCACACAATGGGAGATGCTGTCTTACTTTGAAACTAATGTAGGCTCTTCCACACAAAATGTTCTTAACACAATTTACAAAGGATACTTTCAAGCCAACATGTTCCTTACCAAAATATTAATAATAATTTGTTTACTTGTTTTTATACAACTGTTTAACTTAAATAAAACTAGGTACAACACTGAAGAAAAATTAATAATTAATGTGACAAAATATATTCAAACTTCTTATATAGCTTCATTAACAAAGCACTGGAAACATTCTGAAAGTTGTAATTACTGCTGACCTGTGAAATTACTGTGATACTGAACCAACACTATTTTATTTTAATATTTCTTTTTCTCCCTTCAGAGTTGAATCCATCACCACATATATTGCTTGATTTCGTACTCTGATTTAAGTTTCTATTTACATTCGTGTAAAACGTATCATCTTCTGAAATTGGATGAATCTTTTCGAAACATCTTGTACAGCTACTCTTTTACCAAGCAATATAAGCAGAACAATTGATGGTTTCCTTCTCTAAATGACACCTTGCTCCTCCCCAAAACCCAATAACCTTCTCCCACAGGATTTGATTTCTTATTTACAATATACAATGTGTCTGTCAGACAGACTGTAAGCAAACAAAAGATCTTCGTGCCTGTTAAATACTAGAAAATGTCAATAAAAATCACCAACCTCACGTTCCCTCAAGCACAACTTTTCCTCTCACCATTTCCACCCATCTTGATGATGTCTGCACCCTGATCCCTAAATCTAACTAATTCAATTTGTAATTGCTACATTATCTGCACTTTTCTACAGTAGCCAGTAGTCATCTGCATGCTGCTATTCCATTTTCCAATATGACCCTACCGGTTCCTTGCCCCAAACATCATTTCCTCTCTCAGCTACCTACCATCACCATCTCAGTTGCTGAAAAGGATGCACACACAATTATTTTCCCTGCCCACCTAAGAAATTGTTTTGAAAAAGATGGATTTTAAGATGGTCACATCTCCTCTTTCTTATGTGGCCTCAAAACATAGAAAAATACAAGTACTCTCACAACACACACACACACACACACACACACACACACACACACCACCAACAACAACAACAAAAGCACAACAGCACACAAATAAAATAGGTACAGCCTGTCTGTAGGTGAACATTTCCTTATAATCTATATGCAGACTTTCAGTTCAAAACTTTGCACCAATGGGTACAAGATATGATTCAATGGAGGAAGAAGAGGATTAGGAGATGGTATAGAGTGAAGAGTTAAGACAGTAAGTTCTTGTCTAATTGGACTTTTTCCACATACAACTTACAGTTACTAGCAGGAATTTGATTTGGCGGCTGTGGTACCATGCCTGCAGCCTGTGGACCCAGTCCAATCATCTGAGCATTTCCAGTGCCTGAAATATAATAGTACACAACCATGTTTTCAAAAAGAAATAATTATCCTTCACAAGACATAAAACAGGGAAGTATTACCTACATTGCCTACTTGACTTTTCTATAGGTGCCTAGTTTTTACAAAACAACACTCGTGCAAATGTGTGAATAATAAATTATTCTAAAATCAAATAATACTGCACAGCACTAACTGAATCAAAACTTCAAGAAAGGTTTTGGTGTTTCGGTCAACAAGACAACAGCATGTTGCTTGTGTCACCTTTCTGCAATGTAAGCCAATTATCCATCTATAATTATCACTGTGCTGACACAACAAATGAACATTACTTCCTTACTTTCTCTACATTCTTTCATCAGCTCTCTGTCAGTCTCACACAATTTATCAAATTTCACTTTTTCCACTTCCTTCTTCCCTTTCCTCATTTACCTGTCCTCAGTGTATGTTTCTCCTTACACCTCACCCAAGATTTTTTCTTTTTTTCCCTCTTCTGAGTTTTCAATGTGCTTGTTTGCTTGTTCTCCCAGTCTAACATGTTAACTGCCCTGGTTGTTATTCCATACTTCCATTTTTCAGCTCTTATTGTGGTAATTTCTTTCACTGCTACCAAGTTTACTGCAGCAATTGTCAGTATTGTACTCTGTAAACACCAGTCAAGGCTGAGTGCTTTTGCTCAAAAGTTGTCAGTATATGCATAGCGAAATGTTCCCTTCAGCTTCAATTATGTTTTCAAATTATCTGAAAGTATCAGTGCTTTATAGTACATGAATGCTATTTTTATCAATTTTACATTGAGTATTATTGCTCAAAATTATCTTTGGATGAAATATTTTGAAACTATCAGTCAAACAATGTTTAACATTGGAGTTCCTATAAAATCTGTTGCACTACTTGGATACATATGGCATCAACTAAGTACACCAATGATATCATATTAATTGTCATCTTTGGTCAGTAGTTCAGATTTCAGACAGAGTGGATGATTATGTTAATACAATTATCAAAACACAAAATAGCATTGAAATATACCATTAATATAATGTTAATTAGTTCAAGCTCAAAAAACACCGAGAAGATTTCTAAAAAATGCTAGATGTACTTGAGAAAACAAGCACAGTAACAGAATTTTGTCATGGAATTACAAGCAGTAATCAGAAGCTTTAACCATCTAGTGGTTTGGTTTGGTTTGTGGTATTAAAGGGACCAGACAGCTACGGTCATCGGTCCCTTTTTCCAAAACTTAATAACACCCACACAGAATAAAAACAAGGAATTAAAATCACACACAGTGTGACAATGGTTGGCCGACCATAGAGACAAAAAAGGAAAAGCCAACCACCTAGAAACACACTAAAAAATAACCCAGTCTAAATTCATAGACCAAAGGCCAGACTCGTAACAAAAAAATGACAAACACTCAGAGTAAGTGGTGATAGCCCCCTGCCTGAACAAATGCAAAACTAAGCCTGTTGTGGCAGTGTCATCTGTTAAAAGGGCAGGGAGGGTATCAGGCAGCACAAATGTCTGCCTGAGCACAGCTAAAAGCGGACAGGCCAACAAAATGTGCACTCTGTCAAAGCCGCCCCGCAGTGACACAGAGGCGGGCCCTTACAGCTCAGTAAATATCTATGCGTCAGCCGGGTGTGGCCAATGCGGAGCCGACAAAGGACAACTGAGTCCCTGCAAATGGCTCGCATGGATGACCGCCACACAGTCGTCGTCTCCTTGATAGTACAGAGTTTCTCGAGTGTGATCAGATCGCACCATTCAGCGTCCCAAAGCGCGAAAACTTTGTGGCGTAAGACTGCTCGCAAATCAGTCTCCGGGAGGTCAATGTCCAGAGTTGGTTCACTGGTGGCCTGTTTGGCCAGGCGGTCAACATGTTCACTGCCCGGGATGCCGACATGACCAGGGGTCCACACAAACACCACAGAGCGGCCGCAACGGGCAAGAGTATGGAGGGACTCCTGGACAGCCATCACCAGACGAGAGCGAGGGAAACACTGGTTTATAGCTCGTAAACTGCTCAGGGAGTCACTACAGATAACGAAGTACTCACCTGAGCACGAGCGGATATACTCTAGGGCACGAAAGATGGCGACCAGCTCAGCAGTGAAAACGCTGCAGCCAGCCGGCAATAAGCGTTGTTCGTAATAGTCCCCTAGAGTGAGAGCATAACCGCACGACCAGCAACCATTGAACCGTCAGTGTAAACAACGCCAGAGCCCTGATACGTGGGAGGGATGGAAAGAAAGCGGCGGCGGAAGGCCTCTGGAGGGAGTGAGTCCTTCGGGCCCTGTGCCAATTCATGCCGAAGAAAAGGGCGGGGCACACGCCACGGGGGTGTACGCAGGGGTGCCCGGAAGGGAGGTGGTAGAGGGAAAACCCCAAGCCCAGAGAGAAGCTCTCTGACGCGAACTGCGATCAAACAACCCAACCAGGGCTGACGTTCTGGGAGATGGACGACCGACTGAGGGAACAGGAGACGATAATTAGGATGCCCGGGCCAGCTACAAACATCTGTAGCATAAGCGACCAGTAGACGTTGGCGCCATAACTGCAGTGGAGGGACACCTGCCTCCACAAGTATGCTGTTCACAGGGCTGGTCCGAAAAGCACCAGTGGCAAGTCGGATCCCGCTGTGAAGGATTGGGTCCAGCACCCGCAATGCAGAAGGGGGTGCTGAACCGTAAGCCAGGCTCCCATAATCCAGACGGGACTGGATTAATGCCTGGTGGCGCCATAAGAGGGTAGATCGGTCGGCGCCCCAGCTGGTGTGGCTCAAGCGTCGCAGAGCATTACGATGCCACCAACACATCTGTTTAAGCTGCCGATAACTGAGCATCAAAAACCACACCCAAAAACTGATGTCTCCACCACAGCAAGAGGTTCGCCATCAAGATAAAGCCGCGGCTCAGGGAGAACTGTGCGTCGTCGGCAGTAATGCATAACGCAGGTCTTGGCAGCCGAAAACTGGAAGCCATGCGCTACAGCCCAAGACTGCGCCTTGTGGATAGTGCCCTGCAGCTGCCGTTCAGCAAGTGCAATGCCAATGGAGCTATAGTAGAGGCAGAAGTCATCAGCATACAAGGAAGGTGAGACAGACGTTCCCACCGCAGCAGCGAGCCCTTTAATTGCAATTAAAAATAGACAGATCCCTGTGGTACCCCAATCTCCTGAACTCGGGGTGAACTATGGGAGGCCGCAACTTGCACGCGGAAGGAACAATGTGACAGAAAATTTCGTATTAAAATCGGCAGCGGACCCCAAAGACCCCAACCATGAAGCGTAGAGAGGATGTGATGGCGCCATGTCATATCGTACGCCTTCCGCATGTCAAAAAAGACAGCGACGAGGTGCTGACGACGGGCAAAGGCCATACGGATGGGAGACTCCAGGCTCACCAGATTGATGGCGGGCAAAGGCCGTATGGATGGCAGACTCCAGGCTCACCAGACTGTCGGCGGCAGAGCGGCCTTTACGGAACCCACCCTGAGACGGAGCCACAAGGCCCCCAAGACTCGAGTACCCAACTCAACTGCTGGCTCCCCATGCATTCGAGCAACTTACAAAGAACGTTGGTGAGGCTAATGGGGCGGTAGCTGTCCACCTCCAATTGGTTCTTGCCAGGTTTCAAAACGGGGATAACAATGCTTTCCCGCCATTGCGACGGAAACTCACCGTCGACCCCGATACGGTTGTAAAGGTCGAGGAGGCGTCGCTGGCAGTCCACTGAGAGGTGTTTCAGCATCGGACAGTGGATGCAATCTGGCCTGGGAGCTGTAGCAGGGCAAGCGGCTAGGGCACTGTGGAATTCCCACTCACTGAATGGAACATTGTAGGATTCAGGATGGCGGGTGTGAAATGAAAGGCTCCGACGTTCCAACCCCTCTGTAATGGAGTGGAAGGCCAGTGGGTAATTCACAGAAACGGAACTCAGAGCAAAATGGTCTGCTAAGCAGTTTGCAATTATGTCTGAGTCAGTACAAACTGCTCCATTCAGTGATAGCACAGGGACGCTGACAGGGGTCCAATAACCATAGAGGTGCCTAATCTTGGCCCAAACCTGCGATGGGGAGATATGGAGGCCAATGGTGGAGACATACCGTTCCCAGCACTTCTGCTTGTGTTGGGGAATGTTGCGGCAGGCCCGCGCACGGAGCCGTTTAAAGGCGATAAGGTTTTCTAATGAGGGATGCCGCTTGTGACGCTGGAGCGCCTGCCTGCGATCTTTAATTGCCTCGGCGATCGCAGGCAACCACCAAGGCACAGTCCTCCGCCAAGGGGACCCAGAAGAACGCGGAATGGCAGATTCTGCGGCATTAACAATGCCGATGGTGATCGAGTGAACCACCGCATCAACGGCTTCAATGGAAAGAGGCTCAATAGCGGCAGTGGAGGAGAACAAGTCCTAGTCAGCCTTATTCATAGGCTATCTGCAAGGGTGCCCACAAGAGTGACGCTGTGGCAGTGACAGAAAGATCGGGAAGTGGTCACTACCACACAGGTCGTCATGCAAACTCCATTGGACAGACGGTAAGAGGCTAGGGCTGCAAATCGAAAGGTCGATGGCAGAGTACGTGCCATGCGCCACACTGAAATGTGTGAAGGCACCATCATTTAAAATGGAAAGGTCGAGCTGTGCCAATACATTCTCAACAGTGGCGCCTCGACCTGTTGCCACTGACCCACCCCACAGAGGGTTATGGGCATTGAAGTCGCCCAGTAACAGGAAAGGTGGTGGCAATTAGGCTATCAGTGCAGCCAGGACATGCTGCGGACATCACCATCTGGTGGAAGATAAAGACTGCAGACGGTAACAGCCTGTGGCATCCACACTCTAGCAGCGACAGCCTCTAAAGGTGTTTGTAGAGGGACAGACTCGGTGTGAAGGGAGTGAAGGACGTAGATGCAGATGCCACCAGATACACTTTCACTTTCATAAGCTGTCCGGTTCCTATAATAACCCCGATAGCCATGGAGGGCATATGTTCGCATTGCCGGAAACCAAGTTTCTTGAAGAGTAACACAGAGGAAAGGGTGAAGGCTGAGAAGTTGTCGGAGCTCAGCAAGATGGTGGAAGAAACCGCTGCAGTTCCACTGGAGGATGATACTGTCCATGGCTGAGAAATGCGCGAGGGGACTGGGGAGGCAGATTACGCCACTGGGTCACCTGCTGCCACCGATTGAGCACCTGTGCTGTCTGAGGGACCAGCGAGATTGAGGTCCTCAGCGGACGCCAGGATCTCCACCTCATCCTCAGACGCAGAGCTCGAAGGTTGCAGTGGGGTGGGTGCCACCACAAGTTCCTTGGCCTTAGAGGTCATCCTCTTGGATTTCTCACGCTGCTCCCTGGGTTTCACTGGCTGGGAGGGCTTCACCGATTCAGACTACGGGACAGAGGAGGATCACGAAGCCCTACGACCAGCAGGTTGTGGGCACTTATGCCACTGTCAGGCATCAGCGTTCCCGCTTTTAGAAACCCGGGAAGGGAGGGACCCAAGGGACCTCTTGCGAGCAAGAGAAGCCGAAGAAGGTGGACGCTTCTCCAGCTTAGAAGCAGGGACGGACGTCCCCGATGTATGTGTGTGTGTGTGTGTGTGTGTGTGTGTGTGTGTGTTGGGCGGGAAGGGGGGGGGGGGGGAGATTGCTCCCAAGGTAGGTGGCGCAGGAGCAACAGGGGGGATGGTGCCCCCTATGGGCAAGGGGGCATGTGTTGTACAGTTCGGCGATCCCACTGGAATTCGTGGAACAGATGGGGCTAAAACAGTTGTTGTTGCAGCGGCGTATGAGGCAGTCATTCGCACAGGATGCAGTCGTTCATATTTCCTCTTAGCCTCAGTATAGGTCAGTCAGTCCAGGGTCTTATATTCCATGATTTTGTGCTCTTTCTGTAAGATCCTGCAGTCTGGCGAGCAAGGTGAATGATGGTCTCCGCAGTTGACACAGATGGGAGGCGGGGCAAATGGGGTATTGGGATGTGATGGGCGTTCGCAATCACGACATGTGAGGCTGGAAGTATGGAAGTACAGCTGGAAGACATATGGCCAAACTTCCAGCACTTAAATCACCGCATTGGGGGAGGGATATAGGGCTTGACATCACACCGGTAGACCATCACCTTGACCTTCTCCGGTAATGTATCACCCTCGAAGGCCAAGATGAAGGCACTGGTAGTAACCTGATTATCCCTCTGACCCCGATGAACACGCTAGACGAAATGAACACCTCGACGCTCTAAGTTGGAGCGCAACTCGTCATTAGACTGCAAAAGTAGATCCCTATGGAAAATAATACCCTGGACCATATTTAGACTCTTATGTGGCGTGATGGTAACGTTAACATCCCCCCAACTTGTCACAAGCAAGTAACCCTCGTGACTGGGCAGAGGATGCCGTTTTTATCAAAACTGACCCAGAGCGCATTTTGGACAATCCCTCCACCTCCCCAAACTTGTCCTCTAAATGCTCTACGAAGAACTGAGGCTTTGTGGACATGAAAGACTTCCCATCAGCTCCGTACAAACTAGGAACCGGGGCGAATAACTTTCACCGCCATCCTGAGACTTACGCTCCTCCCACGGTGTGGCCAGGAAGGGGAACGTCCCGAGAACGCTTAAAGAGGGGTTGGGTTGTTTGGGAAGGAGACCAGACAGCGAGGTCATCGGTCTCATCGGATTAGGGAAGGACTGGGAAGGAAGTCGGCCGTGCCCTTTCAAAGGAACCATCCCGGCATTTGCCTGGAGCGATTTAGGGAAATCACGGAAAACCTAAATCAGGATTGCCGGACACGCGATTGAACCGTCGTCCTCCCGAATGCGAGTCCAGTGTTTAATCACTACGCCACCTCGCTCGGTGATGCTTAGAGACTGCTGGTGGCTGGCCACCAGAGAGAGATGATGTACCACACTTCATTGCGGGTCATCCGCCCTGATGCCACCCACTCCGACCAAGGGCCCTCCCCACAGGCGCCACCCAGCCTCAGCAAGAGCCATCTGGCAGGATGGCCATTGCCGGGAGTCCTGATGCCCCAGGGAGATAGGCATCTACTCCTTGGCATACGTGGGGGGTTAACGGCGCAGGCATCAGCAGAGCGATCCCTGTGTTGTCAGGGGGCTACAACCAACAGGGTACATGGCAGCCCCACCACAACGGACTGGCTACCGTGCTGAATCGTGGGCGCAAAAATGTCCAAGGTCGTTGTCTCAGCAAAAAGCAACACTGCACAATGCATTGTGGAAATCGCACCCAGGAATGTATCCTCGCCCAAGAGGTGGAAAACGAGCGGGACAGCATTGCGACAACGAGAAAGCCGGCTAAAGGTCTCAACACACGACAGATACTGTGCACCATGTAAGGTGCCCTTCCCCAATTGGCTCTCTCTTCGGAATAATTTAGAAAGATGGAGGTCAAACCCTAATGGGGACCATCACATTAAAGGCTGAAACAGTTGAGACTCCTTTTAGTCACCTCTTATGACAGGCAGGAATACTGCGGGCCTATTCTAACCCCCGAACCCGCAGGGGGGTAACCATATAGTGTCGTCAATATATGGAAGCAATGAATTAGCACTGATGGGTTATCTTATCCATAGCAATATGGCAACAATACACAAACAAAAGTTACATTGCACACACTAAAGGTTCCACAATTTGGAGCAAATTTAACATCTTGCCCAGAGAATGTTTAAGGTAACATTCATATGACCCTCTGTATAGTGCTGATATTTTGATTATGAAAGTTTTTGAGCATTGTAAAGAACAAGGAAAAAGCTACAAAATTTAAGAGCATCAAATTTTCTCTCTGCACTGCTCCAGTGTTCCTGTTCCTGAAATTTTTAGAGATATACTTCTCTTCAACAGTACATAGTTTTAAAATTTTCAGTCTGACCATTTTTGAACTTCTGAGACATCAGTTACAGTTTGTATTCTGGGTGGTGATGTACGAGCTGCTTCTTACCTTGCCTTGCCAATGTTTGGAGTGCATTTATGGGATCTTGCATTGTTTGCCCTGCTCCTCCAGCAGGGCCATTCATCCCTTGACCTTTCTTTGCATCTAAAAACAACAATAATCAAATCAGTATCATATTAAAAAGCTACAATAATTTATCAGAATACATACTTTTACTCACTCAGTTCTCTGACATGAAGAATAAGTCTTGCAACAAAGCTCAGATATTCCTCCTGAAACAGAGAGAGAAAAAGTGTTCTGAGAGTGGCTGTTTCACAGTCTCTAAACAGAAATGAATACAATGACAAAATCTGGAGGAACTTATTTTCAATTTTTAACACTGACTTGCGAAAGTAACAAACCTTAAATGTAAGTAATAAGGTTTGTGAAAGTGGAGCATAGCTTACCAGGCTTTAGAATTTATTTTCACAAATCCAGAATTATTTTAAACCTATAAAGCTATCTTTGCACTTAACCAACTTGCATGTTTAGAATATACTCATCTTGGCTTTTATAACAGTTTCTCCATAGAAAAACATTCACACATGATGTCCTAGTAAAACAAGAAAAACTACCCTATTGGCATATTCTGCAACCTTGTTGTGTTCTGTGAACCACAAAATTCAATGTAGGAAACTAAAATGTTATGACAATGGCATTCCTCCAGCAGGGATGGAGTCTTCCCTTCCTAACAGAAATAAGAAGGTTACAATGCTGCACTGTGTCACACAAAAGTATCAAACATCAGACAGAGAAAATATGTGAGGCCCCAAAAGGACCAATACGGTCTGTTCTCGCTTTAACTTAAAAAAATTAATGGTCTTTCCACGCCCTTAAATGACAGTTCAAAATCTGTAATTTTTGCTGATGTCATAGCACATCAAGTGCCAAAATTCAATTTAATCAGACACAGTTCAGATGATATCTGAATGGGCTTACAACTAGCATGCAACAAATGGTTTACGTCTCAATTTCACAAAAACTCAGTTTATGTAATTTCAAACAAGGAAAGAATTATAACCAAGAACTTCAACATGTTCTAACCTTAGAAGTACGTCTTGTATTGTCAACTTGTAAGAGCATTATCTTATTTTTCCATAGCTATCCTGTTATACACTGGTTGCACATTACTCTGAAGAAATGATTTAAACTAATTTCTTTTGATGCCATATAAAATGAAAGAAGTGGAATACATCACCAGTGTGCCAAGTATCTACATCCAGATCTACACCTCACAAGTCACATTATGGTGTATGACGGATGGCCACTAATGTGCGTTGTCAAGATTTTTTTTAATCACTAGTTGAACTTTAATATTTTTACCATTCTTCTGCTTCAATTTTATGTTCATTTCAACACACATACCTGAGCTTTGTAGTACTACTGCATTTGCTACATTTTCACATCTATTTGGAATGTGGTTCATTTGTCACATATATATGCAATTTTCTAACTATCTGATCAGTTTGTCAAGTATTAAAAGATGGAGACAGGACCCGCTAACTTAGAGAAATCATAAAAACCTGTTCAACTTACTATTGTCAAGGATAAGGAATGCTTAAGGTCATGCCTTCATTGTTGTGCTACATCTAAAACTTAAAACAGAGTGTGGCAGAAAAAAGGGGCTAACTCCATCTAAAAGCAATTAAAACTGAAAAAAGACAGCTGGCCAAGGAAGCTGGCAGAAGAGGTAGGGTCTAGGGTCCCTTAGACTCAGCATGTGGCAGGTCATACACTGACCTCAACCACCCTGGCTCCATCCCAACAATAGTTTAAAACATTACACCTGATTTTTTTTTTTTTTTTTTTTTTGGGGGGGGGGGTTTAAGGGCGCTCAACTACTGAGGTCATTAGCGCCCAGTCACAATTGTTAGAGCACATAGAATCTAGTAAAACTCAAGGGGGGGACACCAGAAAGTTCTTACAAACAGGCAGATAAAATAAGTGAAAGAGTTAGATGTCTTTGGACAATCCAGTCAAAGTAATGAAAAAGAACACGAGCAGCTGCTCGAGCGTCATCCGCTAAAATATCCTGTAAAGTAGATGGCAGAGACAGGACAACACGAGATTGACAAAAACGTGGACAAGACAATAAAACATGGCGCACTGTTAATGCATGACCACAAGGGCACTGCGGGGCTGGGTCACCGGAGAGCAGGTAGCGGTGGCTAAACCGGCAATGCCCAATCCGCAACCTGGTCAGAAGGACCTCTTCTCACCGAGATGGTCGGGAGGAGGCTGTCCAAGCAGTTGGGAACGGTTTTACTGCCCGGAGCTCGTTTCCTTGAAGTGAGGACCAAGTATCCCACCACAAGGACACAAGCCTCTTACAAACAACCCCACTAACGTCAGATGACGGGACACAATGGGAGGCTGGCCGTGGCAGGAGGACTGCAGCCTTGGCTGCAGCATCAGCAGCCTCATTCCCAGGCACTCCTACATGGCCGGGAACCCACAGAAAGCTGACGGGAGAGCCACCCTCAGCGAAAGAATGGAGGGACTGCTGGATCCGTTGCACCAAGCGATGGACCGGATATGGAGCTCCAAGGCTCTGAAGAGCACTGAGTGAATCAGATCAGAGTACATACCATGAATGGCGGTGGCGGCGGGCATACTGAATGGCCTGATGGAGAGCAAAAAGCTCGGCCATGAAGCTGGAACATCGGTCGAGGAGCCGGTATTTAAAGGTGACGGCCCCGACGACAAAGGCACAGCCGACACCATCGTCAGTTTTGGAGCCATCAGTGTAAATAAAGGTGTGACTGGCAAGTCGCGCACGAAGTTCGACAAACCGTGAGCAATACACTGCAGCTGGAGTACCCTCCTTCGGGAGCGAGCTGAGGTCAAGATAAACATGAACCGGAGCCTGGAGCCAAGGTGGTGTCGGGCTCTCACCCTCTCTGAAGGTGGTAGGGAGGGCAAAATCCAATTGTCGAAGCAGGCGACGAAAGCGGACTCCAGGGGGCAGCAGGGCAGACACATACAACCCATACTGACGGTCGAGAGAATCGGCGAAGAAGGACTGATAAGAGGGGTGGTCGGGCATTGACAACAGCCGGCAGGCATACCGACAAAGCAGTATGTCACGCCGGTAGGTCAATGGTAATTCGGCAGCTTCAGCATAAAGACTCTCGACGGAACTAGTGTAGAAAGCTCCGGTCGCAAGATGTAACCCCCTATGGTGGATGGAGTTGAGACGGCGTAAGAGGGATGGCCGAGCAGACGAGTAGACGAGGCTTCCATAATCCAGCTTTGATCGGACTATGGACCGATACAAGCGAAGCAGGACAGTGCGATCTGCTCCCCAAGATGAACCACTAAGAACTCTGAGGACATTAAGGGAACGTGTACAACGAGCAGCCAAATAAGAGACGTGCGGAGACCAACAAAGTTTCCTGTCCAGTGTGAGCCCTAGAAACTTAGTTGTTTCCACGAATGGGAGAACAACAGGACCGAGACGTAAGGATGGCGGAAGGAACGCTTTATATTGCCAAAAGTTGGTGCAAACCGTCTTCTCTTCAGAGAACCGGAAGCCATTTGCCACACTCCATGAGTATAGGCTGTCTAGACAACGCTGAAGGCAGCGCTCCAGGAGGTATGTTCGCTGGCCACTGCAGTAGATCGCAAAGTCATCGACAAAAAGAGAGCCTGAGACATTAGGTGGAATGCAATCCATAATTGGATTGATCGCTATGGCAAAAAGGGCTACGCTCAAGACGGAGCCCTGAGGCACTCCGTTCTCCTGGAGGAAGACGTCGGACAATACGGAACCCACACGTACCCTAAACTTTCGATCTGTTAAAAAGGAATCAATAAAAAGGGGCAGGCGACCACGTAGACCCCACCTGTGCATAGTGCGGAGGATACCTCCTCTCCAACAGGTATCATAAGCCTTCTCCAAATCGAAGAACACTGCGACCCTTTGGCGCTTTCGCAAAAAGTTGTTCATGATGAACGTCGACAAGGTCACAAGGTGGTCAACAGCGGAGCGGCGGCGACGAAAGCCGCATTGAACATTGGTAAGCAGCCGTCGAGATTCAAGAATCCAAACTAACCGAGTGTTAACCATGCGCTCCATCACCTTACAGACACAGCTTGTACGAGAAATGGGGCGGTAACTAGAAGGAAGGTGTCTATCCTTCCCGGGTTTGTGTATAGGAACAACGACGGCGTCACGCCAACGCATGGGGACTTGACCTTCAGTCCAGACGCGATTGTAGGTACGAAGAAGGAAGCTTTTGCCTGCCGGACAAAGGTGTGCCAGCATCTGAACGTGAATGGCATCTGGCCCCAGAGCAGAGGACCAGGACAGTGCAAGTGCACGTTCGAGTTCCCGCATAGTAAAGGGGGCATTATAATTTTCCAGATTCAGCGAGTGGAAGGAAGGTCGCCGAGCCTCTTCTGCCTCTTTCCTGGGAAGGAAGGCAGGGTGGTAATGGGCGGAGCTTGAAACCTCCGCGAAAAAGCGGCCGAAGGAGTTGGAGATATCCACAGGATCAACAAGGACCTCATCACCTGAAGTCAGGCCAGGTACCGAGGAGTGGGCCTTAATGCCCGACATCCGGCGCAGGCCACCCCAGACGACAGAAGAGGGAGTAAAACTGTAAAAGGAGCTGGTGAAAGAGGCCCAACAAGCTTTTTTGCTGTCTTTGATGACTGTACGGCATTGCGCTCGGAGTCGTTTGTATCCAATACAATTCGCCAACGTAGGATGGCGGCGAAAGGTGCGTAAGCACGTCGTCGAGCACGGATAGCGTCTTGACAAGCCTCATTCCACCAGGGGATGGAAACGCGACGTGAAGAAGAGGCAGTACGAGGAATGGAACGTTCGGCAGCATTGATGATAACAGCCGTGAGGTATTCGACCTGACTGTCACAACTGAGAAAATCGTGGTCCGGAAAGGTCGCCAGGGAGGAGTAAAGTCCCCAGACAGCTTTCGGTATATTCCAGCTCGAAGGACGTGGGGATGGTGTGTGGTGCAGGAGATGAACGACACAGGGGAAGTGGTCGCTTGAATAGGTGTCAGAAAGGACATACCACTCGAACCGACGGGCAAGAGTGGTAGAACAGATCGAGAGGTCCAAGTGGGAGTAGGTATGAGTAGAGTCCGAGAGGAAAGTCGGGGCGCCAGTATTGAGGCAGACAAGATTGAGATGGTTGAAGACATCCGCGAAGAGGGAGCCTCTCTGACAGGATGCAGGAGAGCCCCAAAGGGGATGATGGGCATTGAAGTCGCCAAACAATAAAAACGGCGGAGGAAGCTGAACAATCAGGTG
The DNA here is from genome assembly GCF_021461395.2 of Schistocerca americana. Taxonomy (NCBI): domain Eukaryota; kingdom Metazoa; phylum Arthropoda; class Insecta; order Orthoptera; family Acrididae; genus Schistocerca; species Schistocerca americana. The sequence goes on from NC_060122.1 coordinate 434,107,976, forward strand.
CATCATGTCAGCCCGACTAACTGCGGATGACGATGGAGTGTAGACGGTACAGACAGAAAAAGTAAAGGCAGAAAGAGTAATACGGACAGCTATTGCTTGGAGTGGGGTGGTCAATGGGAGGGGATGGTAATAGACATCGTCCCGAACGAGCAACATGACCCCACCATGAGCTGGAATACCGTCCACAGGGGGGAGGTCAGACCGCTCCGAGGTATAGTGAGTAAAAGCAATATGGTCAGTTGGGCGCAACTTGGTTTCCTGGAGACCAAGGACGAGCAGACAGTGCAGGCGGAGGAGCAGTTGTAATTCCTCCCGATTAGATCGAATACCTCTTATGTTCCAATGTAACAAAGCCATCACTAGTCAGAAAAGAGGGGGAACGAAACGGGTGAAGAGCTGGTCACCTCGACGGCCGCGGAGGGCCAGGTGTCGAGGGAACAACATTACAACCGGCGGGAGGCGGATCCTGTTCCATCGAGTCGTTGCCAGCGGCGGCCACTTTCCCGGGTTGCGTAGGAGGGGCAGCATCATTCACCGATGAGAGGCCAGCTGAGCGCCTGGCAGCAGAGCGTCTCAGCGAAACTGAGGACAGCCGGGAGCAGCGACTCACGGATGGAGCGTCGGACGAAATGCGCCGGGGTGGAGAGGGGGATAAAGATTTCTTCTTGGAGGCCTTCTTGGAACGCCGATGAGGCACGGGGATGGTGGGCTGGACCCGAAGAAGGTCCTCACACATGGGGTCCGTTTTGGAACGCCGGACCTCAGAAGGCGGGGTCCGGAACGTTTCCCCGATGGACGCCTGAGAAGAGGATCGCTTCTCAGGCGGCGGAGGGGGAGGAGGAGGAAGGGTGGCCCCCGGGGCAGAGGGGGCAGGGGCCGCGAGGGAGGAGGATTGGGAAGGGAGGGATTTGGGAGGTGGAGGGGGGACAGGATAGGGGTGAGGATACTGTGGAAGGAGTGGACACGACTGAGGCAAACGAAGTTGTCAACGTCACGGGATGGAGGCGATCATACTTCTTCCTGGCCTCAGAATAAGAGAGACGATCCAAAGTTTTTAATTCTTGAATCTTCTTCTCCTTCTGATACGCGGGGCAGTGTAAAGATCTAGGCGAGTGGATGCCAGGACAATTGACGCACCAAGGTGGTGGGGTGCATGTATGTTCCTCACGGAGAGGACGTCCGCAATCGCCACAAAGGGGTTCAGCCTCACACCGTGACGACATGTGCCCAAAGCGCAAACACCGAAAGCAGCGCATAGGAGGCGAGACGTAAGGTCGCACGTTGCACCGGTAGCACATCACCTTTACCTTCTCCGGGAGAACGTCCCCCTCGAAGGCGAGGATAAAGGCTCCGGTGTCGATGCGACCGTCTTTGGGGCCGCGCTGAACTCGCCGGACAAAATGCACGCCTCGGCACTCCAGGTTGGCCCTGAGCTCCTCATCAGATTGCAGCAGGAGGTCCCGATGAAAAATAACCCCCTGCGTCCTATTCAGTGCCAGATGCGGGACAATAGACACTGGGATGTCCCCTAGTCGGTCGCACGCCTGGAATGCTGCCGACTGCGTGGCGGAGGCGGTCTTTATAAGAACGGACCCCGAACGCATTTTACTGAGAGCCTCAATTTCCCCGAAGATGTCCTCGATGTGCTGGACAAAGAACATGGGCTTGGAGGTGGCGAACGTCCCCCCATCGGTCCGAGAACAGACTAAATAGCGGGGGAAGTACTTCGCCCCAAGCCGGCGGGCCTGTCCTTCCTCCCAGGGAGTGGCCAAGGGGGAAAGGGCAGGAGAACCAGAACCAGAGACAGTACCTTTCTTTTTAAAAGACTCTGCTGCAGAGCGACCTGATACATGTTGACGTTTCATCTGCGAAACGTCCGCCCCAATACCACCCACTCCGACTAGGGGCTCTCCCCACGGGCGCCACCCAGCCTCAGCAAGGGCCACCTGGCAGGATGACCGTTGCCGGGAGTCCCGATGCCCCAAGGAGACGGGCATCTACTCCTTGGCCGACATGGGGAGGGTGCAGCTCAGGTATCGGTAGTACAATCCCTGTGTTGTCAGGGGGCTACAACCTAAAGGGTACATGACGACCCCACCACAACGGGCTGGCTACCGTGCTGGATTTCGGGTGCCATGGAAAGTCCATCATGACCATAGGTGCAGATGGGGACGCACTATGGGCGTAACTTGTGCAACCCATCAGGCGTTTAGGCCCAATTTGAGGAATAATGGGTGTGGTTACAATGCGGAGTACCAAGGTCTTAGTGCACTGAGGACCAGTGATACACCACGTAAGGCGTCCTTCCCCAAAAGGCTCGTACTTCTGTAGAATTTTGAAAAAAGGAGGTCAAACCCCAAGGGGGACCATCACATGGAAGGTTGAAACGGTTGAAACTCCTTTCAGTTGCCTCTTACGACAGGCAGGAATACCTCGGGCCTATTCTTACCCCCGAACCCGCAGGTGGATCACCTGAGAATAAAAACCACTTTCCTGTAGAAAATGAAGAACCAGTTGTTCAACTACCCATACAGAGTCTGGCAATATTGGAAGTAAAGCATCTGGAAGATCATGCTTAGATGGAGAGCAAGAAGGATATCCACCAGGATGTCAGTGTTACTGTCTCTGAGGCTCCAAAAGTCCAATGTAGAAGCAGCTCATTATATAAGATAAATCTGCTGCTTAATCTGACATGACTGATAAGGAAGGGACAGAATGGTGGACTCCTCCCAAGTGGAACACAATGAACAGCACCATAAAGCATAAGTCTCCTTCATGATGCAGAGTTTATTAGAGGAGACCGCCCATGACATGTTGTTCCATCTCTGAATCTGCATCTGGGATCATCAAAGTGAATGCTGGGTGAGTAATCACTTCTCCAGTCAAATGATCAGCCAGTTAATTTCCCAGGAGACCAAGAGAAAGACAACAGAGCAAGCAATATGACTGTGGTCAGATAAAAGATTGTGAATATCAAATGTCAAAGGGTGACAAGAGTAACTTTGATCAACAGCCTGGAGATGGCCACTGAGACACTACAAACAAAGACTCTTTCAAGAGAGGTCTGTCTAACAAAACATAAGAGCTCCCTTAACAGCTACCAGCTCTGCTGTGAAAACAATAGAAATTTCCAAGCAGAAAATGTTGTTCTACATCTATATCTACATGATTACTCTGCAATTCACATTTAAGTGTTTGGCAGAGGGTTCATCGAACCACAATCATACTATCTCTCTACCATTCCACTCCCGAACAGCGCGCGGGAAAAACGAACACCTAAACCTTTCTGTTCGAGCTCTGATTTCTCTTATTTTATTTCAATGATCATTCCTACCTATGTAGGTTGGGCTCAACAAAATATTTTCGCATTCGGAAGAGAAAGTTGGTGACTGAAATTTCGTAAATAGATCTTGCCACGACGAAAAACGTCTTTGCTTTAACAGCTTCCATCCCAACTCGCGTGTCATATCTGCCACACTCTCTCCCCTATTATGTGATAATACAAAACGAGCTGCCCTTTTCTGCACCCTTTCGATGTCCTCCATCAATCCCACCTGGTAAGGATCCCACACCGTGCAGCAATATTCTGACAGAGGATGAACGAGTGTAGTGTAAGCTGTCTCTTTAGTGGACTTGTTGCATCTTTTAGTGTCCTGCCAATGAAACGCAACCTTTGGCTCGCCTTCCCCACAATATTATCTATGTGGATTTCCAACTGAAGTTGTTCGTAATTTTAACAGCCACGTACTTAGTTGAATTGACAGCATTGAGAATTGTACTATCTATCGAGTAATCGAATTCCAACGGATTTCTTTTGGAAGTCGTGTGGATCACCTCACACTTTTCGTTATTTAGTGTCAACCGACACCTGCCACACCATACAGCAATCTTTTCTAAATCGCTTTGCAACTGATACTGGTCTTCGGATGACCTTACTAGACGATAAATTACAGCATCATCTGCAAACAACCTAAGAGAACTGCTCAGATTGTCACCCAGGTCATTTATATAGATCAGGAACAGCAGAGGTCCCAGGATGCTTCCCTGGGGAACACCTGGTATCACTTCAGTTTTACTCGATGATTTACCGTCTATTACTACAAACTGCGACCTTCCTGACTGGCATGACATTTCAAAGCACATTCCATCCTATCCATTGTTTTACAGCCATTAGTGTCAGTACAGTAGCACCCTCATACTGCTAAAGAGCTAAGAGTAACAGACACCGAAAGAAAACTGGTGTGACTTAAACTATACGTCCTTGAAACAGAGCTGTCCTAATTTGTGATCTGGATACTGACCACGAGAAGGTGTGGGGTCACACATGGGTAACCACTTTCTAAGAGGGCTAAGTGAAGGTCACAGCTGAGGGCCTCTAGGTACAAGCCACACGAGTGAGTAGTCAGGGGGTCTATGCTCTTTGTATGCAAGGACAATTTGGTAAGTTGAATGAACAGAAAATCTTAGGATCATGATTGCAAACCAAATGTAAAAATTACTGACATGCAGCGATAGGGTGAACGCTGGCATGACAGTGGTCACTACCTCATTGACGACAATGAGTCACAGTGTAACACTCAACACAGAGCGCTGCAGGACACCATTCTCTTGGACCTGTGGGGGGCTGAGTAATGTACCAACTGTAACACATAACTGGTGGGGCAAACACTGACAAATAAGCAGGAATGAGCCTCAAGAGCCCCAGTCTTGGAATGTAAGTACAACTGGATAGTGTCAATCAGTGCCGTATGCCTTACGCTGATCAAAAAAGGACTATGATGACATGGCATTTAGATAAAGCCTGTCAAATTGCTGTTTCCAACACAACCAGATACTTCATTGTGAGCTGTCCCTCTCAGAAACCACACTGATAGGATGTCAAATGGTTCCGTGATTCAAGAAAGCAGTGAAATCATTGGGATACCATGCTTTCAAGCAGTTTTCATAGCATGTTGGTGAGGCTAACTGGTCAGCAGCTGTCTATGGACATGGGATTTTTGCCTCATTTAAGAATTGGGGTGGTGATACTATCTCACCATCATGAAGGAAAAATACCTTTTAGGCGAATATGACAGAAGATCCTGAGTTGACAGAATCCTTCAGTAATCATCAGATATTGGCTTATCTGATAATGAATTTAATCAGGGCCTGGTGCCATATCATGTGATATCATGCGACATGTCGAGAGCTTGAAGCTGTTCCCAGGCACTGAAAAGCAATTTGGAAGGACAGAGGTCAGATGAGATAGAGGATAGGTAATTACTTCAACTTTTATTTTATGTGTTTGAAATGTAGACAGGTTCAGAAGAAGATGCCAACACTGTCAAAAAGTGTGTTACGAGGTGTTCACCAAGAACCAATGCATCAGTAGAGATACCGCTGTGAAACAGGAGAGAGCCCAGAACACTTCTGGATCTTTGGAGGCTCAGCAGACTATGGAACTTGGCCCAAATCTGCGATGATGAGCCATACTTTTAGCACAAAGTCGCTTAGAGATCATGAGGATGGTCTGTCAAGGATGATGTTTGAGATGTTACAGAGCCATTAACAATCCTAAATAGCTGTGGCAATGTCTTTGATCTACCATAGCACCTACTAGTAGGGGAGGAGGCCCTGTAGGAAAGAGAATAGTAGTTCCAGCAGCACAGATAAATACAATGAAGATGATTCGCCCAAACTCATCAATGCAATGTGGCAAAGATGAAAGCAGAGATACACAACTGCCAGCTGGCTCTTCGAAGAGCCTAACATGGTAACTGGACTGTCAGTTGGTGACAAATTAGTGATAGAATTACCACTACGTGATCACTGTGACAGAGATTGTCATGTTGTGAACAGTGAAGCAAAGCCACGAGATTACGAGAAGAAATCATATGTTCGATAGCCAAAAAGGTGTCATGGACAGCACTGAGGTGGGTAGGAACACAGTCATTGAGGAGAGAGAGAGTAATAAGATCAGAAAGAAGCAGGTCAATGAGACAACAACAAGGGGTGGTGCACAACGAAATCTCCAAATGGGAGGAGAGGGAGGAGTGTTGTTCCATCTGAACGTATGAAAGTGCCCTGGCTGAGGGTAAATAAACAACACAAATGGCAATCGCTAGGGTCGCTCACACTTGCATAGCTATTGCTTCTGATGTAGTACAGAGGGGAATCGACTGTACAAGAGTACAAACCAATGTACAGACACCTGCGGATGCGATCTTGAGGCCAGTACGTTACTGACAAAATGCATGGTAACCTCAAAGAGTTGGGAGAATGGTCATCAGGTTGGTTGGTTGGTTTGGGGGATTAAAGGGACCAGACTGCTATGGTCATCGGTCCCTTTTTCCAAAGACAAAGAACACCCACAGAGAATAAAAACGAGGAACAGAAGAGATCACAGACGATACAGAACAAGAGAAACTGAGACAAAGACAAGACAAAACGAACTAAAACCACACAGAGTGTGACGGTGGTTGGCCGACCATAGAAATAAAAAGGAAAAGCCAACCACTTGAAACACATTAAAAAATCAGTTTAAAACCGGAGACCAAAGGCCAGAATCAACACAAAACAATAAGATAAAAACAGAAACACTCAGATTAAAGAATAAAAACCCCCTGCCCGAATAAAACGTAAAACTAAGTCAGCCATAGCCGAGTCATCTGTTAAAAGGGCAGGGAGCGAGTCAGGCAGTGCGAACGACTGCCTGAGCGCAGCTAAAAACGGACACTCCAATAAAACATGAACCACGGATAAAACGGAGCCACAGCGACATAGAGGCGCGTCCTCACGGCGCAATAAGTGGCCGTGCGTAAGCCGAGTGTGCCCAATGCGCAGCCGGCAGAGGACAACAGACTCCTTGCGAGAGACCCGCAAGGAGGAGCGCCACACACCGGTAGCCCCCTTGATGGCCCGAAGTTTGTTGCGTGAAGGCAGGCCGCGCCATTAAGTGTCCCAAAGGGCCAGAATTTTGCGGTGCAGGAACGCTCGCAAATCTGTCTCCGGGAGGCCAACGTCCAGAGATGGTGAACTAGTCGCCTCTTTCGCTAGCCGGTCAACATTCTCGTTGCCGGGGACCCCAACATGGCCTGGGGTCCACACGAAGACCGCAGAGCGGCAGCAACGCGCAAGAGTATGCAGGGACTCATGGATAGCCATCACCAGACGGGAACGAGGAAAACACTGGTCGAGTGCTCGTAAACTGCCCAGGGAATCGCTACAGATAACGAAGGACTCACCTGAGCAGGAGCGGATATACTCTAGGGCTCGAAAGATGGCGACCAGCTCAGCAGTGTAAACGCTGCAGCCAGCCGGCAAGGAACGTTGTTCGGAATGGTCCCCTAGAGTGAGCGCATAACCGACTCGACCAGCAACCATCGAGCCGTCGGTGTAAACAATGCCAGAGCCCTGATACGTGGCCAGGATGGAATAAAAGCGGCGGCGGAAGGCCTCTGGAGGGACTGAGTCCTTCGAGCCCTGTGCCAAGTCTAGCCGAAGGCAAGGGCGAGGAACGCACCACGGGGGTGTACGCAGAGGTGCCCGGAAAGGAGGCGGAACAGGGACAAGCCCAAGCCCGGAGAGAAGCTCCTTGACGCGTATGGCGATCGGACAACCCGACCGGGGCCGACGTTCCGGCAGATGGACGACCGACTGCGGGAACAGGAGACGATAGTTAGGATGCCCGGGCGAGCTTAGAACATGGGCAGCATAAGCGGCCAGCAAACGTTGGCGTCGGAACCGCAGTGGAGGGACACCTGCCTCCACAAGTAAGCTGTCCACAGGGCTGGTGCGGAAAGCACCAGTGGCAAGGCGTATCCCGCTGTGGAGAATTGGGTCCAGCACCTGCAACGCAGACGGGGATGCTGAGCCATATGCCAGGCACCCATAATCCAGACGGGACTGGATTAACGCCTGGTAGAGCCGTAACAGGGTAGAGCGGTCAGCTCCCCAGCGGGTGTGGCTCAAACATCGGAGTGCATTGAGATGCCGCCAACACGTCTGTTTGAGCTGCCGGATATGAGGCAGCCAAGTCAACCGGGCATCGAAAACCACCCCCAAAAACCTGTGGGTCTCCACCACAGCAAGGAGTTCGTCGGCAAGATAAAGCCGCGGCTCAGGATGGACTGTTCGGCGCCGGCAGAAATGCATAACGCAGGTCTTGGCTGCCGAAAACTGAAACCCATGCGCTACAGCCCAAGACTGCGCCTTACGGATAGCGCCCTGTAGCTGACGTTCAACAGCTGCAATGCCAGTAGAGCTGTAATAAAGGCAGAAGTCGTCAGCATACAGGGAAGCGGAGACAGAATTTCCCACGGCCGCAGCAAGCCCGTTAATGGCTATTAAAAACAGACAGACACTTAAAACAGAGCCCTGTTGCACACCGTTCTCCTGGACGTGGGAGGAACTATACGAGGCCGCGACTTGCACGCGGAAGGTACGACACGACAGAAAATTGCGGATAAAAATCGGCAGAGGACCCCGAAGACCCCATCCATGAAGTGTAGAAAGAATGTGATGACGCCATGTCGTATCGTACGCCTTCCGCATGTCGAAAAAGACAGCGACTAGGTGCTGACGGCGGGCAAAAGCAGTACGGATGGCCGACTCCAGACTCACCAGATTGTCGGTGGCGGAGCGGCCTTTACGGAACCCACCCTGAGACGGAGCCAGAAGGCCCCGAGACTCCAGTACCCAATGCAAGCGCCGGCTCACGATCCGTTCAAGCAACTTACAAAGAACGTTGGTGAGGCTAATGGGACGGTAGCTGTCCACCTCCAGAGGGGTCTTCCCAGGTTTCAAAACGGGGATGACAATGCCTTCCCGCCATTGCGACGGAAACTCCCCCTCGACCCAAAGACAGTTGTAAAGATCGAGAAGGCGCCGCTGGCAGTCCACTGAAAGGTGTTTCAGCATCTGACAGTGGATGCCATCTGGCCCAGGAGCGGTATCAGGGCAAGCAGCTAGGGCACTGCGAAATTCCCACTCACTGAATGGAGCATTGTAAGATTCCGGGTGGTTGGTGCGAAACGAAAGGCTCCGACGTTCCAGCCGCTCTTTAATGGAGCGGAAGGCCTGGGGGTAATTCGCAGAAGCGGAACTCATAGCAAAATGCTCTGCTAAGCGATTTGCAATGACGTCTGAGTCGGTACAAACGGCTCCATTCAGTGAGAGCGCAGGGACGCTGGCAGGGGTCCGATAGCCGTAGACGCGTCGAATCTTGGCCCAGACCTGCGAGGGAGTGACATGGAGGCCAATGGTGGACACATACCGCTCCCAGCACTCCTTCTTGCCTTGTCGGATAAGGAGGCGGGCCCGCGCACGCAGCCGTTTGAAGGCGATAAGGTGGGCTAAGGAGGGATGTCGCTTGTGACGCTGGAGCGCCCGCCGGCGATCTTTAATCGCTTCAGCGATCTCAGGCGACCACCAAGGCCCAGCCTTCCGCCGAGCGGACCCAGAAGAACGGGGAATGGCAGATTCGGCGGCAGTAACGATGCCGGTGGTGACAGATTGAACCACCGCATCAATGTCATCAGTAGAGAGAGGCTCAAAAGCGGCAGTGGAAGAGAACAAGTCCCAGTCAGCCTTATTCATAGCCCATCTGCTAGGGCGCCCAGAAGAGTGACGCTGTGGTAGTGACAAAAAGAGCGGAAAGTGGTCACTACCACACAGGTCGTCATGCACACTCCATTGGACAGACGGTAAGAGGCTATGGCTACAGATGGAAAGGTCAATGGCGGAGTAGGTGCCATGCGCTACACTGAAGTGTGTGAAGGCGCCATCATTTAACAGCGAGAGATCGAGCTCCGACAACAAATGTTCAACGATGGCGCCTCGACCTGTGGCCACTGACCCACCCCACAGAGGGTTATGGGCGTTGAAGTCGCCCAATAGCAAGAAAGGTGGCGGCAATTGGGCGACCAGTGCAGCCAGGACATGCTGCGAGACATCACCATCCGGTGGAATGTAAAGACTGCAGACGGTAACAGCCTGTGGCGTCCATACGCGTACAGCGACAGCCTCTAAAGGCGTCTGGAGAGGGACAGACTCGCTCTGCAGAGTGTGAAGGACATATATGCAGACGCCACCAGACACCCTTTCATAAGCTGCTCGGTTCTTGTAATAACCCCGATAGCCACGGAAGGCGGGGGTTTGCATCGCTGGAAACCAAGTTTCCTGGAGAGCAATGCAGAAAAAAGGGCGAAGGCTGAGAAGTTGGCGGAGCTCAGCTAAATGGTGGAAAAAACCGCCACAGTTCCACTGGAGGATGGTATTGTCCATGGCTGAGAAAGGCGTGAAAGGACTGGGAAGGCAATTTACGCCGCTTGTTCACTCACTACCACCGATTCAGTACCCGGACGAGAGGCATCCATGGCGTCTGAGGGACCAGCGAGATCAAGGTCCTCAGCGGACGCTAGAATCTCGACTTCATCCTCAGACGCAGAGCGCGAAAGGTGCGGTGGGGTTGGTGCCACCGCAAGTTCTTTGGCCTTAGAGGTCTTTCTCTTGGACTTCTCTCGCTGAACCTTGGGTTTCACCGGCTGGGAAGGCTTCACCGATTCAGTCTCCGGGACAGAGGAGGATCGTGAAGCCCTACGCCCGGCCGCTGGTGAGGACTTATGCCACTGGTGGCCGTCATCCTTGCCGCTGGTAGAACCCTGGGAAGGGAGGGTCCCAAGGGAACTCTTACGGGCGAGAGTAGTCGAAGAAGTTAGACGCTTCTCCGGCTGAGAAGCGGGGACGGACGTCCCCGACGGGTGGGAGGAGGTTGCTCCTGAGGTAGGTGGTGCAGGAGCAACCTGTTGGGTAGAGCCCCCCACGGGCAAGGGGGCAGGAGGAGTCTTACTGCTTATCGAGCTGGCTGGAAGTCTCGAAACTGATGGAGCTAGCACAGTTGTTGTAGCAGCTGCATAAGAAGATGTCATTCTCACAGGATGGAGTCTGTCATATTTCCGTTTGGCCTCAGTATAGGTCAGCCGGTCCAGGGTCTTATATTCCATGATTTTGCGCTCTTTCTGAAAGACTTTGCAGTCAGGCGAGCAAGGTGAATGGTGCTCCCCGAAGTTGACGCAGATGGGAGGCGGGGCACATGGAGTATCGGGATGAGATGGGCGTCCGCAATCGCGACATGTGAGGCTGGAAGTGCAGCGGGAAGACATATGGCCGAACTTCCAGTACTTGAAGCACCGCATCGGGGGAGGGATATAGGGCTTGACGTCACATCGGTAGACCATCACCTTGACCTTTTCCGGTAACGTATCACCCTCGAAGGCCAAGATGAAGGCACCGGTAGCAACCTGATTGTCCCTCAGACCCCGATGAACGCGCCGGACGAAATGAACACCTCTACGTTCTAAGTTGGCGCGCAGCTCGTCATCAGACTGCAAAAGGAGATCCCTATGGAAAATAACACCCTGGACCAAATTTAAACTCTTATGTGGTGTAATAGAAACGTTAACATCCCCCAACTTGTCACAAGCAAGTAACCTGCGGGACTGGGCGGAGGATGCCGTTTGTATCAGTACTGACCCAGAGCGCATTTTAGACAAGCCCTCCACCTCCCCAAACTTGTCCTCTAAATGCTCGACGAAGAACTGAGGCTTTGTGGAGAGGAAAGACTCTCCATCAGCTCTCGTGCAAACTAAGAATCGGGGCGAATAACTGTTACCTCCATCCTGAGACTTACGCTCTTCCCACGGCGTGGCCAGGGAGGGGAACGTTTTCGGATCGTACTTCTGAGCATTAAATTGAGCCCGAGAACGCTTAGAGACTGCTGGCGGCTGGCCGCCAGCGAGAGATGATGTACCACGCTTCATTGCGGGTCATCCGCCCAGATGCCACCTACTCCGACCAAGGGCCCTCCCCACGGGCGCCACCCAGCCACAGCAATAGCCACCTGGCAGGATGGCCATTGCCGGGAGTCCTGATGCCCCAGGGAGATGGGCATCTACTCCTTGGCATACGTGGGGAGTGAACGGCGCAGGCATCAGTAGAGCGATCCCTGTGTTGTCAGGGGGCTACAACCAAGAGGGTACATAGCGGCCCCACCACAACGGGCTGGCTACCGTGCTGGATGTTAGGTGACATGTGGTCCATGGGCGTCGGCAGTGCAGAAAACGGCCCTGCACAATGCTTGGCAGAAAGTGCACGCAGGGGCGCATCGATGCCCAAGAGATGGAGAGCGGGCAAGACTGCAATGCAACGACGAATAAGATGGCGAAAGTTCTCAACGCAACACGGACACAATGCACCAAGTAAGGCGCCCTCCCCCAATCGGCTCGCTCTTCGGAAAAATTTTGAGATATGGAGGTCAAACCCGACAGGGGACCATCACATAAGGCCGAAACGTTTGAGACTCCTTTTAGTCGCCTCTTACGACAGGCAGGAATACCGCGGGCCTATTCTAACCCCCGAACCCGCAGGGGGAATGGTCATCAGGAAAACATGTTACCTGTACAAGGGTTGCCCAGAAAATAATGCACTGCTTTTTTAAAACAATTCTTTATTGAATATAATGAGAATTAAACACAGAGTATGGTGTTTTATCTACACACCCTATTTTTCCATGTAATCTCCACCCCGTTCTATGGCCTTCCTCCAACATGAAACAAGGGTGTGTATGCCCTGTCAGTACCAATCCTTGTCCTCGTGGCAGAATCAGTGCTTCACTGTGTGAATCACTTCCTCACCATTCTCAAAATGTCCTCCCGAATGGCATTCTGTAATGGCCCAAGCAAATGGATGTCCTAACGGGGTAGGTCAGGTTTGACACCACCTTCTGATGACCTCCCCCTCCATGCCCAGCGACTAACTGTACTACTGTCGACAGTAGATGCTCCATAGACTTTGCACAAGCATTTGTGAATATTCCCCACAGTTTCTTTTTCAGTGACAGCACATTGCTTGTAACTTACATCACTTATAGACAACATTTGGAAACTGTCCTGCAGTTCTGGTATCTGTCGGAAGTGACAGAAACTTGACGCACTAACCCAGGAGACTTCAAATAATACATACGTAATGATTCACATTCATAGCATTGTTTTCAGCTGAGAAAAAGATGCAGTGCATTACTTTCTAGGCAACCCTCATAGAACAACACAGATTACTGTACAGCATGAAATTACTAGTTTATTTCTGAGAGGTAACAATGATATCTATTGCAGCTCCACTGAATCATCATAAAAGGGTGTCATAGATAGATGTGGAGCACTCACGACAGTTCATGTCCCAGGTTAACTACATCTCATCAGAGGAGGAGGGGGGAGGAGGACAAGGGGGGAGGGGGGGGGGGGGGGCACACCATTCAATTCATACTGATTCTGAGTATGACTGCGTAGAGGATGTGGTGCCTCCAGGATATTCAGAGTAGCCTTCTCCCATGACTTCTTTATCTCTTTCACTGCTTTTGGCAGCCATGACACATAGGAGTAGAAGAGGAGTTGGCAGCTCTAGGACCTATAGCCCACAGTCTGCAGTTCCTTCAGTTACAGACTGGTGTGTAGATGCCAGAGGAGGGTGTTGCCTCTCTGGCAGGGTAGGGGAATGGCTCCCACAGATGGTGCTGCAGGAACCATAAGAGGAGAATGCCAATAGAACCCCACAGCCAAAATTATTTTGATAACTGCTGGAAGTCAATTAATTTCAGTGACTAATTACACAAGTACCAAAAGTGACCTGGCCACTATTATGACAAAGTCGATACCATGGTGACAGAATAAAAACAATTTTTTTTTTTTTTTTTTTAAGTTTCAAAATATGAGAAGTGATCTGAGATATTCAGTTCCTGTATTCTGAGTTCTTTAATTAGAGAAGAACACTTCACTGGTTGGGGGAGGATGGTCATTCCCACAACTGACACAGACAAGTGGTAACACACATGGTAGATTTTCATGAATTGGTCTCTCTCTCTCTCTCTCTTTCTCTCTCTCTCTCTCTCACACACACACACACACACACACACACACACACACACACACACACACACACACAAACCATGATTCTGACCTCCTGTAGAAGCAAGCTCCCTTCAAAAGAGAGGATGACATTCTGAAGATGAACTTATTATCTGGCAGACCTTGATGTACATGACATACGAAGGATCCGTCACTTCTACAAATGTTCGCATAGTTCTTCATCTGTCCACTATGTTAGGTCCTGGTGAAAATTTAAACCCCTTCCAGGTTTACATTCTTACAGAATGTTATGGTAATACTGCAGTATGTCAGCAAGTTGTTTACAAGGCAGTAATTCCCAAGATTGGGTAGGATTTGTCTTCTCGATTATGATGGAACCACTTTGTAATCTACTAGGGGGGGGGGAAAAAAAAAAATTTCATCAAATACGTTTTCAATATTCTCCGCAACGAAACTTGGCTTAGTAGAAAGAAAGGGTCTTCCCCCTGTTCCGATGCAAACCAGGAACTGAGGGAAGCAAGTGTCTGCAAACCACTTGGTCTTGTTTTCCTTCCGTGGTGTGACCTAGGAGGGTAAATTCTTAGCTACATCATAGACTGCACTATTGCTGTTGTATGAAGGGACTGCCAGAGGCTCACAGTCACTGAGTGATAAAGCCGGTCTTTTCATGACACCAGATATCCACCACAGTACCACCTAGCCTGAACAAGGGCTCTTCCCCTATGTGCCACCCAGCCAGAGGCCATCTGGCTTGATGACCAGAGCCTGCAGACCCAGTTCCCCCAAACGGACAGGCACCTACTCCTCAGCATGCGAGAGGAAGTGACAGCTCAAGCATTAATAGTTTGATACCTACATGGTCAGGATGCTACCACTGTACAGGTATCTGATGATCCCCCATATGGGATGGTTGTTGTGCTTCCTTCCCCACACAGCACACATTTCTGTAAAAAATTCTTCTGTAAATTTTGTTTGGAGAGGTGGAGGTCAAACCCACATGTGAGAACCAAACATAAGTAACCGAAATGTGTGGTGTAGAATAAAGGGAAAAACCATAATCTACATCCTATGAATAAGTTAGACAGCATGGAATCTGCCATACAGGATAAGTTCTAAAAAAGACACAGTCAGAGAATAAAATTGCAATATGTGAAAGGAAGAAGTACTGCAAAAGCTTGGAGTGCAATGCTTGCCGTGCACGTACTCGCAAAGAGCTGCAAGCCCCGTGGGGGAGACTTATCCAATTGCAGCTTACTGTCTGTCACTTTGAGTCTATTTCTGCTGTCTTGACTGTGGTTCTTACAGCAAATAGAAACTGTAGATCATAGGGAGGAGGCACAATGAGGTGCAGGATTTTCCCATGCATATTCACTGACTGGCACATCTGCTAATTTGTTTCCTTGAGGTCTCGTGCCCTGGGACCCAGCAGAAAGATACTTTCTGTACAAAGTCTTTGTACACAGAAGATTATAGCAAATACTTATCAGCTGGAAAGATGCATTGTATAGCTCTAACAGCACTCAAGAGAGTCTGCTAGACAAGGAATTTTGCATCAAGCATGTTTCTCCTTTGCCCCAGCAAGCTCCAGATTACACATAACTGTGTCAAGCGTAACTACTGGTGACAACAATATGAAAAGGATAGACACTACTCATCTCATCATTGAGTAGATGACTGGCACATCAAAAAGGCACTTCTAGCTACAATTTATCAGACTAAGTCCTTCATCAGACGTAGACAAAATGACACACACACACACACACACACACACACACACACACACACAGAGTCATTTCTGGACATTAAGGCCCAACTGCAACTGCACCTACAGACAACTCTCTCTCTCTCTCTCTCTCTCTCTCTCTCTCTCTCTCTGTGTGTGTGTGTGTGTGTGTGTGTGTGTGTGTGTGTGTGTGTGTGTGTTGTTGTTGTTGTTGTTTTTGTTTTGTCTATGTCTGACAAAGGACTTAGTATGATAGCTACACAATTACACAATATTTAGCTGTGTCTTTCCTACACAATATTTAGCTGTCTTTCCAAAGTGCCTGTCTCCCACTCAGAGCCCAATCTATGATGTGAGTAACATCAAATCTTTTCATATTATTGTTATTCCATCCCAGACTTTCCACTGTTTTGACAACTAATGACAAAATAAGTTTGGTAAATCGATCTTGTGAACTGGCACAAGAGAACCTCAGAGCAACCAACAGTGTCACCTAGAACTCGCCTGTTAGTGTCACATAATTGCAGAGCTCATACAAAATTTTACAAACCACTAATAAAGTGCTCTAAAGCTTTGTAATATTGGAGCAGGCATGTCACCCTGGTCTCCAATGCGTGTGACTAAGTTACTTCAGTGTGCTCCAGGTCTCCAGAAGCCTGACCCTCATGTCACTTAGGTATGGTACAGTGAAACCTCTTTATAACGTTCCTCCATATAATGTTTTCCTCTATGTTACGTCCGTGTTTTTCGGTCCCGACTAAAAGCCCATATAAACAATGTTCAATTTTCCTCTTTACTGCGTTTCCTCTATATTACAGTTTCCTCCATGTAACGCTCATATTTTTGGAACCCTGGTCAATTATTACCTCTTTATAACGTTTAAGTGACTGGATGTAGACGCATCGTTTTCCGTTATATGGTTTCACAGTTTGCACTGGCTCGGAAAGCCCGCGCTCAGCATATTTCACATGTCAGCGGCAAAACCCGGTCACGTGACAGGTGACGCACATTCTGCTTGCGATCTTTTTGGCGCCATTTCAGTCGATGCTTTGTATTAGTACTTAGTACTGTAGCGTGTTGTGTGAGCTGAGCAGCAAACAGTTTGTGTGCCTAGTAAGTGTGTGTGTCTTCGATATAACGTTTTTTTAAAGCTTTCATCAGTGGACATGGGTGAAAAGCGGAAGAATATTTCTCTGGAAGAGAAGGTTTCTATTATTAAAAAAGTGGAGGCATCTCCTGGCGTGAGTCACGTGGAGCTAGCGAAGCAATTGCGACTGGCCCCTTCAACACTCAACACTATTATGAAAAACAGATCGTCGATAATGGAAGGGTTTGAGAATTGTGGAAATTCGAAACGTATGCGTTTCAAACAATAGACTTACGACGAAATGGAGAAAGTTTCATTAACTTGGTTTCGGCAAGCACGTGCTGCAAACATTCCTATAAACAGAACTATTTTGAAGGAGAAGGCACTTCAAATATCACTTCAGTTAGGAATGGACAATTTTAAGGCGTCCAATGGATGGATTGATAAATTTCGACAGCGTCATGGTGTTGTGTACAAATCGGAATGTGGAGAAAGTAAAAGTGTGGACGAACCAACTGTAGCTCAGTGGATACAGACTCTCCCTAATCTGGTACAGGGCTACAAACTGCGTGACATTTATAATGCTGACGAAACCGGCATGTTTTTCAATTTAATGCCGGATAAGACATTTACTTTTCGTGGGGAAAATTGCCATGGCGGTAAGAAGAGCAAGGAACGCCTTACCGTTTTGTTGTGTACAAACGCTGATGGCAGTGAAAAACTGAAACCTTTGGTTATCGGGAAGCCAAAAAATCCGAGATGCTTCAAAAACATTTCCACGTTTCCATGCAAATATACAAACAATGCCAAGGCATGGATGACGAGTGAAATATTTTTACGTTTTCTAAGAGAATTTGACGCCAAAATGGGGAGTGCTGCAAGAAAAGTGCTGCTGTTTGTGGATAGATGTGCGGCACCTCCACCAGACGTACCCTTTCTGAGAAATGTTAAAGTAATTTTCCTGCCACCCAACTACACAAGCCGTCAGCAATCTTTGGACTTGGGCATAAGGTTGAATATAGGACAGCCCTTGTAAAAAAGGCCTTGAATTTGATGGACCAAACAAAACCGGGAAGTCAGCAAAGCTCACAACTGAAACTGAACATTTTACAGGCAATAAATTTAATTACGTACTCGTGGAGGGAAGTAAGTGCTGAAACTATTAAAAACTGTTTCACAAAAGCGGGATTCTGTGAGAATGAGATGGCAGCTCCTGTGGAAGAAGTTGCAAGTGATTTGCAAGAGTTTCACCAATTAATAGGCAGTGATTCTGTCACTTTTGAGGACTTTATGGCTGTGGATGACAACGTGGCAACCACAGGAGTACAAAGTATTGAGGAACTGACTGCAGAGAGAAGCTTGGAGAGTAACAGTGGTAGTGAAAGTGACAGTGACAAGGAAGATGACCCTGTGCCCTCATATACTAAGGCAGCTGAAGCCTTTGAAACATTCAGGAGGTACATGATGGCCCATAGACTTGAGGACAGAACAGTAGTTCAACTTGCTCATTTGGAGCATGAAATGATTGCCATAGAGTCTAGGAGAAACAGAAAACAAGCAAGCCTGCTTGAATATTTTAAAAAATCATAGGTATGTTATTTTCAGATTGCTTAGGTTCCTAGAGTTTTGTGCAAATTTAAGTTCCATTTGATAATTTAATTATTGAAGTAATTTTTTTGTAACTAATTCTTTTTTAATCTGTCCCATTTACTGTGTTTTCATGTAATATGTTCAGTATATCATAAACAAAATTTGGCTCATATTCTATAATTGGGTCAACTGAAGAATGGGATACCACCTGTCAGCTTTGGAGAATGATGTCAATCTTAAGAATCTGTTATAACTTTTTACTGTACAAACTGATTCATTTACTTTCACCCATCCACCTACCGAGCCCCATGTTTTAATTAAAAAAACTAATCAGTTGATACATTGATCATTTGCAATGAATATCATATGTTGTGAAAATTTAAAACGTTATCTATGGCACCATTTGTCAAAGCTGATTAGTGGTATCCTGATCTTCAGTAATGCCCTATAATTATTATTTGGACGCCTTCCTCTTTATAATGTTTTCCTCTATAGAGTGTTCAGAATTTGTAGTCCCTTGAAAAATGTTATATAGAGGTTTCACTGTATTAACATGAGCTTTGAGTCAAGTACAAAGACTCAGAAACTTACACAAACCTTTAAATTTTGTATTAGGTTTCCTCATCAGAAAAGTTACATCAGTCAAAAAGTACTATGAGACAGGTTAACACGAAATTTATACACACATGCACTTGCTGTAAAAATAGTTAAAATCGGCAATTTCAACTCCCTCCAATCCTGTAACTGTGAGTTGGAAGTAGTGTGTTTTATGGACTATAAGACGCTACGGACTATAAGACACACCTTACTTTTTAAGCAGTTTTTTAAAAATAACAATTTTACCATTTTTATTATTAGATTGCAAAGCCACACTAAAAAAAGTTTGATAAAACCATTTTTAAATTCCTGAAAACATCTAGTTTTGGCCGTTTTGCATTCAATACTCTATTTGCACATTTAGTGTTCCTATTTCTATCAGTTATTCTAAATCATCGATTTAGGACTTCAGGGAAGACACAGATAACCAGAATCTGAATGGTCAGATGAGGAACTGGATTCTGCACCTCCCAAATGCACGTCCAGTGTCTCGACAACTGGACCATCTGGCTCAATAAAGCCAAGAGATTTGCACAAAAAAACACTTTCCTCATTAGTACCATTATTGTACTCTAATCATCATCTGGGTATCTGAAATAAAATTTGGATAGAATGGACTGTATGGATACTGGCAGGCTGGAGCTTCCATAAACATATATGGGTTGCATGTATTTTCCGACTACAAATATATTTCTGTTAGACGCTGTCACAAATTAGTATTGTACAATTTTTCTACAATCAAAAATGTTTCTTGGGAATGTATGTCACATAGGCCTGACTTCCTAGTAGCCAAATGATCAACACCTGTACAGAGTGGCTAAGAAGTTTTCTAGTTGCAGGTGCACTGACCGTTTGCCACAAAGCCATGAGACCATCCTTCACTTGTTAGGTAATGTGCTTACTGACTGATTAAAAAAAAAAGTGTAAGATACAATGCATCCATGCCAGTATTATGCCCATTTATCCACAGAAACACACAATTATTTAAAACCTGAAAATATTTTTAAAAATTGTCACCTTGCACCCTTTTTTACTTGTGAAATCATATTCAAACTCACTGCACATAGAACTGCCATATCGATTCTTTAAATACTCCAGTGCATGTTCTGAATCGGTTGGGTTACACTTTTAGAGTTATTTTATGCCTTTTGCCTTTTAAGTAACTCATAGATAAAAATCAAATACAGACAAGTCCATCAAACAAAGCACCCGCCTGTCTTTTCTTATAGTACATTCTTCTGTAACAGCTTCATGAATGTTAGATACTATTTAACAAGACATTTGGTATGTAGCTGTAACTGAAGGAGCCACAGACTGTGGGCTATGGATCCTATGGCTGCCAACTCCTCTTCTGCTCCTATGTGTCATGGCAGCTAAAAGCAGTGAAAGAGATAAAGAAGAAATTTGTTTCTGGAAGAAGCTGTACTGTTGTTCCTTTAACTGAGAGTAGAAGTTCTTGTTCTGGAGCTAAACATACGTGTTGTCAGAAGTTGCAAAGAATACTGGAACAATAATTTGATTACCAGGCACTATGCCAACTCAGATTTTTTTATCACATTGGGGATTTTGATGCACAACAAAGGTTTCCAGTGGAAGAAATCCAAAAAAGTGAAACCAAGCTTAACTACTCAATCATAAAGTGCAGTGTCAGGCTAAATTCACTGTCCACAACATTTTTAAGTAACCACTTGCACTACCTGTCCCTCTTTTCTTTAGCCGTAATTTTCTGCAATTGTGGAAAGTGGGAATCGAGCAGGATAAAGGGAAAGGGAAAGTAAGTGACGAATTCAAGGAGACATACCAAAAGTGTATAAAGTCGAGAACAATAATATACACAAAAAGAGGTGGGAGGATGTGGCAGTTTCTTCTATTCCACACTGATGATCACATACCACTACTAATGCATTTGCTTTCATCCATCCACTGATCATATTTTTTATTCATTTACCATTTTTTATGTAACTTTCCCACAGCCTTATGTTCTTCAATCATTTTTCATTGCTGTAGGCATTTCCTTCCTAACAATAAGCATGTACTTAATTGCTCACATTCTAATTCACATACAAATGATTTTCATGTCCTATTTCCCTTTATTAGCATGCAAGCCTCTTCCAATAATTTCACCTTCCATAATCTTTTAACTTACCACTCCAATTAGTTACACTTCTGCTCAAGTAATGACACAGTAACTCACAGTAAGGTCATTATT
Organism: Schistocerca americana; assembly: GCF_021461395.2. Classification (NCBI taxonomy): domain Eukaryota; kingdom Metazoa; phylum Arthropoda; class Insecta; order Orthoptera; family Acrididae; genus Schistocerca; species Schistocerca americana. The sequence goes on from NC_060122.1 coordinate 434,129,080, forward strand.
TCACTGAATCAATTCCAAAGAAATATCAGTAGAAGAATTTCGTAGGGCATGGCACATCTTTAACTTGCTAAAAATTTGTGAGCCATATTTTATAAGGAAAAACTTCAATCTTCACATGAAGGAGTTAGTGATCATACAGCAATAATTACTTATAACATTACTTGTAGTCTTTCAATTGCAACCATCGACGAGACAATGCTGTAACTCTACTTACATACTGCTTACCTTTGTTTTTGCTTTCTGAAAGACATGGTTCTCCATTTCAACACTGTTCTTCGCTGTTGGCATACCAGATCTCTGAATTGCTTCATCTCTGTAACACAGAAGAGTCACCGTCATAGACAAGATCATAGGACAACTGTTTAAAAGATGTGAAGCAGAATAGCTGCAGTGCTTGGGAAGGACAAGAGGCCACTGAATCATAGAACATGGCATAGAACAAATGGAAACAAGAAACACTAGCCGTACAGATTCCATCAACAAGCTTTAACAATGCAAAACAAGTTAAGGTGTTCATGAGATTGAAAACGTCATAGAAACTTAAGCTGTAAACGGTATTAATTAACCATCACTACAATGCTTTGTGATGTTCACGCTTATGTCACCTAAATATAACTGATACAATTAGTAAGGAAGTTCCTACTCTGAAAGCTGCTGCCTCCTCAGTTTTATTATATTATTTGAAGGTCTTTATGGTGTAACAGTGTAAGTCAGATTCTGACAAAAATATGTTAACTACTATGTCCTTAGTGGAAACTTCAGTCTTTTGGATTCCACATAATGTATGTCTTTGTATGCACACTAGCATCACAGATGGCACCATAAGTTCTACTGTGAAATGAGTTATATGATACATGTTATGGCAAAGTGAAGTAAGTCTGACTAGCTCCAGTTTTGTATTATAACATTGTCTAAACTTTTTTCAGGTAAGTTTTGTATGATAACATTGTCTCCGTCATTTTCAGATAAGTTTTATTTTATAATATTGTTATACAAACCATTAACTTAATTATCTGGCAGTTGTTACTGGTTTCTGTCTTGAGCTTCCACTCATGTTAATCTGAATAATTCAGATAAGCTTACAGAAATCATGAACAAAGAGGGAGAAATTTCAGATCTTGCTTCAGAATATCATCCATCTCAAAGTGAGTCTAATGAGAAACAGAAGATGGAAGACAGCAGATAAAACTACGAGGTGCATTCAAGTTCTAAGGCCTCCGATTTTTTTTCTCTGGACTGGAAAGAGATGGAAACATGCGCATTGTTTTAAAATGAAGCCGCGTTCATTGTCAATACGTCCCAGAGATGGCAGCACCTTACGGCAGATGGAATTTCACCGCCAGCGGCGAGAATGAGAACTGTTTTAAATACTTAAAATGGCGACGTTTTCCTTACTTGAACAGCGTGCAATCATTAGTTTTCTGCATTTGTGTGGTGTGAAACCAATTGAAATACATCGACAGTTGAAGGAGACAAGTGGTGATGGAGTTATGGATGTGTCAAAAGTGTGTTCGTGGGTGCGACAGTTTAATGAAGGCAGAACATCGTGTGACAACAAACCGAAACAACCTCGGGCTCGCACAAGCCGGTCTGACGACACGATCGAGAAAATGGAGAGAATTGTTTTGGGGGATTGCCAAATGACTGTTGAACAGATCGCCTCCAGAGTTGGCATTTCTGTGGGTTCTGTGCACACAATCCTGCATGATGACCTGAAAATGCGAAAAGTGTCATCCAGGTGGGTGCCACGAATGCTGACGGACGACCACATGGCTGCCCGTGTGGCATGTTGCCAAGCATTGTTGACGCGCAACGACAGCATGAATGGGACTTTCTTTTCGTCGGTTGTGACAATGGATGAGACGTGGATGCCATTTTTCAATCCAGAAACAAAGCGCCAGTCAGCTCTATGGAAGCACACAGATTCACCGCCACCAAAAAAATTTCGGGTAACCGCCAGTGCTGAAAAAATGATAGTGTCCATGTTCTGGGACAGCGAGGGCATAGTCCTTACTCATTGCGTTCCAACTGGCACTACGGTAACAGGTAAATCATACGAAAATGTTTTGAAGAACAAATTCCTTCCTGCACTGCAACAAAAACGTCCGGGAAGGGCTGCGCGTGTGCTGTTTCACCAAGACAACGCACCCACACATCGAGCTAACATTACGCAACAGTTTCTTCGTGATAACAACTTTGAAGTGATTCCTCATGCTCCCTACTCACCTGACCTGGCTTCTAGTGACTTTTGGCTTTTTCCAACAATGAAAGACACTCTCCGTGGCTGCACATTCACCAGCCGTGCTGCTATTGCCTCAGCCAGTTTCCAGTGGTCAAAACAGACTCCTAAAGAAGCCTTCGCCGCTGCCATGGAATCATGGCGTCAGCGTTGTGAAAAATGTGTACGTCTGCAGGGCGATTATGTCGAGAAGTAACGCCAGTTTCATCGATTTCGGGTGAGTAGTTGATTAGAAAAAAAATCTGAGGCCTTAGAACTTGAATGCACCTCGTAAAAAGGAATCAAGGTGACGCATACAGTACCCAAAAAGGTAAAACAGCTCCTGCCAAAATATTTTGAGATGTTGATTGCCATTGTAGACTACAACATACTTCAAAAATAACTTAAGAAGATAAGGAAAAGAATTTTTGATAGTTATTGGAAAATGGGATCTTTTTAACTATCAAAATCTCTACCTATGTGGACTAATAACATCAGAATCTCCTGCAGCAAGAAGACCACGAACAAGATGTGAACCTCAACCTCCAAAGGCTTGTATTAACAAATACTACTTACATGTTCAGAATTATTCAGTTAAAGTCTGTAAACTATTTTCTGCAAACTTTTTGAACTTTCAATAGCAGAATGACTTCATGTACACAAGAAGCAAAGAAAGAAGAGGAGCCTGATGGTGATTTAAGAAGTCCTCATAAACCTTCCAATAAAGCTCCAGAAGGTACATTTAGTCATATTCACTTCTAGATTAAAATTTTTTCATGTCATCAGTCATATTATTCTCGAACAGAAAACCATAATAGGTGTTACTCGAGTCCTGAATTGAAAATTTGAGTTGTGTCCAATTTATATAAAGAAAAATATGTTGAAGGTAACATTTAATCAATGGCAGAGGCTTTGTATCGAAATATTTCCAACCACGATTTCAATCTAAGATGAAATACAGGCACAACATGTGGCATTTACCAGATGCAGATATTGGTCGCTAAAGATGAAAACAAAAAATAATTACAAGTGCAACAAAAATTACATGTAAGGAGGGCCAAATTTGCATGAAATCCAATGAAAGTGCATCAGAAATTACCAAAATCTAACCCTCAATATGTTTTCATTTTTAAATTTGATTTGAAAAGTGCCCTGGGATTTCCAGAGTTAACGTTAGTGCCACATTACATATACAATTTATACTGTTATAATCTTGGCTTTCATAACCTATTGACTCCTCTTCCATGTTTGTATGAAAGGGGCAAAATTACAGCTCCAAGAGTATTGCAGGAAGTTTCATCACACATAGTGAAATACATAAAAGAAGTAGCTAGTAACAGTAAACTCAAAATAATGTACATTAATGGCTTAACTGGACGAAATAGAAATTTTAAAATGGCACTTTCCCGTTCCAAACTTGTGACAGATCCACTACTTCAAGTTGATGTTCTTGATCATATTTTTACTACAAGTAGCACTTGTATATGCCAAACAATGCTCATTTCTTCTGGGTAAAAGGAAGAACAATCTACACACCATCAGGCTGGTGTGAAAACACAGTGGTACAGATGACGCGAGAAGGATATGTATTAAGATAGTGTTGCAGAAGACAGTAGTTAACTGCAAAATTAATGAATTTATGTGTACAGTATCCTTACTACAAATTTTGTGGTTGCAGTATAGAAGATCTGAACCTACAAAGATGCATTACAAGACAATTTTTAATGCTGATATAGCGTCTTTCACATTGGACATATGAAAAGGAAATAGGGAACCCCAGTCCACCTCATCAGTACAAAACAGGAACCACTATATGATGAAATATGACCAATTAGTAATTTGAATAAAAAGGAATTGTTACACTTGTTACCATGCATCCCTCCGATTCACCATCTGTTTTTTTATTCTATGAAAGAAACTTTGGAGGGAAAACCTGACAGATTTATTTTTATGTTAATTCAAACTGAAATGCATGTAATGTATGGACAATTACGATTATAATGTTAATATTACTGCATTTGATTGTGCTCAAGTATTGTTAAATTCAAAGCGATATTCGCAGAATTTATAATAATTATGGATATAATATTAATATTATTACACTTACTTTATCCTCTAGTATTAATGGTATCCTTTATTAAACTGATTCTCCTTCTGCATACTTCCATTAGGCTTTCCTGATTTTTCTGTACAATATTTCACAAAAGTTCAATTTCCCAAAATAAGCAAAATGGAGTTAAACCATTACGTCATAAACCGCTTCATACAACTGATGTTTATCTACTAGATAAGTAGCTTAATATTTACTCTATCACAATGGTATCTTTCAAAGAAGATATTTCTATGTCTACAAATACATACAGCTTATTAACAAACACTGCTACATGTCACAGAATTCTGATATTCAGTTAATTGTTAGAAAGAATGGCTAATGAGGTATTTTTTTTAATTTTCTTGTGAACTGATAGGGATTCCAAATTTCTTGCTTTAGTTCTAAGTTAAGGCAGATGCTTACTGAACATCTTTCCACCAGGGTACATTTAACTCCCTTCTGAATCCTGGACATGAGGGCAATGTCTACATGAAAATAACCATTGTGTTTTGTTTTGTGACTATGTATGTCGCAGTCCAGTTGGAACAGATTTTCAGTATCAGCAACAAAAATCATTAAGGAGTAAATGTACGAATTCCAACATCCTTAAAAAGATTTAGCTACAAGATGAACAGGGATTTTACATGTTGTACTTCATTCAATGTACGGCCATTAACATCTACTTCTGATGCTAAAGGTCTTCAGCTACCATTTCAGCTGTGTCTACTAGGATTGACTTGGGGACTTTGATTAATATGCTTGTGTCATCAGCAAATGTGACAGTTACTGAACCGCCCTTTAAAATCACTAGGAGCTCATAAATATCGACCGGAAACAAGAATCTGCCCAGTACCAACCCATATGGCACTCCACATGTTATGTTACCCCATTTTGAAGTCATTTTCATGATGGAGATACTGTCTGTTAATGAGGTCTTAAGCTCTCTGTCATGGAAGTTAAGATTTCATACAGGCAAGGGTGATGCCACTAATTCCACAACACATTAGTTTGCCAAGCAGAATTGTGCGATTCACACATTCGGAGGTTTTGGCAAGGCTATAGAACACCCCAGAGGATAACTTTCTTGATTATCTCTGTCAGCATTTCATTTGTAAGATCTTGTATAGCTCTCTGTGTGGAGAATCCATTGAGAAAGCCAGACCAAAGCATTTAACATGTCCTGGTTGATTGGTTGGCTTAAAAGAGGGGGAGGGGGGGGGGGGGGAGGCACCAAACTGCTACGTCAAGAAGACAAATGAGACTTACAACACAAAACAAAAGAAAGGAAAGGAAAGGAAAAACCACAAGAACAACGGAAGGGTAACAAACTCTTAAATGGACAAAAGGGGACAATAAAACCACAGAGACCCAAGAAACAGGGAGAAGAGATTAAAACAAGAAAGCAGGTTACCATGGCTGGCTGACCATAATAAAAAGAAGCCAGCAACACATTAAAACCTCCAACCTGAAAGCTCTCAGGTGGAGGACACATAGGGAGAAAGGACATGTGCTAAAACTTAGATCAAATGGAGAACCACAGAATCCCTGCGAGAGGCCCGAATGGAGGACTTCCACACATTTGTAGTCTCCTTAATGTCACGCAGTTTGTTGTGCATACTGAGATTATGCCATTCCATCTCTCAAAGCTGAAAAAACTTGCAGTGTAATAATGATTGCAGGTCAGTTATGAGAATGCTGATCTCCAGAAGTGGTTTCTGTGTAGCCTGTTTCACAAGCCTGTTGGCAAGTTCATTTCCTGGGATTCTGACATGGCCAGGGGTCCACACAAACACCACACAATGACCAGACCGTTCCAGGGCACACAGGGACTCCTGGATGGTCGCTACCAAAGAATGATAGGGGTAGCACTGGTCGATAGCTTGTAGGCTGCTCAAGGAGTCAGTACACAAATGACTTGGCAGGGCATGAGAAGTTGTGCTCAAGAGCAGGAGATATGGCCGCCAGCTCTGCAGTGAAAACACTGCAGCCATTGGGCAAGGAGAGCTGTTCAATATGTCTTCCATGAACATACGCAAAGCCAACGTGACCATCTGCCACCAAGCCATTGGTGTAAACCACTTCATGGCCCGGTATGTGTCGAGAATCTAGAGGAAGAGACAGCGGAGAGCCACAGGGTTAACGGAGCCCTTAGCGCCACGTGAAAGATCAGAGCAAAGCTTCAGCCTACGTTTATACCATGGAGGTATACGTGAATGGACCTCAAGGAGAGGTGGTAAAGGGAAGCACTCTGGTTCAGAGAGAAGGGACCAGACTCAAACCGCAATCGTGAGCCCTGACCTGGACCACCAATGCAGGAGATGAACTGCCGTGGGTGGGAAAAGGAGACAGTAATTTGGATGCGCAGGTGAACTATGAATGTGTGCAACGTAACTGGCAAGCAGTTGTGCACATCGAATCTGCAATGGAGGGACTCCAGCCTCCAACAGGACACTTGGCACTGGACTCGTTCCAAAAGCTCCCGTTGCTAGGCGAACACTGAGGGCACCACTGAACCACAAACCAGACTCCCACGGTCAAGGTGGGATTGAACAAGGGCTCTGGAGAGCTGCAGAAACGTCGAGCATGGTGTTGCTCAGGCAGCAGAAGGCATTGAGGTGCTGCCAGCTCTTGCACTGAAGCTGAAAAAGGTCAGGTAACCAAGTCAATCGGGCATCGAAAACCAGTCCTAAGAATCGATGTCTCCACTACAGTGAATGGATCGTCATTAAGGTAAAGTTCTGGTTCCAGATGAATGGTATGATGCCGACAGAAGTGCTTGACCCACGACTTTGCAGCTGAAAACTGGAAGCTGTGAGCTAGAGCCCATGGCTGCGACTAGTGAATGGCTCCCTGTAAGCACCGCTCAGCAACACCAGTACTGGAGGAGAAATATAAAATGCGGAAGTCATCTGCATACAGAGAAGGTGAGACCGACGGCCCTACAGCTACTGCCAGACCGTTAATAGCCACTAAAAATAGAGGCACACGCAATACGAAGTCCTGCAGAACGCCATTCTCCTGATTACGGAGGGACTTATGTAAGGCATCAACATGCCACGAAAAGTACGGAGCAACAGGAAGTTTTGGATGAAAATCAAGAGCAAGCCCTGGAGACCCCACTCATACAATGTGGTATGGATATGATATCACCAGGTCGTGTCTTATGCTTTACGTACGTCAAAAAAGACAGCAACCAGGTGTTGGTACCTGCAAAAGGCTATTCGGATGGCAGACTCAAGGGACACAAGATTATCAGTGGTAGAGCGATCCAGGTGGAAGCTGCCCTGACACGGAGCCAGTAGGCCATGTGACTCCAGTACCCAACCCAATTTCCAACACAGCATATGTTCTAGCAGCTGACAAAGAATGTTGGTGAGGCTGATAGATATCCACATCAAGTGGGTTCTTACCGGGTTTGAGCACCAGAATGATGGTGTTCTCCCACCATTGCGATGGAAAGATGCCATCGCACCATACCCGGTTTAAGATGACAAGTAGATGTCGCTTATAGTCCGACGAGAGACGTTTGATCATCTGACTGTGGATCCAATCCAGCCAAGGAGCTGTGTCGGGGCAATGTGCAAGGGCAGTGAGGAGCTTCCACTCAGTAATTGGGGCTTTACAAGGTTCACTGTGGAGTGTAGTGAACAAGAGGACTTTCCTTTCCATCTGCCATTGGAGGGTGCGAAAAGCTGTTCAGGAGGGGGAGGGAGGGAGGGGGGGGGGGGAGTAATCCTCCAACGCAGAGGCTCAAGTATAGTGCACAGCAAATTGCTCGGCAATCATGTTTGCATCAGTACATAACATGCCATTCGTGTTAACACCAAGGATATCTGTTGGGGTCTGGTATGCAAAAAGATGTCTGATCTTCGTCCAGACTAGGGAAGGTGACGTATGGCATCCAATGGTCGACACGTACCTCTCCCAACACTGTTTCCGTCGCTTTATAGCTGGCAAACACGGGCATGGAGCCACTTAAAGGCTATTAGGTGCTCTAGGGAAGGGTGCAGCTTATGTTGCTGTAGAGCTCACCGAAGCTCTTTAATTGCCTCAACGCCTTCCAGCGACCACCAAGGGACTGTCTTTTGTCGGGGGCACCCTAAAGAACAGGGGATCGCGTTTTCCGCTGCAGAAACGACCGTTGTAGTGACCTGCTCAACCACAACACTGATGGCACCACGTGCGGGAGATTCAACAGTGGCAGCAGAGGTGAAGGTTACCCAGTCTGCCTTGTTTAAAGCCCATCTGGGTACACATCCATAGACATGACGCCAGAGTAGTGACAGGAAGATGGGGAAATGGTCACTGTCTCACAGGTCGTCATGAGCTCTCCAATGGATATATGGGAGAAGGCAAGGACTGGAGACCGAGAGATCAATGGCTGAATATGTGCCATGTGCCACACACAAATGTGTGGGGGCACCTGTATTTAAGAGGCAGAGGTCAAGGTGGGACAGTAAATTTTCGACATCTCTACCTCGTCCAATAAACAAAGTGCCACCCCACAAGGGGTTATGGGTGTTAAAATCTCCCAAAAGTAGGGAAGGTTTAGGGAGTTGATCAATCAGTGCAGCCAATATGTTCAGGGGTACTGCACCATCTGGAGGGAGATATACATTGCAGACAGTTATTTCCTGTGTCGTCTGCATCCTGACGGCCACAGCTTCAAGCGGGGTTTGAAGGGGCACAGGTTCACTACATACCGAGTTCAGGACATAGACGCAAACTTCATTTACGTGTCTTTCAAGCTATTTCTCCATAGTTCCACTCTCCAACAGCGCGCAGGAAAAATGAGCACTTAAATCTTTCTGTGTGAGCTTTGATTTATCTTATTTTATCATGATGATCATTTCTCACTATGTAGGTGGGAGCCAACATAATATTTTTATATTCGGAGGAGAAAGTTAGCGACTGAAATTTCATGAGAAGATTCTGCCGCAGCAAAAAGAATTTTTGTTTTAATGATTGCCACCACAATTCACGCATCATGTCAGTTGCACTCTCTCCCGTTTCATGATAATACTAAACAAGCTCCCCTTCTTTGAAATTTTTTGACGTCCTCCGACACTCCTATCTTACGCAGATCCTACACCACACAGCAATGGTGTATGTAGTCTCTTTAGTTGATCTCTTGTATTTTATAAGTGTTCTACAAATAAATCTCAGTCTTTGGTCTGCTTTACCCACAATGTTGTCCATGTGAACATCCCAACTGAAGTTATTTGTAATTGTGATCCCTAATTATTCAGTTGAATTTACAGACTTTAGATTTGTGTGGTTTATCGTGTAACCAAAATTTAGCAGATTTCGTTTAGTATTTATGGGGACAACTTTACACTTTTCGTTATTTAGAGTCAATTGCCACTTTTTGCATCATATAGGTATCTTTTTGAATTCACTTTGCAGTTGATTTTGATCATGTGATGACTTTACAAGATGGTAAATGACAGCATAACCCTGCAAAAAAGCTAAGAGGGCTGCTCAGATTATTCAGTTGAATTTACAGACTTTAGATTTGTGTGGTTTATCGTGTAACCAAAATTTAGCAGATTTCGTTTAGTATTTATGGGGACAACTTTACACTTTTCGTTATTTAGAGTCAATTGCCACTTTTTGCATCATATAGGTATCTTTTTGAATTCACTTTGCAGTTGATTTTGATCATGTGATGACTTTACAAGATGGTAAATGACAGCATAACCCTGCAAAAAAGCTAAGAGGGCTGCTCAGATTGTCCCCTACGTATTTATGTAGATCAGGAACAGCAGAGGGCCTATAACACTTCCTTGGGGACCACCAAATATTACTTCCATTGTGATCAATGACTTTCCGTCAATTACTACGAACTGTGACCTACCCGACAGGAACTTACGAATCCAGTTCCACATGCAATTTGATTAGACGACTTTTATCGAACAGTCCTTTATACCCCTTGGGGAAGTGTGTTGGGACCCTGGCTGTTGATCATATTGTAGACAACATTAATAGTAATCTCAGGCTTTTCGCAGCTGATGCAGTTATCCGCAATGAAGCACTCTGGAAAGAGCTGCTCAAATATTCGGCCAGATCTTGATAGGATTTCAAAGTGGTACAAAGATTGGCAACTTGCTTTGAATGTTCAGAAATGTAACATTGGACACTTTATAAAACAAAAAACCATAGTATCATATGATTAAGTATCAATGAGTCAGAAGTGTAATGTGCCATACACCTCACTGTGGTTTGCAGAGTATAGATGTAGATGAAGAGGTTGAAGGTAAACCTACCACAGCCAGCACAAGACATTTATATCCTATTAGCAACACTACCATTGCTAGCAGAATTACTGCTTTTTAGCTGTTGGTCCTTAGGAGTTGTATTTTTTTAAACTAGTATCTGTCTGTGATGCACCTAGTGTCTGCATAATTACAGTCCACACTACCATGTTAGATTGTTTATTACTCGGTGCAATGTTTGCAGGTAATGTGGGGAAGCAGTCATTGAATTTTGTGGGCAATAATTTGAAAGAGTCACCATTTCTGGCAGATGTATTTTCAGGGAGTTCAATTTCATTCAGATGACTTGTTTTGTTTGTTTGCTAAATAATAATCTCAAATAGCTTTTACTTTATTCTGGGAGCTTTTTTTAGCATAGGATACGATTTCTGCTCTTTTAATGATAGAGTGGAGTCAACAATAGTGGTGGTATTGGAGTTAAAAATCTTGACTACTGCTTATTCTCTGAATTGCATAGAGCTCTACCTAATGTCTGATACTGTAATCCCAGCAGTTATCAATGCTTCTGTTCAACTTTCCCCCATTTTGTTTTAGCACCAAACAAAACTTGAAATACGTTTATGAAAGTGTTATTTTTTTCAGTTAACACTGTCTGCTTTATTAATTTCTCCCCGGTGATCTTTCTGTAACTTCTCTCTAAACACTGATCAAGTCATCGTTCTTGTGTCTGAGGTACCATACCTTAGTGTGACAGTTTGTTGGGATATGCAATAGAATGATCATGTAAGCCAAACATAGGTAAAGCAGGTGGCAGACTTTGTTTCACAGGTAGAATACTAGGAAACAATCACCCTACAAAGGAGACTGCTTACTAATCACTCATGTAACTCTCCCTACAGTATTGCTGAAGTATATTGGACCTATCCCATGTAGTACTAATAGTAGATGTCGAACATATACAGAGAAGAGCATCATGAATGGTCGCAGGTTTGTTTGACCAGTGGGGAAGTGTCATAGCAATGCTGAAAGAACGGAAATGGCACACTTTAACATATAGGCATACTATTACAAGAAAAGAGACTTGGGAAGTTTCAAAAACCAGTTTAAAATATGAATCTATGAATAAATAACAACTCACTCCATACTGATCCTGTACGGATTATGAAAACAAGATTAGATTAATTGTAGCACACACAGATGCATAAACAGTTTTTCTTCCTGCAGTCAATACATGAATGGAATGTAGCCCTAATAACTAGTACAATGGTAAGCACCCTCTGCCATGCACTTCACAGTGGTTTCCAGAGATGGATGTACATTACTGGTTATATAGCTGACTGCAACAAAGTGTACATGAGAAATAGCCTACTGGAGAATATAGCAAATTACTTGAGAAGGCCCAGATCAGGCCACATTGTCGGGAGAATGTTGCTATGCTGATACTGTTTCTTGCAGCTACTGGCACAGAAAGCTAAAATCACATAAACAACAAAGCAGTACTGACCATTGAAAGATTAATTTTCTTGCTCACACTGGATGCTGCACTTCAAGATTCACATTTTGTTCCTACATAAATTTGTATTGTCTTCTCTGCATCATTTAGGGGTCGACAGAAGCGTCCGATCCAACGCGTCGGCTTTGACCCGTGACGTAAGGGTGTTGTCGTGTGTGACGTCATGACGGCGCGGAGTTTGGTTTGAGTGTGGCTGTCTCCAGTTCTGTTTTCTCTTATTTTATTTACTTTTCTGATCTGTTCGTTCTATCTCGTGAGATTTTTTTTTTATTTAAAAACACTTATTACTTATTTTAATTATCTGTTTCCTCGAATTTCTGTTTTAGTTTATTATATTTATCTTTCTGGTCTGTTCGTTCTATCCCGTGAGATTTTTTTTTTTTTTTTTAAGACAAAAAACACTAACCAGCTACTGAAGCATCTTTATCTTCTATGGGTTGCAGGGGTTACGACCCCTGGGAAGGTGGGTGGGTATTCATGCATGGCTGTCTTCACTTACACGTTGTAGCTACGCAAGGCGTCTAAATTTGTTCATATTTAGTTTGCCCCCCACCCAAAACACCCCATTTCCTGCGCTTGTCCCGTTAGTGTCATTAGGCTTCTTGTGGAAAGTGTGTGTGTTTGTTTTTGTTTCCACCATATTTGTGACGTCATGGGTCAAAGCAGACGTGTGGGATCGGACGCTTCCGTATTTCCTCATTTAGTACTGATCTCCTACTCACATCCTATATCAGTTTATGCGAACAGCCACAATCAACATCTCCTCTCAGCTACCTGATAGCTGACATTCAGCTCATCTTATCTGTACAGTGATGCTGAGAATTTTTGCTTGCTTAAGTTAGGCTGAAATCGTACTTTCAGAGTCATTAATTACAAACTGTTCCTAGACTTTACTTCCAGTCTGCACATATAAGGCTGTACAACAGGAAAACTGCTTTTTAAGTCAATCCTATTCCTCTCTGTTCTTGGAGCTGTTTCCCTTTGGGTGTTGGGTTGCTTTGAGTGTGTGTCTCAAATAGCACACATCTTAAGCTACCATCCACACAAAATATATTGTTATTATTCCACTTGTCTCACTGAGGGCCTTTGTATGACACACAGTACCAAAATTGGGCAACTAAGTTTCAAAATGGAGAAGGAAGGATTGTTTCGGTTGTGCTTAGTTGTTTGTAGCCAAGTATCCCACTACAGCGCAACCGGGGTGTTATCAGTATAAAAGTAAAGCAGTGCTTATTAAATGTAAGTCCATAGCTATTCAAAACTTTTTTCCTGTCAGTTGCAAAGACCAATACCTGCCCATAGCAACTGAAATTCTACAGTTAGTAGGGATAAGGTACAGGGAGTGGAAGATTCTACAGTTAGTAGGGATAAGGTACAGGGAGTGGAAGTTTATAAGTTGTACTGGAGTCAGACTGCAGTTGTGGTATGACATGAAAATTGCTCAGTAATGGAGAAAGAAGGGAAAAAAGGAGGGGGGTGGGGGGGGAGAATGAGGGACAGAGTGGGGTAGGCGTAGCTGTACTCTATCCCTCACATTATTCAATCAGTAGTAAAGTAAACTAAGACGAAACTTGGAAAAGAAACTAAAAGGTCTGGGACCATCTCGTAATGATAAAAGATTTTTAATCATAATACAATGCACACAATACCGTCATCAAACATATTGCTAAACAGATAGAAGAACATCTACCTGTCCGTTTAGACTGAAGGTCATTTGCGTAGTACACCTAATGGTCTGATATGTCTTTGTTGAGCTGCAGGCCTAAGTTTCCAATCGACAGTTCCAAAATTTGATACTTGTGTGTAGCAATGTGGTCAATGTTATAGAAACATCTGCTGTTTGGAATTAACGAGTCTTGTGAATACACCAAAAAGAAATGAAAGGCAATATTTCCCTGTGATTTTACAATGCATCTTCGACAACGTAAAAATCGCCAAAATTTTATGGCAAATGTATAAAACTCAGCATTATCTATACATAACAGTTGTCATTCGTGGAAGAATAGGCTTATCCAGAAAAAAATATAGATTAAGTCTGATATATGTGAATTCCATATAATGATTGGCAAAAAAGGTAAGTTCACATGCTCCGACAATAATCATTTGACGAACTTAAACCTTGAAGAACAAAATGGCCATCACGTTCCCCCACATTTAAAACTCTCGAAACTTTCCAGGTGAATAAAAATATCCTAACAGTTGCTACGGAAAGAGCATTCATCGCGTTCCTGAATATTGTAATTGTTCCCTTCGAACGTGCTGTTATCAGAATAGACGATGAACTGTTAAAAACTGAATCTTCATGTAACTAATTGCTAATACTGATAATATAGTCTGTAAGAATAAAGTGTGCTTTAATTGTCTGCCATGACTGGATCATGGACCAATTTCAAAACACACATTACGGAACCAGCACTCCAGGTTACTTCGGTTTTGCAAACTAAATGAATGTAACCTTACGCGCAAAGTTCAAACCGAAAAATAAATTGCAAAGAAATAATCTTTTACGATACTGCAAGTTACTAAATTTTCTCGAAATAGTTATCACGTGCTTGGAACTTACATTTTGGAAACAACACTTTGACGAAACGCTGCTGTGCGCCACGAACCTTCTTCTCCTGCCATGTTTATGTTTATACAATTCACTATGCAACAAAAACACAATTCAACTAGAGCAATACTTTAGCGATCGCAACCAAGTACCATCAGATCTTCCTGTCACGTCTACCTTAGAACGACGTCATCTTAGGAGCTGGAGCGCGCGGCCAGTGTTGCCAGTATCTAGAGATAGCAAATATTGGTGCCGGTCGGTTTCGCTAGGCTGACCTCATGCCTGCAGCTTCCTAGATTGACTAAACTGCGATTTTACGATATGAGAGATTTCTGTGAATGCCGCTTTTCGATAACTGCACTTTGTCTCAGTTAAGAGTCGCAGTTAATGAATTCACAACTTGTATCCCTCCGTTATTTATGCGACTTCTGCTATTCCTGTGACTTAAGCCGGGTTCACTAAGGCAACAAAAGTATCGCCACTGCTAATGGCGAACTGCAGTTGCTTTGTAGTTGCATGTGTGAACTCCTAGTTTTCGGTGGCGCCATTTAAGACGCGCAACTTTTCTCACGCCACAAAAAGTTGAACTTGATTCTACTACAGTCCAACATAACAGTCGCGACACTTCGCCTCGATTTTGTTGCCAGCAGCGCCCCAAGCGGCTGGTAGGTTGAACTGTGAGTTCGGCGCGATCGTGAAAGCAAATAGTGATTGTTTATTTTTTTTATTTATACAATGATTTTTACCATCGAGAGCGTTTGTAGCGCAATAAATTGTAGCAGCAACAGGAAGAAGACACCACAGCTGTTTAGGTTTCCTAAGGATCCTGAGAGGTATATACCATCACGTTACTAAATTGTATAGTCAGGATTCACTTGCAAACTATATGTGTATAAATGATAAATGTTTCGTTTTAGGAGCAGAAAATCGCTAGTTAATAGCAGACGAGAAGACCTTATGAAGAAAGACCCAGTTTACCTGTATAATAATATTAGGTTTTGTCCGCTACATTTCGAAGAAAACCAGTTCATGAACGCAGACAATAACAAACTCGTGTGGAATGCAGTACCCACACTGTTTGACATCCCAAATAAGCCACTTCTACTGACGATGAAAGATTCGACAGTCAATCTAAAGCTGTAGAACAATCGTATGACACAGAAGCAGCCAGTTCAGCTCTCCATGTATCAGTGCAAGATTCGTGCGAATCGTTACCACAGACGTGCTTTGACGATAAAGTGGTTAGATTAAGTGCAGCTGTTCGTGTCTTACAAAAGCTTGTGAAGTGTCAGATTGTGCAGATCGAGCGAAACTATTACGGGACAAGGAAGGTGCCTACAGAGACATTGTTTGAAAATTATTCAAATATTTGGTTTTTCGTGAAATGTAATGTAATCAGCTCATTATAATGTTTTCAGCATATTTCTGCCACTATTTGGCAGTTGCTTGACCCACTTAGAATAATATAAAGATTAAGGTCGTACTTGTGGTGACAATGACACACACAGTAGGCCTACAGAACGATAAACGAGCTGTCGATCGCTTTTGCATGTAGAGGTACATCTCTGTGCTTCTTACATGTGAATCTGTGTGTTTATATTCTTTTGACATCAACGTGGTAAGCTGCAATTCTGTCCAATGTCGCAAGTGTTTCTTCACGAATGTGTTGTAGCTTGCCACTCTATTCATGGTTTTTGTCCATACTCGCGCTTATTTTAGAATCATTAATAGAAACATATTTGCCTTCTGATGCTAAACAAACTCTTGGAGGCAAGAAAATAACTCGAATAATTCGAAAATTACGTAGGAAATGGATGCAAACAAACATTATGCTTACGACGCGTCTGACGTTCACCTTACCCGCCGCTTGGAGCGCTAGTGTCGCTCCATCTGTCAAACGGCAACAACTTTTACAGCAGTAAGTGTCGCGACTGTTATGTTAGACTGTGATTCTACTTTGTTGCGCTATTTTGCCTTCTCCACAATCGAATAACGTCATTCGATTGCTACCTCGCGGCTGGATTCAAACCTTCCTAGTGCGTATTCGTTCGTAGATAGTGCTTTTGTTTGTGCGTTTGCTATTGTTGTTTGTTTGTTGTGGTCTACAGTCCTGAGACTGGTTTGATGCAGCTCTCCATGCTACTCTATCCTGTGCAAGCTTCTTCATCTCCCAGTACTTACTGCAACCTACATCCATCTGAGTCTGCTTAGTGTATTCATCTCTTGGTCTCCCTCTACGATTTTTACCCTCCACGCTGCCCTCCAATGCTAAATTTGTGATCCCTTGATGCCTCAAAACATGTCCTACCAACCGATCCCTTCTTCTTGTCAAGTTGTGCCACATACTCCTCTTCTCCCCAATCCTATTCAATACCTCCTCATTAGTTACGGGATCTACCCACCTTATCTTCAGCATTCTTCTGTAGCACCACATTTCGAAAGCTTCTATTCTCTTCTTGTCCAAACTAGTTACCGTCCATGTTTCACTTCATACATGGCCACACTCCATACAAAGACTTTCAGAAAGGACTTCCTGACACTTAAATCTATACTCGATGTTAACAAATTTCTCTTCTTCTTTGCTATTAATATGTCGAAAAAGTGGTCAACAGCGACAATAATGAGATTCTTGGAGGTGTATCAAGAACGAGAATGCCTTTGGAACCACAAAAGCGAATCATACAAAGACAGAAATTTGAGAGATGCTGCATTAATTGAAATAGTAAACAGTATGCGTGAATATGTACCTGGAACTGATGTAACTACAACAAAATTAAAAATTCGAAGCATTCGAAATGCTTACATGAATGAACATAAAAAGGACTGAAATCACTTAAGAGTGGTGCGTCTACAGACGGTATTTATAAACCCAGCCTTGCTTGGTTTGAAGCTGCAGACCGGTTCTTAAAACATGTAGTCGAGACAAGAGAGACGAGAAACACTTTGGTAAGTAATATTTTACATTTATTACGTTTCCAAAAATTCTTGTTTAGTAATATGTACAGCCGTTTAATCAGCTGAGACAGGTGACGCCATTTTGCAAACTGCGCAATTACGAAGAATTTGTGGCGTCCTGTGTGGACAGAAGCTCACAACACCACTCCAGAATGACTTTACTTGTGGCGATACTTTCGTTGCGTGTGTGAACCCGGCTTTACGCGATTTCTGCGACTTATGCGATTTCTATGACTTTTGTGATTTCTGCGCTTTACACGATTTCTGCGATTTATCACCGTAGATGTTACACTGTCATTAGGCACAAGTAAGAAGTGAACTGTGTCAAAGCAACTGAGGAATATGTTCTCGACTGTATAGGCGATTATTTATGGGGGCCTAATGTAATGTTGCAGTAACCCAAATAACAAAAAGTTATCTGAAATGGTATTATTAACACTTTGCCGCCCGCACGTCTCGTACAAATCTGTTCGCTTGGCGCTGGCAGCGCTAATTTGGATAACTTGGCTTGTCGCTAGCCGTTCTTGACATTATCGGGACATTATAAATTGTTAAGTTTTACTACTCTCATCATTAGTTCTCATAAGTTCTCAACCCTGTTCACCCATTTTCATGAAATTTCAAAGATTTGAATACATTAATAAACACAAAATTTGTTTGTTTCTTATATTTGTTTATTTGCATTGCCTTTGGTGCTTAGTATTTCTCTTTCATATTATATGCAGCAAAACAGTCTCCAAGACGTAACGCAATTGCACAAGACTTGTAGATTAAGTATGTTGTCCTTCTTTTTTTGTTTTTTGAACAGACATGGCAGTGTCTTCGTTTTCGTTTATTCGTTTCAGAAATAAGTATTAGTTGGTGTTGCTTTATGTGACCGGAAAGTCTGTCAACCTGATGAGACTATGCGATGTAGTGGCAAACTCCAAGTTCTCCTCAGAAGCAGGTATATGGTCTTTTATCCACGAATCAGACACTATCAATAAAAAATCGTGAAATCAGAGACTCTCGTGTTCCATGTTGAAATATTGACATGTACGGAATGCATTAAATAATGCACAATTAAAGAGGTAAATGCTAACCTTTTTTGACCATTTAATAGTTTTTCTGTATATAGGGTAATATCTCAAATATTGGTCTGCTCGATCCACTCATTTCGTGTATTTGTTGTAGTCTATTACACTTTCAGGTTTTTTTTTTTTTTTTTGCTGTGTAATTGGTTTTTTTACATTTTCTCTGAGAGTCAGTCAAAGTGGCATTATGTATTGTAGAGATCCTTTGTATCGTTTTAGTTTTCGAAGCTTTCCATACCTTTCCGTTGAAGCTTCAAACACGTTGACTTTTGCGTGCTTTAATTTTTCTGGAAATCCTCTGTTTTGCCGTATCATTCCACAAACTCAAATTTTCTTTTCATGTAACTTCTCTGCATGTTCTACAGTGCTATAGAAATTATCCACGTAGAGGTAATGCCACTTTCCACATCAAGGTGCCAATAGTTCCATCACTGTTTTTGCTAAAGCCTGTCCTGCGCCGGAATATATCTTGAATGAGGAGATGTATCCCGTACTCGAATCAAACAGCATCCAAATTCGTATGCCATATTTCGTAATTTTAGACGGATTGAAAACTTTAAAATTTAACCGTCCACGCCATGCCACGGTTCATCAATTAGATGTTTTGACTTAAATTAAAAGTTTCTTTAAACTTTTTGGAAAAATAATCAATTACGAATTGCACTTTGAAAAGCCAGTCGGAATTATCCACTGTATTGTTGTTTGTCGGAAAAAATGTAGAACTGATTATATTTGTCTGACCCGTTTTGCAAAATATCGGTGTGTCTATCAACGGATTCCCCCCCATGAACCATGGACCTTGCCGTTGGTGGGGAGGCTTGCGTGCCTCAGCGATACAGATAGCCGTACCGTAGGTGCAACCACAACGGAGGGGTATCTGTTGAGAGGCCAGACAAACGTGTGGTTCCTGAAGAGGGGCAGCAGCCTTTTCAGTAGTTGCAAGGGCAACAGTCTGGATGATTGACTGATCTGGCCTTGTAACAATAACCAAAACGGCCTTGATGTGCTGGTACTGCGAACGGCTGAAAGCAAGGGGAAACTACAGCCATAATTTTTCCCGAGGGCATGCAGCTTTACTGTATGATTACATGATGATGGCGTCCTCTTGGGTAAAATATTCCGGAGGTAAAATAGTCCCCCATTCGGATCTCCGGGCGGGGACTACTCAAGAGGATGTCGTTATCAGGAGAAAGAAAACTGGCGTTCTACGGATCGGAGCGTGGAATGTCAGATCCCTTAATCAGGCAGGTAGGTTAGAAAATTTAAAAAGGGAAATGGATAGGTTGAAGTTAGATATAGTGGGAATTAGTGAAGTTCGGTGGCAGGAGGAACAAGACTTCTGGTCAGGTGACTACAGGGTTATAAACACAAAATCAAATAGGGGTAATGCAGGAGTAGGTTTAATAATGAATAGGAAAATAGGAATGCGGGTAAGCTACTACAAACAGCATAGTGAACGCATTATTGTGGCCAAGATAGATACGAAGCCCACGCCTACTACAGTAGTACAAGTTTATATGCCAACTAGCTCTGCAGATGACGAAGAAATTGAAGAAATGTATGATGAAATAAAAGAAATTATTCAGATTGTGAAGGGAGACGAAAATTTAATAGTCATGGGTGACTGGAATTCGAGTGTAGGAAAAGGGAGAGAAGGAAACATAGTAGGTGAATATGGATTGGGGGACAGAAATGAAAGAGGAAGCCGGCTGGTCGAATTTTGCACAGAGCACAACATAATCATAACTAACACTTGGTTTAAGAATCATGAAAGAAGGTTGTATACATGGAAGAACCCTGGCGATACTAAAAGGTATCAGATAGATTATATAATGGTAAGACAGAGATTTAGGAACCAGGTTTTAAATTGTAAGACATTTCCAGGGGCAGATGTGGACTCTGACCACAATCTATTGGTTATGACCTGTAGATTAAAACTGAAGAAACTGCAAAAAGGTGGGAATTTAAGGAGATGGGACCTGGATAAACTAAAAGAACCAGAGGTTGTACAGAGATTCAGGGAGAGCATAAGGGAGCAATTGACAGGAATGGGGGAAATAAATACAGTAGAAGAAGAATGGGTAGCTTTGAGGGATGAAGTAGTGAAGGCAGCAGAGGATCAAGTAGGTAAAAAGACGAGGGCTAGTAGAAATCCTTGGGTAACAGAAGAAATATTGAATTTAATTGATGAAAGGAGAAAATATAAAAATGCAGTAAGTGAAACAGGCAAAAAGGAATACAAACGTCTCAAAAATGAGATCGACAGGAAGTGCAAAATGGCTAAGCAGGGATGGCTAGAGGACAAATGTAAGGATGTAGAGGCCTATCTCACTAGGGGTAAGATAGATACCGCCTACAGGAAAATTAAAGAGACCTTTGGAGATAAGAGAACGACTTGTATGAATATCAAGACCTCAGATGGAAACCCAGTTCTAAGCAAAGAAGGGAAAGCAGAAAGGTGGAAGGAGTATATAGAGGGTCTATACAAGGGCGATGTACTTGAGGACAATATTATGGAAATGGAAGAGGATGTAGATGAAGATGAAATGGGAGATATGATACTGCGTGAAGAGTTTGACAGAGCACTGAAAGACCTGAGTCGAAACAAGGCCCCCGGAGTAGACAATATTCCATTGGAACTACTGACGGCCGTGGGAGAGCCAGTCCTGACAAAACTCTACCATCTGGTGAGCAAGATGTATGAAACAGGCGAAATACCCTCAGACTTCAAGAAGAATATAATAATTCCAATCCCAAAGAAAGCAGGTGTTGACAGATGTGAAAATTACCGAACTATCAGCTTAATAAGTCACAGCTGCAAAATACTAACACGAATTCTTTACAGACGAATGGAAAAACTAGTAGAAGCCAACCTCGGGGAAGATCAGTTTGGATTCCGTAGAAACACTGGAACACGTGAGGCAATACTGACCTTACGACTTATCTTAGAAGAAAGATTAAGGAAAGGCAAACCTACGTTTCTAGCATTTGTAGACTTAGAGAAAGCTTTTGACAATGTTGACTGGAATACTCTCTTTCAAATTCTAAAGGTGGGAGGGGTAAAATACAGGGAGCGAAAGGCTATTTACAATTTGTACAGAAACCAGATGGCAGTTATAAGAGTCGAGGGACATGAAAGGGAAGCAGTGGTTGGGAAGGGAGTAAGACAGGGTTGTAGCCTCTCCCCGATGTTGTTCAATCTGTATATTGAGCAAGCAGTAAAGGAAACAAAAGAAAAATTCGGAGTAGGTATTAAAATTCATGGAGAAGAAATAAAAACTTTGAGGTTCGCCGATGACATTGTAATTCTGTCAGAGACAGCAAAGGACTTGGAAGAGCAGTTGAATGGAATGGACAGTGTCTTGAAAGGAGGATATAAGATGAACATCAACAAAAGCAAAACAAGGATAATGGAATGTAGTCTAATTAAGTCGGGTGATGCTGAGGGAATTAGATTAGGAAATGAGGCACTTAAAGTAGTAAAGGAGTTTTGCTATTTGGGGAGCAAAATAACTGATGATGGTCGAAGTAGAGAGGATATAAAATGTAGGCTGGCAATGGCAAGGAAAGCGTTTCTGAAGAAGAGAAATTTGTTAACATCCAGTATTGATTTAAGTGTCAGGAAGCCATTTCTGAAAGTATTCGTATGGAGTGTAGCCATGTATGGAAGTGAAAGATGGACGATAAATAGTTTGGACAAGAAGAGAATAGAAGCTTTCGAAATGTGGTGCTACAGAAGAATGCTGAAGATTAGATGGGTAGATCACGTAACTAATGAGGAAGTATTGAATAGGATTGGGGAGAAGAGAAGTTTGTGGCACAACTTGACCAGAAGAAGGGATCGGTTGGTAGGACATGTTCTGAGGCATCAAGGGATCACCAATTTAGTATTGGAGGGCAGCGTGGAGGGTAAAAATCGTAGAGGGAGACCAAGAGATGAATACACTAAGCAGATTCAGAAGGATGTAGGTTGCAGTAGGTACTGGGCGATGAAAAAGCTTGCACAGGATAGAGTAGCATGGAGAGCTGCATCAAACCAGTCTCAGGACTGAAGACCACAACAACAACATCAACGGATTTTTTAACAATAATCATTGAACATTGCTTTCTTTACAATTTCCATAAGGATAGCAAGCCCAAACCATTTTCTGAGTTCGGGCCCTGTAACGTCGACAAATTTTTTTTTATCCAGTTTTCTTCTATTGCAACTTTGACTGAAGTACTCGTTGGTTTCGTTGCTAATACAGTTAAATAGGTCGTTCCCAATATATAATTCTACCATATCCTCGATGCTCTGTTTATCTTTGGGAAATATGTTTGGACCCGCAGATCTTTCAAATTTATTGTTGCTCCTTGGAACATCAATGTCTGACCACTGTACACTGTCATCTTCGTGTGATTCGTCCGATTCAGTTAGAGACCGTAGCGTTCGCCGAATTCTTCTTGGACGTATTTCACTACCCTCCGACGATTCTGGTTCACTTTCCATTTTTTAACCCAATGTCTTCTTCCCAACTGGCCAAGTCGTCCGGAACGTCAGACAAGACGTCTGAGCATTCATCGTAAATAATCGTATCGTCTCTTTCGTCTGCCATGATGAAAGGGCACAAGTATGTATAAATTCAAAAAACTTTTCGAGGTGTGCAACTTATTGTTACCTAAACAAAACACCAACATAATGCAAACGATACTAAAGTGCTGTCGCCGGCCACTGCACGATACTGTGCTCACGACACCACTGTCATGTCACCGGCCACTGAGCGATACTGTACACACAACACCACTGTGGTGCCGACGGCCGTTGAACACTATTTCGCTCACGACACCACTGTGGTGTCGCCGGATGGCAGAGTGTTAATATTTCCAAGGATTCTTCCTCAGTTGTTACATGATATACGAAAGATACGCTTGCCCACAGATAAGATTTCGTCTTAACAAAACAGTCAGTAGTAAGGCGTCTTCGTCAGATTAGTTTCTAAGTTCGTGATTAAACATAGGGGCATCGGTTAAGAAAAGTGTGTAACCTCCCCCCCCCCCCCCCCCATATAACTGTTCAGCAATTGTATAATGTGCATTATGTTGCTAGTAATTAGTAGCAGTATAAAAGTTTAATAATCCATGTGATTTTCCAGACGTAGTTCCCACTTCAATTACTGATTGCTCTATGTGTTCATCCACCTCTAGAAGAGATAATCGTGAAGATTCGAAACGACCCTTGAAGAATTCGTCACGTATAACAGCCATAATTGATAACATAAGTATGCAAAATGATTATTGGTGCAGTGTGTCATTGAGGAGTCATTGTGTGGTTTGACAGGGATGATAAATTAATGTGAACTGCACTGTGAGTGAATAAAGAAAATGCATTCTGATCTTTCATCCCATACTCCAAAATTTTCTGCTATGTATTTAGTGATAAAGACTGGCTAGAGTGTGATACCGATCAGTCCCCCTCTCCCACCTTAAATCTTGGTTGTGATGACAGACCTGTAACGTAGCCCACGGTCTAGGTTAGGTTGGGAGGTTTTGTGTTTCTCTTGCAGTTTATGCAGATTAACACAGATAAATGGCAAGTAACAACTCTTTAAGGGACAAAATAAACATTTGCTTTATTTGCACCACATATATAAATTCATTTGGCTGTGCAAATATATTATGTTGCCTTCAACAAACACAGAACATGTATATTCCACAGAGTTTAATGCTCTCTGCACATCATATCTTGTGCACCACTATGCATGCTGGAAAATGTTTGTTCACATATCCCCAACACTCTCCCTTGAACAAATATTTTTCAGATATTCAACACTATTCATCCCAGGTTGAACCATAATGTTTCACCAGCTTCTGAAATTTGTCCTTACTGAGAGGCTTGGTTAGGAGATCAGATAACATTTCTTCTGTGCATAGATAACTGAGGATTATATTTCCCTGTTCCATATGATGTCTTATAAAGTGATGCCATATGTCAAAATGTTTGGATCTTACACTGGTGACATTATTTTTTGCAAGTTTAATAGCCCCCACATTGTCACAAAATACCACAGTTGGATTTAAGTATGTGGATCCAAAGAGCTTCTTGTATAGTGGAGGACAAGACCATATATTCAGCTTCTACAGCACTCAAAGCAGCAGTTCTTTGTCTGTTATATGACCATGATATCAATCCTCCCATTAGGCCAAAACAACTTCCAGTGATGGAGTGTCTGCTTTCCAGCTCATTTCCCCATTCTGCGTCATGTAGCCTTCCAAATTTACATTTCCATTTTTAGAATATTTTAACTTACAATCAGCAGTTCCATTTAAATATCTGAATATTCTCTTGACTGCCATCCAGTGCTTTTCTCTCAGATCACTACAAAACTTACTTGCTGCATTTGTGACAAATGCAATGTCTGGTCTGGAAATCTGTGCTAAGTACAGTAGACTTCCTACAGCTTCAAAATAGTGTACACATTCCTTACATTTCTTGTCATCATCAGTTATTAGCAGTTTTGCATTATTTTCTGTAGGAGTAGAAGTAGTGTTACAATTTTCCATATTGAACTTTTCTAAGATTTTCCTTGTGTACAGAGATTGATCAGTCCATAATTCTTCTCTGTTGGCACTTCTTAGAATCTTCATGCTAAGTATTGATTAATTTCCCCTAAATCGTGCATATTAAATTCTGACCGTAACTGTTTTCTAAAAAAAGTTCATCTGGCTTTCACTATTGGTTAAAATAAAAAAAATCATCTACCCATATAGCCATGATTGTAATTTCTTCATTGCTCCTTTTATCATATATACTTGGATGTGCCTATGACTGTAACATGCCTAGTTTTATCAAAGTTTTAAGCAAACATTTATACCAGGAATGGCCACTTTGCTTTAATCCATATTTGCCTTTCTTCAAATGCCAGATTCTCCTTTTCACTTGATAAGGTCACTTAACTTCATCAGGTGGAATCACATAAATTTCCTCTTCCAGCCTCCCATTCAGGTAGGCTGTTTTCACATCCATTTGATGAATTAATAATTCTTGCCTTACTACAAGAGCTAAAAGGTATCTTAATGATGAATACTTCACCACTGGTGAGAAAGTTTCATTGTAATCTATTCCTTCTTTCTGGGAATATCCCTTAACTACCAATCTGGCTTTGAATTTTGGTACTGAACTCTCAGGATTTTTAATATTAAACACCCATCTTGTTCTTAGTTACTTTTTATTTTCATGCATGTCAATCCATTCATATGTATCATTATGGACAAAAGATTGCAGCTTCTTTTCAATAGCCTTTTTCCAATCTTGAGCATTTGAACTTGCTAAAGCTTCATCAACTTTGATTGGTTCATTGTTGATTGTTTGGGCAACATACATTTCATACTCTGGATATTCTTTTGGTTTCGCTATACATGAAGACCGCCTTGAACTGACTTCCTCTGTTGAATCTTCTTCCTCAATTTGATTCTCGGCTAGCACATAAGCTTCCTCTTTATTCTCATCTTCCTCTATTTCAGTTTCCATCTCTGTTTCAGCACTATCACACATTATGTTTGGTTGCATTACTGTATCATTTTGACTACTTTCCTTTATTTTCGGTCTATAATCCTCTAAAAATATTACATCTCTACTACTTATTATCTTGTTATTCACAGGATTATAAATCTGCAGCCTTTTGAATCCGCACAGTAGCCGACAAAAAAATATTTTTGAGATTTTGCATCCCATTTTCCTCTTAATGGTTTTGGAATCTGAACCATGGCTTCACATTCAAAGACTTTTAAGTGCTTTAGATCTGGTTTCTTCACAGTCCATACTTCATAAGGTGTCTTGTGTCTCACAGTTTTGGTAAGTGATCTGTTAATTAAATACACTGCTACTGACACAGCCTCTGCCCAAAAACACTTAGGTAGCTCAGCATTGCTTAACATACTTCTTGCCTTTTCTACAATGATTGTGTTGGCTTGTTCTGCATCTCTATTTTGAGAAGGACTGTATCGAATGGTAGTCTGATGCCTAATACCCATTCCATTTAACTGTTCCTTAAACTGTCTGTTTACATATTCTGATCCATTGTCTGATCTAACAATTTCAATTTTCTTCCTAATCTGTCTTTCGACCGTTTTGCAATAAACAACGCATACATCATTCACTTGATCCTTGCTACGTATAAAACAAACATACATGTATCTAGAAAAATCATCTATGAATGTCAGGAAACAGAAGCTACCTTCTAAGGATTCATTCTCCATAAGTCCACAGAGATCTGAGTGTGTGAGTTGCAAGACTGCTCTGGCTCGATTTAAATGGCAATCTAGCTTGTTTCCCTTGTAAACACACCTCACGTTGGACATTATTCATTCCATAATTTTCCATCCCAGTTGCCATATTCTTCAGTAAAGTCATACTCTTCCTATTCAAATGTCAAAGTCTCCTATGACACAAGAAACCTTTTGCAGCATGAACAGTGTGATTTCCTGTTTCTGCAGAATTTTGAACTGTATTCACTTTGTAAATACCTCTTACATTACTTGTAGTAGCTACAATGTCACCACAAGAGTGTATCACTTTGGCTCCCTCTATATCAAAGGTAATTTAATTACACTTCTTTTCTATTTCACTTACTGAAACCAAATTAGTTACAATATTCTTTACATAATGTACATCATGAGCAGTATCAATTACATTTCCCCCCTTCACAAGCAAATTAAGATTCCCTTTTCATGCGAATTCACACCTTAACTTACATCTGTCAACTGTGGAAATTCCAATGTCAGTCCCTGACTGAACATCATACAAACCTGACGGAGCTTTGGTAATGTGCACAGATACTCCTGAATCTAGGAACCATTCTGCATGATCGTCACTCGCTTCATTAAAACAGTAAAAAACAAAAAATGCCTTACCTTTATGGGTAGTCTTTCTCTCAGACTACTAGAATTAACATGCTTCTTTTCTTTTATACTTAACTTTTTCGTTACACTGTGAAGCAATATGTCCAATTTTCTGGCATCTGGAACATCTTATTGGCTTCTTCTTCTTGTACTTAGAGTATAAAGGCGATGCTGTTTCCTTTTCTGAAGCATTAGAATCTGGTTCATTCTTCACGTCCTGTAGAATATTTACTTTAGCACTAACCGCTGTAATGGGTATTCCCGAACTTTCCAAGCCCATAATCATTGGCGAATATTTCTCTGGTAGTCCAACTATCAATAAAGTACCAATCCATTTATCCTCAATTTCAAAACCAATATTCCTCAGACGATTGGAGATTGAAATTATTTTATTCACATATTCATCCACGCTTTTATGCTTATTCAATCTTGTGGTTATCAGCTCACAAAGAAATCCTACTTCTCTGGTTAAACCACCATCTTCAAATGCGTTTTTCAGTATGTCCCATACCTCCTTTTGCTGACACAGCCTTTTCTATGTGAACATAATCGACTGGATCAATCAAAAGGATTAGTTTTGATTTCGCCTTCCAATCCTTTGTAGCAAAA
This sequence comes from Schistocerca americana, assembly GCF_021461395.2. NCBI lineage: Eukaryota > Metazoa > Arthropoda > Insecta > Orthoptera > Acrididae > Schistocerca > Schistocerca americana. Next base: position 434,157,183 of record NC_060122.1, read on the forward strand.
CGTGATTCCATAGGTTCCAACTTACTGTTTACGACGTCCCATAAGTCATACAAGTGTAAGTACGCGTCAATGGCAAATTTCCAGGTCGCATAATTTTCGCGCCCTACAAGCTGCTCTATTTGCGGTATCTGTGTTGTACTCATTTTACGCAAAAATATTACGTTGCCCATCAACAAACACAGAGCATGTATATTCCACAGAGTCTAATGCACTCTGCACATCATATCTCATGCGCCACTATGCACGCTGGTGAATGTTTGTTCACATATCTTCAACAGATTCAAGGTTGATGATGTGCAAGTGAAAACAATGGAAAGCACTGATCTTACAGTTACGAGTTGGTATTGGGAATAATACTAATGCAATATTTGAAAATACAGACAAAAGTTCAACTGTGTATTGTACTGTCGGAAAAAACATTCGTTTTGTGAATAGAGCTGTTAAACATTTGGTAAAACTTACATAGTAGATACCAGATAGCATTTTTAGCAGTTTATGTACTATATATGTGAGTAATATGCATCAAAATACTCGTCGGCGACATATCCATTATCTGTTTTTGAAATTACGTTCCAGTTTTTGCTGATGACGAGCGTGTTTAAATATGTCACGAAAATCCCAGGCTATGCAGTATGTCTGTTTACTATCACAATCTTTATTCGGTCCTCACATTTCACAGCTGCACCAATTCTTAACCTTGCATAAAACTTTTCTCAGAGTAAATTAGCTTCTTGGTTCTTTTCTTCCCTCATAAAAATGTAACACATCCATATTGTGAGAAACAAGGTTCTTAGAATGAGTACGACGTAGGACAACAGATGGCTTCCAGCATCTAAAGTTAACTGCGCATTTTAGTTGCTACTTGCGACTTCTAGCTGCGACTTGTCACGGAAATCGCAGGTAGATTCGATTGTGTGTCACAAAGAAAAACAGTAGCACGAACTTGGGCCGTCAGATGGCACTCGGTATTTAATGTTAACTGTGCTTTTTAGTTGATATTTGCGGCTCCTAGTTGCGACTCGTCTCTGAAATCGCAGCTAGACAAGAGGTTCACAGGACAAAGGACGAAATTCGGCCAACAGATGACACATGGCATAGAATGTTTAAGGCTACTTGCGACTCGACTCCTAGTTGTGACTGAAATCGCAGCCAGATTCTGTAAAATTGTTATAGTGATATCCGTGACTTCTCAGTCACTGTGATTTATGAGAGATACGCTATTTCTTACTCACTCTATGGCAGACAGTGAACAGGGCCTCTGGGAGCAGGAGTGCAAGGCATGCGGCACACGCTGACGGCATGCCTAGTGGGTGGCAAATTCAGCCAATTTGCTTTGATTGGATTCGTTTCAATGTCCCCATATCTGCATACAAAATTATTTAATCCTCTCCTAAGAATGCAATGTATAGCTGACTGTTCGAATTAAAATACGAAACGTCTGTACGCCAGAACCACATTAACAACAGCAGGTATTCCTACTTGCGAAGGAACGTACCCAATGGGGACACTACTAAGTAGAAGCCAGCAGAGCCGGCCTCCAGTTGCCGGTTCCCCCACAGGGAACTCCCGTACCTTCTCGGCGGGTGCATTTGACTGACGAGACTTCGCTCTCCATTCACTTGTTCCAAACTGTTAATACGGTACACAAAGCCACATGTTGTCCGTTGATTTCTGTTGCAACGTAAGAGTGCTACCAGTGCATATTTTTTCTATCATGATCATCATCAAATCGGCGATCGAAGACCCTGTAGATCATGCGCCGACCTCACAATGCTCCTCCATAGAAGGTGATCTTGTGCACTTTGGATCCAGTTGTCATGGACTCCTAACTGGCAAAGAGCTTTTTGTAGCTCACCCCCCCTTCATTTCCTGGGTCTTCCGATAGGACAGGTACCATCAGGTCTTCCCATAAGTACGGCTTTTGCCCGAGAGGTGTCTTGTCTCCTAGCAATGTGACCTGCCAAGCTTATTCTGTGCGCTTTCAGTTTTTGAAAGATGTTTGGTTGCCTCATCAGCTCATACAATTCTTGGTTTTTTTCTACATCTCCATGAGCTCCCTTCCTGGACAGGTCCAAACATCCTCCTCATAATTTTTCTTTCAAAGACCAACAAGTTTTCTTCATCCTTCTTTGTTATGCTTAGGGTTTCTGTCCCATACAACAATACTCACACTGTCACGGCACTATATGCTTTAAGTTTGGTCTTAGTTGACAGATTCTTAGATGACATTATCTGCTCTAGACTAAAATAAGCTTTAGACCCATTCACAATGCGTTGGTTTATTTCCTGTTTTAAATTATTCTGCCTGTTGAATCATGTACCAAAGTATTTAAAATTTTCCACTTTACCAAATTTCCATATCCCTTCCTGTAATGGGCTGTCATTAGGGGCTTCTCTTGGTACCTCCATTACCTCAGTCTTTTCCGCATTTATCCATAACCTGACCTTACTAGCATTTTGCGCTAGGTCCTCTAGCACAAAATGCAAGTAAGGCCGGGTTACGGATTAATTCTTTTTAGTTTTAAAAAATATAGGTGGAGATAGAAGTGTCCATATGGTGAGTACTGTTTTCTATTTTAACTGTACTAATTTCTAATTCTAAATATTCCCTGTTTTACAGTCGCTGTTTTAACACCATAATTGCTGGCAGCAGTGTCTACACAGAACTTTAAACCATCGATCAGATATAACATTCTCCCAAAGTGGCCACAATTCACCTTTGACATTAGAAATCGAATTTTTGCTGAAGTTTATAACATTTGTGCAGCGATCAGTTAGGCTTTCCTATTGCCTTTTTGGAGTGATAATATTTTTATTAGCAAACGTCATTTACATTGAATAATTAACTGTATGAAAGAAGGACTTTTAAACAATAATAGCACAGTTAGTTCTCAAATTAATGTAGGCATTTTTATCTCCTTTTAAGGAAGGAGGATGCAATTTTGTGCCAACACACATTTGATTCTTGCGGTAAACTGACTTTATGAAATGTGGATCGATACCCAAGGATTAAGAACACCCTAGTCACATGACTTTGCAGTCTGTGAAGAGACTAGAGAAAATACTTCACATCGAAGAGTTGGACCACTCCAAACCATTGCAGTTGCTATGCCGACACAGTTATCGACGACATTCTGTGAAGCATTTGGCTGTCACGCCTGCCGCCTGATGTCCAAAAGACTTTAATTGTGGGCGCCATCGATCTAGATGCACCGCTGATAGAATCTGCGAAATGTATCAGTCTGTGTGTGTTGCAACAGATAGCCCACAATTGCAGACAGACAGCAGCTTTGCTGTGCTACAAGCTCAAATCACCGAACTTAACAACACTAGTCGCTGCACTGGGAACTCAGAACAACAGTCACTGACGTCATCGCTATCATTCATCTGGAAAAAACAGCTGCTCCCTTCTGCTACGAAAGTATTTTGGTACAACCTCCGATTTGGATCCGAGGCATGAAGTCTAGCCCAATTTGTGGACAGGATAAAACAACATGAGTTCTGTGATGATCGTCTCTGGCGCTCTGAATGGCAGCTGTCAATTACAGTTCTTAGTAGACATGAGTGCAGCTGTATCAGTCTACCCATCCACCCATCCGTCATCTCGTAAGAATGATGATTACTACTTCTTTACAGTCAATGGGTCTACAATAGCTACATATGGCTGCTCCGCATTAGCGTTAAACCTAGGCCTACGACACAGGCTTGAGTGACAGTTTGTCATGGCAGACATCACACATCCTGTACTAGGAGCATATTTTCTATCATTTTGTGGACTTGTGCATGACCTCTGAAATCTAATTATAATTATGATTTCAAAATATATTTTTTTGAGTTGACATGCCAAGTCTGATCAGATGGAAGTCACTAACAAATGAAGGGTGAGTCAAATGTATGAGTTCTTCGAAGCTGGACTGAACCGTTCTTAGACTATGGTCCGCAGCAGACTAGTAAATAGTCAACGATATGTGATATATCTCTGGTGTGTATTCATGTTCTTTGGAGACTATTCTGTTGCTTCTTGTTTAAACATGTGATTCTCTGTTTTTCTACAAGCAAATAAAGTATTTTACATTAAGAATGCATCCAAGCACACATAGCAAACTCCAACTTGGTTACTCCAAGTTTGAGTGAATTTTTTTAAATTTTTGTCAGTGTACTTATACGTTCTTGTGCCATGACTAATCCACCACACATAGTGAATACCGAAAAGCAGAATTTGCTGCTATCCAGATCTGCTCGTTAACCTACTGTTGCTGCAGTTCTTAACAATACTTCTAATGGGGGCAACACCTCGAGACTGGTAACGTAAAAATTCCGTCTTCCTGGCGAATGAGGCCTAACTTCTGGCTGGCTCAGAAAGAGGTCATTTTCCAGCTTCACGGCATCGTCTCTGACGCTGACAGATTTGCTGCAGTTATATACCAGTTGGACCTGAATTTTATTGAATAGTTGGGCGATATTTTATCACATCCTTTTGCTGTTTTTAAAGATATCATTTTACAACGTTTTTTGATACCACCTGAATCACGTCTGAATTGAATTGTGGAAATTGATTTCGGGGCCGGCGGTTCCCTGTCTCTACTGCTGCGTCATTTCATGCTTTGTTGGGAGCTGAACTTATATCAGATCAATGTGGGAAACTTTTTTGGCTGCAGCGATTGCCTCAGGATGTGCATGCAATATTATCTGCTTTCTCTGACCTATCAGTTGATGATTTAACAAAGAAAGCAGACATGATAACAATCACTATGCTAGTATTAGTAACTCATGTGTTGAAACGTCCCCTTTGAACTGTTTATACACGACTGTGCTTAACCTGACACACAATATTTTTAGCGCAACGCAATCTGACTTTCAAAACTCCCTACTAAAGAATGGCCCTGACAAACATTAAACTATACCTTTCACAAATCACTTACCTCACAAAAATCTTCGCTGCTCAAGCTACTGCAATACAGCGAGCGCCACTACTGCCAGCTAAATAAAAGATTCAAACTACTGAAGGCACTAACTACTGATAGGGGTAGTTAGCAAATGAAAGATATTAATAGAGAGCAAACAATGTATTTACCTTAATATCATCACAAATCATAATATATATATATCAGTTCATGACAAATTACAAATCTCTGCCATCTCTCTCCCCACATCCACCAATGCTGGCGGCTCACCTCCAACTGCGCAACGCTACGCGCTGTTCACAGCCAGCTGCCTAACACTACAATGGCGAGTATTACAACAATGCAAAGCAGCCACAGACTGCACACAGCACAGCCAGTGATTTTCATATTGAGCGCTACGTAACGTTGCCAATAAGAAAACATAAACAGCCTACTTACATAGAGAAAACATAAACAGCCTACTTACATAGCCCCCATGCTCCCCACAAAAATTTTTACAAATTGGATGGGGCAGTGGCCAATACAGATTTGAAAAAATTTTTCATAATTACAATAACAAAGAAATCAAATGCACACACTTATTGATATTATGTTGGTCAAAAGCTAAAATTGTCTCACAGTCCATAAAGACAGTCCTAATCGTACATCATAACAGTAATTACAGGTTTTTTTTCACAAAGTCTCATTAGTAAAAGAAATTGCACACAGAAGTAGTGGATTTCCATGCAGTCTTGAAGAAGCAGTGTTGTCCTTCCAACGGAAAGACAGTGCTGACTCTTGACATGCTGACAGATAACGGGCCACAACAGAGCAAACCCACAGCAGAGTCAGTCGTAGTTTGGAAGAATATTGGTAGGTAGGTCATCACAGAGCAGACCCACTGTAGTCCTGGTAGAGAGTATGGTAATGGTGGGCCACCAGAGGTGCAGACCCACTGTAGTCCTTGTAGAGATAATGGTATTGATGGATCATCAAAGATGTAGACCCACTGTAGTCCTTGTAGAGATAGCAAGCAGCCATCTGTTGTGACTGTGCAGGTGCACAATCACCATTGAAGAGTCTTGCGGATAATATAGCAAGTCCATAAACCATCACTTGTGCACTCACAAAGTTTTTGGAATTGTCCTTAGAACCAGCAATGCTGTTATCCAGTCCCTTGCAGAATTATTAACAAACGTGCAAACACTAACAGTCCCTACTTCTCACATATTGTCCATGTACTATGACCAACAGAAACGTGTGCAGTGAAATGTAACTTACATGTTAATAATATCATGAACTGGTGACAATTACAATTTTGTAACATAAGAATACAATAACAAAGGTACAAAATACATTATTAAAAACATAACAATACAGATAACATTTGTAGTAAAACAGGCTTTACAAAAGAATAGAAATAAACATATACATCAGTGGAATTATGACATGAGTACATACATAAAAGATCACAATAACTTTTGAAACATCAACTTCACACATGAGCATTAACACAAAACAGAATAAATAATGTCTAACATCTTTACAAAGTAAATAACATATTATTAATGCCAATTATATTCGAGGATAACAGTATTCCTCATCATAGTGAATGTAGCTTAATATTAAAAGAAGAAAAAATTCTATGAAACTACACAGAGACAGGAAGAAAACAAATACACAAGGGTACACAAACATATAGTGGGATAACACAAAAGGAAAGGACAGGGTTTGTTTTACTGCAGTATTTTGCAAACAAAACTTTCTTTACTTCTTGGAGATCTCCCTTCATTCATCATTATTCCCAAAAAGTCCTATCTATACCTGCTTTCTGTATTCTATTCATATTTCTTTCAATATAATTATTTCTCAGTGTACAATACTCATTTTGACCCAAATCTTTTTCATATTGTCCATAGTCAGTTTCTTATATAGTCTACCTCCTCTTAAGCTAACTTAAATCTACTGAGCTCAGATGCTAAACTAAGGGACGAGGCAATGCAGCAGCACGTAAAACAATTAATATAAACAGCAATGAAAAAAATGGAAAATTGCAAAGCAAGCTACAGTATAAATTAGCAAAAGTCAAATTCAATAACACTATGCCTGGCAAACAGCAGCAACTTATACCTAAACATGACATAGCGCAAGCAGAAAAAATATTACAGTAAAAACAACAATGCAGATAAGGGAAATGTGTATTCACATCTTAATATCTATGTAATTAAAGTGGTGCACCACAACAACTGATTGTAAAAAGAAATATTACCATGTACTTGAAAAGAAAATTATGTGTTACTGTTACTAGATCCTTCTTATTGTTCTTTCCTTTCCAAGTGCTCCTTTTTTAAAGAATGTGGATCATAAAATAATTATTTAATAGATCTGTTGACAGAAAGTGTTCACATTAGCAAATGCATTTTATTTTATAAAAGCAATGCTGCAACACAGCTGGAAAACAGATGTCAAATGAAATAAGCAACTATGAAAAGCAAAGCATAAAAATATCATTCAGTAGTCATGTGACATTTCATAAGTTAGTAGCTCTCAACTCTCGTAGAAAGACGCTTGTCGTAATCAGGTGTGCAGATGTAAAAATATTTCTTGTCATTTTATTAGGCATTTCAGTAAATATCGTAAATTAAGAGCTAGTGTAATCATATGTTTTCAAGTTCGACCGTGTCGTTTTTGCGATGCTTTCTCTAAAGGGATGACAATGGCCAGGATAATGGCCTTCCCTTTCTTTTTTTTTCTTTCTTCCTGTGCTCTGAAAGGCACGCGCTAATGACTTTTTCTCCAGGCGTCTGACACAGCTGGGTGCCCGCGACGCATTACGTGCAGGTGGTCACTTAACTTTCGTACGGAAATATTTACGACAGCAATTTTCGCTAAAGTGACAGTCTCACATAAAAATACTTCACAGGTCAAGAATTAGCGTTGCAAATCTGTAGAAACAAAATCCTATGAATATAACAGTGTCCAAAAAATGTTCAGTGGCATTGTGATACATTCACACATGATTCACACATGTCATAACTCTTAAAGTACGATTCTTGGTTTCCAACATCCTTTTTCACAAGTCAAGAGTCCCTACCCACTATTCATTACTCCTTACCTCATTATACATATACATATTCGTCGACACTTCTTCAATATTTCATCGTGAGAAATACGTAGCATAATAAACATTCCTCAACAACATAATACACATCATCGTCGTAATAATATCATAAAACTTCAGTCAAATCTCAAAATCGTCGTAACTTCCTCCAATAATTTCTAAGCCTAAAAAGAATTCTCTGCTCATTTAAATAATGTCATCTACCTCAAACGTACTTTAAAAATCATGAATCCATACCAAATACATCATTCAAAGCTCTCATAGTATCACAATGGTTCCAAAAAAATATGAACAGTTTCACAAAGTACAGACAAAATACAGTTTCATAAGTGTGAAGTTATCCAGCTGTGTAATTACGTAAACATCTGTCACTGATATAGTAAAAACGTTTGTCTGTCTCAGTTAAATGATCAGATAGCTGTGTAATTATGTGTTGGAGAAATATGGTACCGATGTGTAAAGTTGTATAAGCAAATACCATATTAGCTAGGGTTCCTTGTGGTTGCCACACACATGGTACACAAAGTAAGCGTGTACCCCCCTGAGGATAAATGTAATTATGCCCTCAGGTGTTACAAATTACAGCAATGGAATGAAATGTATCACGGAAAACTTTCTTTGTAATTAAAAAATCTTTAAAAATAAATGTTTCAAGTACAAAATTAATCACTCAAATACGTGTACTGTAGCGCTAAATGTGCGTCTTGTTGCAACATAATCTGTGTGGAAGTGTCGTAGTTATCGTCCTCTGAAAGCTAAGTTCTGCAGAAGCCAATGTACTTACCTCATGATAAACAAAAGTGAAATGCTTTGCGTAGAGATATCTTAGTTATTACGCTTATTGTTGTGATGATGAAAGTACTGTGCTGTAACGTATTGTTGTGCTATGGAAAACGCTGTCTCCTTGTAGCTATACCACAAAAGTTACTAATAAAACATGTTTTGATTTCCAGAAGAATTCAGAAAACTGTGCAGATATAAAACAGATACACCGCAAAAGCAACATTGTAAATTGTCACTCATTAGTAGCGTCGTGATAAAAATCGTGTAGCTGTCACATAAACTAACCTCTGTGTCATCTGGTATCTCTCAGAAAGCACTTTAAATTCAGAATGTATTTTCAAATAAACCAAAATGTTGCATTAAAATCTCATTAGCAGTACTGGTAAATGTTCTAAGTATGTGAGCCTTATAGTCGTTACGTAATCGTGCAACAAACAAGCAAGAATGTACACACACAATAACACTGTAACGTCTGTTCACTACAACAATGCATTCGTCATTTCTGTTTAAATAAGTTCTCTTGGTTCTTGATTGGATATTTAACTTCAAACATTGTTGCATGTTAACAGTTTCTTAAGTCTGACAAAGCATACTAGAAATGTGAAGTGAAAAGTTTTATGGCAAAGACAAAGTTAAAAAGCAGATTATCTCTCAGTAAGCGGTTTTACATGTGAAGTGTGGTGCAATCCTTTACTCTTCCTAGTACGCAGACTTTCAGCTTCAAAGCAATTATCATGTTGTTTACATCGGTAAAGAATGCTACATCTTTTCTCAAGGCTAGCGTCTTTGTTATTTTTCCCTGAGCCAGAGGCCGCACGCAGCTGCCTGCTGTGCGAGTCATTGTCTGTCTCTTTGTTGGCGCGGGTCGTTATTGGGATTAGGAGACCTAACTTCTACAAATTCGCCTTGCCGAGAGGGCCCAGCTCTGTTAGAATCCCGCCAGTTCTGATGAAATTCACGTCTGTCGTTTTGTCGGTAGTTTACATAGTTTCTTGTTTGTCGGTCATGTGGTGGAGAATTTCTCCCTGAATCGTAACTCTGCGCCGAACTGTTGCGTCTGAAGTTATTCTGCCTCCCTTGATAATACTTGTTTTGGTTCCCATATTGCCTGTTTCTCTGATTGTCTCTGTGATAGTCATTACTACGGAAATGCGATCTTTCTCTGTAACTATTATTACTTTGCCAGTGGTTGTCATATGGGTGGTGTCTGTTTTGGTCACGATTTGCGTTGTAAGAATAGGCTTGTCGTGTCCAGTTATTGCTTCTGTCGTCACGAAATTGTGACGGATGTGACCTGTAGTGATTGTTTTCCTGTTTTCGCATCCCGCGACGGTCTGTGTCAATTTCCAGTTCTTGTAACAGTCCCTGAAAGGCTTCAATGTCGTCTTTGCAATGTCCTGCTAAAATAATATGCCGTAAATGTTCAGGCAATTTGAGTAAGCAAATGCGGATGAGTTCTGAGGGGCTGTATGGGTTTGAAAGATACTGATTCTTATGCAACATGTCTTCAAAATATTTGGCAAGACTGGAAAATTCAGATTGTTCAAAGTGTTTCATCATCATGATGCTATGTTTTACACGGTCTTGTGTGGCTTGAGACCAATATGCTGAGAGGAAGGCATGGTAAAATTCTCCCTCACTGTGGCAATCGTGAATGACCGATCGCATTCTTACAGCTGTTTCATTCTCTAAATAGCCACACATGAATTCTAATCTGTGTTCTAACGACCAGTTGGGAGGAAAACAATGAGAGAATTGATGGAGCCGTGCTTGTGGATGAATGTCGTTGCCAGAATTCTTAAATGTTTTGAATTTACGTGTAGTAATGAACAGCTTATAGTCAAAATCATCATGTCGGCGAGTCGCATATCGGTCATTGTTAGGTCGTGTCGGCCGTTCCATCTCAAAATTCGGTGCACATTGCCAATTTCTTTCATAACTTCCGAAATGCCCTGTGTTATTATTTTGCGGCTTTTCCGTGTTTCTAAGTCCCTCTTCCCGTGTTGGAGCGCGAGTGTCTTCTGAAATACGTAATTCTTGTATTACCTGTGTCAGCTGATCTTGTACTTCCCGGATTTCTCTTTGGTGTTGCGTATCAATTTGATTCAGATTTTGTTTCAGTTTCCTAATTTGTGCGTTCTGTTCTGTGTCATTAAAGACTACCGGTTTTGCGTCATTCAGATTATCATCTACCTTCGCAGATAAATTATTTAGCTGATCCGAAAGTTCAACTACTTTCTCTGATAATGAACACATTTCCTCAGTGTGTTTTTCTGAACCAAGTTTCAGAGTGTCCATTTGTGTTGAAATCGAATCTACTGTGTCCTTTAAGTTATCCTGAGTTTTTGCAAGTTGCGTAACCGAATCGGTAGATGCAACTGAGTCAATTTTAGCTTGCAAGGTGTTGTGATTTTCATGAACAATAGTTTGCAGTTCTTTTATGGCTGCTTCGTGATTCTGTAATGCATTTTCATGACGCGAAAAAATAGGTTGAAAATGCTCACAAATTTGAGTTTTTGCGTCATTACAGACTTTTTGACATTTCGATTCAATGTTATGTAACTCAGCAGTTAAATCCTCACGTGTTTGTTCGAGAGTTTGTTCCAATGAGTCTAACTTTTTGAGATTTTGTTCCACTGTGTCTAACTGTTGCTGTGTTTGTCTCTGGTGTTGTTCCATTGTGTCTAACTGTTGCTGTGTTTGTCTCTGGTGTTGTTCCATTGTGTCTAACTTTTCAAGCTTTTGCTGTGTTTGTCTCTGATTTTGTTCCATTTGTTGCATTAATTGCAATAATAATGTATTAGTGTCTGGAATCTGTTTCTCTACGCTTTTCGGCAGTGCATTTGCACCGGCAACATTCACATTTTGACAAGCAGAAAATGCGTCTTGACTTATTTGAGAAAACAGTGATAACCCAAAACCTGAATCTACAGTATTTGCGAAATTGTGTCCTGTCATTTCGGATTCCTGAGGCGAGCTGTTGCCGACCGATCGATCGATAATGCTTCCCTGTTCACTACCTGTTTCACTGTCTACACCATTGTTTGCAGCCCGCTCCATTTCCCTATTCACAATTACCAAATTACTACTTTGAACATCAGTTAATTCATTACTCTGCGGCGCTAACACACTGCCTTCGTCTTCACTGTCATTTCTCAGTTTACTTTGGAGCCTAGTATTACGTTTTTCACACGCCATTATTGTCACAGTATTTCACACGACAACACAGAAAAACACAATTTGAAGATCAAAAATAAGAGAACACATTAACATAGCACTGAAAATAATATCTAGTTAATTGCAAGCGCAGCTGCGAAATACTTGCTGCAAATCTACATGCATGCCACAACTGTTTTACTATACAACAATGAAAGACTGCAACTACAAAGGAAATTCTCTCTACAATTACGCGCTAGCAATAAACAAAATCTACACTAAATACACAAACTACAAGAAAAAAATCAGAAGATTCCAGTGAGGTATCCTAGGCTAAGGGTCGACATATGAAACGTCCCCTTTGAACAATTTTACACGAGACTGTCCTTAACCTGACACACAATATTTTTAGCGCAACGCAATCTGACTTTCAAAACTCCCTACTAAAGAATGGCCCTGACAAACATTAAACTATACCTTTCACAAATCACTTACCTCACAAAAATCTTCGCTGCTCAAGCTACTGCAATACAGCGAGCGCCACTACTGCCAGCTAAATAAAAGATTCAAACTACTGAAGGCACTAACTACTGATAGGGGTAGTTAGGAAATGAAAGATATTAATAGAGAGCAAACAATGTATTTACCTTAATATCATCACAAATCATAATATATATATATCAGTTCATGACAAATTACAAATCTCCGCCATCTCTCTCCCCACATCCACCAATGCTGGCGGCTCACCTCCAACTGCGCAACGCTACGCGCTGTTCACAGCCAGCTGCCTAACACTACAATGGCGAGTATTACAACAATGCAAAGCAGCCACAGACTGCACACAGCACAGCCAGTGATTTTCATATTGAGCGCTACGTAACGTTGCCAATAAGAAAACATAAACAGCCTACTTACATAGAGAAAACATAAACAGCCTACTTACAGTGTTGCTTCAGGTAAGGTTATGCAGGGCATACCAGGTTGGAGTAGTTGAGACTCATGCATTCTATGCGCTATGTGCAGAAGTTTCATTGAACTGGCTAGGCTCAATGCTAAGTTCGACGACAGCAGCAAGAAGACAGCAGTACAGGAATATCAACATTCCCCTCGCCAGTGTGAATGGTATCGGTACCACAGATGTTTTGTATGAAGAGCAAGACAGTCTACAAAGCCTTGTAACTTCCCAAACTACACTGATTGATACGTATATGTGCAGAAGCCCACTTAAAAGTTCCAGAACGCCTGCCTTGTTTAAAAAACGCTACAGTTTCGGCAGTAAGTGGTTCAGCAAGTCTTTTAGTCACTGACAAGACATCAGGATTATGGTTCTTGGTTGATAAGGGGGTCGAGGTGTGTGTGATTCCAAGAAATGCTGATGATGTGCCTCAAGTTTGTAGTTTGCCAGTATTAACACAGCTAACAACTCCCACACTTAAGTATTTGGCAGAAAGATGGCGACGTTTGGTTGAGAACAAAATTTTTTTCTGATATGGTCTTTGTAGGTGGCAAAGATTATGGGGCATATGCTAGGTGTTAATTTTCTGACTTATTTTTCCATAGCAGCAGCAATAATTCCACAGGAACTTTCATGGCTGTTGCAAATATTTAAGAAAAAGGATATATCATGGTGTTTATGCTGGATTACAGGAATGAAAGAATAATTCTACATGTATATCCAGTTCTGAATCTTTTAGACTTTACATAATAACCTGAATGGATGCAAGACACTGTTGCCAACTTTTAGTTGCCTAACTGTGTAGCCATCAAGATTAGTCACTGACAAGACATCAGGATTATGGTTCTTGGTTGATAAGGGGGTCGAGGTGTGTGTGATTCCAAGAAATGCTGATGATGTGCCTCAAGTTTGTAGTTTGCCAGTATTAACACAGCTAACAACTCCCACACTTAAGTATTTGGCAGAAAGATGGCGACATTTGGTTGAGAACAAAATTTTTTTCTGATATGGTCTTTGTTGGTGGCAAAGATTATGGGGCATATGCTAGGTGTTAATTTTCTGACTTATTTTTCCATAGCAGCAGCAATAATTCCACAGGAACTTTCATGGCTGTTGCAAATATTTAAGAAAAAGGATATATCATGGTGTTTATGCTGGATTACAGGAATGAAAGAATAATTCTACATGTATATCCAGTTCTGAATCTTTTAGACTTTACATAATAACCTGAATGGTGATACTGTTTTCCGTGTCATAGACAGTGCTGAAGCATTTGTACAGTTACCCATGTTCCAGACAAACAAGTGCAAGACTGTGATTATGACCGCATTCGGTTTGTTGCAGCATAATGCAGTGCCTTTTGGGCTTAGAAACGCAGCCAATATGTGCTAGAGTTTCAAGGATGAGTTCTGCAGAGTGTGGACTGTGTATTCTGCTGTGTTGATGATGTTTTGGTTTTCAAAAGGAATGTGGAAAGTATGTCTCCCATTTGCAAGAGTGTATACATCGCTTAAATGATTACGACATACGAATTATCAAAAATGAATGTGCATTCAGCAAAGGTGAGTTCCACTTTTTAGGTTACATAGTTCCCCAAAATGACATATTTCTCGACTCAGAAAAGGTCTAAGAAATTTTAAATATGCCTTTACATGTCATATACGAAGACCTTCATAGAAATGTAGGCATGATAAGTTATTAAAGCCGAAATTTGCGTCATTTGGTCAGTCAGTGATATGTTGAAAGGAAAGAACATTTCGTGAAGCAGGAAGGTCCCGTGTAACAGTGTTGCTAAGGAATTTTTTGAGGCTCTTAAGATTGCTTTGGTGGGCTACATTTTTGGTACACCTTCTTCATGGAGATCCAGTGTCATTAATTGTTGACACGAGACACTCTACATTAGAAGCTGTATTGTAAAGAAGTCCACTAGCATTCTTCTCCAAGAATCTTTCTCCATAACAAATGGGTTGCAGTGTTATTGATAGGAAGTTGCTACCTACTTACCTCACAGTGAAGCATTTCTGCCAGTACCTAGAAGAGCAGCAGATCTAGATTTCATGGCCTACAAACCTTTACATTGGATTCTCCAAAGAATATCTGTGCTAAACTCGCCCCACTAAGCATGGAATGCAGATCACACTGTCTTATTTTCCGTTTATAAAAACCACCTTATTTTCCACTTATGAAAACCACCTGCTGGATGCAAGACACTGTTGCCAACTTTTAGTTGCCTAACTGTGTAGCCATCAAGATGATAGAATGGGAGGCAGTGGCCACAGAATAGGAATCGATCTGTTTCTTCTGAAGTGCTGTGCAAAACTTGCTTCCAATAGGTTATGACTGCAATGACTGCAGCTTCATAGATCTCCAATTTTCGTCTGGTGCGACATGACAAATGGTAAGATGTGGCCATTCATCCTAGCATGTTGGTGATGTGTGGTGTTCAACACACTCCAGGATTTGGCACATCCTGGAATCACTACATCTGCCATACCAGTATCAGACAATGTTCTGTGGATGGAGATCAAGCAGGATTGACGATACTGGGCCTCTTGTTGCAATGTCAAAGGTACAAAATTAGTTCCCATATATCGGCCCCTGTGGATGCATTCCCCTTTCCATCCACTAGATTTGCACATATGTATGTAGACGTTGTAAGTCCCCACCATTCTTCTTATCGCCGTTTCCGTTTTGTCTTGACTATGATCGACAGATTTAAACAATGGCCAGATTCAATTCTAGTGCAAAAGGCTTCTAGCAAGACCAGGCATTGCCAACAGGGGGAGCGACTGTTAAAACCAAGTTCTTGAAAACAGCCACAAGTCGCACATTGTATTTTTTATTTACCGATTTCGTTCTTCAAATGAACAAGAGCATCATAATAATATACACTGCAAAACTGAGATAATACTAAAGACTTACACTGACTTTACATAAAGTACTTATTGTATTTCCAATTTGGTGACTTATATTGAACTTTGGCTGACAGCATTAGTAATTGCATTTAAAGTTGGCTGGCAGCCCTAAAGATTAAACTGGCCATACTTACATTTAAAGTTCAGTAGTAAATCATGACATTGACAGCGCCAAAGATGAAACTGACTACACAACAGTATTGTAACCTCCATGGTATAGTATATCCAAAAATAATTTACAACTACAGAAACCAAAATTTCCGTTTTAATTGCCTTTTTTATTGGCATGTGCATGGACATCTCACATCTGTACATATCTGTTTATCTTTCAAAAAATACGAGAATGTCTGTAAAAATTAAGATATCTTTCAAAATACATTATAAGGAATTACATATTTAAAATGTCTTTACAGACATATATTAAAATCTACCATTATTTTAAAAAAATATTTCTGTTGGTATAATATGACATGTATTACATATTGGTTGCTTATCTACAGCAATTCATAAAATAACTGAAAGAGTGGATGTAAATTAAACTCATTTTGTTCATTTAATAAATTTCGTGGGTTTTCTTCTTTACTATGAAAACTACCAATTCTTCCAAAACATTTAACAGCTGACCTTTATGTGCAGTGTGGATAATTACTGTACTATCTTGAATCTCACCTAATGTATGTTTAGTTGTTCTCAAATGTTCACCCAATGCTGTATGATTCGAATTTATGTTGTAGTGTTCCTTATAACGGATTTTCAATGCTTTTACAGTTTGGCCAATGGACATGCTCTGACAATTTTGGCAATTCATTTTATATAATCCAGAACAACTCTATTTGTCCTTATGTACTTTCTCTTTGTGTATTAGCGTGTGTCTAGGGGACTTACTAGTTCGAAATGCTACTTTAACCTTCTGTCAGGAAAAACATCTCACTATGTTATTGGGCCTTTGTCTGTGAGTGTAATATGCCTTTTATTTTCTACTGGCTTGCCTATACTACTTTTCCTTTCATTTAATAGTTATCTGTATAGTGTGGTAATATTTTACTATATCATGTTCTTGATAATAGTTCCTTAATGCTAACTTGTCTATTTTAGTCTGTGTGTGGTAACTGTAACATTCTGTGTAAAGCTGAATAGAAATATACTTTTCTTGTGCTGGTTTGGAAGATTTAAATCATTCCCACTAATTATACCTGAATATGTAGGCTTCCTGCAAACTTTAAAAATATGTTTCTCATTCGATCTACTAATTGACAAATCGAGAAAAGTGATGCTACTATCAGCTTCATGTTCAAAATATGCTTAGTTCCTTTAAACAGAATTACGCTTTCGTCAGCATACTAGTGATAGTATGGTATTGGGAATTTATCAAAAATTCAATTTCCAAGTCATTAAGACAAATTTCTGATATGAGAGTGGACAAACTATTACCTGCCACTAGACTGTCTCCCATGAAGTAAATTTTTCCATTAAAAGTAAAGTACCTGACATCAAGTTAAATTGCGAATGTCTAGCATCTCCACAATCTCACTTTCTGCCATAGTTTTATGCTGTAGTGAATGACATTTAATTAATTCTAATGTTTCATCAATCAGTATGTTTGTTAACATATTGGGATTGGCCTATGAGGCGAAAAAACTCGCATCTTCTGGACAATTCATATTTACTACATTGTTTGCAAATTAGATGCTATTTTTAAAGCTGAAAGATGGGTCAAATATTTACATACTTTTAAATTTTTTATCGAATATGTAATTTAGCTCACTATTGTGGGCATATTCGCCATTGTTATTAACTCTAACTGTCTTGTCAGATTTATACATTTTAATCTGAGCTCTTGCAGCAGACATCCACCGTGTTCAAATACTCCATGTGCATCTCCTTCCATTTGTGTCATCTATGGAGAGCACCACCTGCTTGCCAGAATGCACAGTACTCTAAAAGGAGAGGAAAATATGGAGTACAAGACCCTGGACTGGCTGAGTTATCAAGATGCTAATCGTAAATTTGAACAGTTGCACCCTATGTAATGTAACATATTATTGTTTTTTTTCTCCCTCATTCTTTTTTTATACATATAAGATATATATATTTTGTACCAGCGATACTATTGTGTCACAAACAAAACAAGTAGAGATAAGCTCTTCAATTTTTTTAATGTTCATTTATTCAGCTGTTTGTCTCTGTAAGTGGTAGCCGCTGAACATATGACGAGTTCTGCCGAGCTAATATTGTTAAAAAAAATGTGTATTCCAATTGTACATTAAAAGGTGTAATAGATACTGATCGAGATAGAAAAGTTTATTCATACATTCATGACAACTGTTCATCATTCCACGACGTGCCGAGAATCCTGCATCAAGAGGATCGAAGCACACAAGATTAATTTCCGTGAGCAGAAGAGGAGCGATCCGAAACCAGTATTGTCATACCAAGCTCTATGCACAATGGCGGTAACAAGATAAAGAAGTACGTAAATTTAAATACTGAATATATGTATTGAATATTGAAGATGTGTTGATATTAGTGCCAGTTAAAGTTCACTCAAGATATGTGTATGTCCCAATTTTTTTTCGATTATTCTTTCAAAATTTTGTATTTTAATTATTTAAACAGCAATTACTAATCAGTTTCCACTATATATTACATTTTACGAGGTGCATTCAAGTTCTAAGGTCTCCGATTTTTTTCTCCGGACTGGAAAGAGATAGAAACATGCGCATTGTTTTAAAATGAGGCCGCGTTCATTGTCAATACATCCCAGAGATGGCAGCACTGTACGGCAGATGGAATTTTACCGCCAGCGGCGAGAATGAGAACTGTTTTAAATACTTAAAATGGTGACGTATTCCTTACTTGAACAGCGTGCAATCATTCGTTTTCTGAATTTGTGTGGTGTGAAACCAATTGAAATTCATCGACAGTTGAAGGAGACACGTGGTGATGGAGTTATTTGTAGATGTGTCGAAAGTGCATTCGTGGGTGCGACAGTTTAATGAAGGCAGAACATTGTGTGACAACAAACCGAAACAACCTCTACATCTACATCTATACTCCGCGAGCCACCTTACGGTGTGTGGCGGAGGGTACTTATTGTACCACTATCTGATCCCCCCTTCCCTGTTCCATTCACGAATTGTGCGTGGGAAGAACGACTGCTTGTAAGTCTCCGTATTTGCTCGCACAAGCCGGTCTGACGAGATGATTGAGAAAGTGGAGAGAACTGTTTTGGGGGATCGCCAAATGACTGTTGAAGAGATCGCCTCCAAAGTTGGCATTTCTGTGGCTTCTGTGCACACAATTCTGCATGACGACCTGAAAATGAGAAAAGTGTCATCCAGGTGGGTGCCACGAATGCTGACGGACGACCACATGGCTGCCCGTGTGGCATGTTGCCAAGCAATGTTGACGCGCAACGACAGCATGAATGGGACTTTCTTTTCGTCGGTTGTGACAATGAATGAGACGTGGATGCCATTTTTCAATCCAGAAACAAAGCGCCAGTCAGCTCAATGGAAGCACACAGATTCACCGCCGCCAAAAAAATTTCGGGTAACCGCCAGTGCTGAAAAAATGATGGTGTTCATGTTCTGGGACAGCGAGGGCGTATTCCTTACCCATTGCGTTCCAAAGGGCACTACGGTAACA
The DNA here is from genome assembly GCF_021461395.2 of Schistocerca americana. Classification (NCBI taxonomy): domain Eukaryota; kingdom Metazoa; phylum Arthropoda; class Insecta; order Orthoptera; family Acrididae; genus Schistocerca; species Schistocerca americana. The sequence continues at coordinate 434,176,644 of NC_060122.1, forward strand.
GGTGTATCCTACGAAAATGTTTTGAAGAACAAATTCCTTCCTGGACTGCAACAAAAACGTCCGGGAAGGGCTGCGCCTGTGCTGTTTCACCAAGACAACGCACCCGCACATCGAGCTAACGTTACGCAACAGTTTCTTCGTGATAACAGCTTTGAAGTGATTCCTCATGCTCCTAGTGACTTTTGGCTTTTTCCAACAATGAAAGACACTCTCCGTGGCCGCACATTCACCAGCCGTGCTGCTATTGCCTCAGCGATTTTCCAGTGGTCAAAACAGACTCCTAAAGAAGCCTTCGCCGCTGCCATGGAATCATGGCGTCAGCGTTGTGAAAAATGTGTACGTCTGCAGAGCGATTACGTCGAGAAGTAACGCCAGTTTCATCGATTTCGGGTGAGTAGTTAATTAGAAAAAAAATCGGAGGCCTTAGAACTTGAATGCACCTCGTATTCCCCCTGCCTCTATTCAACGGCGACCTTTCAAAGGGCGGCGCCGTGCAGAATATGAACAGACCTACCAATTGTTGAGATAAAAAAAAATTTTTTTGAGATAAGTGATCCATTTTATCGATACAAGAGACTAATGAGGCCTTTGAGGCATTTGTTACATGCCCGTGAGACTGGAACTATTAACAGCTTGAAGGAGCAAATTGAAATTAAATTCTGCCTACAAACGAGACGCGCTGGGAATGCGGCTTTCAGTTGTTAAGATAGGAAGCTGCTACGCTGTATGCTTATATGGCCGAGCTTGGCGCCGTCTCTCTCGCAATAAATAATCTCTTTTCCTTCCAATTAATATCCATTATAGAAAGTGCACTTCCATAGGAAAGACTAAAATTTGTGTAAAGTCAGTATTAAAGTGCAATATACTTCATGCAAATTCTGTAAGACTGTATCAGAGAATATCAGGTTCATTAACGAATATACATATAAAACTGCTTTAATTGAAAGATACCAATACAAACAAACTTTCGTTTTTGAAAATCATTCTCTTTTCATAATTTTGTCAAACACTGTTGACAATGGAGTCTAAGGAAATGGCCATTGTGGAAAACTAATTACAAAGTGCAAGATGTGGGATATACGAGCTCGGGAACAGTTGAAAGTAACATGCCAACTCGTGAACTGCTAGATAGCTACCAAAACAACTAGGGTGGCGTCTCACTACTAAAAAAATGATGACACTGGTAATATAACTAATCATGATGTCACTTTTATGACGATTGATGAGGCAATTTCTCAGTTCTCGCCGGGAAACATTTTTTTCAAATAGTGAAACTGAAGCGCGCGACGGCGAAAATTCCTTTGATTATTCGCTCACGACGTCGGGAACGCAAGAGCAGGAAGCAGTTCGAAAAAGCATTGTAAATACTAGTGACACCCACAATTTGACACAACTCATGCAACTAATAACACAACAGCGTACAAGACAACAGAAATTTCAAGAAAGTGTAACACAACAGCTTAGGAGTGTAATACAGCAGTTCACAAAACATCAGGAAAATATAGGGCAACAGCTTACACAGCAAAATCAGGCATTTAACAATTTCAAGATTGATGTTAGTCAACAGGTCAGTGTGGTGAGCAAAACTATACACACTGAGTTATCTGACAAACTATCTGGAAAGCTGACAGGGCTCGGTAAACAACTAAAACAAGAACTAATTACCGACATGTCCCACAATACAAATACATTAACGGAAAAGGTAACATCTGTTGATTGTAAACAGGGAAAACTTGCAGGTGAGTTGCAAAATGTCACTGAAGCATATTTTCAAATACAGGAGACGCAATCCCAAGTGGATGTGTCTGTAAAAAATGTGACGAATGCAGTCAGCGAGCTGCAATATGTATGCAAAAACCTACCTACAGAAATATACAAGTTGAGTCTAAGAGTAGATCAGTTAAGTTTAGAGTCAGAATTTGCCAAAAAACAGAGAGATAAGTTATGTGCAGATGTAAAGGAAATAACTGAAAAAGCTGAAGCCAGGATGTTGGATAAGGGCAGCACCCTTGCTGAATAGGTAGTGTCAGAATCAAAATTTATGTAGATACTGTAGAAGAAGCTCTAAAAGACAAAGTCAACTTCTAGCTAAAATAGACTCGGATTTAAAGGGAGTATAGGAAAGATTACGAGGCAGTGCTGCTAAAAGTACTGACATTCCAAAATAACGTATGACAGAAAACAACCCCTTGCTTTTAGAGAGAATAGGTACCTTCACTGGTTACACACAATACAGAGTTAGCCCGTCGAAGGAAAATAGCGAAGGATGCACAATACAACACCACTTGCCAGCAGTTGCACGTGTCGAGCAAGTGCAGTTGCCATGCGCTGCGCCACAAGGAAACATAAACACGCCTGCCACTGACGGCGCTGCGTGTTTGTGAACATCACTTGCAGATGAGGGATTACTGAGGCATAGACAGTTTCCGATATTTACTTCTGAAGGGAAAAGAACACACCCTGTTGTCTCTGTCAGAGCATTTCTAAATGTTTTACCTCGTACCTGGACCGAAGCCCAGAAAATTAGATTTCTTGTTGGATACACACAGGGTGACCTTCTGCTATGGGCTACGGACATGGCGGAACAGTTTGAGACAGCATTTCTGGATAAGCATTGGTCTGAGGCTGTACAAGAGAGACTCAGATTTGAAGTATTCAACCCAGTTCCGTTCAATAGCAAGTATGGAAGTTTAAGGGGATATTTTCAAGAAATATTTTAATAAAACCGATACTGGACACACCTGGTACTCAAGGAGACGTGCTGAAAATTTTAAAGAGCCGTCTTCTGCCCACTACCATCCCGGAACACGACATTAAATACTTTATATCTGTAATGTTAATATGCCAATAGCGACACAGAGATTTATGGACCAACAAGTAAACAATGGATTCGTAGTACAACACGGATGGCAACCTTACCCCACACATACAGGGTGTTTCAAAAATGACCGGTATATTTGAAACGGCAATAAAAACTAAACGAGCAGCGATAGAAATACACCGTTTGTTGCAATATGCTTGGGACAACAGTACATTTTCAGGCGGACAAACTTTCGAAATTACAGTAGTTACAATTTTCAACAACAGATGGCGCTGCAAATGATGTGAAAGATATAGAAGACAACGCAGTCTGTGGGTGCGCCATTCTGTACGTCGTCTTTCTGCTGTAAGCGTGTGCCGTTCACAACGTGCAAGTGTGCTGTAGACAACATGGTTTATTCCTTAGAACAGAGGATTTTTCTGGTGTTGGAATTCCAACGCCTAGAACACAGTGTTGTTGCAACAAGACGAAGTTTTCAACGGAGGTTTAATGTAACCAAAGGACCGAAAAGCGATACAATAAAGGATCTGTCTGAAAAATTTCAACGGACTGGGAACGTGACGGATGAACGTGCTGGAAAGGTAGGGCGACCGCGTACGGCAACCACAGAGGGCAACGCGCAGCTAGTGCAGCAGGTGATCCAACAGCGGCCTCGGGTTTCCGTTCGCTGTGTTGCAGCTGCGGTCCAAATGACGCCAACGTCCATATATCGTCTCATGCGCCAGAGTTTACACCTCTATCCATACAAAATTCAAACGCAGCAACCCCTCAGCGCCGCTACCATTGCTGCACGAGAGACATTCGCTAACGATATAGTGCACATAATTGATGACAGCGATATGCATGTGGGCAGCATTTGGTTTACTGACGAAGCTTATTTTTACCTGGACGGCTTCGTCAATAAACAGAACTGGCGCATATGGGGAACCGAAAAGCCCCATGTTGCAGTCCCATCGTCCCTGCATCCTCAAAAAGTACTGGTCTGGGCCGCCATTTCTTCCAAAGGAATCATTGGCCCATTTTTCAGATCCGAAACGATTACTGCATCACGCTATCTGGACATTCTTCGTGAATTTGTGGCGGTACAAACTGCCTTAGACAACACTGCGAACACCTCGTGGTTTATGCAAGATGGTGCCCGGCCACATCGCACGGCCGACGTCTTTAATTTCCTGAATGAATATTTCGATGATCGTGTGATTGCTTTGGGCTATCCGAAACATACAGGAGGCGGCGTGGATTGGCCTCCCTATTCGCCAGACATGAACCCCTGTGACTTCTTTCTGTGGGGACACTTGAAAGACCAGGTGTACCGCCAGAATCCAGAAACAATTGAACAGCTGAAGCAGTACATCTCATCTGCATGTGAAGCCATTCCGCCAGACACGTTGTCAAAGGCTTCGGGTAATTTCATTCAGAGACTACGCCATATTATTGCTACGCATGGTGGATATGTGGAAAATATCGTACTATAGAGTTTCCCAGACCGCAGCGCCATCTGTTGTTGAAAATTGTAACTACTGTAATTTCGAAAGTTTGCCTGTACTGTTGTCCCAAGCATATTGCAACAAACGGTGTATTTCTATCGCTGCTCGTTTAGTTTTTATTGCCGTTTCAAATATACCGGTCATTTTCGAAACACCCTGTATCTATGGTAATGGTAATGGTAATCACAATGGCAATGAAGAAAGCCCTAAATACAAAGGTGGATATAAAACAAAAGGGCAAAAATGTAACAAAAACAGTTACATTGGGCGAATAGCATAAGGCCAGCCTGTACAATATGTTCAGACACAAACTACCGGCAATAATCAGTCGGTCACTTGGCAAGCGCAAAACAATAACAGACAACTGAAAATCCCACAGCCAGCGGAATTTGGCCAGCAAAAGTACACACATATGCCGAATAACAAGCAAAGGCAAAGAGAATTTCAGTCGAGAGCCTCACAGGACACTAATTGGCGTAACCAAACACCAATGTTCAACATAGTGGAAGTTACGCCTAACATAGAGACCGATACCACTGCGACGCTGGATAACTTGAAGCGCTAATGATAGGCCCTCTTCTGTGACCTTGGAGGGGAGTGGGGGCACAAGTTTGATTGAGATTTGGTTTATTAGATACGATCATGGAAATGATGTGAGAGTTGATCTGTATCAAGGAAATTAGGGTACGCAGAAAAACTTGACAGAGAGCAAGGTACAAGCTACTATTAAAGCCAAAATATTTGACCTTGATGTGCCCATTGTGCTTGACACAGGCGCTATGACTAATTTGATGTCACAGGGATTCTTTCAAGAACTGAAGAAATGTGGACGTATACCCACACTGCCAGTGCAAAATTGCAAGGTACAAACTGCAACTGGTCAGAAATGGAAAGGAGTCAAGATACAAGCCCTAATTCCTATACAATTAGGACAGTTTTCTGTATGATGCAATTTTTTGATAGGAGAGAAATTAATAGTTGATTGTTTATTCAGCATGGATACATTTAGGACATACCAAGTACAAATTTATATAGGAAAGGGCCAATGTCATTTCACTGTAAATAACCAATTATTTGTAACAGACCTAATCAGAGGAAGTACTAATGGATGTGAAACTGAATTTACTCACGTCTTTGAAGCTCAATTGCTAAATCCCATAGCTATTTTTCTCAACACATAAAATGACAAACAGTCGTCAGCAGAAGAAATAAACGTTGACACAATAAGCACAAAGGTAAGTGAATGAAAGTGCTTGTCTAAAGAACAGCAAGTGGAATACATATACATGTATTTGAAAAAAGACCAGGTATTATTAAGGTTGTTGTGTACAAAACGGAAGTGTATCCACACGAACCTTTTTGTCCTCCGTCATACCCTATACCATGGTCAATGAGGGAAGCAGTAGGAAAAGAAATTAACAGGATTCTCGAATGGGACATAATACAACCATCATTTTCACCTTATTGAACTCCTATCTTGGCTGTGAGTAAGACAGATGGCAAGGTGCACTTGGTCCTCAACGCACATAACATTAATAAGATTATTGTGCCAGTCTGAACTCTTCTGGACTATTTAGAGGAACAGCTTATAAAATTCCACAATGTTAAATTTCTTACTATAATCGACCTCCGGTATTCATATTGGCAAATAAAACTACATGAAGAAAGTCGAAGTATGCTGTATTCATCTTTGGGGGCAGGAGCTTCGAATTTCCAGTATTACCGTTTGGATTGAACATAAGTACAGGTATATTTATCTCTGCACTTGACAGAGTGCTAGGGTCTAAACTTTTGAGTAAGATAGTAGTATATGTGTATGACCTTTTAGTCACTACACCCATGGGTAGAATATTTAAGATTAATTGAACAAGTATTGAGCCGTTTTTCCGAACATAGAGTAACAGCAAATCTCAAAAAAATGGTTCAAATGGCTCTGAGCACTGTGGGACTTAACATCTGAGGTCATCAGTCCCCTAGAACGTAGAACTACTTAAACCTAACTAACCTAAGGACATCACACACATCCATGCCTGATGCAGGATTCGAACCTGCGACCGTAGCGGTCGCGCGGTTACAGACTGAAGCGCCTAGAACCGCTCGGCCACACTGGCCAGCAGCAAATCTCAGGAAATCTAGCTTCAGACAGGAAAAGTTAGAATTTTTAGGACACGTAATCTCTTCAGAAGGCATACTGCCAGATCCTAAAAAACTTAATGCCATTAGGAACTGACCTATTCCACAAAACAAGAGACAATTAAAGGCATTCTTAGGCCAAGTATCTTTTTCAGGAAATTCATCCCTAACAAACTTGTGAACAGTGCTGCTCTACTCAATCTTCTCCGGAAAAACAGAGCTCAGGTGTGGGACAAGCAATGTCAAACGGATTTCGAAAGCATCAAGGGAGCCATATTAAATGCTAATATTTTATCCCCACCATACATGAAGATAGATTTTTGTTTATGCACCTATGTGTCTTCTCATGGTCTGGGTGCATGCCTTTAACAAATGGTAGAAGAAGAGGGAAATCTCATCCGTAAAGTAATTAGCTTCACCAGTTGCACCTTATCCAAAGTGGAGCATTCTTATTCAGTCACGGAGTTAGAGGGTTTGGCTGTAATTTGGTCCTTTAAAAAATTTGAATAATTCCTTTGTGGTAAACACACAGAAGGGTACTGTGACTATCGTTTTTGTTAATTTGTAAATTACTACACTGACGGATAGCCAAGTGGTGTAAGTAGTAGGGCAAACTGCGTGTCACCCCAAGTACCATAATCCAAGATAGTGGCATCACCACAGGGAAGGCGTCACCCCAGGGAAGGCATCAGCACAAGTACCATTATCCAAGATGGCGACCGTGGCGTCATCTGATGACGCAAGTACCGTTGTCCAAGATGGCGGTCGTGTCGCAAGTACGTGATGTCATGCGATTCACGTCAATCAAGATGGCAGTAAGTTTGAATTTTGGAAGGAAGATAGGTCAATTGAGCTACTTCTCTTAACATAAGTCACCCGACCGCCACCTATTCTTAGGAAGTGGTGGGAAGTTTGAATTTTGGCGGGAAAGAAAGGGCACTTGGGCTACCTCCACTAACCTAAGTCATCCAACCGCCACCTCTTCCTAGGAACTGACAAGAAGTTTGAATATTGGCGGGGAAAGAAAGGGCACTTGGGCTACCTCCACTAACCTAAAAAAATTGCAGAAAAGAAAGGTTAGTTGGGCTACCTCAACTAGCTTAAATCGCCTGACCCCATCTCTTCCTAGGAAATGGTGGGAAATTTGGACTTTGGCAGGAAGATAGGTCAATTGGGCTACCTCTACTCACCTAAGAAAATGGCCAAAAAGAATGGGCACTTGGTCTACCTACGGTAACCTAAGTCACCTCTTTCTAGGAAATCGACACCAGTCTTTATTTAAACAATTAAATCCAGTGCTACCATCAAGTGTGTTCACTATCCTCTTGGAAAATGGGTGTGAATTTTGCTCTAAGAGCTTACTCCTGCACTGAGGCGAGTTAGTATAAGAGGCTGCTCATTCAATTCGAATATAATTTTTATAAATTTTTTTAAATTTGCTTAAATTTCTTCAAATTTCTATAAATTAGTTTAAATTTATTATCTACCTTTAGCATTAGTATCATGTTATCGCGACAAGAGGCTGAGATATAGGAGGTCCACGTTATAGTAGCTGTATTACATGCACTCGTTCAGCTCTACACATAATTTATTTAAACAATTATAGGCAGTACCACCATCAAGTGTGTTCACTATCCTCTTCGAAAATGGACATTAATGTTGGTCTGAGAGCTTGCATGGGGGCTTATTTAAATTTACGTGATTGAAAATACTTTTGTAACTGTCTGTCCGATTACGTAAGTCTCGTAATCGGTTGGCCCTGACTAGAATTGTTACGCTATCTGACTGCAGAGAACAATGTAAGAAAATTTCAGTAAACACAGTTAATTAATTAAGTCCCCAGCAACTAAAAAACCAACAAAACCAATAAGCACAAAAGTAACTGTTCTGTATGTGGGAGTGTGACTCAACGTCCACATCTGGCACGGTTCTTCTCAAACAAGACAAGAATTCTTAAATACCAATTATACCGACGTGACAAAAGAAATTTAGAAAAACTATAATTACGCAAGAAAACCAAAATTCACTCTAATACAAGAACACGAGCCAGATGCTTTGTTGACTGAACCTGTAGTGACACATTATTTCAGATACACAACTAATAAAGGAACATTATAAATTTTACCTTCATATATATTGACGAAATGCACTCATTACAATAACATCTGCTATCTCTCCCATCAAATAACTGCATAAAACAAGGAACAACACTTTTTACTACAACATATCCTTCCGATTTCACGACAAGCAGTGCCTGCTACGAACTCCCAACACACACTGTCCTCTCCGATCTCCTAACAAGCACTGACTTCTACGATCTCGTAACACGCACTGTGGAGGCGGCTTAATAGTACTCTTTGGCGCACTCTCTGGCGCAGTGGCACAGTGTAGCCACCTTTCATATGCCCCTCCTCCACAGGCCAGAATTTGATGGTATTTTTGCCAGCATTGGTGGTGAAAATACCACCAAATTCGTCCAGAAAAATACAGACAAAAATAAAAGATAATATTAATACCTAAACATCACATAACTAGATAAAAATTTTGGCTTTGCACTGACCTTTTACTAACCTAATATATGAAATACAGTCAGCAATACAACTTCTTTTCATACATGTGACTTTACATAATAGTTTACACAATATACAAAAAAAATCAGTTTATACAAATGTTCACATAAAATGTTTTCAATGATTAGTTTATACAAAAAAAGACACCAACAGGTTACATGTTTTCCGTAGAAGCAGTCCATCAGTTGCACCCAATAAAGTTTAGCAGGTACACCCGGCAACAAGTCACATTAATTCGGTAGAAGCAGACCATCAGTGGCCCCAGTAAAGTTCAAGAGGTACACACAGCAACAAGTCACATTAATTCAGTAGAAGCAGTTCATCAGTGGCACCCATCCATGTTGAGCAGGTGCAGACACCAACAAGTGACCATCATTTCAGCAGAAGCAGTTCCATCTGTGGCACCCAGTAAAGTTGCAGAGGTACACACAGCAACAAGTCACATTAGTTCAGTAGAAGCAGTTCATCAGTGGCACCCAGCAATGTTGAGTAGGTGCAGACAGCAAAAAGTAACATCATTTCAGTAGAAACAGTTCTAACAGTGGCACTCAGTAATGTTGATCAGGTGCACACAGCAACAGGGGACATCTTTTCAGTAGAAGCAGTCCATCAGTGGTACCCAGCAATGTTGAGCAGGTGCAGACACCAACAAGTGATATCATTTCAGTAGAAGCAGTCCATCAGCTGCACCCAGCAATGTTGAGTAGGTGCAGACACCGGCAAGTGACATCATTTCAGTAGAAGCAGTCCATCAGTTGCACCCAGCAATGTTGCAGAGGTACACACAGCAACAAGTCACATTAGTTCAGTAGAAGCAATCCATCAGCTGCACCCAGCAATGTTAAGCAGGTGCAGACACCAACAAGTGATATCATTTCAGTAGGAGTAGTCCATCAGTTGCACCCAGCAATGTTGAGCAGGTGCAGACAGCAAGAAGTAACATCATTTCAGTAGAAACAGTTCTAACAGTGGCACCCAGCAATATTGAGTAGGTGCAGACAGCAACAAGTGACTACATTTCAGTAAAAACAGTTCATCAGTTGCACCCAGCAATGTTGAGAGCAGGTGCAGACACCAACAAGTGACATCATTTCAGTAGAAGCAGTCCATCAGAGGCACCCAGCAATGTTGAGTAGGTGCAGACAGCAACCAGTGACTTCATTTCAGTAAAAACAGTCCATTAGTGGCATCAGCAATGTTGATCAGGTGCACACAGCAACAGGGGACATCTTTTCAGTAGAAGCAGTTCCATCAAATTCACAAGCACTGATCACACAGTTCATCAGCAGAAATTAAACACGACCAAATGTCACACATCATGTTGAAAAGTGCAGGTAACAGTTCAGAATATTTATCTTCACTAATCAGACAGTTCAGGCATGAACAATAGTTTGAATGCACATACAGATGCTTTTACAGTAACATACAAATCACAACAAACACACAAATGATATCAGATAATTATCCTATTAACTATTACAATACACAAATACCAGTAAACCTATAATATTTATGGGTGTCAGTGCAAGCCACTACAAACAAATAAAATAATATTTAGGAGATAGGTGGGTAGGATTAGGAAAGGAAAACACACAAAACACACTCACGCATCTCTCATCCACATTAAATACTACTGTGTAATTGAATAGTGTTAATTGTGTAACTGAAATTCTGTCTAAATCTGATGTTCATCATGTGTATCAAGTAGTACTGGCAGCAATGTATAACAGTCAATAATAGTTAAGTCAACGTCATAGTCATCATGTCAAGACCAATGTTTGCCAAGCCAGATCAAAATGTACTGTTGTTGAACAACTGTCAGTGAGCCAAGATATGCAATTACTTCCTCTCTCCAAAAAAAAGTATATACTGCTTATTGATTTAACAAAGTGTGTATAGACAATCATCCTTCTATTTTAGTGTTCTAGTCTGCTATCTTCATCCTCCTTGTTCCATAAGACCAACAAAAAAAAAAAAAAAAAAAAAAAAAATATGCTCCTCACTTACTTTACCTCTTATACACCAAAACTCCAATAATCATCAGCTTCACACAATCTCAATAATACCTCAATAATACCTCTTCAATACGTCTTATCATCAATATCATTTACCTTACCTCTTGTCCACAAAAACTCCAATAATCAACAACTTAATATACTCTCAATACCTCAATAATACGTCGCTACATATAAACCTCAGCACCAATATCATTTCACTTCCATAACAACTCTTTCCTCTAGTCAGTCTCCTTGAACAAGTACAGATAAAATCCTAATGCAAACCTCATCATCTCATACAATCCGAAGACACATTGTCAACACACAACCTCTGTGTAATCCATCTGACCCAAATTTTCTACTCATTATAAATTATAAGATACATTTTGGTTCCTTGTCCATCATTAAATAAAAGAAATGCATACCTGACCTCTAACAGACTTAGTTCGAATAACTCTCAGTAATTAAGTACGATTACGGAGTGTGAATGATCATAATATTTCACAGTGTGTACACCACTTCAAGAATTATGGCAAACAGAAGCAAACATGTGGAGTATTTTTGTGTCAAGTGTCACTTCCTATTTCAATTGCTTACGAAAAATGCAGTCTAATAATTGTTAATGGTCTAAACCTAGTTTCGGTCTGTCATGTCGTTAGCCTCCTTCCTATTTGCATAAATTTATACAGCTTCCATAAAACCTCAGCTCATGTGACTTCTATGACTTTCTTGTACTAATGTCGTTCGTCGAATAATAGCAGTTAATTTTTTTATCTTAAAAATATAAGGCACTGAGCGTAAGCAAAACAAGCAATAGCGAGTAAATAGACCAGTAGAGAACAGAATGTCAAAAAGTGGATGCAGCACAAATCCTACAACGAGGCTCTGCCAAGTGAACAATCTATAATTAATACAGTAGTGTGACCTAAACTCTATGTTTATACACTGTACATCAGCATTGCTATATACCAAATTAAAGAGCAGTTATGGCAACAAAACAGAAATGTGTAAATATGTAATCCATACGCATAGCAGTAAACATATATCTTACGTAATAAACATGTCATTAGTATCATATCAGCATAAGCAATTAAATGTTCATATGTAATCTTAATAAGTAAACATGAAGGCGCAAGCAGATAAATCACAAAGTATAACTTACATACCTAATCACATCAGCACAATAAATCAGGTGACAATTATAATTTAAATAGATAAGCACAGCAGGCACATAATTAAAAAAAATATGACATCAGTGAAAAAGCAGTGCAGCCAAGCGATGCATAATATACACAAGTTACAACCCAGTTCATTAATCAATAATTGTCAAAATCAGTAAATGTACGCAAGCACGTCGCTTCACAAGTAAATTCATAGAACATGAAAGTAGCACATCACGTAATCGCGAGCAGCAAATTACGTCTAAAGTACGTACCTAAGTGGAAATATGTTACCTGAAAAATAAACTCCATTAATAGTTACCTTTCTAGTTTATTAGTTTCTTCTTCGAAATTACATTCTTCCTGAAAATTTCTCGATAGCAGGTCGTCTTAACGTCGGAGACACACAGAGTTTACCTGAAGTTCTTAAATATTTTATAGAACCGTATCCTGCAAAATACTGAATGTTAATAACACAATTCAACAAGTCCTTATAGCTTTATACTGAATTTAATCGGAGAAATTAGACTGTGTGTTTGTTTACGGCTGTCAGTGCATTCGCACTGAGCGCTCGATCAGCTGTGGGCGCGTGACGTAGGAAGTCATTGTTCGCGGTCAACGACTGCCTTGTGCGGCGCGCAGACTTGACTGTTGCTTTGAGTATGTGCCGCCGCCAAAACACAGCGCGGTATCCTTGTACTCTCTGCGTGTTTACATCTAGCTGTTAGTTTCTCACAAGTATGTCATTCTACAAAAATTTTTACGTTAGATATATGGTGTATTCCTTTAGAGCGTCGAGATTTAAGAGTTTCTACTTCAACAGTGTTATCATGTATAATTTTGCGAATTCTGTATGGACCGTTATAAAGCAGAAAAAATTTGCGACATAAGCCTTTTCCTTTATGAGACAAACGGTGGGACTTAATTAATACCTTCTGACCAACTGACAAATTTTTTAAACGACCAGGACGTTTCGCCGATTTCTTTCTTCTAGCAGCCGCGGATGCAATATTTCGTAGAGCCATGTTCACAACTTCAGAATGCCGTAGTTTCCGTGAAGGTGGAAAAGGAACTATTTCAGAAATGCGATTTGTCGGTGCTTTATTTTTTAATATCAATAGAGGCGGTAAAGAAGTTGAGTCATTAGGAAGTTCATTCAGAATGTTTTGAAAAATATGAAGATACTGATCCCAAGTTCTGTGATTCTGATGACAATAAAGACGGCACAATTTATTGATTTCCTTCATCCATCTCTCTGAAGCGTTAGATTGAGGGTGAAAAAGTGAAATGAAGATTGGTTTAATTTTACGACGCTGTAGAGTACGAAGCCAAATTTTAGAACGAAACTGTGATCCATTATCTGATATAACCTTATCAACATGACCAACTTCTTTAAGAAAATGTTTGATAAAAGCATTAGATACTGAACGAGCTGTTGCTTTGCGTAAAGGTGTAAAACACACATATTTTGACGTCAACTCCACTGCTACGAAAATGTACGCAAAACCATTAGTAGAACGAACCACTGGACCAAACAAATCGACTGCAGCCATCTCCTTTAATTTCGCTGGAATGACAGGAAACAACGGTGCTCTGTGAGAAATCGTTGGAGGCTTAGCCATTTGACATAATTTACATTTGGCAAGAACAGATCGAATACGTTTTTCCATATTATTGAAGTAACAATTTTCTCGTAATTTGTGAAAGCATTTTCGGGGACCAAAGTGTGCATAACTGAGATGCGTATACCAAATCAGTTTATTGACCCACTCATCAGGAATACAAACTAACCAAACAAAGTTGTCGACGGATTTTCGTTTAAAAAGAATGTCATTGCGAACTAAATAATGCTGTCTAATCGCCACGCTTTCCTTTCTCCTCCACTTCTCCTTAATGTCCTTCCAGATTGGATCCTTATTTTGCTCCTTAGCGATGTCCTGGAGCGAAGACGAAATAAAGTTCTCAAACGCAACACCTTGAATATACATCAAACAAAAATTGTTTTCCTTGCAGTCCTCTTCAGCACTTTGTTTCAAACCCATAGGTGCACGTGATAAAGCATCGGCAACAATATTAGAAGAACCCTGTATGTAAACAATACTAAAGTCAAATTCCTGTAGGTACAGCGCCCATCGTGACAATCTGCCGTGAGTTAATTTCGTTGACATAAGAAATTCCAGAGCTCGATGATCGGTGTAAACCTTAGTATGTCTGCCAAACAAAAATGTGCGAAATTTTGTGAAAGCCCAAACAACAGCCAAAGCTTCAAGTTCCGTAATCGAATAATTCTTCTCTGATTTAGAGAGAACGCGACTTCCAAATGCAATAGTCTTCTGTACTACAACGCCGTCTTCTTCTATCTCTTGAAATAAATGTGCACCTAGGCCTTTGTATGATGAGTCCGTCGCCAAACAAAATTCTTTCGATAAATCCGGATGTGAAAGAAGTGGAGCAGCAACTAAAGCATCACGAAGCTGTTCAAATTCTGACTGAGCTTCCTCATCCCAACACCAATTAGATTTCTTTCCGGATAGTTCACATAAACGAGGTGTGGCCAAATCGTCCAATTTAACAAAGCGTCGAAGAAAATTACAGACACCAAGGAAACTACGAACATCACGTTTTGTAGTAGGAACAGCATAATTACGAATAGCATCTAATTTCTCTGGATCAGGGAGAATACCTTCTGTAGAAATAATGTGACCGAGAAATTTCACCTGAGAACGACCAAATTCAGATTTTTCCAAGTTCACTGTCATGCCAACTCGTGCAAAAATACGTAATAATGAATCCAAAATTTTGTTGTGCTCACTCCAAGAACGTTTAGCAATAAGAATGTCGTCAACATATGAAGTAATGTTGTCACGAAGATAAACAGGTAAAATTTCATTTAAACTACGAATGAATGCTGCTGAAGATACAGTAAGCCCAAACGGTAATTTCCGAAATTGGTAACAGTTACCAAAAGCTAAAAAAGCAGTATATTTTCTACAGTCAGGGTGGAGTTCTATTTGCCAAAAACTTGCGCGCATGTCAATCGTGGACAAAACTTTAATTCCATGGAAATGTTGAAGAAGTTCATCTAAATTTTGTGGGCGGTCAGTTTCAGGAATAATGATATTGTTTATCTGTCTGGAATCCAGAACCAGACGAATTGATCCATCCCTTTTTAAGAACAACGTGTAATGGGCTAGTATAAGGACTGACTGCAGGCTCAATAATGCCCTGATCTAACATGTACTGAAGCTCATTCTTAACCTTGTCTCTGTAAGCCAAAGGAATAGCGTACGTTTTCCCGCGAAATGGTGTGTGTTCTTTCACTTTAAATAAATATTGTAGGCCTTGTATAGTTCCTGTGTGATGACTAAACACTGTAGCATGTGAAGTCAAAATGTGGTGCAGCTCTTCTCTTGCAACGTCATCTGGCACTTCAGCTTTCTTAACCTTCTCTTTAATTAACTCTTCGCTATTAATTATCTCATCCATCGCGTCTCTGTATCTATTGTCATTATCATGAATAAACACATTGTCGTCATAATGCTCAACGAAAACATCAGAAGTAAGAAACCTTAAACATTTTGTATCTGACTCAGATCTTGTTAAACACACGAAGAATTTTAGACATTTCGGCATTCCAGCAACAGTCAAATTTACACTTCCTTCTTTAAAGTTCAAAATTGCCTTATGTGCGTTAAGAAACTCCATACCTAAAATAATTTGTGTACTGAGTAATGGAACAATAATAAAATTAGCAGAAAATTCGTATCCTTGACAAATGAAATTTAAATTGGTCTGTTGTCTGACCTCCACACTTTTTCCAGAAATCGCACCTCGAATTGTAGTTTTAGAAATAGGTAACACAGGACAGGCAATAGTTCTTTCACATATACGAAAAACTGATTCACTAATGACATTCAGTGGGCTCCCAGAATCTAATACTGCAGTGAACTTATTCTTACCCACACATATTTCAATAACAGGGTGTAAAAATGCGTCTACATTATTTTCCTTTTCGTCTAATAAAATATCTCTCATGTCTTCCAGGCGTACGTAGTGTAAAGTCGTAGTGTCATTACTTTCTGAACCGTCTATATTGCTGCCAGAAGCCGAAGCTACAAGTCATTGTCGATTGTTTGCGTCACGTCTTTGAGTATTCGCGTCATTTCGCGGATCAATTTCTACGATTTGCACTTGTCTCTCTGAAGTTCTGTCACGTGGAGGATGCCAATTAGGTCCTTCCTGTCTGTTAGATGCAAATTCTTGGCTGTGTCTGTTATTAAAATTTCTGTTTTCCTGTCTGTCTGCATAACTACTTCTTGTGTAATTTCGACTGTCATTTCTGAAATTATTGTTGTATCTACTACCCTGATTATTTCTGTAGTAAGAATTTCTATTACTGTATGAATAATTTCTGCCCTGATGATACCGATTACTGTTCCCGTATGATTGATCATTCCGGTACGAATTACCGCTATTGTCTGTGTAATTTCTGTTAGAACGTCTGTTATTGTCATAGGGCTGGTATCTATTGTCGTGTCTGTTACGTCTATCGTTCTCAAAGTTACTCACATAACGCCCGTTCCGATCACTATCTCTTTTCTCTGGAAATCTATTGTAAATACTGTTACTGAAAAAGTTACAAGAGGTCCCGTCGTCGTTGTCATACTCAAGTTCTTGCAACAAAGTCTTAAAAGTCTCGATGTCGTCTTTACATCTTCCAGCTAAAGCAATTTGTCTTATGGATTGTGGCAACTTAGTTAAACAAATGCGAATTAATTCAATCGGGCTATAAGGGTTGGACAGGAACTGATTCTTTCGAATCATGTCTTCAAAGTACTCTGCCGGCGTGCGGAACTCAAGACTGTTTGAAATCACGCTGCATAATAAGACTGTGTTTAACTCTGTCCTGCGTGTTTTCGGACCAATATGCCGATAGAAATGCATGATAAAAATCATTCAGATTATTACAATCTCTAATGAGTGCGCGCATCCGCGTCGCCGGTTCGTTTTCTAAATATCCACACATAAATTCCAGTTTGTGACTTAGTGGCCAATTTGGTGGAAGTGCGCACATAAATTGATCTAACCATGCACATGGATGTATGTCATTCTTAGAATTACGGAAGATCTTAAATTTCCGGACAGTCAAAAAGTGTTTATAGTCAAAGTTTTCGCCTCGTGGCGACAAAGACCTACCGCGTCTGTCCCAGTCCGAATGTCGATTATTGTCAAGTTCACGCGCCTGGCGCTCTCTTGTTGCTTCTCGTAAATGAAATAAATTACTTTCTTCATACCCCTCTGCTATCTGTGAATCTAAGTTCCTTCTACTATCCTTTCCTACTATTTCGCCTTCAATTTGTTTGACTTGCTTCCGTAATGCCTCAAATTCCCTTTTCACACGTTCATTAAATTTTCCCTGATTTTCAACATGCTTATTTATGTTCTGATACTCTTCGGTTTCTGCAAATGGTAATGGGGCTGTATCATCCGAATCTCTGTCCCCATGTAAACTAAGATTTGTCAATTTATCTGAAATTTCCTCAACTCTTTCCGATAAGTCGCCTATTTTTTCTTTCTGTTTGTTTACATCTTCCGTAAGTGTCGCGACTCGCGTTTCAGTATTGACACATTTGGTAGTTAACTGTTCATATTGTCGTGTTAGATTACTTATTCTGTCATTTGGTACGGATTCCTCGATCCTTTCAAATATTTCTTCCTTATCCTTTGCACGTTGTAAATTTAACTCTGAAAATTTTTGTACTATCACGCGATCTCTTTCTTCCTGTTCTCTATCCTGTTCCCTTTGTCTGATTTCTACTGCAATTAATCTATTATTGTGAGAATTCAGAATCGGTTGTACTTCCTCTCTGATTTCTTTCTTTAATTCATCTTTCATATTTTTGAAACATGTCCCTATTCTTGAATCTAACCGTGTTTCCATTGTTCCCATCTCTGTTTTAATTGTTCCTATCTCTGTTTTAAATTCAGATCCTAAAGTTTCCATTCGTGTTTCCATTGTCCCTATGTCATTTTTAATTTCAGATCGCAAAGTTCCCATCTCTGTTTCCATTTTTCCTATTCTTGATCCCACGGTTTTTAATTCAGATCCAAACCGTGTTTCCATTTTTAATATAGCACTCATCAACTGCCCCATGGTAACTGTTTCAAAATTATTTTCGCCCCTAACATTTCCCGCAAAACCAGTTTCCTTCGTCATAGCTGTAAAGCTATCTGTGTTCGATACTATTTCAGAATCTTCTATCGTTGATCTCGTATTCTGTGAATTTTCTGATTGAGAAAAATTTTGAAATGGTTCCGGACTATTTTCCCGACTTATCACATTGTTTTCAACTCCATTATCCACCATACTGTCTTCCTCTGTTGGCGAGTTCGCCATGTCAACAATTTCGTTATACTCACTATTCATCATTTTTACTTTTTTCATCGATCGCGTAATCATTTACAAAATATACAAAAGATTCGTCACTGTACGAAAATCACACACAATGACCCCTTATCTCCAACAATACTATTCACGCGCAATGTCTCCCTCAAACACGATCAATCGAACAATTGAAATAATTGCACAAGATTGTCAAACGCGTATACAAGGCAATAAAATTTAAATTTTGAAAAATATCATTAGAAGAATGCCAATTACCAAATCTACACATGCAAAACAGACTACAATTACTATACTACAAATGACTACAACAATACTACAGTCTACAATTTTCACAATCAGAAGAATCCAAGGGACGATCCGAAGCAGCGGTCGCCACGTGCATGGGGGCTTATTTAAATTTACGTGATTGAAAATACTTTTGTAACTGTCTGTCCGATTACGTAAGTCTCGTAATCGGTTGGCCCTGACTAGAATTGTTACGCTATCTGACTGCAGAGAACAATGTAAGAAAATTTCAGTAAACACAGTTAATTAATTAAGTCCCCAGCAACTAAAAAACCAACAAAACCAATAAGCACAAAAGTAACTGTTCTGTATGTGGGAGTGTGACTCAACGTCCACATCTGGCACGGTTCTTCTCAAACAAGACAAGAATTCTTAAATACCAATTATACCGACGTGACAAAAGAAATTTAGAAAAACTATAATTACGCAAGAAAACCAAAATTCACTCTAATACAAGAACACGAGCCAGATGCTTTGTTGACTGAACCTGTAGTGACACATTATTTCAGATACACAACTAATAAAGGAACATTATAAATTTTACCTTCATATATATTGACGAAATGCACTCATTACAATAACATCTGCTATCTCTCCCATCAAATAACTGCATAAAACAAGGAACAACACTTTTTACTACAACATATCCTTCCGATTTCACGACAAGCAGTGCCTGCTACGAACTCCCAACACACACTGTCCTCTCCGATCTCCTAACAAGCACTGACTTCTACGATCTCGTAACACGCACTGTGGAGGCGGCTTAATAGTACTCTTTGGCGCACTCTCTGGCGCAGTGGCACAGTGTAGCCACCTTTCAAGCTTACTCCTGCGGCTGACGGGAGTTAGTATTGTGTTGCCCCCACAAGAGGCTGCTCATTCAATTCTAATAGAATTTGTTTAAATTTGTTTAAATTTATTATCTACCTACAGCAATAGCAACTTAGTTCGACGTTACCACAAGAGGCTGATATATCAGTGCTTATTGAGCTGTCGGTGTTCATGTAGGTAAGAAAAGGGGTTTGTTCCACATTCAAATACCTAGTTCCAATTACTTTTCAAGGTCATTCAACCACATTTCCTACATATATCGAGGGACGAATGCCACTGAGTTTATTTATTATGCTGATACAAAATACTCAGGCTGCCAACAGTCTGGAGGGGGGCAAATTGGTGTGAAAAAGGACTCAGCCTGTTGCGGGCTGTTGGAGAGAGGAAGGAGTGAACTTTATTTATTTTTTGAACAATTTATTTAACCACAGGTTTCACCTAATTTATTTATTTATTACACTGATGCAAAACGCACACCCTGACGTGCTTGGAGTCACAAAAATATATAGTTTATAGACCTGGAAACTACTCCTAAATAATGCATTGCGCTAATGTGCAGAGACACAACAACTTGTAAATTACTCAAATAATCCAGTACACACCTTGCAAATGTGCAAACTACTCGTAGATCACCGAAATAATGCATGCAAAGACGCTCACAACGCTTAAACACCTGAAAAATAAATCAGTGCACAAACACTCAGTGCAAGTAAAAAAACGGAACTCATCATATAGGTACGAAAAAGTGTTTGCTATGCTTTCAAATACCTAGTTTCAACTACTTTTCAGGGTCATCCAACCACATTTCCTACATGCATCAAGGGATGGATGTCACTGAGTATATTTATTAAGCTATTATAAAACACTCGCCCTTCCAGCGGTCTGGAGGAGGAAAATTGGTGTGAAAAAGGAATCAGCCTGTTCTGGTTTGTTGGAGAGAAGAAGGAGTGTATTTTGTTTATTTGTGAAGAATTTATTTAGTCATGGATTTCTCCTAATTTATTTATTTATTACGCTGATGAAAAACACACACCCTGACGTGTTTGGAGTCACAATATATAGTTTACAGATGTGGAAACTACTCATAAATAACACATTACGTTGATGTGCAGAGACGCAAATTACTCAAATAATCCAGTACAAACCATGCAGACATGCAAACTACTTGTAGATCACCAAAATAATGCATTCAATCACGCTCACAACGCTTAAACACCCGAAAATAATTCTATACAAACACTCAGTGCAAATAAAAAAATCACAACTTATCAGCCTGATTCTACTGGATGGAAAGCCTAAGTCCTCCCCCTAACACATGGAAACTGTCCAGATGAAGTAGAGGAAGGTTAAGTTGAGAGGTGGCATGCCTTTAGATGTATACAGTGACTTGTCCCCTGTCATATTTATATCTTACTCTGAGTAATTCGATTTGGGGAAGTATGGCCGAGTAATGTCATTACAAGGCTAGTATTGAGAACTCAGAAAATGTGAATATTTTCCTCTCTAATTGCATGTGGTGAAAAGTTGCTATTGCTTCACAAGCGGACTTCCAACGCAGCGTCTCTCGTCATCTGGGTGGTCTGGTGACAGGTGGGTTCTGCCGATCTTGAAAGGGTTATGCCGACGGGTGTGAGGGAGTCGAGTGCATGCTTTCCAGACGCCGACATTGTCATAAGAGCGGGAGCGACACGCCCACAGGGGCCTGAAGGAGCGGCTCGGGCTAGAGATTCCATTACTTCGCAGAAACTTAGTGGAAACACTTTCTGACGGACTTCCAGCGAGGCATGGGAATGACTTGTGTTCCCAGGCAGTCTTGGAGGGAAAATTTCCGCGTTTTCTGCAAAATCATAACTGTGATTGGCTTGCTCAGGGGATAGCTCCGTGACGTAGCAAAATCGGCACAGAAATTGGCGCCAAGTATCTCCATTGGTGGAATAGTAGTACTTCGGAAATAGACTGGAATTTCCCGCCGGTTTCCGAGTTGTTGATTGGCACGTTTTAACCACGGCCACTGTCGTGGGGGCGGGAATGTTCTGTATTCATCTTGTACGGGTGCTCTTGAGGGAGTCGGCTCTCACCTTTCGGACGCAGTAGGTTACAAGACTGAGCTCTTGCTGCTCTGGACAGCCTGCCTTCCGTTGGCTGTCTAATACACTTTCATTTAATTGTAACTGTTTGATGAAGTGGCTGAAGTTTCGACTTCAAGGTAACTTTCCGAGTACAGTTGGCAATTGAGCGTTCTGCGCACAAGCGTCAGTCTTAACAGTTTTGGCTAAAGTTGACTGTATCGCAGTTACTGTGTGACTTCGCTTGTTAAAATCAATCACTGTACCGTCAGTGATTGTGTAGCGAGCCTTCTTCGACTCCCTCAGAGGCGCATTTGGGTTGCTAGGAAGTCTTTAGTCTGGAACAACCAGACCAGGATAATTTGTTTCAGGCTATACTCGCGACATTATCATCACCACGAGGGGACGTCGAAGCAACCAGCCATCGCCTCCGGTATGCCAGATCGTGTCCCTGCAGTTAAGAAGAGAGCTTGGTAATATATGTCCGCAGCACTGGAAGATTAGGGAATTTAGCTATGTGACAATCAGAGCTCAGCAGAGCGCACCTGTTCCCGTCTTTTCTAACGTGGTTCTGTGTTCGGTGTTCATTGTCTGAGTTCTCATTACAGGTAGCAGCGATTAATGTTGGGTTGGCCAGGTGTTTCTCTTAAGATCTGAGTTGCAAGGAATTGGTTCCACATACCACTTGATCATAAATGTCACAATCTAGTTTATGGACAACTTCACCTTCACAGCATTTATTTGAGTATCCAATTTCACATATTGTAAATGTTTGATGTGTTTTGTTTATTATATTGAGTTTAGTCATAATAAATCAAATTGTTATTTTGGACAGAACTTTCATTCTGTTGATCAGTAGAGCAACCCTTTCATTTCTCACTACGTTAATGAAACTTTACTTCATCAAATTAATTTCTATCAAATTAAATTATTGCAGGTGCCAAACTCTTTTCTACTCCACTTGCAGGGTCGATTACCATCAGTTCGTGTTTCTTCTTAATACATGTGCAACAGCAAAGTCGGAGTTCGAAGAAGGGGGGGGGGGCCTTAAAGCATCATTTTCATATGAAGATTGTAGGAGAATTTAGTGTTAAATACAATGCTAGCCCCGGCACCTCGCAAAGTTAGTGTACTTTATTTATTTTGCTTGGGAAACTGACTCAATTATCCATCCTAATTACTTAATTAATCACAAAGATCGGTCCTAATTTCACTATATGCATAGCACTGCACAAGAATGGCTTAAAATCGCAAAAACTAACTATACCATACAACTGGCCTTATCCGGCTTGTAAAATAAAATTCCCAATACCACTCGAAACTGACGCAAATATCCATCCTAATTACATAATTAATCACAAAGATCGGTCCTAATTACACAACTATATGCATAGCGCTGCACAAGGACGGCTCAAATCGCAAAAACTAACTATACCATACAACTTGTGTTATCCTCTTGGGGAAAAAATTCGCGATACCACACCAAACTTACTCAAATATCTATCCTAATTACGTAATTAATCACAAAGATCCGCCCTAATTACACAACTATATGCATATCACTGCCCAAGAACGGCAGTACTGCGCAAAAACTGAAAAACTGACAACTAGTCTTATCCTGCTGGGAAAAAAAGGTCGAAACCAGCGACAGAAACACTCAGACTCTACCCTACACCTACAAGTTAGGGGGAAAAACGTTCAACCGACTACATCCTGGTGAGTTTAAAAAACGTGTATTCCTTGCAAGCATATAGCATCTATCCCTTTTTGACATCAGATTTCACTACACATGCCTACCAAAAAAAAGTCGCCCTAACCGAAACCAATACACACTATCAGAGCTGATGGAGAAAAAAGCATCACAGTACCAGGGGGAAATTAGACCCGCCAGGGTAGCCGAGAGCGCTAACGTGCTGCTTCCTGGACTCGGGTAGACGCGCCGAGCCGGCCGGAGTGGCCGAGCGGTTCTAGGCGCTACAGTCTGGAGCCGAGCGACCGCTCCGATCGCAGGTTCGAATCCTGCCTCGGGCATGGATGTGTGTGCTGTCCTTAGGTTAGTTAGGTTTAATTAGTTCTAAGTTCTAGGTGACTGATGACCTCAGAAGTTAAGTCGCATAGTGCTCAGAGCCATTTTAGACGCGCCGGCCCCGGATCGAATGCCCCCATCGGATTAACGACGAGGGCCGGTGTGCCGGCCAGCCTGGATGTGGCTTTTAGCCGGTTTCCCACATCCCGCTAGGTGAATACCTGGCTGGTCCCCACGTTCCGCCTCAGTGACACACGTCGCAGACATTTGAAACATGTCCGCACTATTTCTCGTTTTACACTAGACGCAGACAGTTGGGGTACACTGATTCTGTCCTGGGGGGTACGGGGTGGCAGCAGGAAGGGCATCCGGCCATCCCTAAAACTAACATTGCCAATTCTGTTGTAACCACGCCGACCTTGCGATCGCTGCGGGACTATGGCGTAAGCGAAAGAAAGAAAGTACCAGTGGGAAATCCTCATCCTAAAAGACTGCATTCTCATCCATATACAATCACAAAGTACGAGATGGAGCTACTACGCCGACAGTCTCGCGACCCGGGCGGCTCCCAGCCGGAGGCCTCGCCAAAATGCCTCGCGGTGCCAAGGCGAAACTCCCGCTTTCCCCCCAAATGC
This sequence comes from Schistocerca americana, assembly GCF_021461395.2. Lineage (NCBI taxonomy): Eukaryota > Metazoa > Arthropoda > Insecta > Orthoptera > Acrididae > Schistocerca > Schistocerca americana. The sequence continues at coordinate 434,201,061 of NC_060122.1, forward strand.
ATCCTGTTCGTCTAAAAGTATACTGACGCAGCCGTCCCTAATGGCTACAAAGAACTGCTGTCACAGGTCCCCAGCGCCTCTTCCGGCCATAATAAATATCCTCTTTCCACGAAAACAAAGTCCAGTTTGATTTAGTTTTATGAGTATAGTTTTTTCATGTTCGACAGAGAAAATTGACCCATCTGCGAAGACATTTACGTGGAAACCGATATTTCCACTCGCTAATACAGATGGTGATTAAGCAGATTCTATAGCACCCCCTATAATTTACAAAGTCAAGTATGGTCTTTCTCATAACTAGAGAACCGGCAAACGTGTCTTCCACCTGCTAGATGCACACAGCACAATCGATCTCCTCTCAACTAAATAAAGACGTCAAATGCGAAGAAGCAGTCAACCGAACAATTTACATTATAGGGGAATAATGGCCCAGCACAAACACACGTCCATATTGAATCTCGTCAGATTTCCACATAATGACGAATCCTGCCCAACACATACTAAGCATTAGTTCGCTATTTGGTCGTCTAGAGGACTACACAGTTAAGTCAACTACATTCCTGCTTTGCAACAGCCCTCTTCATTTGGACGGTCCCCACTGTTGGTGGGAAATGTGAATCATTCCCACCACAGGCCACGCATAGACAGAATCATCCTACGAAATCGACCACGTATATATATTTGATCATTATACTGGTGTGGGATGCGTCACCAATAGCCTCTCCCACACAAATGTCAACCTCTCCGGCACGTGGTATCCCCTGCTACGCTAACGAGGCTCTGGCGACCGAGTTTCTCCCGGGATAAGGAGAACCCTCTACTAAGTCAACGACCTTCTAGAGGGCGGATGAGCTGGTAGAGCAAGGGCACCCTCTTGTCCTTGGAGTGAGAAATCACTCCTAAAGACGGAAGAATCACCAAGGGTGGTCAACGGCATAGGATGCTGAAGGCAACGGGAAACCACAGCATTAAAGATCCAATGGATATCCCCAGGAAAACTCATCATGGCAGGGTTCAATGTCAAATTATCCGGAGTGTCAACTCCCCCACTCGGATCTCCGGGGGGGAGAGCCTTGAACAATGCCACAAGTAAATACAAAAATAATGCAACAATAGCAACTTGGAATGTAAGATCATTATACCAACCAGGCAAAGTAAATAATGTTATACAAGAAATGAAACGCCTAAAAATTAACATTTTGGGTGTAAGTGAAACAAGATGGCCTGGCTCAGGAGAAATGACCATTGACAACATGAAAGTATATTACTCGGGAAATTCTGATAGCCAACACAGGAATGGGGTAGGAATAATTTTAGATGAGTATGCTAGTAAATCTGTCAAAAGCATTTTACCAATCTCAGATAGAGTAATCAGTCTACATTTACAAACGAAACAAACAAATATTAATTTAATCCAAATCTATGCTCCAACAGCCGACAAAGACCAAGAAGAAATAGGAAAATTTTATGAAGAATTAACACAAGCAATAGGAACCTCAAAAAGCAGAGACATTATTATCATCATGGGAGATTTTAATGCCAAAATAGGTGAAGGAAGTGAAGGTGATCTTATTGGACCTTTTGGTTTAGGAACAAGAAATGAAAGAGGAGATTTGCTGTCACAATATTGCCAGGAAAACAATCTGTCTATTACAAACACATTTTTTAAACTCCCTAAACGAAGACTTTATACTTGGAAATCACCAAGAGACTGTAATGAAGAAGTTTGCAGAAATCAAATTGATTTCATACTTATAAACAAGAGGTACAAAAATTCTATTCATGGTGTGAAAACATATCCAGGAGCTGATATATTTTCTGATCATAACCTTTTAGTAGCAAAGTTCCATGTGAAACTGAAAGCCATACAAAAGAAACAAAAGAAGGACTATATAAATACAACTATTCTAAGAGACCCCTTGACTAAACAAAAGACTTCTGAAGAGATTAATATAGAATTAGTTAGGATAAAGAATAATCAAACAGAAGACATTGATGGCAAATGGGAACTTATAAAAGACACATTAAATAAAGCATGTAAAAACACAATGGCGACCAAACACGACAACATGAAAAAGAAGTGGATGACAGAGAAGATATTACAATTGATGGAACAAAGAAGAATACTTAAAAATAGAGATGAAAGTGAGTATAAAAGATTACATGCAGAAATACGAAAAGAAACACGGCGAGCAAAAGAAGAATGGTACAAGGAACAATGCTCTGAAATTGAGAGTTATGAAACAAGACATGATAGTTTCAACTTACACAAAAAAGTTAAAGATTTAGCTGGACTTAATAAAAAGAAAAGTACAAGTTTATTGTTAGATAAAAATGACAAAATAATTCCTGATGTTAAAGGTAAACTGGACAGGTGGACAGAATATGTCAAAGAACTATTTGAAGATACAAGAAAAGATCAAAAATTTTATGATAACATGATCGGAGAACGAGGACCAAGCATATCGAAAGAAGAAATATTACATGTTATCAACAAATCAAAGACAGGAAAAGCCCCTGGACCGGATAAGATACCAAATGACATCCTGAAACTCATAGGAATAGACCATATAGATATATTTGTACAATTGTTTAATGATATTTATAATTCGGGAATTATTCCTAGGGATTGGTTGACATCTACCTTTGTTACATTACCCAAAAAGGCTAATGCCAAAACTTGTAATGATCACCGTACAATAAGCTTAATGAGTCACACCTTAAAGATATTTCTAAAAGTTATACACCAACGAATATACAAAAAAGTAGAAGAAGGTATAAGTGAAACACAATTCGGTTTTAGAAGTTCCCTCGGTACAAGAGAAGCATTGTTTGCTTTTAACATATTAGCGCAACGATGTATGGAGGTTAACCAGCCACTATATGTGTGCTTCCTGGATTATAATAAAGCATTTGACAAAGTTCGTCATGATCATCTCATAGAATTGTTAGAAAAGAAAACACTTGATAAGAAAGACATCCGCATTATATATAACCTCTACTACAATCAAACCGCAACCGTGAAGGTAGAAAATGAGTTATCGAATGATATAGAAATAAAGAGGGGTGTGAGACAAGGTTGCGTTCTCTCACCCTTATTGTTTAATATGTATTCAGAAGACATAATCCAGGCAGCTCTATCAGATGAAATAGCTGGCATTAAAGTGAATGGGCTAAACATTAACAATGTTAGGTTTGCTGATGACACTGCACTACTAGCTGGAAACCTCAAAGATCTACAAGTACTTCTTGACAAAGTCGCAGAAAAAAGTGAAGAATTTGGCTTGACTCTTAACGTAAGCAAGACTAAGTTCATGGTGATATCTAAAACACACCAACAAGAAAATCTTACAATCAATAGGGAAAGAGTCGATCAAGTACGTAAATTTAAATATCTCGGAACAATTGTAAATGAGGAGATTGAAAGCTCAGAAGAAATTAAATCGAGAATAGGACAGGCCAGAGGTATCTTTAATAAGATGAAAAATGCATTCTGTTCGAGAGACATTTGTTTAAACACAAAAATGAGGTTGCTAAGATGCTATGTATTCTCAAAATTATTATACGGAATGGAAGCGTGGACATTGAAAAAGAAGGACATGAACAGTTTAGAAGCTTTTGAAATGTGGGCATATAGAAGAATACTTAGAATTAGTTGGGTGTCGAGGATTACTAATCAAGATGTCCTAAGAAGAATGGGAAAGGAAAAAGAATTAATTAAAACTATTAAAGTAAGGAAGCTACAATATTTAGGCCATGTTATTAGGGGAGTAAATTACAAAATATTGCAAATAATACTAGAAGGGAAAATTTGTGGGAAGAGAACGAGGGGTAGAAGACGAACATCCTGGATTGACAATTTAAAAAATGGGTACAACTGTTCAACGTCAGAACTCCTTAGATCAGCCAAATCAAGATCAGAAATTGCCATGATGACAGCCAACCTTCTTAGAGGAGACGGCACATGAAGAAGAAGATACTCACAATTAAAATATTACGGTTGTGGTTTCAGTTGAATCACATTCGACAATGAGTGAAGTATCGGTAATACACCCTGCTGACAGCTGTGACTCTGGAAATAGAAATATCTCTACCATTCTTATGACTTTGCTATCACAGTATTCCACGTCAAATCAATACCTTTGTAAAGGCAACAGTGATGAATCTAAATGGAATTTTTATATTTTATGAAGTTGCCAAGACTGTTGATAGTTATAGTTCATTACTGATAACGTGATGTAATATCTGTAAAATTTTATTTATTTTTTGTTTATTTTTTGGTAGCAAAGTTGTGATGATTCTGGGATAGCTGCTAAGTAAGAAGTCAATAAAGAAGTTAAGCAGGCCAAGTGGCGTGTGTTCTTGGTGATTTAAAATTAGACTAAATATCGTCAAGCAACATCTTTTGGGAGCTGCCGCAAATATTACGTTACAGCAATTATATTTGGTGACCCCGACGTGATAATAAGAAGATATGACGACAAACTGGAGCGTTTCCGAAGATCGCCTGGAAGCAAACAAGGTTAGCATCAAAATTCCGCCTTTTTGGAGTGAAAAACCCGAAATTTGGTTCTATCGAGTAGAAGCACAGTTCAGCATTTGCAAAATAGTCACAGAAGAAACTAAATTAAACCACCTAGTGTCACAGTTAGAACCAAAATACATCGTGAATATTTGGGAACAAATGCGAATAAATAATCGTTGGCTAAGGAATGTCTATTGAATATTTTCAAAGAAAGTGAAGATAAGCGTATTAAGAGATTAGTTACTGGAATTGATTTGGGAGACCAAAAACCTAGTCAGTTATTACGCAAAATGTAAGCTTTGGCAGGTGTAGATGTGTCAGAAAAAGTGCTAAAGACACTTTGGCTAGAAAAACTTCCGGATTCTATAAGGAACATTCTAATTGTCAGTGACGAGGGACTAGAAAAGGTGGCTATAATGGCTCATAGAATAACAGAAATAGATCCCCGTAACGAATTGTTCGTCACAAAAAGTGGTGCTTGTAGCCAACAGGATGTTTCGATAACCATGAGTGACTTGATGACAAGAATTTTGGGGCTAGAGCAACAAATGGCCGCGCTGTCAACTGGTTATCGAGGCAGGTCTCGTAACAGAAGCTGTGAGCATCAATGTAAAAGAAGTCGTAGTAAGTCTGGAAATAAATACAACCCCAAGGGCAAGTACTGTTATTCCCACTTTCGCTTTGGCCAGAACTGCAAGCCTGAAAAATACACAACTACATGTAGCTGGACCGAAAAGGCAAACGCGACCCAGCAGCTGAATTAGCGGCAAGTTCTGCTGCCCAAGTCCATTGCCGCAAAACCCGCTTATTTGTAACCGACAAAAAAACGGGATTGCAATTTTCAGTCGACAGTGGGGCGAATGTTTCTGTAATTCCCGCTCACGCAAATGTTAATGGTGAGTCACCATATAAATTGTATGCTGCAAATGGTACCGAAATTCCTACATACGGAATCGAACTTCGTACTATTGATCTGGGACTGCGACGTCAATTTCAATGGCCATTTATTGTTGCGAAGATCAATAAAGCTATATTGGGTGCCGATTTTTTGAATAAATTTCAATTATTAGTAGATGTCCATAATAAAAGATTAATAGATGATTTAACCAAGCTCAATGCTGAGGGTAAAGTTATGTCAATCTCAGAGGAAAACGTCCTGAGCACCATGAGTCAAAACACAAAATATACTGATCTACTGTTACAGTATCCAGACATAGCAAAACCTAATTTGGTATCTAGCGAAATGAAACATGATGTCAAACACTTTATTACTATATTTTCTAGGGCAAGATAATTAGACCCAAAGCGCATGGCGATGGCAAAACAAGAATTTAAATTCATGTTAGACAATGGCATCATTAGACCATCTAAATCTGCATGGGCAAGTCCTCTCCGTATTGTACCTAAGAAGGATGGCTCAATACGTCTGTGTGGAGATTATAGACGGTTAAATGAAAGAACAATTCCAGACCGTTATCCTGTACCTAGAATAGAAGATTTCCATTGTATTCTTCAAGGCAAAAACATATTTTCTAAAATCGATCTCTTTGAGGCCTATTATCAAATACCTATTGCTGAAGAAAATAAGCACAAAACAGCTGTAATCACACCATTCGGGCTGTATGAATTTAATGTCATGCGCTTTGGCCTGCGGAATGCACCTTCAACATTCCAGCGATTCATTAAAGAAGTTATGTTTGGGATAGATTTTGTTTCCTTACCTCGATGACATTTTAATCGCCTCATCCAGTATTGAAGAACACCGAACACACCTGAAACTAGTCCTGGGGCGATTGTCTAATTATGGACTTCGAATCAACATATCAAAATCATCCTTAGGAGTAAATGAAATTGAATTCCTGAGGTACTGGATAACATCAGAGGGATCCCATCCACTACCTGAGAAAGTGCAAGCAATTTTAAAATATAAGTTACCTGACAAACTGCATGAGCTCCGTAGATTTCTTGGCATTGTCAACTACTACCGTCGCTACCTTAAAGATGCGGCACAGACTCAAGCTGTTTTGCATGACTATCTTAAGGGAGCAAGAAGGAAGGATAATAGACAAATTCAGTGGACTGAAGAAGCAAAGAAAATGTTTGAGAAATCCAAACAAGATATAGCAAATGCTGCATTATTGGCTTTTCCTAACTCAGAGTTACCCCTATCATTATGTACAGACGCATCAGATATTGCTGTTGTTTCTGTGCTCCAGCAGCTAACAAAATGGAAATTGGAGACCTGTTGCATTCTTTTCACAGAAACTGAGTAAATCACAGAAGGGTTACAGTACCTATGGCCGAGAATTATTGGGAATTTACCTTCCTGTAAAAAAGTTTAAGTATTTACTGGAAGGAAGAGACTTCATAATCTTCACTGATCATAAGCCACTCACTTTCAAGCAAAACAATGAGAAGGCAGCTCCTCGGCAGATGAGTCAGTTGCAGTACATTTCACAATTATCGACCGATATTCGTCAGATCAGTGGCCATAACAATATTGTTGCAGATACCCTATCCAGAGTTGATGAAGTAGTAATACTGGACTATGATTAAATTGCCAAAAACCAGCAACAACTCCGAACAGGGAACAACTTCGTAAACTTCAAGTCATATCAACTTCCATCAGGGAAAACATTGTGGTGTGACACATCCACTGCAAATATCAGACCTTATATTCCTCAACCTTTTCGTTATCAAATATATCTTCATTTTCGTGGTTTAGCTCATACTGGCATAAAGACAACAGTGAAACTGTTGAGTAGCAGAGCCATTTGGTCAAACATTAAAAGTGATGTGCGACAGTGGACTAAATCCTGTGTCAGTCGTCAGAAAACCAAGGTCACTCGCCACACAAAATCACCGCTAGAGAAGTTTGAAGAACCTGATGTGTTGTACACATTGACATCATCGGATCTTTTCCTCCTTCTAATGGCATGACTTATTGTTTAACTTGCACTGACCGTTTCACATCTTGGTTGGAAGTCATACCACTTGAAGATATTTCAGCTAAAAAACTGTCAACACCCTTCTACTGGCACTGGATTGCAAGATTTGGTGTACCATCACAGTTAATCACTGACCAAGGAACACAGTTTAGATCGCAGTTGTTTAATAATTTGGACGTAGTATGTGGAATGCAAATTCAGCACACAACGCCATATCATCCTCAATGCAATGGTAAAATTGAGCGACTACATAGAACTCTGACGTCTGCAATCAAGGCCCATAACAGTTCTAATTGGACAGAAATTCTGCCTACTGTTCTATTGGGGTTGCGCACTGCAGTACGAGAAACATCGAACCATTCCATTGCACAGATGTTATATGGAAAAACTATAAGACTTCCTGGTGAATTTTTTGAAGAGCCCACTACAAAGATTGACCTTGATTCATTTGCATCTAATTTGCAAAAGCAAATGCTTCATCTGAAACCTAGTAGGCCTGCACAAAGCAAAGCAAGATCAGTATTTGTTCCAAAAGATCTGCAAACCTGTTCCCATGTCTTCCTGAAATGTGAGAGGGTTAGAAAACCATTAGAACCTACATATGATGGTCGCTTTCCTGTCACTTCAAGACATGAAAATTAAAAGGAAGTGCAAACACATAAATGTGTCAGTGGACAGACTTAAACCGACTTATCGACTGCAAGAAAAATGGGAATCAGAGAAGGAACTTCCAAACTTTTCCAAGGACACTGAACCAAAACATCCCACAGAGGAACCATCTGCAAATATCAGAGTGTCGAAGTCAGGACGGATTATAAGGTTCCCACCTCGATTCTTAGAGCACTTGTCTCTGTGGAGAATTAATCAAATATCATACCAGACATTGTAAAAAGTTTTTGTAATTACTTTGTATCATATCTTTTGTCATTCCAATATGTTTTTTTAATTGTTTTATGTTAATGTTGTGCTGATTTTTTTAAGAAAATTCCTTCATCACCATATATTAATTCGTAACCATGTTACTGGTGGGGGAGTAATGTAAAGGCAACAGTGATGAATCTAAATGGAATTTTTATATTTTATGAAGTTGCCAAGACTGTTAATAGCTATAGTTCATTACTGATAACGTGATGTAATATCTTTAAAATTTTATTTATTTTTTGTTTATTCTTTGGTAGCAAAGATGTGATGATTCTGGGATAGCTGCTAAGTAAGAAGTCAATTAATACGTTAAGCGGGCCAAGTGGTGTGTGTTCTTGGTGATTTAAAATTAGACTAAATATCGTCAAGCAACATCTTTTGGGAACTGCCGCAAATATTATGTTACAGCAATTATACCTTCCTTACGACTGGACATAGTCATCTCGTTTACACATGTAAGAGCACAAACACATATTTTATAAACCTGATGCTCATGAAGAACCTACCACTAAGTATAATACATTCCCAATAACTGACTGCTGACGATACGAAATAATACTGACCGAATATCAACGATTGGCGGGCATGTCTCATGATGTCTCATAAGTTTTTCTTGCGAGTGATACCACTGTGTCTTAGAAAGAGAGGCGTAATCGTCTTACAAACCATCAAATGTTAAAAAGCACACAACCGTATTACCATCGCAAGTGGTATTGGTTTTAAAGGTGCACACAATTACCCATGTCAGAAGCTATACTCGCTTTATAAATCGTGGTACGACATTACCTCTGAATGAGGTGCTTTTTGCCGAGACAAATACTGTGACACTGAATATAGTGGATGATGGCTGGGATTTGGAAACAAGTCCTTCCATTCAAGCACATACCTGCGTAGCATCCTATGGAGAAGTCCTTTATTGATTAGAACTACTAGTGAATCATATTTCTAGCACTCTCATATCTCGAAACGAGTCACCTTTCTCGAAACTATCTGCTACAGTAAAATTCTATCCTTGTTTTAGGTAGCCCCCCCCCCCCCCTCCCAAGCATCGTGTAACTGCTGCCATTTCTCCAGCTTTACGCATGTGATCGTTCCAATTTAAGTCGGAAATGAATAGGAGTCGGGGAAAATATATCTACCACATTCTGCAACCCATCTAGAAACAGGCTGTGCTGCGTTACTGTGAAACAACTGTGTTTCGACCATTCGATGGAAATGGGAACTGCGAGAAGGACAACGATTTTAGCTACTGCACTGTCGTGCATTCCCAAACTAGATACAAGTACTATAGATCCGTGTCCATTCACATCTATCTTCCCAACAAGCAATCTTCGTTATTCTGTACTATCCAACCGAGAAAAATTACCAACTATTAAAGCTCCACCAAGTTCATCTGATCGAGAACTCTCTCCTCACTTATATCGAAAACAAATACTACATGCATGCAGACATCGATCACATGTGCCGATCCTATTAAATATACAGATTTTGATCAATTACACAGACGAGTTTAAAGTTTCATCACACGTACTGTAGGAGGATGATCGTATCCTGAGGACTATTCTGTAAGTCGCAAGAGACGTGCCGTGTGACCATGTCTTGTTGTTTGAAACATTGTTTTTTTCTGCTCTAATACGCCTTGTACACCGCCAAACATTTTGGTTTTCCGCCACGACTTCGAGGTCTGCGTCAGATTCTAAACTGACGTTAACACGTTCTGATCCATGCCCTCTCGCAGAAAACTAGACCTCAGATGGTGATGCAATTGACGTCAGCTGATGAAGCGACTGATGTCATTCAAGATGGGAGCCATGATGTCATATGATGACGCGATTGACGTCATTCAAGAAAGGGGGAAAGTGCTAAGCCCCTCTGCCAAGTCCCCCTGGCGGGAAGTTTGAATTTTGGAGGGAATGTAGGTCAATTGGGCTACCTCTAAACGTCGCACGGTGTAAATAATGTTGTTACTGCTGTTGCTATAACACACCACACACACTGGATGATTTTAAATAAAAGTCAGTTACCACGTGAGGAAATTGGAAGAGTTTTGCGGCGTTGGCGTCGGTTTCCAAACTACAGTCCTAATGTGATTACGAGATCTACATTTAAACTCATCTGTGATGGCTCTGCGTTTCCTTTCGACTGGTTCCTCATATTGCAGTCATGTTATGCGATCACTGTTTCGGTGCTAGCCATCTCCAGAAGGTGCCACCCCTCCACAAAACTCCTTCTCCAACTCAAACAAGCGTTGTCAGTCAATCATTATGTGGTAACCAACAGTGTGCCAGTTGACAGATGGGATGGAAAAGACACTGCCAATGTACTGATATAACAAACATTACAGTTGATTGTGTGAACAATTTTAGTAATATTACAGTAATTTCAACATCGGCCAATGATGTGACAGCATGTGTCCCAATTACAGTATCGTAGCTAAATCACCCCTTCCCCACTTTGCGAGTACCATCGCGAATGTGGATGGATGACTGTGCAGTATGTCCATTCATTGCTAATTCTCGAACACATATATCATCAAGGTATATCAGACAGTGCTCTACATATTTCTAACACCTCGAGCATAGTGCTTAATTTATGATCTATCTCCATGCTGATGGGAATCACAGAGCATTCTCGCTGTCTTAGGGTAAAATTAGAGACTGAAAGATCCCCCCCACACTGTCATTGACCAACTCATCCTGCAGCACTGGTACCTATTTAATCTGCAAGCGACCAGAAGTAGACCGCTACATATCACGTCTCGTGAATGGATGGAGCGTGCAGAGTTCTTGCCCATCCAAGTGCACAAGATTTCTCGAGATGCACCCATGTCGAGGAGGTTAGCACTCCTTATCGATGTATAGTAACAGATTTGAAAGTGTTGTGATGTAATAGCAGATGGCTAAGAAGAATAAGAAGTGGGTGATTTTTATGTGCGATGGAGCTCCAGATGGATGGAGTTCGAAGCATTTTTCCGTAAATAAACCAAGCTATGAATTTTAAAGAATTATTCCAGAGTCTAAGATCAGTATCTGGAAGGTACTGTTAAGAGAGAACATAAACACATGCGCTCCTAAGGCTACAATGTTCTGCACTTAAAAACGGCCTTTAATGTTAGATCGCTTGAGTTTCCGACCTATTAGTCATATGGAATGTAGTGCTGTTAATATTCCAATGTAAGAAATATACACTCATGGAAATTGAAATAAGAACACCGTGAATTCATTGTCCCAGGAAGGGGAAACTTTATTGACACATTCCTGGGGTCAGATACATCACATGATCACACTGACAGAACCACAGGCACATAGACACAGGCAACAGAGCATGCACAATGTCGGCACTAGTACAGTGTATATCCACCTTTCGCAGCAATGCAGGCTGCTATTCTCCCATGGAGACGATCGTAGAGATGCTGGATGTAGTCCTGTGGAACGGCTTGCCATGCCATTTCCACCTGGCGCCTCAGTTGGACCAGCGTTCGTGCTGGACGTGCAGACCGCGTGAGACGACGCTTCATCCAGTCCCAAACATGCTCAATGGGGGACAGATCCGGAGATCTTGCTGGCCAGGGTAGTTGACTTACACCTTCTAGAGCACGTTGGGTGGCACGGGATACATGCGGACGTGCATTGTCCTGTTGGAACAGCAAGTTCCCTTGCCGGTCTAGGAATGGTAGAACGATGGGTTCGATGACGGTTTGGATGTACCGTGCACTATTCAGTGTCCCCTCGACGATCACCAGTGGTGTACGGCCAGTGTCGGAGATCGCTCCCCACACCATGATGCCGGGTGTTGGCCCTGTGTGCCTCGGTCGTATGCAGTCCTGATTGTGGCGCTCACCTGCACGGCGCCAAACACGCATACGACCATCATTGGCACCAAGGCAGAAGCGACTCTCATCGCTGAAGACGACACGTCTCCATTCGTCCCTCCATTCACGCCTGTCGCGACACCACTGGAGGCGGGCTGCACGATGTTGGGGCGTGAGCGGAAGACGGCCTAACGGTGTGCGGGACCGTAGCCCAGCTTCATGGAGACGGTTGCGAATGGTCCTCGCCGATACCCCAGGGGCAACAGTGTCCCTAATTTGCTGGGAAGTGGCGGTGCGGTCCCCTACGGCACTGCGTAGGATCCTACGGTCTTGGCGTGCATCCGTGCGTCGCTGCGGTCCGGTCCCAGGTCGACGGGCACGTGCACCTTCCGCCGGCCACTGGCGACAACATCGATGTACTGTGGAGACCTCACGCCCCACGTGTTGAGCAATTCGGCGGTACGTCCACCCGGCCTCCCGCATGCCCACTATACGCCCTCGCTCAAAGTCCGTCAACTGCACATACGGTTCACGTCCACGCTGTCGCGGCATGTTACCAGTGTTAAAGACTGCGATGGAGCTCCGTATGCCACGGCAAACTGGCTGACACTGACGGCGGCGGTGCACAAATGCTGCGCAGCTAGCGCCATTCGACGGCCAACACCGCGGTTCCTGATGTGTCCGCTGTGCCGTGCGTGTGATCATTGCTTGTACAGCCCTCTCGCAGTGTCCGGAGCAAGTATGCTGGGTCTGACACACCGGTGTCAATGTGTTCTTTTTTCCATTTCCAGGAGTGTATTTCAACCGCATGACATACATCCTTCTTCCCAATTTCTCTACGATAAACTATGTCATCGAATGGTAAAACGAAAAAAATACTTTCTTAAAACATTGGCTCTGTGTGATACAGGCACAAATAGCTTTCCAGAGATGTACAGCGTCCACTGGTCACATCCTCTCACGGTTCAGAAATTATATTATGGTTCAAATGGCTCTGAGCACTATGGGACTTAACATCTATCGTCATCAGTCCCCTAGAACTTAGAACTACTTAAACCTAACTAACCTAAGGACATCACACAACACCCAGTCATCACGAGGCAGAGAAAATCCCTGACCCCGCCGGGAATCGAACCCGGGAACCCGAGCGCGGGAAGCGAGAACGCTACCACACGACCACGAGCTGCGGACAAAATTATATTATGCCTGTATCGGCCCTATATATAATGATCGTTAGTAACAGAGAATATCTCTTGCAAGGAAACAGATATACGCATAGCAGCAGCGTCCGAAATGTGAAAGTTACAAGTCATTCCGCGACTAATTCTGTAAACAGCACACATGTATACATGGGGATTGCAGTACCTCACAATCACCAGCACCTATCGCTAACTTAGTTATGAAGCTGTAGTCTCGATTTTACACCCAACATGCGGCAGGAGGGGGGGGGGGGGGGATGGTGTACATCGCATAAATCAAAGTTCGTGTAAAGGAATGTGTCACGTTTGATCACAAACGAGATGGAACTCTTCTGATGGCCGACAGGTTTATCGTTAACGATCGCAAGTAGACAGTGCTTGAAATCATATGCAGAACACATGGCTGTACACGAGTCGAACGCTGGCTATGGCATGCAACTGATGCATCCTGACAGTGGAAAAACTGACCAGCAGCAACTTCTCCCTGTCTAGAATGCATCATCAGTCTAGCATTAAATCGTACCTCACTACAGCTCAATCATCAACCCATCCACTCTCTGTTATCCTTTAAAGCAGATGCATGTAAGTTTAGAGGCGGATGGTTCTCTGTCTTCCTGAAAAGCGTCAAATACAGCACTCACCTCGCATGTATCACTGATACCTTACTAGACATACAGTATAATGCTACCTTGATGGAAAAAAGTTCATTGCTTCCCCGATTCCCTTCGCTACCATGTCGCCGGATTCCTCTTGCTGCCACATACTTATTTCCATATAGAAATTGTTCTGCGCATTTCGGTGTATATTCGGTCAATTTATACCTACTCCCCCCATCATCCCATAATTAAGGGACAGAAGCCTCTTGCTGCAGGTAAACAAGCGACTACAATATAAGTGACAAGCTGAATAAGTGGTCACACCACGCCTATAATAAACTTTATCTTTCAGATTTATACGGTAAGTAGAGAGGCACACATGACATTAAATGAGGTTGTGATAGTACGACTACACACTAAAGTAAATGAATACAAGCTGCCGGCCGCGGTGGTCTAGCGGTTCTAGGTGCGCAGTCCGGAACCGCGCGACTGCTACGGTCGCAGGTTCGAATCCTGCCTCGGGCATGGATGTGTGTGATGTCCTTAGATTAGTTAGGTTTAAGTAGTTCCAAGTTCTAGGGGACTGATGACCACAGTAGTTAAGTCCCATAGCGCTCAGAGCCATTTGAACCATTTGAATACAAGCTGAATATATGAAAGAGGTATTAGTGACCATCGAGTCATTGTACAGTTATCTATAAAGATTTAGTTTTAAGTTAGTATTAAGGAACGATGCATCGATTCGTCCTAAAGTGGAGAAAGATAAATACTTGTCGAGTTTGAGGTAGCATATAAACAAAAGAAAGGGCCGCACCACAAGTAAATGTAGTTGTAAGTTTATGACATATATGAATGTGGTAGTGTGAAAATATGTGTAGAAGAATACAGTTGCAGTACGTCGCATATCACGATGCTGGACTAGGGTTGAGCAAATACCAAATAATCAAAGGGTCGAAACCTAACAACTGTGAGCGTCGGCTACTCATGAAAGTGTCAAACACCCGATTTACATTCAACTTCTTTTGCACATATGTTACTTACATGAACACTATTATGTTCATTGTACATAACATAAAGTATTGATGATAGAACTCTGTATACCTCATCAGATGAAATGGTTATCCTTTATACAGTGGACATAATAAGTAAATATTGAGATGCACCTTAAACACTGAATAAGTATTCGATACAATTGGTATCGTAAGGTTTGCATTGTGTTTGTAAGAAACAAACTACTTTGTTCTTGGGAACACAGCTAAGACCAGCAATGAGACGTAACTGAGCACATAAATGCCTTTCTGTGAAGTTTCCTCAACCCTGTAGTGTGTAGATCCTTCCTGGAGAATGATAGAGAGGCGATGCCATGCATAGTTATTTAAACAGCGCGTAGAAGCTGTTGTAGCGACTATTTTTCTTTATTCTTTGAACTTGATAAATTTGCTCCAACAAGAAGTCACAGTAAATTGAATGAGATGTATGTCAATTTATGCCGTAAAGGAAAAACTAATCTATTATTGTATGAATGTTATGTAAAGAATGTAAAACCAAATTAGAGTAAAAAGTGTACTCATATAATTGGAACTGAACAATGTAACGAAATTATAATTTAACGAAATGTACTAAAACAAAATGATTATCAGGCTACAATGCATATAAGTATTATGAAAACAGCGTGTCAGCAAATGAATAGGGTAAGTTTATTCTTGTAGTTTTATTTTTTTGTTATGTGTGTATTATGTGGAAAGCACACTACAGAAATTTTGTACCATACAACGGTATGAAAGACACTAGTATTGTGGTAACCTGCATTCTGAGCCACTCTGCATTGTTGCCAGATTTATCCAAGATGGCGGCGATGACGTCATTCAAGGTCGCGGCATGTAGACTTAGCAACAGTGCATGATGTCGTCCAAGATGGCGGCCATGACATCATTCTAGATGGCTGATTTTGGCGGGAAGTTTGAATCTTGGCGGGAAGATAGGTCAACTGGGCTGCCTCCACTAACCTAACACGCCTCCCCTCCCCTCTCCTAGAATAATTGCGGGAAGTTCAAATTCCAACAGGATAATGCATCACACCATGGTTATCTCTGCTAACCTAAGAAAATCGTGGGAAGATAGGTCACTTGGGCTACCCCCAGTAAATAAGTCATCCGACTGCCACCTCGTCCTAGGAACTAGCACCAAGTTTGAATTTTGGTGGTAAAGAAAGGTCAATTGTGCTATCTCTATTAACCTAAGAAACTGGCGGGAAAGAAAGGTCACCTCCACTAACCTAAGTCACCCAATCACCAGCTCCTCCTAAGGATTCGTGAGAAAAGGACTCAACCAGTGCTGGGCTGCTGGAGAGAGGAAGGAGTGTACTTCATTTATTTTGGCACAATTTATTTAGGAACGGATATTGAGAGATAGCATATTTATTACACTGATACAAACCACATGCTCTGACATGCTTGGGCCGGCCGGAGTGGCCGAGCGGTTCTAGGCGCTACAGTCTGGAACCGTGCGACCGCTACGGTCGCAGGTTCGAATCCTGCCTCAGACATGGATATGTGTGATGTCCTTAGGTTAGTTAGGTTCAAGTAGTTCTAAGTTCTAGGGGACTGATGACCTCAGCAGTTAAGTCCCATAGTGCTCAGAGCCATTTGAACCATTTGACATGCTTGGGGTCATGCCACACAGCCTAAGGAGCTACAAACCACTGGATGACTCGGCAAACAACCTTACTAAATGTCAACTGTCGAAATCATGGACCAGTCTTTATTCAAACAATTTGAGCCACTGCCGCCATCCAGTGTGTTCGCCACGAGGACCAGAGCCCAACTAACCTAGTAGACAGTGCTACCACCACAGGGCGCAGTCATCCGTTCTGTGACATAATCAAAGACGGCCTTCTGAGGTTGGGGAAAATGGCAGGGAGACGACTCTGCCTGTGCTGGACATAAGTCTTTATTTTGGAGACAGTGTCTCCACCACGAGATCTAGGCTCCTACTGACCTAGTACACAGTACTGTTACCAGAGGGTGCTGTCATCCCTCCGTTTGATGTAATCCGAGATGATGGTCTGGAGGGAGAAAATAGCGCGAAAATGACTCAGCCTACGCCATATCGGTACCCATTCTTATGACTTGACATACTCTTCCCATGCTATCACACCACTCCACGTCAAATCCATACCTTCCTTACAACTGGACATAGTCATTGCCATTGCACATGACGGAATATAAACACATACTTTCGAAGCCTGATGCTCAAATGCGAACATATCACACACTCCCTACTACTAAATATAGTACTTCGTCAATAACTGATCGCTGGTGATAGGAATTGATACTGAGAGAAAATCAACCATGGGTGGACATGTCTCATACGTTATTCCTGCGGGTGCTAACACCGTGTCCTAGAAAGAGAGGTTTAACTGCCAGATGTTAAAAAAAAACGACCCAACATCTACTGTATGTTACTGTCACAAGCAGTCTTGGTTCCACAGGTGCATACAAGTATCAATGTTAAAAGTTATACACACTTTACAAATCGAGGTACATCATTACCTCTGAATGAGACGGTATTTTGTCCAGACAAATACCGCGACAGTGATCGCAAGAGTATATAGTATCAGACCAACAGCGCACTTACACATCGCCGACGGTACAACCTCGTAATAATATTACCCAATTTAGAAAGTGATTCGGCTAAGGATCGTGGAATGAAAACGGTATCGGCAAATTCCGCACGCCACAGGATTCGTAGTGCATTCTGTCTCGATCCCATGTCATAGGTTCGGTGATATATCCACTGAGCTATAGGCGATGGTTGACTGAGAAGGATCACAAACAGTAGTAGATGGTGCGCTGATTGAGGTCGTAAGAAAATGTACACTAGCTTTTCAGATCTCTAGTTTTACGCTATCTGCTAGAAATGATGTCTATGATTTGGAATCAGGTCTTTCCCTTCAAGCACATACCTGCGTTGGATCCTATTGACAATTTCTTTAATGATTACAATCACTACTCAATCATATTTCTGGCACTCCCATATCTTGAAACGAGCCGCCTTTCTCGAACCTGTCTGCTACAGTAAAATTCCAACATGGTTTTAGTCACCCAATATGCATCTTGCAACAGCTCCAATTTCTACAGCCTTGTGCTTGTGATCGTTCCAGTTTAAGTCGGAACTGAGCAGAAGTCGGAGAAAGCCATACCCATCACCTTCTGCAACCCATGTAGAAACAGAACGACCTGAGTTAGTGCAACAGGGCATTTTATAAGTTCTGATACAGGCACAGTATAATTTCCGAACTGTGATCGGATGTGAACAGTGGGCGCTATACATCTCTGAAAAGCTGTATTGTACACGTATCGCACAGAACCAATGTTTTAAGGAATTAGTGTTTTCGTTTTACTGCTTGATAACATAGTTTATGGTAGAGAAATGGAGAAGAAGGGTGTATATCCTGCGCTTGAAATATATTTATTACACTGGAATATTAACAGCACTACATTCCATATGACTGATAGGTTGGAAACGCAAGCGATCTAACATTACAGACCGTTTTAAGTGTAGAATGTTGTAGCCTTAGGAGGGCGTGTGTTTATGTTCTGTCTTAGCAATACCTTCCAGGTACCGATCCTAGACTCTAGATCAATAGTTCTACCTTGGTTGATTCACATAAAAATGCGTCGAACTGCATCCGTCTGAAGCTCCATCGCGCATAAAAATCATTCGTTTGTTGTTCTTCTTAACTGTCTGCTATTACATAACGAGACTTTGAAATCTGTTGCTGCTCATCGATAAGGAGTTTTAAGCCTCTCGGCATGGGTGCATCTCGAGAAATCGAGACGTGATATGTAGCGGTCTACTACTGATCGGTTGCAGATTAATTCGGTAACGGTGCTGCAGGGCGGATTGGTCAATGATAGTGTGATGAGGGTCTTTCACTCTCTAATTTTACCCTAACACAGCGAGAATGCTCTCTGACTGTCATACGCAGAGAGATAGATCATAAATTAAGCACTGCAGTCGAGGTGTTAGAAAAATGAAGAGCGCTGTCTGGTATACTCTGATGATTTAAGTGTTCGAGAATGGATGTACTGCGCAGTCATCTATCTAGATTCGCAATGATACTCGCCAAGTAGAGAAGGGGCGGTTTAGTTATGATAATGAAATTGGGGAAACATGCTGTCACATCATTGGCCGATGTTGAAATTACTGTAAAATTGTTAAAATTGTTCGTGCTATCAACTGTGATGCTTATTATTACAGTACATTGGTGGTGTCTTTTCCATCCCATCCATGCATTCGCGCGCTGTTGGTTACCGCATAATGATTGACTAACAGCTCTTGTTTGAGATTGGCTATGAGTTTTGTGGATGGGTGACACCTTCTGAGAGTTGCAAGCACTGGGACAGTGATCACGTACTTGAGTGCAATGTGAGGAATCAGTCGAAAGGGAACACAGAGCCATCATCTATTCCGTCACTGTGAAAGATGAGTTTGAATGTAGAGGCCGTCAATCATTTTTGGACATCAGTATGGAAACTCTCCACAACGCAGCCAAACTCTTCTAGTTTCCTTATGTTGTAACTGTCTTTTATTTAAAATCATCCACCGTGTGTCACGTGTTATGGTAGCTGCAGTAACAAAATTATTTACACCGTGCGATGTCTAGTTTTCTGCGAGAGGCCGTGGATCAGAGCGTCTTAATGTCAGTTTAGGACCTGACACGCACCTCAAAGTCGTAACAGAAAAAGAAAATGTATGGCAGTGTACAAAGCGTGTTAGAAAATAGTGTTTCAAACAACGACACATAGTCACAGGGAGTGTCTCTTGCGACTTACAGTATACTCTGTGGGATGCGGTCATCATCCTACAGTATAGGTGATGAAACCTTAAACTGCCCTCTGCAGTGAATGAAAAGCTGTATATTTAATAGGATCGTCCCGGATAGACAGCAGCAGCAGTTTGACAGGTAAAATCGATGACAGACAGGGTGTCCCATTAGGAATGCTATTCTGGGGAGCATCGCACAACACTCTCTCTCTGCGCTGGATCCACATCGCAGCTATGCGTCATTGCGCCTGCAACAGCGCCTAGGTGAGTTCTATAGCGGATGAAGTTAGTAGAGCTTTTATACTTCGTAATTTTTCTCTGCTGGATAGTGCAGAATAACGATGATAGCATGCTGGACTGATAGATATGAATGGACGCGGATGTGCATCGGACTGTAGTATCTGCATCTAGTTTGAAGACGTACCGCATTGCACGCATTTCCACCGAATGGTCAAACACGGTCCTGTTGCACTAACTCAGGTCGTTCTGTTTCTACATGGGTTGCAGAAGGTGGTGGATATGTCTTCCTCCGACTTCTGCTCAGTTCCGACTTAAATTGGAACGATCACAAGCGCAAAGTTGTAGAAATGTGAGCCGTTGCAAGATGCGTATTGGGTGACTAAAACCACGTTGGAATTTTACTGTAGTAGCCAGGTTCGAGAAAGGTAACTCATTTCGAGATATGAGAGAGCCGGAAACATGATTGGGTAGTGGTTGTAATCATTAAAGGACTTGTCAATAGAATCCAATGCAGGGGTCAAAACACGTGTCCTGTTACACTAACTCAGGTCATTCTGTTTCTACATGGATTGCAGAAGATGGTGAATATGGCTTCCTCCGACTTCTGCTCAGATCCGACTTAAACATGACTGATCACATGCGCAAAGATGTAGAAATGGGAGCTGTTGCAAGATGCGTATTGGGTAACTAAAGCCACGTTAGAATTTTTCTGTAGTAGACAGGTTAGAGAAAGGTGGCTCGTTTAGAAATATGGGAGTGCCAGAAATATGACTGAGTAGTGGTTGTAATCATTAAAGAAATTGTCAATTGGATCCAACGCAGGTATGTGCTTGAAGGGAAAGACCTGATTCCAAATCACAGACATCGTTTCTAGCAGATAGCGTAAAACTAGAGATCTGAAAAGCTAGTGTACATTCTCTTACGACCTCAATCAGCACACCATCTAATACTGTTTGTGATCCCTCTCAGTCAACCATTGCCTATACCTCAGTTGATATATCACCGAACCTGTGGCATGGGATCGAGACCGAATGCACTACAAATACTGTAGAAATATCTAGCCTCGGTGGCGTACAGGATTCGCCGATACTGGTTTCATACCACGTTCCATAGCCGAATCACTTTCTAGATTGGGTAATTTTATTACGAGGGTGCACTGTCAGCGAGGTGTAAGTGCACTGTTGGTCTGATATTATATACTCCTGCGATCACCGTCATGGTATTTGTCTGGACATAAAAACCATCTCATTCAGAGGTAATGTCGTACCTCGATTTGTAAAGTGTGCATAGATTTTAACATTGATACTTGTATGCACCTGAAGAACCAAGACCGCTTGTGACAGTAACATACAGTAGTTGTTGGGGTCGTTTTTCTTAACATCTGGTGGTTAAACCTCACTTTCTAGGACACGGTGTTAGCACTCACAATAATAACTTATGAGACACTTCTACCAATGGTTGATTTTCTCTCAGTATTATTTCGTATCACCAGTGATCAGTTATTGACAAAGTATTACACAGCTCTACAAAATAAAATTTTTTTTTCGTTGCCAGGGAAGTTTGAACGAAAATGGGATATTGTTATGATACTCATTCCGAGTATATTTGTACTTTTTCCAAATTGGCTCTGGTTTTTGAGATATAGGTTATTTGTGGAAATGAGAGTTTCATGTGGATAATATCGACTGCAGGGTCCATATATGGTGTAATGTATTTGCTACCTGTTTTTTAATTAGTGATATTGTACTATCTTTATTAAACAATTGTGCTCAGGGAGTGCATCTGTGTGGTTGAGGATTACATCATGCAAACATCACACTGTCAGCATGTGTTCAGTCCTGTTGTGCGGTGCGTGTGTTGAAGATATTGAGGGTTGTGCAGATTTGAATTCGGCGGTACTCGACATTCATTTGTTGGCCGAGGTAATCCCCGCAACAGCCGATAGGTAGCGTTCAGTGTAAACAAGAAAAATGGCGATGGTCGAAAGTCACACACATGTGCAGTGCAGCTTCAAGGAGATAGAACCTTTTCATCGTGACGTAGCAAATAAGAGGTGAGTATTCATTTCACACAAAACAATTAATGATGTTTGTTGGATGCGATTGACATGCAAATACAAGAAAGTTCTGCATAATATGTAGTATTTGTGCAATTTTGTTTTAGGAAAACATGAGTTCTTCACGCCGTCTTTGCGTGAACCATCCAGATGAGTTCTGCTACATTTGTGGTGAATACGTTCTTCAAAAGAACAGGAAGCATATCACTCATTTTGTGAAGGAAGCGTATCTGGCATATTTCGGAATTAAACTTGGAGATCAAGACAAGGCGTGGGCACCCCATAAAGTTTGTAAATGCTGTGTGGAGTGCTTACGGCAGTGGACAAAACGAAAAAAGAAAAGCTTAAACTTCGGAGTGCCTATGGTATAGCGAGAGCAGAAGAACCATACAGATGATTGCTATTTTTGCATTGTTAATGTGAAAGGTTTTAATAGGTTCAAAAAACGAAAGTGGGAATATCCCGATTTGGAGTCAGCAAGAAGACCGGTGGTGCACAGGAACGATGTTCCTGTACCAACCTTCACAACATTACCCACGCTAACATCATCAGATGACGATGTGCACGGCGAGGAATGTACAAGTAGTGGTTCGGAATACGAAGGACGTGAGACACAACCCCAGCAGTTCGACCAGAAGGAGCTCAGTGACTTGATACGAGAACTCAATCTTTCAAAGCAAGCATCAGAACTCTTAGCATCCAGGCTTAAGGAAAGGAACTGTCTTCATCCAAGTGTTAAAATAACAGCTTACCGGACGAGAGAAGAAAACCTTCTTCCATACTTCAACCAAGAAGAGGTTATAGTGTATTGCAGCAATATACCTGGACTTTTACTTGAATTGGGGCTGCCGGAATATAGACCAGAGGACTGGCGTCTCTTCATAGACAGTTCCACTAGAAGTTTAAAATGTGTTCTCCTACACAATGGCAATCGTTACGCATCTATTCCAATTGCCCACTCAAGAAAACTTTGTGAAGCATATGCTAACATCAAGATGGTTCTGCAGAAAATTCAGTATATGCAGCACCAGTGGTTGATTTGTGTTGATTTGAAAATGGTGAACTTCTTGTAGGACAACAAAGTGGATACACAAAGCACTCATGTTTTATCTGCATGTGGGATAGTAGGGCAAAGCACGAACATTGGAAGCAGAAAACATGGTCTCCAAGGGAACATATGGCTGTTGGTGAAGCAAACATAATTAATGAACCTCTGGTTAGTAGGGACAAGATTGTTCTTCCACCATTACATATTAAGTTAGGACTAATGAAGCAATTCACCAAAGCTTTAGACAGAAATGGTAATTGCTTCACATACATCTGCAATACGTTCCCTGGACTCAGTAGTGAAAAACTTAAGGCAGGAATATTTGATGGTCCTCAAATTCGCAGGCTCATCAACGATACCAATTTTACAAGTGTCATGACTGTCACTGAAGCATCGGCCTGGAACAGTTTTGTCGCTGTTGTAAAATGTTTTTTGGGCAATCATAAAGCTCCCAATTACGAGGAACTGGTCAAAAACATTCTCACTAACTTTCAAAACTTAGGAGCTAACATGAGCATAAAATTGCACTTCCTTCACAGCCACTTGGATCGATTTCCTCGTAATCTAGGTGATTTCAGTGAGGAACAAGGAGAGCGGTTCCATCAAGATATGAAAGGAATAGAGGAAAGATATAAAGGAAGATGGGACAGGCATATGATGGCAGATTATTGCTGGAATCTGCAACGTGACTGTTCTGAAGTGACCTATAAAAGGAAAGCGTGCAGGAAGCGGTTCGTCATGGACGGAAAATGATATACTTACAGAGAAACTTTTCAATTATGTTTTATACGTGGACAAATGCCTATCAGGTTTTCATAGAAGCTATTTATAAAGATTATTTTCTTTTTTCATTGTAGTTTGTAGCGCTCGAGTTCAGTATTAGCAATTTTTTCTATTTTTTTGAATAAATCATGCATTATCTCAAAAACTAGAGCCAAACTGCATAAATGGTTGCTATATTCGTCCTCAGCACCACTAACCCATCCTAAAGCCACTCAAATATCCTTGGCAAGAAAATGAGTGTTGACCAGTGTTATAGTTAGTAGTAGGGAGTGCGTGATATGTTCGCATTTGAGCATCAGACTTATAAAGTATGTGTTTGTGTTCCGATATGTGCAAAAGAAATGACTATGTCCAGTTGTAAGGAAGGTTTGGATATGACGTGGAGTACTGTGATAGCATTGTAAGAGTATGTCAAGTCATAAGAACGGGTACCGATATTTCTACACTCCTGGAAATGGAAAAAAGAACACATTGACACCAGTGTGTCAGACCCACCATACTTGCTCCGGACACTGCGAGAGGGCTGTACAAGCAATGATCACACGCACGGCACAGCGGACACACCAGGAACCGCGGTGTTGGTCGTCGAATGGCGCTAGCTGCGCAGCATTTGTGCACCGCCGCCGTCAGTGTCAGCCAGTTTGCCGTGGCATACGGAGCTCCATCGTAGTCTTTAACGCTGGTAGCATGCCGCGACAGCCTGGACGTGAACCGTATGTGCAGTTGACGGACTTTGAGCGAGGGCGTATAGTGGGCATGCGGGAGGCCGGGTGGACGTACCGCCGAATTGCTCAACACGTGGGGCGTGAGGTCTCCACAGTACATTGATGTTGTCGCCAGTGGTCGGCGGAAGGTGCACGTGCCCGTCGACCTGGGACCGGACCGCAGCGACGCACGGATGCACGCCAAGACCGTAGGATCCTACGCAGTGCCGTAGGGGACCGCAGCGCCACTTCCCAGGAAATTAGGGACACTGTTGCTCCTGGGGTATCGGCGAGGACCATTCGCAACCGTCTCCATGAAGCTGGGCTACGGTCCCGCACACCGTTAGGCCGTCTTCCGCTCACGCCCCAACATCGTGCAACCCGCCTCCAGTGGTGTCGCGACAGGCGTGAATGGAGGGACGAATGGAGACGTGTCGTCTTCAGCGATGAGAGTCGCTTCTGCCTTGGTGCCAATGATGGTCGTATGCGTGTTTGGCGCCGTGCAGGTGAGCGCCACAATCAGGACTGCATACGACCGAGGCACACAGGGCCAACACCTGGCATCATGGTGCGGGGAGCGATCTCCTACACTGGCCGTACACCACTGGTGATCGTCGAGGGGACACTGAATAGTGCACGGTACATCCAAACCGTCATCGAACCCATCGTTCTACCATTCCTAGACCGGCAAGGGAACTTGCTGTTCCAACAGGACAATGCAAGTCCGCATGTATCCCGTGCCACCCAACGTGCTCTAGAAGGTGTAAGTCAACTACCCTGGCCAGCAAGAACTCCGGATCTGTCCCCCATTGAGCAAGTTTGGTACTGGATGAAGCGTCGCCTCACGCGGTCTGCACGTCCAGCACGAACGCTGATCCAACTGAGGCGCCAGGTGGAAATGGCATGGCAAGCCGTTCCACAGGACTACATCCAGCATCTCTACGATCGTCTCCATGGGAAAATAGCAGCCTGCATTGCTGCGAAAGGTGGATATACACTGTACTAGTGCCGACATTGTGCATGCTCTGTTGCCTGTGTCTATGTGCCTGTGGTTCTGTCAGTGTGATCATGTGATGTATCTGACCCCAGGAATGTGTCAATAAAGTTTCCCCTTCCTGGGACAATGAATTCACGGTGTTCTTATTTCAATTTCCAGGAGTGTATATCCAGAGCCACAGCCGTCAGCAGGGTGTATTTCCGATACTTCACTCATTGACGAGTGTCACTCAACTGAGACCGCAATGGTAACATTTAGTTGTAAGTACAGGGATAAAATATATATGTGAACGATTTTGTAGGATCAATCTGTCTATGCGTGCTTGGCCTGCAGCGCCGGTGACCTGTGAAGGAATGATTCACGTTTCCCATAAATGGCAGCAGCCGTCTGAATGCAAAGGCCTGTTGGAATGCAGGAATGTATCTGAGTTAACTTTGCCATCCTCTTGAGGGCAAAATCGTAAACTAATACTTAGTATGTGTTGGGCAACTTTCGTGATCGCGTCGAAATTTGAGAAAATTTAATATGGAGGAGTGTTTGTGCTGGACCGTCATCCCCTGCCATGTAAATTGTTAGGTTCACTGCTTCTGCACATTTCGCGCCTTTATTTAGTTGAGGGAACATCGATTGTGGTGTGGGCATCTAGCAGGTGAAAGAGATGTTTGCTTGTTCTCCAGACATGAGAAACACCTTAGTTGACTTTGTAAATTATAGGGATGATTTGGAATCTGTTACATCACCGACATCGATATTCGCGAGTAGAAATATCATTTTCCTCTATTTGTTTCGAGTTCTCACATAAAGGTCTGCACAGACAGGATAAGCGCTAAAGTTTTGCGTTTGTAGAGAAATAATTTCCGGTCTGTATCTTCGGAATTATGTTGCATGAGCGATCGGTAAGCTACCGCTGTGTGCGTGATATTGAGAAGTACCGCGAAAATAGTATAATATTATGGCAAACCATGCAAAAATACTTGTGTTCTTGTAATCCCAGAGTCTGGAGATGGGTGTAGAAAAGCAAGCAAGCAAGCAGTGTCGGACCAGAAACAGTAAGGCGTTTGTGCCGAGGGGAAGCGAGCCTGAATTTGTAGAACAGCTCTGAGAGTGACCTTGGTCCTCTGAGGGTGCTGTGGCCTCCCATCGGGCGTGGATGCCCTAATGCTGTCTGTCTTCGCAGTATAAGTACGAATGACGTAAAAGGGGCGATTTTGTATGTTTACTACATCGACACGGTACGCGGTGATCTATTGCTAGGTTGGAGTTTGGTTCCACACTCTAATATTCGAGCTCCTATCCTCAGTGGGAGAGCAGTATAATTAAGTAGGAGTCTTTCCATATTTGACAATATGTAGGGGCACTTTGAAGGGGTTTAATTGGCGGTGCAATATGCCTATCTGTGTAAAATAGAATTTTTCCCACTGAAAGTCTCGTCTGCAGAAAGAAAGAAAAGCCGGACGGTGCTTCCGCACCGGTCGCATCATTAATTCGGAGGGTAAATTCGATAAGAGTCAATCATAATGCTTGATCCATTCACATGACATTGTTTGTGCTGGGATATAGGAGTCTGTAGGAATTTCCTAAAGGTTGACTTGGTTCCGATTTTACATAGCCGTGTGGCTTTAGTATAACATTTAGAATATTGCTATATGCCCTTGCGATGGTATGCAGCTACGTGCGGCGATGTGTCAGCCACACGTCATGCGTGGTCCGTTAGAATCGCTTGGGAGAAAGCGGCTTGTGCCATTCTGGAACGGATTTCTGCAGCATCGCTCGTTAATTAGCTCTTCGCCGCACCGCCGGTAGAGGGAGGGTTCACATAAGCAGCCGCAAACACACGCATACGCGGCCCACCTTGGAGCGTCTGCGCTCTGTAAGTAGGTTTTCGCTCCCTTCTGGTTCCATCGTCAGCAGCGCCTAGGTAGTCACATATTTCGAGAGGAAGTTCTCAGGTGTCACGTATGAAGGGGATGCCGCCACCTCATGCTGGAGGGACCTGAACGGGAGCCTGTGCGTGGTTTGGCAGTTGATGGACGCGTCACTTAGCGGGTGCTACCCCAGCCTCCTTTGTGGTCCAGTGAACAGGGGGTAGTGGACGGCGCTTGCGAGCGTTGATTGTGTTTGTGTTGCATTATTTTGTGAGCAGGTCTGTAGGCTGTGCTATGCGCTATTTGGACTGTTTACAAGTTGATTTTGTGTCTGCACATCTGTGTACTGCATTATTTAGGAGGAGTTTGCATGCCTGTACTGAAATTATTTTGGTATTTTAGGAGGAGTTTGCGTGTCTGCAGAGCGTAATTTAGGAATAGTTTACAGGTCTGTGGACTGTGTGGCGTTACCCCAAGCATGTCAGAGTATGTGTTCTGTATCAGTGTGATAAATGTACTCCATCCCAAAATAAATTGTTCAAAAATAAATAAATTACACTCCTTCCTTACTCTCTCCAGCAACCTGGCGTAGGCTGAGTCATTTTCGCTCTATTTCCCCCTCCAGACGATCATCTTGGATTACATCACAGGAAGGATGACAGCACTGTGTACTAGGTCAATTGGAGTCTAGATGTCGTAGTGGAGACACTGTCTGCAAAACAAAGACTTATGTCCAGCACAGGCAGAGTCACCTTTCCGTTATTTTCCCCAACCCCAGACGGCCATCTTGGGTTATATCACAGAACAGATGACATAGCCCTCTCGTGTTGGTACTGTCTACTAGGTCAGTTGGGCTCTGGACCTTGTGGCGAACACACTGGATGATGGCAGGGGCTCTAATTGTTTAAATAAAAACTGGTCCATGATTTCGACAGTTGACAATTAGCAAGCAACTTTGCAGAGTCTTTTAGTGGTTTGCAGGACTGTAGTCTGTGTGGCACGACCCCAAGCATGTCAGAGCATGTGTTTTGTATTAGTGTAATAAATATACTATCTCTCAAACTCTGTTCCTAAATAAATTGTTCCAAAATAAATAAAGTACACTCCTTCTTCTCTCCAGCAGCCCAGTAGTGGTCGAGTCCTTTTCACACGAATCCCTAGGAGGAGGTTGCGGTCGGGTGACTTAGGTTAGTGGAGGTGACCTTTCTTTTCCGCCACTTTCTTAGGTTAGTAAAGACAGCCCAATTGACCTTTCTTTAGGTGTGTTTATTTTTTTCTTCGTGTCTAAAACGTGGTAATGGTGTATGAAACATTCGTTTGCGCGTAAAACCGTACACAGTGCAATAAACTTACGTCTACGTATCGTTTAGGTTCTACAGCTGTGTAACATATTGTGGAAGGAAATGACTCACCAAAATTCAGGGGCGCCAGCTTCTAGGACGATGTGGTGGTCGGAAGACATAGGTTAGTGGGGATAGCCCAAGTAACCTATCTTCCTGCGATTCTCTTAGGTTAGTAGAGATAATCGTGGTGTGATGCATTATCCTGTTGGAATTTGAACTACCCGCCCTTTTTCCTGGCGAGGGGAGGGGAGGGGGTTAGGATGGTGGAGGGTAGCCTAGTTGACCCATCTCCTGGCCAAAATCAGCAACTTGAATGACGTCATGGCCGCCTTCTTGGATGACATCATGCACTGTTGCCAAGTCTACATGCCGCAATCTTGGATGACGTCATCGCCGCCATCTTGGATTCATCTGGCAACAATGCAGAGTGGCTCAGAATGCAGGTTTTCCCAATACTGACGCTCAAAAACGAAGCGCAAAAACAAATGAAATCTGCATGCAACTCATTAAGTGAGCATGTGAGATATGTGGGTGTGTGCATGATGAACTAAAAATGACAGTACTTCTTTGTACATGAATTTTCTGTGCTCGACAATGTCATAAACACATGAATTTTCTGTGCTCGACGACGTCATAAAAACATGAATTTTCTGTGCTCGACAGCTTCGTAGAAGGGGCAAGAAACTT
Source organism: Schistocerca americana (assembly GCF_021461395.2). Lineage (NCBI taxonomy): Eukaryota > Metazoa > Arthropoda > Insecta > Orthoptera > Acrididae > Schistocerca > Schistocerca americana. The sequence goes on from NC_060122.1 coordinate 434,230,613, forward strand.
ACCTCGTCAGTGGATGTATGGCTGGTGTGCCCACTGAATCAGAGCGATCGACTAGTTGAAATACATTCTCGAGGCCGCTGATATGGAATCCAAATGTTATTGCACCAAAGATTTCACAAAGGATCACGCCCTGAACATGAGCTTCATGAATTTGTGCAGTGAAGACTATGTGAACGCATGGCACGGGCACTCTGACTTTGTGGTAAACACGTAAAAGCGAGCAGGGACGGTAACGGACCTCGAGCTGCGCGTACGTGCTATGCAAGCTAAACACTGGGCAGATACTGACTGATAATAATGGGACTATGCGCCTACAGCAAGCACTTTGTTACGAGGGAAAACTTATGTATGTATGTGTTAAGGAAATTGATATCCCTAAATAAATTGGTAACCATACAGGATAATTCCAATGGCCGAAAACGGCTATGCCCATACCGGCCAGGGTTATCAACCCATAAATTGAGAAATAAGCAGACTCTGTGCAGCTCCATATGATTTCAGTGCACGGTGGGGGGCAATTGTAATGTAACATATTTTCTTTTCTTCCTCATTCTTTTCTTTATATGTTGCTGTTGTTGTGGTCTTCAGTCCTGAGACTGGTTTGATGCAGCCCTCCATGCTACTCTATCCTGTGCAAGCCTTTTCATCTCCCAGTACCTACTGCAACCCACATCCTTCTGAATCTGCTTAGTGTATTCATCTCTTGGTCTCCCTCTACGATTTTTACCCTCCACGCTGCCCTCCAATACTAAATTGGTGATCCCTTGATGCCTCAGAACATGTCCTACCAACCGATCCCTTCTTCTGGTCAAGTTGTGCCACAAACTTCTCTTCTCCCCAATCCTATTCAATACTTCCTCATTAGTTATGTGATCTACCCATCTAATCTTCAGCATTCTTCTGTAGCACCACATTTCGAAAGCTTCTATTCTCTTCTTGTCCAAACTATTTATCGTCCATGTTTCACTTCCATACATGGCTACACTCCATACGAATACTTTCAGAAATGACTTCCTGACACTTAAATCAATACTGGATGTTAACAAATTTCTCTTCTTCAGAAACGCTTTCCTTGCCATTGCCAGCCTACATTTTATATCCTCTCTACTTCGACCATCATCAGTTATTTTGCTCCCCAAATAGCAAAACTCCTTTACTACTTTAAGTGCCTCATTTCCTAATCTAATTCCCTCAGCATCACCCGACTTAATTAGACTACATTCCATTATCCTTGTTTTGCTTTTGTTGATGTTCATCTTATATCCTCCTTTCAAGACACTGTCCATTCCATTCAACTGTTCTTCCAAGTCCTTTGCTGTCTCTGACAGAATTACAATGTCATCGGCGAACCTCAAAGTTTTTATTTCTTCTCCATGAATTTTAATACCTACTCCGAATTTTTCTTTTGTTTCCTTTACTGCTTGCTCAATATACAGATTGAACAACATCGGGGAGAGGCTACAACCCTGTCTTACTCCCTTCCCAACCACTGCTTCCCTTTCATGTCCCTCGACTCTTATAACTGCCATCTGGTTTCTGTACAAATTGTAAATAGCCTTTCGCTCCCTGTATTTTACCCCTGCCACCTTTAGAATTTGAAAGAGAGTATTCCAGTCAACATTGTCAAAAGCTTTCTCTAAGTCTACAAATGCTAGAAACGTAGGTTTGCCTTTCCTTAATCTTTCTTCTAAGATAAGTCGTAAGGTCAGTATTGCCTCACGTGTTCCAGTGTTTCTACGGAATCCAAACTGATCTTCCCCGAGGTTGGCTTCTACTAGCTTTTCCATTCGTCTGTAAAGAATTCGTGTTAGTATTTTGCAGCTGTGACTTATTAAGCTGACAGTTCGGTAATTTTCACATCTGTCAACACCTGCTTTCTTTGGGATTGGAATTATCATATTCTTCTTGAAGTCTGAGGGTATTTCGCCTGTTTCATACATCTTGCTCACCAGATGGTAGAGTTTTGTCAGGACTGGCTCTCCCACGGCCGTCAGTAGTTCCAATGGAATATTGTCTACTCCGGGGGCCTTGTTTCGACTCAGGTCTTTCAGTGCTCTGTCAAACTCTTCACGCAGTATCATATCTCCCATTTCATCTTTATCTACATCCTCTTCCATTTCCATAATATTGTCCTCAAGTACATCGCCCTTGTATAGACCCTCTATATACTCCTTCCACCTTTCTGCTTTCCCTTTTTTGCTTAGAACTGGGTTTCCATCTGAGCTCTTGATATTAATACAAGTCGTTCTCTTATCTCCAAAGGTCTCTTTAATTTTCCTGTAGGCGGTATCTATCTTACCCCTAGTGAGATAGGCCTCTACATCCTTACATTTGTCCTCTAGCCATCCCTGCTTAGCCATTTTGCACTTCCTGTCGATCTCATTTTTGAGACGTTTGTATTCCTTTTTGCCTGTTTCACTTACTGCATTTTTATATTTTCTCCTTTCATCAATTAAATTCAATATTTCTTCTGTTACCCAAGGATTTCTACTAGCCCTCGTCTTTTTACCTACTTGATCCTCTGCTGCCTTCACTACTTCATCCCTCAAAGCTACCCATTCTTCTTCTACTGTATTTATTTCCCCCATTCCTGTCAATTGCTCCCTTATGCTCTCCCTGAATCTCTGTACCACCTCTGGTTCTTTTAGTTTATCCAGGTCCCATCTCCTTAAATTCCCACCTTTTTGCAGTTTCTTCAGTTTTAATCTACAGGTCATAACCAATAGATTGTGGTCAGAGTCCACATCTGCCCCTGGAAATGTCTTACAATTTAAAACCTGGTTCCTAAATCTCTGTCTTACCATTATATAATCTATCTGATACCTTTTAGTATCTCCAGGGTTCTTCCATGTATACAACCTTCTTTCATGATTCTTAAACCAAGTGTTAGTTATGATTATGTTGTGCTCTTTGCAAAATTCTACCAGGCGGCTTCCTCTTTCATTTCTGTCCCCCAATCCATATTCACCTACTATGTTTCCTTCTCTCCCTTTTCCTACACTCGAATTCCAGTCACCCATAACTATTAAATTTTCGTCTCCCTTCACAATCTGAATAATTTCTTTTATTTCATCACACATTTCTTCAATTTCTTCGTAATCTGCAGAGCTAGTTGGCATATAAACTTGTACTACTGTAGTAGGCGTGGGCTTCGTATCTATCTTGGCCACAATAATGCGTTCACTATGCTGTTTGTAGTAGCTTACCCGCATTCCTATTTTCCTATTCATTATTAAACCTACTCCTGCATTACCCCTATTTGATTTTGTGTTTATAACCCTGTAGTCACCTGACCAGAAGTCTTGTTCCTCCTGCACCGAACTTCACTAATTCCCACTATATCTAACTTCAACCTATCCATTTCCCTTTTTAAATTTTCTAACCTACCTGCCTGATTAAGGGATCTGATATTCCACGCTCCGATCCGTAGAACGCCAGTTTTGTTTCTCCTGATAACGACATCCTCTTGAGTAGTCCCCGCCCGGAGATCCGAATGGGGGACTATTTTACCTCCGGAATATTTTACCCAAGAGGACGCCATCATCATGTAATTTTCTTTATATATATATATATATAAACAAAGATTATGTAACTTACCAAATGAAAGAGTTGATATGTTGATAGACACACAAACAAACACAAACACACACACACAAAATTCAAGCTTTCGCAACCCACGATTGCTTCATCAGGAAAGAGAGAAGGCGAGGGAAAGACAAAAGGATGTGGGTTTTAAGGGAGAGGGTAAGGAGTCATTCCAATCCCGGGAGCGGAAAGACTTACCTCAGGGGGAAAAAAGGACAGGTATACACTCGCACACACATATCCATCCGCACATATACAGACACAAGCAGACATATGTAAAGGCAAAGCATTTAAAAGTTTGTTCGTACATTCATGATGACCATACCCAACTGTTCATCATTCCACAACATGCGTAGAATCCTACATCAAGAGGGTTGAAGCAGACAAGAATAATTTGCATGAGTAGGTGAGGGGAGATCCTGAACCAGTACGAGTATTGTCATACCAAGCTCTATGCACAAATGTGGTAACAAGAAAAAGAAGTACATAAATTTAAATGCTGAATGTATGTATTGAATATTGAAGGTCTGTTGATATTAGTGCCTGTTAAAGTTCACTCAGGATATGTTTACTTTCCATTTTTTTCAATTATTCTTTCCAAATTTCTTTTTTTAATTATTTCAGCAGCAATTATTAATCAGTTTCCATTATATATTACATTTTATTCCCTGCATCGCTATTCAACTATTTGCTTGACATCTGCATATGCTGCAGCTACGTTGACATCACCCTCAGTTGTGATGGTTGTTTCGACATCTCTGCCTCATACAGTGGGCCTTCCGGGTCCCCCGATAACATCCGCCCCCTTGGTGGCTGGGAGCACCTCTTCTTCCATTGCTCCCAAAGCTCCTACTTTGTGAGCAATACCCCTCCAAGCACTGAGGACATCAGTCGCCTCCCCAAAGTCAGAGAGGCCATAGACTCCTCTGACTCCTCTGACACAGAAGAGGTCCCTCACAACTCTCCCTTTCAAGATCTCCACTAATGCCACAGTGGACACACGCCAGTGGCTGATGGAGCCAGAAGCTGCTGTACAAAGAGCTTCACATTCTTCCTCCATGCCTAAAGCTACTTCTGAGTTCTCCTCCCAGCAAGCCCCTAAAGAGAAGCGAGAGAGCAAGCAGACAAAGAAGAAGTCTGCTAAGAAACAGATCCCTCTGGTCGCCCCAACACCATCTCTCCCTACCAGTTCCGCATCTGAGGACGAGGTGGAGATTCAGTATCCCCCAAGGACCTGGTTCTTGCTGACGCCTCACCTGCAATGGCAATGGATCCAAATATTCAACCAGTGGCAGCATGTGATGCTGAGGCGCAATCTGCCTCCTTGGTCAGTTCATGCCTACTCCGTCTCCAGAAAGCATCATCCTCCAGTGGAACTGCTGCAGTGTTTTCTCCCACCTGGCTGAGTTACGACAACTCTTAAGTGTTACACCTGCTTTCTTGTATTGCCCTTCAGCAAACCTGGTTTCTGGCAATGTGGACTCCCCTTTGTGGCTATCAGAGGTACTACAAAAACCATACTGACTGTGACAGACTGTCAGGTGGAGTTTGTATCTATGACCTTACCTCTGTCTCTAACTAACCTGTGCGCCTTCAAACACCTTTATAAGCTTTAGCTGTCAGGGTGAGTGCAATGCAGGAATGTACAATCTGTAACATCTACGTCCCTCCAGATGGTGAAGCGCAGCTCCATGTATTGGCTGCACTAATTTCCCAACTACCCCCCCCCCCCACACCTTTCCTACTTCCGGGTGATTTTAACACCCATAACCCTTTGTGGGGTGGAACCAAGTTTACTGGCCATTGTGAAGACATCAGGGACCTACTAACTCAACTTGACCGTCGCCTCCTAAATATAGGTGCCCCTACATATTTCAGAGTGGCACATGGCACATGGCATTGACCTCTCTGTTTGCAGTCCTAGCCTTCTCCCATCTATCCCCTGGAGAGCTCATGACGACTTGTGTGGTAGTGGCCACTTTCAACTCTACCCCACCATCACTCATCTGGACACTTGCCCAGATGGGCTCTTTCCAAGGCTGACTGGTATGCTTTCACCTCTACTACCACCACTGAATCTCCTTTGCCTGGAAATATCGATGAGGTGATCTGCACCATCACTACTAGCATTATTGGTGCAGCTTAATTGGCCATACCTTCTTCTCCAGGCTGAACTTGGCAGAAGTCTATGCCTTGGTGGTCACTGGAAATCGCTGTGGCCATTAGAGATCATAGGCAGGCCCTACAATGTCCTAAGCACCACCCACTCATTGCTTTCAAATGGCTCTGTGCCCGCGTCCCCCTACTCATTAAACGACGGAAGCAGGATTGTCGGGAACGATACATATCAACCACTGGAACACGAACCTATCCTTCCTGGATCTGGACCAAGCTCCAATGTCTTCTCAGCTATCAGATTCCTGCAAGTTTATCTGGAATTTCCACACATGGAGCTGTATTCTGCCGATCCAGACATAATCTCAGAGCATCTTGCCAAGCATTACGTTAGCACCCCTGTGTCTGAGAATTACCAGCCCGCCTTTTGTCTCCTCAAACAGCTGGTGGAACGACAACACCTGTCTTTTGCTCCATGTCACCCTGAGCCACATAATGCTCCTTCAGTTAGTGGGAACTTCTCAGTGTCCTTGCCGACTGTCCTGACACATCCCCTGGCTCAGACTGCATTCCTTCACAAATGATTAAACATCTGTCAGCGGATTTCCAGCCTCACCTCCTTGGTGTCTTCATCTGCATCTGGAGTGATGGCGAATTGTCGTCGCAATGGCGGGAAAGTATCATCGTTCCAGTGCAAATGCCTAGTAAGAATCCGCTCGACGTGGATAGCTATCGTCCTATCAGCCTCACCAACGTTCTGTGGAAGCTGCTCGAATGTATGGTGAGCCAGCTGTTGTGTTAGCTCTAGAGTCTTGGGGCCTTCTGGCTACGTCCCAGGGAGGGTTTCGCCAAGGGTGCTTCAACACCGACAGCTTGGACCACATGGAGCCATTCGATCGGCCTTTTGCCGGCGACAACGCCTTATTGCCGTCTTTTTTGATGTGACAAAAGCCTAAGATACCACTTGGCGACACCACATCCTTGCTACTCTGGATGGGTGGGGTCTTTGGGGCCTGCTGCCGATTTTTATATGGAACTTCTTGTCGCTGCACACTTTCAGAGTTCGCTTCAGTGCTTCCCACAGTGCGTTCCATATCAAATAGAGTGGAGGCCCACAGACCTCTGTCCTGAGTGTCACACTCTTTTTAATTACCACTAACAGTTTTTTACTAGTAGTGGGGTCCTCAGTATCTCCTCTCCTATCCGCTGACGATTTTTTAATTTCCTTCTGCTCCTCTTCTATTGATGTGGCAGGAAGCCATACGAAAACTGCAGTCGTGGGCTCTCACTCACAACTTTCAGTTTTTAGCAGCCAAAACTTACGTCACGCACTCCTGTCGTTGTTGTACTGTCCACCCCCACCCAGAACTTTACCGCAATGACCAACTATTGATGTAGTGGAGACTTGCCGCTTTTTGGGACTGCTCTTCGACACCTACTTAACTTGGCTTCCCCATGTTCGTCATCTTAAGGAAATGTGCTGGCGGAGTCTTAATATTATTTGATGCCTGAGCTACACCAACTGAGATGCTGATTGCCCTAAAATGCTGCAGCTGTACAAAGCCCTCGTACAGTCCTGTATTGACTATGGCAGCCTCGTGTAAGGTTTACGATCGCCCTCTGCACAGCGGCTACTAGACCCTGTCCTTGACCGTGGAGTTGGGCTTATGAGGAGAGCTTTCCAAATGAGCCCACTGTAAACCCTCCTTGTGGAATCTGGTGTTCCCCCATTGTCGCTTCTGTGGAAACTACTGCTTGCAGATTAACCACCCACATTCATAGTTCACCTCACCATCCCAATTACCATCTCCTTTTTCTTAATACGGCGATCTATCTCCCACAACGCCAGCCCAGAACAGGGATCCCCTTGCAGTCTGTATCCTGTCGCTTCTTACTGAATTCGACACTTTCCCTGTACCACCTTTACTGTGGGTCTACTTACGTACACCTACATGGTCTCTGCCTTGGCCACAGCTTCGTCAAGACCTATCGGAAGACCAAAAAGGCTCAGTTGCATCTAAGGCCTTCTGTCGACAATTTTTCCCTATTCTCGGCGAGTTCCAAAGCTCGGAAATAGTCTACACTGATGGATCAATGGTCGACGATCTTGTTAGCTTTGCTTATGCTCACGTTGGACATACTAAACAGCGCTCCTTGCCAGCTGGCTGCAGTGTTTTCACTGTAGAGTTTGTAGCCATCTATTGTACTCTTGAGCATGTTTGCTCCTGTGTTGGTGAGCCCCTCATCATCTGTAGTGACTCCCCAAGCAGCCTACAAGCTCTCGACCAGTGCTTCCCTCGCCATCCTTTTGTAATGACTATCCAAGAGTCTCTTTAGATGCTTGTCAATAGTGGACGTTCAGTGACCATCATTTGGATCCTAGGGCATGTTGGGATTCCGGGCAATGAACTTGCTGACCACCTGGCCAAACAGGCTACCAGTAAACCAGCTTTGGAGATTGCCCTGTCGGTGACTGATTTTAGACTGGTCTTCCACCACAAAGTTTCCGAGATCTGCGATACTGAATGGTGCACCCTGCGTACACCAATTAAACTACATGTTACCAAGGAGACAAGAATGTGTGGCGGTCATCCATGCAAGCCACTAGCAGGGACTCTATTGCACTTTGATGGCACCACAACGGCCATACTTGGCTAATACACAGTCACCTCCTCCACATAGGGATCCACCTCAGTGTCGCTGTGGCACCCACATGACTGTCGCCCAATTTTAGCCGCGCTGTGGCGTACTTTTAACCTTTCCAGCACCCTGCCTCCAGTGTTGGACGACAATACCCCAGTGGCTCATGTTATTTTACACTTTATTCGTAAGGAGTGTTTTTATCACATACTCTAACGGTGGGCATCTGTCCTTCCCTGCCAGGCCTCGACTCTCCCGCTATTTGAACTATTCATCACTTTTTTTGTTCGCCTTAGTGTTCGTCTTGCCTCTATGAGTGTTCATCTCGCCTTCTCATTTAAGCTGGAGGTATTAGTGTATTGCAGAATGGCTACCTCATCCTTTTTTATTCTTGTAATCAGACAGACTTGGCCATCTGCTTTTTTATTTTGGTACCTTCCACTGCTTTTCCCTTTACTGTACATTTTTCTCCTTTTGCTTAGCTTCTTTCGTTTTCTTTTTTCACGTGGTTCCCCATTAGTTCTCCGCCCTTTTCCTTTTCCTTTTTTTGACTCCTTTTGGGAATTGTGTCAACTTGGGTCTTGTTTGCATGAGGAAAAAGGGACTGATGACGCTGTAGTTTGGTCCCTTTACACCCCAAACCACGAAGGAAGGGAACCATAGAGAACCAGAGAACAGAGGTTGTAGACACTTGGCAATTTGCGGGACCGAGTTCCCACAACATAAAAAACCAGAGAGTAGAGGCAGGCGAATGAACAGGGCGAGAACTGATAAATAAATGAAAGGACATGGAGAAAGTGGTGGTGGCAGTTAGAGAATTCGTTTTGTTAGAGCAGATAAAATGATAAGATTTGGAGACAAAGTTGAACTCATTTACAACAAATATACTACTTAACCAAGAATAAAGGTCTGCATTTCACTATCATAACACCAGAAATTCGTCTAATTCTTCCTTACTTTAATAGGAGTTTGACCCTGTAGAAACGTTATTGGTTTCTTCACCAGCCATATTTAAAAGCAGCTGTCTATGTACTTCAATTTATAACAAAATGATTATACTTGGAAGAGAATTGTAGAGATGAGAAACATCAGTCACAGTCAGGTGGTAATACAAAGAAAGAAAGTTATGGAAGGGAAATATTTTGTGTAGAAAGAGAGAAAAGTTAACACGACATTCTAATACAAAGGGAGTCATCATAGGATGTATCATCTCTGTTTACTGAGTGGTCTTGCTTTTTGCCTTACAGCTATGTGGAGTAACAAGGAAAAGAGCTTGGCGTAAAATCATCAACAGATCTATATTTGGGATAGTACCAGTAAAATGCAGCTACTCATAGATGTAGAGTGTGGGCTGTAACTATCCTATGGCAGGGAAACTTGGTAATCATTCTAATGCATTAAAGTGGAATAGATTTATGCTAGAAAACATTAGGTTCAATTCTGACCACCAAGTGCAAATCTGGCGCTATGAATGCAAGAAAGACTTACAGGACTGTTTTCATTTGTAGTGCATTAGAAGTGAGACATGGGCAGAAAAGGTCAAACAAGTGAGAAAGATATAATGTTAATTTTATTATTAAATGCTACTTACACAATTTGTTCAAAATGAGCACTGGAGATGTCGAGGGGATGCTCTACAGCGCCAGATTAGGACCAGGTGGTAAAAATTGTAACTAATTTTTTCCTGCACAAATCGGCTCCGCACTTCACATTAGAATATCAACCAAGTTTCACTGCCATGTGATAATTACAGCACAAACTGCACCTCCGTGAGAAGCTGCATCTTAATTATAACCACACAGTATTTCAAGAAAACATTTTGAAGATAATTTGCAACAGCTGAAGGCATAAGTATTTCATCAAAGAAAGCTGAGAATTAGCATGATCTTGTACATATTGCTTTCCTAGTAGTAAAAGGTGAAGAACACTAATGTATTGTTACATTACATCTTACAAGTATGGTATTCTCTGAGGACCTACAATCATAGTGAAATTTTCATAATTAAATACGATTCAGTACTGACAAATTTAGTTATACCTACAGTATCTGCAGAAAAGAGAAGCAGTATCTCCAGTCGAAAGTGTTGCTGTAGGGGATTTTGTAACTATCTTCTGTAGTAATCAGAGACTTGGCACACAGGGAGCTAGATAGGAATTCACATCATACTACTACTACAAAACTAACAAGTACATTTTTCCACTTTAACAATTTGTTAAAGTAACGGTATGTTACTACATGTTTCTCTTCTATGAAACATTTTAAGGATGATGCTCTTCACTTTAAATCTTCATTGACGCTGTGTTGTGTATCCATGCGGTCTAGGGTGTCTTGTCATGGTTCACAAAGCTCCCCCCATTGAAGGTTCGAGTCCTCCCTCGGGCCTGGGTGTGTGTGTTGTCCCTAGCATAAGTTAGTTTAAGATAGATTAAGTAGTGCGTAAGCCTAGGGATCGATGACCTCAGCAGTTTGGTCCCATAGTCCTTACCACAAATTTCCAAAAATTTCTTCGTTGACAACACACCGGCAGCAATCAGAAGCATCCTGATAATGAGCACAGTTGCTAAAAAAAGAAAATAACCAATAAGTAATCTTGATTTATAAAAGCTAATCCACACACACACACACACACACACACACACACACACACACACAGTTTGCAGCTAACTCATACAGTTGTCTGAAAAATACATCTAACAGCTAGCTCATCTGTATCTACAGTACCACAAATGGGTCATACTGTTGCACACACACACACACACACACACACACACACACACACACACACACACACATATTCATCCATTCACTATCTCACTTCAGTCAATAGAGTGAGTATGGCAGGGTTGCAACCCCACTCTTGCAAACGACCTGTTTATCATCACGACTAGAGAGGACAATTTTTAGTTAGACTACATTATTATCTACATGACTGAAAATGAGCCTACTGCACCACATGTGAAACATTATCTGCAGCGCCATATAGACATGCCAAGTATGCTATTATGAACTGCACTGTTATGAGTCACACTTACCACATGTGTCTGACCTTTATAATTTAAAGCCAATATTGAATTCAGCTTCAACGATCTTTCTGAACATCCCTTCTGGAACGCCACTGATGTTCTTCTGCTTGCAATAATAAAAGTAAAATGTTTTGTACAGGACAGAAACATTCATGTCACAGTCAAAATACTGCTTTCTGCGATTTTATTACCAACTGTAGTGGCTGGAATACTTTGGAATACTGACAAAGAAATAACAAAATATAAAATAACACTTTCTAAACAGGCAATATTTATAGGATACTAACTAGCAACACAGAGGGTATTCGTACTTTGCAATGTTGTAAATATTTACTTCACCTCTCTGATTTAGTATTGGAGTAGAGCAGCCACTTTTCAGTTGTTTCCATAGTGCAGCAGCAGTGCAGTAGCGAGTCGCAGATTTAGCTTTCATATTTGTTTTGTAGTTTGATTCTTAATTTCTTGCATATTTAATTACATAAAATCCTTGCGTATTCTCGTATTTGAGAGGAGTTATATTGCTTATTGATAGCTGCAAAGTCATTAGTCAGTTGTTTGTTTTGGACAGCCAGTGCTTTCTGTTCATTTCGTAGAGTCAACCAGCAGCAGACAGAGGACAATGCAGTTTCATCTTTCCTTGCAGAGTGACGTGTGCGAGCAGCAGTAGCAGAAACTAGTCATATATTCAGTTTTTCGTATTAGTTCCGCAGGTTTAATTCAAATTACTTTGTGTGTTTTTGCGCTTGCGTGGTGAAATTTGTCGGATCTTTGCGTATTTTAGAATTAGAAAGGGGTAGTATCAAATTTTAATAACAGTAGAGAGTAACATCGCGTAGGCGGTTGTCATTTGTACTAAGACAGCGGTAGGATCGCATTGTAATATCTGTATAGTAGCGTAGTCGTGGTCATTTGATTGCTTAGTTCGTAAGTAATTGTTCACATATTGCAGCTCAAACTGGCGCTGGTGACGCAACTGTGCAGTCGCATATTGCTGTTTTATTTGTCGCAACTCTATACGTCCAGATATTAGCACTACGATGGATAGGGTGTGTGTGTGCTGTGTGCGGGCGCAGGAGGAACTGGCCACAGTTCGCGAGCAGCTGACTGTGCTGTTGGCGAAGGTCAGCCGCCTTCAGGCTGATGCCTTAAGGTGCAGCGACGGCGGAGGGTCTGGCGCGTCGCTTGAGACACCCCAGGTGTCGCTTGCTGCGTCCGCTGACTCAACCGCCGAGGCACCTTCTAGTGTACCCGGCGTGTTGGGGCTGCCCTCACCTCAGGGTGAGTGGCGGACTGCAACGCGTTCGCGTCGCTCGAGGCGGAGGGCCAATGTGGAGGCTGGCCAGTTGGCCTCGCCCGTTCATCCTGTCAGTGGGCAGGTGGCCACTCCTTCAGCAGGGCCCGAGCAGGCACACGGGGGCAAAGGCTTGCTGGTTATTGGGAGCTCCAACGTTAGGCGGGTGATGGAGCGCCTTAGGGAAATAGCGTACAGGGCTGGAAAGAATTCCATCGTGCACTCGGTTTGTCTGCCGGGGGGCCTCATCCAAGGTGTGGAGGCGGCCTTGCCTGTGGCTATCGAGCGTACGGGGTGCAGTTGTCTGCAAGTAGTTGCTCACGTCGGAACCAATGAAGCCTGTCACTTGGTTTCTGAGGCGATCCTCAGTTTGTACAGGCGGCTAGCGGATTTGGTGAAGACCGCTGGCCTCACATACGCAGTGCAAGCAGACTCTCTATTTGCAGCATTGTTCCCATAGTGGATCAGGGTCCTTAGGTTTGGAGCCGAGTGGAGGGTCTAAACCAGATGCTTCGTCGACTCTGTGACGGTCTTGGCTGCAGATATCTAGACTTGCACTATTGGGTGGAGAATTGTAGGACGCCTCTATATAGGTCAAGGGTGCACTACACAAAGGAAGCGGCTACTCGGGTAGCAGAGTACTTGTGGCATGCACATGGTTTTTTTTTAGGCTAGACAGTAGTGCGAGGTGTCCTGTTGAACACTCACCAGTCGGCGTGCAGGCAGGGAAATCAGTACGCGCTCAGTGTAAAGACACTTCAGCTATCAAGATATTAGCAGTAAATTTTCAGAGTGTTCAGAATAAAGTTCCTGAATTAACTTCCCTCCAGGAAGCGTGTGGCGCGCAAATTATTCTCGGGACTGAGACCTGGCTGAACCCTGAGATAGGAAGTTCTAAAATATTTAGTGAGGGTTGGAACGTGTATCGGAAAGACAGATTAGACACCGTAGGAGGTGGTGTCTTTATTGCAGTTGACAAAAGTATTGTCTCTACTGAGGTCGAAGTAAAGTGTGGTTGTGAAGTTATCTGGACACGTTTAACAGGGCTAGGAGAAATAAAGTTAATTGTTGGGTGTTATTACCGGCCACCAGGTTCCACCGTGACAGTTCTAGAATCATTCAAAGGGAGTCTACACTCTGTATCGCAGAAGTACCCGGATCACGCTATATTAGTCGGAGGTGACTTCAACCTACCTAGTAGAGACTGGGATGTCTATGGATTCATTACAGGTGGTACAGACAAGCCGTCGTGTGGATTACTTTTGAACACATTATCCGAAAACTGTCTTGAGAAGCTAAATCGACAGCCAACACGTAATGGAAATATTTTAGATCTGGTAGCCACGAACAGACCAGATCTCATCAACGGTGTCAGTGTTGAGACAGGGATTAGTGATCATGATGTTGTCATTACGACTATGGTTACGAAAGTTAAAAAGTCGGTCAAGAAAGCTAGGAGAGTATTCTTCCTAGAAAGAGTTGATAAACAGTTGTTAGCATTCCACTTAGTAAATGAATCGACTTCATTTACTTCCGGTACGATGGACGTGGAAGAATTATGGGCAAATTTTAAACACATTGTAAATCACGCATTGGACACGTATATGCCGAAAAAGTGGGTTACGGACGGAAAAGACCCACCGTGGTTCAACAGCGCAATTCGGAGAACGCTCAGGAAGCAAAGACAAGTTGCACTCGCGGTACAAGAAAGATCGAAAGAATGAGGACAGACAAAAGTTAGTAGAGATTGGTGCTGCTATAAAAAGAGCGATGCGCGAAGCATACAACCACTACCACCGTCATACCTTAGCAAAAGATCTTTCTGAAAACCCAAGGAAATTCTGGTCTTACGTAAAATCGGTAAGCGGGTCGAAGGCTTCCATTCAGTCACCAACTGATCAGTCTGGCCTGGCAACGGAAGACAGCAAAACGAAAGCTGAAACTCTAAATTTAGCATTTGATAAATCTTTCACGCAGGAGGATCGTACAAACATACTGCCGTTTGAATCTCGTGCAGAAACCCGTATGGAGGACACAGTGATAAGCTTCTCTGGGATTGTGAAGCAGCTGAATGGGTTGAAAATAAATAAATCGCCAGGTCCCGATGGGATTCCAATTCGGTTTTACAGAGTGTACTCTATTGCATTGGGTCCTTACTTAGCTTGCATTTATCGCGTATCTCCTGCTCAACGTAAAGTCCCGAGCGACTGGAAAAAAGCGCAGGTGGCGCCTGTATATAAGAATGGTACAAGGACGGATCCTCAAAATTATAGACCAATATCCTTAACATCGGTTTGCTGCAGGATTCTCGAACATATTCTCAGTTCGAATATAATGAATATCCTTGAGACAGAGAAGTTGCTGCCCATGCATCAGTACGGCTTTAGAAAGCATCGCTCCTGCGAAACGCAACTCGCCCTTTTTTCACATGATATCTTGCGAACCATGGATGAAGGGTATCAGACGGATGCCATATTCCTTGACTTCCGGAAAGCGTTTGACTCGGTGCCCCACTGCAGACTCCTAACTAAGGTACGAGCATATGGGATTCGTTCCCAAATATGTGAGTGGCTCGAAGACTTCTTAAGTAATAGAACCCAGTAAGTTGTCCTCGATGGCGAGTGTTCATCGGAGTTGAGGGTATCATCTGGAGTGCCCCAGGGAAGTGTGGTAGGTCCGCTGTTGTTTTCTATCTACATAAATGATCTTTTGGATAGGGTGGATAGCAATGTGCGGCTGTTTGCTGATGATGCTGTGGTGTACGGGAAGTTGTCGTCGTTGTGTGACTTTATGAGGATACAAGATGACTTGGACAGGATTTGTGATTGCTGTAAAGAGTGGCAGTTAACTCTAAATATAGATAAATGTAAATTAATGCAGATGAATAGGAAAAAGAATCCTGCAATGTTTGAATACTCCATTAGTAGTGTAGCGCTTGGCACAGTAACGGCGATTAAATATTTGGGCGTAACATTGCAGAGCGATATGAAGTGTGACAAGCATGTAATGACAGTTGTGGGGAAGGTGGATAGTCGTCTTTGGTTCATTGGTAGAATTTTGGGAAGATGTGATTCATCTGTAAATGAGACCGCTTATAAAACACTAATACGACCTATTCTTGAGTACTGCTCGAGCGTTTGGAATCCCTATCAGGTCAGATTGAGGGGGGACATGAAGCAATTCAGAGACGGGCTGCTAGATTTGTTACTGGTAGGTTTGATCATCACGCGAGTGTTACGGAAATGCTTCGGGAACTCGGGTGGGAGTCTCTAGAGGAAAGGAGGCGTTCTTTTCATGAATCGCTACTGAGGAAATTTAGAGAACCAGCATTTGAGGCTGACTGCAGTACAGTTTTACTGCCGCCAACTTATATTTCGCGGAAAGACCACAAAGATAAGATAACAGAGATTAGGGCTCGTACAGAGGCATATAGGCAGTCAAATAATGGCTCTGAGCACCATGGGACTTAACATCTGTGGTCATCAGTCCCCTAGAACTTAGAACTAATTAAACCTAATTAACCTAAGGACATCACACACATCCATGCTCGAGGCAGGATTCAAACCTGCGACCGTAGCGGTCGCGCGGTTCCAGACTGTAACGCCTAGAACCGCTCGGCCACCCTGTTTGGGAGTGGAACACGGAGAGTAGATGCTAGTTGTGGTCTGAGGTACCCTCCGCCACGCACCGTATGGTGGATTGCGGAGTATGTATCTAGATGTAGATTCCGAATTCTTCTGATGTGACCCTGTACACCATGCATGTTTAAGAATGCCTATTTGCAAACATCTATTACTACACTTCTGCTACAAATTTTGTACTGAATTGTAACTCCCCTGGTAGAAACTTCAGTCTTTCTCTGTTTGGTGTACCTGAAATAAACTGAAAGCATTAATTATTCATATGAAAACTGTATTGTTTTAAATTATCTCTTTGTGATCAATAAATATAATATTATATTCAAATTCTCTGTGCTCAGCTTTCTTACCTTCTCTTTACTTCAGCAATTTTCATTAGAATGCATAAGGTATGCATTTTGACAATTAGGATCAACCAAATCCCAAAATGCATCAAAAATGGTGTCTTTGTCTCTAGTTTTTTCGAAGTACTTCTTTGAACAAAAGCAGATTTTTCCAAGAACATCACGTATCTTTTTTATGGGTTTTATCTGGCATGTAAGCTCTTCCTTCATTTCTTCTCTTTTTGTATTTCACCTAAGAACAAGTTCTGACATTTTCATTTCTTTTCTGCTTTTTGGACGTTTAGATGTAGTTACTTCATTTTATATGGTTATTGGAGCCACCTGCAGCAGAAAATCCACATTGCCATGTTTGATCAAAACTCACAAAAAAGTAGTATGATTTTTGAAGTGTCTACTTCAAGTATATTAACGTTAATACTTCAAGTTATTTCTTGTCTCAGTCTATATATACACATATGTGTACAATTTTAGTCTGTTACCTCTGTTCAGTATTATTTTACTGCATCTGAATGATGGAAACACATGTTTTTGAAAACAAAGGTACAGGCCACTTAAGGTTATGTTCAAACAAGTAATAAAAATATACTCTACTGGTTCACATTCTAAATTTAATGCAGTTGTTTCACTATTCCATGAACTTCCACTGTTGGAAAATCTGTTGATTAATAATTAATGCTTAAATCTTCATTTTCTTTAGATGTAAGCGAAAGCTTCTTCTAAACTAAACCTATTTTACTATGGCTTGTGATTATCTTTCTAGAATTTTATGACTGATATGGTATAGTAGACAATAAGACTGACTTTTTATAATTGCTTTTTTAGCCACCAGATGTCACAAAAGATCTGTAGATAGATACATGTATTGGTTAAAAACATAACCACTGACAAAACTCTAAATTGCTTGGAATGTGGCTTGTGACTATCTCTGGTACAGCTCTTCAATTGAGGAAAAGAATTTTGATGTCCAAATTATTCTCAGAGTATATAGGGAGCACAGCTGACTTTATGCTAAGAATTTCTGAGATACAGGGCTATGAAAAGTAGTAGTATGGGCCATATTACTGACTGAGAGTTGGACAAATTCTTAATCATTAATGACTGCTTCTGCTATTCTGTAGATAAAATCTGATGTTGTTGGTTGAAGGGATGTAGGGGAAGGGATGAGAGATTCACTGTCTAAAAATCTATACTAAAATACAAGAAAAACAAATATTAAAATGCAAAACTTGAAACAACAAAGCAAACATGTTTCCTGAGTCAGTACTGTCAATATAGGTCTATAATTAGCAATGTTCATGGATAAATGCAGATGTTTACTGATATTTTTATATGACTCTGTCTCCATTTTTGTATAATTGGTTCAGCTGTTAAATGTACCTGCTATCGTTATATGACAATATACAGTTGTTGTTGTGGTTTCATTGTTTTGTGTGTCCAGGTATTCCGCTAAAGGCCTCCCACAGATTCGACATATAACCACATAGTTGGTTATCAGTGTTTATTTCTAATGATGTCTGACATCAAAGACATTCACAATGCATTTTATGCCATTCCTGAAAAGAGTAAGCAAGATGCATTCACTCTCAAATATTGTCATACTGAGAGACCCGATCTTAAAGGAAGGAGAACCAAGGACTTGCAGAAAAATCCATCACTTTTAAATACAGTATCCTCAACCAATGCACTAATAATATGCAATTCTGTTGTGAAATATTCTTCAAGGCGTTGACACCAACAGCAAGGCATAGGATCACAGTGGTGTTCAAAAACTTCAAGAAAGGTAACTCTCACTTACCAGTAGAAACACAAAATGGCAATAACCAAGAGATCAAATTTTGCCCACTTAGATATGCAGTCCCCCCCCCCCCCCCCCGCCCCAATGAAACATGGACCTTGCCATTGGTGGTGAGGCTTGCATGCCTCAGCGATACAGATAGCCATAATGTAGGTGCAACCACAATGGGGGGGGGGGGGGGGGGTATCTGTTGAGAGTCCAGACAAACGTGTGGTTCCTGAAGAGGGACAGAAGCCTTTTCAGTAGTTGCAGGGGCAACAGTCTGGATGATTGACTGATCTGGCCTTGTAACACTAACCAAAACGGCCTTGCTGTGCTGGTACTGCGAATGGCTGAAAGCAAGGGGAAACTACAGCCATAACTAGCTCCGCAGCTGACAAAGATATTGATGAAATGTATGATGAGATAAAAGAAATTAGTCAGAGAGTGAAGGAAGACGAAAATTTAATAGTCATGGGTGACTAGAATTCGATAGTAGGAAAAGGAAGAGAAGGAAACGTTGTAGGTGAATATGGAATGGGGTTAAGGAATGAAAGAGGAAGCCGCCTGGTAGAATTTTGCACGGAGCATAACATAATCATAGCTAACACTTGGTTCAAGAATCATAAAAGAAGTTTGTATACATGGAAGAAGCCTGGAGATACTGGAGGGTGGCAGATAGATTATATAATGGTAAGACAGAAATTTAGGAACCAGGTTTTAAATTGTAAGACATTTCCAGGTGCAGATGTGGACTCTCACCACAATATATTGGCTATGAACTGTAGATTAAAACTGAAGAAACTGCAAAAAGGTGAAAATTTAAGGAGAAGGGACCTGGATAAATTGAAAGAACCAGAGGTTGTACAGAGTTTCAGGGAGACCACAAGGGAACAATGGACAGGAATGGGGGAAATAAATACAGTAGAAGAAGAATGGGTAGCTTTGAGGGATGAAGTAGCGAAGGCAGCAGAGGATCAAGTAGGTAAAAAGACGAGGGCTAGTAGAAATCCTTGGGTAACAGAAGAAATATTGAATTTAATTGGTGAAAGGAGAAAATATAAAAATGCAGTAAGTGAAACAGGCAAAAAGGAATACAAACGTCTCAAAAATGAGGTCGACAGGAAGTGCAAAATGGCTAAGCAGGGATGGCTAGAGGACAAATGTAAGGATGTAGAGGCCTATCTCACTAGGGGTAAGATAGATACCGCCTACAGGAAAATTAAAGAGACCTTTGGAGATAAGAGAACGACTTGTATTAATATCAAGAGCTCAGATGGGAACCCAGTTCTAAGCAAAGAAGGGAAAGCAGAAAGGTGGAAGGAGTATATAGAGGGTCTATAAAAGGGTGATGTACTTGAGGACAATATTACGGAAGAGCATGTAGATGAAGATGAAATGGGAGATATGATACTGCGTGAAGAGTTTGACAGAGCACTGAAAGACCTGAGTCGAAACAAGGCCCCGGGAGTAGACAACATTCCATTAAAACTACTGACAGCCTTGGGAGAGCCAGTCCTGACAAAACTCTACCATCTGGTGAGCAAGATGTATGAAACAGGCGAAATACCCTCAGACTTCAAGAAGAATATAATAATTCCAATCCCAATGAAAGCAGGTGTTGGCAGATGTGAAAATTACCGAACAATCAGTTTAATAAGCCACAGCTGCAAAATACTAACGCGAATTCTTTACAGACGAATGGAAAAACTACTAGAAGCCAACCTTGGGGGAGATCAGTTTGGATTCCGTAGAAATATTGGAACACATGTGGCAATACTTAGAAGCTAGATTAAGGAAAGGCAAACCTACATTTCTAGCATTTGTGGACTTAGAGAAAGCTTTTGACAATGTTGACTGGAATACTCTCTTTCAAATTCTGAAGGTGGCAGGGGTAAAATATAGGGAGCGAAAGGCTATTTACAATTTGTACAAAAACCAGATGGCAGTTATAAGAGTCGAGGGGGACGAACGGGAAGCAGTGGTTGGGAAGGGAGTGAGACAGGGCTGTATCCTATCCCCAATGTTATTCAATCTGTATATTGAGCAAGCAGTGAAGGCAACAAAAGAAAAATTCGGAGTAGGTATTAAAATCCATGGAGAAGAAATAAAAACTTTGAGGTTTGCCGATGACATTGAAATTCTGTCACAGACAGCAAAGGACTTGGAAGAGCAGTTGAACGGAATGGACAGTCTCTCTACGAGAGAAAGAAGAATTCCAAAAAGAAACAGTGATTTTTTATGGCCAGCACCCACCCGACCTCGCCAACGACATCTAGTGAACAAATCTCCAGCTGCGACATAGGTCTTAATGTATCCAACACAGTTTTGAGTGCAACGGGGACTAACGGTGTTAATGGACAAGCAGACCAGCAGAAGGACAGTAGAGGTAGCTATAGGAATCTTATTATTCTTCATCAAAATATCAGAAGTCTCAAAAGTAAATTAGAGTTTTTATCTGTAAATTTAGGGGACATGGACACTGTTGACCGTCCTCATGTTTTATGCCTTACTGAGCATCATGTAACAGTTGGAATCGATGGGCTGCAGCTTGATGGGTATGATCTAGCTACTCATTACTGCAGAACAAGTAAGGAGAAAGGTGGTGCTGTAATTTATATAGACAGTAAAATCATTTATAAATCTTTAGATCTAAGTAAGTATTGTGTAGATCAACATTTTGAAGTTTGCGGGACTGAAATTTCTGCAAAGGACATGTTACTTACTGTGCTTGCAATTTACAGAGCTCCAGCAGGGAAGTTTTGCATCTTTATGAATAAGTTAGAATCTCTTTTGACCAAATTGTTCTCTAAAACTAGAAATTTAATAATTGTAGGTGACTTTAATGTCAACTTCTTAACTGATAACAACCTCAAAACTGACCTGGACCACTTAATGAATTCTTACAACTTGGCTGCGATGGTTACCTGGCCCACTAGAGTTACAGAAAATTGCAAGAGCCTTCTAGATAATATTTTCATTGACAAGAATAGAGTCAACAGTGCTAGTGTGAGCAAAGTAATTTATGGCCTGTCTGACCATGATGGACAACTTCTGAAAGTAAATAACATCAGTTTGTGCAATAAAATCTCCCACACCTATAGGTCCTATAGATGTATAAACACTGAAACTGTGTCTGCCTTTAACGACTATTTGTCACAGATAGATTGGGAGCCAGTGTACAGCACATCAGATGTTAATGATAAATTTAACCTTTTTTTAAATGAATTTATATCTGTATTTGAAATGGCTTTCCCAAAAAAAACTGTCAGAAAGAACAATGAGGTTTCTTCCAGTAAACCATGGATTACTGGAGGTATAAAAATTTCTTGCAGGACTAAGAGGGAGTTACATGCCTCACTAAGAGTATCAAATGATCCCCTTGAAAGGTCTCATTTTAAGTTATATTGTAAAATTTTAAAAAGGGTGATAAACAAATCCAAGAGCCTGTATATTAAGTCTGAAATTGATAAATCTGAGAACAAAATAAAAGCAGTTTGGAATGTTATAAAGAGAGAGTGTGGCAAGAGTAACAAGAATGTTAATACCACAGAGATAAGCTATAAGGATGAGGTTATTCATAATCCTGTAACAGTTTCCAACATATTCAACAATCACTTCATAACTGCAGCAGAACAAGTAGGTTGTAACGGTTCCTTAAATGCTGCTACACATTTATTACACAGAGCTAACCCTAACACGTATGACCCAATTTGTATTGCCCCAGTTACTATTACTGAAGTTAAAAATACCATCAAGGCCTTAAAAAATAAAAATTCCACTGGTATTGACAACATTTCACCAAAAATACTGAAGCATTGTAGTGACCACATATGTCAAGTCCTGTGTCACATTTTTAATGAGTCTATCCAGCAAGGTGTTGTCCCAGAGAGATTAAAGCTTGCCGTTGTGAAACCACTTTTCAAGAAGGGTGACAAAACTAATTTATCTAACTACCGTCCAATATCACTACTAAGTAGTTTCTCAAAAGTATTAGAGAAACTAATGTATACAAGAATTGTAGAACATCTTAACAGCCACAACATACTCAACAGAAACCAGTTTGGTTTCCAAAAAGGTAGATCAACTGAGCAGACTATTTTTTCTCTCACAAATGAAATTTTAGAGTCAATAAATAATAAAATGTCACCTATTGGAATTTTTTGTGACTTGTCTAAGGCCTTTGACTGTGTGGACCACAACATTCTCTTACATAAGGCTAATTTTTATGGCTTGCGAGGTAGCATTGGTAGATGGATAGAATCGTATCTGCAAAACAGAAAACAGAAGGTGATAATTAATGGTGCCAATTATAGTCCCATTTCTTCTGATTGGGGCACATTAAAGTGTGGTGTGCCTCAGGGGTCCATCCTAGGACCTTTGCTTTTCCTTATCTTCATCAATGATCTCCCACTTTGCACAGACACCGAGTGTAAATTTACTCTTTTTGCCGATGACACCACTATTCTGCTTGAAAGTCGAACTAACAGTGACCTAGAAAATAAATGTAATGCTGTACTCGTTGACATCCTACACTGGTTTAAGTGCAACGGACTAACTCTAAACATTCAGAAAACTCAGTATATGCAATTTCACACATCTCAACAAGAAAATGAAGTATGCCACTTAAACTGTGGTAACCAAAATATACTACACTGTGAATCATCTAAGTTCTTGGGCATTCTAATTGATGGCAAGCTGAACTGGTCTGAGCATATCTTAGACCTACGTAGAAGGCTCAGTGTGGCAACTTATGCTCTGCGTGTAATCACCCCCATTGGTGATGAGGACGCTACTAAAGCTGCCTACTTTGGTTATTTTCATTCTATCATGTCGTATGGCATAATATTTTGGGGCAACAAGCCTTTAGCCAAAAAAATATTTACTGCACAGAAGAGAGCTGTTAGAATCATGAGTGGTGTTCATCCAAGATATTCTTGCAGAAGTCTGTTTCATAAGTTACAAATATTAACACTTACCTCTCAATTCATATTTTCTTTGATGATTTTTGTTTCTAACAACCTATCTCTTTTTAAAACTAATAGTGAATGTCATGATCATAATACTAGGTCTAAAAATGATCTACACAGGGATCTGAAACATTTAAGTCTTGTTCAGAAAGGTGTTCATTATTCAGCCACAAAAATTTTCAACTCCCTTCCATCAGGTATTAAAGATCACATTAATGTCTTACCTACTTTTAAATGTAAATTGAGAGAATACCTAATGGTAAATTCCTTCTATTCTCTTGATGAGTATCTACAGATAAAGCAATGATTTTTTATACTGATAAAAATTTGTTTGCTATAGATCACATTAACTGTTTAATTTGGAAAATGTACTATATTTCCTTTTTAGGTATTGTTTTATATTACTTGAGCTATACCTTTGATTTGATTTTAACCTACAAACTTATTCATAATCTTATGGTACATTTTTGTCATTTTATATATGTGTATTATTTGTTTAATTTGGAAAATGTACTATATTTCCTTTTTAGGTATTGTTTTATATTACTTGAGCTATACCTCTGATTTGATTTTAACCTACAAACTTATTCATAATCTTATGGTACATTTTTGTCATTTTATATATGTGTATCATATCTGTTGTATGTAATCATGACTCATTCCACATCCTTGTGATTTATCACAATACGGATTAATTGAATACGAAATAAATAAATAAATAAATAAAAATAAAAAAAAAGCAAAACGAGGATAATGGAATGTAGTCGAATTATATCGGGTGATACTGAGAGAATTAGATTATGAAATGAGACATTTAAAGTATTAAATGGGTTTTGCTATTTGGGGAGCAAAATAACTGATGATGGTCGAAGTAGAGAGGATATTAAATGTAGACTCGCAATGGCAAGGAAAGCATTTCTGAAGAAGAGAAATTTGCTAACATCGAGTATAGATTTAAGTGTCAGGAAGTCGTTTCTGAAAGTATTTGTATGGAGTGTAGCCATGTATGCAAGTGAAATGTGGACGATAAATAGTTTAGACAAGAAGAGAATTGAAGCTTTCGAAATGTGGTGCTACAGAAGAATGCTGGAGATTAGATGGGTAGATCACATAACTAATGAGGAGGTATTGAACGGGATTGGGGAGAAGAGAAATTTGTGGCACAACTTGACTAGAAGTAGGGATCGGTTGGTAGGACATATGCTGAGGCATCAAGGGATCACCAATTTAGTATTGGAGGGCAGTGTGGAGGGTAAAAATCGTAGAGGGAGACCAAGAGATGAATACACTAAACAGATTCAGAATGATGTAGGTTGCAGTAGGTAGTGGGAGATGAGGAAGCTCTCACAGGATAGAATAGCATGGAGAGCTGCATCAAATCAGTCTCTGGACTGAAGACCACAGCAACAAAACAAGATATGCAGTGAAGACGTTAATTTGTAGTCTGAATGTCAATGAACAGCATTATTCAAGGGGGGGGGGGGACGTAAAGTCCTGCGTTTAACTGACCTCAGTTTCAGTAAACAGTAAATTATGGAGAATGTTCAGTACAGAAAGAGATGATCAAGAGAAAGTCATACAAGCCGTTTTCAGAAACGTTTTCTGCACACAGTTTAACATAGGATTTTCTTACCCAAGTGTAGATGAGTGTAGCAAATGTACTGAACTGGGAAATAAAATCTCAATTGAACAAAATGGGACTGCAAAGTCAGGAAAGGAAATTAAGTTGGAGCTGCAGAAAAAACAAGCATAAGCTTTTTTCCATCATTTGCGTATAGAACCACCAGGCAGTTACCTCTTGAGTTTCGACTATCTAAAGAACCTCCAGACAGCTGTATTGCTACAAACTTTCAGTTACTCAAGGCTTGTCAAGTGATTGTCTAAATTCTGCTAACGTATCAATATACAGCTGAACAGAATATCAAGGCAAGAAATTCTCAAATGAGATGGCTTGCATCATATTCAATGTGTTGAAAGCTGTTGACTTCTCGCACTATAACACTATCTTCCTGGTGGGCGATGGATGTGCAGTGCAAAACAAGAATATCAATATGTTAACAATATTGAACAAGTTCCTGGTTAGCTATGCACCAGAAGCATAATGATGATTGAAATAGTCTTCCTGGTTATTGGCCACTCTTTCCTGCCTTTCAATAGAGTGTTCAGTCTAATAGACAGAGATGTAAGGAAAAAAGACACCATCTTTAATAAGCGTGAGTAACACATAGTTTGAGAAGTATGGAACTCTGAAACTAACAGGAGGAGATTGGATATCTCAAGATTGGAAAGCACAAGCCAAGTGGCATATGAAGCCAACATGTGAGCTCCACTTAAAACTATCAGCATGCAATCGCATAATTCTTCGTTAAACCAAGTCAGGCAAAGTGATGGTCAAAGGAGAAATTGCTTACAACATAGATATGGAAGCATTGACCAATTTCTAAAGTCAACAGCAAGCTGGAAGAGATAAACTGTCAGAATATTCCCATTGGTACACCAATTAAGACAGAAAAACTTAGATATGTTGACACACTGCTAGTCAAACATTTTGGAGAAAACTGGAAGAATCTTCCCACTCTTGAGTGGTACAAAAGCATGCTGCAGAGCCCAACTCATGACTGAGATTTGCCTGATTATCGATGTGAATGTGAAACACAGCAGGATTATTTTGGCAGTGATCTCATTTTAAAATCTATTTGAGATCAGATTCATGCCTATTTGGATTTGGATTTTCAAATGTGAGTTAACATTTTAAATTCCTCTGACTATTTTCTCATAACGCAAGAACGTTAAAATATAAACAAGTTTCATTACTACTCAAAATCCTGTAAGTGAGAAAAAATTTCAAACATCATTAAAATCTGAATCTAATTTTGTAGGTAGCACACTAATTACTGTAGTTTTTACGGTTTTCTGTAATAAAATAGAGTTTAATACTTAATTTCTTTCACTTTATGTCCAAATTCCCACAATTTCCCAGTTGATACTCTTGTAAATGATTTACAGCATTATAAAGTAAATCCCTGTACATAAAAAATGGACACCTGCAAATATGCTCCCATCAAAAGTCGGTATCTATACTTTTAGTTTCAAAGATGGACATATGTATTTTCAGAGACAATTTTAACTGGTTTATCTAGTTAAATTGATATTGGGTGCTTTACAGAACCATTCCTGCAGTATTAATGTTAATGGTACATAAAGCAGCATAGAAATATTTTACCTCCACAATTTGTAATGAATGCATTTATCTCAATTTCTTGCAAACGACAGATGCTTGTCTTCGATAATAAGCTTTCGGCACCTATCTTGCATTTTGGATCCCACTGGAACACGGAAATGGTTCTTTGAAAAGACAGTTTGCAAGTAATTCAAGAACTACCGGTGTCGTTGTAATCATCTCCATTGGCGTCTGCTGTGTAAGAGCAAATGAACAAGCTAACGTTCAACAAAAAAATGGTTCAAATGGCTCTGAGCACTATGGGACTCAACTGCTGAGGTCATTAGTCCCCTAGAACTTAGAACTAGTTAAACCTAACTAACCTAAGGACATCACACACATCCATGCCCGAGGCAGGATTCGAACCTGCGACCGTAGCGGTCTCGCGGTTCCAGACTGCAGCGCCAGAACCGCGCGGCCACTTCGGCCGGCTTAACGTTCAACACCTTGCGGATTTGTTGGTTACTTTTCTTTGAATGCTGTTAAACGTAACGTAGATGCTGCAGTCTGAAAGAAACGACACTTAAATCTATCGCGCTACTGCTCCTGTAGACTCCGTGAAACTTGGCATCAGAGTCGCGAACACACCTTTAGTTGTGCACGTTTTAAGGAGCTTTTGCTCATGTGAAATTCGCGTGGCGTAATTGCCTTACGAGCCAAGTACATATGCATTTAATAAAACAGTGCATGGTTCACGATGTGTACAGCTAGCCCTTGTCATTGAACTAGAAGTTTACGTGAGTGCCACGAGATGGTAGCACACTGTGGCAGATTTTTATCCCAGTTCGCTCGACATAAAACCTGCTAGATGATAGCACATTACTCAGATATGCTAATTAACTGACTATATAGTAAAATTAGATCGAATAACAGTGTATGTTAAAGTTGTACTAACAGTACACCATTGTGTGGGTTTCTGAATGAGTTATAGTATATTAAGTTATGAATTTTGTCATACAGTAATCCATTTGAGGCGCTGAGAATTATAATGGCTTAAAGCACATCGCTGTCGATTGTGAGATTGTAGCATTTATTCACGCTTCTGAAATATGTTGAGCTTATCGGCATTCCTGTGCAGTGTAAACATGAACTATATTGAATCTATTTTAAATAACTAACATAAAACTAAAGTTGTGAGGACGGATCATGAGTAGTGCTTGGGTAGCTCAGTCGATAGAGCACTTGCCCATGAAAGACAAAATTCCTGGGTTGAGTCTAAGTCTGGCACACTGCTCTATCTGCCAGGAAGTTTCATATCAGCACACACTACGTTACAGAGTGAAAATCTCTTTCTGAGGACAGAAAAGTAAATTACCAGAAAACGTTTGCTGCAAACGATCTATGGCCTCGGATACACAGATCATTTGATTGAGAGAGTGAAGACATCAAATAAGCGTAACTACAAGCGAACATTTAACAAGGAAGTGTACAAAGGACAAGTTCTTGTGCAGCGCATGAATATCTGATTTTTCAGCCCAGAAATAAATGTATGAACTAATACATCTGTTAGGGATCTTCTACATTTGTCTGAAAAAATGGAAAAGTATGAAAACTCCCACTTACACAGAAATGCGAAACGGAGAGTTGCAAAAGATTACACATTATTTCGTTACTACCCTAAACTGTACTTGCTTATGTACAAAAGAACAAAATTCTACAAAAACAATTCTTTGTTTTGTCAGATAAGTTATGAATCTTATTTTTATTATTATTATTATTAATGTTGGTATTATTATTGGCAGTGGCTGTAGTTGTATAAACTTGTTGATAAACGTTAACTGTTATACAGTAGATGCTATTAATTTCACTCTCTGAAATATATCTGAATCTATAAATCTGTGAACCCCAGAATGTATACTCACGAGACACCGCTGATCATCTCACACATTTTATATCTGTATAATGAGTACAATAGATCTTTTTCTGAAATGTTGTCAACCAAAAAAAGCATCTCAAAAAATGGTTGTATTTTGTGGTGTTGTGAAAGAAACAAATGATTTAACTAAAAAGCCATTCAGCGCGAGTTTCATGGATAACTTTTTCCTGCCTTTTACTGTATTGAGTTAAATGACTGAAGTATCCATGAAATTATCAGTATTGAACTAGTAGTGAACCTTTTATTTTTAAATACATTTGTGTGTGAACAATAATATATATTTCAGAAATTATTGAATTTCACTCCCTTCTGTTAATGGCTGCCTGTGTTCACTCAGCTCTTTTTCAAATAACTGATGACTGATTCCTCGCGCGAACCTTTGCGCTCCTTTCAGCTGGTGACTAATCAAAAACTTATCTTTTGTTACTTTGGAGGTTTTCAAATCAGTGAGAGTGTGGTGTCTTGAAGCTTTTGAAAAGGAAAGGATAATCTTGTTTCTTTTTACTTGATGTGGGATAAAGACTAAACAATGTTCTTGTAGTCTAGTGAACTGTTGCTGTAGATCTGTTACATACTCTGCCTCGCTAGGCAACATTATAAGCAGGTCATCTATGTAGATGCAACAGATCTCTAAGTCTTTAGTTAGTTCATCCATGATGTGTTGGAAAGTCTGGACAACATTGCACAGTCCGAATAGCATTTACACACATTGCTTAAGTCCAAATGGATGGAGTGCAAACAGAATTTTGGGTATATATTCATGCTAAACAGCACAGATGCGGTCGACTGTGGAGGAAACAGTGTTACAATGAAATTGTGTTGCAAAGTCTTTGTTACTTGGGCAGGATAACGATCAGGTATCGTTCTGACGTTAAGGTAACGATGATCACAACATGGGCATCAACCGTTATTCTTCTTAGGAGCTTTATGGAATGGAGATGCTCAGCTATTATTTGAAGATCGACAGAACCCATGTGCTAGTGTAAAAGAGATCTCTTGCTTTGTGGTCCTTAGTTTTTCCAGATTCAGACGATGGGTCACTCCATGATCTGGCAGTTTTGGTGTAATCGCAATGTGATATACCACTGCATGTTTTACCAATGCTGGAGTTGGTCACGCACATGTGATTTCAGGGAATTGCTGAAGTGGGTATGTGTATGGTGAATCACCTTCAATCACTTTCATGGCAGCAGGGTTGGTATGGCGTAGGTGCTCATAACTATACAATGTACTGTACAATCAAGCAGGCATCGATTGTGAAGATCTGGGAGGAGAATGTAAGAAGATGAGATGTGCACTCCAACAATAAGGTGCAGCACGTCGGCAACAATGAATCTCCACATGAATTCACGTCGAAGATTGAACTTAAGATGTAAGTTGATGTAGCTGTAATTCTTGTTGGAAGATCCACTGGCAATATACAGATAACTGTCATTGACATTCCGCTGTGGAAGTCAAGAAGAAGAGTAAACTGACAGAGCAGCACCTGTGACAAGGAAAAATTGCGGTTTGGAAGAGTGCTTTGTCACGAACAGTTAACCACTGCCTGTTTGAAATCAGTAACCATGGCTACTGATTTCCAGCAGGATTTCCCTTGTCACAGGGTAGTCGTCTCTGTGAGCTTCAATTCCAGATTTTTGCGATAGCAGCAGATATTCTCTCTGATGAGCGATTTTCTGTTTCTTCTACAAGAGAATTACCATCAGGATGCACTTGCAGAGAGCCGTATTTGTATACTCACAGCTTGTTTGGACAGTTCAACTATGTGTCTCGCAGTGCTTCCAGAGAAGTCTTTCTTCTGCTGGAGACAGTGGTGATGCCTGTCGATGGATACATCTCGACTATTCGCTCAGCTGTTTGAGCAATAGCATCGAATCACAAGCGCAAACTGTATTTTCTGTGCATTCGCAGCTAAGTATGATAGCCAAATATTCCACAGAGTATCGTTGTTAATTGCATTACCTGCCAACGTGCGAAGTCGAAGAAGTAGTTGTGATGGTGTGCCGTAGATGAGTTCTTCAGCGTGGAGCAATTTTTCAAATTGTGTAGCTTCTGATGCAATAAATGTGTTGTAAGTGGTTGCTTGATAGAGTAATGCTTGGCAGCAAAGCCAGGATGTCTTGCACTTCTGTAGCCATTTGCTCGTTAAGTGCAGCCACTACATAACTGTATTTAATATAACATAAGTTATATAAACACAACAGGCACACATAACACAGACTTTAGTGATTAGTAACATATTCGCCTTCACAATTTACAACAGTCTGCCAACATTGTGGTAATTTTTTGATCCTGTGACTGCAGAAATCACTTGGTTTTCGGCCAAAGAATTCATTAAACAGTATTCAGTGCGCATTTTATGCAGACAGGAAGTTCCTTGATGGCTGTTCGATAGAGAGAGTAAAAGATGAAAACATGAGTGTGCGAGATCAGGTGAATAGGTTGTTGCAGAATGACGTACCTACCCAAATCCTGTATAGCAGTTTTTGTCAGTCTAGCAGAATGTGGGCAGGCATTATCTCCTGGATATCACTTCACACAGATTTCCTGGTCATTGTTCGTGAATTGCGTCTGAAAGACGTCGTAATTGTTGACAATAAATGTCAGCAGTGATGGTTACATCTCAGGGAAGCAACTCATAGTACACTACACCATAGCTGTTCCACAAAATGCATAACATTATCTCTTGTGTATGTGTGCAGGTGTTTGTATGGGGAGTTGCTTTTTCGTTTGGGCTCAACCGTTCCTTTCTTTTCATTATGTTAGCATAAAGACACAACTTCTCATCATCAGTAACGACACAATGTAGGAACAGTCGGTGTTGTTCAAGAGTCAGTTGATGATGAGGAAGCAGAGATGAACATATGGCCACTTGCTGGTTTTTGTGCTTTTGGCTTAGATCATGCGGTACCCATACAACCGATTTTTGAACCTTCCCCATTGCATGCAAATGTCACGCAGTGGTGGAATGATTACAGTTCATCACATTTGACAGTTCCCGAGTGCATGGATAATTGTGGATTGATGTGTTCAAGCGATTTCCATAAAATCCTAAAGGTCTTCCTGATCACAGTGTCACTAATGTCAAAACGATCCTCCTTAAAACTAGAACACAGTTTTCTTGCCATGCTCTGTGCAACGGTATTATCCCCATACATGGTGCAAATATTACTGGCTTCCTCCACTACTGTCACCTATCTATTGAACTCAAAGGGAAGAGTATATCGGAAATGTTCCGATTTTTCTAGTTTGGCACTCCATTCTCTAGTGTCCACAACTTCACCACCTATCTCCATATGACAAAATGACAATATGTAAGCTCAAATAGCGATAGTGAACTGCAAGTAAAAAAATGAGGGAATACCAACATGGAAAACAAAAATGCTTCTAACTTATGCACCAACCTAATAGTTTTGTCTGAGGTGATGTGGCTCAAGACAAACTGCGTCTCAAGTCGGGTATGATACATTACTGGATTATCAGACTAGAAGGGTGGAGTTTCACCACAATCGGGCTGTATATTACGTTTGCCAGTGTTAAGTCAGTGCTTGCACGATTCTGTATGTTTCTCTTGGTAGGCATTGACTAAAAGATGCAGTTGTTCACGAGTGATTCTGCATGGTGCGGTTGATGCGAGAACTTACGTAAGACGTGTTTTATAATAGTGGCAGGCGATTCAGTTTTTCCGTTGTGCAGTGTGATCACCTGGCGTGTAATTCAGAAACTTTTGGTCGATCTTCACATCTAGTATGTAATCAGTAGCTATGCCTGCCCATACATCGACAGATAATCTGTACTGATTCTCATCAGCCACAACATCACGATTGAGACTATTTTAACATTCCATCTCTGGTGAAACAGCTTGCATCGGCGAAAATTACATGTACAGAAAAGTGAGAATCTACTTCAAGGCACTGTAAGAACCATTGGCTGAATGTGAAACAAGGTCCAAAGTCAGCATGTTTGTCGCCCTCCTCAGTTGTTGTACTGTGATACCAATTGCCCTGTTTCACTTAATTGTTAGAACAGTTTTGGAAACGTGGTATGAGCTGCATGTCTTCTGCATGGATACTTATCTTGTACAGCCTTTCGTCTTTTCTGCTGCTTCCATTTCTTGCTCATACACGAAAATCGTGTCTGCAAGTTCCATCGCCGGAAACAACGCCATTTCGTTAGGATTGACTGAAGTTAGTACTGTATTTCTACTTGTAATTGCAGACTGCTGCATACTACTATACAGACACTGTACACCAGTATTGCACTTGTCAGTACACACTACGCCGTCTACACGTAAGTGCTCGTCCGGATTGCCTACCAGTGTTAGCAACGGTAGTATCGTTTCGTGTTTTCCATTGGCAGAGGTATCAGAACACTGTCGTTTATATGTTTCGCCTCGATCGTCTCCTGACCAGTCTCTCTTACATCGAATTCATACATTAACCCTTTTCCACCATCCCTGAAAGTTTGTTACATCACAGTGTAATGACGTCATCACGGAATCATCCTGTATTCTTTGTTTTTAGCTGTGGCAGCGCGGATAATCGAAGAGTTTGTACTGCACAACTGAACTATGTAGCAGACGAGTCACTGTCCCAAAAATATTTCATTGTTCAAGGATTCGATGTTGCTTGCGCTCCGGTTACATGACATTTGGTCATGGTCAAATTGTTAACTAATAGTCTATCAAATCAAAAGAGTAACGCCACAATGTGTGAAATAATTCTTGTCGAATCTAAGGAACACAATAGTTGCCATCCCTATGTGTAATCGATGGACACACTTTTTCAACTACATACTGTATATAGTAACTTCTTCGTCCATGAACTTTGACAAAATCAGCGGGAACGCGTATTTACGTCTGCTGTTGATAAATAGAACTTCACGTTGTAATTGTTTTAAATGGAAAATTGCATTTCTCACTTATATTACGCCTAAAGAACACGCATTAAAAGCGTATGAATTTACTGAAAGTCGTCATTAAAACGGCATCGATGTGTTATTTGAAATACTGATAAGCCATAAGTTTCGGTCAGATCACTAACATGTGTATTATAAACATGAATTTTATGAGTAAATGTGGTAAAAGTTTTAAATTTTTCGAAAGAAATTCAGCACGCTTTCGCCTGTATTGTACAAAGTCATCTGATAAAGATGGACCACCAGTCCAAAAGTTCGAACATCCATTGAGTAGGACATTAAGGATATTAAAAGCAGACTTAAAAACTATAAAAAATTATATTCCCTTTATACATAAACAGCACTACGAAAATAAGTTCTTTAGTGATCACTGTGATATTGTTGTCATCGGTGGTGGCGTCATTGGTTCCTCAATAGCATACTGGCTACAGACTAGGGTGCGGGATGGTGTCAGAGTTATTGTCATTGAGAAAGATCCTTCGGTACTTAACAGAATTGTATTTATAAGATTGGTTAGTTTATTATGTTAGTTATAGATAATTAATAAATATAATCTGTTCTTGCTGTAGTATGCCAAGGCCTCTACACCACTTTCCTGTGGCGGTATAAGGCAACAGTTCAGCTTGCCTGAGAACATTCAGATGTCAATGTTCGGTGCAGAATTTCTTCGAAACATAAAGAGATATCTTCATGTAGAGGGAGATAACCCACCTGATGTGTGCTTTACACCTTACGGGCACCTTTTCTTAGCAACTGACAGATCTGCCCAACAACTGGAGGAAAACGTACACCTGCAACAGTAAGTTAAGACATATTCATTCATTTATTTATCCATCCATCCGCGCATCATCTCATGATGGTGCATAATTTCTCATCATAAACAGGGAGAATGATAGCAAAAATTTTGCATAAACATGGGATATGAAAGTGGGTTTTTATGAGATAATAGCGGAGGTGGTTGGTCGTGACCATGCTGAAGGAACCAGCCTGGAATTAACAGTACAAACCAATCTCCATCCTCACAAAAATAAGATCAGTGTCTCAACAACTGCGCTGCCTCATTTAGTTGATTCCTGTTGTACAGTGTTGCTTTGATTGCACACAGCTCACATCAGAGAATTTATAATATAAAAGATAATTTATCACTGTGTACACTATGGAGATCCACTGGTGACTCTTGGACCATGAACAGCTTACTATGCCCCTTGCACTCCCTCCAGTGCATTTGGAAAACTTGACTACTGCCGTAAACATCTGCTCCACACGTTTTCATGTCCTCTCTTCAGTCCATCCGAAAAACTGAGTCAGGGCCCTCCCATGATGAGTGAGATGTTGAGCTTATGAGAATACATTACTATCATGCACTATAGATCTTGACGCATGGTTTTCTTGTAAATGTATTACATTTGATCACATATTGTTATGTGACAGAGCGTATTAGTTATTTTCTTTCATTATTAATCACTACCTTAACTCATAATGCTAATTTTTAAATGTGTAGTATCCAGTATGTATGAAGTATATTGTAGTTGCCGTATCAGACAAAGGTGTTTTAGTGATCATTTTTATCTCCATGGCAGTTTACTATACACTTACATTTCTTGATAGAAAATACTGTTTTGAGTTTTTTGTGAATTTTTCCTATTGTTCAAACTGCCTCTTGTTCCATGATTACTTGTAGAACTCTTAGTGAAATACTTAGTAATATTTTTCCCTATATGTGCACAACAAGGTGGTAGGTGACTAATTGGTACCCCTAAAGATACCCAGTGTTTTCAAAATAGTTCTTTACAGTGGACCCCAACTACTACTTCTAGTTGTTGTTCTTACTGCATCTTTCTCATGGCTGAACACTAAAATTCCAGAAGTTGGCTTACAGAAAAAGTGAGGTCACTGTGTAAACAAGGGGATCATGAAAAACTTCAAATGATGTAGCTATCAGCATGGTAAACAATGCCTACAACATATACTCAGTTGTATTGAATAATGGATTAAAGATTATTACAATGTGTTACTTCTAGAACAACAAAATGGTTATGTAAGAAGAAACAGGATTATAAACGATTTATTGCAGCAAAATAGCCATTATAGTTATACATTAGAATACAGTCATTTGAGAGTGAATTACAAGGATGTATTGATTGTCTACATAATTCTTAGTAGTAGATTACATTTAGTGCAGGTATTATAACAGATTATCATTTGAACCATTTATTGCATAGTCTCAATTGATCTGGTCCTCTTGTTGCGTATTTTTATATGGTATCTCTCACAAGACTGTCCACATAGTGTATATTTGCAAAGGTTTGACGGTTCATGGTATATTGTATTTGCACAAATTTCATGGTGGAATCTGTGTACTGCGAGTCTTGTAAGTACGTGTCTCATCTCAAAATATGCTGCTGTTCAAGTGCGGTCGATCATGGCCCCGGATCCATAGAATTCCGTTGGTACTTCCTCTCTTTTCTTGAGTTGTGATCTTAGTAGGTTCTCCAATGCTGATGTGTTGGGAAGTGAGAACCTTGTCCTTAGATCCTCTATGATGAAAGATTCTCGGGCGGGAAGGTAAACTAATCTTGATCTTGTGGTTTTTGCTACCCCTAATGCTCTTTTGATATAGGTTGCTTTTACTATTTCCAATGTTTCCAAGTTCTTTTCATTTAGGTGTATCCATATGATTTCTATCCCATAAGCCAGCATCAGTATTATTTTTTATTTGAAGAGTGCCATAGCTGTGTCTAGATTTAGTGTTCTGATGGAGCTTATTTCTTTTATCGCTCTGATGGCTTGTGTCGCTTTCTCTGTTGTGTGTTTAGTGAAGCACTTTGCGGACGACTGGAGTGTTATCCCTATATATTTGTAATCTTTTGTGATAGATATTTGCTTTCCTTGTAGTGCAATTCTTGTCGTTTTTGGGATTTGCCCACCTGAATACCATCATTTCCGTCTTGTCGGTGTTGATTACGAACTTGTGTTTTGTGCACCATGTTTCCACGTCTTCTGTAGTCTCGTGTAGTTTCTTTAAGTTTTTTGAGCCCATCACAATGTCGTCCGCGTAGGCATATGCTTCGACATCTTTGTCTTGAGCGATTTCCATAATGTCCTTTGCTGCCAGAATGAACAGGAGCGGGCTTAGTAGGTCTCCTTGGAGTACTCCGTTTGTTTGCCTTGTTGGTTCAGACAGATCGAGGTTGTCCAAGATCCTTATCTCGTTCCATTCGTTTATGGAGTTTATGATCCTCGTCCAGACAAGAAACAGTATTGTGAAAAGGAAAGTTGCTACTCACCATACAGCGGAAATGCTGAGTCGCAGATAGGCACAATAAAAAGATTGCCACAAATTTAGCTTTTGCGCAGTAAGGCCTTTGTTAAAATTAGATGACAAACACACACATACATGCTCACACAAATGCAACTCACACACATATGACTGCAAACTCAGGCAACTGAGGCCACATTGGCTCTGAAAGCTTGCCTAATTATAACCTTCTTTTCTCTGTGTGTCTGCCGTTGCTTGGTTAGAAGATTTTTTTACCTATCCAATTACATGATACTAAATATCAAATAATTTGTGTCTTCGGCTTTAGAGCTGGCGACCTGCAGCAGGGCAGCCAGCAACACAGACTAGTCCACACTGGATGCATCACAGCTCATGGCAAAATCGTATAGCAATCCCAAAATACTTGGGTGTCACATTAGCTGGAGCAGTCATTTTCGGGGAGCACTGATGAACACAAAGCATAAAGTAGCTGACAGAAACTGCATTGTGCGCAACCCATGGCGGTAAGGACTATGGCTATAGGTTTGTGATACTTAGCTGCGTAGTACACTTATCTTGTGTGGTATAACTCTGGCCATGCCAAATAAGTGATAATACTACTCAGTTGAATCATGTCACATCATCACAGGCTGTTTGAGACCAACAAATACTAAAAAACTGTATTGTCTAGCTGCTATCACTCCCCATAGCATCAGATGAAAAGTGGCATCCAAGAAAGAAGAAACTAAATCATTTACATCTATGACCTGCTCCTGTTTTGGAAACCAAACAGCCAGCTGCTGATTAAAATGAAGGATGAATTTCACGCACACAACAGAAATTCTCACTGATACACCACTACAAATCCGAGTAGAAATGTGGCAAGAAAAGAAATGTTGATCTCCAATATTGGTGTATATCGAGGGAACACTATTCCTCAAGACACACAGAGAAGTGGGAAGTATCAAGATCTTGGAGATTACATTCCAGAGTTGCAAGAATCAAAAGCACTATGAATAGATAAGGATTATCAGTTGAATGGGTGGTGTGTGATTGCGGACAAAAAGAGACTAGTACCCAGCTTATGGCAGTGAAAGCTATGCCACAGCACTTGCTCTGTTGGAGAGCTCATGAAGGCTACCCCAGATGTGCTAGACATGCCCAGTTCATGGTCCAAAATATATTAGCTTATATGTTTGTTTACTCACTGTTTTTAATCTTCCAATTTTTCACCTTTCCAATTGTTATCTGTTGTTTGGTGTTATATAAAGTGTTTGATGCTTACGACATGCTTAAATAATAAATCTAGAATTGTGGTTTGTATTCATGTGCAAATGCATTAGTATTTAATAAAATGTAATAATTATTATATTTCAAAGACTTGTTACTGTATAAAGTTCTTATTTATTTCTAGTCAGCTGGGTGTTAAAAATGAATTACTATCACCAACAATGCTGAAGAAAAAATTTCCATGGTTGGACACAACTGGAATTGCATTGGGTTGCCACGGTCTCGAAAATGAAGGGTGGTAAGCTGCCTAGGCATTTAAGATGACTAAACTACATTGTAGTTGCAGTAGAGCGCAGAAGTCTGAGAAATGCTAATTCTGTTATTTTTCCTCTTAATTTACATCTTTTAGTTGCATTGTTGCTAGAAGCTTGCAGCAGTTGTGCCTGGGACCTTAACAGTAAAAGGTGCTAATGTCCGAGTAGTTTCAGTGCTTTAAAACCATAACCATCCACCCATCTTAATAGTAAGATACATTATAGAATAGCTGGATTACTACTTATACTCAAAGGCTATTTTTTACTTCTTTCCATTACTCATAATGAATATCGTTCTCTGTTGATCGTTGCAGTACAAGTTTCTCATTTAGATTCATAGATATTATACTCAAGATCACGTTATTGTTTTTTCAGGTAGAGTTCAGGGAGGTTTTATATAATAGAGGGAAACATTCCATGTATATATATAACCAAACGAGAAAGCGCTGGTAGATAGAGACAATAAAAAACACACAAGGGAGAGGGTAAGGAGTCATTCCAATCCCAGGAGTGGAAAGACTTACCTTAGGGGGAAAAAAAGGACAGGTATACACTCGTACACACACACATATCCATCCACACATATACAGACAATGGTCTGTCTATCTACCAGCGCTTTCTCGTTTGGTGAGTCACAGCATATATAAATCTAAAAATAAAAATGATGTAACTTACCAAACGAAAGTGTTGGTATGTTGATAGAGACAATAACAAACACAAACACACACACAAAATTCAAGCTTTCGCAACCCATGGTTGCTTCATCAGGAAAGAGGGTAGGAGAGGGAAAGACAAAAGGATGTGGGTTTTAAGGGAGAGGGTAAGGAGTCATTCCAATCCCCCTAAGGTAAGTCTTTCCACTCCTGTATCAACATACCAACACTTTCGTTTGGCAAGTTACATCATCTTTGTTTTTGGATATAGCAGTTTTTTCATTGTGATGGTCTGTGTCTCAATATCTCCTTTATATGGAAAGTAGCAATCCGTCCCTTTCATAATATTGTTAAAATAATATTGGCACTTCATACCTCTATCACAGTGGTGATGTTGATATTTGAGGTGGTTTTTAACAACATTCAGGAAATAATGTGGAGACAGTTGGAATAGAGTTACATTAGATTAGATACTATACACATTGTTCATTCTGAGGACTCATATTGAGGAGATCCTTGATGATGTAAATGGATTAGAAAATAAAAGTACACAATACATGTTTACAAGAGAATTGATGTGCTCATGTTCCTTCTCACACGTTTCGAAGTGTGTGAAATTACCCTAAAATTTTAAAAATATTATCATTTACAAGTTACTAAAATATTTATCACCATCATCATACATTTTTACGTCAACTGTTGATAAAGGGTTCCTCTAAACCTTCTCGTGCATTATGGTCAGCAGCTATATCCACCAGTGCTGCTCCAGCATGTTTCCTGATGTCACCTACTACCCTTCATAGGCCCTCATGTGACTGTCTTTCTTATCTCATGGACTTCAGTAAAGTACTGCTTTGGTAGATCTCGTATCCATTCATCTGGCTGTATTTCAAGTGTCCCTTCTGCTTCATTGCCATTACAGTCATAATTACATTTTCCATTCAGTGTGCTCCCCAATCGGCTTATTTGATTCCCTCTGCCTGTAAATTTACATATACTGCAGTGATAAGATGATTCCTACGTTATCATAGCCTGGGAAAGAAAATAGTTTATGAAATTAACTCACACTAATCCATTAGGCCCGTTACACTGAAGTGTGTAAAGTCATATATTATAAGGGGCAATCAAAAAGTTTCCGTTCGACGGCGTTGCTGCATTGTACTTGCAATGTAGCATGACTCCAGTGTCTTTCTGATGTGTTTGCAGTAAATATGGAAATGTGAACTGGGCAATGTTATTATCTAATGCATCCAACCACATGGCCAACATGCTGTTATTCTTTTCTTGGCTGCCAAAGGACAAACACTGGTAGGCATCATGGGGGGGGGCGGGGGGGGGGAGTTGTGACCCCATCATAATAAAAGCTTATCTAGGGGTATGAGTGTTTCGACGCATAATCACAGAAGTTCCATACCAGTCCTGACATGGCACTGGCTGGACCCAGGGCACTAGAGAGTAAGGCCAATTTCATTAATAGATTTTTAAAAATTATTCTTGATTTGCTATTTTCCACAATGTTTTTATCATCTGAAAACAAAATAAACTTAGCATCTGATAATGTTTTTGATGATTAAGATCATTATCACCACCGCCACTTTTTAACATTAGTGGGCTTTTAAGGCCTACAGCAGAAAAACGAAAGAAATAACCACACTACAAAAGAAAAAAAACAGCTCACTGTAAAAAAAAAATTACAAAAGCACACATTACAAAACACAATAAAGGAGGAAGTCAGTCAGTCACAGCAGAGGAAATACCTACTGCAGACGATAGCCTACCGTTGCCAGTCATTAGCTTCATCTTCCACCACTGTCAGCTCGACTTGTTTAAGGATTGTT
Source organism: Schistocerca americana (assembly GCF_021461395.2). Classification (NCBI taxonomy): domain Eukaryota; kingdom Metazoa; phylum Arthropoda; class Insecta; order Orthoptera; family Acrididae; genus Schistocerca; species Schistocerca americana. Next base: position 434,271,301 of record NC_060122.1, read on the forward strand.
AATATTTGATCCTTCCATCATATCCTTGATAGCTTCTTGGGCATTTTCCAGCAGGATGACAATGAAGGACTGGCCATGGGAGAGATCCTTCTGCTACAAGGATGTGGACAAACTACTGTAGCCTCTTCTGCCCTTATATTTAGCCAATGTGTGGTTTTACAAACTGCTGGTGCAAATCATCTCTCTTTCATCGTTCTTGGAGCACTGACCAAGCAGTTTTCCTTGATATTGTAGACAGGTCCATAGATCTTTTAAAGTACCTCTTCTCAAGGGCACAGATTGCTTCTTCGGTTTTTACTGATGTCGCCTGGCTTTCACAACCATGTAAAAGTACTGGCTCTGCTAGCGTCGTGCAGCTGTATCTTATTCTTCTGTGACATTAGTCATGACTTGAATAAATTGTTCAGACTAAAGAACATGTAACTAGTATTTTATTGTTCGTTGATCCTTTTCTTTTGTAACTTCACTTTTTATTAGTCAGTGTGGATCCCAGCCACTTGAATTTTTGAGCTCGTTTTCAAAGGTGTTTCCGTCAACAACAATGGAAGGAAGGAGAGATTGGTGGTGTGGTAATAAATATGCAAAAGAAAATGTAAGGGCCCTAGATGCAACCAAGTGGGACACCACATAAGTACTTCTCAGTCAGATTTGTGCTGATAGTTTAATACAGAACACTGTTCTGTTGTTAGAGATATAATCTGAACCACTCTGAAGTATTTCTTGTGGTATTGTCATATTCTAATTTATTCAAAAGGATTTTTAACAACTTGCAGAATCTATTGGTAACTTGTAATTGTCTAATTAGGAGCTTTTTCACTATATGTGTAAATAATTTTCTCATTAAATATTTTGAATGATGGTGCTCCACAGCTTGCATAAACTTCATTAATTACATTGTATTTCTGAAGAAACACCTCTTGGCTGTAATTAAATAATTTTACTATTAGACATGTTTTCAGACTTAGCACATCATCAGGAGGTTTGGGAGAATAAAAATACAAGTGTGCAGTGACATAATTATTCAGTTATAAGACCCTTTGTCAACTAAATTAATTTAAAACATGATAAAAACAGTCAGAAGAAATAAGGGACTTAATTGCATCCGCAGGAAAGAACTGAGGAGGATAGTACTGAAAAGACTGCAGAAAGAATTAGATGCAGAAAAAATGGAGTCATCCCCAGACTGGAAGTAAAGACGAGGTGTGTCCAGAAAGTAAGTACCATTTCATTGTATCGCCACCACAGCAGTAGTGTTGCTGTTCCGCTCATCTCTCTGGCTCATTGTCTTCTCACTGAAGCCTTTACAGCTGGATTTTGTTGTGTTTACATTTGTTACTGATCAGTCAAAATGTTTAATAACTTGAATATGACTTATTAATGTTCCACAATAATATTTATTAGTTTGTTATGAACCAGCTTTTGGTTTCTTAGGCCATCGTCAGATAACTTAATCCTTAATACACTCCTGGAAATTGAAATAAGAACACCGTGAATTCATTGTCCCAGGAAGGGGAAACTTTATTGACACATTCCTGGGGTCAGATACATCACATTATCACACTGACAGAACCACAGGCACATAGACACAGGCAACAGAGCATGCACAATGTCGGCACTAGTACAGTGTATATCCACCTTTCGCAGCAATGCAGGCTGCTATTCTCCCATGGAGACGATCGTAGAGATGCTGGATGTAGTCCTGTGGAACGGCTTGCCATGCCATTTCCACCTGGCGCCTCAGTTGGACCAGCGTTCGTGCTGGACGTGCAGACCACGTGAGACGACGCTTCATCCAGTCCCAAACATGCTCAATGGGGGACAGATCCGGAGATCTTGCTGGCCAGGGTAGTTGACTTACACCTTCTAGAGCACGTTGGGTGGCACGGGATACATGCGGACGTGCATTGTCCTGTTGGAACAGCAAGTTCCCTTGCCGGTCTAGGAATGGTAGAACGATGGGTTCGATGACGGTTTGGATGTACCGTGCACTATTCAGTGTCCCCTCGACGATCACCAGTGGTGTACGGCCAGTGTAGGAGATCGCTCCCCACACCATGATGCCGGGTGTTGGCCCTGTGTGCCTCGGTCGTATGCAGTCCTGATTGTGGCGCTCACCTGCACGGCGCCAAACACGCATACGACCATCATTGGCACCAAGGCAGAAGCGACTCTCATCGCTGAAGACGACACGTCTCCATTCGTCCCTCCATTCACGCCTGTCGCGACACCACTGGAGGCGGGCTGCACGATGTTGGGGCGTGAGCAGAAGACGGCCTAACGGTGTGCGGGACCGTAGCCCAGCTTCATGGAGACGGTTGCGAATGGTCCTCGCCGATACCCCAGGGGCAACAGTGTCCCTAATTTGCTGGGAAGTGGCGGTGCGGTCCCCTACGGCACTGCGTAGGATCCTACGGTCTTGGCGTGCATCCGTGCGTCGCTGCGGTCCAGTCCCCGGTCGACGGGCACGTGCACCTTCCGCCGACCACTGGCGACAACATCGATGTACTGTGGAGACCTCACGCCCCACGTGTTGAGCAATTCGGCGGTACGTCCACCCGGCCTCCCGCATGCCCACTATACGCCCTCGCTCAAAGTCCGTCAACTGCACATACGGTTCACGTCCACGCTGTCGCGGCATGCTATCAGTGTTAAAGACTGCGATGGAGCTCCGTATGCCACGGCAAACTGGCTGACACTGACGGCGGCGGTGCACAAATGCTGCGCAGCTAGCGCCATTCGACGACCAACACCGCGGTTCCTGGTGTGTCCGCTGTGCCGTGCGTGTGATCATTGCTTGTACAGCCCTCTCGCAGTGTCCGGAGCAAGTATGGTGGGTCTGACACACCGGTGTCAATGTGTTCTTTTTTCCATTTCCAGGAGTGTAGATAGTCCGCACAACTTTGGGGAGAATTCATAACTTCAAAGAATGCTGTACAAAGGCATGCAACATTTTATGACTCTGTTGATACGAAACACAAGTGTGACGTAATACCTAAGGAGACACTGAACAAATAATCTTATATTACAGTATAACAGCTCTCCTTGTCCGCAGCTTGTGGTCTTGCGGTAGCGTTCTCACTTCCTGCCCACGGGGTCCCGGGTTCAATTCCCGGTGGGGTCAGGGATTTTCTCTGCCTCGAGATGACTGGGTGTTGTGTGTCTTTCATCATCATTTCATCCTCATTCACTTGCAAGTCGCCGTAGTGGCGTTAAAGAGCTTGTGGAGCGGCGGCCGAACCGCCCCACGAGGGGTCTCCCGGCCACCAATGCCATATGCTCATTATTATTCATTACAGCTCTCCTTTATCCACCTCAAGACAGCACAAAACCACACTGATAGCAAAAGTGCCCCCATTCTATGTGTGGGTAGGACTTCACAGTTTCTTGCCAGGACACTAAAATCCAGGAAATATACTCCAGCTTTTTGCACTAGGAATATTGTTGCCTGCCTTCTGTTCAGCAGTAAAGATAAGATTCCACCTTTAGAACAGAGTGGAATTTACGGAATTTCCTGCAATCTGTGTGGCAAATGGTGTGCAGTTCAATCATGTAGGGCTATAACCACTAGACTGGCTGAGCATGAAAGGAGTTGGAGACTGAGAAAGAAAGATTCCACCTTCTCTGAGTGTGCTCTTAACGAATGCCATTCATATGATGTGAAATGTGATATTCTCCATGAAGGAAATAAAGGGAGAAACTTAATATTACCTGAAATTGTGGCCATTAATAAACACCAATCAGAGAATCCTGACTTTGTCGTTAAACACAGTCCCACCACTCACAGTTGTTAAAGCAGCAGCCAGTTATTATTCCTCTTGCCACTAGCTAATAAGCGTGTTGAAACTGTTCCACATTCACATTCCATAGACGTCTTTCTTCCCCTCCCTTTATTCGGTCTGTTTGCCACATTCACCAGTTTGTACGTATGACATAGTAGCCTGTGCCATTACTCACTTGTAGAACATTTCTGTTTTATACACTCACATAGGTTTAATATTGGAGTGTACTGTAATAAAAGATTTATTTGTTCAATGTCACTTTAAGTATTACAACATGCCTGTGTTTTGTATCGATATAGTCATAAAATGTCACATGATATTAATGTGGAACATAAATACATTGTATTCAAGTAATTAATATGTGTACGTTCCTCCAAGAACCGACGGAATATTCCGTAAATATTATCAAAATGTTTAAGACTGCGAAGTGCATTCTGTAATACGGTTTTTGAATGCAAAGAGTGTGTAGCCAGCTGAAATTCATTGTCAACTTTTTGATGTTTATAATGAAAATGTAATGAGTGATGGAATGGTGAGAAAATGGGTGAGACAATTCAATGATGGACAAACCAGCGTAGGTGACGAAACATGGAGTGGATGGTTTCTTTTGTCAATGATAGTTTGGTTGAGAAAATGAATGAGAAAACTCACGAAAACAGGCAGTTCGTAATAAGAATCCTTTGTGGTGAATTTCTACAAATTTTAAAAACTGTTTTGCATGAGACTGTCACAAAGCACTTAAATTTTCACAAATTATGTTCCTGTTGGGTTTCAAAAATGCTTACAGTTGTCAACAAAATGAAGGAACATGGCAATGCTACAGTGATGAGGGAGATGAATTCTTAAACAGAATTGTAACTGGTGATGAACTTTTGTCATGTCACTCCAGAATTAAAACAACAGTCAATGGAGTGTAGGCATTCACAGTCCCCCAAGAACAATGTTGTCAGCAGAGAAAATTGTGCACTTTGTTCTGGGATTGATAGGGAATTCTTTCCCAGAGGGGAAACTGTCAATCCAGTACAATATTGTAAAACACCGAGGAAACTTTGGCATGTAATTCAAAAGAAAAGGTGTGGAATGCTCAGTCAAGGCACTGTGTTGCTTTATGACAACACACACCCCAATTTTACTAGTGTCACTCAAATCCTTATTCAGCAATTCAGTTAGGAGCAGTTACATTGCCCACCAAACAGCCCTGGTCTAGCACCCTCTGACTACCACTTGCTCTTGAACTTGAAGCATGGGTTTGGGTGAAGGTACTTTGGCAGCGATGGTGATGCAAAAAACAGTGTTCAATGGTGGCCGACTTCACTGGCACTATCTTTCTATGAAGAGTCCATAGAAAAGTTGGTTTCTTGCTATGAAAAATGTCTGAACAATAGTAGCAAATAGTGTAGAAAAATGATTTGAGAAATGGTCTTTCTTCTAAAAATAAATTTTGGTTTGGAAAAAACTGTTTTATGAGTTTTTTTCCAAAATAGTACTTACTTTCCGGACATGCCTCATAATATAATTTCTCTTATGACTGTTTCTGATGTGCGCCAGATCAGTGGTTTACAACCTGGGGGTAATTACCCCCTGAGGGGTAAAATTAAATTTTCTGAGGGATAAAACCTAAAGATTCGAATCTGTAGCAGTCATGAAACTAAATTATTTTCAAAAGATCATTACTATTATCACAATTTTATTAGACTCTAATATTGATTATGTAAGTTAACAATAATTACTTTTTTCAGTCAGTAGTATTAATGTGGTGGAGGTTACAGGTTCCTCGCATTGTGCACTCACTACACACATATGTTGTGCTTTGTCCTGTGCATCACTGACGATAAAACTGAGATGTATACATAGCAAATGCAAAATAAATTGCTTCATTACTCTCTTTGAAACAGATAAATGAATTAATTACCAGTGCAACACAGCAGTAACTGCATCAGGGCTACTATAGTATTGTAACAGTTTTATATTATTGTTATTAGATTGGTTAGACACAAAGTGTCAATAGCCTGGAGTTATCCAGTTTCTGCCAGTTCGTAAATAAGGAGTGCAGCAATGAAGTGATTTATGAACAGTAAGTATAGTGCACAAATCTGAACTTGTTTGATTTCAAATGGGGTTACAGTGGGCTGGTCAAGCAGGTGCCACAATGGAGAGAAATAATGCCACGGAAGCATGTTTTGTAACAAGTGTGTACCCTCACTGTGGATAGTTAGCTTTCTTTTCTGAGAAGGAATTGTGGGTGGCACTTGCGATGCACTGCAAATTCCTTTGTCATTAATTTTTTTTTTAAATTCATTCCACAGTTTAATAAGGGGAAAGTTGATGATAATGGGGGGAGGGGCGGATGGCGGGGGACTACCTAATGTCTGATATTGCACTCAGGAATAATGGCTTAAGAAAGTTTAGGATCCAATTCTCTCGATTAATGTTGTTGGCAAAAGTTCCATTATTGATTAAGCATTTTTCTGGACTTCATTATTGATTAAGCATTTTTCTTTATTTGTATCTTTTGTTAGATGTACTACTAAGATAAAACTGAACCTTAATCGGGTACCAGACTCATTTAAATACAGCTGAGAGATGGAGATTTTTCACTATGGGAGCTATTTAGAAACCCAAACTACTTTTATGTTATTTGCGGTCAGGTAAAAAGCCACTTTATATACAGGCTGTATCAAAAATATACTTGTGATGGCACAAGATTATACTGCTACATGAATCAAGATAGTAACATGGGGTGTATTTTAATTTATGCATAATTATTTAATTGGATAGGTAAAAAGTCTACTCACCAAGCGGTGCCAGAACACACACATAAAAGACGGTTGTAATTGGCAAGCTTTTGGAGCCAGTGGTTCCTTCTTCAGGCAGAAGGTTGAATGGGAAGGAAGAAGGGTGATGGAAAAGCTCTGGAGAGGTCTAGGAAAAGGGGTAGATTTCAGGAAAGTCACCCAGAACCGTGGATCAAGGGAGAGTTACCATACTTCTCATCCCGTATGGTAAGTCTCCCCTGACCTGCAGTTGTGGGTGACTTTCCCAAAATCTACCTCTTTTTCTAGACCTCTCTAGTTCTTTTCCTTCACCCCTCTTCCTTCCGCTTTAACCCTTCTGTCTGAAGAAGGAGCTTCTGGCTCCAAAAGCTTGCCAGTTACAACCATCTTTTATGTGTGTTCTGTCGCTACTTGGGGAGCAGATTTTTTATCTATCTGATTAAATAATTTTGTCAATAATTAATTTATGCATATAACTATAAAGTTTTTATTTTCAAAAGAGCTATCTGATTTTACAAAAGTTGTATCTTTTACATGCATGCACGTAAAATATTATGTTTAGGGTCAAAGTTTTCATTAACCTTTCACAAATGTTCAATATGCTCTCCACTGGACACACAAAAAAGTCCAGACATTAGTGAAATTTATCCCTTACTTTTGTAAGCTGTCTGGAAATACTGCATTTTCCAATTTGAAATACAGCACTGCCAACACTAGCATTCTTCTTTTCAGGCCTTTCTCTCGTATCTCAAACTGAGGACAGGGATCAATATCATCTCCCCTCTCCTCAGAAGCCCACTGCATCCAAACAGCACATCTTAACACACTAATGATAAACCCTATCCTAAAACATATAACCTTATCTAAACAACAATGTAAGAAAAGATAGATTGCTACTTATTGAAAAGATGACATGCTAAGTTGTAGGCAGGCACAATTAAGACACTTACAAATAAGCTTTCAGCCACAGCCTCCATTGGAAAAAGAGAAACACACATCCTTCAAGTGCTAGTACTATCCCTATCTTCCTGCTCAAACCATCTACATTTCCATTTCCTCCCACGTTAGTGGATTACTTCATACTCAAATTCACTAAGTTTCAATGCCCATCTCAGCAATGTACTGGATGGGTCTCTGAGACCTAGTAACCACTTGAAAGCAGCGTGGTCTGTTACTGCCTTGAATTTCTTACCATACAGGTAACTTCAGAAGTATATTACTCTGTACACTAAGCTGAGCATCTCTCTCTTTGCTGTGGAATAATTTCTCTGTGCTGCACTGAACTGTCAGGATGTAAAGGGAAAAATATGTTCCTGACCCTCCTGCCTGACTCAAAACACATGCAGGAGTATGATTTGATCCATCATGTTATAATATGAACTCCTTTTGAAAGTCTGGAAACACCAACACAGGTCTTGATGTTAAATGCTCCCTGACATTCCTCTGACCTTACAAACTTAGTACCCTTTTTCAACAATCGTGTAAGTGGTTTTGCAATATCTGCAAACCCCCTCATGAACCTCCTATAATAATTCATGAGACCCAGAAAGGATTACAACTCCTTTATTGTTCCTGGTACCAGAAAATCTTGTATTGCTTTCATTAATCTAGAATGAAAAATTATTTTATTACATTATTGCAGGGTACTTCAGCAACCAGTTTTGAATTATTCCAGAATAAAAACAGTCTTGGTATTTAATATTACTGATGTGTTGTATCCTTTAGGTGCATTATCAGACTGTGTAAAAGTAGTTGAAAATGTAAATCTTCTGCCATAAAGCCATATAAAATGGAAAATGGATGCAACTGTTGCTGGATATGTAATCCATCGCTCATAAAAAATTATGAAACACCAGGTATAACTTGAGCGCACATGGCAGTGTCAGCTAATGATATGGTCCAACTAGTTAACTTGCTGTTGTGCAAAGTGCATTTTTCCGTGCTGAGTGTCAAACAGATTGCTTGTAATCTTTTTAACACTTCCCTCTGACCTCTATTCTCTTCCATATCCCTTGAAAAGACGATTATGTAATCAAGATACAATAGATGCTGAGGTAGTTTCACTTCTTTCAGCACTCCATCTAGCAAGTTTTGGAATCTTCTTGTTGCATTCTGCAGCCCAAAAGGCATTGTTCTATATTGGTTGTTTCCCCAGGGTGCAGAAAACGCCGTTTTTTTATCTGTTATCCAGAGCCATTTCGAAGCGATGGTACCCACTCCTTAAGTCCATTTTTAGGAATACTGGCTTTGCTGTGTGTTATCTATAGTTTCTGTGATGTCTGGAACTGGCTAAGCATCTATTGTAGTCTTATTATCCAAATGGTGGTAATCGCAATAAATGCGACACTTCTTTGAGCCATCCATCTTTGGGTACAATCACAGTTGCCGCCCCAAGGGGCTGCTGCTCTTTACTTTTCCCATCAGCCAATTGCTGATCTATAAAGTCCTCCAAAACTGGTTAAAGCCCTCCAAAACTGGTTGCAGTGATCATGGTATTCTGTCGATACACTGATGCTTCATTGCTTGTCGGAATCCTGTGTCATGCTACAGGTATAGCGGGCAAGGCCCTTGCAGAAGAAACAGATCCTGAAACTCCAGCAACAGGCCTCCGTCTTAGTTCTTCCTTTCCCCTTTAAGTGCTTCAATTTTTCACAAAATGCAGTCCTAGCAGCATCCCGTGCCCTCTTACAGCCTACATAATGTGCGTGGCAATCTTCCTCATCCAGAATTTATAGGGTAGCTAACAAAGTTTCCTTCAACAACTTAACCCCCTCAATACCAAAATTATCCACATTGATGAGTACCACTTTGCCTCTGTCCCTCTCTCATATACGTAGAGTTTTGTGTTTCACCAAACAACACTTTATATCCAATACTTCATTGGTTTCCAGCAGTTCTACTACACATATCAACTGGTAAGTCATGCTCCACAGTCACCGATAGTGACTTTCCAGCATCTCCTGATACACAGTCATGGGAATCAAATCAGGTCTTAATGTCATTGCTCGTGGTTTCACTGGATTGTCTCATATGTTAGACATTCCTTGCAGCAGATCAACATTGACACCAGTTTTGCCGAGCTGGAATTTCTTCCCACAAAGTTCCACTTTATGTCATCAGAGGTCATTTATGGCATGATGTCGATGCAGAAAGTCTAACCCTAGGATATTGCTGTAGTCCTTCCTTACATGAGACTCCATTTCCACACATTACATAAACTTGGTTGTCTCCAATGAAAAAGTCATCACCCCCGCAAACTGTAACATGGTGGGTTCCAAAGTCTCCTACCCACTAACTCCCTTGAGACCATCAACACGTGGGCCCCTATGTCCAACAGTACTTTATATCCCCCTCTTTTATGACACCCACTACGGCACATTCTGCTTTCACATTCGTTTTTACTGCAGTCACCTTTGCTGGAAACTCCTTCCAGCAGCTCTGGGGCTCCCTCTTGAGTTTAATGGGTACTTCTTATCACCCAGACCACCTCTCCCATTACCCTAATATCCCTGCCATTGGTCCTTTTCCATTAAACCGTGTGTAGTCTACAGCATATCTATTACCCCTCTGTGGCTGGTTTCATGATGGTAAACCTCATATAATCACATCCCCTGATTGTCACCACACAAGAACAAAAATTAGTGCACTCACCCCAAATGAAGATTTTGTAGGCTGTAGCTTGGACGTCACACTGTAGAGGTGGCACACCTTCTGCTGTCAATTATGGTGACATCGGCACTTCTGACACCACTCAAGAAGTATGACTGACCCCTCCCTGAAGAGAGTGGGATGAGTGGTAAACCAAAATCCCTGTGGAAACACTATTGACAATGAAGAATGACTTTTATCGACTTCAATACATGACGTAATGAGGCAGGCATTCGTCTGCCCCTGGCTGATGCTGATACATGGGTGGTGGCTTCTGCCTGTAGCTGCTGAGCCAACACCCTGCATTGCCAAGGCCAGCAATCTTTGGAGGCCACAGTTATTGATGTCAGTAGCACTGTGTATTGTGCTGTCACAGTGTTCCACTCAGGAAATGGCTCCACGGTGGCAGCGTGTGGAGTCAACCTGCTGTCCTCAAACAAGTGTCAGATGGCAGGTGGCGCTGTGGTGCCGAGTCCCACTGGGAACTCAGCATTGGTTGTAGCAGGCACAGATGGCAGGTTGACAGGGCTGTGGCATCAAATCCTGTGAAGAATATAGTGCTGGCTGCAGGCGCAGTCCAATCTTGAAGCCATGGCTGCTGCTGCTGGCAATGATGCCCACTCGTCTCATCGTCCAGCATAATTGACATTGTGGGGATGCTGCTGGCTTCTGGTGATGAGAAACGATATTCGTCTCAGAATTCAGACTTATTTATATGCCTCTGCCATGGATTTGTTTTACTAAAACCAGCACATAGTGATATCGCTCATAACGAGAGACCTGCTCTGTTGTGGTGACATTACCCTATTGGCTACACACTACACAGTTACCGCCGTGAGATACACGTTATTGTTGCACTCGGTTGTCCTGGCTCCACAATCCACTTGTGTGTCTGTTGTTGTGATCCACATCCAGGTCATCACACTGGTGGCTACTGGCTCATCGTCATGAATGAATGCTCTACAGCAGCTTGCACATTCATCCCCATTACTTCTGCTAAAGACTTATAATTTTTATGCAAAGAGGTAACAGTACTACATCATCTATTCAGCTCCTTTACCTTTACTGCACAAATTGTGACATTATGCTCCTGCCGGTGGCACACGCTCCAACTCTGAATGAAGCGATAGGCCTGGAAAGAGGGTGGCCGGTCAGAAGGTAAGTACCCAGTGTGTCTTGCAAAAACAGACTATATGTGTAACAATGGACTGTACCCTTATTTGTAAACTTTTCTCTGCCTGCGAAGTCAGATTCATCATTTTTCATAATATTCATAATGAAACTAATTTTGTTAATGCCATTGGTGGCCCACTCTTATACTCACTCAGTGCAGCCCTTTGGATTGATCTATCTCATCCGAACAGCATCTATGTGGACGTACTAATTCCTTTCTCCCAACCTGCTGGAACAGGGATGAGCCCATTCTGTTGTTGCCAAAGGATTCCTCTCCCCTCAAACTGCATCTTATGTTTTATTTGTTTGGTGCATATGTTCATAGCATTTTTGTTTTGCATGTTGATATTCCAGTTGCTATGGGTGTATTTGTCAATTGTCATTTTTGTTTATAGTTCACTGTTGCTATTTGAATTTACATGTTATCATTTTGTCATTTGGAGATAGTGAGTGAAGCTTTGGATGCTAGATAATGGAGTGCCAGGTGGAGAAATCAGAACATTTCTGACATATTCTTGTGTTTTTGACAAAGAAACTTGGCAAACAACCATGCAAATTGAGAAGTCATTTGATTTTGTTTTTGCTACAAGTTTTGACAGTTCAAAATGCCATTTTCAGGCCCCATATGCACCTCTAAAAAAGTGATCGATATTGGCATACTGGGGCAGTCTGTTTCTGGATGTCGTGAATTCTCAAGTGCTTCCTTAGAAGACTTGACTGAAATTCTTCTGTTTGTGGGGTGACAGCAGTGAAGACAGCCAGAAACATTTGTGCCGTATATGGGAATAATACCAAGGCAAGAAAATGGTTTTCTCATTTTAATGAGAAGTGTTTTGACGTTAGTAACTCTGTCCTTATTCAGGAAGACATTTGAGATTTGTTGAAGATTGTGTGAACACATTAATCCACATGATCCACATCAGTGTACTCGAGAAGTGGAAAATGTGATTAACTGTGGTCATTCCACTATTGTGTGACATTTGCATGCAATGAGGGAGGTTCAAAAATTGGTCACTTGGGTACCACTTCCTCTAAGGCAAAATCACAAAAATCAATGGGTGGGTATATGTTCATCTTTGCTTGCTTGTCATCGATTGGCTCATGAACAACACCAACAATTCCTGTTATGTATCATTACTAATGGTGAGAAATGATGCCTTTATGCTAACATAAGGAAAGGAAAGGGATGACTGAGCACAAACAAAGCAGCAACTCCCCCCACAAAGACCTATGCGCATCCGCAAGGCATCTGGTGGAATAGATCTTCTGCGGGCTTTCCGTGTCGCCTTGAGTAACAATGACCAAACATGGCTGTGGCATACTGCCTTGAATTCTGCTGATTGGCTCAATTAAAAATTACATAACCCAAAAATGAGACTTTGGATTTTGATCCACGTGGCATAAATTGCAAAATTCCAACCACATATTTTATGATCTGTTCTACAATAAGCTACGCTTTTTCTCAACTTAAGGGATTATGTGAGATTATTTTTGGAAATGAGCATTGACAAGGTAATCACACACCCATCGACATCTTATGATGGAAATGAAATGAAAAATAAACGATTGTATACTATAGACGCCTGGGAATCCCCCCCCTAGTGCAGTTCACCCACTGAGGTGCAAGTCTTTTCAGTTGATGCCACATATTCCTTCTGTGTTGTTGTTGATGAAATGATGATGAGGACAACACAACACCAAGTGGAGAAAGTCTCTGACCCAGCCAGGAATCGAACCCTGACCCACTGCATTGCAGTCAGACATGCTGACCACACAGATAAGAGGGCAGACCTAATGGCGGAGATCTGCAGTCTGAACACACTTCAGTCATGGTTGTCAGGCAGCTTAGATGTTCTTCAAATGTGTTTGGAAAAATGACCATGTCATCCAGATTAGCAAAGACACATTATCCATTTAAGGAGTAGAAGCAGGTTGTACATCATACATTCAAAGGCAGCTGAGTTGTTATATTAGGCAAACAGCGTAACTTTCTACACATAGAGGTCTTCAGGAGTTATGAAGGCAGTTATTTCCTCGTCAGCCTTGATTTGTCAGTAGCCTGTCTGCATTTCCATATTTAAGAAGTACTTTGCTCCTTTCAAGCATTTTAGGGTGCACAGTAACTGGTAGACATCTCTTTTCCTGAGTTTGTTCATTCATTGGTAGTTGATGCAGAGACACCATGTACCATTCTTTTTCTTCATGAGCACCATACAAGAGGACAAAGGACTCTCTAAAGGTTCAATGATGCCATCTTGCAGCATCTTCTCCACTTGGTCCCAGATTGTCCATCGTTCAACCAGTGAAACCATACAGAAGGGCTGGCAAATTGTTGGATGATCCCATTTGCTGATACAGTGTTTTACCATGGGCCACTTGATCTGCCTTTCCACTTCTTCAGATTTGAAAGCATCTAAAAACTGACACAGAAGAGATAAGACTCACCAACTTTGTTTCTCAGTCTGGCCAGATTATATTGACAGTTTGATTTTAGCTTCCTTCTGTGCTTTGTGTATTGTGGTAGCAGAACATGATTCTTTGTTGATGGCAATAAGCTGCTCTTCCTGGGTGGGTTCAGTTGTTCCCACCCACACACCTGTAGGGATGAGTTGCAGCTGCTCACGACAAGTAGTGATAACAAAGTTCTCCTTGATCAGCTGCAGTTCTTATGATTGGCACTGGAATGCAGATTTCTTTTGTGAGCTTGACTCATTTTTTTTAACTGAAAAAGCTTCATAATGTAACTGAGCATCTACAAGAGCTTTGCCAATATAGAACTCTGGTATTTCAAAACATAATCTTCTTTAACTGTTGATGATAAGCATTCAATGTTAGTGAAAAAGAAGCAATTATGGCGACTAGTGTCCAGACAGGTTGGCAGTCAATGATGACATCAGTGAGATTTCGTGACATCTTGTTGACTGTCCATGGAGAATTTTCATCTGTGATGGCATCACCTCCATAAATTGTTGCCTCAATAAGTTTTTCTGGATTTGGAAGCTAGGCAAGCAGCAGGTATCTCTGTATGACAACAGAAAATGGCTACAGCATGTTGGGGAGTGACCTCATGCAGGGTAATGCAGTGGGCTTCAATCCACAGAGTGATCATAATCACGTGAAGTTGAGTGGCGGGAAAACAGCTGTTGTGATGCTTGATGTCTGGTAAAAACTTGTGTTCTTTCTCTGCATTAGTGTACAGTGTGTCCAGGGTGACCACATTGAAACATACTGGTGTATTTTCCTCTGTCATCCAAATGTCTTTCTTCTGCATAGCCTTTAACTTGTGGAGGATGCGGTTGCACCTGTGTTGATCAGATGCTGGATTGTTGTTTCATGTCTGTGGTATAAGCCCCAGTTGTCCAAGTCCTTTTTTCCTGGGGCATGGTATTGACATTCATGGCTACTATAATCCAACATTTCTGACCTTCATAAAATGCTATATCTGGCTTGTGAGGGAGGTGAGGTTGTGATGGTCTTCCCTAACTGCCATAGGGTGCACATTGGGGCTCGGTCATACTTCCTCATCCAACTCTCTTTTTCTGTTGCATTTCCTCAATGCACTGGCACCACTTGATGAATTTCTCAGTTGTTGTGACATCCTTTACCAGAACAGCCTGGTACATATTCTCTGCTACCATTTTCAAGTGTGAGATTTTGTCGGCTTCCTGTATGTAGTATTTTGTTGTTTCACCGTGACACTGAGGCCCTGTTCTTTATTTTATTTTATTTCTGCTAATTGGACTTGCTGTTGGTTGTCACCAAATGTTTTCTTCAGTTCAGCTGTGAAATTGTCCCAGCTATCAAGCTTCTCTTTCTTGTCCTTGGACCACTGCTGAGCAGTGACCTCCAAGCAAAAGTACACATTTGCCAAATGCATCATGTCACCCAACCTATTTTATATGGTGACTCAATAGAATCATGGATCCTGATCTGTGTCTCTGGTAAAATTGATGGCTACCTGATGTGTAGCTGACTTGTTGCCATTTTGGAATCTGTTGGGACCTGAATGTATGGACCTTAGGAATTATGTAGTGCTTGTATTCCAGTTTGTGTTTGTGGAGGCAACGGTGTCATCGGTAACCACAATCCAGTCCAAATCCAGAAGCAGACTTGTCAGTGAAGTACAATGCTTAACATTGAAAGCACATTTATAAGGAACACCAACATACAGCCAGAACAGAACTGAAGTCCTGGTTGGAGAGTGCTGCTGTTTATATAGACATTGAATATTCCACAAGATTCAAACATTAAAAACATAGGAAATCTCGAGCACTTTCCAGAAATGGTAGACTGTAAGTAACATATAATTGCTGATGGTTGGGTTTCAACTGGCAACTCATAGCATGCCAACCAGTGACTCTTAACTGATATGTGACATTGTGAGCAGCACAGCATGCAGCGGTATTCCTGGCAGTTGATTTCACACTTTTTTTTTAGTGTCATCAGTATTAGGATTATTTGATGATGTTCATCTCTTTCTGTATGCTACTTAAATTTCCATCTCTAAATAGCTAATACATACTACATTAAACCTATTTTTTTTAACCTAATGCGTGTCTGCCTTTACATATTTTCCCTTTCTTAATGCTTCTTCCAGTAAGTATTCCTGTATGCTGCAACACATGTCTGGCTAACTTGTTTCTTTTCCTTGTAAATACTTATTTTCTCTTCTATTCTTTCAGTATGTCTTCATTTCATGTTGTGTAACTCCCCTTTTAGTTTTTAAGATCCTTCTATAGCACAGTATTTCAGATCGTTTTAGTTTCTATTCCTTCTCCAGTTTTTTAATGATCAGTATTTCAGACCCATACAGTAACTGCCCCAGAATTTTTTTCTTTCAGTTAATTGTCAGTTTTTAACTTCACTGCAACTAATTGTGCTTGAATCTTATTGCCTTTTATAGGAATAAACTTCGTCTGAAGTGTATATTAGTTGCCACATTATTAGGACTCTGTTATGAATTTTCATGTAATATTTCAAGAAATTAGCATCATCTTCTTGTCAGTAGCAGTTGGTCACTTTGTCATGGGTGACTACCATTGCAACTGTGCATGCTTCCTTAATTTCACAGTAGTTTTGCTGGTCTATCACATCAACATCTCCTCAAGGAGAGGGCAGGATTGTCATGTGTAAAACACAGAATGAGTTAATGAGCGAGCATGTTGTGTCCCCCCCCCCCCCCTTCCCCGCCACCCAGAGCTCCACTTCTCATCCCCCTGCTTCCTGAGCCAAGAATATTGCACTCAGTGCCCAGTTGATATTTCCAAACATAGAGCCATACGTATCCATCATCTTCATTGAAATGAATGGCAATTTCACCTTCTGTATTACAGAAACCTTTTAAGTAAATGTAAAATGTGATTTATTAGTCTTATTACTTACTTTGTCCAGATCATAAGATCTGTTGTACAGGAGACACATCAAGTTTAACAAAAATATAATGTATAATGATTTACAGAAATTCTTTTTACACAAATTTTAAGAATAATGCCAATAAATACAACACTAAAATATTTACTATAAATTAACAGTTTACCAATTTCCTTTGTTGTACACAGACAACACTACAATATTAGCTACAGATTTTTATTATTCAAAGTGTCAGACTGTCTTCCATGAATTCTTCAATGGTGTAGTAACATTTCTCTATTAAAATATTGTGGAGTAAACTTTTCAGTGAACCAAGGTCCATTGTTAATATGTTTCTTGCTTTTAATTTCTTATGTATTCTTAGCCCCATGTACAGTGGTGTCTGAGCATAAAGCTTTTAAGTGATGCGAAGGAAATTTGATATTTTCCTTGTGGCGAGTACCATAGCTATGCTTAAAACAGAACTTTTCAAGATTATGTTGATTATCATATACAAAAATCAAAATTTCAAAAATGTACAATGGAGTAATTGTTAGTATTTTTAATTTCTTGAACAAGGCAACATGAATCATTTTTGTAGGCAGCACACATGTTTTTAACTATTTTCTTCTGAAGAATTAGTAGCCTTGTACTGCTTCTAGAGTTTCCCCAGGAAATTATCCCATACCAAATAACAGATTCAAAATATCTGTGGTAGACTGTCTTTCTTGTGTCCATATGAGTGGCACCAGATAAAATAAACGTAGCAAAAGCTAGGGAATTTGATTTATTTATCAGGAAGTCTGTATGTGTCTTCCAGTTTAAACTTTTATCAAGCTTTAGGCCCAGGAATTTCACATGGCTCACTTTTGTCATCATTTGATTATTATGGCTATTTGTACAGGACATGTTGCTGACAATTTAGAGACAAATTGCATTATCTGGGTGTTAGTGACACTGAGCTTTAGCCCATTTTTATGGAACTAGGATTCCAGTTTCACAAGAACATTTTCTATACCATCTGGAATCTTTTCTGTTGTATCATTTTCTATCAGGACTGAGGTGTCATCTGCGAACAAGACTGAATGAGCATCAATATTTAATGGTAAATCATATATATACAACAAGAATAGGTAAGGACCCAGTATTGAACCCTGTGGAACTACTTGGGAAATTGTTTTCCATTTGGAGTGGTGCTTAACTGGATTTGATGTTAAAATATCTCTTTGTTTCCTCTCTGTCAGGTAAGAGTTGAACAACTGTAATGCTGTAGTCTTCAGTCCAATAGCTCTTCAGTTGGTGAAGTAATAATGAGTGATTCACTGAGTCAAAAGCTTTAGATCACAGAATATTCTTGAGACTTTTGTACCATGTTCTAGTGAGGAGCTTATTTTTCTGTAAATTCTTTGGTGGTATTTATGGTGCTTTTTCCTCATTGAAAACCAAACTGTTATTTACAAATAAAGTCATTTACTGTAAGGAAATTTTTTCAGTTGTTTTGCCACAAGTTTTTCAGATATTTTAGAAAATAAACATATCTTCTGGTGATCTCTTTTTAAATAATGGCTTAATCTCTGCATACTTTAGGACATCTGGGAATGACCCATGTTCAAAGGACTGGTTTACAATAATAGTCGCTGGGTATGAAATAATATGGCGTACTGCCTTGATTACCATGGAAGGTATTCCATCCCATCCAGTTGAATTTTAATTTTTTTTCACATCATTCTGAGTATTTTTTCTGATTTTTTTTTTTAAACAAATGTTTTGTATGTCATCTCTATGCCTGAAAATCATATTGTCCTGATGGGCTGTCATGTCTATGTCAGAATTTGCTATATTGACAAAGAAATCATTGAAGCAATTTAACATTTGAACATGATTTACAATAATATCACCCTGAAACCTAATTTGAGAAATGTCTTGACTTCTAACATTTATTCCCAACTCTGATTTCACAACAGACCAGACTGCCTTTGTTTTATTTCTTTGTTTGTTTATGAATATACTATTTGCCTTTTTTTCCTGCCAGCATCACTTTTTTGAATATAATCTTATAACACTTAACATGTGTTATAAAATTAGGGTTTCTATTTACTTTGAGCTCATTGTGTAGCTGTCTTTTTCTGGCACTTGAAAAATTTTTTATGCCTGGTGTAATCCAATTTCGTTTATTCCTGACACTCTTTTGGAAAGATTGTGGGGGAAATGTTTCATGGGATATATATATCGAACGAAAGTGCTGGCAGGTCGATAGACACACAAACAAACACAATTACGTTTGTTATTGTTACTGTTGCATTTCGAAATCTTTCCTGTCATCTTATTTTCTCTTTCTGTTTTTGCTAGTAGTTCCACTTTGTATTCACCTTCTCCTCTTTACCGAAAAAGTTTGTGTTTGTTTGTGTGTCTATCGACCTGCCAGCACTTTCGTTCGGTAAGTCACATCATCTGTGTTTTTAGACATATTTTTCCCACGTGGAATGTTTCCCTCTATTATATTCATATCATTAATTTGAACCCAACAATTACGTTTGTTATTGTTACTGTTGCATTTCGAAATCTTTCCTGTCATCTTATTTTCTCTTTCTGTTCTTGCTAGTAGTTTCACTTTGTATTCACCTTCTCCTCTTTACCGAAAAAGTTGGTGTTTGTTTGTGTGTCTATCAACCTGCCAGCACTTTCGTTCTGTAAGTCACATCATCTGTGTTTTTAGATATATTTTTCCCACGTGGAATGTTTCTCTCTCTCTCTCTCTCTCTCTCTCTCTCTCTCTCTCTCTCTATATATATATATATATATATATATATATATATATATATATATATATATATATATATAAAAGAAAGATGATGAAACTTACCAAACAAAAGCGCTGGCAGGTCGATAGACACACAAACAAACACAAACATACACACAAAATTCTAGCTTTCGCAACCAATGGTTGCCTCGTCAGGAAAGAGGGAAGGAGAAGGAAAGACAAAAGGATATGGGTTTTAAGGGAGAGGGTAAGGAGTCATTCCAATCCCGGGAGCGGAAAGACTTACCTTAGGGGGAAAAAAGGACAGGTATACACTCGCACACACACACATATCCATCCACACATACACAGACACAAGCAGACATTTGTAAAGGCAAAGAGTTTGGGCATTTTTTGGGCAGAGATGTCAGTCGGGGCGGATGTACAGAGGCAAAGATGAAGTTGAAAGACAGGTGAGGTATGAGCGGCGGCAAATTGAAATTAGAAATTAGCGGAGATTGAGGCCTGGCGGATAGCGAGAAGAAAGGATATGCTGAAGGGCAAGTTCCCATCTCCGGAGTTCTGACAGGTTGGTGTTAGTGGGAAGTATCCAGATAACCCGGACGGTGTAACACTGTGCCAAGATGTGCTGGCCGTGCACCAAGGCATGTTTAGCCACAGGGTGATCCTCATTACCAACAAACACTGTCTGCCTGTGTCCATTCATGCGAATGGACAGTTTGTTGCTGGTCATTCCCACATAGAACGCTTCACAGTGTAGGCAGGTCAGTTGGTAAATCACGTGGGTGCTTTCACACGTGGCTCTGCCTTTGATCGTGTACACCTTCCGGGTTACAGGACTGGAATAGGTGGTGGTGGGAGGGTGCATGGGACAGGTTTTACACCGGGGGCGGTTACAGGGGTAGGAGCCAGAGGGTTTGGGGATTTCGTAGGGATGAACTAAGAGGTTGCGAAGGTTAGGTGGACGGCGGAAAGACACTCTTGGTGGAGTGGGGAGGATTTCATGAAGGATGGATCTCATTTCAGGGCAGGATTTGAGGAAGTCGTATCCCTGCTGGAGAGCCACATTCAGAATCTGATCCAGTCCCGGAAAGTATCCTGTCACAAGTGGGGCACTTTTGGGGTTCTTCTGTGGAAGGTTCCGGGTTTGAGGAGAGGAGGATGTGGCTCTGGTTATTTGCTTCTGTACCAGGTCGGGAGGGTAGTTACGGGATGCAAAAGCTGTTTTCAGGTTGTTGGTGTAATGGTTCAAGGATTCCGGACTGGAGCAGATTCGTTTGCCACGAAGACCTAGGCTGTAGGGAAGGGACCGTTTGATGTGGAATGGGTGGCAGCTGTCATAATGGAGGTACTGTTGCTTGTTGGTGGGTTTAATGTGGACGGACGTGTGAAGCTGGCCATTGGACAGGTGGAGGTCAACGTCAAGGAAAGTGGCATGGGATTTGGAGTAGGACCAGGTGAATCTGATGGAACCAAAGGAGTTGAGGTTGGAGAGGAAATTCTGGAGTTCTTCTTCACTGTGAGTCCAGATCACGAAAATGTCATCAATAAATCTGTACCAAACTTCGGGTTGGCAGGCCTGGGTAACCAGGAAGGCTTCCTCTAAGCGACCCATGAATAGGTTGGCATACGAGGGGGCCATCCTGGTACCCATGGCTGTTCCCTTTAATTGTTGGTATGTCTGGCCTTCAAAAGTGAAGAAGTTGTGGGTCAGGATGAAGCTGGCTAAGGTAATGAGGAAAGAGGTTTTAGGTAGGGCGGCAGGTGATCGGCGTGAAAGGAAGTGCTCCATCGCAGCGAGGCCCTGGACATGCGGAATATTTGTGTATAAGGAAGTGGCATCAATGGTTACAAGGATGGTTTCCGGGGGTAACAGACTGGGTAGGGATTCCAGGCGTTTGAGAAAGTGGTTGGTGTCTTTGATGAAGGATGGGAGACTGCATGTAATGGGTTGAAGGTGTTGATCTACGTAGGCAGAGATGCGTTCGGTGGGGGCTTGGTAACCAGCTACAATGGGACGGCCGGGATGATTGGGTTTGTGAATTTTGGGAAGAAGGTAGAAGGTAGGGGTGCGGGGTGTTGGTGGGGTCAGGAGGTTGATGGAGTCGGGTGAAAGGTTTTGTAGGGGGCCTAAGGTTCTGAGGATTCCTTGAAGCTCCGCCTGGACATCAGGAATGGGATTGCCTTGGCAAACTTTGTAAGTAGTGTTGTCTGAAAGCTGACGCAGTCCCTCAGCCACATACTCCCGACGATCAAGTACCACAGTTGTGGAACCCTTGTCCGCCGGAAGAATGACGATGGATCGGTCAGCCTTCAGATCACGGATAGCCTGGGCTTCAGCAGTGGTGATGTTGGGAGTAGGATTAAGGTTTTTTAAAAATCCATTGCCCTCACCCACCTAATCCTTCACCTACACATCCACTCAGCCAATCAACACGCCCATCAACTCCTATCCTTTATAAAAATCCTCAATCTTTCCTCTCCCACATCCACACCTGTTGTTCAGAGCATCCTCCTACAGGCCAACCGCAAATTAGAGCAGCATGCCACCCTCCACCTTAAAAAACTATCCAATCTCCTGGTTTCCCACCTCCGGAAAGGCAACTCACCACCCTTCACAATCTTTCCAGCAAACTTCAACCTCCTCTCATTGCACACAAACCCAGTCTCTCCCATCTACTCAATCTCCCACTTCCAGCTCCACTCCCTCCAAAACCTCAAAATTCCAATCAACGCAATCTGGAACCACAACACCCCAATTCAGTAGTTAACCTTTCCTCCAAACCTCTCTCCCAATCCGAAACCTCTGTCCTATCCAAAGGCCTCACCTTCAGCCCCACTCCCAGATTTAACCAAACAGCCCTCGTCAAAGATTTACTGTCCTACACCCGTACTCTCTGCTGGAAATATCACTTTGCCACGAAGAAAAATGATCCTAATCCTACTCCTAAGGATCCAACTCCCCAAGACACTATCCAAATTGAACCATGCCTGGAACAGTTCCGTCCTCCGTCACAGCGGGACCCACCTCCTCTTCCTCAAAATCACCCACTCCTAACCTTCCAGGAATTTCTGACTTCCAGCCTTGCCTCTCAATCCTTTTTAAAAAACCTTAATCCTACTCCCAACATCACCACTGCTGAAGCCCAGGCTATCCGTGATCTGAAGGCTGACCGATCCATCGTCATTCTTCCGGCGGACAAGGGTTCCACAACTGTGGTACTTGATCGTCGGGAGTATGTGGCTGAGGGACTGCGTCAGCTTTCAGACAACACTACTTACAAAGTTTGCCAAGGCAATCCCATTCCTGATGTCCAGGCGGAGCTTCAAGGAATCCTCAGAACCTTAGGCCCCCTACAAAACCTTTCACCCGACTCCATCAACCTCCTGACCCCACCAACACCCCGCACCCCTACCTTCTACCTTCTTCCCAAAATTCACAAACCCAATCATCCCGGCCGTCCCATTGTAGCTGGTTACCAAGCCCCCACCGAACGCATCTCTGCCTACGTAGATCAACACCTTCAACCCATTACATGCAGTCTCCCATCCTTCATCAAAGACACCAACCACTTTCTCAAACGCCTGGAATCCCTACCCAGTCTGTTACCCCCGGAAACCATCCTTGTAACCATTGATGCCACTTCCTTATACACAAATATTCCGCATGTCCAGGGCCTCGCTGCGATGGAGCACTTCCTTTCACGCCGATCACCTGCCGCCCTACCTAAAACCTCTTTCCTCATTACCTTAGCCAGCTTCATCCTGACCCACAACTTCTTCACTTTTGAAGGCCAGACATACCAACAATTAAAGGGAACAGCCATGGGTACCAGGATGGCCCCCTCGTATGCCAACCTATTCATGGGTCGCTTAGAGGAAGCCTTCCTGGTTACCCAGGCCTGCCAACCCGAAGTTTGGTACAGATTTATTGATGACATTTTCGTGATCTGGACTCACAGTGAAGAAGAACTCCAGAATTTCCTCTCCAACCTCAACTCCTTTGGTTCCATCAGATTCACCTGGTCCTACTCCAAATCCCATGCCACTTTCCTTGACGTTGACCTCCACCTGTCCAATGGCCAGCTTCACACGTCCGTCCACATTAAACCCACCAACAAGCAACAGTACCTCCATTATGACAGCTGCCACCCATTCCACATCAAACGGTCCCTTCCCTACAGCCTAGGTCTTCGTGGCAAACGAATCTGCTCCAGTCCGGAATCCTTGAACCATTACACCAACAACCTGAAAACAGCTTTTGCATCCCGTAACTACCCTCCCGACCTGGTACAGAAGCAAATAACCAGAGCCACATCCTCCTCTCCTCAAACCCGGAACCTTCCACAGAAGAACCCCAAAAGTGCCCCACTTGTGACAGGATACTTTCCGGGACTGGATCAGATTCTGAATGTGGCTCTCCAGCAGGGATACGACTTCCTCAAATCCTGCCCTGAAATGAGATCCATCCTTCATGAAATCCTCCCCACTCCACCAAGAGTGTCTTTCCGCCGTCCACCTAACCTTCGCAACCTCTTAGTTCATCCCTATGAAATCCCCAAACCCTCTGGCTCCTACCCCTGTAACCGCCCCCGGTGTAAAACCTGTCCCATGCACCCTCCCACCACCACCTATTCCAGTCCTGTAACCCGGAAGGTGTACACGATCAAAGGCAGAGCCACGTGTGAAAGCACCCACGTGATTTACCAACTGACCTGCCTACACTGTGAAGCATTCTATGTGGGAATGACCAGCAACAAACTGTCCATTCGCATGAATGGACACAGGCAGACAGTGTTTGTTGGTAATGAGGATCACCCTGTGGCTAAACATGCCTTGGTGCACGGCCAGCACATCTTGGCACAGTGTTACACCGTCCGGGTTATCTGGATACTTCCCACTAACACCAACCTGTCAGAACTCCGGAGATGGGAACTTGCCCTTCAGCATATCCTTTCTTCTCGCTATCCGCCAGGCCTCAATCTCCGCTAATTTCTAATTTCAATTTGCCGCCGCTCATACCTCACCTGTCTTTCAACTTCATCTTTGCCTCTGTACATCCGCCCCGACTGACATCTCTGCCCAAAAAATGCCCAAACTCTTTGCCTTTACAAATGTCTGCTTGTGTCTGTGTATGTGTGGATGGATATGTGTGTGTGTGCGAGTGTATACCTGTCCTTTTTTCCCCCTAAGGTAAGTCTTTCCGCTCCCGGGATTGGAATGACTCCTTACCCTCTCCCTTAAAACCCATATCCTTTTGTCTTTCCTTCTCCTTCCCTCTTTCCTGACGAGGCAACCATTGGTTGCGAAAGCTAGAATTTTGTGTGTATGTTTGTGTTTGTTTGTGTGTCTATCGACCTGCCAGCGCTTTTGTTTGGTAAGTTTCATCATCTTTCTTTTAGATATATTTTTCCCACGTGGAATGTTTCCCTCTGTTATATATATATATATATATATATATATATATATATATATATATATATATATATATATATATAAAAAAAATCAGTGAAACATGGAACTTGATCCGCTCAGCAAAAAGTGTGTTTGGAAATTCAAATACTGCCATTATTGCAATTTTATACAGAAGGTCAGTAAGTGATACATACATAAACAAGATAAACAGTGGAATCAGGGAAGAGCGTGACAAGCTGGGTGCAATTTTTGTACACTCAAATAAATTTGTATATATATATATATATCACAGTGGTCTAAAGGCCAGGTTGTAACACTTATCACAAAACAACTCAAAATTAAGATTCAGATTTTAGTTTCTCTTTTTTGGGGAGCTCTATAAACAAGGCTGAGTGATCAGATGTCCCTAGATCTAGGCAAAACTTCCTTGTATCATCAAACTAATAATTTGTAATAATATTATCTATGCAGGGTGCTGAGTGGAAGTTTTTTCTAGTGCACATAGTAAAGTTTAACTTGAAACTAGATTTTTGGATTAAATCGCAAAATTTATCAATCTCACTGCTTTCAATTAATGTATTTAAGTTGATGTTTCCTACAATCACAATCTTTTTCTTGCTTTCTTTTTTAAGTTTATCTAAGAAATATTGAAATGTTTCTAAGAGCAGTTTAGTAGCAGAACTCCCAGGAATTCTACGAATTGGTATTATCGCAGTATTTAAATCACACAACTATACACAACAGCTTTCAAAAATACATTCTTCATTTAGATAACTAAAATCTTCTTTCACTTTAAAGTTTAAGGAGGCATGCAGTAAGATACAGGAGCCCCCACGAGATTTGTTTTTTCTGCAAAAGCTGCTGGCAAGTTTGAAATAACTAATTTTATTCAGAACGTCTATGCATTCTTTTGTGAGCTAGTGTTTATTTAAGCAGACTATCTTCATGTTTGCCAGTTCAGAAAGTATAACTTGTAGTTCATCAATTTTAGAGTAACCTGGATTTGGATGTTTTTCTGCTAAACTGTTTCTATTTAGATGCATCATGATAGAATTTTTGAGGTTGTTTATACTTTGAAGAGCCCCACATGTGCCATTATATTTACAGTTTGCAGTTTGGATCACCACTTCTGTTTTCTCACCCCTTCGAAAGTTTTCAGTTTCTGTTGCTTTTAATGATTCTACAATAATTTTGCTCAAAGTCATTGAACATAACCTATTCAAGTGTAGTCCATCATTTCCCACACACTTACTACTTACAAATTTATTTGAGTGTACAAAAATTGCACCCAGCTTGTCACGCTCTTCCCTGATTCCACTGTTTATCTTGTTTATGTATGTATCACTTACTGACCTTCTGTATAAAATTGCACTAATGGCAGTATTTGAATTTCCAAACACACTTTTTGCTGAGCGGATCAAGTTCCATGTTTCACTGATTATTTCTTCCTTACTGCTGTTCTGGATGGAATTTGTTCCAGCATGAATGAAAACACTTTCGTATTTGTCCTTTTTTTCATTTTAACTTTCAGTTTATCTTTATTTCTAATTTAGAATATTTTGAAAGTGTCTGCTGATCTGATGTGATCAGATTCTAAGGATGAACATCGATTTCACAGCCTGGAGCTGTAACATTTTTCAGTATGGAGTCGCCAACAACCAGAAAGTCCCTTTTTTCAATCGGTTTTGCTGCGGCACTTCCACGTTTGCCTTTTTGTAGGTCACTGTTTCCCATTTATATTTGTTTACAGATAGTCCAGTGGGTGGATTTTTGATCACATTTCGCACACCATATGTATTTTGAAGGTTTTGTTTCATACTTGATTGGTGCTTTTCAGAAACCCTGGATTCTGTTTCACTTATTTCCGTTTCATGGATATCACACACACACACACACACACACACACACACACACACAAATGTTTTTCTTGAGTTAATCCATCATTTTCTTTCTTTTTAGTCAGTAATTCAGTTTTCAGTGTCCTTGTGTAGCTGCTTTATAATTTAGTTTTTTTGTATCTTCTTTTATTTTCATTTCACACGCACATGCCTGTTTTTCCTATATTAATCACTCCATTTCTTTTTTTATAGTCACTATTTCGATATTTAATGCCTCAATGTCCTTTTGTAGCAACATTGTAATAACTGTACTTACAAGATCGGCTGTTTCAACTCATAAACAAACGTAGCATATCCATGGAATATCATCAATGATGAATTTTAGGTTCATTTTTGTGCACTTTTCGTGCAACCAGTAATTGCACTTGACACACAAAATACCCTTCATCACTCACTTTCACATTCTCTACATGAAAAACTGTTTATTTTTTGCTTTTTTTTGACAAGAGTGAAACTTTACGTATGAACTAAGATTTTGTGTTCATTGTACAGTAGCAAACTTTTCTAAGCTTCTGATCTTTATGCACCAGTGTTGGTGTGACAGATTAATTCTGTATAACAGGTACTATACGGTGTGTCTTAAAATATGAGTATTTGTTTCATGGAATGACCAACAAGGATCATAATTTGTAGTAAACAGTATGTTGAATTTGATCCATTGGAACGATTGTAAGCAGCAGTATTATTGGGTAAGAAAGATATGTAGGAAGACAAAGTTTACAGGAAGATTAGAATTTAATGTCTCTTCGACTCTGACATCAGTAGATGGACAAAATTCAGATTGGGCAAGAATAGATGTGGAAACCAGTCATATCCTTGTTGACTGAACCATTCAAGCATACATGAGAAGTGTTTTAATGGAGTCATGGAAAACCCAGATCAGAATGACTGCAAGAAGTGGTTTCCACTCTTCACAGATAAAAGCCTTTTCTCATAAGCATTGCTCCACTTTACACATTAAGAAATGATATTTTCCCTGGAAAGGGTGAGAGGTGAATTGAGGAAGTTTCAAAAGGCAAGGCAGGTCACTCAGAGCCCAGTATAATAGGAACTCATCTGCAGTGAGGACATGGGTAGACAAAGATGAAGGGCGAGTGCCAGAGAGAATAGGACAGACTTTGACACCTTTCCCTTAACCTTTCTCTACCCATGTTCTCACTACAGATGAGGCCCTCTTATAAAGGGCTCTCAGTGACCTGCCTTGCCTTTTCAACATTCCTCAACTTATGTCTCTCTCCTCCCAAGGAAAGCACCAAGAGCTCTGAAAGCTAGGATAGTGTCTTCATATTTACTTTTATACATATCTGTCAGCAGTACTAAACATATTGTCTCCTGAAAGTAAGTACTGTCCAAAACTTCTATTTCATGTTTATTAGTTTCCTCAATTGAATTTTTCTGTTATACAAAAAAGGATGAAAAGATATTTCTTTTGAATCCAGGTAAGCAGGCACATGAGATGTGGGTAAAGGCAGTTGAGTCTCCAGAGGCAGCTTTTTTATTCTGCTCGGATGAGTCTTTGTGTAAAATTTTGCCACTGAGCAATCGGTGATCAAGAAAAAGAAAAGAAAACATGTTTACGTATTCGACGGGAGGCCCTAGCCACACGACATTTCCATATTTTATCTGACAATATGTACCCTATACTAATTAAGGAGGGAATGGCAGATAGCAATACAGCAAGAACAAAAATAGAACAAAGATATTTTGTACATTATTGAGTGTCTCTCAGTCCAAAGCTATGTTTGTGGTTATGTTAATTACTGTCATTGTTGTGGCTCATAGTGATAACTTTGTTACAAGTAAGTGAATGAACATATTCATCGGGGTTAAATGCGTGTTGTTGGTACTCAATGTTAAATTTATGGAATGGTCTAAATTAACAATTCGTATCTTAATTTTTTCTTTGAACTGCTGTAACGATCTTCAGATGTGTATGTGGTTTTTCTTCAGGTTTGACCCATGGTCTTTACTAATGGCATTCAAGAAAAAAGCAATTTCAGCAGGGGCAGAATATGTAACAGCAGAGGCTATTGGATTTGAATTTAGAAAAATGCCAGACATGTTGATAGAAGGTGTTGAGCCTGGAACCTATGAAACAATAGACAGAGTTTTGGTATGTAAGAAGTTTTTTATTGCTCAAATGTCTTTTTATGTGTTCTTACTACATTATTGTTTCTATTTTCAGGTAAAAACTGAAAATGGTGAAGTTAGACCCATTAAGTTTGGGATTGCAGTGATAGCTGCTGGTGCAAATTCAAAAAAAGTTGCAGAAATGGCGAGAATAGGTAAAGGTTCTGGGTACCTTAGAGTTCCTTTGCCTATTGAACCACGGTATGTTGTTTACTATGAACCCACTTGTTAACAAACTGAAGAGCCAAAGAAACTGGTACACATGCCTAATATCGTGAAGGGCCCACACAAGCACGCAGAAGTGCCACAACATGACATGGCATGGGTTTGACTAATGTCTGAAGTAGTGTCCAGAAGATTTCGAGAGGATGGAGATTTCTTCTGAACAGCATGTTGCAAGGCATCCCAGATACGTCCAATAATGTTCACGTCTGGGGAGTTTGGTGGCCTGCGGAAGTGTTTAAACTCAGAAAAGCAATCCTGGAGCCACTCTGTAGCAATTCTGGATGTGTGAAGTGTTGCATTGTCCTGCTGGAATTGCCCAAGTCCATTGGAATGCACAATGGACATGAATGGATGCAGATGGTCAGACAGGATGCTTACGTATGTGTCACCTGTCAGAGTCGTATCTAGACGTGTCAGAGGTCCCATATGACTCCAACTGCACATGCCCCATACCCTTACAGAGCCTCCTCCAGCTTGAATAGTCCACTGCTGACATGCAGGATCCACAGATTCATGCAGCGATGTTAGAGATTTGATGTTTTACCGGATTCTTGATGTTCACGGTACAGTGAAATGGTTGTATTGGAAAATCCCCACTTTATTGCTACCCTGGAGATACTGCGACCCATCATTCGTGCGCCGACTATAACACCACATTCAAACTCACTAAAATCTTGATAACCTGCCATTGTAGCAGCAGTTACAGATTTAACAACTGTGCCAGACACTTGTAGTATTATGTAGGCGTTGCCAACCACAGTGCCATTTTCTGCCTGTTTACATATCTCTGTATATGAATATGCAAGCCTATACCAGTTTCTTTGGCGCTTCAGTGTAGCATACCACATCTTTATGGATGTATAAGAAAGACCATATGAATATTTATGAATGTATAAGAAAGACAATATGGATGTACTGCCTTCATTTATGCAGTCATCTGTTGCCTTCCCTATGCGCTGTCCTCCTTAGGAAAAGAATAGTTCTACTTTTGGACCTTTATTTTTTCTGCTATGTAATTATTTCTGTCTTTTGAAGGAAATTGGTAGAATATTGTGTCTTACAGCTCACTGCATTGATAGCAGTGGTCATCACTTTGAACACCTTCTGTAAATGGACATTCATGCCACCTTCTTGACCTTCGTTGACCTTCAAAGACCATACTGTTAAACATCATTGGATTTGTATTGATAGCCGCTATCAGAAAATAAATACCAAACTATAGCATCCCATTTTTAAAAAATTAAAGTTGACCTCCATATCTCTGGATGTGACCCCATCTACCAACAAAAAACCAATGTCATATTATGGCCCCCATTGTCCCATGCAACAATTGACCCACAAACTTTTCAGCTACTATCACACTTTTGGAGTTGTTCTAGGTGGCAATAGTTAGTGATTGTATATTTCCTTGACGGTCTTCATCCTGTTACTAAGAGGTCCCCCTTATGGCATCCACGCAAGTTTGGAAGCTCTGAGCCATGCTTGTTGTGACATTACAGGTGCTTGGTGACTAACTTCAAATGCTGCACACCACACAAGGAGCATCTTAAATAAATAATAATACAGTACAAATTATGCACTAATACAGGGCTTCACAACATACGTGCTCGCGGAGCAAGCTGTGAGCAGCAAGGCGCGAGCACGGAGCAGTGCGAGCATGCTATCCCCACTACCGGGCCAGAGCAGAGAGTGGGGAGAGTCACATGAGGCACACAACAGCTGCCGCCAATCAATGTAAATCTGCGGCCACCTGCAGGGATATCACTCGCGAATTATTACTGCGACAAATGAAACAAATAAAGGAGAATGTACACGTGCCACATAATTTTATTAGCTTAGTGTTGTATGCCTCTACATTCGTATTAATTTGTGAACTGTTATACAATAAAGGTGTCACTGAAGTGTGGGATTCTCGGTTATCTTGTACTTTTTGCCCTTTACAATTGCGTCTATGTTCGGAGTAATTGTTCTTGTGCATTGTAAGCGCAGCGTGCAGTTTAAATTTCGATCAGACAATGTGTTTCTCAGGCGCATCTTGTTACATTTCATTGCAGAGAACAGTTGTTTACAAACATACGTGGAACCAAACTTTGATATTATTGTAGCCGCCAGTTTGTGCAAGCGAGGAAATCTATCCTGAGGGAAGTGTCTGTAGAATTCGAAAATTTTTTCTTGTTCTGAAAGTTGTCTCTGTATTCTCTGTCACACTGTAGGTCAATAATTTCTAGTTGCGGCTCAGGATGAATCTCTTCAATATTCGCTGAATATGGAGAGGAGAACAGATAAAAATGACTCTTTAGTGCTGTCAGATCTTGAAAGTGTTGATAAAACTCTTCCTCAAGGGCAACTAAACTATGTGAATAACATTCACAGTCTTTGTGAATATCTTGCTTGGATGATAATTTAGGAAAATGAGCTAGATTTCCTGTTTCCAGCTGACTCACCCAAAGTGTCAATTTCATTTTAAAAGCTTGTATTCGATCTATGAAATGCGTAATTAGCAGATATTTACCTTGTAGTGAAATGTTCAAAGCATTCAGACGGCTAGTTAAATCTGCTAAGAACGCGAGATCACATTTCCACAAAGGCTCTTTCAATTCAGGAACACACATGTTATTTATTTCCATGAGCATCTTTATCTCATCTAATAGGCAAAAAAAATCGATTTAATAATTCGCCACGACTAAGCCAGCGGACCTCGCTGTAATAAGGCAGGCTACCATACTGGCTTTCTACATCCTCAAGAAAGCTTTTAAATTGCCTGTGTTGTAGCCCATGCTTCCTTATATAATTGGTTGTACGAACAACAACACTCATCACATTTTTTAGAGTGATACTCTTTGCACATAAGTTTTCCTGGTGGATAACACAGTGAACGCCCCTTATTTCATTCGGCACAGTCAGTTTTTGCATTTCCTCCTTCAACAGCGCAACGAAATCTGTTTTTTCCCTGTCATCGCTGGTGCACTGTCTGTAGACACTGAAACTAAAGAATTCCACGACAATCCTATATTTTCAACACTACTTAAAATATCACCTCCGGTTGTAGTGTTCTTCATGGCTACTACATCAAGGAGCTCCTCCCTCACCTGAAGATCTCAATAATAAATATGGCAAGCTGTGCTGTTCCAGTGATATCAAAACTTTCGTTCAGAGCTAGGGAATATGCCATAAAATCTTTACAGATATTTGCAAGCTGGCTCTGGACGTCATCTGCCATGTCCTGTATGTGACGCATAATGGTCATGTTAGATAATGGCACAATCCGAAACTGTTCAACTTGAGATGGACACAGATGTTCCGCTGCAACTACCATTCATTCTTTTATTAAATCACCATCAGTGAAGGCGCGCAGGGTTTTTGCCAAAAGCAAAGCAATTTTGTAACTCACTCTGCCTCAGTTGATTTTTCTTCGTCGTCCAGATCTTCGGATAGCCTCCTTTTAAGTTTAATAACTTCCTGTGCACGATCTGGTCCATCACATTTTCCACTTCCGTAGTCTTTCGCATGGTACGACATATAATGTCGCTGCAAATTAAATTTCCTAAAAGAATTCAGCGTTCTGTGACATACTAAACATTTTGCAACACCCTCTTTTTCTGTAAACAGATACAATTCCTCGCAATGGGGGTTAACTGCGAAAGCATGGTTGGGGTTGTACAACGGCGACTTGGCATGATTCTTAACCAGCGAAGCGACTGTTAGAGTTGATCGTAGTACTTTAAACGTTACACAGTCGGCGCGAATTCAATAGGCACGCTGCGGCCCTATTCAAACGTGCACACGCATTTCCCCTCCCTCCCACCACCCCTCCGTCCCTACTCAGCGACCTTGCACCTGCTTGCGAGCACGTGCCTGAGCAGACGCGAGTGCTCGCGCTCAAAACTGGCCAGTTGTTAAGCCCTGCACTAATACATAACACTGTTTGCAAAACATGGACGTCAGCCCAGATACGTTTATCAGTAAAATGCATGATTACTCATGTCTGTAAGATGATGAGAGTATAGAAAACTTCGGGCTTTGACCTAAAAGGGAAAATTTCTGAATTTAATTATGATAAATTTTGTATTCTCACACCCCATACTTCATGCCCCATATAAATAAGTAAGGCTGTTACTATCTGTTAAATAATTCTAATTCAATGTTTAAATATGATGAATCTTAAACTGTCTTCCTTAAATGTCCTTTTACTTAATCCTTCTTGTTGATTATATTTGCTTTTTAAAAGCTACAAATTTCGATTACACAGGGTAAGTACACTCCTGGAAATTGAAATAAGAACACCATGAATTCATTGTCCCAGGAAGGGGAAACTTTATTGACACATTCCTGGGGTCAGATACATCACATGATCACACTGACAGAACCACAGGCACATAGACACAGGCAACAAAGCATGCACAATGTTGGCACTAGTACAGTGTATATCCACCTTTTGCAGCAATGCAGGCTGCTATTCTCCCATGGAGACGATCGTAGAGATGCTGGATGTAGTCCTGTGGAACGGCTTGCCATGCCATTTCCACCTGACGCCTCAGTTGGACCAGCGTTCGTGCTGGACGTGCAGACCGCTTGAGATGACGCTTCATCCAGTCCCAAACATGCTCAATGGGGGACAGATCCGGAGATCTTGCTGGCCAGGGTAGTTGACTTATACACCTTCTAGAGCACGTTGGGTGGCACGGGATACATGCGGACGTGCATTGTCCTGTTGGAACAGCAAGTTCCCTTGCCGGTCTAGGAATGGTAGAATGATGGGTCCGATGACGGTTTGGATGTACCGTGCACTATTCAGTGTACCCTCGACGAGCACCAGAGGTGTACGGCCAGTGTAGGAGATCGCTCCCCACACCATGATGCCGGGTGTTGGCCCTGTGTGCCTCGGTCGTATGCAGTCCTGATTGTGGCGCTCACCTGCACGGTGCCAAACACGCATACGACCATCATTGGCACCAAGGCAGAAGCGACTCTCATCGCTGAAGACGACTTGTCTCCATTCGTCCCTCCATTCACGGCTGTCGCGACACCACTGGAGGCGGGCTGCACGATGTTGGGGCGTGAGCAGAAGACGGCCTAACGGTGTGCTGGACCGTAGCGCAGCTTCATGGAGACGGTTGCGAATGGTCCTCGCCGATACTCCAGGAGCAACAGTGTCCCTAATTTGCTGGGAAGTGTTGGTGCGGTCCCCTACGGCACTGCGTAGGATCCTACGGTCTTGGCGTGCATCCGTGCGTCGCTGCGGTCCGGTCCCAGGTCGACGGGCACGTGCACCTTCCGCCGACCACTGGCGACAACATCGATGTACTGTGGAGACCTCACGCCCCACGTGTTGAGCAATTCGGCGGTACGTCCACCCGGCCTCCCGCATGCCCACTATACGCCCTCGCTCAAAGTCCGTCAACTGCACATACGGTTCATGTCCACACTGTCGCGGCATGCTACCAGTGTTAAAGACTGCGATGGAGCTCCGTATGCCACGGAAAACTGGCTGACACTGACGGCGGCGGTGCACAAATGCTGCGCAGCTAGCGCCATTCGACGGCCAACACCGCGGTTCCTGGTGTGTCCGCTGTGCCGTGCGTGTGATCATTGCTTGTACAGCCCTCTCGCAGTGTCCGGAGCAAGTATGGTGGGTCTGACACACCGGTGTCAATGTGTTCCTTTTTCCATTTCCAGGAGTGTATATACATTTTTATATCATCATTTCTTCGCTCATAATGTTTCTTTTATTTAATTTTTCCCCAAAAACCACATAACCATATAGGTTTCAATAAAAAAGTTCTGTTCATTGAAGTAGTCTGGTTAATGTAAAAATATTTCTATACTTTGAAATCATTTGTTGTAGTACAATACATATATATTCATCCAACTGTGCCATTAGATGTCCTTTTATATATTATTATTATTATTATTATTATAACGATTGTTCCCCTTTAGGAGAGCGATTGAACTTGAATTCATAATTTCATCTTCGGATGTTTTTCTTCTTTGCTTCCCAAAACCTCCTCATCCTCTCAGAATGCTCCTTCTTCCGTTCTTCTGTCCATTTCTTACCAGGCTGGCGCGATGTTCTTTCCCCAAACTTCACAATTGTGATTTTATGCCGGCACTCGGTGCGATCTTTTGAGATTTTTTATGTTGATCTGCTGTAGATCCCTCTGGACTTCTTTCGGCCATTCTGTGCCACATTTACTCCTTGTTATAATATTGAATAATTTCTTTGCTGTTCTGGAGTCTTCCATCCTGTAGATGTGTGTATAAAATTTGGCTCGGCACTTTCTGATTTCATCTGTTACTATGTGTATCTTTCTATAGAGTTCGTTTTGTGGTCTCTTCATCCAAATGCCATTTTTGTTGATTGGACCATAAATCTTCCTGAGAATTTTTCTTTCCTGCATTTCTATTTCCTTAATTTTTGAATGACCATCAATCACCATTGTTTCAGCTGCATAGATTGCTTCTGGAAGAATCACTGTTGTATAGTGCCTTAATTTTGCGTCTGTCGAAATGCACTTCTTGTATAGTGCCTTAATTTTGCGTCTGTCGAAATGCACTTCTTGTTGTAATGCGTCCATATTAGCTTGTAGGCCTTCTGGAGCTTGGTGATTCTTTGTTCATTGGCAATTCAGTTTAATCCTGAGGACTGTATAGTTTCACCGAGGTATTTAAAATGGCAGACTTGTGCAATTTTACCATATTTTGTTATTAAAGGGGATTTATTTTCTGGCTGCCTTTCCATATATTGGGTTTTTTCATAAGATATCTGTAGTCCGGTTTTTTTGTGAAATTTCATGTAGTTTTTCCACTGCGTGAATCGCTTCTGTTCTGTTATTGGTGATAATTGCAATATCGTCAGCGAAAGCAAGGCACTTGACTTTAAATCGGTTCTCTTTCTTGATACCAATTTGGATACCCTTTACGTGAGGTTCCCATTCCCTGATTATCTTTTCTGGAACAATATTGAAAAGGATTGGGGATAGATCGTTCCCCTGTCGGACTCCAGATTTGATTTCGAAGGGTTCTGATACTTCGCCCATGAATTTCACTTGGGCCGTTGTTCCTGTAAGTGTCTGTTCTGTGATTTTTCGTGTCTTTCGGTCGATCCCAAATTCTTCCATGATTTTAAACAGGGTTCTACGGTCCACTGAATCATATGCTTTCCTGAAGTCGATGAATGTAACTACTGTGTTTCTGAATTTCCTCATTTGTAATATTGTCTTTAAGCATCAGATCTGTTCCGCACATGAGCGTCCTTTTCTGAACCCGGCCTGGTATTCACCAATTAGTGTATCTGCTTGGGATTCTATCCTGTTTAAAAGCACTTTGGAAAGGATTTTGTAAGCAGCTGGGAGCCGGGAAATTCCTCTGTAATTGTTCATGTCTGTCTTGTCGCCCTTTTTGTGTAGCGGGTGAATTAGAGCACATTCCAGTCCTCTGGTATCTGCTCCGTTATCCATATGTCTGACATTATATGGTGTAATTTCTGCATAAGTATAGGATCATTTAGTTTCCAGAACTCAGCAATGATCCCATCTTCTCCTGGTGCTTTGTTATTTTTCAACTGCTTGACTATCTCCATAATTTCTTCAAGATCCAGGGCATGTGAGTCTGGGTGTGTGAATACTGGAGAAGAGAAGACAAGTTTTTCTTGGGGTGGTTCGCAGTTGAGGAGGGAACTGAAATATTGGGCTAAGATTTTGCAGTTATTTTTCGAGTTGGTTTCCAAAGAGCCATTGGGTTTCTTGAAGCACAAGCTAGGTGCTTGGTATCCCTGTAAGTTTTCTCTGAAAGTCTTATAAAAATTTCTTGTATTATTTTTGATGAAGTCCTGCTGGATTTCAGAGAGTCTGTTGTTGTCATGTCCCGGTTTTTCTTTTCTAATTATTTTTGAGGTCTGTTTTTGAGTTTTAAGAAAGTTCTCCCAGTTTTCTTCAGTTTTGTGACTGCTAAATTTTTTCCATGCAGTTATTCGGTTGTCGACTGCCTCATCACAGGTTGAATTCCACCGGCGATGTTTCCTGTTGCGAGGGGGTTGTCCTAATTTGAGGGCTTCTTGAATTTTCTCTGTTAGTTTCTTCCAGTCTGTTGATTTTTCCTGATTAATTTGCATGATGATTTTTTCTTTGTTGAGTTGCAGATATTCCGGATCTGGTTTGGTACTTTTGGGTGGCCTTTTTAGCATTCTGTTGGGTTGGAATTTTGTTTTTGTTTGGAGAAGATGATGATCTGATTCAAAGACACCTTTGCAGGTTCTGATGTTTTGAATTTCTTTTATGTTTTCTTTGGAAATTGCGACATGGTCTATTTGGTATTCACCATGTCTAAGACTGGGTGATCTCCATGTGGTTAATTTATGTGCGGGTTTTTGAAACTGGGTACTCATTATTTTAAGTCCAAAGTTTCTGCAGAAGTCGATTAGTTTTTCACCATTCTTGTTGGTACGTTTGTGTTTGGTGTGGGGTCCAGTGGTATATCTGAATTTTTTTTCCTTCCCTAATTGTGTGTTAAAATCGCCTACTAAGATTTTCACATGGTGCCTAGGTACTTTATTTGTTGTTTCCTCTAGTGTTTCCCAGAAATTGTCCACTGTTTCAGGGTAGATTTTATTGTGGTGATTTGTGGGGGTGTGCACATTGATCAGAGTGTATGCTTTATTAGCTGATTTTAGTGATAACAGGGAGACTCTTTCATTGGGAGACGTGAAGTCAATAACTGAGTCGAGTATGCAAGTGTGTATGGCGAATCCTGTTCCGAAAAGTGGTAGTTTGTCTCTTACTTTTATGGCAGGTTTGCCCTTGTGGATCCTGTAATTCTCTGTGTTAAAGTGTCCTTCATCTGTGAATCTTGTCTCTTGCAGTGCAGTGATTTTCAGGTTAAATTATATATATATATAAACAAAGATGATGTGACTTACCAAATGAAAGTGCTGGCAGGTCGACAGACACACAAACATACACACAAAATTCAAGCTTTCGCAACAAACTGTTGCCTCATCTTTCCTGATGAGTCAACAGTTGGTTGCGAAAGCTTGAATTTTGTGTGTATGTTTGTGTTTGTTTGTGTATATATATATATATCTGCTTGTGTCTGTATATGTGTGGATGGATATGTGTGTGTGTGCGAGTGTCCTTTTTTCCCCCTAAGGTAAGTCTTTCCGCTCCCGGGATTGGAATGACTCCTTACCCTCTCCCTTAAAACCCACATCCTTTCGTCTTTCCCTCTCCTTCCTTCTTTCCTGATGAGGCAACAGTTTGTTGCGAAAGCTTGAATTTTGTGTGTATGTTTGTGTTTGTTAGTGTGTCTGTCGACCTGCCAGCACTTTCATTTGGTAAGTCACATCATCTTTGTTTTTTTTTTATAAAAACAAAGATGGTCTATGTTGTGTCTAGACAAGACAGCCTAGACACAATGAGAGGAAGCCGAAAGGCACGCACTTAAACTCACGCAGGCTGGCGTGAGGTCTGAAACAGGATACGTAATGAATGCTATAAAGAAAAGTACGTAGCTTCTGGAATACTTAACTTTAATCCACATTTGTAGAACATCGCTCTTGATGATACATTAATAGAATCTCACTATCAATGGAATACGGCGCCTTGCTAGGTCGTAGCAAATGTAGCTGAAGGCTATGCTAACTATCGTCTCGGCAAATGAGAGCATATTTGTCAGTGAACTGTTCCTTGCAAAGTCGACTGTACAACTGGCCAGTACGTCTCTCTAGACCTGCCGTGTGGTGGCGCTCGGTCTGCTATCACTGACAGTGGCGACACGCGGGTCCGACGTATACTAATGGACCGCGGCCGATTTAAAGGCTACCACCTAGCAAGTATGGTGTCTGGCAGTGACACCACAGTCTATGTATGTGCGGTTGGATATGGGTGTGTGTGCGAGTATATACCTGTCCTTTTTTCCCCCCCTAAGGTAAGTCTTTCCGCTCCCGGGATTGGAATGACTCGTTACCCTCTCCCTTAAAACCCACATCCTTTCGTCTTTCCTTCTCCTTCCCTCTTTCCTGATGAAGCAACCGTTGGTTGCGAAAGCTTGAATTTTGTGTGTATGTTTGTGTTTGTTTGTGTGTCTATCGACCTGCCAGCGCTTTCGTTTGGTAAGTCACATCATCTTTGTTTTTAGATATATTTTTCCCATGTGGAATGTTTCCCTCTATTATATCTGTGTAAAATCACACATAAAATTCTGAGGTCATGGTATTACTTAACATGAGTGATTATCTCATCTGAGGATGAAGTGTGACTCCTGAGATGATTGACAAAAGGAATAAGGTAAAAAATTACACAGAGCGTACCTAGGAAAGGGGTTCCCATAAAGAAATATTGATGTTGAGAGATGACTTTCTTGGTTAAGTGAATGAAAGAGCCAGTCTGCACGGATTAGAGCAGAGGTTGGCTCAGAGGGTGATGGCTTCAAAAATTGAGGGAAATAGAAAGAAGTAGAAGAAAAATAGAGATACAAGGGACAAAGGAACCTAATGGAAATTACTGAAATTATTAATAATAGTAATTTATCATTACAAATACAGGCCAAATGAGAGAGAAGTATGGTAAAAAGCTAGGAAGGAAACACGATAGGAGCAGAACGGAAAAAAGCAGGAGAGAGGAAAGGGACAGACGGAGAGGACTAGTAGAGATCCAACCAGCAGGCTGTAAGACTGTAGAATGTGCTGGAACTGTCAGTCATCTTCTCTGTTTTGCTGTACATCTTTTCTGATCTTACTCTTTCATATTTTTGTTCTTAACCTTCTTATCTATTTTTACTTGTAAAGGAAACCACTCACCAAATAATAGCAGAGATGTTAAGAGGACACACACACACACACACACACACACACACACACACGCACACCTCTCTCTCTCTCTCTCTCTCTCTCTCTCTCTCTATCTCTATCTCTATCTCTATCTACACTCTTGTGCACCTATATTTTTTCCAATTCCCATACTTCTTTATTTTCTTAATTAAATTATTTATCTAGTAATTATTTCAAAATGTGAGTGCTCTCTCTTTATTTTATTATTTTATTTTTATTCTCTTTATCTTCAAGGCGAGTAGTACTCTTTTCTTGTAATAATCTTATATTTTGCATTCAGATTCGTTGTTTATACATTACATGTTTCTGACAAGTTTGTTGTTATCTCTTAAATGAAAATGTGTTTAAGATTTTTTTACTTATTCTACATCTGCAAGGGCAATTTAATTTAGGATCTGTGTAAGAAACATTAATGTTATTTTTTGTAAATATTTATTATGTGTACTTGTTTTATGGCATGTTTTTCAATTTTGGGGATCTCCTCGTTATTGATCTGTGGAAAAAATGTGTGTCTAATCTAATTTAATTTTCAGAGCTTTCCATATCATTGCTCCTAACTTACTCCAATTTTTTTTCTGCATTTTGTCTAACTTCTTTTCGTTGTCTTCATTCACCATGTTCTCTCCACAAATTTTGATCCAGACCTTCCTTTCTATCTCTTTTCAGTTAGTTACTCCATGCTGTATTCATTAGATAACCTAGTTACTTCATGACACAATGACATGAGAAATGCCAGTTATAAATAAATTACAGAGATTATATGAATAAGTGAAGAAATCGTATTTTAAACTGGAAGTGTGATATATGTGAACAATTTATAGTTGAAAAACTCTACTAACTATTCAAAGACCTATAAAGAACAAACAGTGTAAATTTGTGTGAAACTAGCAAATCCTGGGTGGAATACAAGACAGTATATGAGGAAAGAGAACCTTTTACCAGAATGGGTAGATAAAAATTGTTAAACTTCTTTCTGTAACTGTTAACTGTTGTCTTCGCCTGGCATTTATAACAAAAATTTTCCTTCACTTTATTTCTTCTTTATCCTTTGAGTAACATGAATGGAGAACAGCACAAGTATGCAGCATATTAATTTGCTTTGTGTGTATTCATATCGGGAGAAGTAATTCCATCTGTTTGTTACAGAAAAAGATATGTGTATTGTGTTCACTGTCCAGAGGGTCCTGGACTAAATACACCTTTTGTCATTGATCCTACTGGTACATATTTCAGGTAACTACAATAACTGAGTGGTTAGCATGTCATATATAAACTTAAGACTATACATGTGCAGTTAGAAATTCTGGAACTATTTTTAATTAACATTTGCATTTAGTAAATGAGTGGATTTTGTTTTAATTGTATTTGTTGTGATAAACTGCTGTGGACTGTTATTAGACTAATGTAGGAAGTCTCTGGTAACTGTGATAGTGTGTTCAGGATCTACAGATTGAAGAGTTATTACTTTGAGGATTTTCACTTTAGAATTTTGGACATTTCTGCAAACTTATATCAAGTTCCTATTTACTCTTCTTGTGTTCAGGTGGGTGTTGCCTTTAAATTCCCTCTAAGAGTACTGGATGTCTCTCATCAATGGTTTTACACTGCAGCTACTTACAAATTTTAGAGGCAGGAGGAATTATGAGAAACAATGTCACCCCATACTTATTTTTATTGTTTTAACTAAGGTTGTGGGTGACAAAAAGTAACTTTGAGATAATAACATTAGTGCAGTGGAAGGCTGGCTGCTTTTTTAGAAA
This sequence comes from Schistocerca americana, assembly GCF_021461395.2. Taxonomy (NCBI): domain Eukaryota; kingdom Metazoa; phylum Arthropoda; class Insecta; order Orthoptera; family Acrididae; genus Schistocerca; species Schistocerca americana. Next base: position 434,313,035 of record NC_060122.1, read on the forward strand.
TCCATTCAGGCTATTCCTAGAATTATGATTATGTGAACTGTGTTACCAGTTTTGGAGACATTTTTGACTTTGCAGTTGACACTTTAAGTACATGAACTTGTTGTTGTTGTTGTGGTCTTCAGTCCTGAGACTGGTTTGATGCAGCTCTCCATGCTACTCTATCCTGTGCAAGCTTTTTCATCTCCCAGTACCTACTGCAACCTACATCCTTCTGAATCTGCTTAGTGTATTCATCTCTTGGTCTCCCTCTACGATTTTTACCCTCCACGCTGCCCTCCAATACTAAATTGGTGATCCCTTGATGCCTCAGAACATGTCCTACCAATTGATCCCTTTTTCTAGTTAAGTTGTGCCACAAACTTCTCTTCTCCCCAATCCTATTCAACACCTCCTCATTAGTTATGTGATATACCCATCTAATCTTCAGCATTCTTCTGTAGCACCACATTTCGAAAGCTTCTATTCTCTTCTTGTCCAAACTATTTATCGTCCATGTTTCACTTCCATACATGGCTACACTCCATACGAATACTTTCAGAAATGACTTCCTGACACTTAAATCAATACTGGATGTTAACAAATTTCTCTTCTTCAGAAACGCTTTCCTTGCCATTGCCAGCCTACATTTTATATCCTCTCTACTTCGACCATCATCAGTTATTTTGCTCCCCAAATAGCAAAACTCCTTTACTACTTTAAGTGCCTCATTTCCTAATCTAATTCCCTCAGCATCACCCGACTTAATTAGACTACATTCCATTATCCTTGTTTTGCTTTTGTTGATGTTCATCTTATATCCTCCTTTCAAGACACTGTCCATTCCATTCAACTGCTCTTCCAAGTCCTTTGCTGTCTCTGACAGAATTACAATGTCATCGGCGAACCTCAAAGTTTTTATTTCTTCTCCATGAATTTTAATACCTACTCCGAATTTTTCTTTTGTTTCCTTTACTGCTTGCTCAATATACAGATTGAACAACATCGGGGAGAGGCTACAACCCTGTCTTACTCCCTTCCCAACCACTGCTTCCCTTTCATGTCCCTCGACTCTTATAACTGCCATCTCGTTTCTGTACAAATTGTAAATAGCCTTTCGCTCCCTGTATTTTACCCCTGCCACCTTTAGAATTTGAAAGAGAGTATTCCAGTCAACATTGTCAAAAGCTTTCTCTAAGTCTACAAATGCTAGAAACGTAGGTTTGCCTTTCCTTAATCTTTCTTCTAAGATAAGTCTTAAGGTCAGTATTGCCTCACGTGTTCCAGTGTTTCTACGGAATCCAAACTGATCTTCCCCGAGGTTGGCTTCTATTAGTTTTTCCATTCGTCTGTAAAGAATTCGTGTTAGTATTTTGCAGCTGTGACTTATTAAGCTGATAGTTCGGTAATTTTCACATCTGTCAACACCTACTTTCTTTGGGATTGGAATTATTATATTCTTCTTGAAGTCTGAGGGTATTTCGCCTGTTTCATACATCTTGCTCACCAGATGGTAGAGTTTTGTCAGGACTGGCTCTCCCACGGCCGTCAGTAGTTCCAATGGAATATTGTCTACTCCGGGGGCCTTGTTTCGACTCAGGTCTTTCAGTGCTCTGTCAAACTCTTCACGCAGTATCATATCTCCCATTTCATCTTCATCTACATCCTCTTCCATTTCCATAATATTGTCCTCAAGTACATCGCCCTTGTATAGACCCTCTATATACTCCTTCCACCTTTCTGCTTTCCCTTCTTTGCTTAGAACTGGGTTTCCATCTGAGCTCTTGATATTCATACAAGTCGTTCTCTTATCTCCAAAGGTCTCTTTAATTTTCCTGTAGGCGGTATCTATCTTACGCCTAGTGAGATAGGCCTCTACATCCTTACATTTGTCCTCTAGCCATCCCTGCTTAGCCATTTTGCACTTCCTGTCGATCTCATTTTTGAGACGTTTGTATTCCTTTTTGCCTGTTTCACTTACTGCATTTTTATATTTTCTCCTTTCATCAATTAAATTCAATATTTCTTCTGTTACCCAAGGATTTCTACTAGCCCTCGTCTTTTTACCTACTTGATCCTCTGCTGCCTTCACTACTTCATCCCTCAAAGCTACCCATTCTTCTTCTACTGTATTTATTTCCCCCATTCCTGTCAATTGCTCCCTTATGCTCTCCCTGAATCTCTGTACAACCTCCGGTTCTTTTAGTTTATCCAGGTCCCATCTCCTTAAATTCCCACCTTTTTGCAGTTTCTTCAGTTTTAATCTACAGGTCATAACCAATAGATTGTGGTCAGAGTCCACATCTGCCCCTGGAAATGTCTTACAATTTAAAACCTGGTTCCTAAATGTCTGTCTTACCATTATATAATCTATCTGATACCTTTTAGTATCTCCAGGGTTCTTCCATGTATACAACCTTCTTTCATGATTCTTAAACCAAGTGTTAGTTATGATTATGTTGTGCTCTGTGCAAAATTCTACCAGGCGGCTTCCTCTTTCATTTCTGTCCCCCAATCCATATTCACCTACTATGTTTCCTTCTCTCCCTTTTCCTACACTCGAATTCCAGTCACCCATGACTATTAAATTTTCGTCTCCCTTCACAATCTGAATAATTTCTTTTATTTCATCATACATTTCTTCAATTTCTTCGTCATCTGCAGAGCTAGTTGGCATATAAACTTGTACTACTGTAGTAGGTGTGGGCTTCGTATCTATCTTGGCCACAATAATGCGTTCACTATGCTGTTTGTAGTAGCTTACCCGCATTCCTATTTTACTATTCATTATTAAACCTACTCCTGCATTACCCCTATTTGATTTTGTGTTTATAACCCTGTAGTCACCTGACCAGAAGTCTTGTTCCTCCTGCCACCTAACTTCACTAATTCCCACTATATCTAACTTCAACCTATCCATTTCCCTTTTTAAATTTTCTAACCTACCTGCCCGATTAAGGGATCTGACATTCCATGCTCCGCTCCGTAGAACGCCAGTTTTCTTTCTCCTGATAACGACATCCTCTTGAGTAGTCCCCGCCCGGAGATCCGAATGGGGGACTATTTTACCTCCGGAATATTTTACCCAAGAGGACGCCATCATCATGTAATCATACAGTAAAGCTGCATGCCCTCGGGAAAAATTACGGCTGTAGTTTCCCCTTGCTTTCAGCCGTTCGCAGTACCAGCACAGCAAGGCCGTTTTGGTTATTGTTACAAGGCCAGATCAGTCAATCATCCAGACTGTTGCCCTTGCAACTACTGAAAAGGCTGCTGCCCCTCTTCAGGAACCACACGTTTGTCTGGCCTCTCAACAGATACCCCTCCGTTGTGGTTGCACCTACGGTACGGCTATCTGTATCGCTGAGGCACGCAAGCCTCCCCACCAACGGCAAGGTCCATGGTTCATGGGGGGGGGACATGAACTTATTGGAGGAAAAATAACCAACAATGAGAGCATTACACTACATTACATGCTGACTATTTGAATTTGCTACTTTATTTCCTCCAACATGAAGTTATTGGAGGAAATAAAGTAGCAAATTCAAATAGTCAGCATGTAATGTAGTGTAATGCTCTCATTGTTGGTTATTTTCGAAGTTTAGGTTTTATCTTGAGCAGCGAATGGTAAATATTATTTTGTCCACCTTCATTTCACAGTGCTTTTGTCAGTGTATGTACTATTTCTTCAAATTATGCAGTGTCTCCTGGACTACAGATATGTAGCACAGTGTCCATTTTTGTAAATAAATACAACTCTTTGAATGATAATATATTATTTCAGTTAAATAGCATGCACACTCCAATACAGTTGCCTTAATCTTTGTAACGGGATTGATAACATTATAACAAACTCATGATTTGATATCAGAATTAAGAATTAATATCTAACACTGTCTGCCTTTATCTTCTTAAGTTGACACCAGCATTATTCAGCATGGGCCTTTATCCCAGGGCATATGCACTACTCCAGTCTGGGAAGGAAATGCATTGAGCGTGTCCAAACACCCATGCAGGCACTTCCTCTGACAAAGTTACTGCAGTTGATGTTACCCCTTGAAGACACATATCGTTCCTCAGTATGACACATCTCATGAAAAATAAATAAGAAAATTGCAAAATAATTGCCCTCTCTTACCAAATGATTTCTTATATCATTTCATTGCTTGCAGGTATCATTCATCAGAAAGCTAAACATAGGGTTACAGGTCACTCTTTTGGAGTGATATGCAACACCGCAATAGTAAGCAATCGCTGTTTATTGGTGTCCCAGTGAAAACCGTATCCAGTGTGATTTTGCTCACTAATATTAGGTTTATTTAAAATAATAACAAAATATTTAGTCTGAATGCCCCCTCCCATAATATATTCCTGTCCCAAACTTATACAAATTACTCTTAATATTTATAATGCCACAGTATTTTAGTTTTATAATCAAAACTTAATACAAGGTGTATGAGAAAAGTAATAAAACTGACAACATTGCAAGCGATCTGGCAATGCTGTGTTCTTCTATGTTTGTAGATCGATGTGTTCATCCCTCAGATGCTCAGTCTGAGTTTAGCTCCGTACAGCCATCACATGATTTTTGATCTGAATCTGTTTAGCGTATTCATGCCGTGGTCTCGCTCTATGATTTTTACCCAATACTAAGTTGATGATCCCTTGATGCCTCAGAACGGGTCCTATCAATCGATCCCGTCTTCTAGTCAAGGTGTGCCACAAATTCCTATTTATAACCCTGTATTCACCTGACCGGAAGTCTTGTTCCTCCAGCCACTGAGCTTCACTAATTCCCATTATATCTAGCTTTAACCTATCCATTTCCCTTTTTAAATTTTGTAACCTACCTTAACGATTAAGGGATCTGACATTCCATCCTCCGATCTGTAGAAGAGCAGTTTTCTTTCTCCTGATAACAACATCCTCATGGGTAGTAGGGGGTAATGTTCATAAAGAAGTTGTCCCTCCAAAAGAAACTGCCAACCAAATGCTTTACAAAGATGTCCTTGAAAGGCTCAGGAAAATGGTGGATCATGTGAGACTAGACATTGCAGGCAAGTGGATGCTGCATCATGACAATGCCCTATGTCACACGGACTCTTCTATCATGAAATTTTTGACCTCAGAAGGCAATCCTGTTGTTCCATGTGCACCTCCCCCCCCCCCCCCCCCCCCCCAATTAATCTGATGATCTGAGTCCCTTTCTCATTTTTTTTCTTTTCCCAAAATTGAAAAATGTCTTAAAAGGGTGTCAATTTGGGACTCTGGAGATCATTCAAAAGAATGTGACTGACATGTTAAAGGCCCTACCAGTTGAAGCCTGTCAGTGCTGCTACCAAGACTGTGAACATTGACTCTGCTGGTGTATAGCTGCCAAGGGAACTACTGTGAAGGGGACAATATTGTTCTTTGGGAAAAATAAAAACTTTGGTAGATAAAAAAATCAGTCTCATATCTTTGCTCACACACTTCGTGTAACATCTTCAAGATCTGTATATTCTCCTCCAAATGGCAACAACCTGCACATCACTAGAGCAGTGCTACTTGATACTTTCCCCTAAGCCACTTAATAACTTTAGAAAAACTTCTGCAGAGTTCTGCAAAATAATGATAATGGAGCCAAGGCAGAAATGGTTACTGAAATAGTGAAGACAATTAGAAACTAAGTAGAACATGAGGTCAACAATTGCTGGAACCTGTGGATAGGAGGCAGCCGAGGCATTACAATTTTCATAATTGAGACTTCTACTGTATAATATCAGTAATTTCTAAAAATGTTCAGTTATGATGATAATGTGTGTGGAAACTTGCGGTTACCACCTCAATCGCACCAGTATCTTGCCATCTGTCAAAGATCAGTGGGACACAAAGTGCTGGTCTGACGTGTTATTCAATCAGCCGACTCAGGGTGTGCAGCAGCGAAGCTTAGGCACCAGGAGACTCTACTTCCAGACGGCACTGACAGCCATGCTTCGTGCAGAGTGCTTCTGTTGCATTTGCACCTTGAAAATGGTGGGGTATTTGCCTATTGAAATATTGTCAGTTGTCGAATACATCAAACAGCTGCATTTCCATAACTTGTTTGTATTAGAATGATTTGAGGAATGCTTCATGCATATGGGCGTACACTGCATTGTCCCCATGTCACAAAACCCCAGTTATATTGAACACATTGAGGGTGCCACTGATTAAGATGTGCATACCCTGGATCGAGTTTCAACAAATCTTGAAATGTGGATAGCTGTTTCATGGGTCATATATCAGGATGACAACACAGAGCTTTTGGTTTCTTCTGGAGTTGATGCTGTAATTCATTACTGCCACCTCCTGTGTGGAAGGGGGATGCTGTTACATATTTGTACATAAGTGACTAATTCACTTTTAGCACGTGTGTACACTAATAATAAATTATTCTAGAACACAGTTATCACACATTTCTTTCTTCTCTGTTATCAGGCGTGAGGGGTTTGGTGGAAATTTCATCTGTGGCAAATCACCAACAGAAGAGGAAGGAGAACCAAGCATAGAACATCTTGAGGTCGACTCTAGTTATTTTGATAACAGTGTTTGGCCCCATCTGGCAGCTAGAGTTCCAGCATTTGAACAGTTAAAGGTATTAAACTTAGAGCATCTTTTAGTGTTGATGAATTTTTTGGCTGTTATGATTACAGTGTGGTAATTCCAGAATATAAACAACAGAATGAGGTGTGTGTGGTTCACATAAAGCTAAGTAATTTGCACTCTGTTTTCTCTTACCTTCTTATTGTAATGTACAGCCACCCTCCACATATACACTTGATGTACACACTTTTGTGACTGTAACAGCACTAAGTGTTTAAGTTGGTTACCTCCAAACTAGGGGGAAGAGAGAGAAAACCATTGTGTTGTCTTGGATGATGAAGACATTTGGGACAGGGAGGTGGTAGGTATATACTGGGTGGCAGGAGAAGGGTAGATACATTATGTGATCAAAAGTATTCGGACACGCCCAAAAGCATACGTTTTTCAATTTAGGTGCATTGAGCTGCCACCTACTGCCAGGTACTCCATATCAGCAACCTCAATAGTCATTATACATCGTGAGAGAGTGAGAGAACAGAATGGGGCGCTCCCTGGAACTCATGGACTTCGAATGTGATCAGGTGATTGGTTGTCACTTGTGTCATATGCCTGTACGTGAGATTTCCACACTGATAAACATTTCTGCACAAAAATGCACAGGCCAACCTCATCTATTGACTGACAGAGACCGCCGACAGTTGAAGAGGGTCGTAATGTGTAATAGGCAGACATCTATCCCGACCATCACACAGGAATTCCAAACTGCATCAGGATCCACTGCAAGTACTATGACAGTTACGCAGGAAATGAGAACACTTGGATTTCATGGTCGAGCAGCTGCTCATAAGCCACACATCACGCCGATAAATGCCAAATGATGTCTCGCTTGGTGTAAGGAGAGTAAACGTTAGACGATTGAACAGTGGAAAGACATTGTGTGCATTGATAAATCACGGCACACAATGTAGCGATCCGGTGGCAGGGTGTGGGTGTGGCAAATGTCTTCTGCCAGCATGAGTAGTGCCAACAGCAAAATTCGAAGATAGTGGTGTTATGGTGTGGTCGTGTTTTTCATGGAGGGGGCTTGCACCCCTTGTTGTTTTGCATGTCACTATCACAGCACAGGCCTACATTGATGTTTTAAGCACCTTCTTGCTTTCCACTGTTGAAGAACAATCTGGGGATGGCGATTGCATCTTTCAACATGATCGAGCATCTGTTCATAATGCACGGCCTGTAGTGGAGTGGTTACATGACAGTAACACCCCTGTAATGGACTGGCCTGCACAGAGTCCTGACCTGAATCCTATAGAACACCTTTGGGATGACTTGGATTGCTGACTTTGTGCCAGGCCTCACCACCTGAAATTAATACCTCTCCTCAGTGCAGCATTCCGTGAAGAATGGGCTGCCATTCCCCAAGAAACCTTCCAACACCTGATTGAACATATGCCTGTGAAAGTAGAAGCTCTCATCAAGGCTAAGGGTGGGCCAACACCAAATTGAATTCCAGCATTACCGTTGGAGGGCACCACGAACTTTTAAGTTATTTTCAGCCAGGTGTCCGGATACTTTTGATCACATAGTGTAGGTGGCTTTCAGAAACAGCTGCAAAATTTTTATTAGTAGTGTTAACAATCACAGAGCTTTGGAATGGAAAATAGGAAAAGTAGAGTCCATTAGAATAGGATATGAACTGAAAATGACAAGAGAGGGAAGGTTGAAAGTAAGGCAATGGAAATGAAAAGGGAGTTGGGTTGGGGTGGCACAGGGGAAGGCTCCGGCAGCAACTTTGAACAGTGGTAAGTGTTTTTTTTTTATGTTTCAGTTTTTGAACTGATACTCATAGCAGGTGATATTAGTTCTGCATTTGTATAAAGACTATTTTACCATTCATGTTGAAGGGCAGTGCTTAAGTATTGGGTGAGTAATGATATGGTGAAATAATAACATTTAACACCATTTTGTTGTAAAGATATACTTTCTTGACTTTGTGATCACAAAATGTAACAACACAGAACAAAGCTAGACCTTAAGTGAGTTCAAAGATCATCATAAAGAGAGGTCACACTGGTTGATGTATTGAAACGCCACAAGTACATCAAATAATCATATGTGGAGTCCGTTCACTGAGAACCCAGTATTATAATGTAGTGTTTATAATTTGATTGGGGGTCACCTGATACATTTTAGAATTAATATGGAGATTAATATGCCATTAAGTTACCTGTAGGCGTTTCGTCCTTGTCTGCATTACTCAGTGGGTAGCTGATTACAGGTATCTGACTAGTCCTTTTATTAATTCAGCTGCAGATTTCAGCCAGAAAAATGAATAACTGTAAGCATTAATTTATTTACATAAAAATTACAATGTGAACAATTTTCTGATCTCTTTAAGTGTCACATATAAAAAACTGTATTATTCCAGATTAAATCTAGTGAAGATGCCGTAACGTAAAAAGCAGAACACATCTGGAACATAAATAAATGTAGACATCAGAGAGGAAAAGTATATACTTACTTGCTATGGATAATTGTGACACCAAAAACTTATTACGTCTGACTAGTGATCATTTTTCAGCATGGATCCACCTGCTACATAGGCACTTCAGAAAGTAAGCTGCTAATGTCATCCCACACTAACATCATTGCATAACAGGAGTATCACATTGCCAGAAGAGAGTACATGGTCCAGGTTTCCTGCATACATGGTTCTGCTGCAGCATGGACAACATGTGCATCCCACTGTTTGAATGAAATGATGTGGATACTGGAAACATATTCCAAAGTAGAAGTATGTGGAGCAGTACAGTTCTTGTGGTCAAAGTGTCAAAATTGCACACAAATTCACTGTGAAATTCTGAGGATATATAGACCAAATGAACATCATGTCCAAAGAAATAGCGCCAACAATTTGACCAAGGCCATGATTGATGCTGGTAAGTAAGGAGGGCCATTGACATTGACCACAGACGGCAATGTCCAGGCAGTCAAGAAACTGATTTGAAGCAGTCACAGATTAAGTATCCCAGACATGGCTCAGGAGATGGGCATCTCAATAGGCAGTGCTTACTTCATCATCTGAGATCGTCTCCAATAATGGAAATTGTGCCCATGCTGGGTTCAACAATCACTGCCGCCTGCACATAGAGGTGCAGATTTTAAGGTGCCTCTGTAGAACTTCTTGAACAGTACTCCACAGAAACCAATGATTTCTTAAGCCGAGTCATTACAAGCAGTGCAACTATGAGAGCATTTCTGGAATGGAGACAGACCTTGCTTCTGCGGAAGAAATCCAAAGTTGCACCATCAGCAGGGAAGGTCATGGCCACAGTTTTCTTCATCCGTGAAGGAGTTGTGTGCACAGAGATTATAGCAAAGGGCACAGTCATTAATACCAATTTAATCTGTGTAACACCAACACCACTGTGCAGTGCCATAAAGAACAAGATGCAGGGTTGACTAAGCAAAGCCATTGTTCTCTTGCATCACAATGCAATCAATGGCAGTCACAACACAGGCATCAACATTTACAATGAGGGTTTGGAAACATCTGTGAAACAGTCAAAGTTTGGCTTCAGATTTCCTTGTTTTCAGCAAGCTGAAAGAACATTAGGATGAAAAGAGATTTTCTAACAAAAAGGACATTCATACAGCAGTTCTTGAATGACCATGTGACCTAGGTTTTCTGTCATCTATCAACTGAATATTTGCTATAATGTTCTAACTGTTGTTTACAGAGACTTGGTGAATACACTGAAAACCAGTGTCACCTTGAAGTGCGGTGCAGCATTCAATAACAGCTACTTGGCCGACCATAGTAATGTTTAACTTACACTCCTGGAAATTGAAAAAAGAACACATTGACACCGGTGTGTCAGACCCACCATACTTGCTCCGGACACTGCGAGAGGGCTGTACAAGCAATGATCACACGCACGGCACAGCGGACACACCAGGAACCGCGGTGTTGGCCGTCGAATGGCGCTAGCTGCGCAGCATTTGTGCACCGCCGCCGTTAGTGTCAGCCAGTTTGCCGTGGCATAGTGAGCTCCATCGCAGTCTTTAACACTGGTAGCATGCCGCGACAGCGTGGACGTGAACCGTATGTGCAGTTGACGGACTTTGAGCGAGGGCGTATAGTGGGCATGCGGGAGGCTGGGTGGACGTACCGCCGAATTGCTCAACATGTGGGGCGTGAGGTCTCCACAGTACATCGATGTTGTCGCCAGTGGTCGGCGGAAGGTGCACGTGCCCGTCGACCTGGGACCGGACCGCAGCGACGCACGGATGCACGCCAAGACCGTAGGATACTACGCAGTGCCGTAGGGGACCGCACCGCCACTTCCCAGCAAATTAGGGACTCTGTTGCTCCTGGGGTATCGGCGAGGACCATTCGCAACCGTCTCCATGAAGCTGGGCTACGGTCCCGCACACCGTTAGGCCGTCTTCCGCTCACGCCCCAACATCGTGCAGCCCGCCTCCAGTGGTGTCGCGACAGGCGTGAATGGAGGGACGAATGGAGACGTGTCGTCTTCAGCGATGAGAGTCGCTTCTGCCTTGGTGCCAATGATGGTCGTATGCGTGTTTGGTGCCGTGCAGGTGAGCGCCACAATCAGGACTGCATACGACCGAAGCACACAGGGCCAACACCCGGCATCATGGTGTGGGGAGCGATCTCCTACACTGGCCGTACACCACTGGTGATTGTCGAGGGGACACTGAATAGTGCACGGTACATCCAAACCGTCATCGAACCCATCGTTCTACCATTCCTAGACCGGCAAGGGAACTTGCTGTTCCAACAGGACAATGCACGTCCGCATGTATCCCGTGCCACCCAACGTGCTCTAGAAGGTGTAAGTCAACTACCCTGGCCAGCAAGATCTCCGGATCTGTCCCCCATTGAGCATGTTTGGGACTGGATGAAGCGTCGTCTCACGCGGTCTGCACGTCCAGCACGAACACTGGTCCAACTGAGGCGCCAGGTGGAAATGGCATGGCAAGCCGTTCCACAGGACTACATCCAGCATCTCTACGATCGTCTCCATGGGAGAATAGCAGCCTGCATTGCTGCGAAAGGTGGATATACACTGTACTAGTGCCGACATTGTGCATGCTCTGTTGCCTGTGTCTATGTGCCTGTGGTTCTGTCAGTGTGATCATGTGATGTATCTGACCCCAGGAATGTGTCAATAAAGTTTCCCCTTCCTGGGACAATGAATTCACGGTGTTCTTATTTCAATTTCCAGGAGTGTACTTTTGAAGTCTCCTGTACATAGTGCAGTCACAGGCATGAAACCATTAAAGCTGATGCTAACCTATTGCCCTTTAAATGTAGTAAGAATACCAGTAATCACCCAAAGAAACATTAGATTATTCTGTAAAACTTTCACTTTATCTATTCCAAAATTCTGATGCACTGATATTTGATTGGAATCATGATTATTTTTTGTACGATCGAGATGCTGTAGAGGGTGTTCATATTGCTCATCAGAAGTTAATCAGGTCACTGTATACTGACAGGTCACATTAGTAGCTGGTTTTAATCCCCAATCTACAAAGTTTTAGAAAAGCAGTATTACAGAAGTTATTTAATATACAGAATAAAATAAAAAGTCATGCATTATCTGATTTATTTTGGTTGGTTTCACTTGTCAGATTTGAGCATCCTCAGATCCGTTGTCCTCATGGCAACATGTTACAAGATAAAAGCATTGCTTGGCACCACACAAAGCATATTCAAGATGGTGCTTTTTTAACTTGTAATATCTTGTCACTAGTGCAATGAAAATCTGAAGATGCTCATGTCAGGCAGGTGAAACCGATCAAAATAAATCAAATAATATGTGACTTGTCTGTGTCCTGTACATTAATTACAACGGTCACTATGTCCCTCATAGGTAAAGCCGTGTGTTTGCTAAGTTTGCCCAACCATATAGATTTAGCTTTCCAGTGTTTCCTAAAATTGCTTCAAGCAAACACCAGATGCTTCCTTTGGAAAGGACATGACCAAAATCATTTCCTAATCCAAATTTATGCTCTGTTGTAATGATGTCATCATTAATGGGAAGTTAAACCCTAGTCTATCTTATTTGCTTAAAATATCTTGTACTAGGAGAGAGGGCACTGCCATACTCAGATGTCCAACAGATTTAATGTGCTGTATTAGCACTCATATATTAATATGGAAATAAGCAAACCAACTCAAATTACTAACCTGTTTCACTGCTTTCAGTATTTTCAAACATTTATGAGGCTTAAAATAGAATACACACTCATTTATATGAATAGAACTTATTAACGTCATCTTAGTGTGGTTTACATAAATGATTGTTTATAGAGAGAGTCTTCCGAGATCCTCATTGATCGCTGAACATGCCTGTGTCTACTACACAGCTATCACTTTGTCTTAGTTTCCCAAAGACTCACAACGACGAATTGCAAACAAGAAGATCAGTTCAGTATGATTTGATGTTCAGAGTATTTCTCATGTTATTGACCTTGAGACATGGGTTTTTTCTTATTTTACATTTTTTTGCTCCTTGTCATACGGAATTATCTTTTCTGTGGACTACTACTTGTCTGGTTTTCAGACTGGAGTTATGGACTCTGATATGAATGTATTTGAAAAGCTCTCACCTATTATAAACTGAGAAATTGGGAATATCTACCAATTCAAGAGAAAATTAAAACACCTATCTCATTAGCCACTCCTACTACTTATCTGGAGTTAAGCATTGAAATGTTTATCAGCTACATCTTAGTAGCAGTTTTCCTTGTAAAACTGTACAATAGGTAGTAATTTACTGTTAAGAGGCCTCTATTTTTACAATAGTAGGCAACTATTTTATTTGAAAAACTTCAACATAATCAAGTGACTGTTAACATAAATACTTAAAAGAAAAGGAGACCACTCACCAAATAGCAGAATCGTTGATTGATTGACAGGCACACACAAAATAGAAAGGAAACTTGCTAGCCTTCAGAATAAACCTTTTCAGTTCAGAGAACAATTACACACATGTACATGGTGGATTAATGTGGTGTGGGAGTTGTGTTTGGCGGAGTGGTTAGAGGAGAGAGATGTGGGAGACAGAATGAGAAGTTGGGGGTGGGTAGCTGGCAGCTTGGAGGGAGGCAGCAGGTTTGCTGTGTAGGAATGCAGGAGGGAGGGGTGGCAGTTGCATGTGATAAACTGATACTGGGACTGGTAGAGTGCAGCACACAATGAAGGTGGGAACAGGTGACAGGACTCAGGAGGGTGGCTTAATGGAAGTTGAGACCAGGAGGGTTATGAGAGCAAAGGATGTGTTGGAAAGATAATTCCCATCTGTATAGTTCAGAAGTCTGGTGGTGGAGGGAAGGGTCCAGATGGCCCAGGTTGTGAAGCAGCCATTGATTTCTAATATGTTGTACTGCACAACTAGTACCCTCTGAATCCTTGCTCCACCACCAGCATTTCTGATTTATGCAGATGAGACTTATCCTTGGAACACATCTTTAACTCCCATAATCCTCCTGGCCTCATGTTTCTATCCCCACAACCTACACTCCAGTTTCCTCTTCTTTTTTTTGTTAGCTGCTCCCAACGCACATCACGGTCATTGGATGTTGCTCCCCACTGGCTCTGGTACATGTCATATGCCTAGCCCATGTACCTGCCACCTTTCCCTTCCACATTCCTTGCTAGCAAACCTGTTGCCCCCCTCCAATCCACTAGCAACCCATCCCAGTCCCTCTATGCATTGTGCTGCTCCCCTCCCCACTCCATCCACCAACACTGTCCCAACCCTGCCCCCCAGCACAATTCCTACCCCACACTAGTCCACATGCTGAAATGTAATCCTGGCATTGTATGTCCATCAGGCGCAGGATAAGGTAAGGTGTGTGTGTGTGTGTGTGTGTGTGTGTGTGTGTGTGTGTGTGTGTGTGTGTGCTCTAGATTGGCAAAGGATTTATTTCAAAAGCTAGAAAGTTTTCTTTCTCATTTCTGTTTGCCAGTCGACAACCCAACGCTTCTGCTATTCAGTGAGTAGTCTCCTTTACTCCTAATGTATTTACATTCTGTCAGAACTTTCCTTATTATCTATATCGGCAAGTATCCATTGAGCTGCTATTGGAGATAAACAGTGCCTACTTAATATAAATAACTGAATAATAGAGTTTTTTCAAAATTGCAGCTTTCCTTCTGTTTTATTAGGTTGCATTTAGCTTACATAAGGACAAATAACATAATGCACTAGTTTATCGTCAATACAGTGTACAGATTAATTTTCCAAAAATTATGTATACATTGACTTGTGTTCCACATGCATGAATGTTCTCCTTCTTGTTGGAGTTCGCAGAACAGATGAATTAATTAATTAATTTGACCACTGTTGTGTTTTTTCAAAAAGCGATGAAAATATGAATACTGCAGAATTTATAATCTGAGATTTCTGTTCTGCCTTCTTCAAGTCCAGGGAGTCCCATTAATACATATGTAAGATTAGTGTTCAGTGCCCAAAACAGTGTAACAATATTTCACATTGTGTTTCACTGATTAAAGTAGCAGTTTTGACTATGTATGATGCAGTGGTTAAGACACTGCACGTACTCTTATTCAAATGTGGTGAGCTTCAAATACATGTCTAGACATCCAGACTTAGATTTTCCGTGAGTTTCCTAAATCCTATAAGACAGATGCAGAGATGTTTTCTTGAGAAGCCCATGGCCAAGTTCCTTCCTTGTCTTTGTTTGAGTGGGCCTTGTGCACAGCCTCTAATGACCTCAACATTGAACGTATGTTAAACTCCGATCTTCCTTTGCTTTTAATTTGATGATCCATCATACTGCATGCATCCCTTTATGAAAGAGAATGTATGTGGAATGAGTCATGGTATTCATTAACAAAGAGCAGCAGCTGCTGGACACACACACACACACACACACACACACACATGCGCGCACGCCCACACCCACATGCACGCACGTGCGCACGCCCACACACACACACACACACACACACACACACACACACACACACTGTTTTGATGGCGGGTCGGGAGGGGAGTGAGTTAACTTAGGTGTAGGCCAGGAAGCTTACAGGAGTGAAGGATGTGCTGTAAGGATAACTCCCACCTGCGCATCTCAGAAAAGTTGATGGTGGTGGGGAGGATCTAAATGGCATGGATTGTGAAGCAGCCATTGAAATAAATCTCACATGTTGTGGTCTGCTGCATGTTGTGCCACTGGATGATCCATCTTGTTTTTGGCAACAGTTTGACAGTGGCCATTCATTCTAGTTGACAGCTGGTTGGTTGTGATACCAATGTAAAATGCTGTGCAGTGGTTGCTGCACAACTGGTATATAACATGGGGCTGCTTTCGCAGGTGACTTATCGTCTGATGGGCTAGGATAGGCCTGTGATGGGACTGGAGGAGGTGGTGCTGGTTGGGTGGATTGGACAGGTCTTGTATCTAAGTCTTCCACAGGGGTATGATCCCTGTGGCAGTGGATTGCATGTGGGAGTGGTATACAGATGGACTAGGATGTTGTGGAGGTTGGATGGGTGGCAGAACACCACTTTGAGAGGGGTTGGTTCTTGGGATGGAAGTGAGGACCAGGTGAGTGTGAGGATAAGACACAGGAAATCTGTTTGTGAATTAGTTCTGGAGGGTATTGCCTGTCTGTAAAGGCCTTTGTGAGGCCTTCAGCATACTGGGTGAGGGAGTTCTCATCACTGCAGTTGCATATTCCACAGGAGGCTAGGTTGTATGGGAGGAATTTTATGGTGTGGAAGGCATGTGAGCTGTCAAAGTGCAGGCACTGTTGGTGATTGGTGGGTATGATGCGGACCAAGGTGTGGATGGAGCCATCCAAGAGCAGGAGATTGACATCTAGGAAAGGTGGCATGATGGATGGAGGAGGACCAGGTGAAGAGGTGAAGTAGTTATGGGTTAGGATGTAGCTGGCTAGGAGTATGAGGAGTGAAGTGGTGGATTTGAAATCTGCACGGCATAGGGAGAGGTAGTGTTCAATCGCAGCAAGGACATGGACATAAGCGATGTTGGTGTATGAAGAGGTTGAATCAACAGTGACGAGTAGGGATCTGGGAGGTAGGTGTGTGGGGTTGGTGGAGAGCCAGTGCAGGAAGTAGTTTGTATCTTTAATGTGGGAGGCTAGATTTTGGTCAATTGCTTGGAGATGTTGATCAACAAGGACCGAGATTCTTTCGGTGGGTGCACTTTAACCAGCCACATGGTATGCCCAGGACTGTTAGGTTAATGGATTTTGGGGAGCATGTAGAAGAAGGATGTGCGGGCTGTTGTTGGGGTGAGTAGGTAGATGGATTCAGGGGAGAGGTTCTGGGAAGGGCCTAAGGATTTCAGGAGGGACTATAGGTCATGTTGGACTTCTGGCAGAGCTTATTGATGGAGGTGTTGGATAACTGATGGAGGCCCTCTGCCTGGTAGTCACTTTGTTTTATCACAGCAGTGGTGAAACCTTTGACTGCCGAGGTATGATCAGGTCAGGATCCATTTTTAGGTTGTGTAAGACAGTCCTTTCTTCTGTTGATGGGTTGTTGTTCTTAGGGAGGGACCTGGGGAAGGATGGTGAGGCCAGGTTGGAAATTAGGAATTCCTGGAAGGTGACCAGGGGATGGTTGTGTGGAAGGGTCATGGTTGGATGGTGGTATGAACTAGGACAGGCAGGGTTCGATGTTGGGATTGGATTGGCTTCTGTTGAACAGGTTGGTGGCAAAGAAGTGTTTCCGCTGTAGGGGATGGGAGGAGGAGAGTAGATCTGTCACGAGTCCAGCATGGTTAAACCTGGGAATAAGGCTGAATATGAGTCCTTTGTGTAGGAATGAAACTTCTGTGTGACTGAGAATTTTGGTGGAGAGGTTAAAAAACAGTGATTGTTTCGGCACTGGATTTTGTGGAGTGTTTGTAGGGTTTTTTTGGTGGATGTGATAGGTTGGAAAGGTCAGCTTGGCGGGGCTGGGTGCTGTGAGGGGTTGGCGAGCAGGAACACCTAAAACTGAGGTAACTCACTATCTGCCTCCCCCCCCCCTCTCCCCCAACCAGCTGAACAGTCTCTCTCTCTCTCTCTCTCTCTCTCTCTCTCCCTGCCCGCTTCCTCTCTTCATGCCTCACCTCACTCCACCCCAAACCATACCCCCACCCCTAACTCCAGTACAGTCACGGTGAGCCAGTAAAGAGCTGGCGGTCGACTGAGCACAATTTAGGGAGACAAGCTCATGCCTGTGTGTGTGTGTGTGTGTTTTCTTACAGTTGAAAAAAGGAAGTGCATTCCGAAAGCTAGGTAAGTTCTGTACCTTTTGTTTATGTACCTATCAATGATGCAGCGCTTTGCCTTTTTGGTGAGTCATCTCCTTTGCTTCTAAATAATTTGTAACTATTAGTAAACTGCTATATATTATATGCCTTTTCTGGTCCTAAATTTAAATTGTGAGGTGATCCATTGCTTTGTAGTTATGTTAAATATGTTCTGTTTACCTCCTATAGCTAGCTTAACCCATTTGCGGCTGCTAAGGTTGAGCGTACAACCTGCCTGACTGACTAAAGGGGGCAAAAGTTTTATGCACGTTGCTGGCGAGCGGCAGTCCTAGGACTGTTGCAGTCTTTGTCCACTGCCGGCTAGTCACACATTCCAGTGTGCATAGATCCTCTTGTCAGTAATGTTCTTTATAAAAGCAGTATCACACTGCACAGTTACAGTGGTTGCAGTTTTGGATCTCCATGAAAACGAACTTCAAAATTAATTCAAGCTTTCTGTTATAAGTTTACCTTGGGTCGAGAAAAAGTTAGTGTAGAAAAATAAGAATCTTTCTGTTTGTGATAGTAAAATTCTGCAGCTTGTGACTTACTGTAGCAATAGATATGCCTGTAACCTATTAAAATGTCATTAATATCAGAATAATATGTTCCAAGATAATGTTTTAAACTGAACAGTTCCTAATGAAGATGCCCAATAGGCAGACTGTCATCTGTTTTGCATGGCAGCAAGTGTTACTGAGAATCGACACATATTTTGCTACAGTATTTACCTTTTTAAACATCTGACATGTCAGCTCATTAGGAGAACTCATGCCCTTTCACGTTATATACATTTGTATCATGTGTACTTTGTAGATCAGGAAATCAAATTACAGATACTTGGCCGTGTGTATTGATGCCACTTGTCTTGTGTATGGTAGGAAATCATACATGTTTGCTCATACCTGTGAAAGTTCATTTTACTATGTGTTATTTACCGGTGTTTAATACTCCAACAGTCTTATATTATCCCATAGGAAAAAATCCATAGGAATGAGATCCAGTGATCGCACTTGCAATGGTATACAACCTCCCCTTCCAATCCATTGACAAGGATATCTGTTGCTCAGGTGCCCATGGGTGTAAAGATTAAAGTGTGATGGTACACCATAAAGTTGAAGCTGCATCCTCTCACGGACATCAGGCATACAGTCCAACAGATCTGTCAACACATCTCAAATGAACACTAGATAACATGCACCATTCAAGTGGGCTAGTAGAAAGTAAAGTCATGTTAGTAGATTTTCTACTGTTCCAGTCTTCAGATTGATAGAGAATTATCTTATGGTCTGAGATGAAAGGACTTCTGTCACTCTGAACATGGCTGTTGCAGCATTTGAAGACAGTATCATGTTTGAAAGAGGTCTCATCTATAAACAGTACAAACTGAATGAACACTGCAGTAGTGTTCTGGAAAATTTTGTGATAGAAATAAACCCTGAGTTCCAAGTTATTTGGCCCATTTGCTTGCACGTGTTGTTTGTGATAAAGATGTAACTGTTACTCCAGCAGTGCTCTTCACTCTGTGTTATTTGTAATATACATTTTATGATCAAGTGAAATGGTGCTGCCATTATAATAACTTCTCATCAAGTTCTCGTGTCACTTGTGTGATTCATGGTTTCAAACAATTGTTTAATATTGCCAGCCCTGAACCTAAAGCAACAATCATTGTCCTGTATACTTTCCATACATACTTGAAACTTCTTCAATTCATTATTATTAGTAAGGCCTTGAACTTAATGGTGAAGGAACATTTAAATGTAAACACCATTTTCACCATTTTAGGTCATCCTGTCTTCACATAAACGAATTTAGTCTGTATTCACTGTATGGAAACCATCAAATGAGACAGGAGTTGCTACCATGTCACAGTGATTGTCCAAGAATTTATTGATTTCACAGAATGGTCAAATAGATAGGAAAAGGGATGAGTATGGAGTAAAAGATAAGGAATTATGAAGTCGAGCTTGTAAAATAAGAAGAAACCTAAGGAAAAAGTAGCAAGAGGGGAAGAATATAGCTAAAATGCAAAAACTGGAGAAGTTGTAAAAACAAAATAAATAATAAAATAAACACTGGAAAATCCATGATGGATTATTGATAGTATTATGAAAAGGATATATTACTACTCACCACATAATGGTGATGAGTCACAGACAGGCACAAACAAAAAGACTGCTTAAAAAGTAAGCTTTTGGCCTAAATACCTTCTTCTGAATTAGACAAAACACACACATGACTGTGAGCAACAGTACAGGGAGAAGCAATGTGGGTGGTGGGGTTAGGGAGGAGGCTGGGGTGGGGAGGGAGGAGGGGCTAGGGATAGCAGGGTAGGAGTGGGGGACAGTAACGTGCTGCTTATGGGAGCATACCAGGACAAGGTGCTCCCTGCGATATATCCTATGTTCCTGTAACCCTCCTGCTCTCAACCTTCATTAGTCATTGCCCTGCACCTATCTATCCCCTTCCCTGTTCCCATTCTAGCAGTACACAGCTTTCTATTCCACCAATGCACCCAGAGTCTTTTTACTTCTCTCCTTTTCCACCCTCCTCCTCCCTCTGACCCCCACCCCCATCCCTGCCATCCATCTAACCTCTCCACTGCACCTAGCTGCTCTACCCTTTTCCCACCTCATCCCTGCATACTTCTACAAGTAGCACTTTACTGTGCACCTTCCCTACTCAGCTATCCCTCTCCCTCATCGCACCAGCCTCCTTAGTCCCATGTGTATGAGTTGTGTGTGCATGAATGTGTGTATGTTGCCTAATTCAGAAGAACGTGTTTTAGCTAAAAGCTTACTTTTTTAGCAATCTTTTTGTTGTGTTTGTCTGCAACTCAGCATCTCCACCATATGGTGAGTTGCAATCTATCCTTTTCATAATAGTGTCAAAGTTGTAAAAATGTTCTTGAGTAATAGAACCCAGTACGTTGTCCTCGATGGTGAGTGTTCATCGGGGGTGAGGGTATCATCTGGAGTGCCCCAGGGAAGTGTGGTAGGTCCACTGTTGTTTTCTGTCTACATAAATGATCTTTCGGATAGGGTGGATAGCAATGTGTGGCTGTTTGCTGATGATGCTGTGGTGTACGGGAAGGTGTCGTCTTTGAGTGACTGTAGGAGGATACAAGATGACTTGAACAGGATTTGTGATTGGTGTAAAGAATGGCAGCTAACTCTAAATATAGATAAATGTAAATTAATGCAGATGAATAGGAAAAAGAATCCTATAATGTTTGAATACTCCATTAGTAGTGTAGCGCTTGACACAGACACATCGATAAAATATTTTGGCGTAACATTGCAGAGTGATATGAAGTGGGACAAGCATGTAATGGCAGTTGTGGGGAAGGCGGATGGTCGTCTTCGGTTCGTTGGTAGAATTTTGGGAAGATGTGGTTCATCTGTGAAGGAGATCGCTTATAAAACACTAATATGACCTATTCTTGAGTACTGCTCGAGCGTTTGGGATCCCTATCAGGTCGGATTGAGGGAGGACATTGAAGCAATTCAGAGGCGGGCTGACGCAAGTGTTACGGAAATGCTTCAGGAACTCGGGTGGGAGTCTCTGGAGGAAAGGAGGCATTCTTTTCATGAATCGCTACTGAGGAAATTTAGAGATCCAGCATTTGAAGCTGACAGCAGTACAATTTTACTGCTGCCAACTTACATTTCGCAGAAAGACCACAAAGATAAGATAAGAGAGATTAGGGCTCGTACAGAGGCATATAGGCAGTCATTTTTCCCTCGTTCTGTTTGGGAGTGGAACAGGGAGAGAAGATGCTAGTTGTGGTATGAGGTACTCTCTGCCACGCACCGTATGGCGGATTGCGGAGTATGTATGTATATGTATATGTATGAATGAGTAGTAGAGGAACAGTAAATCCCAGCATAGAAGAGAGTGAGCATTTGTACAGAGCAAAAGAAGATTTACCTTAGTTTGAGAATAATTGGATGGTAGGCATCACTTATTTGTTAGAAATAGAGCATTTGTGAAACATGCAGAACAGGATGTATTGGTGTAATTGAGTAGGTTGTCAAGTTGGTGCTACATAATTTCAATTCCAACTCATATGACTAATTTATTTATTTATCATCATTTACTGTCATAAAGTTGGCATTTTTCATTTGTACAATAATAGAATATTGAAAATCTGGGTGGGAGACAAATAATGCTGTTAGTAAACACAGCCACTCGTCATTGTAAGGAAATGTTGAGAAGTTGATTGCCAAATAAACAAGAAGCTGAACATTATAATTAACTGAAATTCACAGTATATGCCTATTGACTGCTCCATAATGCTTCTGTGTGCTGAGTTGTTGCATTTACATATTTTGTGTGTGTAATTTCTGTAAATCTTTGTATGTCTACTCTTTAAGTTGCACACAGATCAGATAAACACAGATCTGAACAATGAAATTTCTCAAGCATTTTTGTTTTAGTAAGTTGTTGAATAATTGTGTTAATAGGAAAGATACGTGAGTATCTGATGAATGTTTAAATTTATTGTCAAAAATTATACTTTGGGTATCAACTTGAAGCTTGTTTTCATTACGTGGGAAAGGAAACTTATGACATAGAATAATAACTGATGTTTATTTACAGGTAAAAAATGCATGGGCTGGGTACTATGACACCAATGTAGTAGATGAAAATGGAATTGTTGGACCTCATCCATATTACCACAATCTTTATTTAGCAGCTGGATTTAGTGGCCATGGTAAGTAAATAATTAGAATAAATGCAAAAATCTTGCATTACTATTCTCGGTAACAGATAAATAAAATAACATTGTGTTGTAATAATTAGATAATACAAACCTTGACAAACACACAAAACATGAAACTCCAAAAAGTGATGTGGAGAGCAAAGAAAATGGATCCTACAGTGTTAATCCATCTATTCACATATTAATTATGACACAAAAAATGATGGAGTGAAACCATTTATAACAATTTTTTCTTCTGAAGTTGCTTCGGTCAAGAAAACCACACTTTAGTTCCTCCTGTTGATTGTTGTATGCATGAAAAAGTTGCAGGTACGGAGATAAGTGTTGGTGGGAATTGAAGGGCCACTAATGTCACTGAATGATCTTGGTGGGGTGCTTTTCTGAGTGTATATTTTACGAAAGAATTGGTGTTCTTGTAAAAGCAGATTTTTTCATAAATCTCCAGGAGAGCAGTGGGTCTTATATAACTGGAAAAACTCAAGAACTTAGACCAGTGTTTGATAACAGTCAGAGGACAAATATATATTCTCTCTCTCTCTCTCTCTCTCTCTAACTCTGAGTACCAAAAGGAACTGGAACTCACCTTTATGCCATTTTGCTTGACTTATATAGAAAGCTCTTAATACAGCTTGCTGCTACCTAGTAGTAAAGAAAGAAAAACTTATAGATCATCAGACTAGCTATTTAATTAGCCTAAAGACATCTTGAGAATAAATTCTTTTACTGTTACTGAAATATACATTTTATTGATAGTGTGTGACAAGTTAAAACTGTGGCAGACCAAGAGTAAAACTTGGGTCTCTACTTCTGTGGATAGTGTGCTGTTAATTACAGGTGTGCTATTAATTATGAGGGCTGTTCAGAAAGTATACGACTTTTATTTATAAAATCTATCTCTATTCAGATGCAGTTCTTTGACACTAATCACCTTCAGAGCAGTCCCCTTCAGCTTCTACAAACCTCTCCCATTGTTACTGCCACTGCTAGAAGAATTGCTGGAAAGCCTCTTTCAGTATGGTGTGCAACAGCTCTATCAAATTCTGCATAATGTCTTCCCTGTTCTGAAATCTGCTGCCTTTCAGAGTCTTTTTCAGTTTATGGAAAAGCCAGATGTCACTTGGTGCTAGGTCTGGGAATAGAGAGGCTGACAAATCACAGCCATCTTGTGTGTGGCCAAAAACCTCTGATTAAATGAGAACAATGAGTGGGTGCGTTATTGTGGTTGAGGTGCCAACTACCACTGCCACAAGTCCTGCCAATTTCCTCTTACTGCTTCATGAAGCTGACACACAACCTCTTGGTAGTACCCCTTATTGACATTGGTACCTTATGGGGCATACTAGTGATGGATACGCCATTGGAGTAAGAAAGGATTGTCAGCTTGACTTTCACATTGCTGTGGACCTGTCTCCCTTTTTTGGATCTCGAGGATGATAGATGCTTCCATTGTGATGACTGGAACTCTGCTTCTGGGCCACTCCCAAAAAAACAGGACTCTAGCACCAACGATCACTGTGTTAAGAAAGTTGGGATTACTGTCCACAGTATCCAGCATGTCCTGTGCGATCTCAGATTAAAGTTGTTCTACTCAGTCGTTAGCAGCTTTGGCACAAATTTTGCTGAGATCCTCCTGAGATTCAAATGTTCTGTTAAAGTGGAATGGGTAGTATACTAATTTTAACCTCATCTGCAAGTTCTTTGATCATGATTCTTATGTCATGTGTCACCAGGATCCTCACATGATCAAAGACAGCCTCATTTGCAGATGTCGAGGACCTACCTAAATGTGCTTCACTCTTCACTGATGAGCAGCCATCTTTGACGCAAGAATCACCAAGCTTAAAACAAAATTTGATGCAATAACATTGTTCCACATTTTCTGCCATTTTGCCCGCACACAATCCAGTCACTACCATATACATGTGCTCATTTGTCAAAGGCTAGCCAGTAACTGGTTGTTTAATCCATGTTTGAATGTTAATCTATCTAAAACCTACAGAAGCAGAAATTTCTGAAGGAACGATATGTCTAACAGACATTTATGACCAGGAGACTCACTAGAGTCATAAATGAGATTTTAATTAGCAAGAAACTAAACACTTGTTTGAAACCATATATAAGTTAACACATGCAGTGCATAGTCATATTTCTCAAAATAGTAGTTTATGTATTGTATGTTCTTAACTTATTTACTATCAAATTGCAAAAGGGGACTACGTACATGTACGTGTACCTGTACATCAACATCTACATACAAACTCTGCGAGCACCATATGGTGCATGGCAGACGGTACCTTGTATCACTACTGGTCATTTTGTTTCCTGTTTCACTCACAAATAAAGAGAAGGAAAAATAATTGTCTGTATACTTCCATATGACTCCTAATTTCTCTTATCTTATGTGAAATGTATGTTGGTGCAGTGGAATCATTCTACAGTTAATTTCAATGAAGCGATTAAAATACAACAGAATGGAACAGTTCACACACTTGACAAAGGCAGCATATGGATGTGTTGCATCATTTCTGGTGTGCCCACAATGCAGTAGCTTAGTATTAAAAGCCATTATCCCTATTTGTGCCATGAGCTTTTCTATTCTGCTGTATTTTAGTCACTTTATTGAAACTCCACAGTTGCAGTTTAATGATGAACAAGAGAGGAACTCATGACAACAAAAGAACTTCTATTTTTGGAAATATGACACTGTAAATACTATGTGTATTAATGTATACTGTTTCAAGAAAAATATTAAGCTTTTGGCTAGTTCATATCTTCTGTATCTGCTCTAGCTAACAACTTTCTGCATTATGTTCATTAAATGATTGTTGTTGTCCCTCCATATTGCTGGGGTGTTAAGAGCTGACAGCATATTAGGGCCAATTGTATAAACATCAGAGACTGGAGATCAGTTTTGATCTTAGTTCAGAAAATGAACCAAGTTCACAAATTTGGTGTGTTGTATAAGACTAAACTTGAACATACTGAATGAAGTTCATTGTTTATTGTAATTAACGTGAGACACATTTGGCAACACCACTACATTAGTTTTCAACATGATTAGTGCACCTTCACTGCAGTTATTAATTGTACATATCACAGTATATATTATTGAAAGTTTTGTGTTGTAAAAATAAATATAAGCAGAAGGAACTTCTCAAGCTTCTTCAAGAAACTTCTATACAGCTGAAAAATTTCAAAATAGTTGGATGTAATTGTAAAATAAATGAAAAGAAACAAAATAATTCCCAACACACATGGCTCCTGAATACAGTATGCTGCCCACGACAGCGGCCCAGACTGCTAGGAGAACAGCAAGATGTGTAGTGAGGCAGTGTGGTTTCAAAACAAAGTGCTGTAGTAAATACTTTAATAACCAGTATCATAGAGAATAAATCATTTAGCTGCTGATAATTTATGGCCATCTGGCATTGGTCGTTAAGTGGTGCGGCCAATTTAACTCTGAACACAAGCAAACTGTAGAGACTTCTCTCATTAGTTTGTTGAACATGATGAAAACATACATATAAAAGATTGTTGGCCATGGATTTAGGCACCTTTCTGTATGGGTGGAAGTTTTAGTAGTTCACATGTTATAAAGCCAACGTAATTCAGTGCAAAAGAAATGATCGACACACGGAGTGGCAGAGTATATATTTGCATTTTCTGCTTAGTTAGATTTGTCATCAACTTGTAAGTTGGTTTGACCACCACAGCAATTTACTGAGCATCGTCCTTTGGGACATGGTATATCTTGCTTTCCTCATATGTTGCAACAGACCTGCCCATCCAGATATTTGAGGACCTATTTTTAAATGTGTACTCTGTATCACAACACAACTCAGAATTTTACACTTTAACAAACACTACAAGAGATGAAAAAAAAGGATAAATGAGAAGAAAAAAAAAAACCATGAAACTGACATAGATTTGAAGCCCAGACCTTTGAATCCATAGTCCAGCACATAACCGCTGACCCTCTAAGACACAACATCAGTTAGTAGTTGGCCAGTAAATACACCTCGTGCTAATTATCTTACATGTGCTTCATATTTCTGTTCATTAATGCATGGGAAGTTGTCAAATCAGTTTAAGCACACATTTGGTACTTCAAAAATTCATATGAATCATGTAATTTCTGCTATTCAACACATAGAACTCTTTTGCAAGAAATGTTCATTCACTAATGGTTACTCTCGAACTTTACCCACTTTTACTGTTGACTGTAAGTAGTTCAAATTTCCCTGTCTTCTTCTGCCATGAAGTAGCTGTGAAATGCTTTGAATGTTTTTCATGTTAATTACAAGCTATCTCCTAGATATCATATGGAAGCAAATACTACCTGCAATCATTACTTACATTCCCAATATTCTCCTTAACTTAGTGCCCATTTCATTATTATTAAAAAAAAGGTACATTTTAAAAATGTGACACAAATTGTATTGACAAAATTTAATGGACATAAAAGTTTAACTTTGCATCATGCACTCAGGTGATCCCAAATGACTTTTTACAATTATTCTGCTGCACTGTGACTGTTCTTTTCACTTTTATGTATTTTATCAGGAAGTGCATTACTGTTTGACCACTCATGCAATGTTTCTTTGTCTTAACATGATTCACAATATCAGACTTTCCATCATGCCCAATAGTGTATTTCGATTTGCACAATGTACAGGGTGATTATAATTAAAGTTAAACTTTCAAAACGCTGTAGAAATAACACCACTGGTCAGAATGAGGTCAAATTGCAATGGAATATTATCGGGGAATGGGGAAAACGTATGGCAGAAGAAAAAAAATAGCACGAAAATTGATCAATAGATGGCACTGTATGTGTCAGAATACATAAATGAAAACACCTGTCAATCATACGACCCATTGAAGTTGGTATAAACACGCCGGGTACACGGCTTTTCCTCCTTTCATGTCTGTGACGTTTGCCATGCCTGTCTCAATGCAGGATCGCGCTCTGCTTGTAAAGCTGTATTACAAGACTAATGACTCAGCAAATGTCACTCTGCAGAAGTTCCAGACACTGAAGGGTTTAAAAAAAGGCATTGGTCTGATGACTGCTGTGGGACTGGAGAAAATGATTCGGAAATTTGAAAAGATGGGTTCTTTTGGTGTGCAACCTCATAGAGGGAGGAAACAAATTGATTCGACGTCAGTGAAAGCAGTGGCCACAGCAGTGTAGGAAGAGACGAGCGGTGGTGTGCAAATGTGTAGTGCATGGAGAATTGCCTGAACATGGACATACCCATGAGCACGGCACGTAAAATCCTGTGAAACATCCTTCTTTGCTAGCTATTCGAAATTACACATGTGCATGAATTGTTTCGTGTTGACCTGCCAGCAAGAGAGACCTCTGCTTTAGAATTTCTTGCTTGCATGGAAGTGGGCAATGATTGGCCACAGAATATTTTTTGGACAGACGAAGCCCGCTTCCATCTGACAGTATATGTCACTACACAGAATTGTTGAATATGGGCAACAGAAAATCCGCACGCAAATCAACCAGTACCACTTTATCCTGAAAAGGTCACAGCGTGGTGTGGGTTTACGGCATTGTTTATCATAGGACCATATTTTTTCGAAGATACAGGTGCTTCCGATCCTGTTCCCTGTACCGTCACTGGTAAGTCTTTTGCGCAACTGTGTCATTCCAGCTCTCCAACAGTGTGGGTGGGATCATTTTTATGCAAGATGGTGCACCTCCACACATTGCAAATCCAGTTAAGCAGCTGCTGAAGCACCATTTCGGAAATGCTAGAATTATCAGCTGCCATTTACCTACAGCCTGGCTGTCCCGATGACCTGATCATAATCCGCATGACTTCTGGCTGTGGGGCTATCTGAAAGATGTTGTGTTCAGTGTTCCGATTGCAAACTTAACTGCATTGAAGGCACACATTGTGAATGTGACCCCAGAAACATTTCGATCAGTTGTGGAACATGCTGTTTCTCTATTTCAATTTGTTGCAGGAAATGGTAGTCAGTATATTGAACATGTTTTGCACCAGTTACACAGAAATTAATAATCCTATTTTATTTGGACTGATGCTTTTTATGCGGTTTTTGGTTTCAGGACAATTAAAAACCAATATGATTGGTGCTTTTTATGCAGTTTTTGGCCTCTGGACAATTAAAAACTGATTTTTCCCATCCGATGTGATATGACCTTGCCATTGTGGATGGGCTTCTGTAACTAACAGTAGCACACTGAGTAGTGCCATTTGCTTAACATTGAACATACAGGCAATTGTTGTATGATTCATTTGTCATCTGCAGCCCACCACAATGAAATTATGACGATTACAGTGCCATTTATTGCTACATTTTGTAACTATTTAATTTTCTTCTGCCATATATTTTCCCTTTTCTCCAATAATATTCCGTTGCAATTTGACACCATTCTGACCAGTGGTGTTATTTATACAGCAGTGTGAAAGTTTAACTTTGACTATAATCGCCCTGTACATTCCACAGTTTCTTTACTGATAGTGATAAAAGTAAACCCATGTTTTATATTGCCATTGAAATTACACTCTCATTTTTGCATGATGAAACAGTGAACATTAATTGGTACTATCAATAGCGCAAAATGTTAACAGTAAATAAACAAAGATGTGAAGCAAATTGTGCAAGTCCCACTTTCTAGTGTACATAGTTGCACAATGCACAGCAAATTGCAAACCAAACATATGATAGCACAAAATACTTCTACCTGAATGTAACCTTACATATAAAAAATTATATTGAACTTCAGCAGTGTGGGAATGTTCACAACTACTTCTTTATTATTTCTTTCTTTTCAGCTTGTATATGACCACAATGAAATGTGTTCTTTTGTAGTCTCATGAGGTTGTAAAAGGACTGCAATTGAACTTGATGTGATCAACGAAATTTTGGACAATGGCAAAATAATCTCATATTTTCACTTATATAATGCAGATTTCCTAGTTTTATTTGATCCGTGTTTATCTTCTGTGCTTATTTAAAATCAGATCCTTTATACAATTGGCCTTAATAAGTTAGATATGACCAAGATATTGTTCAGTGCATAATCAACAGGACAATTTGAAGGATGACCCCGTGCATATTGATATAAACAATAAAGTGCTCAGACGGATTGATATATGAGCATTATGCATGAATATCTCAGAGATTGGGTAAAGGAAGGCCATATCTACTTATGGTTGATCAGACATTTTTGACACATCAGTGAATGTTTTAACTGGATGTGGCTCGTGCATTTTCAAGATTGTTCTTATTTTTACTTCTGCAGTGCAGCCTGTTAATGTGACTCCCTGCTGTCATAAATTTGCATTGAAAAAGCAGATATCGAAAACTGCCGTTAAGAAGCAACAGGCATTCTACAAAAACACAAATATTGAATTTAAATAGTAAAAAGGCGAGGATGAAGTAACGACAAAAGAGAAAGAATAGATTGTTACTCATGACATAGGGGAGTCAAGTCTTCGAAAGAAGCACTTGAGATAAGAATTCATGACATCCAGAAACAGATAGCGCCAGTACACTAATAACGATAATTTTTGAGAGGTGCATATGGGGCCTGAAGATGGTGCACTGAATTCCCAAAACTAGTAGCAATAATAAAATAAAATAACTTCTCAGTCTGTATGGTTGTGCACCAAATTTATTTGTTAAACATAGGGGAGGTGTTGAGTTGCAGGCAGGCACAATTGAAAAAATTGCTAGAAACATTTCAGCTTTCTATTTCTGATGAAGAAGTTTGTCCAAAAGCTGAAAAATTTCTAGCATTCTTTTTCATTGTGCCTGTCTGTGGCCCATTGCTGAGTAGTAATCTATCTTCTCCAAACACTGTATTCATTAGTTCTGTGGACAATAAAGATGCCAGAGATGCAAAAAAAGAAATTAATAGATTCTGTAAACTCCAAAAAGGACAAAATCAGATTTAAATCAATCAAGACAACTAATAGAAATGCCATTGTTGAAACAGTAGACAAAGAGGGCTGCAAGAAATTACAGGAAAAGGTGAAACAGATCAGAAATATCAAATTTGAGCCTCTGAAAAAGCACTGGCCCCTATCCCTACTCATTATGTACAGGGTTCCAACAGACATCAATAGTGAAGAGCTGAATCGAGCTAGGCATCTAACAAAAAATGAAATTATTCATGAGGCTAAGCTAAGATTTAAAAATGTGCCATAAAGGCAAGGATTCGGTACGTCATGTGTTAGAGGTGTCTCCCAGAGTCTCGCCACGGCTAATGTCTATGTGGGCTTCAGGCTGCCGAATGTCAAGTAATATTACGGAGGTCCAAATGTTTTAAATGTTGTGACCAAGGACACAAGCCTAAACCACATATGAAGCACCAGGTTTGCACTCATTGTGTTGCAGTGGAACTAAATTGCATACGAGGGACCAGGATTGCACTCAGTTTGTTATTCCATGCTCAATGAACTTCAAGTCTTCAATGGACTAGGAAAAGGATGTGCAGTGTATATGTTTCT
Organism: Schistocerca americana; assembly: GCF_021461395.2. NCBI lineage: Eukaryota > Metazoa > Arthropoda > Insecta > Orthoptera > Acrididae > Schistocerca > Schistocerca americana. The sequence continues at coordinate 434,344,124 of NC_060122.1, forward strand.
GCTTGAACGAGTAATTCAAAGAACTGACTATGGCCATGGCTAACGAAACTATTAATTTCTTACGTGCAACACCCTCAGTACTCAGATATATGTGCCAGTACATTGGAGTAAAAACAAAAGCACATATCTCCTACTGTAGCTAGGGGCTGATGCCATTTTATAGTGAGACACAGACAATTAAAGTTATATGGACCATTCTCTGATATGTATTCAGTAGAAGAAATACCTTTTAGTGTAAGAACAGATGTATTTTGAAGACCAATATATACAGCAAGCTGGCTGCATTGAAAAGCTATTATTTCCAAGAAAGAATTGAATTCAAGGCCCTAATCTCATTGAATCAAACATCGTTCATAAGGATGATTTTTCCAGAATGAATGTGCATTAGGATAAATGAAATAGAATCATGGGCTCTCAGTGAAGAAGACTGTAAATAAATCAGATCCACACATGATACTAGATGCACAAGTGATAGGAGGAACATGATGTCACAGCCCTTACAGTCTACAACTGTCTCTTTGAGTAATGCTAACAGTGAATGTGCTCCTACATATGGTAATTCCGTATACTGAGGAACATTATGTACTGTATTGAATAGAGTAACAGGGGGTTATAACCCTACCATCACAGGCAAAATGTGCAGATACCTGTACTATAAAGGGATCGGTGTGTGGTAATGAGCATAATATACATACAATGCAAAAGTTAGGCTGCGAGTTTCCAGAGGGATTGAAATACAGGAGTGAAAGCGGTGACTAGTCATCAAGATATAAAAACTTAGTAGGTGTCTCCAGGAGTGACATAGATGCTCCAGGTTACAGTAAAGAAAAAAATTCAGAAGGAAATGACTATAATTGAAGATGATAATACACAGACAAATGACTTTTGTGGTTACCTTGAGGCTAAGATGAGATTAAGTTGTCTAGAAGATCCAGCAACATTGCACTGTGATTTCGAGTGAGGATTTGCGCATTCAAAAGATCAGTCAGTCATGTATACAGATGTAAGAGAACTGTGTAACCTCTTCTACAGGTTTTCGCCAGGAGAGGTGAAGTTTTGTGTGTAGACAGAATGTCTGTGGACTTTGTCAAAGCATATGGCAGAGAACACTTACATCCATTCCTAAAGGCACTGATATGCTTAACATGCACTAGGTATGCCTAGTATGTTATGTCTACCACAATTGAATGCTAAAATGAGCTCACTAGTAATGAACAAAATGCATAAGATCCCTAAAGAAAAGATATTGGATATATTATGCATTCAGGGGTCGTACTTTATTATTTGAAGGATACCAACTTTCCATTAACAAACTGTGGCCACAACAGCTGATAACAGGCCAATATCAGCCATTGTCATACTTAATAGATGTTTTACTGTAACCAAGATAGCTGAGATGAGTGAGCAGCATGTGGTTACCATTGAAGCAAAATATCTTTGAGTGCAGTGTGGATTATCTCAACTATTTATATGCAGTTGTTGTTGTTCTTGTGGTCTTCAGTCCTGAGACTGGTTTGATGCAGCTCTCCATGCTACTCTATCCTGTGCAAGCTTCTTCATCTCCCAGTACCTATGGCAACCTACATCCTTCTGAATGTGCTTGATGTATTCATCTCTTGGTCTCCCTCTACGATTTTTACCCTTCACGCTGCCCTCCAATACTAAATTGGTGATCCCTTGATGCCTCAGAACATGTCCTACCAATTGATCCCTTTTTCTAGTTAAGTTGTGCCACAAACTTCTCTTCTCCCCAATCCTATTCAACACCTCCTCATTAGTTATGTGATATACCCATCTAATCTTCAGCATTCTTCTGTAGCACCACATTTCGAAAGCTTCTATTCTCTTCTTGTCTAAACTATTTATCGTCCATGTTTCACTTCCATACATGGCTACACTCCATACAAATACTTTCAGAAACGACTTCCTAACACTTAAGTCAGTACTTGATGTTAACAATTTTCTCTTCTTCAGAAACGCTTTCCTTCCCATTGCCAGTCTACATTTTATATCCTCTCTACTTTGACCATCATCAGTTATTTTGCTCCCCAAATAGCAAAACTCCTTTACTACTTTAAGTGTCTCATTTCCTAATCTAATACCCTCGATATCACCCAACTTAATTCGACTACATTCCATTATCCTCTTTTTGCTTTTGTTGATGTTCATCTTATATCCTCCCTTCAAGACACTGTCCATTCCGTTCAACTGCTCTTCCAAGTCCTTTGCTGCCTCTTACAGAATTACAATGTCATTGGCGAACCTCAAAGTTTTTATTTCTTCTCCATGGATTTTAATATCTACTCCGAACTTTTCTTTTGTTTCGTTCACTGCTTGCTCAATATACAGATTGAATAACATTGGGGGGAGGCTACAACCCTGTCTCACTCCCTTCCCAACCACTGCTTCCCTTTCATGCACCTCAACTCTTATAACCGCCATTTGGTTTCTATACAAATTGTAAATAGCCTTTCGCTCCCTATATTTTACCCCTGCCACCTTCAGAATTTGAAAGAGAGTATTCCAGTTAAGATTGTCAAAAGCTTTCTCTAAGTCTACAAATGCTAGAAACATAGGTTTGCCTTTACTTAATCTAGCTTCTGAGATAAGCCGTAGGGTCAGTATTGCCTCACATGTTCCAATATTTCTACGGAATCCAAACTGATCTTCCCAAAGGTAGGCTTCTACTAGTTTTTCCATTCGTCTGTAAAGAATTTGCGTTAGTATTTTGCAGCCATGACTTATTAAACTGATTGTTCGGTAATTTTCACATCTGTCAACACCTGCTTTCTTTGGGATTGGAATTATTATATTCTTCTTGAAGTCTGAGGGTATTTCGCCTGTCTCATACATCTTGCTCATCAGATGGTAGAGTTTTGTGAGGACTGGCTCTCCCAAGGCCGTCAGTAGTTCTAATGGAATGTTGTCTACTCCCGGGACCTTGTTTCGCGCAGTATCATATCTCCCATTTCATTTTCATCTACATCGTCTTCCATTTCCATAATATTGTCCTCAAGTACATTGCCCTTGTATAGACCCTCTATATACTCCTTCCACCTTTCTGCTTTCCCTTCTTTGCTTAGAACTGGGTTTCCATCTGAGCTCTTGATATTCATACAAGTGGTTCTCTTTTCTCCAAAGGACTCTTTAATTTTCCTGTAGACAGTATCTATCTTACTCCTAGTGTGTTAAGCCTCTACATCCTTACATTTATCCTCTAGCCATCCCTGCTTAGCCATTTTGCACTTCCTGTCGATCTCATTTTTGAGACGTTTGTATTCCTTTTTGCCTGCTTCGTTTACTGTATTTTTATATTTTCTCCTTTCATCAATTAAATTCACTATTTCTTCTGTTACCCAAGGATTTCTACTAGCCCTCATCTTTTTACCTACTTGATCCTCTGCTGCCTTCACTACTTCATCCCTCAAAGCTACCCATTCTTCTTCTACTGTATTTCTTTCCCCCATTCCTGCCATTTGTTCCCTTACGCTCTCCCTGAAACTCTGTACAACCTCTGGTTTAGTCAGTTTATCCAGGTCCCATCTCCTTAAATTCCCACTTTTTTGCAGTTTCTTCAGTTTTAATCTACAGTTCATAACCAATAGATTGTGGTCAGAATCCACATCTGCCCCTGGAAATGTCTTACAATTTAAAACCTGGTTCCTAAATCTCTGTCTTACCATTATATAATCTATCTGAAATCTGTCAGTATCTCCAGGCTTCTTCCATGTATGCAACCTTCTTTTATGATTCTTGAACCAAGTGTTAGTTATGTTTAAGTTGTGCTCTGTGCAAAATTCTACCAGGCGGTTTCCTCTTTCATTTCTTACCCCCAATCCATATTTACCTACTATGTTTCCTTCTCTCCCTTTTCCAACTACCGAATTCCAATCACCCATGACTGTTAAATTATCGTATCCCTTCACTATCTGAATAATTTCTTTTATTTCATCATACATAAAAAAAGTATTACAGCATATGCTTATAAAGTAAAGTCAGTAGTAAACTTCAGTAATAATGCAGTTCTCATTCTGGCAGCTGATGTAAATGCAAAGTAAAGCCTATGGCGATGTACTGTCTCTTATGAGAGAGGAATGTCGCTGCTGGAGGCTCTAGAGGAGACAAATCTAAAAGTTCTGAATGTTGGTGGACAGCACACTACACACAAAGGAAGAGTAGGAGTGGCCACTTATATAGCTGTAACAACTGCCACCAGAGCAGCAGCATTGAGAGTCACAGGGTGGTAGGAGCTTCAGTACTTAACTTCGAATGACCACAGTGTGATTGAATGTATGCTAGAATGTGCCAATAATAATAATATTAGGGTATCGATTAGAGTACAGTTGATAAAGCTCGGTAAAGCTCAATCTTCATAAAGCAGAACGGGAAGAAGTTGGTACCATTGTTGCTGCTCATGTGAGATCAATACTTCTGCTCGTTAACTTGGGTGCACAGCTACTTACAGTGTACATTTGAAAGGTTGAAGAACTCTACATTCCTAAGAAAAGAGTTGGTAACTAGCTAAAGCACCATGGAATATAGAGCTTATGTGCTTAAGATTGTGGCTTGGCGACACAAGGAGTATGTACCAATGTTAAGTAGGACAGGAGGAAAGTAGAATATTACACCTGTACAGAAGAGCTAGACAAGAGTTTAAAACAGTGTTGCCAAAAACAAAATGGACTCGCTGGGAAAAATAAATGAGGAGAGCAATGCATAGGGGCAGTTGTATAGGTTTATTATGAAGAAAGTTAGAGGTCCAACAATTTTGTCCACAATCAGAAGATGAGATGGGAAAATGGCAATGGGTTGGAGGGACTCAGCAGCATGTCTTTTTGGTTACCTTTTACATAATGGCAACTCTAACACTGATAATAATTATTATGTAAAGTTCAGAAAAGCCTTGGAGCTGTATTATGAGAAACTAACTGTAGTAACACCTTTTGTGGTGGAGGAGGTAGCAGCTGTGATCATGAAATTAAAGAACAATAAGATGCGGTCCAGATGGAATATACCCTGAAGCTATAAAGAAAACTGGATCACTTAGTGCTGAACTTATCCTATCTCTTCAATTAAGCTTTAGTACAGGGAGAAATTCCCACAATCAGGCTAGTGCCACTACCCATAACACTAAGCAGGGTACAGATAAGGGCCCAAGTGTTCCCATTAGCTACCCATTAGGTTAGAGAATCCCCTCCCTAGGCCCGACAAGACGCCTCCTGAGACGCAGCAAGGTAGGAGTAGGCAAAATGCAACAGGGAATGACAATATTAATGTGCTAATAGTAAACTGCAGGAGCGTCTACAGAAAGGTCCCAGAACTGCTCTCATTAATAAACAGTCACAGCGCCCATATAGTACTAGGGACAGAAAGTTGGCTGAAACCAGATGTAAATAGTAATGAAATCCTAAAATCAGATTGGAATGTATACCGCAGAGACAGGCTGGACAGTGAAGGGGGAGGCGTGTTTATAGCGATAAGAAGTGCAATAGTATCGAAGGAAATTGACGGAGATCCGAAATGTGAAATGATTTGGGTGAAGGTCACGGTTAAAGCAGGCTCAGACATGGTAATTTGATGTCTCTATAGGCCCCCTGGCTCAGCAGCTGTTGTGGCTGAGCACCTGAAGGATAATTTGGAAAATATTTCGAGTAGATTTCCCCACCATGTTATAGTTCTGGGTGGAGATTTTAATTTGCCGGATATAGACTGGGAGACTCAGACGTTCATAACGGGTGGCAGGGACAAAGAATCCAGTGAAATTTTTTTAAGTGCTTTATCTGAAAACTACCTTGAGCACTTAAACAGAGAACCGACTCGTGGCGATAACATATTAGACCTTCTGGTGACAAACAGACCCGAACTATTTGAAAAAGTTAACGCAAAACAGGGAATCAGCGATCATAAAGCGGTTACGGCATCGATGATTTCAGCCGTAAATAGGAATATTAAAAAGGGTAGGAAGATTTTTCTGTTTAGAAAAAGTGACAAAAAGCAGATTTCAGAGTACCTGTTGGCTCAACACAAAAGTTTTGTCTCAAGTACAGATAGTGTTGAGGATCAGTGGACAAAGTTCAAAACCGTCGTACATAATGCGTTAGATGAGTATGTGCCAAGCAAGATCGTAAGAGATGGAAAAGAGCCACCGTGGTACAACAACCGAGTTAGAAAACTGCTGCGGAAGCAAAGGGAACTTCACAGCAAACATAGACATAGCCAAAGCCTTGCAGACAAACAAAAATTACGCGAAGCGAAATGTAGTGTGAGGAGGGCTATGCGAGAGGCGTTCAATGAATTCGAAAGTAAAGTTCTATGTACTGACTTGGCAGAAAATCCTAAGAAATTTTGGTCTTATGTCAAAGCGGTAGGTGGATAAAAACAAAATGTCCAGACACTCTGTGACCAAAATGGTACTGAAACAGAGGATGACAGACTAAAGGCCGAAATACTAAATGTCTTTTTCCAAAGTTGTTTCACAGAGGAAGATTGCACTGTAGTTCCTTCTCTAGATTGTCGCACAGATGACAAAATGGTAGATATCGAAATAGACGACAGAGGGATAGAGAAACAATTAAAATCGCTCAAAAGAGGAAAGGCCTCTGGACCTGATGCGATACCAGTTCAATTTTACACAGAGTATGCGAAGAAACTGGCCCCCCTTCTTGCAGCGGTGTACCGTAGGTCTCTAGAAGAGCGTAGCATTCCAAAGGATTGGAAAAGGGCACAGGTCATCCCCGTTTTCAAGAAGGGACGTCGAGCAGATGTGCAGAACTGTAGACCTATATCTCTAACGTCGATCAGTTGTAGAATTTTGGAACACGTATTGTGTTCGAGTATAATGACTTTTCTGGAGACTAGAAATCTACTCTGTAGGAATCAGCATGTGTTTCGAAAAAGACGGTCATGTGAAACCCAGCTCGCGCTATTCGTCCACGAGACTCAGAGGGCCATAGATACAGGTTCACAGGTAGATGCCGTGTTTCTTGACTTCCGCAAGGCGTTCGATACAGTTCCCCACAGTCGTTTAATGAACAAAGTAAGAGCATATGGACTATCAGACCAATTGTGTGATTGGATTGAGGAGTTCCTAGATAACAGGACGCAGCATGTCATTCTCAATGGCGAGAAGTCTTCCCAAGTAAGAGTGATTTCAGGTGTGCCGCCGGGGAGTGTCATAGGACCGTTGCTATTCACAATATTGATAAATGACCTTGTGGATGACATCGGAAGCTCACTGAGGCTTTTTGCGGATGATGCTGTGGTGTATCGAGAGGTTGTAACAATGGAAAATTGTACTGAAATGCAGGAGGATCTGCAGCGAATTGACGCATGATGCAGGGAATGGCAATTGAATCTCAATGTAGACAAGTGTAATGTGCTGCGAATACACAGAAAGATAGATCCTTTATCATTTAGCTACAAAATAGCAGGCCAGCAACTGGAAGCAGTTAATATCATAAATTATCTGGGAGTATGCATTAGGAGTGATTTAAAATGGAATGATCATATAATGTTGATCGTCGGTAAAGCAGATGCCAGACTGAGATTCATTGGAAGAATCCGAAGGAAATGCAATCCGAAAACGAAGGAAGTAGGTTACAGTACGCTTGTTCGCCCACTGCTTGAATACTGCTCAGCAGTGTGGGATCCGTACCAGACAGGGTTGATAGAAGATATAGAGAAGATCCAACGGAGAGCAGCGCGCTTCGTTACAGGATCATTTAGTAATCGCGAAAGCGTTACGGAGATGATAGATAAACTCCAGTGGAAGACTCTGCAGGAGAGATGGTCAGTAGCTCGGTACGGGCTTTTGTCAAAGTTTCGAGAACATACCTTCACCGAAGAGTCAAGCAGTATATTGCTCCCTCCTACGTATATCTTGTGAAGAGACCATGAGGATAAAATCAGAGAGATTAGAGCCCACACAGAGGCATACCGACAATCCTTCTTTCCACGAACAATACGAGAATGAAATAGAAGGGAGAACCGATAGAGGTACTCAAGATACCCTCCGCCACACACCGTCAGGTGGCTTGCGGAGTATGGATGTAGATGTAGATGTAGATGTAGATATTCCTGTTGAACAGTCTAGCTAAGGTCCAGGAGTGCCTGTTCTATGACTGGTTGCAGGCCCACAGCGAGTTCCTGGGGCTGAGCCAGCACCAATATGGCCTTCAGAAAGCAGATCTATTGATGACACAATAAATAGAGCCCCTGAAATTGTTGGTGACTCTAAAAGTAAGTACATAATAGTGATTGTGATTCAAATCACTGGCGTTTTCATCAGTTTCTGGTGGCCCACAATGTTCAAGTGTCTAAATGATCTTTAAGTCCCAAGGTATCTGTACAAGAGATTCCAAGATTATTGTTATGGACATACTGTTGAATTGTGTTCAGGCAATCATAAAGTTGTTAAAAGGTAGCCAAAGGCCGCACAAAAGACTCTATAAGTGGTCCTATCTTCCGCGACTTAACTATGGAAACCCTCCTGTTTCTCATCATTGAGGAAGACACTGTCACTAGGGTAGTGGTATACACGAAATGCATCCTAGTGGTGGTTATTGCATACTGTCAGGCGAAACTGGAGGAAAAAAGTTTGTGATGTGCTCGAGTGTAAATGGCGTGGTGTTGAAATTAGAACCTATCTGTAGCAGCCCAAAAAACTACGTAGATGTTACTGGACTGGAAACTCTACGATTACAGCAAGTTTTAAACTATGCATATCCACAGCTCAAGGTATGCATTCTTGAAAAATAAACAGCCAACAGTTGTATGAACCTTTAATAAAAAAATGGTTCAAATGGCTCTGAGCACTATGCGACTCAACTTCTGAGGTCATCAGTCGCCTAGAACTTAGAACTAATTAAACCTAACTAACCTAAGGACAACACACACATCCATGCCCTAGGCAGGATTCGAACCTGCAACCGTAGTGGTCACGCGGTTCCAGACTGAAGCGCCTTTAACCGCACGGCCACACCGGCCGGCCGAACCTTTAATAGTACTACTGATTTCACAGTGTTAAGAGTTGCATCTTTAGGTACATATGAATAATGAATACATGGGGGTATTAAAAATGAGAAGATAGCAGAATGTGATGTACAAAAATATGTAAACACAAAAGAACATTTAAAGATAGTCAACTTACTTATTTTGAGATCAGTTACAGTAAAAAAGTTGTGCGTATTGGACATCCCACCATTCCCAGTCAGGTTACAATGAATTCATCGAAATAGTTACAAAAGTCAAAATTTAATGCAAGCAGAATAATTTCCATAAAAGAAGTTTAGCCCTAAAAGAACAGTAAAGTTGTAAAGTCAGGAAAAGAGATTTAAAGATGAATAGCAATATTAAATAGTACTCACAATCAAAAGACTGGACATAGTGAAAAGTACCACAAACAAAAGACATAGAATGAATAAAAGAGTGGTAAAGAGATGCAAAGTGGATTAAAACAAGTCTTCCCATAACAGCTCTGATGCATATCGGTAGGAAGTGAAGGTCTACATCAGCTGTCTGACACCTCTATATACAGCATTTGTCATCAAGATTCCATCTCTCTAATTCAACGTGACCTGCAGTCCCTCCTTGAAACCTTAAGCCCGTTGTAAGGACTAACATCTCAATCTATAGAACTTCGTACCCCACCCAAACCATGCACCCACACCTTTTACCTTCTTCCTAAGATCCACAAACCCAATCATCCTGGCTGTCCTATGAAGCACATACCAAACGTATACCTGCCTTAGCTGACCATCACCTGCAACCCACAGTACAAAGACATCCCTCTTTTATTAAAGACATAAACCATTTCCTAGATCATCTGAAATCCCTGCCTATCCCACTCCCACCTTGCTTTTCACCATTGATGTCACATTCGTCTATACCAACATCCCCCACAAACATGGTCTGTTTCCTCAACCAGTGTCCAACTGGTTCCAAACCAGATTTCCCGGACCATCACATCCAATTCTGGTACTGCTGATCCCTCCAAAAAACAACTTCAGAGTACACCACTTGTGATTCAATATTACCCTGGTCTTGAATGTATTAATCAGCTACTTCAACAAGGCCATGACTTCTTAAAATTGTGCCCTGGAGGAAAATTCATTCTGTCTGAGATTTTACCCGCCACACCTACAATAGCTTTCTTTTGCCATCCAAATTTCTGCAATATCCCTGTCGGACCCCATGCTCCTTGTGCATCCATCTCCCTACCCTATAGCTCCTAGTGCTGTGACCATCCCCACTGCAAGACTTGACCTGTGCACCCTCCTACCACTACCTATACCAGCCCTGTAACTGGCAAAACATATACTATCAAAGGGGTAGCCACCTGTAAAAGGACACATCATGTACCAGCTGTTATGTGGAAACTGTTCTGCTTTTTACATTGGCATGACTTACCATCAAGTTATTAGTTAGGATGAATGGGCATGGGCAGGGGTGTATACCAGCAACACACAATATCCTATTGTTGAGCATGCGCTACAACATGACAGTCACGACATCGGTGCCTGTTTCACCACACGTGCCATCTGGATTCATCCCCCCGACACCAGTTTCTCAGAACTCTGCAGTTGGGAACTTGTGCTATAACATGTCCTTAGTTCTTGTCACTCTCTTGGCCATAATTTATATTAATCTCTTCTATCTCAGTGTTTCTTCACAGTAACTACTCCTTTCTTCCCTCCAGTTTAGTTTTATACATCTTTCATTTTCTGACCTGTCTGTTTTTCACAGTCCACCTCCCACATCTGTTATGTGCAATGCACTTAGCTTTTCACTCTTATTAGCCGGCTGCTGTGGCCGAGCGGTTCTAGGCGGTTCAGTCCGGAACCGCGGTGCTGCTACAGTCGCAGGTTCGAATCCAGCCTCGGGCATGGATATGTGTGATGTCCTTCGGTTAGTTAGGTTTAAGTAGTTTTAAGTCTAGGGGTCTGATGACCTCAGATGTTAAGTCCCATAATGCTTAGAGCCACTTCACTCTTATTAACTCATGCAGAAAGTTGTAGCAGTAATCTCTGTCTTGCATATTACCCTATCTTCTGCTGTGGAAGTTCTCAGGTTTTCAAATCTCATCCAGTGTCATCCCCAACAATCAATTTCATCCCATCTGGTAAGTCTCCCCTGACCTGCAGTTCTGGTTGATTTTTCTGAACTGTACTCCTTTTCCTAAACCTCTCCAGTCATTTTCCTTCAACTGTCTTCCTTCGTCTACAACCCTTCTGTCAGAAGAAGGAACTACTGTCTCTGAAAGCTTGCATAAGTATAACGTCCTTTTATGTGTGTCGTCCTGCTGCCGCTTGGTGAGTATATTTTTTTAATCTATCCAATTAATTATTTTTTAAGTATTAGATTGACAGAAACTCCTGAATGGCTGAATGGAACATATACAAGGTGTGTGAGAAAAGTAATGAGACTGACAACACTACAAGCGATCTGGCAACACTGTGCTGTTTTACTTGTGTAGTCTGGTATGTTCATCTCTTAAGGATGGTCAGTCCAAGTTTCAGCTCGTACAGCCATCATGTGATTTTTGAGAATGCCATCAGTGAAGTTGTTTTTTCGTTGTGTATTAGTTGAATTTAGAACAACACTATGGCATCAAGTTTTGTGTTAAGCTCAGGGAATCCAGGAGTGTGGTCTTTGACAAATTGAAACTGACCTATGGCGGACATTCCGTATCAAGAACACAAGATTTTTGCTGGCACAAATCGTTTCTGGAAGGCTGAGAACATGAAGAAGATAAATCTCACTCAGGGAGACCATTAAGTTTGAAAACTGATGAAAACGTTGAACGTGTGCATGCGTTTGTGAGATCAGACTGATGTTTAACAATAAGGATGATGGGTGACTGATTAAACTTGGACATTTTTGCTGTACATGAAGTATTGACCAAAGTTTTGCAGAAGTGAAAGATTTGTGCCAAGATGGTGCTGAAAAACCTCACAAGGACAATCAAAGAAACATGTGCAATGATCTTCTTGAGAAGACTGCCAATTACCACAAATGGTTCAGTTCTGTGATTGCAGGTGATGAATCTTGAGTTTTTGAAGACAATAATGGTACAAAGTGGCAAAGTGAGGAGTGGCACACTGGGACATCTCCTCAACCTAAAACACTTGGTTTGAGCAAATAAAAGATCAAAACAGTGCTGATTTGCTTTTTTGACACTAGTGGTATCATGCATAAAGAATTTATTCCCCCATAACAAACTGTCAACCAAGTCTTTTACATAGTTTTCCTTGAAATGTTTAGGCAAATGGTGAACTGAGTGAGACTGGACATTGCAGACAAGTGGATGTTGCATCGTGACAATGCCCCTTTCACACGGCCATTTCTGTTATGGAATTTTTGCCCTCAAAAGGCATTTGTATGTTTCCACAGCCCCTCCACTCACCTGATCTGAGTGTTTGTGACTTTTTCCTTTTCCCAGAATTGAACAATGAGACTGGGAACGATAACTCTGCCATTGTATAGCTACCGAACGGAACTACTTTGGAGGAGCAATATTGTTGTTTGAAAAAAATAAAAACTTTGGTAGATTAAAAAAACCAATTTCATTACTTTTCTCACACAATTCATATATGAGGGGCTCAGAGCAAAAGTGGACCAAATAAAAAAAAAACAAAAAAACAAAAAAATCCTGGTTTTATGACAGTTGAATTCAAAATACCAATAATTATTCAGAGCAATGGTAAACAAAGTTTGTAGTGCGATATTCAGGATTCAGTAGTTCCCTGGTGCTCTGAGACAATAATGTGATCTTTCAGAGCAATGATGAGTGTCATAGTTGAGTGTCCAGTCTGCATTGTACAGTGTTTATACTGAACAAAACTGTACATAATATAGCAGCAAGACATGGTAGTTTAATGTCAGGCTATGCTGTAGGGCAAGGTTTTCATGCCAGAGCTTCTAGTACAGAGGACAGATATCATGCAGTGGATTTCTTGGCTGTATGTAAGCATAATTTTGTAGCTGGCATGAGTGAGATTGTTAGGAATGATTTTATAAAGAGGAAGTTAGTAGAGGCAGCTCAGATCTGGCCTAACAACAACCCTTAGCAATTTGTAGACTACAAAGCATGTGGGGCAGTACATCTATTCCCCAGAGGATTGGTTCAGGATTGTAAAATCTGCAAAATGAAAGGCACTGAATTTTGAAGTCACTGTAATGAAAATTACAAAAAATAAAAAAAAAGTAGAGGCAATTTCAAACGACAAGCAAACTATTGATAGCTATGAGGTAAATTGGTTAAAAGGTATGAAAGAGGCATGCATTTTACAATGACATTTAAAGAGACAGAAATTTTGTGGGATTCAGTGAGATAAATTTTGTGAAGAAGAAGAGGAAAGGAAATAAACTAAAGTCATCAGCCAGTGTCCATCAGGAACAACTGTACAAGAGTCAGAGGTCAGTTACAAATGAAAAGAGAAGGAAATGCTTATTTTAATGAATTTCATGCATACTGCAAGAATCTTCCAACTCTAGAGATTGCTTCAAGAGGAAGTTCATAAAATAACCAGCAAGATTTTCATGAATGTGGTAATTCAGTAAGTGAGGATGAGATACTGTTTGTGTGAAGAAAAAGAAGAATAAGAATAAGAAGAGGAAATGTTAAGTGAACTTGATTGTAGGTTTTTAGTTGCATAATTAATTAGAAGACAAAAAATAAGAGGGCACCTTAAAATAGAGAAAGAAACAGAGCAACAGGTTTAATTGCGTTTGAAGCCATTAGTGAAAATTGTTCAGTGCACTAGTGAACAATGCCCAGTAAATTGAAATTAGGCTGTAAAAAACATTTTTATCTTAATGAAAATGTCTGGATACCGTGTATCCTAGATTGGCTTGTACTTGTTCTTTTTCGCTATAAAAATTAATTTGAGAGTCTATTATCCTTTTAGAACACTTTATTGCATAGATTGCAAATTTAATTACATAGCTAACCAGTTTCAGCCAGTTCAATGGCCATCTTCAGATCGGGTGTAATGGTTTACAATGAAGTACAGATCAATAAATCTTATCCAAAGCAAAAATGTAGTAATACAATGAAGTAGAGTATATAACCTGTACAGTACGCTGTTAAGGGGGTAGGATGACAAACTTGCTGACTTTGAGCAGTAAAGGCACCACAGGATATTTTAATTTCCACTGTGTATACTTTTACAAATAAATTCACAAAACTTTGTCAGAATGACCAGGAAGGATTCAGGATTCACACTCATCGAATTTTCCAAATCTATTAAAAACTGTGGTAAAAAAATGAGATAATTAACTATAAAATTTGAGTTTTTTCTAAACATGAAGTTTAAAATGTAACAGCTCATTCATTTTTTCATAAATTAAATAAATTCAGAGTTCCATACACCTGTGAGTATGGCTTGTACGCTGTACAAAATTCATCGAAGAATCTCTCTTACTTATGTAGCAGAGTGTACCTATAGCAACAAATGCAGCCAATAGTAAGTGACAAAAATGATGAAATTTCACCTGTAAAAAAAGTTTATTTTGCTATGTTTTTGAACTTCCACTGCTATGAGTGTGAATGCTGAATCCTTCCAGGTCATGCTGACAAAGTTTTATGAATGTATTTGTAAAAGTATAGACAATGGAAATTAAAATGTCCTGTAGCACCTCTCCTGCTCCAAGCTGGCGCAGTTTGATGCCCTACCCTGTTTAAGTATCTTTTTGCATGTTTGTGTTCAACACACACACACACACACACACACACACACACACACACACACACACACACACACACAAAATAAAATAAATTATGGAACTGTTCCAAAGTCGTCTTAACATTTACACCATTGTGATATATGTACATTACCTATCCATAACCACAAAACTTCCAAAATATTAGATGTTGTATAGAGTTCTGAAAAGTCTCACACTGTGCAGATGAACAATGCAGAATCCCATGTGTATGATGATCTTACAGTTTCTGAGTTAATAACCATAAGCAATATAGCACACCATACTGCATGGCACAGAAACCAGTTGAAGTCGTCCACTGACAGAAACAGGCAAACTAACTGCTGCAGATTGTTTAGGCCTTAAGTCATAGCTGTTGTCACCAGGTGGCAATACAGTATGATCCATCTAACATGTGAGGTTACAACACTGCTTTTCCGCTATAAATTAAATAAAAGACATCAGTTACCTAAAGTCTGTTGGTAGCCATTAGACAATATGTCAAACATAACCATGTATAATACAATATAATGGAACTTGTTACCTAAACTTAAATACTTAAAACATAAGCTGCACAGATATTTAAGGTAAGAGATTTAAGTTCATTTATCAAAATCTGTTGTCTGAAAATGCCGTGGGATGGTCAAAAATGTATGTAAACAACCTGACATGCAGAAATATGTTAAATACTTTAAAATATATGAGTTGCACAGACCCTTAGGGTATGAGATCCGAGTTCATTTTATCAAATTTGTTACACGAAAATGCCATGATACAGAGCACTACCAGTGCAATTTCATATAAACAATCTTACATCCAGTGATTAAATAGATAGGAACTTTTGACAATAACTACATTCCATTTCACGAACAGAACAGGTAATGAGAATGTTACAAACCTAGAAATATATTTTTACATTACCTGTCTCTACTGTTCATATACCAGAACACATTACGTCAATAAAGCAGTAGATATTATTCCAACATACAGTATTATAAAATACAACCAGAACAGGTACATGGTAAAGTCTTGCAAACCTTGTATTATGTTTCAGGATATATACTCTACCTTCCATATGCTGGAGGACATTACATCAATACAGCAATAGACAGTATTTTTATTCTGTATCATGAGACAGAGTTATGGTGACATTATGAAGTACAACTTCCCTTAAGTATAAACTTTAGGGAAGCTTTGTTTGACCTATTCCTTCCCAAGTTCAAATCCTGTCTAGTTGATGTAAATTACAGTGAAACCCTATGTGTTCAGGCACCCCAGTTTCTCTGCAATGATCGAGAGCTGTCACCTGTCTCCCTGTTCTGTATAGGTAGTTGGGTCATCTAGGCATGCTCATAGTTTGTCTTTAACTTATGGGAAAAAGTCATATATACATACCAGTGGTCCTATGTTCCAGTCATTCCACCATTCATCTGTTCTTCAGGTCCAGAATTGGATTTTGTTATTGATATTTACCCCTGTAATCACTTGCAGTTGGTAGAGTCTGTGTCAATGCAGCCAGTAGCCTGCTACCCTGTACTACTGATGCGGCAGATCCCCAGCATTACCAGTATAGCTTTGACAGGTGTTGTACTGAAGGCCCCAGTAAGCATGAGAAGTACACCCCTCTGTACTCATCTAAGGATGGATCTGCAGTTCTTGAATCAGAGCTGATGTGTCCATGCACTGGTTGCCAAGCCAACTATAGCATTGAAGACAGTGTTGTTGTGTGCCCTAAGAGCATCCAACAGTTACTTATAATTGGTGGTACTGGCTCACACAGACATTTGTGCATAATATTCACTGCTTTTTCTATGGGTAGCTTAATACACTCAAAAAGGAAGGAAGGAAAGAAAGAAAGAAAGAAGAAGAAGATGCACCATGAAGGAATTATCCAAATGGGGAAAAACTCGGTAGATATGATGTAGATGTACATACAAACAAATGATTACAATTTCAGAAAATATGGATGATTTATTCAAGAGAAAGAAGTTCAGATGCATTGGGCAACCTCTGGCCATTATGTAAATGGTTATTCGGATTGGTCTTGATTGATAGATTTGTTGGACGTCCTCCTGAGAGACATCATGCCAAATTCTGTCCAGTTGGCATGTCAGAACATCAACATCTTTGGATGGTTGGTGGGCCCTGCCCCTAATGCTCCAAACATTCTCAATTTGGGAGAGATCTGGTGACCTTGCTGGCAAAGATAGGGTTTGCCAAGGATGAAGAAAAGCAGTAGAAACTCTCACAGTGTCTGGACATGCATTACCTTGCAGGAATGTAAGTAAGTCCAGAATGATTTGTCATGAATGGCAACAAAATGGGGCATAGAATATTGTCAACGTACTGCTATGCTGTAAGGATGCAGCAGATGACAACCAAAGGGGTCTTGATATGAAAAGAAATGGCAATCCAGATCGTCAGTCCTGGTTGTCAGGCCATATGGTGGGCAACAGTTATGTTAGCTTCCCACCACTGTCAGGAGCATCTCCAGACACGTCTTCACTGGTTGTTGGAGCTCAGTTTGAAGCAGGATTCATGACTAAAGACAATTATACTCCAGTCAATAAGATTCCACGCCATGGATGTGTGTGGAGAAGCGTCGCACACCAGTGGGATACCAACCTGATTGTCACATGCATGTGGCCCAACAGCTAGGAGTAGTGGTCTGTGGTGCCATTTGATTGTCGTCTGTGTTATAATTTGTAAGGGCACCTACTAAAATTCTTATTCAGATTATGTACAGTCTTGTGTGCCGTCTGTCTCTTCTGAGTTAGCTCCACCTGCTGTTTACCTGTCACTCGCTCACGAACTCAGTGTTGTGCTGGCAGCCGCCCATGTCAGTTCTTACTGAAATGCATCAGATCGTTCAGTTTCAGCATTTCGTTGACAGGGAACATCAATTTTATTTAAATTCCTTAAAGCATTTATTAATGGTTCTGTCAATAATTGCAGTTATTTGTTAGGTGAATAGTTTCTAACCCTTACAGGTTCATTTTCAAGCCTGGCCCACTGAGGCTACAAAAACAGTACATCGTTGTCAGTGAACAGTGAGTACAAAAGTGGTTCTTCTTCTGTAGTGGTCAATCCAAGGATTGGTTTGCAACAGCTACAATGGCAGCTTGTCTCCATTCTGTGCGTCTTTCAGCTTTTCTCTTCATTTCTTTATAGGCGTTACATCCCACATCTTTCATGATTTGATCCATGTACCTCAGTCGTGGTCTTCCTCTTGGTCTTTTTCCATCAACATATCCCTCTATGATTGTGTTCAGGAGTCCTTTATGTCTTAATAGATGGCCTGTAAATTGCACTCTTCTTTTAACAATGAAACTCCAGAAGCTTCTCTTCTCACCTGCTCTTTCCAGAACCACTTTGTGACCTTGTTGATCCATTTTATTTTGAGCATGCGCCTATAGCACCACATTTCAAAAGAATTTAGCTTCTGGTCTTCCTCTGTCCCGAGAGTCCATGTTTCACACCCATAGCATGCCACACTCCACACATATGATTCCAAAAATCTTTTCCTGATATCAAGGCTGATGCTCTTAGATGTTAATATGTTTTTCTTCTTGTTAAAAGCAGCCTTTGCTTGAGCTATTCTACTTCTCACTTCTGCCTTGCTCCTTCCATCCCTGGTAATATTACTGCCCAGATAAGTAAATTTATCAACTTGTTCAAGCAGTTCATTGCCTACATGAACTTGGACTTTCACTTGATCTTCTTTGTCGCACGCCATTACTTTTGTTTTTGCTTTATTAATTCTCATATTATATTCTTCACCCATAACTTTATCCATTCTATTCAGTAGGACTACAAGATCTTCTTCACTTTCAGCCAGGACAGCTATATCATCGGCATATCTTATCATATCTATTCGTTGGCCATGAATTACTACACCTGTCTGTGAATTTTCCCTTACTTTTTTCAGCGCCTCTTCGATGTATACGTTAAAGATAACAGGGGATAGTGCGCAACCTTGTCGGACACCTTTCCGTATCTGCACCTCTTCTTGTTTTGTCCGTCCACGGATAACTGCTGTCTCGTTTTTGTACAGGTTCCATATCATTTTTCTATCTTTATGGTCTATTCCTACTTTTTTGAGTACCTCAAACATCTTATCCCATTTAACATTATCAAAGGCTTTCTCTACATCTACAAAAGCTATGTATGTTTTCAGGTTCTTATCTAGTCGTTTCTCTATTATTAGTTTTAGAGCAAATATTGCTTCTCTGGTTCCTCTATCTTTCCGGAATCCAAACTGGTCTTCGGAGAGTGTAGCTTCGACTTTTTGTTCTATGCATTTTAGGATAATTGAGGTTAATATTTTAGAGGTGTGAGTAACTAGGCTGAGCGTCCTATAATTTTCACATCTTGTAGCATTTGCCTTCTTTGGAATGGGGATCATAATGTTTTTCTCAAAGTCTGTAGGAATTTTACCCTGCTCGTACATGTTGAAAACAAGATTATACAACTCCTGATTCACTTTTGCTCCTCCAGATTTCAGAAGTTCGGCTGGGATATTGTCTATACCAGGCGATTTGTTGTTTTTCAATTTTTTCAGAGCTAGTTCAAACTCTTCCTTTAATATAGGTTCACCTATGTTGTGTGCATCTACTTCTGTTTCTTCTTCCATGATGTTTTCAGACAAGTCTGGTCCGCTGTACAGTTTTCCTATATATTGTTTCCATCTTCTTGCAACTTCATCATCGTCATCCAACATATTGCCATTTTCATCCATCACAGCCCTACACTTGTTTCTTCTGTCTCCAAAGCAATGTCTCACACTTTTATAGGCCTTGTCGATATTTCCCTTGCTCACGTTGTCCTCAACTGAAATACACAGATCATCAAGGTATTTTTCTCTTGTTTGTTTTGCCTCTCTGTTGATTCTGTTTTTCAGACTCTTGTATTTCTCTTGGTCTTCCTTCTTCACAGAATTTTTTAATTTCCTTCTTTCTTCCATCATATTTAGTAGGTCATTAGTGATCCATTCCTTCCTTTTCTCTGTCCTTTCTTTTCCTATTACTTCGTCTGCTACTTCTAAAATACCAGTTTTTATTTTTCCCAGCTGCTTTGGATGTCATTGCAGCCCTGTGTATTTGTTTTCTTGTCTGTTTCTAGTTGATAGTGCTTCAGTGTATTTTCGTTTTTCAGGTTTGTCAAATCCCATTTACATGTACTTCTTTTTTTAATGTTCTTTAATTTTAGCTCAGTCGTCATCATAACGAGTATGTGGTCACTTTCCACATCACAGCCTGGATATGATCTGCTGTCCTTAACTCGGTTTTTAAATCTTTGCTTCACTAATATGAAGTCAATTTGATATCTGTTAATGTCACCAGGCATTTTCCAAGTATATCTTCTTCTTGGATGATGATTAAAGAAGGTATTTGTAATGCAAAGTTTATTTCTTTGGCAGAATTCTACAAGTTTCTCCCCTCTTTCATTTCTTAATCCTAATCCAAAATTCCCTGCCACGTCCTCTTCTTTACCTTCCCCAACAACGGCATTCATATCTCCCATGATGACAAGTTTTACAGCTCCTTTAATTCTGCCAATTACTTCTTCAAGGTGGTCATACATCATGTCGATTTCATCATCCTCGTGCATCGTAGTTGGCATGTATACTTGGATTATGATTGTGTCTCTTGGTTTAGTTTCCAATCGGACATAAATTTCCTCTCACTATGTTGAACAAATCCTTTTACTCTTAACCCTATCTCTTTATTGAGGATAATTCCCACTCCTGCAATCCCGGGATTGTCTTGTGCTGTTCCAGTGTGTATGATTCTGTAATCTCCTGACCAAAAGTCGCCAGTGTTTGGCCATCTCATTTCTGAGACTCCCAGTACATCAATATCCATTCGTTTCATTTCCATTTTCAAGTTTTCCAGTTTACCACATTTAAGAAGTGAGTTGACGTTCCATGTTGCTATCCTTCTTATATTAATGCTTTTGTATTTTGGTATCTCTCTAGTTGTCCCCGCCCAGAGATCCGGATGGGGGACTATTTTACCTCCGGAGAATTTAACCAAATAGCTTTCCATCATAAGCTGTTGATACTTGGGATACCCGCCTGGGTCTTTAATGGAGTGGTTTCCCGTTGCCTTCTCCATTCTATGCCGTTGGCCACCTTGTGGCTCCTCTGCCTTTAGGAGCAGTTTCCCACCCCAAGGGCAAGAGAGTGCCCTTCCTTCTAGCCGCTCATCCGCTCTCCTAGAAGGCCAATGGCAATTGATAGAAGGTAATCTCCTTATCCCGGGAGATATTCGGCTCAGTAGAAGTATAGGTTGGACATAGAAGACCCCCTAGCCCTCGAAACCTAATAGCGTCAGGGTCGGAAAAGAACAAGAGTTGGCCGAGGGTGGCCAAATAGGAAAGATAAAAGTGAGGAGCCTGGAATAAGTAAGTGGAAGCAATGCCAGGACTCAGCTCGGG
This sequence comes from Schistocerca americana, assembly GCF_021461395.2. Classification (NCBI taxonomy): domain Eukaryota; kingdom Metazoa; phylum Arthropoda; class Insecta; order Orthoptera; family Acrididae; genus Schistocerca; species Schistocerca americana. The sequence continues at coordinate 434,365,262 of NC_060122.1, forward strand.
ACCCCGTGGTCGCCAGCCACGTACTCACTAGGTGTGAGTCCCTGAAGCAAAAGTGGTATTACAATAAAAAGTTGAAATGTAACAGAAATTAATTATTTGAATATAAACATACCTGCACTGACAGTGCCTGATCTTAATAATAAACTTTGAGTAGCAACACACGCTCTATAAATGTTTGCAGGCTGGATGCCGCAATCCACACATGCCCATTACCAAGTGAAAATCAAACTGAGGGTTAACGTAGCCATCAGCACCAGGAAACTTTCTAGGGCACTAGTGTTGCGCCTCACATACAAGCGCACGTCCGCGGCCAATGGGCATGTTGCGCTTTTCATGGGCAGGAGTCTAAGCACCTTTATTAAAGCTGACCTCAGTACTGAGAATGACAACATACAAATGCTAGTGTGAATGTGTACTTGTCAAATATTTGAACAGAAAACAAGCATTTCATGTTCAAGTGTGCGTCCACGGCCAGTAGACGCATCAAATTAAAATGTGGCGCCATCAAAAGTTTCCCGGTGCTGTTGGGTATATTGACTTCCAGTTTGATTTTGACTCGGCAACAGGCATGCGTGGATTGTGGTATTCATCCTTCAAAAATTTATAGAGCATGTGTTGTCACTCAGTGTTCGTTATTAAAATCACTATCAGTGCTGGTACGTTTGTATTCAAATAATTAATTTCTGTTACTTTTGAACTTTTTGTTCTAATACCACATTTGTTTTCACTGTTCACTGACAACTATGTATGTATGTATTGTTACTATAGCCTCGGTGGGTCAGGCTTGAAAATGAACCTGTAAAGGCTCAAAACTAGTCGTCTCATAAATAACTGCAACTGTTGACAGAACCATTAAAAATGCTTTAAGGAATGCATCAGATCCATTCCAATAAGACTTGTTTTATTTACTTTGTGTTCCTTCATCATTCTTTTACTCATTCTAATTTATTTTGTGGCTTCTTTTTGTTGTTATTTTCACTATGTCATGTCTGTTGATTGTGACCACTATTTAACATTGCCATTCATTTTCAAGTCCCTTTTCCATGTTTAGCAAAATTATTGTTGTTTTAGCTGAATTCCTTTGTGGCTGTCTTCTTCATTCCACCAGTTTTAAATTTTGACTTTCATCACTATCTTGACGAAGTTGTTACAACCTGAGTAAGATTGATGAGGCATTCAGTACACACAACTTTTTCCCATAAATAATCTGAAAATAAGTAAGTCGACTACTGTTTTTCATTTGCTTTTATCAGTTACATATTTTGTATATCACATTACACTATCTCCTCCCTAGATTCTTGTTATTTCTATAAATACTTTTGTATTTTTAATTCCCCCACGTGCTATTCTTCTTTATTTAGATGCAATTATAACATTGTGGAACTGGTAGTACCGTTAAAGGATCATACAGCAGCTGTCTGTAATTGTAGGGTTTCCAATCTAAGATAATTGCCCTTTGAGTAACATTTAGGATTTTTTTTTGTGCTGCTATGGATAGTTTGCATTTGAACACCACTGCCATACACACTGGAGCACACCACTAACCCTTTCCTCCAGATTCGCCCAAGAGTGTGCAGATACTGCCATCAGTACATAGTATACTTACACCACCATTCCACCAACAGTGCTCTCCTCATTGAGGGGAATCAGGAGGGGTTCAATAGTTAAACCCCAGAAGATAGGGAGGACGACGTTTCAATCCCGCGTCCTGGTTTAGGTTTTCTGTGATTTCCCTAAATCACTCCAGGCAAATGCCGGGATGGTTCCTTTGAAAGGGCACGGCCGAATTCTTTCCCCATCCTTCCCTAATCCGATGAGACTGATGACCTCGCTGTTCGGTCTCTTCCCCCAAACAACCCAACCCAGAAGATAGGACAACCTAAAGAGCCTTTTGGGCAGCATTTTGTCCAGGTACTGAAATTGAGACCAGCAAAGCAAAAGCAGAAATACTTAATCTGTATTCAAATTTTGTTTTAGGAAGGAAATAAACACGGGTATTGTTACAGTTCAATTCCTGTACCACTCCAAAGAAGAGTGAAAAAGATATTGGTGTCAGTGGCATAAAAACCGTGAAAATCAAACTTAGCTCTGTGGTCTGATGGAATCCTTATCAGATTCTATGGTGAATTTCCAGATTATGTTAGCCTTCCTGTTAACTATAATATGCCAGTGGGTCTCTGGTCAAAAAACTGTGCATATTGGATGGAAGAAAACACAGGCCACACGCATTTATAAGGGCAGCAGAAGTGATCACAAAACTAATGTCCAGTATCTGTGAAACGCATTTGTTTTAGAATCTTGGAATAAATCTGAGATTAAATGCAATAAGGAATCTCAAACAGAATGACCTCCTTTATGCCAATCAGAAGAGATTCAAAAAATATTGATCATGTGGAGCCCAACTCGCACTTTTCCAATGATATTCTGAAAGCCATGGATCAAGGCAGTCAGATAGGTGCATTGTTTCTCAATGTCCTGAAGGCATTTGACTCCATACCGCATTTATGCTTATTAGTGAAAGTATGATAATATTGTTATCAAGTGGGATTTGTGATTGGAAGGAGAATTTCTTGGTGGGGACACAGCATATTGTGTTGGAAGAAGAATCATTGACATGTAGGAATAACTCCAGGTGTGCCCTGGAAAAGTGTATTGGTACCCTTGCTGTTCAGTTTGTATATTAGAGACAATATTAACAGTAATCTCAGATTTTTCACAGATGGTGGAGTTGTCTATAATGAAGACTGTCTAAAAAAGCAGCACAAATATTCAGACAAATCTTGATAAGATTTGAAAGTGGTGCAAAGATTGGCAAGTTGATTTAAGTGTTTTTGAAATATAAAATTGTGCACTTCATAATACAAAAAACATAGTATTGCATACTAAAATATCAGTGAGCTGCTGTTGGAATTTGTGAACTCATGCAAGCACCTGGGTATAAAAATTTGTAAGTATATGAAATGAAATGAACACACAGGTTCACTTACGGGTAACTCAGATGGCAGACTGTGGTTCATTTGTAAAATACTAAGCAAATGCAATCAGTCTCCAGAAGAGATTGCATACAAAACACTCATGCTACCTGGTTTAGAATATTACTCAAGCATGTGGTACCTGTAGCAAATACAAATAACAGGGTATATTGAATGTATACAAAAAGGTCAGCACAAATGATCACAGGTTTGTTTGACCCATGGAAGAATGTCACAAATCTGGTAATATAATACGACCCCTACCATCGCTCCCACAGGCATCATAAAGACAACATTAGACTATTACAGCATGCACAGGAGTGTTTAAGAAGTAATTCTTCTCACACTAAATACTTCAATGGAATGAGAAAATACCCTAACAACAAGTTCAATGAGAAGTATCCTCTACTGGGCACTTCACAGTGTTCTAGACCTGAGCCATCTGAAATTATCTAATTAAATTTGTGGTTATAAATGCAGTAACCAGTTACGTCGTATCTGATTATTACAGAGAAATATATGCAGAATCATAATTTACATCTAACGTGATTTCAGTTATTTGGGCTAATTTTAATTTGTAAAATCAATGAAAATTTTTTTGTACCACTGAATACTCTTATCCAAACATAATCCTCATTTGACTGTGTTTCTCAACTTTTGCTACAGGTATACAGCAAGCACCTGCTGTTGGACGTGCTGTTATGGAAATGATGTTTGAAGGTGGATTCAAGACAATAGATTTGAGTCGTTTTGGATTTGATAGGCTAATGTATAATGAGTTGCTAAGGGAAGTGAACATCATATGATTGCAAATCATTCCATTACATGGTAATGAGATCTGAATATTAAATAGTAGTGTAATTATAAAACACTGTATTTTCTCATCTGAATATAAAAACGAGTTTTTCATTGTAAAATATTGTATCATAAAAATGATCAAATATTCAAACACTTAATAAAAGAGAAAATTTATTCAACATGCAAAAATAATTAAATTCAATTTGTCTACCTGCTAGTGTAGAATTATAGCAAGCAGAATTGGACAGCGATTTATGTAAAGAAAAATATAAATTTTACTGACCTACCTGACTTAACTCAAGTTAATGTAAAGAAAAGACTGTTAGATTGCAGCTATAAAAATTACCAAATTCAGATTGGTTATTGCTAAAAAATGTTAACCTATCACCACCTGGAAATTTTGAACTTCTATATAAATTAATTGGAATCATTGCTAAACAAAGGGGAAAAAATGGAGTGTGATATGGTACTCTGTGAAGAGCTCAACATTGATTTTCTCCCAAACAGTATAAACAGGGAGACCCTTATGAGCCTTGCTCCAGGCCGCAGTTTAAATGTTGAAGTAGATACTGCCATCCGCGTAACAGACACGTGTGAAACATCTCTAATTCAATTTTGTGTCAAGAAGAGTTTATGCAGCACTTTCCCAAAATTTTCAATGCAGCCTTTAGTGATTACCTAACTCAGATACCAAGCGTGAAAGTAAAATGCAGTATTGGGCACAACCTGTCTTTAAAAACAACAGTTAAATATTATGGTCAGGATATATAAACTATTTCAACAGTTCACTAACAGTCATTACACACACACACACACACACACACACACACACACACATACACATATAATAGAGGGAAACATTCCACGTGGGAAAAATATATCTAAAAACAAAGATGATAAGACTTACCAAACAAAAGCGCTGGCAGGTCGATAGACACACAAACAAACACGAACATACACACAAAATTCAAGCTTTCGCAACAAACGGTTGCTTCATCAGGAAAGAGGGAAGGAGAGGGAAAGACGAAAGGATGTGGGTTTTAAGGGAGAGGGTAAGGAGTCATTCCAATCCCGGGAGCATAAAGACTTACCTTAGGGGGGAAAAAGGACAGGTATACACTCGCGCACACACACACACACACACACACATATCCATCTGCACATACACAGACACAAGCAGACATTTGTAAAGGCAAAGAGTTTGGGCAGAGATGTCAGTCAAGGCGGAAGTAAAGAGGCAAAGATGTTGTTGAGAGACAGGTGAGGTATGAGTGGCGGCAACTTGAAATTAGCGGAGGTTGAGGCCTGCCACTCATACCTCACCTGTCTTTCAACAACATCTTTGCCTCTTTACTTCCACCTTGACTGACATCCCTGCCCAAACTCTTTGTCTTTACAAATGTCTGCTTGTGTCTGTGTATGTGCAGATGGATATGTGTGTGTGTGTGTGTGTGTGTGTGTGTGTGTGTGTGTGCCTGTCTTTTTTCCCCCTAAGGTAAGTCTTTCCGCTCCCGGGATTGGAATGACTCCTTACCCTCTCCCTTAAAACCCACATCATTTCGTCTTTCCCTCTCCTTCCCTCTTTCCTGATGAAGCAACTGTTTGTTGCGAAAGCTTGAATTTTGTGTGTATGTTCGTGTTTGTTTGTGTGTCTATCGACCTGCCAGCGCTTTTGTTTGGTAAGTCTCATCATCTTTGTTTTTATATATATATATATATATATATATATATATATGAGGTGACTTACCGAACAAAAGCGCTGGCAGGTCGATAGACACACAAAATTCAAGCTTTTCCCACGTGGAATGTTTCCTTCCATTATATATATATATATTTCATTCATTTCATTGTTGCCCTTATGGACAGTGTTTGAACTCGAAAATCACATGATGACACAATTTTCACTTCTTTCCTTTCTTCCTCTTCTCTTCCCAAAATCTCTTCATCCTTTGGCTGTGCTCCTGTTTCCTTTGCTCTGTCCATAATGTTCCTTTCTTCTTTCTCTCCTTTACAATAAATTTTGCACTCTTAACTTTGTTTCTGAAGTATTTCCTGTCTCCTATCATTTGCCTGTTGATCCCTATCTGCCTTAAGTCTTCGTCTATTTCATGATACCAATTTGTTTTCTTGCTTGAGCTGTTTACTACATCAAAAATTTTCTTTGTAAGTCGGTTGTTGTCCATTCTCTGTATGTGCCCATAGAAAGTTAATCTGCATTTTCTGATCGCGTCTGTTAGTCTGTCAGTGTGCTGGTACAGCTCTTTGGTAGGTCGCTTCATCCATATGCCATCTCTGTGAATTGGTCCAAATATTTTTCTGAGAATTTTGCGTTCTATTTTTTCTGTGTCTATGATGCCTGATGCTCCAATTGTGGTTGTTTCTGACGCGTACAATGCTTCTGGTAATACAACTGTTTTGTAGTGCCTAAGTTTGGCCTGCCTCGATATGCTTTTCTTATTATAATGTGACCATGTGAGTTTGTATGCCTTCTGGAGTTTCTTCGTTCGTTCCATGTTAGCCGCCTTGTTTGATCCTCCCATTTGTATGTACTCCCCTAAATACTTAAATTTTTCGACTCTTTCTACGGATCCATATACCGTATGCATGGTGTGTACATTGTTGGTCTGTCGTTCCATATATTGTGTCTTCTCGTAAGATACCTGCAGACCTGTTTTGGCAGCTATTTCATGCAAGCATTCCAGTGCTTCCTTTGCCTCCTGTGTATTATTGCTGAGTATGGCTATATCATCTGCAAATGCCAGACATTTTATGATTGTTTTGGTTTCACGTGTTCTTCCCAGCTGTATTCCTTTAACTTGTTCCTCCCACTGCTTGATAATTTTGTCTAACACCATGTTGAACAGGATTGGTGAGAGCCCGTCTCCTTGTCGGACACCTGTGTGTATGTGGAAGGGTTCCGAAATTTCTCCCATGAACTTAATCTTGGAGGTAGTGTCTGTAAGCGTCTGTTGTATAAGTGCCCTGGTTTTTCTGTCGATACCATATTCTTCCAGTACGTCAAAGAGTGTCTGTCTGTCTATGGAATCATATGCTTTTTTAAAGTCCACAAAGGTAACTACAGTGTTTCTTGCCTGTCTGACTTTCAAAAGTGTTCTCAAGTTCCAGATCTGTTCGATGCATGATCTCCCTTTTCTGAAGCCTGCCTGGTATTCCCCAATTTGCAGATCTGCTTGTGGTTCTAGTCTGTTTAATAGCACCTTAGAGAAAATTTTGTATGTAACTGGTACTAGCGAAATGCCTCTGTAATTGTTTGGATCTGACTTATCACCCTTTTTATGTAACGGATGGATCAATGCACATTTCCATTCCTCTGGCACTTTCTCTGTGATCCAAATTTCGGAGATAATCTTATGGAATTTTTTGGTGATGTTTTCATCTTGGAGTTTCCAGATCTCGGCAATAATACCATCTTCTCCGGCAGCTCTGTTAGTTTTCATTTGTTTTATGATTTCCTCTATCTCTTCTATTGTGGGTGGATCAGAATCGGCATTAGATGTGGTCTTTTGGAATGTTAATTTTCCTGTAGGTTTTTTGCAATTAAGAAGTTTATCAAAGTAATGTTTGAGAATTTTACAGTTTTCTTTTGTGTTTGTTTCCAGGGATCCATCTGTTCTTCGGAAGCAGAGGCTAGGGGGTTGATAGCCCTTAATATTTTCTTTGAAAGTTCTGTAAAAATTTCTTGTGTTATTTCTTTTGAAATCTTCCTCAATTTCTTTTAGTCTGTTATTGTCATATGCTCGTTTTTCCCTTCTGATTTCCTTCGATGCTAGTTTCTGAACTTCGTGAAATTCTTTCCATGTTTCTGAATTTCTGTAGCTACTGAACTTGTCCCATGCTTGCTTTCTTCTCTCAATGGCTTCATCACACTTTGCGTTCCACCACCTATGTTTGCGTTTTCTATGTGGTTGTCCCCAGCACATAGTCTTCTGAACTGCCTTCGCCAGATCTGTCCATGTGTCTATTGAGTGCCTATTAATTTCTTCAACGATTTTATCCCTGTTTATCTTCAAGTATTCCGGATCAGGTTTGACTATTTTGTTTTGCGCTGTCTGTTTCAGTCTTGGGATTGGCGTAATCTTAACTTGTAGCAAATAATGATCAGACTCGAAGACTCCTTTACGTGTTCTGACATTTAGAATTTCCCGCAAATTTTTCTTGGATATGGCCACATGATCAATCTGAAATTCTCCCCACACTGTGTTGGGTGCTTTCCATGTTGTAAGTTTTCGTCTTGGTTTTTGAAATTGTGTTGACATGATTTTGAGGTTAAAGTTTTGACAATATTTTATGAGGTGTTCCCCATTTCTGTTCGTGCGAATATGTGCTGAGTATGGGCCTGTTATTTCTCTGAATTTTCTCTCCTTACCAAGCTGCGCATTGAAATCACCCATTACAATTTTCACATGTCTTTCTGGTACGTTGTTAGTTACTTCCTCCATGTCTTCCCAGAAGTCTTCAATTTCTTGTGGCTTCTTTCTGTTATGGTCATTTGTAGTTGCATGTGCGTTGATAATTGTGTATGCTTTATTACCTGATTTGAAGGACAGTGTCGAGATACGTTCTGATATTGAATTGAAGTCTATGATGTTATCCATGACTGATTTGTGTACTGCAAACCCTGTACCAAACAATAATGGTGTTCCTCTTCTGACAGCAGGTTTACCTTTGTAAATCCTGTAATGTTCTGTGTCGAAATGGTTTTCATCTACGAAGCGCGTCTCTTGGATGGCAAGAATTTTGATGTGAAATTTATCTAGCATGTCTGTCAGTTGTTTTAGTTTTCCAAGTTTGAACAGAGTGTTTGCATTGAGAGTGCCAAGGTAGTGCTTGCGAAGAGGTTTTGAGAAGCTCCGACTCTTCTCCTCATGATGTTCCTGGTCCCCCAGAATCCGATGACCAGGAAAGTCCAGTCCGTTGACTGGGGCCTGGGGTAGCGGATTTCTTTCCATTTGTTCCATCATGATTACTTCAAGTTGAAGTTGGTTGTGGTGACCTTCAACAAGATCACGGTAATTGCAGACTTGATTGTTGAGATCAAGCCATATTTCACTGCCGCACCAACTAGGTAAACAGACGCAGACCACTAGTCGCTGGATACCAGAACAGACACTAATGGATTTCTTGATGTTGTGTGTTTGGTCCGCGAGAGCTATTTTATTTCGCTGAAGTCCGCCGGCAAGCCGGTGAGGACCCCCCTATCCGCCACCTGGGACGCGCCACGTCGGAGTATCACCTCTCCGCCTGCTACGACACCGTAGTAGGTTCGTGGATATATATATATATATATATATATATATATCACACACCCTTCAAGCAGCAATCTGGACCACATAGTGAAGAGGAGGTGATAGCAGGATTTGGATGGGGGGAGAGAAGAGCTGTGTCTGGCACAGCATGCAGGGTCTAGACTGCCAACAGCCGCAGTGTTGTGAGGCTGTGGGGCAGGGAGGTGTGTGTGTGTGTGTGTGTGTGTGTGTGTGTGTGTGGGAGGGGGGGGGGAGATGGGCAGTGAAAAAGGAGAGATGCATGGAAGGGGAAAGTGGGCAGGTGCATTGACAGTTGGATGGAGGTTCTGGGAACAGTAGGCTGCCATAGGTTGAGGCAGAGATAAATTTGGGAGCGGAGAAGGTGTTTTCAGGATAACTACCATCTGTCAGGAAAGCTTGTGCAGTATCCAGATAGCTCCGACAGTGAAACAGCCACTGATATTGAGCATGTTATGTTCAGGTGCATGTTGTTGTACAGGGTGGTCTGCTTTGCTCTTGGCCACAGTTTCGCAGTGGCCACTCATCTCAGTGGACAGCTGATTGGTTGTCATGCCAATATAAAAAGCTATGCAATGATTGCAGTGGAGCTGCCCCGCCTTTGATGAGGTAGGATAAGCCTGTGACAGGACCAGAATTGGGTGCTTGAATTGGACAGGTCTTGCCCCTGGGTGTTCCACAGAGATATGATCCCTGTGGCAAGGGGCTGGGATTGAGAGCAGTGTAGGAATGAATTAGGATGTTGTGGAGGTTGGATGGGTGATGGCCCTTATGGGTAAGATGTCCCTCATTTCAGGGCATGATGACAAGTAATCAAAGCCCTGATGAAGGATGTGGTTCAGTTGTTTCAGTGCGGAGTGGCATTGGGTGACAAAGGGGGCACTCCTGTGAAGCTGGTTCTTAGGAGTGGTGGTGTGTGGGGAAATGGTACAGGCAATCTGCTTGCCTGGGGGGGGGGGGGTGAGGGGGGGGCTGGTAGGAGGGGGGGGGGGGGGCTTGCGCCTGTCTGTGAAGTCCTTGGCGCAACCCTCAGCATATTAGGCAAGGCAGTTCTTGTCACTGCAGATACACCATCCAAAGATGTCCAGGCTATATGGGAATGATTTTTTGATGTGGAAAGGGTGACAGCTGGTGAAATGCAGGTGGTTGGTGGGTTTAATGTGGACAGAGGTGTGGGTGGAGCTATCAAAGAGGAGGAGTTCAGTGCCCAGGAAGATGGCTTGCTGGGTTGAGGACCAGATGAGACAGATGTGAGAGGTAGTGTTGGGTTGTGAAGGTATAAGGATAGGGTGTCATGGCCCTGAACCCAGATCATGAAGACATCATCAATGGAACTGAATCTGAACATGAGTTTGGAATTTTGGGAGGCTAGATGGCCCATAAACAGGTTGGTATAGGGGGGTGCCATGCAGGTGCCCTTGGCTGTGTTGTGGATTTGTTTGTACACCTTCCGAAGGGAAGGAAATACATTTCTGGTGATTTAATGTAAATGGTGATTCATAGACATGAGTGATTTCTGGATACTAAGATGCGCGTGTTTTCAGAAAAAGAAACATTGCAAGTAAGATAGAGAGTCATGAGGCGTCAAAAGCGTTTGAAATGCAGGTCGAAACTAGTCAAGATCTTACATGATAAGTACTTCACTGCTGATAGTCTGTCCTTTGTGGAGGATGATTTCTTCCCATCTAAGACAAAGAAACGCCTGGTAATCATACATGAAATCCATGCCAATAAAGACAATGACTGAAAATTTTGGAATGATCATAAAATTTCATTCTAGAGTGTGTCCCTGACACTCAAATTTGAGGCGCACTTGTCTGGTCATTTCTACCACCATTCCTATAGTTGTGCCTTTGATCTTAGTCTTTTACAGATGAAGAATGGGCCAGTTTCACTTTTACAAACACTTCTTGAGGGTCACCTTGGCCACCACTGAGATCTGGCTCCCATTGTCCCGAATGGTACTTAAATTGATACCTCCTACTGTGATAACAGTGGCAGGGTGTAGATTCTTAGTTTCCACACTTTCCTTTACCTCGACAAGATCTTCCCTTATGTCATCATGTCCTAGCCAGAGAGACTGCACCTACCTACCTCTTCCTCTCTCTTACAGTTGCCATTCATGCGTTCGAGTGTGGGCTTCATTCCCTTGAATGGCTTCTGTCACTGTTGTTTATTGTTGTTGCGAAGTTTCTTGGCCACGAGTCAGGTGCTATATCCTCTGTAATCTGGGTCCCTTGTCTTTCCAAGTTATGGCCATGTCCCCCATTATTGGCATGATTGAAATCGTCTTAATGCCTATGCCTGTCTTCATTACTTCTATGAGATTGATTGCAGTGCACCAGTTTTATGAGTGGAATTTATCCTACCTTCACTTGTCGTATGCATGATATGATAATGATAATTTGCCGTAACAGAGTTGGAGTAGTTCCCTTAGTGTGAAGGGAATTTGAAGAAAATGATTTTCTGTGCCATCCTTTCTAAAAATTTTACTGATTTGTGGACCCCCAGCTGGCAAAGCTTTTGCCCAGTATTTATTAATCCTTCGCTTGAGTCTGGGCCTATGCTGAACAGTATGTCTCAAGGAACATTTCCTTAAACTAAGTTTAGAACTGATATGTTTGTGCCACTCCATGCATCTGATTCACTGTTTCTCCATCAGTATGGGAGCAATTAAGTTCCAGCTGTTGGCGAACGGGCCATGATGCTGGGATGGGATAATCAACTGCCTGATCTATGCTAGGGGATGGAGGGTGACACCATTTTCCCTGGCATAACTTGAGAAAAGAATTTAGGTTGAAAGCCTCCCCTTCCAATGATCACACAGCTTCAGTATACAAAATTCATTGCCCACAATGAACATCACCCAGAGTTTGTGATGGTGCGCTGCTATTTATGGGTGGTGACAGGCCGTAGTCATTACCAAGCAAATCTTCAAATTCTGAAGATATGCTGCACATGGCTGCACTGGTGCCTGCCTTGGCACGTGATGTTTGCAACTCCTGAAGATGCCAATTATTTAGTTCCCCAGAGACTGACTCCTACTGGTACCATGTTCTGTTCATGATTTCTTGCGTTCACTGAAATTGAAAGAGCTCATGAACTTCTGCTGTTTCAGCGATCGGTCTGAGGGGCATCCAATGGAGCTGTATTTCTCTGTGCTGCTCCACCACACTGATTTTCAATTCATTGGCGTTCAGTAGGAGCATACTTCAACTTCCACCTCAGCAATGCATTTGACTGTGCCCTCTGGACCTGGGGTTCACAGGCTTTTTTCCTCTCGTCCCCCTTCTGAAACACATTATTTTGCCTCCCTGTCCCTAATTTTTTTTCCCCTTCAGAGCACTTCTAACACTTGGTGCAAAAGCAGCCCACAATACCCATTTCCTTCTTTCTAACTATTTTATCAGGACTTTGTACAGCCTCACCTTGTCAGTCCACTTGTTGCCGAATCGACTCTATAGCCACATCGACTTTTTGCCCAACTTGCTTATTTATTGTTTTAGCTTATTCTTTACTGTCAAGCATGAATTCCCTCATTTGTTCTGAGATGTCATCCTTAGTCTGCTTAATTTGTACTGTGATGTTAGCCATGAATTGCAGGATCCAACTCGACATTCCCTCATTACCACATGAAACTTCTGTCGCCGGTGTGGGTGCTATTGTTCAGTGCACTACTTGGAGTTCCAAGCCTAGCATATCTACATGTGGATCATCATCCTCTTGGCTATCCATTTCTGCTGGAAATTCTGACGGAATGTCCCCTAATTCAGTGCTCAGCAAATCACTACCACTACTGCCTACACTGTCGCCACGTCAAGCACTGAATCTAGTTGTATATTTTCTTGATTATCACTATTATCCTCCTGATTTTGTTCCCTGTCAATAATAATGTCCACTGCACCCACCATATCATCTGGTTCTGCATGTAGTAAGGCTGTAACTGTCTTCATATTTCCTAGTTGCCCCATCTTGCTCCTAGTTGTCATTTACTAAACTTGACTCGGCCCTATGTATTCCTATGACATGCAGTGTGTAGAAGCACTCTTGTCCTGTCACTAAGAATGCTGTAAATAAACAGTAAACAAACAAAAATTATTATGGACAAAATCCCACAGGCTGACAGAAAGTTGACAGTATTTACAAACATGCTGCACTGCAGTTGAACTTTAAAATATAGAATATAATCACTGTGTGCTGTGCTCATTACCTACATCAGAAAAGTTGAATACCATCTGACTTGTCAGAAAAGATTCCCTAAGCATCTCCAATCTTTCAAAAAGCAATGTTTGGGCATCAATTATGTGAAGAGTTGTCTCACATTCTGATCTTGTCAGAAGTGCTGGGATCAGCAGTTATGACAGATAATGTCCAACCTTTCTATTTAGCAAGAAGTGGCAAGTCACAAATTACGCCAGATGACAGGTGTGCATGTATGCTGTTCTACCAGTACTCCATGGGTAAGCAAATGTCAATTTAATTGCAGATTATCACCCCAAATCAGCCAAAAATGATAGTTTACCCTCAAGTAACAATTAGAGTACATGATAAAATTCAAGTGTTGCATATTAAGGAAACACATAATAAAGTCCCCAAGGTTTCCACAGAGGCCTCGCCTAATATTTATGGTAGAAGTACCTGAGCACACAATATACAAAGGAAAACAGGAACTGTTAACTGCAAAATTAAAGATACTGAACCGGATTTATTCATATAAAAAGGGAATTCATGAGAAGTATATGTGAACATGAATCTAATTGGAGGTTAACAAACTGCAATGATTTCACACAAGAGGTAACAGATTGTTTAACAGGGTCACCACCAGAAGAAAAACTGCAGTTGACACTGTGCCTGGTTTTATAAGGGACATGCAATTGCAACTGTCAAATCATGAACATAATTTTAATACAGTAATAAAAGGAAGACGTTGGAAAAAGTGAGCACACAACAGAATTATCAGATGGAAAGGGAAAATGGAAAAGTCAACACCAGGCAAATAAGTTTCTGGTCATTTAATCTAAATGGCAATTCATAGACATGAGTGATTTCTGGGCACTAAGACATGCATGAGATGCCAACAGCATTTGAAACACAGGTCAAAAATATTCAAGATATGACATAATATGTACTTCAATGCCACATCTAACGAATTCCCAGGTGCACATTGCATTTGCAGTTTTGCCATGGCTGTACCATAGATGACTGCTGAGCATGGATGGTGTGTTGAGTGGAGCTGTGTCTGAACAACGTGGAGCTCATCGTCTCTGCCATTGCCAAAGGCAAACACCAGAAATATTCCGTGACAGGTGAGCATGATGTGAAACTTGAAGATCAGAATCATACAAACACTAAAAACCCACTGAAGTCGGACAGACTGAGTTACAGCTCTCCACCAAAAGTCAGATCAAGACTGTCACCCCAAAACATTTCTCGCCTGCTTCAGACCTCAGGGAAGACCCCTGTACATCTTTATAGCCAATCACAGAAAAGGTGCTTAAATTTTCACTATTCTGGGACCTCCAGGCACAATCACCATCTCCTACCAGCAGTTAAACTGTATTCCCCAATCTGCACTGAGAATTAAGAGAGCAGGCAGAAGGTAAAAATCTCCTTGCTTTTTAGGGAAGCTCTAGGAATTTCAACTGGGATTCAACATGATGTTCACTCTGCACCCTGTAGAAAAGAGAAATTCCAGACATCCTAACACCCACGGTCTTAAGTGCACAAACACGATGGAGAGTGCTCATAATGGGCGAATTAGGGCTTGAGCTATCTGTGTTCAGTTTCTGTATTCACCATACTGACTGCACTCTACAGTTCTATTGACACAAAACAGCAGGGATTAAAGCAAAGATCATCCAGCTACCTGTGTGTCCAGCGCTAAGGAATAGCGCAATGCTCAAGTAATCCAGCCACAGTTCGCTCTTACTTGCATCTCAAATGGGACAACCACTGTTCCAGAGCCTGATGCGACAGAAAGAAATTCCAAAGACCACGAGCAGAAGACAATATAACAAGAAAATGTGCGCTGCATGTTAACCACTAATGTGGTCAGCACGTAACCACATGGAAGTTCTGTGACTCAAACTGAATCAGAATGCAAATGAATAATGAGAATTTGGTATGCAAATATGGTATGGAAATCAGGAGAAAAATGTGTGTGGAGGTGGCCTGGAACAGGACGCCAACTCACAGGGGTAATTTTAGAACAAACAGTTAGATCACATGGGGTATGAGGATTTCATGCCAGAGAGACCACTACATAAAGTGTGCAACTTGAAGAAAAGTAATAAGACTTGCTGAAACAATGAATGATAGAAAAATGTGTTTATAACTCAACAAATGAAGTGAAGGTCATCTGGAATATTATAAAAGACTGGTAAAAACAGAGTGTCCTGTAAATATACGGGATGTGCCAGGAGCATTGGTATTTAGGGGGTATGAAAGGAACAATCATTCAAAGCAAAAAGGTCTAGTAAACAGGGGTTAAAAAATGCATACCTTAAGAGCTATGAGAAGTTCTTCATCTTCAACACTGTGAAAAAAAATCTCTTCTTCTGCAGGCTTTTTGCTTTTCATGTTTTAGAAGAAAGTCATGGACCAAAGCAAGAAAAAAATTCTCTAGTAAACATGGACTGTAAAATGTTCAATAAAAGAGATGTTTTACAGTAGCAGAAGCTGCGCGGAGTGGCCACTCGGTTTGAGGCGCCACGTCATGGATTGTGCTGCCCTTCCCGCTGGAGGTTCAAGTCCCCCCTTGGGCATATGTGTGTGTCTTGTTCTTAGCATAAGTTAGTTTAAGTAGTGTGTAAGTCTAGGGACCAATGACCTCAGCAGTTTGGTCCCTTAGGAATTCACACACATTTGAACAGTAGCAGAGAGGAACAAGTGCTCGTAGCTCTTAAAGTATGCACTTTAGAGCCTATATGTACTGGATATTTTTTTTTGTTTTGGTCCACACTGTCACCTATCAAAATATGGAAAGCAAAGAGCTTGCAGTAGAAATTTGTTTCATAGTATTGAAGAAGTATTCATAGTTCTTAAAGTATGCACTTTAGAGCCCATGTCTATGAGATTTTTGCTTTGAATGATCATTTCTATCATACCCCTGAATACTGACCATTCCTCCTGGGACCCACTGTACAACACTATCACCAGAAATAATAAAGTAACAAACCTCCACATATCCAACAGCTTTTTCAAATATGTTGCAGATAATATGATAAAATAAAACATAAATAAGAAAATCCAGTTCAATAAATATAAAATAACCACACGTAGTCAATTAATGTGGTGTCCCTCAAAAAATCTTAAATAAGAGTGCTCCAAACCTAGTTGGCCTACTTATAAACTTATTTGACAGCTCATCTGAAGCAGCCACTTTTCCTGATGTTTTGAAAAAATCTAAGGTAATTTCAGTTTTTTAAATAAGGTGGGAGAGTATGTAAATAACTACAGGTCCATCGCAATTTCCTCTTACTTTTCAAAAATTTTTGAAAAAAATATGTACAACAAACTTATAGAATTTATAAATAAAGACAAACTCCTATGTAATGAATCACATGAATTCAGAAATAAGAGGCCAGTAAAAATAGCTGTTCATGTGTGCATAAATTGACCAGAAACAATAATCGGCAGGAGCGTTTATTGACCTACAGAAAGATTTAAACGTGGTGGATCATAGGATATTGCTGTCAAAGCAAAGTATAGCATTTGAGATATGTCCAACAGTTGGATCAGTTCCTTATTGAGCAAATGTATGTAAAAAGTGAGTGTTAAGCACACTAATGTCAAACTTAAAACTATTTTAACACTTTTCAGTATATAATCTAATTAAATATTTGTAGTATACCCATAGGATCTGTTAAAGGACCACTTTTGTTTCTTCTGTACATTAATAATCTAAGCTTGAATATTTGAAGATGCCCACACATGATTTTATTAATCGATTTATTGGACTTAACTGTAATTCTGAACTTTAGCAGTATTCTAAATGTGGGGTACATTTTTTGCCATAGGGAATGGACTTGATGGCACTATTGTACTTAATATCAATTGATTGGTAAATTTCACTTAATGAAATACTGTCTGAAGTCAGCAAGAAATTATATCATATGACCCTATGATTTATCTGAAAATGTGCAGTCGAATCTGGCTAAACAACTTCAGTATGACTGATCAGGGAATGAATGTCATTGATAATTTAAAAAGATGTTTCTTAATGAGGGCACCTATTCTCTTTAAGCATTGGTGGAAAGCACACAGGTGAAAAGACTAGCCAATCATACTTCATGAAAAGGACATTGATGGAAATGAGGTATTGTGTCCTTTATTAAGTTTAGATATCATGTAACAAGTAAGATTCACCTTAAGTTTATGTTTCTTTATGGGGGTTGATTTCTTAATAAATTCAAAGGACGTTGTTCCATCAGCAAAAAACTTGTTTTCAGAAAGACTGGACGTTATTGGTCTTGTGACCACATAAACAACTTGAGTACTTGCTACAGCGATGGAGGATGTAGGGAAAACACTAGAAGATACACTATGTGATCAAAAGTATCCGGACACCTGGCTGAAAATTACTTACAAGTTCGTGGCACCCTCCATCGGTAATGCTGGAATTCAGTATGATGTTGGCCCACCCTTAGCCTTGATGGCAGCTTCCACTCTCGCAGGTATATGTTCAATCAGGTGCTGGAAGGTTTCTTGGGGAATGGCAGCCCATTCTTCATGGAGTGCTGCACTGAGGAAAGGTATCTACATCTGTCGGTGAGGCGTGGCATGAAGTCGGCATTCCAAAACATCCCAAAGGTGTTCTTTAGGATTCATGTCAGGACTCTGTGCAGATCAGTCCATTAAAAGGATGGTCATGCAACTATTCCGCCCAAGGCTGTGCATTATGAACAGGTGCTCGATCATGTTGAAAGATGCAATCGCCATCCCCAGATTGTTCTTCAACAGTGGAAAGCAAGAATGTGCTTAAAACATCAATGTAGGCCTGTGCTGTGATAGTGCCAAGCAAAACAACAAGGGGTGCAAGATCCCTCCATGAAAAACGCAACCACACCATAACATCACCACCTCCAAATTTTACTGTTGCCGCTACACATGCTGGCAGATGACATTCACCATCATTCACCATACCCACACCCTGCCATCAGATCGCCACATTGTGTACCATGATTTGTCACTCTGCACAACATTTTTCCACTGTTCAGTCATCCAATGTTTTCACTCCTTACACCATGCAAGGTGTCATTTGGCATTTACCGGCATGGTGTGTGGCTTATGAGCAGCCACTTGACCATGAAATCCAAGTTTTCTCACTTGCCGCCTAACTGTCATAGTACTCCTGATGCAGTCTGGAATTCCCGTGTGATGGCCTGGATAGATGTCTGCCTATTACACATTGTGACCCTCTTCAACTGTCGGCTGCCTCTGTCAGTCAACAGACAAGGTTGGCCTGTACGTTTTTGTGCTGTACATGTCCCTTTATGTTTCCATTTCACTATCACATTGGAAACAGTGGACCTAGGGACATTTAGGAGTGTGGAAATCTCGTGTAGAGATGTACGACACAATTAACACCCAATCACCTGGCCACGTTCAAAGTCCGTGAGTTCCGTGGAGCGCCTCATTCTGCTCTCTCATGATGTCTAATGACTACTGAAGTTGCTAATATGGAGTACCTGGCAGTAAGTGGCAGCACAATGCACCTAATATGAAAAACGTCTGTTTTTGGGGGTGTCTGGATACTTTTGATCACATAGTGTATGTTCACCAATAATTCCCGTAAGAATGGCTCATGGTTGCCATCGAACCTGGCTTGTGGCCATTCATTCTGCTCAAGAAAATGTGGAGAGCACTATCACAAAATCCTAACAGGGATGAGTAATGAAATACCAAACTGCCCCTTCAAAAAATTAAGTTGAAAACTGATAAAAATGTGCAAACACAAAATTTAGCTACATAACTCCCTTGATACTTGAATTTAATAATAACCTGTATTACTTACATTATGAAACAGCATGATTAACCAGATTCCCAACCACAATGTTTTATTCTGAGTGCACTCAGAAGCAGCACATATTACTCACCACAGTATCACACCCCAACTTACTGTTACCAACTACTTTCTAAAACTTCCCTGACACTTTGCTCTGGTGCAGCCTCTCACAGTGTGAATGGCCACCACCCAGTTATCACAAGAAATGACCCTGTGGAACCTAATGCTTTGTCCAGTCAGGTGGAAACTAAAACTGCCAGTGCATGTTACTCAGTCTCCCATCAGTTTATTGAATAAAATTTTGAATGAGAATTTGATGGAAAATTCCATGGTCCATGCCTTGGTCCAATTGAGTAATCACAAGACGTGCTTTTAAAAAGAACAGGACAAACCATTTGCAGCCTGGTTGTGGTCCAAGCTAAGTTTGAAAGTTAAAGTTCTGTGGACATTACCACACTTCTGTAACAAGAACCAAGAAAGTAATACTGATTTTACAGTCTCACATGCACTCCCAATTACCACACATTTGTACTTCACAGAGCTAACCATGATTAGGTTATAGGTATAGGGCTACATAGGATGCTATAACAATACAAAAGGAAATAAACTCAGTATAGTTGCTTCCCCTTGCAATCGTCCCAGGCATATTTATATGATAAGCAGACAGCAGAAAAGCAGACTGCTGTACTAGGTAAAGACAATTTAATCATTAAAAACAATACTTTCATGAAAGGTGGCTAAGACGACACCTCTCAACATAGACGCTCATAAAACACTCATATTTGCATATGGCACCACAATACTATTAAAAGGGCAAAATAAGGAGGAATTACAGTCATCATAAACACTCATAAAACAACTTAGCAACTGGGCACAGAATAATCAGCTTTACATAAATAGTAAAAAAGCTATTGTACTGAAATTTCACAGTGCTCTGAACAAGGAAGCATCCATTTTCACTCTGTCAGTGATGAACGAGTTTACAGAAACCAAATTCTTAGGATTATATCTACAAAACAATATAAGATAGAATAAGGATATAGAATATGTTATGCAAAATTGCTCACTAAAATCCTGCTGTAGTGAGGAAACAATAAAATGTGCACACTGTCTTTCTCACCTTATTTATGGGGTCACATTTTGAAGAAACTCTAAAGCAGTTATCACAACATTCAAACTGCAAGAAAGGACAATTAGAAACATGTTTGGATGCCAAACATAGAGACTGTATGCGTGCATATTATGGAAACCCTTATATTCTTTAATACAAAAGTAATAGGTAAAGATAGTAGACTTAAAAAAACTGCAGTATTCCTGGTCACTTCACCAGACAAAACAGAACCTTGCATATTATCCAAACCAATACATCCCTGTGACAAAATGGCACTTTCTACATTGGAGTTCAGACTTCATAACGAACTTCCTGAAAACGTAAAAGCAAATAATGAGATCAAAACGTTTAGAAAATCTTTAAATTCATATTTAGAGCATCACTGCTTTTACTCTTTTGACAAATATTTAAATGTATGAAGTGTATTATGCAAATATTTAAATTATGAAGTACATTATTTGTAATTTTAAAATGTAAGAATAGAAATCACTTTCACCTGTATACACATAAATTGACTTGTTGAATGTCCTTTGCATAAGCTTTTGTAGAGTACAGGATCAATAAAAATAAAATACAATACAGTATTTAAGAACAAGTGAAATAGAAAAACAGGAAATCTAATTGCCATGTGAAAGACTTGCATATGATACATCATGTTTAAGAAATCAAGTAGTGTATGAATGTGGTACTCTATCTTTTGTGACACTAAACGTTATTTTTTCATTTGGCAAGTTGTATTTTTTCTGTACTACTACCAGCAGCTGACTGCCAGATCTCAAACTTGATAATTATTATCTCTTTTATCTTAACTGTTTTCCACTTTCAACAAATGTTGTAACTGTCCTTAAATCTCATAAATGTTATAATTGTAGTATTTTCCTTTTCCAATGTGGGTGAAATTCTGATAACGTGTTCATTTATTTCTGCATTCATCCGTACATAGGGGTCTTTAGATCTCATCAAGAAGGAGAGTCACTGTGGAAATGCAAGAAGTCAAGGTGTACATTACCATAAGAGAAATAGTTGTTAGAAATGTAATCCATATACTGTGTTAACAATAAGCTATAACTGTACTGCTTAATACTAAATGTAACCTAGTGAATTATCAAGAAAACCATTATTTTGTAAAAAACCATATCTTCCTCAGTGTATTAAACAGCTGTTGTTTATCTTGTATTAATAGCTTAATATTTACATCAATATAGTGCCATTTTCCCAAAGAAAATAATTACCTATGTCAGTAACAAGAAAGGCTTATTTACAGTGAAGTACTATTTGTCATCCATCTAATAAAAACTTCTATCCCCTGAATCTAGATGATTTGTGGAAGAAGTAGCTGATTATGTACATTATAAATTTCATCTGAAATGATGAGGATTCCAAATTCTTGCTTTATGGCAGATGGAAGCCTGGTGAATAACTTTGCTCCAGAATTCAAAACTTCACTCTGAACTGTAGACAAGGAGGTAAAATGTGCATGAAAATAATGTTTATGCCTTGAAATATGACTGTGAAAATCACAGTTCAGCAGAACCTGATTGTTGTTATCAGTATCTAACAATATGTACTGGAAAATGTGTATAAGAATGCCAAGATCCTTAAAAAAGCCTCTGCTTGATGTGCATTTATTTACTTTATACAGTGCTATTACTGTTGAAAATGAGAGATACTTCTAAGAGCCCTTGCTTAATTGAGTTTCTTGTTTGTAATTTTTGCTTCTTTGAAATTAGATGATGTGAAATTTTGTGAAATTACAACTTAAAATGCTTGCTGTGAACCAGTTGTATGCCTACAGTATTAGCTATCATCTGGGCTATGTCTTACAAATCCGAGTATGGGCCCTTACTTAAAATGTCATTGAGAAACCTTACAGTTTTTGAACGTTTCTTTAAAGTAATTGGAAAATCATTTATGAACATTAAGAGCAGAATTTGACCCAGTATCAAATCTTGAGGGTTTTAACATGTTAATTCCACTATTTTGAGTTTAGTTTTATTCCTGAGACACAATCCATCAGTGTGACTCTCATCTTCCTGTTTTGAAGGTGAAACTCCATCCATACATGGTTTGATGAATGCCTTGTAGAATTTTGTGGTACAAGGAATCAAAAGCTTTGGCGAAGTCTAAGAATACACCAAAAGGGACAATTTTTCTTGTTTAGCTGTGTCGGACTTCGGTCATAAGATCTTGCATGGCTTTCTATGTGGAGAATCCTTCACAAAAGCCGAAATGAAGACAGTTAACAAGTTCTGCTCAGAAAAAGAGCCACTATTCTATCATGGACAATGCAAGGTGTCCATAATTAAAGTTCCAGTTTCACAATGCTGCAGAAAGAGAATTGCTGCTCAGAATGACGTCAAATTTGAACAGCATGTTATTGTTGCTGGGGGAAATGTCATGGAACAAAATAAATTAAACAAAAATTTGACCAATAGATGGCACTGTAAATGTTAGAATATACCCACCAACAGATGTGTGGCAAGTGGCTGTTCTTTGGCTTGCATCAAAGATGCTCAAAATGACTATCTTCATGAAGGATTGTGTTCTGCTGGTAAAGCTCTTTTACAAGAATGGTGTCTGTGTGGCAGTAGCTATGCAGAAATTCTGCATACTGAAGGGTATGAAAAAAGGCATTGGTCCGATGTCTGCTAAGGGTCTGGAGAAACAATTACAAAATTCAGAAGAATAGGTTCTTTTGAAATGCAATGTGGCAGAGGGAAGAAAGCAGTTGATCCAACTTTTGTTGAAGATGGCACCACAGCATTGCAGGGGGGAGGGTCGAGTGTTTGGGTGTAAACATGCAGTGCATGGGGAATTGTCCAAATGTTGAACATGCATCTGAGCACAGTGCATAAAATATGACAAAACATCCTGCATTTTTATCCATACAAAATCACCCTTGTTCAGGAGTCACTTCTCGCTGATCTGCCAGCAAGTTAAATGTTTGCTCTCTAATTTCTTGCTCACATGAAAGTGGGCAACGAATGGCCATGGAACATTTTGTGGGCAGAAGAAGCCCATTTCCAAGGATATGTCAATAAACAGAATTGCAGAATATGAGCAATGGGAAATACACTCACACATCAGTCGCTCACATCAATGGCTGACATTGAAATAAGTGTCCAAGGAATAGAAAAGCAACTGGAATCACTCAACAGAGGAAAGTCCACTGGACCTGACGGGATACCAATTCGATTCTACACAGAGTATGCGAAAGAACTTGCCCCCCTTCTAACAGCCGTGTACCGCAAGTCTCTGGAGGAACGGAAGGTTCCAAATGATTGGAAAAGAGCACAGGTAGTCCCAGTCTTCAAGAAGGGTCGTCGAGCAGATGCGCAAAACTATAGACCTATATCTCTGACATCGATCTGTTGTATAATTTTAGAACATGTTTTTTGCTCGCGTATCATGTTGTTTTTGGAAACCCAGAATCTACTCTGTAGGAATCAACATGGATTCCGGAAACAGTGATCGTGTGAGACCCAACTCGCTTTATTTGTTCATGAGACCCAGAAAATATTAGGTACAGGCTCCCAGGTAGATGCTATTTTCCTTGACTTCCAGAAGGCGTTCGATACAGTTCCGCACTGTCACCTGATAAACGAAGTAAGAGCCTATGGAATATCAGACCAGCTGTGTGGCTGGATTGAAGAGTTTTTAGCAAACAGAACTCAGCATGTTGTTATCAATGGAGAGACGTCTACAGACGTTAAGGTAACCTCTGGCGTGCCACAGGGGAGTGTTATGGGACCATTGCTTTTCACAATATATATAAATGACCTAGTAGATAGTGTCGGAAGTTCCATGCGGCTTTTCGCGGATGATGCTGTAGTATACAGAGAAGTTGCAGCATTAGAAAATTGTAGCAAAATGCAGGAACATCTGCAACGGATAGGCACTTGGTGCAGGGAGTGGCAACTGACCCTTAACATAGATAAATGTAATGTATTGCGAATACATTGAAAGAAGGATCCTTTATTGTATGATTATATGATAGCGGAACAAACACTGGTAGCAGTTACTTCTGTAAAATATCTGGGAGTATGCGTGCGGAATGATTTGAAGTGGAATGATCGCATAAAATTAATTGTTGGTAAGGCGGGTACCAGGTTGAGATTCATTGGGAGAGTCCTTAGAAAATGTAGTCCATCAACAAAGGAGGTGGCTTACAAAACACTCGTTCGACCTATACTCGAGTATTGCTCATCAGTGTGGGATCCGTACCAGGTCGGGTTGACAGAGGAGATAGAGAAGATCCAAAGAAGAGCGGCGCGTTTCGTCACAGGGTTATTTGGTAACCATGATAGCGTTACGGAGATGTTTAGCAAACTCAAGTGGCAGACTCTGCAAGAGAGGCGCTCTGCATCGCGGTGTAGCTTGCTCGCCAGGTTTCAGGAGGGTGCGTTTCTGGATGAGGTATCGAATATATTGCTTGCCCCCACTTATACCTCCCGAGGAGATCACGAATGTAAAATTAGAGAGACTCGAGCGCGCACGGTGGCTTGCGGAGTATAAATGTAGATGTAGATGTAGAATCGGTACCACTTCATTCTGCAAAGGTGGCTGTGTGAGGCAGGTTGATTGTGTCATTTATTGTAGGGCCATTATTATTTTTTTTTGTTGAGGAAATGAGTCCTGTTACCTGTACCATGACTGCTAAACACTATGGGAGTCTTTTACTCGCCAGCATCATTCCAACCCATCAAAAGCGTGGATACATGGGTAGGATCATTTTTATGCAAGATGGTGCTCCTTCACACACTGCACAGGCAGTGAAATGGTTACTGCAGAGGCGTTTCAGAAATGCTAGAATTATTAGCTGTCAACTCCATAGAGCCTGACCATCCAGATCATGGGATCTTAATCCATGTGACTTCTGGCTATGGGGTTATCTGAAAGATGTTGCTTTCAGTGCTCCAATTATAAACATAGCTGAACTGAAGACACACATTGCACAGTACATTCTGAATGTGACCCCTGAGACACTCCAGTCTATTGTGAAACATGCTGTTTCTTGATTTCGACTTGTGGCAGAAAATGATAGACAGATAAATTGGACATATCTTTCGCCAGTCTCACGACTGTTAAAAACTGATGTCATTTTGTGTTTTATGCAGTTTTTGGCCCTAATACAATTAAAAATTGATGTCATTTTGCTTTTTATGCAGTTTTTGGCCTCAGGATGGTTAAAAACTGATTTTTGCCATCTGATGTGGTACAATTTTGCTGTGGTGGATGGGCTTGCCTAACTAACAGTACCACAACTGTTGACTGCCAAACTTCTGCAGTCATGCACATTGAATGGTGCAGATGGGTTAATGTGCAACTCAAACCATAGTCATCATATTGTGATTCATCTCTTATTTGTAGCCAATCTCATTTACATTAAGACGCTTGCAGTTCCATCCATTGGTCAAATTTTCATTAAAATTTTTTGTTCTGTGACGTTTCTCCCTGCATCATTCTGAGCAGCAGTTTTCTTTCAGTGTTTTGGAATTGGAACTTTATTTATGGACACCCCATATATATATATATATATATATATATATATATATCTGCTTGTGTCTGTGTATGTGCGGATGGATATGTGTGTGTGTGCGAGTGTATACCTGTCCTTTTTTCCCCCTAAGGTAAGTCTTTCCGCTCCCGGGATTGGAATGACTCCTTACCCTCTCCCTTAAAACCCACATCCTTTCGTCTTTCCCTCTCCTTCCCACTTTCCTGATGAAGCAACCGTTTGTTGTGAAAGCTTGAATTTTGTGTGTATGTTTGTGTGTCTATCGACCTGCCAGCGCTTTTGTTTGGTAAGTCTCATCATCTTTGTTTTTAGATATGTTTCAAGGGAAACATTCCATGTGGGAAAAATATATCTAAAAACAAAGATGATGAGACTTACCAAACAAAAGCGCTGGCAGGTCGATAGACACACAAACAAACACAAACATACACACAAAACTGAAGCTTTCGCAACAAACAGTTGCTTCATCAGGAAAGGGGGAAGGAGAGGGAAAGACGAAAGGATGTGGGTTTTAAGGGAGAGGGTAAGGAGTCATTCCAATCCCGGGAGCGGAAAGACTTACCTTAGGGGGAAAAAAGGACAGGTATACATTCGCACAGACACACACATATCCATCTGCACATATACAGACACAGCTTACCCTCTCCCTTGAAACCCACATCCTTTCGTCTTTTCCTGTCCTTTCCTCTTTCCTGATAAAGCAACCATGAGTTGCGAAAGCTTGAAATTTGTGTGTGTGATTTTTATTGTGTCTATCTGTCAGCGCTTTCTCGTTTGGTAAGTCACAGCATCTTTGTTTTTCAATATATTTTTCCCATGTGGAATGTTTCTTTATATATATAAAACTTACCAAACGAAAGCGTTAGCATGTTGATAGACACACAAACACACACATAAAATTCAAGCTTTCACAACCAACGATTGCTTTGTCAGGAAAGAGGGAAGGAGAGGGACAGAAGAAATGATGTGGGTTTTAAGGGAGAGGGTAAGGAGTCATTCCAATCCCAGGAGCGGAAAGATTTACCTTAGGGGGGAAAAGGACAGGTATACACTCGCGCGCACACACACACACACACACACACACACACACACACATCCATCCGCACATATACAGACATAAGCAGACATTTTCTGCTTGTGTCTGTGTATGTGCGGATGGATATGTGTGTATGTGCGAGTGCATGGGATTTGGAGTAGGACCAGGTGAATCTGATGGAGCCAAAGGAGTTGAGGTTGGAGAGGAAATTCTGGAGTTCTTCTTCACTGTGAGTCCAGATCATGAAGATGTCCACAATAAATCTGTACCAAACTTTGGGTTGGCAGGCCTGGGTAACCAGGAAGGCTTCCTCTAAGCGACCCATAAATAGGTTGGCGTACAAGGGGCCATCCTGGTACCCATGGCTGATCCCTTTAATTGTTGGTATGACTGGCCTTCGAAAGTGAAGTAGTTGTGAATTAGGATGAAGCTGGCTAAGGTAATGAGGAAAGAGGTTTTAGGTAGGGTGGCAGGTGATCAGCATGAAAGGAAGTGCGCCATCGCAGCGAAGCCCTGGACGTGCAGGATATTTGTGCATAAGGAAGTGGTATCAATGGTTACAAGGATGGTATATATCACTTTTTTACTAATTCTAGTGCCATTTTGATGGCTTCCTTGAATCCATTTCAGTGTCATCTTCTAGTTTCAGCCTTTTTGCATTCAGTCCTCACTGTTTTCAGTTCTTCTTTACTAGCCCATCAATCATGAATGTTGTTTTCTGTTGGTGGAGGGCTGAAATGCCACTCAGCTGTTCTGTTTTGATGTTGTTCTGCAGATCCTATTATTTTCAATTTATAGCCCGCATCATATGAATAGCTTTAATTTTTTTATGAAACCAGCTACTAACAAAAATAATTGAACTGTTACCGATAACTTGAATCACTTCCAATTGAAGTTGACTGACACTGTAGAGTGCAGTGATGCGTTATAGGCTACGCAGTGTTCTGGGTTTGTGATGTCAGGGTAGACGGAGATGGTGTTAGCAAGTTTGTAAATCCCTGCAACTCATGTTCATCACTTTGGTGCCCTGCTGCTGCCAGCTGAATCCAATGTTGCCAGATAGAGAGAGGTTTCCCGTGGCATTGAATATATGGCCATTTTTAAGACTGGCAGGAATTTTAAATCAAACACTGGACATTTTTATATTAATTTTGAGTATAAGACGCACCTGAATGTTTGAGGCAATTTTTCGAAGAAAAAAGTGCATCTTATAGTCCATAAAATACAGTATTATTGGACATCCTGTGTAATTTATCCATACGTGTGATGTTGCACTTCATCTGTAAATTTCTTGATCTGTATAGCATACTCTTTTGCTACCTTCCTCTTAAATAAGGGTGGCAAGTGTAACATGCTGAACCATTAATTGCACAAAAATGTTATTTCTCTAAGAGGAAATGAATTTAGCCACAACTTAAGACTTTCCATAAGCCACACAGTCACAAAAGTTGTTATTTGAGGATTTTAAAGAATATTATGACTGTGAATGTATAAATAATATAATATATGTTGATCAAATCCTGTCCTCACTCAGCCTACATGAGGGATCCAGCTCTGAACTGATTTGATACTACATATAACCCTGAGTCAGACTTTTACATAGGAGATTATAACCTTGTTGCCATGCATCCAAATAGTTAAGAAAGTCTCTCTTGTAAATACATAGGATTGGTTCAAATAAAGCCTATCCAAATAAGTATCTACAGATGAACGGAGACATAGTGTGAAATAGTTAATGGCTAAGCAGATGGAAGAAGAACAATTAGCTTTCTTTTGACTTCCAATGGCTGCAGCAGCAGATGAGGCTATGTCAAATGAACTGTCTTCTAAAACATAGTTGAAGTCAGCCAGAGCTCATGATATTCTGTACCAGTTTTGGTATCTGTGCAGAGGCAGGGCACTCCAGTGACATAAGGGTCATCTATCAATAGAAAACCTTATTACCTTTAAAAGGCTCTATTCTCTGTCACAGTATTTCATAAAACGCCATATGTTGCTACCATAGAGACAAATGCCTTTTCTTTACAGGTGTGGGCCACACAGTGTTGTATCTATGATCACTAACTAGCAGCCATTATTCCTGGGATTCTTTTAGGTGATAATGTTCATACTGACTCTGTTACTGCAGAACACATTGTCGCACACTTTGCTTGAAGGTCTGACAACAAGGGTTGAAAATATTAGCCTGTCCTCCACTATACAACAGTTGGCATGATACAAGGCATGTCCTGAAAGTAATTACTGTGTGGTAAAGAAACTCATAAAAACATTTTTTCAAACCAAAATGTACTTTTATAAGGAAAAACATTCTCAAACTATTTTTCTACATAGTTGCCACCATTGTTCAAACATTTGTCATAGTGAGAAACTACTTTTCCATGCTCTCTTCATACAAAGATGCCACCAGTGAAGACAGCCATTGTTGAACACTATTTTTTGCATCATCATCACTGTCAAAATGCCCTCCTCCAAAATCACGCTTCAAGTTCGAGAACAAGCGGTAATCAGAAGGTGAGGGATTGAGGCTGTATGGTAGGTGATCGAATTGCTCCCAACCAAATTGTTGAATAAGGTTTTGAGTGACACTAGCTGTATGAGGACATGTTTTGTCGTGATGCAGCACAATGCTGTGACAGAGCATTTCGTGCCTTTTGTTTTGAATTATATGCCAAAGTTTTCTCAATGTTTCATAGTATTTACCACATTGGCAGTTTCACCTCTGGGAAGGAACTCAAGCAGAATGCCCTGTCTGTCCCAGGACACAATGCACATGATTTTTCATGCTGACAACATTGTTTTAAATTTTTGTTTTTTGGGGGTCATGAGTGCCTCCACTCCATCAACTGTTATTTTGATTCTGGAGTGACATAACAAACCCAAGTTTCATCACCGGTCACAATTTCATGTAGGAATTCATTTCCCTTGTCACTGTATCAGATAAGAAATGTCAAAGCACTGCCAAGTCACTGCTTTCTGAGAACATCCATGAACATTTTTGGAACCCAGAAGGAACACAATCTGCAAAAATTTAAGTGATTTTTGACAGTCTCGTGCAAAACAGTTTTTGAAATTTGTAGAAACTCATCACAAAGCATTCTTATTGTGCACTGTCCATTTTCACCAATTCACTCATTCATTTTCCCACCCAAATCATCAGTAACAATGGAAAGCTGCCCACTCTATGCTTCATCATGAACACTGGTTCATCCATCACTGAACTGACTCCCGCACTTTCTCACTATTCCATCAGTCATTACATTTTCACCATAAATCTCGACAAATTGACAATGAATTTCTCAGCTGGCTTGACATCCTTTGTAGTATGAGAGTGATTTCCCACTACAGCAGAAGGAAGTCACAGTTGTACTATTTTTGAAATGAGGTAAAAACGTGCAGAAGGTGGATGGCTACAGACACACGCCTCACAAATGTTTCGTGTATGTTGCTGAAATGAAAGACCTACTGACAATTCTGCTGGTATCTTGCAATGATGACTCTTTTATCAAACTCTTAGTGCACATTGTTGAAGGGTCAGTCCACAACTATAAGCACAGCTTTTGTGTGAACCAACACCTTACTGTTGTCTTCTTTGGTTTAAGAAAGTCCTTCAATGTCTCATGGCATTATAACATTCTTACCAAACTCTTATCTTGGGATTCAGAGGATGCTCTCCTGATTATTGTTTGTTATATTGTGTCTCTCCAGTTGTTCCCCATTCAAGTCAGCACACAGGGGACTGGAGTACCACATGAATCTATGCTGTGTGCGATCCTTCTTCTAATTGTGATTAATAGGCTCACAGAGGCTGTGGCACTTATTGTCCCTTTGTTCCAATGTGAATGACTTTCTTATTTACTACATCTGCACCTGTATTTTGCAAACCCTCTTATGGTGTGCGGCTGGAGACTTGTGTACCAGTGTCACTTTCCACTTTTCCTGTAATAGTTGCAAATGATCTGCAGGAAAGATGATTGCTGGTAAGTCACTGTTTAGACTTGTATCTCTCTAATTTTATTGTCGTATTCTTTTCATGAAGTATACATAGAAGGAAGCAATATATTGTTTGACTCTTCTATGAACTTATGTTCTCAAAACTTTAACAATATACCCCACCATGATGCAGAACACCTGTTATGCATTCTTCCAGTGAATCTCAGTCTGACAATGCCTTACCCTGAATTATTTCTATGTCATCATCATAAGTATGTTGCTCCATAAGCATGCTCCTAGGTCTTTTATGAAAGTGACTGCTTCCTGTTATTATTCTGCAATCACACAATAATACAATAATGGGCCTTTCTGTCTGTGTTACATATCCTCATGTTGAGGTTCAGTTGCCACTGTCTGCACTAAGCATCGATCCTGTGCAGGTCTTCCTGCATTTCACTTCAGTTTTCTAACATTGTGACATTTAAGTACAACAGCATCATCCACGAAAAGCTTCAAGGAATGTCCAACATTATCTGCTATATCATTTATATATATTATGGAAAGTTATGGTGCCAGAGCACTCTTCAATCCAATCACACAGTTGGTCTGATGTTCTCATTAGCTCACAGGGCAGAAATGTATCGAATGGCTTTCAGAAGCCAAGGAACATGAAATGTACCTGGGCACCTGTTTCTACTGCTTCCTAGGTCCTGTGGATGAACAAAGCAAGCTGGGTTCCGTACGACCGCTGTTTTCAGAACCTTACAGAGAAGATGTTCAATCTCCAGAAATATCATAACACACCAGCATAAAACATATTCTAAAATTCTACAAAAGACCAGTGTAAGAGATAAAGGCCTATAGTTTTGTGTGTCTGTTCAATTGCCATTTTTAGCAAAACTTCACTCCTCCAGCGACCTACAGTACACTGCTGCTAGAAGCAACTATGGCCAAGAGACAGCAGGACACCTCAGTTGCTCAAAATGCTGCCCAACTCAACATGCTCCACTTCAATGACTGATTCACAGCCTGTGCCATCTAGAATCTTCCTACCAACACCAACTTTATTGAACTGCCCATGTATAACTCTCCCTGCAATATATCCTACGTTCCTGTAACCTCCCAGCCCGCCCCACCCCCTGGCCTCAAGCTTCACTCTTCCTTGTCCTTCACCTACCTGTCCAGGTCCCTGCTCCCACTGCCACACTACAAAGCCTTCTATTCCATCAGCACCCACTTGTACCTCTGTTCACCCCCCACCCCTCCCCTCCTCTTCTTCTCTCCTTTTCTGTTCCCCTTCCCTCTGTCCCCCTCCCCCTCAAACCACCTGACTACACCCAGCAGCCCTCCCCTGTTCCGACCACTTCCCTGCAAGCTCCCACAAGCATCACTACACCTTCCCCCCACTCCACCCTGTTATCCTACACCCTTCACACCCCAGTCTCCTCCTTATCCCCACCACCCATGTTGCTTTTCCCATAAAATGCAGTTGCTCTCACAGTCTGATCTCAGTGGCCAAAGACAGTGATCATGTTTATGTTAGATGTGCTTGCATGAATGCATGTGCGTTTTCTACATTAGAAGAAGGCCTTTTGGCTCCCATGTCCAGCAGATTTTTTGCTGTGCCTGTCTGCAGCTCAATGTCTTCTCTGTATGATGAGAAGCAATCATTTTCATAATACTGTCATTATTCCATCATAGATTTCCTGTTGTTTAAATCATCATATCAATTTCCCTGACAAACAATCTTAGCAACATGTGGGCACAAAAGTTTTGCCTCTATACAATGCCAATCTCTCCCCATGTGGTTTCCATACTTTTGGAGCCCTGAAGGAAGACATTCGTGGCTGTTGATTTGCTTTAGTCGAAGAGGCATGGTTCTGTCAGCAGCTGCAACCATTTTTCTATGAAGGGGCTGACGATCTTGTCTCACAGCAGGATAAATGCATTAACATTTATGGCAATTACTTTTGAAATAATAAACAGTTTGTTTACTTTCTTTCTATCTGTTTTGTTTTCATTTGACTGTGCACTTATAATTAATCAATCAGTCAATCATGAAGACAACCATGGAACAAACAATATTTTCCACTGCTGCAGTTGTGGTAGCAAATGCTTGTCTTCATGGTGTTTTAAGTGATTGATATGTATCTCTTGGTAGTGAGTGCGTATTAGTGGGAGAAGCAAATGTTGTCTACCACTATAAGGTGAAAAGTGGAACTACGAATTGAAGACACGTTTTATGAGTGAAACAAGATGTCCATTTGTAGGCCTCTGTCAAAAAGATATTATCTTAAGGAGTTTTCATATGTCAGTGAACAAATCAGAAAAACAAACAGAAAGCTGGAAAAAATTTGTAAGACTTTCAAAAACGCACTTTAATTAATATAGACTATAAAATAGATGGCACTTCACACACCATGGGTTAAAAATGAATTACAGAGGGAAAGTGCAAACAGCAAGATGCATAACAAGTTCTGTAGTCATGGCAACAAAAGAAAATGGGCAGCAAACAAAAACAGAAATGCATAAGAGCACAAGAGGGGCCAATGTACCAGTGGCAACAGCAGCTCACAAAACTAGACAATTTTAAAAATTAATATTCATTTGCTAGCATAAATCACAGAAAAAAAAACACTTAAAGGATGTCTGCATTTAGAACCAGCACACAGTGTAGAAGAAGAAATATGTGGATAAAAACCATACCTTGACCTACACCACACTCCAAAAGAAGAAAGAAATCATAAGCTTTCAGATCTGACGACTTTTAATGGGCTGATCAATGCCAGAAGAAAGGAACAGACGGAGTCATCACAGGTGGCTAATAGTTAGGTACCTTTCTTCCTGTGAAGAAAGTATGAGAAAAAATATTATATATACCATCAGATTGCACAGTTGATCACTAATACACTTGTATGGATATTTAATTTTATTTACATCTGATTTGAGCTATGAAAATCCCCTGTGCATTTCGGAACACTAGCAGAAATAATACCGAATTTGTACACTGTAGCATACCTAGCTACATGTTAGTAATTAGCAACTCATTGCAGAAAAGATCACAAATGTTGAGGTGCTGCCATATTTTTCAAAAAACTACATAAAATGTACAAGTTTGACCAGCTAAGTTATTTAAATAAAGTAAAACAATACATGGCAGATGAAGCAAGGAGGATGTAAGAAGCAGACTAGCACAACAGAGACTAGAAGAAGGAATAAGATAGTAAGACACAAGGTAAAACATCAGGTGGTAAGCTACGATGGCAGGGCATTGGCAAAAAGTGTAGGGACAGATGGAGGCTGGAATGTAAACAACAAATAATTGAGGATGTTAAGAATAAGTGCTTCACAGACGAAAAGATTGGTACAGGAGAAGACCTGGAGAGCAGCAGCAAACCAGTCAGGAGAATGATGACAAAACAAAAAGATTTGGCACATTGAACATCATATTACTCTCATATGTTCATTTACATAACTAAACAACCCAACTCATAAATGGTCCAGAAGAATTTATTGTTAACCTCTCTAACAAATACACAAAATTTGTTGTAGCTGTTGACAAACCCCTTTCATCCAGAGACTGTAAAGCTGTTTCTCCAACTTTTTTTTGAATTATATGAAATAACTGACTGAATAGCCTTGGACTCTCCTTTGTCTCCAGCAGTGGCCAATTTCTTTATGGAGCATTTAATAGAATAAACTGCACTTTACATTCAAGTTACCTCCATCTGTCCTCCTCTTTTATGTTGAGGCAAATTTGTGGTTTGGTGAACATGGCATCAAAATTCTTTAACAGTTCATTAGTCATGTGAATAATAACAAGTTTATCCTTGAGAAGGAAAAAAAATGAGAAGGTGTCAGTTTCACATGCTGAACATGCTGCATGGGGAAAAAAGTGATCACTTTGTATGTCAACACATGTTCACCTTACCTTAGTGCACAGAGCTTTCATCTTGTTGTATATTGACTCCAATCAGCCCTTTTAAGAGAATAAGAAGTTGACTGACACTAAATTAACACTAACTATATTGCTGGGAACACAAATTATCAAACTATTTGTTCCATGACAGCTACAAGAGAAAATATAGAGTAAAAGCAACAAACCGCCACAAGGTGTCAGCTGAAGAACACAGTTGTTTCCAACATTACAACATTATCTGATGAAGATCATTAGGATTCTAAGAATATTGTGTAGGTACATGGTGAAACACGCCCCAAATATGGTAAAGTTAAAATTTGCACTACTGGCCATTAAAATTAGGTTAGAGAATTCCCTCCCTAGGCCCGACAAGACGCCTCCTGAGACGCGGAAAGGTAGGAGTAGGCGAAATGCAACAGGGAATAACAATATTAATGTGCTAATAGTAAACTGCAGGAGCGTCTACAGAAAGGTCCCAGAATTGCTCTCATTAATAAATGGTCACAATGCCCATATAGTACTAGGGACAGAAAGTTGGCTGAAACCAGACGTAAACAGTAATGAAATCCTAAACTCAGATTGGAATGTATACCGCAGAGACAGGCTGGACAGTGAAGGGGGAGGCGTGTTTATAGCGATACGAAGTGTAATAGTATTGAAGGAAATTGACGGAGATCCGAAATGTGAAATAATTTGGGTGAAGGTCACAGTTAAAGCAGGCTCAGACATGGTAATTGGATGTCTCTATAGACCTCCTGGCTCAGCAGCTGTTGTGGCTGAGCACCTGAAGGATAATTTGGAAAATATTTCGAGTAGATTTCCCCATCATGTTATAGTTCTGGGTGGAGATTTTAATTTGCCGGATATAGACTGGGAGACTCAAACATTCATATGGGGTGGCAGGGACAAAGAATCCAGTGAAATTTTTTTAAGTGCTTTATCTGAAAACTACCTTGAGCAATTAAACAGAGAACCGACTCATGGCGATAACATTAGACCTTCTGGTGACAAACAGACCTGAACTATTTGAAACAGTTGACGCAGAACAGGGAATCAGTGATCATAAAGCGGTTACTGCATCGATGATTTCAGCCGTAAATAGAAATATTGAAAAAGGTAGGAAGACTTTTCTGTTTAGCAAAAGTGACAAAAAGCAGATTACATAGTACCTGACAGCTCAACACAAAAGTTTTGTCTCAAGTACAGATAGTGTTGAGGATCAGTGGACAAAGTTCAAAACCATCGTACAATATGCGTTAGATGAGTATGTGCCAAGCAAGATCGTAAGAGATGGAAAAGAGCCACCGTGGTACAACAACTGAGTTAGAAAACTGCTGCGGAAGCAAATGGAACTTCACAGCAAACATAAACATCGCCAAAGCCTTACAGACAAACAAAAATTATCCGAAGCGAATTGTAGTGTGAGGAGGGCTATGCGAGAGGCGTTCAATGAATTCGAAAATAAAGTTCTATGTACTGACTTGGCAGAAAATCCTAAGAAATTTTGGTCTTATGTCAAAGCGGTAGGTGGATCAAAACAAAATGTCCAGACACTCTGTGACCAAAATGGTACTGAAACATAGGATGACAGAGTAAAGGCCGAAATACTAAATGTCTTATACCAAAGCTGTTTCACAGAGGAAGACTGCACTGTAGTTCCTTCTCTAGACTGTCGCACAGATGACAAAATGGTATATATTGAAATAGACGACAGAGGGATAGAGAAACAATTAAAATCGCTCAAAAGAGGAAAGGCCGCTGGACCTGATGGGATACCAGTTCTATTTTACACAGAGTACGCGAAGGAACTTGCCCCCCTCCTTGCAGCGGTGTACCGTAGGTCTCTAGAAGAGCATAGCATTCCAAAGGATTGGAAAAGGGCACAGGTCATCCCCGTTTTTAAAAAGGGACGTTGAACAAACGTGCAGAACTATAGAGCTATACCTCTAACGTCAATCAGTTGTAGAATTTTGGAACACGTATTATGTTCGTGTATACAGACATTTCTGGAGACTAGAAATCTACTCTATAGGAATCAGCATGTGTTTTGAAAAAGACAGTCGTGTGAAACCTAGCTCACGCTATTCGTCCATGAGACTCGAGAGGGCCATAGACACAGGTTCACAGGTAGATGCCATGTTTCTTGACTTCCGCAAGGCGTTCGATACAGTTCCCCACAGTCATTTAATGAACAAAGTAAGAGCATATGGACTATCAGACCAATTGTGTGATTGGATTGAAGAGTTCCTAGATAACAGAACGCAGCATGTCATTCTCAATGGAGAGAAGTCTTCCAAAGTAAGAGTGATTTCAGGTGTGCCGCAGGGGAGTGTCATAGGACCGTTGCTATTCACAATATACATAAATGACCTTGTGGATGACATCGGAAGTTCACTGAGGCTTTTTGCGGATGATGCTGTGGCATATTGAGAGGTTGTAACAATGGAAAATTGTACTGAAATGCAGGAGGATCTGCAGCGAATTGACGCATGGTGCAGGGAATGGCAATTGAATCTCAATGTAGACAAGTGTAATGTGCTGCGAATACATAGAAAGATAGATCCCTTATCATTTAGCTACACAATAGCAGGTCAGCAACTGGAAGCAGTTAATTCCATAAATTATCTGGGAGTACGCATTAGGAGTGATTTAAAATGGAATGATCATATAAAGTTCATCGTTGGTAAAGCAGATGCCAGACTGAGATCATTGGAAGAATCCTAAGGAAATGCAATCTGAAAACAAAGGAAGTAGGTTACAGTATGCTTGTTTGCCCACTGCTTGAATACTGCTCAGCAGTGTGGGATCCGTACCAGATAGGGTTGATAGAAGAGACAGAGAAGATCCAACGGAGAGCAGCGCGCTTCATTACAGGATCATTTAGTAATTGCAAAAGCGTTACGGAGATGATAGATAAACTCCAGTGGAAGACTCTACAGGAGAGACGCTCAGTAGCTCGGTACAGGCTTTTGTTGAAGTTTCGAGAACATACCTTCACCGGAGAGTCAAGCAGTATGTTGCTCCCTCCTACGTATATCTCGCGAAGAGACCATGAGGATAAAATCAGAGAGATTAGAGCCCACACAGAAGCATACCAACAATCCTTCTTTCCATGAACAATACGAAACTGGAATAGAAGGGAGAACCGATAGAGGTACTCAAGGTACCCTCCGCCACACACCGTCAGGTGGCTTGCGGAGTATGGATGTAGATGTAGATGCTACACCAAGAAGAAATGCAGATAATAAATGGGTATTCATTGGACAAATATATTATACCAGAACTGACATGTGATTACATTTTCACGCAATTTGGGTGCATAGATCCTGAGAAATCAGTACCCACAACAACCACCTCTGGCCGTAATAACAGCCTTGATACGCCTGGGCATTGAGTCAAACAGAGCTTGGATGGTCTCCGAGCTGATAGCCCATGCAGCTTCAACACAATACCACAGTTCATGAAGAGTAGTGACTGGTGTATTGCGACGAGCCAGTTGCTCAGCCACCATTGACCAGACGTTTTCAGTTGGTGAGAGAACTGGAGAATGTGCTGGCCAGGGCAGCAGTCGAACATTTTCTGTATCCAGAAAGGCCCGTACAGGACCTGCAACATGGGGTCGTGCATTATCCTGCTGAAATGTAGGGTTTCGCAGGGATCGAATGAAGGGTAGAGCCACAGGTCGTAACACATCTGAAATGTAACGTCCACTGTTCAAAGTGCCGTCAATGCGAACAAGAGGTAACTGAGACGTGTAACCAACGGCACCCCATGCCATCACGCCGGTGATATGCCAGTATGGCGATGACGAATACATGCTTCCAATGTGTGTTCACCGTGATGTCGCCAAACATGGATGCGACCATAATGAAGGTGTAAACATAACCTGGATTCATCCGAAAAAATGATGTTTTGCCATTCACGCACCATTGCTGCTGCTCCTGTCTGTGATGCAGCGTCAAGTGTAACCGCAGCCATGGTCTCCGAGCTGATAGTCCATTCTGCTGCAAACGTCGTCGAACTGTTCGTGCAGAGGGTTGTTGTCTTGCAAATGCCCCATCTGTTGACTCAGGGATCGATACGTGGCTTCACGATCCGTTACAGCCATGCAGTAAGATGCCTGTCATCTCGACTGCCAGTGATACTAGGCCGTTGGGATCCAGCATGGTGTTCCATATTACCCTCCTGAACCCACCAATTCCATATTCTGCTAACAGTCATTGGATCTCGACCAACGCGAGCAGTAGTGTTCCGATACGATAAACCGCAATCGCGATAGGCTACAATCTGACCTTTATCAAAGTCGGAAACATGATAGTATGCATTTCTCCTCCTTACACGAGGCATTACAACAATGTTTCACCAGGCAACGCCGGTCAACTGCTGTTTGTGTATGAGAAATCAGTTGGAAACTTTCCTCATGTCAGCACGTTGTAGGTGTCACCACTGGCGCCAACCTTGTGTAAATGCTCTGAAAAGCTAATCATTTGCATATCACAGCATGTTCTTCCTGTTGGTTAAATTTCGCGTCTGTAGCCCATCATCTTCGTGGTGTAGCGATTTTAATGGCCAGTAGTGTATTAAAAAAATGAAACAGCGATTAATGACAGAATCACAGACCAACCGTAAGCATTAGCAAAAACATTAATTATGAAACAGTAAGGTGCAGACAAATGAACAAAAAACATCATTCAGTTTTTTGTATGTGATTTTGTTTCACTCTCTCATATGTAGAAGGATGGTTAAGATGTACTGCTCGGAGTATGATGTGCTACGAGTGTTTTGTATTATATGTGATTCTGAATAAGAGAAGAGTTAATAACAGTATTAAGTATTTTTATTGAAGTAAAGAGGAGCCAAGTTTGGAGGATTTCCTTCATGTTTTATATCATCTTGAAAGTCACCGGTGTCCTTGGATTTGGCTGCCTCCATCTATAATTGGAATGTAGGAGAGGAAGTCCATGGTCATATTTTCACATAATTAACAAGAAAGAGAAGCCTTCAGAAGACAACAAATACAATTAAAATATATTTCGTGATGGACACAAAAAAAGGGAGAAACAATGCTAGGTAAAGTGAACGAACAATAGCATAATTTTGTACACGTTGTTGTTGTTGTTGTCTTCAGTCCTGAGACTGGTTTGATGCAGCTCTCCATGCTACTCTATCCTGGGCAAGCTTCTTCATCTCCCAATACTTACTGCAACCTACATCCTTCTGAATCTGCTTAGTGTATTCATCTCTTGGTCTCCCTCTACAATTTTTACCCTCCACACTGCCCTCCAATACTAAATTTGTGATCCCTTGATGCCTCAGAATATGTCCTACCAACCGGTCCCTCCTTCTTGTCAAGTTGTGCCACAAACTCCTCTTCTCCCCTATTCTATTCAAGACCTCCTGATTAGTTACGTGATCTACCCATCTAATCTTCAGCATTCTTCTGTAGAACTACATTTCGAAAGTGTCTATTCTCTTATTGTCTAAACTATTTATTGTCCACTTTTAACTTCCATACATGGCTACACTCCGTACAAATACTTTCAGAAATGATTTCCTGACGCTTAAATCTACACTCCTGGAAATTGAAATAAGAACACCGTGAATTCATTGTCCCAGGAAGGGGAGACTTTATTGACACATTCCTGGGGTCAGATACATCACATGATCACACTGACAGAACCACAGGCACATAGACACAGGCAACAGAGCACGCACAATGTCGGCACAAGTACAGTGTATATCCACCTTTCGCAGCAATGCAGGCTGCTATTCTCCCATGGAGACGATCGTAGAGATGCTGGATGTAGTCCTGTGGAACGGCTTGCCATGCCATTTCCACCTGGCGCCTCAGTTGGACCAGCGTTCGTGCTGGACATGCAGACCGCGTGAGACGCCGCTTCATCCAGTCCCAAACATGCTCAATGTGGGACAGATCCGGAGATCTTGCTGGCCAGGGTAGTTGACTTACACCTTCTAGAGCACGTTAGGTGGCACGGGATACATGCGGACGTGCATTGTCCTGTTGGAACAGCAAGTTCCCTTGCCGGTCTAGGAATGGTAGAACGATGGGTTCGATGACGGTTTGGATGTACCGTGCACTATTCAGTGTCCCCTCGACGATCACCAGTGGTGTACGGCCAGTGTAGGAGATCGCTCCCCACACCATGATGCCGGGTGTTGGCCCTGTGTGCCTCGGTCGTATGCAGTCCTGATTGTGGCGCTCACCTGCACGTCGCCAAACACGCATACGACCATTATTGGCACCAAGGCAGAAGCGACTCTCATCGCTGAAGACGACACGTCTCCATTCGTCCCTCCATTCACGCCTGTCGCGACACCACTGGAGGCGGGCTGCACGATGTTGGGGCGTGAGCAGAAGACGGCCTAACGGTGTGCGGGACCGTAGCCCAGCTTCATGGAGACGGTTGCGAATGGTCCTCGCTGATACCCCAGGAGCAACAGTGTCCCTAATTTGCTGGGAAGTGGCGGTGCGGCCCCCTACGGCACTACGTAGGATCCTACGGTCTTGGCGTGCATCCGTGCGTCGCTGCGGTCCGGTCCCAGGTCGACGGGCACGTGCACCTTCCGCCGACCACTGGCGACAACATCGATGTACTGTGGAGACCTCACGCCCCACGTGTTGAGCAATTCGGCGGTACGTCCACCCGGCCTCCCGCATGCCCACTATACGCCCTCGCTCAAAGTCCATCAACTGCACATACGGTTCACGTCCACGCTGTCACGGCATGCTACCAGTGTTAAAGACTGCGATGGAGCTCCGTATGCCACGGCAAACTGGCTGACACTGACGGCGGCGGTGCACAAATGCTGCGCAGCTAGCGCCATTCGACGGCCAACACCGCGGTTCCTGGTGTGTCCTCTGTGCCGTGCGTGTGATCATTGCTTGTACAGCCCTCTCGCAGTGTCCGGAGCAAGTATGGTGGGTCTGACACACCGGTGTCAATGTGTTATTTTTTCCATTTCCAGGAGTGTATAATCAATGTTAACAAATTCCTCTTCTTCAGAAATGCTTTCCTTCCCATTGCCAGTCTACATTTTATATCCTCTCTACTTCGACCATCATCAGTTATTTTGCTCCCCAAATAGCAAAACTCCTTTACTACTTAAAGTGTCTCACTTCCGAATCTAATTCCCTCAGCAACACGTGACTTAATTCGACTACATTCCATGATCCTCGTTTTGCTTTTGTTGATGTTCATCTTATATTTCCTTTCAAGACACTGTCCATTCCGTTCAACTGCTCTTCCAAGTCCTTTGCTGTCTCTGACAGAATTACCATGTCATCGGCAAACCTCAATGTTTTTATTTCTTCTCCATGGATTCCCCTTGACTCTTATAACTGCCATCTGGTTTCTGTACAAATTGTAAATAGCCTTTCGTTCCCTGTATTTTAGCCCTGCCACCTTTAGAATTTGAAAGAGAGTATTCCAGTCAACATTGTGCATTTTGTACACACAGAACATTTAATAATAATGCAATTGTACTATCCTTTAATTTTTCCATTTTAATTATATATATCCATTTTTTCATTATTATAAAACAACATATATCTAAAGAATATCTTCAACAAAAATGGCTAGGTCAAGTAAGATATAAATTGGCACTGTCTAACAGATAAAAGCAATGTTCAACCTTCACTAGATAATCCACTTACAGCACTATTTCCTTTCTGCAAAGCTATGCTCAATAAACTAGTAGGGTTCTGGGCAAACATGGTATTCAACGTATTTTTCAACCACCCTAATGAGATAAAAGATGTGTTACACTCGGTAAAAGACAGCTGTGATCTCAGGATCCCTTACATTTACCATATTCCTTATGAATCATCAGCTGTTATATTGGTTAGTTCATATGAACAGTCACAGAACATTGTGCTGAACCCCCTGCTGCTCACCACTGTCACTTCCTCTCGATTCTTGACGTGTTCCGGGTCTCAGAAGTTGTTCACACTGATGGTTCAATGGCTGATGGTAATGTTGGCTTCGCCTGTGTCCACAGGGGCCAAATTGAACAGCATTCCTAGCCCATTGGCTGCAGTGTATTCACTGCAGAGCTTGTGGCCATATCTCGTGCACTTCAGTACATCCGTTTCTGTTCTGGTGAGTCGTTTCTTCTACGTTCTGACTCCCTGAGCTGCTTACAAGCTATTGACCAGTGCTATCCTCACCATCCTTTGGTAGCGGCCGTCTCTTCCATGGAACAGTCCAGTTGTTCAGTGGTGTTTATCTGGACCGCAGGACATGTCGGAATCCCAGGCAACAAACTTGCTGACAGGCTGGCCAAACAGGTTACGTGGAAACTGCTTCTGGAGATGGGCATCTCTGAAACTGACCTGCGTTCTGTCTTATGTCGCAATGTTTTTCGGCTTTGGGAGACGGAGTGGCATAACAGTACACACAACAAACTGTGTGTCATTAAGGAGAATGTAACTGTGTGGAAGTCTTCCCTATGGGCTTCTTGCAGGGAATCAGTTGTCATTTGTCGGCTGTATATTGGTCATACGTGGCTCACACATGTTTATCTCCTCCATCGCGAGGACCCACCTCAGTGTCGCTATGGCACACAAATGACAGTCATCCACCTCTTGCTGCAACTTGTGCTACATCACAGAAAACTGACGGACCATGCAGGATGACTTGTGCACCTACCGAATTAGTGGTACTAATAGCAATATTGCCTATTGCTTTATACACAGTAAGGTGGGTACGCCTTATTCTCCTATAATAACATGGCATCATCTGTGTGAGCGGTCCAATACTGTTGCTCGTACGGCTGCATGAAGACTGACACCTTCTTACCAGATTCATTACTTATATAGACAAAGCTGTTGCCTCCTTGAGCCCCCAGTTCTTGATGTATGCTTAGCGGTTTGCGCCTGATGCTGTGAATCAGGAATTTTCTAAGTCCGAAAGGTGGATATCCCATATGTGTGCTGTAGTAACACTAGCAGCACGCGTCTCATTTGGCTTGTCATGTTTGTAAACACAGAGCGATAAGCGGTTGCATAATGAGCAAGGTCAACGCTCACACAGAAGATGACATGATACTATAGGAGGAGAAGGCGTACCCGCCTTACAATTTATAAAGCAATAGGTAATATTGCTATTAATACCAAGAACTATGTAGGTGCACAAGTCGTCCTGCATGGTCCATCAGTGTTCTGTGGTGAAGTTCTGAACTTTACTATTAGCAACAGTGATACATTGCAGCAAGGTAACAGATGGGTAACCGTAGCCCTCGTCTTGGACCCAAAGTCGATAAAGTTCCAGGGCTGGAAAGTTTTAACAGACGTGATGTCATCGCATACCAGACATTTCACGTCGCAGAGGTCTACAACAGAGATATGGGTAAATCGTATTACCTGTCGCCCATGCCTTTCGTCCTCAGGACCAGGAATCATCGTAAAATAAATGAATCGAAATCTGTGTCAGTGTGGGTTAAAGATGCTGACAATTGTAAAAAAATTAAACTCGTTGGTGACCTATTGTTATAGAAATTAAATAAATCCTTTCCTTTCCATTATTCCTATAAAAAAAGAATACCAAATATAAAAATAAATTACAAAGCTATTGCATCAGCCTGATGTGAGATACTCTGTGTGAGCATTGACCTTGGTCATTACGCAACCGCCTATCGCTTATCGCTCTGTGCTGTGTGCAAGCAACAGCATTGGACCACTCACACAGAAGATGCCACGTTATTATAGGAGAATAAGGTGTACCCGCCTTACTGTGTATAAAGCAATAGACAATATTGCTATTAGTACCACTAATTCAGTAGGTGCACAAGTCGTCCTGCACGGTCAGTAAGTTTTCTGTTGCGGAGTTCTTAACTTCACCATTACCAACAATGATACCAAACATCAAGGTAATGGATGGGTTACCGTAGCCCTCATCCATGGACCTAAAGTCGATAAAGTTTCAGGGCTAGAAAGTTTCAACAGCCACGACGTCATCGCTTACTGGACATTTCACATCGCAGAGGCCTACAATAAAGATATGGGTAAACCA
This sequence comes from Schistocerca americana, assembly GCF_021461395.2. NCBI lineage: Eukaryota > Metazoa > Arthropoda > Insecta > Orthoptera > Acrididae > Schistocerca > Schistocerca americana. Next base: position 434,409,868 of record NC_060122.1, read on the forward strand.
TATTACCTGTTGACCATGCCATTCGTTCTCAGGACCAAGAATCATCGTAAAATAAATGAATCTGAATCTGTGTCATTGTGGGTGAAAGGTGCTGACAATTGCAAAGAAAATTAAACTCGTCGGTGATCTCACACATTATTATAGAAATAAAATAAAATACTTCCTTTCCCTTATCCTTATGAAAAAATATAACAAAACTAATTAATAAAGCTACTGCAACAGCCACATGGGAGATACTCTGTGTGAGCGTTGACCTTGGTCATTACGCAACCACTTATTGCTCTGTGCTTACAAACATGACAAGCCGAATGAGACGCTGCAGCTCTGTGGTTTTCTTGTTTTCTTTTGTTCTTAGTAGTGTTTGTTTCCTTTCTGTCATTCTTGTTGTATTTCCTTCCTTTCAGTGTTGTGCTTTACGCTTTGTTTGTTTGTTTTTTTTTTTTTCTTTCCCCTGCATGATTGTTTTAACAGGAACAAGGGACCGATGACCAAGCAGTTTGGTCCCTTTCCCCCTTTTTAAACCAACCACTTTGCTGAACATACATGCTATGTTAAATACTGAAATTTTCACACATCAGTGATTGCTGAGTAGTTTCTCACCAACAGGCAAAGGATTTTTTGCCCTGTTGAAATAAAAAAAGCTGTGGAAATCAGACTATGGAACAACAGACAGGACAATGGCAACATCCTTTGTAATGCTTGGCAGTGGGCACTCAATTCTGAGAGGCCGCACAGACATATTCCAGTGTGTTTACTTTTTAACAGGATCAGTGATTGTACTAGCAATCCTTCACCACAGAACACACCTCAACATAATCTTTGGGAAAAAGACAATTGTCATCAACCTGAAGGCTGGTTTGAATATCACAGTGCTTTATTTGATATGGTACTATTGGAGGTGGTATGCCTTTAGCATTGCTCCGTCGTTAGAAATGACTTATCCAGACAGGAAGACCTACAGTTTATTGTGGAATCTAAACCAAGGTGGAACTTGACATTTTACGTGTAAACAAACATTGTCAAAGCTGAAAGAAGTCATTAATGACAGATTAATATAGATTCCTTTGCATTTGGTTGTGACAGATGTCACAGTGTTATTTGGCTGTCTTGAATATAGAACACCACACAGTAGCAGGTTAAAGTCATGCAAAAATGATTTCCATGGGATCAATTGATTAATATATTTATTGATTCTTATTATGTAAGCTACAGTTAGTAGCTTTTCTTGATCTGCTAATATTCAGGTTTTGAAAACTGTAAAAGGAATTAACAAGCGGTTTTCTCACTGAGACTGTTGTGTTGCTCTTATAATACAGTCATTTGAGCAATTAAGCAATCATGTGAGTGGACAAATGTACCAGCTGGGGGTAGCACAAAACAACAAGGAAAATGGCAGATAGGACCATGTAAAAATCTTGATGCTAGATGCTCTGCAGGTTTTAGATATTTGTTAAAGCACATCTTGTAAACACCATGAACTGCACTTAATATGTTTATCAGCCAAATTGGCATTATCAATCTTGAATGCTTGGTGCTCTACAGCTTTTAGATAGTTGTTAAAGGACATCTTCTAAACATCATATACTGCGCTTAATATGTTTATTATAATATCTACCTCTATACCAATGACGCGCATGTTAGTTATAAATTCTTTATGACATTCTGCTTGATGTGCATCTCACAGCAAGTAGACTTTTTGACCTACGCATTTACACTATTTATACTATACAAAAAGTTATGTCAGATGTGATCAAGAATTATTACTGACTAAGATTTGACAGCAGTAACAGACACAACAACCTGTGTACTGACAGATGCACATCAAGCTGAATATCATAAAGAATTTATGAATAACACACATCATTGATACAGAATTATATAAAATGCCACCGACAATACACCCAAATAATGGTTTGGCTAATAAACATTAAGCACAGCTCATGGTGTTTAGAAGATATCCTACAGCAAACAGGACCAGTTGGAGCAAAGACTGAATATTTCAACCACATCTGGGTTCTTGATGAAAGACTATTGCTGTTGTTGTGATCTTCAATTGGAATATTAATTTGATCTGATGCAGCTTTCCATGCGAGTCTATCCTGTGCAAGTCTCACCATCGTCTTTGCATAACTGCTACAACCTACAACAATTTGAACCTATTTACTGTATGTGACCTGTGGCTGCCCTCTATAATCTTTATCTGCTCCATTTCCAAACTGGAGATCCCTTGGTGACTTACAATGCGTCATATCAACCAATTCCTTCTTTTAGTGAAGTTGTGCCACACATTTCTTTTCTCCCCATTTTAGTTCAGTACCTCCTCGTTACTTATTTGATGTCCCAGTCTAATCCTGCAGTACCACATTTCTATTATCTTCTTGCCTTAACTGTTTATCATCCACATTTCACTTCTGTACAAGTAATGCCAGACAAATACCTTCAGAAAAGACTCTCTAACATTTACATTTGTTTTAAATGTTAACAAATTTCTCCTTTTTAGAGATGCTTTCCAGCTGTTGCCAATCTGCATTTTATATCGTCTGTACTTCACCCATTGTCAGTTACTGTGCTGCCCAAAGAACGAAATTCATACATTAATTTTAGTGTCTTATTCCTTAATCTAATGTGATTTAATATGACTACGTTTCATTATCCTTGTATTACTTTTATTGATGTTCATCTTATAACCTCTTTTCAGGACATATCCATTCCATTCAACTGCTTATCCATGACTCCCGTGTCATCAGAAAACCTCAAAGATTTTTATTTCTTCTTTCTGAAGTTAACTCCTCTTATCAATATCTCCTTGGTTTCCTTCACAGCTTGCTCAGTGTATAGATTGCATATGTGGACTATAGGTTACAGCAGTGTCTCACTCCCTTCTCAATTACTGCTTCCCTTTCATTTTCTTTGAGTCATAACTGCAGTGCAGTTTTGTATAAGCTGTAAATAACCTTTTACCCCCTGCTAACTTCAGAATTTCAAAGAGTACACTCCAGTTAACATTGTCAAAATCTCTCTCTTTTCTACAAATATTGTGAGCATAGGTTTGCCTTTCTTTAACTGTTATCTAAGACAAAATGTAGGGTCAGTACTGCTTCACGTTTTCCTACATTTGTCTTGAACCCAAACTGATCTTCCCTGATCTCAGTCTCTAAAGGTGTTTCCATTCTTCTATAAGTAATTAATTTGATTATTTTTCAACCATGGGTTACTAAGCTGGCTGTTCAGTAATATTCACATCTGTCCTTTTTAGAATTAGAATTATTCTTGAAATCTGAGGGTATTTTGTCTGTCTCATGCATCTTGCACACGAGGTGGAATAGTTTTGTCTCTCCTAAGGATCTCAATAATTCTAAGGGAATATTATCTACTCTAGGGGCCTTGCTTTGACTTATAGTTTGTCAGTGCACTGTCAAGTCTTTTGCAGTATCATATCTACAATTTGGTTCCTTTACATAGCCCTTCTGTATATTCATTCTATCTTTGAGGTCTTCCTTCTTCGCTTAGTGACTTGCCATATCTGTTCTTGATATTCGAACAACTACTGCTGCCTTTCATTTATCCTGTAACTATTCCAGATAAGCCATTTTGCACTTTCTGTCAGTCTCATTTTTAAGCTTTGGTGTTCCCCTTTGCTTATGTCATTTACAGCACCTTCATATTTACTTACATCATCAGCTAATTCAGTATCTCATTGTTATCCAACAATGTCAGAAGTTCGTAGTCTAATGGTTAGCACTGCTGCCTCTAGATCGTGGGGTCCCAGGTTTAGTTCGTGGCCTAGTCAGAGTCTCCCTCCAATTCAGATAACGACAGCTGTAGGAGACCCAGAAGTATAAGTGTACATTCCAAAAGAATGCCCCCTACAGGTGAGAGAATTACAATCCTAGTAGTTAATTGCAGAATAATTCATGATAAAGTGCCAGTGTTTGAAGCACTCCTGAAAAGCAGTGTAGCTCACATAATACTAGGTACAGAAAGCAGCCTGATACCTGAAATTGATAGTTGGGAAAATTTAAGTGTTTATCTAAAGAACAGGCCAATGGGAAATGGAGGTGGCGTATTTGTCGCAGTAGGTGAGAAACTCAAATCCACTGAGATAGAAAATGAGGCTGCATGTGGGATTACGTGGGGAAGACTCAGTATCATGGTTGGGCATAAAAATGTAATTGTCCACCAGACTCACCTCCTAACGTAACCAAAAACTTCAGAGGAAACCTCAGTTTACGTATACATAAGCTGGCAGTCAGTCGTTCATGTCAGCTCAGTCTATAGTTGAGTGTTGTGTGGGATTTTGACAGTAATACATTGACCAATGTTTTGAACAAGTGTATTTTGTAATAGTTTATGCAAAATTCTTAGAAAACACACTGTATGTCAATTTCACTCCACTTCTTTTGTGCTGGATGACTTTTCTACATAAAAGTGTTGCCAGAGGTGAGTGAGAGCAGGTAGGTGTAATTCATAGCTGTGGTGAGTTCTTTGACATTTTCTGTACAGTAATTGAAGGCTACAATTAGTGTGATCATGTTCTTGCCAAAGGGTGGTTCATAGAATGAACTTTGATTGTGGTATAGAGAATGTACTTTGATCGAGGTACAGAGAATGAACAAGGACTGTGATATAACCTTTAGTGGTGCCCAGATATAAGATTGTTTCTGGTGTAAACATCAAATTTTGATTAAGTGTTTATATAAAGAACAGGCCAATAGGAAATGGAGATGGCGTATTTGTTGCAGTAGGTAAGAAACTCAAATCCACTGAGATAGAAATTGAGGGTGCATGTGAGATTGTATGGGGAAGACTCAGTATCACGGTTGGGCATAAAATAGGAATTGTCCATCAGACTGACCTCCTGAGGTAACCGAAAACATTAGAGGAAACCTCAGTATGCTTATGCATAAGCTGGCAGTTGGCCATTCATGTCAGCTCAGTCTGTATTTGAGTGATGTGTGGGATTTTGACAGCAATACATTGACCATTGTTTTGAACAAGTGTATTTTGTAATAGTTTATGCAAAATTCTTAGAAAACACACTGTATGTCAGTTTCACTCCACTTCTTCTTCAGTGCTGGATGACTTTTCTGCATAAAATTGTTGCCAGAGGTGAGTGAGAGCAGGTAGGTGTAATTCATAGCTTTGGCGAGTTCTTTGAGATTTTCTGTACAGTAATTGAAGGCTACAATTAGTGTGATCATGTTCTTGCCAAAGAGTGGTTCATAGAATGAACTTTGACTGTGGTACAGAGAATGTACTTTGATGAAGGTACAGAGAATGAACAAGGACTGTAACATAACCTTTCATGGTGCACAGATATAAGTGTGTTTTTGGTGTAAACATCAAATTTTGATTGTGGTACATAGAATGGACTAAGATAGCACCAGAACATTGCAGCTTCAGCCAACAAACAGCTTGTTGTGTACTAGTGTAGCTGCCATTAGGCCTTTAAGTCTGCATGGGCTCCTGTTGCTTCCATTAATGAAATAACTGGGATGTCAGTGCATGACCTTCTGCTGTGTAATACTCCACCTGGAGTAACAAATCAAGCCCCAGCCAGCGGCGGCTGCATCTTCTGCTCCATTTAGTAGAAGATCAAGCAGAACCTCATCGGTGGCAGAAATACCATCAACATAACAACTTGAGACAGTTTGCTACCCCAGAAGTGGAACTATCTGCCATAGGTGAAATATTTGATGAACTTGCCCAGGAATTTGCATCTAAGAAATTGCCACTGGCATATGCGCAAAAATTGAAATGCAGACTGATCATATTCACTCTTGCCCAGTCACCACTGGAAGGGGAAGTCCAGGTACTAAATAATGAGGACACCAGGCTGCATGCAAGTTTAGAGGTACAGACTGGAGCCAGAGCACAACAGGAAGTTGAATACTTGGATGCACTACGAAGTTGAGTACTTGGATGCACTACGAAGAGCACATCTAGAGGGATAGACTGACATCCTAAAAAGAAACAACAACAGACTCAGTGGCCAGATCATAGTTCTAGAGGTTAATAACATCCCTAGTGCAATGGAAAAGATAGAGAAACTGCAAGAAGAGAACGTTAGGTTGAGATTAGAAAATTAACATATCAAAAAGATAGAGTGACCATTCCAAGAGGGAAGGCAAGTTTTAACACTAAAGTAGAAGAGAGGAAGGGTAACAGAATACAATTCTCATCATTAAATTATCTGAGTACAAAGAACAAATGAAGTGTCAAACAAGCTGATGACATGCATAGATCCAAAAAAAGAACAGCTGAGGATAAGATCAATCAGAAAAACACAATCCATTGTCATAGTGGAAACACAGATACAAGAAGATTGTAAAAGATTTTTGGAGAAAAGCATAATGTTTCAGAAATTAAATGTGAGACCGTAAAAAAAAGACCATTAGTGGCAATCTATCAGGAGCCAACTGCTTATATGGATGATAAATTTCTGGACTAACTATATGAGTTGAATTTATTAGAACACATATCCAGAGAGGAATTTACAAATGAAGTGAAACAGAGATTTAAAACTGGGCCATGAGAGAAAGGTTTTGCAGATAACATTGTAGAGGTGAGTCCCAGAGTAGGAAACACGTTATCAAGCCAAAAGAGAGTATTTGTGGGTTTCCAGTCTCTGGGAGTCAAGGTGCCAATGTAGTAACAAAATGTTTTGAATGTTGTGATCTAGGACAACACACTGTCAAGAGTTGAAGAGCCCCTAAAATTATATGTGGAACATGTAGTGGAGGATGACTTATAAAAGCGGAATGCCCATGACCAGAGCATAAAATAGTATGCATCCTCTGTAAGAAACAAGGCAAGACCTGTTCACCAAAGGTGGAAAACAGAGTGTCTAACTTATAAACTCTTGTACAACAGACAAATTGAGAAGACTAACTATGGTCACTAACTGTAATATGAATTCCACCCACCACACACAGTACGTTCTAAGTCCAGAATCGGACATTTTTACACACAGGATGAGAAAACAATCTGCACCCACAAGAACTAGAAGCTGGTGCCACACCCTAGAATGGCAATGGTAGCATGGTTTATCACAGCAGGACACATTAAACAGTAAAAATGAAATTACATCATTAATATACATGCAGGGCATCCAAGAGATATATCTTGATAACACAGATTATCTGAACCAAATCTGTAATGTAGGTAAGGTGATCCAATAGTTGCACGTACGCTAAAATGTGAACTCTTGCAATAGACTACATTTCAGACTTCATTAATTTTAAGGATGGGAAGAATTGGACCATGAACTAATTGAGAGAGAGAGAGAGTCTCAAAACATCACACATAACACACACAGTTCATTTACAAAATACAGTGTGTCAAAATGCATTCCACATCATCATCTACGAAATGCAACAAAACATAAAATAATCAAATATACCTCAGATGAATACCGAACATGCAGACAGATATGACACAACAAGACGTAACAAATATATAAAACTTGTTAAGTTTGTCGCAGGAGAATACTACAAGCCAGAGGAAAACCCTTCTGCCATCAATGAGAGCCCATTGCCTCCACCGATAGTAATGCCCACAAAACAGAGTAATACCAATAGTGTAGCATGTTAAGAAAGTAAAAATGATGTAGTGTGTGATTGTGTAGGTATACCACCATTAATCCCAAATGATTTGGCATGTGAAAAAGAAGGGAAACCTCCACCTGTGCCCAAATATGTGGCATGTGATGAAGTAGGAGTACCATCACCAAACCCCAAAGAAGTGGTGTGTGATGAAGTAAAAACAATCCCAATAATCCCCACTGATATAGTATATGTTGAAGCAGTGACAACCATATCAACTGCTAATAATAATCAATCAGGAGAAGAAGGGTAAACCCACTGTAGACAGTGACAAGAACAGCAAGGCACATAAGTTTATGACAAAATATAAAGCCTTAAAAATAAAGTGGAGGAACAAAGTTAACTCTGATAATAATGAATGTAAGAAATATACAAAGGTAGAGGTGCATAAACAAGCAGTGAACAGCTTAAAAGATGAACAAGTACATAATCATAAGCAGGAAGTAACTACAAGGTGTTCAACTTTGCTTCCACCATTTTTTCCCCAACATTTGAGGATTTAATGAAACAAATTGGTTACACATGTATCATTCAAAGTATTTTCCATTGCTGGCCACTACTTTCTCCCATGTTTTGGGCAGTGTACGAATCCCGCATCGAAAAAATTGTTCATCTTTCAAAGTGATCCATGAATCGATCCAATTTGTGACTTCTTCATGAGATCGGAAGCGTTGGTCAACCAGGCCATGCACCATTGATCTAAACAGGTGATAGTCAGAGGGAGAATGTCTGGAGAATATGGTGGATGGGGTAGGACTTCCCATTTTAACGTTTCCAAGTATGTTTTGATCTCCTTTGCAACGTGGGGTCGAGTGTTGTCGTGCCGCAAAATCACTTTATCATGCCTCTCGCTGTATTGCAGCCATTTGTCTTTTAATGCTCTGTTCAAACGCATTAATTGTGTTCGATAACAAGCACCTGTGATTGTTTCACTTTGTTTTAATACCTCATAGTACACTATGCCGAGCTGATCCCACCAAATACAGAGCATGAACTTGGAGCTGTGAATACTCGGCTTGGCCATCGATGTGGAAGCATGGCCAGGATATCCCTATGATTTTTTGTGTTTAGGGTTATCGTAATCAACCCATTTTTCATCCCTGGTCACAATGCGGTGCAGAAATCCCTTCCGTTTTTGCCTCTGCAGCAACTGTTCACAAACACACAAATGCCGTTCAATGTCTCTTTGTTTCAGCTCACATGGGACCCAAGTTCTTTCTTTCTGAGTCAAGCCCATAGCCTTGAGACATTTTGAAATGGTTTTCTTTGTCACTCTCACTTATTGTGCCAATTCTTCTTGAGTTTCACACGAGTCTTCACTCAGCAATGTCTGCAATTCTGTATCTTCGAAAACATTCTCTCTTCCACCACTATGCCGGTCTATGATGTTAAAATCACCATTCTTGAAGCGTTGAAACCACCCACTAACAGCATCCTTATCATACCTACTTGAGAGCATTTAATGAGACTCAGCCGCTGTTTTCTTCACATTGAAACAAAACAGTAACACCTCCCGCAAATGACAAGAATTAGGCTCGTAAACTGACATTTTCAATCAAGAACAACTTTATGATGCAGACACAAACCAACTAATGTTAGAAAGAGGTTATATTGACCGAGGTCCAAGCTAACTACCTGACGTCTGCGATCTGTTTCTTTCGACCGCTACTTACCGTTGTCGCCACCTATTGGCAAACGGTGGAAGCATTAATTCTGAACTGAAAAACAAACAGGATGAACAAGTACATTCTTATAACAGCAAACTACAGTGTGTTTGATTTGAAATTAAAGCTCAGTAGGCTCCAGTAAAGGAATGTCCTGCAAACTACACAAAAATTAGTTATATCATTAATGCATGAGAAGGGTTATTCCATTTCCTTCCCTACAACCAAGCAGACAGATAGGATAATAGTTTGCACAGAAAGCTTGCTCACTGATGGGAATGATCTTGCTGATCTCCTGAGCCAGGTCTGTGGACAGCATTCATAAGATCTCAACATATGAAAATATACAAAGACCATGTCAGGGCTCATGGGAGAGTGTACTTTGACCCAGAGCAGATGGGTGTGAAGTGCTACATGTATGCAAGGCAGCCATGAAGATCTTGCAGCTCAATGCTATGAGGAGTAGAGTTGTAAGTGCGGAACTCCCCAGGCTGGCCCAAGAGTTTAACATGGGTATCAAGTGCATTCAAGAACCATACTGTAGAAATGGGAAATTAATATGTTTGCACTCCAGAATAACTCAGACTACAGGAGATGTAGAGGCCATGGTTGCTATAGTGATAGTGGACACCAAGTGCCAAGTTACAAAAATCACATAGTTATGCAAAGACATATAGGTACTGGCATCACTGTATGTCCAATACAATTCAAACCTACACACACACATGATTCAACAGATAGAACTTTACTCAAGAGGGAAGAAGATGATCATTGCAGCCGACATCAGTGCCAGGTCCACTGTGTGGCATTGTGATCAGAATGGTGACAGATGTCAGAACGTCAACAACATCCTAAGTGGGAACAACGTGTACATTATTAACAAAGGTGGGCAACCGTATGTAGGATATAACTGTTATTATTACGTGTGTAGCTGTAAATTTAGAAATAGATTAGCATGTGTATCTGAATGTAACGACAAGTGATCATAATGCAGTCATCATTGACACAAAGACTACAGCACACCATACACCGTCATTAGACAAATATATATTAAGCAGGACAAATTGAGAGTGGATTTAAAACTATGTAAGAGATAAACTGGTGGAAAATGTAGATAAAAGTTTACTTCTAAAGACATACAGACTTCACCACATATTACAAACTACTCAATGAAAATACATACTAACTTTCATTAACCAGTGTAAGACAGATGCTCCATGGAGCTCCGAGCTATCTAGACTAAGACAGGATACAAGACAAGAGAAGCCTTTACCTGAAGGCAACTATCACTCAGATGGACAGATTTGACTGCATGAATACAGGGTTGCAAAAACTACATTCAAAACCGTACTAATAATGACTTGACAAGAACACTGGGAACACTAAGACTCAACACATCTACAAGAGGACACATGAGAAATATCATACAAACCTATAACTGAGAAAATAAAGTCCCCCCTCTTGTCCTGTACTGGTTACGCTACTTACTGTTGTCACCACCTATTGGCAAAAAGCAAAACTGTATAATAGTATTTGAGACTTTTGTAGGAACAGCATGCTTCCCCCCCCCCCCCCCCCCTCCCCCACACACACACCTTAGGGAGACAATATACAGGGTAGTCCATTGATAGTGACTGGGCAAAATATCTCACAAAATATGCATCAAATGAAAAAACTACAAAGAACGAAACTCATCTAGTTTGAAGGGGGATACCAGATGTCGCTATGGTTGGCCCACTAGATGGCGCTGCCATAGGTCAAATGGATATCAACTGCGTTTTTTTTAAAATAGGAACCCCCATTTTTTATTATATATTCGTGTAGTACGTAAAGAAATATGAATGCTTTAGTTGGACCACTTTTTTTGCTTTGTGATAGATGACACTGTAATAGTCACAAACGTATAAGTACGTGGTATCACATAACATTCCGGCAGTGCGGACGGTGTTTGTTTTGTGATACATTACCCCATGTTGAAATGAACTGTTTACCAATTGTGGAAAAGGTCGATATCGTGTTGATGTATGGCTGTTGTGATCAAAATGCCCAACGGGCGTGTGCTATGTGTGCTGCTCAGTATCCTGGATGACATCATCCAAGTCTCTGGACCATTCGCCAGATGGTTACGTTATTTAAGGAAACAGGAAGTGTTCAGCCACATATGAAATGTCAACCACGACCTGCAACAAATGATGATGCCCAAGTAGGTGTTTAGCTGCTGTCACGGCTAATCCGCACATCAGTAGCAGACAAATTGCGCGAGAATAGGGAATCTCAAAAACATCGGTGTTGAGAATGCTACAGCAACACCAATTGCACCCGTACCATATTTCTAGGCACCAGGAATTGCATGGCAACGACTTTGAATGTCATGTACAGTTCCACTACTGGGCACAAGAGAAATTACGGGACGATGTCAGATTTTTTGCATGCGTTCTATTTAGTGACGAAGCGTCATTCACCAACAGCGGTAACATAAACCGGCATAATATGCACAATTGGGCAACAGAAAATCCACGATGGCTGCAACAAGTGGAACATCAGCGACTGGGCGGGTTAATGTATGGTGCGGCACTATGGGAGGAAGGATAATTGGCCCCCATTTTATCAATGGCAACCTAAATGGTGCAATGTATGCTGATTTCCTACGTAATGTTACTACAAGATGTTTCACTGCATGACAGAATGGCAATGTACTTCCAACATGATGGATGTCTGGCACATAGCTTGCGTGCAGTTGAAGTGGTATTGAATACCATATTTCATGACAGGTGGATTGGTCATCAAAGCACCATACCATGGCCCACACATTCACCGGATCTGAAGTCCCCGGATTTCTTTCTCTGGGGAAAGTTGAAGGATATTTGCTATCGTGATCCACCGACAACGCCTGACAACATGCGTCAGCGCATTGTCAATGCATGTGCGAACATTATGGAAGGCGAACTACTTTTTGTTGAGAGGAATGTCATTACACGTATTGCCAAATGCATTGAGGTTGACAGACATCATTTTGAGCATTTATTGCATGAATGTGGTATTTACAGGTAATCACGCTGTAACAGCAAAATGTTCAATGTTCCTACGTTCTGTTTTTTAATTTAAAAAACCTACCTGTTACCAACTGTTCGTCTAAAATTGTGAGCCATATGTTTGTGACTATTTCAGCGTCATCTATTACAAAGCGAAAAAAGTGGTCCAACTTAAACATTCATATTTCTTTATGTACTACATGAATATGTAATAAAAATTGGGGGTTCCTATTAAAAAAAATGCAGTTAATATCCGTTTGACCTCTGGCAGCGCCATCTAGCGGGCCAACTGTAGTGCCATCTGGTTTCCCCCTTCAAGCTACACAAGTTTTGTTCTTTGTAATTTTTTTGTTTGATGCTTATTTCGTGAGACATTTGGCCTGGTCACGATCGATGGATCACCCTGTATAGGGACTACACTACAGAAACTGTCACCTGCCCGTCTGTGCGAGAGGAGGTCATGCTAGCAATTGCTGGCTTGAAAATCAAGAAAGCACCAGAACCAGACTGTATCCACTCGGAAACATTGCACTAGGTCTCACCACAGATAACCTCAATCTAAATAAACATAATAAATAATGCCGTGAGGCTGGGATGGATACCTCTAGTCTGGAAAACAGTCAACAGTAGTTATTAAAAAAGTGGCTGCTAGGAATCCATCAGAACCAAAATTGTACCGACCGATTTGCTTGTTAAATATTTTGGCTAAGTCCATGAGAGGCTTCTGTGTAACCAACTCCAAGCTCACAGGGAACTCCATGGCCTTAGTCAACACCAGTTTGTCTTCAGGCCAGGAAAATCTATTGACACCACCATTAATTGGGCTTTCCAAATTGTAGAACAGACATTACAGAAGTACGCAATTGTGATTCTTATTGACATTGCTTGTGTCTGATAATCTTTGGTAGCCACCAATGTTTGTACAATTACAAGAACTATAGGTGATGACATGCCTGTATAATAGTATTCGAGACATTTGTAGGAACAGAGTGGCGCAGTGGCAGGAGGGCAACTGCAAGGTTGTAGAAGGGATTACCAAAGGATGTCCACAAGACTTTATCTGTAGACCCATCTTTTGGGATATCACAATTGAACTGTTCTTGAATTTAACTAAGGGAGATGAACATTCACACAGGATCACTGCATATGCTGATTACCTATTAGTTGTGAGATCAGCCAACACAAGGGCAATGTTGGAAAACAGGGCCAGTTGCATGCTACACACAATACAACAATGGTGCAACCAAAACAAATTATCAACAGCAGCACAAAAGACAGCATACATAATGCTTACAGGACCGCTATACAGACACCCAGCAATTAAAATAAACAACACAAACATAAAATGTGAAATAGTAACTAGATATCTTGGGGTACACACTGATGAATGACATAGTTTCAATGTACATATATGACTGATCACAAAAAAGCCAAAACTATACTTCTCAAACTAGCAACATTAAATTCAACACAATACAGACTACAGCTCACATACATAAGAATGTACCATTGCGCACTTTTTGAGTTGGTATTGAGCTTTGCAGTTAGTACAGAGGCACATAGACATAGACTCGCTCTCGTCATGAGCAGGATTCCTGTTAGGCCAGGGGAGGGGGAGTGTGCTACTTATACTAACTTGGACATTTGGCACCATATCAGTCAATACACTGTACGTGTTCCTTAGAATATATCCGATCGATATAGCCATCGGATGTCTGGCTGAAACATTCTGGCGGAAGGTGGGTACACCAGAGAGTGTTGCAGATCACAGGGAAGCACACAGAAGATAGGTGCCAACTAACAAATTGGCATGTGGACACTTGGCAAAAAGAGTGGGATAAGAGTGATTAGGGCTGTCAAGTCTTTTATATTTTCCCCAGTATCAGGGAGTGGTTATGGTTGTGCCATGTCTACCCTAGCTACGGCATGGTTCAGTTTGTGGGTGGACATGGACTTTATTCCATGCACATGTGGTGCATGTCACCTTCAGAAAGCAATTGTTGGACGTGCAGGGAAATTGGTTCCACTGAACACTTCCCTTTGAAATGCATTAGATACACACACTTATGTAATAACATAGAACACTTAACAGAAATAACACTATGTGATGCACGGAGGAACCCAGATACAAGGACACTGTAGAACACAATCGCCAACTGTATCTTAAAAGCAGAACATGACACATACAAACAGACTCACCAATACAGAAGGTGCAGGAGATGAAGACAGGCCAACATAGAGCTAGAGTAGCTCCAGGACTGATGATGAAATGAGTGATACCGATAACACTGACATAACATAGACACCCATAACATACATAACATAAAGCATGCACAACTATCGCATGAACATTAATCAAAAACTGGAGTTTATATCTATTATGAATGAATCTAATTAAAAGTAGAAGTATTTAGAATAGTCCATGTACAGATATTATTCTAGAATCCATGTTAAACCTGTATACAAAATTGTTAAGTAGTTACATAAATGAACACATCATTGTAAATGTAAAATAAATTTCATATAAAGTAAGCAAGCCAAATCAAACAGTATAAATGCATAACAAACACAACAGAAACAGATCATGTATATTATGCTATTGTACAAAATTAATGGGTCCAATACTCAAAAATGTCCAGTTTTATTCTACAAATGTGTTTTACAAGATTAATAAGGTTGTTTTAGGGCGCACAACTTCAATGGTCATTAGCGCCCTGACTACGTTAAGAATGCACCGCGAGGCACAAGTTTAAAACAACAACTAAAAGGGAAAACACGATAAAAGACAGACTGACAGGCATAGGATTAAAAAAACAGCATCATCAAATGTCCTTAGAGAGGTTTGTCAAATTGATAAAACGAAGAACACGAGCAGCTGCTCGTGGGTCATCCGCTAAAATGGCATCTAAAGTACATGGCAGGTTAAGATCTAGACACAGTGTGTTAAAATCCGGACAGGACATTAAAATGTGGCGGACCGTCAGCAATTGCCCACATGGGCAGAACGGCGCCGGCGCAGCCGTCAGCAGATGGCGATGGCTGAACCGGCAGTGTCCAATGCGTAACCGGGCCAAAACGACCTCCTCCCGCCGAGAAGGGCGGGAGGAGGACGTCCAAGCCGCGGGAAGAGGTTTCAAGGCCCGAAGCTTGTTGTCTGTAAGTGCAGCCCAATCGGCATGCCACAGCGATAAAATGCGCCGACAAATGACCCTGCTACAATCTGATGAAGGGACACAACAAGAAGCTGTCCGAGGCTGGAGGACCGCAGCCTTGGCCGCGGCATCTGCAGCTTCGTTCCCAGGGATACCGACATGGCCAGGGACCCACATAAAGCTAACCGGAGAACCGACGTCCACCAGCTACTGAATAGAGCATTGGATCCGGTGCACGAAAGGGTGAACCGGATACGGATCACTGAGGCTCTGGATGGCGCTCAGGGAATCGGAGCAGATGACATAAGCAGAATGTCGGTGGCGGCGGATGTAAAGAACAGCCTGGTAGAGGGCAAAGAGCTCAGCTGTGAAGACTGAACAATGGCCATGGAGCCGGTATTTGAAACTTTGTGCCCCGACAATAAAAGAACACCCGACCCAGTCATCGGTCTTTGAGCCATCTGTATAAATGAAGGTCATATTGATGAACTTCGAACGAAGTTCAACAAAACGGGAGTGGTAGACCGAACCGGGGGTAACCTCTTTTGGGAGTGAGCTGAGGTCAAGGTGAACGCGGACCTGAGCCTGGAGCCAAGGTGGCGTGTGGCTCTCGCCCACTCGAAAGGTTGCAGGGAGTGAAAAATTAAGGTGTTGAAGGAGGCGATGAAAGTGAACTCCAGGGGGTAGCAGGGCAGCGACATACAACCCGTATTGACGGTCGAGAGAGTCGTCAAAAAAGGAACGATAAGACGGGTGGTCGGGCATTGACAGTAACCGACAGGCATACCGACAAAGCAGTATATCGCGCCGGTAGGTGAGTGGCAATTCGCCAGCGTCAGCATGAAGACTCTCTACGGGACTAGTATAAAACGCTCCGATCGCAAGTCGTAAACCCCGATGTTGTATGGAGTTGAGGCGGCGTAAGATGGATGGCCATGCAGAGGAGTATACGAAGCTCCCATAATCCAGCTTGGAGCAGACGATCGACCGATATAGACGAAGCAGGACGGTTCGATCCGCTGCCCACGACATACCACTGAGAACACGGAGAACATCTAAAGAACGGGTACAACGGGCAGCCAAATATGACACATGTGGAGACCAGCTAAGTTTCCTGTCAAATGTAAGGCCTAAAAATTTTGTTGTCTCCACAATTGGGAGAGCAACGGGACCGAGTCGTAAGGGCATTGGGAGCAACTCTTTGTAGCGCCAGAAGTTAATACAGACCGTCTTCTCGGCAGGAAAACGGAAGCCATTGGCGACACTCCAGGAGTAAAGACGGTCAAGAGAACACTGGAGACAGCGCTCCAGGACACGTGTACACTGCGCGCTGCAATAGATGGTAAAATCGTCCACGAAAAGGGAGCCTGATACATCAGCTGGGAGGCAATCCATTATTGGATTGATCGCGATGGCGAAGAGAGCGACGCTCAAAACTGAGCCCTGTGGCACCCCATTCTCCTGGCGAAAGGTGTCTGACAGGACAGAACCCACACGTACCCTGGACTGTCGATCCATTAAAAAGGAATGAATAAAAAGAGGGAGGCGACCGCGAAGGCCCCTTGTATGCATGGTGCGGAGAATGCCCGCCCTCCAACAGGTGTCATAAGCCTTCTCCAAATCAAAGAACACAGTCGCGGTCGGGTGCTTCTGCAAGAAGTTATTCATAATGAAGGTCGACAAAGTAACCAGATGGTCAACAGCAGAGCGGCGCCTACGAAATCCACATTTTACATTGGTAAGTAGGCATCGAGACTCGAGCAGCCAAACCAATCGAGAGTTAACCATTCGCTCCACCACTTTACAGACACAGCTGGTAAGCGAGATGGGTCGATAACTGGAAGGCAAGTGCTTGTCCTTCCCCGGCTTAGGAATCGGGACAACAATAGACTCACGCCAGCATGCGGGAACATGTCCCTCAATCCAGATGCGATTGTAAGTACGAAGAAGAAAACCTTTACCCGCAGGAGAAAGGTTCTTCAGCATCTGAATATGAATAGAATCAGGCCCTGGAGCGGAGGACCATGATCGGCCAAGTGTGTTTTCGAGTTCCCGCATGGTGAATGGGGCATTATAACTTTCACGATTCGAGGAGCGGAAGTTAGGTGGCCTAGCCTCCTCTGCCTGTTTGCGGGGGGAGGAAGGCAGGGTGGTAATGAGCGGAGCTCGAAACCTCGGCGAAAAAGCAGCCGAAGGCATTGGAGACATCCTCAGGGGCCACAAGGACGTCATTCGCGACCGTCAAGCCAGAAACTGGTGAGTGGACCTTAGTGCCAGATAGCCGGCGCAGGCTACCCCAGACAACAGAAGAAGGAGTAAAACTGTTGAAGGTGCTTGTGAAAGCAGCCCAGCTGGCTTTCTTGCTTTCTTTAATAATACGACGACACTGAGCACGTAATCGTTTATAATTGATACAATTCGCCACTGTAGGGTGGCGTTTAAAGGTGCGTAAAGCACATCGACGAGCACGTAAAGCGTCTCTACATGCTGCGGTCCACCAGGGGACCGGTACGCGACGTGGAGAAGAAGTAGGGTGAGGGATGGAATATTCAGCAGCAGCGAGAATGACTTCCGTGAGGTGTGCGACCTGACGATCGCAGTTTGTGAAGGTTTGATCCTGAAAGGTCGCCCTGGAAGAGAAGAGCCCCCAGTCTGCCTTGGAGATGGTCCAACTAGAGGAGCACGGAGAGGGGGTATGCTGCAGGAGATGGATAACACACGGGAAGTGGTCGCTCGAATATGTATCAGAAAGTGCATACCACTCAAACCGGCATGCAAGTTGGGGAGTACATATAGAGAGGTCTAAATGGGAATAGGTGTGAGATGTGTCCGAAAGAAAAGTAGGGGCGCCAGTATTGAGGCAGACAAGATTGAGCTGGTTAGCTGGTTGAAAAGGTCTGCTAACAGGGAGCCCCTCGGGCAGGATGCTGGAGAGCCCCAAAGGGGATGGTGGGCATTGAAGTCTCCAGTTAACAAAAATGGTGCAGGTAGCTGAGCAATAAGTTGCATCATGTCTGCCCTGGTAACGGCAGATGACGATGGAGTGTAAATGGTACAAATGGGAAATGTAAAAGTGGGGAGAGTAATGCGGATGGCAACTGCCTGCAGGCCGGTGTGCAACGTGATGGGATCATAGTAAATATCATCCCAGACCAGCAACATAACCCCTCCATGAGCCGGGATACTTACCACAGGGGGTAGGTCAAAACGCACTGAGGTGTAGTGTGCCAAGGCAATTTGATCGCATGGGCGTAGCTTCGTTTCCTGGAGGGCTACGACGAGCGGACGGTGCAAGCGGAGCAGCAACTTCAAGTCCTCTCGGTTGGAGCGAATGCTGCGAATATTCCAGTGAATAAGTGCCATCGTAAGAAGAAAAGGAACATGAAAGAAGGGGTCACCTCGAAGGCCGCTGATGGCCTGGCTTCGAGCGAGCACTGCCGCCACTATCAGTAGGCGGACAGTCATCGTCCATTGGGTCTATAGGTTCATCGGCCATCTTGGGAAGATGGCCGGGAGGGGGAGCTTCCTCCGCCGATGAACGGCCAGATGTTCGGCTACCAGCGGTGCGGCCAGGCGAAATGGATGACGGCCTGGGGCGGCAACCGCTGGGTGGCGCAGGAGAAGAAATGCGCCGTGGCGGAGAAGGAGAACTGTGCTTCCTATGAGCCTTCTTGGAAGGACGTTTGGTGGAAGTACCGGTCGAAGGCTGGGAGGTCGAGGTACGTAGGAAGTCTGCACGGGACGGTTCCTTCTTGAAGGCCCGTGCATCTGACTTCTGGGTCTTCGTCTTAGCAGAAGCTGATGAAGGGGCTGGTGTCTGTGGGGTGATGGGAGGAAGAGGAGACGTCGACTGCGCGATCTTAGCACTGGCCGAAAGGACGACCGTGGTGCTGAAGGTCAGATCGCATGTCTGGATTGCCACCTCCCTGGTAGTCCGAGGAGAGGCGAGGACAGTACTGTATTTCCCCGCTGGAAGCAGCGTGGGCTTCCTACCAGCCAATAGCTTGCGAGCAGCCGAGGTGGAGACTTTCTCTTTGACCCGAATTTCTTGGATACAGCATTCTTCCTTATAGACAGGACAGTCGCGGGAGGATGCAGCATGGTCACCCTGACAGTTCACACAACGAGGAGACGGAGGTGGACAGTCACCCTCATGGGCATCCCTGCCACAAGTGACACATTTAGCCGCATTGGAACAAGACTGGCGAGTGTGATTGAAACACTGACACTGGTGGCAGCGCGTAGGTGTCGGGACATAGGGGCGAACAGAAATAACCTCGTAGCCTGCCTTGATGCGCGAAGGCAGCTTAACACTATCGAAGGTCAAGAAAAGTGTCCGGGTCGGTACAAGGTCGTTGTTGACCTTTTTCATGACCCTATGGACAGCCGTAACGCCCTGCTCAGCGAGGAAAGATTGAATCTCCTCGTCAGTCAATCCGTCGAGGGAGCTAGTATAGACTACACCATGAGACGAATTCAAAGTTCGGTGAGCCTCCACCCGGACAGGGAACGTGTACAGGAGTGTGGCCCGAAGCAGTTTTTGTGCCTGAAAGGCGCTCTCAGTTTCTAGTAATAAGGTACCGTTACGCAACCTGGTACAAGATTTGACAGATCCGGCTATGGCATCTACGCCCTTCTGGATAACGAAAGGGTTGACAGAGGAAAAATCCTTTCCGTCCTCAGATCGAGAAACGACGAGGAACTGTGGGCAGGCGGCAGTACTTTTGTCACTGGTGGCTGGTCATGTTTCCGTTTTTGGGCAGAAGTCGAGAGAGATGGAGTGAAATCCATTGCAGAGGAATCCCCCATGATTGCCAGCGTCTCCGATGGCGCACTCCTTCCTTGTGGGGACCCTCTCAGAGGGCACTCCCGCCTTAGGTGAATGTTTACACCTCAGGTCACACCTCCCGAGAAACAGACGGAGGGACCAATCGGCATGGTCAGAAGGTATCAGCTCAGGCAATCACCCCTCCCCGGGCCTGGCCTTTACCAGGGGGTACGCGCGTGCCTTACATGTCTACCCAGGGTGGGGAATTACGCGTTACCCCGTCACCGGCTACGCGTGTGAACGCGTGGGTCGGCCTTCAGGCGCGCACAGGGAGGAAGGAAGAAGAGGAAAAAGGAGAGAGAGAGAGGGAGAGAGAGAGAGAGGACAGACTGTCTCAAACGCCGAGGCGGAGACCAGAGAAGGCAAGGAGAAGAAGGCAATGAGAAGGCAAGGAGAAGAAGGCAATGAGAAGGCAAGGAGAAGAAGGCAATGAGAAGGCAAGGAGAAGAAGGCAATAAGAAGGCAAGGAGATTTTGCAGGGGAAGGAGTAAGGAAGGCAGTGAGGTGGAGAAGAGCAAAGAAAGGAACCAACCAAAGGAAGGAAGAAACAAGAAGTGAAAAAGCAAAATGACTGCAAATAGAGGTCGTGGAACCGTCCATCTCCGGACGCAGGCGCTAACTACCCCCTTGAGGGGGAGGGACTCCTTTTAGTCGCCTCTTACGACAGGCAGGAATACCGCGGGCCTATTCTAATCCCCGGACCCGCAGGGGGGAGTGGTTGCTTGTTACTCCTCCTGCAGGTATGCAGGAACAGTATATAAATTAATTAGATTACGTTGAGGTGAAATATTGTTTCAAAGCCATGAAGAATTTGATTAGTAACCAATCTAGTAGTGTCTTGTAACCCAACAAATGTCAACTCACACAGCACTCCAACAAGCAACATCGACATAGATTAGAATCGCTTAAGACTGAACCATAGAGTTTTCCTGAAGAGGGACCTTCATGTGGATAATACTAAAATGGGCAGTACCATATGTGGACACTGGACCTGATGTTCAATACCAAGTCCCCTTCTCCAGGTAGTGTTCGTGAAGGAATATCTATATCCACTCTTCCCTGTCTTCTTTTTGTTATCTTTTTAAATTATATCATAAATTTATAATTTCCTTCTTCCAAATTCCTGTATTTTTTCTTTAAAAAATAGGTGTAATTGCCATAAGTAAATAAAAGATAACACTAAAGTGCAAACAAAAGATCTCCATGCAGCCCCAGCACCCTGTAGTGGAACAGTGTCTGACGTCTCAGCTGCATAGCCCAATTTTGCTGTGTGGTGGTGGCCACTGGTACTGTCTAAGAGGTCTGTGTGGAGCACTATGGCCTGCATAAAGTAATTAGATGGTACGCCCTTGTTGTCATAATGCAGCTTGAAGGAAAAAAATGCAGCTTGTACATAAATTCCCCACTCATACTGTGATAATTGGAGACTTTAATAATCCAACAAGTAATTGGGAAAACTGCAGTTCTGTTAGTGGTGAGCATGACAAGACATCCTTTAAGACATCTCTAAATGCCTCTCTGAAAACTACTTACAACAGATAGTTCAGAACCCCTCTCACGATGGAAATATATTAGATGTAACAGCAACAAATAGAACTGACGTCTTTAAGGATGTCCACACTGAAACTGGTATCAGTGACCATGATGCAGTTAAAAAAAAAAAAAAAAAAAAAAAAAAAAAATGTTGAAAGATATATATGTTCACTAAACTAGATAAAAAGGCAACAGTGACATTTAAAGCTTTCAATACAGGACAGGAGCACACAGAGGAACTACGGCTGAAGTTTAAAAGAATAGTTGACCATATG
The DNA here is from genome assembly GCF_021461395.2 of Schistocerca americana. Lineage (NCBI taxonomy): Eukaryota > Metazoa > Arthropoda > Insecta > Orthoptera > Acrididae > Schistocerca > Schistocerca americana. The sequence continues at coordinate 434,431,956 of NC_060122.1, forward strand.
CTGGATAGATATGTGCCCAATAGGGCAGCTCACAATGGGGGGGACCCTCCATGGCATACAGTCACTGTAAATAAACTTCCAAATTAACAGAGACAACTGCATAACAGGTGTAAAACAAAGCATAGAGCTATAGACAGAGATGCTAAATGGAATTTATTTAGCTGTCAAGAGAGCAATGTGTGGGGCCATCAAAGACTACCATAGCAGGATATTGTCAAATGATTTTTTGTGTATATAATTTTTCAACATTGTTCTGTAGTACCACATCTCAAATGTTTTGATTCTCTTCTGTTCCATTTTTTCTACAGTCCATGTTTCACTACCATAGAATGCTGTGCTGTAAATGTACATTTGCAGAAATTTCTTCATCACATTAAGGCCTACATTTGATACTAACAAGACTTATCTTGGCCAGGGATACTCTTCTTGCCAGTGCTGGTCTACTTTTTATGTCCTCCTTGCTCCATCCATCACGAGTTATTTTGCTGCCTAGGTAGCAGAACTCCCTAACTTCAACTACTTCATGATCCCCAATTCTGATTTTAAGTTTCTCACTGTTCTCATTTATCTTGTCTTTCTTTGATTTACTGTCAATCCATATCCTGTACTGATTAGACTGTTCATTCCATTAAGCACATCCTGTAAGTTTTCTTCACTTCAATTGAGGATAGCAATGCCGTGTCCTTCCACCTTGAATTTTAATTCCACTCCTGAACCTTTCTTTTATTTCCGCCATGCTTCTTAGATGTGTGTATATTGAACAGCAGGTCTGAAAGACTACATCCCTTTCTTACACCCTATATAATCTGAGAACTTTGTTCTTTGTCTTCCAGTCTTATTGTTCCCTTTGGTTCTTGTACATATTACCTGTCTTTCCCTATAGCTTACCCTTATTTTTCTGATTTTTGAACACCTTGTACCATTTTACACTCTGAAACTCTTTTTCCGGTTTGACAAACCCTATGAATGTGTCTTGATTTATCTTCAGTCTTGCTTCCATTACCAACTGTAATGTCAGAACTGCCTCTCTAGTGCCCTTACCTTTCTTAAAGCCAAATTGACTGTTATCCAACAGATCCTCAATTTTCTTTTCCATTCATCTGTATATTATTCTTGTCAGCAGCTTGGATGCAATAATTCTTGGACTTATCAGCTCTTGCTGTCTTTGAAACTGTGGTAATGAAGTTTTTCTGTAAGTCTGATGGTATGTGGCCAGACTCAGACATTCTACACACCAACATGAATAGTAATTTTGTTGCCACTTCACCATTGATTTTAGAAATTCTGGTGGAATACTGTCTATCCCTTCTGCCCTATTTGATCTTAAGTCTACCGAAGCTCTTTTTTTAATTTCGATTCTAATACTGTATCCCCTCTCTCTTCCCTATTGACTCCTGTTTCTTCTTCTATCACTTCATCAGACAAGTCTTCCCTCTCACAGATACCTTCAGTGTACTACTTCCACCTATCTGCTCTCTCCCCTGAATTTAACAGAAGAAATTCCATGGCACTCTTAATGTTACCACCCTTGCTTTTACTTTCACTGAAGATTGTTTTGACTTTTCTACATGCTGAGTCAGTCCTTGCAACAATCATTTCTTTTTGATGTCCTCACTTTTTTCTTGCAGCCAGTTTGCCTTAGCTTCCCTGCACTCCCTGTTTTTTTCATTCCTAAGTGGCATGTATTTCTGTACTCCTGAATTTCCCTGAACATTTCTGAACTTCATTCTTTTGTCAATCAACTGAAGTATTTCTTGTTACCTTCCTTGTACTTACATTTTTCTTTTGCACTTCTGCAACTGCCTTTTTTACAGATGTCTAAATGATGTTTCACAAAACCCAAAGAAATTCTGGTCATATATAAAGGCTTTTAGTGGTACCGAAGTTAGTGTCCAGTCACTTACGAATGAGAGAGAAACTGAAATTGAGGGTAGCACTCATAAGCTGAAATGCTTAAATGTTTTCAAATGTTCCTTTACAAAGGGGAAACTAGGAGAATTGTCTCAATCTTTTAATCCTTGTACCATTCAAAAGAAGATAGATGTAAGTTTTAGTGTCAGTGTTGTTGAGAAACAGCTGAAATAGTTAAAATTGGACCCATGCTCCAGGGCCCAATGGAACACTTATACTGAATTTGCAGCCAAATTAGTCCCTCTTCTAACTATAGTTTATTGTAGAACCCTCGAACAAGAATCCATGCCCAGTTGTTGTACGAAAGCATAGGTCACATCCGTTTATAAGAAGGATAGTATAAGTGATCCACAAAATTACTGTTCAGTGGTTTTGACATAGATTCATTGTAAACTCTTAGAACGTACTCAGAGTTCAAACATAATGAGGTATCTTGATCAGAGTGACCTCCTCAGTGCCAACCAGTGTAGATTTCGAAAACATCAGTCATGCAAAACCCAACTCTCACTTTTCTCACATGACATACTGAAAGCATTGAATCAAGGCAGTCAAATAGGTGCAGTATTTCCTGATTTCTGAAAAGCATTTGACTCAGTACCACATCTATGCTTATTGTCAAAATTATGTCCACGTGGGGTATCAAGCAAACTTTGTTACTGGATTGAGGATTTTTTTGGTAAGGAGGAAGCAGCTTGTTATTTTGGATGGAGAGTCACTTTCAGATGTAGACGTAACTTCAAGTTGCGCTCCAGGGAAGGGTGTTGAGACCCTCGCTGTTCATGTTGTATGTTAATGACCTTGCAGTCAATAACAGTAGTAGACTCAGACTTTTTGCAGATGATGTGGTTATTTTAAGTGAAGTACTGTCTGACAGAAGCCAAATAAATATTCAGTCAGATGTTGATAAGATTTTAAAATGGTGTGAAGATTGCCAACTTGCTTTAAATGTTCTGAAATGTAAAACTATGCATTTCTCAAAATGAAAAAAAATGTAGTGTTCTATGACTATGATATCAATGAGTCACAGTTTGAATCTGTCAGTTCCTGCAAATGCTTGGTGTTACCCTCTGTAGGGATATGAGATGGAAACTGGGTTAATGACATAGACTCAGTTGTGGTTAAAGCAGGTGGTAGAGTTTGTTTTATTGGTATAACATGGGGAAAATGCAATCAATCTACAAAGGAGAGTGCTTAAAATCACTTGTGCAGTGCATTCTGAAATATTGTTCAATTGTGTGGGGCCTGCATCACAAGGACTAAACAGGGGATACTAAATGTATACAGAGAAGGGCAGTATGAATAGTCATAGGTATGTTTAACCCATGGGAGAGTGTCACAGAGATGCTGAAGAAACTGTATTGGCACTCTCTTGAAGACAGGTGCACACTGTCCTGAGAAAGCCTACTTACAAAATTTCAAGGACCACCATTAAATGATGGTTCTAGGAATACACTATAACTCCCTACTTATCACTCACACAGGGCTCACAATGACAAGATCAGATTAATTACAGCACACACAGAGGCATTTAAGCAGTCATTCTTCATGTGTTTGGTATGTGACTGGAACAAGAAGACACACTCGTAACTGGTACAATGAGACGTACCCTCTGCCATGAACTTCACAGTAATACCCTGTGTACAGATGTAGATGTACATTGTGTTCACTGGTGGGCTGGATTTTGTATTGTTCTAATCATTTCATCTCATCTTCATGATTGTGCAAGTCATCAAAGTGGCATCAGACAGAAAGACTTGCACCAGGTGCCCAAACAGCAGAAGACTGGGTCTCCTTGCCAATAATGCCACACAATAATTTTATTATCCAAGGATTTCAGTAGGCCTTGTCTCTTTGCTCATTTGATCTTCTGCTGCTTTTACTATCTCTCCTCTCAAAGTTACCCATTTGGCTTCTATTGTCTTCCTTTTCCTCTTTCCAGTCACTGTTGGCTAATGGACCCCTCAGCAACCTCTTCTCCCCACCCCACACCCTCTCTCGCAATTTATCCAGATTCCATCTACTTAAAGTCCTACCTTTCTGCAGTTTCTCCAATTTTAATCTACACTTCACAATGAATAAATTATTGAAAGAGTGCACACCAGCCCCTGGAAATGTTTTGCTTTTAAAACCTGATTTCCAAACCTCTGTTTTACTATTACTAATTCATATGTAACTTTCCAGTGTCTCTAGAATGACTGGTAGTAGAAGACATATCAGCCACTGAGTTTGGACAAATGCAGTAAGTGCCCTGTACATTACCAACTGATAGCAAATTTGAGAAGAGAAACTTAAACAATTTGAAATCAAAGTCAAAAGTAACGACAAAGAAGTGGTAACTCTTAAACATAGGTTGAATAAAAGTGATTAAAACTTTCATGGTGGGGAAAGTGAGTTACTGTGAAAATTAAAATTAATTAAAGAGAAGGTGGAGCCTTTGTGTGGACAGTACAGATAAACTGAATGATCTGGTTGCTGTTGAATCAATAGTAATGCAGGTAAGTTGATGTAGCTGTTCTGTACAAGAGACCATCAGAACAAACATGTACTCACACAGTGGAATTAACAAGAGATTTCAAGCTCGGTATTGCTGATCAGAATGCCCCATAAAAAAATGTTCAGTAGCTACTGGCAACAACAGTCTACTCATAGGAATGGCATCAATTCATTCATAAAATTCCCTTCTACATTTAAAATAACTTGACTGCTGACAGAATTCAATCACGTCACAGATTTCTTGAGCAATCTCAGCCTCAGCAATTTCATTGCACCTGGTACCAGTAAATTTCTAAATAATGGTTTTACAATAGAGCTTTGTAAGGCTGTGATCTTTGGTAATTTTCACTTTTATTAATATACAGGAAAATATTTGGAATCATTTTCCCAATAGAATGTTTCAGTTCCTCCAATAAATAACACACTATATAATATGTTGGTGAATTTGTGTGTCGACAGTTTCGGTGGGCATCTATTTTTATGATCTTCAATAGACGGTGTATTCTGGGTGTAAAAAGAATGTGGGTCATGAGGCTATTGCTGGTAGAACTACCCACTCTGCAATGTGGAAGAACAGATTTTTCAACTTTCTTACGATCTGATTGTTCAACCACATATTTTGCAATAAGTAGGATCAACCAAAAATTGTTCCAATGACCTATAGTGTTCTACTGTATCCATAGCCACTGTGACATTTCCCATGGCAAGTAGCTATGATGTCTTTGTTTTTCTTGAGATAAGACAGTTTCTTTCAAACACCACGACATTGCTCCATTAAGTTTCGGGTGTGCAGCCACAAGAAATCTCCTTCTTCTTCTAATATTTCAGCTATATAACGTTCAGCCATCTTCAGAGTGAGCCGCAAGACTGCCGCTCCAGTGCTCGCTTCATCCCTTTATACTGTTGTACCGCGCGACTGCACATGCGGCCACAGATGCAAATGCGCCAGAGACGTTGGTCGGCAGCAGAGATGTGCATAATGGGCGAGTTGTATCTATGACTCCACAGTTCATCTGTGTTGGCATATCGATATATCATTGTGAGCTGCACTGTGACAACGTCTTTGCGAGTTTATTACAGCAAGTGCCGGATTCCATGATTTATCAAGATTGAAACCACTATCTCTATTAATCAAATTCGTCGTCAAGCAAATTTCAATTGCCTCCTTCACTATCAAGTCCCAAAAGGATGATGTAGTTGCCAAAATTTCGACGTTGTCATACAACATACTGTGTGCACTGCCGACTTGTTAGGTTGTAAAAGTCGTGTGTACCTCCAGTGTTCTGTACATCTTTCTTGGACAGTACGAGTTGTTTGTCCGATGTAAAAAAGGCCACATTCACATGGAATTTTGTAAACTCCAGATTTTTGGAGCAGCAAATCGTCTTTGACGGACCCCATGAGTGCAGCTGTCTTGGGTGGAGGACGAAAAATCACTTTTACTTTGTGTCTGCCAAGAATGTGTCCTATTTTTGATGAGAGGCTACCCACATATGGTAGGAAGGCCATCGATTTAAAGGTTTCTTCATCTTCTTCTGCTTTCTTTGCGGCCTCTTTCGGTTTCATTTTCAGTGCCCTCTGTATTTGATGTGGAGAGTACCCATTGTCTTCAAACACTCTTTGTAAGTGGGAAAGTTCATCTTGCAGACTGCTTTCATCAGAAATAATACGCGCTCTGTGAGTCGAAGTTCGGAGAACACTCATTGTCTGGGCAGGATGGTGGCAGCTATTTGCACGTAAATGCAGTTCGGTGTGCGTTGGCTTCCTATACACTTCATGTCCCAAAGTGCCATCCTCTCTGCGCCAAACCAAAACATCCAAGAAAGGAGATTTCTTGCGGCTGCTCACCCGAAACTTAATGGAACAGTCTTTGCGCCGCCAAAACCTGAAGATTCACACCATCACATTGTTCTTCGACAGTGATTTTTCTTTCAGAATACTTGATAATTCTTAATTTCTCTGCCTGAATCTTCAGAAGAGAAAACAAGGATCTTCCAACATCATTGACAATTTCTTTCGTAGAAATTTTCTTAAGGGTAGTCAAGGAGTGAAAGGCTTTGCTTGGTACAGTCCCACCACTTAGTACCTCTCCTAAAAGGACACCACCACTCATTTTGGGTCGAGAGTAGCATATTTTCTGTTTGCTTTAGTACACATATACCCATTTTTATATGGTGGTTGGAGGGACCAAAAGAAACAGAGAGTAATTATGATCAGATGGTGTAGTGACTTAACTCATATTTTGCCTCAAATACTGTAGCTACTGTGTGTATACCAGGAACATGCTGTCCTTCAAGTGCACATTTATCTCGTGTTACTCAGTCTTGCACTCAAAAATATACCAGAATCTATTTGAATTTTTTGATTGTATTTAAGGAAAGCTAACTTGGAAAGTCTTCCAGTGAATGTGACAGACAGTCTCTCTCTCTTACTTTATTGTATGACTGTTTTCTACTTCATCCGAAAGTGACAATGTGAATTTTGGGTTCAATGTCATTCATAATTTTAAAATTTTTCCCTTGAGTTTATGTTAGCTTTTTATTGCATTTTAGACATAGAGTGATGCCACATGCAAGGATACATAAGCCAACTGGTTGAATGCTATTAAATGCTAGAAAAATGAAACAACAGCAAAGAAAAGAAATTCTTGAGGTGAGAAATTGGACACTTGTTACACTCTGCAACAGGGTAACTTCATGTAGAAGCTCGGAGACAGCAGAGCATTGTGATGTTCAGTTACAAAATAAGAGTCATTGAGCTGATACATCTAGAACTTCAGAACCATAACAACAACTTGAGATGTGACTACTATAAATAAGACACAGAGAAAGACAATTACAGAATGAACAACATTTGGCTTAACATTCGGAGGATTCCACTACAATTAATATGAATACTACTCATGGAATACAAGTGTTACTGTCAGCCAAACATCTGAACTCAGCCTCTCATTGGATTTCCTACAAAAAAAGGAAAGCGAAATTCTGCCAGTGAAGCCACTTTTGCAAGGACTTTCCACTTACAAATCAGGAGACAGGTCAGAGTAAAAATATTTTTGTACCTGCGTCAGAAAATACAATAAATTGTATTGTTTAGTCCACATCACAGGATGAATAGCCTGCGTTTCCATCAACATTTACAGTGCAAGGGCAAATTCACCATAAGACAGAATCATAACTTCTGCTGTCCCGACAATCACAAAAAAATCTGTATTTTATAGGAGATGTAAAAAGAGAAGCTGACCAGGGGTGTTCTTACATCTCAGTAACAGGACATAATTGAGTTCACTTTACAGAGGATGTTTCACGACCACAATGGTTTTATTGAAACAGCAGTGGAATGTATTCATATGGATCAATGTAAAGTAGTCATAAGAGCACACCAACGACAGGCAGCTGGACATGAGTGCCATTTAAATAGTCCTCTGGCTGATAAAAGCAGCTGACCAGGGGTGTTCTTACATCTCAGTAACAGGCATCCAATGATTAAGACAGATTTTAATCTGAGACAGATTAAAAAAACAACAGTAAAGTTTCAGTAAAGAATTTCTATACGTAAACACAAACCGTTAAAGACACTGTACATAATCGCATATCTTACTTTAGCCAGTGGTTTCATCAGTTTATTATTGAAATGTATGCAAAGATCTAGAATGTCTTCTTTACATTTTTACTAATCATATTCACCTGAGAAATGCTGTGGAAAATAATTCCAATACTGAAACTCTCAGTGTCTTACCAGCTACATTTACAGCCAGTATCAGGTAATGCACAAATAAACATAAAATTTTAGAGCTCCAGCTACCAAAACCAGCAGCAACACTTTCCATTTGTACACAATGTTTTGTTTTATGTTTTTCTCTTGTGCTTCATTGAAAAAATGAATATTATCTGTGTACTTTTGTGTTGAGTATTGTTTAGTAACTTCTTCCATGTGTTCCCATATTTTTTTTCAAGAATTAGCACTTGTGTGAGCAGACTTTCTAGCTGTTCGTATATCTGTTTTTAGCAGCGTTATTTATTTTTTGTATTTTATCTATCTTCAGCAACTTTAGTTGTACGAGGTGCATTCAAGTTCTAAGGCCTCCGATTTTTTTTTCTAATTAACTACTCACCCAAAATCGATGAGACTGGCGTTACTTCTCGACGTAATCGCCCTGCAGACATACACATTTTTCACAACGCTGACACCATGATTCCACGGCAGTGTCGAAGGCTTCTTTAGGAGTCTGTTTTGACCACTGGAAAATCGCTGAGGCAATAGCAGCACGGTTGGTGAATGTGCGGCCACGGAGAGTGTCTTTCATTGTTGGAAAAAGCCAAAAGTCACTAGGAGCCAGGTCAGGTGAGTAGGGAGCATGAGGAATCACTTCAAAGTTGTTATCACGAAGAAACTGTTGCGTAACGTTAGCTCGATGTGCGGGTGCATTGTCTTGGTGAAACAGCACACGCGCCGCCTTTCCCGGACGTTTTTGTTGCAGTGCAGGAAGGAGTTTGTTCTTCAAAACATTTTCGTAGGATGTACCTGTTACCGTAGTGCCCTTTGGAACGCAATGGGTAAGGATTACGCCCTTGCTGTCCCAGAACATGGACACCATCATTTTTTCAGCACTGGCGGTTACCCGAAATTTTTTTGGTGGCGGTGCATCTGTGTGCTTCGACTGAGCTGACTGGCGCTTTGTTTCTGGATTGAAAAATGGCATCCACGTCTCATCCATTGTCACAACCGATGAAAAGAAAGTCCCATTCATGCTGTCGTTGCGCGTCAACATTGCTTGGCAACATGCCACACGGGCAGCCATGTGGTCGTCCGTCAGCATTCGTGGCATCCACCTGGATGACACTTTTCGCATTTTCAGGTCATCATGCAAGATTGTGTGCACAGAACCCATAGAAATGTCAACTCTGAAGGCGATCTGTTCAACAGTCATTCGGCGATCCCCCAAACCAATTCTCTCCACTTTCTCGATCATGTCGTCAGACCGGCTTGTGCGAGCCCGAGGTTGTTTCTGTTTGATGTCACATGATGTTCTGCCTTCATTAAACTGTTGCACCCACGAACGCACTTTCGACACATCCATAACTCCATCACCACATGTCTCCTTCAACTGTCGATGAATTTCAATTGGTTTCACACCACGCAAATTCAGAAAACGAATGATTGCACGCTGTTCAAGTAAGGAATACGTCACTATTTTAAGTATTTAAAACAGTTCTCATTCTCGCCGCTGGCGGTAAAATTCCATCTGCTGTACGGTGCTACCATCTCTGGGACGTATTGACAATGAAAGCGGCCTCATTTTAAAACAATGCGCATGTTTCTATCTCTTTCCAGTCCGGAGAAAAAAAATCGGAGGCCTTAGAACTTGAATGCACCTCGTATATAACCAAATACTCAGCAACCACCTGCATAAGAGAAATTTTATTTACTTAAACAGTTTCAAGCACTTAGTTCCCTTCTTCAGAAGGCTGTATAGAAAACTATACTACAAAGAAGTAGAAGTTAGATCGGAATACTAAAATTATGAACAAAATGATTAAAAATTAAAAAAAATTAAAGATAAATAAGGGTAGATACTTATAAATATTCCACTAATTGTGAGTGTCAAGAATAAGATGCATGCAGCATATTGCTGTGGTCCTAAAGAAGTACAAGAGGAATAAGTAATACAATAATGAATCCTCAATACAAAAGGAGCTCATAAATATATACGTACATACTGCCTAGATACAAAAATCGTATAAAGAAGCCAAACAATAAGTACAGACGTCATGCCAGAACTGGAGCTAATGACACGAATATCTTGAGGTTTATACCTTATGACAACTATGGTTGTGTAAGGTTTTGTTTTACTGTACATTTATCCCCAACCTCAATATATGCATGTCATTAGCTGGTTAGCTACAGTTCTGACATGATGTACACACACTGTGTTTGGCTTCTTTATAATACTTTTGTGCAGGCACTTTGAACCACATGTAAGCGTTAACTAGGTCTTTTTGTATTAATGGATTCATTATTGTATTACTTCTTCCTCTTTTACTTTTTTAACAACCACAGCAATATACTGCTTTCATCTTATTCGTGGCACTTGCACATAATATGAGAGCTATAAGTATGTACCATTTTTTATCTTTAAAAATTTAAACTTTTCATTCTTAATTTAATATTCTTATCTAACTTTTCCTTATTTGTGATATATCTTTCTGTACAGCATTCAGAAGAAGAGCACTCAGTGCCTGCAACCTGTTAAGGAAATAAAACTTCTTTTCTCCAACTGGTTGCTGATCATTTTGTTATTTATTTTATAATAATAGTTTTGCATTTTGCTATTTAATGTAAGGGGAGAACTTTGTAGAGCAGCTTTTAATGTTAGTTTTTGTTATTTATATTTCATGTGCACCACAGCCATGTAATTTTCTCTATTGTTCTTTCTCGGTTAGTACCAGACTGCTTTGGTTAGAATATTTTCTGTGATTTTATACGGTTTTTACACAATACCTAATGGATGCGACAGCTTTGCTCATGCGTGCAGACAAAAAGAACTGGTTGCTTTTTGGAAACATCTAGAAGCTGCATTGACCCACAGCTGACAGGCTTCAGACTGCTGATCTAAGCTGCAGCAATGATGAGGAAACCAGCAACAAAAGCTACAACACATTTGGTACCATCAGAATCCACTGGGAACTGTGTTCTTCTGATGCACAATATCTGAACAGTTTGTCCTAACTTGATGGTGAGTTGCGGAAAGTGATGGGTTCACATATCTCCTGGTGGAGAATGAAAATGCGAACTGGATGGCTTGTCTTCTTACACCTTTTCAACATGTATGGCATATGAGGGACTGGCCCACACTGATAACACAGGGAGCACGGCATGCCTCTTCTGTTGAGCCAGTGGCTGATTTTCCTGACAAGTTTGGACAAGTGCAGAGGGAGAGTGTTTTGGTCATTGTGAACACTAATGATGGGCATTAATGGACACTCCCACAGAAATAACAGGCTGTATGGGAAAGCATTTAGTGTGCACTTGGTATGTTTGCCAGGAGGTCTCATATTGAAGGGGCTCTCCTGGTGAATACTGAATGCAACAGTCAGTATATCATAGCTCACGTTGGCACAAATAATCCTTGCCAATTGGGCTGCAAGGCAATCCTCAGTCCCTTCAGGTGATTGGCTGGCTTGGTCAAAGTAACTAGCATCACAAGCAAACATTCAAACACAGCTGAATGTCTGCAGTACTGTACCCAGAGCCAATGGCAACCTTCTGGTTTGTAGCTGACTAGATGGCCTAGAGACTTAGATGATTCTGCAACAATCTTGGATGCAAATTTCTTGACCTTTGCTGTTTGGTGGGGAACTGTAGGGACCCTCTCAATAGGTCAGGTGTGCACCACACAAAGGAAGTGGCTACTTAAGTACCCAATACATGTCACTTGCACATGGGGTTGTTTTCTAGATTAGAGTGACACTCCTTGGGATCCGTGATGCAGTACTTGCTAAAATCGAAAATAGATCAGCCACATTACTTTCAGATGACTATCATTCTTGCTTATTGGGAAGAGAAAATGATAATATGGTGTTAGCAGTCAGCAGGAGCAGTCACGATAAGATTCCAGAATTAGTATCACTAACAAATGTTGGTTGAAACCAGAAGTGAGCAGTGACATTCAAAAGGATATGTCAGACACCATTGACAGCAGCATATTTATTGCTGTATAGAATCGATGATGAGTAATAAGATTATTATGGATTCCAAATGTAAAATACTCTGGTTAAGTTAAGTACCATGGCAGTTGGATGCTTTTACAGAGCACCTGTGTTAGAAATTCTAGTGACGAAGTGCTCAGAGAGAACTTGCAGAACATCATGAGTTAGTTTCCTTATCATGCTATTGTAACAGTGGGAGGCTTCAGTTTCCCAGTTATAACATGGGAGTGTCATGTATTCCAAACTGTTACTACAGACAGAAAATTGCATTCTGAATGTCATGTCTGAAAATCACTTCAAGCAGATAGTTATAAAACTGACTCGTGACAGCAACATCATAGACTTCCTAGCAACAAACAGACTTGAACATTTCAATTCATTTATTGCACAAGAGGGCATCAGTGATGACAAGGCTGTGGTAGCATCAGTTACTATGGGTGCTACAAGGTAAGTACATTTTTTGCAAGGATAAAAATTGAAGTGTATGTGAACATGCATATTAAATTTTCAGAACTGAGGACGTGCAAAGAACAAATTTTAAAATTCAAAAAGATTGTACCTTAGACAAAAATGCGCTGAACACGGTTGTGAGGGATGGAAAAGCCCCTCTGTAGGTTCAATAGCTGTGTTAGAGAGTTGGTATGAAAAGACAGATTCAAGCAAAGTCAATGTGCAGTTGAAACACAAAAGATGACTGATGCCAAATTGAGCACAAGAGTAATGCAAAAAGCATTCAATGAATCTGAAAGTAAAATTTTGCTGACACAATCTGACTAAAAATTCTATGAAGTCAGTAAGCGAATTGAAATCATCTGTTCACCTGCTGAGTGATCATTCTTTCACCAAAACATAAGATGAAAAATGGAAGGCAGAAATATTGGTCTACAAAAACTGTTTCCCTGTAGATGATCACAATATGGTTCTTCTTTTCAACCCCTGCACAAATGCAGAAATGGTAGAAGCTAATATAAGTGATTGCAGAATAGAAAACAAACTAAAACATTTAACAACAGATAGCCATCTGGAGTGGATGAGATACCCAGGATTCTACAGAGATTATGCAAAAGATTTTGGTCCTCTTCTAGTACCAGTTCAATATGGGTCACTGAAGCAAAGAAAGGTACCTAGTGACTGAAAAAAGTGCAGTCATTCCCATTTCTGGAAGGCTCGTACGGCATATGCACGTAATTATAGGCCTGTATCGCTGATGTCAGCCTGTTGTAATATTATGGAACAGATTTTATGTTGAAGTGTTATGAAGCTTGTAGCGAATCAGAATGTCCTCTACAAAAATCAACATGGATTCCGTAAACAGAGATCTTGTGAAACTTGTATCTCTCTCTGTTTGTTCACAAGATCCATAGTGGTGCCCAGTTTGATGCCATGTTCCTTGACTCCAGGAAGGCATTTGACACAGTTCCCCCACTGTTGTCAAAATATGAGCTTACATAGTATTAGACCATATCTATGATTGGATTCAGAATTTTCTTGCAGACATATCTCAACATGACACAATTAACAAAATTGACAGATGTGAAGCAAATTTTACAGGTACAAAAAGAAACCGTGTTTATGACTGTTACTGCTTATAATATATATAAATGACCTACTGGAAACACCAAAAGCTTTATAAGACTGTTTGCAGATGCAATTATGTGTAAGAACGTAGTAGAAGACTCTAGCACATTGTAGGAAGACCTATAAATGATTGATTAGTGTTCCAGGGATGGCTGTTGATGTTAACATAAATAAATGTGACATACTATTCACAAATAGGTAAAGAAATGAATTACTCTTCATCATCATTGATGGTAAGAAAACACTGGAGAGAGTAACTGTGGTAAAAACCTAGGAGTAAGCACCTGGAGTGACTTAAAATAGAATGGTCAAATAAAACAAATTGTTGGAAAATCAGATGCTAGTCTGAGATTCATTGGAAGAACCTTACGTAAATTGAATTAATCCATCAAAGAAATGATTTACAAAATATTTGTACAAATGATTCCTGAATACTGTTAATCAGTCTGGGATGTTCACTGGGTTCGATTAATACCAGAGATAAAGGACATTCAATTATGAGCACCACGCTTCATCACAGGATTGTTCAGTCGACATGGGAGTGTTACAGAGATGCTCAATAAACAGTGGCGGATGTACAAGAGGAGCATTAGCCCTTACAGAGGTTTATGACTGATGGTGAGAGAGTAAGTGCAAGTCGGGCAACACATTACATCCTCCCACAAAAGTTACATGAAATGCCCACAACGAGAAAAATCAGTGCCCAAATGGAGATTTACTGATGATCAGTCTTCTCAAGCAACATATCTGAGTGGAACATGGAAGGGGGGGAAAGATAGTGGTACCTGAATATTCTCCACCATACAGTGTAAGGTGGCTTGTGGAATGTAAAGACCAGATTTATTTAACATCTTCACTTGCAATCAGTCTTAAGACGGAAATCAAAGAGACACTTAAAAATGTCAATTACCCAGTACAATACAGACTTGATTCTGACAGTATTTAAACAGCAGTTGAAACTAATTGATATTATGACAAAGTGAAGAAAATTTGGCCAGCCAGACCCGAGACAGGATGTCTTACTGAGTGATACCTTTGGTTGAGTATACACGTCAGTCCAATAATGTCACGTGCTATTCTCTTAGGATGTTTCTTCACTACATTTGAGGATCAAGATCTTTTGTGAAACAAAGAACAGTAAACAATTTACTGAAAGGAAACTAATACTACAGTGAAACATTACAAGATGCTTGACTGACTTCCCTTGCAGAGTAAATGAAAAATCTGTTTGCTGTTATACTGACTAAATTATCTGATCAAATCCATGCACTTCATGTCAGGATACCTTAGTGATAATACATTCGTTAATTCATCATAAATTTCATTCAGTCAGGACATTTTCAATATGGCGTTGCCTATTCTAGAAGATAAATATATGGCCATGATAAATAAAACACTAATGCAACTCAAACTGCCACCATCATTTCAACACCAAGAAGGCATACTTCATTCAGATTACATATGAGAAAAAAAATTAAAATATTGAAGAGTGCAAATTTCATGGACAAATTATCGTGGATCAGGTAGCCAAACATCCCAGGTATCATTTTTCCTAGCACTTCAACAAGGAAAAATATTTGTAACTAATTTAAGTCTGGTGAAACCAGGCCACAGGTGCTAAGTACTCTTGCCATTGCCTCTTAAGGAATTGCAGTAATGTTAATGAAAGGAGGGAGGCCAATCCACTCCAAACTTATGCTGCCACTGGATATCACTAGGAATAAAAATTCTACCTGCGACATAAGTAAGGCAATTACTTATCAAAATGCCCATCATCCCAGTCAACAATGGTCGATGAATTCCAAACACTTATAAAACATTCAATTTTGTGGAGAGGTTTGTGAAAGATAAGTTTAAAGTGAAACCCAAGAATAAATCTGAAGAAATGAGTGTGTCCAAATTTTCTGATGACTGCTACTGGTGATAGAAGGTAGATCTGCAGCTGTCTTCTTGCAAAACAAAAATCAGTGACATTCATTGTAAAGTTGGATGCACAGTATTCTGCTGTTATCCAGAACTATCATAATTTGAACTGGCTACGAGAGTGTGTCATTCTTGAACTAGAAATGGCGACATCTATAAAATAAATAATCATGTGCTTGCCATGTTAACAAGTGTAGCCTCTGAATATAAGTTGCCTAATACTATAGTAAAACTTGATGATAGCAATTCCTCAGCAAGGTTCATAATTATGTCAGATGTAGTTCAATTGCCATGGCATCATCTTTTACTTCAAATGGGATCTCCAATTATTTTACTATAGAGCAGCAGCAGAAGAGCTCGTGTAAAGAAGTTGCTGGGTAAGTTAACTGAAGTGAGTCTTAACACAAAAGGGGGAGTGTGAGTGGCTTCATCCTACTCATTCCCTTAAAAGATGGCAATTTCCAATAAGACTTAGGGTCTGAGACAATCATGTTTTTCTCATACGCAACTTCATGTTGCTTATTCCAGAGTGGGTTCACACAAGAACTTATTTATTCTTGTACCTTGAGAGAAACTACAAATCGAAGATAGACTCACATTTTGTGTTATATTACAACGAATTTCTAAAATCTTTCATTTTATAAGTTGTATATTATATTTATACTTTTGAATCATGTAACTGAACTAAGTTTGTTCAAAATAACTGGACAACACAGGGTAATCACCTAATAAGACGCTAAAATAAAGCCTAGCTGATGTGTCTATCTCTCTCTCTCTCTCTCTCACACGCACACACACACACACACACACACACACACACACACTCTATCTCTTCAAGGCTAATCTATGTAGCTAGTTTTCATGGTTTTTGCTATTTTTTACTTGTGTCAATGCCATTAAATACTCATAAACGCCCCCTCCCCCCTTCCATAACATGCAGTCCTACTCAGGAAGATCAGCCCTCTGAATATAAAGCTGATCAAAAAGAGCTACATGCTTATAAATTGGACATTACTGATGTAATCGTATTTCTTTTAATCAAAAACTTAACATAGTAACTGAAAGCAGTTATACGTCTCTTAATATCCTGTATCAGTCATTTCATTTCTTAATACTTACCACAGCTAAAATCTCTATTATGCACTTCAGTCTTCACCCCCCCCCCCCTCCCCAAAGTGGTTTGGCTGCCTTTCTCATTTCATATTTCGTACATATGTAACACTATATTACAAACACTTCCTATGCTCACTACTCGGTTATAGACTATTACAACTGATTTTCCACTATCATTAAATAACGTGTGTGCACCTTGAATGCAAATGGTTTTATTTTCCTTTAAGCAGGTGTCTTATGCCTGAATGTTGCAGAGAGTCAACACGGGTCTGGACAAGGTGAGTAGGGCTTTACTCACAAAGTTGTTTTATCAAAACAACAGCAATAGTATCAGATTGGAGAGGTTCTCTTTCTGTTCTGGGGTTGGGGAACACGATTCGGATGTCTAAATTAAATGGCAAATTGGAAATTGCTCATGTGAGAGGCCAACGGCCAATTGTGCCACAAATGGTCGATAAAGTTATTGTTGCCGTGGCCGAGAAGGCTGGACACAACATGTTATCTTCAGGCAGCTGTGTCATGACAGCTGAACATTGCGTGGTCCACAATGTTTCAGGAAGCATTAGAGCAATCTTGTCGTGGATGCAAGGTTTGTAACCTGTAACGTAGACAAAGTATGCAATTAACAAATGTTACCCTCTCTACGGAAATTCCAGGTCACATTGTCCTATAACAACACATTTATCATGGGGGTCTCTCAAGTAGTGGAACTTCAATTATAACCACCCTGTGCTTTTCACTGAGAAAGTTTATTACATTTGTAAACAAAACAATGTATTCAACACTACATCAAGAGGTGACAATTATAGTATACGGAATGTAACTAACTTCAACATCTGTTGGAAAGAGAACTGTAATCTTAGTTTCTTATGAGCATCTCAGAGTTTGTGTTATGAAAATCAAAAATTCAGGCAACACTATTAACATTTTACTTCTTTTCTTGTACTGTATCTGTAACATGCTACGAGACCATTTTGACAGTAAGTACTACTGCTTCTCATACAATTTTTAAAAAAAGACCTAAAACCTTGTGCTGAGTTTTGTCTTGAGACATTATTTTCACACACATCCTGTAACATCATAAGAGAGGAAACTGTCTTTGTCTGCCCAGAACGAAGAACAATAGGACTTGAATGTGCATGTATAGTGTGTAGTAACTCAAGGACAGTGGTGTCAACACCCCATTGATGACTGAGGAATACTCTGCCAAAGGCTCTTAACCCTTAGCTGCTTGCATCGGGTCAATACAACTGAGTTTATTCTACTGCAGCTGACTACACGGCGAGCAACGAAGGTAGCTGGTCCTATGTAAATTCCTCCGTTCCTGCTTCTTCAGCTCTATTTAAAACTACTGTTACATTAATTTTTTCCGTGTGCTATGTGATTTGAACAGGCACAACATTAATTTTTTCCGTGTGCTATGTGATTTGAACAGGCACAACTACTTTCGTTGAGCCACATTCCCGCAAAGAGACCAAACATAACTGCCTACGTTATTCAGTATTTCCGGGAAGCGGGACCCGACAAGGCATCTTTCATGTGTGTGAACTCTTAAGTAAAATTTTCATTGTCACTTTTCTGACCATTTATGTCTTTCAGGAAGTGTTTATTGTATACATAGGTTGGAATGTTGTTTCTCCTGTCCTTTTAGAAAGTATCCTAGTTTTTCCCAGATGAACAAAATGTCAGGGCTGCTTCAAAATGATGACAAACTGTCCTATCATCAGGATGTTCTGAAGATGGAGATGACAACAATGAAAAAAAAGAGCACAATACGGCTTCAAATGTGGAAGCCTTTTCAAGTGATGTATCTTAGAATTAATTTAGTAATAAAGATTACTTTATCAGTAAAGACGGGCAGAGTAAATGGCAGAGCAAACCAGATAGTCATAATAGAAAATCCAAAAACCATAACATTTATGTAATAATCCAGTTACTTCAGTACAGACTACTGCACCAAAAGCTACAACGGAAATGTTCTTCCTCTTTATTTTGCTGATACATTGGCGGATGACATTATGATGTACACTAACATGCACATGATGAGCATCTGTGAACAGTTCACTCAGCCTAATGACATACCAAGATACATACAATGTAGAAATGAAAGCCTCTCTGGGTGTCCCACTAAATGTAGGAACTTTTAAGGCTTCCAGTTCCATAGATATGCGAGGTACATACAGGCCCGATTTATTTGCAGTTTCTATGTAATATAGAAGATTCCTGTCTTTATGTCACTGTATTCACTTTGTTGATGAAAAAACTAGGGATGATGATGATGATGATGATTATTGGGGGGGGGGGGGGGGGAGATGTGTGTGTTGTGTGAACTCATTACACCATTGCAAGGAAAGTATTTGAAGTTGTATACTCCTGGAAAATATGTGACAATCGACAAGTAACTCATTCTATTTAGAGGACTGCATTCCTTTCAACAATATCTACCAAAAAGCCAAATAAATGTGGCATAAAGATTTTTTATCTTGGTAAGACTCCAGAAAATGTTATCTTACAAACTCTAAAACAAATGTACACACACAGCCAAGTAGTTCTTTCAACAAACAAAATAAACTTTCAGAAATAGTAAAATGTTTTGTTGTTCCTCATGCAAGTACTGGCAGAAATTTAGCTAATGGTAACACTTATACCAGCAAGTCTCTTCCAAGAATTCTATTAAAAACCACAGGAACTAATTGAAAAATCACACTAGATATTCTACCACAATTTTTTGGCTCAAAACACAAAGAACTGTGGTTTTCAAGCCTGTTCAGTTTTACCAAAGATACAACAATGGTGTCAAGTTCCACCCAAACTATCATCATTTGGTCACAGTGCAAAATGATCTGCTGAAGATACAGACTCCTAAAAAACAAAAAATTATTATGTTTTATAGCCGTAAAAAAAAGTTTTAGACTGAAGTCATAACCTTTACAAATTTAGCACTAGTGGCAAAGTTACAAGACATGAATTTATGAAGGTGTTTAAGGACTTGCCAGTCAACTACGAGGTGCTAGTATGCAAATGTCTGAGTACTGACAGCAAGCATTATATAGTGTGTGTCATAAGCACACTTAGGTGGTCTGCTGATCCTGCGAACAGTTTATACCATGTAATATATTATGCCTTTGTCTTTAAGACAATTGAAACTTCATATTTGAAAACTGGTTATGTAGAAGCAAAAGATGGTCAAACTATGACTAAAATCATTATTATCCTTTTGAAAGTGAATAAATGCATATTACACAATTGTGTAATGAAACAACCAATTGTTTCCTTCTTTATGTTTTAGTGTCAGGTCTCTTGTGTATTTATCAGGCAACAACTCAAGTGTTGGATCACAAGAATTCATCAGAACATACTCCAACAATGTCAGAAGCAAGTTGAGATACCCAAGTTGTTACTGAACAAAGACTTGAAACAAGTCCTATAATATCATAGAGTCTCATTTGTTGTAAGTGGATGCTGCCCCCCCCCCCCTCT
Organism: Schistocerca americana; assembly: GCF_021461395.2. Taxonomy (NCBI): domain Eukaryota; kingdom Metazoa; phylum Arthropoda; class Insecta; order Orthoptera; family Acrididae; genus Schistocerca; species Schistocerca americana. Next base: position 434,452,163 of record NC_060122.1, read on the forward strand.
CTCTCTCTCTCTCTCTCTCTCTCTCTCTCTCTCTCTCTCTCTCTCTCTCTCTCTCTCTCTCTCTGCACCTTCATCAATTTAGGCTACATATAGTACTCTCACAGAAATGTATCTCCTTCCCCCTCCCCCATATTAAAACAAGGCTTTCATTCTGATACATTTAAACAAAATCAGATTTATTGGAAGATTCCATAAACTAGTCTAAATATTTTATGTGCCATATGAAATAATACCAAATTATTCTTCATTTGGGTTTGAAGCTCTATCTGGATTGCAGGTCCTCTTATTATGAGGACGGGAACTTGGTTTGGTTTGCAAATGCCCTAAAATATTTCCCACTTGAGGGAGGGAGGGGTGGGCGAGGCAGCAATAATTGTTGCAGTGCATATGTCAAGTTAGCAATATACAGTAATTTAAACAGAATCCTGCATAACCCAACAATGAGGGAAAAAATTAAAATATGAACAACAGTACCCACTGACAATGACAAAATGGGGCTGAAACAAGACTGGGCATATATTCACACAGTTCTTTGCATAACAGGTGGACTCAAAATTCAGTAATAATGTAATCTTAATATTTTCTGAACAGATCAACATGGAAAATAAACTGTCTTTAAAATGGACAGGAAATTATTCACTTATCATAAAAATAATGCTCACATTGCAGTACAAAACCTTAAAGACATCATTAAACAACACTGATGAACTGACAAAGTAAAACTGCATCTAGCAGACAATATTTGAGATTTGAAGGCTTTTCTACAGCACCACTTTTTGAATTACACAGCACAACATAACATAAGGACATTAAAACAGGTTAACTGCATGGTGAACACCATTCAACATTTATTCAAATGATCAGAAAGATTATATTAAGTATTAATTATGCCCAAATTATGTATTTAAAATTTGTTTATAATCCAAATGATTTTCATGAAAATTCACAATGTCTTTTCCACATTCTTATATTCAAAAATGAGCATGTTAGTATTAAACAAAAGTTTTGGTGCAGGTAGTAACACCAACTTAAAAAGTATTTTAACATTACTGAAACCAGCTGCTTTCAATGGAAAATTTATATTCAGTGGTCTGAAGTACAGTTAAATGTATGAGCATTTAAATGATCAGCTCATTATTACAAAGGAAATGAGGAAAATACATCATAATCAAGAACTTGCAGCACATGGCAGTTTTTTGCCAAAACTTTGGTAAGGTGTAGCATTAAGCATACTATTTTCTGCATGCAACTTTGTACAGTTTACAGGGGTAACTTATGTTGGAATGGCTTGCTGATATGTGACCATGTTGAATAAAAAAAAATATTAAAACTATATAAATATTAACACCACTGTATAAAATACATATATTTACACTATTTTGGTAAAAAAATATGTTATATGTTGCTTAACTTGCCTTCTGATTTTTTTTAGTACATGATGGAAATATAAATAAACAAGACTAATTATTTCACAACTACACAAAATAAGGAACACAGGCATACACAACTCACTGAGGATAGAGCTTCTGTTAAATCCAATACTAGCTGTCATTAACTTCGTACATCTGTTCACACTTCTCTAACAGCCTCAGCACAGGATTAATATTATACGGGAACAGGGCTTTGGACACAAGCCTGTCAATCGCAAGGCGTAATCTTATTAGAACAGACATCGTGTCATCCAGTTCTCTACCACAACAAGCGACAAAGTCCTCCCAATTTCGACGTATGAACTTCAACAAGCGTAACAGGTACAGCAAAAAGCAAGTCTCATTTGAGACAAGGAGATCCAGTAGCACATCTGGATCATGAGAAACAGCTCTAAGAAACTGTACAAAAGTTGTTCCTGGACTCAATGTACGTCCTAAGTCAACCTGAGTACTGCTTCGGTAAAATAAACCTACAGCTACATCCAAACAACATACCATTCCTTCAATTAAGGCATCATCCTGGTCTGTAAACAACTGAACAACCCACTGGGCAAGAGGTGTTTCAGGGTGAAAGGGAAGCAGTGTCTTCACACAGTTGTCCAACTGACGGAGCACTTCTCTAATACTTCGTTCAATGACAGCCATGTCAGCATCCACATCATCTGCCTCTGAACCAAGGGAACTGTCACTCGAACTATCACATCTTGTTTCTTTCACAGTCACAGCAACACTCTTCAGCACCAGCAAAACCATTTTTTGCAGTAATGGACGATCACCATCACCTGCACCACCACCAAACCTTCCACTACCACCACGATATGGAAGAGTATCCAACAAATGCCAGTCTTTCACACTTCGCACCACCAAATGAGCCAGTGCACAAGGTTCTTCAGCCAATATATCCTGCAATGCAAGTGTACTGCCATAACAAAGAACTTCATTGAACAACGCTAACAAATGTTTCCAAATGCCAGCAGGAACAGCTGAATTGAGCAGTCCTACAAAGCTGTCCAAGTGGGCATAAAAAGGTTTTGTGTCAACTACAGATAGATTTGCTTTAACTGAAATGATTGCTTCCCACAAACCAAGGAATGTTATGATAGATGATTCATGTTCATTAGAGTATGATGCTATCAATCCATCAAATTTTCTGACTACTGCTGGCCACTTAGATTCTAGTGCTTTTATGCACAAGCATTTTACTTGGCTAGTGTCCAAGCTTTCTGGATCAGATAAACTCGTCACAACACAACCAGTTGGTGGCCTGTCCTCACTGTTGTCCTCTAATGGATGATTATCAATATCTTTCCATTCTACAACATGTTTAATTACTTCTAAAGAAAAAGAAATTTTTTGTGGCAATGTTGTAATGAGAATATTTTCTGTAAGGCTTTCTAACCAGGAAGGATTAACGTGAGATTTAGACACTATTAAAAAGGCTGACAAAGCTCTGCTAGCAGCGAAGCATACAAAGGGATCTGGGTGCGAAGAAAACTCTATGAGTTGCTCAATCAAACCGTATTCATTCCTAACTAGAACGTCACATATTTCACCAATTCGACTACACAGAGTGCCTTTCGAATTTTGTTTAATAGCAACTTCACATAAAAGCTGCAATATGCTAACAAATAACAGGATTCTGTCACGGCTCCATTCCGACAGCACTGGTATGCGGTAATCTCCTTGTTCTTCAGACACAAGTTTCACGCCTTGAAAAGGTTTCCACAGACATGTTTCTGACACAGGGCACAAACACTGATTCAGAATGTGCTGCTGTATCGCAGCCAATTCCTCCTCCACAGTCGTATCACCGTCACTCTGCAAATTTATGTCAGTTATTTCATCAACTCTTTGCTTTTTCTTCACAGGCTCACCCATTGTTGGTACCGAAGGTACTAAGGATGTCCTTTTAAGGACCATGAAATTCACTTTAAATTCCTGTAGTGTGGCAAATCTATGGTGATGTATATCCTCACGACAAATATATTGTTGCATGAAGTAGTCCTCTGGGTTTTTGGTGTCATTTCTGTAACCAAAGTTCAACCAACTGTGGATGGTTCTGTCCTAGCGCAGGAACCTCAGAAATCTGCAAAACAAGGGAGTGTAATTAATGCTCTAGATGTTCAGGAGACGTCATCGACTACTAGTGATTAAAATACAACAAGATATTACTTTCGAAACAGTTGCAGACAATGACTACTCACCGAATCTGCCAATCTCATCCCAGGCATAGCGAATTGAAGCAAACTCGTCAGGCGCGTAAACAGATTTTGAAATCTTCTCCATGTAAGTCGATTTAATGACATAGATGCTGTCAAATTGTCGTACAGCAGACACGTACCTATACAATAACGACACATTTCTTACTTTCTTGGCGAAGTTGTCCACCACAAATTCACAGACCATATCACAAATCCACAACAACCCACCATCATGAACAATATGACGCTGTCATCTACCTACATTTAATGTTCATATTTATTCACGCCTACGCATACAACGTTAGCGAAAGTTCACTATGTAAATAAAAACATCAACATTACAAAAAAAATGGGTCAGGCACCGACACTGGTATTTCTCACACGAATATCAACGACCAGCACATATTTTACTTTGATTTAAGAGTAAATATATAGGTATCCGGGTTGTAAGGTGTTCAGTGTTGCCAAATTGGACGTCTGTGTAATTACAGTTTTGGTCACTGTTTACAGGATCAATATTCGTCGAGGCTAAGGAATAGTCTGCAAGAAAATAATGAGTATTTTGCAGTTAATACGAACGGTTTGTATAATAAAAGTACAAACAGAATATTAATGTTAAAAACTGTTCTTGAAAGTACATCAGAGTTTACTAGTTTTAACAAATGCCACTAGCTTTGTCTCATGCAGCACAACTCCTTTGCGAATAATTCGTCAAGTATTTATCAAATTTAATTTGGAAGTAACAGACAACTTGGCAATATTGTTTACATTTCTGACTGCACACTCCCACAATTCCTTTGATGGCTAGGTGTGGCAGCCATATTTTGGAGTCGAAGTAGGGGGTCATGGGGATAACTGAATGACGAAAATGAAGCGACCCCATTAACAAGATAAAAAACTTCGTGTAATCGGTATGACGATTTTAAATAAAATTTGTAAGCATGGATTCAACTTTTAACTATTAACAAAACCATAACAAAAAGAACTGGCTACTTAGCTTGGCCTTTAAATAGAGCGATGATATAGGTTAGCTTCATAGCTTTCAGTATGGGAAATAGGGAGTGAAGCTGAATGAAAAAGAATTCTCGCAATTTGAGAAGTTTATACCTTTGTCTTGCATCCAGCAAACATCCTTTCGCAGTAGCAGAACATGTGATTTGTTGTGTGGTGCGCTCTTGTCTCATGTATATACTAGCTGTCAAAAGACATCATAACAGTAGCACATAGTGTGTGGAATAGCGAAAATGTTCTAGGTTCTGTTAATATTTGTGCTGTTTCTGCGTATCAAACAAGCACAGGTCGCAAATAAAGTGAACAGTGAACCAGTTTGCAATAATATCCTGGGAAAGTTGCAGTCTTTTTATCAGCTACACAAACAATTAATAATTGTAAGGTTCGGGTAAACTACAGGAACTGGCAGGTTTGGGAGAATGAATTAAATGTTCATCATTTATTAGCGAGTAGGAGTATCGAAATTATGTTATTTCAGTTTCTCAATTAATTTGGATGTTTGCCACTTTAGAGCTAACATTAACTGGAATTCCGATTGCTCTGGTGAACGTCTTGGCTGATTAGTTAAACATGCCAGTTGTACATCACCTACAAAATGATTGTGTTGTAACAGCATGGTGTGTGTGTGTGTGTGTGTGTGTGTGTGTGTGTGTGTGTGTGTGTGTGTGTGTGTGTGTTTTGCTTTTTAACAAACTTGATGTGCTACAGACACTTTCACATGATTCCATGCTCAGCAGATTGTCATAATGTTGGTATGTTAATATTAGATTTATTTGATCTGTAGTGACATCACACAAATACAGTGTTATATGTACTGACATTCCTTATGAAACTGAACAGGAATAGTTCCCAAGATCCTAAGAATGAATGAAATTAAAAACGAAAAAAGAAAAAAAAAAGGCTGCTGCAATGTGCCTTTTTAAACTGAAAAAAAGCTTAAGTTAACTTCGTATCTATGCGTTTTTCTATCAGTTATTTATATGTTTTTATATTCACTGCACTTTTTAGCTCAAAACAATGTGAGTTTGGGTGCAGTGCCTCGATGCAAAACTTAGAAAGAAAGGAAAAGAGAGAAATCTATCTGGTCATGTTGAAATTCGTTTCGATATAACAAAGTATTTTACATCAAAGTGAACCCACAGATCTCATGTTGTTTTACTTTTTTTTAAAAGTTTCACATCATTCTTTGTTGCAAAACACCCAGATCAGCCTACAAAAGTGTCAACCTTGAGTTCTTAATTTGGAAACAGGATGAAAATTTCCTACCCAACGCATCAAGTTTAGTGATGAGTAAACATTTGGGTATTCACCAGTTATGTATTTGTTTGTTTATTTTTTTCATTTCAGCCAAAATAATGGTCTTCAGCTCAACACTTGAGGTGATGGGCATTTCGTATATGAAATTTATTCTTCTTTCTTTGTTGGCATTCGTAACTGTCCTTCCATGAAAGTATTTGGCAGTAGTCTGAAATAGTAGTTATAGACACAATCTACATTTTGACCTTTATGTTTACAATCTATCTATGAAATGCAAAATAGTCTCCTCATAACTTGAAAGTGATAGTTGCTAGTGAAGTATGACATTTATTTTGTTTCTTAATTTCAGTTCTGTGACAGCTTCAATAATATTCTACATAACTGGTATAAAAATTGTCAAAAATTGTCAGTCTGCAAACAAACTGTGTCTGTTTTTGTTCAAAGTTGTCATCATCCTTAAGAATTTCGTTAGTCTGCTGATAGTGTAAAGAGTTGCTGTCTTCCTGCCAATGAGAGTTTGTGGCAAAAATCTTGGTCCCCCCCCGCCCCCCCCCCCCCCCTTTTTCTTCGCCTCTCACTGTCTGTGTGTGTGTGTGTGTGTGTGTGTGTGTGTGTGTGTGAGAGAGAGAGAGATTTTTATATCCTGAATTTATATCACTCTTCAAATACATTCTGCACTTTATTGTATTTTACATCTGTTTATTTCCAAGGCTTATGTGCTAGACAGTTTTTGGATTGTAGTTCATGTATAATCATTTAACACTGTACTGTTTTTAACTATGCCTTCACTCATCTCGTAGAGGGAATGTATTAAAGCTATGTACGTAATTATTTAATTTCCCTTTTTACTCTTTACGGGAAGAGTGATTCATAAACAATTTCTTTCTGTTGAATGTGTCCTGTATAATGCATCTTCCAGGGGGTGGGGGGTTTGTCACGAAGATTGAAAAGGAAGGGTGGCTTGCTCATTCCCGGGATAAGAGGGACTCACCTGTTGTGAAGATGAAAGCAGCCAAAGGAACTAATAGTTTCGAAATCTAGGATAATGTATTGTTCTTTTATGTAGATTTCATATTTAGATTTGTTTGCCTTGCCAGTTCACAATCAAACTGTCACCTTCCAACTTAACCTTGATGTCATGCTATGCTACAGATCAATCTTTGTTCCTAATCTACATAAGAAAAGAAAAATATATCAAGTGTTCGGTTTGCACCCATATAATGGGTAGGTTCACTTGGCCCCAAATAAAAACAGTGAACATTGTGGCTCTGGTAAATGGTGCATTCCTCTCCCTGCCCTTGTCAAACATATATGTAGTAGTTCCATATTTATTCCTGGAATATTTTTATTGTGCACATATCCTGTCATCTGTAATTCCATCTTCCATGATTTGTTAGTGGATCAGATTATTTGTGGAGTACGTATCAGCTGTTCTATATGAGAATTAATCATTATAATTATTTTGCATTAATTCTTTGACTAGCAACTAACAATTTACATATGCAACCTATCAAACTAATTGTAGTTTTTCGTATTGGCTGTGGAAGTGTGCCAATATTTTTTCCAGAATTGTAGTTGCAACATTGTTTAATTGATTATTAATGGTGAATTAAATCTCTTACTTTTCCTTTAACTATACAGAAGTTGAACAAAATAACATTATTTTCCTCCTAATAGGTATAGTGTAATGTATAAGTGCCCAGTGTTGATTCAAAGGTCTGACTTTCAATCCCTGGCCAATCCTAGGACTTTTATCTGTCGCTTGTCATTTCTTTCACATCTGCCAGTATTTGTTAACGTGGAAAACATTGAAGTGCGCTGTGATTTGGCAGTTCACTTTAAACTGTAGGTTTTTCAGTTCAAAGGCAAGGTGAAGGTATGAAGTGCACTGTGGTTGGGCACTCCATGTTAAATTGTAGGTTTTCAGTTCAGAGGCAAGGTGTGACACACTGCTTCTAAAGGGCCGTGCCTGGTAAAGCACTACGGTGTTCAAACCAATCTTTGGGTTGATGGCAACTTTACCTTGTACCTATGCTGTAGGGCCACCTTTGGCAACCTGAACTGTCCTTATCCTCCCACGGAATCATACTTATCATTCTGATCGATGGTAAATGGGATTTTATATCATTATTCTGATAGAAAATATTCATTTCTCTCAAAAAGAGGCAGGTGAAGGTAATGAACCCCCAGTATTCTTTCATTACAGGCTATGATGACTGGAATATATTCACCAATGACTATAAAGGCCAGAAGAATCTTGTGACAAGGATGTTTTCATTTTAGAAGATGCAGTTTCCTTTACTGAGATTCCGATAGGGCCTGTCTACTGAAGATGCCATTTATTATTTCACCAAGCATATATTAAAATATTTAAATTAATTTTGTTTATCTTCATTCATCCAAGGGTCATCTCTCAACAATATAGGATTTATCAAGGTAATACAGCGCAAATCAGTAGGTCAAAATACACAACACACAGCATACATATCATGTTTTATGAGGATCGGGCAAGTAGTCCGTGAGAGTAGGACAGGTGGCTGTCTCTGGCCTTGATTAAGGAACCATCCTGGCATTCGCCTAAATAATCCAGGAAAACTCTGATAAACAGAAATCAATGGAAATATTTCCATCTACTGAATAGCGTAAAAGTAGTCTGATCATACCATATTACTATTACTTACTTTGTTTATCATCCAGATTTTACATTCCTTGCAGCATTGAAACCTCTTCTTTGCATTCACTTAGTTTGAACTAAGTTTGTCAGTAGCTGTATCATGAATGTTTTGTATGTGTACTCCAGTCACAGTTTTCATTGATACTGCATTTTCTGTGGGCATATTAAGCCAGGCAATCACTTCCTGACGATAGTCTACTTTTAAGAGGAAATCCCTGTATCTAATGTCCTCGTTTGTACCAGTAATTTAGTTTTTTCTCCACTATTGTATTTAGCCAGCAGTCTTCTTATGAACACTGAATGCTATCGCCACATCAAATTCAATTATTTGAGATACCCCAAGATTTACTATTGTTGTCATAAATGCATCAATGAAGTGCACACAAACAGTTTGCCCCTATTGGAAGTCTTTAGCCTGCTATGTTGATAGCTCTGCACAACTGCATTCTAATAACAGATGTACAAATAGCTCAGAACACTTCAACACACTATGCAAGATATAAGTACAAAGACGCCATCAGTGTTCTATAATTCATAAAACAAGTCCTGGAAGTCAGTGGCTGACACCAGGATGTAAATGTTACTTACTTCAGTGCCAGTAGATGTGGTGAATAGCTATGAAAACTTCCTATGCACTCCACCAATACAATCCATTTGAGGATATATGTTTGTCAATAAAATCAGTTACGGCAATGAGTGCAAAGGTGTCATCTGGCATCTGGAGAGACTTTTCCTCTCATAGCGGAGTGCAGATGATACATTTTAACACAGCAGCAGACTTGTTCAGTTGTAGATATATTCCTTTTTCATGGGAAATACTGTACAAGTTAAAATTATAATGATTTCCTTATATGAGCCTCATTCTCATATAGGCTATCGCTGTGTGGGACAAGTCGTCAAACTCATTGTTGATTTACTTTGACTTATTTCCTTTAGTTCCTGTTGGATCTTAGGGCAGCAGTAAAGACCTTCCACCTGGTTCTGTTGGCAGCCAGACAATTCACTTCACTTCATGTTTTACCAGCTTTCAGTGCTTCTTCTTTCACTGTTCTTTCCCACGTCTCTTTCGGGCGGCCACGTCTACGTGTTCCGTGTGGATTCCAATCCAGTGCTGCCTTTTCAACAGGTCCTTGTTGTTGTGTGTTTTGTGACCAATCCACCTCCATTTTCTTTCTTTTATTTGTTCATGGATTGGTCGCTGGTTTGTCATCTCCCACAATTCGTCATTTGATATAACATCTGGTCACCTCACATTTATAATTTGCCGAAGACACTGGTTTATGAAGACTTACAGCTGGTTTACAATCACGTTTCTTACCTTCCATGTTTCGCAACTATACAGGGGGACTGACTTTACATTGCTATTGATAAGTGCAGCTTGGTTCATGTCGAGATGTTCTTATTATGCCAGACACGGTACAGTTGTACAAAGATTCCGTTTGCCTTCCATATCCGACTCTTTACATCCTCCTGTTAGCTTTGCTTGTTTTTCAGATCGCATTCTCATTTCCTTAGTTTTCTGAACATTTATTTTAAGTCCTGCAATTTCTGCTTCCTCTTTCAGTCTTTCCAGCTTTTCTTCCTTGTCACGCAATCTTTGCGAGTGCAGCCAGATATTGTCAGCAAAGTCAATGTCTTCAACCCTGTCTTGCATTCCCTACTGAATACCTCTTCTCCTATCATCAACAACAACAACTCTTTTCATTACGCTGTACAGTACCAACAAGAAGAATGTAGGTGACAGAATACATCCCTGCCTCACCCCAGCATTTGTTTGGATCGATTCATTAAGTTTCCCATTGTGTAGCACCCTACATTCATATCAATCATACATGGCTTTAATAATATTTATTATCTTTAATGGTATTCCATATTCTTCCAAGGTATGCCACAGAACTCTCCTATTAAGAGTGTCAAATGCCTTTTCAAAATCAATAAATGTAAGGTAGTGTGTGTTCTGCCATTCTGCACTTTGCTCAAGTATTACATGCAGTGTGTTGATGAGATCAACAGAACTTCTGTGCTCTCTAAATCCAACTTGCTCTTATCTCAGTCGTGCCTTGACTGAGTCCTGGATATCATTTAGAATCAATCTACAGAGTACTTTACTTAGTACAGATAGGAGGCTGATGCCTCACCAGTTATTGCAGTTGGTAGTATCCCCTTTCTTTGGCAACTTAATAACCAGCCCTTCTTTCCAATCCTTTGATATTTTCTCTTCTGACCATATCTTCTCAAACAATGGATGCATTAAATTTACCATGGTGTCAATGTCTGCTTTTAGCACCTCAGGTGCAATATTATCCACTCCTGGAGCCTTCCTGTTCTTTGTCTGTTTGAGAGCTATTTTAATTTCAGTCTTGGTGTGTTTACATTGATTCTGTCACTGGCATATGGAAAATTCCATTGCCTCTTCCTCTCTTCAGGTTGCTCTCTGTTTAAGACTTCAGAAAAATGTTTTCTCCATCTTCTAAGTTGGTCTTCTTCTGTTGTCAACAGTCGACCCTCCTTGCTTTTCACAGGTCTGTTCTTGTTGAAACCTTTTTTGGATAACACTGTAGTGTTGCGGTACAGTTCTTTTGCATCACCCCTTGCTGCAGCAGCTGTCTCTGCTCTCAGAGCTTGCTCCGCCATCCACTTTCTCTTATCATTCCTCACACTCTCTTTATTTGAGAGTCAGTAGCTGCCCACTCAGCTTCCATTCGAGTTTTCTGTTGCCTTGTTTTACTCATATTTAATTTTGCTTTAATCTCCTTTCTACAGCTGATCAAATTCCATGTACACTCAGACATCCAGTCTTTCTTCAAATGGTTTTTAAAGCCAAGGACCTGTTTGCACACATTGCAATAGACGTCCTTAATTTGAGTCCATGTATCATCAACACTATATTCATCATTTTCCTGTGTTTCTCGGAGTGCCTTGTAGCGGTTCCTTAGCTCAGTACAGAAAGCTTCGTGTTTTGCTGTTGTTCTAAGTTTTCCCACATCATATTTTTTTGTTCCGTTGTTCAAACTTCCTATTTGTACCCATGATTTTAGTCTAAAAGTTGCAACAATAAGGTGGTAATCATCGCCAACATCAGCCTCGCATTTATTTGTCACGTTCATCAGTGACCTTCTAAATTTTTTGCTTAGTGCTATATGATCAATTTGGTTTTCTGTTCTATGATCAGGGTATACCCATGTAACCTTATGGCAATTCTTGTATGGGAATAATGTACCTCCCGTCACCAAATTGTGACTGGCATAGAAATTTGAAACATATCCCCATTTTCATTCATTTCTCCATACTGTGGAATTCCTTTACGTGCTCTAGGCTTTCATTGTTCTTCCCGACTTTTGCATTTAGGTCTCTCATAATAATCAAGATGTCTCTCTTACTGGTACTTTTAATGGTGACACTTAAAGGAAAGGTAAAACTCTTTTTATTTCTGTTCAGTATCTGAGGTTTCTGTAGGAGGACTGTGACATTTCGAACATTTGTCTTAAAACGTGCTGTCAGTAGTCTTTCTGAAACCAGTTTCCATTCCGTAAAGCTCATTTTCACTCCTTTGGTTAACAAAAGTCCAACTCCATTTCTGTGTTCTGCATCCTCTCCAGTGGGTCCAGAGTATAAAAAAGTGTATCCACCTTGTGTTTGGATTTCTCCAAATTCTAGCCATCTCACCTCACTAAGTCTGAGACCATCCAACCTGTAACTTGCCATCTCCTTTGTAACCTGTTTCAATCTGCTGGCTTCTCTCAATGTTATAATATTCCAGAAACCTATTTTTGTTGTCCTTTTCATGCCAAAGGTCATCATATTTGAGTCCGTCCGGCTGTTCTTTTCTGCTGTTTTTTAAATCATTTGTTTTTGGGAGTGCTGGTGATTGGCCCACAGCTCTCTAGTCTGGTGGTGGTGCTGCCACCTAAGAGCCTCCAGACTTGCCCAATTTTCATTTAAGCGTTTACTCCCTTAGGGCGGCTGGATTCCGTATGCCTAAGAGTCCCCCCTACCCTTTATTAAGATTTGAGATGGCAGGAAACGGACAGGGTAAGGACGGCTTGGGATAGGTGAAAAGGACCAGTGGGCCATTGTGGGATACACTTTGTCTGGCTCCTCCCCCTTGGCCAATCCAGCATGGGTGACCCTGATGGTAGCTAAGCTACTGCCAGCATAGCCCTCAGGATCTAGAGCACGCAAACCTCCTCACCCGCATGGACAGTGCTACTGTAAGGTGGTGTCCCCTGAGGAGGAAACTCATTGCTAGCATGAAAGATTTTCTTCGCAGTCTAACTTTCTTTTGAAATTGTGTTCTCTAGAAGTTGTACTCTGTGCTCCTTTTGCTGCTGTGATAGTTCGGCAATTAACTCACATGCTGGATATGTATATATCTGTTACTTATGTTTACTTTCTATAGACAGATAAGTATGTATAATTTTAACGTAATGGCTAATAGCACTCGTATTGAAGTGTTTGTGGGAAAAATTATGCTATTTCTTTGCTAACATTTTTGTCTTCAGTCGTCTGAACTTCAGCTGCAATATTCCTAGCTGCTGCTGTAATTCTTTGCTTACAAGAATCCTTCTAAAACTCAACCTCCAACTAATTTTAAAATCTCTGTCCCTTGCCTTGCTCTTTCTGGCAATATAAACGTGAGCATAAGCACTTAGAAGATAAATTTTTATGTGTTGGTATTCTTCTTATTCCTTTGCTACAACCACTTAGGGTTGCTGTCCAGCAGGAGAATAGGTGCAGATACTGCATGCCTTCTTCCTTGGAGAAGATGGCGGAGCTGCCGTGCTCGTAGCTGAAGATTGTACACCCCCTTCCCCCTTGGGGAAAGAGCTGGTAAAGCCATTGATTTGTTTCTGTGGAACTTGTAACCTTCCCTCCCATGGGGGGAAAGAGTGACCAGGAGTTGCAGCATCACAGGGGAGATCCACACGGATTCCAATTCCGCTCCACATGGGAGCGATGCCTAATCCAGGCGATGTGGAGCGTCTGTATCTGAGGAGCCATAGGCAACTGCAGCCCAGATTCCGGAACCAACATCCGAGATTGAGAGTTGTCGCTTTGCAGACTTCTTGGACAGCTCAGGCATGATGGCAAACACACGGATACGAATGAACACAACTGGAGAAGAAAGAAACAGATTAACAATAGGACATCATGGAAGGAATGATGGTGTAAAGCCAGGGAAGGTGCAGCAGCAAGGAATGAACACAGAAGGAGAAGGGCGGAATGCAGGAGAGATTGGTCCATTGAGTGCCTGATGCTGAAGCATGCTTAGGTGCACAGAAAGGAAAAGGAGGGTTTGGCTCATGTAAGTGGTGAGGAATGTAAGGTCCCATAGAAGTTGTGTAGTCCAGCAGAGCTGGCGAGTCTGCAGGCAAGAGGCTGGTACAATGGAAGATTCTGAAGAGCAAGAAACTACAGCAGGCTGGCTGAACGTTGGAGGCGGATGATCCTTGGAGCTCTGGAGGCAGATGATCCTGGAGGCACTTTTGACCCTGGATGTGGAGGACGCTGGAAACCAATGAACCCATTCATGGACGGAGGACGGCAGCAGTCAGTGCAGCAGAACTGAGTTAGAGTGCTGCGGCCAATTGATGTCCATAATAGTGCCACCCTTGAGAATAGGGCCCGCCATGGCTGCAGTGTGCAGATGCAAAAGGAAGTTGTGGCGGAGGGCAGTGGCAGCTGGATGGTGGATGGAACTCAGTGCTGCTGGGACATACTGCAACCCTCTATCTCAGAAGTCTGAAAATGTCGAGAGTATCACGTGTGAAGTTCACGCAAAATAAGGCGTGCTGCAATAGAAACAATGTTACGTCGAGGGCAGAAAAGTATGAGATACTGAACCAGAGACAATCAGATAGCTTGGTGGTAGTGACTGGGCAAAAAAAAAAAGGTGACACTACAGCCAGATGGGTAAAATTTGGCAGGTGTAATCGGTAGGTGGAACCTTCACTTTGCACAACCTAGGCAAAAAATGTAGCAGATCGTTGTGAACCCTTGTATCTCAGAAATTGTTGCCAATCCGTTATGGTGGATGATACTGTGAAAAGCAGTGCTGGAGGTAGCAAAAAATGTGTGATTTCACCTCCAATTCCTATATCTGAAGCAGCTCAAGAAGATGGCCTGCCATGGCTCAATATTTGAATGCAACAGGAAGAAGCATTGGGCAGCCAGAGGAAGGCAGTGGCTGGATGGCAGATGAGAGACTGAAAATGTCATGATTGCCACTTCTTCAGGTATTGGGATGAGAATGGGGAGGGGGGGGGGAGGGGGAGAAAGATTGGTTCCCCTCAGTGCCCACAGTGAAAACGGACAGACCAAAGTGGAAACTGTGTCACCAGTGATGGAAAGAGGCTTTGCAGAGAAGAGTTTTGTCATCACCACCAATCTATTATGGTGGACAAGGCATGGAGTGATGGTCAAAACTTGTCCTCACCGCCAATTTGTTATGTACTGAGTTATGGTACATAACAATAAAACTGCAACCAAGTGCACTGGAAATGATACTTGCGTATTCATGTACAATTACAGAAAGAAATAACGCTACTGGTTGATGTTCAGATGTGATGTGAATCACTGGTAGAGAGAGCACATCAAGTAACTCCATAGTAAGGCTCATCATGAAGCCCTGGCCCAGTGAGGCATAGCACGAGGCATAAGTCTGGATGTTTTTGTCCTCTTGAACAAGGTTCTTCCCAGATTCCTGATGGTCAAAGCCATTTGATAGTATACTCCATATGATGAATTGTGGAGCGGTCTGCGCAGTTGCCTGGATTAATTGCGAACAATAACTGAGTCTGGAGTCTGTGCAATGGCAGGAGTACGGCTGAGGCCGAGGTATACAGTGTGGATAGTTTATGGCAAGTGGTTTGCAGAAAGTAGTAGTCTTGCACTGGCTGTACCTCATGTTGTCAATTGGAATGCCGCCTGTCAGTGAGTGTAGTGCTTGCAGTGGTGATGTCCTGAGTCCTCATTGATAACAAACCACATTGTTATTGTTGTTGCTGTGTTAGCTCGCTACCCGGAAACTGTTGTGGTTGTAGCTGGCCTGCAGGCTCCTTTGCAGGATGTGGATGATGCCTGAGGCTATGCTAACTGCAGGACATGGGTGTGTCTGCTGTTGCTGACGGGTCAGAGAGTAAGTGCAGATACTGCAGAATAGTTTTTTACAGTGAGCCCAACTTTACTTCTAGTTGTTAATCTTACAGCCCTTTTCTGCAGTTTAAAAATTATGCACATGTCTTGTGCCTTTGATCCCCAGAAAAGAATCCCATTGGTAAGAATTGAGGATTTGTAGGAACAGTGTGTCACCACATGACATTGGTTGTTACAAACTGCTGGTAGAACCCTAAGACCATAACATCTGACATTCTTTATGCCAATATCTTTGTGTGTTCATTCCACGTTAACTGACAATCAATATTCAGCCCTAAGAACTTCTGATTATTACACCATCAATAGATTTACCATCTATGATTAATGTGACAGTTATTTTCCTTCTTCAAGCTGAAGTGCGTACTGTTTGTTTCCTTTATATTCACTGTTAATTTAGTACCAGCTGCCCAGTTGCCGCTTTTATTGCTCTAATAGGAATCCTAGTGTTTTAACAATGACTGTTGCATCCTGTTTTCCAGATAAGACTGGAAGCATTTTTTTGCTATTTCTCTTGTACATAGTGCATCTAACTTGTTTAGTAGCATTTTATGGTCAACAGTATCAAAAGTCTTGGACAAATCAAAGAATCAAATACACTGGAGCATGTTCTTGTTATAAGAAACCAAATGTCAGATACACTTCACACCTTAGCAATTAACTGACTTCAGTGAAAGTTTCTTGCATTACCAGCCTTAGTTTAGTTACTGAATTGTAAAGAAAACTGGATAAGGTATTACAATGGTTTAGAGACTGAAGGCAAATTTGCAAGGAGCAAGAATTATCTTGAAGAGAACTGTCTATTGATACACAGTCAACATGGTTTTAGAAAACATTGTTCTTGTAAAACACAACTAGCTCTTTACTCACTTGAGTTGTTGAGCACTATTGACAAGGGATTTCAAATCGATTTTCTATTTCTAGATTTCCACATGCCTTTTGACACTGTTCCTCTCAAGTGGCTTGTGGTCAGATTGCATGCTTATGGAATATTGTCTCAGTTATGTGACAGGATTCGTGATTTCCTGTCGGAGAGATCACAGTTCATAGTAACTGACAGAAGGTCATAGAGTAAAACAGAAGTGATTTGTAGTGTTCCTCAAGGTAGTGAGCAATACTGTAAAAGTTGTATGGCATAAAAAAACACAGTAAAGTAACCAGTTGATTTGTATTGAGGCATTGCATGGTAGATAGGCATATAAACCATAACAGGTACATGGTAGCTCAGCTTACACACATAGATTTTAATAATAGTACAAAACAGAGATACCGTGTCAAGGCAAAAATGTAGTACAGCTAGTTTGAGAATGTATTGGGTGGAGCAAATGAAGTGAGTAACAAAGAAAGAAGGAGCAAAAGATGAGGAGTGCTGTGAGAGGGGAAACAAGGTAAGAGAAGAAGAAAAGAGTGTAGCACCACAGAGAGATGACGATCATGCATGCCAGGGCGGTAGTGTGTTCCCCACAGTGAGGTAGGGATTGAGGGTAGGGAGGAATAGGACTAGGACAAAACTGCACACAATAGTTGCCAAACTGTCACTTCAAATGGTCACATCTGTTAAATGACTGGGAGTACATGTATTGGATGATTGTAGGAAAGGTTCAGGTCAGACTGAGATTCCTTGGAAGAATACTTGGCAAGTGAACTCTTTCCATGAAGGAAATACCTTACAAAACTTTTGTTCAACTGACATTTGAGTATAGTTCCTCAGTGTGTGATGCAAATCAAGTAGCATAAGCATTGATAAATGAAAAAGAAAACATCCAAAAAAGAACAGTATCTTTTGCCACACGTTATTTTAGTAATTGTAAAAGTGTTACAGAATTGCCCATCAAACTCCACTGACATAATATAAGAAAGACATTGTGCATCGTGGTGTGATTGGCTGTTAAATTCCAAGAACGTGTGTTCCTAGAGGGGTCACCTAACATATTACAACATCCTAAAGATATATTGCAGTAAGGTCATGAAAACAAAACTCAGAGTATAGATGTAGTTGTAGATGAAGAGGCAGGAAGAAACCTGAGAGAAGATTTTGGATAAAAATTTGTAGATTGTATGGAAAAACTGGTAGAAGCTGACCTCGGGGAAGATCAGTTTGAATTCTGTAGAAATGTTGGAACACGTGAGGCAAGACTGACCCTATGACTTATCTTAGAAGATAGATTAAGGAAAGGTAAACCTACATTTCTAGCACCTTTAGACTAAGAGAAAGCTTTTGACAATGTTGACTGGGATACTCTCTTTCAAATTCTGAAGGTGGCAGGAGTCAAATACAGGGAGCGAAAGGTTATTTACAAATTGTACAGAAACCAGTTGGCAGTTATAAAAGTCGAGGGGCATGAAAGGGAAGCAGTGGTTGGGAAGGGAGTGAGACAGGGTTATAGACTATCTCCGATGTTATTCAATCTGTATATTGAGCAAGCAGTAAAGGAAACAAAAGAAAAATTTGGAGTTGGAATTAAAATCCACAGAGAAGAAATAAAAACTTCGAGGTTTGCAGATGACGACATAATTCTGTCAGAGACAGCAAAGGACTTGGAAGAGCAGCTGAACGGAATGGACAGTGTATTGAAAGGAGGATAAAAGATGAACATCAACAGAAGCAAAAGGAGGATAATGGAATGTAGTCGAATTAAATTGGGTGACGCTGCGGGAATTAGATTAGGAAATGAGAGGCTTAAAGTAGTAAATGAATTTTGCTATTTGGGGAGCAAAATAACTGATGATGGTCGAAGTGGAGAGGATATAAGATGTAGACTGGCAATGGCAAGGAAAGCGTTTCTGAAGAAGAGAAATTTGTTAACATCGAGTATAGATTTAAGTGTCAGGAAACCATTTCTGAAAGTATTTTTATGGAGTGTAGCCATGTATGGAAGTGAAACGTGGACGATAAATAGTTTGGACAAGAAGAGAACAGAAGCTTTCGAAATGTGGTGCTACAGAAGAATGCTGAAGATCAGATGGGTAGATCACATAAGTAATGAGGAGGTATTGAGAGAATTGGGGAGAAGAGAAATTTGTGGCACAACTTGAGTAGAAGAAGGAATTGTTTGGTAGGACATGTTCTGAGGCATCAAGGGATCACCAATTTAGTATTGGAGGGCAGTGTGGAGGGTAAAAATCATAGAGGGAGACTAAGAGATGAATACACTAAGCAGATTCAGAGGGATGTAGACTGCAGTAGGTACTGGGAGATGAAGAAGCTTGCACAGTATAGAGTAGCGGGGAGAGCTGCATCAAACCAAGCTCTGGACTGAAGACCACGATAACAACAACAACAACAACAACAACAACAACATAACTATCAGACAGACTAAACTTAGAGGGCCAGAGTGAAATAGAGGTTAGTAAGAAGTTTGTGGGAGGGTGGGATGGTGGGGGTAGGATGAGGTATGAACAGGAAATTAGTAGACATTGAGGCCAAGAGAATTGTAGAGCTATCAGAAATTGTAGCAAATCTGTTTAAATCATCTATTCTATTGTGTAAGCATTCTTTAGTACTCTATACATCTGTTCACCCGTTTGCAGTAATGCAAATGGATAAGTGAGCAAAGTCATTTACACACAGTACATCATGAGAAAATGTCCTACAATAGATATGGAAGATATTTTGTTTTTATTTATTTATTTATTTACATGTCAAGTTCCGTAGGACCAAATTGAGGAGCAAATCTCCAAGGTCATGGAATGTGTCAGTACATGAACTTACAACATAAAAGTAATAACAGATAAAAATAAATGTTCATGAACCTGAAAGAAAATCAGTCCATAAGTTTAAGCAAACGTTATCAGCAATACAAAGAGAATCAGCTTAATTTTTCAAGGAACTCCTCGACAGAATAGAAGGAGTGACCCATGAGGAAACTCTTCAGTTTTGATTTGAAAGTGCGTGGATTACTGCTAAGTTTTTTGAATTCAAGTGGCAGCTTATTGAAAATGGATGCAGCAGTATACTGCACACCTTTTTGCACAAGAGTTAAGGAAGTCCGATCCAAATGGAGGTTTGATTTCTGCCGGGTATTAACCGAGTGAAAGCTGCTTATTGTTGGAAATAAACTAATATTGGTAACAAGAAACAACAATAAGGAATATACATATTGAGAGGCCAATGTCAAAATACCCAGGCTCGTGAACAGAGGTCGACAAGAGGTTCGTGAACTCACACCGCTTATTGCCCGAACTGCCCGTTTCTGAGCCAAAAATATCCTCCTAGAATGGGAAGAGTTACCCCAAAACATAATACCATACGACATAAGTGAATGAAAATAAGCAAAGTAGACTCATTTACGTGTCGAAGTATCACTCACTTTCGATACTGTTCAAATAGTGAAAATGGCAGTATTAAGTCTTTGAACAAGATCCTGAACGTGGGTTTTCCACGACAGCTTACTATCTATCTGAACACCTAGGAATTTGAACTGTTCAGTTTCACTAATCATATGCCCGTTCTGTGAGATTAAAATGTCAGGTTTTGTTGAATTGTGTGTTAGAAACTGTAAAAACTGAGTCTTACTGTGATTTAACGTTAGTTTATTTTCTACAAGCCATGAACTGAGGTCATGTACTGGACTACTTGAAACTGAGTCAATGTTGCACACAACATCCTTTACTACCAAGCTAGTGTCATCAGCAAACAGAAATGTTTTAGAGTTACACATAATACTAGAGGGCATAGCATTTATATAAATAAGGAACAGGAGCGGCCCCAATACTGATCCCTGGGGCACCCCCTACTTGACAGTACCCCACTCAGATCCCACTTCACAGCCATTATCAACATTGTGAATAATGACCTTTTGCTGCCTGTTGCTAAAGTAAGAGGTAAACCAATTGGGAGCTACTCCCCTTATTCCGTAATGGTCCGACTTCTGGAGCAATATTGTGAGATCAACACAGTCAAATGCCTTTGTTAAATCAAAAAATACGCCAAGCGTTCGAAACTTTTTGTTTAGCCCATCCAGTACCTCACAGAGAAAAGAGAATATAGCATTTTCAGTTGTCAAACGACTTCTAAAGCCGAACTGTACATTTGATAACAAATCGTGTGATATAAAATGATCAATTAACCTTACATACACAGCCTTTTCAATAACTTTTGCAAACACTGATGGCATAGAAATAGGTCTAAAATTATCTACATTATCCCTTTCTCCCTTTTTATAAAGCGGCTTTACTACTGAGTACTTTAATCGCTCTGGAAACTGACCATTCCTAAAGGAAAAATTACAAATATGGCTAAATACAGGGCTAACATGTGCAGCACTGTACTTTAATATTCTACTAGACACTCCATCATAACCATGAGAGTCCTTAGTCTTCAGTGATTTAATTATTGACTCAATCTCCCTCTTGTCTGTATCACAGAGGACTATTTCAGACGTCAATCTCGGAAAGGCATTTGCTAAGAAATTTATATGATTTCGTGTAGAAACTAAATTTTTATTTAATTCACCAGCAATGCTCAGAAAATGGTTAAATACTGTACACATATCTGATTTATCGGTAACGGAAATATTATTACTGCGAACTGACTTTATATCATCAACCTTGTGCTGCTGACCAGGCACTTCCTTCACAACTGACCATATGGCTTTAATTTTATCCTGTGAATTAGCTATTCTATTTGCATACCACATACTCTTTGCCTTACTAATAACATTTTTAAGCACCTTACAATACTGTTTGTAATGGGCTACTGTAACTTGATTGTGAGTACTTCTAACATTTTGATATAATTCCCGCTTTGTTCTACATGATATCCTTATCCCACTAGTCAGCCAACCGGGCTGTCCATTACTGCTAGTATCCCGTTTAGAATGTTCTAATGGAAAGCAACTCTCAAAGAGCATGAGAAATGTGTTATGGAAAGCATTGTATTTATCATCTATATCATCGGCACTATAAACATCTTGCCACCCTTGTTCCTTGACAAGTTTTGAAAAACTCTCTATTGCTGTTGGATTAACTTTCCTAAGTAGTTTGTGATTAAATACGACATTGGTTGGACTACAAAAACCTTTTAGTGTGAAAATTTGTGCATCATGGTCTGAAAGGCCATTTACCCGTTTACTAACAGAATGCCCATCTAGTAATGAAGAATGAATAAAAATATTGACTATGACTGTGCTACTGTTCCCCGGCACCCTAGTTGGAAAAACACAGTTTGCGTCGATCATATGAATTTAGGAGATCTACCAACATCCTTTTTCTTGCACAATCATGTACAAAATTAATACTTAAGTCACCACATATAACTACTTTCTGGTACTTCCTACAAAGTGACTCAAGAACCCTCTCTAGCTTAAGCAAAAATGCTCTGAAGTCAGAGTTAGGGGACCTATAAACAACAGCAATTAGAAGTTTAGTTTCACTAAATTCAACTAATGCTGCACAACTTTCAAATATCTGTTCAGTGCAGCGTCGTGATATGTCTATGGACTCAAATGAAATACTGTTTTTTACGTACAGAGCCAATCCACCACGCCGCAAGGAACTCCTTGAGAAACAGCCAGCTAATCTGTAGCCTGGTAAAGGAAGCCTCTGAATTATCAAATTATTTAAGTGGTGCTCTGATATACCAATAATTTCAGAGCTAACATCTATTAGCAGTTCACTAACTTTATCTTTAAGATTTAACTGTAAGATTGTTGTCATTGGGGTCTTCATACCAAGTGGGATATCACAGAGATTAGCATGATGCACTTGCATTGACGGGAGTCAAGGTTCAACTGGCCAACTTGTTTTAGACTTTATGTGGTTCCTCCAAACCAGCTAAGATGAATGATGGGATTGTTCCTTTGAAACATTATCGGCCTCCTTTTTCATTCTTACCCTGTTTTACCTTTTACTCTGCCTATAATAAGCTTTTTGCCAACAGGGTATTAAATGTGAATCCCCCTTTCTTCAAGATCTTTCTCCTTTTGTTGTTTTGGATATTATGCAGAAGCCATGTGCCTTTCTGTTTGCTACATTAATTTTCCACGATGTGTATTCTGTCTTTTTTGTGCAAGCTGTAGCACAAATCATTACTTGCCGGAGCTGGCTCACATCTCTTTTTGAAAGTGTCCCCTCAGCAACTATGATATCCCATCCCTTGCAACACTACTTCCATTTCTTTGTTGCACCTCTGTCCTTTTACTGTTCTTTTACTCTTTGCCTTCTCATTGGCTGGTACTCTTGGTGCTGATTTTGCTTGGATCTGCATTGTGATTCTGGTCACTTGTTTTCTTTGTGCTCATCACACAACAACTTATTTTATTCTTAACTTGTTGGGTTTGACTTGCTACACCTTTTCCAGATTTTACAAAAGTGTGGAACAAGCAGGGAAGGTCTTCCAAAGCGGTGTACATTCCACCTTTTGTGTCTTTCTCTCTTTGCACTATTCCTTTCTTGCAAAGCTAGTGCACCCAAACCCAACATCTTAGCCATTCTGTTGGGGGGGGGGGGGGGGGAGGGGGGGGGTCTTCAAGTATTTGCATGGTGGTAGCCCCCTGGCCATGTAGGGATCACGCTGTTAGTGCCTGAACTGAAAACTCATGCAAGCCAAGGACTATCTGCCCATCATGGCTGGGGCACAGGGACTCCACCTCCCTTCTTCTGCTTGGGGACTTTAGCGCACACCACCTCCTGTGGGATAGTACTGCTTGGTCTGATAGGAGCCTTCCAATTGACCAGCTTCTCAGCCACATTTCTACTGCAGAAGTGACAAATTGAAGACAACATCTTCTCAGGGTCTTTAACCATATTTGGCTCATCATGGCAAAATAGCATAGTTATTTCTATCCTTAAGTCAGGTAAGAACTCTTAACAGTTACTGGCCAGTTGCGTGACTAATGTCCTCAGTAAGCTGCTTGAAAGGATGGCTGTGTGCAGATTATGCTGGGTACTTGAATCACAGGGCCGTTTGTCTCCCATCAGTGTGATTGCTGGGAGGGATAATCCGTAACAGACCATTTGCTTAGGATGGAAGCAGTACTCTGACAGGCTTTTTCTAAATGAACCTTATCACAGTCTTTTTTTTTACCTGTATAACTGCATGGCATCATAACATTTTACTGACCTTCCATGACTGGGACTTTTGAGGCCCTCCTGCTGATTTTGTTCATTAGTTTCTATTGAATTGGTTATTCTGGGTTAGAGTTGGCATTTCACTCAGTTCCCCACAGGCCCAAGAGAACAGAATCCCATAGGGTTCTGTGTTGAGTGTCATTCTCTTCCTCATGCCATCAATGTGCTAGTGACCTCTGTTTGTCACTGATCACCCCTATGTTGTATGTTGACAATTTTTGCATTTGATACAGCTCCAACTTGGTAGCCTCTGCTGAATGCCATCTCCAAGATGCCATCTGATGGGCCTCTGTGGAGGGTCTTTTCCATGGTTCCAGTTCTCTCCTACAAAAATCCAGGTTATGCATTTCTGCCATCGTACCACAGTCCATCCTGATCTAGAACTCTACTTAGGTACCCAGCGCTGGATGTTGTAGCACATTCCTGTTTCTTGGGCCTTCTTTTTGATAAAAAGCTTACTTGGCTGCCCCATATTTGTCATCTGGAGATTGTCTGCATGCAGAAGCGTAACACTCTCTGCTTCCCTGTCCATACTTCATGGAGTTGCATATTGTGCTACCCTTTTCAAGATTTACCAGGCTCTGGTTTCATCCCATCTGGACTATGTTTACCTTGTTTGTGGCTAGGTGGCTCCTTCAGCTTTGAAACTGCTAGACTCAGTCCACCAATGTGTGTGTGTGTGTGTGTGTGTGTGTGTGTGTGTGTCCACTGGTGCTGGGTTTTCTTCGCCAAGATCTCAATCTCCCCTCTATGGACTGTGCTCTCGGTGTTTTCTTGTGCACTTTCCCTTGGATGTTGCCTGGGCCATGGATTAGGACAAGTCTCTTCCAAGGTCCTAAAGCCTTCTTCACCCACATTACCTTTTGGCATCTGTTATGCCCATTTCTTCAAGAGTTCCAGGGAGCTACCATCACACCTACTCCTCTAAGACCATGGACTGGATATGATATGCTTTCACATCTACTCCCAGTATGGAATGCCATTCACTGTTGGGAACATGTAGCATGTGTTTATGGCAGAGTTGACAGCTGCTAGCAGAGCTCTCCATTTTATTAAATAGGTCTCCCTTGACCATGTTTTAATATGTACAGACTCGATGAGCAGTCTGCAGGCTACTGACCGATGCTATTCTTGCCACCCTTTCATCTCCACTGTTCATGACCTCCTTGCTGACCTTGGTTGTGCTGCCTGGTCAGTTGTCTTTCTCAGGCTTCCAAGTCATTTGGATATCCCAGTGAGTGAACTGACTGAACTTTTGACTAGGGGAGTGCTTAATCACATAACATTTGCTTTACCTCTGGATTTGCGGCCACACATGATATCTCTGTTCACACAGGAATGGAACGACGTCAGGTGGGCTACTGGCCCATCTTATAAACTCTGCACAATCGAGGAGACTGCTGTATCATGGTGCTCTTCCTTCCTCTTCTCCCGGAAGGAATCCACAGCCCAATGTTGTCTCCACATCAGCTATATCAGGTTATCCCATTGTTTTATTTTGTGTAAAGAACCACCCCAACATTGTGGTTGTGAAGCCTTACAGGCAGTGGCTCATACCTTGGTAGAATGCCCCTCCTCATGTCCCTCCATGCTGAGTATGGACTGCTGGATGTATTGCCTTTAATATTGGCAGATGATTCTCAGCTGATTGATCTGGTTCTGAATTTTCTTCGTGAAAGTGATTTTTATTGTCAGTTATAAGGTTTTGATCTACCTCCCTGGCAGGGCAGGGTGGATATGGATGGGGTACCTTCTGCTGTATTCAAAGTCTGGGAGTTCCACAATGCTTCCTCCGTGACCGTTTATTGTGTTCTAATCTCTTTTGGGTTTGATTTGACTTCTTTCTGCTTATCCAGTTTTTAATTGTAGGGTGTCACTCTGTTGAATAATGGATGCTCTTGACGGGTGGGACAGCTGTGGGTGGGATGTTCCTCATTATGTAGCTCTGCTGGGGGGACACCCACCTCCGGACTTTCCTTCAGCTTGCTTTTTACTGTTGGCAGTACAGAAGATGACCATATGTTTTTAGCGTTCTTGCTTTTACTGTTATGAATCTCCTGACTAAATCAGAAAATTTTCTTGGCGGACATGCCTACTTCTGGATGGACATCCTTGGATTGAGGGACTTATAACTGTTGTTTGGTTCTGTATCAGCTATTTAATGGATGCGAATGTTTGCACTGACTGTTTGACAATTGTGTAATCAAACAGCGGGTGGTCATACCAACTATTGATGCGCAGTTTTATTCTGCTCTTATTCCTCCCCACCCTCAACCCCTATTTCAGTGTGGTGAATACACTACTGCCCCAGTATGCATGACAGTCATCTCTCTCTAGTGTTGCATTCTTGTCTTCTTTTCTTGCGCAAAACTAGTGTTGCTTGCTTTAAATTTTGCAGGCCTTATAACATAACATTTTCTCTTCCTGGTTTTTATGATTTCTTTCTTGTGTGTAATGGGGAGAAGAGGGGGGGAGGCGATGCACACATATGCAGAAGATTTACATTGGGATATTACTGAAGTGGGGACAATGGTCATACAGTTGCTTTAGTTCCATTTCTGACTTAAAGATGGTTTATAAAATTACAAATAGACAGACTGGCTGGCAAAACTTGCCTTCAGGGGGCAAAATTCCATGCAGCAAATACTCACATTTAAAATTGAAAATACTATTTGTGGCATTTGGAGATATTAGTTCTGTTTAGGAAGGTTAGAAGTGGTAGCAGAACAGACAGATCGACAGGATGAGAGGGGCTCATATGATGATTGTTTCATCCTCACAGCTGGTGGGTACCTCTCACTCTGAAGTCTGAGTGACCTTCCCCAACCTGACCCACTTTCCTTTCAATGAGGAAGGAACTAATGGCTCGTAAAGATACATTTTGTGTGTCTCATTGGCAGTACTAGAATTTTTCCTCCTGGAGGTAAGTAATTGCCACTGTCTACTTGTAATTTGATAGTTTTCTCAAGTGACTTTTCCTTTCAGTAGAATTATTGATAATTTAATGCAATAGTTCCATCACAGTGGTTTGAATATTGGAGCATTAGTTTTACCTTGCATACACCAGTCTGAGCTGTCAGTTATTTCTCTTTGGCATTTTGTCATAGTAGCATTTCTCATTCTAATTTATTTTTGATCATAGGTGCTGCCATTGGTGATATTTTTATAGGCTGTAAAAGATACCATGGATCCCATTCACAGAAGTGATACCCTCCGAGATGGCAGTCTTAGAATTCTCCATAGTTTCATAACATGTGTTAATCCACAATCTGTGATGCTGTAATGCCTCCCAATGTCTGAGGCAGTGGCAAAATTGGAGACACGGCAGGACTCCGGGAACTTGTGTTCTCAAGGTAAGTGTACAAGATTTTTCCCCACACTGTGTGTGTGTGTGTGTGTGTGTGTGTGTGTGTGTGTGCGCGCGCGCGCGCCCGCCCGTGCGTATGCGTGCGTGCTTGTGTACACGTGTACATGTGTGTGCGTGCTTGTGCATGTGCCTGTGTGTGCACACTCATGCATGGGCATGTGCCCCAGTTTCCCAGTTTCATTCAGTCAGTCATCCCTTGTAATAAATTGCAGCTTGAGAAATTGTGCATAAAGAAAAATGGAGCTTTTATTCTGAACATAGTGAGCAAAATTGTCAAACTTTCATGTGTTAAATATCTATTGACATCAAAATTATATTATTTACTTCTTTCATTACCTAACTCAACTTCTTCTTCGAAGAGGCAGGATGAGAAGCAAAACATTACTGTTTGCAAATGACAGAAGGCTTTTAAAGCATTTGGTTCATGTTTATCCAGTCAGCAGCAAGCCTTAGGAGAACATGATAGATATTTAATTTTTTTAAACCACTGGGTAAGACATTTACACAACTCGAACAACACTAATTAACACATCACTCCACTCTATTTTGGCTAGATGCAGCAACAGTGGTTTAGTGTGCCAAAATTAGAAAACGTCTCTGTAGCAGATATTTTATTAAAAATGATGCATTTCACTCGGTTACTGCATCTTTAGATTATCTGTAATTAGTAATAACAATCTTGTTACATAACAGTTTATTTGTGAACCTAACACTGATCAGTCGTATAGCTAAGCTTAAGGCAGGAAGTAAACAGTGGAGACAACATTATCATATTCAAAAGTCATTGATGTAATGACATTTAAGCAAAGGCTGCATTCATCAAATACAAACATAGGAAAGCCTGAAATG
This sequence comes from Schistocerca americana, assembly GCF_021461395.2. Taxonomy (NCBI): domain Eukaryota; kingdom Metazoa; phylum Arthropoda; class Insecta; order Orthoptera; family Acrididae; genus Schistocerca; species Schistocerca americana. The sequence continues at coordinate 434,480,174 of NC_060122.1, forward strand.
GGAAGTAAAACCTCTAAGTTAACAGTATAAAATTACAACATTAATAATAATTTAAATCTCCCTGTGCGCAGGACTAGGAACCATACAGAAATTTGCCAAAACATGACAGTATGCAGTGCTAAGACATACTAGTTATCACACTCATGAATCACAGTGTTATGCAAATACTGCTGTAGACTTCATATATGCTGAAGCGAGAGGGCCGCACAGTAGATTGATTTGATAACAAAACTTAGTGAAAGCACAGAGTGGTGGTGCTGAGAGTATAAAGAGATTGAAATAAAATAAATGCTAAACAGAGCCATTTGAAATGATGGAATAGAATAAAATACTGTTATAAATTAGAAGAAGACAAACTAGTGGTGATGTAGAAAACCACGATTTCAGTGAACTGCCAGCTATTAAGATGGACCAAAATGTATGCCTAAATGAATAGGGAATCAGGAAGGGACGGGGGAGGTGGGGGGTGGGGCTGTGAGAGGGGAAAGGATAAGAAATGGTAAACGTATCGAGGGAATGGGGGAGGGGGATGGGAGGATAAAGTTACAAAAATACAAAGGCTTCAAAAATATTGGGGCAATGGGAAAACTGAACGTGAAGCCATGGTGACGGGAGGCAAAGGCAGAAAACATTAGGAGCAGATCAAACATTTGTGAAGAAGAAGAGAGCAAACTACCTATTTTGACAAAGCTGACATCATGGTATCATAGAAAATTTGGTTTTTAGTGACCAATTGATCATTAAGTCTTAAATTTTCCAACCGCTTGAGAAATTAGGTTACCTTGAATTGTTCCAAAACAGTTAATTTTTACCCTTTAGGTACTACACACAGGATCTGGAGAGACTCAAGTGTTGGTTCACAATGGCCACTAGCTGTAAGAAGTTTTGTGAAAAAAGATTATTCTTTACAGTGCCATTTTTAGTGAGAAGGTGCTCCTAAAACCGCAGCTAGATTACAGATGGCCGCTGTTTTGGAGGGAGAGTACTCCTACCACTGTGGTGAAGTGGGATATGAAGAGATTTGAGCATCAGTTCACAATGGCCACTAGCTCTAAGAAGTTTGGCTAAAGAGTTATTTTTGACAACACTGTTTTTAGTGAGAAGGTGCTCCCAAAACCATATTTTAACCTTCTAACAAAGCTAGCTCTTTTATGAACACACACACTTTGAATTACACTCATGAACAGTTAAATTATGGGTGGCCACTGTGTTGGAGGCAAAGTACTCCTGCCACCATGGTGAATGGAATAGATCAGCATGTCGTGATTAGGATGCCGTCAGACCTTGTACTGGCCATTGGCATGGAAGTTGAGTGGGTGATGGTTAAGACACACAATGTCAGTGCATTTGGTTGTGTCCATATAATGGGGGGCAAGACACATGGAACATCAAAGTTGTGCAGGCACTGGAACTTACAAATTATACCATGTCAGGGAAACTCACTACTGCCAGAACATTATAAAAAGGGTAGTTGCTACTACTCATATAGCGGAGATGCTGAATTGCAGATAGGCGCAACGAAAGGACTGTCACAAAATAAGCTTTCAGCCAAAAATTCCTTTGTCAAAAATAGATTTCTCTCTCTCTCTCTCTCTCTCTCTCTCTCTCTCTCTCTCTCTCTCTCTCTCTCTCTCTCTCTCTCTCTCACACACACACACACACACACACACACACACACACACCCGCGCGCGTGCGTGCCCCGTCACACACACATGACCACAGTCTCTGGCAGCTGAAGCCAGATTACGAGCAGCAGCAGCAGCAGCCAGCTGGAGCACCAGTGCATGATGGGAAAGGCAACTGGGTGGAAAGGAGGTGGCTGGGGCAGGGAGGGGGAGAGAGAGCAGAGTAGGGCTGGGGATGTTGAAGTCCTGCAGGGGAGCATGCAGATATGAGGTGTAGAGAGTGTAGGGCAGCTAGGTGCAATTGGGAGGTTAGATGGTGAGGGGGGTGGGACATGATGGGTACTGAGAAAGGAGAGAAGTAAAAAGAGTGGGTGCATTGGTGGAATAGAGTGGCTGTGTAATACTGGAATGGGAACAGGGAAGGAGCTAAATAGCTGAGGCCAATGACTAACGAAGATTGAGGCCAGGAGGGTTACGGGAATGTAAGATATATTGCAGGGATATCCTACATTCTCGTAATCCTCCTGGCCTCAACCGTCATTAGTCATTGTCCTCATCCATCTAGCCCCTTCCCTGTTCCCATACCAGCATTAAACAGCCCACTATTCCACCAATGCACCCATTCTTTTTACTTCTCTCCTTTTCCGGTACCCCCCGCCTCTATCCCCCCCGCCCTCTTGTCTAAACTCCTGACTGCACCTAGCTGCCCTAACCTCTCTACGCTGCCATGTGACACTTTGCAACTGAAAGTGTGTGGAATAATTGACACCATAATTATGAGAAGGCTTTTTAGAAGATGATGTAGCATTAACTGACCTGTAATTATGTCTTTGAAGCCTACTGATCTGTCTTCTGTTATCATCCTTCTGCTATTGATGGACTTGATGAGTATTTGTTAAATAAAGTACACATCACTGCAGCAATGGAGTTTCGATCTCTTCATATTTATTAACACCCAATGTGCTCTTTTTATGATAAGCTTTGAGACATACACGGGCCCCAGTATTTGGTACAGATCAGTGGGCTACCCCAGTTAACAAATAGTACCAAGTTCACCTGTCCCAGAGTAACATATAACTTTCCATACATCTGACATAGGAACAATCCTGTATGAATAGAGGACACGAAGTAACTGAACGATTCATGATGAACCATAGATTGTGTAAGAGTTCACAGCTAGGTCCTGGAGATTTATACATTCAGACTGTTGGGGACCGAAGGACGAAGACTTCGTGTGTAACACCTATTTAGAACTATACATCTTACAGGAATAACAAAATGGTAAAATACAAGCTTACTGCATGTTAGATAGTAATATTAAAAAAGAAAATTAAAAATTAAGTGATTTTCTTTAACTAATTGTTGTATATTAGAAAATAGCAAAATTATTAATACTATTTTATGGAAGAGCTGTCCATTGTGAAAGAGGGTTCCCAAAGCTAAAAGATTTGAGGAAGTGATGTTTACTAATTGCAATAATTATGAGAATAACAACAATGGAAATTCCAGGATTAAAATTACAAGACTAATTAGTTATTTTAGTGATAATATACATTTTTGGAAACAGAAAAATCAAGTCTACAGAACTTTGTACTGAATTTTGGAATTAATTACATTTTAGGACTGAAACATTCTATAACATGAAAATATTGAATACAAATAACTTTTGAAATGTAGAGTTTTTGGGAAAAGTAAAACATTTTTGAAAAGAGAAGAATGAGGGCTTTTAAATGAACTATAACAATCAAGAAACAAATGATGAATATTTTGCATTCACACGGTTTGCATGTATAGCAAATCAGAAATAATACTTTAAATAAAATGATTCCAAATGAAGTAACTGTACTATTGTTATCAGTAATTGGAAAATTACACAGTGGATAGTGAAAGTTTACGAAATGTTGCTTGAATAGGAAATTGGATATTTCATGCAATTATTGTATATGTTTTATTAACAAAACAGATTAGAAATTGCAAAATACTGGATTTCTTTTTCCAAAACTGTTTTACAGAGGAAGATTGCACTGTAGTTCCTCCTTTAAATAGTCACATGAATGACAAAAATGACAGATATCGAAATAAGTGACCATGGGGTAGAAAAGCAACTGAAATTGCTAAGCGAGGAAAGGACGCTGGACCTGACAGGGTACCAATTCGATTCTACTGCACAGAGTATGCGAAAAGACTTGCCCCTCTTCTAGTAGCAGTGTACCACAGGTCTCTAGAGGAGTGAAGTGTTCCTAATGATTGGGAAAAAAAGCGCATGCCATTCCTGTCTTCAAGGAGGGTTAGCAAACAGATGCACTGAACTGTAGGCTTACATCTCCGGCATCAGTCTGTTGTAGAATTTTGGATTATGTTTTACGCTCACATATTATAACATTTATGGAGACTGAAAATCACCTCTGGAGGAATCAACATAGGTTCCTAAAACAATGATCATGTGAAGCCTAGCTCACAGTATTTGTCCAGGAGCCCCAGGAATAAGTAGGTATAGGTGCCCAGGTTGATGCTGTGTTCCTTGACTTCCAGAAGGCATTCATTACAGTTCCGCACTGCCATCTAATGAACAAAATACAAGAATACAGAATATAGGGCCAACTGTGTGATTGGATTAAAGTGTTTCAAGCATACAGAACACAGAATGCCCTTCTGAAGGGAGAGTATTCTTCAGATGCTAAAGCAGTTTTGGACATGCCCTAAGATAGTGTTACAGGACCATTACTTTTCATAGTATATGTAAATGACCTAGTAGATCACGTTGGAATATCAATAGGATTTTTGCGGATGTTGCTGTTGTAGACAGAGAAGTTTCTGTGCAAGAGAATTGTTGAAAAATGCAGAAGACTTACAAAGGACTGACACTCAGTGCAAGGAGTGGAAGTGGACTCTCAATGTAAACAAAAGTAGTGTATTGTGTCATTCCATGCCAAAGGGACCAGTATTAAAAAGTGTCCCCACTTGACCATCTCCAAATCTAATGAAATTTTGTGTGAAGGGTCTATAAGGTGTTTGATGGTTATATATCAAATTTCAGTCCAGTATCTTCAGTGGTTGAATTTTAGGAGCTTTTAAAGAGAGGTTACTCACTTTCGCATCATGTACGAAGGTGCAAATGTGCCAAGTTTGCTAGGCTTTTTTAAAAGTTCTGGCAAACACTTGGTCGTTTGCTTTAATATACATAGACAACTTTTTGTGCTGAATGAATGACACCATGCCCACACCTAAATATAGATACAGTTCTCTAAAGTAGCTAAAAAATTCATCACGCTATTCTGAGAGCTAAGATTTAACCGACTACTGCTGGTTTTCAAATTAACCAATCACACAAAACTTCAGGGGATTATTCCTACCTATGATGTCTATATATGCTGAAATATATACAAAAATTAATACAGTTTGAACTTGTAAATCAAAATATGGGTAATTGTAGTGTAACTTAAAGGTATAAGATTTGCCTGTGGTTTAGGTAATGTAACTGTGCTAATAGTTTTTTGCGGTATAGAATATAAAATGCTTACAAAATGCTCTTAAGATTATAAAATCTAGATCATAATGGAATGCTATGATGCATTGTTGTTGTTGTTGTTGTTGTGGTCTTCAGTCCTGGGACTGGTTTGATGCAGCTCTCCATGCTACTCTATCCTGTGCAAGCTTTTTCATCTCTCAGTACCTACTGCAACCTACATCCTTCTGAATCTGCTTATTGTATTCATCTCTTGGTCTCCCTCTATGATTTTTACCCTCCACGCTGCCCTCCAATACTAAATTGGTGATCACTTGATGCCTCAGAACATGTCCTACCAACCGATCCCTTCTTCTGGTCAAGTTGTGCCACAAACTTCTCTTCTCCCCAATCCTATTCAATACTTCCTCATTAGTTATGTGATCTACCCATCTAATCTTCAGCATTCTTCTGTAGCACCACATTTCGAAAGCTTCTATTCTCTTCTTGTCCAAACTATTTATCGTCCATGTTTCACTTCCATACATGGCTACACTCCATACAAATACTTTCAGAAATGACTTCCTGACACTTAAATCTATATTCGATGTTAACAAATTTCTCTTCTTCAGAAACACTTTCCTTGCCATTGCCAGTCTACATTTTATATCCTTTCTACTTCGACCATCATCAGTTGTTTTGCTCCCCAAATAGCAAAACTCCTTTACTACTTTAAGTGTCTCATTTCCTAATCTAATCCCCTCAGCATCACCCGACTTAATTAGACTACATTCCATTATCCTTGTTTTGCTTTTGTTGATGTTCATCTTATATCCTCCTTTCAAGACACTGTCCATTCCATTCAACTGCTCTTCCAAGTCCTTTGCTGTCTCTGACAGAATTACAATGTCATCGGCGAACCTCAAAGTTTTTATTTCTTCTCCATGAATTTTAATACCTACTCTGAATTTTTCTTTTGTTTCCTTTACTGCTTGCTCAATATACAGATTGAACAACATCGGGGAGAGGCTACAACCCTGTCTTACTCCCTTCCCAACCACTGCTTCCCTTTCATGTCCCTCGACTCTTATAACTGCCATCTGGTTTCTGTGCAAATTGTAAATAGCCTTTCGCTCCCTGTATTTTACCCCTGCCACCTTTAGAATTTGAAAGAGAGTATTCCAGTCAACATTGTCAAAAGCTTTCTCTAAGTCTACAAATGCTAGAAACGTAGGTTTGCCTTTCCTTAATCTTTCTTCAAAGATAACTCGTAAGGTCAGTATTGCCTCACATGTTCCAGTGTTTCTACGGAATCCAAACTGATCTTCCCCGAGGTTGGCTTCTACTAGTTTTTCCATTCGGCTGTAAAGAATTCGTGTTAGTATTTTGCAGCTGTGACTTATTAAACTGATAGTTCGGTAATTTTCACATCTGTCAACACCTGCTTTCTTTGGGATTGGAATTATTATATTCTTCTTGAAGTCTGAGGGTATTTCGCCTGTTTCATACATCTTGCTCACCAGATGGTAGAGTTTTGTCAGGACTGGCTCTCCGAAGGCCGTCAGTAGTTCCAATGGAATGTTGTCTACTCCGGGGGCCTTGTTTCGACTCAGGTATTTCAGTGCTCTGTCAAACTCTTCACGCAGTATCATATCTCCCATTTCATCTTCATCTACATCCTCTTCCATTTCCATAATATTGTCCTCAAGTACATTGCCCTTGTATAGACCCTCTATATACTCCTTCCACCTTTCTGCTTTCCCTTCTTTGCTTAGAACTGGGTTTCCATCTGAGCTCTTGATATTCATACAAGTCGTTCTCTTATCTCCAAAGGTCTCTTTAATTTTCCTGTAGGCGGTATCTATCTTACCCCTAGTGAGATAGGCCTCTACATCCTTACATTTGTCCTCTAGCCATCCCTGCATAGCCATTTTGCACTTCCTGTCGATTTCATTTTTGAGACGTTTGTATACCTTTTTGCCTGCTTCATTTACTGCATTTTTATATTTTCTCCTTTCATCAATTAAATTCAATATTTCTTCTGTTACCCAAGGATTTCTACTAGCCCTCGTCTTTTTACCTACTTGATCCTCTGCTGCCTTCGCTACTTCATCCCTCAAAGCTACTCATTCTTCTTCTACTGTATTTCTTTCCCCCATTCCTGTCAGTTGTTCCCTTATGCTCTCCCTGAAACTCTGTACAACCTCTGGTTCTTTCAGTTTATCCAGGTCCCATCTCCTTAAATTCCCACCTTTTTGCAGTTTCTTCAGTTTTAATCTACAGGTCATAACCAATAGATTGTGGTCAGAGTCCACATCTGCACCTGGAAATGTCTTACAATTTAAAACCTGGTTCCTAAATCTCTGTCTTACCATTATATAATCTATCTGATACCTTTTAGTATCTCCAGGGTTCTTCCATGTATACAACCTTCTTTCATGATTCTTAAACCAAGTGTTAGCTATGATTATGTTGTGCTCTGTGCAAAATTCTACCAGACGGCTTCCTCTTTCATTTCTTTCCCCCAATCCATATTCACCTACTATGTTTCCTTCTCTCCCTTTTCCTACACTCAAATTCCAGTCACCCATGACTATTAAATTTTCGTCTCCCTTCACAATCTGAATAATTTCTTTTATTTCATCATACATTTCTTCAATTTCTTCGTCATCTGCAGAGCTAGTTGGCATATAAACTTGTACTACTGTAGTAGGTGTGGGCTTCGTATCTATCTTGGCCACAATAATGCGTTCACTATGCTGTTTGTAGTAGCTTACCCGCATTCCTATTTTCCTATTCATTATTAAACCTACTCCTGCATTACCCCTATTTGATTTTGTGCTTATAACTCTGTAGTCACCTGACCAGAAGTCTTGTTCCTCCTGCCACCGAACTTCACTAATTCCCACTATATCTAACTTCAACCTATCCATTTCCCTTTTTAAATTTTCTAACCTACCTACCCGATTAAGGGATCTGACATTCCATGCTCCGCTCCGTAGAACGCCAGTTTTCTTTCTCCTGATGATGCATTAGAATGTTTTAACCCTACAATGCATGGTGGTTCATGTATGCATTGTCACTCAGTTTTCATCAGCATTATAAAGCAGCAATAGAAGGCTCCACCCTCGCACAGTTATACATTACTGAATCACCAGTTTCATCTGTTGCTCTCGTTATTGGCAATTTTCCCAGTGACAGTCTTCTGTGAGGTGTTATCTTTGATATTGAGATTGTACAATCTTAGTGTTGAGAACTGAGTGTTGGAATAACCAATAATCATTGTTGTATAGTAGAAGGTAAGCACTAAAATAGCATATTTTGATAACCTAATTTGCATATTTTATGTACAAACAAGACTGAATCAGTTACAAGTAAATTACAACTACTGTGAGATTTTAAGTGAATGTTTCATATGCATCATCATGTATAACAGCATCTTACAACCAGAATATTCATGAGCTTTCAAAATTGATTTTTATAGGTTAATAAACTATTCTATAAAATGAACCAAGAGACTCTTGAACCTTGCTACTTTGGTGGATCAGATGGAGCTGATTGTCATAAGTAATCACCATTCTATTATGCAAAAGTCAACTACAACCACTTAACAAAATGTCACCAAAGGACAAGGAGCTACTGTGATGTAGGTCTGGGTTGATTTTGCTGAAGATGCTCAAATTTGTTCACACCATAATGCCTTTTTGATGACAAAATTTCAGTTCCTGCTGAAGACATGCTGTGGCCCATTTGGTAAAGAAAAACACGTAACCAAGGAGGCTTTAACACCAGTAACCATTGCAATGTCTGGTAGGTTGAAGTTACTGATTAATGAAGCTTTTAAAACAGGTCAGAAAATTTGTGCCAGATATAGGCATGAAGTGGCCCAAAAAGAATTGCCCCATCAGGATAAGCAAGAATCACCATATCCTGAAGACATGGCTATTGTTGATGCTTGCTTTACTGCCACCATTAAAGCTTCAATGGATCAGCAAAAGGGATCATTGGGATCTGAAAGCCCAAGGCAGGATTACTAAGGGAATTGCTGCTGGTGTGAGCCAAGTAGATATTGCTCAAACACAAACAGAAGAGTGCCAAAAATATAAAAAAAATTGACATCTCAATTAAAGAACTTAAAATTAAGCTTCACACTTCAAGCAAATGCAGAAAGTTCAAATTTTGACTGTGGCCCCAAATAGCTGGACTATTGAAAAATAACCGAGCGAGGTGGCGCAGTGGTTAGACACTGGACTCGCATTCGGGAGGATGACGGTTCAATCCCGCGTCCGGCCATCCTGATTTAGGTTTTCCGTGATTTCCCTAAATCGCTCCAGGGAAATGCCGGGATGGTTCCTTTCAAAGGGCACGGCTGACTTCCTTCCCCGTCCTTCCCTAATCCGATGAGACCGATGACCTCGCTGTTTGGTCTCCTTCCCCAAAACCAACCAACCAACCAACTATTGAAAAAACAGCTAAAGAATTTGCTGTTTCAACTACAATGGTGAAGAAGGCTAGGAAACTAAAGATGAAAGATGGGATTTTGGCAACACCTGAAAACTGAAAAGGGATAAAGCTCAGTGATGAAGTAAACAAAATGTCCTCACTTTTTTGAAGATTTTTCTCATTTATGCCCAGGCACAAAGGATTGTGTTCCAGTAAGAATAAATGGGGAAAAGATTCACAAACAGAAACACCTGCTCCTCTTTAACCTGAAAGAAATGTTCATTGCTTATTGCAAATAATATGGAAATGAAATGAGCTTGTCAAAATTGTTTGGGCTCAGGTCAAAATGGTGTACTACAATTGGTGCGTGTGGATCACATTAAGTGTGTGTATGTGCAAGTCATCAAAATGCCAAATTAATGGTGGTTTCAACAACATCCATCCAAAATGATTAGATGGACTTGATGAAAAAAACTGTATGCAGTTTGGAATAAAACGATTGTATACTGCAACACTGTGAGCAGTGTCCAGAAAAAATGCAGCCAGAGGCTTTTCTTGAAGATACATTTAAAGACTATGACCACTGATGAAACAGTGAAATAAAAACAATTGATCCATACTGATAGAAACACATTGGAGAATTGTCAGAGAACTGTTGAAGATTTCATGCATTTCGTAAATTACTAGTGTAAGAAGCCGTCCCTTTGTTTATACCTTAAGCAGCTAAAAGAAAATCTTGCAGAGAATGAATTAATTATATTGATGGATTTTGCTGAGAATTATTCATTTGTTGTTCAAGGTGCTGTGCAAGGATTTTATTGGGAGAATAGTCAGGCCATATTACGTATATTTGCTGTCTATTTTGGTGGCAGAGAATGTCAAAAACATTAGCATTTGTGTGATCAGTGACGGTCTCTGGCAGAATACCATTGCTGTCCATGCCTGTCAAATAAATTTAATAGCACATTTTAAAGACAAAGATTGAAGACATTAAGAACATTTTTTACTTTGGTCATGGTTCAGCTGCTCAGTATAAGAATCTCAAAAATTTCAACAATGTATGTCTGCACGAAAGTAATTTTAGCATCACTTGCTGAATGGAATTTTTTTTTGAACAAACCGCAATAAATTGCCTTGTGATGGCATTGGGGAAAAGCAAAAAGACTAATAGCCCATGCTAGTCTGCAGAGACCCCTAGATAACCAGATATTTACTCCATACGATTTGTCATAATTCTGTGATGATAGAATTCCAGGCATTAAGTTTTTTAAGTACCAAAAGAAGAAACTGAAAACATTCAGCCTTATCAAGACATAAGGTTTGCCAGCAGACATACAATTTCTGGATTAAGAGAAAAATCATCAGTTTAAGCCAATAAATTGTAATCAGCTCATAGTAAACAAGAGTTTCCAGTGATGCTATAACATTCACAGTTAATGCCTTCGAAGCACATGAAGAAATTCCAGCAATCACAATTGCAAGTTTATAACCAGGACAATATGTCACGTGGGAGTATGACAATTTTTGGTGGGTTTCACATGAACAAGATGTCCTCATTAGCTTTATGCACCTACATGGTTCTGCTCGTTCCTTCTACTGGCCAACTGCTAAAGACACCTGCTGGATTCCTGAGCAACATATTTTCATGACTTCAGAAGTACTATCAACATCATCACCATTATCATCAGGAATACACTAAGTTATCCACAATCTGTTCTGACTTTTTATATTTTTGTTTTCCAAATTTGCTGTGTTGCGTATTGTACTTGTTTTTATGGTATGTGTTAAGTTAATGTTTGAAACTGATTTGTATACTTGAATAAAATAAATTAATTTGGAACTTAACGAGGAAAATATTTCACTTTTCAATCTTCTGGAAGTGCTAAAATAATAACTTTTGAAATGTATTCTTACCCATCAAAATGCGAGATCCAGAAATTAAACATATAGCTTTGGAAGCTTAAAGTGTGCTCTTTTCAGCTATGGCAAGAAAAAAGGATTGAACAAGACACAATTGCTCCCCAAAAATACCCTAAAATTTGCACACAGAAAATTTAGGCTAACTTTTCAGATGCATATCTTTTCATTTAGGCATCCATTGTTAATTAAATTTTGATCCATGTATAGATATCATAGATAGAATAACCCTCTAAAGTTTTGGTGTGGTTGGTTCATATGAAAAGTAGCAGTGGTTGGTCAAACCTTGGCTCTCAGAATATCACAATGAATTTTGTAACCACTTTAGAGGCTTGTATCTATATTGAGGTATGGCTAAAACCCTAATTTTTGCCATGGTGTGATTCAGCATAAAAAGTTCTCTATGTGTATTAAATCAAACAACAAAATCTTTGCTAGAACTTTTAAAAAAGCCTAGCAAACTTGGCACATTTTCATTTTTGTATGTGATGCAAAGGTGAGTAGACTCTCTTAACAAGCCCTTAAAAATTCAACCACTGAAGGTACTGAAGTGAAATAAGATGTGTAACCATCAAAGACCATGCCCTTTGTTGTATAATTACGTAGTTGCAGGACAATCACTGGAAGCATTTATTTCCATAAAATGTCTATGAGTATGTGTATGAAGTGATTTAAAATGGAACAAAGACACACAACTAATTGTAGATAAGGCAGATGTCAGACTGAGATTCTTCAGAAGGATCCTCAGAAGCCGGCCGGAGTGGCCGAGCGGTTCTAGGCGCTACAGTCTGGAATCGCGCAACAGCTACGGTTGCAGGTTCGAATCCTGCCTCGGGCATGGATGTGTGTGATGTCCTTCGGTTAGTTAGGTTTAAGTAGTTCTAAGTTCTAGGGGACTGATGACCAGAGCAATTAAGTCCCACAGTTCTCAGAGCCAATCCTCAGAAAATGTAGGCCACCCAGGAAGGAGGTAGCTTACAAAGCTTTCATTCCACCAGTACTTGAGTATGGGATCAATATTAGATAATATTGTTAGAGGAAATGGAGAAGATCCAAAGATGAGCAGTGTGTTTTGTTACAGATTCATTTCGTAAGCACGAAAGTGTCACAGAGATACTCGGCCAAGTCCTGTGGCAGACATTTCAAGTGAGGCATTCTGCATTGCAGTGTGGTCTGTTGTTAAAGTTCCGGGAGTGTATGTTCCTAGAGGAGTCCAGCAGTCTATTGCTTTCTCCTACATATATCTCACAAAAAAAGACCATAAAGATAAAATTAGACAGATTCGAGCTCACATGGAGAAGTAGATTTAGAAGTAAAATAAACAATGGAAAATCAAGGTTGAAATAATGATAATATTATGAAAAGGGTAGATTGCTGCTCACCATGTAGCATAGATGTTGAGTCGCAGACAGGCACAACAGAAATACTGCTAAATGAGTAATCTTTTGGCCAGAACTTGTACTTGTTTTTTTCTTCATTCTCATCTTTTTATAATTTGGAATCTTTGTCAGTGTGACTTCAATTATTTTTATTGTTGTCTTATGTTACAAGATGTACAGTTTTTTGATGATAATCAGCATACAAACATACAAGCCAAGAATTTTTCTTCCACCATAATAATGCAGATAAATATTTAAATGAAAGAATATTTTATAAATAAAGCAAAATTCAACCATGCTACGTAATACCGTATTGGACTGATAAGTATTATAAATTTCTATGAAAGAATGTAACACCTTTGCTGCATCTTCAAGGTTGGTAAACCTATTTATTCCAGGGATTTTATAAAGAATTTCAACACTGCACCATACATTTTGTTATTGATAACTGCCTGAGCTGGTCAGACTTTCGTGCTGTTGTTAAACATTTTCATTTGAAGTGTAGGACTACAGCACAAATCAAAACATATTTGGATGAAGTTCAGGCAGACACTGCACCGTCATTGAAGATCATTTACTTTTAGAGTAATGAATTTAAATGTGCTTGGACAAACACAGAAGATGAAGCACACAATGGTCAGTTAGTTACGTCACCACAGAGGGAACCATTGACAAAATTTGTCATATGATAATGTACGACCAGACTCATCTCAGCTGACTGATTGTCTAATATCATGCACTGAGAATTGACAATTTGGAAGGCATGTGTAAAGTGGGTGCTGCAAGTGCTCACAGTTTTCCAAAACACATTTGGCCCAACATTTCAGCACCATGTCTGGTAATATTTAATCACAACATGCAAGACTTTTTGCGTTGATCTCTGCTGTTGATGAAATTTGTGACTGATGGTGAAACCTAGATCCATCATTACATATCAAAGTCAAAATGGCAGTTGAAACAATGGACAAAGTCTGGTGAAAGTGTACGGAAGAAGGCAAAGAACAATTTTTCAGCTGGTAAGGTGATGGCCACAGTAATTCTCATAGCTTACTTAGAAAAAGCCAGAACTCTAGCTGGACTGTACTATGCTTCACTGTTGGATAGTATGAATTGCGTTGGCTGAAAAAAGACCAAGGTTGGCATGCAAAAAAGTGCTTTTTCACCAGGATAATGCATTATCCCACACATTGGGGATAACAATTGTGAAAATGTAGAAATTGAGCTTTGAATTCATTCCTCGTCCACTGTTTTCACCAGACTTAGCTCCAACTGGCTTCTTCCAGTTCCCTAGTTTGAAACTTTGGCTTGCTGGGAAGAAATTTTCATCAAATGAGGAAGTGATATTTGAGTCAAATAGTATTTTGCAGAGTTTGACAGAACCTATTTGTCTGATTGTATGAAAAAGATGGAGATTGCTGGACCAAGAGTATATCCCTCAAAGGAGACTGTTGAGAGGTAAGGTGACTTATGTACGAAACAATTTTTTTTTCCTGCTATTTTTTTGACACACATATCAAACCATGCTCATATTGAGGCAAGGCAGAAAAGAAAAACACATCAAGGAAGGGAAGGCAGCCATTCTTCTCCACCTCGATTGTGAAATGAATATTTGGATGGATTAAATTCAGGTATTCTAAAAAGTTGTTCAAATTCTCACAGTCTACATATCTGAAAAAATATGCAGGTTTCAAAGCTGCTGACTCTGAGGCACATTCCTCAAAGTCTTCCATAAACTAATCTACAGTAATAGGTGACAGTGGGCTCTCCATCACAGCTTCATCTGTCTGCTCATAGTTGAAATAGGTTTGTTAGTTAAACACCTAATCAGCGCAGCGGTGCTCCATCAGGATGTGGGCACAACCATGATGAGTCAGCTGCTCTCAACCAACATCCATCACAAACAATAACTGTCCTTCGTGGCCCACCATGAGACCCAGCTGCAGTCCTTCAGTAAGTACATTGCGGAAGGAAATTGTGGCGGGTTACGGTAGTCCATGGCATGTGACTTGGGGTGCAATGAATGCAGGAGACTCTGTTGCTGGCACCCAAGCAAACTTTTTGCCAGACTGTAACTGTTGACTGGCATTGCCTGGTACATAGGCAGAAAACTTGACAATGCATTATCGAGGCAGATACAGACACGGACTACTTCATCTTGATCTTGAATGTACACACAAAGCACTCCACCTCTGAGTTAGAAGCCAGGTGAAATGGGGTGGTAGTCAGATGCTGATTACCATTGCAGAGCCGACTGCTGCAACCAATGAGAAATCCTGTCTAGCAGCTTGGAATGAGGGCCAAATAAGGAAAGCAATGGCTTGTGGTCAATGATGAGGAGAATCCTCGCCCTATATGGGAAGGCTTGGAACTTTTTAACCCCAGAAATAATACTTAACACCTCCTTGACTTTATATTTAAAATAACTGCAAAGCACACAGTGCCATCAGGCTTCTGAATCACTACCAAAGGGGTGGCCTGCGAACTCCTCAAAGTAGGAGAAATGACACTGTTATCATGCCAATGCTGTAACTTGGCATGTACCTTGCCACACATTGTGAAGGGATGTGGTTGGGGTAACAAAATTTTGGTATCACCAGTGGCTTCATAGGAAAGCTTCACGGGCTCAGTGGAGGACTTCAAATTTTGGACAACTTCGTATAAATAAACTCACCACGTGAATTGAACTGCAGGAACCAAACTACATAAATACGTGCATGACAATACACTCAGTACACGGCTGGTGAGAGCAGCTAATGACTTGAGTAGATGACACCTCTCAGTACTAGTCCAAGGCTAGGTCTGTAGTGAGTTAACTCCGCCTCCATTGGGACATCGGCTGGGGGGCGGGTGGGGGGGATACTAAAGAATCAGACAGAGAAACAAGAATGAAGAGAGAGACCAAATCAAAACTTACTAGAATATCAGAGTCATTCAAACGCATTCCATCTAATTGCCGCAAGAAATCCGCAGAGTTCTTAGTATGATGCTCACACTGACCAACCAGTGGGCTCAACAGACTGGCAATGTGTTTTTCTACATGGTATATCAGAGCACCAGTGTTACTCACAATCGGATGAGGAGGAACCTCTTCTTTGTGGATCTTCAGAAAGCCACATAACTAATGGGAACAGCACAATAAGTATTAAGGTCCTTGACAGTCTCCTCTGAGAAGGAACTTTCCTTCACGTCCCTGTTAGTCATTCTTTCAACACTTTTTGTGGGGTCAGCACCAATCCTACAATACACTAAATCAGATATAAAACATTACATCTTTTGAACATTCACTTGTTTGTCCAGAACTGCTATAGCATTGTACTTGTCCGTGGATCAAATACCATTATCCGGATCAACTGTAAGTCCACTTACAGTTATTGGGATAGTGTTATTAAGCAAGCAGTTGAAATTAAATTAGCAAGTAACCCTGTAAATAGAGATGGAGGTTTTTGCTTAAATTCTACATGGAATCCCGCTCTTCCCATTGTCTAAAAACAGAGGGATAGAGTTAATGCCACCTCACCCATTGTTTAGTCATTTTCACTATCGATAACTTCTGGCATTGTCCATCTTTGGTTGTGTGGTGGCACTAGTATTTACAGTGTGTGTGTGTGTGTGGGGGGGGGGGGGGGGGGGGGGGGGGAGAGCGGAGCATGAGAGTGAGAGAGAGAGTGTGAGAGAGAGAGAGAGAGAGAGAGAGAGAGAGAGAGAGAGAGAGAGAGGAAGGCCCCTATGGTGCAACTTGTTCAGAGGATGGGCAATGGAACCAGCCTGAGGAATAAACCGAGCCTAATAGTTAATTTTGCCAAGGAACCCTTGGAGCTCCTTTGCTCATTTGGGAACTGGCATATTTTTGTTGCCACAGCATAGTCCTGTGTGGGCTGTAATCCTTTTTATGTATGATGTGTTAAAGGTAAGTGACAGAAGGTTGAAAAACTAAATATTTAGGAAAATTACGCTTGAGACCCTTTTCAGACAAAACCCTAAAAATCCAATGAAATCTCTCTAAATGTTCCTTGTTTGTGTGACCCGTAACTGGGATGTTGTCAAGATAGTTGATGGATCTGGGAATATCTGGCAACTATTTTTCTAAAACTTTTTGTAAATAGCAGGTGTGGTTGCGATCCTAAATGGCAACTATGTTGGGAAAACCCAAAAGGTGTATTTATACCAAGATTTGCATCAATTCCTTGCCTGACAGAAGTTGGAAAAAAGCCTCTACTAGAGCTGTTTTTTAAAAAAGACCACCAGCTAATTTGGTAAAGTGTTTGAGAGACAGAGACAATGAGGAAAAATCCTTTTTGCTTGGCCACTGAAAGTCAGTTTAAATTCACCACGCAGGTTTGTGTATTACCACCAAAGGAGAGGTACATTGACTATAATAATAATAATAATAATAATAATAATAATAGAAATAGATTAAAGTGCTTGCTGATGTTCCAAACTGGCTAATTCCAATTGTACTCCAACCCAAAGGGCCAGTGGACTCCAGTGAGTTTAAAAAAGTATGGCACTGCCAAAATTTTTTAACCATGTTTGTCTGAAAATTATTGGCTGTATCTAGAGCAGGCTCAAATAACAGCACAAGTTGTGAACATAAACTGTCAGTTTCTTTACACGACATTAGAGGTTGAATAGTATTATGTGTGTGCTGAATAGAAAGCAGAATAGACATCAAAGTCCAAAAATATTTTTCACAGATGGGTCAGTGACCACAAAAAAGGTAGTGTTATGGCTATTTATTTATATTTCACAGGGCTCTTTGTATGGACTGATAGTGAAATTTCATGATGTCTGTAAGCCCATAATTTGAAATACACACTGTCCAGAGGCAGAGTGCAAGGACAAAAGTAAACTGATTGATTGAGCACAGAAACACACACACCTGTATCAAATATGAATGTAATAGGTAATTCCTGAATTATTCCTCTAACATTATTTTTCATAGACACACTGTATTATCACTTCCTTTAATCTTGCTGATCTGGTTCATAGAAACATGCAGCTGAGTGCCTGTAGGACTCTGACATACTTCCACTATAAAAAACACTCTTGGCACTAAGCTTCATAACAAGGATAGTCGAGGGGGAAAAGTAAAACAGTCAGACAACTAGGCAATAGCTGAAAATCTTTCATCCAACACCTCAGAATGGAAGCAACTGGATGTAACCCGACTTATGATGGTGAAAGCCAATGGCATCACAGTTCACCGAAGAAATAGTGAATAGTGGTAACTGGTTGGCACTATGCTCAGAATCCCAAGTAGACCCAGCCATAACAAGAATAGTCCAAAGAATAGCCAGTATCGTGCAGAGTCGTCATCAATACTTTAGTTGGCTGCATGGACACTCGGCCTCAGATTGAAAATTTGACCTCTCAGCCAGAGATACTTGGTGTTTACTGCTCACAGCATTGCTGCCGAAAGTAGCTGTTGTGGGATGTACCGATAGTTTGGAATTGTTCATTGATAGATCTGGCACTTATATTTGAGTTTTGGGCTTATGTGACTTTTTACATATGATACAAAATAAACACATTAATTGTGTCATTCCCAGCCTGCTACAAGACATTTTTATTGACATCACTTTAGCAGACAGTGACAGACTTAGAGCTTCTTGATTTTGAGTTCGGTCTTCTACAGAGATGCACACAGAGGCTGTGTGTGTGTGTGTGTGTGTGTGTGTGTGTGTGTGTGTGTGTGTGTGTTCTACAGAGATGCACACAGAGGCTGTGTGTGTGTGTGTGTGTGTGTGTGTGTGTGTGTGTGTGTTCTACAGAGATGCACACAGAGGCTGTGTGTGTGTGTGTGTGTGTATGTGTGTGTGTGTGTGTGTGTGTGTGTGTTTTTTAGGAGCTCTATGCAGAGGCTGTGAGTGAGATTAGACTCGCTTTTAAACTAATTTTAATACATGCCAGGCTGTCTGCATCACCAAATTAAGCATCTGAATGAGGACACTTTTGTTGGAATGAAAATGTATGTAATAATAGGTATACCATTATAAATAATCATTTGTTATGTGCACAGGCAAATTACACTGAAAGTTTTTTTTAGTAGTAGTAGTAGTAGAAGACTCTAATCTCTCCAATCTCTCTTTTATGACAAGCAAACAGTAATATTCCAAATAATTGTGGCTAGCACTTTTATTGAGATCACAAAGATCTGAGACCTATAAGTATTTTTAACAGCAGTGTGAAGAGCTTAATAAATTTGTACATCATGTTATGCATTCTTTTACCTTGAATACTACATGAGACTTTTAGAAAGAGATAATTAGTTGTGGCTGGACCCCAATCTTCTCTAGCATGAGCTTCTCCTTGGCATATTACTAACAAAAATGCTTCTTATCACCATTTGAAGCTGATGTGGTATGCTGTTTGTTAGGTCTCCAAGAATGTGTTAGCAGAATAGCAGGTGATACTTGATGAATCAATCTTTTACCAGCTAGCTCCATAAACACTTCGTCAGGAAGGCAAAGGCAGAAAGTGTCTGTGTCTGACGGATGTTCTCTGGAACAGCTCATTATTTTTATGTATTTGTTGGACATGCCCTACAGCAGTGTAATACTACTTGTTTGAAACAACCAATGTAATATGTAATTGATTTTCATTCTGGGAAAATATCTCAGTCACCATTGCTACAAGAACACTACTATGATCAATATCGTGCCTTTGATGTATTGTTGAAAGTAACAGTGACAGATCCATCAGTGCTTAACAGACACAAAATGTATGGTACCCAGAGGTTCACAAGTTAGGGCAATCTGCTGTCTACCATTGTATTTTACTGCTGCACTGGTACAGTGAAAGCTGATGCACAATTTCTAAGTCTGCAATATAAATGAATACTTTTAACAGTTATCCTAACATTTTAATCAAATAGTTGAAGATTTTATCATTCGTTGTTGATTTGCATGGCCTCAAGTTAACTATTGACTTCATATCACATTATTATACTGGTAGCTCAAGCAGTATGTGTACTATGATGACAGTAAGATAAATTGATCTATCACTCTCTAGCAGACGTATCGCATCAAGGGTGCTTGTTTTTATAATGTGAATAGGGTGACACTGCCTGATGGTTCAGGTTTCTTTGTTACCAATTTCCATCAACAAACTGGTAACTCCATTGTGTAGACTGTTCGGGAACCACTAGTTGTAAGAGTAATGTGGAGATCTTAGTTATATGGAAGAGTGCCCAAGGATGATTACGTCCACAAAGGATCTGTTTAATATCTTACGGCCGTCCTTGTCCAGTCAGAACAGGTACTCTGGCTAATGAGCAGGGCCATAACACATTATTAAACTCCAGTGTTGTTTCTTTAATGAAAAACGAAATTCAAGGTAATTGTGGAAGAAATCCTTTTATCCCAAAGACTGATATCTTCTGCACGCTTTTAAGATTATTGATGGCACCTTCATGTCATGAACTTTCAGAAACTACTTCTTGATCAGTTTCATAATATTGCTTTCATGATGGGTGTAGACCTTTATGGTTTTAATATTGGATAGTTAATGATAAAGCTCAACAGTCAGCAACAATTTAGGGCAAGTTTGTGCCACAGAATTCCCAAGGATTGTGAAATGTTATTTATTCATCCCATAACATACAACTTTCAAATCCATTATTACAGTGTGCTTCCAGTTGTCCGGTTTCTAGAGTAATTGTGCGAACAAAAGAACGAAGAAGAAGAAGGAGGAGCACAATACTTTTCTCTAAAAAAACATCAGTAAACAACCCACTGCATGGCAGTATGTGCCATTTCCATTGTTTAAACAACTGCAGTGCAACAACAGAATACTTTTTCCATCGTTATCAGGCACCCTGTTTTGTGTAAATTGAAAAGAAACTGTTTTCTGATGTTAATTTGCATTTAAGAGCCAGTGAAACAAGGAAAAGAAATTTGTAAAAAAGATGATAGAAAAATGAAAGAAACTTATTGACATTAAAACAAATATTAGAATTAATTGGAAGATTTGAGAAGAGGGAAACTGCTGCAACACCGAGTGCTGATTACGATATTGGAATGCAGACTGTTTATCCTGCGTCTGGCCATCCTGATTTAGGTTTTCCGTGATTTCCCTAAATCGCTCCAGGCAAATGCCGGGATGGTTCCTTTCAAAGGGCACGGCCGACTTCCTTCCCCGTCCTTCCCTAATCCGATGAGACCGATGACCTCGCTGTCTGGCCTCCTTCCCCGAAACAACCAACCAACCAATGCAGACTGTTTGGGAAAGTAAAAAGAATAAGCAGAAAATACAGCATTTTGTCAGGAAATGTGATTCTAATTCAGGACCATGTGCATGAAAAAGCATGAAGAGATCTACATTTGATGTATTAGACACTGCTCTTTTGAGGTGGTTTGGCAAAAAATGAGCAGAAGGCAAACACTAAATTTTTTTTGATGAAGATGTAGTGTTAGAGGCAGAATTTAATGACTCCTCTGTATGAGTAACCAAATTCAGATGAGGTCATAGGTTTCACGAACTTACTGTCTAACGATAGTGCCGTAGTTCAAATGTTGTGGCTGCCGATTCCTCCCGGGAAGAGCTCCAGATATTTGTAGAAGAAGTGAATTTCACACCATACTGAATTTATAATGCGGAAAAAACGCTCTGTATTGGAAATGTCTCCGAAGCAGAACTCTTGCTTTTAAGATTGAAGTTCATGATTCTAGATATATGTCACCAAAAGAACCCATTACAATTTACTGCACCACTAATGCTTCTGGGAATCACAAAGTGAAACGACTACTGATTGGAAAATCAAAACACCCTGAGCATTCAAGGATACCACAGCCGAGGATCTCCATGTACATTATTACAACCAAAATGAAGCATGGGTGGATAATGAAAGTTTAGAAAACTAGTTCCACACACATTTTGCACACGAGTTTGGCAATATCTAGAAGAGAGAGGATTGCCACGGAATGCTGTTCTACTTCTTGATAATGCCCCTTCCTGATGAGAGGATTCTCGTATCTGCTGATGGTCTAATCGTTTCTACCTTACAATGTGACTGCCATTACACAGCCAACGGACGAAGGCAAATGACATCAGTTACATGATGCTACAGGGCTGATCTACTGAGAATGCTAGTTGATGACGGTGACTTGGTGACATTCTGGAAGAAGTTGACAATTCCAGATGCCATACACAGGATTTCTGATGCCTGGTGGGAAGTCAAGTCACATACACTAGTCCGATCATGGAGATATAGAAGAAAGTGCTTTTCAAGTTGTAATGATGAAGAAATAAGAACTGCATAAATAATGAATCTGTCAATGGCACTAAATGGTGTTGAAGACATTGATGAGAAAAATGTGGATGAGTGGCTGACGATCAATGTAAGTGAACCCACAGGCTTCCAGTACATGAGTGATACTGAAATTGTGATCACTACAGGTGTTGACACACTGGGGCTGGAAAGGATGTTCAGCACCATGATGTTATTGCTGCGAGAAAAATTTGAAATGCTCTACGAAAAAATGTCAATGCCTCTCCGAAGCACTTCTTCATCACAGACTATTTTAAGTAACAAACAAGTGTAGAGTACCTATACACAGAACTTGGATAAACTTTTAAATATAGAATACATGTTTGGAAATATCTGGATTATTCCTTTTTTTCGATTATTTATACATTTTGCACACGAGTTTGGCAATATCTAGAAGATTACTCCAAATAATCGTGAGTATACTTTATTCTGTGTGGGTCCACACACACACACACACACACACACACACACACACACACACACACTCTCTCTCTCTCTCTTTCTCTCTCTCTCACTCACTCGCTGCCCCCTACTAAGAGTCATCACACACATTTTCTCTGGTGCTTCAGCAGATATTTGCAATTTTTTATATATATATATATATATATATATATATATATATATTGCTTGCAGTGTGTAGCTGGAGTCAGCCCACACAATTACTGCTCATGCCATCTTTCATGCAACCCCCAATCTCGATGGAAAGTGTTGGTGTTTTTTCAGTTACAAACAAAACTACTTTTAGCAGAATTTTACATACTCTTTTGGTAGAGCAATCCCAGATTAGTGTAATGTAATTTTCGGTTTATTGGTATGTTTTATCGAGGACATTAAAACGTAAAGGATAACCAGTATCCCAGGTGTGACTGTTTAGTGCTGTCCAGCATTGTTTGCTACCGCTATGCAGCTGCACTGCTCAATTATTCCTTGAGTACTGGTTGTCCTTTGTGTTTTACTGTCCCTGTTAATATATGTTGATAAACCAAATACTTCACTAGAATAATTTGGGACTGCTTTATCAAATGGGCACATAAAAATCTGCTTCACAAATCATTTTGTTTTTAACTGGAAACAGACTGATGTTTTCTGTTGACATAGGGTGTCCACACAAAAGATGTCATGAACAGTATTTGTTTGGGCAGACTCCAGCTACACATTGCAAAAATGAAATTGCCAGTCTCTGCCAAAACACCAGAGAAAATTTGTCTGATGACTCTTGGGAGAGAGACGTTCTGAAAAGACAGTGCTACCAAAAATTTATAGAGGAATCTCTCCAAAGACTCTTTAGTCTTCAGACAAAAGAATGGTTTGATATAGTCCCCACATTCGTCTATCCCTTGCAAGCCTCTTAATCTTTGCATAATTACTGCAACCTACATACTTTTGAATCTGGTAACTACTGTCAAACAGTGATCCACCTCAACACCCCTCCCCCTCACCTAACTCACACACTTCCCTCCAGCACTAAACTTACTATACATTCTGTTACTAAATTTCTCTTTATTTTCCTTTATTGTTTGCTCAGTCTACAGATAGAATAATGTTGGTGTAAGGTTAGAATCTTGTCTTGCTCCATTC
Organism: Schistocerca americana; assembly: GCF_021461395.2. Taxonomy (NCBI): domain Eukaryota; kingdom Metazoa; phylum Arthropoda; class Insecta; order Orthoptera; family Acrididae; genus Schistocerca; species Schistocerca americana. The sequence continues at coordinate 434,503,829 of NC_060122.1, forward strand.
TAAAATACTGCTTCCCTTTCATAGTCGTTGACTGTTATGATTGTAGTCAAGTTTATTTGCTATTGTAGTTTTAGAAAATCTTTCATTCCTTGTGTTGTCTCCTTGCTACCTCATTCTTTCAAAGAGAGTATTCTGATCATAATTATCAAAAGCTGTCTCACAAAGTTAAGTCATAGAGTCAGTGTTGTTACATGTGTTCCAACATTTATCCAGAATCTAGGCTGATCTTTGCTGTCCTAGATTATGTTGCTTGTTTAATATATCTTGCATATCAGGTGTAATAGTTTTGTCATGTTACATTCTCCCAAGGATACAAATAATTCTGGGCTAATGTCCAGATGCCTTGTTTCAACATAGGTCTTTCAGTGTTCTCTTTCAGTATTCTGTCATTTCTCCAATCTCAGCTGCATCTTCTTCTTCCCTTTCCATAATGTTGTCTTCAAATTGGTTTCCTTGATATAACCCTTTTGTATATTCCTTCCGCCTTTCATCCCTCCCCCACTCGCTTAGTACAGGCTTGCCACCTGAGCTGCGCCGCCCGAAGTGGCCGAGCGGTTCTTCGCGCTTTAGTCAGGAACCGCGCGACCGCTACGGTCGCAGGTTCAAATCCTGCCTAGGGCATGGATGTGTCTGATGTCCTTAGGTTGGTTAGGTTTAAGTAGTTCCAAGTTCTAGGGGACTGATGACCTCAGATGTTAAGTCCCATAGTGCTCAGAGCCATTTGAACCAATCTGAGCTGTTGATGTTCATACAGCTGCTTCTTTTATCTCCAAACATTTCTTTAATTTTCCATAGTTGGCATCTGTCTTTCCTGCAGTCATGCATAACAGTCTCATTTTTTATATGTCTGAATTCCATTTTTCTTCCTTCATTTGCTGCATTTATTTATTTTCTGCTGGATCTTGTCTTTTTGTTTATTTGATTCTTTTTCTGCCATCTTTCACTGGTCACCCGTTGTATTCCTTACATCCCATTGAAATTGTCAACAGCCTCTAATTCTTTTAGTGACAATATTATGAATGTATTTCTCCCACAACCCAGTGGTGTTTTCAGTTACTATTTTCTCACTCTCTCACAACCCAATGTTGTTTTCCTTTGTTACAATTTTCTACACTCTGGATTTCCCATTGTTTGATTTTGCCTAAAGGCTTTTCCCCATCCCGCAACCTACTGCTGTTTTCCTTTGTTACTATTCTCTACACTCTGGACTTTCTCCAATTCTTTTACCTTATCCAGCTCCCATTTCCTTAATTTGCCACCTTTTTGCAATTTCTTCAGTTTTAATCTGCAGTTCGTAAACTGTGGACAGAGTCCATTTTTTCCCTGGAGACACTGCAGTTTAAGAACTGGTTTTGAAGTCCATAAATGTCCAAAATCTTTTGATTTGTTCAGGTTTCTTCCACATATACAATCTTCTTTCACAATTCTTGAGCAAAGAATGATCTGTATAAAATTTGACAAGATGAATTTTTTCTTTCATTCCTTTCGTCCAGGCCATGTTATCCTACTATTTTTCCTCTCCTCCTTTTCCTACTACCGAATTAGAGTTCTCTATCACAGTTAAATTTCTCTCATCTGTAACGATCTGAAAATTGTAGCAAAGTGCAGGACGACCTGCAGAGCATCAACAGTTGCTACAGGAATTAGCAGTTCACCTTCATTATTAACAGATTTAATACATCACATATATATAATTTGAAAAAATCATTATCTTAAACGATTGCTGAACAATTGCCTTAAGCATTCACAGCCATTAAATATCTGGGAATACCAGTGCAAAGGAGTTTCAAGTGGAATGATCACAAAAAACATGTTTAAGAATAGGCAGATACCAGACTGAATATTCTTTGGAAAAATCCTTAGCAAGTGTAACCCACCTCTGAAGGGAATATCTTACAAAATGCTGGTTCAGCTGATACTCATTTTGCTGCTCAGTCTGAGGCACAAATCAGTTGGAATTCATAAAGAAACCAGAAATGATCCAAACAGGAGAAGAGCGTTTTGTCACAGGTTTGTTCAATAAGTGAAGATGAATCGCAGAAATGCTATCTAGTGGCAGATGCTACAAGAGAGGTATTGTGCATTGTGATGTCTTTTACTGGTAAGTTTCCTAGTTTACATTCTTAGAAGAGTCAACCAATATATTGCTTCCTCCTGCACACATTCCTCAAAAAAACCATGAAAGTAGGATTAGAGGGATAGTGGCTCACACAGAGGCTTACCAAAATCATTCTTCCTGCTCGCCACGAACAACTGGAACAGAAAAGAAGGAAAATGACAATGATACATAAAGTGCCCTGTGGCACTCACTATGAGTTGCTGATAAATCCTCGACTTTACAAAGAAAAAATGCTGCTATGCATTTGAAAGAATTTATTTACTCAATATATTCCTCCTTGAGGTAAACACATTTGTGGGACATTTGTTCCAGATTCTTTAACACATCAAAATGAAGAAGGGGGGAAGGGGGGGGGGGGGGAGAGAGAGAGAGAGAGAGAGAGAGAGAGAGATTTTGATTGAGCTGCAAACCACTCATCTGCAGCCTTTTGGCTTCCTCAGTGTTCAGAAACTGGCTTTCCTTGTGGCGTTTCTTGAGGTTTATACATACCAGTTATCCTCCAATCATGCAGTATCAAGGAATGAACAGCATCCAGGGTTTCTGGAACTGTGACTTGTGTTGGCCTTCTAGGTTACTCTTCATCTTCAGTGCTGAAATGCATTGTTTTAAAGGGAGCAACACAATTCTTGAAAATTGAATAGAAAAGCCAGTTAGCACACATTGTACCACACATATCATCATAAATTATGTTAGCACTATGCAAGTACTGTCATGTATAATGTTATCTATCAGATTTTAGCTAGGAAAAACCGAGAACTTAGCAGCACACTCTCCTGTTAGGTGGCTTGCAGAGCACAGACGCTAATCTAGATTTGTTAGTTGGCTGTTTGAAATCTATTTATAAATCCAGCCTGTGAGTTTTCTTATTAATTATAATTGAAAATACTGGTTACAATTCAGATGCAAAGAAAAGATTTAAAGAAAGTTACTTCCTTAAATATGTATGTGGAAAATTTAGGAAATGATGTTGAAAGAATACCGATTGATGGTGAAGGAAAAAAATAACACTTTTTAGTGAAGTATTATAATTGTGGATATTAACATATGGAACAGCGACAATGACATTAAGTTCTTACTTAATGGCTTTGGTTTACTATTGCTTGTACACTAAAATGTTGTTAAGTCATTCTTTTCAAGAGTGTGCAGTGGTGCCATAGTGTTTGCTTCTGTAAGATAGAACAAATATCAATCAACATAAAGGGATGCCAAATATTATAAAAACAAATAAATACAATATAATAACTGAAGTTTAATTAATTCATGGAATGCAATACAAACTCTTCCTTTGGGACACACACACACAAATTACACATTGTTTGAAACAAATGTTGTTTTAGCCTGCTCTAAACTTTAAACATAATGTTTTCTATATGGTTAAAGCCTACATTTTAAAATGTCAAGTGATTCAATGTTTCTTCTAAACACATATCCGTGAATTAGGTTAATCACATCCAGGACTTAAGTTTTGAAGTACGAGCTTTGATTCTCATTCTCCTGCCAGTGGCCCCATGGCTCTTTTGTGAGTTTGTGCATCAAGCCCTGAGCTATTCTGGCCCTTTCTTCCTTCCTGGGCTGCATTCCCTTCTCTCTACACCTCCCTCCATGTTCTCACTCCTTCCCCACTGCCCTCTCCTTCCCCTCTCATGGAGTCATTGCTTATGTTGGCCTGGCTATTCTCATAGTTTCTGCTATCGCTTACAGTTTTATTCCTTTTTCTATCTATCTATCTTTCTTTCTTTCTTTCTTTCTTTTCCTCCCTTGGTGTTTTTGGTTCCCTTTTGGGGTTGGCTTCCCATTTCAAATTTTGTCTCTGTAGTGTGAGCCAACTGGGGGAGAACACCTTTGATGAGATCTTTGGCATGTACCATTACCGCCTCTTCCATCTTTCCCTCAAAGCCACCAAGCGAGGTGGCGCAGTGGTTAGACACTGGACTCGCATTCGGAAGGACGACGGTTCAATCCCGCGTCCGGCCATCCTGATTTAGATTTTCCGTGATTTCCCTAAATCAATCCAGGCAAATGCCGGGATGGTTCCTCTGAAAGGGCACGGCCGACTTCCTTCCCCATCCTTCCCTAATCCGATGAGACCGATGACCACGCTGTCTGGTCTCCTTCCCCAAACCAACCAACCAACCCTCAAAGGCAGTGTCGTTCAGCTCTCTGCAGCCATCACGGTAGCCATTCCATGTGGTATGGTCATTATGTACCCTTTCAAAAAATGGTTCAAATGGCTCTGAGCAGTATGGGACTTAACATCTGAGGTCACAAGTCCCCTAGAATTTAGAACTACTTAAACCTAACTAACCTAAGGACATCACACACATCCATGCCTGAGGCAGGATTTGAACCTGGGACCGTAACAGTCGCACGGTTCCAGACTGAAGTGCCTAGAACTGCTCGGCCACCGTGGCCGGCCTGTACCCTTTCACGTGAGCACCCTGACAATATAGGAATCATCATCTGATACTTGAGCTGCTACCTCCCAGTGTATGCCTAGGAGTGGTTGCTTCTCATACTGGAACATCGGAGTTCCCTGCAACGGCCGCCATGCCAGACTGCCTTGCTGCAGCTGGGTGATGCTCACGGGGAGAGTCCTTGAACGAAGTGGGTGATGTGAAACATATTCTGCTCCAAAAAACTGGCCATTCTTCTATGGCTGTCTCATTAGTTGGGAATGTATGCTTTAATGGTGCTTTGCATGACCCTAGGACCTTCCCTTCCCACCTACCCCCTGGAAGGAGGGCCAGGCTCGCTGGCTTGTGCTGAATCCTTTTCCCCGCAACCTGTTCTGTACTGTTACTGATGGGGACGCTTGCACCACCACCAAACCATTATTTTTCATGGAAACCGTGGAAACTATTGCAAACAAGTTTGGCAAAGTGGATACTCTGAGTAACATGTGGTCAGGTATGCTGTTGATAGAAACTCCTCCTGTTCCACAACCTGTGGTCCTTCATGCCTGTGATCATCTTGGCGACATCCTGGTGTCCATTACTTGTCACCAGTTGTTGAATATGGCTCATTTTTTTCAGGGTGTAATTTTTCATAGGGATCTCATCCTTCAATGAGGAACTCCAGACCAATCTGGAATGGTGTGGCATTCATTTTGCTTGGCATATTCAGAAAGGCGATAAGGACAAATGCATCAACACTGGCACCTTCATTCTGGCATTTGAGGAGGCACCCTCCTGGTGAAAGTCGAGATTATGGTTTATTGGTGTGATGTGGAACCATACTTCCTGCCATCTGTGAGATGTTTTTGTGTACATGTCTTAATGCTGTACAGTGGACTTTCTATACGGTGAATCGGTGAATGTGCACGCTCACATCATGAGGGTCGCTCCTTGTTCCACCACCCTCATGTGTTGATTGGTGCAATCATCACTCTTTATTTTCATTGGATTGCCTGGTTTGTAAGAAGGCCTGTGTATAAGAAGGCCTGTGTATAAGAAGGAGAAGGAGCTACAGAAGTATGTCCCGTGGTCATTTATCCTACATTGATGCTCATCAGAAATAATATGATAGTCTTCACCCTGCGTCTGTGACATCTAACTTTGCCTCTGTTATGTCCTTTTTCCCCTCCTCCCTCCTCTTCCCAGTCCCGCTCCCTCTCCTTTCCCTCTCCCATGCAGTTCCTGCGCCCTCCCCTCCAGATGCTGCTCACCTTATCCAGCAGGAGAAAAGGCCCATCTTTGAGCATCTGCCAGTAATGGATGACTTCACACTTTTCGTTATTTGGAGTCAGTTACAACTTACACTCCATACAGATATGTTGTCTGAATCATTTTGCAATTTGTTTTAATCATCTGATGACTTTATAAGAGAGTAAATGACAGCATCATTTGCATACAATCTAAGAGCGCTACTCAGATTGTCTCATAAATCATTTACAGGGGATAGGCAAAAAATGTGAACACCTTTACTTACTGGAGAATTGTTTGTTTATAAGAGTTTGGACCCTCATTTCCCCATAAGACAGCTGCGATTCCGCTTTGAATACTGGCGTATAATGATTGTACTGTCTCCAGTGGAATGGTATACCACTCTTCGATCTGAACCTCTTCTAACTGTTGTAGTGATGAGGATGCGGAAATCTGCTCCGGATTCTGTGCTTCAATACTGCCCACAAGGGTTACATAATGTTGAAGTCCAGGGACTGTGCTGGCAAGGGAACACACTGCAGTTCAGTTGTATGCTCCTCATACCATGATTGTACTGTCCTGGCTGTGTGAATGGCTGCATTGTCATCCTGAAATATGGTGTTGTTGTTGTATGGCGTTGTTGTTGGGGAACAACATTTGAATCATGGGGTGCACATGATCACCTAAAATGTTCACATAATTGTTAGCTGTAATACGGCCTTAGACAGTAGTGATGGGACCAGCAGAATACTGTGATATGGCTGCCCACACCATCACACTACCACCTCCATGCTTAGCCGTCAGAATCAAGCAATCAGCATTGTAGGCTTCTTTTGGCATTCTCCAGAAGTAAAATAACGAAATAATGAAAACATTGACTCATCTGACCATATGACCGTCCAGGATTTATGCTCCTGACACCATGTTTTATGCTGCTTTGCACTGGTTGTCATCACTAATGGTTTTGGTATAGCAGCTTGTCCATGAATGGTTTATGGAGCTCCTGGTGGACAGTGCTGGCTGATACGAGGAATCCATGTTGGCTGTTTGTCAGTAAATCTTTTTCTTTGAGATAACTCATACTGTTTGAACACAGTATATGTTCCAAAATCCGATGTTGGTGGTATGGTCTGTAATTCAGCGGATTACTCCCATTTCCTTTCTTGAGTATTGGTGTGACTTGTGCAACTTCCCAGTCTTCGCACATGGATCTTTCAAAGAGTGTACATGTTTGCTAAATATTGAGCTATTGTATCAACATACTCTGAGTGGAAACTGACTGGTATACTGTCAGGACCGGAGGATGTGACTTCATTAAGTGATTTAAGCTATTTTGCTTCACAAAGGATATTTACTTCTAAATTGCTTATGTTGGCAGTTGTTCTTGGTTTGAATTCTGGAATATTTACTTCATCTTATTTGGTGAAGCCCTTAAGGGCTCCTGGTGATGTTTGCTCATTGGTCCTTATTGATATTGTTGGTACATGGATCCCCTTCACACGAGATTGAAAGCAGTTGATGTCTGGGTTCACCTGGACTCTGCGGTCACAGTTTGCAATTTCTATCCAGAGGTACTCACATACTACATTTAACGTTCTCGTGCTTGCCTGTTAGCGAGACAGGCAAGCTGGAGCACGTTATTCACAGAATGGACAGGCTGCTTTACTCCCGCCAAGTCAAGCTTTTTCCCAATCTGAGAAAGCTGAAGGAAGCTTCCTTGCCTGCCAGTCTTTCTGTCTTGCTGTGCTACACTGTGTGACAGTTTATTCTGTACGCTTTCATTGTAGTGTTATGAGCAAGGTTCAGAAGTTTGTGAGAAGTCTTTTTTTTTTTTTTTTTTACCAGAGTATCACTAGACAATGTGCAATGAAATATATAGGGTGTACATTAAGTCCTGGAACACTTTCTATTATTTATTGCACAAGAACCAAACATTGTACGGATATCATACATATGTCATTTTGAAGAGAAACCCTGAAAGTTTTTTTTCATGTATATCGCCACAGTGTAGTTTGGTAATATACCGATAGTCAGTGCTAGTTGCAAACATGGCGAGTTCGGGTGCGGGGCGAGCTTCCTGTGTGTTGGAGTTCAACAAAAACAAGTGTGCTACAGCTGTTCAATAGATGTTTAGAACCAAGTACGGTAATAAGCCACCAGCAAGGAATGCCACTTACCACTGGCACAACAAATTCGTTACGATGGGTTGCTTCTGCCCGCAAAGAGAAGCGGACGTCCTAGTGTGAGTGAGTGAAGTGAATGTGGAGCGCATACGAAAGACATTCATAAGGAGTCTAAAGAAATCGGTGTGTCTTACATCCCATGAACTCAAAATGGCTCCAGTGACAGTGTGGAAAGTCCTGCAACAGAAGCTGTCTATGAAACCATTCAAATTGGATCTCAATGATGACAACAAAGACTAGCATTTTGAGTTTTGTTCACAGTTGCAACAGTTGAATGAGGATGGGGATGGCATTGTTGGTCAATTAATTTTTAGTGACGAAGCCACTTTTCACACTGATGCGAAAGTGAACAGGCATATTGTCAAATTTGGGGTGCAAAGTATCTGCATGAATGCATTGAATTTGAGCGTGATTCCCCAAAAGGTAAATGTTTTTGTGCCTTGTCACATCGAACGCTGTACGAGCCATTCTTCTTCGCGGAGAGCAGTGTCACTGGATATTCCTACTTGGACATGTTGCAGCCATGGCCAATGCCTCAAATGCAAGCGGACTCTCCGTTCATCTTTCAGCAGGATGGGGCTCCACCCCATTTTCATCATGAAGTTCTTGGGTACCTGCACACGGAACTACCGCATCGATGGATTGGCCGTGCTACAGAAGGGGACCGCTGTTTCATGAAATGGCCTCTCTGATCACCAGATCTCAATCCATGTGACTTTTTTCTGTGGCGACACATTAAAGATCTGGTGTATGGACTGCCTCTAACACGTGATGTAGCAGAACTCTGGGAGAGAATACAGGAAGCGACTGCCACAGTCGATAATGCCATGCTAGGACGGGTATGACAAGAATTCGATTACCGTATTGATGTCTGCCAGGTCACTCATGGTTCATATATATATATATATATATATATATATATATATATATATATATATATATATATATATATATATAGAGGGAAACATTCCACGTAGGAAAAATGTATCTAAAAACAAAGATGATGTGACTTACCAAATGAAAGTGCTAGCAGGTCGACAGACACACAAACAAACACAAACATACACACAAAATTCAAGCTTTCGCAACAAACTGTTGCCTCATCAGGAAAGAAGGAAGGAGAGGGAAAGACGAAATGATGTGGGTTTTAAGGGAGAGGGTAAGGAGTCATTCCAATCCCGGGAGTGGAAAGACTTACCTTAGGGGTAAAAAAGGACGGGTATATACTATGGAGTGAGAAAACTACTGGTTAAATTTACAAGCATGTTTTAACATGCTCGAGGCTCTGGAGTGTGTGTTTAGCAAGTTTTTACCCAGCTTGCATTGGTAGGCACCTACTGATTTATTTGAAACTGCCATATGAGCACACACAATTTTGCTTTCCGCAGCTATACTCGTGCTCTATTGCAACTGATATATATTTCCCAATCCTTACTTTCTTCTTGATCTCCTTTAAGTTTGGTATGTCCATTTTACTGCTCCCATCATTATAATAACTGAGCTGCAGTGAAACTACTTCCACAAACATGTAACTTGCTAGTCATGTTAGATTGATATCACAACCTGTTGTCAGGAATAGCAGCCTGATTAGGTCCCGTGAATCTTGCTGGGCTTGCGGAAACCCAAGTTGGTCTGCTTCAATACACATGTACTCTTGTGTCTCCGTTGCTGCTGGTTGAGCTGCTTTAATGGTTGCATCGGAGATAGGGGCAGGCAATCTGGAAGAAGAATTTGTACCCCTGTATCTTTGTCTCCCTCCTGACAGGCCACCTGTGCTCGCTGCTCTAACTGCCCTCCTTCAGCAACTCCGTCTCTCCCTTCCTCTTCCTTGGGGAATTTAATGCCCATCACCCCTGGTGGGGCAAGGCTTTTTCAATGCAGTAGAAGTCTCCTCATAGACCATTTTCTTGCGTACCACATTCTGTGCCTTCTTAGTGATGGTTCCCCTACCCATTTTAGTGCCCATTACGGCACTTTCTCTGCCATTAATCTTTTGCTCACTTTCCCTCCCCTTCTCAGTTCAATGCACTGGTTGCCACATGTCGACCTCTACTACAGCAACCATTTCCCATTGATTCTCTTGTTATCACATTGATTGGCCTCTGTATATCTCCCAGGACACATTTACCTCCTTTTTGTCAGGGTGTATTGATGAAGCACATCTTTGACATGTGCAATGCAATTATTTATATTGCTGGCATTGCCATCCTCCACTCAGTGGGTCCCTTTCACTGCCACGCAGTGCCATGGTGGGGCATGGCCATTACTATTGCCATCCTTGACGAACCTTGCAATACCTTAAGGAGCACCTGTCCTCTGCCGGTTTTATTACCTTTAAACGCATTCACTCCAGAGCCTGTTACTTTATCAGACAGAGCAAGTAGGTGTGTTGGAAACACATTGTCTCCTCGCTACATTCTTCTGTCCCATCACGACAGATGTGGGCCACGCTCCACACCTCGAAGGTTGCCTACAGGCATCTTCCGTCCTTGCCTTGCCCTCCCAGGTGGCCTTCATGTGGATCCGTTTGAGACAGCATTGGCATCGGCCTCCTATCTGGCTGCCTTCCTTCTCCAGAGTCAGTGGGCTTGAAGCATTCCATTTATGTTTTACCCCTTGTCAGGTGGAATCCTACATTGAACCTTTACTGCTTGGGAACTTCTTCTGGGTGTCTCCTCTTCCCACAATTCCGTCTCTGTCCCCAGTTCCATCCAGAAACAATTGCTTCATCATCTCAATCTTCGATAATTACAATACCTCCTCCTGTTATGTAACTGTATTTGGCTCCAAGGTATTTTCCACTCTGAATGGAGGGACATTATTGTGTTTTCTGTCCTTAAGCCTGGTAGGGATCTGCTGCCCCTTTGTAGCTACCAGGCAGTCGGTCCGACCAATGTCCCCCACACGTTATTTGAATTGGATAGTGGCTCGTTGGCTTTGTTGGTTCCTTGAATTTCGGAACCTTTTGTCTACTTACCAGTGCGGCTTTTGGGAGGGACAGTCTCTGATCACTCATCTGCTTTGGTTGGAAACCACAGTTCAGCAGAACTTTTTTTTGCCAGCACTGCCACCTTGTTGCAGTTTTCATCGTTTTGGATGATAATAATGTTACAATAGCTCAGATACTGTGTATAGACGAGATAGTAAAACATAATGCAGGAACACCAGTGTTGAACATGAAACAGAGGTGGAGTACGAATTGGTTGTTGGTTGATTAGTGGTGGCGGTGGCAGTGGCGGCGAGAAAGAACACCAAAAACGCAATCCAGTCAGTGGGAAAGGAAAATGGGTAAAGTAAGTGGCAGAAGGAACATGCAGGTGGCAGGAAGAGTAAGGAACAGGAGGGGAAGGGAGGTGAGGGGTGTGCGAGCAAGGCACCACAGAGGCGCTACGCGTGACGGGGTGCTGGCACTGCCGCCAGCCTGCCCCAGACCCCGCACTGGCATGGAGGCAAGGCCAAAGGCCTCCCTAAACAACGTAAATGCTAACTGAGGGACTCCAATTCTTAAATCTCGGAGGACAAACCATTTCCCAAAGAAAACCAAAGACAAGACTTAACAATGTGAGAGTTGGCTACTAATACCCATGACAAGGAGAGTGGGAAGGAATATTTGGTGCGAAGAACCAAGAAGTGGGGCAGTCCTGCAAAATACATATCACAATGAGGGAGCCCTGCAGCTACAAAGGGTGGGAGGGGGGGGGGGGGGGCGGAGGGGGGAGAGGCATCTCTTTACAGGGTAAAAAAAAGTGTGGGTCAGCTTGATATCGCAGGTAGCAGAGGGTGGTAGATTCCTGTCAGGAGAGGCAGAAGGGAGCCCCTTAATTGCACAAAGTTTATTAGACAGGTAGATGCTCCCCCCTCCCCCTCCCCCCAAGAGTCCTCAGGAATGAGCGAAAGGAACTTGATGTGAAGCCACAAATCCCCCCCCCCTCCCCCTCCCCCGGAGTGGTCACAGCGAACGGGGATAGATGGCTGCCCAACAGCCAGACAACTGTCATGTTCATTACCAGGGATACCCATGGGGCCTTGAACCCAAAGTAATCAACAGAAAATGCAGTGAGCTCAACGTTGGCAAGAAGGTCGTGAATGGCACAGACCAAGAGAGGATGGAAAAAACAATAGGCAATAGCCTGAAGGCCACTCAACAAGTCCCTTCATAACAAAACTTGGGTGAAGGAGGACCATTTAATAAAGCACAGGGCACAGTAAAAGGCAATGGGGTCTGCAGAAAACACCCTACATGTGGCGGGCAAGAGAGGATGTTCCGTGCCAACAGAAGACATGAAGTCTTATCCCATGTGACCAGTGGATTTAGAGCCATCAATGTAAAAAACCATAATACCCCCAGGGGGGGGCGAGGGGGGGGGGGGGGGTTCGGGAGAGAATGTGGGGAACAGCACACAAAGAGGGAAGATGGAAATCACAACCTACCCGAGAGTGGGCAGCAGGCAAGTGACATAAGTATCTCCAAGGTTTTCATGACCACCTGTCAGTTTTCATTGTATGTATCCTTAAATAATTGAGATTTACCCCACCACCTGCTTGTGGCAAAAAATTTGTTTTTTTTCCCCAGCTACAATCATGTTTCACCAAATTTCAAGACAACATAAAATTCTTGTAACATGGGTCTGGAGCCTGTGTGAATTGCTTAAAGTATGACAAGCAGAATCAAAACTTTAACAGTCATAAGCTGAAAATGATATCCATTAGACAGTTTTTTCAAGAGAGTGATAAACTTGTTTAAAAAACACCTGCCTTCTTGAAACAAGCTTTAGGTTACTTGATCCTCCATGGCTTTGCATGTAGTTGAAACAAATTTACTGGATCAAGAAGATTTAGCAGCTTTGCAGATTCTGGCTCATTAATATGTTTTAGATATAGTTGAATGAGGCAGTTGGGATAACATTGTTTTGTCATGTTTATAGTTTTTTGTTCCAAGGGCTGAAATTTTCTGGTCATATTGCTAGAACAAAAAGCAAATTTAATGTTTGGCATAAAACGTTTTTTTGTGGGGGCAGCACAGTTCTCAATGAGAAGCACAATCTTGAATTTTTCATTGTTCAATTTGTGAGAGAACACTTTTTGCTAAATGACAGATTTTACTCTTTTTCATTCAAGCTTGTCAGTGATTTATGTAAGCACATGATAATTTATGCACATTTTTGAAGCAAAGGGGATTTTCAGCTTTATCACTGATAAGTGACAACAGTTTCTCTGTTCCATTAGCAGTGGCACAAGCTTGTACTACCATAATGTCTTTCCTGAGCTACCCACCATCGAGGGACTTTTCGTGCATAAGTTTGAAAAATGATCCAAATTAATCTGCAGTAAATATGCCACTCTTTTCGTTCTCTACTTTTGAGTCTACTAAGACACCATTTTGCCTGGAAGCAACACATTTTCATTCATTTATTCGGTCTCACCACTAATTTTTCAGTAAATAATTACAGCACATCGCTATGATGCAGGCCTGGCTTGTACTTGCTATCTTACAGTTTTCAGCTTCTGGTGAATTATTGCCAGCCCACCAGCAATTTGTTCAAGTTCATTCTATTTTCTTATAATGGTTTGCAGAATTGTAGGTGTTATTTCATATGACTGACAAATTCTGTTCTAGCAATTCTCTGACCACACACTTTCTCATAACTGTGTGGGTGGTAGCAAAACCTCAGGCAGCTTTATCTTGTGAGGAATTTGGTAAACTGCTGGAGATTATAAATGCAAGCAGGAAGGAGATTTCCTATTTTCAGTCATTAATAGCAGCCCACACTTTCTCCTGTGCTGGCAGATAACTCATTTGTCATCTGCGGAAAAGTTTGTGTGAACTTCAAGGAAAAGTGCCACTCATAGAGCCAGTGTGGTTCTTATGTGAGAAAGGAGCACTTTTACATGGGAAAGCATTAGAGAGGAGAATCTTAATGAGGTTTCTTCAAGGATGAACATTGTATCATATTTCATTTTTTGTGTTTTCTTTTGTAGAGTGCCTTGTTATATTTTTTTCTATTAATTTTTAATCTCAAGCACAAAGAAAATTCTCAAATAAAAAAGAAAGTTTTGAAATTTCTTTTATGCAGTCTTCAGAGTGAACTAATATTTGGACAATGGAGGTCTATAAAATGGTATTAACTTCTCTGTTTAATTTATTGAGATGTGTGGCATGTTGGAGACATACTTCAACCACTGAAATCCCCTGCAGTGATAATCAATGCAGCAATCCTGAATTTAAGAGAGACTGCTTGCATTGCTAATCGTTATAAAGGAGATAATGTCTTAGCTACATAATGGAGAAGATAAGTTTTTTGTTTTATTTGAATGCTAGTTACGCCTTAACATTATTGGGACATATATGTCATGATAATGTCTCTTGAATTATATGGGCCTCCATATATTTATCATTTGTCTTAATTTTTGGTAAATGCATTCTTTTATTTAGTGCCTAACCATTAAAATTAATGTTAATATCATGTTATCCATGATAATGGTTTTGAGCACTGTGGCCCTTACTTAGTTGAAGAAACGCAGCAATCGGATACATTCTTTGAACTTTATACCAAGACATGTTGCAGGCTTTCACCAATCTTTGATTGACTCAATACGGTAAGAAATATTTGATTGCACTAAGTTAATTAAAAACAGTTTGGAAGTCCAAAACACACATTGGTATAAGTAAAATCCAAAGAAGTTGCTGGTCACAATATTTAATCTTGTAAATATTAGATGAATGACTGAACATAGACTTAAATTTATTCCATATTCTGAAATGAAAGGATGAGAGTTCAGCCTCTTAGCTTTGTATTTACTTTGTAATTTTACAGTGCAACCAGCTCTTTTGAATAACATTTAAAATATGTTTTTGTGTTACAGTTGTGACAGGAGAGGCCCGTTTACGTCAACTTGAAGCACTGTTCCTTGGTGGTCCTGTGCAGGGACAGGGCCAATGCTTCAGTATAGAAACTTTGCTGGATGTACTTCTGGTGCTGTATGATGAGTGTTGCAATTCTTCTCTTAGAAGAGAGAAAACAGTATCTGATTTCATCGAATTTGGTTAGAATTTTATTTGTCATTTACAAATTAACCTACTTTTGCAGCTTGTGACAATTGTTGGCATGCCTTTTTTTCTAGCACTCAGATTAGTTGTTAACCATCAAATGATTTGCGTGCTACTGTTCAATAATTCTCCTATGGAATGTGATGGTAAAAGCATATAACTTATTATGTGGCAAGTTGTGTGAAAGATGCAAATGTGTAATAATTTTTTGTGAAGGTATGTTCCGTCCATGCAACTAATTGAAGGCAGTTTGTTTATTGCCATACACATTTCACTTCTTTTATTTGTGAAGCATCTTCAGTGGTCTGTAATATCGGTTTCCTTTTATACATGTAATAAACGTATTATGTGGTAGTTACAATACATTGCTATGTTACATTTTGTCGTGTTTGTTTTTTAGGTTATAATTAACTTTTCTAGCACAAATTTTGTGATGTGAAATTATCGTTCGGCGTTATTTAAGATTTCCTGCACTGTTAGCTCATGCGTGTGGTCCAGGAGAAGTATTCGTTAGGTTCCATACTCCAGATGGCTGATTTCTGGCATTCTTTCACCTGCATTTGATTCAACAAATCATACACACCACTTGGAATTTCCATTTTGTGATCAACATATGTGCATTTTCAGTGTGTAGTGTTGCCAACTGTCATTGTGTGTGTGTGTGTGTGTGTGTGTGTGTGTGTGTGGTTTGATATTTTTCATTTGTTGTGTGTGTGTGTGTGTGTGTGTGTGTGTGTGTGTGTGAGAGAGAGAGAGAGAGAGAGAGAGAGAGAGAGAGAGAGAGAGAGAGAGAGGGTGAGGGAGAGAAGGGGGGGATGATTAATTAATTATTTATTCTCATTACATTTTGGATCTCTGTTTGTTATTGTTTTGGTGGCTAGCATGATCAGAGAGTTATTTCTTACATGGATTTGGTCATTGAGTACCTTCTTTTCCATTGCAATGGCTCTTTGTCTGTGAAAGTTTTCTTGCAATGTCAGGAGCTTTTTGTTGTGATTATTCACTCTGATAACTGTCATATCACATTCTGTGTTGGATGGTTCATACCCATGTTTTATCAGGTGTTCAGCAAAGGTAGAGTGGCTAGTTTAATATTTCCAACTCTTCTCTCTCTCTCTCTGTCTCTCTGTCTCTCTCTCTCTCTCTCTCTCTCTGTCTCTCTGTCTCTCTCTCTCTCTCCCTCTCTCCCTCTCCGCAGTGCCACATTGTGTGGCACCACATTCTGCAATTATCCTTAATTTATGAGCATGAGTGTTTCAAACCAAACACACAACACAAACAAAAGAAGACAGATAAACACACAATGAGAGTCAGCAACACAGAATTAGAACTTCCACACATTCACACAACAAGTCTGACACACATGGCCACTGTCTCTGTTACACTAAGTCACAACTTCGACTGCATCTCACATATGAGCAGCAATCTAGCTGTGGTAGGTAGTGGTGGTAAGGGGGAGGGGAGGAGGAGGGGGTAGCATGGTAGGTGTGGGGGAGCTGCTAGTACTGTGTGTGGGAGCATGTAGGGACACGGTGGCAGTGGGATATTAGGAGCAACATGGGGAGGCTGTGCTGGTGGTGGGAGGGGGGGGGGGGGGAGAAGAGTTAGAGAAAATATTTTTAGATGCATTGATGGGATAGAAGGCATGTGTGTTCTGGACTGGGTTCAGAGAAGGGGATAAGCAGGCAAAGACCAGGGGATTTACAGTAATGAAGAACATGTTGTAGGGAGAGTTCCCACTGTGCGAATCAGAAAAGCCATGTTGGTGGGAAGAATCAAGTTGACACAGGCTGTGAAGCAGTTGTTAAAGTGAACCACATTGTGTTAGTCTGCATGTTCAGCATTTGGGAGGTCCAGCTGTCTCTTGGCAAGAATTTGGCAGTGGCCATTTATTTGGACAAATAACTTTTTAGCCTTCATGCTCACGTAGAATGTGGCCCAGTGGTTGCAGTTTTCACAGGTGGTGCTGCTTGTGATAGGGTGGGAGATGCCATGACAGGACTGTAGCAGGTGGTAGTGGGAGGATGTGTGGTATGATTCATGCATCTGGGTCTATTGCAGGAATATGAGCAATGAGGTAAGGGGTTTGGAACAGGGATGAAGCAGCCGTATCCTGCCTCCACCATATCCCTGCATGCTTCCAAAGCAGCACTAACATCTTGCCCAACTCTTACCCTGTTATCTCTTCCCCTTCCATTCCCATGCTGCCTCCTTTCTCCTCATTACCCACCCCTAGCTAGATAGTTTCACATGTCAGAGGCAGTTGCATCAGGCCCTAGCACCTGGAGACAATTGCCATGTATGTGTCAGATGCTGTGTGGATTGAGAGAACAAGAACTTTGTCCGAAAGCAAAAAATATTTCTAGTATTCTTTTTCATTGTGCCTGTCTTGCAATTAACGTCTTCTCTCTGAGATAAGTAACAGTCTATCCTTTCCACAAATGGTGGCAGGAGGACACACGCATATAAAGGTCAAGGAGTAACAATTGTTTGTGTGTGTTCTCCTGCTTTCCCTTGATAAGTAGATTTTTAAAATCTGCCCTGTTACATTATATTTAAAAAAAATGAAAACTGATTATTTTTGTTATTGTGTCCTCTACATAATATTGTTTTTAATCCATCCTTCAGTTTTTGTTGTTATAGAATTAAGTATCTTATGTTTCAAAATGAACTTGTGTTACATTGGAAATGTGCTCTTTCATGAAACTCACAGATTATACTGTGAAATATGTTGAATATGTGAAATCTACTGACACCTCACATGTTCAGCCATCAGTGCAAACATGGCAAACCTGTAAATAGTTATCCTCCTAAATTACCACAAAATCTGAATCTCCGGTCGATATATAACTCATATTATGTGATAATGTCTGAAGTGGGTGAATAACACACTTGTCGCCATATGATAAATAAGTAAATAACAAGGAGACTATTGAAAGTCCTACCAAATATTCACTATTTTACTGTAACTCTACCACCTGCACATAGTAAACACTTGGACAAGTCAGACTAACTGCAAATATCTGCATGTGATGCAACTGTAGCATTTGTTTTCATTGTTATGAGTTAAGTACATCATTTGCTCTATTGAAAAAATAATGTAACTGGCTGGGTAAAAAATCTGTTCACCAACCAGCAGCAGGAGAATTCACACATATAAAGATTAAGGAAATTAATGCTCCTGATTTCTTAAACATTGCCAGTCTTTTTTTTTTCTTTGCTCCTCTTCCTTCCCCTTCAACCCTTTTGCGGAAAAAGGAGCCCCTGGCTCCAAAAGCTTGCAAATTTCTTTAATCTGTATATATGTGTGTTCTCTTGCAATCACTTGGTGATTAGATTTCTTTATCTATGCAGTGACATTACATTTTCAAAAATTGATTGTTTTTGTTGATATATTTGCTTTATTGAGATAGATGAGTCTGGACAAGTTACTTATGTTTGATGTGGTCTCTCTTCTTAACTGAGTTTTTAATCATCGTTTGAAAAGCTTCCTACATGGTAGAGCATAAGCAGTCTTCAAAATATTTAGCTATAATAGCTGTTCCTCTTACCAGTTACACTGGACTCGCATTCGGGAGGACGACGGTTCAATCCCATCTCCGGCCATCCTGATTTAGGTTTTCCGTGATTTCCCTAAATCGCTTCAGGCAAATGCCGGGATGGTTCCTTTGAAAGGGCACAGCCGATTTCCTTCCCTCACCCGAGCTTGCGCTCCGTCTCTAATGACCTCATTGTCAACGGGATGTTAAACACTAATATCCTCCTCCTCCTCTTACCAGTTCTCTTTTCCCTTCTGTATCACTACTTTTTCCTTTTTTTTCTGTCACCAATCATAGACTTCTTCTCTTCTGGTGAAAATTCTCTTCTTCTCTATGGTCACATTGTGCCTAGATATTTTGCTTCTAAACTAATGGTTTTGCATATTGCAGTTTATTGGTAGTTGTCTTGGTACAAGATTGCAATTCTTACTGTTTTCTGTGGCTGCTGCTACTGCTACTACTCCTACTGTTAAGATCATGTTAAAAAGAAAGTATAAAAAAGCAGAGCATCACTAAAAGTACAGAGTGATTCAAAAGAATACCACAACTTTAGGAATTTAAAACTCTGCAACGACAAAAGGCAGAGCTAAGCACTATCTGTCGGCTAATTAAGGGAGCTATAAAGTTTCATTTAGTTGTACATTTGTTCACTTGAGGCTCTGTTGACTAGGCTGAAAACCAAACTACCCGAGGCAGCCCGTGACAGAGCACTTCATCACTGGCCTCCAAGAAGCCCTGATCTTACCCCCTGCGATTTTTTCTTATGGGGGTATGTTAAGGATATGGTGTTTCGGCCACCTCTCCCAGCCACCATTGATGATTTGAAACGAGAAATAACAGCAGCTATCCAAACTGTTATGCCTGATATGCTACAGAGAGTGTGGAACGAGTTGGAGTATCGGGTTGATATTGCTCGTGTGTCTGGAGGGGGCCATATTGAACATCTCTGAACTTGTTTTTGAGTGAAAAAAAACCTTTTTAAATACTCTTTGTAATGATGTATAACAGAAGGTTATATTATGTTTCTTTCATTAAATACACATTTTTAAGGTTGTGGTATTCTTTTTGAATCACCCTGTATTAACGGGCTGAGTAAAAGATTCAGGTGCCAAGTGATTGCTTTAAAAATGTAGACATCTTTTAACAGAAATAATAAATTTTTGAAAGTAACCAATTTTTGAAAATATAATGTAATTTGATAAATGAAAACAATCTGCTCACCCAAAGACAGCAGGAGAACACACATATAGAGAGATACAATTAAATATCTTTATTTTTGTGTTCTCGTGCTGCCGCTTGGTTAGGACACTGTTAGGTGTCTTCTAATTATTTACAAACTAGCAACTTGTCCCGAGTTTGCACAGGTAGAATTATCTACCTATGGCTGGACGAATTTGCTGGCATAGCAGTGATTTTATTTATGGGCTACTGTATAGAGTTACGATAAATGTCCAGAGGACGATGTTAGAAAACTGAATAATGTCGCTTTCATGTAACTGAACAATTTAAGCAGTGCGTGCCAGGAAAGTTTTAAAGAGGCAGGAATGTCGTTTGTTCCATATTTAATTGGCATTTGGAATAATGTCTTGTGGCAATGATGGAAGCTGTGAACTAGTTTACCACCTGGTCCACCTATGATCAGTGTATCTGCTAGTGAAAGCTATATCAGAAATCACATATAGACAGAAAAATGCAGTGGAGTACTTGATGAAATATGTAGAAGAAGGAAATATATGTAGGTTGTGGTGATAATAGTTTTGTTTGGCCCAATGGCCTAGTGTAAGCCTTTCAATTAGAGACCACTTCATGCTTCTGCTAGACTACATGGGCTTCAAGATCTGAAAGCTGCAGAAAATGTACTAACTGCAGTATGGAAAATGACAGTAGGTCACACAACTGTGACAATAGTGTTTTGGAGTGACCAGAGAACAGTCATCACTGCAGGGAGCTATGAAGATCAATCACATGCTGTTGATCATGAAGCAACAGCATGTGCTATGAGTTCTGTGAGTTGCCAAGAGGTGGCAGTGGCACTGTTTACAAGCAGCAGTTGACATTAATTCCTCATAATACAGCCAGTTTGCATGAAATATTTATAAATTATATACAAAAACTTTTCTCGTAAGTCAGTCTACTTATTAGTAAAAACCACATCAAAATCCTTACAATAGTTCCTGAGGTTAGACCAAACACACAAATGGAAATGGGCAAGGGCTTCAATTTATATTTGTAGAGATTAAAAAAAGTGGGATCACAAGCACCTTGTTAGTTACAGCAATTGCTGATGGCTTATAACACTTTCTGGGTTATAACATTGAATGAACATGAATTTCTTTAAAAAATTGGAACATATAACCATTTAGCTAATAAAGATTTGAGAAAAATATGGATATGTATGTTGTTTTAAGATTAGCTGTTTATCAACAATGATGTTAGCTGCATTGATAGTGTTTGTGTTCCTCACTGTTTGAACATGCCCTTATTGGGTTAAATCTTTTCATCTTATAACACACTAGCATTTTCATAATTTTAAGATGTGGGCTTTTGTTACGGCATTGGAAGAAATACACTAGGGTTGAAGAATACAAGCTAACTAAATACATTTTAAAATAGCACTGTCCATAAACAAGGATTGTATTGGTATGTAAAATTAAATTAATTTCAAAATTAGATTAATGTTTATGAATTTTACTGCATGTAATAATATTGAAATCCTTCTTTGAACTACTGTGAAAGTTCTGAGAAGCAAGATTGCTTCTCTCCATAGGGTGGTGAGAGAGATTGTGTAAGGAACACCTGATTCAGCACTATGACATCATTGCAAAGGATGCATCACTAATACTGACAGAAGGTCAGCACCATTATTTGCAATATGACCAATTGATATAATGAAGTTTTGTCAGATGCTGCCAGTTTGGGGTCTTACTTTTATGAGTCTGCAGCTGTCCAGTTGTGGGGGAGGAACTTCTACTATGTGGGTTGACATTCCTGGCAGTCACAATGGTGACTAACAGAAGATAAGGGCCAACCAGATATTGCATGGATGAGGAACTAATCTGTCAGACTGCAAGCTGTTTTACTTGGGAGCAGAGCACCTTGTGCTGCCACTCCTTAGCAGTGCATGTAACACCTTATTGGCTGTATGATGGGACTGTCCCTTGAGCTGTCCTCCATGTTGCTGTTGGGGACGTCCATCTACTTGCCCTTATGGCAACTGTCATCAGTGGTATGCAGATCTCTGGAGGCAAACTTGAGGAGTTCAGTTATGCTAAATGAGAATGCTGAGACTTCAGCAGACATTCAAAGTTGTGCTAGGCTGTGGGGACAAGCTCACCAGTCCTCTGGACATGCTCACCAGTGCTCTGCCCTGCATGAGGCCCCGGAACTGACTGCGGCCAACACCTGGAACTACGACCGCAGATTCTGTGATGGGTGTTGACGTGCTGCTCGGTGTGTTCCTGTGACATGGATGCAGCATGGCTGTTTCCAGGTCATGCCAAGGAGTAGACTGTATCACTATAAAACACTTGGCAATAACTAGATGTTAATTTAATGCTGTCCCATTGGTGCCTTGGGCATGACACGCGTTTTCACCACTGCCTCTCTGCTTGACTGTCGTGAGCTCTTATTGGGGGTCACATCCAGTGAACTACCTACAGTTTGATTGTAGAAGTTCAGAAATTCACTTCATGCAATTAAACCTGCATTGAGAATTGTTGTGATAATGGTCAGTTTTATTTTATGCTCTTTTATTTATAAAATTGTATATTATTGGCATTTTAAAATAAGCTGTAACTTGTTGACAGATAAAACGAATTAAAGAAAAGAACTTCTCTCTTGAAGCCAGACAACCTGTATGATGCATCTAAAATAATTGATAGTCAGGAGTGTGGCAGAATGACAGAAGAAGTTTGTGTTGTTAGTTTGGTTAGGTTTTAAGGCCAGCTGCAATGCTTGTAGTTTACAATAATTGCACCCTCCACCTTTTCCTTTGCTGTAGTGTACTTTGTGTTGTATCAAATTATGGTACATGCACTGCAAAAATTTAAGTTTTTATAATGCAGTAGATTCATGAAAAAGAAAAGTTTTACCCATCATTATTTAGGAGGTAATTGTGGACATTTTATATTGCATAGTATAGAGTGCTGTGCAGTTTAATTTTTTATCATGTTTTATGTACAAAAATGTTTAACATTGAAGTGCTTGTAGAAACACAGTTTTGATTAGGAATTCCATTGTGTGCCTGTCAGAGAGTTTCTGCTTATCATGGATCAGTAAACAAGAACTAGAATTACAATTTCTCTATCTGACAAAAGAGATGGCTGAATAAAGGAATCACGGTACTTTGTGGTTTAACAATGCTAACTAGGTGGGAACTTCTACATCCACATCTACATTGGATACTCTGCAAATCACATTTAAGTGCCTGGCAGAGAGTTCATCGAACCACCTTCACAATTCTCTATTATTCCGATCTCCTATAGTGCACGGAAAGAATGAACACCTATATCTTTCTGTATAAGCTCTGATTTCCCTTATTTTATTGTGGTGGTCATTTCTCCCTATGTAGGTCGGTGTCAACAAAATATTTTCGCATTCGGAGGAGAAAGTTGGTGATTGGAATTTCGTGAGAAGATTCTGTTGCAACACAAAAACGCCTTTCTTTTGATACAAAACGTGCTGCCCTTCTTTGAACTTTTTTGATGTACTCTGTCAGTCCTATCTGGTAAGGATCCCACACTGCACAGCAGTATTGTAAAAGAGGATGGACAAGATAGTGTAGGCAGTCTCCTTAATAGATCTATTACATTTTCAGGTATCCTGTCAATAAAACGCAGTCGTTGGTTAGCCTTCCCCACAACATTTTCTGTGTGTTCCTTCCAATTTAAGTTGTTCATAATTGTAATTCCTAGTAACGAAATTCCAGTGACTTGGAGAAAGGTCGTTTTAGCTTACCAGATTTTCAAATCCTATGTATGAACTGTTGTCGTGAAGCTTTAGTTGTTCCATTATGCTTTGTCTCCCTGATGTGAGGTCTTAGCAGGTATTCATTTAATCCAAGAATATACTAATTTGTTACATCCCTTTCAGATTTTGCATGAAGGAAATAATGGTTCTGAAAGTGAGAGTTGTTGAGATTTCTCTCTTGTGCCTCGTAGTAAGAAAAAGCTTTAATGTCTTTGGCCGAACCTTTATTATGGGGGATTGTTTTCCTTACAGAACTTTAGTATGTTATAAAGTTGTGAACGAAATAGTGCAAGACAGTATGAACATTTATTTACCCATAACTGAGAAACACATTTGGAGTAGACTGATCCTCCACCCCAAGTTAATCGTTTGTTCTATAAATAAAATGTCTTTTTCAATCCTTCAGATATGTGGCTATATATGTCAAACTGTGAACTATTTGCATATCCCAGTTATTGTGCTTGTTATTGAATTGTATGGACTAACATCAGCTAATATTTTTGTTGTTGTTTGTTAAGCCTTGTTACGTCAGCAGTTATGCAATTATAATATAGTATCCCTTAATTGAAAAGTGGACAAGAAGGTTGATCCCTGTCTGCTCGAAAGGTACTTTATTTAGCAAATTGTTATATAATATGCGTAGGTTGTTAAGTAGGAATGACCTTCTTTCTCTGACACTCAACAGCATGTCTTTTTGTGCTAAATACTCTTGGATAGTTCTGGCAAATAGTCTCTTAGAAACTCTAATTGTGTCTTTGGTAAATCTGTATGGGTTTACTTTGAAGGTTGTGCAAAATTTCTCTCTCTCCACATAAAAGCTTTTGTTTGACTGTCCATTCTGAATTCTTTTTTTATATCCTCAGATGTATTCAGCATACCTGTAGGGTGTGGCAGTTCAGATAATTTTGTCCTTGCAAAATGTCCCTTGTCCTGCAAAATGTCCCTGTAAGGAGCAACATAGTTGATGTAATTAAAACTTAGGCAGCAGGCTTTAGCATGAGTCAGTGGGGCTCTGTTGTTTCCCTATATTTTGTGTTGTCCAGTGATGTTTTCTTGAACACACTATTCCCAATTTGTTAACTGGCCAGAAGATACCTTCAGTCAATAGCAATAGCAAAGCAAATAGTGATCTCTAAAGACTGAACAAATGCCCAAAAAGATTGGAATGGTATTGATTGCCATGAGAACTTTCTCTCATGATTGCTGAATAGTTTTTGTAATCCTTTGAGTCCCAACAGTATGAAGACAAATAATTTTTTATTTCTTTTTTACAGAAACCACTTAGAGTTTAAGCTTTATTTCGAGTTCTGTAAGCATGTGCCATTCTTTGTCGCTATATATAAATTTACACTATAAGCCCCAAGGGTGCCAACAACAACACACAACTCTACAGGACCTTCTTACAAGAAAAGGTCCCCAGCTGTGGGATCAACTTTTTGAAACCATCTCGACAGTTGTGTATGTTAAGATACCAGTTATCACACAGTGCAGCTGTTCACACTGGTTGGCCCTCATTTGTGAGTACCTGACGAAAAAATATTTCGGAGTCTTGTGTGATACTCAGTAGCATTTAAAAAGTTGCATTAGATAGTCTGGTTGCTTGTTATAATGGATAGGATAAGAGTTTCATATGTAGGACGCTGTGGGTTCAAATCTCGTTAGATGCAGTTAACTATTTTTTAATTTTCAGATGTTTACTGAAATGGCTTTGATTCAATTAATTGCTTTAAATGTAGTTTTTTATTTCCATTCCTATGCCACATAATTTTAATCATAGTATCATTTTTTTCATATGCTTTCATTTTCCTTCCCACCATTCTTTTCCCACTTAAAATCTGTGTTCATGTGTTTTAATTAATTTTGTGTATTAATTTCAATTCAGTTTCTTTGTTTCCTCACTGTTTTTTTTTTTTCCCCCATTACGGCTATTTCTCATTTTGCTTGAATTTCGTTTTACTTATAAACCCTTCTTGTATTTTTTTGTGCATAGTGTGATAGGTATTTAGGTTATGTTTTAAATGTCTGTATGAAGATTACCATGTAAAAAAAAAAAAAAAAAAAAAAAAAAAACAGATAGATTGGAATTTTCAAATAATTGAATATTGTATTAATATAATAGAGGGAAACATTCCACGTGGGAAAAATTTATCAGAAAACAAAGATGATGTGACTTACCAAACGAAAGCGCTGGCAGGTCGAAAGACACACAAACATACACACAAAATTCAAGCTTTCGCAACAAACTGTTGCCTCATCAGGAAAGAGGGAAGGAGAGGGAAAGACGAAAGGATGTGGGTTTTAAGGGAGAGGGTAAGGAGTCATTCCAATCCTGGGAGCGGAAAGACTTACCCTAGGGGTAAAAAAGGACGGGTATATACTCGCACACACGTGAGTGTATACCCGTCCTTTTTTCCCCCTAAGGTAAGTCTTTCCGCTCCCGGGATTGGAAGGACTCCTTACCCTCTCCCTTAAAACCCACATCCTTTCGTCTTTCCCTCTCCTTCCCTCTTTCCTGATGAGGCAGCAGTTTGTTGCGAAAGCTTGAATTTTGTGTATATGTTTGTGTTTGTTTGTGTGTCTTTCGACCTGCCAGCGCTTTCGTTTGGTAAGTCACATCATCTTTGTTTTTTGATTAATTGAATATTGTAATAGAGAAGTATAATTAAATTCACATTCACGAAAATTCCTATTGGAAAAAGAATGATATAAAGAAAAACTGAAACAAATGGAAAAGTTCATATGGTGATTAAAATGATGTGATGAAGTAATAGAAATAAAAAATTACATTTAACCCTTTGACTGCAAGAGGCGCATCATCTGCTTGGTTAGCTTAGGTGCCGTGGCCTGCAACATAATCTGGCTATCTGCGCTAAGCACCTGTCCCTCTGAGCTGCCGCTGGGACTGGAACGGCCCGCGCTGTCGGACCTGCCCTGTGCTGAATATTTCTGGACTGATTACAACTCGCACAGAGCCAGTGTGAATTTTTGGCGACTTTGAGATCTAATATCTTGGGCAATAGTTTTTGTAAAGAAATCAAGTGTGGGCATCTTGTAAAACTTTATGCAGTCTTTTAAGAGTACTAATGAAAAGAATTTTATGAGCTATATTGAGCCAGAAAATTGTAGGTAGAATCGGCCAAAAACATAGGTGCCCAAAAAAATTTCAAAGTTTGGCTTCTTGCATTTCCTGGACTAATGCTATGACGTACTTGAAACTTGGCATGTAGTAATCTAACAACACGAGGTTCTTCAATATGAAGTTTCATATGTGTAGCACTTTCCAGTACTGAATGAATTAAGTGTAAAATTGAAGATTTTGTAAAAATGTCAAAAATGCGATATTTTCGTTCTGATTTTGCTAACATACTATGTTCTATAAAACATTCCAAGCTGTATAATTGGAATGAAAGTTGGGCGCAAAAATCATTCCCGGAAACAATGTAAACGTCAGATTTGCATATCTAGTAGAGTGAATGCATGATGAAAATGAAATTTAGAGTGCAATAGATAGATAGCACAAAGATATGAAATAAAATTTTTATTCCTTTACTATTTTCCAGTCATCTACAAATTAGTTGGAAAGATGTTGCTTTTTGAGAAAAGATGAAAGCAAGGTATATTCAATACTACTTTTACAAATACCGTTTTCTATTAATGCTTCAAAGCCAGCCTCATTTGAACAACCAATTGTAAGCCCCCACCCTCCCCAGAACAGTGAGTTCAATTTCCAATATTGGCTAACAACAAAGCCAAAGTAGCAAGAAAAATTGTACTGAGAACAGGAGAACAGAGTTTTAACTTTGACTTATTATTTCCTGTTGATCAAAGGCATTTGAAATCAGTTACGGAAAACAGGTAATGTACAAGTAGACCGAATGTGATCTATATTTGCACTACTAAGGATAAAAGAATATAACTGTCTATGTTACGTGTTAATAATTTAAATGCACCGTATTTAGATTAATATATGGGTTTTCTTATACTGGTGCTCCCAAACGTGTCACCCAAGCCCACTCTTTTCCAAACTGTTTCCCTGTCACTTTCTGTTTCCTCAGATTCAGAGGAAGTGCTGACTGTAGTTCTTGCTCTCCCCTCTGATGTAAAGAGCTGAGTACTACATTTTTGAGATTCTGTTGAAGACTCATAACTGCTAGCAACATCAGATAATTCACACTCACTGTCACTCCTAGAGAGCATATCCAGGATATCTTTATCTGTGCAACCATGGTAACGTGACATTTATCCCATAGAAAACAAGGAAACTGACAAAAACATGGGAAGTGAAGTTGAATTTCACAGAGAGGAAACACAGCAGCAGACAAATACGCACTCTCGAACTACACAGTCAGACCACTGAACAGCTGCTAGAAGAGCCAAGCGGAAAGACAGCTCTGTGTGTTTACATGTCTTTCGCGCTCAGGTAGCTGTGACTCAGCATGCCTAAACTCGTCCCTAGTGGTGGAAAGGCTGGTGGCACAGTATGCGTCAACAGGTCCATAGCACTGTAGGGAAGACCCAACGGCCATGCTTAAACACGTCGGGTGCGCCAGGGGAACGGCAAGGCAGGACAAGTTAACACGTCCCCAGTAGTCGAAGGGTTAAGCCTGTTAACTGAATAAAAATAATGATCAAAGTCATTTTGATAAAGATTTAAAATAAACAAATGCACTGCACCTGACGATATTCAAACCCACAACCACCTGCTTGCGAAGTTATTATCCTACCCACTACACCACACATCCAGCCTTTGTAATACGACTTTTTTTTTTTTTTTTTAACTTTATTGAGCATCACACAAGCTTCAGAATTTTATTTTGGTCAATTAATCACAAATAAGGACCCACCAGGGTGAATGGCTGCAGGGTATGATAGCTGGGATCTTAACCTACATCACCGTATATGTGGTTTCAAAAAGTCAATCCCACTGCTGGAGCCACTGCTGGGGACCTCTCCTTGTTAGTCATACAGAGTGGCAGATTGCTCCCAAGAGCTTTCTATGAAACATATGAACATTTTCTTGCAGCCAATCCTAATTGCATTAATGATATTTAAATAACTTACATTGTCTGTTAGTACTCTGGTTTTGGGATAACAGACGAGGTAATGGTTCTATTTTGTGCCCAATAAGTGAATTATTGACCCAGTGACATTCCTCATGTGCTGGGAGCTGTGTTGTTATGTGAACTCTTAACCTGAACTCCAGCCAGACTGTGAAGTATTGTCGGTGTCACACCTTTATCTCAAAACCTTGCTAGGAAGGCAATATACTGAGACGTTAATCTTTCTTTAGGCAGACTTCTCCAACTTGTGAATGATATGGAACATATCCTCCCCATAGAGTGAGCTGATGCGATCTCTCAGGTTTTTTCAGCATTCTCCATCTTGTGAATGATATGGAACATATCCTACCCATAGAGTGAGCTGATGTGATCTCTCTTAGCTTTGTGCGTGCAGCCAATTTGTTGCTTTCATATTTGCTCAATAATTCAACAACTGCTCACTGCACCTGAAGAAGATGCCTGGCTTAGTCATAAAATTATTTATCTGATCTACCATTTTTTTTAGCATTCTGACAATTTCTGAAGAATATCATGCTGCTTCTTATTTCATCATCTTTTGGGTGTGCACCCAGAACAGCAGGATTTCTTCTCCCAGTATTTCAGCTGATAATTGTACAGCCATCTCTAAGGTGAGTCTATGACCAAATTAAAACTATTTGATACAGTGATACACTGTGGAGTAAATGCACCTGCATCATAGATCAGACACAGCACAAGAGCATCAGTCATATATAAAGGTGTATGCATCTAAGAATAAAATGTAGCAAGTACAGAGTCAGAAAATCCTCAGTACTTATGAATTATGTGCTTAATTATTAAAATTTGTTGAAATACCAGACAGCACAAAGACTCTGAACAATAATTCCTCTGAGAGCACAGATGTGGAATGTATTGTTTTCGTAATTTGTCAAACTGGAAACACTCATCTCAACTGAGTAGATTGTCAGTTGATTGTATTTCTACAATTTCCATGACCATTGAATCCAAGTAGTATGAGGCTTTGGCCAGTATCTCAACTTTCCCATAATCTGTGGAATGGTCAGTGGAAATAGTGTTTGGCCACTGCAGATTTGTTGGGCTGCAGAAGATGAATGTCACTGGTATTTGCTGCATATTTCTTTTACAGTCTGTAGTGTTTGCCCTGTATAGCTTTTCCCATGATGACAAGGATTTTTTTAAATACTCATATTTTTTAAAAGCAGATAATCTTTGACAGATTCCAGCACAGCTGCCATCTTGGTTAGTGTGTGGGTAATCATATCCACTTTATGCTGCTTCATTATTCTGACAATTTTTGAAGAACGATTTCCCACATACAGCAGAGAAGTTGTAGACTTTGCATCTATTTCTTCTTGCTCTTCCATTGGTTGCACTAGTGTTTCCACTTCCAGAGGGCTCTTAATCTGATGTTTTGTGTGTCCATTTTTACTGGTTCCTCTTCTAAGTGTACCTGGCCATCCAGTAGGTTGTCAGCTTTGGACACTACATTGACACTTTAGTATTTATATTAAAGTACTAAATACACTCATGATGAAGGTTGGGGGCAGGTGGATACTTTGAAGTATAAATCAGTACAGTGCATGTACTGCACTAAAAACTCATCCTCCTTACCTTGAACTAATACGTCCAAAAATGTTTAAACAGCCATTCATCCTCCATCATGTGGTAAACCTGATGTTTTCATAAATGGAGTTAAGATGTTCAAGAAACTCATCTGTGTATGTGGAGTTTTAAGGAAATAACCCTGCAGTTTTAATACTGACAGCATTCTGAAGATATGTTGATGACACATTCGTAGCTTCGCTTCATGGCGAGGATAAATTGGTGAAGGTTCATGAGCATCTTAACTCCATTCATGAAGATACCAAGTTTACCATGGAATTAGAGATGAATGTCTGTGTATTGTTTTTGAATGTTTAATTTCGACATGAGGAGGATGGGTTTTTAAGCCACTGCGTGCACCATAATCATGCTCATGGTGATTTATACTTACAGGTGCCCAGCTGCCACCATCCTTCAGAAACTATGTGTGTACTTCAAACTTTACTACATATGCCCCATGTAGTGTCCAACTTTGACAACCTGTGGGACGAATTAGTACTTGAAAGAAGAATTCAGTAAAAATGGTTATACAAAACATCAGATTAAATGAGCTCTTGAAGCAAAAATGCCAGTACATCCAAAGGAATAGCAAGAGGAAGGAGATGTAATGTCTTTTTACCATACATGGAAATGTTTTTTAAAAGATTCCCAGAATAATGCAGAAGCATAAAGTGAATGTAATGTTCTGTCCACCAACCAGGACAGCAGCCCTCCTAGGATGTTTAAAGTATGATAAGCTTCATACAAAAGGTATGTATTTGTGAAATTCATAGGACAAGAGTAGAAACTGTGCATCGAACACCAGTAACACAGTTACCTTCTACAACTTAAAAAATCTGCAGTGACTGAAAACTATATTTCCACTGACCATGGCATCACGGGTTACAAGAAAATCAGATTACTAGCCAAACCATCATATTGAGCGTCAGTGGTCAAGGAAACTGTGGAAATGTAATTAGCAGACAGTCTACTCGACCAAGATGTAGGTCTCCAGCTCAACAAATCATGAAAACCTCTCATTTCATATCAGCGCGCTCAAAAGAATTGTTATTCTGAGTCTTCACTGCCTGGGATTCTAACATATGAGCCCCTTTGTATCAGTTAACCTGATAATTTGCAAGTACTGTGGATTTGATGACTCAGCACATGCTATGTTTTATTCTTAAACACCCAAAGTTTTATTTATGACTGATGTTGTGCCAGCAACCTCTCGCCGATGCACGCGCATTTACTCCACAGTATATCACGAATTCAAGTGGTATTAATGCATTTGTTTATTCGTCTTCAAGATGGTTGTATGGTTACCAGCCAAAATGTTGGAAGAAGTATAGCCATACCCTGGGGGGGATGGGGAGGAGGGGAAGGGGGGGGTGATGGCTGTGTTGTCAGTATATCAAACAGCTGAGGGTTGAGGTTAGGTAGCAGGCTGATGAAGACCCAGTGAGAAGTGGCTGTCAAAATCAGTAATTTATTTTCAACTTTTCCATCAGCAATGTGTCAATACGTGGAGGCAACCATGCACCCGCCCAATGGAAAGAGGGCCGGTAGCCTGCCAGATAGCTGCTACCGACTGGCCAGCTTGTTGCAACACATGCTTATGTCCTGCTTTTCTGATGCCTGCATTAATTGTGTGGAATGTGTCCCTGTGCTTGAGCCACAGCACGGGTGTCAGAGGTGTGTGGAGACCGACAGGAATCCCACAGAAGTAGCCAACTCCACAGTGGATGACCGCACATGGGTGGCTGAAATGTACAGGAGTAGGTGTGCCCACTTCATTGTTGTAAGGCGGCTGCTGTAGCTGCGGTGTGAGCTGCTAGCTTTGGGCAGGAGACTGGCTGCTACAGGAGTGAGCTGAGAAGGACCATCACTCTGACACCAAGTCCAGATGGCGGACTTAGTACAGGAAACTGAAACTACAACAGAGATTTGAATCTGTGGCTGTTACTGGCAGCTTCATGTGCCTTCTCATCTGGCATAGCCCCTTCGGCTTGGTAGACTGCTGGGCTGTGAATTAATGTGCAAAAAATTCAGCAGCTATTTATTCCAGATAGGAGTGCACCTGTTACGCCAATGCACCACTTCTAGTCACTTAGTCCCAACACCACCAAAACCACGATGATGAAGAAATCCCCTAGTCTGTGCCACGCATTACCGCTGTGCTGTCGGGCTACATTGAGCTAGTCTAGCACATCTCACAATAAACTGACATCCCTGTTGCCCTAGCCCAAATAACAACATGCCACGCTCACCAGCTACCAGTGGCTAGTGCTATATTCCACTGCACCTTCTCACAGATTTTGTTCTAAAAATAGTAGTGGCACTACACTACACTCCCATCCATAAAAAAGACCCTACTGCTTGGGTCTCATTTAAGACTAGTCTGTTACAGCATATCACATGTACCACGCAAGTTTATATTACACAAATAAACTTTACTCAGCTCAGAGTCCACATTTAGGTTACAAACCTCATATGCTAAATTTCTTCTTATGCTACTTGATTGCTCATGAGTTCATTAGTTCCCCTGGAACACTCATTACTTCATGCTTTTATACTTCTCACACTGTCGGTCATGTGCTATTGTCAATTTTCTTTGCAAATATTCACAGCTTATTCTTTTGCCTCATACCCTCTTAAACACTAAGAAACACATGTCTCTCTGACATTTACACTACATTATTCTTCATTCATTCCCTTTCATGTTGTAAGGACCCAATCTGCTGGGGTTGTATTACAGGTGGATTAGTTTGCTGGACAGGTTTCTGCTTCAGATAAATGAAGGCTATATACATCAGAGTTAAAGCCACTATGACATTAGGTATCACGATGTGCAAGGTTATGCTAACCATTTACTCATTGTTGCTCTTCCAGCTATGTATTTTGGTGTCCAATACTCTATAGGTGATTGCCTGCTGTGTTAAAAGATATTTCTCAATTTGCAATACAGAAAAATCATTAGTGGCCACTTGAAATAACAAACACAAAGTTTACTGGTGTGATACCAGAGCAACGGGAACTGTCATGCCATATTGATGCAGGGTGGCATTTGAGAGGGACTGTGCTGTGTGGAGTAGTGTAACAGCATGGCAGCAGTGCGAAGCAGACCAGAGCATCTTGGCTTGTCTCAGCAAGTTCTGTTAGATGAGGTATGAGTGTAGCCAACCCCTGGCCTGGAAGGCAAGAGCAACTGCACTGCACGGAACTGGAACTGGAACTTGAAATGGAACTCTGACTGCAGCTGGCCTTATGTAACCAGCAGGTGGAAGTATGTTTGGGTCCATGTGATGTGCAGACCGTGTTTGTTCTTCAATAGCAGCACTGCCAGTTTCCTGTTGCGCCCGCTGCTTGGGAGTGTAGCTGGTGCCCTTCTGGAGTGTGAAACAACAGCAGATAAACATACTGTTCATATACAGCTTGGTGTCATGACTTGTGATGCCCATCTTGTACAAATAAACAATTGCCAGAGGAGACACACTTGCGGGTCACGGATAGGCACCCCTGCATGGCAAAGCTGTCAGAATGGCAGCAGACATGTGGCAACAGCTGACATACATTTGGTTCTGTCAATGAAGGAAAATTAGGTGGATAAAATTGGTGTAGCTACAAATTTTTGTTCTGCGGTGGGAGGGGGTGCCATGAACAACATATTAAAAATCCCACTGCTGGAGTGTGTGTATGGGTAGGGGATGGGGATTGAAAGGTCGCTCTTTTCGAATATATTTCTTGAATAACTTGAAGACAGTGGCTTCTAGTAAAAGTATTTCCTAGTTCAGAGTTGAACTGCATTACATTTCCTACAAAAAAGGTACTATTCATTTTTTTTCTAGGACTAATAGTTTCTGAAGATACAACAGAATATGGGTGGGATGAGGGGAGGGGGGAAGAGTTGGAGGATGGAAGTGTGAGGGAAGGTCGAGTGCCGGCTTGGCTTGTGGTCATGCACTCACTCCCTTCCTGGGCCTGCAGACTGAAGAGCAAGAAGGTGATTTGCGAGTCTACATATATACCCTAGGTCGTCACAGAATTAACTACAGGATATTTCACAAAGTTACATCAAGTATATTAACGCCAAATGGAATACAGAGATGAGTTACTAATAATACTAATACAAAAAATGAATGGAATCTACTTAAATCTCTGCACACTACTTCTACACTGCTAGAAGGGAAATTGATTATTGATCATCATTTATGGCAGCTTTAGCGTTCTTTCAGGAAAGGTAATTCTGCCACCAAGAGTGCTGCTCACCTTTCAGTTTACAGATAGACTGTACCTATCCGGCTATCCAGTTCTCCTATGTGAGTGGACAAAATAACTTCACTGAGCTCTTATTTATATAGTGTGGTTATTTTCAGTTTATTAAGTGAGTACTTACTTGTAGTTTTTATGTGAGCTATGAAGTATAAAAACTCAACAGCAGGAGGTGTTGTCTGTCTACCACACTGAAGAGCCTGTTCCAAGAGTAACATATTGTCAATATATATTTGACAATGTTGATTTCATTGTCTCCACTATAACTGACAGACTGGAGCACTTTTCACAGCACGAGGGGGTATCAAATGCATCACCACAGCCTCAGCTCTCCTAACATCTGAAGAGGAACAGAGGCTTAAATTTTCTCCCTCTGCAACAGATACAGGGCACCTAGGTGGTATGGAACTAAAGATATCTCAATGCAAGTCAAACAGTGCATGGTAAGTGACTCCACTCAGTGCAGCCCACTGTACTATTGCCACCAACTTCCAAATGGAAGAGATTTATTCAGTGTACTAGTGACACAATTAATTATAGAAGTGCAGTAACTTTCTGGTCATTTATTAATTCACCTCCAAGTACCGTTCCATGGCTTTAAATAGTACACTATCAGTGATGCAAGACAGCAAGATGTCATATTTACCAATTCAGTCTCTTTCCCACCAACTGTCATCACACCTACAAATTACACGTTTCTTCACCATTGTTTGTAGGAACATAATTAATATAAATGCTCACTTTAAATAACTACAAATAAGTACTCATTTAATGAACTGGAAACAGTTCCAGTATATAAACACATGCTCAGTGAAGTTATATTGTCTACTTGTAAGAGAGCTGGATTGGAAATGCTGGAGAGTTATAGTCCATGTAAATGGAAAAGTGAGCTGCGTTCATGGTGGGGAAAGTTGTCTTTCCTGGAAGAACTCTACAGCTGACATACAGGATGACTGAGAATCAATTTCCCATTGAGCTGTTTAGAACAGTGTTCAGAGATTTAAGTACAGTCTGTCCATGTGTGTTCCTTGTGTTAGTATTCCATGTAATGGAAAATAAACACCCCCTGGGTATATCTGCACACTGCGTCACCAGTGATTCGTAAGATATGCTTTGGGGGGTCTGTATAACTTGGTGAAACACAATGCAGTTGCCTCACAGATGTGGTAGTCGGGTAGATGAAGTGGAGAATCACCTGCTCAGTATTCGATTTGCAGACACATAAAGGAGGGGAATGCTTGACCTCAAACTGGCAACCTACCTTCCCTCAAGCTACCACCTTCCACCCCAACACTCACACCTTACACCCTATTGCACCCCCAGAACACAGTTTATTCCTTAATATAGCTCTATTGCAATTAAACTGTTACACACTATTATATTTGCTCTCAACCCACTTCATTTAACAAGAGACTTTAATTTTACACCATTAAATCACTATTTTTAAAAATCATTGATTTTTCCCGTCTCCTGCAGTGCGGAAACTTATTAATCCTAGAGGAAAATGAGTAAGACCTTTTTGTAGGAAATTTAGTGTAATTCAATTTTGTACTGGGAAGATTTTCGCTAGAGACTGTGATTCTCGAGTTACTCGAGAGAAACATGAAAGCCCTTTAAACACCCCACCCCCTCCTGTCCTCACCCCCACATTCACATCTCACTGCTGGGGTTTTTGATATGTTGTTCATGGCATTCCTTCCTACCACTGTACAAAAATTTGGGACTATATCAATTTTTTCCCCTATACGACTTTTTATGGTCTTCGTTAACTGGGCTAACTTCTTAACATGCTGCATAAAAATTTTTGCGCAAATACATCCCTCTTGTGTAGCTGTTAACTGGTTCAGGGAATTGATCAGGTCTGGTTTCAACATTTGGTTTACAAAAGCTAGATTTTGCTTTGTGAGTATTCCCAGTGGTTCGTCTGTCCGTTGCAGCTGTGGCTATGTTATGTTCAAGTGAAGA
The DNA here is from genome assembly GCF_021461395.2 of Schistocerca americana. Taxonomy (NCBI): domain Eukaryota; kingdom Metazoa; phylum Arthropoda; class Insecta; order Orthoptera; family Acrididae; genus Schistocerca; species Schistocerca americana. The sequence continues at coordinate 434,540,205 of NC_060122.1, forward strand.
ACTCTTGTCGCTGTGGCTGGTAGATGCAAGGTTGGCTCCGTTTTGTTGCATTCTGCTATTGATCAACAACCCATTACCTCTCAGTTTTAATTGTCTCACTCCTGTGAGCCTTCCTTACTCTTAACATCTACAATTACATGACTGCCTTGCGTTTCGCATTTGAGTGTCTGTCAGAGGGTTCATCAAACTCTTTCGCTTTATTTCTCTATTGTTCCACTCTTGAATAGTGTGCAGGAAAACAAAAGCTTAAATTTTTATGTGCGAGCTCTGATTTGTTTTATTATAAGAGGGTGGTTTGAAAAGTTCTCGAAATCACCACGAGAGGTGAACGCTAGCGCAACAAGTTGTTCAGATGATATTCATTGGACTGTTGCCTGTGAACACGTACTACATCAGTGCTCTTGGAAGAGAGATGTGGCAGTGGTGTGGCTCTGTTGTTGTTCCTGCGTTGTGATTTCCAAAGATGGAAAAAATCGAGAGTCGAGCAATGATTAAGTACTTCATAAAGGAAGGTATGGAAGCAAAGGACATTCATGCTGATTTCCATAACACACTTGGGGACTCTGCTCCTTCATATTCAAATGTTGCCAAATGAACAAATGAATTTAAATTTGGTCGGAAGAGCTTAGATGATGATCTGCACAGTGGTCGACCAAGATGTGTCACTACTCCAGAAACCATTGCAAAAGTGCACAAAATGGTCATGGAGAATCGCTGATTGATAGTGCGTGAAATTGCTCAGGCTTGCCAGACGTCTTCTGAAAGGGTACATCACATTTTAACTGAAGAATTAGAAATGAAAAAATTATCTGCAAGATGGGTGCCGCGACTCTTGACGCTGGATCAAGTGCACGCCCGCATACATGTGCTGTCGCCATCGCAAAATTACACGAACTAAGATATGAATTGTTGCCACGCCTGCCATATTCACCTGATATGGTTCCACCAGACTTCCATCTCTTCCCAGAACTGAAAATTTTTCTTGCTGGATGAAGATTCACTTCAAACGAAGAATTTATAGCCGGAGTTGACAACTATTTTGCAGGCCTGGAGGAAACTCATTTTTGAGATGGGATCAAGGAACTGGAAAATCATTTGACCAAGTACATTAATCTACAAGGGGACTACATTGAAAAATAAAAAAAAGTTTCAGTGATGTAAGTAGTTTTTTTCTATTCTGTTCCAAAAACTTTTCAAACCACCCTCGTACAATGATCATTCCTCGCATATGGATGACTATCAACAAAATATTTTTGTATTTGTAGGTACTGTGCAGCAGAACTCTAGTAGTGGATGGACTAGTATAGTGATGGAAACCTCTTTAGTAAACCTGTTGTATCTTCTAATTGTTCTGCCAATAAAACAGTCATTGGTTTGCCTCCCCACAACATTCTCTATGCGATCATTCCACTTTAAATGGTTCATAATTGTAATTGCTAGGTATTTAGTTGAATTGACAGCATTTAGATTTTTGTGATTTATTGTGTAACTGAAATGAAATGGATTCCTTTTAGTACTCATGTGGATGTCCCCACACTTTTCATTATTTCGGGTTAGTTACCACTTTTCGCATCATACAGATATCTTGTCTGAATCATTTTGCAATTGTTTTTGATCATCTGATGATTTTATAAGATGGGAAATGACAGCATCATCCACAAACAATGTAAGATGGCTGCTCAGATTGTCTCAAAACAGGAGTGAGCCTGTAAAATTTCCTTGGGGAATGTCAGATATCACTCGTGTTTCACTTGATGACTTTCCATCGGTTGCTATAAACTGTCACCATTCTGACAGAAAATCACATATCTAGTCATGCAATTGAGGCGAGATGATATTCCATAGGCATGCAATCTGATTAGAAGCCACTTGTGAGAGTCTGCAATTCATCTACTCCCTTTTGTGAGTGTTAGTATGACATGTGTAACATTCTGGTCTTTAGGTACAGATCTTTGGTTGAGTGACTGATTGTGTGTGATTGTTAAGTATGGAGCTGTTACTATATCAGCATACTCTGAAAGGAATCTAATTGGTATACAATCTGGACCAGAAGACTTGCCTTTATTGAGTGAATGAAGCTGCTTTGCCGCAACAAGGAAGCGTGCTTGTAAGTTACTCATATTGGCAGCAATTCATGATTCAAATTCTGAAATATTTAATTCATCTTCTTTGGTGAAGGAATTTTCAAAAACTGTGTTTAATAACTCCACTTTAGTGGCACTCTCATTGGTAACGTTACCATTGCTTTCGTGAAGGGAAGTTATTGATCGTCTTGTGCCGCTGGTATACTTTACGTACAACCAAAATCTTTTTGAGTTTTCTGCCAGATTTCAAGACAGAGTTTCATTGTGGAAAATTGAAGTTCACACTAAATTTCGAGATTTTGTAAACTTTGCCAGTCTTGAGGATTTTGCAGTCTCTTAAATTTGGTGGCGTTTTTGTTGCTTTTGCAACAGTGTTCCCACCTGTTTTATGTACTTTAGGGGTTATTAATGTATTTAGTATAGATCTCCTCATTGCTGTCAGTAACGTTTCTTTGAATTTAAGCTGCTGTGGTTTGCTCTTATGTAGTTAGTTCGGAAGGAATGGAGGCTGTCTCTTAGGAAGGAATCAAGTGAATTTTTAGTCTGCTTTTTTAAATAGATTTATTTTGCATTTGGATGTTACAGTATTCAGTCTCATTATAATGACCTTCTGGTCACTAATCCATGTATCCATCATAATGCTCCCTATTTGCTCAATATTATTTGTTGCTAAGACATCAAGCAAGTATTCACAATCATTTACAATTTGTGTGGGCTCCTGAACTACTTGTTCAATGTAATTTTCAGGCAAAGCATTTAGTAAGATTTTAGAAGATGTTTTGTGCCTACCATCAACTTTAAAAATGTATTTTCACCAACATATCAAAGGGTAGATGGAATTCACCATCAAGTATAATTCTAGGGGTGGTGTACATATTTGAGATGAGACTCGAGTCATCTTTGAGCTGTGAGCAACTGTATCATCTGAGGTGGGAGGTCAGTAAAAGGAACCAATTATTAGTTTATTCTGGTTGCCAAGTATAACCTCCACCCATACTAATTCACAGGAACCATCTTATTCAGTTTCGACACTTCTAACAGAAACAAACATACCACTACCTGCTGTATATAATCGATGATTTCTCAACACCATCAGGTCCTTTGTAAAAATTTCAGGTGAACTTATCTTTCAGTACATATACAATTTGTGCTTTGGCCTGGAGTTCTGGTTCTTTCCCAACACAGGTATAACATTTTACCACTCCAGCTCTCATGTGATGCAGGTCTGCAGATTGGCAAGTTAGTGTTCATCTTTTCGTGTCTTTTTCCTTGTAGTATATTTATTAAAGTTTGTGCTTGTTTTTCTGTTTAAGAGGTTTAATCCTGTGTTTTTGTAACTGTAAATTCATTGTGTCTGTAGCGCAGTATGTGCTCATTTGTATTGTTTTGAAGACGAGCATCTGTTCATTTAGTAATTCAATCAGTGTGAGGCTCCAGCTCTTGGCTGGTATAGATCTACAGAATGGCAAGTTAAGTGTTTATCTTTTCGTGTCTTTTCCTCGTAGTGTACTTATAAAATTTTGTGAATGTTTCCATTTAAGAGATGTAGGCTCACATTTTATAAGTGTAAATTCGGGCAGTCTGTTGTGCAGTTTTTATTTCTTCTGAACAGTCAGCTACATAGCTCATTGCATCATCAGTGTCCATTGATGACACATCACAAGGGTAGAAAGTTGCGTGTCTAGGATTCTGTTTCCTTCTTTAGTTAGTCTTGCTAGGATGAGTTCATGCTGTGTACAGATGCTGGAGGAGCTGGCTGCAGTTTGTGAATAGCTGAATGCACTTTGTGAATAGCTGAATGCACTTTTGACTGCTATCAGTCACCTTCATGCTGCCGCTTTGGGGTTGTAGCAGTGGCAGAGACTCTAGCATGTCACATGGGGTACCACAGGTGTCGCTTGTTTCACCTATGGGCTCTGCTACTGAGACACCTCCTAGTGTACCTGACACAGTGGATCCATCCTCGTAGCAGAGTGAGTAGTTGGTGATAGCATGTTCACGTCACTTGAGGCAGAGATCCGGTATGGAGACTTCTTGTCTGGTCTCACCCATTCACTCTCTGAATGGACAGATTGTCGCTCCTTCAGCACGGTCCAAGCGGGCACGTGTTGGGGAGGGGTTTACTAGTTACTGAAGGTCCAGCATTAGGCATGTTATGGAGTCCCTTGGGAAGGCAGTGTTCAGGGCTGGAAAGAAAGCCAATGTGCATTTGGTATGTTCTCTGGGAGATGGCCTTGCCTTCAGCTATCGAGCATGCAGGGTGCTGTCGTCTGCAAGTTGTAGATCACTTTGGCACCAACGATGACTGCCTCATGAGTGTGGAGTCGAGTGGAGGGTCTCAACTAAAGGATTCATCAATTTTGTGACGATCTTGGCTGGGGATCACTAGATGGGCATTATTGGTTGGGGCTTTGTAGGATTCCCCTTGATAGGCCAGGAGTACACTACTCAAAGGAAGCAGATTGTTGGGTAGTAGAGTACTTGCGGTGTGCACATGAGGACTTTTTAGGTTAGGCACACTCGTCACTCAATATGCAGCAAGGGGAGTCGAACTGTGTTCAGAGTAAACACACTCCGACTGTCAAACTTTTATCAATAAACTGTCAAAGTATTCATAACAAAGTTACCAAATTTACTGCCCTCAGGGAAGTTCTCATGCTCAAATTATTCTCAGGACTGAGAGCTGGCTAAAACGCAAACTGGAAAGCTCTGAGATATTTAACAAGCCATGGAATGTATGTCATAAAGGCGGATTAGAGACCATAGGAGAGGAGGAGTGTTTATTGTAGTAGACAAAGATGTTGTCTCTATTGAGGTTGAAGTTGAGTGTGACATTGAAATTATCTGCTTGCTTATAACAGGTCTAGGTGAAATCAAGCTAAATGTTGGATGTTTTTATCGGCCATCCAATTCTGCTGTGACAGCTCTAGAGTCATTCAAAGAATGTCTATGGTTAGTAGCACATAAATATCCACACCATGCATTACTACTTGGAGGCAACTTTAGCCTAGCGAGTATAGACAGGGATGTCTATGGATTCATTGCAGTGGGTACAGACAAACAGCTGTGTGAAGTACTTTCGAACACATTTTCTGAAAACTGTCTTGAGCAGCTAGTTCGGCTGTCCACGCACAATGGAAATATCTTTGACCTTGTAGCTGCACATAGACTAGATGTTCTGGTGTGGCAGTTGAAGATAGCAAAACAAAAGCTGAAGTTTTAGTTTTCACATTCAGGAAGTCATTTACGCAGAAAAATCGTACAAACATACTGTCGTTTGACCATTGAACAGAGTCCCACATGGGCAACATAGTGTAATAGGCATCCCTAGTGTAGAGAAACAACTGAAAGGTTTGAAACCAAATACATAACCAGGTCCGGGTGGAATTCCAATTTGGTTTTACAAAGAGTACTTAGTGGCACTAGCCCCTTACCTATCTTGCACTTATAGTGAATCTCTAGACCAGCATAAAATCCTAAGCGATTGGAAAAATGTGCAGGTGAGCCCTGTGTATAAGAAGGGCAAAATAACAGACCCACAGAGTTAGGGACAAATATCCCTAACTTCGGTTTGCTGCAGAATCCTTGTACATATTCTCATTTCAAATGTAACAACTTTTCTTGAGACCGAGAAGCTTATGTCCACGAATCAGCATGGTTATAGAAAGCATCACTTGTGCAATACTCAGCTTGCTCTTTTCTCACATTATATACTGTGAACTATGGATGAAGGGCAACAAGTAGATTCCATGTTTCTGATTTCCAGAAAACATTTCACCCATTGCCCCATTGCAGGCTGCTGAAGAAGATACAAGCATATAGAATAGGTTCACAGATGTGAGAGTGGCTCGAAGAATTCTTAAGTTACAGAACCCAGTACGTTGTCCGTGGCAGCGAGTGTTCATCAGAGATGAGGGTATAATTCAGGAGTACCTCAGGGAAGTGAGAAATAGGACTGCTATTATTCTCTATGCACATATGGCAAACAGGATGGGCAGCAATCTGCGGTAGTTGGCTGATGGTGCTGTGGTGTACGGTAAGGTGCCGAAATTCAGTGACTGTAGGGGTATACAAGATGACTTAGACAATATTTATAGTTAGTGAGATGAATGGCAGCTAGCTCTAAATGTAGAAAAATGTAAGTTATGTTCAGATACAGCATTACTGTGTCCTGCTTGACACAGCCACGCCATTTAAATATCTGGGCACAACATTGCAAAGCAGTACGAAATGGAACAAGCACATAAGGATTGTGGTAGGAAAAGTGAATGATCAACTTTAGTTCATTGGGAGAATTTTAGGAAAGTGTAGCTCATCTGTAAAGGAGACCACATATAGAACGCTAGTGTGACCTATTCTTGAATACTGTTTGTGTGTTTGGGACATGTACCAGGTTGAATTAAAGGAAGAAATCAAAGCAATTCAGAGATGGGCTGCTAGACTCGTTACTGATAGCTTCGAACAAAATGCAAGTGTTATGTAGATACTTCGGGAACTCAAATAGGGAAAGTGACATTCTTTTTGAGGAACAGTATTGAGAAAATTTAAAGAACCGGCATTTGAAGCTGACTGCAGAATGATTCTGTTTCCTCGAACGTACATTGTGCGAAAGGACCATGAAGATAAGATATGAGAAATCAGGGCTCATACGAAGGCATATAGACAATTGTTTTTTCCTCATTCTGTTTGCAAGTGGAACATCTGAGCAAATGACTAGTAGTTGTACAGGGTACCCTCTGCTATGCACTGTAAGATTACAGAGTATCGATGTAGATGTAGAATACTCATGGTTCCTAGATCAACCCTTGTCCTAAATTTGACATGCGTAACTGAGATTGAAAGGCTATATGTTCTTTCCTGAGGCCCTATAACCTAAAAAAACCCGCCCTGTTCTCTCCACACTGGCCCTACTATCCATATAGCTGCCTTTTGTGTGTAGTGGACAACAGAGCTTTTAAGTGGAACCCAATGCCCCACCATTCTATGATGCAAGTTGAGGAATCTGCAGCCTAGATGGTCTCAGAATTGTCTTAGCCTCTGATGCAAATCCTCCATGTGACTCTGTTCCAAATGTCTGCAATCGGTGCTGTTGACGATGCCTTCATCTTGCAAGCAAGACTGGCAGTCTTTACGAACTGAGATAACTGCCGGAAACCAGAGAGAATCTCTTCCAAGCCAAAGCAGCACATATCATTAGTACTGACATGAGGCACCACCTACGGTTGTATGGCCCTGTGATCTTCATGGCATCTGGAAGGACTCATTCCACATGTGGGGTAGCTCTTGTCGATATGTACACAGAGTGCACATTAGACTCCTTCCCCACTAAACCCCACCAACATTGGAGCTCTCGTCTACCCATAATCCCATCCTATGTGTCTACATGGATCTCACTACCATGCAATGCATTCACAGGATAAATTCAGTGCAGTCTTGCTTGCTGGAAATAAATCCTTCCTCCAGGTGTTGGTTCAACAGTGCTCCCACTCTGCCACAGGTGAAGAGGTGCAGCACCACCATTACTATCATCCTTTCCACTCTCACCTCCAGTATACAGTAACTTGTGGACAGGGACTACCATTGTTGTCCTCCCTCTGTCCTCAGAAAGCTGCTAGCACTGACCAACACAAAAAATAAAACTAAAGAAACCCTTCTTTAACACAAAACTTAATCATTCACCCTTAATATGTTAAAACTCGATAGCTCACACGTAATGCTCTAAATAATCACCAACAAACAATATCAATATATATATATATATATATATATATATATATATATATATATATATATATATATATATATATATATACGAGGGTTATTCCAAAAGTAAGGTCCGATTGATTGCCAAATTGAAACCACAGTGAACATCAGAAATGTTTTACTTGTAACAATTAGCTACACCTTTCAGCTACTTCTCTACGTAGTCGCCGTTCTGACTTAGACTTTTGTCATAGCGTTGTACCAACTTTTCAATAGCCTCATCATAGAAGGCAGCCGCCAGTGCTTTCCGCCAATTCTCCACGCTGGCCTACACCTCGTTGTCTGTGTCAAAATGTTGTCTTCAAAGACAGCGGTTCATGTGACCAGAGATGAAACTCAGGGGGAGACAATTGCGGACTGTATTGAAAACGATGCAGGAGCATCTTCATTGCCCCTGCAGAATGCGGCTGAGAATTGTTGTGAAGACGAAACAGCACGACAGTTATGTAATGTTGGCTGCATAGCTTCAGGCGATATTTCTCACCAGGCCCTCGTACTTGGCGGCAGACACTATTTTCTAGACATCTTTACGCACTCACTGCGAGCTCAGAAATGAGAAGAGCGACGTGATGCTAACTGGGGTTATACTAGAGACACTACCCAACACATCTGTGCAAAGCTTTATCGGATTTTCATAGTCGTTTCTATTTCGCGACCGATCGGACCTTACTTTTGGAATAACCCTCATATATATATATATATATATATTCCTACTTTTACATTTACGTCTACATAGATACTTCGCAAGCCACCATATGGTGCGTGGAGCAAGGGACAGTGTACCACTACTTGTCATTTCCTTTTCTGTTCCACTGCCAAATAGAGCGAGAAAAAAGAACTGTCTATGTGCCTCCGTATGAACTCTAATTTCTTGTATGTTATTTTCACGGTTCATACGTACAATGTATTTTGGTGGCATTGGACTCATTCTGCAGTCTACCTCAAATGCTTGTTCTCTAAATTTTCTCAATAGTGTTTCTCAAAAAGAACATCGACTTCCCTCCAAGGATTCCCATTTCAGTTCCCAAAGCATCTCGGTAACACATTTTGTTCGAACCTACCTGTAACAAATCTAGCAGACCCCCTATGAATTGCCGGTACAGATCCCAAACACTCGAGCAGTATTAGAGAATAGGCCATACCAGCACCCTATATGCAGTCTCCTTTGCAGGTGAACCACTCTTTCCTAAAATTCTTGATCTAGGACGCACCCTAAAGCATGATTTGATGTATCAAAAGATAATAAAAACATATTTCCGAAATCTGGGAAAAATAAAACTGGACTTGATGTAAAATCTCTCTTCAACTCTTCAAACATGCCATGCCATGGCATTCCTGCATCCACACAAATTGTGCAATAGTCACTTGAGTGTTCACACTGTATCAACGAACCCCCTTAAGAATTTCCTATAATAGTCGGAGAGTCTCAAGAGTGATAGTAGTTCTTTGCTCGTCTTCCACACTGGGAAATCTCATACTGCCTGTACCAGTCTTGGATCCATTCTTATCCCATCTTTGCTAATCATGTGTCCTAAGTGTCATATTTCCTTCATTGCAAAGTGACTGTAATCAATACTCAGTGTCACATTTGCAGCCTTGAACCTACTAAATACCTCTCTCATTTGATGTCCATGTTCCTCCATGATATCATTCAGGTAAACTAGACATTGGTGACGTTTCAGCTCTTCGAGTAGTATGTCCACAAAATGCTGAAACATTGCAGAAGCATTCTTCAGCCTAAATGGCATCCTCCAAAATTGATAATAGCCCCAATGTAACAAAAAAAGCTGTCTTTGGTTGGTCTTCTGGAACTACCTCCAACTGATGGTGTCCACTTGTTAAACACATGGTAGAGAAATATTGGCACTTCCTCAGGTTGTTGATAGTCTCCATGATGTTGGGTATGGGCTATGCATCTGTTACAGTCTTACTATTCAGATGATGGTGATCACAGCAGAATCCGTGCTACTTAGAACCATCGGTAGACTTCTTTGGCACAATCACAGTTCCCCCCTCCCTTCTCCCCTCCCCCTCGCCACATGGACTTTTACTCACTCCTGTTATCCCATCAGCCAACTTCTGTTTGATAAACTCCTCCAGAATCTTCTATAAATATTGAGGAATACTATATGTGTTGCAGTACACCTGTCCTTCATTTCCTATGGAGTGCAGTGTTGCATAATGGGTATTGCTGGCAACTCGGCCTGAGGAAGAAACAAATCCTCAGATTCCAAAATCTTGCCATTCGCATTCTTTCTATTCACTTCAAGCACCACCTTTATATGTAATGTGGTTTTACAGATGTCCTACGGCTGTCCATGGCTTACACCTTATGTGTACCAATCCTCCTCTGGAATGTCCAAACTCACTATTAACACCTCCTTCATAAACTTCACTTTCTTGGCATGAAAATGATTGAAACTGATGGGAACTACCTTCCTGGCATCCCTCTCCTGTAAGCATATGATACTCCTTTTAACCAAACAACACATTCAATCCAACACATCACTCCCTTCTAGTGGCCCTATTATATGTGACATATTGAATGATAAGTTTGGTTCCACATTCACCCAAAGTGACCTCCTGATGCTACTTTGCACATAAGCATTCAGGACAAGCCTTAATGTCTTTGTTGTAGTGTAATTGGATTGCCCACTATGATGGATGCAACTCACAACAGATATACATTGGCTACAGCTTGCTCTAGCTGAAATGTCTTCTCACTAAGTTCCACGACACATGAGCAAAAGTCAGTTGTGGTGGTGGTGCAAAAACTCTGACCCCAGGTTCATGCAGTAGCCCTAGCTTACACACGGCACTGCTTCCACACACTGCTTAAACATGACTACCTCCAACCAAAACTTTATTTCCATTCACCCCAGTGGCCTCATATCATTATCTCCCACCTCATGCAATCTGCAGTGTGGTGGGTTCCTTTCCCTCTGAACCACTAAATCCCTACTGGCTACCATCACATGTGTTATGTTTTTAATAAAAATTTATACTTCCCTCCCTCCACCACATGCACTGTTGCACATTCTGCATTTGCAAACATACTTATTGCATCGAATTTTAACAGGAAAGCTTTTCTGTGGACTTCAATTTTCCTTTTACATCTGATGGCTGCTTCCTCCCTCCCTGTCTGCCCCTATTAGCATTACCATAACACTATTGCTGATACATATCTCCTTTAGTCCATTGAGGCCGGTAGCAGTGTCTCAGTACGTGCTCCTTATGCCCATGTCCACAAACCTCAAGTTTCCAAAGAATACACAATGCCTCTCGTGCACATCCATTAACAGATCAAAATCTTGTTCATTCCATCACCAATGTAATAGCTGAATGGAGATCCTTAGGTGCACGTGTGTGCATCCTTGTTGACATATCTGAGACAAGATCTCAGTAAAGCATCAAGCACTCATTGCTCAGTGCCTTGCTGCATAACTTTATTTGCTTCATCACTCTGACCCACCTTATGCAAATGTACATTCATTTTCTTCATTCTGTCAGCAAAATCCTTTACAGCTTCTTCTTGCCTTATTGTAATAGCTCTCAACTGTTCCCAAAAGAACCTTGCACTGTTCTGCTTCCTGTACCTCTGCAGAAGCCCCTGTTTTAACTGCCCAACCTCTTCATTTTTCTCAATGCTTCCATGCATCTCACAAAAGTTTTGCCTCTCCTGGTAGACATAATTTTACTACCTGCAAAACTGGCTATCGGACCAACCAACAAAATTTGCCAGCTTTGGAAGATCCTCCACGAATGACATCACATCCTCAGATGACCTTCCAGAAAGGGGACTGACTAGGCTAGTGGCAGCTGGATTTATAACCAGGAGCAACACTATTCCCACATCATTACCTTGAAGTTTTGTTTCAAAAGTCTGTATTATCTACTCTCCATTGCACTACTTCATTAACCAACACTTAAGCTGCTTCCCAGCCAGTAATACCCTGAGTCTCTGACTCTGTCATTGCAACACCTTTATCCCTCATTCACAAAAACTATAAATATGCAACAATTACTAAATTGAAGAAATATAACAAATTACTTTACACCTGACCATCATCCATCTAGATTCTGTACACTGCCTCACAACATGACCAAACAATGGAACGTAAAACAAATTACAGACACTGATTCAGTCCAAGGCACAAAATGTCAAAGTAGATAATCAAAGCAAACCTATAACAGGCTCCAATACTGCTTCTTGCTATTGCCCTGAAACTCGCACACATCAGCCAGTCCTGTTGGCATAAGCAAAGTAACTTCAAGTTGCGGTGACACCCTCACCTTGACCCCCATGCCTGTCACACACTCCAAGAGGAACCAACCATTTGTCCTCTCACCCCACTCTGCTGACACTGCAAGCTGTGGTTCAGGCATGCACTGCATGGACAATGCACCCCCTGCTAGCCACTGAAAACAATATCACCAACTCTGATGCCAATTTGTAGTCAACCCCAGGGTAGTGGGGTAGCTACTTCGTCAGGATGTCGAATGGCTGAGGATTGAGACTGGGTGGCAGGCCAATGAAGGTAGCAAGAGAAGTGGCTGTCGAAAGCATTATTTATTTTGTACTTGGATACCAGCACTGCATTGATATCAGGAGGTGACGACGCCCTTGCCCCATGGAAGAACGCCGATAGCCGGTAAGGCAACTGCTAGTGACTGGCCAGCTGGCTGCAATAGGTGTTCTTGCTCTGCTTTGATGACACCTGCACTTAGCACCTTGCCCCTGTTGTGTGAGCCACAGCACTGATGTCAGTGTCATGTGGAGATGAACAAGAATCTTGCAGAGTTAGTCAACTTTATGGTATATGACCACACAAAGGTGGTTGAATCGTGCAGCAAAGAGGTACACCCACCACATTGTCATAAGGCAGCTGCTGTGCCCAGTGTGTGACCTGCTGTCCTTGGGTGGGAATCCAGCTGCTGCCCAAGTTGCCCGCTGCACTTTGGCACCAGATTCAGAGGAGGGACTTAGTGCAGAAGGCTGGGACTACAACAGAGACTTGAACCCATGGCTGCTGCTGGTGGCTGGTGGCTCCGTGTCGCCTCCTTGTCTGGTATAGCCCTTTTGTCCTGGTAGATAGCTGGACTGCAAATGAATCTTCTACAAGACTGACAGCTATTTATTCCAGATAGCAACCCATCTATTATACTAATGCACTGCTTCTGGTCATTAGTCAGCAACACTACCCCGAAATCCTGATGATGGAAAATTCTCTTTGCCTGTGCTAAGCGTTACCACTTACTGGAATTTTACACTGAGTGAACCTATCCCAACTCACAGTAAACCAACATTGTTGTTTCCTTAGCCCCAATGACGACACGTCATGCTCACCAACTATCACCAGCTAATGGCAAGTTCTCACAGATTTTCCCTTAATATGGTAACGACACTACAGAAGAAATATTTCTGTCCCAGATGCACTCCTGAAATATAATAGAGCAGTCTGTCTGCCAGTCTATTGAAAACAACATAAAACTTCTTCTTTGATTTTGCTGTCATTTTTGGAGCTAACTGTGTATAAAACTTCCGATTTATGACATTTGTGTTGCTGTTTACATCACCATCAGTGAATCATACCATACTTAAGTATTATTGTATTAACAGTCAGTATTTATACATAGGTCTCTCTCTCTCTCTTGTGTGTGTGTGTGTGTGTGTGTGTGTGTGTGTGTGTGTGTGTGTGTGTGTGTGTGTGTGGCTGGTAATTACTAACATACTGACAAAGCCATTCCTAAACATAAGGAGAGTGGCTGGAAAGGTGACTTATTTCCTCATTGACACATCATTATGCTCTCATATCAAGTGATTGTGGAGGAACAGGAAGATCACAAGAATTATAAGGTTGCTAGAGTTATAACTTAATGTGTTGTTTACAACTCTTTTGATGTAATAAGTACTAAATTTTCAAGCAAAATTTCAGGTGTGATATTGATTGCAAATTTCTAAGTGACACCATGGTTTCTTCTTCAGTTACTGCTACGTATTAAGGAGTTGTTGCTGCTTGCCATTTTATGTGGTAGCTCACTAGAAAAGTGGAGGAGTCTACAGGAGGACAGGGGCTGTAACATCACCAAAGGGGAAGTAACTTACACAGTTGCATGGCATATTGCCACGATCCCAAATGCAAGGCTGCACCCAAGGACCTCAGAATATAGGGAGACCCTCTTACATTGAAAAACTGAAACCTTTTTTTCTGCCATACTGGCATTCTTGGTGAAGTGTTTGTTATGCAGTGCTGCTCTTCAATCTCACTTATAACAGTAGTAAAATGTTTGGCTGTTTAGCCGCAATGCACACCATGCTCAATGATTGAGAATTGATGTTAAAAATTTTAAGTTTTCAATTATCTGATGATGAGTATTCATCCATGAAATGATAATTAAATCAAGACCCTAAGCTGTCGACAGGCATTGATATACATCAACGGGGACAGTTGAAAATGTGTGTCTCGACCGGGACTCGAACCCGGGATCTCCTGCTTACATGGCAGATGCTCTATCCATCGGAGCCACTGAGGGCACAGAGGATAGTGCGACTGCACGGATTTATCCCTTGCACGCTCCCTGTGAGACCCACATTCCCAACTTAATGTCCACACACTACATTCGTAGTGCTCCTACCCATTACACTCATTACTCGCAGCAGACAATATTACCGAGTCCCGTATGAATTCAGGCAATGCATGTTCATCCAGCACAGAAGAAGAAAAGTCAATGACTGGTTAGCCTTAACTATATGAAGATGGTATCTGTTCTTTCGGACATGTCCGAAAGAACAGATACCATCTTCATATATGAAAGTATGTTGTTCAATTACATACTCAGAACTGTCAGTCAGTTCAGTGCATTAGCTGTAAGAAGGTAGGTTTAATACAGTGCTGTAACAGAACAGACTTCTAAGACTCGCCTAGATGGCCAACAGACTTCAACTGATACATAAATAATATCATCTCCTTCTATATTCTAACCTCCTTTGCTGCACACAAGGGGGTCCAAAACTAGGAAAGCCATAGTGGGTAATAGCATCTTTCCCAGATGTTCATGCCTGGATCTTCAGCTTCTGAGGAGGCTTCCTCCACTGCATTGTATTGGGTCTGCAAGTTGTTGTTAGAACAGGGACTTTACATGTCAACTTCCCCTGAGATGGTATTACAGCTCACCCTAGCCTGTAGCTGCCTGTGATTTTCTAAGAAGCTACTGTATAGTTTGGTTACCAAACAGCTCGATAGTAAAAATCACCATGGGAAAATGATAAGTAACTGCCCCATAAAGATATAATGCAGCTATGCTTGAGAACTTTCAGCTAATAATAATGTAGGACAGTGCTGCATCATTACTTTCAGACTGTGCATGGCAGCAGGCTGTGGCTCATAAATTTTCCAAGTTCCACTGCCTTATGTGCCAGTCATTGCAAGAAGGTAAACTATGCAGACACATTTTGTTTAATTTTGTAGGTAAACCTCTGAGTGATATTACGATATCAGCATTAAGAAAGGGACTCCAAAGACTTTGCCCATTCAGGATTTTATCAGTGCCATTGAACATGGTGTCTTGAAACTCTCCACTGAGACTGCTGGAGAAACACTGGGAGAAATGAACCATGGACATTGCCATGCGTGTGGTGGCGCGCATGCCTCAGTGATACAGATAGCTGTATCACACCAGATGGGTATCTGTTGAGAAGCCAGACAAGCATGTGGTTCCTGAAGAGGGGCCGCAGCCTTTTCAGTAGTTGCAGGCCAAAAAGTCTGGCCTTCTAAAAACAATCAAATCAACCTTGCTGTACTAATATTGCAAAAGCAAGGAGAAACTAGAGCTGTAATTTTTCCTGAAAGCATGCAGCTCTACTGTATGGTTAAATGATGATGGTGTCATCATGGATACAATATTCCGGAGGTAAAATAGTCCCCCATTTGCATCTCTGAGCAGGGACTACTCAGGATGATGTAATCGTCAGGAGAAAAAATCTGGCATGCTACAGATTGGAGCTGGAATCTTAGATTGCTTAATTGGGCATGTAGGTCAGAAAATTTAAAATGGGAAATGGATAGGTTGAAGTTAGACATAGTGGGAATTAGTGAAGTTCTGTGGCAGGAGGAACAGGACTTCTGGTGTGGTGAATAAAGGGATATAGATACAAAATCAAATAGGGGTAGTGCAGGGATGGTTTAAATACTGAATAAGAAAATAGCAATGCAGGTAAACTACTACGAACAGCACAGTGAATGCATTATTGTGGCCAAGATAGACACAAAACCCACACCAACCACAATAGTACAAGTTTACTTACCAACTAGCTCCATAGATGTAGTGATTGAGGAAATGTATGAAGAGATAGTAGAAAATATTCAGATAGTTAAATGGGATGAAAATCTAATTGTGATGGGGGACTGGAAATTGATAGTAGGAAGAGGAGAGAAGGAAAAATAGTAGGTGAATATGGACTGAGGGAAAGGAATGAAAGAGGAAGCTGCCTGGTAGAATTTTGCACAGTGCGTAATTTAATCATCGCTAACACTTGGTTTAAGAATCATACAAGATGGCTGTATACATGGAAGATACCTGGAGACACCAGGAGGTTTCAGATTGATTATTTAATGGTAAGACAGAGATCTCGGAACCAGATTTTAAATTGTAAGTCGGAACCAGATTTTAAATTGTAAGTCATTTCCAGGGGCAGATGTGGACTGTGACCACAATTTGCTGGTTATTAAAACTGAAGAAATTGCAACATGAAAGGAAATTAAGGAGATGAGACCTGGATAACTTGAAAGAATGAGAGGTTATTGAGAATTTCAGAGGTGGTTGAGTAGAACAGGGGAAAGGAACACAGTAGAAAATGAATGGGCAGCTTTAAGTGATGAAATAGTGAAGGCAGCAGAGGATCAAATAGGATAACACAAGGGATATTGAATTTAACTGGTGAAAGGAGAAAATATAAAAATGCATCAAATGAAGCTGGTGAAACAGAATACAAACGTTTAAAAAATGAGATTGACAGGAAGTGCAAAATGGCTAAGCAGTAATGGCTAGAGGACATTAGGGGAAAGATAGATACTACCTACGGGAAAATTAAAGAAGCCTTTGCGGAAGGGAGACACAGTTGTATCAATATCAAGAGCTCAGATGGGAAACCAGTACTAAAAAAAAAAGTGAAATGAGTATATAGAGGGTCTGTACAAGAAATATAAACTAGAAGGCAAGATTATAGAAAGGGGACTGGATGTAGATGAAGATGAGAGAGGAGATACAATACTGCGAGAAGAATTTGAGGGAGCAGATAAAGATCTAAGTTGAAACAAGGCTCCAGGAATAGACGATATTTCAGCAGAACTACTGATAGCTTTGGGAGAGCCAACCATGACAAAACTTTTCCATCCCATGTGCAAGATGTGTGAGACAGACAAAATACCCTCAGACTTTAAGAAGAATGTAATAATTTCAATTCCAAAGAAACCAGTTTCTGACATGTGTGAAAATTGTTGAACTATCAGTTCAATAAGTCATGGTTGCAAAATACTAACACAGAAGAATGGAAAAAACTCAAGGGAGATCAGTTTAGATTCTGGAGAAGTGTAGGAACTAAAAAGCTCCGCCCGAACAAACCATGAAGGCCCAGCAGTACTGACCGGCCGCTGTGTCATCCTCAGCCCACAGGCGTCACTGGATGCGTATATGGAGGAGCATGTGGTCAGCACACTGCTCTCCTGGCGGTTTTGTCAGTTTATGAGGCCAAAGCCACTACTTATCAATCAAGTAGCTCCTCAATTTGCCTCACAAGGATTGAGTGCACACCACTTGCCAACAGCATTCGGCAGACCGGATAGTAACCCATCCAAGTACTAGCCCAGCCCGACAGTGCTTAACTTTGGTGATTTCATGGGAACCAGTGTTACCACTGTGGCAAGGCCATTAGCGAAATGTAGGAACACACAATGCAGTACTGATCCTACTGCTTATCTCAGGAGATAGGTTAGGGGGAGGCAAACCTATGTATAGCATTTGTAGACTTAAAGCTTTTGAAATGTTGACTGGAATACTCTCTTTAAAATTCTGAAGATATCAAGAGTGAAGTACAGATAGCGAAAGACTGTTTACAACTTGTACAGAAACCAGAGAGCAGTTATAACAGTCGAGCAGTGTGAAAGGGAAGCAGTGATTGAGAAGAGAATGAAACAGGGTTGTACCTTGTTGATGATGTTATTCAATCTCTACACTGAATAAGCAGTATAGGAATGCAGAGAAAAATTTGGAATAGAAGTTAAAGTTCAGGGAAAAGAAATAAAAACTTTGAGGTTTGCCAGTGACATTGGAATTCTTTCAGAGGCAGCAAATGACTTGGAAGTGCATTTGAACAGAATGGGCATTGTCTTGAAAAGAGAACATAAGATGCTCATCAACAAAAGCAAAACAAGGATAATGGAATGTAGCCAGATTAAATTAGGTGATGCTAAGGGAACTAGGTTAGGAAGCATGGCACTTAAAGTAGTAGGTGAGTTTTGCTGTTTGGGCAGCAAAATACTGATGATGGCCAAAGTAGACAGGATATAAAATGTAGACTCGCAATGGCAAGGAAAGCATTTCTGAAGAAGAGAGATTAGTTAACGTCAAATGTAGATTTAAACGCTAGGAAGTCTATTCTGAAAGTATTTTTCTGGAGTGTAACTATGTACAGAAGTGAAACATGGATGCTAAAAAGTTTAGACAAGAAGAGAACAAAAGCTTTGAAATGTGGTGCTGCAGAAGAATTTTGAAGATTAGATGGGTTGTTCATGTTTATTGAGGAGGTACTGATGGAATTGGTGAGACAAGAAATTATTGGCACAACTTGATCAAAAGAAGGGATATTTGATAGCATACATTCTGAGACATCAACGGATCATGAATGTAGTACTGGAGGGAAGTGTGGTGGGTAAAAATTGTAGAGAAAGACCAAGAGATAAATACAGCAAGCAGATTCAGACGGATGTAGGTTGCGGTAGTTATTTGGAGATAAGAAGCTCTCATGGGATAGAGTAGTGTGGAGAGCTGCATCAAACCAATCTTAGGACTGAAAACAACAATACAACAACAACAACAACTAGTGTGCCCTCACACAAGTGGAGCATCACCTCTGACGAAAGAAAAGTTCTCAGTTCCTGAAGGGAAGACACAGAAATAGCAATTTTACCTGCTGACAGGGGAAACACCACTGTTCTTTAACTTGTAGCATCTTACTTTGGCAAGCTGAAGAATTTATCGCAGGACTCAGCATGTTATCATCCCTAGAGGCATCCAACGGATGAAGTAGAGCAGAAGACAGATCCAGTCACTTTCCTGAACAACTGAAAAATAACTCCAGAGTATAATTACCAGTTACACCATAACTCTGTGGCCTGCCTAAGATACATATGGAAGGGGTTCCATTTTGCCCCATTGTGAACAATAAAGTAGTCACAACATATAACCTACCAAAAGTGATGGTGCTGCTATGCGTAGTCCTGTGTCTCCCGTAGTAGCTAACCTTTTTATGAAGACTTCAAAGACTAAGGCTTCAGTTAGCGTTTTTGAAACCTAAATGTTTTTGGACAACACCTTTGTGTTATGGCTTTGCTTAACTCCCTCCATCCGAACATTTGCTTCACCATGGAAATGGAGAAAAATGGAGAACTCCCATTTTTAGGTGTCTTGGTGTGTTCCAGAAACCAACTCTCACTGACCTATATCTACAAGCCATGAGCTGCCATCACCTGCCCCAGTGCAGTTGAATATTAAGGACTCTCGTTCATAAGGCTAGAGTCAACTCAGATCCAGAGAGCTTATCAGCAGAGCTTAGCCATCTGTGCTCCGTTTTTGTCCAGAAAAAGTACTCTGTTAAGCAGTTTCGATATGCGTTTCAACAAGCATGCACTAAATCTCAAGAACAGCCAGAAGAAATGGATGCTTTTTCTACCTTGTATTGATAGTGTGTCCTTTAAGATCGACAGACTATTCAAGAAACCTTGAATAAAGTGTATCTTCTGCCCTCCAGTGTGAGTGCAAACAATCCAGGGTTCTGTTAAAGAAACCTAGATGTAAGGAACCTAGGGATTATGAAATCCTAACTAAGCCAGTGTGGAAATCATACATTGGCCATATGTGTCACTCTGTTAAAGATAGATGTGATAAATATAGTCATCACAGCAGATTAGGTCATCCAGAAAAGTCTGCTGTTGCTGAATACTGTCTTGACATGGGACATTGCATGAACTATGGAGAGACAAAGATCCTTTCACCCACCTTCATGTACTGGAACTACAAACTTAGAGAAGAAGTTGAAATCCATGTAAGTAACAACTTTATTAACAGATTTGGATTTCAACTCGGAAAGGCATGGGAGTCAGCACTGATGATACTAAGGCATCATCGACCACAGGGTAATAAATCCAGCAAGTCAACACAGATGGGCAATTGAATTCAGGACACTTAAACTGGGCAACAACATTGTGCCCGCACGGGTGCTGGGTCGCAACTTCCAGCTGTACTTTTCCCAAGTCGCGCTTAGAAAGACTGTGGCCCATTCCTCTGGCTAGGGCTCTGGATGTCCATGTCCTCTCTGATTGATCTATGATGAGATTATAGCCCCACCTCTTGGCACATGCAAGTTTGTAGTGAGCCATTGCTTATATTGACGAGCCACAGCAGCAACATGTCAGTAAGTACCTGAAGATGACGAGCAGCTGTCTCATTGAAATACTGTGTGGTGTTCACATTGTTATCTGTCATGGCTCTCATGACCTACTGAAGCAGTAATAACATAGTTCAAAACATTTAGTATCCAGAAATCTGTTGGTCATTATAGAAAATCTCAACTCGTAGAACAATATTTTGTGTTCACTGTTTAAAACTACTCTAAAAACTTTGAGAAGTTTCCGTACAAAGCTGGCATCATGACTGCAGGGTGATGTACTTGAAGATCTGAGTTTAGTTCTGCATACCAAGTTCAGTGAAGCATTAATTTGGGTTGACATATGTTTCACCTCTTATCACTTTTGATTTGGAAGTATTCAGTCATAGTAGTCTTAAAGCTATATTTTTCTTGTTCAGTAATTTCACTTTCTGTGTCATTGTCTTGCCACTTAATGTTCCATGTTACCTAAGCTAGTTAATTGGATGGAGCACCTAATCAACTGTGTTATATACCTGCATCAATGCATGTGTGCACTCTTTGCTTTCGACTTTTATTGAAAGTGGCAAATAACAACAGATACTTCAGCTTCTTTATGTGTCAGTTGTTACCTGCTAATACAATTTTGTTAGTTTTATTGATAAAGTAATTGCTAAAAGTGTGCCATCTCAGTACTAGATGACTTTGCTATCAGTCAACTACAATGGAAATATACTAGTTATTCATTTTCACTTTTCGAAACATTAGTTTTACTAGGAATATTTAGGGATCTTTCACATAAAGAAGCAGAGTGAAAGAAAAAAGAACATTCGAGAATTATACCTCTGTACTAGGCTGTATAAAAGTTGGTGTCAACTTTGTTATTGACAGTGTTTTGCAATGTTTGTGATTGTAGATGTACATTTGTCCTTTAATGCCTTTCTAAGTTTTCCTGGCCCACCTGGTTAATAGGAATCACAGATGTGATTTTTCTGCCTTTATTTTGCTGACGCAATGCTTAGAAAGCATTAAATACTTCTGGTATATTGTGTATTAATGCAGTGTAGTCCCTGGCATCAATTAGCAAACTCCTCTTATCATCTTAATGTGAGCACGTGCTGAAAAGTAATTCTCTGAATGTTTTCTATGAAAACTCGTAAAGCTTTGTAAATAAAACAAACATTATTAACATTTTACATCTTTATTCTTCATGTCTACATATTTTCAGCCCTCTGCCACTAGACGGCGCCAAATTGTACTGTGTTACATGTCAGTGTATAAAGTAACTATGTCGGTGTGTGAAAAACAGCATGCTGTAATCGATTTTCGAATTCAGAGAGTTCATCCACACATGGAGCTTCCTCTTCTGCAGCATGAGAATGCCAGACCACACACAAGTGCTGTGACATCTGCAACAATCCGACACCTTGGTTTCACTATCATTGATCATCCTCTGATTTTCATCTGTTTCCAAAACTTAAAGAAAACTTTTGAGGAACTTTGGTAGTGATGAAGCAGAGGTGAGGTTGCAGGTCCATCATTCACACAGTGTGGCCTCAGCAGCCAGAGACTGCTGTTTGTGTGTGTGTGTGTGTGTGGGCGCACGCGCGTGTTATTTTGTGTCCAACTAAGGCCGTGTTGGCTGCAAGCTCATTTCCTGACTGTTTTTGTTGTGCCTATCTGCAACTCAGCATCTCTGCTATATAGTGAGTAGCAACTATCCTTTTAAAATATTGTTTCGTTCCTTCCTGGATTTTCTGTGTTGGGAAACAAATATGTAGACAAGAAGAATAAAGATGAAGCATGTTAATAATATTTGTTTTATATAAACAAATTCAAGAGTTTTCACATAAAAAATTCTGAGGTATTATTTTTCAGCGCACTTCCATATTTTTCATTAGGAATGCTCAGTATGGGTCTTTAGTGATTATTCTTATTGGATGTGCTATTTTTTCTTCTTATGTCTTGGTAGGTCTCAGTACTTCATTCACTTTCAGAACATTCTGAATGTTGGCCTGTGTATTTATTACTTGATGTTGCACTTTAAACATCAGTTGTTCTTCTGGTAAGAGAAATATTGTCATTGTCAAACATATTTAATGCCTCAGAACAGAACATTCTCTAGATGCTTGTTGGATCTTTATCTCCTTCTACAACTTTTGTAATACTATCCAAATAGAACACTTCAATGGGACAATAAACTCTAATTTTCTCCTGTTTTTACATATTGTAGTGTGCAAGTATGTCTTTTAAGTCTTGAAGTACACCCTCCCTCTAAAAAATTAAACTGTCTATTACCATTGTGACTCAAACTACTATCAGATTTGGGACTGGAGGCTGAGATATTCTTTGAGAACTCTAGTCACAGCCTCAGAGTCATGGCCGTATCTTTACTGTCCTGGGTTATTACGTTTTCCTGTAATGGTGCTTTATATCTGACAAACCAGCTGACTGTTAATTTATATAACTTCATACATGTTTGAAAACTTGGTACCATAAATTATAAATCTGTTACTCCTTGATTTCAGTTAAACCTGTCGCAACAAATTTGAAGGCATTGCGCCTTTCACGTGATGATTTTGAGATTATTAAAGTAATTGGAAGAGGAGCCTTTGGAGAAGTTTGTGTTGTAAAAATGAAGGGTTCAGAGAAAGTGTTTGCAATGAAGATTTTGAATAAATGGGAGATGTTGAAAAGGGCAGAAACAGCCTGCTTCAAAGAAGAAAGGGATGTTCTGGTGTTTGGAGATAGAAGATGGATCACGAATCTTCATTATGCATTTCAAGATGAATCAAATTTAGTAAGTAGTTCTTTTATTCTAAATATAACAGACCATAAAATGTTATATTTTATGCATCTAAATTAATTGCAGAGAAGTAAATGGTAAACTTTTCATTGTAAACATTTTTGAATTAACAGTAGCTAACTGTCTTGTGCTGTATTTATAAACATAAACCATGTACATATTAAGCCATAATTATTTGGTAAGAATACTAATTCTGTTTCCTCTCCATATCTCCACCTGTATATGAAATAAACTAATATCACTACTTGCCTGCTATCAGATTCTTCAGATGTAATTTTGACAGTACATGCGAAACTTGTATTTCCAAAGTTTAAAAGTGATTGTAAGTAACAGATACAAGAGTTTCCCATGAAGTTACACCACTCCTTAACACTCAACCATTTCTTTCTGCGCATGCCATTCAAAAAAGCTGTAGGAATAAATAAAAATAGGAAGTCTAAGTTGGCAGAGTGCATTGATCTAAAAGAACAGTAAGTCAAAATAAATGTTTTTTCTACTTCTTTAGCTTGTCCTCTTATGTTTACCCCTCTTTAGTACCTCTTCTCACCATTTTTAATTTTGTCTTTGTAAGATTTATGGCAGAATATGGGAATCTTTGGTTTTAATCAGAAACTAGTAGAATATTAAACCCATCATTTTGAGAGAGGGTAAAATTAAGAATGTCATCTTGATGCACCCTCTGTTAATTTTCACAATGGAACTTTTTTTCTAGTGTAGCTTGGTGGTTCACAGTGATTTCATGCCATTCTACAGATCCAAAGGTCTGGGATTTGATCTCTGATCTGTAGGTTACAACAAGTCTGTAAGCTCTTGGCTCTACTTAATGATTATTTCTTCAGCCTCTTCCACTCTGCCTCTCTCCCTCATCTTGCCCTACATCCCTACCACTCTCTTTTTCTTCCACTTTCCCTTCCACCCACTTCCCACTCTCCTTTCCACACACTTCCCACCTTCCCTTCCTCCCACTGTCCACCCTCCCTTTCACTGTCCACCCTCCCTTTCACTGTCCGCCCTCCCTTCCACTGTCCACCCTCCCTTCCACTTTCCACCCTCCCTTCCACTGTCCACCCTCCCTTCCACTGTCCACCCTCCCTTCCACTGTCCACCCTCCCTTCCACTGTCCACCCTCCCTTCCACTGTCCACCCTCCCTTCCACTGTCCACCCTCCCTTCCTTCCACTTCCCACACTGCCTTTCGTCCTACTTCTTACCCTCCCTTCGTCCCACTGCCAAACTTCCCTTTGTCCCACTTCTTACCCTCCCTTCGTCCCACTGCCAAACTTCCCTTTGTCCCACTGTCTACCCTTCCTTCCTACCACACCCCACCCATCCTTCCTCCCACTGCCCTCCATTCCCTCCTCCCACTACCCTCCATCCCTTCCTCCCACTACCCTCCATCCCTTCCTCCCACTACCCTCCATCCCTTCCTACCACTACCCTCCATCCCTTCCTCCCACTACCTTCCATCCCTCCCACTACCTTCCATCCCTCCCACTGACCACCCTTCCTTCCTTCCACTTCCCACACTGCCTTCGCCCCACTGCTTACCCTCCCTTTGTCCCACTGCCTGGCCTCCCTTTGTCCCACTGCCAAAGCTCCCTTTGTCCCTCTGTGTACCCTTCCTTCCTACCACACCCCACCCATCCTTCCATCCACTTCCCTCCATCCATTTCTCCCACTGCCCTCCATCCCGTCCTCTCACTGCCCTGCATCCCGTCCTCTCACTGCCCTGCATCCCTTCCGCCCACTGCCCTGCATCTCTTCCACAAACTGCCCTCCATCCCTTTCGCCACTGCCCACCCTCCCTTCTTCCCACTGCCCGCCCTCCCTTCTTCCCACTGCCCGCCCTCCCTTCTTCCCACTGCCCGCCCTCCCTTCTTCCCACTGCCCGCCCTCCCTTCTTCCCACTGCCCACCCTCCCTTTTTCGCACTGCCCACCCTCCCTTTTTCGCACTGCCCACCCTCCCTTCTTCCCACTGCACTCCACCCCTTCTTCCCACTGCACTCCATCCCTTCCTCCCACCACCCTCCATCCCTTCCTCCAACTGCCCACCCTCCCTTTCTCCCACTGCCCATCCTGTCTTTCTCCTACTTCCCAACCTCTCTTCCTCCCACTCCCCACAGACCCTTCGTTCCTCTTCCTACCCTCCCTTCCTCCCACTCCCTGCTTTCCCTTTCTCCCACACCCCATCCTTTCTTCCTCCTGCTTCCCACACTCCCTTCCTCCTGCTTCCCACACTCCCTTCCTCCCACTGCCCACCCTCACTTTCTGCCACTCCTACCCATACACCTGTCATCTCCACCCTCCTATCCTCTTCTCTTCCTTTATTCTGTCCCATTCTCCCACAGTCTTACACCCTCTCCTTCACTCTCTCTTCGTCCTGCCCCCTTCCTTCCCCTGATAGCTCCCTTTCATTTCCTTCCAACCCCCTCTCAGTCAGGCAATTCTCCCCTCCCCACCTCTCCACCCCTCTCTCATATTTACCCTCCTCCCTCCCTGTTTTGGTGCTTTAAGCAGCTAGTTCCTTATTTATGTGCCTAATTTGTTTTTTATACACCCTTTCTGAAAGAACAGACACCATGCATACATATACTTGGTTCGCATAGCTGGGCCGTGGATACACCTTCTTCAGTGCATATGCACAAATACATCAGACATCCTGTGAGAATCTCATAGTAGTGAACATGGAGGAAATAGACAAGGACTGCGGGTAGGTGGCGCTCGATGGGAATGTGGATCGACCATGAAATGTGCTGCGATAGTCCGTGCAGTTGTGATAAGCCTGTGTCCCGGATGGTGCAGCGGTTAACCCACCTGTTTAATAAGCAGAAGATCCCGAGTTCAAATCCCAGTCTGGCACACATTAACACTCGTCACAGCTAATTGTGCATAATGTCCTGATGCAGCTGACAGCAGTGATCTCCCTTTACTTTAATTTACACAGTTTTTACTTAGGTTTGTTAACTGTCGTTAGAAGTACTTTGGTGTTTCAAAACATTTAATGATTGATTATAATGTTTCCCACTTGCATTATTAACAACCTCCACTTCAATAAAATAAGAATTTTTGTTTAACTTGTCTGTGATTATAAACATGTTGCTAATTATTTTACAATCTGGTTTCAGTACTTAGTAATGGATTATTACTGTGGTGGTGATCTGCTCACATTACTTAGTAAATTTGAGGACCGTTTGCCTGAAGACATGGCTAAGTTTTATATTGCAGAAATGGTTCTTGCCATAGGATCTATTCATGATCTAAGATATGTTCATCGAGATATAAAACCAGATAATGTTTTACTTGATGCTAATGGACACATTAGGTTAGCTGATTTTGGATCATGCTTAAAATTGTTTGAGGATGGAACAGTACAAAGCAATGTTGCTGTTGGAACTCCTGATTATATTTCACCAGAAATTCTTCGGGTAAGTTTGAATTTCTATAAAATTTTAATTACTTGTGAATATAAAGGCCTCGGTAGTCTTTTGCCATCTATAAAAAAAATTATCATTATGCTTCACAATATCTGTCACTGTTTGCCATGTTGTGGATGGAATAATGGGAGGTTGGTTCTGATTACGATACTCTTTGGCATATACTGCATGACACTGTTATACAGACGAAGGTAGGAAAGATTCAGTGGTGATGTTACAAATAATTGAGGTATGTGGAAGAAAGATGTTTTATCATCATGAATAATGAGAACAAAGAGATGCACATGTTATTAATTTTGTCTATGTAAGTCTGAAAGAATTAATGGATTTCACTTCTCTGAATGAACCATCATTCCACTGTACTTGTTAATCAGTTGAGCTTTTGACGGAGTCTGAAAAGTATTAAAAGAGAATAGGGGGTAAATTGCATTACAATGCTAGTCATTAAAATGGCAACATCAGGAAGAATAGTGAATAATTAAATTGTAACAGTTGTTCATATACAGTATAGTAAGAAGAATACATCATTAGATTTGTAGATTGAAATTTAATACACACAGCTGCCACCTCATGTGGTGACAGTGGCTCTAACCTGGCTGGCCATCATGGTGAACTAAGCTTAGATAATAATTATGGGTATGAAATTCCATGCTACTTCAGCTCTGTGCCCGAGTTTATCAATCATAGTGGGTGATGAATAGTGACACGGTAGTGTCTCAGCTACCCATAACCTTATGTTCTCAGTGAATGAGAGATTTAGAGAATTTTCTGGCCAGGGCAACAGCTGAACACATTCTTTGTCTAGGCAGGTCAGGACAATTCTGGCAGAATGTTGTCTTACATTTTATTGTTGAAATCTAATGTCAA
Source organism: Schistocerca americana (assembly GCF_021461395.2). Lineage (NCBI taxonomy): Eukaryota > Metazoa > Arthropoda > Insecta > Orthoptera > Acrididae > Schistocerca > Schistocerca americana. The sequence continues at coordinate 434,567,799 of NC_060122.1, forward strand.
AGAGACCTTGTATATAGGGCACATCCACAGGCCTTAACATACCATAGGAGATTGTATTATGTACTCAGTGGCATCTATACCGTCATGCAAAATGCTGGCCTGTATAATAATGATGAATGCAGTGGTGGCAATTTTGAGTCTCCTTGATGCCCCCACAAATGGTTACTTATATCATGATGGTGTATGCAGAACCACAACCCATCTAAAAAGACAACGTGGTGATCTCTGGTGTCCAGTGTTGCTGCTGGGTGCACTACCTTCTCTCTAGTGCCACGTCAAGGGACGCTGCAGTGATGGTCTCTGTGTTGTGACAGTCCATGGTGCTTCAGACGTCATTTCATTATCCATGTGGATACATATCTTTCTACAAAGAAACAAATTTTGAGACATAAGGTACAGTCCCTGGCTGTACAATCCTGCATGACTATGGAACAGTATATCTATCCTCTTGGGTAGCTAGCCACTGCACTCAATTCGGGAGACTACAATTCAGACCCGCATCCGGCCGGCCATCTTGATTTAGGTTTTTTCGATGATTTCCCTCAATCACTTCAGGCAAATGCTGGGATGGTTCCTTTGAAAGGGAACAGCTGATTTCCTTCCCCATCCTTCCCTGAAATGGGACTGATGACCTCGCTGTTTGGTCCCCTCCCCCCCTAAATCAACCAATCAACCAACCAACCAACCAACCAACCAACCAACCAACCAACCTCTCAAGTGCTAGCCATGTGGGACTATTGAGATTCTCATGGCACTGATTATGACCCTCTGTAACCCATCTGTTCGATATATGCATAACAGTTGTGGGATGCTGATGAACACAAGCATCTGTATTGCATAACGATAACCCACTATCTTGATAAGCCATGATCCAGCCCTGTCATGTTCTGACATGTATTGGTACACATTTCTGAAGCATAAAACAGTCTTATTGCAGACAAAAAATATTCAAATGTGATATTTGAATGAGAAACTTGCTACATAATCTTTCCTTATGTACAAGGTGTAGATGGCATTCCTCATACCGAGTTTGTCAGATTGTTCTAAACTACTAAATATTTCCGTATCCAAGCATGCAGCACACTTCCTGGCAGTATGACAACTGTTAAAAGCTGCCTTCATTGTGTTGTAGTTTTAATGGCCAGCCATATTTATATGAATGAACTTCATTTTGAAGTAGAAGGGGAATTGCAACAGTGGGCAAACAAATAGAAATTATTTTATTTGTCAGAGACATGCTGACATTGCAATAAACAGCTTTCTTTAAGCAGATGCTGCAAACAGGAACAGGCAGAAAAGAAAACAAGCACATCACTGAAAGAACATGATATAAGTATACGTTGCAATCAGGCACGGCAGATTTATTTTATTCCGTGAACTAGAAAAATAATAAATAAAATAAAATAAAACTTGGGTGTAGCATTGTTGATGCAAAAGGACTGAAGAGGTTAAAGTAACTGAGATAGATGACAGTTTATATGTTTTTTATGAAAACTTTATGTGAGCCAAAAGGCTTGCCCCAAAATATGGAGCAGAGGGAATGAGAAATATCTTCAGATGTATTGTCTGCCAAGAGTGAGTAGTTATATTATGTGTTGAAGAAAGGATTAGCAGTCAAGGGTGTGAAATGAAGCAGCAAAAGAATCATTGGAAAGAATAGTCTAATAACTGGTATATTCAAATCATTTCAGAATAAAAAGAGGGAATAAATAGAAGAAGAAAAAGTCAATGAAACGACAAATTTACACACACACACACACACACACACATACACACACACACACACACACAGAGAGAGAGAGAGAGAGAGAGAGAGAGAGAGATTGTAGAAAGCGGAGGAAGAAAGCATGTGGAAGAAACTAAGAAGTAAAGATGAAACAAATTGGTATAATTTAAGAAATACTGAATAACATCAACATCTTCATACGTACTCTACAAGCTACCATATGGTGTGTGGCAGAGGCTATCATGCACCACCAATAGTCATTTCCAAACCATTTCTACTCACAAATGGAGCTAGGGGACTGTCTATACACCTTCATACAATCCCTAATATCACTTTTTTTGTCTTTGTGGTTCTTACGATAAATGTATGTTGGCAGCAGCAGAATTGTTCTGCAGCCAGATACAACTGCCTGTTCTTCAAATTTTCTCAATAGTGTTTTGTGAAAGGAACATGGTCTTCCCTCTAGGGATTCCCATTTGAGTTCATGAAACATATTCACATGTTTATTGACTCTACTGGTAACCAAATTAGCAGCATGCCACTGAATTGCTTCAATGTCTTTCTTTAAACCAACCTAGGTATCCTGAAGACTTAAGCAGTACTGAAGAATGAGTTGCTTAAGTGTTCTGTGAGTAGTCTATTTTGTAGGTGAGCTACGCTCTCCTAAAACTCTCCCAATGAACCATAGTCGAACACTCACCTTCCCTATTACCATCCTTAAATGCTTGATCCATTTCATATTGCTATGTAGTGTTATGCCTAGGTATTTAATCAATGTGACTGTGTTAAGTAGCACACCACTAATATTGTATTTGAGCATTCCAGGATGGTTTTTCCTACTTATCTGCATTAATTTACATTTTTAAGGATTTAGGGTACCTTGCCAAACCTTAGACATCACTCAATGACAATACTTCCTCATACACTACAGCATCTTCAACAATCATTGCCACTTGCACAATCTGCATATCGCTTGTATATACTCAGTTGGTCATAACATTGCTCATGAATTGAAGGACGTTTAAAATCCTATTCTGGATACAATTTTAATCTCAAAAAGTATCATTAGAGTATACACTCCATTGTGGTGTGAAAGATTCAGTATAGATCTATCAAGATATACCCTTATGAGAAAGCCTTTGTAGTTTATATGACTGCTCTCTTATCTGTTTTTAAGTGTAACTTTTCATAGTAAAATTGTTCTGCCTGAAACGTGGCTGTGTGTGTCCCAAAAACAGGCCTTGTACATCCCAAACACACACTCATCATCTCGTACACATGTTCATGATCTGAGTACTGCTGCAAACTCTTTTTTCTTGGGCCCTGGTTGGAGATATGAGTTGAATCACAGAATGGTAATAAAAATATTAGTGTTACCATAGAAAAAAATCTGAAGACGGACATGAAATTATGTTGACATAATGTTTACTTTAAATTGCCAATGAATGAGAAGATTTTGGGAAGGCAATAAAAAGGGGAAAAATTGCATATAATTTTGAAACAGAAACTGAAAGGGCTAAAAAAGAGACTACAACTTCTGAAGACAAGGATGCCAAGAGTAAGAATGAAACGGATAGAAAAATTAAGTATATTATCTGATCATGGTGAAAGGAGATAAAAAGAAATAAATACTAGGACATAAAGACAAATATGATAATGAAAATTTACTGGAAGACAAACAAAGGAAATGTAAAAGATACCAGAAGAAGACAGTAAATAAGCACATATACACAGGGAAAATGTCACTGGACAGGCATAAATAACCTATGAAACAGGAAAACCGGAGTTTGGCTGCTTACTTACCAAACTCTGAAATAAGAACAAATGGAATTTGGTCGACACCCTCCCTCCCTTTTTTTACACACACACGCGCACGCACGCATGCGCGCGCGCACACACACACACACACACACACACACACACACACACACACAAATTAAAAATATGATTGAATCTCTGCCCTATGTACTTTTTAAAACTACTTTTTCTTTGTGTAAAAGAAGTAGTTACAGATACAGGGGGCTGAAGGAACGGGAAAGTAATTCAAAAACTGTTGAGTAGGGGATATACAAAATGGTTGCAGAATTAAAGTTGAATTTAAATTTCGGATGAACTCATAAATAAATTTGTTGTAGCCTTCTTAGGATAACATAATTCTGAGTTTTCATACTCATTGAGGGACATAATATGGAATTATTTTAGTTTCAGTTAATAGTTTGTACCAGAAACTGCTCTATCTAAAATTAATACCAAAAAAATTTAATAAATTATGTCTTAAATAAGCAAACACTTTTTCAAAATATATTTTAGGTAAATGGCAACGTTAACTTAAAGTAATTTCCGTTCCATTGCAGGTCATGCTTCTACAGCTTCTATTTCTCCACTTTCACCTGTTGTGTTATTGTCATGTTTGCTGCTTTGCAACATTTTCTTAATTTCATTAATTTCGTCTTTTTCTTGTCAATACCTGTTTTCCTATACTTTTTTCTCTCTGATTATTTTTTTAAAAGTATGTCTTATTTTACCATTGACTTTTGCTTGCATCCCACAGTTTCTTTCCGACTCCCTGCCGCCGTTGGATAAGCAGCTGCAGCAGCAAGTCGTATACTCCTAGCTCACTCATTTGTTACATAGTTTAATTCTTAATTTCTTTGCGTGTTTTTGGTACTTGCATTGTTTAATTCATAAATTTTGGGCGTATTATAGTATTTGAGAGTTGTAGCATCGCGCTTTAGTACCTGAATAGTGTAAATTCGCGTAGTTGTCTGTCTTCTGTTCTTGTTTTGAACGGCCATTGTCGGTTGGTCACAGCCAGTGTGCTCCCTGCTGCCGTTGGATAAGCAGCTGCAGCAGCAAGTCGTATACTCCTAGCTCACTCATTTGTTACATAGTTTAATTCTTAATTTCTTTGCGTGTTTTTGGTACTTGCATTGTTTAATTCATAAATTTTGGGCGTATTATAGTATTTGAGAGTTGTAGCATCGCGCTTTAGTACCTGAGTAGTGTAAATTCGCGTAGTTGTCTGTCTTCTGTTCTTGTTTTGAACGGCCATTGTCGGTTGGTCACAGCCAGTGTGCTCCCTGCCGCCGTTGGATAAGCAGCTCACTCATTTGTTACATAGTTTAATTCTTAATATCTTTGCGTGTTTCTGGTACTTGCATTGTTTAATTCATAAATTTTGGGCGTATTATAGTATTTGAGAGTTGTAGCATCGCGTTTTAGTACCTGAATAGTGTAAAATCGCGCAGTCTCCTTCCGCCGCCGAGCAGTGTGTGAGCAGTGCGCAAGTAGCAGCATTACTGCATTTACTAGGCAATCTTGCATTTTAATAACTGTTTAAATTTTGTGTCGATTTGTTTGCGCTCTCTGTAGATTAGTTCAGACGTTCTTTGCACAACAGTTTTTAGCATGGATAGGGACTGCAACTGCTGTGTTCGGATGCAGGCTGAGTTGGCATCCCTTCGCGCCCAGCTTCAGGCAGTGTTGGCTTCGGTCACACTTCTTGAGGCTGTTGCCAATGGGCATCACTGTGGGGGTCCGGATGGGGGTTTGTCAGGGACGGCCAGCTCGTCCCACGCATCCCCCGATCTGACTACGACTGTGGTTGCCCGGGATACTGCCCGCATTGAGGCTGATCCCTCACCTGTGGTAGAGTGGGAGGTCATCTCAAGGTGTGGCAGGGGGCGAAAGACATTCCGGAGGGCTGAACGGAAGGCCTCTCCAGTTTGTCTGACGAACCGGTTTCAGGCTCTGTCTCAGGCTGATACTGATCTTCGGCCTGACATGGCTGCTTGTCCTGTTCCAGAGGTTGCCCCTCAGTCTGCAAGATCCGGGCGGTCGCAGAGGGTGGGCTTACTGGTAGTTGGGAGCTCCAATGTCAGGTGCGTAATGGGGCCCCTTAGAGATATGGCAGCATGAGAGGGGAAGAAAACCAATGTGCACTCCGTGTGCATACCGGGGGGAGTCATTCCAGATGTGGAAAGGGTCGTTCCGGATGCCATGAAGGGTACAGAGTGCACCCATCTGCAGGTGGTCGCTCATGTCAGCACCAATGATGTGTGTCGCTATGGATCGGAGGAAATCCTCTCTGGCTTCCGGTGGCTATCTGATTTGGTGAAGACTGCCAGTCTCGCTAGCGGGATGAAAGCAGAGCTCACCATCTGCAGCATCGTCGACAGGACTGACTGGGGACCTTTGATACAGAGCCGAGTGGAGGGTCTGAATCAGAGGCTGAGACGGTTCTACGACCGTGTGGGCTGCAGATTCCTCGACTTGCGCCATAGGGTGGTGGGGTTTCGGGTTCTGCTGGATAGGCCAGGAGTCCACTACAAGCAACAAGCAGCTACACGGGTAGCAGGGGTTGTGTGGCGTGGGCTGGGCGGTTTTTTAGGTTAGGTGGCCTTGGCCAAGTACAGAAAGGGCAACAGCCTCAACGGGTGCGGGGCAAAGTCAGGACATGCGGGGACCAAGCAGCAATCGGTATTGTAATTGTAAACTGTCGAAGCCGCATTGTTAAAGTACCGGAACGTCAAGCGCTGATAGAAAGCACCGAAGCTGAAATCGTTATAGGTATAGAAAGCTGGCTGAAGCCAGAGGTAAATTCTGCCGAAATTTTTACAAAGGTATAGACAGTGTTTAGATAGGATAGATTGCATGCAACCGGTGGTGGAGTGTTTGTCGCTGTTAGTAGTAGTTTATCCTGTAGTGAAGTAAAAGTGGATAGTTCCTGTGAATTATTATGGGTGGAGGTTACACTCAACAACCGAGCTAGGTTAATAGTTGGCTCCTTTTGCCGACCTCCCGACTCAGCAGCATTAGTGGCAGAACAACTGAGAGAAAATTTGGAATACATTTCACATAAATTTTCTCAGCATGTTATAGTCTTAGGTGGAGATTTCAATTTACCAGATATAGACTGGGACACTCAGATGTTTAGGACGGGTGGTAGGGACAGAGCATCGAGTGACATTATACTGAGTGCACTATCCAAAAATTACCTCAAGCAATTAAACAGAGAACCGACTCGTGGAGATAAAATCTTGGACCTACTGATAACAAACAGACCCGAACTTTTCGACTCTGTATGTGCAGAACAGGGAATCAGTGATCATAGGGCCGTTGCAGCATCCCTGAATATGGAAGTTAATAGGAATATAAAAAAAGGGAGGAAGGTTTATCTGTTTAGCAAGAGTAATAGAAGGCAGATTTCAGACTACCTAACAGATCAAAACGAAAATTTCTGTTCCGACACTGACAATGTTGAGTGTTTATGGAAAAAGTTCAAGGCAATCGTAAAATGCGTTTTAGACAGGTACGTGCTGAGTAAAACTGTGAGAGATGGGAAAAACCCACCGTGGTACAACAACAAAGTTAGGAAACTACTGCGAAAGCAAAGAGAGCTTCACTCCATGTTTAAACGCAGCCAAAACCTCTCAGACAAACAGAAGCTAAACGATGTCAAAGTTAGTGTAAGGAGGGCTATGCGTGAAGCGTTCAGTGAATTCGAAAGTAAAATTCTATGTACCGACTTGACAGAAAATCCTCGGAAGTTCTGGTCTTACGTTAAATCAGTAAGTGGCTCGAAATAGCATATCCAGACACTCCAGGATGATGATGGCATTGAAACAGAGGATGACACGCGTAAAGCTGAAATACGAAACACCTTTTTCCAAAGCTGTTTCACAGAGGAAGACCGCACTGCAGTTCCTTCACTAAATCCTCGCACGAACGAAAAAATGGCTGACATCGAAATAAGTGTCCAAGGAATAGAAAAGCAACTGGAATCACTCAATAGAGGAAAGTCCACTGGACCTGACGGGATACCAATTCGATTCTACACAGAGTACGCAAAAGAACTTGCCCCCCTTCTAACAGCCATGTACCGCAAGTCTCTAGAGGAACAGAGGGTTCCAAATGATTGGAAAAGAACACAGGTAGTCCCAGTCTTCAAGAAGGGTCGTCGAGCAGATGCGCAAAACTATAGACCTATATCTCTGACGTCGATCTGTTGTAGAATTTTAGAACATGTTTTTTGCTCGAGTATCATGTCGTTTTTGGAAACCCAGAATCTACTATGTAGGAATCAACATGGATTCCAGAAACAGCGATCGTGTGAGACCCAACTCGCTTTATTTGTTCATGAGACCCAGAAAATATTAGGTACAGGCTCCCAGGTAGATGCTATTTTTCTTGACTTCCGGAAGGCGTTCGATACAGTTCCGCACTGTCGCCTGATAAACAAAGTAAGAGCCTACGGAATATCAGACCAGCTGTGTGGCTGGATTGAAGAGTTTTTAGCAAACAGAACACAGCATGTTGTTATCAATGGAGAGACGTCTATAGACGTTAAAGTAACCTCTGGTGTGCCACAGGGGAGTGTTATGGGACCATTGCTTTTCACAATATATATAAATGACCTAGTAGATAGTGTCGGAAGTTCCATGCGGCTTTTCGCGGATGATGCTGTAGTATACAGAGAAGTTGCAGCATTAGAAAATTGTAGCAAAATGCAGGAACATCTGCAGCGGATAGGCACTTGGTGCAGGGAGTGACAACTGACCCTTAACATAGACAAATGTAATGTATTGCGAATACATAGAAAGAAGGATCCTTTTTTGTATGATTATATGCTAGCGGAACAAACACTGGTAGCAGTTACTTCTGTAAAATATCTGGGAGTATGCGTGCAGAACGATTTGAAGTGGAATGGTCATATAAAATTAATTGTTGGTAAGGTGGGTACCAGGTTGAGATTCATTGGGAGAGTCCTAAGAAAATGTAGTCCATCAACAAAGGAGGTAGCTTACAAAACACTCGTTCGACCTACACTTGAGTATTGCTCATCAGTGTGGGATCCGTACCAGATCGAGTTGACGGAGGAGATAGAGAAGATCCAAAGAAGAGCGGCGCGTTTCGTCACAGGGTTATTTGGTAACCGTGATAGCGTTACGGAGATGTTTAACAAACTCAAGTGGCAGACTCTGCAAGAGAGGAGCTCTCTCTGCATCGCGGTGTAGCTTGCTCGCCAGGTTTCGAGTGGGTGTGTTTCTGGATGAGGTATCGAATATATTGCTTCCCCCTAATTATACCTCCCGAGGAGATCACGAATGTAAAATTAGAGAGATTCGAGTGCGCACGGAGGCTTTCAGACAGTCGTTCTTCCCGCAAACCATATGCGACTGGAACAGGAAAGGGAGGTAATGACAGTGGCATGTAAAGTGCCCTCCGTCACACACTGTTGGGTGGCTTGCGGAGTATAAATGTAGATGTAGATGTAGATGTAGACTTCTTTCTGATATGTTTGGCTTCTGAGTTGCTACAGTTTTTTGTTGATACTTTAGAATATGAAAGTTGACTTTGCAGTGCTTAAAATTTCATTGACCTCAGTTTCTACTCGTATTTTCATTTATCTACCTATACCTTAGTCTCTAACCTTTCCTCATGACTTTTTTAACTCACAAGATACTAGTAATTTCAGAAGCTAGAGGTTCAGAGTGTATTTTATTTAATGGTTCTATTAGTTCTGCTGTTGTGGTTTTCAGCAGTTGAAAATGTGTGTTCATGTTCTGCCTTACTTATTGTTATTCTTCATAAGTTTATATCCTCATGCTCTGTATTGCACTACAATGAAGGAGTGCCCTCTAATGCACAAAACAAGGAGGAGGGGGGGGTTGGAGGCTTCTAAGTTTATATTATTCTTTCATTCTGCACAAGTAACTGCTTCATGCTCGTATTTATGTACTCTACCTCTGCATCTACCCACATACTTACAAGTCACCTTATGGTGCATGGCAGAGGGTACTTTGTAACAGTACAAGTAATTTCCTTACAGTACAAGTAATTTCCTTTCCTGGTCTACCTGCAAATGGAGAAATGGAAGGGGGGGTGGGGGGGGGGGGGGGGTGGAGGAGGATATGACTGCCTGTATGCCTCCTTACATTATGAGACCTACTTTCTCTTATCTTTCTTTGCAGTCCTTATGTGAAATGTATTTTGGTGGTAGTTAAATTCTTCAGCAGGCAGTTGCAAATGCTGGTGCTCTAAATTTCCTCAATAGTGATTCATGAAAAGAGCATCATCTCTCTTCCAGGATTCCCATTTGAGTTCGCAAAGCGTCTCTGTAATACTTGCATGTTGATCAAACCTACAAATAACAAAGCTAGCAGAACACCTCTGAATTTCTTCAATGTTTTCCTTTAACCTGACCCAATGGGAATCTCAAACAAGACAAGTACTCAAGGACGGGTCACATCAGTGTTCTATATGCATTGTCATTTATAGATGAGCTTATCCTTTCTAAAATTCCCCTATTAAACCAGACTCTACCATTCACCTTTTGTACTACCGGTACTGTCCTGATGCGTACATTCCAGCAGAATAGCACTAACACTGTATCCAATCATTATATGATGGTTTTTCCAGCTCATCTAGACTAATGTACCTTTTTTTTCCATTTAGAATGAGCTGGCAATCATCACACCAAATAGAAGCACTGTCTAAGTCATCCAGTATCCATCGACAGTCACTCAGTGACAACACTTTCTGATATATGACAGCATGATCAGTAAACAGTGATAGATTCCTGCTCACCCTATTTCTCAGATTATTTACAGGGGGTGTTCAGTACATAATGCAACACATTTTTTTGTCGGCCAGTTTCGGTTGAAGAAATGCAAAATTTGCTGTGGAGAATTGTAGAGTATTCCTGCTTCAGCCCTTATAATTTCATGAAGTTCTAGTAGGTGATGGTACTATATGTGGCTTTCAAAATGGTGTCTATAGTAGAGCTGCATTCCAAGCAGAGAGATGTCATTGAGTTTCTTTTGGTGCAAAACCAGAACATCACATGTATTAATAAGTGCATGCAGAATGCCTATGCAGATCTGGTAGTGAACAAAAGCAATGTGAGTCACAAAACTTCATTGGACTGGTCTTCCCCATCGATCCTATATCCCAGATCTCGCACCTTCAAACTTCTGTCAGTTTGACCCGATGAAGTATGCGTGGGAAGCAGTACTTGGTTATTGATGCAGTAAGATGTTGGCTGCAGTGTTGACCAGTATAGTGATACCACACAGCCACATAGGCTCTTCCAATAAGATGGCATAGGGCTGTTGCATGGAATAGAGATTATGTTGAAAACTAGGGTTATGTAGCCAAAAAAATGAGGAATAATATGGTGCATTAGAATCCTGAATAAAACCATCCTGCTTTAAGGGGGGAAAAGGAAAAAGTGTTGCGTTACTTATTGAGTGTCCCTCGTATGTACATAGAGAACAAGAGAGGTCCTGTCACACTCTTAGGGAGCACTCTTAACATTACTCTTGTATCTGATGAACACTCGTCATTGAGGACAACATATTGGGTTCTGTTACTTAAGAGGTCTTCAAAACTCTCTTATATCTGGGCATTTATTATATATCCTCGAATCCTTGTTAACAGTCTGCTGTGGGGCGCCCTGGGCAACACTTTCTGGAAATCTTTGACTGTCAAATCTGCCTGTACCCCTTCAGCTGTGGTTCACAAGATATCAGGAGGAAATGGCAAACTGAGTTTTGCAAGGGCAATGTTTCTATAATCCTTGCTGATTCATGGACAGAAGCTTTTCTGTCTCAAGGAAATTTATTATATTTGGACTTAGAACATGTTCAAGAATTTTGCAGCAAATCAGTGTTAAGGATACTGGTCTGTAATTTTGTGGGTCTGTTCTTTTACCCTTCTTATGCACAGGAGTCACAGCCAACAGCCGTGCTGTAGTGGTAACACCGGTTCCCGTTAGATCACAGAATTTAAGCGCTGTCGGGCTGGGCTAGCACTTGGATGGGTGACCATCCACTTTGCCAAGCGCTGCTGGCAAACGGGGTGTACTCAGCCCTTGTGAGGCAAACCGAGTAGCTGCTTGATTGAGAAGTTGCGGCTCTGGTCTCGGAAACTGACATACGGCTGAGAGAGTGGTGTGCTGACCACATGCCCCTCCATATCCGCATCCAGTGATGCCTGTGGACTGAGGATGACATGGCGGCCGGTCGGTACCATTGGGCCTCCGTGGCCTGTTCGGGCAGAGTTTAGTTTATATAAAAGAATCACTTGCACTTTTCTTACAGTTGCTTGGGGCTGTGTGTTGGCGAGACATTCACGGAAAATGTAACCTAAGTAAGGGGCCATTGCTGTAGAGTACTCTTTGTAAACCTGAACTGGGATTCCATCCGGACCTTTTGACTTACTTGTTTTCAGCTTTTGTCTATGCCAGTGATACCTATTACTATCTCCTCCACATAGAAGTCTGTGCGACCATCAAACAGTTATCTGCCTGTATGATCCCCCTGCTTGATTGATTTCTGAAATGCGAAATTTAAAACTTTAGATTTCTTTTTGTTGTCTTCCGTCGTCATGCCAAACTGGTTGAAGAGTCACAGAATAGATGGCTTTGACCCACTCTGTGATTTTACATAGGACCAGAATATTCTCAGTTTTTCAGTAAAATCTTTCACTGAAGTATGACAATAGAATTTCAGACTGTTACTTTTTACTGGAAGATGTAATGGGGTCTGCTGACTAGATTTTTGTGTTGAATGTATTGAAGTGTGATAATTGCATTGGGTTATAAATGTTGTCCGTTGAAAGGATGTAAGAAATTAATGATAATACAAAATTTGATGATGTTATTACAGGCTATGGAAGATGGACAGGGAAGGTATGGTCCTGAATGTGATTGGTGGTCGCTTGGTGTTTGTATGTATGAAATGTTGTATGGTGAGACCCCATTTTATGCGGAATCACTTGTGGAGACGTATGGGAAGATAATGAATCATAAGGTAAGAATTTTTTCACTCAAATGATGATGCCTGGATTTCTTATTATTGTACTTTAAGATTAATAACATGGTAACATGATAAGTTTAATTACTTTGTATATACAGTGACACCCATATTTTACATTTTCATGCTGTCCGGATGTAAAAAACACAAAACTGAGGAAAATGTTAAAACCCCCCAAAATGCAAGCACACACACATGTAATTGGCATATACGACTAAAAATTTTCAATCTTCGCCAATACTTTGTACAAAATCTGTCTAAATGAAGGAAATTAAATGTACAATACAATGTTTATACAATAATTGTGGTAATGAATTTCATTAGTTCTTAGCGAATCTCATAGATACGTAACAGCAAGTAAAATCTTATCAAACAATTGAAATTGATATCTGGGTACAAGGTAATCCAGCTATTTTCCAACATGCTACAACCACAAATTATATGTTCAAAACACACATTTTTGAGAGATCATCCTTTTTGCTCACACAAAAAAAAGCAAAAACTTATGAATGTGTTGAATTAAATCAAAAACATCACAACAGCTAAGTGGTTAAACCGTAAGCATAAATGTTGACATCTGCTTAATGACAAACTTTATCACCATTGCTGTTATTGTTTAATGCTTTTCTTACGAGCTGCACCTCATATGCTCACCACTGTTAAAGTGTTATTTTAGGCTTGATGTGAGAAACAGTGACATAAAAAAATGAGTTTACTTCCCCAATTGATGTTACAAGCTTATTAGAAATCAGCTCAGTGATTTTATGTACAGTGTGGGAAATGTAAATTGGAAAGGAAGTTTAGGTGCTACAGTTTCACTTCATACCCCCTAACAGTGCTGCCAGTCTTTACGATCTACAGTGTGTGGTGCAAATTTTATACATGAGTAGTGTATGTAGTTGTTGCAATTGTATTGTGTCAGATTTGGACACGAAATTCTTTCAAATGTGCTATCATGTTCTTTTTCCATGTGACAATTCCATCATAGCACACCATCTGCACGAAAAGTATGTTTTCAGCACTTTACAAAATGCTTTCACCCCTACCTGCACTCCTGTTGTTGAAGGCCCACTCCTCCTCTCCACACATTCAGAAGATGAGCTCATTTCATGTGTGTTAGTGTGGTGTGGTGGCTGCGCTGGCTATTGGGTGACTTAACAAGCTGCCAACCAATAAGAGTTCACCAGCCAGAAATGGGCTTCATCTCCTTGATTATGACCAAGCATATTCTTTGAGACTCAATGTCTGAATTTAAAGGGTTGACAATTGATATTGTTGCTGAATACAGAACATCAGAAATACATGCATAAAGATGAGATTGAGTTATAAGTGGCATAAGAAAAGGTGGTGGCTGGGCCCCTTTGCCACGTGTTGGCTTGGTCCGGAACACTTCGCATCAACTGTCTTGTTTTTCCATTATCATTGCAACCTAGCAGTAGTTGAATCATAATTGCACAGTGAAGCTAAATGCTGCAAGTTGTGATAGCAACACTGATCATGGATTACATAAGCACTTCTTCTCTCATGTCTCCCTCTCCACAATGGCTTAAAATATTCCCTTAACTCTATCACCAACTGTGGTGCAAACTGTCTGTCTTTTGTGCCACTTACACCTCGTTCAGTCACATCATATGTCAATAGGAAGAAAATATGATAACGTCACGCGAGATGTCAAGAACGAACTTAGAATCGAGGTAAACTTTACTAGGAAGAAATGTAAAATTGGGGAATTTTTAGCAGTGATCTTATGGGTTTTTCACAGGGGCTAAAAATTTATAGTGTAGAATAACAAAAAATATAAAACTGGAGAACGTAAAATTGAAGTTCCACTGTGTGGAGCACAGTATTCTTAATATTAGAATCTCTTTACATAAAACCTTATTAAATATGAGCTAAAATCAGACATAACTGCCAAGATTGGCCCTTAAATAGAGGAACATTGAAGAAGATGATGAGAGACTAACAGATTCGACATAGAGACTCTGGTTTTGGTTGTGATTAAGGAATCAACTCCCTCCTGCCCCTTGATCATCCACATCCACGGCTCTTTCATGTGTATGTACCTGGCGAGCTTAGCGCCCTGAGCTGTCACTTTTTTTTTTTTTCTTCTTCTTCTTTAGATTTTGAATTGAGGTCCCCCCCACCCCCCCCACTCCCCTCTTTTTAAGGATCTCCTAAGCATTCTCAGTATATGGACAACCACTCCTGCGAAAAAGCTAATCCAATACCTAAACTTATGTGCAGTCATCATGTGCTCTCTCGATCATAGGATCATAGCCCTCTGACGAAACTGGTCTCTCACAGTTTGATGCCCAATCAGTAACCTCTCCTTGTAAGCCAAAGAATGGGAGACAATCCATTTGGGGGCACCAGGGCCCTGAACACTGGCCACAAACCAGGTGAATGTTGCTGCGGCCGGTTAGTGTCCATGAGGAAAATACTCAACCAGAGTAGGTGGATACACCACAAATAAAAAGAATTAAACATACACCAGGTGATGGTCACCTAAAACCAACTGCCTTAGTGACTGGAAGCAATTTATAACTCCTCAGCCTTCCTTCCCATACATAGCCATGCTTTAGAACAAGGGGCAGACTATGAAACAAGGAATTATCAGTGCAAACTCCACTGCAGAGTGAAAGTGGTCCATAGTTACAGGTGAAGAGAGATGATGATGTGGGTATGACCCAGAAACCAAGCAAGCATCAAGCCAGTGGGGGACTTTAAAAAAACAAGCCAAGTGAAGATGATGATCATTGCCGGCTGCGGTGGTCTAGCGGTTCTAGGCACGCAGTCCGGAACCGCGCGACTGCTATGGTCGCAGGTTCGAATCCTGCCTTGGGCATGGATGTTTGTGATGTCCTCAGGTTAGTTAGGTTTAAGTAGTTCTAAGTCCTAGGGGACTGATGACCACAGATGTTAAGTCCCATAGTGCTCAGAGCCATTTTTTTGATGATAATCATTGTATTTTTGATATTTGTGGAATTGTACGTCGTGAGTACGAGGGGCATTTGAAAAGTCCCTGCAAAGTCCGAGTGATGGCACCACCAGCTCGTATCAAGGTCATGTTTAGTTAGTAGCATCTTTGGAAAGAACACACACCAAGTTTCAGCAATATTGGTTTATTTCTTTGTGTTTGGCATCCGTGTGAATCAAGAAAGTAGAGTGATTTTAAAAAATGGGTAAAAAAGAATTTCGTGTGGTGATTAAACATTACTTTATGAAAGGCAAAATGCCTCAGGAGACTAAAGAGAAGCTTGATAAACATTACGGTGACTCTGCACCTTCAATTAGAACAGTTTATAAGTGGTTTCAAAATTTTCGGAGTGGTCATATGGGCACAAGTGCTGCTGAACGTTCTGGATGCCCTGTGGAGATTACGACTCCAGAAACCTTGATAAAATCCATGAGGACGGAAGAGTTAAGGTACGTGAGATTGCTAGTGCTGTGGGCATCTCAAATAAATGGGTACATAATATTTTGCATAAACATTTGGACATGAGAAAGCTATCTGCAAGATGGGTTCCGTGATTACTCACGCTTGACCAAAATCGGAATCGTGTGAAGTGATACGAGGATGGTTTGCAGCTGTTCAGGAAGAATCCGCAGGACTTTAAGCAACGTTCCGTCACTGTCGATGAAACGTGGATACATTATTGTACACCTGAGACCAAACATCAATGTAAACAATGAGTTACCAAGGGAGAATCTGCACCGAAAAAGGTGAAGACCATTCCTTCAGCCAGAACGGTTATGGTGACTATCTTTTGTGATTCGCAAGGGATAATCCTGATCGACTTATCTGGAAAAGGGAAAAACTATTACAGTTGCATATTATTCATCATTATTGAACCGTTTGAAAACCGAGCTGCAAGAAACACACCGGCGATTGGACCACAAAAAAGTCCTTTTCCATCACGACATTGTACCAGCACACACCTCAGCAGTTGTGCTCGCAAAATTAATGGAAATAGGATTCCACCTCATTTCACATCCCCCCCCCCCCCCCCCTCCTCCTCCCCTATTCTCCAGACTTTGCTCCCTCGGACTACTGTTTGTTCCCCAATTTGAAGAAATGGCTGGCGGGACAAAGATTTTATTCAAACAAGAAGGTGATTGCAGCAACTAATAGCTATTTTGCAGACTTGGACAGTTCCTATTATTCGGAAGGGATCAACAAATTAGAACGCTTTTGGATGAAGTGTGTAAGTCTAAAAGGAAACTATGTCGAAAAATATAAAGAGTTTACCCCAAACACACAAGTAGTTTTTATTTTTGCACGGACTTTTTAAACGCTCCTCGTATGTACCCCCTGACCAGACTGTTAACCAGCAGTTTTATTTCGAAGTTTTAAGACATATGCGAGTGAATATGTCAAGGAAATCCCCGGAACTCTGGTTCATTCATCAAGCCAACAACTCTGCACACACGGGCTTATGAGTCACCCATTATTTGACATCTCAGGAATGGTCTGCCATTCCCCATCCTCCCTATCCAACATATATAGCCTGATGCCGCTTTTTCCTACTTCCGCGAATCATAAAACTGCTAAAAGAGAAGCATTACGATGATGTGGAGGTGGTAAAAACAGGTTCGCAAAGGCCACTGCATGATACCAAACTGAAGAGTTCCAAACATGCGTCAAACTGTAGGGAAAAAGACTTGACAAGTGCATCACATCTAATGGAGAGTACTTGGAAGCTGACTGAAGGAATTTTCTAAAAAGGTTCATGAATAATTTTCTTATAACAAAAGTCTATTCTCGTACTTGAGAACTATCAGACAGAGAACAATGGCAGTTATACACTGTCCAGTCACATTTATGTGACCACTGCCTGTGTTTGACGTCAACATGCAGTAACCACTCACAGATGTCAAGTGGCAGCACTAGCACTGGAGGAACGCAGAAAACAGTGCAGTTGTCATATTGCAGAAACGGAGTGATTTATCTGACATCCAAAAGGCATGATCATCAGCTTTCAGGCCAAGGGTTGGAACGTTTACAAAATGGCTAAGTTTGTAAACCGTTTGCGTGCTGCTGTGATTAAGTATACTGTGAATGACAAAATGATGCTATTTAAAACTGCAGCTGAGACAACTATGGTGCACCGTGACAGCGGTGAACGACCACTGTGGAGATGTGTACGGGCAAACAGAGTTAAAAGTTTTGAGCAACTGACTGCCCAGGTGAACCAAGGGACTAACAACCATGTTTCCCCAACAACCATTTGGCGAATGTTGCTGCTTATGGGCCACCGCAGCAGGTGCCTGGTTTGTACATCCATGCTGACTGTTGTTCATCGTGGCAACAAAGGCTAGAATTTGCACATCAGTGCCAAAACTAGATGTCTAATGAGTGGCTACAGGTGGCCTTTACAGATGAATCACATTTTATGCTGCTTTGGACAGATGACTGTTGGCATGTACAGTGTGAAATGTCTGAAAGCAGACATACTATGAGAATGGGTGAAAGTATCCAGGGTAGAGGGCATTCCCTATGTGATTTCATGATTCTGGGAGGCACAGTGGATCAGCACAGATGTGCTTCTATATTTGGAGACTATGTCCACCCCTACATGCAGTGCCGGCCGAAGTGGCCGTGCAGTTAAAGGCGCTGCAGTCTGGAACCGCAAGACCGCTACGGTCGCAGGTTCGAATCCTGCCTCGGACATGGATGTTTGTGATGTCCTTAGGTTAGTTAGGTTTAACTAGTTCTAAGTTCTAGGGGACTAATGACCTCAGCAGTTGAGTCCCATAGTGCTCAGAGCCATTTGAACCTACATGCAGTTTGTTTTTCCTCAGCATTATGGCATGTACCAGGAGAACAGTGCAAGATGTCACACAGTTTTCTGTGTACACATGTGGTTCAAAGAACAGTAGGGTGGGTTTACAGTAGTCTCCTGGCCACCAGTCTCCTCAGATTTAAACCCAGTCAAGAATCTGTGGGACCACTTTGATTGGGCTGTTTGTGCCTTTGATCCTCAACCAAGAGAACTGGTTCAGGTGGCCAAGGCATTGGAGTTGGCGTGGCTCCATGTCTCTGTAAGTACCTGGCAGAACCTCATTGACACACTTCTTGCATGTCTCACAGCGATCCGTGTGGCAGAAGGTGGTTATTTAGGTTTTCGATGGGTGGTCACATTGATGTGAATGGTTCGAGAGACTGTTTTCTGTGTAGTTGTTTCGTTGCTTCAATTGGGAATATTTGAATGTATCTGGGTCATACCTGATGTTTAACCACACTCCTTTTGTTATTTTTGTTTTTCTTCTTTTCTTTCATTTCTGTTATTTTATTGTGCAATAACCAATTTTGAAAAAAAGTTGTATAGTAATTTCTTTTTTTTTTATTTCATCAGTTTGGGACTGATTTGATGTGGCCCACCACAATTTTTGTACCTGCAGTACTCTCTTCATCACGCTGTAGCACTTACATCCAGTGGCCTTTGTTATCTGCTAGATATACCCGTCTTGGTCTTCCCCTACAGTTTATTGCTCTCTCTAGTTCCATGGATAATGTCAGAGATGAAATGATATATACAGTGCTTGTTTTCTACTGTATTTCCTCGAATCTAAGCCGCACTCGAATCTAAGCCGCACCTGAAATTTGAGACTCGAAATTCAAGGGGAGAGAAAAGTTTTAGGCCACATCTCCAAATCGAAACAAAGTTGGTCCATTGTAATATGAGACAAAATTTAGGTCGAATGAATGAGAATACAGCTACAGTAGTTTGGTTCGAGTCGTAAGCTTAGCAGTTAAGGTTTACCAGGTAGCCATTGCTATGCGTCAGGTGCCCCCGTCCATATTTTACCCTTCCTTTTTCACGTGCTTCATCTGGTTTGAATGGAGTGCTTATTTTTCTTTGATCTGATAAGCGCCATTTTCTTTGTTATAGGTGTTTACGTCACTCTATGCTGAAAATGCATTACTGTACTGTGTCATCCATTGTTTGTCGCATTCTGTTAGTGCGTGTTTACGGCCTGTCGCCACTCGCGGTATGGATTGCTTTTGTGTGCACTACCCCCGCTTACAAAAAAAAAAAAAAAAAAAAAAAAAAAAAAAAAAAAAAAAAAAAAAAAAGAGAGAGAGAGAGAGAGAGAGAGAGAGGAATCCGTCATTAGCAAAACAATGGCAAGAGACTGCTATTTGTCGTTACTTACACTGCTGCTTTCTTTGATAATGATCAACAAGAACCAAATAATAGACTGCGTGTGATAGATGATATTCTGAATGAGAGTTTGGTGAAAATTTTTCTCCGTTTGAAAAGCTTTGCAGGCGCCTCTTTAGTACATTACATTCTGCACAGAAATTAGAGTCATCTTAGATTTAAAAATCTAGTCAATTGCCATGTTTCATTTCTGACTGTATCACTATTAGGCATAAGAATAATACGAATATAAACATGACATGATATATATATTCTTCCGCATTTGCTGTTGTCTCACTCTAGTTTCGTAGTTTATTAGGCACACAAGATTTAAATGAGATAGCAGCAAACACGAAACAATACATGGCAAAATGTTTATATTCGTATTATTCTTATGGTGAAGAGAATACTGCATGTGATTCACAATTCATAAAAGTTCCTATTAGCAACCATCTCTTCTCACAGGTAGGAAAAAATTCAGAACGTAGAGTTGGCCATATTGACAAACATCTCAAACAGTTTTGCCAGTCGGATTTTCGTAGTACATTGAAATGCTGCTACATTCACAGATGAACAACACGGAATTTGTATTTACTTTGTTGGATAATGTACCTAATGCAGTGGTCGAAACACAGAGCGGAGGAAAATAGCTCGTCTTCCACCTTTTTTTTAAATTTATTTACTGACGCAGAGGTTTTGGTGCCAGTATTTATCTTTGTGCCTACAAAGCATGCCTGTGTAGCATATATTCGACGGCAGAAGTTAGTTCTGGCGGCACCAACCAACATTTTTCAGAACTTCCGCTTGCTTTGCACTCGATTCTAGGCCGCAGGCGGTTTTTTGGATTACAAAAACCGGAAAATAGTGCGGCCTAGATTTGAGTAAATAAGGTATTCTTCAGTGTCCTGTTACACACACTACTGCACTGTGTGAAGCACAAACTCGAATTTTTAAATATTGTACTGTGTTTTGATTAAGTGTGTTTGGCATTATGTTATTAACAGAAGTGTTCATTATTGTAATCTTTGTTTTCATTTTGCTCTGTCTGGTGATATTTCTATACCACTTTCCACTTTAATTTTAATTTTTGTGTTTTTGTGTTCTTACATTTTCTGCAGTTGTTATGAGACATACAGACCTGTTGATATTTATTGAGGGCTAAAATGTTATGCTTCCTTACAGAACTGCTTTGACTTCCCAACAGATATGGGTCTGGAAGTCTCTGAAGAAGCCAAAGATCTGATGAAAAGACTTATTTGTAGTTCAGAATTTAGGTTAGGTCAACATGGAATTGAAGACTTCAAGGTAAACATCAAACCGTTTCATAGATTTATTTATTCATAAGCAAAATTTTCAAAATTTTTGTATTTATTACATTTTAGAATTATATAGAAAAGAAAAGTTGAGCTACACCTTCCTTTCAGAACCACCCATGGTTTGAGGGCCTCGACTGGGAAACAATACGAGACAGTCGTGCGCCTTACATTCCAGAGGTCAGCAGTCCAACTGATACCTCAAATTTTGATGTTGATGACACTGACATTCGAACTTCTGATGCTGTACCTCCTACATCAAATGCTGTTTTTTCTGCCCTTCATTTGCCATTTGTTGGGTTTACATTCACCCAGGGCTGGTAAGTTAAGCTATATTGTTCCTGTTGCAAATAATAACTGCAGAGTTTGTTTGAAAACATGAAATGTTTAAGGTTGGGGAAATTGAGTATTAAAGAATTTGTTGTTGTAATTTTTAAAAAAAATTATTGCAATTGGATTTTTCATCTGTCCTCCTGAAAATTAAGTAACTGTTTGCCACATTACCAGTTTGGCCCAAATTTCTTTACAATTGAATTGATAGTTACAAAAATCCTAAAAATTTTGGGAGAGGGAAAAACCGTACATCTTTTCCAAATTTAGACAAAATTCTATATTAATATTTTACATACACATCTGTTACATTAAAACAAGTTGATCTAATCACCGTATGAATTTGGTTTCAGTTGCATTTTCAAAACATAAAAACTTCTGAAAAGAGCTTATGTTGTTTTTGCAGCAAACGGATAGTATTTGGGCATGAGACAAGGTTATAATTAGGGAATGTAGTTATAAACACACAGTGAAATTTTGCTGTAGTAACAAATAATACAAAAAGCTTACATGTGATTAAAAAAGGTTGGCAAGTGTGAGTAGGACTTGTGCTCTGAGGGTTTCATACAAACTTGCTTAGTTCATCCATCCTGGGAATCAAGAGTCTATTAACTAAGACGTGACTGCAACTTACATTTTATGTTTGCATGCAGTAATATTTTTCTATTAGGTTTTTGACAATTGATGAATGCACTGTGAGCTGTAATGGCAAAATGATATTTCTTATGTGATACAACTACAATTTAACAATTTTTGTATTTATTTCCTCTGCTTGTATGGTGAAACATTGCTTCTTGCTGAATTTCTTGAATCTACGAGAGGTACCATATGGATTTTGATGAGTGAGTTTTTGAGTATGAAAATAAGTGACTTTAATGGCTGTATGTTTTTATTGCAATGACTTAGAAGCTTATGTTTTTTGCACTGCCGAGGGACCATAGACTTTAGTATATGACATAAATTTCAACTTGATACATGTACCCATTCCAGAGAAAGTGTTCTTAACAATAAACAGACAGACAGACAGACAACAGAATGATCCAGTGAGGACTCCATTTCTACTGATCAAGGTACAGAGTTCTAAAAAGAAAGGAAAAAAGAGTAGAAAAATCATCATTTGCAGTGTCATTGTTCATCTTTATTCTGGACTATTGGAAAAGTATTTCACTGAATCTGTGGAACTCCTGTGGTATATATTCGACAATTTTCTTTACATTCCTCAACTATATTCATTATAGGAATAATACCAAATTGGTAACAGAGAGTTTGAAAGCCCTATGTTGCTGTGGTATTTTTTTTAAAACCAAGGTTAAAGATATAGTAAGCTATTAATAAACTTTAAATAACCAATTTTTGACAATATAAGGTAACTGGATAGATAATTGGATAGATTTACTCACCAAGCAGCAGCAGCAGGAGAAAACACACGCACACACACACACACACACACACACACACACACACACACAGAAAAGTTTAACTTACACAAGCTTACAGGGCCAGTGGCTTTTCCAGCAGAAGAATTGAAGGGGAAGGAAAAGGGGTGAAGGTAAAGAACTGACGTGGCTTAGTAAAAGGGTGAGAGAAGACTTACTGGAAGGGATGAGAAGTAAAAGGTGATTGTTGGGGACTGCGCTGTATGAGATTTGAAAACCTGAAAGCTTAAAGGTGGAAGACAAGGCAATACGCATGGCAGACATTACTGCTAAAACATCTTGCTTGAGTTAATAAGAGTGAAAAGCTAAGTGCATCATATTTAATGGAGGTAGGAGGGGGGATGGTGAAAAATAGACATGTCAGAAAATGAAAGATGCAGAAAACTAAAATGGAGTGAACAAAGGAGTAGTTACTGTGAAGAAATGCTTAGACAGGAGGAATTAATGTAAATTAAGGGCAGGTGGATTGCAAGAACAAAAATGTGTTGTAACACTAGTTCCCACCTGCGGAGTTTTGAGAAACTGGTATGGGAGGGGGAATCCACATGGCATGTGTGGTGAAACAGGCATGAGGTCATGGCTGTAAAATTGTAGAGCATGCTGTGCAAAGGATATTTCGTGTTGCAGGTATACACCCTCTGCCTGTGCCTGTTCATCCTGACTGATAACTTGGTGGTAGACATGCTGATGTACAAGGCTGAAAAGTGTTTACGTAACAGCTGGTATGTGACATGAGTCGTTTCACAGGTGGCTCTTCCTTTAATAGTGTAGTGTTGCCAGTTACAGGGCTGGTGTGGGTGGTGGTAGGAGGCTCACAGGAATATGAGTCATGGGGTAGGGATATGTAGAAGCAAAGTGTTGATTAATCTGGGTGGTACATATAAATAAGCAAGTGGACTATTAGAACCAAAGGTAGAAAGCATATGACAAAGACTGACAAGAGGGTTCCATAAGAAGGATGATGTCCACATCAATCAGTTGTTGACAATCTAATGAATTGGATAGATAAAAAAATCTACTCACCAAGAAGTGGCAGGAGAACACACACACACACACACACACACACGCACACACAAAACATTTAACTTATGGACAAGGACCTACTTTCACTTACATATAATGTCAACTGGAAATGTCACTTTGCAACCCAATCTCAAGATCTTTCCAACAGCAAACCTGACATTGGACAGTGCCTTGAGCAGTTCCAACCATGATCCCAGCTTTATCCACCACCACTATCTCAAAATCATCCCTTACAAGCCTTCCAAGAATTCCTCACACGTAGCATTGCTCACAACCATTACTCAGGTTGTCCTCCCAGCAGGGAAAGGATCTACCACTGTGGCACTTGACCGACAGGAGTATGTTACTGAAGGTCTACACCAGCTGTCTGAGACCTCTACATACAGTTTCTGCCATCAAGATTCCATCTCTATGATTCAGACTGACATGCAGTTCCCCCTGAAAACCTCAGGCCCTTCACAAGGATTTACACCTCAATCCCCAGAACTTCTTACCCCACCTGAGCCATGCACCCTGTAATCTTACCCTTCCACACATCACCATTAAAGTTGTTGTCTTAGTATCTTCACTATTTTCAAAAGTTTCAAGAGGAGTAAGACTACAAAAGGAAAACTTTTTACTTCTCTTGATTATCTCATTGTTGTTGTCAATTGCTCAGTCTTGTCTAGGAGTACTTTCTTGCAGCTGAAAATTTTGATTTCTTAGGCCCTTGATGCAAAATAACTGTTGAAGATTTGTTTGTTGCTATAAATATCTTTTTATTTTATCCCATTCTTATAAATCATACCAACTTTATCATTTCCACATTCAAAAAACCAATAATTACATTGTTGTTGACAAGTTTAGCAAAATACGTGTGTTTCCATCTGGGGCATGTCCACTGGTACTTTACATTCTGCAGTACTCACAATTTCAGTTAGTTAGTTACGTGTTCCATTGATCAATAGCACGGAAAAACCATTATGATGTGGGACGTGTCAAATGCACAAGAAATGCGCACAGGAAACACGTTTTTGTTTTTTGTTTCACATTATAGTGTTATACCTAAATATTTCTATTATCTATCCCATTCCCTTAATTGGCACAAAATGCATATATTATATCTCCAGATTTATTTACTAATATTCAAGAATTCATCTATGGTATAGAAGGAGTTGTCAAGGAGGTATGATTTCAATTTGTTTTTGAAACTATTACTGCTGTCGGTCAGACATTTTATTTCATCTGGTAATTTATCAAAAACTTTTACAGCAGCATATTTTACCCCTTTCTGTGCCAAAGATAGGTTAAGTAAAGGATAGTATAGGTCTTTCTTTTTTCTGGTATTGTAATCATGAATGTCGCTGTTGATTTTAAACTGGTCCATGTTGTTGAGAAAAAATTTCATTACTGAGTAAACGTACTGTGAAGCAGTTGTAAGAATTCCTAACGTTTTAAACAGATGCCTAAAATATGTGCGACTGTGAACGCCACACATTATTCTAACTACTTTCTTTTGCGCGGTGAATACCTTTTGCCTATGTATTGAGTTGCCCCAGAACATTATTCCCTATGACATCAGAGAGTGGAAGTATGCAATATATGTTAGCATACTAATTTCTACATCCTCAAAATTGACAATTATTGTGATTGCAAAAGTTGCTGAACCTAGTCAATTTAGGAGATCCCAAATATGAATTTTCCAATTAAGTCTCATCTATATGTACACCCAAAAACTTAGTTTTCTGTACCCGGGCTATAGATTTCTGTTAATGTGCTATATTTATTGAAGGAACTGTACTCCTTGTAATAGAAAATTGGATGTACTGTGTTTTTTTCAAAGTTCAGAGCGAGCCCATTCACAGAAAACCAATTAATAACTTTTCCAAAGACCTTATTTGTATCATTTTCTATCGGACTTTCTTTTACTGTATTAATAATTATGCTTGTATCATCAGCAAACATTGTCAGTTCAGCATCTTGTTTCACATAGGAAGGGAGGTCATTCGCGTTAGTCAAGAACAGGAGGGGACCCATGATCGAACCTTGTGGAACACCTAATGTAATTTCACCCCAGTTAGATGAAGTGGCAAACTCCTTTGAATCACTTGAAGCATATAAAGAGACTTTTTGCTTCCTGTTCTGTAGATATAACTTAAAACACTCATATGCTGTTCCATTTATACCATAGAATTGTAATTTCTCTAACATAATGTCATGGTTTACACAATCAAATGCTTTGGATAAGTCACAGAATATTCCTACTGGTGACATTTTACTATTTAAAGATTCTATTATGTGGACAGTGAAATTGTATATTGCTGTCTCAGTGGAACAGCATTTCTGAAATCTGAACTGTGATTTACTAAGTATCCCATCACTGTTGAGATTGCTAACCACTCTTGAGTACATTACTTTCACAAAGATTTTTGAAAATGCTGTAAGCTAGGATACTGGCCGGTAATTATTGACATCTGTGGTTCCCCCCTTTTGTAGAGAGGCTTGATAATGGCATATTTTAACCTGGCTGGAAAAATACCCTGAGTCAGTGATGCATTACATATGTGTCTCAAACCATCAGCTGTAATTGCTCCACATTGTTTTAATAATTTGTTAGAGATGTCATCTACTCCAACAGAACATTTATTTTTCAAAGATTTAACAATTTTCCTTGTTTCGCAAGAGGTTGTTAGATGAAACTTAATGTCACTAAAATTTATCAAAACTGACTCTCCATGTACTGCCTGGCTTTTTTTTTTTAAATTATTCTCACCAACCCAGTGGTTACCTTTCCTGTCTCCCTTCTAACAACATTCCATATTGATTTGATTTTTTTGCTGGAGTTGTTAATTTCTTCTCTAACATACATATTTCTTAATTTCCTTATAACTTTTCTCAGTATGTTGCAATAATTTTTATAGTGTAAAAGTACTTCCGGATCTTTACTAATTCTTGCTGTCTCATACAGTTTTCATTTTCTTTCTGGAAGAAACTTTAATACCTGTAGTAATCCAAGGATTCTTTGAAAAGTTTTTGGTGTTACATTTAGTAATTTTCTTTGGAAAACAGTGTTCAAAAGGGATATAAATTTATCAAGAAATATGCTGCATTTATCATTAGCATTTGGCTCATTATATACATCTTCCCAGTTTACATTTCCTAAACTTTCTCTGAAGTGATCTATAGATACCAGGTTGAGCACCCTCACACTTTTACTTAATGGTTTCTGAAGTGTACGCCCTATTAGGTTTTGTAAGTTAATCAGTTGTGCATCATGATCTGACAATCTATTTACCACAGGGAAAGCATGTGTTTTTCTTCTACATCCTTTTGCTGTTGAAATACATTATCTGTTAGAGTACTACTGTCCTGAGCTATACATGTAGGGAAATTGATCACTGATTCTAAGTTATATGTTGTTAACAACACTTCTAGTTCACTTTTCCTATCAGAATTGCTTAGAAAGTTAATGTTGTTAACAACACTTCTAGTTCACTTTTCCTATCAGAATTGCTTAGAAAGTTAATGTTGTTAACAACACTTCTAGTTCACTTTTCCTACCAGAATTGCTTAGAAAGTTAACATTGAAACCACCACAGATTAATAACTTCTTCTTTTTGTCTGACAGACGGCATAATAGGGAGTCAAACTTTTTTATGAATAGCTCCCAATCTCCTGGTGGAGACTTGTACACTGTTGCTAATATCAACGCAACATTATCTAGCTGAAGTTCACATGCACAAACCTCAAAGTGCTGATCAACACAAAATTTGCGTACTTCAACAGTTCTGTATTTATTCCCTTGTTTTATGAAAATGGCAACTCCTCCTTCATCCATACTAGATCTACTAGTGTAATATGCTAAATTATACCCATTTATACTGACATTTTCCATCCACACACTTACATGGTGCTCAGACAGACAAAGTATATCAATCTCATTCTTATTTTTGAGATCATCTACAACACATTATCAGCTCATCTACTATATTTTTTATTCCCCTGATATTTTGGTGAAGTAAGTTGATACCACCCTTAGCTTTATCCCTATTTGCTGTGCATGAAGTTTCTTTTCTTCTATTTTCCTTGGTTGTTGTCTGTCTGGAATTTGGCTTTAACCTAAAAAACCTGTCTCCCTGGTCCCAATAACCACATAGCTCACCCCTTGTGTGACTGTGGCCCCCCTTGCAGTATCTGCCAATAGAGAAGCTAACTTATCGTTCCCCTTCCTATTAAGGTGCAGGCCATGTGTAGTGTAACCCTACCTACCAATAGCATCAACTGGAACACTCATGTGAGACTTTGCCGGTGTCTGGAGCATCCCGTTCAGCTCAGTGTTAACACACCTTACAGCAGTGTTTACCCAGGGCTGATCATGGTGCTGAAAGACCTCCAAAAACCCCACATTCGTGTGCCCAGTTTCTGCTCCTATTTTATCCAGGTCACTCCTAATATTATATCTTGAATTCACCACCAGGCTGTTTCCTTCTCAAAGTCCTTGCATAGCTGACCTACGTTTTCTGTCACCTGGCTAAGAGTTTACAAAGCAAAAGAGTTTACAAACTTTGTCGACAGGAGAAGAATCTTAACAAATTATATCATTATTTCATAAGTAGGCCCAGAAACAAATTTAATAATTAGCGTTTGATTGCACAATTACTAATATGAATTTTAAGTATGCCAGAAATTTTGTAATTTCAATTATTCTTAATAGAAGAGTAATTTTAACTGTTAGTACATATTGATTGTAACACATTAGTTTCTTTTTTATAGATTTTAGCCTGAAATATAATACATTGAACATAAAATCATATGAATTCTTTTACTGAAACAGCTGAGATAATTTTAACCTATGCAAGAATCGATAACTTACATAGTATTCGTTAACTCTATTTAAAAAAAAAAGTTATGTTAGAGGAGGATGATTCATTAAAATATCCCGCTCGCTGACATAATCTATCCAACTGGTATGATTTTTACTACAATCTATTCTAAACAGTCTTCCAATCTCTCTCATATATTTTTCTGCAGAGTTACTCAAAGGATGGTACACCAAGGTTAGAATATGACTTATTTTTATGTGATCAACAAAATCTTTCCAAGCTTGTGATGCAAACTGAGAACCATTATCAGATAAAATTGTTTTTCGAATACCCACCTGATGAAAATATGTGTTTGCAAACTTAGAGGTGATTTGCTTACTGGTAGCTTTCTTAAGAAGAAACAACTTTATGAACTTCATAAATACATCCACCATCACAAAAACATAACAAAATCCATTCTTAGACTTAGCTAAAGGTTTATGGAAACATCCACAAACATAAGATCTAGGTTACTATTAGTGGTATGTTTTGAATTTGGCCTCTACTTGTTTGGTTACTTACCTTCTCTCTTTGACATCTGGCAATCTTCTTCCTGACTTTTCTTCCTATGTTATAAAAATAAATGTTTTCCTGAATCTTTTGAGTGCATTTCGTAGTTCCACAGTGACCAAAACTCTCATGTGCATAAGTAATTAAAGTATCAATACACTGTTACGGCCAACATAGTTTCCAGTCTTCTGAATAAAATACCATTGTGTACCTTATAATACTGTTCTGTCTTTTCTCCTCCTTTCTTATCCAACATGCTCTCAACCAATTTCCAATTTTTGTCATGATTTTGATGTCTACAGATGTCTTTTCAAATTTTCAATATCTCTTTTTCCTCTTTCACGCCTTTTAAGTACATAATTTTAAACTCTTTTTCTCCTTCTCCAAAGTTGTTAGATAATTCACTTCTAAAGATAGCCTCAAGAAAGCATCAGCAACTACATTATCTCTGCCCTTAAAAGAATCTGATTTCATAATTAAACTGCTGTAAAAACAAGGCCCAACGAGTATTTCTGTTATGGTACAGTCTACACACCTGAAGATTACATATTGCTATGTGATCAGTATAGATGATGACTTTGTGACCTAGTAAATAATTTTTAAATTTGTTGAATGCCCAGTGTACAGCCAAAAATTCTTTCTCATTTACAGTGTATGTCTTTTCATGTTTCTGCAATACTCTACTAGTATATGCATGAGATCTATGGTCCATAACACCATCAACTTCAACCTCCTGAAATAAATAAGCATCCAATCCGACATCACTACTGTCTGCCACAATGCAAAAGGGAAGTTACAAATCTAGTCTGAACAATATCCAACTTTGACACAACTGTCATTTGATCTCAACGAAAGCATACTGACACTCCTGATTCCAATCCCAAACGGTATTCTTTTTCAAAAGTTCACACAAGCATGGAGCATTCAAAGCTTAGCTGCTACAAAATTTTCTATAAAATCCAGTTAACACAAAAAATTATTTAAGTTGTTTTTATTGCAAGGTGGAGGAATATTAGCAATAGCATCAAGTTAATCTCTATCAGGTGCAATTCCTTTTTCAGATATAACATGTTCTAAAAATTTATCTTCTTCTACACTAAATTTACACTTACCTATTTTCAGAGTCATGCCTCCTGATTCTAATTTTGAAAACACATCTCTTAACAGATTCCAATGTTGTTCCCAAGTCTTTTCAGTGACCAAGATGTCATCAACATTCACAATTAATTTTGAACTAACCTCACTTCCTAAGACAGAATCCAGAGCTCTTAAGAATTCAGCTACAGATACATTTAGCCCAAATGGCACCACACAGTATTGAAAACACTTACCTCCATACAAAAATGCAGTTTACTTTCTAGCATTAATTTCATGTGCAATCTGGTGAAATTCAGAGGTCAAGCCCAAACTACTCATGTATATTACATAATAAAATTTGTGTAACAGCTAGTCTATGTTCACAGGATGATCATTATCTCTGAAAGGATTATTGTAAGCACTCCTACTTCTCTATATTACACCCCATGTTTCCATTTTCTGAATTTTTTCTCTACATCTTTCCTTTTTGATAATGGTTATTATATGGCTTGAGAAAGATAGGTTGATGATATTTAAGGTAAAGCATGCACTGATAGCCTTTCACTCTCCCAGGTTTTCCACTAGACACATTTCTAAACTCCAATAACAAATCTCTAAGTTGTTCCTTTTGTATGTCATTGAGGGTTGTAGCTTCCCTTACTTTAGAATCCACTGTACTTTCAAAATCCTGATCCTCAATGTCATCAAAATCTATATTATCATCAAACACCTGGTACTCACCTTTGTTCAAAATGGTTCAAATGGATCTGAGCACTATGAGACTTAACATCCGAGGTCATCAGTCCCCTAGAACTTAGAACTATTTAAACCTAACTAACCTAAGGACATCACACACATTCATACCCGAGGCAGGATTCAAACCTACAACCATAGCAGTCGCGCGGTTCCACACTGAAGTGCCTAGAACCGCTTGGTCACAACGGCCGGCTCACCTTTGTTCACAATGTTTTGCAAATAGTTACAACTTTTCCCACAGCTTAAGATACATAAATTAGTTTTCATGTAAATATTACTTTTATGTTCCAAAACAAACAATTCTTTAGCATTCCATCCAAAACACACCTCAACTCAACTTTCACTATCCAATCCATACTGAGAATTATATTTTCTACCAGACTAGGGATCACTAAGCATCCATGTTCAAAGGTTTTGTCTTCTATACCAAACATTAAAAATACCTGAAATTTTACCAATTTGCTTTGCTTATTTGTATCTCCTCTTGTCTTTACACCTGTTGTTGTTGTTGTTGTTTTAATCTTCAGTCCAGAGACTGGTTTGATGGAGCTCTCCATGCTACTCTATCCTGTGCAAGCTTCTTCATCTCCAAGTACCTATTGCAACTGACACCCTTCTGAATCTGCTTAGTGTATTCATCTCTTGGCCTCCATCTACGATTTTTACCCTCTGTGCTGCCCTCCAATAATAAATTGGTGATCCCTTGATGCCTCAGAATATGTCCTACCAACTTATCCCTTCTTCTTGTCAAATTGTGCCACAAATTCCTCATCTCCCCAATTCTATTCAGTACCTCCTCATTGGTTACGTGATCTAGCCATCTAATCTTCAGCATTCTTCTGTAGAACCACATTTCTAAAGTGTCTCTTCTCTTATTGTCTAAACTATTTATTGTCCGTGTTTCACTTCCATACATGGCTACACTCCATACAAATACTTTCAGAAAAGACATCCTGACACTTAAATCTACACTTGATGTTAAAAATACTTCTCTTCTTCAGAAACGCTTTCCTTGCCATTGCCAGTCTACATTTTTTATAATCTCTACTTCGACCATCATCAGTTATTTTGTCCTCCAAATAGCAAAACTCCTTTACTACTTTAAGTGTCACATTTCCTAATCTAATTCCCTGAGCAACTGACTTAATTCGACTACAATCCATTATCCTCATTTTACTTTTGTTGATGTTCATCTTGTATCCTACTTTCAAGACTCTGTCCATTCCGTTCAACTGCTCTTCCAAGTCCTTTGCTGTGTCTGACAGAATTACAATGTCATTGGCAAACCTCAAAGTTTTTATTTCTTCTCCATGGATTTTAATTCCTACTCCAAATATTTCTTTTGTTTCCTTTACTGCTTGCTCAATATATAGATTGAGTAATATTGGGTATAGGCTACAACCCTGTCTCACTCTCTTCCCAACCACTGCTTCCCTTTCATGCCCCTCGACTCTTATAACCGCCATCTGGTTTCTGTACAAATTGTATATAGCCTTTCACTCCATGTATTTGAACCCTGCCACCTTCATAATTTGAAAGAGAGTATTCCAGTCAACATTGTCAAAAGCTTTCCCTAAGTCTACAAATGCCAGAAACGTAGGTTTGCCTTTCCTTAATCTATCTTCTAAGATAAATCGTAGGGTCAGTATTGCCCGACCTATTCCAACATTTCTACGGAATCCAAACTGATCTTCCCCAAGGTCGACTTCTACCAATTTCTCCACTCGTCGGTAAAGAATTCGTGTTAGTATTTTGCAGCTGTGACTTATTAAACTGATAGTTTGGTAATTTTCACACCTGTCAACACCTACTTTCTTTGGGTTTGGAATTATTATATTCTTTTTGAAGTCTGGGGGTATTTTGCCTGTCTCATACAGCTTGCCCACCAGGTGGTGGGGTTAAGTCATGGCTGGCTCTCCCAAGGCTATTAGTAGTTCTAATGAAATGTTGTCTACTCCTGGGGCCTTATTTTGACTTAGGCCTTTCAGTGCTCTGTCAAATTCTTCACGAAGTATCATATCTCCCATTTCATCTTCATCTACGTCCTCTTCTATCTCCACAATATTTCCCTCAAGTAAATCACTCTTGTATAGAACCTCTATATGCTCCTTCCACCTTTCTTATTTCCCTTCCCTGAGCTCTTGATATTCATACAAGTGGTTCTCTTTTCTCCAAAAGTCTCTTTAATTTTCTTGTAGGCAGTATCTGGCTTACCCCTAGTGATATATGCCTCTTCTTCTTCATGTGCCGTCTCCTCTAAGAAGGTTGGCTGTCATCATGGCAATTTCTGATCTTGATTTGGCTGATCTAAGGAGTTCTGACGTTGAACAGTTGTACCAATTTTTTAAATTGTCAATCCAGGATGTCCGTCTTCTACCCCTCGTTCCCTTCTAGTATTATTTGCAATATTTTGTAATTTACTCCCCTAATAACATGGCCTAAATATTGTAGCTTCCTTACTTTAATAATTTTAATTAATTCTTTTTCCTTTCCCATTCTTCTTAGGACATCTTGATTAGTAATCCTCGACACCCAACTAATTCTAAGTATTCTTCTATATGCCCACATTTCAAAAGCTTCTAAACTGTTCATGTCCTTCTTTTTCAATGTCCACGCTTCCATTCCGTATAATAATTTTGAGAATACATAGCATCTTAGCAACCTCATTTTTGTGTTTAAACAAATGTCTCTCGAACAGAATGCATTTTTCATCTTATTAAAGATACTTCTGGCCTGTCCTATTCTCGATTTAATTTCTTCTGAGCTTTCAATCTCCTCATTTACAATTGTTCCGAGATATTTAAACTTACGTATTTGATCGACTCTTTCCCTATTGATTGTAAGATTTTCTTGTTGGTGTGTTTTAGATATCACCATGAACTTAGTCTTGCTTTTTGAGGTTCCTATTGCTTGTGTTAATTCTTCATAAAATTTTCCTATTTCTTCTTGGTCTTTGTCGGCTGTTGGAGCATAGATTTGGATTAAATTAATATTTCTTTGTTTCGTTTGTAAATGTAGACTGATTACTCTATCTGAGATTGGTAAAATGCTTTTGACAGATTTACTAGCATACTCATCTAAAATTATTCCTACCCCATTCCTGTGCTGGCTACCAGAATTTCCCGAGTAATGTACTTTCATGTTGTCAATGGTCATTTCTCCTGAGTCAGGCCATCTTGTTTCACTTACACCCAAAATGTTAATTTTTAGGCGTTTCATTTCTTGTATAACATTATTTACTTTGCCTGGTTGGTATAATGATCTTACATTCCAAGTTGCTATTGTTGCATTATTTTTGTATTTACTTGTGGCATTGTTCAAGGCTTCCCCCCCCCCCCCCCCCCCCGGAGATCCGAGTGGGGGAGTTGAAACTCCGGATAATTTGACATTGAACCCTGCCATGATGAGTTTTCCTGGGGATATCCATTGGATCTTTAATGCTGTGGTTTCCCGTTGCCTTCAGCATCCTATGCCGTTGACCACCCTTGGTGATTCTTCCGTCTTTAGGAGTGATTTCTCACTCCAAGGACAAGAGGGTGCCCTTGCTCTACCAGCTCATCCGCCCTCTAGAAGGTCGTTGGCTTAGTAGAGGGTTCTCCTTATCCCGGGAGAAACTCGGTCGCCAGAGCCTCGTTAGCGTAGCAGGGGATACCACGTGCCGGAGAGGTTGACATTTGTGTGGGAGAGGCTATTGGTGACGCATCCCACACCTTACCCCCATATGCCTCTACATCCTTACATTTATCCTCCAGCCATCCCTGCTTAGACATTTTGCACTTTCTGTCAATCTCATTTTGAGATGTTTGTATTCCTTTTTGCCTGCTTCATTTACTGCAATTTTATATTTTCTATTTTCATCAATTAAATTCAATATCTATTCTGTTACGCAAGGTTTTCTACTAGCCCTCGTCTTTTTACCTACTTGATCCTCTGCTGCCTTCACTATTTCATCTCTCAAAGCTACCCATTCTTCTTCTACTGTATTTCTTTCCCCCCGTTCTTGTCAATCATTCCCTAATGCTCTCCCTGAAGCTCTCTACAACCTCTGGTTCTTTGAGTTTAAGCAGGTCCCATCTTCTTATATTCCTGCCTTTTTGCAGTTTCTTCAATTTTAATCTACAGCTCGTAACCAATAGATTGTGGTAAGAGTCCACATCTGTCCCTGCAAATGTCTTACAATTTAAAATCTGGTTCCTAAATCTGTCTTACCATTATATAATCAATGTAAACCTTCCAGTGTCTCCAGGCCTCTTCAACATATACAACCTTCTTTCATGATTTTTAAACCAATTATTACCTATGATTAAGTTATGCTCTGTGCAGAACTCTACCAGGCGGCTTTCTCTTTCATTCCTTACCCCCATTCCATATTCACCTGCTACTTTTCCTTCTCTTCCTTTTCCTACTATCGAATTCCAGTCTCCCTCCACTATCTGAATAATTTCTTTTATGTCATCATGCATTTCTTCAATCTCTTCATCATTTGTGGAGCTAGTTGGCATATATACTTGCACTACTATGGTAGGTGTGGGCTTTGTGTCCCTCTATTTGATTTTGTATTTATAACCCTGTATTCACCTGACCAGAAGTCTTGTTCCTCTTGCCACCGAACTTCATTAACTCCCACTATATCTAACGTAAATCTATCAGTTTCCATTTTTAAATTTTTGAACCTACCTGCCCAATTATGGGATCTGACATTTCACGCTCCAATCCGCAGAACACCAGTCTCCTGAGTAGTCCCCGCCCCGAGATCCGAATAGGGGACTATTTTACCTCCGGAATATTTTCCCAAGAGGATGCCATCATCATTTAACCATACAGCAAAGCTGCATGCATTGTGGTTGCACCTACGGTATAGCTGAGGCATGCAAGCCTCCTCACTAATGGCAAGGTCCGTGGTTCATGGGGGTAGGATCTTATCTCCTACAATGGGCATTTCTATAAAATTCATACTATACTGGATTTTGTCTCTAAATTGTTCAAATGTACCACAAATCAGGCTACCTGTATCAATCAAACAGTTCTGTTCCCACTGATCAATCGTAATGTTAATGTAAGGACATCCAAAATCTGAATTCACACATCTGTTATTAGGCACTTCATGTAAGAG
Source organism: Schistocerca americana (assembly GCF_021461395.2). Classification (NCBI taxonomy): domain Eukaryota; kingdom Metazoa; phylum Arthropoda; class Insecta; order Orthoptera; family Acrididae; genus Schistocerca; species Schistocerca americana. Next base: position 434,603,886 of record NC_060122.1, read on the forward strand.
ATCATTTTCGATATCATCAAATGCCACATCTTGCACTGTTTTTGCAAGGTTTTACCAACTTAACTGGTATCATAGCATTACTTTGGTTACACGTATTATTAGGTAAGAATTGAACATACTGAACATACTGAGTGGGTTCCATAGGACAACTAACATCACTTATTACAGAAGGAAAACAAAAATATCACTGTCAAAATTACATTTCCTTCTTAGACCCTCTTTTACTTCATTTCACCAGTGTGGATACAGATTTTGATTAACCACAGCTAACGTATTCCAGAATGCAAATTTATCTATGTTATAATCAATTTAGTCCCAAACAAATTTCAAAAAATTTTCACCTTTATTCTCTAGGCTTACAAATAACTCACCTTTATTGTTTGTATCATTACTCTGCATGACATTAATGAAAAACTGCTTTCACTGTACTGGTATTCCATGACTCTCACTTACATCGTAATATCCATCACTTACCTGAGGTGTATTCGCAAATAACTCAGGAACTTCATTATTCTTAAGCTCCTCAAATACCTGATACTCATCATCATCATAATATTCTTCCACAATTACTTCATCAACATCATTAACATCACAAGTCTCATCACTATCAAAGTCACATACCTCATCTCCATCATTTGCAATAAGCTACCAGTCTCAAACGTACCAATCTCAGTTATTTCACAGCTCTCATTCTCATCTACATAAAAATACCACCTAATTCAGATCCAATACAATTATCACTTGTGTTACATATATCAATAACACTATTTAAGGAATCATTAGTACATGCTACATCAAAATTCTCATTACTCCGGCATTCTGGTTTGTGATTAGTATGTATGTGTTGTGTCTCTTCACCCTTAAACTGTGGACCTTCATTGAGGTGCACCACTGTTTCCCGAATAATAGCCTCTATGATTGTTTCTCCTATTATATTGCCCATGGTTATTTCCATTACTCCTGTTCTTCTGAGGTTCAAAATTTCTGTCTCTATTACCATTTTGACCCTGATTGAAATTACCACTATCTCTGTTTTTGTAGTTGTTACCATTGTGATATCTCTCATTAAGATTATCACGGTACATATTTTTTTCTACTACCCTATTCAGCGTGTGTACATATCGTAAAAATTGTTCTAGACAATAGTCAGGTTCGTGTATTAAATCTCTCTGCAACCTTTCAGGTAATCTCCTTTTTAGTGCATCAATTAATGTCATTTTATCAAATAGCCTGTCAAGGTGTGCTAATTTCTTAAGTTGATTCTTAGAAAATTCTTTCAGTGTACTGACCCCATTCCTATAATTTGGACCATTCAGAAATTCACTTTTAATTCTCCGTTGTTCATTTTCTGACCAAAATTTATCTAAAAAAAACTTTTCTCGGAACTTTGCTATGTCTCCCACTGACTTAAATTTAGATTTACCCATGACAGAGCTCCGCCTTCAAGACATCTTTTAACAAATTTAATCTTTTGGTCATTACTCATGCCTGACATGAAACTATCTCTACAGTAGTGTAGAAAGTCCATGGGATGTAAATAGTCTGATGGAAAACTTTCAATTGTAATGTTGGACCACGCAATACCATTATTTGAGTACGGATTGTTGTGAATAAAATTTTCCTGAACTGATGAAATTTTTTGGTCCAAAACATTTATATTAGTTAGCATACTGTTTTCAGTTTTTAATATTTGTTGATCTAAACTACTAAAGTTCTGTTACATTCTTTCTGCTACAACTTTCTGTTCAACTCCTACATCATCAACATTCTTCATTTGTTGTGCAGATTGGGCCTTGATCACATTTTCCAAAACAATAAATTTATCTTCTAATCCATCGACTTTTTCATTCACACTTTTTAATCCCTCTGACATCCTATTTTTCAGTTCCAAAACCTGATTGCTTATGTGGTCTACTTGGTGTTGTACCCTGTCCATTTTATCATTGTTTTCAGATTGTATTTCCGTTAACTGATCATTGACTGCACTAAATTTGCTATTGTTATTTCTTTTTATTTCTATTAACTGATCAGTAACTACACTCAATTTCGCAAAAATCAACCGCATAATATCGGTTTTCACTGTTTCTATGCTTTCTACACTTTTACTTAGTTCAAACATGTCTAGGCTGTGTCCTACAGCTTTCACTTCATCACCACTACACTGTCTCTATTCGTTTTGCTGGCAGTTACATGAGTCCACCAAGAAGAATTAATTTCACAAATGTTTTGTACTTATCTTTTCTGATATCTTTCGTCGCAGTTGTGAAGTCCCATTTCAATTCATCTGGTCTATCATTGTTGATATTATTTGAAATTCTTGTCACTGTTGATACGACTTTGTCGGGCAGTCCTCAGGTCTTCTTTTGTCGAGTAATTGGAGCTTCCGAATCTTCATTTACATAAAAAGTGCAAATACACGTATCCAAAATCCATTCTTCTTCTGCGACAGACAAAACTTTGTTATCAGTCAACAGATCCCGGCCAACACCATAACTTATAATCTTATCCTCCCACACATCACTGTTTAAGCCATTGTCTTAGCATCTTCACTATTTTTCAATATAACAAAAGAAGAACTTTTTACTTATCTTGATTATCTCAAAGTCTTGTCTAGGGGAACTTTCTTGCAGCTGAAAATTTCAATTTCATAGGTTGATGACAAAATAATTGTTGAAGAGTTGCCTGTTGCTATGAATATCTTTTTATTTTATCCCATTCTTCTAAATCACACCGACTTTTTTTTATAGTTTCCACATTCAGAAAACCAATAAGTACATTGTTGTTGACAAGTTTAGCAAAATACGTGCGTTTCCATCCGAGGCATGCCCATCGCTACCTTAGATTCTGCAGTACTCACAATTTCCAAAAAGGTTACAAAGCAAAAGCGTTTACAAACTTTCTCGACAGGAGAAGAATCTTTACCAAATTATATCATTATTTCATAGATAAATCCAGAAACAAATTTAATAATTAGCATTTGTTTGTGCAATTACTAATATGAATTTTAAGTGTACCAGAAATTTTGTAATTTCTATTAGTCTTAATAGAAGAGTAATTTTAACTGTTAGTACATATTGATTGTAAAACATTAGTTTCTTTTTTATACATTTTAGCCTGAAATATAATACATCGTATACAAAATCATATGAATTCTTTTAATGAAACTGCTGAGATAATTTTAACCTATGCAAGAATTGATAGCTTAAGTGATATATAAACTCGGGACTGGATCAGACACTGAATGTGGCTGTCCAGCAGGGATACGACTTCCTCAAATCCTGCCCTGAAATGAGATCCATCCTTCATGAAATCCTCCCCACTCCACCAAGGGTGTCTTTCCGCTGTCCACCTAACCTTCGTAACCTCTTGGTTCATTCCTATGAAATCCCCAAACCACCTTCCCCACCCTCTGGCTCCTACCCTTGTAACCGCCCCCTGTCCCATGCACCCTCCCACCACTACCTACTCCAGTCCTGTAACTTGGAAGGTGTACACGAAGGCAGAGCCACGTGTGAAAGCACCCACGTGATTTACCAACTGACCTGCCTACACTGTGAAGCTTTCTATGTGGGAATGACCAGCAACAAACTGTCCATTCGCATGAATGGACACAGGCAGACAGTGTTTGTTGGTAATGAGGATCACCCTATGGCTAAACATGCCTTGGTGCACGGCCAGCACATCTTGGCACAGTGTTACACCGTCTGTGTTATCTGGATACTTCCCACTAACACCAACCTGTTAGAACTCCAGAGATGGGAACTTGCCCTTCAGTATATCCTCTCTTCTCGTAACCCACCAGGCCCCAACCTCCGCTACTTTCAAGTTGCCGCCGCTCATACCTCACTTGTCATTCAACATCATCTTTGCCTCTGTACTTCCGCCTTGACTGACATCTCTGCCCAAACTCTTTGCCTTTACAAATGTCTGCTTGTGTCTGTGTATGTGAGGATGGATACGTGTGTGCGTGCGAGTGTATACCTGTCCTTTTTTCCCCCTAAGGTAAGTCTTTCCGCTCCCGGGATTGGAATGACTCCTTACCCTCCCCCTTAAAACCCACATCCTTTCGTCTTTCCCTCTCCTTCCCTCTTTCCTGACGAAGCACCCGTTGGTTGCGAAAGCTTGAATTTTGTGTGTATGTTTGTGTTTGTCTGTGTGTCTCTTGACATGCCAGCACTTTCGTTTGGTAAGTCACATCATCTTTGTTTATATATATATAAACAAAGATGATGTGACTTACCAAACGAAAGTGCTGGCGTAACACAAATTTTATATATATATATATATATATATATATATATATATATATATATATATATATATATATAGGGGGGATGACTCATTATAACCCCCACCTTTTACCTTCTTCCTAAGATACACAAACCCAATCATCCTGGCTGTCCTATAGTTGCTGGCTTCAAAGCACCCACCAAATGTATATCTCCTTTAGTTGATCAACACCTGCAACCCATAACAAAAAGACTTCCTATTTTGAAGATACCAACCATTGCCTAGATTGTCTGAAATCTGTGCCCGTCCCAATCCCACCACAAACCTTGCTTGTCACCACTGATGCCATCTCCCTTTACACCAGTATCCCCCACATACATTGTCTGTCTGCTGCTGAGCATTTCCTCAGTCAGTGCCCGTCTGATTCCTAACCTATGACATCCTTCTTGCTCACCTTAATCAACTATATACTTGCCAACAACTACTTTGCCTTTGAGGAGTAGATTTACAAACAGATAGGGCTATAGCGATGGGAACCAGGATGCCTCCTTCCTATGCCAACTTTTTCATGGGTCACTTGGAGGGAGCTTTCCTGGCATCCATAAGCCTTCAGCCCTTGGTTTGGTTTAGATACATCGATGGCATCTTTGCCATATGACTAATGGTGAGGCTGACCTGTTAATATTCCTGGAATGTCTAAATACCTTCTACCTATTAAATTACACATGGACCTATTCTGAATCCCATGTTACTTTCCTTGATGTTGATCTCGTCCTTGCCGTAGGCCAGCTACATGTTTCTGTCCACATTAACCTACTAACAAACAACAGTACTTACATTTCGACAGTTGCCATCCTTTCGATGTCAAATGTTCCATCCCATACAGCCTTGGCATTTGAGGCAAACATATTTGTCCGGATGCAGGATCTTCACAGCAGTACACCACCATTCTCACCTCAGCCTTCACTGGATGCAATTAACCCACCAGCCTAGTTCAAAAGCAGATTTCCTGGGCCATCACATCCAATCCTGGTACAGCTGATCCCTCCAGAAAACAGCTTTGAAGCACACCACTCACTTTTATCCTGGTTTTGATGGTATTTATCAGCTACTTCAACACATCCATTACTTCCTAAAATCGTGCCCTGAAATGAGATCCGATTCTGTCTGAGATTTTGCCCACCACACCTAGAAGAGCTTTTCATCAACCCCCCCAACCTCCGCAATACACTTGTCAGAATCCATGCTCCTTTTGCCCCTATCTCTCTACCCTATCACTCCAATCCCTGTGACTGTCCCCACCTCAAGATTTACCGTATGCACCCTTTTACCACCAACTATACCAGCCCTGTAACTTGAAAAACATATACTATCAAGGGGGGAGCCACCTGTGAAATGATACTGTCATATACTAGCTGTTTTGTAAACACTGTTTGGCCTTTTTACATCAGCGTGACTACCACCAAGTTATCTGTTAGGATGAGTGGGCATAGGCAGAGGGTATATACCTGCAACACACGATATCCTTTGCACAGCATGCTCTACAATGTTACAGTCATGACCTCATGCCTGTTTCACCACACGTGCCATCTGGATTCTTTCCCCAGACACCAGTTTCCCAGAGCTCCGCAGGTGGAAACTAACGCAACAAGGTGTCCTTGGTTCTCGCCACCCACATGGCCTTAATTTATATTAATTCCTTCTATCTCAGCATTTCTTCACAGTAACTACTCCTTTCTTCACTCCATTTTAGTTTCCTACATCTTCATTTTGTGACCTATGTATTTTTCACCGTCCTCCCTCCCACCAGTGTTACATGCAATGCAGTTTGCTGTGTGCTCGTATTAACTCATGCACGATGTTTTAGCAGTAATGTCTGTCTCACATATTACCCATCTTCCACCTTTAAGCTCTCAGGTTTTCAAATCTCATATAGAGCAGTCCCAACAATCAGTCTTTCCTTCTCATCCCGTCCGGTAAGTTCTGTATGACTTTTCCGAACTGTACTCCTTTTCCTAAAGCTCTCCAGTCCTTCTCCATCACCCCTCAGTCTTCCTCTTCAAATCATCTGCCAGAAGAAGGAACCACTGGCTCCAAAAGCTTGCATAAGTTAAACTTTGTGTGTGTGTGTGTGTGTGTGTGTGTGTGTGTGTGTGTGTGTGTGTGTGTGCGCACACGCGCGCACGCGCACGTGGGTGTGGGCGTGCGGGTGCGTGTGTGTGTGTGCATGCATATTCTCTTTTCTTTTAATTGCCTCTCGATCAAGTATAAAAAATTCATGGGATTTGAACTGTTTGGTTTGAAATTTGGCACTTGATTATTTGATTGTGCATTCATAGTCATGTGAAACATACACACAGTTATTAGGTCTACAAATTTGCTTCCACCATTTTGCTGTAGACAGCAGTAGCAGCACAAGTAGTGGTGCAGGTGGTAGGTAATGAGTGTCATGAGATAAGCTTAGGCATTTGTAAACATAGCCCTATCGGAATATCAGTGGATTTGTGATTGCTTCATAATGTTATTCTAGATTGAATATGTCAGCTTATGAGCCCAATTCTAGTCATTTGTAGGAAATTTTAATTTCCTGCTTTAACGTGAAGAAATCTGTGGCTGAGGCTCATAAAATGATGTCTAAGACTTACAGTGAGACACCTATTAGTGAAAGAACATGTAGAGAATAGCTCCGATGCAACAAGAATGGTGATTTTGATGTCAAAGACAGCCAAGTCAGTGCAAAAGAGAAGGTTTTAGAAGCTACTGAAACTGGTGGGAACAATCAGATCATTAACAAAAGCAGTTGATGCATTCGACTGAGCACTGAAAGACAAACCGCCACAATAGAGAGACAGACATGAAATGGTGGTTTTTCAGCACGATAATGCTTGTTCCCATGTTGCAAATTCATTCCCAACATATTTGCAAAAGTTGAAATTGGAAGCCCTACACCATCCCTCACATATTCTATTGCTCCCTCTGACTACCAATTTTTTCCATCAGTGGCACGAAGCCTGGCTGACAAACACCTACAGTCACATGAACAACTGCAAAATTATATCGATTCATTGGTCACCTTAAGAGGTGGTCAGTTCTTCCACTGTGGGATTCTCATGCTGCCCATTAGATGGGGAAAAGTAGCAGCCAGTGATGGCCAGCACTTTGAATCATAAATTTTTTGTAAGTTTTTTGCATGAACTTTGAGAAAAAAAAAACCAACTGAAGCGAAGTTGTAGACCTAATACTTTTCTCCAGTTTTTTCTTTGTTTTGTCAAAGTCTTTGTAACTGGCAGGAAAAAAAGGTCCACTGATCTGAAAATCGTCCTTTACCACATCAAAGCCAGTTGGATTAAGAGAAGTTGAGTGATTATGTGTTAGCAGTTGTGTCCATGACAACCATAACAACAAACCTACAGATTTTTTATTGCAGGGGATAAAGATTCATTTACATATTTGAACAAGATGCTACAGACTGCATTGGCTTATTTCTTTGCTTTCCCTTCATAATACTTGTACACCATCTACCAACTGGGGCTGAAAACCACATGAGCTAATGACTTGTGTGCAGTCACTACACATTTTTTATGGGACTTCATACTTATGAAGATGTGTCAGACTAATGTGATTTCTACATGCACTGTGTGTTGACTCCAGATGAGTCCATTAATGTCATAAAATGTTATGAATATTTAGATGTGATGATTTAGTAATCCCAATCCTCTAGGTGGATATTAATGTTAAAAAGATGTGTGTCAGGTCCTCTACAACTCCATTATTTAATTCGTATTTCAATTTTTTCCCTTCAGCTCAGTTTCTGATCTGGGTTGTATACCAGCACATGGAATCACACCTTCAGAAAGACTTGAAGTTGAAAAACGAATCTTAGATTTGGAAGAAGAAAACTTAAGGCTTACAAAACTTCTGTCTGGTACGTTCCATATGTTGCATTGCCGTAATTTATCTTACAGTAATTGTTACCATATGTTATTAGTGTTCATGTATTAATGTATTAGCATACTTATTAGCAAATAAGCGTCACATCTGAATGAAATTGGACATTTTGTGTCATTATAGAAGATGGATAAGCTGTTTATATTTTGATTCTATTGACTGAGAATACATTGAAAGATAGGTTTGATTTCCCAGGGATGAAGTGTATGACAGGTAAGAAAAATAGTTAGATATATAGAAATAAAACCAAGTGGTGACTTTTTAGGTTAAAATATATGCCCAATCAGAACTCATATTAATCCGGTGTTTTTACTAGTCACCAGACTCAGTTACACAGTTACAGACCTTGAAAGGAGAGAAAAGTGACAGCCATGCTATACTATTGTTAGAGGTGACTTAAATATACATGACTGCCTGGAACTGCTGAGATTTCTTTGCTGACAGTACATACAAACATTTTCGAATAACTACCTGAAGCAATTATTATGATGGCCAAAACACAACAGAACTGCTTAAAATCTCTTAGTGCACATACAGACATAATTTTGTTGGTACTGCAAGCAGTTAGAAGTATGTTAAGAACCATGCTATTGTATGGTAATAATGATTACAAAATGGAAAAAAGGTCGAGAAGGCAAAGGGAGAATTTCAATGTTTGTACAAATTTAGAAACCTTGGTGTACAAAATCAAAGACAGATTTATAAACCTTGGTGTACAAAATCAAAGAAAAATTTATAAGCCTTGGTACACAAAATCAAATGCCTCCCAGCTGTTCCGAAACATTCTTGAGCTGAAAAAATTGAAGTTAACTATTTAATAATCATGAGCCACAATCATGAGCCACAATCTGTGATTGTGTTGTCCCAGACTTATGTTTGGGACTGCAGTGGGTGTCAGAAGGCATAAGTGGTTAGGAAGCATATTGAATATTCTCATCCAAACTACATAATAGGAATCAGGCAGTCTTAAGAAATGTTAGATACACTTCTGTGATGTTAGAAATTTGTAATGAGAACTTACAGTAACAGTTCCCTTGTGCAAGAGTGACAGAGTGAGTTGTTACGTAAGATGAATTTTTCCGGGATCAAGGAAGAGGTGATATGAGGCTTAAAGTCATATAATGAGGTTAGCATGTTGAAAGAAGAGTGTTTGTAAGCCATTTCTCTCATATTGTTATGTCCAGAGAGAGAGAGAAGCACAGCCAAGGATTATTGTCTTTATGTGTAGTGGAAGAATTGCAGGGTAATAAGTAACAGGGAAAAATGAGATTAATTTTCTCACAGACATATGCTAACAACATTATGAGGGTAAGGATTCTGAAAAACAATTGATACCATTACCAGTAATTAGATATTTTTTATTCATACATATGTAGCCCTTTCACTCATGGGTATGGAAGAATATTCTGTGATTGTGTTGTCCCAGACTTATGTTTTGGTCCATAGCTGTTGGTAATGGTTTCACAAAGTTTAATCTTGTTGTAGGATTATTGTTACTTACTCAACTTAATTTGGATTTCAGAAGACTTGCCCTTCTTCCACCCTTAGTACTCTTTTTACCTAATTAGAAATGAGAAACAGTAAAAATTTGGCACCTTTTATTGTACCACATACAGATGTTTCTTCTTATTTCATTCATAAGTGCACCTTCGTAGTACATTAACAATAAATTAAAGTCTTCCATTCTCTTTACTTAGGAGAGAGCTGATTTGATTGTCGCTAAACAGTTCTGTATATTGTTTCTTGTATTTATAGAACAAAACTGTTAAGTTATAGTTCTTAATTGTTAGATATTACATTTTTTACAGTGCAAAGCTTTGATATTTTATCAAGATCAAACTGCATTCACTGCAATTTTTATCAAATAAATCTTCATCATAGAAAACCATATCATGTGTAAAAATGTTGACTTAGTACTATGTGGTTAGCCATTAATGTATAAAATATATTTTCTTTAGTAGATTACATTGCTTTACTAAGTTGAATGCCTTCTAAAGAGGTTGGAACTTCGAAACTGCATAGTTACCTTTACCCATTGGCATCAAAATATTACATTGAAAATATTTTGCAGTACTATGCTAGGTCTTACACAAACAAAAATCAGTGTACTCTTTAAATCAAAAATGCTACATAATGAATCATTATTTCACAGTTAAAATAATGTGATAATTTGTAATGACAAAGATGTTAAATTTGTGGTACAAGCTTAAAATTTTTAAATGCTTACCATATGAATCTGATGCCTTTCAGTCAACAGCTCATAATGAAATCTAATGAAAGGTTGTGGAGAGAGTCAGTTACAGCTTGGTAAAAAATATGCAAGTTAACATTGCTTTTGTTGTATTTTGGGTTTATGTAGTAATATTCACTTTATGTTTTGCAGGCAATGAGGAGGGAAGGTCAAGTGATGCAGGAAGTGCAATGAGAAAACTGCAAGATGAAATCAATATTTTGACAAAAAGGAACTGTGGTAAGTGAAATATATACGGTATACTGTAATGCAGTGATTACTTCTCAAGATAATAAATTAAAAATAACCATGTTAATCTTACCGTGACTTCAAAAAAGCAAATCAGCCAACACCCTCTGAAAGTGAGAATTGGGCACAGATACGAGCAACCCTCTTTGCTGTCCTCGCAAATGTTTCAAAGTACGTGACTTGGTTGTTCCATTGTCTGACCTGTTTGAAATGTATATCTCTGTGGTGTGGTTGACTGATAGTACAATACAGAATTTTGTTTGGCTCATTGAGGGCGAATGGAAGTGAGATTGTGAAACCTGATGATGGAACATAGTGTACCCTACACGAATAACACCAGGAGGCACTGATCTTGACAGCTCGTTTGATAGATGGATCACCGTCAAAAGTGTCACATGTCTGCCCTCTATGAGACATGTTAAAGATGGCTGGAATTCAGGCCAGGATGTTGTCACAAGTCAATCACTCACTGAGTGGAGTGCCCTAGTGTCAAGAAACTTCACCATGTAATACTTGTAAACACTTCGCGACACCCAATGTCATGCCAGTGTCATTTTATGTCAGTTTTTTCTCCCCAAAAATTTTTTCATAAAGCGTAAATCACAGGAAAATTGTGAATATGTTGACACAAAATTGGGTGTGAATTAATATTGTCAACATAGGAAATTGGATGGGAGCGATAAAAAAATCTTGTAAATGGCGGGAAAATGTTAATTCTGGGAACATAATAGGAAGGGTGTACTGTATTAATATAAATCTGGAAATGGTACAAACACATGCAGAGTTCGTGAGAAAATTGATACAATCAGACTTGATGACCAGTACAGTTTATTTTCTCTGTGCGAATGAAGTGACGTCAACATTCCAAAACTTTGACAAGGACAACATTGTGTTAAGACAGGTGTGGGAAAGAGGGCGGGAGGGGGGTGGGGGGGGAGACAACTACACCGCAGCATGAGACAAAAATCTGAGATACTTCACTGTTCCGGGGGTGGGGGGTGGGGGGGAGACAACAACACCGCAGCATGAGACAAAAATCTGAGATACTTCACTGTTCCCACAGAGGCTTTGGGGACACCAGAGCATTTTGTTAAAAATTGGGACTGGCCTGGAAAAATCAGGATGAATGGTCCTGGAAAAATTGGGATGAATGGGAACCCTACTCGTGTCATCGTATTAGGATTTGTTATAAATGAGCAGGGCGTGATTAGAATAAACAGGAACACTTTTAATGTAGACCAAGGGTACACACTTGGTACGGTATGGATTCAGGCCTGCAAGGAAACAATAGCGCCAGTTTCAGATGTGATGCACGTGCCTTTTGCTACCTGATGCGATTGGTCCTGTTGCAGATCAGAGCTGCTACAAACTACACAACTCACCTTCCGCACACGCTTCATTTTGGCCCTCTCAGATTAGTTCCTAATGCTGCAGTAGTGCCCATATAAGCAGAACGCCATGCCAGTCCCAGCAGTCAGTGGTTTTATACTCCTGATGGTGAAGGCAAAGATAGCCATTGAAACCTTGAGTGTTTTATTTAAAAGGATGCATCTTGTAAACCAAGAAGATTTTATTCAAGAAAGGCTGTCTGTTTTGCAATTTCTTCCAGACTCACCCCACCGATTAAACTTTATTTATTTTAATGAGTAGTAACACTTATACATCCTATTTTCACAGTGCACATTTTAACATGAAAACTTTTTTGGGGATGGTACTGTGTTATATTATAAAACCTTACTGCTGGTCAATGATCAAACCAATGTTACGACCATGGTTACATTGGCCTCCTCCTGGGTCTACTGGTGTGTTTGTGCTGTCCAAAGTCACTGAGTTTTCATCAAGACAGCTCATGGAGCATGACATTATGGGAAAAAAAAGCACATTGGTATGGTTGGTATCTAGTGGTGGAGGGACTGGGAAAGTTTATTATGGCTCGTTGTGCCATGATTGATTGTCATCAGTGAAAGGTGTGTAGACTCATGTTTTCCTCATGCTGGATGTTGACTGCATGACAGCAGTTATTTGCTGGTAATCCTCATGTGTCATGTTAGTGTAGCGTATTTGGCTTGCACCATCCTGGGTACCAGCCATCAGAACCCAAGTCCATCCTCTCTGTTGATGCTACTAGGGTGTTTTTAATTAAATATTGTCATGGCTTCTGTGATTTTGAGCTTCACCATCTCTGGTTGCTTGGCAAGCATGCAGGTTTCATTGAAGTTTATTCCTTGCCACAGTCTTTCTGGTGTTTTGTCACTGCAGATTTGTTGTGCTGTCCAAGATGAATGTAGTGCTCTTGTATCCATATCTGGATTGCTACTGGCCTGCTGATTTTGCAGATGTAGACTTCTCTGCACTCACATTCCACCTTGGACATACATGCAATGTGCAGATTATCTACCTAGTTCTTGGTGGAGCCTAGCACATCCTGCTGTTGCAGAAAATGGACTGGACACCAACCGGCGAGGGTGTTCCCAGTCTAGTCAGTGACTTTCTTCTTGTAAGTTAAGTGCTGTGCTGGCTGCAGTTTACCAAGTTCCTACATATCTTTTGGCCTTCATTATTTATTGCCATGGCTTTGGGATCAATTTAGGGCTGTAACAACTGGCCAAGAATGTTGTTTGTAGCCTTTTGAGCTCATATGTTATTTTGTGAGCATTACTTAGGCACTGCATGCGTGTAGTCAGAGAATGGATGACTGAGTTTATCTGTTGTGGGTGGTGGTTGGATTGGGCATGTCTGCAAACTGCAACCAGCAGTGCACTTACCTTATGTTGAGAATATCATTGACCACATTAGTAAACACCTTTGCAAGGTTGGTGTTCGGTCCATCTTCTACAGCAGCCACAAGATCCACGATGTGCTGGACTCCAGCCTTTCATTTTATTTCTTGCAATTATGCTCCATCCTTTTATTTGGTTCCTTGCAGTTATCTCGTAAGCATTTCATAAATTCTTACACTGGTGTCAGGCTTCTTACCAGTACGCACACTAACCAGAAGTGCAGCCCAATTATTTTCATCACTTTTACACACCATCTCCTCCCTCTTTCAATGGCAAATGAAACTGAGTTAACAACAGAGATATAACTGTGTAGTTGAGCTTCTGTTCAGTAGTAAAATATGTCAAGATGAGAATAAAATGTTAATGTTATTGTAAATGGCAAAATTTAATGTATCAATTATGTAATACTCAGTGAAAGTGTAATGTGACCCCCTTTTCTTACCAGAAGTTCTTTGTTAACTTGCCAGCATAAATTTAGAAGAAAAAAGAATCTTGCCAACACAAGTTCAGAAGAAAAAAAGAATACCCAAACATGATACTACAAAATGAAAGACAACATTCAACAACATTGGCACTGACACAGCTGCTGCACTGCTGCTGTATTTGTCCTCAAAGACTGGCAAAACACACGTTGTAAACTGACTGCCGAAGACTTGAAGCTTCAAGTAATTTTAACTTGAGCTGCTGTAGTAATTGTGGAAAGTAAAAGTAAGAAGAAAATGGGATTTTAAAAAAAGTGGATAAATGGCCAGTGAAGGTCATGGACAGGAAACACTGAAGAATATAACTCAGAAATAAGTGAAAGGAGATATATTGGCATATACAGTAAAACAAGAAATATGCAAACAGGGAAAGTAGTGGACTTGGATCAAGATCCAATTTGAATCTGTCTTCGTTTATATTCTCATTTTAATAATGGTTCCTGGAGAAGTAACATTTGTTACAGTTCGTGCTGACATTCTGAGAACTAGTACTTTGTCATACGTGAGAACTTACAAGTACTTAATGTTGTGACAGTGCCACGACATTTAATAGTGCCGCCACGTCAGTACGCGCAAACGGCAATAGAGGCGCTCCGCAACTCGGCTGAGCGCGGGAACGCCACCTAGCTACGAACGGCGCCGGCCGCATGTCACGGCACGGCAGTCGAATGACCGATACGGAATTGGTAGCATGTAACCAGCTATTGTTTCTACGTTTGTATATCCACACAATTTATTAGTGATTAAAGGTTATAACACTTAATTTTATGATAAAAGTGCATAGCTCATGTGAAAGGCACACATGTACAACATTCTCCAAAAGCGAAATGTCAGTAATATTGACTAATATTGACTATCTGCAGTTGTCATACACTTAAATCACGTTCTTGTATGTGCCTTCTTATATCACACAATTTTGTGAGATAACTGAATTTAAGCCTATAGGATACTTGTGGCACAACTACCTAATAGCAGAAAGCAATTCTTCCTCCACAGGAAGGCATCAGTATGAGGTATAAACTATACAACACACAGAAGTGATTCATGGTAGCTGCAATGCCATTCTGAACTTGCAGACATTTGATATTAAAAATTCTTTGGATTTGAATTGTGTCATTCGATTCAGAATCTTCAGATCCAGCGTGTCGTCCTTCTTGTTGAGGCTTTTGTCTGCAAGCTGTAAACTGGGCAACATTGTAGGACTTTTGCAAATTTGGGAAGGCTATTACCCACATTTATTGCTGTAAATGTTCATGATTGGCCGGTCAGTGACATTGATGATTTGAGCAAGCATTTTTCATTGTCCAAGAGGCTGGAGGGTGGGCTTGAGTGGTGCCTTCTTTTTGTTTATGTTTTCATGCCCAAGTGACATTTTTTGTAGCACTGAGAGGAGGCAGGCTAAAGCCACTGTCATGATTAAAATTTATTTGGTTTTTGCATTGATGCAGTGCTTTTGCACAAATGAAAACATTAGCAAAGCCCATATCATGATCATGTTTCGCTGCCTTCTGTTAAGGCTTACGTTCCTGAGGTAAACATTTCATTTGTACAATTTTACAATTTCTTAAACTCCACAAGCTGTTTCCCCTATGGAAGCTTTCTCACTCTTGCACCTCATTTCATGTTCCTCGGCAGTCGAAGCAATGTTAGCATTCATTTAGGCTTTGTACCAGTTTTCAGAGCCCACTACAAGATCATATTTGATACATGAGTTGTTTGTTGCTTACTTGGATAATGAGAGATCCATGTACAAGGTGTACAACTTTGCCTCCGCCATTTTTTCCCCAACATTTGAGGCTTTAATGAAACAAATTGGTTACACATGTATCATTCAAAGTATTTTCCATCATTGGCTGCTACTTTGCCCCATCTTTCGGGCAGTGTACGAATCCCGTGTCGAAAAAATTGTTCATCTTGTGAAGTGATCCACAAATCAATCCAATTTGTGACTTCTTCATGAGATCGCCAGTGTAGGTCAGCCAGGCCATGCGCCATTAATCTGAACAGGTAATAGTCAGAAGGAGCAATGTCTGAAGAATATGGTGGGTGGGGCAGGACTTCTCATTTTTAACATTTCCAAGTACGTTTTGACCTCTTTTGCAATGTGGCGTTGAGTGTTGTTGTGCTACAAAATCACTTTATCGTGCCTCTCACTGTATTGCGACTGTTTGCCTTTTAATGCTCTGCTCAAATGCATTAATTGTGTTCGATAACAAGCACCTGTGATTGTTTCACTTGGTTTTAACACTTCATGGTACATGACGCCGAGCTGGTCCCACCAAATGCAGAGCATGATCTTGGAGCCATGAATATTCGGTTTGGCCGTCAACGTGGAAGCATGGCCGGGATATCCCCATGATTTTTTGCATTTAGGGTTATCGTAATGAACCCATTTTTCGTCCCCGGTCACAGTGTGGTGCAGAAATCCCTTCCATTTTTACTGTTGAAGCAACTGTTCACAAACACACAAAAGCTGTTCAGCGTCTCTTGTTTTCAGCTCACACGGGACCCAAGTTCCTTTCTGAATCATGCCCATAGCCTTGAGATGTTTTGAAATGGTTTGCTGTGTCACTCCCACTAATCGTGCCAATTTTTCTTGAGTTTGATGCGAGTCTTCACTCAGCAATGTCTCCAATACTGTATCTTCGAAAACATTCTCTTTTCCACCACTATGTCGGCCTATGATGTTAAAATCACCGTTCTTGAAGCGTTGAAACCACTCATGACATGTTCTTTCACTAATAGCATCCTTACCATACCTACTAGAGAGCATTTGATGAGACTCAGCCGCTCTTTTCTTCATATTGAAACAAAACAGTAACACCTCCCGCAAATGACAAGAATTAAGCTTGTAAACTGACATTTTCAATCAAGAACAACTTTATGATGCAGACACAAATCGACAAATGTTTGAATGAGTTATGTTGACCGAGGTCCAAGCTAACTGCCTGATGTCTGCGATCTGTTTCTTTTGTCCGCTACTTGCCGTTGTCGTCACCTATTGGCAAACGGCGGAAGCAAAGTTGTACACCTTGTAATTGGCATAGCTCTTATCTGGACATTTTAGCTCATAATCAGTATAAATATCATCTGTGACCCAGTATCAACTGTCTAGATTTGGATGACTTTTCATGACGGCTTTTGGTCGCAGTATACAATCACATGCATGGTTGATGCTGTTAGGATTATTTATGGAGAGTAAACATAATTGTAAGCACTTTGAAACAGGACATAAGGTAACTCTTGTCAGATTTCAAATTTCTAGGCATTAACCATGAATCAGTAACAGTAGTAATAATAAGAAGTAAATAATAATAATAATAATAATAATTTGAAAAATAATTTTCATGCCAAATAGTAAAGTTAAAATCTTCTTCAGAATCATGATGACAGAAAAGAAAATTCATATACCAGTACTTATATTATAATCTATGTCTTCAACAGTTTTGTAGTATCCACACTATATCTCTTATTATCAAACCTATCTTATACATTTGTAAAAAAATAATTTCAGAGTTGGAAGATAAAATGAAAGATCTTCAACAGTTAACAAATCAGAGGAAAGACCTGGGCACTGAAAGTGATGTGCAACAAAAAATAAAAGACCTTGAAAAGAACGTCAGGATCCTAAAACAGGAAAGAGACGAAGCTCAGAAGGTATGTCAGGCAATCGCTAGTAATGATACAATGCATTTACTTGTCATTGATGTATCTTGTGTTTCAATACTGCATGCTTGTAGGATATCTGCATTACATGACAAGACAAAATTGTGTGTGTGTGTGTGTGTGTGTGTGTGTGTGTGTGTGTGTGTTGTGTGTGTGGGTATGGGTGTGGGGGAGGTATGTGCGTGTGCACCTGCACGTTTTAATAAATTCTGGTGAGAGAAAGATTTGTTTCCCAGTTACCTTGGAAACTCCATTGTATGGTAAAGTGGAAGGATTATATACTCAATATATTGCTCTTTGACATATTGTGGCACGCAGATTTGTACAAGACAAATAGACATTAAACTCTTACTCATAACAGACTGGAAATTTGTAAATGTCGTATGCGTTACAGGACACTGGCTGAAATCAGACCAAATTTGCTCAGTCAACATACCTGGTTACACTAGCATCCAAATATTGCTGAAAAGGTCAGAAAGATGGAGATGCTGCCATATTTATAATAAAGTCTGTGAAATACAGAAGTTTCAACCAGTTTGGTTATTTAAACACAGATAGGATTTTGAGCTAGTTGCTACTGAAATTTGAGAAACAATTATAATTATTGCGTGCTGTTACCATTCTCCAACAGACATTGTACACCATATTTACAAATTGTAAGTCGAGGTTATCTTCCCAAATTTGTCACTCAAAAAATACAGGCTCATCTTGTATTTCACAGAGCAAACCGCTGCTGCTTAGGCAACACTTTTACATAATTTGATAAAGTATATAAGGGTCTTCTTACATTTACAGATGAAGTTTTGCATCTTGAGATCACATGCAGATTTACTTTGAAGAATTTAGAAGAGCGGGGCTAGGCAAATGATACTTACATTCAAACGGGCTCAAGATCTCTCGATATGCTGAAGTGCACTATACAGTATCGATGGTGCTCGAACAATCAGGTGACATTTGACTCGCATAGTGCTAGTGCAAGGGATGCACAAGAAACTGTGAACCATCTGCTACTACAATGTATTGGTGTGCTTAAAATTTGATAATTTTATGAAGAACAGGAGGAAATAGCATTAATTTCAGTCTTACAAACTCTTGTTGTGTTTGAACAACTTTGCACTAAAGGTTCTCTTACATATATGGATGCTCTATACAAATTTTAATGCTGCTTTTTAAGTAAAGGTTACATACAAAAGCAAAAAGTTGTCCCTTAAAAAAATTACTTGATTCACACCCCAGCTCAATATTTTATTGGGTTGTGAGAGACCGTAATGATTTACTAAATGAGTTGCAAATGGGAAATACAGTCACTGCTCACATGTTAGAATACTGGGATAAAAATTGTTATCAGCCTTAGCGCTCGATGATGACATTCATATGGTCAAATGACTGCGATCTTTCATTTATGTATTACGTGCTGTTGTTGCATGTTACCTGCAGCCTAGAAGATGTTGCAATCCGTTTTTCACAGTATTTCAAGCACAGAATTGCAGGAAGGGTGGAGGGAGGAACTTGGATGAGTGCGGTACTGATATGGGGTGGGGGAGTGGATGAAGGGGGGGGGGGGGGGGGGTGCTGAATGTGCAGCAAATATTATTGTGCTGCCTAGCAAGGGAATCTGTGCCACGTATGCTGGCATAAACATTTACCACATGTACACAGCAGTTTGCTAGAATCAGTTTGTAGTTGGAATTAAATTGATTTTAAAATTTGACAGATTCTATGCAATAGTATTCATTTCTTCAGGAGACAGTAAAAGTCTAGATACGGGCCAGTGGCATACTTAAGTGTTTCGTGCTGAAATGACCATGACCATGACCTATAACTTGAATGAAACGGGATGTGTCAGCCACTGTTCCTACACATTGTTACATTTTTCTTATCAGTATAGAAGCAAAATCTGATATGTTTTTCTGTTTGGGGGGGGGGGGGGGGGGGGGGATAGGAGGGGGGGAAGACAAGCTGAGTTCTCAGGTCTCAAATCCCACTGTAACTGCAACATATTTGGCAGAAACAGCCAAAAATACTATCTCTACCAGGTCACAGAACCTTTGGATACAGAAAGTAGTTATCACTCTGCCAAGTCCTCTACGTCACAAATGTCCTCCCTTCAGGCTGCAACAAAAAATACACATTAAAGTAAGAAATTACAGTGGTGAAAATATGAAAACTTTCAGTGATTCCGTAACAGTAGAAAAATGGAATGAAGGTTATCAAGCTGATGATAACGGCCAAAAACATGGAATCTTTTTTAAATACATTCCTTTAACAGTTCAGTATTGGTTTTCTTCTCAAACTGAAACATATTAAATCAAAAGAACCCGAAAGGAAGCCATGGATAATGACTGGCATAAAGATTTCCTATAGAAGGAAGAAAATTGCTGAAGTACTTAAAAAATAACAATCTCTTTTCCTCTCAAGAGAGATGTATTAAGCAATATGTCAAAGTCCTTAAGAAAGTTATAGCACAACCTAAGCAAACAGCAAATGAAACTATGTAGCAACATCCTCAAACGAAGCAAAGGTGGTGTGGAGCATCATAAGAAATTAAACAAATTGGCTGTCTTGTGAAGATGTAAACACTACTGTAATCCACAACAACTCTAGAGCAGCTACAAAGCCACACCAAATATACAAAATAAAAAAATTTTGTAGCCTCTATGTTCTTCTCGGAACCAAGTGCTGATGAAATTAAATGCAAAGACCCTCAAAAATAAACACTCTGGAATTGATGACATTCTAGGTTTTATCATTAAAAACTGCATAAATAAAACAAGTACCTCACCCTCTAACATGCACAATTCACCATTGAAGAAAGGTGCATTTCCAGATTGTATGAAAGTGACAAAAGTTAATTCTCTCTGATGCTCAACATAATTTCAGGAAAAATAAATACACAACAACTGTTAAATATGAGAACGTGCACTCCACCCTAAGTACTCTAGATAGAAAACAAAAAACAGTCGGGATCTTCTTAGATTTGTCAAATGCATTTGATGTCATAGACAACATAATTCTAGTAGACTAATTGGTCATATGGCATCTGAGGGACCCCTGTAAAATAGTTCAGCTCATATCTCACAAAAAGGAAACAGAGTAACAATAAAATACAATGATCAAGGGGATATCAGATAGGGGTAATGCAGGAGTAGGTTTAATAATGAATAAAAAAATAGGAGTGTGGGTAAGCTACTACCAACAGCATAGTGAACACATTATTGTGGCCAAGATAGACACGAAGCCCATGCCTACTACAGTAGTATAAGTTTATATGCCAACTAGCTCTGCAGATGACAAAGAAATTGATGAAATGTATGATGAGATAAAAGAAATTATTCAGGTAGTGAAGGGAGATGAAAATTTAATAGTCATGGGTGACTGGAATTCGAGAGTAGGAAAATGGAGAGAAGGAAACATAGTGGGTGAATATGGATTGGAGGAGAGAAATGAAAGAGGAAGCCGCCTGGTAGAATTTTGCACAGAGCATAACTTAATCATAGCTAACACTTGGTTGAAGAATCATGAAAGAAGGTTGTATATATGGAAGAATCCTAGAGATACTAGAAGGTATCAAATAGATTATATAATGGTAAGACAGAGATTTAGGAACCAGGTTTTAAATTGTAAGACATTTCCAGGGGCAACTGTGGACTCTGACCACAATCTATTGGTTATGAACTGTAGATTAAACCTGAAGAAACTGCAAAAAGTTGGGAATTTAAGGAGATGGGACCTGGATAAACTGAAAGAACCAGAGGTTGTACAGAGTTTCAGGGAGACCACAAGGGAACAATTGACTGGAATGGGGGAAAGAAATACAGTAGAAGAAGAATGGGTAGCTTTGAGGAATGAAATAGTGAAGGCAGCAGAGGATCAAGTAGGTAAAAAGACGAGGGCTAGTAGAAATCCTTGGGTAACAGAAGAAATATTGAATTTAATTGATGAAAGGAGAAAATATAAAAACACAGTAAATGAAGCAGGCAAAAAGGAATACAAACGTCTCAAAAATGAGATTGACAGGAAGTGCAAAATGGCTAAGCAGGAATGGCTAGAGGACAAATGTAAAGATGTAGAGGCTTATCTCATGAGGGGTAAGATAGATACTGCCTACAGGAAAATTAAAGAGACCTTTGGAGAAAAGAGAGCCACTTGTGTGAATATCAAGAGCTCAGATGGAAACCCAGTTCTAAGCAAAGAAGGGAAAGCAGAAAGGTGGAAGGAGTATATAGAGGGTCTATACAAGGGCAATGTACTTGAGGACAATATTATGGAAATAGAATAGGATGTAGATGAAGATGAAATGGGAGATACAATACTGCGTGAAGAGTTTGACAGAGCACTGAAAGACCTGAGTCGAAACAAGGCCCCGGGAGTAGACAACATTCCATTGGAACTACTGCAGGCCTTGGGAGAGCCAGTCCTGACAAAACTGTACCATCTGGTGAGCAAGATGTATGAGACAGGCGAAATTCCCTCAGACTTCAAGAAGAACATAATAGTTCCAATCCCAAAGAAAGCAGGTGTTGACAGATGTGAAAATTACCAAACTATCAGTTTAATAAGTCACAGCTGCAAAATACTAATGCGAATTCTTTACAGACGAATGGAAAAACCGGTAAAGCCGGCCTCGGGGAAGAACAGTTTGGATTCCGTAGAAATGTTGGAACACGTGAAGCAATACTGACCCTACACTTTATCTTTGAACCTAGATTAAGGAAAGGCAAACCTACATTTCTAGCATTTGTAGACTTAGAGAAAGCTTTTGACAATGTTGACTGGAATACTCTCTTTCAAATTCTAAAGGTGGCAGGGGTAAAATACAGGGAGCGAAAGACAATTTTCAATTTGTACAGAAACCAGATGGCAGTTATAAGAGTCGAGGGACATGAAAGGAAAGCAGTGGTTGGGAAGGGAGTGAGACAGGGTTGTAGCCTCTCCCCAATGTTATTCAATCTGTATATTGAGCAAGCAGTAAAGGAAACAAAAGAAAAATTCAGAGTAGGTATTAAAGTCCATGGAGAAGAAATAAAAACACTGAGGTTCACCAATGACATTGTAATTCTGTCAGAGACAGCAAAGGAGTTGGAAGAGCAGCTCTGAACGGAATGGACAGTGTCTTGAAAGGAGGGTATAAGATGAACATCAACAAAAGCAAAACGAGAATAATGGAATGTAGTCAAATTAAATTGGGTGATGCTGAGGGAATTAGATTAGGAAATGAGACACTTAAAGTAGTAAAGGAGTTTTGCTATTTGGGGAGCAAAATAACTGATGATGGTCGAAGTAGAGAGGATATAAAATGTAGAATGCCAGTGGCAAGGAAAGCGTTTCTGAAGAAGAAAAATTTGTTAATATCGAGTATAGATTTAAATGTCAGGAAGTCGTTTCTGAAAGTATTTGTACGGAAGTGAAACGTGGACGATAAATAATTTAGACAAGAAGAGAATAGGAGCTTTTGAAATGTGGTGCTGCAGAAGAATGCTGAAGATTAGATGGGTAGATCACATAACTAATGAGAGGATATTGAATAGAATTGGGCAGAAGAGGAGTTTGTGGCACAACTTGACAAGAAGAAGGGACCGGTTGGTAGGACATGTTCTGAGGCATCAAGGGATTACAAATTAAGTATTGAAGGGCAGCGTGGAGGGTAAAAATCGTAGAGGGAGACCAAGAGATGAATACACCAAGCAGATTCAGAAGAATGTAGGTTGCAGTAAGTACTGGGAGATGAAGAAGCATGCACAGGATAGAGTAGAGTGGAGAGGTGCATCAAACCAGTCTCAGGACTGAAGACAACAACAACAAAGGTCATATTAAAACCTACTACTCTGACTATGACAATATTGCATAAGATGTGTCCCACGGTTCAATGCATGGACAATTTCTGTTCCTTCTCTACATGAGTGCGTTATTGTTGAACGTCAGTGCCACCACTTGTACACTCTTTGCAGACGGTACTAGTGTCCTTGTTACCAGCAGAAGAGAGTATGAACTGCAAGAGACCATAACTGAAAATACAGGTGGCTGGGTTACAGGTTTGACAGATGCAGCCTGATAGTCAACACAAAGAAAATCACTTACCTGCACTTCTGCCTGAGATGATAGAAATCTGTACCTGATATGAAATTGCATGGCACTAAAAATCCTCCCCCACCTCCCCCCCCCCCACCCCCCCCAAAAAAAAAAATATGGACACAGGACAGCTTAAAATGGGAAAAGCTCATTAGCAAAACATAGGAAGCGTAACAAAGTGTGCTATGCCTTGTGCATCCTTGTATACTGCACAAACCAGGAACTGTTTGCGCTGCTTACTGTGCATGATTTCATAACATAATGCCTTATGGTATCATAGTCTGGGGAGACTGCACATCTAGCTCAGACATTCTCCTCAGCCAGAAGAGACCTGAGATAGTAATGCCAACTAATAGCTGCAGACCTCTCTTTCAAAAGTCACTCATTCTACCCCTTGGCGGTGTGTACATCTGAAAAATGTATAAGTTTATAAAATGTAGTATTGCAAAATTCAGCAAAAATGTGAATATCCATGATAGAGGCACTGTTGCTGTTTGATGCTTCTAATGTGGACAGTACTTTTTATGAAGTCATTAGTGAGGGAGATTGATTTTCAGAAAATTGAACTCCATGTTGTTAAAAAAAAATGCATACCTCAGCCTTTAACCCAGGCATTCAACTGTACAACAGTCTGCCATCAGAAAATAAAAAAAGAGGAAGTATCTGACTTTGTTCAATAAGAATCTAAAAATCTTCTTGCATGATAATTGCTTTTGTACTGTGTCTGAATTTTTTGTCCTTACGCGTGGGAAAAAATATGAAAGTGATTGCAGGATGATTTTTGCAAAAGAAATAAACACTAATTTAAAATGTGTGCAAAAAGACTTGTGTTATACCACCTCCAACTATTCAAATTGTGTGCTCTGCTGTGTGTGTGTGTGTGTGTGTGTGTGTGTGTGTGTGTGTGTGTGTGTGTGTGAGAGAGAGAGAGAGAGAGAGAGAGAGAGAGAGAGAGAGTGAGTGAGTATAATATCCTTGTATATGTGATAGGAATATAAAACAAAAAGAAAATTGTAATAAAAGAAAAGTATGTAAATTATGTTTTGTAAATTTTCAAAAAGTAATTGTGTAAAACCACATTTTGTAAATTTTCGTCATATTGCTTAATGTCATCATACATCACCCAATACCAAAAAGAGCATGGTTATTAAGCAGCTGCTGGAGATATTAGGTAGTGGTGTGCAACATGTTAAACAGCCAGGCATTCAATGTAGTGGATGGCTACATCTTGTCAGTGCAGATAGCTGATTATTTGCCACGTACATGTAGAACTTTATATACTAATTTGGCAAGGCTGACTTACTCATAGCATAATGAGTTGCAGGATGGTGAGCAGTAGAGGCGTAAGGGTGGAGTAACAGATGGTTTAGGTTGTGTAAGCAGGGACATGCTACGTTTGGGATGTGAGGCTAGGATTTTATATAGGCTGACCTTCGTCTCATAGGTAGTCTAATCAACACAAAGAGCATTGAGTTTTTCAAGACCTGTAAAGTATTGAATGATAAAGGTCTGTGGTTGCTTCATAGTGGTGACAAATCATTTGTCATCAGAAGAAATGGTGCAGTGAGTCTATTGCTAACCAGGATATTATCAGTCCATAAGGCATCTGGCAAACTTATTTGCAAATTAGAATAAGCTTTGCTTTGCATTGCAGACACTGCACCCACAAGTGCCTTTGTTGTGGAGGAGGACGAGCTGTCACCATGGAGACACTGTTGCTTTTGCTGCAGGCAATACCTTTTGTGAAGTAATTACTGAGGTGGAGATCAACTATCAGGGCAATAATCCATTGAGAAAAGAAGGAAGTGCAAAGACAATTAGGGAGTACAGTGTTAAGGTTCTTGAGGAATGAACAGAGACTGCAGAATGTCTAGTCTAATCGGTAGCAAGAAGAGAAAAGCAGCTTACTGAAGTATATAATTATTCACAATGAATTTAAAATTGGAAGTTCCGAAATTCACTCCCATGCTTGTGGTAGTTAAATCTTTTTTAAATCCTAACCTATTAGTGTTTGCTCTTGTACTTGTACTTGTGTTTGCCCTTGTCCTTGTGGCCACCCGTACCACAAATTTTTCAGAAATTTCCACATGTAGGATATGAGAAAGCTCTGTAGGTGAATCATAATATATCAGGCAAAGTGATGAGGATAGATGGCTGATAAAATTACATCTTAAATTTAAAAAATGGATAAAAGTACCATATGTATAATGTTAAGGAAAATAGTAGCACCACAGAATGTTCGTTTTGGACTGTACTCAGGACACTGGAAGGTTGGATTGTACCTTCCTCACACCTCTCTTCATTAGTCATCACTGTCTTGGCCAGGAATGATTCATCTTATTTTGACATTTACTATATTTTTATCAGGCCTTGTTGGTTATTCAAAAGTTTACTTGTAGCTTTGCGAGTGCTGCCAACTTAGGTAGTGTACAAATGTGTAGTGCTGCAGTAGTGATTATGCGATGAATGGTTTATTGTCGTCGTTTTTGCTTTGTTGTATTTTACATTAAATGGTATTATAATACAAAGGAAGCTTGTGTCTGGAATCAAATTGTGCATATTATGATGAGCACTGACCTCCCTCCCCCACCTCATGATTTGTTAATTATTGATTGGTATGCCCAAATTTCTAAAAAGTCAAGTGGTACACAGTAACAAGAAGTTTCGGAACCACTGGACTAATGTATTATGTAAGTCATTTTTATAATGGTCAGTTGGGGGAGTAAGGGTCATAAATATATTCTTTTAGAGCTGTTGTAGAAATTGATATTGTTATTGTGGTCATGAAATATAATGTTCTCGTGACGAGAAGCAAATTTCTGTAATATTCTCCAGTCTAATTCCATTAACAGTCAAACTAAATTTTCTCTGTAGTTTGAGTTTAGGAACAATAGAATTGGATTTTGAAGAAATATTCCTCTATTTTTTGCCATTGTCTGTTGTATAGTATGCAGTGTTGGTAGTTTACATCGATCACTTAGTAGATGCATTGTTTCTATTAAGTTGCATGTAGTGAAAGTATAGGTGCCTATGTAAAAAGTGTACTAATTTGCTCCATACAGATATTGCAGTTAAAACTGGAGTTATTTTAAGTATTGTTCTCGGCCAAATAAAAATTTATTGATGGAGTGAAATGAAGATATATATATATTTATTACTGTGTGGTTTTATGACAATTTATTGAGATAAAGTGAAGTATTGGATTTCATTGCATCAAAAAATCTATGTTCGGCTTGTTTTTTGACAGGAAAACCTTGATGTCCAAGAGAAAATTAAACTTCAAGAGAAGGAACTTAAAGATGCTCTAAGCCAGCGGAAGTTAGCAATGACAGAATACACTGAAGTGACAGACAGGTAACATTCTTTGTTATATTGTTAAGCTAATGTTATGTATATTGCTATGTCAATATGTAACATTGATTCCTATTGTTTTGTAGGTATTTTTCTCAAGTATTATTATATTTTGAACATAAACAGTTAAACATCTGTTACATCAAATAGAAGGTCGTGGAATGTAACATACATATGCTGTGTGGTTGATAATTGTTCTTCAGTGGATCAAAACTATATACCATTCTCTCTATTTTAAAAATTTAATTCAGTTCCCACTATCTGTTGCAGAAGAATCATTCATAAAGTGCTGTTAAGTCCTTATGTTTTGACAGATATTTCTCTTACAGTATAATCTTGAATAAAATTGACACTAGCGATATGGGGAGGGGGGGAGTTACAGTAAAAAACCTCTTTCTTGAGGAATCTGTGGAGACCAAGTATTTTTTCCTTAAACAGGGGTTTCTCTTAACGGGGAAGGAGTCACCCAGAATCACAGTCCAAGCCTGTTTAAGTGACATAAGCGCTATTTAATTACAAACTTAACCAATATCCTACACTACATATTTAAATACATTAGAAACACATATACGTATATAATCGCACTTTTCACAGAATACATCCTTTATTTTTTAACAAAGTCAAGAACTGATTCATCTACATGAAAAGAGGGAAATTAGTACCTGGGGATATTAATTCCTTGTACAGCAACTGCAGAAGGTTGAGTAATGGCCCTCTCTTCCTCCTCTTACTCCCCTTTTATTCTTCTCCTTCTTCTTCTTCTTCTTCTTCTTCGTTCTTCATTGTTGTCACCATTACTTCCTACCTCGCAGCATTCATTCACATGCACTTCACACATCCCGCATTTGTACCAGGTGCAGAAATATGGATGTCATCATCACAGACAACAAAGTCCTGAAATGTCACATTTTCAAGAAAATCTCTGATTCTACTCCTGTCTTCTTCTGGAAGAATTTAATCTTCAACAGCAACTGATATACCCCAACCACCCATTGTGAAACAATTTAACAAGTTCTGTTGTGTTACACAATTCCAAGCAGCAACAAACATGTTGAATCTCATCACTTCCTTCCTCTCAAGGATTGTAATTGAGTATTGCATGACTGCTTCTCATATTTCGCTTTAACAGTGTATGTCATGCCCAGATCCAGAGGCTGCATGTGAATAGTGCATTTCAAAGGAAGGAACACAACATTTACATTCTTCAGAAGTATTGTTGCCTGAGATTTTTTACCCTTAATGGAATGTGTTTTAGTAGGAAGTAAATTGTTAAAGATGCCAGTTCTGTCTCTATTGAAAATTTCTCTTGCAATTTTGAAAGAATATTTTCCACATCACAGAATGTTGTCAGGTGAAAGGTCTTCTGGGCAGATTAAAACTGTGTGCCAGACCAAGACTCTAACTCAGGACCTTTGCCTTTTGCAGGCAAGTGCTCTACCAACTGAGCTATCAAAGCGCGACTCACGACCCGTCCTCACAGCTTTACTTCCGCCAGTTTGGAAGGTAGGAGATGAGATACTGGTGGAAGTAAAGCTGTGAGGATGGGTTGTGAGTCGTGATTGAGTAGCTCATATGGCAGAGCACTTACCCGCGTAAGGCAAAGGTCCCAAGTTCGAGTCTCAGTCCGGCACATAGTTTTAATTTGCCAGGAAGTTTCATATCAGTGCACACTCTGCTGCAGAGTGAAAATCTCATTCTGAAAGGTCTTCCTTTTGCATGCAGAGGAACCATTGGCTTTGGCAGTGTTGCAGGAGTTGGCTGTTACATGACATAATTCCCTGTCCTGTCAAAAACTGTACCTTCATCTTTGATAGGCCAAAATATATACAACACTTTGCCTTGTAATCACATACAGTCTTCTCAAACAGCCTAACTTAAGATTTCAGCAGTGTGGTAAAAATCCAAAACTGTCTGTTTTAATGGCTTATTTACAGAAGATTTGATTTTTAGCAATACCTTTTTTTTTCAAAAATTTGTTTGTATGATTTATTGTGCCTTCTGAGTTTCACTTTGCAGAAAGTCATGACTGATATGACAGAATAAACAATATAATATATATTTTTTTTTAAATATCAAAACAGTTGCTGAAGTGTGCAAAGAATATGTCAGCCATAGTGAGAACACCCTTTCTGTAAACTGAATTTGTTGCTCATTGTATAATTTTCTTTTCATGCTATTATTGCAATGGAATAGGTGCATTTTTACTCCTGATTTACCAATCTAGCATAACAATTTTGTGCAAAATTGTTTGTGCATATCTGTTCTAAACATTTTCCTGTTGCTATAACCCACATACAGTAACTTTATTTACTCATATCAGAAATTTGTTTCAGCAGACGTGTGTAAATGATGTTACTAGTTATGACTGTAGTAACTATTACTAATACAACTCTTTGTTATAAAATATGTATGTTATTTGTGTGAATGATCAATGTTATTTATGTTTCTGACAATGCCTCATAATCGGTAACTATTTTAAATTTGCACCTCCCTGAAATTCTTGCTATTTATTTGTACCAACTAATTTGTAAACTACTTTATAAAACATTATGAAAGTAGACTGACATGGTATCCTCTTTGTTCTTGTTCACAACCACCTTAAGTGCCTTATTTCTCCAGGGTTTCTTAATTCTTTTTTGTGATCACTGCATGGCAATGTGTGGCATAGGTTGATTCTAATATCTTCACTTACAGGCTGTCAGAGCTGAGACAACAGAAGCAGAAACTTTCACGTCAGGTCCGGGATAAGGAGGAAGAGCTGGAAGTAGCTATGCAAAAAATTGATAGCCTTCGACATGACATTCGCAAAGCAGAAAAACTTAGAAGAGAGCTTGAAGCACGTGTAGATGAAGCTATGGCAGAGACAGCAAAAGAACGCAAACTTAGGGAAAGAAGCGAAGAATATTGTAAACAAATGGAGGAAGAAATTGAGAAGTTGCGACAGAGGAGTATTATAGTAGGAGCTGATATTTCTGTAGCTAGCCAGTCACATGCATCACAGGAAATAGCAAGGTTAAAGTCTGAGGTAGAAAAGCTCCAAGTTCAGTATAATGAGAGCTTACAGCAGCAACAATCAAGATTTAATTTGGAGTGCTCAAGCCTGAGAGATCAATTACAAGACTCAGAGAACAGGAGAGAGACTCTTGAAAGAGAGGTAAAGTATTACTCCTTGTATATTTCCACACTCTGTGACAAATATGTTTAATGCATGTTTATTCACTTGTAAAAAAATTACTCATACCTTTTATAACTGGAAACACTTAAACAAAATTTACATTTCTACAATATACTTGCAGATGTGTCATATATGTGCTAGTGCTTTCCTCGTTGTTTTTTGCCTAACTAACAGTATTCTTTTGTGATGAATGGAATAATTTGTAATTGGCAAAAATAGATTAGCCTTACTGATAGTAGGAGTCGAAGATAAATCCAAAGCTGTTGTATTCACATTTCATTTCCTATAAAGCTCAAGAGAAAACAATTAAGACACAGTGGATATGGTAAAGAAAGGGATACATAATTTATATCAGGGGGTTAATTCCTGAAGAAATTGTGGCAAAGGAATACATAATTTACGTTGGGGTTAATTTATGAACAAGTTGTGGTTATGAGGAAACTCGTAAAGTGTTTCCTTGGATGAAATCAAGGAATTTTTAATTTCTTTGTAGTGCAGTTAATCTAGACCATATCCTGGCATTTTATGACACCACACATCAAGGCAAGCAAAAGATTCATCTTGAAATCTCAGTTTGCTTCCAGTCTACATTTAATGAAAATTTGTGTAATTGTTTTGGAGTCATATACATTTTGCTGTCTAATCTAATTATGAGCTTGTACTTATTAACTTTGTGTAACATAATTTTACTTCATACCCCAAGCTACAGTTCTCTGTGTTTACATTTGCCTATGCTTGTGCCATGTCTGCCAATAAATGAAAATGTTATCAGTCGACAAAATGAAGGAAAATTTTAAAAAATTGTAACATATTCATTCCCATCTGTCTGTCATGTAGAAGTTGATACTGTACACAGTGCTGCACGTGGTTACCACTCTTCTTCACAGTGTATCATGCACACATTCAGAATTGTGTAAAGTCTTCTGTAATGTCTGCATGTTGTCAATGGATTGGGCATACAACAATGCATTTAAATGTCCCCTTAGCTAGTAATCCAGTGAGTTTATGTCTAGCAAGTGGTGGGGTGGGATCGGGATATGCTACTGGACCTGCTCGACCAATCTGTTGCCCATAATGTTGTGGTGATTTACTGTCACACAATCTGTAGGAAATGGGGTGGTGCCTGAGGTACTGCCTCACAATCTGTTAATCTGCTTGGTGAAGTATATGTTCCTATGAACCTGTTACTGACAATTCCTGCCCATTGATACTGAAGTGACCCCAATTCCTCACTTCCATGATTGATTGAGAATTTTCATTTGCCCATACATGTGTATTATGGTAATTTACTATCCCATTGTTTGTGAATCCTGGGTCATCTATAAATAAAATGCAGACTGTGGACTGCAGATCTTCCGTGGCCCATATCTGAACAGGCACTAGTTTCCAGATGTATCATTACAGGAATTTTTCTTCTGCTTTTGACTGATGCTGCCTCATGCAGGACTGTGTGGCACTTTCTTTCTTTCTTTTTTTTAACACCCTGTATACTATTTCCACATTAAGCACAGTCTTCCTTGCAGCCTACACAAAATGAAGACAGGAATGAGTTAGCTGGCAAGTGAAAGAGGGATGATGAATGAGAACACTTAAACTGTGCCAGCTTTTAAGCTTTAATTATTTTTATAATCTTCTCTCTGCTTCTGTATCATACATAATTGTCATTCTTATGTTCGTTGTCATTTCCATTTCTGTCCCCTTGTTAACTGCATATATTAGAAGAACAGCAAAAACTTGAAAGCTTATGCAGTTCTCTGATATGTAAGTCTACCTATACATGATCTTCCATTTTATAGAGAAAAAGTAATGCAAATAAACACCATGTGTGAATTAATTAGTCAAATAAATAAAATTTCTTTTCAGAAACAAAAATGATACAGAATATGCATTAAGTAATTCATGAAGAGCAGTTGAGTTGTCATTGATTTTAAGCTGTGTATCACTGCTTGGTAAAAAATTTATCTTGTATTCTCAACCATTCAACCTAGTGTCTTTTTGTTCCAAACATCACTTCCTGTAAATTTGTCTGTATCAGCTTGAAGACATGAAGCTCAAGTGGTACCAACTTTTAATTGTGTCATAATGGTGACAAAATCTACCATTGAATTTTTTTGTTTTTGTTTTCTGCAAGTTCTTCAGTGAAATGTTTACTCTTTCATTCTTGCACAAAAGATGAACAATAAGCAGTTCTTTCAAGTGATAAACTCTTTGTAGATAATCTTGTCTTCGAAGATATATTGTATCACTCCAAGCTTAGGAGGAATACTAAGAAATCCAACAGAATTACTTGTTTGTAAGACAGAAAATGTCTTCTTTCTTTGTGATAACATGTGAGTGTTTCATCTATGTACATGTGCATGTGCATGGTTACCCTGCAATTCACATATAAGTGTTTATCAGAGGATACATAGAACTACTTTCAGATTATTTCTCTACCATTCCTCTCTCGAGGAGCACATGTGAAAAATAAACACCTATGTGTAAGCACTGGTTTCTCTATTTTATCATGATGGTCATTTCTCCCTGCATATGTGGGAGCTAACAAAATATTGTGACACTTAGAGGGGAAAAAATAAGTGATTGAATTTTTGTGTGAATATCTCATTGCAACGTGCAATGCAAAACATCTTTCCTTTAATGACTGCGACCCCAACTCATCTCTAACACACACTCCCCTGTTTCAAGCTGCACTTCTTTGACCTTTTTCAGTGTCTTTTGGGAATCATATCTGTTAAGGATCCCTTACCACACAGCAAATACTACAGAAGAGTACAGTGAGCATCATGTAGATAGTGTCTTTACTGCCAATAAAATGCAGTCTTTGGTGTGCCTTCCTCATAACATTTTCTAAGTGTTGGTTCAGATTTAAATTGTTTGTGATTGTAATCATTAGATATTTAATTGAATCAACAACCTTTACATATGTGTGATTTATCATCTAACTGAAATTTAATGGATTTTATTTAGTATCCAATTAGAGGACCTCACACTTTTTATTGTTCAGGTTCCATTGTCATTTTTCACATAATGCAGTTATCTTATCTCAGATTGTATCCTAAATTCTTTAGGTTGGAATATAAACTATATTGTGAAAAGAGTAGATTGCTACTTACTGTAGAGATGACACATTGAGTTGCAGAAAGGCAAGATGAAAACACAGCCACATAATAAGCTTTGTACCAAAGCCTTCTTTAGAAAAGAAAAATGCGCAAACATTCACACAATCTTCCACACTTTACACATACTCATGACTGCTATCTCCATAACAGGATTCCTCTGCGACATTAAATAATGTGGATACTGTACTCCATACCATTTTCCCATTTTACACATTTATAAGATGTTAAGTTTCAAAGTGTGATGAAGAAAAGTCGTATTATTGGCCGGATTGGGAGGGATGTGAGGTGTGATTGCTCCTGTTAACGTGTGTGTTTTTCTTTTCTGAAGAAGGCTTTGGCTGAAAGCTTACACGTAACTGCCTTTTCATCTTCCCTGACTGCAGCTGTGTGCGTCATCTTTACGATGAGTAGCAATCTATTCTGTTCACAATATTGCTGATATTCCTGAACTGTTTTTATAGACAGAAAACAGCAGAAGGCTTATAACACTTGCTTGGAGAATCACAGATATAACTTTGATTTCTCCAGATGATTTCCCATCAGTTACTCTGAACTGGGACTTTTCTGACAGGAAATCATAAATTGAGGTGCACAGTTGAAACTGTCACTGGATGTGGTGATACAATTGAAACAAATTCTGGCAGTACTTACAGATGAAATCTTGAACAGTTTGTTATTAACTGAGTATGTTTTTTCCCTGTCCAGTGGTGCATTTTGTATACATACAGAAATAAGTGCACCCAGCTGTGAATGAAATAGTTAAGTGTCTAATTGTTCACTTTAAGAAGACTCTGCCCAGTGAGTCACAGGCGTAGCTGTATTGGTAGAAGACAAATGGCCGTGATCATTATTGACAGCTTTCTCAGCTCAGCCAACTGGTCATCCTCAGCTAGCAGACAACATTGTGTTCAGTCCATCTACATATACGTAGTCGAAAATAGACATAATATGCAGTGATAAAGCCACAGAAACGTTTCATGTAATGAATTGAGTTTGAAACAATTTAAATTTATGGAAGCTTTGCACACAGTATTGAAGCTAAGACTGGTAACTACTGGACGCAAGAGAATCGATCTGAAGTTACAGATCATATCTGACTTATATTATACCAGTTGCTCATGTTAACCACTGGGTTGAGAGTCTTGAGAGAGTGTATGGTTAATGTAACTGAATTGCAGTAATGACAGATAACCTACACCATGCTCTTTACGGTGATCTGCAGCATGCATATGTATAATAAATCTAAGAAACAGAGTTAAATTAGATAAATAAAAAAAGGAGAGAGGAATGTAAAATTTACATGCAACAAATAAAACCTGTGACACGTATTAGGGTAAGGAAACAAAATATTAACAACAGTTAAGTTTAGCAGATCAGCTAGTAACCAAAACATTTTTTCCGTGAAATGTAGTCCAAAGAGGGAGACTGATAACAGAAACACAAACCAGTGGTGTGGTTCCCAACCTTTCTTAGACTGTAACCCCTGAGTGCAATCAAACATTAGTTAGTACCCCCCCCCCCCCCCTCCCCACCCCATCCCCACCTCCCATTATCACCAACCTTAGCAACTAAGTAAATTGTAGAATGAAAGACTTTTCTTGGAACACTTTTATTTTTTAAATGATGAAATGTGAATGATATTTAGTTTGTGGGTGTGGGTTTTTTTTAATGAATGACGAAAGAATTCCTGGTGCATTGCAAGTGCTATCCACAACTTCTCAGATAAAAAAGCTAACTATCCACAGTGAGGGTGTACCCATTTAATATCAAACAAGTTCAGATGTGCACACTATACTTGCTGTTTGTGAATAACTTGGTTGCTGGACTCCTTACTTCTGGACTGGATATTGGATAATGTCAGGCTGTTATGCTTTGTGTCTAACCAGCCTAATAATAATAATAATAATAATAATAATAATAATAATAATAAAGTGTACAGCCCTATGTAGTTACTGCTGTGTTGTTCTGTCAATTACTTCATTTATCTATTTCGAAGCGAGTAATGAAGCAGTTTCTGGATGACTCAGGTACCATCTACAACTTGGAGAAGACATTTTCTTGAAACATTTAGCATGTGTCACAGATATGTCTCACTTTTATCGTCAGCGATGTACAGGACAAAGCACAACATGAGTGTAGTGGGTGGACTATGTGAGGAACCTGTAACCTCCACCGGATTAAACTGAGGAAAATTAATTATTGATAACTTATATAATCAGTATTAAAGTGTTTCAAAAATTGTGATAATACTAACGATGTTCAGAAATTAATTTGGTGCTGTAACTGAAACAGAATCAAATTGTTTGGTTTACCCCTCAGAAAATTTCATTTTAGCCCTCAGGGGGTTATTACCCTCCGATTGGGAATCACTGACTTAAACAGATGTAAAAGTGATTTACACCAGGAAAGAGGAGCCAGAAGCAGAAGCAAAGGGAAAAGCTATAGACTAAAACAAAGTTAAAATGGAGACATCTGCAAGGAAAGCAGGTGTTGTGTGTCACTTTCTTTCTCATACATTGATGTCTTTCCTTGTAAGACATAACTCATTATAATAGAAGTTGATCAACCTTTCTGATGTGGACACTTGATTTTAATCATTTTGTTACCTTAAAAGTGAATGTAGATTATCCTTTTGTAATAGCAAACTGCTTCCCATACATAATGCTTTCCTTAAGTGGTAGAAAGGGAATGGGTGTCAGTCAAAGTTCCTTCAGGATATTTGCTGCACTGTTAATTTTCAGCAGCTACTACATAAGCAAAGGATCAAAGTAAAGCCTCACTGCTGGAAAAGTGAATTTGAATATTTGAGAAAAGGATTAATTTACTGAACACATTTTTTTAAAGTTTGGAATGCCATTGCAAGCTTTTATCTCCACCTTTATTCTTCAAGCTAAAATCTTGTGGGCAGTTTCTAATTTATGAAGACTGAATGCACTTAAATAAGATGTAAATATATTCTTCAGTCATAACTAGATTTACAATAACACAATTCTGATACTTACTTACTTAAATATGACATTTTTTGATCAGGTACAAGCTGTTAAGGAGAAATTGGATGCCACGAGACTTGAAGATTTGACTGACAGTGAGGAGACAATTGCAGAGCTCAAGAGGCGTCATGAACGTGAAAGACTGATGTTATTGGAAGACAACAAGAAGTTGATGATGGACTTGGACACAGTCAGTTTAGCTCATATGTTAAGGAAATACTTGAAAGTAGAATATGTTAGATTATGCTGAGTAATCTTGATCTTAGTTTAACGTTATCAAATTTGTATGTTGTAGGCTTTTAGTTCAATTTACCTTCTGTATTTGATAAGATTAATTTATTACAATATTGAAAAGCTAAGGTTCTATGCAGGCAGTTGATACAGGAAAGATCATCACTCACCGTGTAGTTGAGACATTGGCTGCTAGAAAAGCACTTAAAGAGGACTGAACTTGCAGCTAAGATTTTGATTATTGTCCTCTGTTAGATGATTCATCCTTCAGAGCTACCACAGTTGGACCATAGTGCTGGGACAATTTTCTGCATTTTGATGTGTATTTTTTGTTTCTCTGTCAGCTCTGAAGGAGGAATCATCTAACAGCTCCACTAGCTCGTTTTTGTAATATGCCTGTCTTCTGCTCACTGACTCAGCTGTACAGTGACAGCATATCCCCCTATTACGTAAAAAGTTAAATTGTGAGATAATAAAATTTTCCCCATTTGTCTATGAAGTTTTAAAACACAAAAGACATGTTTTGACTCTCATAGTTCTTTCTCAAAATACTCTTTTTTAGTTCAGTAATTTGGCTGTCTGAATTTGTATATATGTGTTAGCCACGCATTGTTTCCTTCACTGCAAGCTTGGTGCAATGAATACTATTTTGTTCTATATGGAAAAAGGCCTTCCTTCTTATCTGTATATTTAAACTTGAGTTGTGTGAATTGTTTTGATATTTGCACTGCTTCTAATTAGCAATATGTTTGAAATGATTGAGTTATTGTCTTTGTATGTGTCTACCATTAATTTTCCTAAATATGTATAACTCTGTTGTGGGAGTATTGAAAAATGTTGAATGAAATACAGACAGTGGAATAAATAAAGATAGCCACTTGATACATAGGTATTCAGCTCCATGATGGTGGTGGTAGAAAGACTTATGATGTTAAATTATTGGCTACTGTATTCAGTGAATTCTTCGTAACAGTAGCTGAAAGCAGGGAGAGAAAATGGACCATCAAAAGTGATCCAGCAGTGTGGCCAAGTCAACTGTTAAAGAGAGATCACAAATATCATTATCCCACTAACAACTAGTATCTCAACTCTTCTAAGTGTGATGGGATTTCAAACAAAGTACTGAATGAAACCTTCTGCTGACTTGGTAGCGTCCCCTTTGATGTGTGTTTGCAATCAGTCAGTGAATTCAGGCATATTTCCTGAAAGATTGAAGTATGCAATTATAACACTTCTTTGTAGATATTAAAGTATGCAAGTGGCTTCTAATTAGGTCTGTCTCTCTCCTTCCTATGTTCTCCAAAACTTGTGAGACAGTGGGTAATATCAGCAAATTCTGTCAATAACATTTTAATGACTGCTCAGTTGGGTTTCACAACTAAGACCCTACAGGGAATTCTGTTCTGGTAGAAACAAACAAGAAAAAAATTCTTTGTATCATTTTCTGAGACCATGCCATGGCCTTTGACTGTATATGTCACAAAATTCTAGTTGGGGAACTAAAAAGTTGTGGATGGGAGTCTCCCTTATCTTTTAGAAAAGAGAGGCACTTATTAAAATATTGTGGGTTGTTAGATTGTGATCAAATAAATCTCTTGGAAAAACCAAAAATTTCGTCCCCATGTGCAGAGGCAGTCTTCAAGGGGGTTTTAGCTTTCATGTGTCATTAGGAAAATGAATTGTTGCATTTTGTTATTTCATGTTCATAATGTGTGCTTGTGTGTCCTGTCTTTACTAGAGCTTCTGAGTGGCTTTTTCCTCTCTCTGTTTACACACGATGCTTGCGAATAGCTGCCCTCCATGTTTGTAGTTTGCATCAGTCATAAAGGAATTGGGATTCTAATAGCTCATGATGTTCAGTATTACAAGCTAAGGAAAGAGGAGCAGTAGTTAAGGTACTTGGTTCTCATTCCAGATAAGTAGTGAAGACTGTTTAGTAAGATGTGCTCAACGAGATGAAGGTACTACATTTTGTAGTCTACAGAACATGTTTGTTGTATAACATTTATTTACAGAATTATTCATAAAATTATTAATTCCATTTTGCTGGGTTATATGCCAACTGTCAGTTTATTGTAATTTGCAGCTAACTGAGAGTGTAAGTCGAATACAGAATGAAAGAAGGCAACTTGAAGAAGAATACGAAGAACTGAGAAGCAAGAAAGATGCTATTGCTCAATGGGAAGCACAGATTAGTGAAATAATCCAGTGGTGAGAACATTGTTTTATTTCTGTCAGTAGTTGAGTTTTATCTCTGTCAGTAGTTGAATAATAACTGTACAACCCTTGTTCATATTTTACCTTAAGACAATGTCCATGAGAGAGAGACTGATCATTTTCCACCTCTAGGGTAAGTGATGAAAAGGATGCAAGGGGCTATTTACAAGCATTGGCAACAAAGATGACTGAAGAGCTTGAGTTCCTCAAACATGCTGGAGTGTCCAGTGCAGCCACTGCTGTAAGTACCATTACAACCATGAACCAACTCCTGATTTTGAGCAATATTGTATGACATTGCTGGTTTTAATAAGCTTTTTTGTCTTGCAATATCATTGTTTTGTGTTTAAGAGAGATTTTATCTAAACCGTGAGTTTATATTTTGTTTGCCATTAGAATTTACTGTTAGCTGACTCCTTTTTTGGCTGTGACAGAATGTAGGCTAGATTGGCAGACTTTGAGTAAATTTGTTCTAACTCAAATTGCTCCTCTGTGCCACACTCCCCCACTGAAGAAAAATGAGAAGCAACATTTTGTTTCAGTTGATCAAGATTCAGGAATCTGGTTGTATAGTCTTTATTGATTTCATGATAAAAACTTTATCCTTATTTGTTTTGGAATATATACTTTTTGGTGATATGCCCCTGACTTCTTAAAATTTCTTAATCTTCTCTGTTAGATAATGGATGCGTGGTGAACATTAGTTCTGGGTGATGTGCCAGAAACATCAGGTTTTATTCATGCTTATTTCAAAACAAACTTTCCGTGGATGAAAATCTTCATATGGAATAGTTTTAGAGAATTTCATGCCATAATGGTACTGATGAATTACAGAAATGCCCTTCAGAAGTTTTGTTGTAAATGCTGGAGTAGATTAGGGTAGTTGATTAGTGCTGTGCATATATTTGCTGATGTACACTGCCCGACAAAAGAATTGAAGCACCCAGAAGACATGATTGGATGTCAATGTAATTACATACACATACAAGCTATTGGTGGTTATGTAAATTATGAGAGTTGAAATTCTCTGAGACAGGTAGAAGAGCCACCAGAGTGCATTAATATTATTCATGTTAAGTGTTGTTAGTAGCCTAGGTGGGGTATATAAGGGGTGTGAACAGCTTCAGATGTTGAGTGATCACTGATCACTGTAGAGGACACTGGCGTGCTACATATTCTTGTGAGATAGCGTTATCAGCTCCTGACTGAGTATGAAAGGGCTCTCATTGTTGGTCCTCATTATATCAGCTGGTCATACCAAGCAGTGTCCAGAATTAAGGGGCATTCAGATGTGACAGTGACCTGATATTGGACGGCAAGGAAACATAAGAAGGATGCATACTTGTGAACATTCCTGTCAACCACATCTGAACACCACAACACCAAGCACTTGTTAACCCCTTCACATTTGCACCTTCCATCCATGAACAAGTAATCAACTTGCTGCAACATTGTTCGGAGTCTATCAGCCGGTGGACTAAGGAATTACTATTCCACACAGAGACTACCCCTAACACCACAATACAAACAGCTGTGTTTGGGGTGGTGCCATGACCAGGAGGCATGGTCTGCTGATGAATGATTAACATCACCTACCCTCTAAAAACC
Source organism: Schistocerca americana (assembly GCF_021461395.2). Classification (NCBI taxonomy): domain Eukaryota; kingdom Metazoa; phylum Arthropoda; class Insecta; order Orthoptera; family Acrididae; genus Schistocerca; species Schistocerca americana. Next base: position 434,644,231 of record NC_060122.1, read on the forward strand.
TATGAAATTTAGTTTCATTTAGTCTTCCCTGCTGAGTGATTCACTTTCTTTGTCAGGCAATGTATTTATTTTCAAAGCACTTGTATCTACATTTGCATTATTACCTTTCGGAGAAAATATTTAACTGTCTCTGTTTAGTAATGCAAGAAATTATTGTTAACAGAATAAAAGGATTTTGCAAAGGAGCAGAGGCAGTTAGTTGTGATCTGAGCGAAGATTGTACAATTATGCAAGAGCAAAAAAGTGAAGGCTATTGACTGATGGAACTAAATAAGGCGAAGCTCTTTAAATGAGTGAATGAACAAATGAATGTCATCTAGACACACCAGTTTTAATTGTAAGTCCATTTGGAGGAATACTAAGTGCCGGAAGGTATTTCAGCAGGAGTATGTGGAACCATATTCTTCCAGGGGATGGACTATTTTCTGAACTGGTAAATGTAGAATAAGAATAAGCAAGGAATCCCAATTGGATTGATAGTAGACAAAGTGTGGCAAAAAAAGGAAATGTAAAAGAAAAACACTAATGGATGTAGTGTAAAAAGTAAGTGATTGTAGCATTAATATTTAATGAGATACAGGTGGCAGTTGTAGAAGCTTAAAAGATGTGATTTGAGAAACTGTTTTACTAGGCGCACTTGAGAATTTAGGAACGTAATTGTGAACAAACATACTTAGTCAAAAAGTGGTGCTGGCATAGTTAGTTTATACAAGTATTGTATCAAGAATATTAACTGAAACAAAAGGTGCAAAGAAGTAGGTTCCAGTGATAAAATTATTTCCAAGGCTGAGAGATCAGGAGTAAAGCAGCCGATGGCATGATGGGCCATTACAACAGTAGTGTTCAAACAGAGAAACACAGGAAGACCACCATGTGTCCAGAAAATAAGTATGGTGTAGGAGAGAAAATGGACAAAGAATGTGTTAGAGTTATAAATATGAAAAAATGCAGGAACAAAGATAGGGCAAAACCAAACATAGGGCTGCAGAATAGCCATGTGAACAGAAAACTACTAATGATATTCCAGAATGGAAAAAATGAACAAAACTGAAGAAAGACAACAATTACCTGTGAGTTATTGGTTTGTTGCACATGGACTCACATAACTGTGTAGGGATGTAATTGGCCTTAGAGCTGTTGCTCTTTTTCTAATCAGTGCACACACACAGCTACAGAAATGCACTCAACCTTTCACTTCTATGGGTAAAGAATATTGCATAATTTCCTACAATGTGTCACTATGCTTAGATACCTGGTACAGTGTGAACTACAGTTGTTATTTCATTTTGTTGAAATACCTTTTAAGTCTTGTTTGTACCACTTTTCAGAAGCTTTCGTTCTCTGAACAAATTTTCAGACAGGTAAATAGATTGCAAAACTACTGAAGACAGCCCTAATATGGAAGGGGGTTGCAAAACTACTGAGGATAATCCTAATACGGTGTCGTAGCAGGCGGAGAGGTGATACTCCGACGTGGCGCGTCCCAGGTGGTGGATAGGGGGGTCCTCACCGGTTTACCGGCGGACTTGAGCGAAATAAAATAGCTCTCGCGGACCAAACACTAAACAACCTCTACGGCTAACAACCGTAGTTGTAACTCGGAGCTTGCTCCATACAAGGTTGACTACCTTTGAAAGTCAAACATGGAAGGAAATCTTTCAAGGAATAATCCACCGCTTGGCAATAACCAAGGAAGACTGCACTCGGATACGGTGGGCAGTCACCTGAAAGATAACTTGGATGAGTCGGAGCATCTGAAAATACCCAAAACGGACAGACGACCAAAACTCAAGACAGGACAAATAAACTACATTGCGACACACAATATAAATTCCCTCATACAACCAGGCAAACTCAAAATTCTGACGGATGAAATGGATCGCAAGGGGATTCTCATAACCGGACTTCAAGAAATGAGAAATACTGATCAGGAGCCGATAGAATCGCAAGGATATAGGATTTATAAGGGAATACCAGGGAAAAGAGTCATGAAACAGTGTCCACAATTTGGAACAGGATTCGTGGTGAGTCTGAAAATAATAGAGTCCATAATAGAATTTAAAGCACAATCTCCCAGACTCTCAACATTAACTCTAAAAGCTGCAAATAAAATGTACACAATAATAAATGCCCATGCCCCGACAAATGATAAAAATAATAAAAAAGAACACAGAGAAGAGGTAGAAAAATTTTGGGAGCTCTTAGATCAAACGACGAATAACATTAATAAAAATCACATCAAAATTTTAATTGGAGACTTCAATGCACAGTTAGGAAGGGAAAAGAGATATAGAGACATAATAGGGTAATGGACAGCACAAAGAAGAACAAACAAAAATGGCATAAGACTAGTGGAATTTTGCAGAAACCATGACATTATCTCAAAGTTGACGTATTTTAAGAGAAGACCAAGTAAACTAAAAACTTGGAAACATCCAGACTGGAAAAAAGGAGAATGGCAACTGGACCATGTCTGCATGGATAAGAATTACCACAAGGAAATTTACAATGTGAAAGTACCGAGAGGGACAGATACCGGATCAGATCATTACATGATAAAAATTAAAATTAAATTAACCCCATTAGCAAAGAAAAAATCCCACCAGAAGAAGAAGAGAACCTATGACCCTCATAAACTGATACAAAATGAGGATTATGAAGCACAAACCAGGGATATAAAAATAACAGATGATCTGGAAGAAATAATTCCCAAATTGAAACAAATAGCTGAACAAGTTGCCCCTATAAATCCAAGGAAAAAACACCAGTGGTGGAACGATGAATGTGATGAAGCAGTGTTGGATCCACACCAAGTCTGGTTAAGGCATCAAAATGAAAAAACAGAAAAATCATATTTGGAACTCACAAAACAAAGGAAGACAACACAAAAAATAATAAAGAGAGTTAAACGTCAGTACCAAAAAGATATACTTCTAATGATAGAAACAAATAGTGAAAAAACAAACTCAAGAGACTATTACAAAATATTTGGCAGACAATTACAAAGATATGATCCTCCAACATTAATGTTAAAAGATAAAGATAATAACCTAGCCCATAGCAATAGTAAAAATACAGAAATTCTAGCAGAAACATTTAACAAGTTACTAAATTGTGAAGATCCCCCAGAACTTCTTCAGATAAACACAGAAACCCCAATTAAAACACCAGCAGAAAATATAAATCCACCTACAATTAATGAGGTCTACAGAGCTTTGAAAGAACTCAAAAACTACAAAGCAAGTGGAGAAGATCAAACGTTTGCTGAACTTTGGAAATATGCAGCAGAACCAGCAAAGGTAGCATTACACCAATGCATAGTAAAAATCTGGAATGAAGAGAAATTACCAGAAAATTGGACTACTGCTATAATACATCCATTACATAAGAAAGGAGAAAAATCAAATCCAGACAACTATAGAGGAATTTCCCTTTTGGACTGCATGTATAAGATCATGTCAAGAATACCATACAACCGCTGTAAAGATCAATTAGAACTGGAACTGGGAGAATATCAAGGAGGGTTTAGATCCTGGAGAAGCTGCCCAGAACAGATAATCACCTTGAAGTTAGTTATGGATGTCTACAAAAGAAGGCAAAAACAACTAGTCATAACCTTTGTAGATTTCAAAAAGGCGTATGATTGCATCCATAGATCTTCAATGATGAAAATATTAAGGAATTTTGGACTTCATCCTAAATTAATAAAAATGATACAGTTAACCTTAACAAACACCAAATCCAAAGTAAAATTTAGAGGAGAAATATCTGCACCATTTACGATTAAAACAGGGTTGAGACAGGGAGATTGTTTATCACCATTCCTATTCAATTGTGCTCTTGAATATGTAATGAGAGAATGGTACAAGGAAAATCCTATGAATATTAAAATTGGAACTAAGAAAGATAAAATAAATCTAAATTGCTTGGGATTTGCTCATGACCTAGCATTACTAGCTAATAATATTCAGGAAGCCACGAAACAAATAACAAGCTTACAAAATATAGCACAAAAATTAGGACTCCAGATATCATTTGAAAAGACTGAAATAATGGTAACGGATCCACTTGTAATAGATCACATCTCAGTGAACAATAGGGAAATTAAAGTAGTGAAACAATTTAAATACCTGGGTGAAATTATAACACATAAATTGGACGAGAAACCTGCATGGCGAGCAAGAAGTAATAAAATGATAAAAGCTCAAAAACTAACATGGTCTACGTACAATAAAAAATGTCTATCAATTAAAACAAAATTAAAACATTACAAGACGGTGGTTCAACCAGAGGTTACATACGGAAGTGAAACTCTTTTTAAAGTCACCCAGAAAAACAGAATTGACAAAATTTTAAAAGTAGAGAGAAGAATTGCTAGAACATGCATAAATAAGAAATATCAAAAAGCTGGGCAATGGCGGATAGTTCCAAATGAAGTGGTATACAGAGAACTGGAGCCCATCACTGATACTATACGAAAGAAAAGGATCTCTTTTTGTGGTCACATTCTGAGGACACCAGAAACCAGATTATCAAGGAAAATTATTGAGAAACTCAGGAATTTGAAACAACAAGGAGGATGGCTTAAGGAAATAAGAGAGGAAATGGAAGAACTGGAAATAACTCTGGATGATTTGCAGAACAAAACGCCAAATTTAAAGAAGTTGAGGGACACAGAAATAAGATTTAAACCAAAAATTGACAAACGACATACAATGAAAAGGGTATTTACAGATAAGGAACGACGAAAAGCATCAGAACGAATGAAGAGATACTGGGCCACTCGGAAGGGGAAAATACCAAAGAAGAGGACCAGAAATGATTGACTGAAGTGGTCCAATGAGGCCGTAAAAGCAGAAGAAGAAGAAGATAGGAGGGGGTGGAGGATTATGGAGGAAAGAAAAACAACTCACTAGTATCTTGAATAAAACAGGCCTTGATGCATCACGTTGAGCCAAAGACAAAAAGGCAGTCACTGGAGTTGCACCACCTACAATCACCAAAAAAGAAGAAATTCAAGGCAACTCCATCTGCTGTCAAAGTTATGATGGCAATCTTTGCAGATAGTGATGGTATCAATCTCGTGCATATTTTTCCAAAAGGGTCAACCATTAATTCAGAGACATGTATAAAGACTTTAAATAAGGTCAAGAATCATTTCCAATGTTTTCAGTGTTATAAGAATCCAAAAGAAATCTTACTCTCATATGACAGTGTGCACCCACATACAAGTTTTTTTTTTTCCTCCATATTCTTAGCATAAGCATGATGTTCTTAAACAGTTTATTCCTGATTTTTTTGTTTTAAGTGGCTCTAAAAGTTTTACATTAAATTAGCACTTCCTGTAATTCAATAAGCACTGGGGAACAAATCAAATATGTAGCCATAATACATATTTTGTTCAGATTTCCAGTTTGAAGGCTGAAAAACATACTGTCAAGTAGGGTCAGTACAGTGAACCATTTTCATCTGAGCTACTTGATATCACTGTTTTAGGAGATGTTAGATTTAAAGGCTATTGATTTTGACTGTTACCACCCAGAGAGCCCTTAATTTGTTCACTCATTTTGTTTGACTACAAACAAGAGAAATTGCGTAATTGTATGCACTGAATTCATGTCCTATAGCTTTGACATTCTTGATACAGATGAGGAAGGTATTGCAAATTAAGATGTGCTGGATACATTCTTATCTTTGTCTAGTTACGATCAGTGGCTTCCAAGTAATGCCAAGTCCAGAAGACAGTTGATGAGCTGTGTTGGTAATGTAACTGATGACGTTGTTCACCTATGTTATATTTATTACACTGAAAAGTAAATAAAGCTATGTACAAGACCACAATTCTTTTCTAGGCAGGGTCCTATTGAAGGTAGTATTCCTACAACCTCTGAAGTGACTTAGCCATTTATAAGGGAACCTGCAGTTTAATGTGGACTCTGAATAATGGTGCAGAGGTGAAAGACGTAGTAGGTGGCAGAAAAAAATCCTAGGACCAACTGGGGATCGAACTCTAGACAGACCATTAGAATTGAGGTCATATTTCTGTATTGAGCATTAAAATTGTTTGTCGAATGTAAAGCTCCCTGAGCTGAAATATACGAAGAAAATGTTATGGTAGTCTACAGTACAAATAATAAATTATTATCTGGCATTTGCAGAGACGAGTAATCCCTTTATCCACTAATAGAGTATACGTGAATATTTTTTTTTTATTTGTGTGTTTGTTTGAATAATTATCTAGATAGAATTTATTTTACTTTTTAAAAAATAATTTCCATCTCCAGCTCGCCTCCTTGCTCTTCATTTTGCTGACGACCATACAATGAAATACACTGAGTTGCCACAGTAGTATCATGAAGAGTTCTGGAGGAGCAAAGTCCATAATGATATTTGTTGCTCATAACAAAATCAGTTCGACATTTTCTTGTGTGCTCTTCCTTCTTATCTAAATTTCTAGTTTGGATACTGTACAGTTAGTCAAAGATCTCAACAAGATCCCAACAAAGGTAAAGTAGTAAGTTGTAATCCCTATAAATTCAAAACAAATTTTTAAAAAATAGAAAAAAGGAAAAACTTATTTAAACATCTAAATTCAGGGGTTGAAGTTTTGTGTTAGTTGCATAAGATAAATCAATGTTCACTGTAAACAGGTTTTTATTATTGTAGCCTGTAGATAACTTACGTTCTGTGACACATGTTTATGTGATCATGTAAAATTAAACAAGCCGGCTTTCCTTTGAAACTAGTTACTGTCAGTACTGTGTTTGTAAATTGCTCTCTTGGGCACTCTTGATTTTTTTTCCGCTTCCACGGTCCTGAAGGTTCGCTTTTATATAGGAAATGATTGACTCAGTGAATGAAATAGAGGAAATTCAAGTTGTAAATGCTCCAAACTGAGAATTGAACCGTTAATGTAGCCATGTCTTCTCACACAGTATACACTTTTTCTGCAGAATTTTATCAATGCAAGTTTCAAAATAAAAGTGCTTTTTTTCTTTTGTGTGGTACAGATGAAAGTTGTTGATGCAGTTCCCTCAGTGCACATTAGGTTGCTTCCTGACATATTTCAATGTAATGTACCACAAAACAAAGCAAAAGTTACATCCTAATAATGCTATAAATACTGCAGTTTGAATGCAGTGATATCAGCTGCAACTAGTGCAGTGCTTGCTGCCTGAAGGCTATGTGCAATTTATTCACACAATTGTTGATATTCTCTGCAATCCATTCGTTATTTGCTGTGTCTGCTGGTTCTCTTGCTTTCTCTGAAACCCATTCTTTCTTCCTTTCTTTCATTTTCATATCATCCCATTACTTTTTGTTATTAAATTACTCTGTTCTTTCTTACATTATTATTGAACCCCAATTTCTGAGCCAGTTCTCACATAAGACCATTTCTCTCTCGCATAAGATGCATGCTGTTGGGTTACAAATGTCAGGTATTTATTTTCATCTCCTGTTTCTAATTTCAGTATCATTGTCTAATTGTCTATCTTTCTTCTTAATATCTGAGGGAAAGATCCACTTGTCCATAATTCTGTATTTACTGACCATTATATCTATTTTAGATTGTATTATTATAATTTTTCCATATTGATTCTGTAGTTATTGTCACATCATACTTTCTCTGCTACTTGATTATGGATGTGTTGATTGTAATGAGTGTTCAGGAAATATATTACTGTACGAAGATAATCAAAGACATGTTGTTCCAGGATAAAAACTGGCGCAATCGGCGAAGTCAAAAACTTGATAAGATGGAACTTCTTAATCTTCAGAGCAGTTTACAATCTGAAATTCAGGCCAAACAGGCTATTAGTGAAGAGTTAACAAAGACTCGATCTGAGCTCATTGCAGCTCAAAAGTAAGTTTTTTGCATTTATATATATTTTCCCCAAGTATTTTTTACCATCTGCTTTTTCGGCTTGTGCATTAAACCCCTCCCACCACCACCACCACCACCACGACACACACACACACACACACACACACACAGAGAGAGAGAGAGAGAGAGAGAGAGAGAGAGAGAGAGAGAGAGAGAGAAAGCAGATATTTATGCATTAATGTTTTGTGCTGAAATGATTTACTGATTGATGGTACCATTGGTATTGTAGGATTACTTGTCTATTTTTTAGTCTTTCTTCTAAAATATATTGAACAGATTTGTTATGGACACCCATACGGATTATGTGTTACGTTTTGCACACTATTTTTACAATTCCCTTGCAGTTTTATCTAATTTGTTCAAGGGATATTTGTAAATTTGCTTGGAGTCGGGATTAAAAGCACTCTGTACTGTTTTCTTGTCATGTCATTTAATTGGTAGTTTAAACAGTGCTCTGATTTTTATATCCGTGTTTTATTTCAAACCTCCATAGCAGCAATTCTTTAATACATCTTTTTCATTAGAATACAATAATAAATTCTATGAGAAGTAGCCTACCCCATGGCTTCATGTATGCATTCAACACATATATTGGACATGCATCCTCCCCCACCCTCTCTGTGTCCACCTCTTCTTCCATCTGCCAACCCACCTAATCCTCCCACCTTCATCTGTGTGTCTACTTCTCCCCACTATCTCTGTCTCTTCATCTCCTCCTCACCCTCTCTTTGTTCATTCCCTCCACCCTTCTTTCTCTGATCATATCTTCCTACCCTCCCTCCTCTCTCTCCCTGTCCGCTACCCATCTATACCTTCCATAGGCCTCGTGCATCTCCCCCTTTTCCCCTGCCTCTGTCAATTTCCTTCTCCCCCCTCTCGGTCCTTTTCCCCCTCCCCATCACTCTGTCCATTTCCTTCTCTATCCATTCTGCATAACCCCAGGCATGCTCATTGGCATGTGTAGCACCTGAAATATGGTTCAATAAAGAAGGCAGACACTAATCCTACAATACTTCTGTCATGCAGGGGAGGCTACACATCAAGGACTTGAAAATCATTTATTTGCCACTGATGTACAGGCTGGCAAGCAGAGCAGATCAATAAAACAGGCAGATATTATTTCCAAAACTATTCACCTGTCAAATAGGGCAGCCTACATGTCAGTGCTCAGAAAATTGTTTCTTGCCATTTAGGCTCACATGCTAAGCAGGTTGATTTGGTAGGCCGATACAGTGCCCACACAATTTATCTGTTGTGCAGGGCAGTCTTACGGCAGGGGCTGAAAAAAACATATTTTTGCGTGTTATCTCCGAGCCTATTGGAACTAGGATATTAAAAAAACCCACAGTGCCAATACTCATTAGGTCTGCAGTTCTTGTGCAAAATTGGGTTGAAATTGTCCCTGGGTTTGGGAAGTCGCGGACATATACTCTCTGATTTATATGAGAAATGTGCTCATAAAATAATGGACCTGGTGCTTTCACGGAGTAAGTAGACCTGTGCCAAAGATGAGCGACCAATAGTGGAATGCAGCATCTCTGGTTTCTGTAGACAGATCAATGTGGCCATGGCCTTTGTTTGTGTTACATCTTTTTTTTCCGGAAAATTGATAAGAGAAATAATAGAGCAACAAATTGTGTTTTACAAATATAAGTGTACATCAAAGACTTTTTATCGCATATGTGGGTTTTTGAGTGGTTCACACATTTCAAAGATAGCTGAGAAGACACTGAAGATGACTCGTGGCCAGGATGCCCTTCACCATCAAAAACACGTGAAAGTATTGAAAAAGTAAGTAACTGATTTGATCAGACTATCATTTGAGTATTCACTCAATTGCTGAAACTGTAGGAATTGGGGAAGAATGCATAAGGCAAATTTTACATAACCAGTTTAACGTGATAAAGATGTGTGTGAAACAGGTGCCGAAAATTGCAGTGATCAAACAAAAAGAAGCTCCTGAAAACGTTTGTATTGACACTTTGAAGACCACTGAAAGTGATACTACTTTCTTGAAAAGAATGGAAACATATAGCAAATCTTGATTGTGCACTTATGATCCAGAAATCAAGCAGCAGTCCGTACATGGGAAGGACTCAACTTAACTGAGAGCGAAAAAAGGCTCGAAAGAGCAAAGCAATATTCAAAGTGAATCTTCACTAGATTCCTGAAGGGTTAATCAATATTACTACCTAAATGGGCTTGCTCAGCTCCATGAGAAAATATGAAAAAATGACTCAAATTGTGGGAGAAATAGTCAATGCACTGGCTCGTACCACATTGTCTATTAACAGATTTCAAGGAAAGTACTGTATCCCAGTGTTACACCACCCACCTTATTCCCCTGACCTAATGCCGCATGACTTTTATCTATTCTTAAAGGTCAAATGTGTATTAAAAGGAACAAGATTTCAATCTGCTGAAGGAGTGAAAGAAAAAAGCAGTATGCATCATTGAGGAGCCTACAGAGGAAGAGTTTCAGCACTGTTTCCATCAATGGAAGATTTGCATGGTGCATTTTAGGGATAGAGGATGGGTATATATTGAGAGGTACAATAAGTAAATGTATGTTTTTAAAATAGTGTTTCAGAGTGGTAGTCCCATTATTTTATAGTATTATATACTTGCATACAGTATAACAGATGATTGCTGGTGATTTCTTAATAAATATTAGTTGGTATAAATATATATATATTCACTGTACAGTATCCTTCTTTTTTGTTGTAATATTATATCTAGGATGATGATATTTATTTTGGACAGTGAATCCGCCGGCCGGTTCTAGGTGCTACATTCTGGAACCGCGCGACTGCTACGGTCGCAGGTTCGAATCCTGCCTTGGGCATGGATGTGTGTGATGTCCTTAGGTTAGTTAGGTTTAAGTAGTTCTAAGTTATAGGGGACTGATGACCACAGTAAGTCCCTTAGTGCTCAGAGCCATTTGAACCATTTGACAGTAAATCTGCACCACTTTTTTTACACCTAAATGGAATTCATTATGCTCAGCATCACTTTAATTGTTACAGGGAGTTGAGAGATTTGCGTCAGAGGTATGATACGTTGTCTCATGAGGTAAAGAGGAAAGAAATTCAAATCAAAGAACTTCAGTCAAGATTAGAATCTGGTGAACCATGTAAGTCTTTAATTGTTATTTCCACATATATCACCGTAGAATTACAGTATATAATGTTACAGCTGCAAGTGGTGTGACAGTTATACTATTGTTTTATCTGGGTATGTATCACAATTTTCCCAAACTTCAGATATTGACATAGCATTCATCGGCATGATACGACACATCCAACAACGACGCGTGCTTACACCTTTCCAACACTTTTCAGTCTGAACATTGGAAATCTTAAGGATACACAACTGGAATTTGCAAGGTACATTCAACTTTTCCAGCTGTTGCATTAACATATTCCACTCTCCCCTGCTTTTGTTTTCGCACTTTCTTAGGCTTTTTCCACTTTTACCAAATCAAACGTCAGCTACTTCACCTACATTAGTGAAATAATGTTCTTCTGCTAACACAGTTTTAAAATGAATAATAAGTTTTACCTGTAGGTCAGACATTACTGAGCTCTAAGATTTGCACAATAAGAAGTTACAACTTTTAACATATACAGTAAATAATTTTAATTTTTTATGTGCTTTCTTTAGTTATGATTTGTAGGAATTTAAAGTGTGTGAAACTCAGGTTGTGATATCTATTGTCCAGCTCACATATGTAGTTTGTATCTCTATCATATTTTTACCAGTGTCTGATATACATACAAAAAATGTTAGTTATGAAATGTTACATACCCCTCATTGTTCAGAGACATAGTTTCCTCCTCAGATACAACATTTCATCAGGTGGTGCATTAATTTCTTGTGTGTTTCTGTTGATTTCTGAGCAGTACTTCTCTAGCTTTCGACATGTGGTTCTTTCATCTTTTATCTGGGTTCTGAAGAAGGGTCTGCTGACCCTGAGAACTTAACATTTGCATGTTCCTGTTAGTGAGGCATAAATTTTACAACATTCAGTGAATATGAACATTTTTCTTCATGAATTTAATTGAGTTTTAGTTGTAGATACTGAAGGAAAATTTGTGACCGGCTTTTGTCCTGCTAAGCAGTATCTACTTCTTTGTTGTTCTCATTATTTGACTAAATACATCCAATGTCTGATGTAGTTGTTTGTATTCAGGTTACATTTTGAGAGAATTTCAATTTGCCGAGTTGAAAAGCATAACCATTAGTTATGTTACCTTGTGTGGAAAGTATAGTTCTTTTGGACTAATTATGCAGGATTTTTTGTGCAATATGTAAGCAAGATAACTCTCCCATCTGTGGCTGTGTTGTCATTTATATAATACAGTAATGTTCGTGATAATTGCAACACACAGTAGTAATGGTATAAATCACTCCAAAATTGGAGGTGGTGTAGAACAGTGGAACTGTAATAACTGATTAATGGTTGCAGAGAGATGGCTTCCACATAGGCCCAGCAGCACCCTCTGTTGTGTTACCAGACAGGTCAGTGTTAACACAGCACTTAGAGAGTGCAGAGCTGTCACATCAAGTAGAAATGTGCAAGGAAGTGCTGATATGCCTTATCAATGTCAAAAGACATAATATCAGCATGTGAGTGAGTCCAAACAGGACAGAATGATTGGTCTCGGAGATTGTCGTATGGCAACATTGCTGATTGTATAGCGCATGTTACTAAAACATTGATGCATGTGTGGAACCAATGGATATAAGAGGATCATATACACAAGGTGGTGCTTGGACCACACAGTGTGAGATGACCACCATCTCGTACGCATGACCATAACCAACAGAACAGCTTTGTCTGTAATGTTTGCTCGACCTTGGAGCACTACAACGGACATTGACCCGAAACCACCATCTCCTTAGATGGCATCACAGTCACTGGAGTGCTGAGTGGCAGTATGTAGTGTTTTCAGATGAGTCCCTGTTCAACTTGACCTACTGGATGGCAGCATACATGATAGACACTACCAGGTTGGATGCTGTTGGGCAGACTGCATTGTTGAGTGGCATAGCAGGTAAATGTCAAATGTGGTACTCTGGGCACCTTTGACTTGAACGTGCAATCCTACCTCCTACATATTGAGGGCAATTGGAACATCATCAGCTACTTCAGGGAGGCATTAGAGCCTGAAGCACTGTGGCCTGGTGCCCCCCCCCCCCCCCCCCCCCCTCCCGCCCTGCAGGCAGCTCCAAATGCCATATTTCAGCAGGTCAGTGCCTGGTCACATGGGGGCAAGCAATTTGTATGACTTCTTTAGAGATCAATGTATGCCACTGCTATCCCGGCCTGACATTGCGCATCAGAGCTGTTTGCGATATGGTTGATTGGCAACTTATTCATTCTGACACTCCTGCAATCACTGTCCATGCTTTATAAATGTGCAGTGTGTCCCCCAGAAGCATGCCCATGCCATGACACCTGGAGCCTCTTACTATAGCTTGTGGTGGCTTCACACCTTACTGAATTTTCATGGTCGAAGTTCATGTAGAGTTCTGTAATTCTAATCATTTGTGTATTCTCATTTTCCTAATCTGTGGAAAAAATTTCATTGTAATCCCATGTCTCCTTGGTGGTACAGTTTTTAGAAACAATAATGTAATGCAGTACATGCTGACATAAACACGGCACAAGAGAACTAAGACAAAAGAATCCCTGCAAGTTGCCTGTTACATACGTGTATTGTTCCAGTCACAATTTTCCTGTTGTTGATGTATACACAGGAAAATGCAGGCATTAAACAGTCATCATTTCTCCTAGTTTTATCTAAATCAGTTGAAATAAATTCAAAAGAAGTGGAATCAGTATGTTATGTACAGCAATAGCATTAGATGACTTATACAGTTTCACAACTTTTCGTAAATAAAATTGTGTGTTCCTTGTGTAACATAAAAGGATGGTTTGACAAGTATAGTAAATTGCCACTAAATAATGGGACATATTTGTTGTGTCTTTGTGGTTGGTAAGCTTCATTATTCCAAGGACTGTACAAAGAATTTCAACAACGTACAGAGTACAGTTCATTGTTGACATCCGTCTGAATTGGTCAGTGTGTAAACTGTAATTGACAGTGGAGAAAACCAAGATTCGTGCTGTTAACTAAACGTTTTCATTTGAAGCATTGGATTGCCACAGAAATCAAAACAGGATTGGATTAAGGTCACACAGACTGTGCACCGTCATTGAAGACAATTTACTTTTGTTGTTGTTGTTGTTGTTGTTGTGGTCTTCAGTCCTGTGACTGGTTTGATGCAGCTCTCCATGCTACTCTATCCTGTGCAAGCTTCTTCATCTCTCAGTACCTACTGCAGCATACATCCTTCTGAATTTGCTTAGTGTATTCATGTCTTGGTTTCCCTCTACGATTTTTACCCTCCACGCTGCCCTCCAGTACTAAATTGGTGATCCCTTGATGCCTCAGAACATGTCCTAGCAATCGATCCCTTCTTCTGGTCAAGTTGTGCCACAAACTTCTCTTCTCCCCAATCCTATTCAATACTTCCTCATTAGTTATGTGATCTACCCATCTAATCTTCAGCATTCTTCTGTAGCACCACATTTCGAAAGCTTCTATTCTCTTCTTGTCCAAACTATTTATCGTCCATGTTTCACTTCCATACTTGGCTACACTCCTTACAAATACTTTCAGAAATGACTTCCTGACACTTAAATCTATACTCGATGTTAACAAATTTCTCTTCTTCAGAAACGCTTTCCTTGCCATTGACAGTCTACATTTTATATCCTCTCTACTTCGACCATCATCAGTTATTTTGCTCCCCAAATAGCAAAGCTCCTTTACTACTTTAAGTGTCTCATTTCCTAATCTAATTTCCTCAGCATCACCCGACTTAATTCGGCTACATTCCATTATCCTCGTTTTGCTTTTGTTGATGTTCATCTTATACCCTCCTTTCAAGACACTGTTCATTCCGTTCAACTGCTCTTCCAAGTCCTTTGCTGTCTCTGACAGAATTACAATGTCATTGACGAACCTCTAAGTTTTTATTTCTTCTCCATGGATTTCAATACCTACTCCGAATTTCTCTTTTGTTTCCTTTACTGCTTGCTCAATATACAGATTGAATAACATCGGGGATAGGCTACAACCCTGTCTCACTCCCTTCCCAACCACTGCTTTCCTTTCATGTCCCTCGACACTCATATAACTGCCATCTGGTTTCTGTACAAATTGTAAATAGCCTTTCACTCCCTGTATTTTACCTCTGCCACCTTCAGAATTTGAAAGAGAGTATTCCAGTCAACATTGTCAAAAGCTTTCTCTAAGTCTACAAATGCTAGAAACATAGGTTTGCCTTTCCTTAATCTTTCCTCTAAGATAAGTCGTAGGGTCAGTATTGCCTCACGTGTTCCAACATTTCTGCAGAATCCAAACTGATCTTCCCCGAGGTCGGCTTCTACCATTTTTTCCATTCGTCTGTAAAGAATTCGCATTAGTATTTTGCAGCTGTGACTTATTAAACTAATGGTTCGGTAATTTTCACATCTGTCAACACCTGCTTTCTTTGGGATTGGAATTATTATGTTCTTCTTGAAGTCTGAGGGAATTTCGCCTGTCTTATACATCTTGCTCACCAGATGGTAGAGTTTTGTCAGGACTGGCTCTCCCAAGGCCTGCAATAGTTCTAATGGAATGTTGTCTACTCCTGGAGCCTTGTTTCGACTTAGGTCTTTCAGTGCTCTGTAAAACTCTTCATGCAGTATCATATCTCCCATTTCATCTTCATCTACATCCTCTGCCATTTCCATGATATTGTCCTCAAGAACATTTCGCTTGTATAGACCCTCTATATACTCCTTCCACCTTTCTGCTTTCCTTTCTTTGCATAGAACTGGGTTTCCATCTGAGCTCTTGATATTCATGCAAGTGGTTCTCTTTTCTCCAAAGGTATCTTTAATTTTCCTGTAGGCAGTATCTATCATACACCTCGTGAGGTAAGCCTTTACATCCTTACATTTGTCCTCTAGCCATCCCTGCTTAGCCATTTTGCACTTCCTGTCGATCTCATTTTTGAGACGTTTGTATTCCTTTTTGCCTGCTTCATTTACTGCATTTTTATATTTTCTCCTTTCATCAATTAAATTCAATATTTCTTCTGTTACCCAAGGATTTCTACTAGCCCTCGTCTTTTTACCTACTTGATCCTCTGCTGCCTTCACTATTTCATTCCTCAAAGCTACCCATTCTTCTTCTACTGTATTTCTTTCCCCCATTCCTGTCAATTGTTCCCTTGTGGTCTCCATGAAACTCTGTACAACCTCTGGTTCTTTCAGTTTATCCAGGTCCCATCTCCTTATATTCCCAACTTTTTGCAGTTTCTTCAGTTTTAATCTACAGTTCATAACCAATAGATTGTGGTCAGGATCCACATCTGCCCCTGGAAATGTCTTAAATTTAAAACCTGGTTCCTAAATCTCTGTCTTACCATTATATAATCTATCTGAAACCTTCTAGTATCTCCAGGGTTCTTCCATGTATACAACCTTCTTTCATGATTTTTGAACCAAGTGTTCGCTATGATTAAGTTATGCTCTGTGCACAATTCTACCAGGTGGCTTCCTCTTTCATTCATTACCCCCATTCCATATTCACCTACTATGTTTCCTTCTCTTTCTTTTCCTACTATCGAGTTCCAGTCACCCATGACTATTAAATTTTCGTCTCCCTTCACTATCTGAATAATCTCTTTTATCTCATCATACATTTCATCAATCTCTTCGTCATCTGCGGAACTAGTGGCATATAAACTTGTACTACTGTGATAGGCGTGGGCTTCATGTATATCTTGGTCACAATACTGCATTCACTATGCTGTTTGTAGTAGCTTACCCACATTCCTATTTTCCTATTCATTATTAAACCTACTCCTGCATGATGCCTATTTGATTTTGTATTTATAACCATGTATTCACCTGACCAGAAGTCTTGTTCCTTCTGCCATCGAACTTCACTAATTCTCACTATATCTAACTTTAACCTACCCATTTCCCTTTTTAAATTGTCTAACCTACCTGCCCGATTAAGGGATGTGACATTCCACGCTTCGATCCGTGGAACGCCAGTTTTTTTATCCTGATAACGACGTCCTCCTGAGTAGTCCCCGCCTGGAGATCCGAATGGGGGACTATTTTACCTCTGGAATATTTTACCCAAGAGGACGCCATCATCATTTAATCATACAGTAAACCTGCATGCCCTCGGGAAAAATTACAGCTGTAGTTTCCCCTTGCTTTCAGCCGTTCGCAGTACCACAACAGCAAGGCCGTTTTGGTTAGTGTTACAGGGCCAGATCAGTCAATCATCCAGACTGTTACCCCTGCAACTACTGAAAAGGCTGCTGCCCCTCTCCAGGAACCACACGATTGTCTGGCCTCTCAACAGATACCCCTCCATTGTGGCTGCACCTACGGTACGGCTATCTCTGTCGTTGAGGCACGCAAGCCTCCCCACCAACGGCAAGGTCCATGGTTCATGTATTAGTGAATATAATTGTGATCAGACAGGCACCACGAAGACAAAGTACGCTCCGACAACCATTTTAGATGACCATAAAGGAAATCATTTACAAAATTCACGATCTGGTAATGCAGGAATGCTGAATGAAAATTCATGAGATTGCTTGACTGTAGACGTCTCAATTGAGTGAGTAGAAAATATCCTGCATGGAGAATTGGCTATGGAGAAGTTGTGGGTGAGGTGGGTGCCACAGTTGCTCATTGTTGACCAAAAACACATCTGGCACAGTATTTCTGCACAATGTCTGGCAATGTTTAGTCAAAATCAACAAGACTTATTGTCCAGTATTTGAATGTTAATGAAATCTGTCTCCATCATCACACACCAGTGTCAAAAAGCATTCAGAACAATGAACAAAGGATGGTGAAAGTGCACCAAAGAAAACAAGAACAGTTGTGTCAACTGGCAAGGTGAGAGGCACTGTTTTTTGGGATTTCCAAAGAATACTCATCTTAGAATACTTGGAAAAAAGCAGTACCATTACTAGACCATATTATGCTTCATTGTTGGATCATTTGAAACTTGCGTCAGCTGAAAAAAAGGACCAAGGTTTCCACACAAAAAAGTACCCTTTTGTCATGATAACACCATTGCAAACATCAGCGATAACAATGGGCAAAGTGAATGAGATGGTTTCTCATCTACCCTGTTCACCAGACTTAGTACCAAGTTACTTCATCGTGTTTCCTAACTTGAAACTTTGTCTTGCTGGGGAGAAATTTTTCATCAAATGAGGAAGTGATAATTGCTGTCAGTGAGTGTGTTGCTAAGTTTGACAGAATCTATTTTTCCAGTGGGATGAAAAATCTGAAGGGTCATTGGAGCAAGTATTATCCCTCAGTGGAAACTGTGTCAAGAAGTAAGTTGAGTTGTTAATGGAGCAAACATTTTTTCTTGTAACTTCTTTTGACAGACTTATCAAACCACCCTCATATTGAGGCAAAGCAGAAAGTGATGATTTTATAATAAGTAAAAGATTCCGGTTTTTGACCATGATATGGAATATGGATGATGTGGCATTGTTTGCATTCAGTGTAAGATGTTAACATTCCTCTGATTATGTTTGTTGTCCTGAACATGTACATTAAATATATTAGCCAGTTTTGATAGATCCTGTGAGGGGAATTATTATTATAATTATTATTATTTTAACTATGCCTTCATCTTGCTTGGACACTCAGGGATTTCCATCGGTGTCAACCATGCACGTCTTGGAGAAAAATCTTATACTGCCAAAATCAATGTAGAACAACCAGTGAATAATAACATTACATTTTGTCACAAGTGTGTAAACAGGAAACCGATGAGGGTTCAGATCAATCTTAAAAGGGGACTGCACCTACTTGTCAACACCAATTACAGCCAGATTTATGGCTTATACAGGGCTTAGCCGTAAATGAAAGTGACGGAAGTCAAGCTTCAGAAGGCCAAGTGTTTAGAAAACTTACAGTATAACATTTTCTGTGCGAACTCATTTAAGGAGAACTCGCAATTAACATGAAAAAAATATTGGGCCGACAGGAATACATTAGTTCTTATGCGAAGTTTTATCGGTTAACACAAATTTCGGTTAAGACATATTACAAACTTTTTTCAGTTCCTAGTGTGATTAACTTTCATTTTAATGCAAACTTCTGAAGCTATAGTATTTTTAAGTGTTAATTTTTTTCCAAAGTGAATGCAAGAAATATAAATACAGAGCTAACTATCCATTTCCGACTCATTTGTGATGTATTGTTGGACTGCAGCCGCAATTATCACCTCAACAATCAGCATGTACAGTACACTTAAATAAATTCAATAATATGTGCATTAGCTATTACAAACCTATTTGATGACAGGTGTTCTTTTAGTCATAACCAAATCAAATTAGAATACTGAATAAAAATCTATGAAAGATAGCACACAAAACATGACAAAGAGGAAACGGAGAGCTCTAAATATACAAGTAAAGCTTAAGATTCTATACGAAGTGGACCATGGTACAAAGAAAACAGCAATTGCGGATCAGTTTACCTATGATAATTAATAATAATAATAAAAATCATTAAAGCTACTGCATCTGGTTGCAGAAACAAACCTAAACGACTTTGTAGCGCTTGGTATGAAAACATCAAGACGTTACTACTACAATGCTTCAGTCATATGCGTGCATCTGACATACCTTTAAGTGGCCCTATAATTCAGTCAAAAGCGAATGAGATTTCCAATAGGCATTGAAGACTTCAGTTGTTCTGCTGGTTCGCTGTATCAATTCCAAAATAGACATTCAATTTCACCTGTACAAATTTGTGGTGAAGCAAATAAAGTTGATGAAGAAAATGTGAATAGCTGTTTGCATGAATTCTACAGAGTGAAGGGGAAAGTATACCTTGTGTGATGTGTTCAATATGGGTGAAACTGGACTTTGTTACAAACTTTTTCCAAACTGCACCCTGGGGATAAAAGGTGATAAGTGTAATGGTGGAGCACGCAGCAAACATGTAGCTGTTGCCCTTGTATGTAATGTGGACAGCAATGAGAAGTTTCATCCCTGGATTATTGATAACTCCAGGAAGTTGTGTTGTTTTAAAAACATTAGTATGGGCACTTTACCTTGCATCTACTCTCATCATAAGAAAGCTTGGATCAATGACACATCATTTCACAAATGGCTTCTTCATTTCAACAGATGAATGGTTGCTCAAAACGGACATGTTCTTCATACATTGGACAGGTGCACTGTCCATAACATAGAGGATCTGAACCTAACCAACATAAAGTTCCAGTTTTTTCCTCCAAATGCGAAAAGCTGCCTTCAGCCCATGGACCAAGGCATCATTTGTCTCATGAAGAGAGCTTATTGCAAGCAATTTGTAAGAGCTGCAACTTGTGCAACTGAAAGCAATACCACAACCTCAAATTGGGATCTGTTTGACACAATAAAAGTCATTGCAGTGGCCTGGAACTCAGTGTTGTCACATCATATGCAGAAGTTCTTTAACATAGCCTGGAGACTTAGCAACACTGAAGATTTCCATATTCTAGATGCTACTTCACCTGATGAAAGGACAGTTCTTGATAAAATGACACTTCAGCAAGACATGTGAACCCTGGAATTAGTTTTGAGGAATTAATTAGTGCAGACAACAGTGTTGCCGTATGTGCTTCTGTGGAATCTGATGTGACAAAAACTGTGACTGAGTTGCAGGGAGGGTCATCAGTAGAAAGTGAGGAGGAGGTGGTGAATAGAGATACCATTCCACCTACCAGTCAGGAGATGTGAATACAGATACCATGCCACCTACAGTCAGGAGTTGTTTACAGCCGTTGACAATTTAGAACAATTTGCTTCAATGTGCAACATCAGTGCTGGGTTTACAGACACTGTAGCTTTAATTGGTTTTGAAATTATAAGATATTGTTGTTCCTGTTAATGTCAGGTAATGCTTGAATATTTTTCCAAGAAAATAATGTAATTATGAGTACTTGTACTTTTACTGTCTCTCTATAGTATTCTAAGTCTACAGTAATGTAAAGTGATTAATATTGCAGTGTATTACACATTACTGTACTACTATACATGTATATGTATTAAAATCTATGGTTTTCATATAAAACTTTTTTTTTAATGCTAGTTCTTGATTTTTCGGTCCCTTCGGATTTGCGTTAACAAGATTATACCATATCATTTTTGGTGTGGGACAGGCAAGGCATGAGCCATTTATGTTAGCCAAGTTTCCAGGCACAATGTAAAGATTACAGACCAGTAATCTGATGGCTATGGGGCTGAGTACATAAGCAGAAGCTTTTCATCTTTCTAATATTCAGTTTTTATGTTACTTATACACAAATAAACCAAGATAAAGTTCAGTACACTGTATTTATTAATGTTTTCATAAGAGGCGTGAAAAGAAAAGACAAAGGCAAATTTATGATTGCAAATAAATTTCCATCAAGGGATTGTACTTAACAGTGTCCACAAGGACTCTGCAAATAACACCTCAAGAAGGGATTTGTAATTAAAGTGTACAGGACTTCATATTCTGTTTTGAACTTGGGGAAGACTGCATGAAAATGTATTCAGTTTTGCATCACCAGCTATCCTTGCTAATATTTCTTTTTTAATTTTGCGTTGTATATAGCCAAACAGTGCAATGAGAGAAAATCTTTTATGAATATAAACCGTGTTTGTTTTCCTATTGAATCATTAAAGTAAAAATGTGACATTAATAATGTGTGCAAGATGCCGAGAAAATCACTGCCTCCTATTTTTGTAGGATAAATATCACCTCAGTACTTGTAAATCATCCATTGTAAAATAATAAAAGTATCCAATTTTATATACAAAGTTCTCATGTATGCCTTTAATTCTCTTCAGAAAATTTATTTGCAATTCTAAATTTGTTTTTTTTTTTTTTTTTCTTTCCTTTTCATGTCTTTTATGAAAATATTAATAAACACAATGTATTGAGCATTATTTTGTTTTATTTGCAGGGCAGGTAATTTAAAAATTGAAAATACAAAAAAGAAAAAAGTTTCTACTTAAGGACTGGACCCCATGACCCTAGGATTACTGTTCTGTAATCTTTCCACTGTGCCAACTGCTGCGTGGGAATTATGCTGACGTAAATGGGTGATGCCTCACGCATCCTGCAGCAAAAAATGCCGGGTTTTTTTCCTAAACATTTGCCCGTCTGGAGTTCTCACTCCTGTCACTTTAGTTTCTGGCCAATCCCTAGATATACTATAAGTTTGGACAAAATTAGTGATGATGAGTACATGCAGGCCCCTTGTGAGTGAAATCCATTTTTGTCCCATGATAGTTGAGAAATTGTAGCTTGATATCTTGTCTTATGAAATTAAGAGAGTAGACTTATACCCTGTACAATATAACTGCTCAGTCTTTAATTTCAGCAGAGTGTTTCTAATCTGTAAAAATGTGATTCACTTTGGAATTCTGTGGTAGAAGAATGAAGTCAGAAGATGAAATAGTCACTGAGGCAAGAGAATACTTATAGTACATTCTTGAAAAGTCTTTTATTCTGACACTTCCTAAAAATGTGTTGCCTGATCTCATTAAGGAAATTTCTTTACTGCTGAAAGTAATGATATGTACGTCAAACATAGTGTGTGCAGTAGCCATCAGAAAGATCGCGGGAGGCGCACATCGACACGGCGCATCATGGATGGTACTTGCCGCAAGTAGAGTCCCGTCCACCAGAGGACACACGAGAATTCGGACGCGACCTCCCCCGGCATAACAACAACAACAACTCCGGCAGCAAGGGCCGGCCCAGTCAGTCAACATCGGGCATGCCTAGGACACAGTCCCGGTCTACGCTAAGTGAAGTGTGACGTAAACGTGAACAGTGTTACTACACAATTGGCGACGAGTAGGGTCGTTCTTTCGCGTGTTGCGTCGTTGTTCCAGTTTTGCAGCTTCTCCACGGCATGGAGGATTTAGTGCGGGTTTTGGTTGAGCAGCAGACGGAGCTCATGGTCACCATGAATCAAGTGCTTCCGGCGTTGCTGTCCATGCCATCTGTTCCAGCGCCGTTCCCTCCTCCCTTTCCCCCGTATGACAAGACGTCGGAGGATTGGGACGCATATGAACATCGCCTTCGGCAGCATTTCCAGGCGTTTCATGTTGCCGATGCGGAGGTATGTCGTGCTCTCTTCTTGTCTTGGATATCTCCCTCGCTGTATCAAGTTTTGCGGCAGCTAGCGCCGTTGCAGGAACCCTCGTCCTTGTCTTTTGACGCATTGTGTTCATTGCTGTCTTCATATTATCGCCACCGCACGCATGTTGTGGCGGCTAGGGTCGAGTTCTATCAATGCAAGAAACAGCCCCATCAGTCTTACCGGGCGTGGGCCACTACCCTGCATGGTCTTAGTCGCAAGTGTCATTTTGTCACGGAGCAGTCGCGAGAGTCGTATGCCCACGTTATGGTACGCGACGTCATTGTTCGTTTGGCCCCTGATAGGGAGGTCCGGCAATGGGCCCTGCAGTTAGAAGACCCTTCCCTCGAGGAAGTCCTGTCCATTGCTCAATCGTATGAAGTCTCTCACGCCGCAGGTCAACAACTGGAAGCATGGTGCGACGTCGTGGCGGTTCAGGGCGGTGCGGCCGCGTCCACTGTGTCCGGGGTGGACGACGTGCGAGCAGTACAATCCAGCCATTACGGTTGCTCCCGCACGGCGCTAAACAGAATTCCGGCCGCCGGCCCCTGTTGCCGTCCTGTGCATCGTGCTATATACATCATGATCGGTCAGAGTGCCCCCCGTGTTGGGCCGTTTGTCGCAAATGTAATAAAAAAGGTCACATGGCTAAAGTTTGCCGCTCAGTCGCAAAAGAATCGAAGGAAACAGGTACAGAGGACATGGACGTTGACATTCAGGAAGTTTCATCAGGCCAGGCTCCCGACGCATCGCCACGAAAACTCTTTATCGAGGTGTCGGTTCGGTCGCGCCGGTTACAACTGCAAGTAGATACGGGCGCGGCAGTTTCGTTGTTAAATGCACAAACTTATTCCGTCTTTGGATCGCCCCCATTGGTGCCAGTTTACCGGCGTCCACGCGGTTATGGTAAACAGTTCATTCCCCTCCTGGGTCAATTCACTACCGACGTGACTTACAAATCAGTCACTCGGCCTATTACTTTTATTGTTGTCAGTGATGCGAGGTCCGCTAACCTTTTTGGCCTGGGTGCCTTTCAAGCTTTCGGTTTTTCTATCGCTGACACCATACAGTTGGTCTCCGAAGACGTTCCCTATCAATCATTGGAATCTTTGATCTCAGACTTTCCAGATATTTTTGAGGAGGGCCTGGTGCGTGTTTCAGATTTTGAAGCTCACTTAACATTGAAGGCGTCGGCTTGCCCGCGTTCTCTACGCGCGAGGCAGATTCCCTTGGCTCTCCGCCCTCAGGTAAAGGAAGAGCTAGACCGGCTGACAGCCCTAGGAGTCGTTCTTCCCATTTCTTCTAGTGAGTGGGCTTCGCCCCTCGTTATTGTAAGGAAGCCCTCGGGAAAATTACGTCTTTGTGGCAATTTCAAGGCCACCATTAATTCCCAATTGGTGGTGGACACCTATCCTTTGCCTCGTGCTGATGAATTATCCTCCGCCGTGGCGGGAGGCCAATATTTTTCGAAAATCGATCTTTCGGAGGCTTATCATCAGATACCACTTGATGAGGACTCCAAACGGCTGGTGGTTGTCAACACCCCATTTGGCCTTTACCAATACCAGCTATTGGCCTTCGGAATCTCCAGTGCCCTGGCGATATTCCAGCATTATCTTGAGCACGTCACGTCAACAATCCCTCATTGTATTAATTACCTGGATGACATAATTGTCACAGGCCGCAGCACGAAGGAACACTTGCACAACCTTCGCACCCTCTTTCTCAAATTCAGGTCTGTGGGCTTGCGTTGCAACCTGCATAAGTCAAACTTCTTCCAACCGTCCATTGGGTATGTGGGCTACACCATCTCTCGGCACGGCATCCAGCCACTAGGAAGTTTGGTCCAAGGTGTCGTCGACCTTCCTCAGCCCGCTTCGCTGAAAGAGTTACAAGCTTTTTTAGGCAAGATAGCCTATTACCACCGGTTCATTCCCAGGGCTTCCACCATAGCCCACCCCCTGTACTGCCTTCTGCGCAAGGATGTTCCTTTTGATTGGTCGCCTGCATG
The DNA here is from genome assembly GCF_021461395.2 of Schistocerca americana. Lineage (NCBI taxonomy): Eukaryota > Metazoa > Arthropoda > Insecta > Orthoptera > Acrididae > Schistocerca > Schistocerca americana. The sequence continues at coordinate 434,669,366 of NC_060122.1, forward strand.
CGAGTGAGCGTTCACCTCATTGAAGGGCCTCCTCACGTCATCGCCTTGTTTGGCTACTTTTGATCCCCATAAGCCGTTGGTCCGGGCTACAGATGCTTCACAGTATGGGGTGGGGGTGGTCCTGGCCCATCGCAACGCAGATGGTTCCGAGCAACCACTGGCATTTGCATCTAAAACTCTTAGTCCCGCGCAGGCCCATTACTCCCAGGTGGAAAAAGAGGCTTTGGCCATTGTCTACGCTGTTACCAAGTTTCACCCTTTCTTGTATGGCACGAAATTTCTGTTAATCACTGACCATAAGCTGTTAATATCGTTATTTGGCCCCGCCTCTCAGATTCTGGATAGGGCGGCCCACAGACTACAGCGCTGGGCCTTGTTCCACTCTAAGTACCATTATGACATTCATTTTCGCCCTACCGGACAGCATGCCAACGCCGACGCTCTTTCCCATCTTCCGGTGGGCCCGGATCCTACATTCGATCGAGAGGAGATTATGTGTTTTCATTTGGATGTGGCGTCCCGCCAAGCGGTTGATGGCTTCTCGATCACTAGTTCTCGAGTCGCCTGGGAAACGGCAGCTGACCCGGTTCTCTGGCAAGTAGTTCGCTTCATTCAGCAGGGGTGGTCATCCCGCCCTCCAGGCCGGGCCTCGGACCCTCTTCGTAATTATTTTATTCTACGAGACCGCCTCTTGGTCTTGGAAGGCGTTCTCCTTCTGGCTACCGATGATACAGCTCCTCGCGTGGTTGTTCCTACAAGTTTACGAAGGTAGGTCCTCACGTTATTACATGCGGGGCACTGGGGTGTTTCCCGTACTAAAACCTTGGCTCGCAGACATGTGTACTGGCCCAGTATTGACAGAGAAATCGAGCACTTGGTGGCCGCCTGTTCCCAGTGTGTGAGCCAACAGGCATCTCCCAGGGCAGCGTTCTCTTCATGGCCGCCGGCAACCCAAGCATGGGAACGTGTTCACATCGATTTTGCGGGCCCGTTTCTCAATGGCTTTTGGCTCATTGTCATTGATGCTTATTCCCGATTCCCATATGTGGTTCGCTGCTCCTCAACCACTTCAGAAGTTGCAATCCAGGCACTAGCAAAAATCTTTTCTGTGGAAGGTCTGCCAATCACCCTGGTCTCACAATGGACCGCAGTTTCTTTCGCAGACCTTCCAGGATTTTTGTAGGCACTTCGGTATTCGGCACGTTTGCTCTCCCCCCTTCCATCCACAATCGAATGGGGAAGTCGAGCGCTTGGTGCGCACATTTAAGACACAGATGAAAAAGTATGTGCACGAATTTCCTGCGGAGGAAGCATTGACGTTTTTCCTGATGGCGTACCGGACGACACCAATGGGAGAACGCAGCCCCTCATGGCTCCTTCATGGGTGTCAACCTAGGACTCTGCTGCACCTCTTCCGACCTGGTCCTCGCCAGTCTTCGCAAAACGGAGTACCTGGCTTTCCACTGGGTATGTTGGTCTGGGCTCGTGGGTTTGGTCGCAATCCACGTTGGATACCGGCGGTGGTCCTGCGCTGAAATGGCCGCCGGCTCTATACGTTGCAGGCGGGGGACCGGGTGGTATGTCGTCACCAAAATCAGCTACGTCCACGTTTGGGCACCCACCCTCCGACCTCTCGGACACCGGCTTCCCCATTGCCGGCAGCTGTGTTGGTTTCGCAGGGGACGTTACTGCCTTTCCCCACTGTGACTCTGCCGCACTGCACTGGTTCTCAGCCTTGGCAGCCTCCAGTAGCTCCAGCACCGGCATCGCCATCGTTCGCGATGCCCCAGCGAGAGCTGGCCCCCCTCGCAGGCCCGGTTTCTCAGGAGGCTGGTTCACCTGTGGTCGTCCCTTCCCCATCGTCCCCGCCACTGGGTCTTGCCCCTCCTGAGGTGGAACAGGATCCGGAGTTTGACAGCTTGTTGCCCGTTCTGTCCCGGGCTCCGGTTGTGGGACGACGGGGGCCTCTTCGTGTGGGTCACTTCCAGCTGTATTCGAAGGCTCCGGCTCGAGGGTTGGCAGATCCCCTCGACTCCGGCCTTCCAATGGATTTGGAGGTCATCGCTCCTGCCCGACGCTCCACCTTCCAACGCAGTGGATCACAGTGGCTTCACCCCCTGAAGGAGGAGGAGTGCAGTAGCCACCAGAAAGATCGCAGGAGGTGCACATCGACACGGACGGTAGTTGCCGCAAGTAGAGTCCCGTCCACCAGAGGGGACGCGAGAATTCGGACGCGACCTCCGCCGACATAACAACAACAACAACTCCGGCAGCAAGGGCCGTGCCCAGTCAGTCAACATCGGGCATGCCTAGGACACAGTCCCGGTCTACGCTAAGTGAAGTGCGACGTAAACGTGAACAGTGTTACTACAGTGTGTTGTTTTGCATACTTGATGTGTTATCACATGTTACTATAACAGAAAGTCATGAACAGAAAACAGTAGACAAAAATGAGGAAAAGCAACACTCATCTGCAACCAATTGATGCATGATGCATTGAAACATGTAAAAACACAGATACTCAATCTATGACACAGCTCACTCTCACCCTAATCTCTGACAAAAGCATCATACTCATGTCACATGTATGTATATATTTTTTCCAATTCTCATGGATATACAGAGAAGAAATAGATTGGAAATTAAAATTAAATAGGTGAATTTCTTAAAAAGTCCTTTTGGTCGATTGCCACTTTGTCATATGTGTCAAGTAGAAGTTGCTGAGTCCATGCAATATACTACAAGCATAATTTAATCGTGTAGGCTTCCATAGCCGAAGTCAGTTGACATAAATGTTTTCTGGGTATGATACTGCGTCATATTATAAAATTCTGTTACTGGTGAAACACGTGTTTCGGCCGGGGTTACAGTGGCCATCTATTGAGTCTATGGTGTGTTTCTGCTGTCCAGAGTCACTGATATTTTATCATGACTGGCTCATTGAGCATGACATTATGTCATAATTTAAAAAAAAAAAAAAAAAAAAAGGATATATCTAGTCACATGGGACTTGAAGGTAGTGGGAACTTTATTGTAAACATTACTGCAGTAGAGGGAGAGAGGATCTGCTGTTGTCTATTACTTAATTTGTTGGTACTTGAGGTGTGGACTCCTGTTTTCTTCCTGCTGGATGCAGACTGCATTGTGGCTGCTACTCACTGATAATGTTCTTGTCTTGTATTGGTAGTGTTGCCTAGTGGTCTCTGATGGCTGGCATCCATGATGGGGCAAGTGTGAGCCCATAGTCTCTATTCATGTTGTTAGCGTGTTTTAATATTTTGGTGGCTTCTCTTACTGTGCGTTTCTTCAGCCATGTCTGTTTTGCAAGTATACAATTTTTATTAGATGTTATTTCCTTGCCATAATCTTACTGGTGTTCGGCCACAGCATATTGATGCTGTTGCAGTGAGTGCTCTGTTGTTAATTGTGATCAGACACTTGCACCTTATTTTGATGCATCATTCACGCATTGATTAATTAAATGTTGAAACAAAAGGAACTACTATCTACCTCTGATTATTTTTGAATTAATGTTTATTGATAATTAATTGTTTCTAACCTTCTTTCCACAGCTCTTTAAAATCTGTACATACACTATCTGAGCAAAGTATCCTGACAATCTTATATAAAGCAGAATTCACTGCTAGACATGACAAGGAGCAGACCTGCCAGTATAAAAGAAGATGAGGAATATTGTGTTGCCTGTAGAGAAGCAGGAAAAGCTGACTGGCTTGGTCAGGAGATGTCAGTGACTTCGAATGTCGATTATTCATTGTATGTCACCAGAGTAACAAATACATCATGCCTATTTCAGCCCTTCTAAAGCTGCCCAGGTCAACTGCTGTTGATGTGATTGTGAAGTGGAAAGGCGAAGGAACAACCACAGCTAAACCAAGACCAGACAGATCACATGTAGTGACAGAAAAGGACGGTCGAGCATTAAGGAGGGTGGATTTAAAAAATTGTGTGGAATCACTCCTGAGTTCCAAAGTGCTACCAACCATCCGGCTAGCACAATGACTGTGCTTGAGGAGTTAAAAACGAGTGGGATACAATGGTCGAGCATCTCTTCATAAGCCATAAGTTTTTGTAGTTGCTAAGTGACATTCGTAGTGTAAAGAGCAATGCTGCTGGGCAGGGGATAACTGGAAATGAGTAATTTGGAGGGATGAATCATAATATATGCTGTGGCAATCCAGTGAAGGGGTTTGCCGAATACTCGGAGACCTTACCTGCCATCATATGTAGTGTCACAAGTGAAGCACAGAAGAGGTGATTTTATGGCATGATGATGTTTTTCATGGTTATGATGGTGTTCCCTTATTTTTCTTAAGAACATATTAAACGTAGAAAATTATGAACAAAATGTTAAATGTAGAAAAATATGAACGTAGTTCACAGCATTGTGTACTGTGTACACTAGAAGAAGAATTCAGAGGTAATGAGTGTTTTATATCAGCACCCTGGCATAAAGTAGCACCTGTGAGGCAATGGTTTGGGTTGGGGGGCAGTAAGATACCTGAATGAACTCGCCTGCCCATAGTCCTGACCTTGACACAACAGAACACCTTTGGGATAAGTTAGAAGTCAGCTTCACTCCAGACCCCAGTGACCAATATCATTTCCATATCTGGTTTTGGCTCTTGAGGAAGAATGGGCTACCATTTATCCGCAGACATTTGGACACTTCATTGAAAGTGTCTCCGGCAGAGTTCAAGGCGTCATAAAGATGAAGTGTGGACATACCCCTTGTTGATGTCTACTAACAAGTGTCCGGATACTTTTGTTCTGATAGTGTTATTTTATTTTTACTGCACTATGCATTTGTAACAGGATCCATAGTGGTGTCTGTAGTGAAATGCTTATCTAGAAAATTGTCTTAAAATACTATTCTGTGTTATTTTGAATACATCCTAGCTTTATATTCAGCAAAAACTGAGGTTTTGTTGAGAGTGGTTTTTTTTTAAGACTATTTGTGGACCATAGTGTTTACTGTAGCGTGTGGCACCATGTACCTCGTGATGAGAACAGAGGTACAAAAAGTTGTTATACTTTTGGATCTGTGAATTGATTTGCGTTTAAAACGAAACATAGAATGCAACAAAAATGGAGAGATGTATTTGATATTTTGTCACAAATGAACTATCACACGTACAATTTAGCGGGTTTGGATTATGATGTGATGAGTGGCACATAGATGTTCTTAATAAACTGACATACAAACATACTACAAATTAAAATTAGCTGATAAAACTAAACTTACGTTGTAATTTTTTACAGTATGATGCATGAAAATCCTTTTGACTGGGATTGAGAATCTGAAAATGGCAAGAAGTTACGAATATTCAGATGCACTTAAAATGGTTAGGAGGTGAACACAGTTGATAAGAATGATGATAAAATTAAATGTATGCACTAAATAAATTCTCCAAATTATGGTTTAAAAGTAAACCTCCATCAGCAGGATAGAGTTTTGGTTGTTTTTAATAAACACTAATAGCTCTGTATCTTTTAGTTGGAAGGACAAATTGCCTTGTGGAAACTACTGGAGACACTCCAACAGTCAGTCATGCAGTTCTCATTCACTTGCTGGTTAATAAGCAAAAACTAGTGTGGGATAGTTGATAATAATCAAAACTGGAATGTTAATCTTAAATTCTGTCTGTCCCTGTTTACCTATTTGTTATCAGCAGAACACCAGGGGCAATGTGATCACCTTCAGAAGGTGAGATGCAGTTAGCTGACAGGCTTACACGAGATTAAATGTTCATTTGTGAGCTTCTCAGTGGGTTGTGTGTCTGACGCTTTATCCTACGTAACCCATTGTGCCTTGTAAACATCAAATGGGGATTGCGCACACCTGTTTCGTGTCCTTGATTAAACAGAGTGTAATATGAACCAATGTTGTCTGAAAGTGCAAATATTCAAACAATTTTCATTTGGAATAAATGACATAAAACTATTTTACTCAAATATTTTTATTTTAGGGTGCAATAACTCTCACTGCAAATGATAGACTTACTGTATTAGGAGTTATGTAGTTAGTGTGATCACTTCACTACTGTGCTTCACAGACAAGTTTTACCTACCCAAGTGATGTTAATTGTCCACACCTACAAACTTGGCTTACAACAGAAAAGGCCATTGATTACAACACAACAGTGTTTACTTGTGCAGATACTAAAATTATGAGTCATTGCAGAATTACGGTTATTCAGTATTCTCAGCCATTTACTTTAAATCTGTTAAAGGTTGACGTAAGTTTAGAGTCTGTGCTAGTGAATATTGTCATATTAAATAGATGTGGATGGTTAACATTATTTTGGGAAGTCAAGCCTATTTGTAAAATAGAATTATTTCACCTCTGTAACCTCCACATTCTAGACTAAGAATTGCTCTTTCATCCTGTGTTATGCACTCCAAGTAAGTTCCACCCCTTAAAGCCTTGCAACTGCTTTCAGTTGAATTCTTTCAGTCAGCTGCTATTTGTAATCCTACATACTGTTTAGCTGAAGTTGTGTTTTCATGATGAAGTGCAACTCAGCTGCTATCTAATTTTACAGATTCAAAAGTGCTTGTAAAAGTAATTACTGTTCATAAAAAACAGTGTAAAACAAATGTGCGATCCAATTTACAGCTACATGTCTTTGCTGTATATCTGACATAATTATTAAAATCTTTTGCTGTAAATTGTTTTGTGAATGTTAAGTTGTATAATAATTGTGCTGGATGCATCTGATTGTGGCCGCGATGATGATGTTATGTGGGTGTGAATTTTTCTTTCGGGGGCAAATGTAATATTTCTTGGTGCTTCTATGGCAAATTAAAAGTGGAGAACACTAGAAAGCAAGACAGAAAGGTCAATAATTACCCGGCAGACACTAAAATAAGGCATATTATATACCTGTCTTCATCATTCAGTTGTCTCTAGGAAAGAAAATGTAGCATTCGGCAATAAAATTAGACCCATGGCAACGTAACAAAATCCTTCATGTCACAGTATTATTTAAAACACGTTTTGTAGTACATGCTGAGATGTATGGTAGGAGAGGCCTCACATCATCTGTTAGTACCTATAGAACTGTATCATTCATGGTTCTGAAATGGTAGTTTTCTACTTGCTTTTATGAAAGGTGTGTTAGACACTGCAGAGTGCTGTGCCTGAGCACAGAGACTTTGTCTCTTCATACGAATACATAGACTGGTGTCCACTTCATGAAACTCCTTTGTCATGTACTGATACATCACCAGGTAAAATACTTTAAAAATACTAAAATAATAGACCTTTTTGCTCATGATGATGTGACATTTCTCAGTTTATAGACTTGATAAGGTTTTTTGTAATGAAAATTAAACCAAACCCATGTTCTCAACAGTCAAGCTTAGTGATATTCCGGAGCTCTCCGCATTGTGCTCATGGTAGTGCCCTATTGGATGATGAGTGAGATGTTTAACCTTATCAAGTGGTTGTTATTGAGATGAGTGGTTGTAGAAGTAAGTAAAATGCTGATGTGAGGCCAGTTGCTACTGAATTGCACATACAGAATCTTCAATATTTAACAACCGCCTCTTAACGGAATATTAATAATAAACCTGTCCATGATATGCAATGCATTTCCTGTAGCACATGCCACTGGAGTTTGTTGAGCATCTCCATGCTTTCACACTGACTAACTGACAAGCAGCGCTGTGACAAAATATGCCACTCATTGTTGCTTCTCTATCTTTTCTACTAATCAAACCTGGTTAAGATCCCAGACCGATGAGCATACTCAAGAACAAACCAAACAAGTGCTTTGTAAGCCAATTCTTTCATGGGTGATTTACATTTCCATAATTTGTTTCCAATTAATCTCAGCCTAGCTTTTGCTTTTCTTACATTTTATGTGATCATTCCACTTTAGGTTACTTTGTATGGTTACTCATAGATATTTTAAGAATGTTACTGTTTCCTGTGATATGAAACTACAATTCCCAATAGGAAATAGTGTAATTGAAGAATAAGGGACGTCTTCATCTATTTATGTGAAATATGTTACATTTAATTAACTGGTCAACTGTCAGTCCCAATTACATTCAGAATCGACTGTCAGTTCCTGCATCAATCGTCACTCCTCTGCGAATATGCAGCTAGTCTTCAGATGTCGCAACCTCAGCAAACAGCTTTATGGAGCTTGTGGTGTTACATATTTAGATAAAATAGTAAAAGCATGGGAAAGCACATTAAAAAACAGAGGCACAAAGGGTATAAGCATGGGCCAAGGAAAGAACAAATTTGAAGTGATATGTTTAGCCTTTGCGGATGATATGGCATTGATAACTGAAAACCAAACAGACGCAACAGTTATGCTTGATCTGTTACACGAGATTGCTGAAAAGACTGGGCTAAAAATATCCTATGAAAAAACCGAGTATATAGAACACAAACATAATACAGAAAAGTTTATGAAAACAACGTATGGAAAAATTAAGAGAGTTGATAGATTCAAATACCTGGGGAAGTGGATCCAAGCCAATGGACTGGATAACACAACAAATAAAGAAAGAATAAAAAAGTTAGAATTTGCATATAAATTAATACAAAACTGCTACAATATGAAATCAATATCGATTCAAGCGAAGATTAAACATTATAATTCAGTTATTAGGACACAAGCAACGTATGGATCAGAGTGCCTAACATTGAATAAGAAAGGCAAATTAAGAGAACTAGAAAAAAGAGATAGAGAAATACTAAGAAAAATTCTAGGTCCTGAGAAAAATAAGGAAAACAGGTGGATTAAAAGGAGAAATGAAGACATACAAAATTACAGAAAATATCACAGATACGATGAGGAAGGGACGGCTAAAATTTTATGAAAATTTAAAAAGAATGGAAGAAACGCAGATTACAAAGAAAATTTTTAATTATGTTAGTAAACTGAAAAACACTGTATGATGTATAGAAGCAGTAAAGAAAGACGCCAACAAAATAGGTGTTACAGAAGAAATAATACATGATGGGAATCACTTCAGGCTACTGATAGACAACGCAAACTATAAAGATGATGAGCAGATACGAGCAGTTGGTGAGAAAATGAATAAGTACAGGGAAGAACGGAAGAAAAAGAAACACCATAAGTCTTAAGTTGTATGCGATCCATAGCTGGCCAAATCCATAAATTAAAAAAAAAAAAAAAAAAATTGTTAACATTAACAGCGTGGAACACTCCTTTGGATAACTCCCAAAATTACTTTTACGTTTGCCCATTTTGTTCTGCTAATAGCAACATGTTGAGCTGTATCTGTAAGGAAGTACTGTATCCAATCATAAATGTGATTCAGTATTTGACAACCTTAAGTCTTAAGTTGTATGCGATCCATAGCTGGCCAAATCCATAAATTAAAAAAAAAAAAAAAAAAAATTGTTAACATTAACAGCGTGGAACACTCCTTTGGATAACTCCCAAAATTACTTTTACGTTTGCCCATTTTGTTCTGCTAATAGCAACATGTTGAGCTGTATCTGTAAGGAAGTACTGTATCCAATCATAAATGTGATTCAGTATTTGACAACCTCATTTTTATTTTCACTTATGGACATTGCAGGACTAAACCAAATGCCTTTTTGAAATGAAGGAACATCGCATCAAACCTGGGCATCTGTGTCTATGGCACTTCAGATCTCGTGGATGAAGAGCGCAAGCTGAATTTCCCAAGATCTATCTTTACAGAACTCATGTTGGTTTTTGTTCTCCTAAAACATTATACTACATAAGCATTGAAACATGTCCCATAATTCTACAACAGATGTATGTCAATGATATGGGCTTATAATTATATGCATATGTCATATGACCCTACTTGAAAAATGAGAATGATGTGTGCTTTGTTCCATTCACTAAGTATCCTTTGTTACTCCAGTGAGCTGTGATAAACCACTACTAGAAGAGGAGCAAATTCTTTCATATAATCTCTGTTGAGTCTCACTGCTGTCTCTTCTGATCCTGATGCCTTTACACTATTGTGGAAGTTAAATTGATTTTCTGTTCCTTGATCACTTTACCTCAGTATCTGCAATTTTGGAGTTTGTGCAATTTTTAGGAAGGAGGAACCATAATAAAGTCATCTGCAGTGAAACCGTTTCTGAAAACCAAATGCAGAATATCAGCCTTCTCTCTGTTGTCTTCCGTTTCAGTGCCTGCATGGTCACTGAGCATCTGAACAGACATTTTCAGTTCTCTTATTGACTTTACACAATACCAAAACTTTTCTTATTTACTTTCAAATTCAATGAGCTCTTAGAAAAAGATATAAAATATTATGCAGCACAGATATTACACAAATATTACCCACTTTGTCTTGAAAGCTTGTGAGAAAAACATCAAACTAAACACTGTGTACATGCAGAACCTGCTGGTGCTGCTATCTGCTCTCACCTTGACAGTTGGAACTATAATTTTGATCGTTAGACATATCAGGAGGACTTTGCATACAGCTTGATAATTTGAGAGTAGTGATCTATGTTTCACTAATAGCTGCTATGTTACTCATTGTACATTGGACAATTTGTGCAAAATCTGTTTAATTCCTTACTGGAAGAGAGTAGATTAGATTAGATTAGATTAATACTAGTTCAATGGATCATGAATACGATATTTCGTAATGATGTGGAACGAGTCGAATTTTCCAATACATGACATAATTAGGTTAATTTAACAACATACTTAAGTTAATATAACAACTTTATTTTTTTTGTGTGTTTTTATTTATTTATTTATTTTTAATATTTTTTTTCTTAATTTATATCTAAAAATTCCTCTATGGAGTAGAAATAGTTGTTATTCAGAAATTCTTTTAATTTCTTCTTAAATACTTGTTGGTTATCTGTCAGACTTTTGATACTATTTGGTAAGTGACCAAAGACTTTAGTGCCAGTATAATTCACCCCTTTCTGTGCCAGAGTTAGATTTAATCTTGAATAGTGAAGATCGTCCTTTCTCCTAGTATTGTAGTTATGCACACTGCTATTACTTTTGAATTGGGTTTGGTTGTTAATAACAAATTTCATAAGAGAGTATATATACTGAGAAGCTACTGTGAATATCCCTAGATCCTTAAATAAATGTCTGCAGGATGATCTTGGGTGGACTCCAGCTATTATTCTGATTACACGCTTCTGTGCAATAAATACTTTATTCCTCAGTGATGAATTACCCCAAAATATGATGCCATATGAAAGCAATGAGTGAAAATAGGCGTAGTAAGCTAATTTACTAAGATGTTTATCACCAAAATTTGCAATGACCCTTATTGCATAAGTAGCTGAAATCAAACGTTTCAGCAGATCATCAATGTGTTTCTTCCAATTTAATCTCTCATCAATGGACATACCTAAAAATTTGGAATATTCTACCTTAGCTATATGCTTCTGATTAAGGTCTATATTTATTAATGGTGTCATACCATTCACTGTACGGAACTGTATGTACTGTGTCTTATCAAAATTCAGTGAGAGTCCGTTTACAAGGAACCACTTAGTAATTTTCTGAAAGACAGTATTGACAATTTCATCAGTTAATTCTTGTTTCTCAGGTGTGATTACTATACTTGTATCATCAGCAAAGAGAACTAACTTTGCCTCTTCATGAATATAGAATGGCAAGTCATTAATATATAATAAGAACAACAAAGGACCCAAGACTGACCCTTGTGGAACCCCATTCTTGATAGTTCCCCAGTTTGAGGAATGTGCTGATCTTTGCATGTTACGAGAACTACTTATTTCAACTTTCTGCACTCTTCCAGTTAGGTACGAATTAAACCATTTGTGCACTGTCCCACTCATGCCACAATACTTGAGCTTGTCTAGCAGAATTTCATGATTTACACAATCAAAAGCCTTTGAGAGATCACAAAAAATCCCAATGGGAGGTGTTCGGTTATTCAGATCATTCAAAATTTGACTGGTGAAAGCATATATGGCATTTTCTGTTGAAAAACCTTTCTGGAAACCAAACTGACATTTTGTTAGTACTTCATTTTTACAGATATGTGAAGCTACTCTTGAATACATTACTTTCTCAAAAATTTTGGATAAAGCTGTTAGAAGGGAGATTGGACGGTAATTGTTGACATCAGATCTATCCTCCTTTTTATGCAAAGGTATAACAATAGCATATTTCAGTCTATCAGGGAAAATGCCCTGTTCCAGAGAGCTATTACACGGGTGGCTGAGAATCTTACTTATCTGTTGAGAACAAGCTTTTAGTATTTTGCTGGAAATGCCATCAATTCCATGTGAGTTTTTGCTTTTAAGCAAGTTTATTATTTTCCTAATTTCAGAGGGAGAAGTGGGTGAGATTTCAATTGTATCAAATTGCATAGGTATGGCCTCTTCCATTAACAGCCTAGCATCTTCTAATGAACACCTGGATCCTACTATATCCACAACATTTAGAAAATGATTATTAAAAATATTTTCAACTTCTGACTTTTTGTTTGTAAAGTTTTCATTCAATTTGATGGTAATACTGTCTTCCTCTGCTCTTGGTTGACCTGTTTCTCTTTTAATAATATTCCAAATATCAGTAGGAGTACAGTAGCTCCTTTATTGTCCTTCCAAAAAACCCACTTGTCACAATTTATAATTACAAATTAACTCAGCCTCTTATGTGGTTCCATCCAAAATACACTTCTGTGGATTAGGCTGCAACTAATACCCTGGAGCCAGAACTAAACACTGAAATGCCCGACATTTGAGGAGCTGTTTTCCACCACCAAAGCCCACTTCTTGGTGTGACACCTTCTTTACCAATGCCACATCAGTGAGAACTTAATTGAGGGACTGCAGGCAGTTGGCACATGAATCGCCAGCTATCATTGATGGGAACTGTCTGCAGTGGTTCCTAGGTTTCCTTAGATGGCTATGCTCCAGGAAGAGACATGCGGCACTCTAGTCACTTGTGACCAGATGTAGGCATGGTCTTGCAATGCGACCAACGACCACTTTCTGTTGCCTGGTGAGGTACCTGGTGGTCCACAGCTCTGGGTGTAAGTCCTAGCAGTCTAGGGGTCTACTTGAAAATCCTGCGTGACTGTTATGGAACACAAGAGCATCACTTTCCATGACTCGTGCCCCTGGGCACTAGCAGTCCTCTCCCCCGTCAGTGCATCAAGGCACAAGCAGGCCTCGGAGGCCTCGATTATGTTAGAGTTGTTGCCATCCTGCAGGGAAGAACAGGATCCGCCTCCATTGGTGTGGGATGAGAGTCGTGATGCACAGCATCTGGTATTGGGAGGTCCTGGACCGGGGCAGTGGCAGGTGGTGCAAAGAGTGCCTCAGTCCAAAAATCTGGAATGGAAGGAGGAGTTAGGGAATCTGTTGGTGGATTGGATCCATGACTGACACGGGCTTTTTTGCCATGCTAGCTGCAGTGGCCACCTTGCAGTAGGTGGACTTCGACCATTGCTCGCCTGATCAAGTGGAGGATGAAGACTGGCTGCCACTACTGATAACCTTGTTAGCATGTCTGTACCCACACTGGATACTGCAGAGAAAACCAATACCATCCATTAATCCGAGATGGTAAGGGGCTGTTCCGGGGTACCCCAGGGATAATTGTGATCTGTATGGGCAATCACGTAGTTTTTCTGCTGGTGAGGAACCATTCTGATAATATGTATAGTATGAGGAAAAGACGAGCACCAAGGTGTCCTCAATCGAGTGATGTCAAGTTAATTTTTGTATTTGGATCTTGAAGGCTCAGGCAGACCAGTTGAGGCAGGGTGAAATGGAGCCATATAGATTAACAAGATGCCATTTGAGATGCAGAAGTCTCGTAACTGACAATGTAAATATTGGGGTCATTTGTTGATGATCAAGGCTTCTGAGAGGTCTGTGATGGTGAACTAGCATGACAGCACCTGGGTCGTCTTCATTGAGGTTGTGGACTGCATACGAAACATGAAGGGGGACCCACTGCTCACATACACAACCAGGAGCCACATAGAGCCAAGGAATGGGACGAAAATCCAAATGGAGATGGGGCCAAGGAGTCACTGCGGTGGGCCATGGAAAATACTGACTGGGTGGGGGGGGGGGAGGAGGTAGGGGTTGCTTCCTTCTTCATTGCGTTGACAGGCTGGGCACTCTTTCACCATCCTGCCGATATCTGCATTGGTACCCCTCCAATAGATATATTGCTGGGTGAGACATTTTGGTAGAATGACTCCCCAGTGGCCATTACGGAGAAGCTGAAGAAGCTTATGCTGGAGGGTGCCGGGAATGAGCACTCTAGTGTGGCCCATGCGACCCTGTATCAACACAATGCCATACTAGGATGAGACCTTGTGCAACCTAGTCCAGAAGGCTTGGAGGTTTGCACGAGTGTGATGTTTCTTATCTGCTGGCCATCCTTGTGCTGCATAATGTAAATCTCCCAGAGGACTGGGTCATTCATCATGTGTTGTCCCACATGGTGTGCATCGCTCAGAAGATAGACCATAACATCATCAATCCACATGATAACATACTTCTGGATCCTCATCTAATTCAGGGTCATGACCGACAGGCAATCATGATAGTATATCACTGTAAGTTACTCATACCTATAAAGTCCCACTTTCCTATTCTCACTCACTCATTCAGCCCAACTCGTTGTCATTATTTCTTTGTGTCTCTCTTAACTGTCACTATATCCTGTCTCACAGTCACAGTTTCCTTTATTCTGTCCTACTACTACAACTGCTACTACTACAACTGTCTCCTCTCACTATCACTGTCTCCCTCTTGCTCTCTCTCACTGTTACTATCTCATTCATTCCTTCCAACTGCTGCTGTCTCTTATCACTGTCGCTATATCTCTCTTTCTCATTGTCACTGTCATAAACTGTCTCTCATTATCACTGGTTCTCACCCACCACCACTTTCTCCTTCTCTTTATTCCTCTCCCACTGGCATTGTCTCCTTCCCTCTTTTCCTAGCACTGTTATCTCACAGTCAACTATGTTCCACTGCTACTATGTCCCTCTCTTTCTCTGGTCATGCCATTGTCTCCTTCGCTCTTTCTATACCACAGTCACTGTCTACTGTCTTCCAGTATTTATTACTTTTCCTCTCTTTCCCACTGCCACCGTCTCCTCCTCCCGCAACATAAAAAGTGTGAATATGTTCCTGTGCCATATTTTTAGGAATATTTTTCAAGGTGCTAAGGGAGGTAGGAATGAGGCAGCTGGTACTCCACTTTTCAGTCAGAGTTCTTTAAACAGGAGCATATTTACCTTTCTTGTGCTCTGGTATGAGACTTTTTCCACTGGTTCCCTTCTTTTCCCTGGTACCACAGGGCTTGTTGCTCATATGTAGGAACTTTATGAGTCAGAAAAATTTTGATAGGTTGCTTATGTGAAATTGAAATAATGCAAAACTAATTTTTCACCTGAGACCAGGTTTTCCTGGCAAAACAAAAATTTGCGTGTGCTTCAGTAATACACAGTGAAGTTCCCAGAACTCTTCAGATGATAATAGAGACTCTTTACAGCATATTTCTCCATACTATATCAGTTTATAAGCTATGTTTTCACCTCACACAGGTTTTTATGTCTACAAATAGGGTAAATTTGGACCTCTGTATCTCAAAATGTATATAGATATCAAGAAGATTTTGAAGATTGTTCTCAGGAGTATATCGTAAAAATTACAGCCATTTGCTCTGCATAGCTGTCTTGGAATCCAAGGTTCAATTTTGATACCCATGGTCTGTGTTTTTGGGGTGTTTCTCGATGATTGATAAAGATATTTGAACAGGGGAAGATGGCACTTCTAGATAAATGCCTAGAAAATATACCATTAAAATTGGTGGACTTTGCTGCAGTTAGTTATTCAGATATCTGCT
The DNA here is from genome assembly GCF_021461395.2 of Schistocerca americana. NCBI lineage: Eukaryota > Metazoa > Arthropoda > Insecta > Orthoptera > Acrididae > Schistocerca > Schistocerca americana. The sequence continues at coordinate 434,685,238 of NC_060122.1, forward strand.
GCTGACCATGAAAAAACAGTAAAAAATTCATATTTTGGGTTTCCTCAGCAACCGCCTGTGAACTAAAGGCACATCATAGTCCACATCTAATGGAAAGATCACCAACTGAATTTCTCCTTTTGCCTAGACTGAAGAAAGTGTGTAATATTAAAACTTAGACCTTGTACTTTAGAATAGTTACAGTAAGACTATTCCTCTGCTGCATATACAAACAGCCCCTGGCGCAAGGCTCTACCCTTCTCTCACAAATAGAACTTGAGGTATGAGCCCTGGAAAAATACTCTTATTATGCGTGGCGTTTTGGAACATATTGGTAGCACATGATGTTGCATGCATACTGATGAAATGTCATTCTGTACCTAAAGGCTTTTTAAGATCTTGTTCATTGGTGTTAAACACGAATAAAGTTCATATTGTTCTTAATGTATCTGTAACTTACTTCATTCCATGAAATTGCATATTTCATTTGGAATGAATGGTGGCAGGTATTGGGTAAACATTCTGAATCTAGCTACTAGGGCGAGATGCTGATATATCAGCATCTAACCCTCAAGACCCATTGAAGTGCTTCTGCATTCTTTTATTAGAGAATTTACACTTGTTGCCTCGTCTTTCACAGATTTTGAAAGCTGCATCAAGCAGATTAATGATATTCCTTTGTCCTAGTTTTTTCTAACTGCACTACTTCTAGTTCTTATGCATCTGCAGCACCAATAGTCTCAGAGTGCAAGGCCTTAAGATGGTTCACCTGTGTTTTGGTATTTGAATAATGATCAATGTAACAAAACTGAAAGATTCATATTCTTGTTAAGATCTATTATTTCTGTTTGTATATTATATTTCTTAGTAGTCAGTGTTACATCTGTCACAGGATTCGGAAAATCACATAATTCCTTAAGTTCATAGACAGTATCATACCTCCAGGCCCAATACAGGGTGAGTCACTAATTATTGTCACCAAGAATAACTCCGAAAGTATGATAGGAGCTGAAAACCTTGTGGGACAAAAGTTGCACGGGACAACTGGGGCCGTAATATGACGTTGGTTTTTTGTTGCTAGGTGCTGTCGCATCAGAGGTATGAAGGTCAACTTTTTTTTTTAATGGGATGCTATAGTTTGGTACTTATTTTCTGATAGTGGCTATAGATACAAATCCAGTTATGTGTAACAGTAAGGTTTTTGGAGGTCAACGAAGGTCACAAAGGTGGCATGAACGTCCATTTACAGAAGATGTTCAAAGTGATGACCATTGGTATCAGCGCAGTGCTGCAATCTTCTTATCATGGATTGAGTGGTATTCCTTATCACTTTGGCACTTATCGAAGCACATGCTCTGACAATTCTCTCTCGTATATCATGCAAATAGTAAATATTCGCTGAATACGGCGTAGGCATCTAACGCGCTATTGACATGTAAACACCATTCGACAATTTTGCAATACAATACTAATAGGAATGGTAAGACTAGTATCGTCAAATCAGGTGAATGTGAATGATGTATTCCTTTGAAGAACAAGTCAATATGCTTCTCATTTACAGAGAATGCCAACAAAATTCAGTGAGAGCTAGAGACTTATACGTTGAAAGATATCATCAACGCACTCACCCTACGTGTCGTACATTTAAATATGTGTATGATAAATTGAAAACAACTGGATCTTTAATGCATCGGAAACATATCCGACAAAGGAAAGTTACTAGTGGAAACTGGTACTCTTGCCACTGTGATTCGAGATCCTTGTGTTTGTTAGCTCGCATCAAATGGCAAGGGAATCTGGCATGAGCCAGAGTAGTGTTGTTTGTGTTCTGCATAGCCATAAATATCATTCTTAACTGGTGTGGATTGTATGCGTCGCATTGAATTCTGCCAATGGGCTCAACTTCAGATTCAGAGGGATGACACATTTATTAATTTTATTTTATTTACTGACGAGGCTACATTCACGAACCATGGAAATGTTAATTTGCATAATATGCGTTACTGGGCAACTGAAAACCCATTTTGGCTGCAGCAAGTTGCACACCAAAAACTGTGGTCGATGAATGTATGTTATGGGATTCTGGAGGACAGAATTATAGGCCCCTATTTCATTGAAGGATCTTAATAGTAGGAAGTACACAACATTCCTGCAAGAAACATTAGGTCTGTTATTGGGAAAAATACCTTTAGGAACAAGGAACAGAATGTGGCATCAACACAATGAGTGTCTGGCACATTTTTTGCTGATGGCTAGAAATGAGTTGCAGAGACAATTCCCAAATCGTTGGATTGGACGCGGAGGAGATTCACCAGACTTGACGCTTCTGGATTTTTTTCATGTGGGGATTTGTAAAAGACATTGTTTATAAAGACGTTCCAACTACAACTGCAAGAGAGAATTGTCAGAGTATGTGCTTCCATAAGTGCAGATGTGATAAGGAATACCACTCACTCCATGATGATAAGATTGCGGCACTGCATTGATACCAATGGTCATCACTTTGAACACCTTCTGTAAATGGATGTTCATGCCACCTTTGTGACCTTCATTGACCTTGAAAGACCTTATTGTTACACATCATTGGATTCGTATTGATAGCCACTATCAGAAAATAAGTACCAAACCATAGCATCCCATTAAAAAAGGGGGGGAGGGGGTTGACCTTCATATCTCTGACACACCACCACCTAGCAACAAAAAACCAATGTCATATTATGGCCCCGGTTGTCCCATGCAACTTTTGTCCCAGAAGCTTTTCAGTTCCTATCATAGTTTTGGATTTATTCTTGGTGGCAATAGTTAGTGACTTGCCCTGTGTATTGCATTCAGTGTTGGTAATCCTATTCCATAATGTGATTAAAAGCTCTGTAGATGCTCTCATCTATTTTGAGAAGCAGATCTATTTCTTGTGTAGCCATTATACATCTTTAATAACTTTGTTCAAATTGTGATGTACACAAAAGATGAAATGATTATTAGATGATAATGTCTTGACTATTTTTTAATCATCATAGTACTCTTCACTTCTGACAGTTGCTTCATCATCATAGTCTCAGCCACTACATTAGGTCATGTCTATCGTCTTTCATTCTGTGGATTCCATCATTTTGTGTACAAGTCCTGATGCAGAATGCACTTAGACCAGAATATATGAGGTACTGTAGGTTCTTCACATACCATTACCTCTGAAGCATTCCAAGAACCATGTGTCATGCACAGTATGCTACAGGACTAAAATGCTGACTCTCTGAATGTTTTGATGTATGTGATGTGTGGCTTCCTCTTGCCCTCAGAGAACTAATTTCATTCCAATTTAGAGGCTTAACATAGTTTACAGAGCAACAAAAGTTGTACAAAAATATGTAAACACCACAAACACAACACATTACCATGTTTAATTTGGTGTAGGAAAACCGTTGGCTTTCAAAACAGCTTCCAGTCATATTGGAATGAGTAAATAGAGGTGCTGTATGGTTTTTAAGGGAATATTATACTGTTATTGCTGCAAAATAGTGACAAGTTCAGTTAATGATGGTGGAGGTAGATAGTGGTCATGCACCCTTCTCTCCAAAATAGACCACAAAGACCCAATAATATTGAGATTTGTGATTGTGGTGGCCATGGGAAAGGTAACAATTCATCCTCTTGCTCACAATACCAGTACTGGATGATGAGTGTTGCCTTGGAACTGTTCCAGTGTCACCATTGGAAATTAAACATTGTACCATGAGAGGGACCTGATCAGCCAAAATAGTCACATAACCCTTGGTGGTAATGCAGTCTTGCACAGTAACCATGAGACCCAAGGTGCAGCATGATATGATTGCCCATCATGTTTCATTCTTCATACCATGTTTCATTCTTCAGATGTAAAGTTGGCTGCAAGTTGGAAATAGTGCGATATAAAACTCCTCCAGCCTAGTGAAATTCTTCCATTGCACCGTAGTTCAGATTTTGTGGCTTTGGCATCACATTTCTCTGTTAAAGTTATGAGTGGTTTTCGAATTGCAGCTTACACTCTATTTCCCTGCTTTCAAAACACTCTTTGTGGTGTTTTGGTGTTGATAGGATTTGTGACATGACATTGAATTCTGCAGTGATTTTTCCAGCTGCCATTCTCTTATTTTTTGTCATGATCACTCAACAGTCATGTTTGCCTGTATCGTTACTTAGTGGATAATGGTTTTCCGCTTTCCCTGTATGTGATATAAATCTTCGATACCGTTCTCTTGAAGCATCAAATACTTCTGCTACCTTGGTTATGGAAGCACCCACCATACTAGCACCATCAATTTTCCCAGATTCGATTTCACTTGGTTCTGGTATAATGCATTCATAGCTACAAAGTACACTGTTCTGGCCACAACTTACACTTGCAACAAATTGAGGACATTACACATACACTGTGGTCAAATACAACAGTGCTGTCTGCAGCCTTGGCTAGCGTCTGCATTTATGTTCAAGTGTGGATATCTTGTGGTGTTTTCATATTTTCGTCTAATCCCTCTATGGGGATTCTGCTTTCATAACGGAGTTATAAGTTGCAAGTGGTTTAGTGAGGGAGAAAAAAAATTACTGGAGTCTTCAGTCTTGTCACTCTTTTTTGCAAAATGGGAACTTTCACGTTGCTAATGTTTATGAAAAACTTTCTCTCTCTCTCTCTCTCTCTCTCTCTCTCTCTCTCTATCTCTATCTATCTATCTATCTATTTATCTATCTCACTCTGAAAAACCTTTCATTGACTGCTCCGCATTCGTTCTGCTGCTGACAGGTAACACAGTAATTTCTATGATATTGTGTATGGCATATTAATACTGTCAGATAAATGTTTCTAGTCTCTTATTCTCTTACCTCTAAGTTGACTTTGAGATCTGCAACAGTCATTTCGGGAAAGAGCCAAGAAATTTAACATTAAACGGGGAATAGTTTCTCTGACCCCCCATGAACCATGGACCTTGCCGTTGGTGGGGAGGCTTGCGTGCCTCAGCGATACAGATGGCCGTACCGTAGGTGCAACCACAACGGAGGGGTATCTGTTGAGAGGCCAGACAAACATGTGGTTCCTGAAGAGGGGCAGCAGCCTTTTCAGTAGTTGCAGGGGCAACAGTCTGAATGATTGACTGATCTGACCTTGTAACATTAACCAAAACGGCCTTGCTGTGCTGGTACTGCGAACGGCTGAAAGCAAGGGGAAACTACAGCCGTAAATTTTCCCGAGGACATGCAGCTTTACTGTATGATTAAATGATGATGGCGTCCTCTTGGGTAAAATATTCCGAAGGTAAAATAGTCCCCCATTCGGATCTCCGGGCGGGGACTACTCAAGAGGACGTCGTTATCAGGAGAAAGAAAACTGGCATTCTACGGATCGGAGCGTGGAATGTCAGATCCCTTAATCGGGCAGGTAGGTTAGAAAATTTAAAAAGGGAAATGGATAGGTTAAAGTTAGATATAGTGGGAATTAGTGAAGTTCGGTGGCAGGAGGAACAAGACTTTTGGTCAGGTGATTACAGGGTTATAAATACAAAATCAAATAGGGGTAATGCAGGAGTAGGTTTAATAATGAATAAAAAAAATAGGAGTGCGGGTAAGCTACTACAAACAGCATAGTGAACACATTATTGTGGCCAAGATAGACACAAGGCCCATGTCTACTACAGTAGTACAAGTTTATATGCCAACTAGCTCTGCAGATGATAAAGAAATTGATGAAATGTATGACGAGATAAAAGAAATTATTCAGGTAGTGAAAGGAGACGAAAATTTAATAGTCATGGGTGACTGGAATTCGTCAGTAGGAAAAGGGAGTGAAGGAAATATAGTAGGTGAATATGGATTGGGGGGAAGAAATGAAAGAGGAAGCTGCCTTGTAGAATTTTGCACAGAGCATAACTTAATCATAGCTAACACTTGGTTCAAGAATCATGAAAGAAGGTTGTATACCTGGAAGAATCCTGGAGATACTAAAAGGTATCAGATAGATTACATAATGGTAAGACAGAGATTTAGGAACCAGGTTTTAAATTGTAAGACATTTCCAGGGGCAGATGTGGATTCTGACAACAATCTAGTGGTTATGAACTGCAGATTGAAACTGAAGAAACTGCAAAAAGGCGGGAATTTAAGGAGATGGGACCTGGCTAAACTGAAAGAACCAGAGGTTGTAGAGAGTTTCAGGGAGAGCATAAGGGAACAATTGACAGGAATGGGGGAAAGAAATACAGTAGAAGAAGAATGTGTAGCTCTGAGGGATGAAGTAGTGAAGGCAGGAGAGGATCAAGTAGGTAAAAAGACGAGGGCTAATAGAAATCCTTGGGTAACAGAAGAAATATTGAATTTAATTGATGAAAGGAGAAAATATAAAAATGCAGTAAATGAAGCAGGCAAAAAGGAATACAAACGTCTCAAAAATGAGATTGACAGGAAGTGCAAAATGGCTAAGCAGGGATGGCTAGAGTACAAATGTAAGGATGTAGAGGCTTGTCTCACTAGGGTTAAGATAGATACTGCCTACAGGAAAATTAAAGAGACCTTTGGAGAGAAGAGAACCACTTGTATGAATATCAAGAGCTCAGATGGCAACCCAGTTCTAAGCAAAGAAGGGAAGGCAGAAAGGTGGAAGGAGTATATAGAGGGTTTATGCAAGGGCAATGTACTTGAGGACAATATTATGGAAATGGAAGAGGATGTAGATGAAGATGAAATGGGAGATAAGATACTGCGTGAAGAGTTTGACAGAGCACTGAAAGACCTGAGTCGAAACAAGGCCCCGGGAGTAGACAACATTCCATTAGAACTACTGATGGCCTTGGGAGAGCTAGTCATGACAAAACTCTACCATCTGGTGCGCAAGATGTATGAGACAGGCGATATACCCACAGACTTCAAGAAGAATATAATAATTCCAATCCCAAAGAAAGCAGGTGTTGACAGATGTGAAAATTACCGAACTATCAGTTTAATAAGTCACAGCTGCAAAATACTAACACGAATTCTTTACAGACGAATGGAAAAACTGGTAGAAGCGGACCTCGGGGAGGATCAGTTTGGATTCCGTAGAAATGTTTGAACACGTGAGGCAATATTAACCTTACGACTTATCTTAGAAGAAAGATTAAGAAAAGGCAAACCTACGTTTCTAGCATTTGTAGACTTAGAGAAAGCTTTTGACAACGTTAACTGGAATACTCTCTTTCAAATTCTGAAGGTGGCAGGGGTAAAATACAGGGACCGAAAGGCTATTTACAATTTGTACAGAAACCAGATGGCAGTTATAAGAGTCGAGGGGCATGAAAGGGAAGCAGTGGTTGGGAAAGGAGTGAGACAGGGTTGTAGCCTCTCCCCGATGTTATTCAATCTGTATATTGAGCAAGCAGTAAAGGAAACAAAAGAAAAATTCGGAGTAGGTATTAAAATTCATGGAGAAGAAGTAAAAACTTTGAGGTTTGCCGATGACATTGTAATTCTGTCAGAGACAGCAAAGGACTTGGAAGAGCAGTTGAATGGAATGGACAATGTCTTGAAAGGAGGGTATAAGATGAACATCAACAAAAGCAAAACGAGGATAATAGAATGTAGTCAAATTAAATCGGGTGATGATGAGGGGATTAGATTAGGAAATGAGACACTTAAAGTAGTAAAGGAGTTTTGCTACTTAGGGAGTAAAATAACTGATGATGGTCGAAGTAGAGAGGATATAAAATGTAGACTGGCAATGGCAAGGAAATCGTTTCTGAAGAAGAGAAATTTGTTAACATCGAGTATAGATTTAAGTGTCAGGAAGTCGTTTCTGAAAGTATTTGTGTGGAGTGTAGCCATGTATGGAAGTGAAACATGGGCGATAACCAGTTTGGACAAGAAGAGAATAGAAGCTTTCGAAATGTGGTGCTACAGAAGAATGCTGAAGATAAGGTGGGTAGATCACGTAACTAATGAGGAGGTATTGAATAGGATTGGGGAGAAGAGAAGTTTCTGGCACAACTTGACTAGAAGAAGGGATCGGTTGGTAGGACATGTTTTGAGGCATCAATGGGTCACAAATTTATCATTGGAGGGCAGCGTGGAGGGTAAAAATCGTAGAGGGAGACCAAGAGATCAATACACTAAGCAGATTCAGAAGGATGTAGGTTGCAGTAGGTACTGGGAGATGAAGAAGCTTGCACAGGATAGAGTAGCATGGAGAGCTGCATCAAACCAGTCTCAGGACTGAAGACCACAACAACAACAACATTTTTTTTGAATGTGACAACCTGCTTAAATTCATTCATTAAGTGCATATATGGTATCATCATCACGTATTGTTTTTAGATTTAAAGCAGCTCATGTAAATATTTTAAAATAAAATGAAAATGATCTTACAGCAAAATGAGTATCCATTACATGGAGATAATGCAGTTTTGTTCCACGTGGAAAACTGCATGATATTCAAGTAATGAATTAGGCATTTTAATGTAATTACTGTTTCATTTTATTATTTCGTATTTGCAATGTGTTTGTTTATAAACTTTTATGTGCTACCAGTCACTTTTTTAAATTTATATTTTGCATAACGCGTTTTGGCCACTTTCAAGTATATTTTCTGTGAGCTATGCCATTTATTCTTGATGTTTTCAAAGTGTGAGGTGCTGCATTGTTCTGTTGTTTTTTATTGTAATGTGTATAGAAACACACACAATTTTTAATTAATGATCTGTCTTTATATAGAGTTAACGGCAAATTTGGAATTAACTGCTACTTGTTGTCGACTTGTACAGAAACTCGCACATGTAACACATCACACACAATTTTCTGTGTACATTGCACAATGAAAATAGCAAACATACATAACAAAACAATTACAAATGTTTCTTACATATTGTCATCAGAGGTGACTATGTAGGTCATTACGAGAGTATGGTATACCATTCTTTCACACAGAGGGTATTTATCTTAATAATGTAAATCATTTTGTGTGCGCGCGCGCGTGTGTGTGTGTGTGTGTGTGTGTGTGTGTGTGTGTGTGTGTGTCTACACACACACACTCTTCTTATTTTCATGTATAACTATTTCTATTTATGTATGGATGGATATGTGTGTGTGTGCCATTATATACCCGTCCTTTTTTCCCCCTAGGGTACGTCTTTCCGCTCCCGGGATTGGAATGACTCCTTACCCTCTCCCTTAAAACCCATTTCCTTTCGTCTTTCCCTCTCCTTCCCTCTTTCCTGACGAAGCAACTGTTTGTTGCGAAAGCTAGAATTTTGTGTGTATGTTTGTGTTTGTTTGTGTGTCTATCGACCTGCCAGCGCTTTCGTTCGGTAAGTCACATCGTCTTTGTTTTTAGATATATTTTTCCCATGTGGAATGTTTCCCTCTATTATATTTCTATTTAAGTATATTATTAAAGCCTCTGAAGTACTTCACTGATTCACTTTTCAATATTTCATTTAATGTTTTGTCTTCATATTTCTTGTGATGTGAATGTACAGAGTGAACCAGAAGTCCACCATAAAATGTTCATAGGCTGTTCAGGGATACCTTTTGAGTATTTTGGTCCCAGGGACCCATAGTCACTGGTGACTCATTAAAGAGTCATTGCATTTTGTTTGGTTTCTTGCCCCATTTATCTTCATAATATGTATTGCAGTGAAAATAGTGTACATAAGTCCAAATGTTAACGATATACACTGTGTCTCTTGTTCCCATTCACTTGCGCTACTTGCTGGTGAGTACAGTAGTACTCATTTACCTATTCACCTTCAAGCTTGCATTCAGTATTGCTCTTTGATTTGAAATCCTGCAATGTTAGTTTTACGTTATCAGCAATTCAAAGCTCTGTGTAGGTTTACCGATGAGTAGTCCGCCGATAGGCATCTCGTGTATGTGTTCTCTGAATGCAATGGAAGAGTGGCATGACAATGCTATGCTGAGTCATTCCTGCAGTGAAGGCAGCTACAGCACAGTACAGTGTTTCATCTGAGGGTTGTTGCATTACTCTCTGTTGTCTGTGGTATGTTTTTGTTATTGCATATTACAGTCTTCTTGACTGTTTTGAAGATATTTTTATGGAAACAAGATTGATTGTAGTAACAAACAAAATAAATCATAATTACATCATTATTCAGTAATGAGCTGCCGGGGACTGTAGGTCCCTTATACCAACATATGAAAGTTTGCCAGTGGGGTTCTGGTGCACCTAGTACATCTAGTTCTTACAAATCCATTTTATGCCCTTCATTTAGTTGGTGGAGTGCTTTGACATTTTGCTCTACTTTTTCAAATGTGTGCCTGTATTATGTATGTATGTGGCTGTTGGTGCTGTAGTATGTAGGTGTTAATGTGCTCTGTATATCTGGTATGGAAATGTCACCCTGTTTGTGATAGGTGGAACATAGAGCATTCTTGGCACCATATGGGGTATGATTACAATTTATATATGTATTAGTTTCTGTTGCAATCTGCCACAAAGTTTCATATCAGCACACACACTGCAGCAGAGAGAAAATTTCATTCTGGAAACATCCCCCAGCTGTGGCTAAGTCATGTCTCCTCAATATTCTTTCTTCCAGGAGTACTAGTCTTGCAAGATTCACAGGAGAGCTTCTGTGAAGTTTCGAAGGTAGGAGATGAGGTATTGGCGGAAGTAAAACTGTGAGCATGGGTCATGAGTCATCCTTGTGGAGTGCAGTTGTTAGAGCACTTGCCTGTGAAAGGCAAAGGTCCCGAGCTTGAGTCTCAGTCCATCACACAGTTTTTATCTGCCAGGAGGTTTCATATCAGCACACAGTCTTCTACAGAATGAAAATTCCATTGTGGAGTTTCTGTTGTAGTTTATTAGGTGTAGAGAATTAAACTTTTACCCTACACTTTTTGAAGATATTTACAATCTTTTGTGATATATTGGTGATGTATTGGATGCTAGTTGTAGACCTGCTTTTTCTTTGTCTTCTGTGGTGTGATATTTGTCCGGGTCTTTTTTTATTTTGTTTTGCCTAGTACTGAGTCATCTGTGGAAACTGTGGGGTCATTGACAATTGTGAACTGTTTCACTCACTGTTTATTTCCTGTTGCATATTTTCATATTCAAAGGTATTTTAATTGCCCTGTGCAGCATTGATCTATATGCCACTTGTTTGTACTGTTCTCAGGTAGCCAGCCAGGTGCATCCGTTCCCATAACACATTATCTCAACAGCGTATTTTGCTGTCATTTTTTGTGTGATACCTGTAGGAGAGCCCTTTGTTACATCCAGCCTCCTTTATAGTCTTACCGTCCCCACCCCTTCCTCCTCTGCTGGAAGCTTGGGACAAACTGTGGTCTCTCCATTCTCCTGTGGGTGACACTTTGATTTTAGTTGGCTGAGTATTGAGTCACAAGCTTTGCTGAGGGTGAACCCAGTATCTCTGTTGATCAGCCAGTCAACCACTTCTGTTTCAGTAGCCTCCTTCAGAGCACGGTCATAAAATAACAGTATCTGTCTCAGCACTTCTGCTTCTTCATACCTCATGGAGTCCCCTGTGGCCATGCAGTGTTCTGCAACCACAAATTTTGTTGGTTGCTTAACTTCAGTGTGTCTTCTGTGTTCCTTGCATCTTTATTTGATTCATTTCGAACAAAGATGCAAAGAACACAGAAGGCACACCAAACATAAGCAGCCAACAAAATCAGCATCAGAATACTGCATGTCTACAGGGGCCTCCATGACGTGTGAAGAAACAGAAATACAGGACAAACCTTGTCATTTTGGGACTGTACTCTGAATGAGACTACTAAAATATGAGTGGTTGATGGGCTGGTCAACAGAGACACCGGGCTCTCTCTCAGCAAAGCTTAGGACTGTGCACTCAACCAACTAAAATCACAGTGTTGGCCAAGAATGACTTCCATGTCCGATGCAGTCCATAAGAGTGCTGAGAGACCAGGGTTTCCTCCTAGCTTCCGGTGGCACTGTCCTCACCTTCCCCCCTCCACCACCATTTTACCTCTAGCACCATGCCGCTGGCAGTGGAGAAAGGCGTTGGAGGATAAGAGTATAAATGAGGCAGGCTGCAGCAAAGGCACCCATTCTCCATGTAGCACCTGAAAGTGACGGCAAGGTACGCTGATGAAATATCGTGTTACGAAAACAACTGCACCCGGCTGGACACCAGACAACAGTACAAACAGTTGATTTGTCAGGTAAGTCTAAGATCACATCTATGCCTCTTGTTTATGAATGTCTGGGTGACATGAAGTTACAGGGAAAAGTGTCATTGCATTTTTCCTATTAATTTTGAATGTTCATGTAGTGATGCGTCTTTTTATGTATAGCTCTAGGTGATAGTTGCTTTTGTCGTGTTCCTGTTCCACTGTGAATGTAATTTCTGCTGTAGACTATTGAGCAATTTATAATGTTCACTATGTCTTTGGCATCCGCTTTTACTTGCGGTATGCGATCTGCATATCTTCTACAAAATACAATTTCCTTTAGGCAAGATTCTTGGCTGTTAAACAATGTTTTTCCAAACGATTTCTGTATAAGTTGCAGACAGGCATGATTAAAAAACACTCACATGTAGCTTTCGGCCACAGCTTTTGTCAGTAGACACACACACACACACACACACACACACACACACACACCACACACACACACACACACACACACACACACACACCAAACATGCCTCAGGCACACATGACTGCCAACTCCAACATTCCAACCTGAGATGCTGGATTTGCAGTTGTGTGTATGTGAAGTGTGAGGGGGAGGGGGGTGTCTTTCCTGGCAAAGGCTGTCACTGAAAGCTATATGTGAGTGTCTTTTAATCGTGCCTGTTTGCAACTTGATGTGTCTTCTTTACAGTGTGTAGCAATCTTATCTTTTCCTACATTGTTGATATTCCTACCTGGAATTTTCATTGTTTGAGTTATTAAGTCAGCTATGATGATTCCAAATATTGCCAGGCTAACACACTGCTTATATATATATATGTTGCCATTAAATGTAAAATAATTGTAACTATGGGTCAGCTGGAGGAGCTGAATGAATTCCAAAACCTCTGTGTATGCAAGTTTCTTATGTTTTGTAAGGGTCTTTTGGATTACTGCTACAACTTCTTGTGTAGGCTTGTTTGAGTAAAAGCTGGCAATGTCCAGTGATAAAAACTTAGGTTCTTATGGTAGTTCTGTGGTTTTTAATTCTTCAACTAGTACCATGTTGTGTTATTTAATATATTTTTCATATATGTAATTTTCCATCAGTATTTTATTCACTTTTTGTGACTGTGCTGGGCTGTTTATAGAGATGTTTTGATAGTATATTTAAATAAAAATATTGATACATAGGAATGTATCTTTATAAATGTGACAAGCAAATAATGACCTATATTATTAATGTAAGTACCTTCTGTACAAAAGAATAGTATATTATCGTCTTTGGGTGACCTATAGGATTTTTTCTGTTGATTATATGTAAAAAAATTGTATACATTCAAAACATGTGCAACTTTTTTTAAAAATTAATGATCAGTCTTTATGTAGCATTATTGCTCAATTGGGAAAAACTTCTGTTTACTGTTTTCTTGTACTCTGCTTCTGTAAAAACATACACATATTGATCATCACACACAATTTTCTGTACACAGTACACAATGAAAACTGTTGTGCTGTGTACAGAAAATTGTGTGTGATGGTCAATATGTGTGTGTTTTTACAGAAGCAGAGTATAAGAAAACAGTAAACAGAAGTTCTTCCCAATTTAGCAATAACACTCCATTAAGATTGGTCATTAATAAAAAAGTTGCACATGTTTTAATGTATTATTGTAAAGATAACAGAACAATGCAGCACACACAGAAAACATTACAAACAAACAGCTTAGCTCACAAAGAAAGCTTTATTGGTCTAATATGTGCTCGAAGACTGGACATATACCAACTGTATGGAGGAGTGCAGATGTCAACACACTTTTTAAAAAAGAAAAATGAAGTAACTGTGATAATTATAGACGGGTAAGTTTGATAGACACAGCCTGTACAGTATATGCTAGAATGATTGGCAAGAGACTGCACACTATGAGGGAAATACTCATTTTAGAGGAACAAAATGTTTGCTGAAGGGATGGTTGTGCACACATAGGATATACATTATAAAACAGGTAATGGAGATAAGGTGTGAATGTAACACAGGAACCATGTCACTTTTATAGATTGCTTAAAAGTCTTCGATCAAGCTGATAGGCAAATACTATTGAACATACTAGAGAAACAATGCTATCTCAAACACATCATAAAGGTTCTGAAAGGTAAGAACACACACATTAAAATAATGACTCAAACAGTTGCAAGAAATTAAAGTATGATACGTGTGGATCAGATTGTCAGACCGTGGTGCAGTTTATCATCGACATTATACACTGAAGTGCCAAAGAAACTGGTATAGGCATGGATATTCAAATACAGATACATGTAAACATGTAGAATACGGTGCTGCAGTCGGCAATGCCTATATAAGACAACAAGTGTCGGGAGCAGTTGTTAGATCGGTTACTGCTGCTACAATGACAGGTTATCAAGATTTAAGTGAGTTTGAACGTGATGTTACAGTCAGCACACGAGCGATGAGACACAGCATCTCGGAGGTAGTGAAGAAGTGGGGTTTCTTCCATATGACTATTTCACGAGTGTACCGTGAGTATCAGGAGTCCAGTAAAACATCATATCTCCGACATTGCTGTGGCCAGAAGAAGATCCTGCAAGAATGGGACTACCAATGTCTGAAGAGAATTGTTCATCATGACAGAAGTATAACCCTTCCGCAAATTGCTGTAGATTTCAATGCTGGGCCATCAACAAGCATCAGCATATGAACCATTCAATGAAACATTATCGATATGGGCTTTCAGAACCGAAGGCCCACTTGTGTACCCTTGATGACTGCACGGCACAAAGCTTTACAACTCAGTTTGGCTCATCAACACCGAGATTGGACTGTTGATGACTGGAAACATGGTGCCTGGTTGGATGAGTCTCGTTTAAAAGTGTATCAAGCAGATGGTCACGTACAGGTATGGAGACAGACTCGTGAATCCATGGACCTTGGATTTCAGCAGGGGACTTTTCAAGCTGGTGGAGGCTTTGTAACTGTGTGGGGCTTGTGCAGTTGGAGCGATATGGAACCCCTGATATGTCTAGATATGTCTCTGACAGGTGACACATACATAATTATCATGTCTGATCGCCTGCATCCTAAATGCATTCGTGTCCATTGTGCATTCCGATGGACTTGGGCAATTCCAGCAGGACAGTGCGACTCCCCTCACATCCATAATTGCTACAGAGTGGCTCCAGGAACACTCTTCTGAGTTTAAACACTTCCGCTGGCCACTAAACTCCCCAGACATGACAATTGTTGAGCATATCTGGGATGCCTTGCAATGTGCTATTCAGAAGAGATCTCCACCCCCTCGTACTCATGGATTTATGGACAGCACTGCAGGATTCATGCCACATTGTGTTGTGGCACTTCTGCGTGCTTGTAGGGGCCCTACATGATATTAGGCTGGTGTTCCAGTTTCTTTGGCTCTTTGGTGTATAATATGTGCATTGACATCATCTTAAGAAGATGCGCACAAGAAGTGTTACAGGTATCACAGTATGGAACCATAAACACTTGCCAAAGTAAATTACAATATGACATATGTAAGTTGCAACTAATGGGCAAAGAATGCAATATGAAAATCTCAGTTAATAACACAATGATAATGAAATTTAAAGGAGCTGAGGTAACCAGATCAGAAATTGTCATCAATAACAGAATGATTAAAAAAGTGAGAAATTTTAATTGTTTATAAAACCAATTTACCAGGATAATAGAGAGATTCACAAGTCATATCTTTCCTATATATGGCACTATTAATAGAACCTTAAAGAACAGATTTTAAAAGGGTTGTTGCATCTGTGCTGCATAGGATTGAAACCTTGGTTCGCAGAAAGAGGGATAAGAGCAAACAAAATACAGGCACCTGAAAAGAGATTTCTAAGAACAGTGAAAGGTTGCACATTTCAAGACAGGATTATGAATGAACTAATTAGAGAAGAATGGAATGTTAAAGTGATAAACAAAATAATAGAGAAATGTATAAACAGATGGAACGAACATCTCAACAGAATGCCAGAAAAAAGAATGATGAAATAACTGTTGAGATAAAGCCCAGAGGAACAAGAAACCATGGTAGATCCAAAATGAAGTGGGTTCAACAGCAACTTTTGAAGATGGAAGAAGCAGTTCACTTAATCCATGGAAGTGAAGATAATGATGGTGATGTGGCACACAAAGAATGTGCTTAAAAATTTTATTTCCTGAAATACAAAATATAAAATATAAATAAGAAGAAAATCTTGATTGGTACAAGAAAAAGTTATAAACAAACCCATTCTCTTTACAGTCACAGGCTTTCACCAACCATAAAAATCATAAAATATTTGCATGAACTGTTTTAAATCTAAAAAACAATGTGTGGAAACAAAAAACCACCTGTACTATACTAGGACACCCACTGGGGATGCCCTGTTAAAAAGATGAAATACTTCTTGGTGTATGAGTAAAAATTCATGTACAACACATAGAAAAGTGTTTTCTTGCTAACTGCTTCAGATTAAGTGTAGCTGCTGTGAAAAATAGCTACCACAAGAAACTTGTAATGTAAATCAAATTGGAGGAAATTTAATTACTTAAATGAAATTAGTGGTTTTGTCTCACCAAATTAATTCTAAACTGTGGTAAAGCACTGGTTTCAAATTGAGGAAAAGTTAGTTTTGGAGGGTGTAGTCCAACCATACTTCACCCCTCCCTGCCCTCTCCCTCCAGCTTCCCCCAGTCCAAATTCAACTGCACATACATTGTATCATTACAGGATTTTGGCTAAAATTGTTGTTGTTGTTGTTGTTGTGGTCTTCAGTCCTGAGACTGGTTTGATGCAGCTCTCCATGCTACCCTATCATGTGCAAGCTTCTTCATCTCCCAGTACTTACTGCAACCCACATCCTTCTGAATCTGCTTAGTGTATTCATCTCTGGGTCTCCCTCTATGATTTTTACCCTCCACGCTGCCCTCCAATGCGAAATGTGTGATCCCTTGATGCCTCAGAACATGGCCTACTAACCGGTCCCTTCTTTTTGTCAAGTTGTGCCACATACTCCTCTTCTCCCCAATTCTATTCAATACTTCATCATTAGTTATGTGATCTACCCATCTAATCTTCAGCATTCTTCTGGCTAAAATTAGAGACTGCGTATCCAAGGTCAGGTCAGTAACATCCAAAAGAGAAAAAAGGACCAGATACGCATCAAAGTAGTAAACCATTTCCATGCCTCAGTTGAGCAGTTTCGAGGAAAGGTGATAGAAGAGAGAATTCTGGGAATTTAAGTAATTGAATATAGTTTTTTCTGACATCTTGAGGCCTTTATAATTAGCCAAAGACAAGTCATGTAAGACTTACTACTTGAGAGGACTGACCACCACATGTGGTTCAGCATTTGCTTTACACGTTGCCCCTGCATTACTTTTCCTGTCACTACAATTGCCTAGAAAAGTAACTCAGTTAATTCTGGAATATTCATTATGTTGAATTTTTTCTAGTACATGTGCCAATAATGAATATGTCATTACAGTGCATTTATGTTAGAATTGAGGAAATTGTTGCATAAATCGTCCACCTCCTTCAGCTCCTTCATCAAAGCTGTTGTATATCAGTCGTGGACTTGTTTGGACGACCCTTGCACTTTACTGAGCAGTTATGGTGCCCTGCAGTTCTTAGAATTATTGCTAACCCAAAAGCAAAAAGAATGTTGAATGTTAATGCAATAATGGAAAGCCTTGAGTGTATTACAAAGCAAAGAATATAGACAATCATACACAATATAACTGAGGTACTGAAAAGTAGATATGCGTAAATAAAATTTGGAATTTATAGTGTTCCATTTCGATAATTTTACACCTCATACCTTAAAAACAAACACACACACACACACACACACACACACACACACACACACACAGACAGAGAGAGAGAGAGAGAGAGGGAGAGGTACTTTGCCCTAGTGCTGCAGGTGCAGATCACACAGGCTTTGTGCAGCCTGTTACTACCTTTCCTTTGTGAATGTCTTAAATTATCTCCCAAGAAATGAAACATTGTTCAGATTTTTTATGGTTTGGAGTTTTAGTAGTGAATGTTTGTGTGTCAGTCCACTGACAAACAAAATTTTATCACCCTTGCGTACGGTTGTAAACAGGTTAGTACAGTGTAACACCATTTTCATGCACCTCAGTATTTTATGTTCAAAATTGTACAGTGATAAAAAGATGCTTACATTTGTTTCTGGAGACCACTGTATGGACAAAATACACAGTCAACAATAGGTCTATTGTCTTTGTGTTGACTTCTATTAACAAAAGTAACATGTTTTGAATGACAGTGTATACACATTTCAGTGATGCCAGTATTCAAATTATTTACAACAATTGAGAGAGATTGTTGTAACTGTAAGAAAATTGTTTCTCTTGAAATCAACTATTTTAATGAACTTCATGCCTGGCAGAATTGTCTTGTGACAAATTACTGCTCGAAACAATTTTTGTCCAGCTTCCAAGTAGCTAGCTATATTGTTATTGTGAGATGGCGTGAGAGGACTCATGGCTTATTGAAAAATATTGTCTACAACATTTACTTCATAAATGTTCAGTTTAAGGATCACATCGGCTTAAAGTAGACAAAATGGTTAGGAGTTATTCATAATATTTCACAGTTATATTTAATGCAATAGTTTATTCTTTTTCCTCTCTTGGTCCTATAGACAAAATGCCCCTATTTATTGGTGTCACAAGCTGCCTGTGGGGCTTGCTTCTACTCCTTATGAAAATATATTTCTGAAAATGACTCCAGCTTATTGGAATAGAAAAGGTGTTGAGAGCATCACATCACCATTTGGTAATGTACTGGTTGCTGTTTCTTTGCTGCTGTTGCTGCTGCATTAGTTTTTGTTTGTGACACCCACCTCATATTTGGCTTTCTCTCCCACTTACAGGTTCCTAATAATTTTTAATTCCTTACTTTAAAATGTTTCATGTCTATAAGACAGTCAGTACATTGTGACAGAACCATATTCAGTGTGTTTCCTTGTATGATATACAACAAATGATCATTTAAATACTGTTATTTTTTTAAAGTAAGAAACTGCTATTGACATTATGCAAAAGTGAAGGCAATCACTTCAAGAATGCTTTTTATTTTCACATTATGTTTTACAAAATAAACAATTAGTTTTTGTGTGGGCAGGAAAGATTGTAATTTGTTTAAATGCATGCAGAGTGAAAAGTCGATGTCTGTTTCATATTTGATGAGTGGTTCCAGTGTTCCAAGTGTGTCAATGTTAACCAAATATGTTTCTCATTGTCTGTCAAATTAAATTAACTTGTACTTTCTTTGTAGAAATTTGACTGTCCACAAATAATACTGCAAAGAACTTACCATCACATAATGACATTCTTTGTGGCCTTCCTTTTTTTTTTTAGCACTGAATTAAAGTGGGATGCTAATAGCTTTTAACAGTCCTTTCTTGTTGCTGTAAAGCTTTTTTTTTTTTTTGATAGCATTTCAATTTTTTCTATTTTTTTATCCACAAAAATAATCCTACCCACTTGTAGGTCAAAATTTGAATAAATGTGTTTCTTTCAGATATTAGTAATATCAGAATTGCATTTATTATTCCTTGTTGTTTGTATCCAATATGTGCAGTTTAATGGCATTTCTGCTACAGTTATTATGTAAATAATGTTGTGCCTTCAGGAAGAATATTCTTAGCTATTTTCTATGTAGAACAGAGCAGCAAAAGATTAGAAGTGAAAAATATCATGCTCAGAAAGAGCAACTCTCAGTATGGTAAAATTTTACCAAGCCATGATAAACAGCAGTTCCTTTCTTTAGTCATCTGTAAAAATGGATAACATTTATAAAGAAGTGAGGATTGTAGCAAGTAGAACATTGGGAAACTGTCAAGGGTAAAACATTTAACATGAAAATATAAAAATGAAGCATCTACAGTGTAAGAGGGGAAAGGGGAGGGGGATTGGAAAAAAATAGAAGGCTGAAAGAAATAAAAAGAAACAGGGAAGTTGACAACAAAAATTATTGCATATCTACCCATTCACAAATTGTGAGGATTTTTCTCATACATTTTTTATATTGTGGCCTCTAAGGCCATAATTGGGAACAACTGAGATTTTAATTTATAGGGCAAGTTGGTCAGATTGTGGCTCTATAAGTGTATAGGTATAGCACTTACCGTGAAAATGACACTATGAAGAATAACAGTTCTAATTAATAGGTAAAAAATCTACTTACCAAGCAGCTGCAATGGAACACACACACAAAAGGATTTAACGTTTACAAGCTTTTGGAGCCAGTGGCTTCTTCTTCTGGCAGAAGAGTTGAAGGGGAAGGAAGAGGGGTGAAGGATAAGGACTGAAGAGGTTTAGGGAAAGGGGTACAGTTCAGAAAAGTCACCGAGAACCGCGGGTCAGGGGAGACTTACTGGACGGGGTGAGAAGGAAAGTCTTCCAGATCCAGGGTTCTGGATGATTTTTCTGAACTGTACCCCTTTCCCTAAACCTCCTCAGTCCTTTTTTTTCCTTCGCCCCTCTTCCTTCCCCTTCAACTCTTCTGCCAGAAGAAGGAGCCACTGGCTCTGAAAGCTTGTAAACGTTAAATACTTTTGTGTGTGTTTCCCTGCCATTGCTTGGTGAGTAGATTTTTTATCCGTCCATTTAAATTATGTTATCAATAACTGATTATTCTAGTTCTAATTAATAGTGTGAAAAATTTTGTAAGTATCATTCTGAGCTTTAAATGCAACCATTACTAAGTAGGCTATAAAAATGTCTGACAGATGAAAATGTTGTGGCGTGTTCTGTGTTGGTTTTAATCTTGTAGGTTTGTGGCTCAGTCCTTTTTGTTGTTGTGCTGTGTTACTGTTTTGCAATAGATTGTTTTTGTTTTTTATGTAAGAAAATCAAAATTATCAATGTTATAATTATTATTATGTTTTGTGCAGTTCACATCCACACTATAATCTATTTCAAAACTACCAAAATGGATCAGACTTATGTGTGTGCAGGTTACGCTATTTAAGCTTTAGTGCTGACATAACAATAGTGCAGTCAGAAAGGCTTGGCATTGCATTTTTGTTTTCTTCCTTCTTTATTATATTGTTTTTTTTTTTTTTTTTTAACTTAACAATATGACTTCTGGCCTTGCATTTACAACTTTTGTATGAAATAATTTATAACATCCATTACATAATTTAGTGATTATATTATACCAACACTTGAGATATTACATTTCAGGACTGACTTTGCTACTTTGTTACAGTTTTGGATCGTCCTTCATCTCAGGTATCATACTTAGATCGTTTCCTAAAAGAAACACACCATGGGGGCTCAGTAGAGAGTGAAGAGGGGGATGTGGAAGACAACAGAGCCCCGTCAGTAACTAGTAGTAAATCCAACTTATCAGAACTCAGTATAGTAAGTAGTGTCAATACTCAACTTTATGAAATTTAATGAACTACATTTTACACCTCGTAACTCTCTATGTTCACTTCAGTTGTATTCTGTCCTGCATCATACTGAATTTTCATGTTAATTGAATTTCTTAATATCATTTATTTTTCTTGACACCCAGAGTTCAGGAGGTGTGTGTGTATGTGTGTTTTTTATTTTTAAATATGACTTTCGTATTTTACAGTGAGCACATACAGGTGACATCACAAATAATAATAAACAAAGCCAATGATTTCACTGACTTTCAGAACCCCCCCCCCCCCCCCCCCCCCCCTACTCCACCAGGCCCATGATCCTTAGATATAGCATTCAGTATTTTTCTTTGTGTGACTTATGTAGCCTACTGTTTATAGTGACATTCATTTAAATGGAAAGAGAAAAGATTATTTTTGTGTAATATTGAACATATGTATCCTAAGGCAGTGGAGAGATCAATCGTTGGACTGTAAACAGCGAGGTGCTACCCCTGTGCCATGTTCTTCGTTTGCTACCCCTGTGCCTTGTGATTCATTAGATACATATCAAATGACAGCAACATCTGTGACTTGATTTTTTATTGCAGTGAAGAGTTGGCTGGTTCATAAAAAATTGCATGGAATTATGTATTGATCACAAATTAACCCCCCTCCCCAATATGGATCAGGTAATTCCTTCCATGGATTCACCTGACCTATACTTAGGCCATTCCTTGCATGGGTACACATACTCCATATTCTGCAACACATTTGCTGTAAGTGGTACAATGCATCACAAACACTCACCAATATGCAAAGCATCCGAGCGATTAGATTAGATTCAGTTTTTGTTCCATAGACCCAAAAAAGAGATGATCTCATGGGTGTGGGACATGTTTTCCATATTCGTTGAAGACATTGCTCCTTTGCTTTCAACTCTTTTTGGTCACTATATGCTTGTGTTCCCACACTCCTTTAAATTTACATGCCTTACTATACTACTTTTTTGTTTGGTATCTCAGTGCTACTATTACACATACTTGTTACTTTTATTACTGTAATTCAGACCATTGATCATTTTAGTAGTAGAGTGTGCTAACGTCTGTAAAATCTACAGTCCTATTTGCTAGCATAAAATATTGTGTGCTCATGCTAGATAGTTCAAACTCCCCTAGCACGAACATATTATCTGTTTTCAAAACTCTTTAGGAGCATACGAATATGAAGTTATTGCTTGTCTTAAGCTCTCATCTCTTCACATTGTGTAAGTACTTCCAACAAGAGTTCCTCTGGGAACAACTATACATTCTACTTTCCTCCTTATCACGCTAATTACATAACACATCTATTTGAGTAAATTGTAGTAAAATGATCAATATTTCACTTTTCAGTTATTGACCTTGTATCTTGCTAACTATTGGTTTTTCTTTCTTGTGTAACTACACCGTATATTCATAAGTGTGCTCTTGTCAGAGGTAACAATACTCTTTGCCTGATTTCACTCCTTCAGTGACTAAACAATTGAAGTGCTAAGTTATTTCTTCTCGCTTACATGTTAGCACTTCACAACCCTGTTTAGTGAGTGCTTTCCCTTCTTCTATTTGATGTTGCTAACATGTCCAGAAAATTGTCCTTGCAGTAATACATGTACTGACTGTATTACTTTGTTTTACATGTGTTACCATTTCTTATGTGCATTATCTCTTAGCTTTCATGTGAAAAGATTGTAATTACTACAAAGTGGCATGGATAAAAGAAGGGTTTCTGCCATAGAAACACATGAACTTGAAAAGAGGGAAGATAGGACTGGTACTCCAGTGAAGAAGAAAGAAATTAAAAGTAGGGATAAGTGTGTTAGGATCGAAGAAGTAAAGAACACAGATCCCAAAGACAGAGTCTCATCCCACTCTCCCTTCCCGACCCTCCCCTTGTTCCCTCCCCTCCCTGGGACTCCATCGCTGTCAGGTTCATTAAGAATGCTGGAGGATGAAGAATGTTAACATATATTACAGACCAGACTTGTCTGCTTTTATTTGTACAGGGTCTGAGAACTGATTTGAACAATGAGTAGCCAGTAGTCGTTGAGTAACAAGAACAACACCACTTGGTGGTGGTGGTGGTGGTGGTGTGTGTGTGTGTGTGTGTGTGTGTGTGTGTGCGCGCGCGCGCTTAGCCATCAGTCTTTACGTCTTTGGCACTTAGTCATAGTATTTTCACTTTTTGCGTAAGTGTGTATGTACATGGTGACTTAAAGTATTTCATCTCTGTCATAAGTACCTTTGTACCTGGTGACTTATTGTACGTAACTCATCTCCTATAGAAGGTATAAGAGGAAAGAGGAATGAAAAGGTAGAAAATTGTATGTACCATACACTCGATGGCATATTTTCAACACACAAATAAAGTTTGTACATATAAATTGCTGTATTTTATTGCTGTTGTGCAAGCATAAGCATCACTGTTTAGTTGTTACAAAAGACTAAGGACTTGCTTTGTCCTAACTGTGCCATGTTGCTTCATTTCAAAGTAGAGTAAATGGGCTCTACAGTTGAAAGACAACAGATTAGCAAAAAAGGAGAAGTAGTTTCAAGGAAAACTAAACAAGAAATACTGAAACAATTAGTTCATTAAACCCGACAGGCATTAACTAGGGTAGTTGATAAAATATCAATATTTTTTTCACCAATATATCAGTATCAAAGTGGCAATATTGAGCACCAGTATTTTTATTATATGCTATATTTTTGTCACAATTTTTGATAAATATTTGAAGTTGCTCTTTCGAAATTGTAGAAAACATAATTTTACTTTAACTGTGTGAAGGAGTCTTACTACTTTTTGAGCTTTCATCACATCCAGTCTTTCTCTTTGACTGTGTGAAGCAAATATAGATGGCACGAAGAAGAAGTCAGTTTGCACGGGGGGAGGGGGGGGGGGGGGGGTTGGCAGTGTGGATGGAATAACAAGATATCCAATGAGAGGAAATAGCACAACAGTTGCGTTAAAAAACAATTTTTCATGCAATTAGTGCACTATTTCTTCACATCAGCATTCTTCAAAAACAGTTGCTGAAACGGATGAACATAAATCTAAATGACAAGATTTTCTTTGCGGTGGGTGGAGGCATGTGTGCTACCAGCAGAAACTGCTACAATACTTCCTGGCAGATTAAAACTGTGTGCTGGACTCAGACTCAAACTCATCCAAGCATGTCTCATGACCCTTCCTGACAGCTTTAAATCAGCCAGTACCTTGTCTCCTACCTTCCAAACTTCACAGAAGCTCTCCTGCAGGCCTTACAGAACTAACACTCCAGGAGTGCAAAAGGCAAAGGTCCCGAGTGCCAGTCTTGGTCCGGCACACAGTTTTAAATATGCCGGGAAGTTTCATATCAGTACACACTCTGCTGCATAATGAAAATTTCGTTCCAAAAACTGCAACTTTTAATATCACCACATAATTTTGACACTACAGTTGCTGGGTTGCTGGTGTTCACAGAAATGAAAAAACAGGGAAGTCAACCTGAAGTGTTCCAGACAGATCTGATATGTGACGAAACCGAATGATGGGCCCATCAGTCACCTTTTATTGTGCCACTTGTCTGCAATTAACATTGTTAGCAAATTGATTATCGCCAAATGTGAACATGCATCATTTTCCGTTCAGTTTTTGCTCCAAGGTGGATAAGCAGAAACTGTTGATATATAGAATATATAATTATGAATCAATACTAAAATTTACAGGTCTAAAACTGGCAGTGTATTTACAATGTGCAGCCGATATTTTCTTTGGCTGGTATGTCGACATTTTTTCCGTCTGTATATCAATAATTTTTTTTTTATATATCGAGGGCTGATAATGATTTTTTTCTTAAATATTGTTTTTTTGGGTTCCTGACATTTTTAAAACTATCGACAGTCCTGATGTTAACCCAGAGTACCGACTTAGAGTGCAGGTTGTCCTGTGGACTTTCTTTTCTTTACTATATTGATATTGTATAAACCTTTTCCTTCCCCATTTTAATGTCTACTAAAAATAATGCCTTTGAATGTTAAATACCCACTATTTTAAGTGGTTCACCATGTCATCATCATTATGATCATCTTGGACAGTTTCCAGCCTCTGGAAACTGTCCAAGATGATGATGATGATGTCTTGAAAAAAAATTGCTAAGTCTGTTTCTTTATATTTGAACTGCAGTGATAATACTTAATCAATACTAGCTTATCAACATGGAACATGGGCATATTTGCACTCTGATTGTATTAGGTTGGCCTGTAAGTTCTGGTGTTTTTTTTAAGGGGCAGGTTTCCACAAAAATAAACAAGAAATGAACAACTCAATGAATAATGTATTCTCTGGTGTTCTTTACAACTTGGCCCTAACATTCAACAAGCTGTTTGATGCCTCAATAGTAGAAATCACCTGGGTTCCACTTGAAGAAACCTTCCTGTCAAACCTTGGAATTCCGTGTTGTTACAGAGTGAAATGCCATGCAGTTCATTTGACAGGCACTGAACAAATGGAAATCGGAAAGCGCCAAGTCAGGAGAATCCAAATGATGTGGCAGCACTTCTGAGCCAAGTGTTTGAATGGCTTCCATAGCAGTGTGAGGGTTATGTTACAGAGGAATGCCATGTTGCCTATCAGGATTTTGTTGCTGGATAATGTTGTCAAGTCATTGCATTTGTTGGACATAAAGTTGTGCATTCAGTGTTTGGTTCTGATCAACCAATTCATGAAAGATCATGCATGTCTTTGAGGTCTAATTGCTGTCGTTGAATCTCTTAAACCAACCAAAGGGGCATCTCTCCTTCACCATATACTTTTCAAACTTCTCGAACAGCTTCTGTGACTAAAAAGCAGTAGGTTCGAAAATGCTCTTTTGTGTCAACTTTACATTCCATTTCAATTACCTGAAAACAACAGAATGTATACCAGCATAAAAAGACTAAAAGCACAATTCTGTAGAAAACATACTTTTCTATTGAATAACATAAAACACATAGCCAAAACGTTTTATTTTTCACACAAAATTTTCACTTAAAACAAAAGTGAATCAAAAATAAATAAAACGGTACTCATGGTACAATCAAATATCTCTTCCCTCTGATTTTCATTTGCTTGTGTATACTTTTACCCACTATTTTCTGTAGTTCCTCTACTTGTAGGTGGCCATTTAAATCATTTTAGTAGGGATTCCCCAATAAAATTTTTATTCATAACTTCAACTGGAGGTAGTACTGTACACATACGCAGTAGTTTGTTTATGATCACTTGAAACACTGTAATCAACTGAGCCCATATGGTACATTCCTCAGAGCAATATGTTCTACACAAACAACCAATTTCCTTCATTACTGACTCACAAGCATTCAATTCCCATTTCCATGCAAGAAATTCCTGGAAACTATTATTTGTGAACTGTGACCCATTAGCCGTTAATAACTGCTGGTGTTACCATATATCTATGAAGTATACCCTTAAATAGTTTATTACAGAACCCTTATTTGCTTGTTTAATTGGATAAAGTTTGACATTTAGGCATCTGGCCGTAACAATCTGCTGCAGTTAGATCATATAGAGCTGTTGATATTATTTATCAGTTTATATGGCACATTAATGTTATCCTCTTTAATCCCTTGACATTCTTCATGGGTTCTCAATATCTTTCTCACTTTACTACTTAGATTCTTAAAATAAGAGAATTTATTCATAATATGATTAGGAGGATAGATTGCTATTCACCATATGATGGTGGAGATGTTGAGTCAAAACGGGCACAATAAAAAAAATGCTAAATAAGTGAGCTTTTGGCCAAAAGGCCTTCTCCTAAAGCAGACAACCCAATCATAACTCAAAAATACATGACCACTGTCTCAGGCCACCAAGGCTGGACTGCAAGCAACTGTGTGTGATGGAAGAAGCAGTCTGGGTAGTGGGGTATGAAGGAGGCTGGGACAGAGAGACAAATGAATATCTGGGTAGGGGTGGGGGACTGCAAAGTACTGCTTGTGGGTGCATATAGGTACGAGGTAGGGAGAGGCTAGGGCAGCTAGACACAGTGAGGAGGTTACACAGGGGGCAGAAAAGGAGGAAGTAAAGGAGGGGAACGAGACTAGTGGATGTGTTGGTGGAACAGAAGGCTGTATAGTGCTCGAGTGAGAGCAGGGAAGGGGATAGGTAGGTGAAGGAAGTGACTAAGGAAGGTTGAGGCCAGGAGTGTTATGGGAACATAGGAGATATAGCAGGGAGATTTCCCACTTGCACAGTTCAGAAAAGCTGGTGTTGCTGGGAGAGATCCAGATGGTGCAGACTGTGAAGCAGTTATTTAAGTGAAGAATGTTGTGTTGGGCAGTGTGCTCAGCAACTGGGTGATCCAATTGTGTATTGATTACAGTTTGTTGGTGGTCGTTCATGCAGACAGACAGCTTGTGGGTTGTCATGCCCACGTAGAATGCAGCACAGTGGTTCAATCTGTGCTTGTAGATGTCATAACTGCTTTCACAGGTGGCCATGCCTTTGATCATAAGGGACTGATGCTTGCGACCTCACTAGAGTAAGTGGCAGTGAGAGGTTGTATGGGACAGATTTTGCATCTAAGTCTACTGCAGGGATATGAGGCATGGGGGCAAGAGCTTGGGAACATGGGTGGCATAGGGATGGATGAAGATATTCTGTAGATTTGTTGGGCAGCAGAATATCACTTTGTGGGAGATAGTGGGTAAAATATTCCTCATTTCAGGGCATGATGAGAGTTAGTCAAAACTCTGGTGGAGAATGTGATTCAGTTGCTCCAGTTCTGGGTGGTAATGATTCACAAGGGAATAGTCTTTTGTGGCCAGATGGTGGGGCTTGAGGTCATGGGGCTCTGAAGAGGTAAGGTATGGGAGATCTGTTTCTGTAAAAGGCTGAGAGCATAATTTCGGTCTGTGAAGTGCTCAGTGAGACCCTTGGTATATTTGCACAGGGGCTGCTCGTCACTACAGATGTGATGGCCATGTGTGGCAAGGCTGTATTGAAGAGAGTTTGTGGCATGGAATAGTTAGCAGCTGATGAAGTCGAGGTATTGATTGTGATTGATAGGTTTGATATGGAAGGAGGTTGTGATGTAGTCATCTTTGAGGCTACAGGGAGTTGTTTGTAGGTGATGCCTTCAAATGTGAAGTAATGTAGTGGGTGAAAATATAGTTGATCGTAGTGACAAGGGAGGAGGTTGTAGGTTTTGAATCTGTTGGACGTTGAAAAAGGTGAAGTTCAGTAGTGGTGAGGCCATGGGTATTAGGGTTGTTAATGTAAAGGTAGTGGAATCAGTAGTGACAAGCAGTGGAACAGTAAAGGGCACCCGCATGGCATGGGGCCAACCTTTTCATGGGCCATTTATAGGAATCCTTCTTAACTACCCACAAATCATACTTCTCATCTGGTTCAGATTCCATAACGACATCTTCATGATCTGGATCAAGGCCAAGGACACACTATCCACATTCCTCTAGAACCTCAACACCTTCTCCCCCATTTGTTACACCTGATCCTCCTCAACCCAACAAGCCACCTTCCTTGAAGTTGACCTCTGGCTCAAAGACAGCTACATCAATACCTTTTGTGCATATCAAACCTACCAACCACCAGCAAAACCACTTCAACAGCTGCTCTGTATTCCATACCAAGAAGTCCCTTCCAAACAACATAGCCCTCAGTGACCATCACATTAATAGTGATGAGCAGCTCTTCTCAAAATATAGCAGTCTCACTGAGGCATTCACAGACCAAAATTACCATCCTAAACTTGTACAGAAACAGATTCCCATGCCTTATCTCTCCAGTCACCCACTGCCACCCAAAGTTCCACTGTCCAGCCACAAAGGAGCATTCCCCTCATGACTCAGTACCATCCAGGACTGGAGCAACTCAATCACATTCTCCATCAGGGTTTTGACTTCCTCTCATCGTGTCTTGAAATGAGGACTATTTTGCCCACTATACTTCTCATCCCTCCCACAGTGGTATTCCTCACCCCACCAAACCAGCACAATATCCTCATCCACCCCTACTTCACCCCTGCTCCCAAGCCCTTCCTCGTGTCTCACATTCCTGTAATAGACTTAGACGCAAGACCTGTCCTATACATCCTCCCACTACCACCTCCCCCAGTTCAGTCACAAGCATCACCTTTACCATCAAAGGCAAAGCTGCTTGTGAAAGCAGTC
Organism: Schistocerca americana; assembly: GCF_021461395.2. Classification (NCBI taxonomy): domain Eukaryota; kingdom Metazoa; phylum Arthropoda; class Insecta; order Orthoptera; family Acrididae; genus Schistocerca; species Schistocerca americana. The sequence goes on from NC_060122.1 coordinate 434,714,960, forward strand.
ATGTGGTGTACAAGCCAAGATGCAACCACTACACTGCATTCTACAAGGGCATGACAGCCAACAAGCTTTCTGTCCACATGAATGACCACCAACAAACTGTGGCCAAGAGGTAACTGGACCACATGGTTGCTGAGAATGCTGCCCAACACAATATTCTGCACTTAAATGACTGCTTCATAGCCTACACCATTTGCATTCTTCCTGCCAACACTAGCTTTCCTGAATTGCACATGTGGGAAACCTCCGTGCAATATATCCTACATTACTGCAACTCCCCTGGCCTCAGCCTTCATTGGTCGCTGTGCTTCACCTACCTGTCCCCTGTCCCCTTCCCTGCTCTCACTCCATCACTACACAACCTTGTGATCAACCAACACGTCAACTGTTCTCTTTCCTCTCCTCTACTTCTCTCATTTTCCACCTCATCCCCTGTTCCCCATATAACATCCCGACTGCCCTACGCTATCCCCACCAGATCTCTGCATTGGAATGCATAACTTCAAAGGGTATCTATTTTCTCTTCACCTTCATAAGCACCTTCCCCTCACATGTTAGTGACCAATCAGTACCTAGCAGTGTTCACATACATATATGTGATGCCACTAATAAAGTTACCATGCACTAAAAGTTATTTGTTTGTAGGGGTAACCCTGTTTTTTCTTTAAGAACTTTCCTTTGTTCCTGGTTATTCCAACAATACAGACTCTGAACATCTTTAAAATGGGTCAAGGATTCTTGTTTCTAATTGTCTCTAAGAAATCCTGGGATACCAAAGATATCTCACTCGCAGAGTTGATGTAAATGTGTACCTTCTTTCCCCAGACATTTCCTTTAACCATAGGTTATGTCTGTTCTTTCTCTATTACTTCATCTTCTTCCAGTAGCCATTCCCTCATAGGTACAGCCTGTGTGAAAGCAATCAGTTTCTCTGTATATGGGCCAATGATTGCGTCATTACATCCTGGATTCTGGCCCCTGTTCCAGATTGTGCCCTGTTACCTGTTATCATTATGGGATAATTAATCTTTACTATGCCTTGGCTAGGAAGAGACATCCTATTATTTACAGTAGAATTGACAATGTTTGTGGTACTGTGAACAAATGCTTGGGATTGCATATTCTTTAGCACAACATCTTCTTAATTCCCTCTATCCCTGTTTATGCTGTTAACATGACAGAAGTTGCTTTCATTTCTTCTTTTCAAGTTTGTTTGGTTACCAGTTCTTCTCATTAGTGCCACTTTGTGATTTTCTCTTTGTATACAATCAACTCTTTCTTTATGTATGCAGTGTGTCCAGGTCCTGGACAAAAGGCAACAAATGGTTAATATTTGTCCATCCTTGGTACCAGATCTTATTCCTGACATAATATGGAAGGTTATGGACTAGTACTTGTACAAGATGGGTCTCTTTTATGAGACTAAATATTTTGATCTAGTGAGATGCCACATCTAGTGAGATGCCACTCAGTATGCTTCTTGTAGCTTTTCCGTGAACTATTATAATGTTTTGGATCTAATAATTCTAATGTCATTTCTTCCTTTGCACTTGTTGACCAGTACTTTCTTTTAAACTTTTCCCGAAAATTGCCCCGTGAGTCTAATACCTCCAAATGGGCAGTTCCCCAGTCTGCAGCATCTTCTGCCAGGTAACTGAATGAAAATTTTTTTTTTTTTTTTTTCGTATCCTCATCTTTGTTTTAAGTAATTATCTGGAAAATATCCTAAAAAAATAAGTAGGATGTACTACCCCAGCGGGTTTGAATTTAGGAAACTTTTTTGATAAACCCAATGCAGTCCCCAGTTGAAGCTCTTGTAATAAATCACCTATGATCCCACTGTTACCAGTAGCTGACGTTTTGGTAAGTTCTAGTTTGGTCTTTTCTAATTCTTCCCCCAACTTTAGATACTCTTTTTGGTTTTACAGTATATTCCCCACAGAATTAGGGGAGATTCAAATTTTTTTGTGTTTTCTCTTTCACTAGTTCCTGGAACTGTTCCTCCAAACTCATCAATGTTTTCTGAGTAATTGGTATTTTATTTAACTCTCTACCCTGCTCCAACACCCCCACCTGTCCTCGAATGTCTGAGATTTGACAATTTGATGTCTTAAGTCTGTCATGTACCTCTTCAAATTGCTCACTCATTTTGTTAATTTCTTGGTCACATTGCTGATTTACTTCAGTCTGTTATTCATCAGGCAAATTTGATGTTATTCTTTCTAAACTGGAAATCTTATCACCTTCTGTATCAATACTAGAAATTGATTCTGTCATAGTGGTTTTAATCTCGATCATCCTCATCTCCAATTTCATAGAGAAGGCTGTTACCTTGTCCCCCACACTTTGTGTGGCCACAGGCATACAAAATTGAACAAAAATAAATATGTAGATTGAAAAGTATTTAAATAACATCACTTTGTATTTACCCCTCTACACCGATTCAAATCTTTGGAAGATTAAACACAAAGCACAAAAAATTTCAGTTCTGGACTGAGTACAGCTCACTGGATGATAAAACAGCTTGCTGCGCTGTGTTGTCAGCAAGCTACAGGTGTGTAACCATTGTGGTGTGTCGATGAGCTGGGCTGCGGACGTTGTGTGGGGATGGGCCATATTCTGGTCAACCATCAGCTGCTGCAGTAACATCATGGACTGCAGAGCCAGTTGTAGGCCTCAGACTCAAGACAGGAAATCTTATTAGTCAAACAACAAAGTCTTCCTGTATTGCCAAGTCTTATTTGATTTTAACATGATTGTATTTGCCATTGTTGTTTCGGTTTCTATGGACAACAAAGTATAATCTTGAACTTCTGTTTTTTATTCAGTTTTCTTAAATCCTTTTTTAGATAGTATTTGAAGTTACTTTTCTCCTTGTAGTGCAGTTTATTCCACTGCAATGCATATGTTTATTCTTCTTTGGTGTTTGTTGTTGATGTAGGTCATCATTGGTGACAATGTATTTTCTCAGGTTTTTAATTAAAAGTGCACGAAATCATCTTATTCTCTCTTTCTGTAGCACTGCTAATTGAGTACTTCACCTAGGTCACTATAATGAAAAGCAGTGTAGATGATCAGTGTTACATTTCCTATGTGTAGTCTGTAATCCTCCTATGCTCAATGTCAGTAGATTTGCTTAGTAAAATTGCACTCGGTTGTCATACTTGATGTTTCTGAGGTCGTCTTGCTGTTTAGTTCCACCTGACCATGTTGCAGCATTCTTCACAGGATTTCATCTCCTTGTGCATGGATGGAAGCTGGAAGAGAGCTTTAAGTGTCTTCCAAACTACATGTTGTTGTTGTTGTGGTCTTCAGTCCTGAGACTGGTTTGATGCAGCTCTCCATGCTACTCTATCCTGTGCAAGCTTCTTCATCTCCCAGTACCTACTGCAATCTACATCCTTCTGAATCTGCTTAGTGTATTCATCTCTTGGTCTCCCTCTACGATTTTTACGCTTCACGCTGCCCTCCAATACTAAATTAGTGATCCCTTGATGCCTCAGAACATGTCCTACCAACCGATCCCGTCTTCTGGTCAAATTGTGCCACAAACTTCTCTTCTCCCCAATCCTATTCAATACTTCCTCATTAGTTATGTGATCTACCCATCTAATCTTCAGCATTCTTTTGTAGCACCACATTTCGAATGCTTCTATTCTCTTATTGTCCAAACTATTTATCGACCATGTTTCACTTCCATACATGGCTACACACCATACAAATACTTTCAGAAATGACTTCCTGACACTTAAATCTATACTTGATGTTAACAAATTTCTCTTCTTCAGAAACGCTTTCCTTGCCATTGCCAGTCTACATTTTATATCCTCTCTACTTCGACCATTATCAGTTATTTTGCTCCCCAAATAGCAAAACTCCTTTACAACTTTAAGTGTCTCATTTCCTAATCTAATTCCCTCAGCATCACCCGACTTAATTCGACTACATTCCATTATCCTCCTTTTGCTTCTGTTGATGTTCATCTTTTATCCTCCTTTCAAGACACTGTCCATTCCATTCAACTGCTCTTCCAAGTCCTTTGCTGTATCTGACAGAATTACAATGTCATCGGCGAACCTCAAAGTTTTTATTTCTTCTTCATGGATTTTAATACCTACTCCGAATTTTTCTTTTGTTTCCTTTACTGCTTGCTCATTATACAGATTGAACAACATCGGGGAGAGGCTACAACCCTGTCTTACTCCCTTCCCAACCACTGCTTCCCTTTCATGTCCCTTGACTCTTATAACTGCCATCTGGTTTCTGTACAAATTGTAAATAGCCTTTCGCTCCCTGTATTTTACCCCTGCCACCTTTAGAATTTGAAAGAGAGTATTCCAGTCAACATTGTCAAAAGCTTTCTCTAAGTCTACAAATGCTAGAAACATAGGTTTGCCTTTCCTTAATCTTTCCTCTAAGATAAGTTGTAGGGTCAGTATTGCCTCACGTGTTCCAACATTTCTACGGAATCCAAACTGATCTTCCCCGAGGTCGGCTTCTACCAGTTTTTCCATTCGTCTGTAAAGAATTCGCATTAGTATTTTGCAGCTGTGACTTATTAAACTGATAGTTCGGTAATTTTCACATCTGTCAACACCTGCTTTCTTTGGGATTGGAATTATTATATTCTTCTTGAAGTCTGAGGGTATTTCGCCTGTTTCATACATCTTGCTCACCAGATGGTAGAGTTTTGTCAGGACTGGCTCTCCCAAGGCCGTCAGTAGTTCCAATGGAATGTTGTCTACTCCGGGGGCCTTGTTTCGACTCAGGTATTTCAGTGCTCTGTCAAACTCTTCACGCAGTATCATATCTCCCATTTCATCTTCATCTACATCTACATCCTCTTCCATTTCCATAATATTGTCCTCAAGCACATCACCCTTGTATAGACCCTCTATATACTCCTTCCACCTTTCTGCTTTCCCTTCTTTGCTTAGAACTGGGTTTCCATCTGAGCTCTTGATATTCATACAAGTCGTTCTCTTATCACCAAATGTCTCTTTAATTTTCCTGTAGGCAGTATCTGTCTTACCCCTAGTGAGATAAGCCTCTACATCCTTACATTTGTCCTCTAGCGATCCCTGCTTAGCCATTTTGCACTTCCTGTCGATCTCATTTTTGAGACGTTTGTATTCCTTTTTGCCTGCTTCATTTACTGCATTTTTATATTTTCTCCTTTCATCAATTAAATTCAATATTTATTCTTCTTCAAACTACATGAGTGATGTAAATGACTGAAATTTATACCTTCTGACTTAACACTTTCTCTTACAAAAACATTGTTTCTTAATGTGTTCTGTCATGTACAGTGCAGATTGACAGATCTTTTTAAAACTGATGTAGCTGGGATACGATCAAGACAGAACTATTCTGTACGCAAGCCACTTTGAGTCATTTTTCATGGCATTCACTGTAGTCATGGCCTTCTCTTTTTCTCCTGGGCTTCTAAACACTTTCAAACTACAGCACACACAGCAGGCGCTGACCCTCAGTCAGCATCCTGCCTTTTAGATGTGATGGGTTCAAAACATTCTCCCATCTGCACATATCATTGCAATATCTCCCATTGTGGGATGTCCCAACACTTACCTACTACAGAACAACACGAATATCTTGCGTCATCACGGAAGCCTTGGAATGGGACATGTAATTTCATAAAAACGTCATGTCACACTTCAAAATTTACCTTAGAATAATGTTTCTGGAAAGTTGGAACTCAATCTGGGATAACTCCCTCAAGTAAGTGGAATAGGCACAGTTCTCCAGTATTGCAACTCACCATGTGTTTACACAGGTCTGCGACATAAAAATTGTTTCAAATTTATTAAGTGATTTTTATAGTGTTTTCAACGCTGATTTCGGGAAAAATAGTGAAAAAATTCAATCACGTACAGTTATTTCACAAACTGCTTGCCTACTTTTAGTTGTTTTCGATGTTTCAGTACCCCAGTGAACTTGAATTTTGGTTTTTAGGTTCTCCACAAACTGTTATTTAGCCGTCTTTATTCTAGATATACATAAAATAAAGAGTAATTAGGAGAAACCAGCAGTATTTTCATGTCAGTAACTGTCTGTCACGCTGCCCCTTTCCCTGCCATCACCAAGCAGTGAGCTTCTGCTATTGTCCTTCAGTTCACAGTACCTCTTCACTCTGTGCTGTTCACGTATTGTTGTTTCTAATGCTTTAAAGAAGTGACTGTTTTCTTGTGTTGTGAAGTTGTTTTATGGAAAATGGCTGCTAGAGGATGTATAAACTCACCAGATTGCTTCTGCTACATTTGTGGTAACTATACCATTAAGAAGCAACAAAGAAACATTTCCTATTTTGTTGAAAAAATATATTTCGCCTATGTTGGTAGAAAGTTAGGCGATCAAGACAAGCTTTGGGCCCCACACAAAGTTTGTTCAGTGTATGTTGAAGAATTGAAGCAATCGTTTCAACGTAAAAAGCAGTCCTTATGTTTTGGAATACCAATGATTTGAAGGGAGCCCAAAAATCATAGTGATGACTGCTATTTTTGTTCTTGCAACGTACTAGGTTTCAGTTTGCAAAACAAAATTGATATTTCTTACCATAACATTCAATCAGCCATTTACTCTGTTCCTCATGGACCCGAAGTATCAATACCCTCTCCTCTAGATTCTTTGGGTGATATAGATGATCAAGAGCTATTGGCTCAGCAAGGTGATAGTGAAGGAGACAGAGATTGCTATGATCCTGGCACAACTGATCCCATTTCATTTTCACAGTCTGAACTGAATGATTTAGTTAGAGACCAAGACCTTTGTAAAGAATTGGCAGAGGTTTTAGGATCTAGCTTGAAAGATAAACATATGTTGGCTCTGGGTACATCCTTTTCTTGGTATCGATCGAGGGAAAAGAATTTTGTATCTTTCTTCTCTTAAGAAGGTGACTTGGTGTTTTGTAGTGATATTCCTGGACTTATGGCACTTTTGAAAATAGAATATGCTCCTGATGAATAGAGACTTTTTATTGATTATTCAGAAAGAAGCCTTAAAGCAGTACTTCTGCACAATGGCAATAAGTATGCTTCTATACCAGTTGGACACTCGGTTCACTTAAAAGAATGTTTTGAAAACCTGGAACTGGTTTTTAGCAAACTCTGCTATTCAGACCACAAATGGACACTATGTGGTGGTTTAAAAGTGATTTCAATGCTGCTTAGTCAACAGAGTGGCCATACAAAGTTCCCTTGCTTTCTCTGTGAATGGGACAGTAGAGACAGAAAGCAACACTACATAAAAAAAGCTTGGCCCTTGAGAAAAACCTTACAGGTAGGGGTTAAAAATGTTGAGGAAAAAGCCTTGTGGATCCCAAAATGGTGTTACTACCACCACTTCACATTAAAGTTGGGGCTGATGGAACAATTTGTTAAGGCATCGCCAGATGAAGGGGAGTGTTTCAGATATCTTTGTGGACAGTTTCCTGGTTTATCCGATGCAAAGCTAAAGGAAGGAATCTTTGTCAGACCAGACATTAGAAAACTAATGACAGATCCCAACTATGTGGACAAAATGGAAACAAAGGAAAAGGCAGCATGGACATCTTTTAAATTAGTTGTTACTGGTTTCCTAGGAAACAAAAGAGATCCAAACTACAAGTCAATTGTCGCACACGTGCTCGACAACTTTAAGAAGCTGGACTGTAACATGAGCATTATAGTTCATTTTCTTCACTCACTTCTTGACTAATTCCCTGCAAACCTTGGCAATGTAAGTGAAGAGCAGGGTGAAAGATTTCACCAAGACATCAAAGAAATGGAAAGAAAATATCAAGGAAGATGGAACGTCAACATAATAGCAGACTACTCCTGGATAATAAAAAGAGATGTTCCTCAACGAGTCCACAGCAGGAAAAGCAATGAAAGAAGCTTCGACAGAAAGCAAAAGCATTATTACAAGGACTTATGACCTTAAAGAGAAATGGAAGTGTACTGGAAATGTAGTTTAGAAAATGATTTATAAATAAAATAAAATTTTATAACGTTGGAAAAAAATGTGATAAATTGCTTAAATTTTGTTATTATACCCAAAAATACTCCCTTTTTTGTGAGAAAACCTGACGCGATAGAAAAAAATGGATTGCATTTTTGAAATCAGTGCTGAAAAGTCAATAGTAGTCAGTTGTTTTGTTGGTTGGTCTAATATCTTTTCTGCAGACCTGTGTTATCAACTTTTCTTGTGGTGTACCGATTGTGAAACTCAAAAATACAAGCCTTGTTTTAATAGGATTTGGCTGTACTTGTCCAAGCTGTCACATGCTTCTATAAGCATCATGTTCCTTGTGTGGCTATTGCTCTGTCATAAGTGGGGTTTTCACTTTTTTACAATTTTGGACATTAGCTAGTCATTAACATTTATGTTAATTTCAGTAGGGGTGAGTCAACTGCTTTGAAGCAGGCTTCTTTTTCCCCTGAAATTCTTGTGTGGAACCTCCAACCTTGATAATTATTTATGAAGGTCTGATTTTCCTTCAAATTGTTGATTATCTCATAGAACTCCTTCACCAGCAGTTTATTTTCTTATGGTGGAAGCCAGGCTGCTGCATTTTCTTATGGTGGAAGCCAGGCTGCTGCAGTATGAGGTGGCATTCAGTTTATTGTGTTGGTGGTGTAATATCAGTCTCTAAGGTTTTTTTAAACAAACATACATACATACATACATACATACATTAATCCTTGTTCCATAGATCATGAATACAACATTTCCCAATGATGTGGAACGCTCACTTTAACATAAGTTTTCTTTACACAAATTAATTAATTAATATTTTTTTTAACAGTTACTATCTAAGAATTCATCTACTGAGTAGAAGGAGTTGTCATTCAGAAATTCTTTTAATTTGCTTTGAAATGTTGTTGGCTATCTGTCAGACTTTTAATACTATTTGGCAAATGACCAAAGATTTTTGTGGCAGCATAATTCATCCCGTCCTGTGACACAGTGAAATTTCATGTAGTGTTGTAGCTACGCACTTTGCTGTTATTTTTGAATTGGGATGGGTTATTAATGACAAATTTCATAAGTGAATATACCTATTGCGAAGGTACTGTGAATATCCCGAGTTCCTTAATAAATGTCTGCAACGTGATCTTGGGTGGTCTCCAGCTATTATTCTGATTACACGCTTTTGTGCAATGAATACTTTCTCTCTTAATGACAAATTGCCCCAAAATATGATGTCATATGAAAGCAGTGAATGAAAATAGGCATAGTAGTCAATTTACAGATATGTTTACCACAAAAATTTGCTGTAACCCTAATAGCATAAGAAGCTGAACCTAACAGTTTCAGCAGATCATCAATGTGTTTCTTCCAATTCAATTTCTCATCAATGCGCACGCCCAGAAATTTTGAGTAGTCTGCCTTAACAACAGACTTCTGTTCATAGTACATTTATCAATGGTGTTGTGCCATTTACTATACATAATTCTATAAATTGTGTTTTCTCAAAATTTAGTGAGTCCATTTGCAGAGAACCATTTAATAATTTTCTGAAAGACATTATTTGCAATTTCCTCAGCTAATTCTTGATGTTGGCTGTGATTACTATACTTATGTCATCAGCGAAAAGAACTAGCTTTGCACCTTCGTGAATGTGGAGTGGCAAGTCGTTAATATACATTAAGAACAATAAGGTACCCAAGACTGAACCCTGTGGGACACCATTCTTGATACCTCCCCAGTTAGAGGACTCTGCTAGTTTTTGCAAATGGTACTGTTAATTTCAACCTTCTGCATTCTTCCAGCTAAGTATGAACTAAACCATTTGTGCACTGTCCCACTCATACCACAATACTTAAGCTTATCTAAAAAAATTTCATGATTCACCCAATCAAAAGCCTTTGAGAGATCACAAAATATTCCAATGGGTGATGTTCGGTTATTCAATGCACTTAATATTTGATCAGTGAAAGCATGTATAGCATATTCTGTTGAAAAGCCTTTCTGAAAACCAAACTGACATTTTGTTAGTACTTCATTTTTACAAATATGTGATGCTACTCTTGCATACATTACTTTTTCAAGAATTTTGGTTTAAGCTGTCAGAAGTGAGATTGGGCAGTCGTTGTTAGCATCAGATCTATCCCCTTTTTTATGCAATGGTTTAACAATACCGTATTTCAGTCTATCTCGAAAAATGCCCTTCCAGTGAGCTACTACATATGTGGCTGAGAATCGTACTTATTTGTTGCGAACAAGCTTTTAGAACTCTGTTGGAAATGGCATCAATTCCATGAGAGCTTTCACTTTTAAGTAAATTTATTATTTTCTTAATTTCTGTAGGAGAGGTGGGTTGAATTTCAATTTTATCAAATTGCATAGGTACTGCCTCTTCCATATACCGCCTTGCATTTTCTAATGAATAGCTGGATCCTATTTTCTCTACAACACTTAAAAATGATTATTAAAAATGTTTTCTACTTCTGACTTCTGACTTGTTAACAACCTTTTCATTGTGTTTGATAGAAGTACAGTCTTCTTGTGCTCTCGATTGCCCTGTTTCCCGTTTAACAATATTCCAAATTGTTTTAATTTTATTATCAGGTGTGCTAATCTCAGACATAATGCACATACTTCAGGTCTTTTTAATAACTTAATACAGTGCAGTAGTTTTTACAGTGTTTCACAGTTCCGGGATCATTACTCCTCCTGGCTATAAGATACATTTCCCTTTTCCGTTTACAAGACATTTTTATTCATGACTTTTTACGTGGTTTCTTACAATTATGTTTCACTGTTTTCTTAGGGAAACCGTTTCCAAATATACTCACAAAGGTATCATGAAATAGGTTAAATTTTAAATTAGGATCTTGTTCCTTGTACACCTCATCCCAGTCTAACTGTTGCAAGCTGTCCCTAAAATTTTGAATTGTTAAATCATTAATTGGACGCACTATTTTGGAAGACTGTTTTGCATTACTGTATGGAGCTATATCATATACTGTTACTAGCTGTGCATCATGATCAGACAGACCATTTTTAACAGGAAAATTTTTATTTTATTAAATTTATCTTGGTCTATGAAAACATTATCTATCAGTGTTCTGCTTTCCTGTACCACCCGAGTAGGAAAATCAATAACTGATGTCAAATTGAAAGAACCAAGTAATACTTTAAGGTCAAGCTTCCTATTGGACTCTTTCAGAAAATCTACATTGAAATCCCCACAAACAATAATTTGCTTTCCTCTTTCTGACAGATATCACAACAAAGAATCCAAGTTTTTCAAAAATAGTTATGGGGGGGGGGGGGGCTATACATGGCTACAATTATAAAAGTGTCATTATTTAATTTCAGCTCACATGCACATGTTGCTCTACGCAAAAACTTTTAATTTCCAAATTTTTCACACTATGACAGATTTTAACATATGGCAACACCACCTCTCTCCATAGTGTCTCTACTTACATGTGCTGAAAGCTTATATCCACCTACATTTACCATTTCCGTACCTGTGACTATATGATGATCAGACAGGCATAGTACATCTATTTCACCCTCAGTTCCTAAATCTTCTTAACAAACAAGCTCATCTACTTCGTTTTTTAATCCCCTGATATTCTGATGCAATATATTAACATTATTTTTCACTGTGCTTTTATGTGAATCTTGTGACGTACTAACATTATTTTTCACTGTACTGTTATGTTAATCTTTTGATATTTTCACATCTCTAGTACCTGCCTGTCTGAACTTCTCATTAAGCTTAATTTCAGGCAATGTAGGGTGTTTGGGCACTGATCTTAGTCTAAAAAAGTGCTTCCATGAGTTTCAGTGCCGCCCCCCCCTCTCCGCCCCTGAAGATTTTGCTATCATCCCAGCCAGTTTACTCTTCTCTTTCCTACTGAGATGCAGGCCATGTGTTGTGAAGTCCCACATACCAACACCATCAACAGGAGCCAAACCTATGCCTGACAAAGTAGCTGCCCGAAGCAGCTGATCTAGCTCCATATTGACCCTCCTGACAGAGCTGTTCAGTTGGGGTCGATCATGCCGCATGAAAGCAAGAACCAAGCCAAAATTTGTATGGCTCGTTGCAGATGCTATTTTTACCAGGTCACACTCAGTATTGTAGCCCTGATCCCTATCAATACTGTTTCCCGCTCCACCCACTACCACAACATGATCCTGCTTTGTAAAACCCTTGCGCAATGATCCAACATCCTGTATCACATGCACTGGGCTTGAAAATACTTGTGACCTAATTTTTCCTGCAAGATCTGGCCCATCTCTCTTCCATGGCTACTACCTAACAACAGAACTTTTCTCCTTTTTGTGCTACATTTGGTTTCCTAGTTTGTCGAGTGCTGACTACACTTACATCTAATTGAGCCTCTTCCTTAGTTGGCTGATGTAGCAAGGCAAATCTTTTGTTTGTGCCAATGATGAAACTGTCAGATTTTATTCTCTTTTTCTGTGGCCCCTGTCCCTTGCTACCACTTCCTACCTGTCTTCACCCTTCTCCCCCCTTAACCTCATCAGTTCCTCCCTAGCACTATCCAGTTCAGCCTGAGGAGCTCTCATCTTCCCATGCTGTTCTGCTATTTTCCTATCCCTTGAACATAATCTGCAATGCCATGGAAGGGACCCATTTACCTCCCTGATTCCCAAGCCACTACATTCACCCCAATCTAACCATCTGCCACAACAGCTGCACAAAACCCCAGAACTGACTTTCCTACAGCAGCTCAAACACTTCTCACTCATGGTAGTTTACAAAATGTATCTAGGCAATAACAGTAATATTCTGTTAACTAAAGATCACAAGAGTCACTTAAGTTATGTGGAACACTAATACACGTGTATACTATTAATATAGTAACGCAATGCAGTTAAACTAACATTCAAAATTGCAAAGAAGAGAGGATCTTCAGCATCTTTGCCTGGTTTCAAGACAGAAATCACTTTTGCTTCCCTTAAACATTGTTGTGTTTTTCTTTGAATGTAACAGGTACTACATCCTTTTGCTATCAGGAGGATGGAGCACCTCTCTATTACATAGACAGATGTGACATTAACTGAGGAAATGGGAAGATTTCACTGACTGCCTTATCCAAAAGTTTTTTAACCTTTTCCACTCAGCTTTCTTAAAATTATTCCAGTACTTGTGCATAAATTGATCATTTCCTGTGCTCACATTGTTTCCTGGTAGTTGCATGTGTGTGTCGGTATAGGTATCAGCTAGATGACTACAGATATTTGATGATCTTGTACCCTACCCACCACTGAGCACATGGGCTTACCAAACCACTCCTGTATGTAGCCCTTACACAGAGGCTGGAAAGCCAGCTCATACCATCCAGCAGCACCATCTCATTGCATGACTTGTATACAAAATGGAATCTTTGCCAAGCAGCGTCTTGTTAGCACTGTGAGTGCACAAACTATACACTGAATATTTCGTGTCAACCACTGAACAATAAAGCCGAGATTTGAATGAAAGCGTATCATGACAAACCTAATCCAATTGACATTTCTGACTCTAAACAGGTTGAAGTAAGTATCCTGCATTGATGGTTATCGGGCCCAGACTACAGTGAAAGACCACTCATAACACCACTGAACAATAAAGCCGAGATTTGAATGAAAGCGTATCATGACAAACCTAATCCAATTGACATTTCTGACTCTAAACAGGTTGAAGTAAGTATCCTGCATTGATGGTTATCGGGCCCAGACTACAGTGAAAGACCACTCATAACACCAAGATAAGCACCTTGCCATATGTTTTAAAAAGATATTCCATATTTTATCTGAATGTGCACATAATGGTGTTTACCAGTTGGTCTACGGAGATGGAGGAGATGCAGGTGTTCTGTTGCTTTCTCTCACGATGTTATTAAAATCTACCTAAGCCACTTGTCAGCATATTGTCAGCAACCCGCTGATTCTTTAAAGAATCAACCACCCATGTACAAAACAGCTTCAAATGTTTGATTAAAAATGAGTTGCCATATTAAATATCTGCTTTAAGCAGGTAAGTGAGAAAAAGTTTAGGAGAGGTTTGAAATTATGCTTAAAGTTTGTTAGAAGTCACTAAACACTCTCATCATGAAATACTGGGTGACTTACACTGCATTTTAAGCAAAAGCAAGTTTATTGTGCATTATGTTCATGATGTCATGTCTCCTAACTAAAACTACTTTATCCATCTGATACGTAAATCAGTGTGGTGTGTGTGTGTGTGTGTGTGTGTGTGTGTGTGTTTATTTGTTTGTTTTGAGACACTGCAAACTTGTTTTTTGTATTTACAGGATCCAAATTCATCTTTAGGACTCAACCTTCAGGTTTTGAGACACTGCAAACTTGTTTTTTGTATTTACAGGATCCAAATTCATCTTTAGGACTCGACCTTCATACAAAGCCAGGACTTCTTGCTCATCAGTTACCACCCAAACCAAAATCACATCAGTTTCTTGTTAGAACATTTTCTTCGCCTACAAAGTGCAGTCATTGCACATCATTGATGGTTGGTCTCACCAGGCAGGGTGTAGTGTGTGAAGTTTGTGGCTTTGCATGCCACATTGGATGTTGTGAAAAGGTTCCAGCTATCTGTCCAGTTCCTTCAGACCAGAGTAAGTATTTCATTGGTCTAGTTACATAAGGATTTGCTTATGTGAGTCTTTTGTCTTGTTTGTTAGTAATTGTTTTCTCTCTCTCTTTTTTATTTTTAGCAAAAAGACCTCTTGGCATTGATCCTACAAGAGGTATAGGAACAGCCTATGAAGGGTATGTTAAAGTTCCCAAAACGGGAGGAGTGAAAAAGGGCTGGATTCGTCAGTTTGTTGTGGTTTGTGATTTCAAATTGTTCCTCTATGACATATCACCTGACAGAAATGCTCTTCCCTCAGTTTATGTTTCTCAGGTTTTAGATATGAGGGATGAGGAATTTTCTGTGAGTTCAGTCAGAGATTCGGATGTCATTCATGCAACGAAGAAAGACATTCCTTGCATTTTCAGGGTAAGTTACATTCCCACCATTTTTTTATTATAATTTTTTTTTGAATAGAAGAGCAGCACTCAAAATAATGGATCATTGGTGTAAATATTGTGAGTCCGACACACCTATTTCAAATAACTCTCTTAATATTATTTCAATTATTATTCATAAATTGTGATTATAAAATACACACATTTTTATTTTGATTAAAGATTTTTTCTTCTCTTAACTTAGTGCAGAACAAATTGTATTTCATTAGTATCTGTTGATTTGCCTTTGGCAGGAAAACTAAACATATGACTGGATTTCTTGATGTTTCAGATAACTACATCACTTATGGAGCCTCCAGGGTTGAAAAATCATACACTGATGCTGGCAGATACAGAGAGTGAAAAAACTAAATGGGTTGTTGCTTTAAGTGAACTTCATAGAATACTGAAGCGGAACAATTTACCCAACAGGACAGTGAGTGATGACCAGGATATCTTCTGATTGAATTGTTATTGCCCCACTGTCAGTTCATTAGTGGCTGTAGTGACTGAGATCTTAACGTTACAATCACTGGATTAGCAGTAGCTTCTTTTAATACGCACAATGTTTTCAGTTATTACTTCAATCATCTACAAAGTAATATACAGGGTGTATCAAAAAGAATCATCCACTTTTTAAAAAATCATAACTATTATGTTATTCGATATATGCGCATGAACAATGTACTGTTGGAAAGAGCGTACTCTCGTGTTTTACATGGTTCCCGTGAGGTAGATGCAGTATGCGCCCACTTCAGTTCTAGTAAGAATGGTGTTGGGACAACAGAATGCGTTTTGTGTTCTACATTTTGTGCGGTGTGGACCAGTAATAACTGTTCAGCATGACTTTCATACTAGGTATGGTGTGGATTCTCCTACAGCACAGAGCATGAGACAATATCATGAACAATTCCGAGAAACTTTTTTTAAAAAGGCAAATCACCGGGCCATCCCCTGGTGCCTGACACTTGAAGAAACAACCAACAATGTGTGTTCTCAAATTTTGTTCATGGCAACATGTAAAATGACAGTTTTCTTCCGCACTTAGTGTTTACTGACGAGGCAACATTCCGTTCAAATGGAAAGGTGAACCATCATAATGTGAGAATATGGGGTACAGAACACCCACATGAAGTTATACAACATGAGAGGAACTCTCCAAAATTTAATGCGTTTTGTGAAGTTCCATAGGAAAAGGTGTGTGATCCATTTTTCTTTGCCGAGAACACTGTTACAGGAAGCACATATCTCGATGTGCTTGAGAAGCACATATCTCGATATGCTTGAGAACCTTCTTTTCCCTCAGTTGGAGACTGATTCGAATGACTCCATTTATCAGTAGGATGGAGCCCCGCCACACTAGCATCTGAGAGTGTGGGAATTTTTAAATCAAATTGTTGCTGAATGATGGCTCGTTCACACTGGACTAAAGGATTCGGCCTTACATTACTGGCCTCCAACGTCACCAGACCCGAGTGTATGTGATTATTTCTTGTGGGGGTTTATAAAAGACTCCATGTCCCCAGTTAACCCAATTTTTTCACTTCTGTAAATACTATACAATAGAGGCAACATAAAGGTAATGCAATAGAAGCACAACTGCGAGAACTGTGGCTTAGGTCTTTTTTCTTGATGCGGCATCCTCAAGATTCGCCAAACTGTTTTCAAAATTTAATATAGCATCAGGATTCCATAATATTGCCTAATACATAAATTATAATAACAAAAATAATCAATTTTTGACAAGACAGTGACAAGTGTATTGATAAAAAAATTTAATTGGGAAGACAGTCAATCCGTCTTTCCTTCTCATTCCATCTGGGATGTCCCCTGACCTGGGGTTCTGGGTGACTTTTCCAAACTGTACTCCTTTTTCTAAACCTCTTCAACCCTATTCCTTCACCCCTCTTCCTTCCCCTTCAACCTTTCTGCCAGAAGAAGGAGCCACTGGCTCCGAAAGCTTGCATACATGAAACCATTTTTTATATGTGTGTTCTCCTGCCAGCGCCTAATACAAAAATTGCGCATTTAGTCTAGGTCACCTTCTGAAGCAACAACAGTTGGGAAGAGAAGCTTCTTTTAGGAAGAGAATGACTGTTTTTATTATTATTATTATTATTATTATTCAGGTCACCTTCTCAAGCAACAACAGTTGGGAAGAGAAGCTTCTTTTAGGAAGAGAATGAGTGTTTTTATTATTATTTATTCATTTAGGCCTCAGGCCATGCAAATGTATGATATAGTACACAGTTCATTTATGCCAATAGTTACATAATTTTTTGCTAGTTTTTACTTTGAGAACAGTCAGTTTCATTTTGAGTCTTGAAGTTGTGACTTAAATCTTTTCTCCTCCTCCTCCTCCTCCTCCTCCTCCCCCTCCTCCGCCTCCCTTCTGTTTCGTCTACAGAGTCAGCATTGTCATGTGGGTGTTGAAGCAGTGTCAGTGTCAGTTGGGGCCAGATACCGTTCCTGACTCCACTACTCCCCCAAGACAGAATCTGTGTACCCTATTTGTCTGCATCTAGTGTAAACCACATTTTCATTGTGAGGAAAATTTAGAAAACATTTTCTAAATGTTCACATAATGGGCATATGCGGCAGGATATGGCTGCCAGCCTAGTTTGCACCTAGGTGGCTGTGGAAAACCACATAAGACACATCCAGGCTGGCAGTCTCGCCTGCTCTTGCCATTAATCCATGAGGGCGGTTTGATCTGGGGCAGGTTCACCTCCTCTAATCACAGAAGTTGCACCCCAGGGTAGGTCATATTCGTGATTTAAATGTTACCAAGTGTATACTCATATATAAAAACAAAGATGAGGTGACTTACCGAACGAAAGCGCTGGCAGGTCGATAGACACACAAACAAACACAAACATACACACAAAATTCAAGCTTTCGCAACAAACTGTTGCCTCATCAGGAAAGAGGGAAGGAGAGGGGAAGATGAAAGGAAGTGGGTTTTAAGGGAGAGGGTAAGGAGTCATTCCAATCTCGGGAGCAGAAAGACTTACCTTAGGGGGAAAAAAGGACAGGTATACACTCGCACACACGCACATATCCATCCACACATACAGACACAAGCAGACAGTGTATACTCACTCTTACATACTTAATTCTGACTTTAATTACAACAATGTGTGTGCAGATATATTTACATTTTGAACAGCTCTCTTGGCCTGATCCGTTGTACTTTGATGAGTTACTGTGATATATCCAAGTGTGTTTAGTTGTGTACAGAAGTTCTGTTGTATTTTATTATGCTTCAGTGACTTGTTAGAAAGTCAGAACTGGTAATGATACCATTTGTCTGACTTGAGGGTGGAATATGCAATAAAAAATGCAAGACATCATTGTATTCCCCTAATTCAGTATGCCTATCTTTGTAAGAGTGAATGATATTTCTGTAGACACTGTTAGGGTGCTTTTATTCATGTGAATGATCTTTACATTTGAAATGTCATTATTAACTTTTTCTTCTCAAACTTCTTCTCTCTGTTGTCTTGATTGCAAAGTTTAGTAACGTGCTTCCAAGTTTGGACTCAAAGTAAAAATAGTTGCTTGTGTATGAATTGAATGCCAGTTTAATGTCAGCATCCAAGTTTCTTCATTATTTGTTCTCAGTGTGACTGCAGAATAAAATGTCAAAGTGTTGGTGTAGCAGAATTATGATGGCTTTCCACTGATCAAGCCACATTTTTATCTCAGTTAGTCTGCAGCGCAGATTCAGATGTTGTATTTAAGAAATGATTCTCCCCTTTTGTGCTCAATCACATGCAGTCTTGAAGTAAAATTTGCTATTTCTTTGTTATATTGTTATCTTTTTGCTGTAAATTTCAATATTATATACTACCGCCAAATCAAGAAACTTCATTGTATTTTTATACGTCAGCTGTCTTAATGTATAAACCAATTTTTTGTTCCACAATAACATAATATGCTAAAGAAGCTATGATTTTTACAATATCCTTCCTATTGACTTGGATATTTTGAGATATATGTTTCATAAGTGATCTTTCCTTTCTACAACTCACTTTTTATGGTGTTACTGGTTGAATGTAGATAGCACAGCATCATTTTATGCCTGTCTCTTCCCATGCCCAAATTAAGTTTTCTTCGACATTAAATCTGACTATATAAATTTTGGCATGGTGTCTTAGGTTTAATTTTGAAGTGCTGGAGCTTAATTGTGTGTTTATGTAAATACAGAACCTGTTGTTTTTTAAAAGTATAGTTTTGTTAGTATTCGGAGTTGGTCATGATTCTCCAGCAATGGCAGCCATTTGGTTTAATGCGAAAGACACTGTCGAGCCTTGTCCAGCTGCTTCTGTGTTGACAACTGGTGACTGTTTTCAACAACAAACACATTAGTTTAAAAAATTGGAATATTTTAATTTCACCATTGACCACATGACTAGAAGAAGGGATCGGTTGGTAGGACATGTTCTGAGACATCGAGGGATCACCAGTTTAGTATTGGAGGGTAGTGTGGAGGGTAAAAATCATAGAGGGAGACCAAGAGATGAATACACTAAGCAGATTCAGAAGTATGTAGGCTGCAGTAGGTACTGGGAGATGAAGAGGCTTGCACAGGATAGAGTAGCATGGAGAGCTGCATCAAACCTGTGTCAGGACTGAAGAGCACAACAACAACAACATCAAAATAATGAGGAGAACAAAGGTATGTGTTTAGGTTTTGGATGCATCGAATGGATCATTTGTGGCACAAGTGTGGAACATGTTGGAAAAGTTACATTGACTTCTTGAATAAAACTTTTCATTTGTAGGAGTTATTCAGAGCATGAATCTTTGTTGTCAAGCTATCATTACATCCTAATCTTTTTGTGCTCCACCAAGTGTGCCTCCCATCCAGTGTTTGGATCAACTTCACAGTAATTTTCCACAGTCTACTCTGTCTTAATTTTTCTTATTGCTTTGAATATAGACTAGGTCTCACATACGTGACCATCGAAGAGGCTATCTTCCAGTGAAGAGCTCTTCTGTCTCTCTGGTGATGGTCTTGTTTGCTGGGCTCCACTAACATGCTCTATCCATTGCAATCTCTTGGCTTTCATTTTTGCTGCTACACCTGATTCTTTGTATAACTTTTACCATTCATCATTATGTAGTACTTTTCAGTCATTAGTATTATTGTCTCTTATGGATCCAAATATTGGCACGAGCTGTGCTGCACGCAGTGTGGCATGGTGGTTAGTGTCAGTGGCTCGTATGCTGCAGTAGTGTGAGCTGTGATATATGAAATGTGGAGCAGTGTTTAGCATCGTTGGCTTGTGTGCTCTGAGTCACCAGTTCAAACCCAACCACCAGCATTTATTGGTTGAATGTTCTTGAGAATTTATTATTTTTACTTATTCTGGAATATTTGAAATATGTAGAAATAGCAGCACTCTGTGTCTAGAAGTTCAGTTCTGTTCTGTTCTGTCTGTACATGGTGTCTGTAATAAACTTGCTTTCAGTGCTAAGTTTTCTACTTCATTGATGACCCTGCTTCCGGGTTTGGACTTGAAAATGGTCACAACATGACATTGTGTGATGGAGACACTAGGTATTTAAAAAATCTGCATTACCATGGCTCCAGTTAGGCAACCTAAAAGCCGTCTCCTACTTGGGTAGGAGCTGAAATACAAGCAGTTCATCACTCTTGAGATCCTTACATTCAGGAAACCACTGTATTCCAAAACAGCAGCAATGCAGCTGCACATTAAGTATCCATCAGTGTTTTCTGAGGACCCTGCTAAGGGACTGATGAAATGGCTGGATTCGACTAACAAGAGGACCACACCTATTCATGATCATTGATTTGCTCTAAATTTATGACATATGCTGGACTTGGCCAGAAATGAAAGTAAGAGAATTGGGAGCTCCAGATGACCAGGCATTTACCCCAGATCATGCAAGGCACAAGTCATTTATGTTAGTGTAGTCTCCAGGCAGCGGCTGGCACAACAGAAAGAGTACAAAATGGTAATCTGAGGGTCATGGAATTGAGTACCTGCACACAAATGTACTTTTTTTACATTTCTTACACTGCAAATAACCTGAAATAGTGCTCAGTACATTTTATTTATTAATATTTTTGTAAAATGCTTGAAAATGAAAGTTGAAGCAAATTTTTGGACCTAGGATTTAAAAAAATGGTGGATGAGCATGCAGCAAAATATACAAGGTTGTGTTAAACAGTAATGTCTCTGAGTTTTTTATTTTGTTCTCAATGTTGGTTGAGGTATTACATGTCATGCATATTATTCTGTTGACTCTCCTGCTTTGCTGACACAAGTCGCAATCCTCTGCCAATAGAGGGCTCCACATTGTAGAATTTAATGTGGCAGTGGATAACATAACTATGTCAGTGCATGCGAAACAGCATGCTGTAATTGATTTTCTAACCACAGAAAATGTTCCTCCTATTGTAATCCATAAAAATGAAAACTGTTTAAGGTGATTATTGTATCGACATCAGTAATGTGCAGTGTTGGGTTATTTGTGCTCATAATGAAGGAAACAATAGTGGTAACTCAACGTGTGTGAAACAACTCAGAGTGGATGACTGCATTTGGCTGTCGACAAAACTCATTGGAATCAGGTTGAGGAACTCATCAGAGAAATTCATTAAATGACACATGCACAGCTTTTGGATAAGGATGTCAAACCACGAGAGCATGTAGAGGCCATCATTGCGCAATTCTGGTACAGAAAAGTGCATACAAGGTGGGTCCATACGGTCCTGAATTGGCCCCATCCAATTTTCAACTGTTTCCAAAACTTAATAAACGTCTTCCATTACTTCACTTGATAGTGATGAAGTGGTGCAAGCAGAGATCAAGTTCCATCAACAAAGTCAAACATTCTACAATGACGGTATCAACAAATTGGTTTTTTGTTGGGAGAAATGTGTTCATTGCCAGGGTGACTATGTTGAGAAATAAATATGTAGATATGAAGAATAAAGAGTCTCGTTGTGCCTATTTAACTCAGCATCTCCGCTATATGGTGAGTAGTAATCTGCCTTTTCATAATATTTTCATTATTCCATTCTGGATTTTCCATTGTTTGAGAATGGTAATAAAGTGTGTTTTTATTTAAAAAGATTTAAGAGTTTTCAAATGAAATATTTGGAGGCATTACTTTTCAGCACACCCTAATAAGAATGTTGTATTACTTCATAGAAAACCTGGAAACTTAAAACGATCCTTTTAACTTTTGTGGTAAAGCCCTACATGCAGGAGAACAAATTTATTCTGCAACTTACTCACAAACAAATCCACAGTTACTGTGCAAATTTTTTTGAGATTCAGAAGGATTGCTTTCTTGCAGAATTAAAGTGATTCCTCCCAACTGCATTCTGCTAGTGCAACCCTACAATGTCTTATTTTTATCATCAGGTAAAGAACTTGATCAAAAAGCTTCAAAATTGCTCATAAATAAAGAGAAAAAGAAATCACATCCAGAGAGTACATTCCACTGTATGTCAACAGCTGTCCTCACCAGTATTTGGTGAAATGATGCATTGCTCATGGTTTGCTGCCGAACTGTGTAGTGAGAGAGAACCTTTAATGAATGTAAATCAAGTATATTTTTCAATAGAAACTGTAAATGTGCTGCTAACAGCATGTGCAGGATGCTGAGAAATTACTGCTTCTGTTTTTATGAGGAATATCACCCCAGCATGTGTAAATCATCAACTGTAAAGGAATAAAAGTATCTAATTTTATATATGAAGCTCTCATGCATGCCTTACAATCCCTTCCAGAAATTTATTTGCAAACCCAAATTTTCCTTTGTCTTTCCTTTTCATGGCTTTTATAAAAATATTAATAAATGCAATATATTGAGCGTTATTTCGATTTGTGTACAGTGTAACGTAAAAACTAAAAATAATAAAAGGTTCCACATACGGACTCGACTCTCTGATCCTCCAATTGCTGTTGAGCTCTTTCCGTGCTGCCAACCACTGCCTGGAAACTACCCTAGCATAAGTGGCTTGCATCATTCTTTTTCTTATAAATGCTTGGCCATCTGGAGTTTTTGCAGTTTTGTCACTTTCATTACTGACCAAGCCCTATATATATACACACACCATAAATGTGGACAAAATTGGTGATGATGAGTAGATGCAGTACCTTTGTGAGTCACCAAATACAGCAGGTGGAACAACATGATGTTTTCGGAAAATACGTACTTTTACTTAGACAGCACAGCCCAGCAGTGGCTCAAGAACAATGAAGATAAGCTCGCCAGCTGGGACAGATTCTAGGTCAAACTGGAGAAAACATTTGGTGCCGATCAGCAGGAAATCCACTGTGTTGGAAGGATAATTGAAAGGCAGGGCACATAGTGGGGAAATGACACAGTCTTACAGAATGTTTTAGGCCCTATGCCACTTTGTGAACCCGAATATGACAGAAACCGACAATATCTCACTCTTGATGAAATGAGTTGCGGAAGCAATATACTGAGCACTTCTGGTAAAATAAGCTAGAGAGGGTTGTTGATTCACTTTATAAGAAGTACCAGAAATTAGTTACACGTGGTGACCTCAATATTAATTTTGTATACGATTGATCAAGAAAAAGGATGTTGGTAGATCTCCTAAATTCATATGATCTGATGCAGACCTTTTTTGCAAATACGGTGCAGGGGAACAGTAGCACAGCCATAGACAATATTTTTATTCATTCTTCATTACGAGATGGGCATTCTATTAGTAAAAGGGTGAATGGCCTTTCAGATCATGATGCACAAATTTTAGCACTAAAAGACTTTTGTACTTAAACATATGTCACATATAATTACAAACTATGTAGGAAAGCTAATCCAATGGCAATAGAGAGTTTTCCAAACCTTGTCAAGTAACAAGAGTGGCAGGATGTTTGTAGTGCGGATAACATAGACGACAAATATAATGCTTTCCTTAACACATTTTTCAAGCTCTTTGAGATTTTCTTTCCATGAAAATGTTCTAAATGGTGTACTAGCAGTAAAAGGCAGCCTGGGTGGCTGACTAGTGGCATAAGGATATCATATAGAACAAAGTGGGAATTATATCAAAATGTTAGAAGTAGTCACAATCAAGCTACAGTAGCCCATTACAAACAGTATTGTAAGGTGCTTAAAAATGTTATTAGGAAGGCAGAGAGTATGTGGTACGCAAATGGAATAACTAATTCACAGGATAAAATTGAAACCTTATGGTCAGTTGTGAAGGAAGTGTCTGGTCGGAAGCACAAGGTCGATGATGTAAAGTCAGTTTGTAGTAAAAATATTTCTGTTATTGATAAATCAGATATATGTACAGTATTTAACAATCATTTTTTGAGCATTGCTGGGGAATTAAATAAAAATTTAGTTTCTACAGGGAATTATATAAATCTCTTGACAAACACCTTTCCGAGATTGATGTGCGAAATACTCCTTCGTGAGAAAAATATATCTAGAAACAAAGATGATGTGACTTACCAAATGAAAGTGCTGGCAGGTCGATAGACACACAAACAAACACAAACATACACACAAAATTCAAGCTTTCGCAACCAACGGTTGCTTCATCAGGAAAGAGGGAAGGAGAGGGAAAGACGAAAGGATGTGGGTTTTAAGGGAGAGGGTAAGGAGTCATTCCAATCCCGGGAGCAGAAAGACTTACCTTAGGGGGAAAAAAGGACAGGTATACACTCGCACACACACCCATATCCATCCGCACATACACAGACACAAGCGGTCTGATCAATTATCCTTACTTACACAGCCTGTTCAATAACTTTAGCAAACAATGATGGCATAGAAATAGTTCTAAATTGTCTACATTATTCCTTTCTCCCTTTTTATAGAGCGATTTTACAACTGAGTACTTGAATCATTCAGGAAACTGACCATTCCTAAAGGAAACATTACACATATGGCTAAGTACAGGGCTAACATGTGCAGTACAGTACTTTAATATTCTGCTAGGCACCCCATCATATCCATGAGAGTCTTTAGTCTTCAGTGATTTAATTATTGAATCAATATCCTCCCTTGTCTGTATCACGAAGGAGTATGGATATAATAGAGGGAAACATTCCACGTGGGAAAAATATATCTATACAGTGTTGAGAATGGCTGTGATGTGGGGTCTGAGTGGGGTACGGTCAAATGAGGGGTGCCCCAGGGATTAGTGTTGGAGACACTCCTGTTCCTTATTTATATAAATGATATGCCCTCTAGTATTACAGGTATTTCTAAAATATTTCTGTTAGCTGATGACACCAGCTTGGTCGTAAAGCATGTTGTGTGCAACATTGGCTCAGTTTCAATAGTGCAGTTCATGACATAAGTTCATGGCTTGTAGAAGATAAAATAACACTAAATCACAGTAAGACTCATTTTTTACTGTTTCTAACATACAATTCAACAAAACGGGACATTTTAGTTTCACAGAATGGGCTATGAAGAATGTGTCATACTAGTGTCCTATATATGGTCTGCCAGTAAACCAGAGTCAACCATTTGCCTTTCCTACTATAGTCCTTACTAGCTTGTTCCGTTTCATATTGCTTTGCAGTGTTACACCTTGGTACTTAATTGACATGGCTGTATCAAGCAGCACACTGTTAATGCTGTATTTAAACATAGCAGATTTGTTTTTCATACTCATCTGCATTAACTGAAATTTTTCTGCATGTAGAGCTAGCTGCCATTCATCACACCAACTAGAAATTTTGTCTAAGTCGTCTTGTATCCTTTGACAGTCACTCAATGACAACACCTTCTGTTACACCACAGCATCACCAGCAAACAGCTGCAGATTGCTGCTCACCCTGTCCACCAGATCATTTATGTATATAGAAAATAACAGCAGTCATATCTTTGTCTCTGACGAATCCTTGCAATCGAAGACAACAAACAGGGTTCTGTTACTTAAGAAGTCCTCAAACCAGTCACATAACTGGGAAGCTATTCTGTATGCTCATATCTTCATTAACAGTCTGCAGTGGGGCACATTGCCAAATGTTTTGTAGAAATCAAAAAATATGAAATCTGCTTGTTGCACTTCATCCATAGTTTGCGGGATATCATGTGAGAAAATAATAAGCTGAGTTTCCCACGAGCAATGCTTTCTAAAACCATGCTAATTCACGGACAGGAGCTTTTCTGTCTCAAGGAAATTTATTATATTTGAATTGAGAATATGTCCAAGAACTCTGCAGCAAACTGATGTTAAGGATATTGGTCTGTAGTGTTTCAGGATGTTCCTTTCCCTTCATATATACAGGAGCCGCATGTGCTTTTTCCCAGTTCCTTAGGACTTGACACTGAGCTAGAGATTAACTATAAATGCAAGCTAAGTAAGGAGCCAATGCTGTGGAATACTTTTTGTAAAAAACCGAATTGGGACTACATCCAGATGTAGTGACTTATTTATATTCAGCTCATTCGATCATTTCTCTAGGCCAGGGATGGCTATTACTGTGTCCTCCATATGGGAGTCTGTGTGATGGTCAAACAGTGGTATGTTCACATGATTCTCCTGCGTGAATGATTTCTTAAACACCAAAATTTAGATCTTCGGCTTTCCTTAGTGTATCTTCTTCTGTCACACCATACTGGTCAACAGGTGCCTGGATAGAATTTTTAGATCTGCTTAGCAATTGTATGTAGGACCAGAATTTTCTCAGGTCCTTGGCTAGATCTTTTGCTGACGTATAATGGTGACAGTTGTTGTATGCTTCATGCATCGATCTTTTTACAGGTGCTTGAATCTATGGTGCAATGGCCTTTACTTCCTCAGCATTTTTCGAATTTTGTTGTTAAACAATTGTTGGTCTTTTCTGTTCTTAATCTACTTGCTCAGCACATACTTTCCCAGAGCACAATTTACAGTCCATTTAAACTTCTCTCATAATTCCTCTTTGTCCATCGTACTGGAACTAAATGATGTCAGTTCATTGTCTATGTGGCATACTAACAACTTCTTATCTACTTTCTCACACTCTATGCCTTCTTGATTGGTTTATTAAGTTTAGTAACCATAGACTTTATGTTGATGACTTGGTCACTAATCCCTGTCTCTGTACTAATGCTGTTGATGAGGTCAGGCTTGTTTGTAGCTACAAGGTTCCAGAATTCAGCCAATTTGGGTAAACCAGCTCACCTGCAAAGTATTACACCACACAAAAGAATAGACATTTGGAGGACAAAGGACAACATACTGTTGTGTTTCTGACTGTGGATGCCCTGTACACATTGTACACTACTGCAGAGAAGATGACAAATGTGATTCTTAAGTTTCTACTGGTGTATTTGTTGATCAAACAGTCCACAGGTGTACTGTTGGTTCATAGTGTCCAAAGGGCTCAGTACTTCGGCTATCAGACATGTCGCCATCATCAGGTATGCTGACGAACTGAGCTCCGGAAGGTGCATGGCTGACTAATATCCCCTGTCCCCATGAGCCCCTCCGTCCATGGACGTGCATTAGAGTCAGTGGTCACAGAGATGCTTGTGTCAGCATGTGTGACGGCATTGATGTAAGCTGTCTGTCTGCCCTGGTTGCCAGATTGTTTTGTTTGCATAGAGTCTTCCTAATTAAACTCGGTGTTGGTTCCCAAACTTTGCTAAGATTAAAGCCACAATTTCGGTTGATGAGATCATCCCTGCTACGAAATCCTATGGCCTCTCTAACAATGCTGTCCCAGTATTTGGAAGTCTGTGCCAAGATCCTGGTATATTCATACTCCATCGCATGATTCTTGGACAGACAGTGCTCATTGACCATTGACTTTTTGGGATACATCAGTTGAGTGTGCCTCGGGTGTTCTTGGCAACAATCTTTGATGGTGTGCATTGTCTGTCCAAAATATGTCTTCCCACATTGACACAGAATCTGGTATACACTGGCCTTCCGCAAACTGAGATCATCTTTCACACTTCCCGATAATGCTCGTGTTTTATTGGGTGGGCAAAAGACAGCTTTTACTCGGTGCTTCTTCAGTATGTGTCTGATTTTTCAGAATAGACAGTGGGTGCCTCTTCCTTTGTAGCTTCTTCCATCTCCACAAGTTGTACTGTTGTAGAGCAGCAGAGAGCACACCTAACCTGCCACTCTGGGTACTCATTTTTTTGGAAACATTTCTGAAGTGTTGCAGCTCTTGAAGCAGACCATCTGCACCTGAAATGGTGCAGGCCCTGTGTACTAGTGTTGTTAGTATCCCATTCCTCTGCGAAGGGTGGTGACAATTCTCTGCATGCAAATGCAGGTCAGTATATGTTTTCTTCCAATGTGAATTTTCTGTTGGGATGTATGGAGCTCAAATGTGCAAGGAAGTCAAGGAGTTTGTCCCTTCCATGGGGCCAGACAATGAATGTGTCATGCACATAACAGAAAAGAAACATGTAGGTTTCCATTTGGATGATGCCAGGGCATCCTCCTTGAAGTACTCCATATACAAATTCACAATTGCATGTGATAATGGGCTGCCCATTCTGATTCCTTCCATTTGTTCATAGTATTCTCCAGAAAACAGAGCAATGTTTGTCCGAGAATCATGCGATGGAGTACGAACATACCAGGATCTTGGTACAGACTTCCAAGTACTGTGGGAGCATTATTAGAGGGGCCATAGAAATTCATACCAGTGATGATCTCATCAACCGAGACTGCAGCTCTACTCTTAGCAAGACTTCAGAACCAGCACTGAGTGCAATTAAGAATACTCTCAGCAAACAAAATGATCTGCTGACCAAGGCATACAGAGAGCTTACATCAGCGCCATCAGAGACACCGATGCTAGCATCTCCTCGACCACCAAAGCACTGCTGCGAGCGTGGGTCACGGGCAGAGCATCTCGCGGGGGCAGGGAATATTAGTTCAGCCGTGCACCCACAGGAGCTCAGTTCATCAGTGCACTTGATGATGATCGCCGAAATGTTGTGCCCATGAACCAGCAGTACACCTGTGGACTGTTCGATTAAGATGACAAATGTTTGACAACTATTGTGCTGGTAGACATCAACCATGACAGCAGTGTCCTATTCAAGCCAGGTAACTGCAGGTGATTATAATCATCTTGAGATTAAGCCCATTGCTGTACCCTGGATGAGGTATTTCCTCGACATGCTATACATGTTCCCTGGCATCGTACAGAGGTACCAGCCCCTCATCTAGTCACAGGTTTCAGGAGAACCAAGTGAGATGACCATCTATGGAGTTGAGGCTGCTACAAATGAAAATTCTCAATGGAGGACAGTTACCAAGATGTCAGGAAATCTCGTTATGATCATCATCGATGGCCAACTTGACCGGGCACTAGTCGGATTGGGCCTGTTTTTCCTTAGTGTCAAATGCTTATTACCACCACTTAAAAAGCCCATGTTCTATGATAAGAGAGTGATTGTGCTGCAGATTGCAAATGATAAATATATCCAGCCAACAGGAGCATGCATTGCAAGAATAACTATCAGTGACAGACCACAGCCCTTCAAATTTCTTATTTTAAGAGAATGAAGTCATAATGCTATTCTTGGATGAAACTTCTTGCAAGCATCTTAAGCACTCATTGACTGCAAAGCTCAGATCTCCAGGTTAAAAAAACTATTCCAACGAGCACACATAAAAAAAACTGTTATGGGTGGTTGTTAGTTTTTGAAGATATTGTTATTGTACTGTCATCAGTGAAATGAGCTCCAGTCATCCACCTAGTCAGTTAAACTGTGAAGCTTTTGTCAACTGGAGAAAGGTACTAAGACCCAGAAAAGAAAAATATGTACCTTTGAAATCATAAGCACTGCAGCTGGTCAAGAACTCTGGATCACTAATTGTGACAAGCAGCCACAGCTTGTCCCTAAAGGTATGTGCATAGGAACAGCCGAACTAGTCCAGGATGGACAGCTCTGTGCCATCGATGAAGAATCATGCTCCACTACCACCACAGAGAGTGCACTGGAGGAGGCTACTATTGAACTACCAATAGGATCTGGTCCGACTAAGGAACAATGTCAGCAAGTGGTAGCCATTCTGCATCTGGTTTTAGATGCTTTCAAATCCAGAGTGGAGAAGAGACAGACCAAGTGACCATGGAAAAACACTGTATCAACACTGAATATCATTCAATTAGAGAGCAGTTGTACTGGATGTCACCGACTGAACGATGCACAGTTACCCTAGTCTGTGGTCCTTGTGAAGAAAAAGGATGGCACATACTGTTTCTGCATCAACTACCAACAACTGAGCAAAATCAGGGAAAAAAAGATGTGTACCCATTGCGACTCACTGATTACACCCTAGACTACTTGAAAGTAGTAAATTATTAAGCTGGTGCGTAAGTTCATAGTGTTTTTCCACAAGTTATGTAAACACACAGATATACATAGCACAGACTTTAGTCTTCAATACAATATTCTCCTTCACAAATATTCTCCTTCACTGTTTACAACAGTCTGCCAACACTGGGGTAACTTTTTGATTCATGGCTGTAGAAATCATGTGGTTTTGAGGTGAAGAACTCATCATGTCATGTTCGGAGTGCATTTCCATCCAGAAAGGAAGTTCCATTAAAGTTGTTCAATAGAAGGCGGAAAAGGTTGAAAATATGAGGGCACTCTATCAGGTGAATAAGTTTGGTGTGGGATGCCTTCCCAACCCAACTCCTATATAGTGTTTTATCTCAGTCTAGCAGAATTTTGGCAGGCATTATCATGGAATAGCATCACTTCACGCAGTCTTCCTAATCATTGTTCTGGGATGACATCTGCAAGACATCTCAGTTGTTGACAATAAATGTCAGCAGTGATGGTTAAACCTTGGGGAAATAATTCGCAGTATACCACACCACTGTTGCTCCGCCAGATGCATGCGTACAAGTCTTTTGTACAGGGAGTTGCGTCTTTGTGTGGTCTCAACCACTTCTTCTCCTTTGTTAGCATAAAGACACCATATCCCATCATTAATAATGATGCAGGATAGAAATGGGCAGTGTTGTTCACAAACCAATTGATGATGAGTGAACAGAGATGCACATATGGCTGATTTTTGTGATTTTTGCTCAGAGCATGTGGTACCCATACGACCCATTTTTTGATCCTTCACATCGTATACAAATGTTACATGATGATGGAATGATCACAGCTCATCACATTTGCCAGTTGTCAAGTACACTGATTTGGATCATTATGGATTAATGCTTTTAACCGATCTTCATTAAATCCGGGTGGTCTTCCTGGATTTGAAAAGTTACTAATGTCAAAATGGTCCTCCTTAAAATCAGAAAACCATTTTCTTGCCATACTCTGGCCAATGCCATTGTTCTCATACACAGTGTAAATCTTTCTGGCTGCCTCTGCTGCTCTCACCATTCTGTTGAACTCAAACAGAAGAATGTGTCTCCAC
This sequence comes from Schistocerca americana, assembly GCF_021461395.2. NCBI lineage: Eukaryota > Metazoa > Arthropoda > Insecta > Orthoptera > Acrididae > Schistocerca > Schistocerca americana. The sequence continues at coordinate 434,746,332 of NC_060122.1, forward strand.
ACTTGGGTACTTCATTTTCTAACATCCACAACTCCACTCACTAAATCCAAATGACAATACATAAACTCAAATAGCAGCAATGAACTACAAATAAAAAATGACAGTCAATAAATAAACCCATAGCAACTGGAATACCAGCACACAGAACAAAAACGCTACAAACTTATGCCCCAACCTAATATTTCTAAATTATGGACATACCGGGAGGCTACTGACAAACTGAGGCTGATGAGGCTGACCAGGAAAAACGTAGCTTCATAACGCCTGAAGGTCACGAGAAGTTTAAAGTTATGCTGCTTGGATTATGTAATGCTGCAGTCACCTTTCTACATCTACATGGATACTCTGCAAATCACATTTAAGTGCCTGACAGAGGGTTAACCAAACCACCTTCACAATTTTCTGTTATTCCAATCTCGTATAGTGCACGGAAAGAACGAACACCTGTATCTTTTCATATGAGCTCTGACTTCCCTTATTTTATCGTGGTGATCATTTCTCCTTATGTAGGTTAGTATCAACAAATCAACAAAATATTTTCACATTCTTAGGTGACTGGAATTTTGTAATAAGATCCCTCTGCAACGAAAACATGTTTGTTTTAATAATGTCCACCCCAAATCCTGTATCATTTCAATGACACTCTCGCCCTTATTTCACGATAATACAAAACATGCTGCCCTTCTTTGAACTTTTTCGATGTATGTCAATCCGATCTGGTAAGGGTCCCACACCCTGCAGCAGTAGTCTAAAAGAGGATGGACAAGCATAGTGTAGGTGGTCTCCTTAGTAGATCTGTTTCATTTCCTAAGTGTCCTGCCAATTAAATGCAGTCGTTGGTTAGCCTTCCCCACAACATTTTCTATGAGTTTCAGTTTAAATTGTTCGTAATTGTAATTCCTAGGTATTTAGTTGAAATTACAGCCTTTAGATTTGACTGATTTATCATGTAACCAAAGTTTAACGGATTCCTTTTTGCACTCATGTGGATGACCTCTCACTTTTCCTTATTTAGGGTCAACTACCAAGTTTCGCACCATACATATATCTTTTCTAAATTGTTTTGCAATTTGTTTTGATCTTCTGATGACTTTACTAATCAATAAACGACTGTGTCATCTGCAAACAACCTAAGACGGCTGCTCATATTGTCTGCCAAATTGTTTATATAGATAAGTAACAGCAATGGGCCTATAACACTACCTTGGGGAACGCCATAAATCACTTCTGTTTTACTTGATGACTTTCCGTCAATTACTATGAACTGTGATCTCTCTGACAGGAAGTCACAAATCCAGTCACATAACTGAGATGGTATTGCGTAAGCACGCAATTTCAGTACAAGCCATTTGTGTGGCACAGTGCCAAAAGCCTTCTGGAAATCCAGAAATACAGAATCGATCTGAAATCCCTTGTCAATAGCATTCAACACTTCATGCGAATAAAGTGCTAGTTGTTGTGCATCTTCATGTTTTTGCGGCATAAAGACAGTTCCATAAAATTTCAGGCATGCAGCCACATAAATTCAGTTTCTTCCCATAATAGCAGTAGCGTGGCCAAAACATTACCATATATGGTGCTGGACCGAGCATCAGTGACGTCACGAGCAACGGCGCGACTATGTAAGCACGGCAATGACAACCACACGACAGTCATCCACTTGACAATGGCAGATGAGATCTCTGCCGAACGCTCGTGGGCAGTAAACCATTTGACGCGGCTTGAAACCCGAGAATGTTTTATTAGCAGATGTCGCCGCAAAAGTATGCATTCATACAAAGAAGAGTGGTTTGTAGTTGTTTGGAGCATCAGCAAGTTCTACCGTATGTATTTAGCAACTCATTCACTGTTGTGGCGGATCACTGTTCACTATGCTGTTTGACTAGTCTGAAAGAGCTGTTATGCCAACTGTTGAAATGGGCACTGAGACTTCAGGTGTACGAGATCACAGTGATACGTCAAAGCAGAAGGATGCCAACCGCCTTTGCTTGGCTGAACACAGCAGCATGGATAAAATCACAGTCATCACTACACTAAATTACATTGCTGCTGAACTGAGGAAAGATCCAACAATGCTGAAAACCGTAGAAGCTGTGAAGGAGGAGGAAGCAACCAAAGGAGAATTCTAATTAATCAGTAGATCATTGTATAAGAGGAACTGTGACACAGTGGGGCAGAAACAGTCATTTGTCATCCCATTTAATGCATGGGCAGTTATCCTGAAGTTTTTCCTCAACACTCCTGCACTCAGATTCATGAAGAGTAAAGGCAGAATCAGGTACCAGTTCAGTCTGCAGTAGTGCCATTCCACCAAATTGGAATTGGCGTCTTGGGAAGATTCCCAAAGTCATCAAACTGGAATCGACGGGTAAGAGTCTGCACTACCTGACCCTTTCCGAAGCTGTGCCAACCACTGATGCACCTTGTAACAGACAACATTTTGAAACACAAAGCACCCTGTGTGACGATCTCTGGTTATAGAAAAGTTTTCCAGTCGAGACTAGTGTCATAGGTAATTTAACACTGCTACATCTCTCACAGACATTGTAATAAGACTTTGACAGATATGCTCCCAATGTACATTGATGTCAAACAGAGTGATTGGGATACGGCACTGCCCATTGTGACTTTCACACATAACACTGAGAAGCATGATGTAACAGACGTCACCCTGTTCTTTCTATTCCACTGTTACAAGCCCAAAATAAAAATGGGTACACTGTTCCCTTTTCAACTAGACAGTATTCAGGATGATTCTCCTATGATTCTTATCACTAGGATTGCAGAAGCTAGGCAGCTGGCTCGCATACAGGCCCAGGGACAATCAGGAGAAGGCTCAATGGCATGAGAACACCGGAAGACTTCTTTGATATAGTTCTTCGTGCTAGTCTAGCATGTGCATGCCTCATCACCTCTGAATAACTACTGCAATGCAGTCAAACCTGCTTACTGTATTCAGTCCTTGGTCTACCAATGATGATAATAGTTGTATAAATAATAAAACTGTTTGAACTTTTAAGTTTAACACATATATTTCGGAACGACGCAACAACACACATAAGTCACAGAGTAAGTTGACAAGTAAGACATGTGTACACATTAGCATTCGAATGAGCACTGAGTCCCAGTCTAGCGGCCGCTGCTCGGCTGGCCTCTTAGGTGGTGCAGCTGCTGCATGGCCGGCAGACAGCGCCGCACGTAGAGGACGCGCGTAATTGTGCGACGGCACTTTGAATGATCGGCGAGTCACAACAAAAACAAATTGGTATTTCGTGTTTCTTGCTTGTTTCCTTCTTCCTTTGTAAAGACAGGAAGAGATACTAGTGATCCGTGGGATGGTACTATTTGGAATAGCTTGTTACTCCCCAAAACCAAATTGTGTCTACATAGTGTTCAACTTCTCGCACTTTTATGCTGTAGTTCAGTGGGAAAATATTCATTAGTTTTGGCAGTTGAAATATCTATAGAAAATAAAACGCCAGAACATATCAATTAGTAATTTGTGTAAATGTCCATTACACTAATGCCAGTCTGTGTGTATATATATATATATATATTATATATATATATATATATATATATATATATATGTGTGTGTGTGTGTGTGTGTGTGTGTGTGTGTGTGTAGACTTGACAACTGTGTATGCATTGAGTCATGAGACATGTTTTTTGTTACAGGTTTTTCGAGCAAAGGAGCTGCTGGATAATACACTAGCTTTTATAAAAAATGCAATGTCAGGGGCCATTATAGATCCTGATCGTCTAGTCATTGGAACAGAGGAGGGTTTGTTCTGCTTGGATCTTGATCGAAGTGGTAAGCTACTTTATTCACAGAAGTCTGTTCTGGCTTATATTATTTTATTTGTTCATACTCAAAACACAGTTGATCTGAACTTTTTATAATGTTATTGGAGGCATTTGAGACAAATACATAGAAAATAGAAAAACAATGCCTCTTAGAGGCAAAGAAGACAATCTGTGAGGAAAACTTAAAGCAAGAACCTAAAGATAAGATTACCACTGTAATATTAATATGTAAATGATAATTGAGGTGAAAAGAGGTGGTGGTTTTAATCCTTTAGCACTGTGAATTTAAGATGGTGTGTCATGCAGATTGTTATCCTTTACATGTTTGTAGTGCTGTGTGGCTTACCACACTTGCAGATTTCACTCTCTCTCTCTCTCTCTCTCTCTCTCTCTCCCCCCCCCCCCCCCCCCCCCCTCTCTCTCTCTCTCTCTCTCTCTCTCTCTCTCTCTCTCTCTCATTATATGTACTGTTAATTGTTACATTTCCTTTCACACCCTTACTGAACATATCCCAGTTATTTGAGATGTTAGAGAACCTCAAACTAGAGATGGACAGAATGGGAACAGACATAATAGGAATATCTGAGATGCGATGGCCTGAACCAGGAGACTTCAGATCAGGAAATTATCGTATCATTCATACAGGTACTAACCAAGGAACAACTGGAATCGGTGGAGTTGGAATAATTCTAAAAGGAAAACTCGGGAATCTAGTCACAGGATATGTGCAATTTAACTCTAGGATAATACTAGTCAAAATTGGAACCAAACCAAAGAACACGGTAATAGTACAAGTCTATATGCCGACATCGGCAGAAGAAGACGATGTAATAGAAACAGTGTATGAAGACATCAACAAAGTTATAAATTATGTTAAAGGTGAAGAGAACTTAATTATAATGGGAGATTGGAATGCTAGTGTTGGAGAAGAGAAAGTTGACGGAATTGTAGGGAAATATGGTCTAGGAGATAGAAACGAAAGAGGAAGCCGGCTAATTGAATTTTGTGCCAAAAACAAGTTGGTCATAGCGAACTCCCTTTTCAACCACCATAAAAGAAGAAGGTACACGTGGAAAGCCCCAGGAGATACTAGAAGACACCAAATCGACTATATATTAGTAAAATCGCGTTTTAAAAACCAAATCAAGGATTGCAGAAGCTACCCGTCTGCGGATATTAATAGTGATCACAACCTTGTAATGATGAAATGCTTACTCAAACTCAAGCGATTAGAGAGAAAAACGAACAAAGTATGGAACAGAGATAACCTAAAGTCTGAAGAACTAGTGATCCCTTATGCACGGAAAACTGATGAGATGGCATCAAACATTATTCCCGGGAGTACTAACGAGGAGTGGAAACAAATCAAAGAAGGCATACATAAAGCAGCAGAAGAATTTATTGGGAAAGCCAAACCTGTAAACAGGAAAGAGTGGATAACACCTGAAATAATTTGTCTAATGGAAGAAAGAAGACTATACAAAAATGCCTCTGACGAGCAAAGCGAAAACAAATATAGAAAGCTTAGAAACCAAATAAACAGAGAATCTAGGAAAGCAAAAGAAAATTACCTCAACAGCATTTGTAAAGAGGTGGAGGAAAACATGGTTAAAGGAAAAACTGACTTGGCCTACAGAACAATAAAACAAAACTTTGCTAAACGGAAAGTAAAATCTTCAGGAACTATAAAGAACAAAGAGGGCAAGGTACTATTTGGATATGACACGCTGAAGAGATGGCAAGAATACATTGAAGAGCTATATCAAGGAGACCCTCTAACAGATAATATGATAGAATTAAGCGAAGAAGTAGAGAAAGAAGAACTAGGGGACACAATTCTGAAAGATGAATTTGAAAAAGCACTAAAAGAACTACCAGATAAGAAAGCGGCAGGTGTTGATGATATACCTTCTGAACTAATTAAGAAATCAGGAGACAAAATGAAAGCTACATTACTGCAACTCATACAGAAAATATACAAAACAGGTGAAGTTCCTGAAGACTATCAGAAATGCATCATATTCCCCATACCTAAGAAAGCATCTACTATGGACTGTGAAAACCATCGAACACTCAGTCTTCTTTCACACGCATCAAAAATTCTAATAAGAATAATTTTGAAAAGAGTTGAAAACCAATTGAATAGCACTCTAAGTGAAGACCAATTCGGTTTTAGAAGCGGTGTAGGGACGAGGGAAGCAATCTTATCTTTAAGACTAATAATTGAGAAACAAATTTCCAAAAACAAACAAGTATTTATAGCCTTCGTAGACCTCGAAAAGGCATTTGACAATGTTGTATGGCCAGAAATGTTTAGAATTCTGAAGAAGGCTGGTCTGAAATATAATGATAGAAGGATAATCTTTAAAATATACCAAAATGAAACAGCCTTAGTTAAGAAGGAAAACAAAGAAGAAACAGCAAGAATAAGGAAAGGAGTGAGACAGGGATGCCCACTATCTCCAGTAATTTTCAACGCATATATCCAAGAAGCAATAGACAAAATAAGAGAGAATATTGAAGTAGGAATAAAACTTAACGGAATGAAAATAGATATGTTGCGATATGCAGATGATATCGCCATAATTACAGAAAGGAAAGAAGATTTAGAAGCCGCACTCAATGAAATGGAAAACACCTTAAAAGAACAGTATGGAATGAAAATAAATAAGAAAAAGACTAAAGTGATGGTGAGTGGCGCCCTGAACTACAATGAACCCATACGAATAACAATAAAGGGAGAGAAACTAGGGCAGGTTACAGAATTTAACTACTTAGGTAGCAAAATAACAGCAGATGGAAGGAGCAAAAGTGACATTAAAAACAGAATACAACTTGCCAAAATAGCATTCAATGGAAAAAGAAACTTACTGACGAGTAGAAATGTTAGTTTAGACGTAAGAAAGAGAGTCATGAAAACCTATGTGTGGAGTACAGCCCTTTACGGATGTGAAACTTGGACTAGTGGAAAAGAAGAAAAGAGAAGATTAGAGGCATTCGAAATGTGGTGCTACCGGAGAATGGAAAAAATCAGCTGGCGAGACAAGGCTACAAACGAAGATGTCCTCAGAAGAGTGAAAGAAAACAGATCTCTTTGGCGAAATATACAGAAAAGAAGAATAACCTTCATAGGTCACATTTTACGGCATAACAATTTCATTAAGAGAATATTAGAAGGAATCATTGAAGGAAGAACTCGCCGAGGACGACCTAGATTAAGCTACATTCAACAAGTAATAAATGACATCGGGTGCCAGACCTATGCAGATATGAAGAAGAAAGTTGACAAAAGAACGGAATGGCGTGCTGCTGCCAACCAACCTGTGGGTTGATAACCGAAGAAGAAGAAGACCCATATGGTAGTCCCTCATTGTTTTTATTGCTTACAAGTTGATAGTATTTTTTTTGTTCAGATTCTCAGTGTTCCATTTTGCCTCCTCTCCCCTTCCATCCCCTCCCTGCACCCTCCCTGGTTACTGAATATAAGAATAACTCATAAATTTGACACAAAAATTCAGCTTCTGCTTTATCTCAAACTAATTTCTCACAAGGTGTACTCCCGCACAATATCATAAACATTCAGCACTATGCCTCCTCAGGAAAGGTGTTACATAAAACATTTTTTTTTTTTTTGTGTTCCATTAATTTTATCATGAGATTAATTGACCATGAACAGAATCCAATATATCGCTTCATTGAAACCTTTTCAAAATGTGCTAATAAAATTCACAGTGATCAGTAATTAGTTTATCATCAACCTCATAGCCTGAATGCGCAACTTACTGGGCTCTACAAACATTTGCACAACATAGAGAAATCTTGCGGGCCCCTGTTCAAGTGACAGATAGATTTGTTACATTAGCTAGTAATCTGTTAACAGTGTTCTACTCTTGTTAAAAGTTCGTTTCTCAAATATATTTGTCCTATTGTCACTGTATTAGATATTATACACTTTATAGCCCCCTTCCCTATGGAATTGTATAGGCACCAGGAAATTTCATAATATGAGGAAACAAGAAATCTCTCTCTCTCTCTCTCTCTCTCTCTCTCTCTCTCTCTCTCTCTCTCTCTCTCTCTCTTTCACACACACACACACACACACACACACACACACACACACGCGCGCGCGCGCGCGCGCGCGCGCGCGCGCGCGCGCGCAAGTGAAAGTGACCATTAGTCTCTGACACAACTCCATATTTTTTTTCCATTTGGTAATCATTCGAAAAGTAAGAAGTGTAATGGCCCCATGAATGTATTTGGATGAAATTACATATAACTGATTCACTGGAAGATTACCTTTTCATTTTACGTGCCCCTAATATATGTTAAATTAGCCAATGTAATGAACATAATGCACATAATATCAACATGGTACTGTGCTGCAAGTACCAACAAAGGTGTTGCAGTGGTTATGCTAGTATGTTCATGTTTGAGCATTTGATTTTGTATGATTCTGTCTGATGTAGACGTTAACTTAATATATTATTATTATGTTGTTGTTGTTGTTGTTGTTGTTTGTGGTGTGTGTGTGTGTGTGTGTGTGTGTGTGTGTGTGTTTGTTTGTGTGTGTAAGTACTATAGAATGCATCATATTTCGTTTCAGAAATTGCTCGTGTTGGAGAAGGTAAAAAGGTGTATCAGTTAGAATATATAGTTGAGGAGCAATTGTTAGTTGTTTTATCTGGGAAACAGAGACATCTACGCCTGATTCCAGTGCGGGCACTGGATGGTGATGATGTAGAATGGATTAAAGTAGCTGAAACAAAGGGGTGTATCACCTTTGCAACAGGGGTAATGAGACGTGCACCTCAACTTGGCTACTGCCTTTGTGTTGCCATAAAAAGACAGGTACTGTATTATACTACTTGTACTAATTTGGTCACGTTCTATTTGTGAAGTATCAGATTTTAGAATGAAATAATTAACATAGTTTTATGTTTCAGAATACATCTCAGCTAATTATATATGAAGTAACACGTACGAAGACACGGCATAAACGTCTGAGAGAAATAATGTTACCAACTCAAGCACAGACTCTCAATATTTTTAGTGAAGGCAGGCTCTGTGTTGGATATCAGTCTGGGTTTAGCATATACAGTATTACTGGTGATCAAAATGCCTTATGTAAGTGTATTACATTACGCATTAACAAGTCTTGCAACTAACTTTATGTCTAATTAGATGTCATCAGAACATATACTTATGCCTAAAACCTGTAATTACTAATTATAATTGTTGAGAAAGGGAACTAGATTATTTTGCTCGCATAAAAATCGTTCAAAATTGAATAAATTAAGGAAGGTTCTGGCAGAATGTAAATAATTTGGAAGTCAGGAAGGCCACTCATCAAATAGTAGAAGCATCGAATTGTCAAGAGGCACAACAAAAGAGAATGAAAACTTGCTGCCTTTCAGAAGAAAGATTGGGTGGGGAGTGAGAGAAAGCAGTGTTAAAATGGAATAGGTGTTAGGGCTGGTAGCTAGTGGCTTGGAGGGAGGCAGCAGGTGTGCAGCCGGCGGCATAGGGACAGACCAGGATGTTGTGTAGGTTGGGTGGACGACTGAATACCACTTTAGAAGGAGTGGGAAGGTTCTTGGGTAGGATGTCCCTCATTTCTAGGCATGATGATAGGTCTGTGAGGTGTGTGTGTGGGGGGGGAGGGGGGGTGGGGGGGGGGTCGCAAGGGCACACCTTCATACCTTGGCTCATCAAAAGTTTTCTCCTGAAAGCTAAAGAAGTTTTAATTCTCTTTTGTGTGTCCCTGCCGACAGCTCGACAAGTCTGTTATATGCTGAGTGGTCTGTCTGTCTGCTAAATTATGTATTTCAAATATTGTGTGTTTTTACACAAACACACTCAGGTATGCAAATATTAATATGTGGTATTCTTCTTTTGCGATTATTATAGTGTTTAATCTTCTGAGAAAGCTTATTACTAAGTTCTGCTACACTGAATACAGACTTATGTTTTCGTTCATCTACATGAATATTCTGTGAATGACTAAAAAAATATATGGTAGAGGCCACTTTCATACCATATATTAGAGTTTTTTTTCCTGTTCCACTGTGAGTTACAAGAATGACTGCTTTGTGTTCTCTGTGCTGATGCTATTAGAATATTTGTTTCTTCTCCGTCTCCACAGAAATGATATGTAAGAGATAGAATGTTTATAGGCCCTACCTCGAAAGCAATTTCTTCAGATTTTTTAAGAATCTTTTTGTGCAGCAAACAACTTTCATGCAAATGTGTTTGCGTGTAGGTTTTACTTCTTTGCCAACCAAAATATTTGCATACAGTCTGTTAAAAAAATCATTATAAATGCAGTGTAGCATGCTGTACCATCGCGTGTACAGCTACGTGCATACTCTACAAGACACCATATGGTGGGTACCTTGTATCACTACTAGTCATTTCCTTTACTTTTCTACTCACAAAAAGAGCTAGGGAAAAATGACTGTGCATATGCTCCTGTATGAACCCTAACTTCTCCTATCTTTGTGGTCCTTATGCAGAATGTACATTGGGGGCAGTAGAATCGTTCTTTAGTCAAGGCATTAACATTAGTATAGGAGATAGTCAGATACATAGGTACACATCTATTGGATAGCCTACCTGAGCATATTAAATGACATTTAGACAATGTAGTGGGGTTTAAAATTGAATTGATGAAGTTCCTATTATGCAAGTCTTCCTACTCTTAAATTACATTTTAGGTTAATTTATAATTATCACTGTTTTACAGAATGTATACTCATTTCACTGTATTGCACGTAAATGTACATCCTTGTCTTCTTTCCTCATCCCAGAGGCCACTCTCCATGGGATATGTCATCATCATCATCATCACCCAATTCAGTCATTAGATGATGTGGCCTCTTCGAGTCGTGGATTCAGGTAGGCTTTCAGAAGTCTTCTCCAAGTGGGACGGTTTTGGGCAGTTCTCTGCCAGGTGTTACCAGCGGTCTTCTTGATGTCTTTGTCCCATCTGTCTGGTGGTCTTCCTCTAGGCCTCCGGTGCTCTCTCGAACTCCACTCCAGTACTAGCTTCGTCCATCTGTTGTCTTTTCTTCTTGCAACGTGGCCAGCTCACTGCCATTTCAAGGAACCTACTCTCTCTCTAAGATGTCATTAACCTTCGTCACAGACCAGATGTCATCTGCTCTTTTCCTGTCCTTTCTTGTATAGCCCAGCATTGATCTCTCCATGGCTCTCTGTGCTGTCCTAAGTTTCCCTTTTGTGAATGAGTTCAGTGTCCATGTCTTGCAGCCATACGTCATCACAGGAAGAATGCATTGATCAAATACTGCTTTCTTCAGATTTACTGGCATTTTTGATCTGAATACTTTTGAATTCTTCCCAAATGCTTGCCAGCCAAGCTTGATGCGTCAATAGATTTCTGGTCTTATGTCTCCCTTCATATTTATAATCTGGCCAAGGTAGAAATATTCACTGACCTCTTCTAGTAGACTGTCCTTGACTTTCACCTCTCCAGCTGGGACCCATTTGTTGGATATTACTTTTGTTTTGGAAAGGTTCATGTTCAAGCCAACCAGCTGACATTCCGATGCAAGATCTGTAACTAAGTTTTGGAGCTCTGCGAAGTCTTTGGCCAGTAAGGCAATATCATCAGCAAATCTCATGTTGGTAAGCGTTCTTCCATTAATTCTAATTCCCTTACCTTTCCAGCTCAGCTCTGACATAGCCATTTCCAATACAGCACAGAACAGTTTTGGGGAGATGGGATCGCCTTGCTTGACACCCTTCATGATGCAGAATTCTTGAGTTGATTCGCCGATGTTAACATAAGCTGAAGGATTCTCGTAGATTTTCCTGAGCACTTCAATGTATGCTGCTCCCACTCCTTGCTCACTCAAAGCTTGGAGGACAGCTACATGGCTAACGGAGTCAAATGCCTTTTCAAAGTCAACAAAGGCAATGCAGAGAGGCAGTTGGTATTCATTCGCTCTGCTTATCACTTCACTAACGGTCAGAATGTGGTCAATAGTGCTAAAATTGCTTCGGAATCATGCTTGTTCTATAGGTCGGGCGAGTCTAGGGTGGAACTAATTCGGTTTAACAAGATCTTTGTGAAAATTTTGTACAAAATTGAGAGCAAGCTGATAGGACGGTAGTTTTTAATATTGTGAATACTTCCTTTCTAGTGTATCAAAATAATCTTAGCCTTGTTCCACGATGGTGGGATTGAAGCATAGTACAGGCAGGAAGTAAATACTTTTGCCAAGTGATTTATTGTTACCTCTCCTGCCAGTTTGAGGATGTCAATGCTGAGCTCATCATCACCCGGTACTGTTCCCTTCTTCATGCTATCTAGAGTACTCTTGACTTCCGATGGGAGTATATCTGGAACACTAGGTATATCATTTAAATTAGATACTCCCAAATTTTCCCCTGGATTGCTATACAAATTGCTATAAAAGTCTCTGATGAACTTCAAAACCGCCTTCTTTTCAGTGATTCGACTGTCATTTCCATTGAGTGCGATAATCTGCTTTTTACCGATTGTGAGTTTGTGTTTGGCTGACTTTAAACGTGTCTTGTTCTCCAAGCTTGCTCGTAAGGTGTCTTCAGTGAATTTCTGTATGTCAGTTTTAATTTCTCTTCGCACTGCCTTACATAGTTCGGAATACGCAACCATGTCACGATCGGTTTGGATTTTCATTTCTCTCCTCTGTTGTAAAAGGGTTTCAGTTTTGGCACTGAATTTCTTTGGTTGTTTATTTTTTTGGCGTAGGCCACCGAATTCTTGTGCACTTGAAACAATCATTTCCGCCAAATCACAATCTTTAGTTATGTGGAACTTGCTTTTGAGGACTTCTTGGAATTTCGAGGAATGTTCTTCCAGGTTTTTGAGGTTGATTACCCTTCTATCCCTTTCATAAGTTTACTCCTTTCATTTCTTACATTGAGTTCGACCCTTGCTCTCACAAGACGGTGATCACTGCCAGTGTTGAACTGATTTAGCACTGATACATCTTTTACAATCTGCGGAATATTTGACAGAATAAAGTCTATCTCAGTTTTGACACTGAAATTTGGGCTCCTCCAAGTCCATTTTCGGTCAGGGTGCTTCTTAAAGAACGTATTCATGATGGACATACTGGTGTACTCAGCGAACTGGACTAATCTCTCACCTCTATCGTTTCGGTCGTCAATCCCATAGTTGCCCACCACTGTGTCGCCTCGTTTCTTGGTGCCAACTTTTGCATTGAAATCGCCAATGACCATCTGGAAGTGACAATCGCTACCTTTTTTACAGGTGTTATCCAGACTTTCATAAAAGGATTCAATTTCTTCGTCAGGGTGACTTGAGGTTGGGAGCGTACACCTGAACAATCTGTATTTTATACCTATTCAACATCTTCAGGACCATTCGAGCTGTCCTGCTGGAAGTTCTTTCTAAGACAGATACTCTATCAGCAATATTCTTGTTGATTAAGAAACCCAACTCCATTGAGTTTTCCTTCTGGGTCGCCACAAAAGTAAAACAAGTTGCCAGAGCGCAAACAGAGACAGTCTTCCCCTTTTCGGCGAACTTCGCTTAAACCAACAATACTCCAGTTGATTTTTGTAAGCTCTTTCTCGATCTCTTCTAGTCTGTCGTTGCCTATTAGAGAGCGACAGTTATATGTACAGATGTGAAGAGTCTGTATCTTCTTCTCAGCACCACTTGGTGTTTGGGACATCAAAGTTTTTCCCACCCGGAGATCCGACTGTGGGGCTATTACTCCGGAAAATTTAACATTAATGTCACACAACATAACTCGAAGGTGAGAAGCATAATCGCCACGCTTGCTTCAGAACGGATTGGCGATATAATTTCCAGGCTGCCCCTGACATGGGGTACAGACACCTTTGGTAGGCCGCTCCACTGGAGTACAGACGCCACCACGCTGCTAGTTTTGGTCCACCCCAGGTATTTCATTTCCCCGGTGCCACCCATATCTGGGAGGCTTTCCCCTATCCGCCACCTGGGGAGGCGCCCGATGGGAGACTAGCAACCCCAGACGGGATATGTGGGGTACAACTATTGTAATGTAGTTCAATCCCATAAAAACTTTCAGTACTTTGCGAATAACAGGTTTTCTTTTTTGTTACAGCCTTGGTGCATCCTGACAATCAGCTACTTGGTTTCTTAGCATACAGTGCTGTAGATGCAATGCGTGCAATAGAATTGTCAAGGGGAGAGTTCCTCCTTGTGTTTCAAACATTAGGGGTGTATGTTGATGCACAAGGCAGAAAATCTCGTGATCGTGAAATCATGTATCCTGCCATTCCTACTGCTGTTAGTAAGTATTGTCTGAAGTGACATATTTTGTTTTTAATTGTAGTATTTCAAATAGCTGGTGTAGTACATTTCAGTTTTTGCAGAAATGAGGAGAAATTAATGAACAGTGAACCAAATTAGTGTGATTATTCAATGCACTTGATGATTTTTGTTTACACAAGTAACCCTTCTCTATAGTGTAATGTTTTTCATTTATTACTTATTGTTCTTATTATTTTTCTTAATTATTGCAGGTTATTGTGATGGACATCTCTTGGTATATAGTGAAACTCATGTAGATGTTTTCAACTGTGCAACTGGAGAATGGGTACAAACAATAAATGTAAAGAAATCAAGACCACTAAATGTTACAGGAACCCTTAGTATTTGTGTTATAAATGACATGCCACACATAATCTACCTGAGTAATGTTCATCAACGTAAGTAACAGCCTGTGTTTTTTTACAAATTAAAATGCATATGGTTAGAAGAAGGAGTAAGCAGTAGGCTTGTTTAAACATGTTGAAGATGGAGGTGTTATTTATCTGAAACGAAAATTGGGAAGTTTAAAAATAAAATACAACAGCCTAGTTAGATGCCAGTAGTAAGTTGCAAAGCAGTGGGAATAGTTGCGCACTCATCAGATGTATAAATTCAGCTGCTTTGAGTTTTACTATCATTCTGTTTCTTATCTACACATACACAATCACTCAGCAAGTCACCATGTGGTGCATGGCAAAGGGTATCTTGTTTCACTGTTAGTCGTTTCACTCTCAAATGAAGCAAAGGAAAAATGACTATTTATATGCTATCATACAATTCTGATTTATCTTGTCTTCACAGTCCTTATGTGACATATATGTTGGTAGCAGTAGGATCATTCTGCAGTCTGCTTCAAGATGCTTAGTCATGCCTAGCTAAATGTGTGGGGTGTTAGCTACAAACGACGACTAAAAAAATATACAAAAGAAAATGGCAAATAATTGCTTTTGTTATTAGTAGTACCTTGTAACAATATGTCACAAAAAAGCAGTGCCTTCTTCTTCTTCTTCTTTTTCTTTTTCTTATTTATTTTTTTTAATTTTTTTTTTATTTTTTTTATGGAATTTGAATCTATAGTTTAATGTGAAAGAATTTCCCTCTCTTCTATGGGATCCATATGTCTACCATTTTCTGCTCTAAATAAAATAGTAGTACTATTCTCAATTTTTATCTACTACATGCTTTTCATCTTTTACATGCAGGTATCAAAAGCTCTATGGAAACCTAGAGATACCGAATTAATTTTAAATCCCTTGTCAGTTGGAACACTTTGTCTGAGTAAGGAGCTAGTTGTGTTACAAGAGTGATGTTTTCTAAATCTATGTTGACTGTGTGTCAATAGACCATTGTCTTCGTAGTAATTCACAATGTTTGAAGTCCGCCCCCTGTAGCTGAGTGGTCAGCACTACAAAATGTCAATCCTAAGGGCCCGGGTTCAATTCCTGGCTGGGTCGGAGATTTTCTCCGCTCGGGGACTGGGTGTTGTGTCGTCCTAATCATCATCATTTCATCCCCATCAACACGAAAGTTGCCAAAGTGGCGTCAAATTGAAAGACTTGCACCGGCGAACGGTGTACCTGACAGGAGGCCCTAGGCACATGACATTATTATAATATAATGTTTGAACACAATATATGTTCCAAAATCCCACTGCACATCAGCATTAATGATACGGATTGGTAATTTAGTGGATTACCCATCTTGCCTTTCTTGAATATTGATGTGACCAGTGAAACTTTTCAGTCTTTGGATATGGATCTTTCGTCGAGCAAGCAGTTGTATATGATTGTTAAGTATGGAGCCGTTGCATCAACATACTCTGAAAGGAACCCAGTTGGTATACAGTCTGGACCAGAAGACTTAATTTTATTAAGTGATTTAAGTTCCTTCATTACTTTGAGGATATCAACTTCTAAGTTACTCAGGTTGGCAATATTCTTAATTCGATTTCTGGAATATTTACTTTGCCTTCTTTGGTGAAGAAATTTCGGAAGGCTGTGTTCAGTAACTCTGCTTTGGCAGCACTCTCATCAATAGTATTTCCATTGCTATTATGCAGAGAAGGCATTGATTGTGTCTTGCTGCTAGCATACTTTAAATATGACCAGAATCTCTTTAGATTTTGTGCCAGGTTATGAGACAAAGTTTCGTTATGGGAACTGTGATAGGTATCTCTCATTGAAGTGAGCACTAAATTTCCAGCTTCTGTAAAAGATCGTGAATCTTGGAGATTTTGCATTCGTTTAAATTTGTCATACTTTTTTCATTGTTTCTGCAACAGTGTCCTGATTTACTTTGTATTCCAAGGGGGACCAACTCCATTATTTGTTAATTTATTTGGTATAAATCTCTCAACTGCTGTCGATACTATTTCTTTGAATTCAAGCCACATCTGCACTTACATTGTTGATTTGGAAGGAGTGGAGATTGTCTCTCAGGAAGGCGTCAAGTGAATTTTTATCCGCTTTTTTGAATATGTATATTTTTTATTTTTTTTTATTTTTGGAAGATTTTGGAGATACAATATTCAGTCTCGCTACGATAGCACTGTCTTTACTAATCCCTGTATCTGTATTGATGCTTGTTATTAGCTCAGGATTATTTGTTGCTAAGAGGTCAAGTGTGTTTTTGCAACCATTTACTATTCGAGTGGGCTCATGAGCTAGCTGCTTGAAATAATTTTCAGAGAATTCATTTAGCACAATTTCCGACAATGTTTTATGGGTACCTCCAGATTTAAACATGTATTTTCGCCGACATATTGGGGTTAAATTGAAATCACTATGAACTATAATTGTATGAGTTGGTTACAAGTTTGAAGTCAGACCCAAGATTTCTCTGAACCTTTTGGTAATTGTATCATTTGACTTGGGAGATCAGAAAAAGGATCCAATTATTATTATATTCCAGTTGTTAAGAATGACCTCTACAAATACTAACTCACGCGAACTACGTACTTCAATTTCGCTACAAGATAAACTACTTCTAACAGCAACAAACACGCCACTGCCAACATCAGATGGTGTTATAACAAATTCATCTAATGCAGGGCTCACAGTGTTGTCAACTGGAAAACAGCGCTGTGATTTCAAGCTGTAAAGTAAATGTGAAATATCCATGTTTCATGAATAATGCCTAAGTCTTCCTCCTAGTTTGTGGGTAATTGAATTGTGCTGCTGACAGTATCTCGGGTGCATGCACAGTCAGTTAGGCTGTTCCAGCAGTGTTTGTAGTGTCTTATTGTGACACATCCATCATATGTGTGAGGCTCTAATTGCGAGGAACGCCAATAATCATGGCCTGGATTTTGTCATGTATCACTCGCATACGCGAACTGTGACTTTTACAGTGTTATGCTTGTGGTAGGAAAGGACATGTGCAATCCATATTTTTGCAACGGAACAAACATAAGAATTTGGCCCACTCACATAAACCCCATCCTCGTCATCAGTTGTTGAATCATCCAATCCTTGATGTCACAGCCAGAACTGTTCCCATTGCATTACAGGACAAAGTTGCTGCAGAACTTAAAAAATTGCAAGATAACAGAGTTATTGCAGACATGAGTGCTCAGATCGGCTCCATATATGGACAGCAGTGGGTGGTTGTAGACCAGCCCTCGCAGAACAGGTTGTAGTGATACGTATCAAGTGCTTACTTGTACTTTGTCTGTAGCGAAGACTATTACTGTTTGCATGTCACTTGCGACACTGATGTAACACCAAAGTTAAGTATTGTCAATCTGCTTTATAGAAAGAAAACTACTAATGTTATTGGTTTGAATTTTTGTATAGCATTCCGAGAATGCAGCATCCCCTAGGCACCCTATAAGCGGCGAGTGGGCGAGATCCATCCGATTTCATATGGCGTTTCAGTTGTATAAAGGCGTTATGGTTGCTGTGGACTGTATGAAGTTAACAGCTTTCTTTCATAACAGCTTCAATAGATAGGGAATGTAGGTTGCCTTGGAGATAAATTTGTTGAAGAACATGACCTTACCCAGAAACTAACTCACGTCTTTCAAACTTTGAGAACTGGTAATTTGTCTATGGTGTTGAAGTGCTTTGCTGTTGGCACATGCCTTCATTTGCTTAATGTATCTGTAAAATCTTTAATCTAAAGTAGAAAAGCGGCATTTATCAAGCTGACACTGGAGACTGTTTGACTGGAATCAATGAAAGAACGCTTTTAGATTTCGCAAGTTTTGTTCCCACATAGCTCCTCTGATGATAACATTCTCTAAATAGTTAGCACACTGTGGTATCTTTTGGATGAACTGCTCTAAATGTTTTTGAAAAATAACTAATGCACTTGCAGCACAGAACAGTAATGGTTTGTACTTTTACATCCCTAATGATATGTTAACCACAAATATCCATTGTGTTTATGGACCTACCGTCAATTGCAATTATGTGTCTGATAAATTGATTTTTGAAAAGTAATGGCCCCCAGCCAGAAGGTAAAATTCCTTCAATCACACTCACAATTTCAAGAGACCTTACTTTTTTTGGAGTAGTTTACATACTGTAAATTGATTGGTGTTCTTCATAACTTGGTCGGTAGCTCAAATTTCAGTCGCAGTCATTATTAGTGCTGTCATGTGTGCATGAAGAAAAAACCAAATAAATACGAAATAAAATTGTATGCTCTTTCTGTTTTGACAACTAGCTACTGTAATAAACAACTTAAAAGGCCTTGACAGCCAAAGACAATGGTCATGCGTGTGAGCTGCGTTTGCATTAATGTGTGTGTCTGTGGTATCTGTCTGTGAAGAAGGCCTTCTGGCAGAAAGCTTACATGTTTAATAGTCTTTTCGTTGTGCCTGTCTGCGACTCAACATCTCTGCTATATGGTGAGCAGCAATCTATCCTTTTCATAATAAAGACATAAAAGGTTTGCTTTATTTGTTCAAGACTCTGGAACTCACAAAAAAAAGTGGAACCATGTTCATCAGATAAGAAACTTCTTGGCAACGATGTGGAAATTCAAACCTGGCATCTAGTGTTAATGTGTGAAACGTAGAACCCCTACCATTCTAGTAATGACTCAAGGGGCCACAACAGAAATAATGAAACCAGGTCTTATCATTGATTTTATCTTCAATAGAACTGGTGTTGACAGAACTGTTCAGATTTATAGCTGTTATCAGTAAGAGTGGGACCAAACTCTTTATACATTTATTTATTTGTCTGGCATTAACTGCTTTGTTTTTTATTAAGACGAGGAAGTATAAACATATTCCTTCTTGGCTGTATGTAGACAATTGGAAGAACTTAACTGAAGGAGAATATCCCTGCAACACTCATTTACAATTATTGGTATAACATTTTCTTGACAATGTTTCTATTACTATGAAAATGGCAGATGCAACCCAGTACTACAAAGCATGTTCATATTAAGAGAAGAGGAAGTGTGTAGGAGAGAAATCAGAAGAAACAGTATCAGCCTCCATGTTCCACATTGTTTCCACCATTACTACACAAAAATAAACTATGTTTGAATAATAAAAGTTATTTTTAAATCTAAAGAATCTATTTTTGTAGTCCCCCCCCCCTCCTCCCACAAGACAAAAGATCAGTATTTCAGATGAACGAAACAGAACAAAGTACACTCTCTCTCTACAGTTTTCATCATTTCTTTTAATAACTTTGATAAAAAACATATTTATGTGTACTAAAATAAATATGTTTTGTTTTTTATAATACACTATTTCTCACTTTTAAAAATTGTATCAAACAAGTTTTTACACCTTATTGAACAATGGAAAGTCCAGGATGGAATACTGTAAATATTATGAAAAGGATAGATTAGTAATCACTATATAGTGCAGATGTTGAGTCGCAGACAGGCGCAACAAAAAGACTGCTAAACAAATAAGCCTTTGGTATAAAAGGTCTCTCCATTAGACAACCCGTGTGCGCACGCCACACACACACACACACACACACACACACACACACACACACACACACACACACTTACGCAAATGCAACTCTCACACACGTGACCACTGTGTCTGGCTGACGAGGCCAGCCAGAGACAGTGGTCGTGTGTGTGTGTGTGTGTGTGTGTGTGTGTGTGTGTGTGTGTGTGTGTTGTCTACTTTAGAAGGAGGCCTTGTGGCCAAAAGCTTATTTTTTCAGCAGTCTTTTTGATGTGCCTTTCTACAACTCAGCATCTTCTTATACCTTGTCTTAATTTTATAATTTTCATTAATAGCAACTCAAAAATCATCACTGTTTCAGAGCTATATACTGTGCACCAACAGTGCAACAGTGAATATATTAAAACTAGTTTGTATCCTTCCAGTATTTGATGTAGACAGAAAAACCATTCAAGTAAGAAATATAATTATAACTTACGAGGGTTGGAACTTTAATTGTGGCAACTATTTATTTACAGCTCATACAAAATAGATATGTGTTTCAAAGTTTTACTGGCCTTCAAAGTAGTCACCAGCATTGTG
This sequence comes from Schistocerca americana, assembly GCF_021461395.2. Lineage (NCBI taxonomy): Eukaryota > Metazoa > Arthropoda > Insecta > Orthoptera > Acrididae > Schistocerca > Schistocerca americana. The sequence continues at coordinate 434,766,932 of NC_060122.1, forward strand.
TATAATCCTTTGCCAGCCATATGGAAGTCGCAGGGTACTCGTAGCAGTTCCAGTTGTGTTGACAGTTGGGGCGATGAATGTACCAGTTCTGAAGCGAATGCCGTGAAGTGTTTCCTTCAGTTTAGAAATCGAGTTGAACTCACAAGTGCTTAAGTCAGGGGAGTGCAGTAGGTGGCAGAGCACCTAGCAGCCCCATCAGTCAGACAAATCAGTAACAGCTTGCACTGTACGTGCTTGAGCATTGTCTTGCAAAATGATGGTCAGGTCCTGCAGAAAGAGTCATCACTTCTGTCTCTAAGCTGTTCATTTTTGGAACACAACCTACGGCCAGCTTAGAGACAGAAGTGATGACACTTTCTGCAGGACCTGACCATCATTTTGGATGACAATGCTCAAGCACGTACAGTGCAAGCCGTTACTGATTTGTTTGACTGATGGGGCTGTTAAATGCTATACCACCTACTGCACTCCCCTGACTTAAGCCCTCGTAAGTTCAACTCAGTTTTTAAACTGAAGGAAAGACATCACAGCATTCACTTCAGAACTGCCAAAAATTCGTCGGGCAGTAGACCATGCCGCTCGAACTGTCAACACAACTGCCACTGCTAAGAGTATACGATGACTTCCACATGGCAGGCTACGGGTTATACACAATGTTTGTGACTACTTTGAAGGTCAGTAAAACTTTGAAACCTGTATCTATTTTGTATGAGCTGTAAATAAATAGCTGCCACTATTAAAGTTCCAACCCTTAACCCACTCCTACCCCCTCTGTATTGATGCCTGTAAATCCTTCAACTTTCAGTACTTTGTGCTGGATTCTGGGCTAATTTCTGTATAGGTAAATATACAACCATAGTGTGTAAGACTGTCAGTAATTCTTGTGATGTAAGCATTATGTTTTACTTGCTTTCAAATAATTGCAGTAGGCATATTTTTTACCTCCACTCCTTGCCAATTTTTATGTCTTGCTGACTGTGTGTCATAATCCTAAATTATAATTCGTTTGATTGATATTTCAGGTGAGTTAATAAACGTTACTCAGTGTGATGCTTCTGGCCGCCCAGTCCCAAGACCAAGGCGTAGGTTTTCATTAAGAGAAGGTCACAGGGCTGCAAGAACGTAAGTTATTTACAAGCTGCATCATACATATTGTTTTAAGTGTAGGTTTATTTATTAGCACAAACTATGGATTAAGTGATATGATATAGTAAGACTGAGCCTGTAGCTTATGAAAATGATGCTTCCACTGTAGCACAAATATGTGTCCGCATTCTTGTTGTAACATGATTGTGCTAAGATATACTTACATTATATGAAGAATGTGACATGAAAATACAACATCGAACACTAAATAGACCGCCGGCCGAAGTGGCCGTGCGGTTAAAGGCGCTGCAGTCTGGAACCGCAAGACTGCTACGGTCGCAGGTTCGAATCCTGCCTCGGGCATGGATGTTTGTGATGTCCTTAGGTTAGTTAGGTTTAACTAGTTCTAAGTTCTAGGGGACTAATGACCTCAGCAGTTGAGTCCCATAGTGCTCAGAGCCATTTGAACTAAATAGACCTGCTCCAGAGAAATTTGGTTCCGGGATCTCTTTGCTATTTATACATACACTGTGTGATCAAAAGTATCTGGGCACCTGGCTGAAAATGACTTAAAAGTTCATGGCGCCCTTCATCAGTAATGTGGGAATTCAATGTGGTATAGGCCCACCCTGGGCCTTGATGACAGCTTCCACTCTTGCAGGCACATATTCAATCGAATGCTGGAAGGTTTCTTGGGGAATGGAAGCCCATTATTCACAGAGCGCAGGACTGAGGAGAGGTACCGATATCGGTCGGTGAGGCCTGGCATGAAGTCGGCATTCCATAACATCCCAAAGTTGTTATATAGGATTCAGGTCAGGACTCTGTGCAGGCCTGTCCATTACAGGGATGTTATTGTCGTGTAACCATTCTGCCACAGGCCGTGCTCAATCTCGTTGAAAGATGCAGTCGCCTGCCCCAAATTGCTCTTCAACTGTGGGAAGCAAGAAGGTGCTTAAAGCATCAATGTAGGCCTGTTCTGTGATAGTGCCACACAAAACAGCAAGAGGCGCAAGCTCCCTCCATAAAAAACACAACTACACCATAACACCACTGCCTCCGAATTTTACTGTTGCTACTACATACGCTGTCAGATGACATTCACCAGGCATTAGCTATTCCCATACCCTGCCATCGGAATGCCACATTGTGTACCGTGGTTCATCACTCCACTGTTCAATCGTCCAATGTTTACGCTCCTTACACCAAGCAAGGCATCATTTGGCATTTACCAATGTGATGTGTGGCTCATGAGCAGCCGCTCGACTATGAAATCCAAGTTTTCTCAACTCCCACCTAACTGTCATAGTACTTGCAGTGGATCTTGATGTAGTTTGGAATTCGTGTGTGATGGTTTGGATAGATGTCTGCCTATTACACATTACAACCCTCTTCAACTGTCAGCAGTCTCTGTCAGTCAACAGACGAGGTCAGCCTGTACTCTTTTGTGCTGTACAAGTCCCTTCATGTTTCCACTTCAGTATAGCATCAGAAACAGTGGACCCAGGGATGTTTAGGAGTGTGGAAATCTCGCATACAGACATATGACACAGCTGACACCCAATCATCTAACCACGTTCGAAGTCCGTTAGTTCCACGGAGCACCCCATTCTGCTCTCTCACAATGTATAATGACTACTGAGCTCGCTGATATGGAGTACCTTGCAATAGGTGGCAGCACCTAGTGTATACCCATTGTGGTCCAAACATTTTTTAAAGAAAAAGCAGCACTGATTTCCAAAATGCACAATAGACAGAAATTATTAAAATTCTGAAATTTCATGACTATTAATTAATAGTCATATAGAAAATGTAAGTGATTACACCATAAAGCAGTAATTCCTAATTATTCGGAAAGTGTGGGCAATGATATATTCGTACAGTAACATGAACTGATGCAATTTCAGATCTCTGGTCTCCATATCATCATTTATAAAAGCACATATGTATTTAAAAGAAAGCAATTAGCAGTACAACTCCAAAGTCATTAATGTTCTTTGCTCCATAACATCCATCAAGAGCAAACCTTTTAGGTCTCAAAAAACAGTTGCAATGATTTCCGTGTTGATTTTTAAAAACTTTTCCATCCTTTTTAAATTTAGATGATGTCACTGCATGGTTTACTATTTAGTTTCACATTAATAGTCTTACAAATTACAGTAAATTTCAGGCATATTATGCTGTTTAACATTAAGAAATACAGTCAATGTCTTCAATACATCTGCAGCAAGTTTGTTTATTTTTGAAGCCATTTTAAGTCTCTATAACTTGAGAGTTTAGTACAACAGTATGAGTAACTTTCGCTTCTTGCACATGGAGGATTTGAGCATGGTACTGTATAACTGCAAATCAGGAAAGAAATAATGTTTTGAACAAGATGTATATCTGATAAGTAATAGAGGCTAAAGGCAGTAAATGTTATAATTTGCACTGCTTTATTGTAATCAATACATACATACATATATATATATGTACGGCAACAGGAGAAATGGTAAACAATGTTCTTAGTATTACACTGGGGTGACAAAAAGTCATCAGATATCTCCTAATATTGTGTTGGGCCTCCTTTTTCCCAGCATAGTGCAGTAGCTCAAGATGGCATGGACTTAATAAGCCATTGGAAGTCCACTGCAGAAATATTGTGCAGAGGGGGCCTCTATAGATGTCCATAATTGCGAAAGTGTTGCTAGTACAGGATTTTGTGCATGAACTGACCTCTCAAGTATGTCCCATAAATATTCGATGGGGCTCATGTCGGGCAATCTGGGTGGCCAAATCATTCACTTGAATTGTCCCCAATGTTCTTCAAATCAGTCATGAACAGTTGAGGCCCAGTAATATGGCGCAGTGTCATCCATAAAAATTCCATCATTGTTTGATGGCAAATGGTCTCCAAGTAGCTGAACATAACAATTTCCAGTCAATGATTCTTTCATTTGGACCAGAGAACCTAGTCCTTTCCATATAAACACAGGCAGCACCATTATGAAACCACTACCAGCTTGCACAGGGCATTGACAACTTGGGTCCATGGCTTTCTGGGGTCTGCACCACACTCAAGTCGTACTATCTATTCTTATCAACTGAAATCAGAACTCATCTGACCTAGCCATGGTTTCAAGTAGTGTAGGATCCAACTGATGTGGTCACAATCCAAGGAGAGGTGCTGCAGGCAATGTCATACTTTTAGCAAAGGCATTCACTTTGGTTGTCTGCTACCATAGCCCATTAACATCAAATTTTACTGCTCTGTCCTCGTGGATACATACATCGTACCTCCCTCATTGATTTCTGTGGTTATTTCACACAGTGTTGCTTGTCTGTTAACAGTGATACCTCTATGCAAAAGACGTTGCTATTGATCTTTAAGTGAAGATCATCAGCCACTGCATAGTCCGTGGTGAGAGGTAATACTTGAAATTAGATATTCTTGGCACTCTTGACACTTTTGATCTCGGAATATTGAATTTCCTAATGATTCCTGAAATGGAATGTCCGATGCATATAGCTTCAACTATCATTCTGCCTTCAGAGAGTGTTTAGCTCCTATTGTGCAGCCATAACCACAACAGAAATCTTTTCACATGAATCACCCGAGTACAAATGACAACTCCACCAATGCATTGCCCTTTTATACATGATATCACCCTCATTTTTGTATGTAACGTTGCTATCCCATGACTTTTTGTCATCCCAGTGTATTACATGGTTTTCTGCAGATGGTCTCACTCTCAATTTCAATTTCAAAAAGACACAACATATTCCATTCTGCACATCTAGAAATGAGGAAATAATAGCTAGAGTGGAAACGTCAAAAATTTTAGATGTTCATAGTAATGAGAATTTAAACTTATAAAAACACATTTTAAAAACTCCCAAAAGTTAATTCAGCCGCATTTTCACTTTGAATTATGACAAATCTTGAGAGACAATTCAGTAAGTTGACGTACTTTGCGTATTTTCGTTCAGTAACATCATATTGGAATAAAGTTCAGTGGTACCTCAACTCTAAGAAAGAGATTGTTCTTTGTTCAGAAACATGCTGTAGAAATAGTATGTGGTGCTCACCCATTATCATCTTGCAGATCTGTTTAATGAGTTAGGCATGTACTGTTTCACAGTACATTTATTCCCTCGTGAAGTTTGTTGTAATTAATCCACTGCAGTTAAAACGAAACAGTGAGGTACATAATTACAATAGCAGAAGAGGAACAACATTCATTACTCCACTTTAAGGTTGTCTTTACCAGAAAGAGGGTGCACAATGATGCCACCAAAATCTTTGCTCACGTATCCAGTGATGAAAAATGTTTGACAGAAAGCAAAGTTAAATTAGGAAACAAATTGGAAGAGTTTCCTCTTGACAACTTCTTGTATTCTGTAGAACTTCTGATTTTGTGATATGTGAAGATGATAGCTATGAATTATTAACTCAAAACAGCACTTAAAAATTGTAGATGATCAGCATGCAACCATATTTACATATGAATGTGTAATGTGAATGTAAAAGGACTTATTCCACATCATTACTATTAAGTATACAAATGATCCACAGAACATCAAACTAACTACCTGTTTCATTACTTGTCAGGTGCAGTGAAAATAAAACATTCAGGAAAGATAAATGGCATGCAACACACTAATTCATCACCTTGCGCACTGTGTATGACGTGTTACATTTTTACTCATAATAAGTATATTGAAAGAATATAGAAGAAAAAGGTACTGGTAGAAGTAGAACTGTAGGGACATGTCGTGGGTCATGCTTGGATGCTCAATCGGTAGAGAGCTTGTGCTAGAAAAGCAAAGGTCACAGATTAGAAAGCCGGTCTGCAGCACAGTTTTAATTTGTCAGGATGTTTTGTATCAGTGCACTTTCCACTGAAGAGTGAAAATTCATTCTGAAGTACATTGAAGGTGTGTGTAGATGTAATTTGTTGTGGATGAGGAAAATAACAGCAGCATTATATTTATGATTGGTGTAAATTATTAAGAGGAAGGGGATAAGAGAGAGAAAGAAACATTTTAGACTTCTATACCATTAAAATTTGTGTTTTTATGCACTCTAAGCGAAGGCAATGTTATGTCTTTGCTATAGGACAGACAGGCGCTCTAAAATGATATCAGCTCCAACAAACTTCAATCATATAAGTCACATGGGCCCGGGTGATGGAATTCAAATTCAGAGGTTGTTGGACCTACCTACAACGCTGGAAACTGCAGATCAGACTCTGGCAAGTCCACAGCAACTTCAGGGAAGTCAGCAGAGGGTAAGTTCACATGCACATATCTTTAAAATATTTGTTGTTTGGGGAAGGGGGAGTGCTCCATCTTGCTGGAAAAGTATCCATGGTTGATTTTCTTCTAACTGCGGGGCAATGAACTGTTGCAAAACATCTAAGTAAATCTTAGCGGTAATGGATTTTCCCATGAAGAAAAATGGTCCAAAGACTTTGTTATGCATGAGGCCGCACCAAACATTCACTTTTTCGCTGTCTCGCTGTAACTGTACAGTAGCATGTGGAGACTCTGAACCTCATATACAGACATTAACTCTATTTACCATTTCACTGACATGAAAGGTTGATTTATCGGTAAAGCATATGCAATTTAAGTAATCATTAGTGCCATCAATCCTGTTGAGAATTTCAGTTGCAAATTCAGCATGTGCCAGAAAATCATTTGGTTGCAAGGCCTACACGATTTGTATTTTTTAAGCATGCAACCCAAGCCTTTTAAAAGAATCTTCACCACACTTGCTTGCAGTATTTGAAGTTCACGTGATGCTTGATGAGTTGATTTAGACGGACTCTGTTGAAACGATTTCCGAACACGCTCAACAGTTGCATCACTCACACAAGGCCTGCCACTTCGAGGATGATCTTCAACGCTGCCTGTTTCGTTAAACTTTGCATACCATCGCTCTATTGATTTAACATCAGAAGGGCTGTGTCCATAAGAAGCCCAAAATTTATACTGAATGCTGATGGACGATTTCGTTTCATGAAACCAAAGCACGCATTGCACTTTCTCCTGCTTCGACACCATTTCGCCAGCAACTAATGTGACCTAACAGACCGTGTTGGTGTTGTGGAGCACTAGCGCCATCTGTTGGTCACAACAACTAGTAACACTAACATATGTAACGGCATCAAATGTAACTTATTATGTCAAACAGTTATTCTGTTATTTTTATAATCATGGCAAGACTTTGTTCTCACCTTGTATAATAGTGTGCATAAGTCTTATTCCTAGTACCTATCTCAAATATCCAGTGAAAAGCAACTACTGATATCGCTCTGCCTTCTGATTCTGCATATCTGCTGGCAAGTTGAATGGCACTAGCAGTTGATGCTGTAATTTACCGTCTAGTAAGGTCATCCGAAGACCAGTATCAGTTGCAAAACGATTTAGAAAAGATTGCTGTATGGTGTGGCAGGCGGCAGTTGATGCTAAATAACGAAAAGTGTGAGGTGATCCACGTGAGTTCCAAAAGAAATCTGTTGGAATTCGATTACTCGATAAATAGTACAATTCTCAAGGCTGTCAATTCAACTAAGTACCTGGGTGTAAAAATTACGCACAACTTCAGTTGGAAATCCACATAGATAATATTGTGGGGAAGGCGAGCCAAAGGTTGCGTTTCATTGGCAGGACACTAAAAGATGCAACAAGTCCACTAAAGAGACAGCTTACGCTACACTCGTTTGTCCTCTGTTAGAATTATTGCTGCGAGGTGTGGGATCCTTACCAGGTCGGATTGACAGAGGACATCGAAAGTGTGCAAAAAAGGGCAGCTCGTTTTGTATTATCACGTAATAGGGGAGAGAGTGTGGCATATATGATGCGTGAGTTGGGATGGAAGTCATTAAAGGAAAGACGTTTTTCCTCGCGGCGAGATCTATTTACGAAATTTCAGTCACCAACTTTCTCTTCCGAATGCAAAAATATTTTGTTGAGCCCAACCTACATAGGTAGGAAGAATCATCAAAATAAAATAAGAGGAATCAGAGCTCGAACAGAAAGGTTTAGGTGTTCGTTTTTCCCACGCGCTGTTCGGGAGTGGAATGGTAGGGAGATAGTATGATTGTGGTTCGATGAACCCTCTGCCAAGCACTTAAATGTGAATTTCAGAGTAATCATGTAGATGTAGATGTAGATGAAACATCGTGTGATAGCCTTCCTGTAGGTTGATTTTTGTGTTTTCCTTATATTTTATAATGTGGATAATGGAGCTATCCATACCATAAATGTTATGTCTTTTTAATAAACATCCAAATTTTAATAACATCTCAATATTTACAATTTAAAAAAGCACAGTCATAACAACTATTGTTTTCTACAAAAGAAGACCATTATAAATATTTGTTTAGCTCTTTTTGTTTGATATGCCTCTGTCTGTTTCTCCAATTCATAGTGTGTGTCAACCATATTTTCACACCCTTCAATGGAAGAAAAATATCTTTGTAGTACCTCCACTACTGAAGTTGCCTGAACACTGGTGGGCACTGATACACACTCTTTTTCTCGTGTTTCATCTTCTTTTTCTCCATCACTGAGAGAGGAATTATATGAAAGTTTTTCTGCAGAATGGTTATTTCCTTTGCGATTACAACATTGCCTGCCAGCAGAAATTTATTTAAGAAGTGCACTATGGCTGCAGTGTTTCCCATATGGCAGGAAGCAACTGTCCTCCTCATTCTGGCAGTTGACACCTCTTATCCGTAAGTGCACAGGTTGTGGCATATTATGATACCTCCAAACCATAAACCAAGCTTCAGTTAAAATTTATGGTACCTGAGCTTCGTTTGTAATACATATACTGTGTTTACACACTAAGAAGAAAGTTGTTTTTTGTTAAAATAGGTCTTAAAATGAATTTAGGTATCTAACAATTATTTACAGTACCTTTAGTATTGTTTTGTTTATGTTCAAGTTGGTAACAATAAAAAAAATAATATTTGATTAAATAAGTTCAAACTATACATTTTAAAGAGAGCACTGTTACAGCGTCTGCACGAGAATCAAAAGATTCCTTTTACTTGATATTCTCAAGTTGAGTTGCCACATGGTGCTAATGATGGGAAATGCAAAATTTCAGAAATGTAAAATCAAGGTTTTCAGTACATGGTGAACGTACAGGATTGGGAAAAAATGCTTAAATGGTGGGTAAACTTAAAATACAGAAATGTAAAGGTGGGGTAATACTGTATATTCAGTAACTGGTAGTGTCACTTGGGCATAGGCATGCAAGTCTCCCTGAGCTCTGGATTTGCCCTTTCATTTTCTGTTACATAATGCTTTTATGTGGTGCTCTAAGCTCACCATACTGGGCCATCTCTGCCTTCTGATTTGCCCATTTCAGCTAAGAACAAACCAAGAAGAAACTAAAGCGATGAAATTCAGCGAGCATTAAGGTGGAAAGAAAGACTTCATTACTGATCAAATCTTTTAAGTACTTAGAATTTCTTGACTGATAATGAAGCTGTGTCTAGGAAATAAGAAGTAGAACATTACATGTAAAAGAGTTTTTGAAAATGTGAAAGGTTTTTTCATAGCAATGGGAATTTCAGTAGAATTAAGATAGAGGAATTCCAAATATTTTGTCTGAATTGTAACAATGTATGGCAGAAATCAGGTAGCCAAAGGGAAAGAGGAAAAATACTTGGATAGTTTTTTAATGTGATTGTGGAGAAAATTGCTAAATCTGAAATAGACAAAATAAAAGGTGAAGAAGTACTTCGAAGAACAGAAGAGGAAAAAACTTGTGTAAATGATAAAAAAAATCTGAAAGAAAAATTAAATAAAAGAGAGGAAGAGGGAGAAGACAAAGAAGGAAACATGAAATTCTAGATAGCATTAAAAATCGGTGAAGTAACAAGGAGATTAAGGGAAAGGCACAGTACGGGAAAATGGAGAGCATCTAGTCAGTGTATGATATAAGAAAGCATACCAATACTTTTATTACTGGAAGTGGTAGTTATTGCTAGTAATTAGGTGGTTCAGTTCATTGCAAAACATGAAATGTCAAGATGCCAGTTGCAGTTCTTGTGCTTTGTAACACTACTTGAATTGCACAAATCCCAAGAAAATTCAAATTTTTTATGTGTAGATTTGAATTTGATTTAAATCTCACTGAGTATGAAAATCAAACAATGGAAATGCCAAGCAGGAATATCAACAATGTAGGAAGAGATAGATTGCTATTTACCTTAAAAAGGACACATGAAGTTACAGACACTTACGTAAAGCTTACGGCCTCAGGCTTCGTCAGCAAAAGAGAAACACACACTATTCATACACACAACCAACCACCCCTCATGCACACATCATTGAGTATACAAGTAGAGTAGTGTGCATTAGTCCTAAAAAGATGTCTCAGACTGTTAGAGATGACAGCAGATGGAAGTGTAATGTTATTGCATAGCTAAAATATCTGTGCACCAAATATTGAAATTGATCTACTGGATGTGATGAGAAGGAATAGAGAGTCTGCTCTGACCCAGGGTTCTGAGTGACTTTTCCATACTCTCCCCATTTCCTAAACCTCACCAGTCCTCTTCCTTCACCTCTCTTGCTTCCCCTTCAACCCTTCTGCCAGAAGAAGGAAGCACTGGCTGTGAGAGCTTGCAAATTTAAATACCTTTGTATGTGTGTACTCCTTGCCAGCCCTTGCTGAGTAGACATTTTTATGTATTGAATAAAGTATTGTATTATCCCATACTGTGGAGAAGTATTGCAGAATGTAAACAAAACACTGAAATCCCGCAATAATAAGATTTCCTATTCTTTGAGGAAAACCACAGCCCAGTACATTTTCTCCAGTTCTCCTCACAGTGAGTGTTCTAGCTTATTCCTCCATTTTTACATATATTTATTTCATTGTGATTGTCTATAAAGTCAACATACCCTGTTGTTTTGTTATATGTACATCTTCCCTGCAGTAAGAGAAATTCTTTATACCACTGATATCTAATTTAGCATATGTATTTCCTGATGCCATTATCAGTTCTATCTTTTACTCTGTTTCTGCATTACTTCCTTCTGTAATACCTCTACAGGCTATTCTTCTATATTCATGTCTTGTCTAAATTTTATTTTATTGTTATTGTTCATTAATTTAAATTGTTATATAAGGCTATTAGATTGGTTTACCATATGTGTCTGCATTACTTCTATCTGCAATACCTCTACAGGCTGTTCTTCTATATTCATGTCTTGTCTAAATTTTATTTTATTGTTATTGTTCATTAATTTAAATTGTTATATAAGGCTATTAGATTGGTTTACCATATGTGCATCGTATCTTCTTTGTTAATTTTGTCCACCTCCCTTCCACCTAATCTTTCCATGCAAGCACACACTATTCCACAAGAACAAGCAGTTTTTCTGTGTTTAAGAGGTAATATTTTTGTTGTTTGTTCCTTGTACATTTATTGTGTGTTTGATATTTTAAATTATGTTATTACTGCACTGTCAAAGATGACATTTACTCTGTGTGGGAACCTCCCTCCCAATGTGTGAAATCTTTGTCAATACTGTTCACCAGTTTTGCATCTGTTCAATGACAATGTCAGTTTAAGTCTCACAATGACCTTGTTAGCTGAAAACAGTTTACTGGAATAAATTAGTACTGCAGGACATGCACAATTTTGTGTTTTTCATTTCTAACTAAATAGTATATCAGACAAGTGATTAATAGAAAGATGTGAACAATAAAGTTACACACTGACCCAAGGTTTTGTAAATGGAAACAACTAAATGTTCTGAGATAATTTTGTGTTATTTATTAAGTGAATTGAGACATGTTTCATTAGAAAGGTGTGTGGCTGAAAAGTTAAGTGAAGGAACAGGGTACCTGCAGTTGCATGCCCAAATCATTGAAACGTTTCATGTTCTGTGAAAACATGACTTCTAAGCAGATAGAGATAATATGAAGTGGAGATCTTAATTTAATTTTTTTATAGCATACGTATTTTAGAGTGGTTCATGGTGTGGGCTCCTGTAGTCATGTCCTAGTTCATGAACCACGGGCAACGTATGAGTGGCCAAGTAAGTGGTCCCGACAGTCGGGATACCAGTTACTTTGGAATAAGGCTGGGCATCTTGGACATATTCTGAGTCGTGGTCACCTTTGTGCTCATACGGCAAAGACTACCAAATCCACCGATCCCTCAACCGTTAGAGGTAAAACCCAATGGGACTCGGGGCAAGTAAGACAAGCAACCTGCTTCCCTGGTACTTTAAATATGATACTGGCAACAATCAGAGCAAAATGCCTCTGACCTTTGGAGGTGACGGAGTCCCACCTCTAACTGACAAACCAGGGACTCCTAAGATACAACTCGGCAAACGAATGGTAACGAGATGGGGAGCTATTAATATCAATGGGGGCTACTCTGGGAAGAAGGTAGAGCTGTCAGAGGTTGCAAGTAAGATGGGGCTGGGCGTTTTAGCTGTTAGTGACATTCGGGTAAGGGGTGAGAAACAAGAGGAAGTGGGAGAATACAAGGTCTACCTGTCAGGAGTCAAAGCAGGAATAGCACAATGGGGTGTAGGGCTTTACATCAGGAAAGAAATGGAACCCAGCGTAGTTGCAATAAGGTATGTAAATGAACGACTGATGTGGATAGATTTGACAGTGTCTATCAAGAAAATTAGGATTGTGTCAGTATATTCGCATTGTGAAGGGACAGATCAAGATAAGATGGATAGTTTTTATGAGGCACTCAGTGATGTAGTTGTTAGAGTAAAGGACAAGGACAGTGTTCTGCTCATGGGTGATTTTAACGCCAGGATTGGAAATCGAACAGAAGGGTATCAAAAGGTTATGGGTAAATTTGGAGAGGATATGGAGGCCAACAGGAACGGGAAAAAACTCTTGGATTTCTGTGCCAGTATGGGCTTAGTAATCACAAACTCCTTTTTTAAACATAAGAACATTCACCGGTATACTTGGGAAGGCAGGGGAACCAGATCTGTCATTGACTATATAATAACAGATCAGGAATTCAAGAAGGCTGTGAGGGACGCACGTGTATTCAGGGGATTCTTTGATGACACTGATCATTATTTAATCTGCAGTGAAATTGGGATTGTGAGGCCGAAAGTGCAGGAGGTCAGGTCCATATGTAGGAGGATAAGAGTGGAGAAACTTCAGGATAAGGAAATCAGGCATAGGTACATAATGGCGATCTCAGAAAGGTACCAGTTAGTTGAATGTAGTCAATTACAGTCATTGGAAAAGGAATGGACAAGGTACAGGGACACAGTACTACAAGTGGCTAAAGGATGTCTCGGAACAGTAGTGTGTAAAAGTAGGATGAAGCAAACAGCTTGGTGGAATGACACAGTCAAGGCAGCCTGTAAAAGGAAAAAGAAGGCGTATCAAAAATTTCTACATACTAGAACTCAGGTAGACAGAGAAAGTTATGTTGAAGAAAGAAACAAAGCCAAACATATAATTGCAGCATCCAAGAAGAAATCTTGGGAAGACTTTGGAAACAGGTTGGAGACTATGGGTCAAGCTGCTGGAAAACCATTCTGGATTGTGATTAGCAGTCTTCGAAAGGGAGGTAAGAAGGAAATGACAAGTATTTTGGACAGGTCAGGAAAACTGCTGGTGAATCCTGTGGATGCCTTGGGCAGATGGAGGGAATATTTTGAAGAGTTGCTCAATGTAGGTGAAAATACAATCAGTAATGTTTCAGATTTGGAGGTAGAATGGGATAGGAATGATGATGGAAATAGGATCACATTTGAGGAAGTGGAGAAAGTGGTCAATAGAGTGCAGTGCAATAAAGCAGCTGGGGTGGATGAAATTAAGTCGGAACTCATCAAATACAGTGGAATGTCAGGTCTTAAATGGCTGCACAGGATAATTGAAATGGCCTGGGAGTCGGGACAGGTTCCATCAGACTGGACAAAAGCAGTAATCACACCAATCTTTAAACATGGAAACAGAAAAGATTGTAACAACTACAAAGGTATCTCTTTAATCAGCGTTGTGGGTAAAATCTTCTCAGTTATTGTTGAAAGGAAAGTGCGAGTATTAGTTGAGGACCAATCGGATGAAAATCAATGTGGGTTTAAGGCCTCTTAGAGGTTGTCAGGACCAGATCTTTAGCTTACGGCAAATAATGGAGAAGTGTTATGAGTGGAACAGGGAATTGTATCTATGCTTTATAGATCTAGAAAAGGCATATGACTGGGTTCCTAGGAGGTAGTTATTGTCTGTTCTACGAGATTATGGAATAGGAGGCAAACTTTGGCAAGCAATTAAAGGTCTTTACATGGATAGTCAGGCAGCAGTTCGAGTTGACGGTAAATTTAATTCATGGTTCAGAGTAGTTTCAGGGGCAAGACAAGGCTGCAGCCTGTCTCTACTGTTGCTCATATTGTTTATGGATCATATGTTGAAAACAATAGACTGGCTGGGTGAGATTAAGATATGTGAACACAAAATAAGCAGTCTTGCATACGCGGATGACTTAGTTGTAATGGCAGATTCGATTGAAAGTTTGCAAAGTAATATTTCAGAGCTAGATCAGAAATGTAAGGACTATGGTATGAAGATTAGCATCTCCGAAACGAAAGTAATGTCAGTGGGAAAGAAATATAAACGGATTGAGTGCCAAATAGGAGGAACAAAGTTAGAACAGGTGGACAGTTTCAAGTACTTAGGATGCATATTCTCACAGGATGGCAACATAGTGAAAGAACTGGAAGCGAGGTGTAGCAAAGCTAATGCAGCGAGCACTCAGCTACGATCTACTCTCTTCTGCAAGAAGGAAGTCAGTACCAAGACTAAGTTATCTGTGCACCGTTCAATCTTTCGACCAACTTTGTTGTATGGGAGCGAAAGCTGGGTGGATTCAGGTTACCTTATCAACAAGATTGAGGTTACGGATATGAAAGTAGCTAGGATGATTGCAGGTACTAGTAGATGGGAACAATGGAAGGAGGTGTCCACAATGAGGAAATCAAAGAAAAACTGGGAATGAACTCTATAGATGTAGCAGTCAGGGCGAACAGGCTTAGATAGTGGGGTCATGTTACACGCATGGGAGAAGCAAGGTTACCCAAGAGACTCATGGGTTCAGCAGTAGAGGGTAGGAGGAGTCGGGGCAGACCAAGGAGAAGGTACCTGGATTCGGTTAAGAATGATTTTGAAGTAATAGGTTTAACATCAGAAGAGGCACCAATGTTAGCACTGAATAGGGGATCATGGAGGAATTTTATAAGGGGGCTATGCTCCAGACTAAATGCTGAAAGGCATAATCAGTCTTAAATGATGATGATGATGTATTTTAGAGCTGTACTTGAATCCTTTGCTGCACAATTTGCAAGACGTATGGGAACTGCAAGATTTCTGTAGACAGTATTTTTCGAGATGAATTGAGGCGGCAGAGTCGTAGTGTAATTCCCATAATTAATATCCTCTCAGACTATGAAGAGCAATGTCTGACATTTTATGTAAGGTTGCGTGACATAAATGAAAATTAACTGGAAAAGTGCAAGGGTAATAAATGAAAAAAGGAATTGAAGACTTGAAGGATAGTGTGCTAATTACAAACTGGAAAGTTGTACACAAAACCTTTGGTGTTAATGAAGAATATCAAGTATTCTATAAATAATTGATGAGTGAGGCAACTTGGTGAGTGGTTGAGGTGCTAAGTCATTGAGAGGTAGAACAGAGGAAGAAGGAGACTGTAGAAGAAGGTGTGAGGTGCAGGATGAGCAAAATAAGGATCATTGAATAGGATTGGTGATGAGTACGGTGCAGGTGCTAGTTGAGATAGTTCCCCATAATCCTTACAATTTGTATTGAATGGTTTGTTCTTTAGTATAAATGCTCCATCAGTTTTGTTATCAGATGCTACATTTTCATTAATGAAAATCACGAAGCTGAAAAAATTCCTGTCTTGTGTTTTTAATATAAAGAGTAGACATGCAGTCCTGCTACACATAGAAATCCCTGTGTCACTGTAGGATAGGGTGCCAGTAGAGGAGAGGCAGCAAAAGCTTGCAGAACTGCACATGTGCACAAGTGCTGCACAAGGGTGGACCAGTGCTTGGCCTACCCCTCCCCCCCCCCCCCCCCCCACCCCACCCCCTACCACCACTGCACGGCACATCTCGACTTCCTTAGACCTGTCTCACCTTTGATCAGTCCTTCACAGAGCTACTCGGAAATTTTATGTACCAATTAAATGCATCTCTGTTTCTTCCAGCATGTGGTGCAGTATTTTTCGAAATGCTAGTGCTGTTTATTCCATGCTATTTGCTTGTTTGTAGGAAGTTTAAAAGTGCAGTGATTGTTGCAGTGACATATACACTCAGAAAGAAGAGGCAGTTTAGTGACCTGTCATTGCAAGCCTTTAAAGGCTTTCACATAATCACTGGCCACCATAAATTTGCTTTGCAACACAATGCACAAGAAATTTAAAGATTTAGTTGGCAGTGAGAGCAAAAAAGTTGGTGGACCTAAAAGATTGTACTACCGCACAGTGAGCTGATCCAAATGTGAATAACTCTTGAAAATCATGGTGTTCATGCTATCTGTTTTTGTACATGTTTGCTTTCAGAAATCCAGTGTATTTACAGCCCATTGCATTGTTTGTTATGCTACACCACAAAGATGCTGTGCTACAGAGGTGAAATTTAACCGACGGGAAGAAGATGCTGTGATATGCAAATGAGCATTCACACATGGTTGGCGCCGGTAGCGACATCTACAACATACAGACGTGAGGAAAGTTTCCAACCGATTTCTCATACACAAACAGCAGTTGACCAGCGTTGCCTGGTGAAACGTTGTTGTGATGCCTCGTGTAAGGAGGAGAAATGCGTACTATCACGTTTCCGACTTTGATAAAGGTCGGATTGTAGCCCATCGCAATCGCGGTTTATCGTATCGCGACATTGCTGCTCGCATTGGTCGAGATCCAATGACTGTTAGCAGAATATGAAATCGGTGGGTTCAGGAGGGTAATTCAGAACTCCGTTCTGGATCCCAACGTCCTCGTATCACTAGCAGTCGAGATGACAGGCATCCTATCCACATGGCTGTAACGGATGTGCAGCCACATCTCGATCACTGAGTCAACAGATGGGGACGTTTGCAAGACAACAACCATCTGCACAAACAGTTCGACAATGTTTGCAGCAGCATGGACTATCAGCTCGGAGACCATGGCTGCGGTTACCCTTGACGCTGCATCACAGACAGGAGCGCCTGCGATGGTGTACTCAATGACGAACCTGGGTGCACAAATGGCAAAACGTCATTTTTTTGGATGAATCCAGGTTCTGTTTACAGCATCATGATGATCGCATCCATGTTTCGCGACATCGCAGTGAACGCAAATTGGAAGCGTGTATTCGTCATCACCATACTGGCATATCACCCGGCGTGATGGTATGGGGTGCCATTGGTTACATGTCTCGGTCACCTCATGTGCGCACTGACAGCACTTTGAACAGTGGACGTTACATTTCAGATGTGTTACAACCCATGGCTCTACCCTTCATTCGATCCCTGCGAAATCCTACATTTCAGCAGGATAATGCATGACCGCATGTTGCAGGTCCTGTATGGATACAGAAAATGTTCAACTGCTGCCCTGGCTAGCACATTCTCCAGATCTCTCCACAATTGAAACTGTCTGGTCAATGGTGGCCAAGCAACTGTCTCGTCACAATACGCTAGTCACTACTCTTGATGAACTGTGGTATCGTGTTGAAGCTGCATGGGCAGCTGTACCTGTGCACGCCATCCAAGCTCTGTTTGACTCTATGCCCAGGTGTATCAAGGCCGTTATTACGGCCAGAGGTGGTTGTTCTGGGTACTAATTTCTCAGGATCTATGCACCCAAATTGCGTGAAAATGTAATCACAAGTCAGTTCTAGTATAATATTTTTCTCCAATGAATACCCTTTTATCATCTGCATTGCTTCTTGGTGTAACAATTTTAATGGCCAGTTGTGTACTTAGCCAGCAACCAACTCTAGCGGCCCATCGTTGCACTATATCTACATCTGCTTCTACATCTATACTCTGCAAGCCACTTTATGATGTTTGATATAGGGCACTTTGTGTACCAGTGATACTTCATTAAAAGCAATCTACAAAATAGTGCTCATAATTGATTTGCTGCCAGTGAAAGACAGTGAGAGGGCTCGACGTGCTGGAAACTATCAAAGAGGAAGTTGAAGCCATTGGCCTGAATTGGAAAATCTTGGTCTCAGTTGGAGCATCAGTGATATAAGAGGGACAAACAGGTTCATAGAACTGTTATGCAAAGAATTACAGCAATTGACAGGCATTCTTTATGGGATTCATTGTTTTGTACATCAAGAAGCACTTTATGCTAAATTTAGGAGCATGGAGCATGTCATGAAACTGGTGGTCTAAAAACTAAATTTTTTGAAATCACCATCAGTTTCAACAATTTGTAATGGGACCGAATGAAGAATATGGAAACATTATTTACTACTGCAAAGTATGTTGGTCAAGACAAAGGGTATGCCTGGAACAATTTTCTGATTCAAAACAGGCTGTTTTTCAGTTTCTGAAGGAAAAAGGGAAGTAGGAATCAAAATTAGAAGATTTGGGCAGGATTGCAGACATCACATTTTTTGGTTGATTTGACTGCAACAGTAATATCCATGTTTGGCTCAACCTATGTGTGTGGAAGGGGTTTTGATAATGAAACTAAATAAATTACTATTATGTGATAAGCTGAGTGACAAAAATCTGTGAAACTGCCTACACCTGTCCTGGCACTTTGTACCAAATATAAATTTTATTGTCTACAGTGAACCAAAAATAATTGAAAATAATGAAAATTTTGTTTTATTTGTGGTATAATGTGTTGAGAATTGTAGCCAGTGCAGTGTCTGTACAGAGGTTCTAGGTAATAAATTTTGTTTCTTTCAGATGTAGTTGTAATCATTTATTCCATCCCTAACAGCATGCTATAGTGACTATATGTTTTTGCCTCCTTTTCTGTATCTCAGCTTAAATATTGTAAGATTTTTACATGGAACAATGTGCCTCAAAAGATTTTACTTGAGTAATGCATTTGTAAACCCAGCCTTTTATTTTTGTAGGTGTATACTCTTGTACTGATAATCAGTAACAGTGTAATAATGCTCTTTATGATGTGTTGTGCATAACTTCATATTTTCGAATTTCCTAATATAGCATAATATGAAACCAAACCGCATGCAAGCCATTCCGCATTACTTGTGTGAATGGTATACCATATAAATGGCACATTTGCAGCTACCCCACCTTCCCACTCAGACAGCTGGGTGTGTGGGGGGGGGGGGGGGGGGGGCAAATGTGGAGTCAAAAGAGAGAGATCAGCAGGCATGCTGAGTTCATGGCCTGTCCTTGCACTAGGGGAGACAAAACAAAATGACCCAGCTTATTGTTAGAATGTAGTATTGTGTGTTAATTCATTCATTGCAGCAGTGGAACTGATACAGCCGTGCTGTGCCAGTCCTTTTGACTTATTTAGCCATCTAGATTAACCTGGCGGAGCTGCGTCGTTTCCGATGCTAAAGAAAACAAATTCCTAGACACTGCTCCACTTTATCAGTGGGCTGCGCCATATTATCTTGGTTCCTCTAGTGGCCCTCTCTCTCTCTCTCTCTCTCTCTCTCTCTCTCTCTCTCTCTGTGTGTGTGTGTGTGTGTGTGTGTGTGTGTGTGTGTGTGTGTGTGTCCATGCTTTAAAGTCATTGATCTTTTCATGGTCCCCTTTGTATATAGCCATTTAGTTGTCATCTCTTTGTACAGAAAATTAGAATTATTCTCAAAAAACTGCTTTTGTACCCACATGCTTGTACCTGCAGGTATAGGAAATAAAGATAATTTAGTTTACTGTTCACTGACTAAAATTGTGTGCTCAAATTCCATTACAGAGAGGTCACCACTCAGTGGAAGAGTCAACGAAATATGAATTGATAATTTAAGTAAGATGTCATTTGCCGTTATCTTTATTATGTGAGAATAACTGTTCACCTTTACTAAAAAAAAAAAAAAAAAAAATGCATAATTATAGTATATTGGTCTCTCTCATTAGCTGTAACTTTGTAACTGAATTATATTACTAATTTTTGATACAAATCCTGTAACCTAATCAGATAATTATTAGTGACAGCATGTTATGAGATATATAATTAACAATTTTATTTTTAGCTGTTCCATTCAGGAGCAAAGCTGGCACATGCTCCACCCAGACATCCTTCTCATTCAGAGCAGCGACGTATTTCAGGGCATACACAGCGTCCAGCTCAAACATATTCAGGTCATAACGGTAAGAATGATGTTACTCATTGGTCTTTGATTTCTCTCTCTCTCTCTCTCTGTGTGTGTGTGTGTGGGGGGGGGGGGGGATATGTGAAGCCTGTTCATATTATTCTTATGTGGATTTTGCTCAATGTTGTTGTGTACTATCTCTCATGTGAACTTCAACCACTAATTGCCGAAGTGTTTTTCTTCAGTCAGCATTTATTCCTGGGTTGTTTGGCTGACACAAATTCTGGGAAAAAGAATGTAACACTTAAAAAATGAAGTAATCTTGATGTAATCATCATATTTTAGGCAAATCCCAGATGAGAATCAAGGGGCATGCCACTCTCCTTTTACATTTGCTTTTGTTTTTTGTGCCAGATAAAAAGCATTCAATATGGGGTTCCACATTGTAGACTGGAACACCTGAGGGGGATGCCTTCAGGTATGGATAGTGTTCCTGCCCTTCTTGGATCAGAAGCAGTGGATGATTGAGCACAATATGCTCTTGCCACCATCCTTTTGAATTTTCATTTGTGAGGCATTGAATGATGGGAACAGTACATGTTCCAGTGCTTGTATCCAAATCGCACTGCTTTCCCATGAATGAAGTGTTTTAGATAATGGCGTCCATAATATCAAACCAGTTGCTCATCAGTGCTCACGCTGGCAGAAACAACATGACATTTCATATTCTGCATATCCTATCAAGGGAAGAAATTTGAAAAGATTATTCCTTTCATCAGGTGGGATTCTATTCAGATGTATGTTATCATTGAGATTTATCTGGCATTTGATTTCCATATGTGTTGCTGCTCATACTCTGTCATACTCACTGTATATCAAAGTCTTCCTCTTCATTCTAATATAAGAACGTGGTATCCAGTGAGGAGCAGTATACCTAATAACTTTTTTAATGCAATCATTGGATCCAAGATGTAATTGTTGCTGGGTAGCGTACTGGACACTTTCACTGGAAGTCAACTTTCATATTGTTCATCAAACTCTCCTTAAAACGATCAGCTGCAAACTTTCCTTTTAGTGCTGTTACCAAATGGAATTAGTGCTGTTCAGTTTTTACTAGATCAGGGTAGATATTACTGTACCTTCCATCTTCCTTTGTCCAGTTAGAAGTGATTTTAGTTTTAATTTTCTCCTTGCAGTGGCGTACTTTTTCTTCATCCGCCCTTTCTTCCAAGGTACCGAGAACATCAGCTGGAAGCATATGTGCCAGAGTATTGTAGACTGTACCATCACAGCGATACATCTCATTTACACTATGTGGAGGGAGCTTGATGATGTTGGGGGTATCGTGCACTTAACCCTCACCATCAGAAGAAGCCATGAAATTGGGGTCATTTGCAATGTCCTCAATTTCCCTTGTAGAAAGTGCTTGATAATGACACATTGTGCCTGGAGAGAAACAGTAAACAAAATGTTGTTTTAGGCAGAACTTTCCATACTCCTCAGATGCGAGTTGAAATTCAGAGAGCCCTCTCGGGAAACTGAAATAACCCCTGGAAAAAAAACAATTGATAAACATCTTCTAAACCCATTATAGGACATGCCATTACACAGGCACTATTTACCTAACAATATAACTTACATTATTTTGAAAATATTCAACTTGTGTAACTAAGAAAAACGTTACTTCTTCCCACACATAATTCAGTAAACTTCATTCATTAAGAACAGCTGATGATGAATCATTGTAGTCGATAATATAAGACAGTGACAGATGCTGCCAACATAATTACAAATACACCATTTCGGTTACAAACACAAATCCCCAAATGGGGATCATAGCAGTTGATGGGCTAATGTAATATCTCTTAGCATTGCTCTCTGAAGATTGTAAACTCTCTGAGCTCAGCACTAATTTTTAAATTCCTCATTTGTTTCTACAGCTACTGTGCTTGTTACTGAATGCCACTTGTTCTACTTGGAACTCTACAGATTTTATAAGCCCAGCTTTAATAAATGTTGAATGATTAATAATAAACAAAACACTAAAACTCGATAGAAAAAGTCAAGCAGACTGTTGTGAATATATGCATAATTCACGGTAAAATGTACCTGTTGTATAATTTAAATGACCATGAAGAAGATAGTGTACTTCTTGGAAATAAGGGTGGTAAATAACATCCAAGACTGTAAAAGCCAAAACTTCAGTCACTTTATCTCCACCTGTATCATGGTTGTTCAGGTTCTACATCGTCACGTCGTTCAGCTGCTCCACCTAGGCCTGCTGTTACACCACCCTCATTGCCAAGATCTCCGGATGGTCCACCAATGGATTCAGAGTCTTCCCTTCTGCATCATCATGCATCACTGGCATTGGGTAGCGTACCTTCTCTACATGAAGTGGGCAAGGTAAGCAAAATAAGTCTCTTCATACAATTAAATTTCAGTAATTCAACTGAATGCATATATTTTTATCTAATATTTATTGATGCTATCAAATTACTGACATGCTCCCTTGTTGCTTATAATGTATGGTGTAAAACAAGTTTATACTAAGACAATTGCAGTTTACTGACAAATCTTATGCTGTTTTTCAGCTTAATACAAAATGAAAGTATAGAGATTGAGGGAAAAATCAGAAAATGAATTCATTCAGTTGAACATATTCTCTCCCTCCTTCCCTTTTACCTATACCTTTTTTATGATAAATCAGTCATATGACATCCAAATATGGAGAAATGCCTATGTCTCCAGGCATCTCCATGCTTTAGAACCTTGAGACATATGCGTTCGCATTGCTGCTGCATCTTTTCAAATGTCACTTGCCCACCCTGCATTAGGCCACACCTTGACCTTTTCTTGTATCTTGAAATCCTGAAATTAGTTTGTTTGGTCCACCCACATCCCATTCGCCTGGCTATGTATCCTGCCCACTTCCAGTTCATTTTTATTACATTCACAAATATATCTTCCACACACACACACACACACACACACACACACACACACACACACACACTACCGAACGAAAGCATTGGTATGTTGATAGACACACAAATAAACACAAACACACACAAAAAATTCAAGCTTTCGCAACCAACGGTTGCTTCATCAGGAAAGAGGGAAGGAGAGGGAAAGACGAAAGGATGTGGGTTTTAAGGGAGAGGGTAAGGAGTCATTCCAATCCCGGGAGCGGAAAGACTTACCTTAGGGGGAAAAAAGGACAGGTATACACTCGCGCACACACACACATATCCATCCGCACATACACAGACACAAGCAGACATTTGTAAAGGCAGAGAGTTTGAGCCTTGGTTGAATCTGGGAGTAGGGCTGAAGGTGAGGCCTTTGGATAGGACAGAGGTTTCGGATTGGGAGAGAGGTTTGGAGGAAAGGTTAACTACTGAATTAGGGTGTTGTGGTTCCAAATTGTGTTGATTAGAATTTTGAGGTTTTGGGGGGAGTGGAGCTGGAAGTGGGAGATTGAGTAGATGGGAGAGACTGGGTCTGTGTGCAATGAGAGGAGGTTGAGGTTTGCTGGAAAGGTTGTGAAGGGTGAGTGAGTTGCCTTTCCGGAGGTGGGAAACCAGGAGACTGGATAGTTTTTTGAGGTGGAGGGTGGCATGGTGTTCTAATTTGCGGTTGGCCTTTAGGAGGATGCTCTGAATAGCTGGTGTGGATGTGGGAGAGGAAAGATTGAGGACTTTTATTAAGGATAGGAGTTGACGGGTGTGTTCATTGGCTGAGTTGACGTGTAGGTGAAGGATTAGGTGGGTGAGGGCAATGGATTGTTCAGTTTGGAACTGGTATAGGGACTGATGGAATGAAGGGTTACAGCCAGAGATGGGAACTTTAAGTGTGAGGCCTTTGGAGGTAATGCCAAATGTCAGACAAGCCTGAGTAAATAAAATATGGGAGTGTAATCTGGCTAGGGTGGAGGAATGTTTGTGGAGGGAATGTAAATAAAACTTAATGGGGTCATTGTGAGGGTGACATGGTATTAGAAGGTGGAAAGTGTAACATCCATACCGGCTGTTCAGAGCATCCTCCTAAAGGCCAACCGCAAATTAGAACACCATGCCACCCTCCACCTCAAAAAACTATCCAGTCTCCTGGTTTCCCACCTCCGGAAAGGCAACTCACTCACCCTTCACAACCTTTCCAGCAAACCTCAACCTCCTCTCATTGCACACAGACCCAGTCTCTCCCATCTACTCAATCTCCCACTTCCAGCTCCACTCCCCCCAAAACCTCAAAATTCTAATCAACACAATCTGGAACCACAACACCCTAATTCAGTAGTTAACCTTTCCTCCAAACCTCTCTCCCAATCCGAAACCTCTGTCCTATCCAAAGGCCTCACCTTCAGCCCTACTCCCAGATTCAACCAAGGCCCAAACTCTCTGCCTTTACAAATGTCTGCTTGTGTCTGTGTATGTGCGGATGGATATGTGTGTGTGTGCGCGAGTGTATACCTGTCCTTTTTTCCCCCTAAGGTAAGTCTTTCCGCTCCCGGGATTGGAATGACTCCTTACCCTCTCCCTTAAAACCCACATCCTTTCGTCTTTCCCTCTCCTTCCCTCTTTCCTGATGAAGCAACTGTTGGTTGCGAAAGCTTGAATTTTGTGTCTATGTTTGTGTTTGTTTGTGTGTCTACCAACATGCCAGTGCTTTCGTTTGGTAAGTGGTAAAAATGAGCCTCAGTTGCAGAATGTTACCGGTTTCAGCTAGAGTAATCTAGCCTCCTTCAAAATCATAACATAAACTAATACATGCCAGAATAAGGCACGGTCAAACATAACAAGCTAAAGCACCGTGGTACCATGTTAAGCTACATTGGAACTGACTGTGGCATGCAGATATGTACCGAGCAAGACAGCCGATCATGCACATGTGCACACAGAAAGTCAAAGGTGCCTGCCATTGGCTGTCTTTATTTTATGTACTGGGAAATTACCTATAATGTTAAACCGTAAATTTGTGAGAGAACAAGGCATCGGGATTCTATCTACTTAGTCAGTTCCAACATAGCGTCCGCAGCTAACCAACTGCTTTCCTCTAAGTGGAGCCCGGGCTGTTCCTCAGCTAAATAATGTAGCTTGACATGGTGCCACAGTACTTTAGCTTTTTATGTTTGACAGTGCCTTATTCTGGCATGTATTAGTTTATTTTATGCCTCTGAACAAGGCTAGATTACTCTAGCTGAAACCTGGGTAAAGACCAGTAAAATTTCGCAATTGAGGCAGATTTTTGACATATTAATTAATCACAGTTGCTGACAGGGCTGCAACACATTAAAAATTCTTATATTTATTTGTTTATTTAATCTCAGCCACTTTTGAGCTACACCAGTAGTCATTACATATCTAATACCTTTTATGCGAATTATTATGACAACTTGTGTATGTTTTGTGTGTGTGTGTGTGTGTGTGTGTGTGTGTGTGTGTGTGTGTGTGTGTGTGTGTTTTATTTAATTTATTTCTTCGTGTTCTGAATATTAAACTAAGTTTACTTTTTCTAGCATACAATTTTTTTTATTTCTGTTTGTTTCTGCTACTACTGCAACAATATTTAAATGGTTATCTGTCCACATTATGTAAATGTTAATTTCTCTTAATGTTGTAAGTAAAAGCTAGTAGTACACAGTTATGGTAAATTTTCCATTCTTGGTAAGTGACAAGCTTCATTTTCAAAACTGAAAATCTAAAAGCTCTCGAGACTATTTTTTTTTTAATAAAATTGCAGCCAAATAGCCATATACCGCTACTTTGCTTAACATTTTATATTTACATTTTACATTTTTGCATATTCATTTATCAATTTCACTCTTTTACTGCACAGTTCTATGTGATATCGTTCACAGGCTTCGTTACACAGTTCACATACACATGTTGCGGTTGGGTCGTGATAAGTTTTGTTTTTGCAGATTAGATGATGAAAGCCGTGAATAGAAAGTCTAGTTACGACATGTCGCTGTTCAAAGTTTGGTGCTGTCCATGAGCGGTTCGTCATTACTTCGGTTCCATAAAACTCCAGCCATATTTTTTCTCATTTGTCCTCCACGATCTTCAGTTGCTTTCTGGAAGCCCTGGTGTGTAGCATCATATATCGAAGTCTGATGTCTTCAATTAGGAATGTCTCTCTCGCTAGCAGGTACACTAGTCTAGATCTTGTTGTCTTTGAAAGACCTAGTGTTCTTTTTAGATAGGTCGATTTTACCTTTTCTAGTGTTTCTAGATCTTTTTCTGTCAGGTGGCCCCATATAACCTCCATCCCATAGGCCAGGATTGGCAAGATTTTTGTGTTGAATAATTTCATGCCTGTTTCTAGACTGAGTAGGCGGATGTTTTTTATGTCCTGTATTGCTATTATTGCTTGGGCTGCATGTTCTGTTGTATGTTTTGTGAAGCATTTGGCTGTTGGTTGCAATGTCACTCCTAGGTATTTAAAGTCTGATGAGATTTTTATTTTTTGTCCTCTGATACTGATTTCCGCATTCTTGGGTGTTTTGCCTCCTTTTCTAAAAATTACCATTTCTGTCTTTGTTATGTTTATGTGTAGTTTGTGTTCACTGCACCATCTGTCTATTTTCTCACTGATTCTCTGCAGCTTCTGTATATCTGTTGAACCTACGGCTACGTCGTCAGCGTATGCATATACATACACATCTTCTTCATTTTCTCCAATTCGGAGTACTTCTTCAGTAGCAAGAATGTACAGCAAAGGGCTCATTGGGTCACCCTGTAAGACTCCATTCGATTGCAGAATGGGGTTCGAAAAAGAGAGGTTGTCTGATATTGTAATTAAGTTGTATTCGAGGATTGACTTGATTATTCTTGCCCATACACTATCTTCTCTCATTGTGTTTTCCAGTTTTCGGACTATGAGCTCTCTTTCCAATAGGTCAAAGGCTTTGGTAAAGTCTATGAACACTGTGTAGAACATTTGTTTCTTTTGTAGCGCATCATCGATGTTGTTTAGAAGAAGACTGACTGCCGTAAGTGTTGATCTTCCAGATCTGAAACCCATTTGTCGTTCTGGGAGATGACTATCCACAGAGGCTTGGAATTTTTGTGTTATTATCTTTGAAAACATCTTGAATTTAGTATTTTCCAGGGCTGTGCCTCTGTACTTGTTTGGGTCCATTGGGTCTCCTTTACCTTTGTAGAGAACTTTTATTGTCGAGTGTCTCCATTGTGTCGGAATTCTTCCAAGCTCCAGGCATTTGTTAAACAGTTTGGTCCATATGTGTTGGAGGACCTCTTTCGCATCTTTTATATGTTCATTATATATGTTATCAGGTCCTGCTGCTTTCTTGTTCTTCAGTGCTTTTATTACTTCTTTCACGTCATCTTCATTTAGGGGTTCCCATGTATTGTCTTTTTCCTTAGTTTGATGTTTTTTTTCTTTCTTTGGGAGTGTTTTGAGTCCTCGTTTGTTCAGTATCTTACTGGAGTGGTCTTCCCATTCCTTCAGGTCTATATTTGGTGTATGAGCCATTTTTCTTGGTCTTGCTGCTATGTATGGGTCTTTCTCTGCTTCATCCGCTTCTCTTTTTGTCTCTCTTTCTATGTATTCTTTTTTCTTCTCTCCTATTAGTTTTTTGTAGATTCTCCTCTCTTCTGCGTACAGTTTGTATGTTTCCTCGTCATGCTGGTTTCTTAGTTTGTGGAGGGTTCTTAGAACAGTGTTCCTTTTGCTGTAGCATTCAGCATCAAACCACCTTTTGTCCGTCCTTGTTTTGGGGATTGTTTGTATCACTGAATTTTTTAGGAGGTCTTCTATGTGGTCTGTTGCTTATTCAAGGTCTCCTTCCTCTATGAAAGTTTTTATTTGTGTTCATTGTTCTTGCTGGTTTGTTAATTTTTCTATATCAATTTTTCTTTGTGTGATTTGGTGGGTCTTTCTTGCTGGCGGTGACATGATGATATTTATTTTTATCTTCATTGGAATGTGCTTTCGTATAGGAGCAATGGAGTCATGCCATATTGATTGAATACTTCCTTCTATGTCTCCTCTTGTTAATGCGATATCAATGGTGCTCTTCCCATTGAGGCATATGTATGTAGGTATCTGTCTATCGTTAAGTAGGGTGAAACCATCTTCTTCTAGGGTTTCAACGACTAGTTTTGTTTTATAGTTTTCTGTGTCTGTTCTGCAGTTGAGATCGCCTGCAATAATGGTGGGTTTGCTGTCGCATTGTTTGATGAGTGTGACTATTTCGTCAATTATTTTTACAGCATTTGTGTGCGGTTTAAAATAGGCTGCAATTATATTTATGTTTGCCGCTTCTATTAGCATACTATTTTCTTGTTTTATGATTTTTTTGGTGGGCGTCATACAGGGTTTCAGTAGGATAGATATTCTTCCCATGGGTCGTCCTCTTTCTCCCTTCTTTGCCATTAGGTGATAATTATAGAAATCTTTATGTTACCAGCTGTCTATCAGGAAGGTTTGTGTTGGAATTGCAAGATCCGAGTTTTGCAGAATGTCTGTTGGTGTTAGGTTAAGAGCACTTTTTACTCCCTCTGTATTCCACAAGACTGCTTTTAGTTCTTGCTCTTCTGATTTTTTTCTTAGTTTAGTTGAGCTCTGCTCCCTCTTCCATTGATTGTCTTGGGAAATGAAATCGACGTACTTTTATGTTTTCTGGCCAGAATTCTGGTTCTTGTGTGATTTGTAGCTTTTCAAACGGAATGCCTACTTTGAAAGCTTTTTTGCCGCCCAGTGTGCGCAGTTCTTCACATTCTAGTTGTCCCAGTATTCCGTTCTTGTTAAGGTATTTCACTACTGTAGCAGTTGTGGTGGTTCTCTTTAAGTTACCGATGTATAACCACGCTGTTGTTTCTGCTGCTTGCATTTCTTCGTCTTTTTTGGTACCCGTTACGGTTTTATAATTACTCTGGTTTCTTCTGTACCAGCTCCTCCCTGCCACAGTACTCGAAGTCGGTTCCTCTAGTTCATTAACCTGATTTCGGGTTTTATTATGTTGCTCATGTGCATTGATTTGGACTTGTAGCTGATTTTGTTGCTGGAGCAGAGGATTTCTGTATATTGTTGTTCCCTCTGGTTTAACTTTGTTGTTGTATTTAGTTTGTATGTTGTTTCCATCAGTTTTGGTTTTCTCTGCGTCTAGGTGGCTTTCCTTTTCTAGAGTTTTCTTTATTTGCTCTTGTATTAATATCCCTAGTTGGTTTTTTAGGAAATCAGTTATCTCCTCCACTTTATGCCTCAGTTCTCCCATTTCTGTCTTTTTTTACTTTTTCCAGAAAGCTACCCACACCGATGTCTCTGTTGAAGTTCTTCTCAGATCCTGTAGGTGTCTCTTCCGTCTGTCTCTGTCTACTATGTGCTGTTTCCTGCGTTGCGCCAATAGATGTCGCTAGGTGACCAGCAGTCCACTGTCCGCTATGTGCTGTTTCCTGTGTTTCGCCAATAGATGTCGCTACGTGCCCAGCAGGCCACTGTCCGCTATGTGCTGTTTCCTTAGTTTCTCCAACAGATGTCGCTAGTTGTCCACCAGTGCAGCTGTCTTCTCCCGCGCTCGTCTCTTAGTGGATGTTCCTAACCTCTCTTGTAGGATTCCTATTCTCCATCTTATTTGCTTTTGCTTCATTTTTCAAAGATTCTAAACATTTTCTTATTTCACTCACCGCCTCTAGTAAGTCGTTCTTCATTTCCTTCTTCATATATCCTCCTTCTTCTGCCACTTTTCCGATCATCACAAGAGCGTTCTCAATACGATACACTGTACTGTCTGCCATCTTACTATTTTTACTCTTCCCTTCACTTCTATTTTAGCTCATCTGGCTAAAGTCTTCAGCCATCCTAAATACAAAGCTTTATCAACTGATTTTATGACTTCATTTTTTCTGATGTTTCAGTGTACATTATCAGAGTCTAATTACAATTGAGGGTTTGTGTTGAGTGGACTGGGTGAGAGAAGAAAGTCTGTGGAGGGCTAGGAGGGAAGTTTGGAGAAGGGTGGCTGACGCCTGTGAACGAGAGGTAACAGGTGGATAGGATAGGAATTTGGCACCGATTAGCTCATTCTGGTTGCAGACAGGGGGAGTTATACACAGCACACAGTGATGTGAAGGAGTGTTTGGGGAAAGGAGTGAGGAAATATAGAAAGGGGATGATGCACAGAGTCCAGAAGGCAAAGGCTGTGATGCTCCAAAAAAAAAAAAAAAAAAAAAAACTAATAATAATAATAATAATGCACTGTCAAAAGTGGTGATGGGTTAGTATATTAATATGTTGCCACCGCAGCTTCATTTTTGTATAGTATTCATTGTAATTTTGGTTTGTCTTTGTGGTAGCAAAAATAAAGCAAAGTGTTTGTTTTATACCAATAGTAAGTTTTGTTTGTTCTGATCTATCCTGTCCTTAGTTGCTAGTTTAATAATGCAGTGGATTACAGTACTCCATTGATATTCCAATTGAATAGTCTGTTCATTAGATGCATTCTTTTTTTTTTTTTTTTTTAATTATGCGGTATTGCGCAAAAGAAGTGAGATCTAACATGCTAACATCAGATGATTATAGGCATTACTCAAAACTTACCATTGTTCGTGCTTCATTGAATGTGACATGTGCAGAAAACAGACAGCTGAAAGGAAATACTTACAACATTTCCATACTTGAATGCAGTCTGAATCGTGGAAATAATTCACAACAAATTATTGTATCATATTGAAAATACAGTCTTCCTGTCCTTGTAGTCTTCGAATCGTGTGTCTGAAATTTAAGACTTTTCTCAATAATTTGGTGTCAGATTTGTCTTCAGCAATGTAAGACATAACACTTCTAGACATATAAATTCTAGACTCAGAACAGGGAAAGTAGTAGTGGCTCCTATCAACTGACCACTGTCCACACGGTTGTCATCTCTTGGGATAATACAGTACCTTCCACACTGTGGTAGTTGCCTTATACCTTGTGTTCTATTGTGG
This sequence comes from Schistocerca americana, assembly GCF_021461395.2. NCBI lineage: Eukaryota > Metazoa > Arthropoda > Insecta > Orthoptera > Acrididae > Schistocerca > Schistocerca americana. The sequence continues at coordinate 434,798,239 of NC_060122.1, forward strand.
GCAGTAGGTAATGTGATGGGTAAGCACAGACACTCTGTGACCAACTTTCCACCTTGTGTCACCTGCTGCTTCAGTCACCTGCTGTAGTTGTGTAGCCACTCACCTCTAAACTACCAAGCAACACTGTTCAGTACATACTTTGTTCATTTGTTTCCTGTGGCTTGGTTACTTCAATTCCTGTACCTGATGTGGTTCACTTTTTTCTCTCTTTTGATAACAGAAATAAATGGCATACAGTATGTGTTATATAAATACAAGCAAGATGAGTAAGAATCCTACAAGTACATCTCTTTTACACAATTATATCTAGTGATATAATTTTTTATGACGTAAACAGATATTAACATACATTATTTTTGACAAAGACAGTTTTTTCTAAATCATAGATACCGAAAAATTATATCGCACCACTGATTTTTTTCCCTCCTCCACCTTTCATTACTCATGAAAAACGTATATAAAATACATATTTTATATATAAAACACATTTTATTTTAAATGTTTTGTACGTATTACACCATTACATGCACTTATATGTGTCACTTGGGTGAATATTTTAAACATAATGCTTACGTTGTTGTGGAAAGTCCTGGATGACATACAAACAGTGAAATGAGTAAAGATATCCACCTTCAATCTAGTACAGACATTAAGCAGTTGATTGATACAGAAAAAAAGAAGTTGAGGATTGTGCATTCTAGCTGAACCTTTGAAATCTGGTGTTAGAAATGCGTGTGCATACACATCTCCCCTCCTCTCCACCACACGCTCTGTCAAATTACACCAGTGTGACCAGGTATAAGAATAACATGAACATAACATTTTACTTGTATTATTTCTGTGCCTTATTACAACATAGTAATAATGTATAAATGTAACATAGTCATATTTTATATGATTCTTTTAGAATAAAAGTTTCTTAGTAAGTACCCAGATAATGCGGCAATCAATACAACAGCGTAGCATTCCCCCACACCTGTCACCCCTACTCTTGCTGCAGCATAGCAGCAATATACTTTTACATGCAATGCCTGAGATACTGTCCAGCTTCAGAAATTAATTAAATTATTTTATCATCTTGTGCAGCCTAACACACTTCCCTTGGGCACAATCGAAGTTTCTTCGACATCACTTGATGACGCTCCATCCAAGATAACCTGCTGCATCCTACCTACAATAAATCCACAATCCAGCCACAAATTTTGCTTGCTACACCATATGCTCATACGTTTGACAATAAGTGGAGATATAGCACTGAGTCAAATGCTTTTCAGAAATTAAAAAGTACTGCATGTACCTGACTGCCTCAATCCAAAGCTTTCATTATGTCATTTGAGAAAAGTGTGAGTTGGGTTTCGCATGATCAATGTTTTGATCAATGCTGATTGGCATGGAGGAGATAATTTCATTTGAGTTACCCTCATTATGTTTGCGCTCAGAATATATTCTAAGATCCGACAACAAATTGATGTCAAGGATATTGGGTGGTAGTTTGGTGGGTCACTTTTACTACCCTTCTAGTAAATGGGTTCGACCTTTGCTTTCATCCATGTTGTTAGTACACAATATTAATAGTAACCTTATACAATATTAATAGTAACCTTTTTTTGTGGATGATTCAGTTACCTATAATGAAATACTGTCCGAAAGAAGCTGCATAAATATTCAGTCAGCGATAAGATTTCAAATTGGCGCAGAGATTGGCAACTTGCTCAAAATGTTCAGAACTGTAAAATTTTGCACTTCAAAAAATGAAAAAATGTAGTATCCTATGACTATACTGTCAATGTGTCACTGTTGGAATCTAACAACTCCTACAAATACCTGGGTGTAACATTTTGTAGGGTTATGAAATTGAATGATCACATAGGTTCAGTTGTGGGTAAAGCAGGTGGTAGACTTCGGTTTATTGGTAGAATACAGTGAACATTCAATCAGTCTACATAAGAGATTGCGTACAAATCACTCGTGTGACCCATCCTAGAATATGCTTAAGTGTGTGGGACTTGTGCCAGATAGCACTAACAAGGGATATTGAATGTGTACAGAGAGGGGCAACACCTATAGTCACAGGTTTGGGAGGGTGTCACAGAGATACTGAAGGAACTGAACTGGCAGACTCCTGGAGACAGGCATAAACTATCCGTAGAAAGTTTGTTGACAAAGTTTCAAGAACCAGGTTTAAATGATTACTCTAAAAATGTACTATAACCCCCTACGTATCGTACACATAGGGACCATGAGGATAAGATTAGAATAATTACTGCAAGCACAGATGCATTCAAACAGCCATTCTTCTCATGTTCCATACATGAACAGAACAGGAAGAAACCCTAATAACTGGTACAATGGGATGTATTCTCTTCCATGTACCTCATGGTGGTTTGCACACACACACACACACACACACACACACACACACACACACACATGCTTGCCATCACTTGGTAGACAGTTATCTGCTCTGTGATCTGCATGTGAAGTTATGGAAAGCATTATTTCTTCTTGTACTTAAATAAAAAGAAATGGAAGACCTCTAAGATCTAGATAGGTAGTACCAGGAATTATTGTATCTTTTCAACTATGTGTTGTCATGATCACAAAAGGTTAGGTTAGTGTTTATAGATCTAAGGCATAACAGATTGTGTTGTTGTTGTTGTTGTTGTTGTTGTTGTTGTGGTCTTCAGTCCTGAGACTGGTTTGATGCAGCTCTCCATGCTACTCTATCCTGTGCAAGCTTCTTCATCTCCCAGTACCTACTGCAACCAACATCCTTCTGAATCTGCTTAGTGTATTCATCTCTTGGTCTCCCTCTATGATTTTTACCCTCCACTCTGCCCTCCAATACTAAATTGGTGATCCCTTGATGCCTCAGAACATGTCCTACCAACCGATCCCTTCTTCTAGTCAAGTTGTGCCACAAACTTCTCTTCTCCCCAATCCTATTCAATACTTCCTCATTAGTTATGTGATCTACCCATCTAATCTTCAGCATTCTTCTGTAGCACCACATTCCGAAAGCTTCTATTCTCTTCTTGTCCAAACTATTTATCGTCCATGTTTCACTTCCATACATGGCTACACTCCATACAAATTCTTTCAGAAACGACTTCCTGACACTTAAATCTATACTCAATGTTAACAAATTTCTCTTCTTCAAAAATGCTTTCCTTGCCATTGCCAGTTTACATTTTATATCCTCTCTACGTCGACCATCATCAGTTATTTTGCTCCCCAAATAGCAAAACTCCTTTACTACTTTAAGTGTCTCATTTCCTCATCTAATTCTCTCAGCATCACCCGACTTAATTCGACTACATTCCATTATCCTCGTTTTGCTTTTGGTGATGTTCATCTTATATCCTCCTTTTAAGATGCTATCCATTCCATTCAACTGCTCTTCCAAGTCCTTTGCTGTCTCTGACAGAATTACAATGTCATTGGCGAACCTCAAAGTTTTTATTTCTTCTCCATGGGTTTTAATACCTACTCCGAGTTTTTCTTTAGCTTCCTTCACTGCTTGCTCAATATACAGATTGAATAACATCGGGGAGAGGCTACAACCCTGTCTTACTCCCTTCCCAACAACTGCTTCCCTTTCATGTCCCTCGACTCTTACAACTGCCATATGGTTTCTGTACAAATTGTAAATTGCCTTTCGCTCCCTGTATTTTACCCCTGCCACCTTTAGAATTTGAAAGAGAGTATTCCAGTCAACATTGTCAAAAGCTTTCTCTAAGTCTACAAATGCTAGAAACATAGGTTTGCCTTTCCTTAATCTTTCTTCTAAGATAAGGCGTAAGGTCAGTATTGCCTCACGTGTTCCAGTATTTCTACGGAATCCAAACTGATCTTCCCCGAGGTCGGCTTCTACTAGTTTTGCCATTTGTCTGTAAAGAATTTGTGTTAGTATTTTGCAGCTGTGGCTTATTAAACTGATAGTTCAGTAATTTTCACATCTGTCAACACCTGCTTTCTTTGGGATTGGAATTATTATATTCTTCTTGAAGTCTGAGGGTATTTTGCCTGTTTCATACATCTTGCTCACCAGATGGTAGAGTTTTGTCAGGACTGGCTCTCCCAAGGCCTGCAGTAGTTCCAATGGAATGTTGTCTACTCCCGGGGCCTTGTTTCAACTCAGGTCTTTCAGTGCTCTGTCAAACTCTTCACGCAGTATTGTATCTCCCATTTCATCTTCATCTACAGCCTCTTCCATTTCCATAATATTGTCCTTAAGTACATCGCCCTTGTATAGACCCTCTATATACTCCTTCCACCTTTCTGCTTTCCCTTCTTTGCTTAGAACTGGGTTTCCATCTGAGCTCTTGATGTTCATACAAGTGGTTCTCTTATCTCCAAAGATCTCTTTAATTTTCCTGTAGGCAGTATCTATCTTACCCCCTAGTGAGATAAGCCTCTACATCCTTACATTTGTCCTCTAGCCATCCCTGCTTAGCCATTTTGCACTTCCTGTCGATCTCATTTTTGAGACGTTTGTATTCCTTTTTGCCTGCTTCGTTTACTGCATTTTTATATTTTCTCCTTTCATCAATTAAATTCAATATTTCTTCTGTTACCCAAGGATTTCTACTAGCCCTTGTCTTTTTACCTACTTGATCCTCTGCTGCCTTCACTATTTCATTCCTCAAAGCTACCCATTCTTCTTCTACTGTATTTCTTTCCCCCATTCCGGTCAATTGTTCCCTTGTGGTCTCCCTGAAACTCTGTACAACCTCTGGTTCTTTCAGTTTATCCAGGTCCCATCTCCTTAAATTCCCACCTTTTTGCAGTTTCTTCAGTTTTAATCTACCAGTAGATTGTGGTCAGAGTCCACATCTGCCCTTGGAAATGTCTTACAATTTAAAACCTGGTTCCTAAATCTCTGTCTTACCATTATATAATCTATCTGATACCTTTTTGTATCTCCAGGGTTCTTCCATGTATACAACCTTCTTTCATGATTCTTAAACCAAGTGTTAGCTATGATTAAGTTGTGCTCTGTGCAAAATTCTACCAAGCGGCTTCCTCTTTCATTTCTTAGCCCCAATCCATATTCACCTACTACGTTTCCTTCTCTCCCTTTTCCCACTACCGAATTCCAGTCACCCATGACTATTAAATTTTCTTCACCCTTCACTATCTGAATAATTTCTTTTATTTCATCATACAGAGTGTGTATTATTTTCTTTTCTGTTAATCCCTGTGTTGTGCTTGAGCATTTGCTCTCCAATAAAAGATAGTTCAGTTTATCAAACACCAGAAACAACTGAATAAGGAAGAGCATATTGCTATGATTGATTTTTGTATTATTGGTAGAACTATTAACTCTGATGCATGTTTTGTATGACAGCTGTTGTATAGCACATCCAAGTGTGTTTTAATAAGTTAAAGACTTTTTTGATAGAGATAACATTGTTATGAGGTATCTGTAAGTAAGTCATTCATATTGTAAGTTTGCTTTGCGACAGCTAATGGTAAACAGAGAAAGAGCTTAGTGTTTCAGTGAGTTTAAGATGCATTTTGATTTATGTTGCCAGAGTTTAGCTGCAGTTCTCAAAAAAATTGACAGCAGTTGGTAGAGAAGGGGTGGGGAATATCATAAAAGGTTAAAGTTTTGAGCAACTGCCGTCGCACCATCATCATTGTAACATCTTAACGAAGGAGAGTACATTTTGTTTTGTATGATCATTAATTATCATATGTAGTTCCTCCATTTTAAGTTAAAGACAAAACAGTAGAGCTGCCAGGAAAAGATGTGAAAATCTTCCTCACTGTAAAAATAAAAAAAATCTTATCACAATTTTAGGGAAACTAGTGTGAACATTTTGCTTCACTTCTAAGCTCTATGAATACTAGCACACACACACATTCTGCTACCCACCCTGTTCTGGTCCCCGTGCTATAGACTGGGGCACACTGCAAGGCTTGAAATTACCAAAAATTTTGATTTTGCAGTATCATTTTTCGTAATAATGCCCACACTAAATATCTTGAAACTGATGAATGTGATCACAAGGCATGGCTGGGAACTCTTCAGCATAGATGTTTCCTTTTACAATTGTTGTGTGTGTGTGTGTGTGTGTGTGTGTGTGTGTGTGTGGACATTTTAAATGGCATTGATAAGCATCTTTAATTTATTTGTATTTTCTTTTTATATTGTAGGACCAGACTGTAAGTGGTGGCAGTCCACGACATTCAATAGCTTCCAACAATAGCAGCAATCCAAGTACACCACCAAGTCCTGGCCATGACCACGGGTCTTCGAGCTATGACAGCTAGTTTAATTTATTGGTCTGTACATAAACTGTTGGGAAACAATCTCGCATCAATGATATCTGATGCTATTAAGCTGTGTGTTATTTTCATTAACATTTTGGCAAAAAGGATAGGCATACAGATGGTATAATACAGAACGCATTTGTCAGTACTTGTGTAACGTAAGTAAAACATATTATTTTACATTTAGTCATTTACTTTTCCTTCATAATATCACTAATTTAATTTTGTTTGTTTTTCTCATTCCCAAGACTTTTTTGAGTAAGCATAAATACATAATGTATATGTGCAACAGCATGGCCTTTATTTTTCATCAATGTGTGTTAGGTCTTTTGCTAATTTTTAGGTGAAAGAAGTTCATAAATTTGAAAATCTGGTATGTAATCATTAATTTTCTTTCATTTTGCGTTATATGCAGTTGTTATTTACACCCTGGAGGTAAAGAACAGTTTTGTATAGAGGATGATAATCATTGTAAGTTAAATTTGTTGCATCTCTCAGTATTTTTAAATTGTTCTATTATTACATTATCTTTTCTTTGTGATGCTGCAAATTCTGGTTCTTACATTAAAATCAGAATATTTTGTACATAAGTTACTTATGTTGAAGTGGGTCGAGTCTTGAAGAGTCATGCGGAAATCTGCAAAGTCAAATTTTATTTCAAGTTTAGTTTACTGGTATATAATGTAGTACAATTTTAATGGAAAATTTCCATTGTAAAAATTTGGAACAAAGTTGCCAAGCACATTTTGTTTCCTTTTTGGTTTTGTTTATATATGTAAGTGTTTGCATTCTGTATTGAGATATGAGGGACTTCCAAATACAATTTGTGATTATTTTTAGTGAGACTACAAAAATTGACTTTACATATGTGGAAAATGTATATTATATTTATTAACATTGTCGGTAGTAAAGGACTAGGTGGCCCTACCTCATTTGGTACATAGCTGTGGTAGGAGGATTGTGCGTGTATGTGTGTGCGTGTGTCTTCGGAATGAATTAGTGATGTTAAGAGTGCACTAAAATGAGTGGAGTATGGGCCCTTTTGTAAAATAGCATTTCATTACAGCTGTGTATATGTTTTCTGTTCATTTTTTAAGAATATGATTATAGTTTTATTTTATCAGGGAATGCTAACAATAATGGTGAAATAATCCAATGCCTAACTGTACAAATTTTTAAGCAGTATGTTTTGTAATTCAGTCATATTCTGCAACTTCAAATTTTATATTTAAATATATTTATTATCATTGTGTAATCCTTCTGAAACAATTCTCATTGATTTAAATAATCCAAATATTTATATTACATTAGATATTTTCATTTGTGTACAGGAAATGTGCTGCAAGGTTCCTTAAAATTATTGTACAGCTAAAAACTGACTGAAGGGGAATATATACCGCAGCAAAAATAATTGATTACTTATTGTATTGGTGCTGAACTTTTACACAAGTAGATTGTCCTGCGCTGTAAAGTGTGCTACAATAATGAAATGCCTAGATATTGTTTTTTCACAATCTTATGTAAAGTTTAAGGGATAAGTGGAAATTCATCAGAGTGCTAACTTACTTCTTTGCTACTCAATTGCATTGTCTGAAACTGTTTAAAAATTCAGTACCATTGATCATGGTGTGTTGGGTGATAAGTGCCTATAGATAGATAGCATCTTTTTTTTTATCTTTCCCATGAGCTCACATCTCTCTCTCTCTCTCTCTCTCTCTCTCTCTCTCTCTCTCTCTCTCCAGTTTTTTTTTTTTTTTTTTCCACAACAAATTTAAGCAGAGTTCATGCCATGAAGCTGTTAAATATTAAATCATTGTCTCATTTTTATGTGAGCTATAAGTAAATGTCTTATTTTCCAAGATGTGTTGAACTGTGAATGTATCATGTTTGTGGACTAGTTGTTCATTGTGCATTAGTAATTTATTTTATTTAGAACTTCACGTGATTTATGTATCAGATTTGGGACAGCGCTTACAGAAAAAAAGGGCACAATTCGTTTCTGTAGTAAAAATCTAACTCACACCCTTTAAGTTTTGACAGAGGGGCTTTGTTGCAGGATCACAGTACACACTAGGTGCTGCACTAATGTCTGGGATATTCTGAGTTTTAAGTCATAATTTTTTTTAAATATCAGGGCATTTTGTATCAGTAATATAAAGGTTATCATTGTACTTCTGTGCCCGTATAAATCTTCATGTGAGGTGGAAGCATTTTTCTTTCTTTCATTGCCTGTGAGATATGTTGAAATTTATAATAAATTTAGAAGTTGAAATGACATGACTCATTTAATGAATAGAAACGTAAAAAAATTACAGTTTCAACAATATGCTCAGGATTGAAAGCAGTGGTTAGTAGTTGAGAAAGTAATATCTGTGATAAAGTTTATTCTAGATTGAGTACCCACTGTCTGAATAGAATTTATGATATAATTTTTTATCTTCCATGAGAATAATCTACACAGTTGTGTGACTGGCCATTGCATTATTCTCACTGTATTAGTTAAAATTCTCCCTGTAACACACTTCAGTTACTGTGATCACTGTATTTTCATTTTTTAGTATATCTGCCTTTGAAAGAATTTTAATGTTGCTTGGTGTTCTAACACTTCCATTTTAATAGTTCATGTCATAATACTTACATGTATAAGCTATAACCTGCTTATTTTCCTTTTATTGTCTTCTTTATCTAATTTTTTTTTTAATGCTGCTTGTATGATTTTTATGTCTGAATCTCTCCCATTATTCAACAGTAAATGTTTTTCAGTAAGATTTAGGACTGCTTAAAAATGCAATCACCAGTAAAATTTAAATGATGTTAGAGTTATTCTTAGTACCAGCTTCTGGCTAGTTCATTTTTAATGAACAAAACAAATCAGTAAGTTTCTCTGACTTTCATTTCACTCATAGCATTCAATTTTGTGACCATTTATAACAATAAATTAAATTTTGGTTACCAGGCTATCCAGTAAAATAGCTGTGAATGTGAACTACACATCCATTTGGCATGTGTCACCAAAGAGTAGTTGGTGGTGTCTTTCAGAACTTGTATGAAAACATTTTGTTTTCAATGAAACATAGCTTGTCTTTTCGTAAATTTGGCTACAGTGGTGATATCAAGATGGAATTAAAAAGAAAGCATAACCATCTGTAGTGTCTGTTTGAAAGAGTAAATATTTTTCAGATTGATATATTGCACTATTTGTCAAGACCTCACAGAGCATAACATTGACTTATGAGGCACTCCACAGCAATAAATATCATAATTACAGTTCCAGTATTAAATCTGTTGTAGTATTTTTATTGTTAAATGAACAGACTAAATATGCTGACCATTGTAGAGAGAATCTTTGATGCTCGTATGTATTTCACACAATGGTTGTCATAATATAGACAAAAGTATGCCTTATTAGTGCTTAAAAAAGAGAATGACGTACTAACATATCAAACAGTGGACTGCCACCACATCTCCAAAAAAGAAAACCCCTCACACATTTGCAGTATCACTTAAGGATATGAATTGTGTCAGTCAAGATGAACATCTTTTACCTTTTGTCATGCATGAAGCTGTTTCACTTTTCTTGGACACATCAGTATCTCAAATATAATTTTATTCTTGTGATTATGTTAGCTTAGAGTAAACATGATTTTATATTGATGGCACCCATTCATTTGTATGCATTGCTGAATTTTTTGATGAAGTACTTAGATCATTTTTTACTTTTGCCTTTCTCCTTTTCATGTACTTTTAGTAAATAGAACCCATCTTGTAACAACATTTTAGGACTATATTTTTATAATATTAATTGAAGCTTTCTTGATATTTTCATGTAGAATCATGGTGTAGAAATTCAAATTCAAATATCAAGAACTGCTGCTTTTTACGGATTTATTAATGTAAGCAGATGATTTGTATTGAAACTTCAACCACTGACAGTTTCAATACCACATGGACAGATTTGATGTCAGAATGGATAAGACCAAATTATTTAGATTGTTTTTGGCATATTATTTTAACTCATAAAATCATTTGTTACTGAAAGCTTAGTATCTTTGCCAGAAGCAATAATCCTAAGTTAATTCAGTGGAGTGTAAATCAAATTTTTTTCAGTTATGAAATCTCCTCTACGAAACAACAGCTGTTTTCGAAACCTTTCACTGCCCAGTTACTGGCAGCCTGCTGTATGTTTAAGCCCTAGTCATGTAGCGGGAGCGTTTTCCTGAATTCATGTTTCCCACTCCTGTATGTTTACCTCCAGAGTACAATAAATTTACTTAATACTCTGTTCCTAAAAGTTCATTACATATTTGCTGCACTTTTTCTCTGAATCTTTTTTATGTTTGTGACTCAATATCACTACATACAGTATGTGTAATAATCAAATTTATGTAGTGTCACCAAGAACGAAAAAATTCCAACTGGTATATTGTGATGAAACCTGTCGAACAATTGTCTTAAGAGCCTCAAATGGAATTTTGTAATGGACATTGTATTTACCATTTCATTATTTTGCATACGTGACAAAATCCATGTTGAGCATAGCCATGGCATAAAGAAAAAAAACTGTGTGTCAATGCAAAAAGCACATTCCACTCTTTGGTGTACAGCTGCACTCTATTGAATAAGAATGCAGGATGGATACCATTTCCAACCACCATGAGAGTGCATTTCCAATTACCTTGAGAGTAGATGGAAAACATAGAACGTTATATAATTGTAACATTAAAAATTCATCCTCCAGTCTTATTAATACAACTAGAGAATTAGATAAATTTCTGGCACAAATATGTGAATGTTAGGTGTGAGAAAATTACCTAACCTAAACTGGTGAATAAATCATCAAAAAGGTTCTGATGTTTGGAGCTCTAAGTAACATTAGATGTGGCATCATGGACCAACTTATAAACATAAATTAAAGGAGTTTTTGTATGTATGAAGACAACATGGTTGTATTTACTGAAATTCAATGAGGCTGAAATAATATGATAAAAACTAAAAGATACAAAAGGGTGTATCATAAAGTCAGCCATTCATGTAGTACCTGCCCTCTCCTGGAAAGAAATATTAAAAAGTCAGAAATAAAGTGCTAGACATGACTTCACTAGTCTGGTTATTGGAGTCCTTCCTCCATTTTGGCTTCATTCATAAGTTACATATCTGTTATAACTCCAATCTCTCCTCTCTGCCTAAACTTTCCCCTAAGAAAAACATGCCTAGGTTCTGAAAGCTTTGTATTGTCCAGCAGCTTTTCAAATATTGATATCCTCCTCACTACTTGGAGAATATTCTTTGTTAAACTTATATCCATTTGCTGATACAGGAAATGAAATGAGGTACATGTTGAAGATATTTTGGATATATTATTTAAGGTGTGCACCAAAAAGTGAGTGATTCAGGCAATCAGAATAATAAGACTGACACATTACACAGTGTAATTTATAAAACAAAAGCAATTATTAATACCCAGGAGGGAAGTGAGAGGAATAAGTGAGTAGAAGGAAATGAGGAATAGTTACAGAAACAGGTAAAAACACAGGGGTAGCAGGTAGAAGGGAAGAAATTAAGCCTTAGATATGTACTGGTACGTAGTGAACACTATAAACTAGTAGTGGGACAATCATGTCAATGGTTATGTAATTGTGTGTTTGGGGAGGGGGAGGAGGGACAGATGTATGCATAAATACATGTTGTTTGCCACTTCTTTTGTCTCAGTTGAATTATTCTGAGACAAATTCATAAATCATAAATGTTATTTATAAAGTCTTTTTAACAACAAGAGTTTTGTATTGTTGCATTTCCCTGTAAACATCAAGTTTTTAATCCCTTCTCATGTTATATGTGCTATTCTTATTTCAGCTATGTTTTATGTGAAAAACTAATTATGTACATCTTTATGATTCCACTAGATTTTTCTTCTTATTGATTAAGCTGTGTTCTTCAGTGAGTAGCTTCATGCCAATGTGAGTGAGGAATAGTCATTGACAAACATTATTTAGTCACTTTTATTTCGGTAAGATCCACCATATATCCCTTCATGAAATGTGTGTTAAGTCCTGTGTTGTGGAAAGGATAGGTTGCTAATCACCTAGTAGAAGAGGCAGTGAGTTACAGACAAGCACAACAGAAAGACTGCTAAACAGTTAAGCTTTCAGTTAAAAGAAGTCTTCCTCCTGATATAGAAAAACACACACACACCACACATATATGGCCACCCAGAGTGGTGGCCCTGTGTGAATATGTGTTTTCTGTTTTGGAAGAAGGACCATTTTATTGTCCAAAAGCTTCCATGTTTAGCAGTGTTTTTTTGTTGTGCCTCTCTGTGAATCAGTGCCTCGTCTATGTAGTGAGTAGCAGTCTATCCATCTCATATAGCTGCTATCCAATCCTGGACTTTCCACTGTTTGATTAGGTTGTATATTGGATTCACTTTAAACAAGAACAGTATTAAAAATATTTCCAAAATGTGAAGAGTAAAAAGTAACTCAGATTGAAGTAGATGAGAATATTCTACTCCTACTCCTTTTGTAAACTTTTTTACTTATGGAGGCAATTACATCATTACAGAGTAACTGCTGCCACTGAGTCTTGTAAAATGTAAAACTCCCTCACAGATCTTCACTAATCAATGTATTTGCCAGATAGTGTGCCAATTGGAGTAGTACTTAAATGTATGACACTACCTCCTACTTGTAAAATCCAAACTATTACACCTAGAATTGTTATGGTAGTTAAAATGCCCTGAGCTATTATTTTGTGTTACCTTAGACACTCTTGAAAATCGGAAGGTTTTTCTTACATCTACAGATCTTGAAAAGAGATCAAACATCAAAGACACAACACTTTCCTTGAATGTATTCTCTGCTGATAGGAATGAAGGTGGATCCACAAAGCCATAGCATAATAGCGTGGAATGTTTCAGTGTGTTTGACAGACTCTTATCACTGCTCACCAAAAAGTATAAGCAAATAATTTCTTTTGAACATGTCCCTGGTATTTGTTAGTTCTGTGGCAAAGTGGCTTTTTTAATCAAATTTATCCAATTAATACATGATGGGCTGTTAAATCATTATTACAAAAATGTTCCATGAACCCAAAAAAATGTTGGTGGTTTGTAATCAATAATTTTAAAAATTACTGCATCTTGTCTTTTATTGATACAGCTTTGATGAAAAATGAGCTGCAAAGAGTAAACTAGAGAACAAAATTTACTTAAAAACCTTTTGGTTCATTTTGGTTCCTGGCAGTTTAATTTCTCTGCTACTCCATATAATTTGTAAACCGAGCTTTTGAAATCTCTGTTATGTCGTTTGGTAAGAGTGCAGTATTTTTCCAACATTCCTTTGTTGTCATAGAGAAAGGTTTTTAACTCAGCTGTAGTTTCCATTTTGATGCAGTATAAACTGGGAGACTGTCCATTGTTTTGTTAGTTGCTCATGTATGTGTGGGTTAGTAAAATGCGTATTCATTTTGAACAGAAAATACTGGCTGTAAACACAGAGAAAAATGCCACTGCGAGGATGCAGTTGCATGCAGTTGTTGGTTTTCATTCTAGTACTGGTTGAATTTCTTGCAAGTAAAGTTAATACAGTTGAAAAGCCACTGAAATTATATCTTCTCTAAGAAGAAAGTTTGCCCGAATCTCTTATGTTCCTAAAACTGATGTTGGAGAGTTGGTGGTGCATGTGTTTCAGGATGGCACTGGAGAGGTTGTACATGTTTTAGATATGTGAAAATGCACACCAGTTTAATGCCAAATTTGAAATCCGAAGAGCTACAGTATTCAGTTTTGTAGTTTATTACCCACCACCATACATAACAAAAAATATTTTATACTGTAGCTTATCAGAGTGCTCCATTGATCATTGAATCAGTAATTGCGCACACAAGAAGTCTAAATAAGCAAAAATCAGTCTGGTGTTGCATAACTAGTTTCAAAGTATATAACTTAGATTTTCTGTTCTAAAAGAACTGAGGACACTAAAAGAGTGACAGACATTAATCAGCTCAAAAACTTTCACTTACTTGTATTTACTCTCTCAGTATGTGTTATGCAAAGACTAATAGTTTCTAAACATAGTGGTAGTGTATTAAAAAATTTGAAGAAGTGGACAGTCACTTCAGAAATCTGGTAACCTAAAGTAATATTGTCCATTCTGCCACAGAACCCATTACTGCAGAGATACAGTGATCAAACTGTTTTGTTATGAGACTATACTGTACATTGTTTGAATGGTAAGTTTGAAGAGTATAATTCTTACTAATTTGCACTTGTTCATGAGATTCATCAGAAAGAATGCAAAAGAAAAATGCTACCACTCTTATAGAATGGTTTAATTCAGATCGAACATCGCAAATTTTGGAACTGCTCGAAACCAGTAGCTGTCTAAAAATTAACCTAATGTGCAAAATGCTTGAGAAATTATTTTTAGTGTGCCAGAGGGTAATGTATGGTAGATTGGTTGCTGCTATAACTGTAAAATCTGTTCAGATTGCAGTTTTATTTGTTATTGGCATTAACTGACTGCTAAATAGAGAGATATAAAACTACTGAATAAGAAAATCCTTTGTGTTGTAACTGTCGTATATTTTGAGTATAGACTCTTTATATGTATATTGTGTTGTTAATGTTAAACAATTATTTATTTGTATATTATTCATATTTAAGCTTCATATTTTTGTTGTTGTTATTTTGTGTGTTTCTGTGTGCATGTGTGTGGTTTTTTAGTAATAAATTTAGTTAAATAATGACAGTGTGATCACTTGACATACTTAACATTTGTAATTTCTTTTATTCTGCTTACAATGTTTGGAAATGCTCAGTATTTTTATTTATCGTGTACTGAACATTATTAATGCCTTATTGCCAAGATCTGAAAGAATCTGCTATGTTTAAATAGGATTTAATATAGTAATCATTGACTGAAATAACTTTTTTACTGCAACATTGCTTTTATTTTTCATTAACGGAATGTAAATAAATTTCAGTCTTATATGGCATCAACTAATCTTCCATACATGAAGATGCTGACTTCTTGTAAGTCTGGTTTAAAGTATTTAATTGTTGGTACAAATTTAATGCAATCCCAAATATCATTTTTGAATTGTCATTTGTATCATTTTGACATAAAGTTGTTACATTTATTTGCTTTGGTTTTATTTGAATTTCCTGAACCTCTCCAGGGCACTGTTTATTGAATGTACCTCTATTACACAATAACAAAAAAACCAGAATATTTCATATGTGCAGTACTGTTGTTTGACATGAATCTTATTTTCATCCATTAATTGTCCTGATTGCAGCATGGTAGTCCACTATGCAGTTATCATTGTAACAAAAATTTTCGGTATTGTATCCTCAATGGATAGCCTGTCTGGTTATCTGCTACCTTTGTAGAATGTATTACTGACCACACCGGTGTGTTCTCCTCACCATCAGTGAACATATAGTTCATCCTCCTAGTCATCCATTATTCTATCTGCATCTCTGTTCACATATTGCTATTTTAATATGTCTGTTCTGTGTTTTACGTAAGTTGCTTCTGTCACTCAAATGAAGATGATGATATCAACAACAGGTAAGAAAGTATTGTCATGTCTCGAATAAACTGTATAAAATTAAAATTTTGTGAACAAATTAATGATTTTAAAAGGCTTAAAAACACGGAGATATACGTATTAATTAGTTTTTGAGCAGGGTGGAAACTGTCATACTCTTTGATTATTGTTTATGTTTATGTTTATTTTAAAATGGCTCTGAGCAGTATGGGACTTAACTTCTAAGGTCATCAGTCCCCTAGAACTTAGAACTACTTAAACCTAACTACCTAAGGACATCACACACATCTATGCCAGAGGCAGGACTCGAACCTGCGACCGTAGCGGTCGCGCGGTTCCAGACTGTAGCGCCTAGAACCGCTTGGCCACCTTGGCCGGCCTTTGTTTATTTTATTCAATTATAAAAAGTAGAGTACCAAATTTGTTTTTTAAGACAACAGGCTCAAATGATTCAGGCAAGGTAACTTTGGGATTATGTATGCTGAATGTACATAGTTAATTTTCTAATTGTTATCTGTTTCTTCTCAAAAATAACAATTGATATGATGGACTATCGAAATGGCTCACATTTAGAATTCAAATCTTCATTCAATCAACCAGATGTTAGTTTTCTGTGGTTTCCTTAAATCACTTGGGATGAATATCATAATAGTTCCTTTGATTCTAACCAATCAGTTTCCTTTGTCATTCTTTTCTGTCTAATTTTGTGCTCTTTCTTAAATGACCTCTTTGCGAAAAGAAAATTTTATGTTTTATTAATAAATGTGTTGGAAACTGAAATTCTGACATAAATGTTGCTTCCAAATGAGGAAAGACAGTAGAGATACAACTCTGATACTGCAAAGCTGCAGCACCGTAGGCAACTGCATTTTCTGAAATACCATTTCTCATTTATTGGAGAGTGTTGATCTGTTTTCATTTGAATCATACAGAGTAGGAGTGAGACTGTTGTGCTGTGCTGAGGCTGTGAAAGGAATGTAATAGTTATAAACAGAACATCGTAAATCCCATTAGTAGTCACTGTGCAGGTTTTAGCTGAGCATGATTGTATTACATTTGGGGTATCTACTGGATGAATAAGATGAGAAAGGGTGGAAATAAAGACCGGCCACTAACTTAGACCGATGAGATAGGTGGAAGAATTCTGCCATGACATTGTTTAAGGAACCTCTACTTGCCTGAAGTGAATTAAGGAAGCCACAAATAATGTAGATCAGGATAGCCATACATCGTTTTCGACCATGCTATTTCCATATAGTTTACTGCTGCATCATTTCATGTATTGGTTTGTTCTAATTCCTGAGAATTTTTGGTGCACCAAACCCAGTATCCCAACTTTCCATTTTTTATTTAGCTTTGTCACTAATAATTTTATCATTGACTAGATGCTAAACTTTAATCTGCCTTCCATTTTTTTTCCTCATATAGGGTTGTCTTTTTGTGGATGAGTGATGAATCAGTGTAAGAAATAGATTGAAACATAAGATCAGAAAATACCCCACACCTCTGCAGTAACACCCTCCAGGGGATATTATGATAAGATTTGGGGTCAAAGCCAGGACATTGACGAACACCACAGTAACCAAAAACTCTACATCACTACCTCTTTGCTGCATGTTAGCCGGGTTTTGGCATGATAGAATGTCTTTGACCTATTTGAAGGAGTATAACATCCATTGTGATATTGATTCTCAAGTACAAAACCGTAAATGCTCATCTTTTATAAGGGCAGAAATACAAGGAAACACACGGCAATAAAAGATACAAATTTATTGAGTCATGGAGCGATGTCAACAAGAATACAATGCAGGCAATGTACACATATTGAATACGTTAACAACTGACGTACTGGAGCCTTGTGCATGTTCTTATAAAAGTGCTATTTCCATCAGGTGTCACTGGTGTAGTGCTGTGCATGCATGGCGGACCAGGTGATGGTAATAAGATGACCAAGCTGCCTCTTGCAACCATCTCAGGTAATTACAGACATGCCATTTTGGTGTTGGAGTACATTACACTGTAGTGCCCCAATTTATGTTCTGAATGGGCAGTAGGTGTAGTAACTGGTAGGTTACTACACTCCTCCTTCCTCGAGGGAAAAAGACCATGATGCTGTGACTGAAGAGACGTCAGTGGTGTCTGTAGAGGTGCTGGGGTGGTACATAGGATGTCGGAGTCGACAACAAAGGGCACAGGCACGAGCAGTGATTAGAGTGGGCTGGAGAGGCGTTGCTCATATGATGACACCCAGTGTCCGTCTCTGCTGATGGCTGTGACTGAAGAGACATCCACGGTGTCGATGGAGGTGCTGGTGTGGGACGTAGGATGTAGGAGTCCACGATGTAGGGCACAGGCATGGGCACTGATAAGGGCAGGCTGGAGAGGCATTGCTTCGATGATGTCAACCGGCGTCCATCTCTGCCAATGGTGGCACTGCTCAATGTTGTGGAAGGTGCCACGACATGCTGCTGGAATAAACCTGCCATGATCGCTGAGGTAAGCAAGCACAACGAAGCCTTTGTGACCCCCAGAGGAGCAAGTGCCGACGAAGAAGCATCAGGCCCACGGCTCGAGGAGAGTGTCCTGTGTCCATCCTGGGGCACAACTGGTTCTGGCGGCAAGCCACGTGTTGATCTTTAGTGTGAACCATGAAGACATGGTGACTGCACCTGCTGTGGATAATGTCAAGAATACAGTGAGAGCACCATCGAAATGCGCTGGCCCAGATTGGTGTGCCGGGCACGGATGTCGATGAAACCAACACTGCTGGGAGATGCATGCGCGGCTGCAAGAGGTTGAGCAGCATCCAGAGTTGATGGCTGGGCAGGAGCTGGATATGATTCTTGGCCCCAATCGTAATCATTCTGTAAGAGCTTAAAATGAAATGTGAGTGAGTGCCTCCTCTGTTGGGAATCTCCTATATACTTGAGCATTTGCATCATAAATGTTTGGGCAAGGTATTTGTCCCTGCTGTTCAACTGCAAATGGTTGGGTTGCACTGTGGAGTGGTGGATGTTATTGTGTGTTCAAAAGTCCTTGAAGATTGCGCCATTAACGGACCACCATTGCCCAAATCAGGGTGCAGTGAAAGCCTAGCTATGGAGAATTTCTTTGATAGGGCCCTGACGCCCACCACTTGTGGCAGCTTTCCATTCATTCTGTACAAAACAAGAGGGGCAGGTAGGGTGTGGTGTGGTGTACACTGTTCCTGCTGCTGATTTGTTTATCCATGTTGACCCTGTTGGCTTGTTTGTACCTTGGCTACCTCATCTGCCCCCAGTGTTCTAACCGAGCGAGGTGGCGCAGTGGTTAGACACTGGACTCGCATTCGGGAGGACGATGGTTCAATCCCGGGTCCGGCCATCCTGATTTAGGTTTTCCGTGATTTCCCTAAATCACTCCAGGCAAATACCGGGATGGTTCCTCTGAAAGGGCACGGCCAACTTCCTTCCCTAATCCGATGAGACCGATGACCACGCTGTCTGGTCTCCTATCCCAAACAACCAACCAACCCAGTGTTCTAGGCTGCAAGCATCAGGCCTGCACACTGTCAGCAATGAAGACATCAACCCAAGCCTCTAATTGGTGTCCTGCAGTATGGCAGACATCAAATGACTATGAAATATTCAAAACCTCTTCCCAAGTAGGGTCCTCAGGATGAAGGGCACTTCAACACACCTCCGTATCTGGAGCTGAATGAATGATCACGTCTGTG
Source organism: Schistocerca americana (assembly GCF_021461395.2). Lineage (NCBI taxonomy): Eukaryota > Metazoa > Arthropoda > Insecta > Orthoptera > Acrididae > Schistocerca > Schistocerca americana. The sequence continues at coordinate 434,817,785 of NC_060122.1, forward strand.
ACAATGGGGTCTGTATAAGACTCCTGAGACTTAACCATGACAAACCAACTTTTAATGACTAAAACTGAAGTTCGCACACCCAAGTGCGACACGATTGCTATGGCTATTTACAACATTGGTAAAATTCGACATGTGCAATGATCACATGTGTATGCTTGTGGAGATAGCAGACAACACCTTTCGTCAAAAGAAGTTCCTGTACAGGAGAAAACTGGCGCTGGAAGTGATACAAACCAATGGGTACCCACAAAAAGAAAAAACTTTACATTCCTTGTCAACCACTCGGAATGTCATGAATGTTGCTGAAGCTGCCTCTCATAAGCATCCCCGTCTTTTGTAGATTCATCATAAGGTGGGAACAGCACCAGGTGAACAACCAGCAGCTGAGCCAGGCTTAATGTAGCCAGCAATCATCTTGAAATGGCCATATGGGCCTGCTTATGTTGCAGAAGGGACTTAAGTAAAGCCTCTGTGGAAGAGCTGAACAGCAGAAAAATTGCAGAATCCAAAATTCATTAAAATTCGACCCTCCCTCATTGCCACTAGTGTTGTAACTACACTATGTGATCAAAAGTATCCGGACACCTGGCTGAAAATAACTTAAAAGTTTGTGGCACCCTCCATCAGTATTGCTGGAATTCAATATGGTGTTGGTCCACCCTTAGCCTTGATGACGGCTTCCACTCTCACAGGCATTCACTCAATCAGGTGCTGGAAGTTTCTTGGGGAATGGCAACCCATCCTTCATGGAGTGCTGCAGTGAGGAGCGGTATTGATGTCGGTCTGTGAGGCCTAACACGAAGTTAGCATTCCAAAACATCCCAAAGGTGTTCTGTAGGATTCAGGTCAGGACTCTGTGCAAGCCAGTCCATTACAGGGATGCCATTGTCGTGTAACCATTCTGCCACAGGCCGTGCATAATGAACATGTGCTCGATCATGTTGAAAGATGCAGTTGCCATCCACGAATTGCTCTTCAACAGTGGGAAGCAAGAAGGTGCTTAAAACATCAGTGTAGGCCTGTGCTGTGATAGTGCCAAGCAAAACAACAAGGGGTTCAAGCCCACTCCATGAATAACACAACCACACCATAACACCACTTCCTCCAAATTTTACTGTTGACACTGCACACACTGGCAGATGACGTTCACCAGGCATTCGCCATCACATTGCCACATTGTGTACCGTTTTTCGTCACTCCACATAACATTTTTCCACTGTTCAATCGTCCAATGTTTACGCTCCTTACACCAAGCGAGATGCTGTGTGGCATTTACCGGTGTGATGTGTGGCTTATGAGCAGCCGCTCGACTGTGAAATCCAAGTTTTTTCACCTCCCGCCTAACTGTCATAGTAATTGCAGTGGGTCCTGATGCATTTTGGAATGCCTATGTAATGGTCTGGATAGATGTCTGCCTATTACACATTACAACCCTCTTCAACTGTTGGCAGTCTCTGTCAGTCAGTAGACGAGGTCGGCCTGTATGCTTTTGTGCTGTACATGTCCCTTCACGTTTCCAATTCACTATAACATCGGAAACAATGAACCTAGGGATGTTTAGCAGTGTGGAAATCTCACGTACAAGCGTATGACACAAGTGACACCCAATCACCTGACCACGTTTGAAGTCCTTGAGTTCCGCGGAGCGCCTCATGCTTCTCTCTCACAATGTCTAATGACTACTAAGGTCGCCGATATGGAATACCTGGCAGCAGGTGGCAGCACAATGCACCTAATATGAAAAATGTATGTTTTTGGGGGTGTCAGATACTTTTGATCACTTAGAGGAGGACAACACACACACAGCTGCAAAGGAGAGACAAATTTATAGGATCATGGAGTGATATCACCAAGAATACAATGCAAGTTGTGAGGGTCATGGAATGACATTAAGAAAAACACAATGCAAGCAGTGTACAAGTATCAAATACTTCAACAACTGAGTGCTGGAAGCCTTGTACATGTCCTTATAAAGATGCTGCCCCATCAGGTGTCGCTTGTGTATTGCTGTGCACACCATTTGAATGATGGCACACACTACACTTGTCATAGTTGCCCGACTTAAAGTCCACTGTGAATGGTAAGTATAGTAATCAGCAGGATTAGAAATGCTAGAGCAGTTCTTCCAGTAATAAGTATTTTACAAACATTAAAATATTGCTTTATGTTGGAAGTCAAATACAAAGCTGTAATATTACAGAATTACATCTGGGGAATATGTATCCTTCACGGAGTGAAAATAGAAGTACTTTGGCTGATTTGTCTATTTAGTGGGAATGTTGCAGCTATCTCTATAGCTATACTGGAGTCACAGCATTTGTAGCCAATTGTATGTTCTGCTGCTTCCACCTCAAATAATCCCATTTCAACTAGACATTAAACTTTAAGTCTCCTTCCTTCCTTTTTTTGTGCTGTTTGATTTGAATATATTAGTGATGAAGTTGGTCAAATCAGTCTTGTGTACTTCATGTGAATGGTTACTGTTTCACATGGTTCACATTTCTCTCTTTGTGACTCCATTTATGTGGTGCAAAATGCCTTTCCTGCTGTCAGTAAAGTACTTGGACCCACTTACCTCAGAAGGATAATTCTTCCCAATATGGGATTTTGATAGTTTTTGTCAATTAGATAGTTGTTTATTTATCACAGATCGTTAATTTTACAACAATATTAGGCATGTCAATTTAATACATCAATAAAACATGCAGTAATATGATTTTCCAGTAGCTGAATGGTACTTCTGGAGCTCGTCAGAATTAGAAGTTTATTGCAATACCTGTGTCCGTAATGTATGAATATTTGTAAAACTAAACCTGTAAACAGGAGATTGTTATTGAAAACAATTCTGCTGGCAGGTTGCTTCATACAACAAGTGACTGTTCTCTTTGCCATCTAAATATGCACATCCCTCGTTCTTGCTGCTTCCCCAATCTGGCAGTACTACAAGCTTGCAGGTTTCCCTATCCACTACTGTACCACACCATTCAAAGAGCTTTTCAACACTGATACCAATACAGTTATTTTACGTACATACTTTATTTCATGTATGAAGCATTTAATTATTTGTCTCTTTATGTAACTGCAAATATTTCTCATGAATTACTTGCTATTACAAATTATGTGATGTCAGTTGAGCATGATTTAACACTTTGAGGCCCAGCCACTTCAAAAAATTATGAGCCCAGAAAATGCCACATTGAGTCCATTATTTAAATTGTTACTGGCATGTTTGTGTTTGATATATCTTAAAGAGTAATACACAGTAAAGAAGACAAGGCTTTGAGATTTTATTTTTCAGGTTTATTTTAGTTCTGTGGTTGATTACAAATTTCACCATAATAGTGACAAAAATTATAATTATTCTTCCATACAAAAAAAAAAAGTGCGTGGGAAAGTCTGAAGTAATCTGGCATGCAGAAAGATGTGTTGTAATCAAGGCATACAAGCATGTTCCTCTCCTGCGTTCTGTGCCAGTAGATGGTTTCATCTTCACTGACCAAATCTTGGAAACTCATGTTGGATACTGCTTCGTCATGAGTCATCAGTAAAAAGGCAAAACTTAAGGTGTACACACATGAACCTGAAGACATCGCAACAGCAGAATAGCTCACTCCCTTGTGACAGCAGCTCGTAGATTCACTAATTTTCTTTTGATGTCATTCTAGAAATTGATAACAGAAGGCATCACCTGCCAAGAGACAGGTAGCAAGACATCCATAAATTGTTCTCAGATAAATGAGTGCAGTTTTCAAGTGATCGGTGGTTCACACGTCTTGAAAATTGCAACCAGACGTATACTTGGGCACCGTCCTTTGACTGTAGTGTAATGTCTCCAGTTGGGTAGACGCTTGGTTGCCAAAATGTTTATGAGTACCACATGCATGTCTCTCAGTGAAAATGTTAACCTTTTGTAAGCTATAAAGATTTAATAAAGTACTTTGTTGAAAAAATTGCATTTCTTTCATTTTGTGTTCAATTGTTAATTTGCCCCATTTGCAGAAAACAACTTACTTGTCTTTCTTTTTTTTCATTTTTGGAATAACATACAGCACATCACCTCTACCAATATTTCCTTCTCAGTGCCATATTTGAGAGGAAGAATCAGGAGCCATAAACAATGTTAACACTACAAACACCAGTGATGAATTTATGAAACAAATGTACCTCAACAAAAAACAATCAAATCATAGAAACTTATCTTGAACTATTAACAATAAACTATCAATATGCGGCTTAGGTGCTCTTCTCACATATACTACCTACATTCAATAAAATGAATTAGGGAGAAAGCTGCTGCTGCCCATTTACATTAAATAGCTGCAGTTCATTTCCTGTTGATAGCTTAATACTTATTAGCTTACATTTTTATTTTCAAATAAATAATTATCTACATCCATAAATATAGAGTCGTGTTTTAAATTGTCATGCGGATTTTCAATCTATGAATCTAGATATTTAAATAACTTGGAAGACTGACCAATGAGGCACATTTTCAATGGTCTTTTAAACTGATAGATATTCCCAATTTCTTGCCTTTCTTGGTTGAGGACTTTGTGACTACCTTTCCACCAAAATACATAACTCCCCTTTGAAGCCTAGGCATGAGAGCAAAATCTGAATGAAAAGAATTTTTATGTCTTGAATTGTAATAGTGCAGATAACTGTTCAGCTGAAATTGATCAATGCTTCTGCTCAATTTTATTATTGCTTATTTTCATGGAAAATAAAGTGCAGTGTTGCAGGGAGATCCTTATGAAAGAACTAAATTTTCTCAGTGCTCTCACTGCATCCTAAAATTCTTCCCCGCATTATTTCTGTAATTTCTCAATAAAAACCCTTATCAAGTCATTGTTTATGTCTCCATGATACCATATTTCTCTTTTTTATCTGAATCCAACTGGTCGGCAAATTTTAAGTTGACATATGACCCCCATTTTCAATAAAACCATTGACTATTGGTTTTAGCTTTTCTAATTTACCTAAGGTAGTTGTACCTAAAAGCAATTACCAATGACTGTTGCACTATGCCACCCAGTCCTTATAGTGAATTTTGCTATGGAAAATAATCCAAAGCCAGACATCAACAGTTCTAGGTGTCCTTGGTGAGTATCATATGACAGAAAGTAAACATTAAAGTCTCCACAAACAAACAAACATCAATTCTCTGTTTAACTGTATTAAAACATAACTGTTTTATATAACTTAAGATATTTCCTGCTGGTTTCCCTAACATGTCAGTACTACAATGCTTCAGGGTTTCCTGATCCATTAATGTACCACAGCATTCAAACTGCTGTTCAACATTGATGCCAACACCATGTTGGAATTACATAAATATGACAATATTTATTACTTGTAAAATGTTGGGACTTAACTCTGTTGTTTGTATATACATCCACTCACTCTTTCTTCTCATTGGTTCTACTGTAGTACAGTATCAGCTTTACCTGTCAAGATGAATCTGTCTGATTGGAGTGATTTCCATGTGGTGTTCTGTTATGCTCAACATCTGACATTCCATGTGTCTTTTCAGTTTTCTGTCGGATATAACAAGTCTGTCCATTTTATTAATAAGGCTTCTGATGTTTCGATGGGAAATGTTAAATGAGTTTTCTTTAAGGGCTATGACTTTTTCCAAGCTGCCATGTTTTGTTTCCCCACCACCTGCTTCAGCCCGAACTATATTTGTTCTGTAGATTTGTCTTTTGTGTGAATTTACTATAAGAAAAAGACCTAGGGAACACGCCTGAAATTACTAGAATGGAGCGGATATTGTTTTGGTGAAGCAAGCCGTGTAAGATTTGATTGAGTGAAAGTTGATAATCAATTACATCTATGTGTGTACATCCCACTCCCCTGATCAATTTTACCAGCTTTGTTAACACATTCTGCAGACTTTTGTCAAGAGCTTACTATACCACGCAGTGACACAGTATTCATACTAGTATCAGCATCATTCTTAGCAATATGGGTGATGTCCTCCATAGTTGTATAATGAAGATTACAGTTCAAACTGTCAGCTAAACAGTATTGCAACAGAAGTCCTTCTTTGCAGCAACCCATCTGAAAAGTATGACTATGCTTGAGTGAATCATCTCCTTAAAATGTATGAAAATATTGTATATAATGATAATATTATTAAATAAGGAGACTTAGCAAAACTCACTAGACAAAAAATTTGTCACCCCTAGAGAAATAATTACAAACACTTAATAACATGTAATTCTGTCCCTGGACTGGATAACCATCTGGATTATGTTAGGAAGAGGGTCCACGAGGTTGTGCAGATATGTCGCATACAGATTAAGCCACTCACTGAGCATAGTTCTGCCAAATTTCAGGGTGCTGATGTTGATGTTTTACCTGCTGTCCCAACATGTCCCACAGATTTTCTGTGGGGTTCAAATCAAGTGATTTTGCTGGCCATATGAGATTTAATGGGTTGGGGAAGTGTTCAGAAAACCGATCACACTGCATCAAGGCCAATGAACTTGGCTGTTGTCATCTTTATGTGTCCGTGTGAGCAATCGCCTCGTGCGAGGTAACCAACTCCAAATATTGCCTGTTGCGAGGTAACCAACTCAAAATATTCATTGCATACAGTCCCTGTCGCAGTGTTCTCTCACTAGCAGGTTGGGATGGACCTTGGTTCACTGTCTGCAGGAATTCCTGTTGGGTTTGGAAGTGATTTTGATTCACAAGCTGCGAAATTACCTTCAGGCCCTCTCAGTTAGGATCACAGTTCTGGCATATCATTTTATGGCCACATGTGTTACATCACTGCTTGCAGTCATGTTGAACAGCCTGCTGCAGAACACCAACAAATCCAGCAACTTCACACACCATATGGCCACATACGATTGCCACTTCATCGTATTCTTACATTTACCCATGTTTACATACAATATATGCTTGAAACGTAATGGTCTCACTGATAGCTACTGCCTTATGCTCACATAGAGGCAGTGCATGAGTGGTTGAGCATGACTCGAGCACTGTCCCATCTTTAAAGGCTTAACGATTAATTTGTGCTTGTGCACTGAGGTCATTAATTTTTTGTCTGGTGAACTTATCAATCATTTGAACAGTTTTGTGAACTAGGAAACAAAATTTATAATTTTGGTAACCTCACTACCAAGTCAAACAATACTGAACTCTTGAATGTATACTGCCTGATCTTCTTTAAATAGATGTTGTAAATACTACAATTAGAAAGAACAAAGGTTATGTAGCATTTGCCTGATGACACAAGCAACCAACACAATGTCTCAAAAAATCAATAAAGAAGAGACTTGAAAGAATATTTAAGATAAAAAATGCAAAGGGGAGGATCAAAAGTAGGAAGTTCAGAAGAGCACAGTTTGAGGTATTAGTTATTTTAAGATTTGGACTTTTAATGTAAAGAAAAACAGCCTTCTGTGTGTATTAATAGGGAAGAAAGTAATAATGTCTGTAGATGGTACTTTTGACTAAAGATGCAAATATCGCAAGAAGGCAAGTAACATGTCCAGGAAGAGCTAAAAAATCAGGTGTGTAGTCAGTAATTTGTTTCATAAGTAGTAGTTTAAATAGTGGTTTGCTGTACAGTGTGTAGCAGTGTATGTTGGGTGATGGAGGGTTTACATTTACCTTGCAGTTTGAAATGAATATTTCAGATAATAGTGATCCATAATGGAAGCTAAATTTTAGAATATTTTGAAGCAGTGTCAGATAAATTTAAAGAGGTAGTGAAGCATATAATAGACATGAAAATGCAAAAGTCTCCACAGATGTCCAAGTTGGAACCTAGGTTACATGAGCATGTAAAAGAGTTAATCGATAGGGGAAAGATAGATATGTGAGGATATAAAACTTTTTTTGAAACTCTTATTAACATCAAATGAGAGATTGAGTCTAATGGTGACCAACTGAGCTTCAGGTTAATAGAAGATACTGAACTGGTTTGAAAAGAGATGTTAGAAATCTCTAGATACCTCCAAATAAATCACAGAAATATCCACCAAAGCTTTCAGAAGTTGTGACTAACACAAGTTAATGAGATATAAAATTATTAACATTGAGGCAAAGGGTAGGTACTGATCACAAATTGCTGGGAAAAAGTGAGCTGCCCTCAAATCAGGAGAGGTTCACCCTTTATAAAAACTTTTCAATTATTCTATATCCGAGGAGAAGAAAATAAATAATTTTGTTGTGTGTCATTTAGAGGCTGACGATGCTCAGTGGATGTTATTTAACAGAGAAGAATTTAATAAGTGTGAATATTTTGAAAAAAATATTTAAGGATGAATATACATCAGAAGGAGGGCAAATTTAACTTATGCTCAAACTGTTGAAGCCGAGGAATGAAGAGGTCATAACTGTATATCCATTTGCATACCAAGAAAAAGTTTCAGCCAGAAATAGTTAATGAACAACATTTTATTAGAATATTGATTATAAGTATGTCCAGTCATATTTAAATGGTAGGCTGCACTAACTTGAAAATATTGTATTTTGTGGAATATTTAGACTCACTGAATAATAGCAAAACTGGAACAGAAGGTAAGTTTTATGAAATAGCTAGTTGTCAAAGTAACGCATCAGGGGAAGAAATAGTATCTTTTATCAACTAAATTGTGATGGTGAAGTGTGCAAGAAGAGTCAGTGTTCAGTCTTGCATTTATGAAGATTTTTATAATATTGACAAATTGGAGAAATACAAGGAATTCTGTAAAGGGAAAATTTCAGACAGATGAATATTATAGGGAATTGAATGTGGTCTCAAGGAGAAAAGACAATTTATATCTATATACATACTCAGCAAGTTACCATTTGGTGTTCGGTGGGGGGGGGGGGGGGGCATTTACCACTACTAGTCATCTCCTTTCCTATTCCATTTGCAAATGGAGTGACTGGAAAATGACTGTCTATATACATCCAAATGAGCCCTAAGTTCTTTTATGTTGTGTTCATGGTCATTACATGAAGTTTACATTTGTGGCAGTAGAACTGTTCTGCAATCAGCTGTAAATGCCTGTTCTCTCAATGTTCTCAATAGTGCTTTTCAAAAGGATGTAGTCTTCTCTGAAGAAATTGCGTTTCGAGGCCACAGAGCATCCCTGTAACACCTGTGTGTTGATCAAACCTACCAGTAACAAATCTGGCAGCACACTTCTGAATTGATTTGATATCTCCCTTTAATCTGATCTGGTAGGGATCGCAAACCGTTGAGTAATATTCAAGAATGGGTTACATGAATGTTCCACATATGGCCTTTGTAGGTGAGGTACACTTTCCTAGAAATCCCAGTAAACGAATTCAACCATCTGCCTTCCCTACTATCATCATGTGCTCATTCCATTTCATATCCTTTTGCAACATTACACATAGATATTTACATGCAGCACACCACTAATATTGTATATGAACATAACAGGATTGTTTTTCCTGCTCATCTGCATTAACTTATATTTTTCTACATTTAGAGCAGGCTGCCATCCATCACACTAAATAAAAATTCTAAGTCATCATGGATCCTCCTCCTAAAGTCAGTCAACAATGATACTTTCTCATATACTACAGTGTAATTGGCAAACAGTTGCAGATTGCTACTCGCCTTGTGCATCAGGTCATTTATGTACCTAGAGAAAAAGAGCAGTTTTATCAGTTTTGCCTGGGGCACCTCTGATGGGGGCCTTCACTTGACACTGGGAATCTAGGAATATGGAATCTGTCTGTTGCCCTTCAGCCATCATTCGTAGGATATCATACAAGAAAAGGGCAAGCTGAGATTCACATAAGCGATTCTTTCTGTTTCCATGCTGATTTGCTGACAGGAGTGTATTGGTCTCAAGAAAATTTGCTATATTTGAATTTAGAATATGTTCAAGAATTCTGCAGTATTTCAATGTTAAGGATAGAGCCTGTAATTTTTTGGGTCCATTATTTTATCCTGATTACGTACTAGAGTCATATGTTCTTTTTTCTAGTTACGTGGTACTTTGCGCCAGTCCAAGGGATTGTGATAGATATCAAGAAGTTTGTACTTGATGGAAGAAAATGTAGGAAATAAAGTGATGAAGACAATCACAGCATTAAATACTTTGGTAAAAATTATGAAATAATACTATATGCAAATGAGGAAATGGGACATATGTAATTCAAGGATGTGAAAGTGATCTTCAATGCCAGTTCTTTGGTTTATTTGTCTTGTGACGGATATCGACTAGACACTCACCGAAACTTTCTTTAATTTCTTAGTAACTTCGGCCTTTTTTACTATCCTCCAGCATTCCAAGTCATCTTCTCTACTCCTGCCCCCACCCCACATCCTCACTTCCCTTCAGTCTTTTCTTCAATGGCTCTTCATTGCAGACAATTTCATTTCCATATACAACTCAGCCAAGATGTTTTCCTCATTCTTGTCATTTTTGCTAGTTTTCTTTCGTCTGCTTTGCTTAGACATATTTCTTCATTCATCATTATGTCAGTCCTCCTGCTTGTAGCATTTTTCTCCACAACCACAACCCAAAATTGTCCAAGTATTTTCCCTATTTCTTTTTGACTGCCCATGACTTGCTGCTATATAACACTACACTCCAGATAAAACACATAGTAAATCTCTTTCTTTTTTATGTCAACAAGAATTTCATGTTTTTTTACCTATAGATATTCTACTTATTTCTTCCACAAAGCTTCCTTTTTCTTTCACAAAACTTCCTAAATATGTGTCTGCCTAGTTGATGAATGATGATAGCCACATTGAAAGTATTTATACTAGCTAAATAATTTAGAATTGTAAACTGTTTCGAAATCTGTTGTTTTCTGTGCTTGTACACCAGTACAAATGGAACTGCACTTTTTCAAGATGCAATGATGACTGCAGTTTTGCTACATGTTGCAGTACATGCTGGCAGTCCTTCCACGCTATTACACCTCGTCTTGGAGAAGTGACACATACCACTGAATAAAGAGGACCTTGACGATGGTGCAGGCATCGTTGAGGAGATACAATGCATCTTTAGTCATCATATCTAGCAGAACCATCATTAGTGACATACAAAATGCATGTAATGTCATAAGGCACATATGAACTAGAGCATTTTATGAAGTCTTGCTGTATTGTAAGTGAAGGAGAAGTATAGGTGTATTTCGGAAAAAGTGCTTTCTGTTGTTTAGTAAAATATTGCAGATAAATAAAAGCTTCCAGATGCCAGCACATTCATTTCCTCTGAAATCCTCAAAGATTTTTTCAGCAGTCTTGGTGTGCAGTATTTTCGGTAGAGTTAGTGTTGATTTTGATGAAACTGTGCTTCTACACTGTTTCAGTTATGCAACATATGTGTAAACCAATACAAACACTCTCTCACAACACACACAGTTAGATTAGATTAGATTAATTTTTCATTCCATAGATCCATAAAAGAGGGAATCCTCCTGGGCGTAGAACATGTCAGACAAACAAAAGTATTGTCAAAACTTAAAGTATAATAAATTTTCATTAAAATGGTCTACTGCACTTGTTGAGAAACTCATGGATGGAATAGAAGGAGTTGACCACCAAAAATTCTTTTAAATTATGTTTAAATTGTACCTCGTCTGAAACTAAACTCTTAATGGTTGCTGGTAACTTATTGAAAATATGCGTTGCTGAATACTGGACTCCTTCCTGGGCAGTGATTTTAAATCTTTAGGTATAATGGGGAATGGGGGAAAGAAATACAGTAGAAGAAGAATGGGTAGCTTTGAGGGATGAAATAGTGAAGGCAGCAGAGGCTAAAGAAGGTAAAAAGACGAGGGCTACTAGAAATCCTTGGGTAACAGAAGAAATATTGAACTTAACTGATGAAAGGAGAAAATATAAAAATGCAGTAAACGAAGCAGGCAAAAAGGAATACAAACACCTCAAAAATGAGATCGACAGGAAGTGCAAAATGGCTAAGCAGGCATGGCTAGAGGACAAATGTAAGGATGTAGAGGCTTATCTCATGAGGGGTAAGATAGATACTGCGTACAGGAAAATTAAAGCGACCTTTGAAGAAAAGAGAACCACTTGTATGAATATCAAGAGCTTAGATGGAAATCCAGTTCTAAGCAAAGAAGGGAAAGCAGAAAGGTGGAAGGAATATTAGAGGGTCTATACAAGGACGATGTACTTGAGGACAATATTATGGAAATGGAAAAGGATGTAGATGAAGATGAAAGGGGAGATACGATACTGCGTGAAGAGTTTGACAGAGCACTGAAAGACCTGAGTCGAAACAAGGCCCTGGAAGTAGACAACATTCCATTAGAACTACTGATAGCCTTGGGAGAGCGAGTCCTGACGAAACTCTACCATCTGGTGAGCAAGATATATGAGACAGGCGAAATACCCACAGACTTCAAGAAGAATATAAAAATTCCAATCCCAAAGAAAGCAGGTGTTGACAGATGTGAAAATTACTGAACTATCAGTTTAATAAGTCACAGCTGCAAAATACTAATGCGAATTCTTTACAGACAAATGGAAAAACTAGTAGAAGCCGACCTCGAGGAAGATCAGTTTGGATTCCGTAAAAATATTGGAACACGTGAGGCAATACTGTCTCTATGACTTATCTTAGAAGAGAGATTAAGGAAAGGCAAACCTACGTTTCTAGCATTTGTAGACTTAGAGAAAGCTTTTGACAATGTTGACTGGAATACTCTCTTTCAAATTCTGAAGGTGGCAGGGGTAAAATACAGGGAGCGAAAGGCAATTTACAATTTGTACAGAAACCAGATAGCAGTTATAAGAGTTGAGGGACACGAAAGGGAAGCAGTGGTTGGGAATGGAGTGAGACAGGGTTGTAGCCTCCCCCCAATGTTATTCAATCTGTATATTGAGCAAGCAGTGAAAGAAACAAAAGAAAAGTTTGGAGTAGGTATTAAAATCCATGGAGAAGAAATAAAACTTTGAGGTTCGCCGATGACATTGTAATTCTGTCAGAGACAGCAAAGGACTTGAAAGAGCAGCTGAATGGAATGGATAGTGTCTTGAAAGGAGGATATAAGATGAACATCAACAAAAGCAAAACGAGGATAATGGAATTTAGTCGAATTAAGTCGTGTGATGCTGAGGGAATTATATTAGGAAATGAGACACTTAAAGTAGTAAAGGAGTTTTGCTATTTGGGGAGCAAAATAACTGATGATATTCGAAGTAGAGAATATATAATATGTAGACTGGCAATGGCAAGGAAAGCATTTCCGAAGAAGAGAAATTTGTTAACATCAGGTATAGATTTAAGTATCAGGAAGTTGTTTCTGAAAATATTTGTATGAAGTGTATGGAAGTGAAATATGGACGATAAATAGTTTGGACAAGAAGAGAATAGAAGCTTTCGAAATGTGGTGCTACAGAAGGATGCTGAAGATTAGATGGGTAGATCACATACCTAATGAGGAGGTACTGAATAGGATTGGGGAGAAGAGAAGTTTGTAGCACAACTTGACTAGAAGAAGGGATCATTTGGTAGGACATGTTCTGAGGCATCAAGGGATCACCAATTTAGTATTGGAGGGCAGCGTGGAGGGTAAAAATCATAGTGGGAGACCAAAAGATTAATACACTAAGCAGATTCAGAAAGATTTAGGTTGCAGTAGTTACTGGGAGATGAAGAAGCTTGCACAGGATAGAGTAGCATGGAGAGCTGCATCAAACCAGTCTCAGGACTGAAGACCACAACAACAATAACACATGTATATTGTTCTTATTCCTAGTACTGATACTGTGCACTAAGCAGTTAGTTGGAAAAAGAGATGTATTATTTACAACAAACTTCATTAAGAAATAAATATACTGAGAAACTGTGGTTAATATGCCCAATTTTTTGAACAGGTTTCAACATGTTGTTCTTGGATTTTTACTACTCTTATTATATGCTTCTGTACTGTAAAAGAATTTTCTCTGTTTGTGGAGTTACCTCAAAATATGATACCCTATGGCATAATGGAGTGAAAATAAGCAAAATATGCCAGTTTTTTTATTCGCATTGCAAACACAGACTTGTTTAGGCGATTTAGCAGTTCATTAGTATGTTGCTCGCAACTGAATTTATCAAGTTGTAATCCCAAGAATTTTACTCTCTCAACTTCTCCTATTTCCATGTCGTCATATTTTATACACACACCAGAAGGAAATCTCTTGGGAGTTCTGAACTGCATATAGTGGGTCTTTTCATAGTTTAATGACAATGAATTGGCTATGAACCACTTATTAATGTCCGCAGCTCATGGTCTTGCGGTAGTGTTCTCGCTTCCTGGGCACGGGGTCCCGGGTGCGATTCCCGACGGGGCAAGGGACTTTCTCTACCTCGTGATGACTGGGTGTTGTGTGTTCTTCATCATCTTTTCATCATCATTGACTCGCAAGTCGCCGAAGTTGGCGTCAACTAAAAAGGACTTGCGATACGGCGGCCGAACTTCCCTGCACGGGGCCTTCCGGCCAACAATGCCATACGATCATTTCATTTCATTTCACTTATTAATGTCAGTAAATATTTGATTAGCTGCCCTTTCTAAATTTATATTTGATTTACTATTTATTGCAATGTTTGTATCATCTGCAAATAAAACAAACTTGGCATCTGGTAATGTAACAGATGACAGGTCATTAATATACACAAGAAACAGTAGTGGACCTAGTATGGAACCTTGGTGGAACACCACATGTAATTTCTTCCCAGTCAGATGATGTCTGTTTGCCTACTGCTGAAGTGTTACGTAATGACACCCTTTGTTTTCTATTAGTAAGATATGACTGAAACCACTTTGCAGCACTACCAGTGATGCCATAATATTTCAATTTACTTAAAAGAATGCTGTGATTCACACAGTCAAACGCCTTTGACAGATCACAGACTATGCCAGTTCCCTCTGATTTGTTGTCCAATGAATTAAGGACAGTGATATTGTTTTTCTGTTCCTGTGTGATATATAAATATTTTGACAGTATCATTAGAACTGGTTTGACTGTGCCATTCAATATTGTAATGCAACCAAGAAGCTTTGTTTCTACAGTGATGCAGTTCTTAGTGTCTGAAGGGTTTCTAACTTCTCAATGTCAAATGCATATATTTGTTGCAGACTCATATCTCTGTTCAGTGTTACTTTTTGAAATGTGCGGGAAGTTTGTTTCTATTACATGCATCAAAGAGTAGTATCGCATAACTAATAATGTAAAAGTGAGGAATGACTATTTGTTGTTGTTGTTGTGGTCTTCAGTCCTGAGACTGGTTTGATGCAGCTCTCCATGCTACAGTAAAGCTGCATGCCCTTGGGAAAAATTACGGCTGTAGTTTCCCCTTGCTTTCAGCCGTTTGCAGTACCAGAACAGCAAGGCCATTTTGGTTAGTGTTACAAGGCCAGATCAGTCAATCATCCAGACTGTTGCCCCTGCAACTACTGAAAAGGCTGCTGCCCCTCTTCAGGAACCACACGTTTGTCTGGCCTCTCAACAGATATCCCTCCATTGTGGTTGCACCTACGGTACGGCTATCTGTATCGCTGAGGCATGCAAGCCTCCCCACCAACGGCAAGGTCCATGGTTCATGGGGGGGAATGACTATTTAATATGTTGAAAACAGCAATGCATGCGTAGGAAAAAACAAAATTGCTCAGCACATGAGATAAAACGTTCAAACATCCAATATCTTGTAATAGGTAAACTAACAGCATACAGTGTTTCTAGTAAACTTTCTACATTCACTTCTTTATTTGTATGCACCACACATGACATCTCATTTTGTGTGTTTGTATTTTTCATATCTGGTTATTTCTAGCATTGTCTTTTTTTTTTTTTTTTTTTTTTTTTTTTTTTTTTTTTTTTTTTTTTTTTTTTTTTTTTCCCCCCCCCCCAGAGGTAATGTCATTTCCAGATGTGTATATTACATTATCAAAAGTATTATCACATAATGTTTACTTCTGATATAAGTGCAAAGGCTTTCATGACAAGAGATAGTTTGGATTAAATCCATTTGAGCTTTAGATCATTTAATTTTTAAGCCAAAACCACTACTCAAACCTTCTTTGCAGTGGTCCTCTTCAAGATGATTAAACTGCTGGTTGCTAGGGATAGTCTTCCCTATTCACTGTCCTGTTTCATTTGTCACATGACAGCTGATGACAGTGTCCTGAACATCACTGGACAGTCCAAAGACAAGGTGCCTATTGAGGGGTGACCATACACTGCCTGTGCTACTTTAGCAGTTACCAGCTGCTTGTGCCCAGCAGCCGATTTTGTCCTGCAGCTAGACATCAGTGCCACACCACAGATTCTTGTGGCCAAATATTTATGTTGATGTATCCAGGTCTTGAGGTGCTGCTGGTTGGAGAACATACTGGGATCACTTGTGGCCAAGCCATCGGCAACTTGTAGTCATCCTCTCTGTTCCTGTTGATGGGGTGTTTAATTATTTCAGTAGCTTGTCTCATTTACCATTGTTGCACCCACTGTTGCGGAACAAGTACACAGACTTTTTGGAAATGGTGGGTTGTCTACAGTCCAGGTTGTAGTCCAGTGTTGCTTGTTTGCTGTATTGCTCCACACACACACATGACATTTATGCTCTGACAAATGAGTGCCGATCTGTCTCCCAGCTTCACCAACATAGATTTCATGAAATAGCAACAGTTAGTAAATGTCAGCAGGATTAATCAGATAAGCAGAATACTTGGTGGACCTTAGTAGATATCAGATCTTGGGATTGCTTTATTCCTCTATGGCAGTGTACATTGTTCATGGTAGTGGTGACACCTCTTGCATAAGCTAGACAAGCAATAAAGATCTTCTCTGCTTTGTCTTTGTTGTACCTTATAGCTATTTTTATTAGTGTATTTATTAACACAGAATGTTGTTCGGAGCTTCTTTAATTCATTTTAAAGGTTATTAATAATGCTTCTGCATGCAGGTATCTGTTCTCTTCCATCAGTTTTCTGTACACGTTTTGTCAATGTTTACCACTAAGTATTCTGCATACTTCCACATCCAGAAGTTAATCACGTTGTTTTTCTGTGTTCTGTGTGAAATGCATTTTTTTTTTATGTAAGATGTTTAGGTGCTGATAGACCCATCCATCCACATGACAGATGTGTTGTCCAAGTACCTCAACCAATCACTTAGGTGCAGAATTTCATGTTGTTTGTTCAAAGGCTTCCATAAACACATCAGCTGCCACAGAAGAGAATGGGTAGCCAAATGCTAGTTCATGTGTCTCCTCATAGCAGCAATTAAACTATATTGATGATGGGAACCGCTGCACCAAGTCACAAATGTATGGTGACCTTTCCTCCTTTAAGATTTTAATTGTCTCAGTGACAGGTTCATTTGTAAACAGCTATTTTATGTCAAAGCTGACCATTAAATCTGTCGATTTTATATGTCATTCCTGTGTAAGCTGGATACAATATGTTGAATTATACATCTACATCTACATTTATACTCCGCAAGCCACCCAACGGTGTGTGGCGGAGGGCACTTTACGTGCCACTGTCATTACATCCCTTTTCTGTTCCAGTCGCTTATGGTTTGCGGGAAGAACGACTGTCTGAAAGCCTCCATGTGCGCTCGAATCTCTCTAATTTTACATTCGTGATCTCCTCCCGAGGTATAAGTAGGGGGAAACAATATATTCGAGACCTCATCCAGAAATGCACCCTCTCGAAACCTGGCGAGCAAGCTACACCATGATGCAGAGCGCCTCTCTTGCAGAGTCTGCCACTTGAGTTTGCTAAACATCTCCATAACGCTATCACAGTTACCAAATAACCCTGTGACGAAACGCGCCGCTCTTCTTTGGATCTTCTCTATCTCCTCCGTCAACCCGATCTGGTACAGATCCCACACTGATGAGCAATACTCAAGTATAGGTCGAACGAGTGTTTTGTAAGCCACCTCCTTTGTTGATGGACTACATTTTCTAAGGACTCGCCCAATGAATCTCAACCTGGCACCCACCTTACCAACAATTAATTTTATATGATCATTCCACTTCAAATAGTTCCGCATGCATACTCCCAGATATTTTACAGAAGTAACTGCTACCAGTGTTTGTTCCGCTATCATATAATCATACAATAAAGGATCCTTCTTTCTATGTATTCGCAATACATTACATTTGTTTATGTTAAGGGTCAGTTGCCACTCCCTACACCAAGTCCCTATCCGCTGCAGATCTTCCTGCATTTCGCTACAATTTTCTAATTTTCTAATTCTTAATGTATCACTCTGTGTGGTCAACCAGTTGGCATTACTTGAGGCCCAAGTATTTTATGAGTTAGTAGATGGGCAAGTCAATGCCATTGACAATAGTCTTCTACAGAAACCATCCTTTTGTACCTTTGGCACACCATGTATTATATGTGGCACTGAAACTTGTGACATGGGCCTCTTTGTTGTATAAGAATTGATTCTGGAACTTGTAGTAAAGCCTTTTTCTTCCTTAATATCTTTGCTGCGGAGTTCTTTATGTATAGAATCACTCAGCAACTACTCATTTTAGTTTTGTGTGTAGTAGTGTCCACTATTTCAGCATCATTTACTTTTGCCCGCATGTAAAATCACAATATCTCTGTTATTATTGACTGTTTAGAGCTACTCTTTCTTCATGTGATATTTTCTGCCATTGCGTTGGGCAACATTTATGTTGATGAAGCCAGTTGACCAATTACCACCCATGTGATGGTTCATACTAAGAGGTATAACACAATATGTGACTGTTACAATAGAAGGAACCAGCAGTAAGTGAGCAGTACCTGAACTGTAATCAACCCATCATTTCCAAAGAAGTCCACTGCCTGCCTCACAGCCATAGATGCAGCAGCAGAGAGTATTAGAGTCTTCAATATAATCAAAAGCCCACCAACAGGAACTTAAAGAGTGGCTACAAGTTGCCAGCAGCCTGGTTGTCAGTGATCCCGGTCCTATGGGCCACGTGTGTCTGCCAGCTTGCAGCTCCCTTAGACATGAATACACCAACATAAACAAGAGGCCCCAAGAGAACCGTCTTGTGGCGTGAATGTCTCACTGCAGGAAAATGCAGTCCCTGGATGCAAGCTGGTGATTTGCTGTTGCCTGCCTATCACCTTTCTACAAGCATTTTGATTTTGGACTGCCAAATGGCAATAAAGAAAGTATATTGGCTGTCACTTGACAACCAGAATAGGATTGTACATTGAGATCACCCTCCCCAGGAACCAGCAATGTAGTTAGCCTAAAGAGGGCAGTTGCAAAGGTGGTACATCTTTGGTTTTAATAGCGGTTTTAGTTGCAAAATTTATATAACCTTCTGTACAAAAGGATTTTGTTCAACTTGACAGTGGCTGTGAAAGTCTACATACTTATATAAGTGACCTGTATTGCTGGAATTTTATGTTCATATCCAAAAGTTGAAACAACTGGGGATGGGAAAGGAGAAACTGCTAAATGACTTCAAGTTCCTGAGAGAATTTTGTGACAGTAACATTTTGTCCAAAATGTGTCTTGGATTTCAGTTACAGGTTGCTATTCAGAAATCATCTATGTCTGGCATTCAAGTTATCAAAAATCAACTGGGACATTATCAAGAAAATAATGCACAAATAAGCCTGTGTGTTGAGTGAATCAGTGAAAATAATAAAAAAAATAAATAAAAAATAAAAAAAAATAAAGAAAGCAATTTATGGAGCTTGCACTGATAAAAGGAAACATGGAGCCCATATTGGAGATGTCTTGCATTGTGATTACTCTATCTGTCAGCAAGGCAACTAACGATGTGTTGTTGGAAGTTTAAAGTTGTTCAGTGATGCACAAGCACTTACTAGCAGAAAGTATCATACAAATCACTGAAGTCATATTTCAGAACATATCCATTTGGAAGCTGAGAAGATGTGTCAAGAAATAATTTGAATGCTTCATGATGAAAAACCATGAAAGCAGAATATATCACACCAAGGATGAGCAGCCCTAAACAGTCTCAGGAGTAACAAAGGCATAGAGATCATTCAGGTGGATAAAAGAAATTACAAAGTAATAATGAACACTACAACCTATTGTGAGATTGTTCAATAGAAATTAACACTTCAACACCCCTTTCCTAAGGGTGGCTAGCAGTTTTTGACACTTCATCATATAATATTGGCAATACAGCCAATTATTACACGTGTGATAGGCTGTTTAGTTTTAGTTAAGTCTCTCTATTTCACTAACAGATTTATGCAAAGAACTTTGTCATGTTTATAGAATTCCTGCAAATAGCAGCACTGGTGTGTGGCCTGTACTGCAATGTCCAGAGGAGTTTTCTCTTCAGCTCTGTTTGGCAGGAGGGTCTGGGATTTTCACCTGCCTCGAGATGACTGGGTGTTTGTGTTGTCCTCATCCTTTTATCATCATTCATGAAAGTGGCGAGATTGGACTGAGCAAAGGTTGGGAATTTATATGGGCACTGATAACCACACAGTTGAGTGTCCCACAAACCAAACACCATCATCATCATCATCATCATCATCATCATCATCATCATCTGTTTGGCAGGAACCCTTAGTAGTGAACTAATTAGTTGTTACAGTGTAAATATTGGAATCCTTTGCGGAGATTTAAGCAACATCTTGGCACTGAATGTCTGACAACAGGAAGTGTCACCTCAAAGAAACCTCATCAAACAGTGCAAGCAGTTTATGGTGACTGTGTTGATGTGAACACTGTGTAGTTTTGATTCAGAAAGTTTAAGGATGGTGAGGTGGGAAAATCTGATTTCTGTGGCAAAGAAAGAGTTGTACATCCAGTGACAACAGCTGAACATGCAAATCACTGACAGAGTGATTCAGGGTATGGTTGTATTACCCAGAGAGAGACACTGCAAGCATAGTAGTATTTCACAAGAACACCTAGGCTCCACTATTGTTTTGTTATATTATGAGAACATCTTTGTATGGTAGGTATCCCAGGTGCTGACATTGGAAATAAAAGTGCACAGACTTGAAACTTGCCAGGAACTGCTCTCATCTTGATTGCATGAAAGTGGCACCTTTCTGCATTCAGGTGTGACCAGTCCATTGAATACAGACACAAAGGCTTGCCCAAACAAAACAAAAAAAATTATTGACACATTTGTCAACTGGAAAGATCATGACATCAGTGTTTTGAGATACAGATGGTGTTATACATACTCATTTAATGGAGCATGGAAGAACAATCGATTACAAATGTTACATCACACTGCTGTAAACTATGATACAAATGTCTTCAGCCAGCATAAAAATGTAGGCCATACACTTCACATGTCACCCCAGCAGAACTTCAGACTGAACATTCAAACAAAACTTCAGACTGAAGCTCACTGCCAAATGGCATCTCTGTACATTTCAGATTTGGCACCATCTCCTTTCCATTTGTTCCCAATAATGAAAAAATATATGTGAGGTACTGAGTGTGCATTGAAGGAAGAAGTTGTGAGAAGTGTGAGAGGCTGGTCAGCAGGAGCAAGGTATCGACATATTCTGTGATGGCTTCAGAAAACTTGTTTTTCATTGGCAGAAGTGTACTCAGTTGTCTGTAAAAGCTGATTGTATGTAAATATGAATACTGGTAATTAAAGAGCAGTTAAGGTTCATATCTGTGTTTGATTTACTAAAACATTCCGACTGAATCCCAGTTTACAAAGGTGAAAGCAGTATTTTTCATTCAGTGCTCATATGAAGATGAAAGGAATGAGTCACTGTTAATTAAGGGTTGCTGAATCATTGCTGACATATCTAACCTCACATCCAAAGTTTCAGTGCCACCGAGAACATATGGGGTACCAAAGGAACATCAGGATGGCTGCCCCCCTCTGAGACAGATCATCTATGTGTTGAATCATCCACTTATCAAGCAAAACAAGTAACTGGTTGTCCATACATAGTCACACATGCAGAATTCAACAAAGTTTATCCAGTTCACATCGGAATGGCAAGAAAACCAATATGGAATTAATGGTCAGCTTTGACATAAAATTGCTGTATAGTAATTTTCCTGTTTCTGGTGAGGAAAGAATACTTCCAATGGATGAAAAATGTCGCTCATCCTTCACACAGTCTTAGGTCACTTAGATGTAACAAATGCCACTGTAGTACAATGCGCTTACTAACACTTACCATGCAAGTTATCTAAATCAAGGTTCCAAAAGTGTTAGGAGCCTGTTAGTTGCAGAGTAATTTGCTGATGATATGTTACTGGAATGATAAGAATTATTATACACAGATTAGCAATGTAAGAACTGTTACATGAATGAGTCTACAATACAATACACTGAATAAAGACATAGAGAGTCAATTGAATATCAAAAATATTTACACAACCAGGGCATAGATTCTAAATTCTCATTCCCCACTAGAATCATGCTTCCAAAAATTACAAAATAAAAAATTACATTTTCAATCCATAATCTTGTAGCTGCACATGATGCCAAGGTTTTCCCAGAGGTTTTGTCATCATGCTTGCTAGCACTTGATTGAAGGTATGTGCTCTACAGTTGCTTTGGCTAACTCTGTTTTTTTCTCTTATAAATTGGTGTCTTGTGTCTATATGATAGGTTCAGTTCCTGTAGCCAGTAGGCTTAGACAGGTCAGTTGCTGTGTGTAGGTTCTTTAAATGGCCTACACATATAAAGAAATATTGGTGCCATCTCTGTGTCGCAAAGATATCATAGGAGATATAATTGTGTATGAGTGAGCTGACAGAAAAATGAAAGCCATACTGTCAATTTTTATGTACTTCTATTGTTTTTTCACTGATCTTGTTGTCTGTCAGTCTCTTGAGCTGGTATTATAAAGATGTATGTAATTGCACTCTCCCAATATTGTTTTAATCAAAAGTTATACTATGCATAAGTTGCAAGTTTTCATTCTTTTAGTGAGCTACATCCTAATATCCACCTCCCGATGTGACAAGAACTTGCATTTTTAAATAGACCTTTTGCAATGTTCGCCTGCTTCATTACTTTGTTGACAGTCCTTGGCGTTAATGACTTACATTGTTATCCTGGCTGAAAAATGTGGAGGTGGAAGTTCAACACTGAGTACTGTAAATGCAGACAGTTGTATAGTTGTGTTTCACAGTTCTTTACTTTCACTGTTTACAACCCCCCAATATAACACATTTAATATGGCCAGTTCACTATTGATTAACTTTTGATAAGCCTCATTAACAGTTTGCAGGCAAACGTAAGCATACTGCTACAACAGGTTACCATTGAATACCTATGAGCAGTAAAAACTTAACCACACAGTTCTTGCAGAATATGTGAGACTATTGAACAGACACTGTCATTATTTTTAACACACAGCCTATTTTTGTTACTCTTATTTCATGGTTAAGTTGATGCATTGTTGTTGATCCAACCAATACAGGTTTCTTGTCTGAAAATCGGCTGTGGACTGACTGTCTTGGGACCAAAAATAAGGCCTTTATATATCCTCACAATAATAGGTACTGAAACTATACATTGTTCAATGTTTAATTTACAGAAATTAAAGCTAAAATGTAACTCATTCAGTTAAGTGAATACCTTGAAAACTTCCTTCTTTTTAACAGTTTCTTTTACCACAAAAGTCAGGCCGAATTATTTGTTTAAATAATGAAATTAACAGATATAGTTATACAAACAACACTTTTGACGAACCTGGTAATTACTTTGGAATTAAATAATGGCTGGCTTTGCTAATATATTTTCGAATGGAGCCAAATAAATACTTCAAGAATTCTAGTATTTCTTCTTCCAAATGTTTATAATTGGTATAGAATTTATATTTGCTTGTAAGTTAACAATAGAATCTGAGTCATGAAACAGTTACTGATTTCATCCTATAACAAAAGCATTGACTAGGAATGGTCAAAATAAATTAGTAAATTAATTACATATACAAAACTACGCACAAAATTAGATGCTATATTTCTTAAGACTGAGGGCCAACCTTTGTCTTTTATGAAAATGCAGATTATACTCATGTATGTTAAAGGTAAGTAGTCAAAAATGAATTTAAGGAGGCAGATGGCAAAACAATAGAGGAAGTAAAGAGATCCCACCTTGCTTCGTCACATTACCCCCTCATTGGATTGACCAGATAGATATTGCAAATAGCTAACTGGGCAATTCAGTGACCACAAGTGACCCCAGAAATTGGGTTTAACATTCTACACAAAAAAATATTACATAAGAAATCCTGTTATCAAAAACTACAGTACACATGTTTTTCAAATTTCTACTTAAATGAACTGTCCATATGAAAATCCCCATGCAAAATATTTACATATAGTATATTGTAGATTGGCACAAATTATATTTTTAATAAAAATAGGCATCTTCATCATAAGTGATGTCCTTCTTGGATAGACAAAGATTACATTCTTAGATACATATCACTTTATACAAATACTGCCTTGCTTTAAAGAATAAATGTCATGGGTTGCAAAAAGTTAAATTGCACTGCACCTTGCAGTTCATTTTCAGACAGAAAAATTCACTTTTTCAATGTTTACTATTTTTCACAAGCAGTTTCACTCTTTTAATGATCTTTAACACATTTTCTCACCAAGTTGACCATGCCTTCAATAGGTCCAAGTGACATTTAGTAAGGAAATGCACTGCTATCTGTTCCCTTGTAAGTGAGTCTCCTCTGCCACAGCACATGAAAGAATTAGACAAAATGCCTACTTTAGTACACTCACTTTTGCTTCTAACTAAATATAAAAAAATATTTAACACTAATGGCAAATGATAGTCACTACTTCATAAATAAATACATTACATAGTTCTCATAATATCACAATAATTAGTACTAAAATTGATTGTAGTACAAAAGGTGGGGACTAGTAAAAATTTAAAATCAAGCACACCTTACACTACAAAACATTACAGTAGGTCATAACTCTGTCAGAAACTGGTTAAACTTCAAAGATTTTTGTTTCTTTCCCATTTGCAAAGTCACTAAAATGCAAGTCCCGGTTCGAAATTCACACCATTTATGAACTCATATCACCTTAATGTCTAAAATATGACATTACTTCTAGCAAAAACTCTAGATGTGCAGTAGCATAGATTTACTAATCATTACATTATGAAAAAAATAGTCATCACATAACTTAATTACTACTCAAATCAAAATTAAGGGGATGGAAGTTTTACCAAGTCATTGCCCTACTTCTTCCCTCAACTCTGAGTACTACTCTCATTCAACAAGAAAATTAAATCCTTACAAAATGTTACCAAATAATTGACCTGTCAGATTATTCACATCACTCTAGCACCTCAGTTATCGGATAATCACAAAAATTACTTTTCTTCATTCCAGTATTACCCCTTTAAGATCAAAATTCCTCAGAAATCAAATAGAAGTTTTCAGACAACCTATAGATCCAATAATGCAGCATTATATGACTTGTACCTCACTAAAATATTGCTTTTTCTGTTAAGCTCTCAATCCCAGCTGCAATGTCATGAACTGCACTACATACACAGTACTCAATGTTGCCTAGTTTAAAAATAGATCATCAGTACAGTTACACCACATTTGTTTCCATACAGTTATCTTTTTCATTAGTCAATCTTGTCTGTCAGCTCCAATATTTTACTTATATTTCTGTACCTTGTCAGCTAGTGGAGTGCATCCTTGAAAAAAAATTATCCTTACTGCAGAGACAGACGCCCCAACCATTAAGACCCTAACTTTATTCATTATTTTATTATTTCATTATTGCTTCATTATCTAATAAATAAACACCTGCTCTGCTTATCCAATGCAAAATTGATTCTACTGAAAAACACTCCACAGTAACAGATCCTTATCCTAAGGCTGTCTCTGGACCAAAAATCGGACCTTTATATATCCTCACAATAATAGGTACTGAAACTATACATTGTTCGATGTTTAATTTATAGGAATTAAAATTAAAACTTAAGTCATTCAGTTAACTGAATACCCTGAAAACTTCCTTCTTTTTAACAGTTTCTTCTACCACAATAGTCAGGCCGAATTATTTGTTTAAATAATGAAATTAACAGATATAGTTATACAAACAATATTTTTGGCAAACCTGGTAATTACTTTGGAATTAAATAAGGGCTGCTTTCCTAATATTTTTTTATGAAACCAGATAAATACTTTAAGAATCCTAGTATTTCTTCTTCCAAATGTTTATAATTAGTACACAATTTATATTTGTTTGTAAGTTAACAATAGAATCTGAGTCACAACACAAGTACTGATTTCACCCTATAACAAAAACATTAGTTAAGAATGGTCAAAATAAATTAGTAAATTAATTACATACACAAAACTAAGCACAAAATTAGATCTGATGCTATATTTCTTAAGACTGCGGGCCAACTGTTATAACGTCAAGTTTAACACATATATTTCAGAATGACACAACACATATAAGTCACAGAGTAAGTTGACAAGCAAGACATGTGTACACGTTAGCATTCGAATGAGCACTGAGTCCCAGTCTAGCGGCCGCAGCTCGGCTGGCCGCTTAGGTGGCGCAGCTGCTGCATGGCTGGCAGACAGAGCCGCACGTAGAGGACGCGCGTAATTGCGCGGCGGCACTTTGAATGATCGGCGAGTCACAACACTTTCCCCCCTTCGAAATTGTTGCACTGGTCTTGATGGAGGTGTCCTGGAGATGGCTAACGTCCATAGGCATTATTTGACTCGCCGTAAAGTCTCGAGGAGGAGGCTTCCCGTATGGACGGCCATGAGGTGGAAGGCCGCAGAAGATGAAGTAGCGTGCGGGGCTGTCAGCCATGT
Organism: Schistocerca americana; assembly: GCF_021461395.2. Lineage (NCBI taxonomy): Eukaryota > Metazoa > Arthropoda > Insecta > Orthoptera > Acrididae > Schistocerca > Schistocerca americana. The sequence continues at coordinate 434,844,548 of NC_060122.1, forward strand.
AAGAGCTCAGCCGGGCTATGGTCGCCCATGGGGGTGAAATGGTAAGATGCCAGAAACTGGAGAAGTGCATCATCAGCAGCAGAAGAAGTCAGAAGTTTCCGCATCTGAGCCTTAAATGTGTGGACCAATCGTTCAGCCTCACTGTTGGATTGTGGATGGAACGGCGGGGCCGTGACATGCATAACGCCATGATGAGCACAAAAATCTGCAAATTCAGAAGAGGCAAATTGCGGACCATTATCAGTATCAAGAGTAGAGGGGAGGCCTTGCAAAGAAAAAATGCGGGTGAGAGCACTGGTGGTTGCCGCGGTAGTAGGCGACGTGCAACGGACAATGAAAGGAAAGTTAGAGTAGGCGCCAATTACGAGGAGCCAATAAGTACCTAAAAAGGGTCCCACAATGTCAGCATGAATGCGCTCCCAGGGCTTCTCAGGCAAAGGCCACGGTGACAAAAGATGACTTCAGGGCAGCGGCCTGTGACACACAAGGGCCGCAGGCAGTGACCATGTGTGCTATTTCAGAGGCGATGCCAGGCCAGTGCACATGACGGCGCGCCAGAGATTTTGTGCGAGACACACCCCAGTGCCCTTGGTGAAGGAGGTGCAAGACCGAAGCACGCAAAGACGCAGGTACCACAACACGCGGCGAAGCATTGTCAGTGGAGAGGAGGATAACACCATCCCTAGCCGTGAGGCGGTAGCGCAAAGTGTAGTAGTTCCGCAACGGATCAGAAGTCTTAGCGGACGGGCGATCTGGCCAACCCTTCTGAATACAGCGTAAAACCTGGGAGAGGGTAGGGTCAGAACCCGTAGCAGCCGCCAGCCTGTCCCCAGTGATGGGGAACCCATCCATAACCCGCTGCTCGGCAACATCCAGGTGGAAAGACAAAAGTTCGTCCCTATCGAATGCCTGATCAGGACCCATGGGAAGGCGAGACAGAGCATCAGCATTTGCATGTTGAGCCGTTGGCCGGAAATGAATCTCATAATTGAAACGAGACAAGTAAAGAGCCCAACGCTGGAGGCGGTGTGCAGCCTTGTTGGGAAGTGAGGTTTGTGATCCGTAAAAGATGAAATTTTGAGCCCTAGAGAAAAACACCAAACTTATGAAGAGCATAAATAATGGCCAAAGCTTCTTTCTCAATTTGAGAATACATTTGTAGGGCATCCGTGAGCGTTTTGGAGGCATAAGCAATGGGTTGTTTCGAACCGTCAGAAAAATGGTGCGCAAGGACTGCACCGACCCCGTATTGAGAGGCGTCTGTGGCAAGAACAAGATGTTGGCCAGGTCGATAAGTAGCCAGACACAGGGCCTGTTTCAGCATAGTCTTCAATTTCTGGAAAGCCGCTTCGTATGACGCGGACCAGTGAAAAGGCACGTTTTTATGCAACAGGCGATGCAATGGCTGAGCCACCGAAGCCGCAGACGGTAAAAACTTGTGATAGTATGCTATTTTCCCCAAGAAGGCCTGCAGTTCCTTAACAGATGTAGGGCGAGGAAGGGCATCGATCACAGCGGCAGTTTGCTGAAGCGGGTGAATACCATCCCGAGAGAGTTGAAACCCCAAGTACATGATAGATGCCTGAAAGAATTGTGATTTCTGAAGATTACACTTAAGACCGGCAGTCTGTAAGACATGAAAAAGTGTGCAGAGATTTTGAAGATGTTCTTCAGTGGTGGAGCTAGTGACAACAATGTCGTCCATGTAATTGATACACCCAGGGACAGGGAGCAATAATTGTTCCAAGAATCGCTGAAAGAGAGCAGGGGCGCTAGCAACCCCAAATGGCAAGCGTTGGTATTGATAGAGGCCGAAAGGCGTGTTAAGGATCAGAAACTGCCAGGAAGCAGCGTCAAGAGGAAGTTGATGATAAGCTTCTGTCAGGTCAATTTTAGAAAAATACTGGCCTCTAGCAAGTTTAGTGGACAGTTCTTCAGGACAGAGCATAGGGTAAGTGTCGATGAGGCATTGAGCATTTACAGTGGCTTTGAAATCGCCACAGAGATGAATATCACCATTTGGCTTAGCAATGACAATGACAGGAGAGGACCACTCACTGGAAGTGACAGGAAGCAAGACCCCTGAAGTAGTGAGACGATCCAACTCCCGTTTTACCCGATCACGAAGGGCCACAGGAATGGGCCGAGCCCGAAAAAACAGGCCGAGCAGTGGGTTTGAGCGTGATATGAGCTCCAAAGTCATTTGCACAGCCTAACCCAGGAGAAAAAAGGGATGAAAATGTCGTCGACAAGGAATCCAATTGAGCATAAGGAATAGCATCAGAGACAATATTGACAGAGTCATCTATGGAGAACCCAAAAACGCGAAAGGCATCGAAACCAAAAAGATTTTTGGCATCGCTCTGGTTGACCACAAATATGGGAACAGTGCGAACGACAGATTTGTAAGATACTTCAGCATTAAACTGTCCCAAGAGAGAAATCTTCTGTTTATTGTACATCCATAATTGCTGAGTGACAGGTGACAGGAGTGGAGAACCCAACTGAAGATACGTCTGAGAATTAATTATAGTGGCAGCAGAACCGGTATCCACTTACATGCGAACATCTCGACCAAGGATTTGCACAGTGAGGGATAACTTCCCTGAAAGGGAAGAAGTGCAATTGACAGACAACACAGAATCAGAACCAGTGTCATGTTCATGAACATCATGTATGCTGTCGGATTTGCAAACGGAAGACACATGACCTTTCTTTTTGCAATTGTGACACACAGCCCAATGTTGGGGACAATCCTCGCGTGAATGTTTTGTAAAACACTGCGGACATGAAGGAAGTTGCTGGGGGTTTTGCTGCAGTTTCTTAGCGGGTTGTGTACGGCTAGGCCGAGGCTGCGCGTGGGAGCGCATTGTGGCCACATCGGCCGGCGGGGACGCGCTGCACGCGTCATCAACAGCGCACAGAGGTTGTATTTCTCCGACATCACCCCACGCCTCTATTTGCGCCCCAGTGGTGCAAGAAATTTCAAAAGACTGCGCAATGGAAAGAACTTCATCTAGAGTTGGATTTGCCAACTGAAGGGCACGTTGCCGAACTTCTTTGTCGGGCGCCGACCGGATAATAGCATCCCGTACCATGGAATCGGCATAGGATTCTTTGTGAATGTCAGTAACAAATTGACACTTTCGACTGAGGCCATGTAGTTCAGCAGCCCAAGCGCGATAGGATTGATGTGGCTGTTTTTGACAACGATAAAAGGCAACACGAGAGGCTACCACATGCGTTTGCTGTTGAAAATAGACAGACAGAAGTGAGCACATTTCAGCAAAGGACAAAGACGCAGGATCCTTCAAAGGAGCCAATTGCGACAACAATCGATACATTTGAGGTGAAATCCAGGAAAGGAACAGAGACTTACATGGTTGTTCGTCCGTGACATGAAATGCCAAGAAGTGCTGTCAAAGACGTTTTTCATTATCAGACCAGTCTTCCGCCGTCTCGTCGTAAGGAGGAAAAGGAGGTATAGCCAACGACGAGAAACGCCTTGCATTTGACGCCGCGATGAAATCGCGAATCGCCGCTGTTAGAAGCGTTTGCTGTTCAAGGAGATTTTGCAATAGTTGCTCGACAGTAGCCATGGAACCCTGTGGAACAACGGTGAAAAGGAAAAATTCACTACCTTGTCGCCAATTGTTATAACGTCAAGTTTAACACATATATTTCATAATGACACAACACATATAAGTCACAGAGTAAGTTGACAAGCAAGACATGTGTACACATTAGCATTCGAATGAGCACTGAGTCCCAGTCTAGCGGCCGCTGCTCGGCTGGCCGCTTAGGTGGCGCAGCTGCTGCATGGCTGGCAGACAGCGCCGCACATAGGGGACACACGTAATTGCGCGGCGACGCTTTGAATGATCGGCAAGTCACAACACCAACCTTTGTCTTTTATGAAAATGCAGATTATACTCATGTAAGTTAAAGGTAATTAGTCCAAAATGAAAAAACAAATTTAAGGAGACAGATGGCAAAACAAGAGAGGAAGTAAAGAGGTTGCAACTTGCTTTGTTCCACTTTCCAGAGACAAAATTAACACAAAGAAAGAATACCCATCGCAGCCAAGCTGTCATTGTTGTACGTCATTGGGGAGACAACGTAAATACCAAGCTGCACACCAAAACTAAAAGGAATTAACATTGAAACATTCCAGACCATTGGAACATTCCAGAACTGCCACAAAATTCTTAACATGCATGCATCTATACCTGCGTGCATTTCTGGGCAGACAGTTTTTGGTGTTTCCAGAATGAGATTTTCACTCTGCAGCGGAGTGTGCACTGATATGAAACTTCCTGGAAGATTTAAACTGTGTGCCGGACCAAGACTTGAACTCGGGACTTTTGCTTTTCGTGGGGAAGTAGGAAGCGAGGTACTGGCAGAAGTAAAGCTTTGAGGACAGGGCGTGAGTCGTGCTTGGGTCGCTCAGTTGATAGAACACTTGCCCGCGAAAGACAAAGGTCCTGAGTTCGAGTCTCAGTCCGGCACACAGTTTTAATCTGCCAGGAAGTTTCAGTTTTTGGTGTAGCTAAACAATAATTACTTCAGCTCTAGACAATTCACATTACCTCTCTCCCCGACAACTACATCTGGTGACCTTTACTAGGATGTCACCATCGGGAGAGGGTTGGCACATCTGTAATAATTCAAAACAATTTTGCAAATTTTTGTTATACTAATCGTTTTCTTTCTCTGTTTTATGACTAGGATACTATATTATAGCAAGATGGATGGAAATAACATAATGTGCAAAAAATTAAAGATAATCAATTGAAGAGTTAATTCTGGAAGGAGCAAGAAAGGTAACAAAAGGTAGGAAAATTCAAGATGCATTTCATACATGACTGTGTTTATTAGTGTCTCTGCCAATATTGAATATAGTATCTTTCATTATCCAATTCCCAAATTGAAGCAGTCTCATAAAATATCTAGACATATGGACAGAAAATTAATTTTAGGGAGAGAAATGTTTGCATACAATTGAGTTACACAGGCAAAGTATTTTGATATGTGTTAGCGAGGTACCACTGAATAGATTTTGTGGTGGTGTCCTCACTATTACAAAGAGAATATTTCCTTTCCAAAAGTGTTAGTTTATTTTGGTCATTTTGTAAAATTATCAAAAAATGAGTTCACATAATATGCATATTGTTGCCAGTCCTTTGCCGGATAGCCAGGCACAAGATGTTGCTGACATGAACATGGCAACAAATGACATCGAAACTGAAAATGTTAGCTGCAGTGATGATGGAACAATTACATTTTTCAATTAATGTGGACACAGATGATAGTGACATTGTCTTTCAAAATGATACATGATGGCAGTAGATGAGACAGGGTCACAATTTTCTCCAGGGAGTATTTTTCCCTCTGGTGAAAATGCAACGCGTGACAGCACAGACTTATTAAATCATTCTTTGCCTGCCACACTTATGCCTACTGCAAATGTGATTGGACAGGGTGCACTGTGTGCATTGAAAACCCTGATCATGATGCAAATGTTACAACAGCTACTTAAATGAAGCTTCAATGATTTCAATATCAAGTTTAAGGAAGATCAAAAACAAACCTTTAACAATCTGAATGAGCAAAATCAAACACTTAAGTGAAGCATCAATGAAAAATTTAATGATTTTACAAAACAACAGGCAGATACATAAAAGGAATTATTTAAGCAGTAATAGCAAATTCTTGATGCTTTCAGAACTGACATAACACAACAGTTCAATGAGTTGGCATAAGATTTGCGTGCTTTCTTTCAAATGAATTATTGGATAAACTTGTAAGTATGGGGAAAGATCTAAAAACAATTGCTCACTGATTTGTCACAAAATATAAATAATTTAAGCTAAAAAGTGTCATCAGTAGGCAAGACACAAGTACAGGTTACAGAAAAGGTGAAGGAAGTATCTGAGGCTCAGACAAAAATGCATCAGGAGCAGTCACAACTGTGCCAGAATATAAATACACTCACAGGTGCCACTGATGTGTTGCAAACAGCATACAAAGGTCTACCAGAACAGGTCCAAGACCTATCACTGCAACTAGGTAGCATAAGTTTAAGTACTCACTTCATGATAAAGCAGCAAGAAAGGATAGATAAAGACATTAAGGAAATGAAGGATAGAGCTGAGACTAGTATGCTTGACCAAGGTACTACCCTGGTGCATGAGGTAGTCTGGGAACACAAGAGTTACATACATTTGATCAAGAAAGTGATGAAGGTACAAGAGGCAGAACAAAGAGCTGAAATAGAGCAGAGGTTGAAAGCAGTGGAGAAAAAATTGTGGATTAACATCATTAGTGGCAACATTCAACCGCAAGCTGTCAGGTGTCAACAGACAGGATATATAATTTGAACATTTATCCACACTTTAACCTTAACTTGTTAGGTGAAATAGATCACAATGTAACATATGGCACACACTGCCAATTTCTGATACTGTCTGGCACAGGTATTAAGAAAACATCGGATACATCAAAACAATGCCATGCCAGCAACAGACAGTGCTACACGCCTTTCTACTTTGCTCATGGATGAAGGCTTATTACGACACTGCAGTTTCCAATTTTTTCTTCTGAAAGTAAGTGAAGAAACCCAGTCATGTTCATAAGAGCATTCCGGAACATTTTGCTGTGGAACTGGACAAAAACGCTGAAGATATGCTGTAAGATACGTTATACGCAGGACGATGTCTTACTGTGGCCCATTGACATTGTGGAAAAGTGTCACACTTGTGAAAAGTTTGAAAGGGTACTCCTTGAAAAGTTCTGGTCCCCGTCACAGTACAAGAGAGATTGGGGCACAAAGTGTTTAGCTCAGCGCCATTCAGCAGTACTCTGAGGGCTCAGGACATACTTCAAGAAGTATGTATATAAAACCCAATACTGGACAAACCCAATATCACATATAGATGGCGTAAAAATTGTGAAAAGCATACTACTGGCTAACATAACTGAGAAATTAATCACCACTGTTGAGCACGATATAGAGAATTTCCTCTCAGTTCTCGATTCCAGTGATCTTATGTATGAAGAAAGACCTGTGCAATCACAAAGTGACAGCACACAGGCACACCCCACAACAACTAATGAACAACATGGCAGGAATGACAATAACAACCAACACAGTTGGTAGCTACACCTCCTCATAGCAATACCAACAGGAACCAATTTGGTAATGGAAAGGGAAAAAAATGCAAGCGAGGATAGAAAAGTAACCAAGGGCAGAATTTCAGTCGGCCAGGATTTAATGGTCAGAGAGGTTACAGTCAGCAAGCTTACAATTTGCCAATGACTTGGGGCAATGACCTGTACAGCAACTTGGAAGGGCAGAATGCAACCAGGCAAAAAATAATCTGATGCTGCCTGACTATGATCAGAACAATCAAAATTACATTTCGAATAGCGGACAGGGACAACAATATTTCAAACTGGGAGCCACGCAAGATAGTAACTGGCAAACCCAGATACGTAACGTTTATGTAGTTGAAGTTGCCTGTAATGCGGGGGCCAGTGCTCAGGGTAATTCAGAAAACAGAGACCGGTCTCAATAGGCCCCCATTTGATGACCAGGAATACGGTTGGTGGCATTGGACTAGTCGAAAGCTATTTTCTTAGATACGACAACTGTGGTGATGTCAAAGATGAACTGTGTCAGGAGGATATTACCAACTGTGCAGATGAAAATGAAGACACAGTACAGGCATGATCAATGCACAAATACTCTGTTTAAGGGTATCCATAATACTGGACACTGGAGCTAGCACAAATATAATTTGACAAGGTCTGTTTGACCAAATATAAAAGTGGGGACACATACTGATGCTTCCAGTCCAAAACTGTAGGAGGTGAGCCTAAGGCATAAAACTGCAGGCATGGATTCCTATTCCAATTAATAGCATCTCTTTACAATGCATTTTCTTGGGGTTGAACGGCTAATAGTAAACTGCCTTATTGGCATGAACATCTGTAGGAAGTACTAAGTACAAATTGGCCTCAGTAAGGGGACGTGTCATTTCATTGTGAATCACCAAACCTAGTCAAGTCAAACACCAGAGAAAGAAAACCAAAACACACTGCTGATGTTTGAGTACAATCACAGGAAGAGGAAATAGGCTGTGAGATCATGCATGCCAAGATGAGTCAGTCAGCATGTCTCACGGAGAACAAATGGAAGAACTGCAGGAGTTTTCAGTACATTATGCTCATGTGTTTGAACGATGCCCTGGCATAATCAAAGGATACAAATACAAAATGGAGGTGTACTCACACGAAACCTACTTTTGATCTTACCCCATTCCATGGGCCAAGAAGGAGGCTGTGAGGAAAGAGATCAATAGAATCCTAAACTGCAGAATAATACAACCATCCTTATTTCCACACTGTAGCCCCATTTTGGCCATTAGCAAATCAGACAGTAGTGACCATCTCGTGCTCAATGCACAAGGAATAAATGAGATTATTATACCTGTCAGGACACAGCCTGACAAGCTGGAAGAACAACTTTTAAAATTCCATAACATTAAGTACCTCACCATAATGGATCCCTGAGCCTCGTACTGACAAATTGTACCACATGAAAATAGCCAGAAGTACAATCCTTTTGTATGTGGGGGGCAGAAGATATGAGTCCTGTGTTCCCCCTTTTCATTTAAAAGTCAGTGTAGGCATATTTATTTCTGCTTTAGATCAAGTCTTAGGACCTGAATTGTTAAGTAGAGCCACTGTGTATGTTGATGAGTTGATGACTTACTGCTTGCTACCCCCCACATGGTCAGAACACTTCAGGCTCTTGGTTCAAATCTTATATAGGTTTTCAGAACACAGAGTCACAGCCAGTGTCACATTTCAGTAAGGAAAGCGTTTTAAATTCCTGGGACACATAATATCACCTCAAGGTATACTTCCAGATCCTAAGACGCTTGATACTATCAAACACTGCCTGGTACCTCAAAATAAGAAACAGTTGAAGAGATATCTTAGATTAGTATTTTTCTTCGGAAAAATTGCACCACACCAGCTTTTAAATAGTGATGCTCTGTTGAATCTTCTACGGAAGAATCACTCCTGGTTATGGACCAAGCAAAGCTAAACTGATTTTGACAACATGAAAGAAGCTCTTTTAAATGCCAGCATCTTACATCATCCTGACATGACCCATGATTTTTGTGTGTGTGCAGACACATTCTCCCAAGGGCTGGGCACTTGTTTACTCCAGATCACAGATGAATAGGAAGCTTACCCCCAAGATAATTAGTTTTGCTAGTAAGACACTATCTGAAGCTGAACAACCATATTCCACGACTGAATTGGAAGCTCTCATGGTAATATGGGCATTCAAAGGGTTAGAATATTCCCTGTGGGGAAAGCATACCAATGTGTAATGCAACAATCAGTCTTTGTCCTTCCTTCTCACTTGTAAACTATTACATAGGAGGGTCACTATGTGGTGCTTATATTTACAGGAGTTTGATTTTGAAATTGTATATATCAAAGGTAATCAAAACGCAATTGCTGAAGCCTTATCGAGGCTTCCATAAGGTCTAGACGAATTCTTGGAGAACAATTCAGAAATTAGAGTTTTTTTGATGAAAGATAAAACACAACAGCCATACTACATTATAATGTGTAAACGCATGGAGAAACTACAGCAGAAGGATCCCATATGGCAAAAGGTAAGGCTAAAACTGCTGCAGAAGAACGATGACAGGTTGAAAAAATATTGTATGATTCACCAAGGTGTATCATTTCACCGATACCACTCAGAGCACAGGATCGCATTAGTGACTTTATATTATACACTCACAATGTTCAGGGATACTGTGGCATCTCCAAATGCCTTAGTAAGATAGATACATATTGTTACTATCCAAATTTAAGATGAGCAGTTCTGCATTAAATATGGAAATGTGTTGTGCGTCAGAAGGCTACGCATGCAAATAAGTCAAAACTAATTGATCTACACCTGACCCGTTGGGGATAGTTTCCTTGGATGCAGCTGGATTGGATCCACAAGGGAAAAGAGGTGTAAGAATGTTGTTGCACTATACAATGTTTCCTCCAAGTATGTCAAATTGTATGCTGTGCAATCAGTTACTGCAAGCACCGTCATCAGAAGAATTACAATGGATTGCTTATCCCGGGAAGAAGAGCCGGAAAGATTGCTGATGGACAACACATCATACTTTACAGGGAACTGTTGGAAAGAGTTCATGAGCACTCACAACATTAAACTTATGCTTGTGTCCAGATTTCACCATGAAGCAAGTCCCATAGAGAGCATATTTATGGAATTTAACAGATTTATGCAGAATTACACCACTCACAAACACACTATGTGGATCAATTATGTTACCCCCTTCCAGTAAGTTGTTAACAATCTCCCACATAACTCAACTGGCTTTACATCTATGGAATTGCTGTTTGACAAAAGACAAGTAGACAGTTGGGAAAAACCTCTACCCAAGATCCCTAACAAGGAAATATCACACGAGGAGAAAATGTCGGGCACTGGTTAGCACTGAAGAAATGACAGAATACAGAAAACAATTGTATGATAAGAAATTAGGATGCACTGTAGAATACCATATAGTACCAGGAATATTCCTGTGGACTCATCCAACATCGACAAAGTATGGTAAGCTGAATCGCAAGTAGCAACTGGTTGCACAGGGCCATTTGGTACATCAAAAGTCCCTCACCCAGGATCCTGTAAGTTAGTACACCTAAACAGTGGTAAGGAAAATGAGCTTTACCCTTCCTGGGTGTTCTCTAACACAATAGTTAGGTGTTTGGCACCAAAGCATAATAACCACACTGAAATAAAATAACTACACATATAAAAGTATATGTGATGTAATGATGTGAAAGTCCATGTGACTGAGAGGAGGTCAAGCAAGAGTTATTACAGTACATTTGCACATGAACACATGTTGTCTCAGCATTGTTTTACAATGTTCATTGGTACAATTCTCGTAGACATATTCATGCACAACAGAATACACAAGAGTGATATCATGTAGCAAAAATAAGCACAAGTCACCAACACTAAAGTACACTGTTTGCAGTTGATGATGATACTTGTACCACACAAGATTGTACTGTCAGTTTGTATCAGTAGATAGCAAACATGAAGCAAGTGGATTAACATGAGTAGGTAGCCACGAAACGTTGTACTCAATAGTTCTCTTGTGATGAATGAAGGATTGCAGTGATAGAGTAAAAATTAATGTTTCTTCCTGTAGACCAGTAGACACATCCTAGTAAGCTTATCAGAGGCATAGCTAAACAGTTAAGTAGGCTTACCAGGATTTCATGTTATGAAGCTTTCTTTCCTCAGCATCTGTAATGATGGATACACATGTCAGGGGCAATGTATGGACACAAAACTCATGCACATCATGTGTCAATGTTGTAGATAAATATTTTGCCAATACTAGAAAATGAGATTTAAAAAAATGACCACCTGTGTAATGTTAAAATAAGATGAGACTATGAATGCAGATTATTCACAAATGATCATTCAAAAGAGTAATGCTGAAGAATAAGGTGTCATAAAAATGATAATTTAAAAACTTAAGGATATTACATGACACAAAATCACAAGAAATATATGTAATATTAACTGTCTTGTACGCATAATTTCTGTACAATGTTTATGTAAATTTTTGTACAATATTTATGAAAAGAAATGTAATGCCATATGAAAATGTATATGCACGGAGTAGGAAATACACAAACCCAGTGTGTCAGCATATTTTACAATGTAAATACTTAGGTTATTGTAACACTGATGGAATGTAAAAACTATAGTGCAATCTAAAGCTAAATATCTTTTCCATGACTGCGTATGTGAGCTAATAACTGTAAATGTGCTAAGAACATTTTGTGAAGGTTTGAAACCTGTAATTCTGTGTGTTCCTCTGAAAAATGTGTGGCAGTGCTGGGCAGGAATGAACATTTATATCCTCAGTGGACTCTAGTATCAACAAGACATTCTACCACAGAGGGGGTATGGAAACGAATGAAGGCATTATAGACTTACCTTGAAACTTTCAAGTGTCATCAGGATGCTGATAGCATGAGCCTGGTTCAGGCACTGAAGCATGCGAGTTACAACAAGAACAAATGCCTGGACCATAAATGATAAAACTCCTAGCCATAGCATCGATGGTTCCACTATGCACACCACGTTGCAACAGTGGGATGAACACATTTTTTTTTCTTTTTTTCTTTGGGTAAACAAGTGAAATTGTAGCATGCTCATGTACAGCTCAACTTAACTGCAGTGTTAACAAACTCAAGTGCACGCACAGCTGGACAATGCGGGTTCTGAACAGTGATGCAATAGCAGTGGCCAGAGTCCAATAATCAAACTGCAGACTCTAAATTCAAATGTGCCTGTTGATGCAACCCTTAAAAAATTGTAAATAGTAGTAGTAATAATTTGTTAACAAAATTAGTTATATATGTTATGTAAAGACATGTTCCAGGAGTAAACGAGGTAAAGTTGCCCATGAATAAAGGCCTTAGTATCCTGCCAGGCCAAGAGTTTAAAGTATAAAAACGTGTAAATAGTGTAGTGCGCCACCACTGTGTACTGATGTCTACTGATAAGGATCACACCAGCATACAGTGGAAGGGAGGGGTAGTTGTGTAGTAGGTTCTTTATGTGTCATACACATATAAATATATATTTGTGCTGTCCCCATGTGGAAAAGGTATCTTAGGGCCTGCCTCAATGTTATTAATACACACACATCCATAACTGCACGTATTTCTTGGCAGACAATTATTAATGCGTCTAAATTCGAATTTTCAAAAGTTATCCGGCATCAATAGCAAGAAGATGATCAACAAAAGTGCTTCGCAAAGTTTCAAGTCTAGTGCTACGCAAGAAACCTGTAGTGAAAAATCATCCAAATCAAAATGTAAGTGTGTAACATGTGAAGTCCATCCTGACAAAGCAAAACTAGTTGAAACTATTAATTCGTTGCAAGAAATTGTGCGCAGATCCTTGGCAGAAAACAGAGTGTTAGCTGATAGACTCAAATGTCTTGAAAATGATCATGGAAAACTAAAAACCGCCAAGCAGGGCGTAAGTGAATTCGACAGAAATAAAGTGTACACAGTAACCGATGATTCCGTCGCCATTTCAAGTTTTCCAACACATTCTGGGTGTACCGGTAACGCTAACCATAGCGCAATCATTTCGTCGTCTTTAGTAATAAATTCTCCTGCCGTGCTCCAAAAAATGGTAGGCCTATCAACAAAAGATCAAATCGTGCACCATCTGAAAGAAAAGCCTGTTATTACGAAAAATGTGGAACCTACACAACAGAGTCCATGTTAAATGAAGTGTGCAGATATCGTAAATAGTGTTTCTTCTTCAGTAATAGCTCAAAAAAACAAATTCGATATCCTACTACAAAACGATGGTCATTGTAAAAAACAAACTTCTGCTGCATACAATAAACTTGCTCCCAAGACCGCAAAGTTAACACAGGTTCATAGTTATCAAAAAAGGTTACCGAATGTGCAAAAACAGAATATATCTACACAGCAAAAACACGTTTCAAAAACTTCTAGCCCCAAAACTGTGATGAACAAAAAAATTTGTGTGCTTGGTGACAGTCATGGACGTGGAATTTCAGCACTATTGAAAGATAAATGTAATTTAATGGTAACAGGTTTTGTGAAGCCAGGAGCCCAGTTTTCTGAGGTAAATAAACTAACAGACTCTACTGATGTATCTCACTTAAGTAATTGTGATTTTGTCGTGCTTCTAGGTGGTTCAAATAATATATATAGGAATGAAACAAAAGGGTTTGCAAAAGAAATGAAGGAATGCTTAAACAACCTATTACATACAAATGTACTCGTTGTTAACATTCCTCATCATTATGATTTGCCTTCCTGGTCCTGTGTCAACCAAGAAATTTGCATTGCAAACAAACTGATATCAGAAATATGTTCTACATTTCATAACGTAGAGATGATTGATACATACAATTTAGGAAGAAGATTTCATACCGCTCATGGACTACATTTAAATATGTTAGGAAAAGACCAAATAGTAGAAAAACTCCGAAATCATATCCTGAAGAAATCAGCCCCAAGTATCAAGATCGCCAAACAACCACAAATTACAAAATGGTTTAGGCCAATAACAGAAGCTTTGATGGAAGCAGAACTGTGTCAACCACTCAAAACCATCTCTGCTACTGAAAATTGCGTCCAAGAAGCCACACACAAAAATAAAATCTCGGCCAATTTTTTAGGGTAAGTGCTGTGTCAGAAATACCTTTAGAAAAGAAATTAATTAAACCCTTAACTGAAAAGTCACAAAGTTCATCATTTCTTGTATTACACCATAATGTCCAGTCACTCAGAAATAAGATTCAAATGCTGGAAGCGTTACTTCAGTCTCAAATAAATCCAGATGTAATATGTATTACCGAACACTGGCTGTCTAAAGAAGAAATTCAGTCAACCTCTATTCCAAGGTACTCATTAACAAGCTTCTATTGTAGGAATTTCTCCACACATGGCGGTACTGCTATATTTGTAAAGGACCAGATAAAATTCAGTGAGGTAGGCCTAAATGAACAGATTGCATTATCTGAAGATAAGGAATTTGAGGTTTCTATGGTTAAGCTGCCTGAACTAAACTATATAATTATAAATGTATACAGAGCACCAAGTAGTAATATTCCAAATTTTATGACCAAATTAGAAGTTCTGCTGAATAGTGTCAGCTCATTAAATATGAGAATAATACTTTGTGGCGATTTTAACATTGATTTATCAAAAAACAGTAATGCTAAACTTGATTTGTTAAACATGACCAAATCCTTTAATATGATCCCCACAATACACTCTCCAACAAGATCAACAGAGCATACTGATTCAATAATTGATCAAATCTTCATAACTGATACTGGTTACAAATTCACTGGCGAAGTACTGAGCATGGGATACAGTGACCATGATGCTCAGCTACTGAGCGTTGACGTGGAAAATAGTAAAATCAGCCCCAAAAAAGTATTTCAAAGAAGAAACTTTTCAGATGGCAATATTAGGATTTTTAACTTCCTATTAGCTAAGGAAAATTGGGACAGTGTTTACATGCAAACAACTGTTGATAATATGTTCTTAAGCTTCCATAACACCTTCCTTTATTACTTTAATACAGCATTTCCTTTTGAAACAAAAACTTCAAGCAATCAAAATAGAAAGTCGTGGGTAACAAAAGGAATCAAAATTTCTAGTGAGAGAAACAGATTTCTCCAATATTGCTCCAAAAAATACATAGTCACTGAAGAATTTTCTGACTATTGTAAAGCCTACAAAAAAAACTTATCTTAGAGTGATTAGACAGGCAAAACTTTTATGGAATGACAATTTCATAAGAAACTCTTCAAACAAAATGAAAGCTATGTGGAAAGCTATTAAAAAAGAAACTTGTAGTTCAACACCTAAAAAGGAAAACATTTCTCTGACACTTAATGACTCTAAGGTCACAGATCCATACACAGTTGTAAACAAGTTCAATGAATATTTCACCTCACTAGCAGAAGATTTCATTTAGGCAAACTGCAAGGTATCGTTCTTCAATTCCACCAATACCTCAAACAGCACTAATGCTACAATGTTTGTTTATGAAACAAACCCTGATGAAATTATGAACATAATAAAATTGTTACACAATAAAATCTCTAGTGGCTATGATGAAGTACCTGACCTCATATTAAAGGTGTGTGCTCCCCATATAGCCATTATCAACCATCTACAACCAATCATTAAAAACTGGCATTTTTCCAGATGCTCTCAAAATAGCTAAAGTCTCACCATTACTAAAGAAAGGTTCCCATGATTTAGTATCCAATTATAGACCATTATCCATATTACGCATCTTTTCAAAAATCCTGGAAAATCTTTTTTATGACAGGCTTATAAATTTCATAAAAAACCACGCACCAATCGGCATTCAACAACATGGTTTTAGTAAATCTTTATCCACCCAGACAGCAATTTTTGAACTGTTGGACCACATACTGAAATCAATTGACCAACATAATATAGCTGCAGGTATCTTCTTAGATCTCTCTAAAGCCTTTGAAGTACTAGATCATAAAATACTGCTTGCTAAATTGGAAAGAAGAGGAATAAGAGGTGTGGCTCACAACTGGCTGTGCTCTTACCTACAAAACCGCAGACAGAAGGTATCACTTCAATACGATATTAATGTACAGAATAAAATAAACAACACAGTTTTCCTCTCGGAGGAAAGAACAATAAGATATGGTGTTCCCCAGGGTTCTGTTCTAGGGCCATTACTTTTCCTCATTTACATAGATGATCTTGTTGAACGTATGAGCCCACAAAAAACTATCCTGTTTGCTGATGATACAAGCATAGTGTTGACTGGATCTAGCCCTGAATCCCTTCAGACAATATCTGATAACTCTATGGAAAAACTTTCTGAGTGGTTTAACAAAAATGGCCTAATTGTTAATAGTGGGAAAACTGTATGTATCAACTTCCATCTAATTCCCACATCCAGTCAAAAAACTATCCAAGTAAAGTTAAATAACGATAAAATTGAAAATGTAAATGCAACAAAATTTTTGGGTCTATGGGTCCAACAAAATTTAAAATGGGACACACATATAAACAACTTATCAAAGAAACTCTCATCATCGTGCTATGGACTAAGAATACTAAAATCTACTACAATTAAACCCACACTAATGCAAGCATACCATG
This sequence comes from Schistocerca americana, assembly GCF_021461395.2. Taxonomy (NCBI): domain Eukaryota; kingdom Metazoa; phylum Arthropoda; class Insecta; order Orthoptera; family Acrididae; genus Schistocerca; species Schistocerca americana. The sequence continues at coordinate 434,861,339 of NC_060122.1, forward strand.
CGCAGTTCCACTCATTGCTCCGCTATGGAATCATCTTTTGGGGAAATTCAACTCACAGCACAAATATATTTAAACTACAAAAAAGAGCACTGAGGATAATCTGTGGCCTCAAAAAGCTGGAATCCTGTAAATGTCAATTTATAAAACTTAATGTTCTAAGCATCCCATCCCTATTCATTCAAGAAACAATCCTATTCACCAGGGAATACCTCTCAAGAACAGGCAAATTAATCCGAAACAATGATATACATGCTCATTATACCAGAGGGCAATCTAATATCCATCAAATTTTTTCAAGGACATCATCATACCAAAAATATATAACTCATCTGGGTGTCGTATTACACAATAAAATTCCAGAACAAATAAAAACTGCTCCAGATCCAATATTTAAAAATAAACTAAAGGCATTTCTGACAAAGCGCTGTTTCTATTCAGTACAAGAATTCCTGGAAATGAAAAATTATAAAGTTCCTTTGTAAAATACTGTGATTAGAGTAAAACATTCTGTAGGCAAAATAATAACCTAATTTCTACTATACACAACTATGTTTCAGTTTCACTTCCCAAAATTTTTCAACTCGCTTTTGAATGTACAAGTACACATTCTATTAGTATTAAAACTTAATTGTCTGTGAAATCTCAATGTTAATTTCATGTTTAATGTAGTTTTTAAATGACATTGTCCTTCTGTTGTGTTTCCAGTTGACATTTTCACTATTCTGTAATCTCAGTGATTATTTGTGTAAATTTAAAGTAGCACTACATTGCTTACATGTTTCTTAGTTCCCCATGTAAATTGTTTGTATTCTCTGTTTGTGAAGTTACTATATTCATCAACGAACAATTTTGTGTCCATTTTTTTAAATGGCAGTCCATTGCCTATTTTTTTCTCCAAACTACATATTTGTTAAGAAAAATGACTTGTCCTATATCATTTGTACTTTGTACAATATGTGATCCACAGGATAAATAAATAAATAAATAAATGATAATTACAAACAATGGGAACTCCAGGTAGAAATATTAGAAATGTTGGAAAAGACAGATTATCCTTACAACACAGTCTCCATTCCCATAATTATCCTGGCCTCAACCTACGGTAACATACTGTTCCCACAGCATCCACCCAACAGTTTCCACCCCCTATGTCCTACCACCTCCTCCCCATTCTCATCCCCCACCTTGTTCATTTACAGCCCTCTACCAATGCATCCACCTGTCTTCCCCACTCCTCTCATGTTTTGTTCATGATTTCCACACCCCCCTGCCCCACAACCTGCTGACACTGTGCCTGTTGGAGACTAGTCCCTGCACCCTCCACCAGGCAACAATCATCTCTCTCCCCACCTGTACACTACTATCACTTCCCCTTCCCCTCCAGACTGCTAGTAGCATCCAACCTGATGTTGCAATCTGGCCCAAGATGCTGAAGAGCTGGCGATCGTGTGTGTGTGTGTGTGTGTGTGTGTGTGTGTGTGTGTGTGTGTGTGTTAACTGATGAAGGCTGTGGTTGAAATCTACGTGTGAGTGTCTTTTAATCATGCCTGTCTGCAACTGTAAAGAAGACATGTCAAGTTGCCAAGAGGCATGATTAAAAGACACTCACACGTAGATTTCAAGCACAACCTTCATCAGTCAACACACACACAATCACACACACACGAAAGCAAGCACACCTTACACATACATGATCGCCAACTTCAGCATCTTGGGCCAGAATGCAACATCACGTGGGATACTAGCAGCAGTCTGGAGGGGAAGGGGAAGAGGAAGTGGTAGTAGTGTACAGGTGGGTAGAGAGATGAATGCTGTCTGGTGGAGAGTGCAGGGACTAGACTCCAACAGGCATAGTGTCAGGAGGTTGTGGGGCAGGGAGGTGTGGAAAAAAGGAACAAACACCAGCTATCCACCAGGATGAACGGCTACTGCCAAACTGTGTCCTAGAGCAAAGTAGACCACCCCGTGGCACAACATGGAGCTGAACATAACATATTTGATTCCAATGCCTGCTTCACTATTATCTGTAATTTAACTGACTTATTCTTAATAAACTATTGCGTTTATCATGAGTGAAAAGTGCTTGCCTTGCCGTCGAATTGTTAGGTCGGGGGCTTTGGTGTAATGGGTGCTGTAGTTTTTTCCATGTGGGTGACTGTAGTGGTGTGGGAATAGGGGAAGTAAATGAGACTTGTCAGTGGTTTTGTAGGATTTGTAGTAGAGATAGGAAGATACTAGAACAGAAGGGGAAAATTGCCGCCCTTCAGGCTGAGTTAGACAAGGCCAGGGAAGATCTTGACAGGTTAAGGAGGGAGAAGGGTAAAGAGAGGTGTGAAGTGGCAACAGGCAACAGGAGGAACACGCCTAGAGCTTTGTCTGACAGCTTCATGGTGAATGTGGAAAATAGATTTGACCTGTTGCTTCAGTTAGAAGCTGGTGATCCTCAAGCAGTTGCAGGTGTAGACAGGGCACAACAAACTTTCAGCAGCAAATTGAAAAGTAAGAATGTAGGGAAATCAGTAAAGAGAAAGAAAGTGTTGTTGTTAGGTAGTTCCCATGGAATAGGTGTTGGCCAACTTTTGCAGGATGAACTAGGGTCAGAATACCAGGTCACAATTTTTTTAAACCTAGTGCTGGTCTGGAGCAGGTGACAAAGGATTTAGGATCACTTTGCGAAGATTTCACTAAGGAAGACACCGTGGTTATAGTGGGTGGGGCAGGTAACAGTATTGACAGAGATCCTGGGTACAGTATAGAGTGTGACCTGGCGAAGATTGCATCAGCATCGAAGCATACTAGTGTTGAGTTTGTATCTGTTCTTGGGCACCATGACCGACCTCATTTGAACTCTTCTGTCAAGAGAGTTAATTTGGAGCTGGAACAGCTGCTCATGTCGGGTGCAGGGTCACACATTGGTGTGGTTCCTGTTGATTCTCTCAGTAGGTGGGATTATACTAGGCATGGCCTTCACCTCAACAGGAAGGGGAAGGGTAAATTGGCTGGGGAAATAGCAGGAAAGTTAAAGGGGGAAGGCACTGTCATGAGTGGTAAAATACCAGTGGTTATAGGGTTCAGAAAAGAATCTTTTTTAGGGTAGGGAGGACAGAAAGAAAGCAAATTTTAAGAGAGGTTAGAACTGAGACAAACCTTCAATTTGAGAAAGAAATCAAAAAACATAATTCCAGCTTATTACATCAGCATAAACAGCCATTGGTTAAGGATTTTCAACAGTCAGCAGATATTTTAACTCTACCCAATTTTAACTTAGTCAATGTGAAATGTCAGCTATCTTTATTACATAAAAATATTCGAGGACTGAGAAATAAAATTAATGAATTAACTATCTGCATAGATGGATTAGAGTCTTCAAACCCAGCTGACATAATCTGCCTCTCTGAACATCATGTGACCACTGGTATAGAACTTTTAAGTGTTACAGGGTTTAGGTTAGCATCTCACTTTTGTAGATCAGAAATGGAGAAAGGAGGAGTTGCCACATTCATCAGAAAGTGTCATAAATTTAAAAACATAGACATTCATAAATTTTGCCTAGAACAGCATATGGAAGCATGTGCAACAGAATTAGAATTTCACAAATAATCCTTCATAATATTAAGTGTATCGAGCACCTGCAGGTAACGTTAATCTGTTTGTAAACCACCTTGAAGCTGTACTGGCCCATTTAACAACCAAAAACAAAGAAATAGTGGTTGCTGGTGATTTCAATGTGGATTTCCTTAAAGACTCTCCCAATAAGAACTTATTTGAGTTAGTAATGCTATCATTCAACTTAATTCCCACTGTAAAGTTTCCCACTAGGATAGCCACTTGCTCACAAACAGCCATTGATAATATCTTTATAGGAAAGTCCAATGAACAAAATTATATTACAAAACCAATAATCAATGGCCTCTCAGACCATGACATGCAGTTCCTTCTGTTAAATGTTAATACTGAACAGGATATAAAATCTGTTAAATCTGAGCTCAAAAGGGTAATCAGTAAGCCAAAAATTGATTATTTTAGGACACTCCTCAGAGACATTCACTGGACTGATGTCTACAGTGCTCATGGCATGAATGAAAAATATAACACTTTTGCTAATAAAGTGCTTACCTTATTCGAACACTGCTTTCCCCCAAAACTTACCAAGGTTAGAGCAAAGTCTACAAAAAAGCCATGGATTACTCGAGGAATAGGGGTATCTTGTAAAACAAAAAGAAAACTGTATCTGTCAATCCGAAACATTTCCAATGTTGATGCTATAGCACATTGTAAGAAATACTGCAAAATATTAAAGACTGTAATATGGATGTCAAAGCAAATGTATTACAAGGAAAAGATAGTCATATCAGATAACAAAATAAAGACAACATGGGGTACAGTGAAGGAGGAGACCGGTAGAACCAGACATGAAGAGGATCAAATAGCATTAAGAGTAAATGATATATTGGTGACAGACGTGTATAGTGTTGCAGAACTTTTTAACAAACATTTTATAACTGTTACTGAAAAGATGGGGTTGTCCGGTTCGGTAGATGCTGTTATGGAATACCTCAGACCAGACATTTCAAGTAACTTCCATAATATGAATTTGACCCTCACTACCCCAACAGAAATAATGTCCATCATAAAATGTTTAAAATCAAAAACATCTAGCGGGTATGATGAAATACCAACAAAGTTAATTAAAGAATGTGATTCTGAGCTAAGTAACATATTAAGCTATCTGTGTAACCAGTCGTTTATCAGTGGAATATTTCCTGAATGGCTGAAATATGCTGAAGTTAAGCCACTGTTTAAGAAGGGAGATAAAGAAATAGCATCAAATTTCTGTCCAATTTCACTGTTACCAGCATTCTCAAAAATTTTCGAAAAAGTAACGTACAGTCGGCTTTATAACCATCTTATCTCAAATAACATACTGTCAAAGTCACAGTTTGGATTTCTAAAAGGTTCTGATATTGAGAAGGCTATCTACACTTACAGTGAAATGTGCTTAATTCACTAGACAAAAAATTGCAGGCAACTGGTATATTTTGTGATCTGTCAAAGGCATTTGACTGTGTAAATCACAATATCCTTTTCAGTAAATTAGAATATTATAGTGTAACAGGAAATGCTGCAAAATGGTTCAAATTTTATATTTCTGGCAGGAAACAAAGGGTGTTATTAGGAAAGAGACATGTATCAAGCTATCAGGCATCATCCAACTGGGAAGTAATTACATGTGGGGTCCCACAAGGTTCCATTTTGGGGCCCTTACTTTTTCTTGTGTATATCAATGACCTTTCATCAGTAACATTACCAGATGCCAAGTTCGTTTTGTTTGCCGATGATACAAACATTGCAATAATTAGCAAATCAAGTGTAATCTTAAAAATATCAGCCAATAAAATATTTTTGGACATTAATCACTGGTTCCTAGCCAATTCTTTGTCACTAAACTTTGAAAAAACACACTACATGCAGTTCAGAACTTGTAAGGAGTGTCCCAGAAGTATATGTCTAACATACGATGACAAGAAGATAGAAGAAGTGGACAGTGTTAAATTCTTGGGATTACAGCTTGATAATAAATTCAACTGGGAGGAGAACACCACAGAACTGCTGAAGCATCTTAACAAATCTCTGTTTGCAATGCGAATTCTGTCAGACATAGGGGTTATAAAAATGAAAAAGCTGGCATACTATGCTTACCTTCATTCCATAATGTCATATGGGATTATTTTTTGGGGTAATTCATCAAGCCAAGCTCAAGTTTCCCAGGCACAAAAACGTGCAGTAAGAGTTATATGTCGTGTGAACTCAAGAACATCCTGCAGAAGCCTGTTTAGGGAACAAGGGATACTAACTACTGCTTCCCAATATATTTATTCCTTAATGAAATTTGTCATTAAAAATATATCACTTTTTCAAACCAACAGCTCAATTCATGGCATCAATACTAGAAATAAGAATAATCTTCACAAGGATTTAAAGTCACTTAGTCTTGTACAAAAGGTGTGCATTATTCAGGAGCACACATTTTCAATAACTTGCCAGCAGCCGTAAAAAGCTTAATAACCAATGAAATTCGGTTTAAGAGAAGCCTAAAGGATTTATTGGTGGCCAACTCCTTCTACTCCATTGATGAATTTCTCAGTAAAACCAACTGATTTGTATATAAGTACAATATAATTTCTCCACAATTTCAGTGCAGTAATGTGTTCATTGAAAATTTGTGTGTGTGTGTGTGTGTGTGTGTGTGTAAGTACAATCTAACTCCTGCACCATTTCAGTGCAGTAATGTGTTCATTGTAAATAAGTATTATAGTAGTTGTATTACATGTTTATTACCTTATAAATAAATAAAAAACTTTTTTATTTTAAATTCAGTGCATTAGTATTTGTAAAATGACTCTTTCATATAATGTTCATTAAAAAATGATGATCATTCCACTTGGGACCTGTGGAATGGTACATTAGCTTATTTGTTTTAGTTGTAAATATTTGTCATTTATTTTTGTTTTTCTGACATGTTCCACATCCTGGAGGACCTCCTCACTACAGATCAATTGGAATGAAAGTAAATCTAATCTAATCTAATCTACTCGAGCCATCTGGATCCATCCCTCCGCCACCAGTGTTTCTGAACTGCGTAGACGGGAGTCATCCTTACAACACATTCTCTGTTCCCATAATTATCCTGGTCTAAATCTACGCTGACATACCATCCCCACACCCTCCACCCAATAGTTTCCACCCCCTATTCATATCCTATCCTCCCCCTTATCATCTCCCACCCACTGTTTGCAGCCCTCTGCCAACACATCCATCTGTCTTTCCCCCACTCCTCTCATGTTTTGTTCATGATTTCCACAGCCCCCTGCCCCACAACCTGCTGACACTGTGCCTGTTGGAGACTAGTCCCTGCACCCTCCACCAGGCAACAATCATCTCTCTCCCCACCTGTACACTACTATCGCTCCCCCTTCCCCTCCAGACTGCTGCTTGCATCCAACGTGATGTTGCAATCTGGCCCAAGATGCTGAAGAGCTGGCGATCGTGTGTGTGTGTGTGTGTGTGTGTGTGTGTGTGTGTGTGTGTGTGTGTGTGAGGTGTGCTTGCTTGTGTGTGTGTACGTGTGTGTGTGTGTGTGTGTGTGTGTGTGTGTGTGTGTGTGTGTATTAACTGATGAAGGCTGTGGTTGAAATCTACGTGTGAGTGTCTTTTAATCATGCCTGTCTGCAACTGTAAAGAAGACACGTCAAGTTGCCAATAGGCATGATTAAAAGACACTCACACGTAGATTTCAAGCACAACCTTCATCAGTTAACACACACAAAATCACATACACACGAAAGCAAGCACACCTTACACATACATGATCGCCAACTTCAGCATCTTGGGCCAGAATGCAACATCACGTGGGATACAAGCAGCAGTCTGGAGGGGAAGGGGAAGAGGAAGTGGTAGTAGTGTACAGGTGGGTAGAGAGATGAATGCTGTTTGGTGGAGAGTGCAGGGACTAGACTCCAACAGGCATAGTGTCAGGAGGTTGTGGGGCAGGGAGGTGTGGAAAAAAAGGAACAAAACACCAGCTATCCACCAGGATGAACGGCTACTGCCAAACTGTGTCCTAGAGCAAAGTAGACCACCCCGTGGCACAACATGGAGCTGAACATAACATATTTGATTCCAATGCCTGCTTCACTATTATCTGTAATTTAACTGACTTATTCTTAATAAACTATTACGTTTATCATGAGTGAAAAGTGCTTGCCTTGCCGTAGAATTGTTAGGTCGGGGCTTTGGTGTAATGGGTGCTGTAGTTTTTTCCATGTGGATGACTGTAGTGGTGTGGGAATAGGGGAAGTAAATGAGACTCGTCAGTGGTTTTGTAGGATTTGTAGTAGAGATAGGAAGATACTAGAACAGGAGGGGAAAATTGCCGCCCTTCAGGCTGAGTTAGACAAGGCCAGGGAAGATCTTGACAGGTTAAGGAGGGAGAAGGGTAAAGAGAGGTGTGAAGTGGCAACAGGCAACAGGAGGAACACGCCTAGAACTTTGTCTGACAGCTTCATGGTGAATGTGGAAAATAGATTTGACCTGTTGCTTCAGTTAGAAGCTGGTGATCCTCAAGCAGCTGCAGGTGTAGACAGGGCACAACAAACTTTCAGCAGCAAATTGAAAAGTAAGAATGTAGGGAAATCAGTAAAGAGAAAGAAAGTGTTGTTGTTAGGTAGTTCCCATGGAATAGGTGTTGGCCAACTTTTGCAGGATGAACTAGGGTCAGAATACCAGGTCACAATTTTTTTAAACCTAGTGCTGGTCTGGAGCAGGTGACAGAGGATTTAGGATCACTTTGCGAAGATTTCACTAAGGAAGACACCGTGGTTATAGTGGGTGGGGCAGGTAACAGTATTGACAGAGATCCTGGGTACAGTATAGAGTGTGACTTGGCGAAGATTGCATCAGCATCGAAGCATACTAGTGTTGAGTTTGTATCTGTTCTTGGGCACCATGACCGACCTCATTTGAACTCTTCTGTCAAGAGAGTTAATTTGGAGCTGGAACAGCTGCGCTCATGTCGGGTGCAGGGTCACACATTGGTGTGGTTCCTGTTGATTCTCTCAGTAGGTGGGATTATACTAGGCATGGCCTTCACCTCAACAGGAAGGGGAAGGGTAAATTGGCTGGGGAAATAGCAGGAAAGTTAAAGGGGGGAGGCACTGTCATGAGTGGTAAAATACCAGTGGTTATAGGGTTCAGAAAAGAATCTTTTTTAGGGTAGGGAGGACAGAAAGAAAGCAAATTTTAAGAGAGGTTAGAACTGAGACAAACCTTCAATTTGAGAAAGAAATCAAAAAACATAATTCCAGCTTATTACATCAGCATAAACAGCCATTGGTTAAGGATTTTCAACAGTCAGCAGATATTTTAACTCTACCCAATTTTAACTTAGTCAATGTGAAATGTCAGCTATCTTTATTACATAAAAATATTCGAGGACTGAGAAATAAAATTAGTGAATTAACTATCTGCATAGATGGATTAGAGTCTTCAAACCCAGCTGACATAATCTGCCTCTCTGAACATCATGTGACCACTGGTATAGAACTTTTAAGTGTTACAGGGTTTAGGTTAGCATCTCACTTTTGTAGATCAGAAATGGAGAAAGGAGGAGTTGCCACATTCATCAGAAAGTGTCATAAATTTAAAAACATAGACATTCATAAATTTTGCCTAGAACAGCATATGGAAGCATGTGCAACAGAATTAGAATTTCACAAATAATCCTTCATAATATTAAGTGTATCGAGCACCTGCAGGTAACGTTAATCTGTTTGTAAACCACCTTGAAGCTGTACTGGCCCATTTAACAACCAAAAACAAAGAAATAGTGGTTGCTGGTGATTTCAATGTGGATTTCCTTAAAGACTCTCCCAATAAGAACTTATTTGAGTTAGTAATGCTATCATTCAACTTAATTCCCACTGTAAAGTTTCCCACTAGGATAGCCACTTGCTCACAAACAGCCATTGATAATATCTTTATAGGAAAGTCCAATGAACAAAATTATATTACAAAACCAATAATCAATGGCCTCTCAGACCATGACATGCAGTTCCTTCTGTTAAATGTTAATACTGAACAGGATATAAAATCTGTTAAATCTGAGCTCAAAAGGGTAATCAGTAAGCCAAAAATTGATTATTTTAGGACACTCCTCAGAGACATTCACTGGACTGATGTCTACAGTGCTCATGGCATGAATGAAAAATATAACACTTTTGCTAATAAAGTGCTTACCTTATTCGAACACTGCTTTCCCCCAAAACTTACCAAGGTTAGAGCAAAGTCTACAAAAAAGCCATGGATTACTCGAGGAATAGGGGTATCTTGTAAAACAAAAAGAAAACTGTATCTGTCAATCTGAAACATTTCCAATGTTGATGCTATAGCACATTGTAAGAAATACTGCAAAATATTAAAGACTGTAATATGGATGTCAAAGCAAATGTATTACAAGGAAAAGATAGTCATATCAGATAACAAAATAAAGACAATATGGGGTACAGTGAAGGAGGAGACCGGTAGGACCAGACATGAAGAGGATCAAATAGCATTAAGAGTAAATGATATATTGGTGACAGATGTGTATAGTGTTGCAGAACTTTTTAACAAACATTTTATAACTGTTACTGAAAAGATGGGGTTGTCAGGTTCGGTAGATGCTGTTATGGAATACCTAAGACCAGACATTTCAAGTAACTTCCATAATATGAATTTGACCCTCACTACCCCAACAGAAATAATGTCCATCATAAAATGTTTAAAATCAAAAACATCTAGTGGGTATGATGAAATATCAACAAAGTTAATTAAAGAATGTGATTCTGAGCTAAGTAACATATTAAGCTATCTGTGTAACCAGTCGTTTATCAGTGGAATATTTCCTGAATGGCTGAAATATGCTGAAGTTAAGCCACTGTTTAAGAAGGGAGATAAAGAAATAGCATCAAATTTCTGTCCAATTTCACTGTTACCAGCATTCTCAAAAATTTTCGAAAAAGTAATGTACAGTCGGCTTCATAAGCATCTTATCTCAAATAACATACTGTCAAAGTCACAGTTTGGATTTCTAAAAGGTTCTGATATTGAGAAGGCTATCTACACTTACAGTGAAAATGTGCTTAATTCATTAGACAAAAAATTGCAGGCAACTGGTATATTTTGTGATCTGTCAAAGGCATTTGTCTGTGTAAATCACAATATCCTTTTAAGTAAATTAGAATATTATAGTGTAACAGGAAATGCTGCAAAATGGTTCAAATTTTATATTTCTGGCAGGAAACAAAGGGTGTTATTAGGAAAGAGACATGTATCAAGCTATCAGGCATCATTCAACTGGGAAGTAATTACATGTGGGGTCCCACAAGGTTCCATTTTGGGGCCCTTACTTTTTCTTGTGTATATCAATGACCTTTCATCAGTAACATTACCAGATGCCAAGTTCGTTTTGTTTGCCGATGATACAAACATTGCAATAAATAGCAAATCAAGTGTAATCTTAAAAATATCAGCCAATAAAATATTTGTGGACATTAATCACTGGTTCCTAGCCAATTCTTTGTCACTAAACTTTGAAAAAACACACTACATGCAGTTCAGAACTTGTAAGGAGTGTCCCCTATTCATATCATATCCTCCCCCTTATCATCTCCCACCCATTGTTTGCAGCCCTCTGCCATCACATCCATCTGTCTTTCCCCCACTCCTCTCATTGTTAGTTCCTTCTTTCCCACTTCCCTGCCCCGCAACCTCCTGAGAATGCATCTGTTGGAGTCTTCCCTGCACACTCCACCAGACAGCATTACTCTCTCTCTTCCAACTCATACACTACTATCCCTTTCCCTTACCCTTCCCCTCACCTTCCCCTTCCACTTTCCCTCCAGATTGCTGCTTGCATCCCACGTGATGTTGCATTCTGGCCGAGGATGATGGAGTTGGTGGTCATGTGTGCATGAGAGCTGACAATCCTTACCAAATAAGCTAGGTCCTAACTGAGCATTATTTAACTTTCTATTTCTTCACAATAGGGTTCTTCATGGTTTCTCACTCTTGTTCTATTTTTGGGCTTCTATATGGCATAGGTATTGTGCCACACTCTTTCAGATTGAATCTGTTGAGAATTTGCTCCAGACAGTTTGTCTGGTCCATTCACAAATAGCCTTCTTGGCTGTTCTTAGTAACTGGGATACCTAAACAGTTAATAGGTTCACCAAGATCTTTCAGCATGAATTTTTCTGAGCTCGTTTTTGAAAACATCTTTCTCTCATTGATTGTTACTAAAAATTACCATATCATCCCCAGAAACAGGAACTACAAAAATGTTTGAACCTTGATTTTTGTAGTAGACACAAGGGTCAGCTGCTGACCCTTTGAAATTTAGATTCAGAAGCGTACTGTCTAATTTCAAATTCTAGTAGCAACCACCTTGCTTCAGTCCATATACTGCCTTTTTTAAGTTTTTTACTACCTGTATCTTTCACTGTCTTTACAACTCGATCTACACCTGGAATTTCCTCACAAATCTCTTTATATAAATTGCCTTGTGAGAAAACTGACAACATCCAGAAATTAAGTGTCAATGTCATGTTTAGAAGCTATAAGCAGATTAATACTGTAATGAGCTACAACTTGTAACTGGTGCATATGTGTCATCATTGTCCATGTCTTGCTCCTCAGCACAAGATTTAATCAATAACTCTGCTTTATATTATACAGTTGGCCTTTCAGATCTAGTTCTAAACACCCATTTCATACTTAGTGGCTCCTTATCTGAAGGTTCAACAATAGACTCCCATGTGCAGTTGTCTATGTGAGGCTGTGTCTCTTCTTGTATTACCTTCAGCCAGTTTTCAGCATTGTCTGATACCACTGCTTCTTCCAGTGACAAAGAATTGGAGTCAGTTGATTATATGTACCAGTGATTTTCAAATGGATCTATGTTGATCCCCAGGTGTCACCTCCAACCTGTAAGAGGATCAAAAAGGAATTAGGGGTGCATAAGATGTAAATTGTGGATCCACAAGAGTGGATCCCATTTATACAGGTCACAACAAAATTCCAGATTCTTCTCTGAGAGCTGAAGCTTGCTCCTGTGTATGTCACTGTTCATCTCATCGGCTAAGAGAGAGGGTGGAGCAACTACTTAAGTTCAGTTTCCTGCTTGCAGCATCTAGTGACATTATTAATTATTTTTATGGCTCCACTCTGTAAAGTAGTACCCCCCACCCTTCTCTGAGAAGTGGAAAGAGTATATGGTGCTGCTTGTGACGTGCCAGGAACCACTTCATCACTCATTAAAATATGTATTCATTTGTGATGCAACACAACTCGGCACAACAATCACTTAAACACTGGCTACTAATGTAAGGTTCTATATTACATAGCCAAGGTTCACAGTGGCTGGACACAATATGAGTGGGCCAGAGGCAAGCAACTTCTGCCGATCCAGAACTAGAAAGCCCTTATTCATCTCTTTGTGAACAGATTATAGTTAGGTACCACACAAATTAAAGTTAATCAGTGTCATGTCTTTTAGGAGTGCTGGAGAAAAGTAAGTAGCTTTTTATCAAATTTTCTTTTTTAGTTCCTTTCATTAAGTACAAATATGCCAATCATGACTTGAAACTGAGAGGATTGATTTTGATTGCTAGGTCTTATCATATTTACCTAAACAGCTTAATTTTTGTCCACAGGTAACTGATACGGAAAATGGCTATATCTAAAAAGAAATATGGCAGCAAAGTGTTGATTATTTTTCTTCATTCCATCATTGTCAGGCAGATGATTACCTATGTTCATTTTATACAAAAGGGCTTTAAGCAATGGTGCTATGAAGCCATACGAGTTGGAGGATCATCTGAGAAGGTGTCATCGTGGCAAACAGTTAAATATTTGAAATACTTTCGAGACCTACGAGGACAGTATATTTGCTGCTATGTCACAAAGAGACGATGATGGTTTGTCGATGTCATACAATATCTACATCTACATACATAATCCGCAAGCCACCATATGGTGTATGGTGGATGGCAACTTGTACCGCTAATAGTCACTTCCTTTCCTATTCTTCTCGCAAATGAAGTTAGGGAAAAATGGATGTCTATATACCTCTATACAATGCCTAATTTCTCTGTCCTTATGTGAAATGTACATTGGCAGCAGTAGAATAATTCTTCAGTCAGCTAAAAGTGCCTATTTTCTAAACTTAGTCAACAATGTTTTGTGAAAAGCACAATGTATTCCCTGCAGGGATTCCCATCTGAGTCCACAAAGCATCTATGTAACACTCATGTGTTGATTTAACCTATCAGTAACCAACCCAGCAGCAAGTTTCTAAATTGCTTCAATGTCTGCCTTTAATCCAACCTAGTTGGGTTCCCAAACACTAGGGCAGTACTCATGAATGGGTTGCACACATGTCCTATATGTGGTCTCCTTTATAGATGAACAACACATTCCTAAAACTCTACCAGTAAACCAAAGTCAACTATTTGCCTTCACCATTACCATCTTTAGGTGCTTGTTCCGTTACTTCTTCTGCCACTTTTAGTAAAATCTGGCAAACCACATACTATGAGAGAGCAATTGACTTTGCTGGCCACTGAAGAAGTTTTAAAAACTGTTCTACACAAACCTGCTTATGATATACTTAAAAGATTTCTTTTGGACAATACCAGTGTTCAAACATGCATTGATGAAATGAAGGCATCCTCTGTAACTATCTGCAAACAATGCATTTCTCCATACTACTGGAGAAATCAACTTTAGTGGTAATGAAGCATTGTTATTGACAGATGTTTGTTTTTTAAAAAAAAGAAGACTGGAAATCACTGACTTAAAGTATGTAAGGTTAAACCTAATTATATTGAAAATTTGCTAATAAAGCACCAGGCTCATCCCTCACAATAAAGGCATTTATGTATTAGTTGTTTTGCTAAATTTTCATCTTATGTCATTCAAAGTAATAAATGCGTAAAACTTAAGTTTGAGTGTTGTTTTCTACAATTGAACTGTAATTCCTCTTTCTCAGTACTAGCTTCACATTGCAATCATTCTTTAATAACTTCATACTTTGTAACATGAAATTAGAATAAACACTGATTCTTTTATTGACCATGTGATGTGCATTCAAGGCAGATCAGTAACATCCAACTGTTCTCGACACTCACCATTAAAAGAGGCTGCAACAGCATTTAAAAATCAAAGTTAGGACAAAGAATAATAATAATAATAATAATATTAATTAGAAACATTGTATCTTTCAATCAAAATCCTTATAAAAAAAGGATACACCACAAAGGAATTATCTGAATGGGATGTAAATCAGTAGATGTGAAGTACATGTATGGACAAACAAATTGTTACAATTTCATAACTGTGTGATTTATTCAAGAGAAAAAGCTTCACAATTTGAGAAGGTCAATAACACACTGGTCCACCCCTGGTCTTTATGTGAGCAGTTATTCAGTTTGGCACTGATTGATAGAGTTGTTGGATTTCTTCCTGAGTATATCCTGCCAAATTAAGTCCACTTGGTGCATTGGATTGTCAAAATCTAAGCTGGTTGGAGGCTCCTGCCCCATAATGCTCCAAAGGTTCTCATTTAGGGAGAGTTCCAGCAACCTTGTTGGCCAAGGTAGGGTTTAGCAAGCATGGAGACAAGCAGCAGAAACTCTCACTGTGTGCAGGCAGGCATTATCTTGCTGAAATGTAAGTGCAGGATGGCTTACAATGAAGGGCAATGAAGTCGAGTGTAAATTATAACTGACCTATCACTGTGCTGTAAGAGTGCCATGGATGACAATGAAAGGGGTCCTACTATGAAATGAAATGGCTTCCTTGGTTCTGTGGAAGACAGCAGTCCAGTTGGTATGCCACCAGTGTCTGGGGCATCTCCCGACACATCTTTGGTGGTCATAAGAGCTCAGTTTGAAGCAGGACTCATCACTGAAGACAATTCTAATCCAGTCAATGAGATTCCAGGCTGAATGTACCTCACACCACTGCCACTTGTTGGGTTTCACTATAAAAATATCAACAAGTGAATATAGCAGATTGCAGCAGCTTGTGAATGCCAGAATACACAGAAGTGGTTGATTGTTTATATTCCAATGCGTAATTGAGTGTTATTATTTTCCTTCCGTATGGTAATTAATAGTGATCAAATAATTTATTACAATAGAGTATATCTCAAAATTAATTATTTTTGTTCACAAAATGAAGCCAAGTGTATAAAGTATATTTCAAAAATGGGTTTACATATTTGTATAAATCTGGATTCTAAATTATTTAAAAAATCATAAGAGCATCGTAACATAAATAAAAACGTTTCTCCTCCCAGAAAAAATTCAGTTCTGAAAGGACTAAAACAATACATTGTGAAATTATCAAGCTTTGGAATTCCTGATAGCTTTCACATTGACTCAAGTTGTTGCAGTTGTTCATTATCATTATTTGCATTGTTTGGACTTGATTCTTCATTGCGGCTAGTACTCATCACGTCATAGACTCAGGTTCAGGTTCAATTTCTTCTATTTTGATTGTTGTTATTTCATTTTGCTTATTTTCTGTCAGGGATATGAACAATTGACTTGGTTTCTGTGACTCAGTTTCTTCTTTACATTACTTACAACAGGGATGAACAGACGGTGACCCATGGGCCACACGCAGCCCACCACTGATCTTGTGGCGTAGAGCGCCACAAATATTGATATTTGTTCAGTGTATAATTGTGCTACCTTTGAGGAGAGGGCTTTGGGGAGGATGTTGGCCACTAACGGCAGTTAGCCTCCGGATTTGTATCTGTGTAGAAGCGAAGTGATAATAAATCTGTATCTGAGAGAATTCTAGTTGTTTACCTACAACTATATCCTATTCCCTCACTGGTGACCCCGTTTTTTGTGTAATACATGTCCGAGTTACCGCCCGAAGGTTATTTACGCACCTACCGTGTCGGGTTTCTTCGCGATCATGAGGGCCGTTGTTCAGCTTCAGACAATGGCCTTTCAGCACTCACCGCCGCCTGGATTTCAGCAATATCTCTCCAGCACTCTTGCCGTCGTAGTGGACATGCCACAAGACTCTTTGGAGTCCTTCAGCCCAAACATGCAGTGGAATTCATCGAGTGCCACCAGTTTCTTCCAACCGCCAACGGTTGCGGACTCTGGCTTTGTTAGCCTAGACCTTTCCACGTGTTCTCCACAGAGTGTTGTTCGGAACATTCCTACTCCTGTGTTGAACACACAATTCAATACAGTTCGTGGCATTGAGCGAAGTTTTGCTACTTTGGAAAATCCAATAGTAAATTCAAACTCGAATCAGTTCCCACCACGTGTGTATCCTTCCGTGCCGGCTAGTCAGCAGGTGCTCAATGCTCACCAAACAGCAAGTATCACACCGAGTATGCATCCTAGTGGACACGTGTGGGATCCTTGTGTTGCTTCTAATCAAGTCAACAATTCTGTGCTGGACAGTAATTACCCGGACATCTACAACCAACCCCACCACTCATGGTCGAGTGAATACAGTGTGCATAACGGACATTCACCGGTGTACTTAAGTACTTGTGGCTTCTCTCCGAGCTACCACATCAATGAGAATGCACATTTTGACTATGATCCTCACACTGTTCAAGTGTCCGTCGCTTCTCAGCCTCCCCCCCCCCGCTCCCCCCCCCCCTCCCGGCGTCAAGTGAATTTCGCGATACCCGCATTACGAGATGCCAACAATTCGGACCCGCTATCTTTTGCATGCTCTACTTACGTCCAAAGAAATAAGTGCACCTCCACAGTGACTGTGTGCCGAATCTGCCGAAACTACCAGACTTCAAACCCGCTCACCCGGAGTTCTGGTTTAACCTGGTTGAGCAAACATTCAATGTCTGTGCTTTGGACAACGACGCACGCTTTGGCTGCCTCATGAACCATCTTCACGACCGCGTCGATTTAATTTATGATCTGGTCAAAGCACCCCCACTAGCAGGGAAGTATGCTGTGGTGAAACAGACAATACTGGAGCGCGTCTCACAAACCAGGAGAGAAAATGTGCAACAGCTCATCTACGAAAAGCGTCTCGGTGACAGGTCTCCGTCCCAGCTGCGGCCGTGCATCCGTCTTCTTGTTGATGAGCAAGTTATGCCTGATGACATGCTCGCAGAAATCTGGACAGAAAAGCTGCGTTTGCCTGTCCAGACTGCAATCTCTGCGTATGAAGATAGGCCAGTAAATGAACATTTACTCGCCGCTGACAGAGCATACTCCGCCAGGCAACGTGAGCTCCGTGCACTGCATTCTGGACGTGACTGCACTAAGAAGCTTTCTGACACCATGCCCTTGTCTGGTGCTGCTAATAACAAGTTTGTTAAACTAGCCGCCCTGCCTACATCTTCAACTCCCCGCAACGACAGTGCATCAGCCACTGTGGAAGACTCTGGGTCACATACTCCGTCGCATAGCAACTACCCACAGGAGCACAGGCCCGCCCAACATTACTGTTTCTTCCACGCAAGATTCGGGGAGCAAGCTCGCAAATACCAGTCAGCGTGTTCTTACCCAAACTCTAACCACAGGTAGGCTGCAGTGCCACCTCCTGCGATGTAAACAACGGGCAACATCCAACGTTGCATTCTGTTTCGAACAACAACAGTAAGTGTGGTCAAGTCTATGTTCGCGATTTACAATCAGGTGTACATTTTCTGGTAGACACTGGCTCAGATGTCTCTTTGCTGCTGGTTCGCCTAGCAACCAATAAAGTGCAACCACATAAAACAGTACTTCGTGCAATGAACGTGTCTACCCTACAGTGTTCATGTTCTACTCTGTATACAGTGAAACTTACGCCCGAGTGCAAGCTGGAGTGGACGTTTTTAGCGTCAACAATTGAAGAACCTATTCTCGGAATTGTTTTCCTCAAACACTATCAGTTGTCACTAGATTTTGTGCAAAAAATTGTGTTTTACCCCCCACTAAACAAACATATTCCTTTCGCTCCGCCGAGTGACAGTTCGGCTAACACCAAACATGTGTGCTGTGCTAAGAAGTGTTTAAACCTATCCTTGGAGCTGCAATCTTGGACAAACAAGTGGCTAGTGGAGTGCGCCAAGTCTTCGAAGTTATGGATGGAACGTATGGAAATGCTGCTGCACCTCCGCAACATACACCACGAGTTGGCCTCCACACAACAATGCCTCGCAACGCTACAAGCAGACGACTCGTCAGCTACAGACAAGGTCAGACCATGCCAATCTGGTGTTCCCGTGCCCGTGCACGTTAACAACAATGTTGTGAACTCTGTAAACTGTGTCAGCACCCCCTCTTGTAATGTCAGTGTATGCCCGAGTGCTCATGTTCCTTGCATTCCGAATGGACAATTAACTTCCCAAGCTCGTGGCAATGAACTACGGCCATCTGCTGTTCGGCCACACCCACTCGTGCCTACAGCACTCATAGCGGCACGGCCAACTACCAAGAATCAGTGTACCAACCTCACCCATGTTAACACGTGTGCGGCCTTTATGCAGCCTACAAGCGGTTGGCACACCTGTACTTCTGTACCCTCAGCGCCACAGCTTTGCCCGTCCGCCACCACCTGCTCCGCTTCACGGACATGTGACTGTTGTGCCGTGCCATGTATTGCAGTAGTCACTAATGGCACAGTTCATCGGTTACGTCTAACCGATGGGCCGCCCATATTGCAACACCCACACCGCCTCAAGCCGGAATTTATGAAAATTGCAAAAGAACAATTAGATGATCTATTATAAAAGGGAATAATTGAACCTTCTTCTGGTTGCTGGGCTAGTCCTATCCTGTTTGACCAAAAGAAAGACGGTACTTGGCATATGGTCGGAGACTATAGGTGTTTAAATCCCCGCACCATCATTGATAAATACCTGGTCCCACACATTGTGGACTTCAATCATGCACTCTCAGGTGCAAAGTACTTCTCTGTTTTGGACTGTAAGCACGCATTTCATGATTGCTATGGCTCCAGAGGATATTGAAAAGATTGTCATAACCCCTCCCTTCGGGCTGTTTCAATACAAATTTATGTTGTTTGGGTTGAAAAACGCCCCCTAAACATGGTAGCGTTTCATCAATCAAACTTTATCCCATCTAGACTTTTGTTTCGTATACATGGATGACATATTGGTTTTTGCTTCTACTTTGGAACAGAGTGAGGAGTGTGTTCAAGTCATGAAAGATATTTTAGCAGCCACTGGTATTGAACTAAACAATAAAAAGACTCAATTGCACCAGTCATCCCTCACATTCCTAAGTTATGTTGTGTCGTCGGATGGTCTGACACCACCACAGGACAAGATCAAGCCTGTTCTCGAGATGCTATGCCCCCAGACCTATAGGGAATTACGCAGGTTCATCGGAACAGTTAATTATTACCATAAAATTTGCCAGCCGCTTCTGCTGCACAGGCTTCCCTCACAGATGCTCTCGCTGGCCCACAAACTCCTGGCACCCGCCAGGTCCCATGGACACCAGACATGGACACGGCATTTAATGAACTCAAGCAGCTGTTGGCCTCCGCTGCCACTATTGCTCATCCACATGTGGATGCCACAATGTTTATCACTACTGACACTAGTGACAATGCTGTCGGTGCAGTACTGAGTCAGACATACAATGATGCTACAACCCCCCTGCAGTTTTTCTCAAAAAAGCTAAACAACGCACAGAAGAAATACTCAGCTTTGAACAGAGAATTACCTCAGTTTACGAGGCCATAAGACACTTCAGAACTGATGTTGAGGGACGAGATTTCTGTGGGCTCACTGATCACAAGCCGTTGGTTCCTGCCATAATCAATCCTGCGGCTGATCCGCCCCACGACGCTTTCGTCACATCAATTACATCTTGCAATTTACAAATGACATTCGCTACATCTGAGGAGCGGACAATGTGGTTGCTGATTTTCTCTCACTCGTTGGTGCTGTCACAACCTTAATTGACCTAACGGACCTACCTCGGTTGCAATCGGCAGACCCCGATACCATGCAGTTAATTTCGGACCACAGCTCCTCTCTCCAACCGGTACGCTCTACTTTCCCTGGCATATCTGACTTACTGTGGTGTGATGAATCGACTGGTACATTGTTGCCATTCATTCCTAAGCCCCTTCAACGCCAGGTCTTTGACAAATTACACGCATTAGCACGCCCCGGTGTCAAAGCTTCTACCCGTCTGGTATCTGAACGGTTTGTCTGGAGAGACATGCGCCGTGACTGTCAGTCTTGGGCCAGGGCATGCATGTTGTGTCAACAGAACAAAGTTTTCAGGCACACTTCCCCACCCGTTGGCTGTTTTGCCCAACCGCCAGGCCGGTTTCACCATGTTCTTGTGGACCTCGTAGGCCCTTTGCCCCCCTCCGAGGGTTTCTGTTACTTGTTTACAGCTATTGACAGGATGACTCAGTGGGCTGAGGCTGTGCCTATTCTGAATGTTACCTCTGAGACAGTAAGTTGAGCATTCTTAGATTTGTGGATCTCTAGAATTGGCTCACCTGTTTACCTCATCACTGACCAAGGACGACAATTCGAGTCTACAGTTTTCTCCGACTTATGTAAAATGTGTGGTATTGTCAAAAAGCATACTTCGCATACCACCCCCAAAGCAATGGGCTTGTTGAGCAATGGCATCCCACCTTAAAGTCTGCCTTGCGTTGCCATGACTCACTATGGACAGAAGCACTGCCATTCGTGCTTCTTGGCCTCCGTGTGACTTTCAAGGAAGACCTCAAGGGTTCCGTAGCCGAGTTTGTGTATGGCCAACCTCTGGTTTTGCCTGGAGAATTAGTCACTCCCACCCCACTTCCACAGCCCTCTGAACTCCCTTCACTTCTTGAGCGAGTGCGCTTGCACTGCAGCAAAATTCTGCCGCCACCTCCGGCTACTCATACACCTCCGTGCATGTATGTATCAAGCACGATAGACTCTTGTGAGTACGTGTTTCTCAGAGATGACTCAATCAAAGACCCACTTCAGTTGCCCTACATAGGTCCTTACAAGGTCATCAAACGCTCCGAGAATAACATGGATCTCCTCATAAAAGACTCTGTAACCACGGTCTCACTCAACCGAGTGAAATCAGCTTTAATTGAGCCTCAGGTGAACCTCCCCGATTCTGCCCCTATTTCTCCCACTCCTGCTTCGAGCGGCCATCCATCTTCTCATACCATACATTCGGGTGTTGATTCTCCACAGCATGCTTCTCTGCCGCGCACTGGTTCTTCTCCGCGTTCATCTAATTCGAGTGGCCAATCTTTTCGAGATTTCACTCCTCACAGCCCTCACAGTCGAACTGCCAACCACTCGGATTCTACCATTGTGTTACCATCTTCATGTGACAGCTCTTTGTCATGCCGTTCAATCCACGCTGTCTCCTTGTTGCCTTCGGTCATGCTCCCTCGTCCGTCAGCTGATCGCCCGAGGTTGTCGCCTGCGCAGTCTAGTGCACCTGCTACCCCCCTCTTCGCAGATGCTTCCCCCTGCCATGGCTTTCCCACACCTCCCTGCCTCCCTACCATTGCTCGTACAGGTGCCACCCAAGAATTCACAACACATATACACCCTGATGACATACTAAATTATCTGTTGTCGTAGATGGCGATACAGTGTGTTTGTGGTACTCACGTGTGACAAAGTTGAGGGAGGACGAGCAGAAACTCATGTGGTGCGCTGCTTTAAATTGAGCACAAGTGCTGCATGTGACAACTTACGTGCCTTTGTTAGGCCTTCTGGCAAGGTGATTCTCCGCCTGTCTGCTGACGAAGTGCTACACCTCCACTCCAGGACGGGACGTCGTCTACAGGCGCCGGCTTCGCTTGCTGACTTCGCTGTCGATGTACCAGGTTTCACCCCCCGGTCTCCGTCTGATGCGGAAGAACTGTACAACTGGACGTTACCTTCCTAACTTCTAACCCCCCCCCCCCCCTACTCACAGGGACGTATTCCATACTGCGCGGGGGGAGAGGGTGGGTGGGCTATGTGGCGTAGAGCGCCATAAATATCGATATTTGTTCAGTGTATAAGTGTGCTATCTTTGAGGAGAGGGCTTTAGGGAGGATGTTGGCCGCTAACGGCAGTTAGCCTCCGGACTTGTATCTGTGTAGAAGCGAAGTACTAATAAATCTGTATCTGAGAGAATTTTAGTTGTTTACCTACAACTATATCCTATTCCCTCAATCTGATGGTGGCCCACACCTCACCATCAGTTCTTATAATTTTTCTATAATTTTTTTCCTTTTTTTTAGTAATCTTTCATTGCTTCCCGTAAATGGAGCCCAGTGTAATTGACATTGGGGCAAGGGGATGTTACTTCAGAATAATAACTTGTCTCACAGCAAAATATTTCTGAACTAGCTGACCTTACATAGTGACAATAAGGAGTTTGTGGTCTGTGGTACTAGCAACTCTGTACACCCTGGTGTAGAAATATCTTCTCAAAAATAACATCTCTCATTTTTATGATTCTCTGACAATTATGTTCATAAAGCACATATAAATCTGAATGAATTCTTAAGCAATAAATGTTCGGGTAAAGACAGTCTGCATTTAAATAGGTTAGGATCCAAAATTTTTAGTAAAATGTTCACTGATACATGTAAAATTCTGAAAAATAAGGGAAACTTACAAGAAATGATGGGGATGAGAAACAGTGTTTGGTAACAACAATGACATAATTGAAACGGTACCCAAGAATGAGTATCCTTGAGACCATAAGTACATAACAATATCCCTACATAATGCACTTGAATATAAATGGTCCAAGTGCTGACTTCTCAAACAAAAGTCATAAAGTGGACAAATTACAAACTATTCTGTCTGAATGTAGAAATATCAAAGTTATTTGCCTCAATGAACATTGGCTTACATCTGACAATATTAAAATTCTTAGTAAAATTGAAAATTTCGTGTTAGCCAACAGCTTTCATGGATGAGAAAAATCACATGGAGGCTCCAGCTTATTCGCTCATTCTGATACAAAATATGAAATAAGAAATGATTTTAATCTTTTGAATGAAGAGTGTATATTTGAAAGCTGCTGTATCGAGTTATGGGGCCTAAATGTTGTAGTACGGTAGTTTCTATTTATAGAGTACCAGAGAAAGCTACAGTTGAAGCCTTTGTGGTAAAATTTCATTGCCTGCTTGAAAAACTCAGTAAAGAAAAAAGGAAAAAGACAGTAATAGTTGCTGACTTCAATATTAATGTCAGAGTAGAAAGCAATGACGTGTCCAAATTGACTGACATAATAAAAAACTTTGTCTTCAAAATAAACTTCATGCAACCTACTAGAGTAAATGCAAAGTCAGCTACCTGTATTGATAATTATAGATGTTTATAAATTTTGCATTGATTTAGGAATCTCTGACTACTCTGCATTATTCACTGAACTGCCAAAAATTAAACAAGAAATTTCATGAAACAAAAACCAGCAAATGAATGTCCACGAAAAAAATTCAGTTACATTTATAAATAAGTTAAGAGAGATTAAATGGCCTTACAACAGTTGTATTTCGAGTAATATTAACTGTGACAATTTTTAAGTAGCTTTCTAGAAATATTTAATGAAACTTTTCCACGTAGAACAACATGCTACATAACTTACATGGATGACCGATGGTATAAAAATTTCTAGTACCAGGAAGAGAAAACTTCACAATGAACTGAAATATAATAAAAACAGACTTTTCACTCAGTATGTTTGTCGTTATAAAGCTATATTTGAAAAAGTTGTGAAGGCAGCCAAACAAATGGTGAACAAGAAGTTCATTGTACAACATAAAAGTAAAACAAAAGCAATGTGGCCTGTTGTCAGATCAGAGTCAAGTGTTAGAGTTAGTAGTAATGAAATATCTAGGATTAAAGTAGATGATAGCTTTATTGTAAATCCGGCTCAAATATCAGTGTGTTTAAATGAATTCTTCATAAATGTGGCAAAATCAGATTTAATGTAGCAGAGTATCCTACGGATTTTAAAAAAAGTCGCAATAAAGGGTGTGGAAAATGTCATATTATCATTAAAAAATAAAAACTCTACTTGGTGGGATGGGATACCCCCTTAAGTGATTAAAACAGTGTGTGACATAATATCACCTCCCCTAACTAAAATATTCGACCTGTCTTTTGAACAGGTGTGTTTTCCCTATGTTTTGAAGCGTGCTAAGTCAGACCTCTGTTCAGCAAAGGGTCGTGGGAAGACTGGGAAACTACCGGGCTATTTCTATTCTTCCAGTCCTGCAAGAAGTGTTAGAGAAAGTACCTGTAGATCAAACCCTTTATTGCAAAAAATGATATTATTATAAGTAACCAGTATGGATTTCAACCAGGAGAAAACACTCTGGATGCAGTGAATAACTAATAATATTGTGCCCTGCCCACGACGTAATAACATACTATTTTCTCTTTCTATAGGAATATTAAGGTTTAAAAATATAATTTAAACACTGAGTCAATGAACTGCGCTGCAAGTCAGCGAATATGTACGCCCAGAATAATGAGGGCGGCGTTTCATTATCATCTGTATTTTGTTCTATATAGGAATTTGCCCTCGTCTTTTCTTTCTCTCCTTTCATCGAGCGCCTTTCCGACAGCATCTTACGCTATCACACTCGTATTTTCTTCCATTTTGTTCGAATGAACTAAACTTGTATTGCTGCTAGGAATTTATTTAATCATTCTATTATTATTGCGAGTACTAATATGACCTTGTGATGAATGCTTTATTCTTTCGCTCCAGAGTTGAGCTAAGATTATCGCAATTTCCAAGTATTTCGCCGAAATACGGCACAATTCTTTGTTATGTTCAAAACTGTGAGAATTATTCACAAAATGTTAGATTTCTGTACAAATTATTTACTTCCTTAAATAATAATTGTTTAATTTAACGTTTCTGCTTCCATTTCGTAACAGCAGTCCCAAATTTCCAATTTATAAATGTTATAGATATTTCTTTACTACATGTTTTTATTACGGTGCCAACGCGATACTCACGAGATTAAATAAAATTATTGTCAATTTATCGCGAGGCGAGAAGACAGTTAGAAATTTCGCTGAGACGACAAAAAACACACGCTGCTTGCCTACTGAAATTCACTTCAAGCAAAAAAGACAAAAAGAGTAAAATAAATTAAGAAGTGAAGTGATAGTATTGTGCTTTTAATAGTATTGTGTGCATATTCTGATAAAAGTAAGTTTTATTATAAAGTCAAAAAAGTGGCGTGTGTGTGAAGTGTCTAATTCATTTACTTTTAATTAAGGATAAGAAGTGATATCTCAAATTATTCCACGTACTAATAGTTGTGTGGGAATATTTAAGTATTAAAGGTAACTAGTCTCATGCGTATATTTAAATAATAGTAGAACAGAAAATTTAATTGGGATGCATTAAGTATGAAGAAATTTTGCTTAACAGTCATTCAATTACTGAACTATTGCCAATATAGGAATGTACTATAAGCTTAGGTGACATCCGTCGTAATTTACGCTAGCTGGCGCATAAATTTCCACAATTCCATAATGATATTCCACCATATTTATAAAATATACCATAGTCAAAAAGATTCAGTATATTTGGCGCTCAAAACGAGTGGCCGCAACGTAAGAATAAGTGTATGTAAAAAAAAAAAAAAATCCAATTTCTAATGTAAAATTTGTATTTCATATACCCATCCGATGTACTGTACCACTATGTGGATGAAGGTCAACCTATCCTGTTTACAACAAATTGTACATCTCTAAGGCAAAAATTCATTCAAATGTATTTTTTGCTCTGTCAAGATCCTAACTTTCTTCTATAGCATTTTTTCCTTTGATTCTCTACAAAAAGTAAAATCGTAGTTAGTTGTAGTTTAGCTCAGTGATTTTGGAAGGGTGTATTAAGAAATATCCAATTTTGCAGAAATCGACATAAGATTGGTTTTCGTTTGAAGGTAGAGAACATAAAATAGCCGATTTGCTCGCACGTTGATAGAAGAGCATCGTAGTCATGAAAATTATTTATTCTATTAACATTATTTATATATGTGTTTACTGTTAAATATTAACATTCGTGTGACGAATTTTTCCCAATTTTTCGGAATTTCATATTATGATCAAAGTCGGTAAAAAATGAGAATTTACCAATTGAAACCATGGCTCCACCATAAGATTTAGAAAATGAAGCGGTAAATCTAAACGAATCACACATAGATTTCACTGTAGATGAGTTATAAAATCAAACCCCGGACTTTAACATGTCCACTGCGAATTCGGAGATCGCACTAAATAATGAAGTATCGAATATATTGCTTCCCCCTACTTAGGCTATACCTTCCGAGGAGATCACGAATGTAAAATTAAGAGATCATTCGAGCGCGCCCGGAGGCTTTCCGGCAGGAAAGGGAGGTAATGATAGTGGCACGTAAAGTTCCCTCCGCCACACACCATTATGTGGCTTGCAGAGTATAAATGTAGATGTAGATATGGTCGTCCGACCACTACAAGTAATGAAACTGCAGCGGGTACGGATCAATTTAATGGGACGACGCAAAACAGTATTGCGCTTGACCCACTTACTGGTTTCCTGAAAAAGTTGGAATTACGCGAACGCGAACGAGATCAGCGGGAAAAAGAGAAAGAATTAAAAAATGAAATAAAAACCGAATTAGCCAACATCAAGTCCGAGATAATGAATATGAAGCAAGCGTATGCACCAATTTTGAGCCAAGTCAATAAACTGGACAGTGAAGTTGAAACCTAAGAACTTTGCATTCCGTAATAAAGTTGGATGTGGAAGACTTAACATCTGCCGTTACGAATCTCAAAATAAATAACTAAGAGATTTTGGATGAATAGCAAGAATCTCACAAAAGACAAATAATTATTGGAATATCCAATTGGATAACCACTAAAGAAACGGAACTTGGTGCAAAAAATAAATGTTACCGTCGACAAAGCTGTGCAGCGCGTGCGGGAAGAAATATGTTGTGCCGTACAAGCGAATTCAGGCGCCGCGCATAATGCGCGCGGCGAACGAAAAGAAGCAAACGAAGAAATGTCTATGTGGAGGCGGGAAATGAACGCTCGCGTCCGAAATTTAGAGGAAGCCGTTTCGAAGGACAGCAGAACGTAAATGAATTTTCCTATGCAACCGTCGAACGACGACAATGCACAAAAGACGACATTCGGGAATGAAAGTGTTTTCCACACGACTTATCGCCAGCAAAATGTAATTACGAATACGAACTTATAATGAATTCAGCGAACATTGAGCAAAGTCTACTCAAGCCAACTTCAAACATTTGCAGAGGACAAGAATTCCATTCATACAATTGTATTTATACACGCATTCAGGAATGTCTTACCCAGATACTGGCCTGAATATCAAAAAATTCAGTTCGTGATGTCACACATCACCACCGGTGACGCGGCACTATGGGCCAGCGAAACCGCCGAACTACGCAATACGCTCGCTGAATTTGAGACAGCTTTCCTTGCAAAATATTGGTCCACAGGAATTCAAGAAATAACTTTACACCCCGGAACTGTACAATCCGAAAACAGGGAGCTTGCGCAAGTATTTTGAAAGATACATTGCGAAAACGAGATACTGGTCTGACCCTATCTCACACAAATAAGTACTACCCATATTAAAGCCGAAATTACCGATCAACCTTAGGGAGAAGTTAATAAATGTACCAGATGGAGATTTGGAGCATTTCCTTTCGGTGATCGACTCTTTAGACCTAATCCAAGATGAACGCGAAGTCCTAGCAAGCATTCACAAATAACTGCAACAACTGTCACAGTGTTGATAATCCGAGTAGTAATGAACAGAGTAAACGTAATCAGCTCAGAAAAGGTCAGTACGAAAAAACGAATGTGCCTGGTTACAATAATAATCCAAACCATGCTTCGAATGACGCGAATACCGGTTACGTAGCCATTAAAAGGAATTATGGCGACAGTAACTCGGGAAACGGTATGAATCATAAGCTCAAGTTCGGTGATGGAAATAATTACAATGACGCTAACCACGAAAAAAGGCACCGTGGAAAAGGTGGAATGGAAATCAACAGAGTAACAACAACAATCCTCCGAATCAGTCAAACACAAACGAACGGCACAAGAACCAATATCCGAATAGTAATAACGGCAATCAATGGTCAATCCAGCAACCAATTTTAGGTTCGGTAACCAGACGCCGAATATAATGCAAGCTGCGGCCATCATTTCAAACACGAACAGTCAAAATCATATTGACAGTAGTCGTTCTACTGCGGCGCGGGTATGCGAAGTCGCAGAACAATCCGGCCAACAGCAACCGTTCTGAACGGCCTCCCGAGTACGGTCGGATCTGTAAGCGAAGGCAACCCCAAAATCAACCTGAAAGCACTACGTTACAGCGATGGCGCCGACATCAGGGACGAATTATTAGAAGAACCCAATGTCTGTAAAAATGTCGATGAATACGTGGTGCAAGCTGCAATTATGGTCACTGTGAATGGTGTTGGTGTGGAAGCAATCGCTGATACTGGTGCCACTACAAATGTATCAAATCAGATCTTGTTCGACCAAATTAACCGCATAAAGAGATTACCTATATTACCCGTGCAAAATTGCCGAGTTTCGGGCGCATTAAGCAACATCTGCAGGCCGATCTCTATGTAGAAGACGAACAACTTACGTACCACTTCTTACTAATTAAAAATTTATCGGTTCCTTGCATCCTGGAATTGGGATTTTCTACGCGGTAGAAATGCAATGATTGATCTACCTGCGGGAAAATGCGCGGTTACAAACAAAGGCAAAATAATTGCACTACGGTTAATTAGGACTCCAAATGCACATAACAGATACTGTCGTAACGTTGTTGTTAAATTGGGAGGCCCAAGAATACTCCAAATTTCTAAGGATTTCGAGATGTCAGAATTTCTGCACTCAGAAGATAATAAGGCAGCAGTACTTAACAATTCAGCATCAATTGCAGCAAAAGTATCAGAGTCGACCTATCTGAACCAAACACAAAAGGAAGGACTCGCATATCTCATTGAAAATTATATGCAAATAAACCTGGCATCATAAAGGATTTTGTGTATAATAAGGAGGTTCCCCCACACGAAACTTTTTGTAGGACATCATATGCCGTGTCATGGAGTAAAAAGGAAGCTATAAAGACGGAAATACGTAAGATGTTAGACTGGGGAATAATGGAACCATCAGACTCCCTATAATCTAGTCCCCTTTTAACGGTATCAAACTGGGGGGCAAGGTAATGTTAGTGCTTGATGTCCAGAACATAAACAAAATTATCATACTAGTCCAAACTAGACTGGAAAATTTAGAAGATATATGTAAAGGTTTTTTTTTTAAAAAATTACCTTTACCAGTCAGCGGTAATTAAAAAAAAAAACTTTACATACTTCTTGAAACAGTCACGGTCGAAAACTGGTCAAAATGGCTTCAAACTTAGAAGAACTTTTGCAACTTTTGATGGCGTTTATTTCCTCTCAAGCCTTGACATCCCATATCGTACTGGCAAATCCTATTGGGTGAAAAGTCAAGAAAATAAACAGCATTCATTTTTGCCGGACGCAGTTATCAATTCCACGTTCTGCCCTTTGGTTAGAACGTCGGTAGAACGGGAGTTTTCATTGCAGCGTTAGACAAGGTTCTGGGCCCCTCCCTACTCGACAAAGTCACAGCATATGTAGACGATTTGTTAATAGCTACGTGGGATGAACATGTTGAGATACTGAAGGCAATTTTCCGAAAATTCAACGAAGCAGGAATAACTGCCAACCTAGGAAAATCCAAATTTGGAAAGTCGTGGAGATAAAATTTCTTGGGCACATTATCTCGTCCAAAGGAATTATACCTGAGCCAGGAAAATTAGATGCCATTGAAGACATCTCTGTACCAACAACGAAAAAACAGCTTAAGTCTTTTCTCGGAGCCGCTTCATCTTTCCGAGATTTCATATCCGATCAATTATTGAACGATGAAAATCTTTTATCACTTCTATGGAAGAACGCTTGGATCTGGAAGGATCAATGTCAAACTACATTCGACAAGATAAAATCAGCAGTTATAAATGCAAGGTTATTGTATCATCCAGACACGCTTCAGGATTTTTGCATTGCAACTGACACTTCTTTTGGGGGCGTCTGTTCCAAACCGCTAAAACTGAAGAAAAGACCGATATTTAAAAAAATGCATTTGCGAGCAGAACTTTGTCAGCATGCGAAAGGGCATATATGGTAACTGAACTTGAGACTCTTGCTGTTGTATGGGCCTTAAAGAAGTTTCACTATTACGTATACGGGAAATGTATACGAATATATTGCAACCATCAGGCCCCCTTTACATGCACGACTCACCCAGTGGGTATCGTTTGGAAATAATGCATGTTAAAGGCAACGACAATGTGATTGAAGATGCTTTGTCAAGACTCCCAGAAGGCCTCAATGAATTTTCCAACTGGATTGAAAGAGCTGAGGAATTTAGAATCTTAAAAATTAGATGCAAAACATTATCACAACTGGTTTCTCCATCTCTGTAAAAATATAAGCACGTTACAGGATTCCGACCCCCAGTGGTGAGAGATATAGCGAACTTTTCAACAAACTCCAAATTATGGTTTTAATAACCACTTCTCTGTACAAAATGACTTACTTTATCACTGCAATTATGAAAATTGTAATAACTGGTGTATCTGTATACCAGACAGTCATATAGTAGATCTAATTTGGTATACTCACAGCACCTGGCGACAGTATGGAACCGAAAAGTGTGCCAGGAAGCTCCAAATTTATTGTTATTACTCAAATTTACATCATGTTGCCTTGGATGTTTTGAAAAAAAAGGTAAAACATGTCAAAAGTGCAAACCAAGCAACATTAGCAATCAGATGTTATTGCAACCCATCCTACCAACTAAACCATTACAAACCGTCTCACTGGATGTTACAGGCCCTCTACCTACTGGTAGAGGAGGTGTTAAATATCTTATTGCTTTATATATATTTTTTTGAAATATTTAAAATTGTATCCTGTTAGAACTTCAGCCTCAAAGATGATCAGCAAAAAAATAGCAAATGATTACATTCTCAATGTTGGCAAACCCAACACCATAGTTTCTGATAATACCACATATTTTATGTCATTCTACTGGAAAAATTTCTTATAGGAAAACGGAAATAACCATAGTCTCATATATCCTTTTACCACCCACAATCAAAACCAGTAGAACGAATTTTCCGAGAATTTCACAGATAGATAAGAACCTACATCTCACATCAATAGCCAAAATGAATAGATTACGTAAAACCCTTTGAGTAAATATATAATAACACATACCACACTCATTGACACATTTTACGCCACATGAATTAATGCTTGCTGAACCTCCAGATGAGAACTGGATAAAACCTTTACCAGTAGTTCACCATCCAAGGGTATCTCATGAAGATAAAATTAGTTAAACTTTGAGAAACTTACAAAAACAACCATATGTGAAACGTCAACCACGACCTGCAACAAATGATGATGCCCAAGCATGTGTTTTAGCTGCTGTCGCGGCTAATCCGCACACAGTAGCAGACAAATTGCGCGAGAATCGGGAATCTCAAACATGGTGGTGTTGAGAATGCTACATCACCATCGATTGCACCCGTACTATATTTCTATGCACCAGGAATTGCATGGCAACGACTTTGAACGTCGTGTACAGTTCTGCCACTGGGCACAAGAGAAATTATGGGACGGTGACAGATTTTTTGCACGCGTTCTATTTAGCGATGAAGCGTCATTCACCAACAACGGTAACGTAAATCGGCATAATATGCACTATTGGGCAACGGAAAATCCAAGATGGCTGTGACATGTGGAACATCAGCGACCTTGGTGGGTCAACGTATGGTGCGGCATTACGGAAGGAAGGATAATTGGTCCCCATTTTATCGATGGCAATCTAAATGGTGCAATGTATGCTGATTTCCTACATAACGTTCTACCGATGATACTACAAGATGTTTCACTGCATGACAGAATGGCGATGTACCATACTTCCAACATGATGGATACCCGGCACATAGCTCGCATGCGGTTGAAGCGGTATTGAATAGCATATTTCATGACAAGTGGATTGGTCATCGAAGCACCATACCAGGCCCGCACGTTCACTGGGTCTGACGTCCCCGGATTTCTTTCTGTGGGGAAAGTTGACAACGCCTGACAACATGCGTCAGCGCATTGTCAATGCATGTGCGAACATTAAGGAAGGCGAACTACTTATGTTGAGAGGAATGTCATTACACGTATTGCCAAATGCATTGAGGTTGACGGACATCATTTTGAGCATTTATTGCATGAATGTAGTATTTACAGGTAATCACACTGTAACAGCAAAATGTTCAAACGTACCTACGTTCTGTATTTTAATTTAAAAAACCTACCTGTTACCAACCGTTTGTCTAAAATTGTGAGCCATATGTTTGTGACTATTACAGCGCCATCTATCACAAAGCGAAAAAAGTGGTCCAACTAAAACATTCATATTTCTTTACATACTACACGAATATGCAATAAAAATGGGAGTTCCTATTTAAAAAAGCGCAGTTGATATCCGTCTGACCTATGGTAGCGCCATCTGGCGGGCCAACCATAGCGCCATCTGGTTTCCCTCTTCAAGCAAGACAAGTTTCATTCTTTGTAGTTTTTTCGTTTGACGCTTATTTCGTGAGATATTTGGCCTGGTCACGATCAATGGATCACCCTGTAGATTTCACGATGTATGTATAACAAACGTGGATTTTTTTTCTCTCAGTATTTAGCTTATAAGTTTTTCCTTCTGAATTAGTCAAGTAGATAACTTCATTCAATAATCAAGTATAATTTTTCAAACAGAACTTTGTCAAGCGTTATTTATTGCTTCAATGGATATGGATAACTAGTCATGTCATAAATAAATCAGAAAAAAACCTTTTGGACTTTCTTTATGAAGTCAATGAGTAAACTCAAACTTTGAATCGCTTGATGAATAGTAAATTCCATTTTTTCGATGATTTATGAAATAATTTCGATTTTTGTGCTAATGTGTTATTTGCAATGTATGTATATAAAAACCTAAGATACACAGTCTCTAGACTGTGTATGTAACCATTAGATTATACATCCTTCTGATGTATACATGGTAGCCTTTTGGCTAAATTCCTTGCAATTTTAAATTCGTGAGTAGGATGCAAAATCGCTAGATTTTCTCTACATGGCCGAGCAACGAGTATTATTTGAATGAGAAAGGAAGTTATGTTTTCTTTCGTGTGAATATGTAAATGGTTACGAGTAACTGAATTTTGAGTAGTTTATGCTTCTAATTTCGTTGTAATTCTGTATGGACTGTAATGATGATCTTCTGGTGAGTGTCTGTTACTGTGAAATTCAGTACATGGACCTCAAATGGGACTATAAATAAATGTACACAGCAACGAACTTTCACAGGACTGTGTTTCAAAGAATGCTTAGATATTGTGACCATGAAACTTGTCCATGGCGAATATGTTGGCTGAGACTTGTAAAATAAAGCGCCATGGTATTTTTCACTGAACAGTGTTGCTTTACTGCAGTGTGCTTTACTGCAATCAAAACCGAAAACAAGTGTGATCAATATGACAGAATCGGCCCAGGGACTGAAAATCTGATCGACTTGTTAAAGACTATGTTTCGTATGTGGTGTCGGAACATTGAGATAACGTTCTTGCATTGGCATGAACGTTTCCTCGCCACCGCCACTAGCATCGTCTGAACCATTGTTGAAAAAGTTTACGCAGCGCTGTGCGAAGCCAGCTAATCTTTGCCGAACTGCCTGTAGACAGACTTTGCATGCAATGGCTATTAAGCGCGCTCCACCTTCAGTGAAGTATTATAGAAGAACGGCAAGATTCTGGACTCGGCAGCTGCCTAATAAAACAACTTACCTTGCAGGGCGATAAGCTGTTGTTGTTGTGGTCTTCAGTCCTGAGACTGGTTTGATGCAGCTCTCCATGCTACTCTATCCTGTGCAAGCTTTTTCATCTCCCAGTACCTACTGCAACCTACATCCTTCTGAATCTGCTTAGTGTATTCATCTCTTGGTCTCCCTCTACGATTTTTACCCTCCACGCTGCCCTCCAATACTAAATTGGTGATCCCTTGATGCCTCAGAACATGTCCTACCAACCGATCCCTTCTTTTGGTCAAGTTGCGCCACAAACTTCTCTTCTCCCCAATCCTATTCAATACTTCCTCATTAACGATGAGCTAGCATCTACAAATACAACTATTACAACATGTACTTGGTTTTTTTATGACCACCTACACTGAGCTACCTCCATTCATAACGGGCCGCGATCCAGAGAAATGCAAGTGCCCCTGTCCGATAGGAGGGAAGAATGAAAATTGCAGCCAGCAGCCGTCGGTGAATCACAGCAGGTCCATCTGGCCGCCGTGCTATTCCGACGAAATTTTTTTTCCTCACCTCAACCAACGCTTCAGTCAAGTCACTCAGCATTTCACCACACGAAGATTTAAATAGAAAGCTATTATGAGAAATAAAATACCCACAATAATACACTACCCACACAGTAACATTTTAAAGTAAATCATTTTAATAACTGGTTAATTCACAGTAACACAAATTTTTATGCAACCATATTGTAAAATATTTAAGATCTTACCTTTTTCCAATTTATGATGTATTGTGTAATCATAATCCAGAGGAAAATCCTTTTCCATGCTAATATGACGTAAATAACAAAAAGTATATTTGTTGTTCTATGATAATGCCATTAACTGAGATTTAAGTTGAAATATTTAAGTATTCATAAGGCATCAACATGGTCGAACACTAGTTCAATGAACTGATGTTAAATATTTATTACCTGGTAATATTCTACGAAAGCATAACTTCCAAATAGTGCAAACTAAAAATTAGTGAATGCCAATTTAAAAGAAATTTTATTGAAAACATCAATAATTAGGCAATGTCTAACAATTATTTGAAATATCATAAAGATCTGATTGTAATATAACCAGTAGACATGCGCAACCCTCGGCTCATGAGGGCGTTCTTTTTTTTTTTTAATGGTTTTGTTTTTTCCGGACACTCCACTGCTGAATGGGTGTGCCCATCGAAATTTAACATAGTCAAACTGTGATGGTGCACATGTCAGTGATAGAAAGCCATTGTGAAGGGAATGTAAACCCTATGATCAATTGGAATAACTGATACCTGTCTATGACTAATCAGAGAATTTATTATTACAAAAATAGACGCTAATTTCAAAAATGTTGTGAATAGTTTTTAAATTCCCGTCCGGGGGGCGATACAATGTTGTATCCTGCCTGTGAAGTAATAACACACTATTTTCTTTTTCTATCAGAATATTAAGGTTTAAAGATATAATTTAACCACTGAGTCAGTGAACTGCACTGCACGTCAGTGAATATGCACACCCAGAATTTTGTTCTATATAAGAATGCGCCCTCCTCTTTTCTTTCTCTTTTTCAATCGAGCTCCTTTCCGACAGCATCTTACGTTATCACACTCCTATTTTCTTCCATTTTGTTCGAATGAACTGAAGTTGTATTTCTGCTGGGAATTTATTTAATCAGTGTATTATTATTGCGAGTACTAATATGACCTTATGATGAATGCTTTATTCTTTCGCTCCAGAGTTGAGCTAAGATTATTGCAATTTCCAAGTATTGCTCTGAAATATGGCACAATTCTTTGTTATGTTGAAAACTGTGAGAATTATTCACAAGATGTTAGATTTCTGTACAAATTATTTACTTTCTTAAATAATAATTGTTTAATTTAACATTTCTGCTTTCATTTCGTAACAGTTGTCCCAAATTTCCAATTTTTCTTACGGTGCTAACGCGATACTCACGAGGATAAATCGAATTATTCTGAATTTATTGCGAGGTGAGAAGAGAGTTAGAAATTTCCCTGAGATGACAAAAAAACACAAATTAACCGTTTTTCAGCACGCTGCTTGCCTACTGATCTTCACATCAAGCGAAAAAGGTAAAAAGAGTAAAATAAATTAAGAAGTGAAGTGATAATATTGTGCGTATTGTGTGCATATTCTTATAAAAATAATTTTTGTTATAAAGTCAAAAAAAGTGGCGTGTGTGTGAAATATCTAATTCATTCAGGTACTTTTAATTAAGGATAAGAAGTGATATCTCAAATTATTCCATGTACTAATAGTTGTGTGTGAATATTTAATTATTAAACGTAACTAGTCTCATGCATATATTTAAATAATAGTAGAACAGAAAATTTAATTGGGATGCATTAAGTTTGAAGAAATTTTGCCTAACAGTCATTCAATTACTGAACTATTGCCAATATATGAATATTTATCGTAATTTACACTAGCCAGAGCACAAAATTCCACAATTCCGTAATAATATTCATCCACATTTATAAAATATACCATAGTCAAAAGATTCAGTATATACTTTACAGACAAGTTACGTAAATCACTGGATCAGAGAAGTAAAATTGCAGGTATCTTCTGTGATCTATCAAAAGCATTTGACTTCGTGAATCATGACTTGCTTAGTTACAAATTACACAAATACAGTATTAAGGACAATACTCTAAATTGTCTCACATCATACTTACACAACAGAAAACAAAGGGCAGAAAACAAAGGGTAAGTATCACCTGAGATGCAGGAAATTATTATTGTAAAATGAGAACAGTACCACAAGGTGTGCCTCAAGGCCCCATTGTGGGGCCAATCCTGTTCTTATTCTACATAAATGACTTACCCTTAAATATAAATTCCACATCAGTTCTGTTTACAGATGATACTTCGGTTTTAATTGAAGATGACAATGCAGAATAAATTCTGAGCTCCATTGTAAGCACAGTGGACACCTTAGAACACTGGTTCCAGTTAAATGGGTTGACACGTTACAAAAACCTGTACGGTAAATTTCAAAACCAAACATTCAGAATGTGTGGAACTTAAAATACAACATAACGATCAACCTATGAAAGAAGTTGACATGGTCAAATTCCTGGGACTAAATGTGGCCAAGAACTTAAGTTGGAATACACATGTTGACTTCCTATAAAAAAAAACAGTTTAGTTAATTCCACTG
This sequence comes from Schistocerca americana, assembly GCF_021461395.2. Lineage (NCBI taxonomy): Eukaryota > Metazoa > Arthropoda > Insecta > Orthoptera > Acrididae > Schistocerca > Schistocerca americana. The sequence continues at coordinate 434,899,046 of NC_060122.1, forward strand.
ACTTGTGTGCACAAAAATTGCTTATAATAGTTATTTTGACTCTGTTATTAGATATGGGATACTTTTCTGGGGAAGTTAATCTAGTATATCTCGATCACTGAAACTGCAAAAGAAATTTGTCCAATACATGTGTACTGCACAGCAAACAAAGTCTTGTCGCCCATTATTTCGGAGACTGCAAATCCTAACTGTTCCCTCCATATATGTTTATGAAATGTCCTACACAGCAGACAAAAATTACTTGAGGAGAATCATTTTAACCATTCATATAATGGAAGAAGTAAAAATAATTTTATGCTACCCACACACTAATTGAAATTGTATGCATAGACTCCAGAGTGTATGAGAATGACAATATTAATGAGCAAAAACATTTAATATGAGCCCAGAAATTTTAAAAATGAGGGTACAGAAGATTCCTTGGGAGGAATGCTACAATTCAATTGAAGAATTCATAGAGGATGAAATTATCATTTGAGCAAGTGGTAATTAAGTGTTACATTTTATTGTATGTATGTATAACAAAATTAATTATTATTATGATTCTGTTTGTTAATATTGGCTGTTCTTTGTTTGTGGTGAAGTTTTATCACATTTTGACATGCCTCCTGTACTTGAAGCAAATGTTTTAGGTTATTTATTTGAGTGTTCTGACATCTTAAAGTGCGAGTGTGGATCTGGGTTATATTGGCATATACCCCCAAACCACCTTCCACTTCTTTACGAGCTGACTTACTTGGAATTTGCAGCCACTCTTCTTTGTTGAATAGTAAGCTGCTGGAAACCCTCTTGACTTGTTCTCCGTTGGTTAACGCTAGGTACAGGAATTTTTAAACTCTTTCTACTTATGAAATAAATAGACATACAAACTTTACTTTTCGTCAACTAATGATGTATTTGACCTCCATACATAATAAAAATTTCACTTTCCACATGAACATGTAACTTCCTGCAAGTCTCTCATACAGTTGGATGTTAGAAACAAATTGAGTTACAGTTAAAAGAAAGTTGGCTTGGATACCATGACATTTCCTAACATGAATCATAAGATGAGTCTTGCCTCTAACAAGGTTGCATCAAGATCTACAAGCGTACTTTTTCAACTGTTCTTGTTTTAATAACAATATTCTAAGACCCAATAAGCCAGAGCTGCATATAAACTCCATGGTTCTTCCTTACCCACTCACTAAAACATCTATGGATTGCCCGACACGTACTTGGCAGTGCCGTCCGACCGCTGCGTCTACTTTCTTCCTGCAACTGATTTTAAACCTGCACACACAAACATGTGATGTGCAGTAGGTAGGATTCTACCATCCCACACTCATATCCAGAATATCGTGTGTTTGAGATGGTAGAAGGCTGAGTGGTTCTAGAATTTACACAAAAATTCTCAAATCACTACATACGACCCCCCCCCCCCCGCACCCCTCCACCCCGCCCACCCCCCTCCCCCCACAGATTAAACACACGATATTTTATACATAATCATTATGCAAATAAAATCACTCATAATAACATTCCATATCTTAACAGTACACATTTCTTACTTATGTTTATATACGTATCTTTCCTTTCCATAACAATTCTCTGTCCTTTCTTGAACAATCTTTCACTTATTGTTTCTCTATTCGTTTCTTATTTTACTTTGTTATTAAGACATGAGCATTTACTCATAGTTTTAGTCAGCTTTACTAATATTTCGAAATTGTGAGGACTCTTATTCTTTTCTTTATTTCCTTTTTTTTCTTCAATCGTAAACTTCAGGTGTTTATGACACCTGACTCATCTATTTTTTAATCTTATCTTTTGCACTACCTTTTCCTAGTATCTATTATTTTCATTATTTGTAGCTTGGAGGAACTCTGGACGAAATGAAAGTGTTCTTTTGACTTCCAGTTTGTTCCACGAAACATAATAATGCTAGTCATTCATAGAATTCACACTCCCCAGAATAATCCCTATAAAATATGTTACTTTTGTCACGATACTGTTCCCTTCTCCTAGGAATCCACACCTATTACTTGCTTGTGGGTTGACCTTACGAGAGCACTTCCTCTTTCCAATCTGTTAGGTACATCGCTTACAAAACATCCCTATTTTTTAGGCCACAAGTCGCCCTATCTCGGTGTAGGTACACCTGCCCTTTATACTTAGTGAATGCCAGGTATGCCCCCCTTATCCTTTCTGAGTAGGCCTCAGTTTCATTATCCTAGTATAGGTTTCTATTTATACCCTAATTAAGTATCTTCTGGCCATGATATAAATCTATCTTAAGCTTCGCATTCATTCTTTAATACATCATTTACTCCCTAGAGTCCTCCTCTACCTATCAACTTCCATATTTTCAATGGATACTATGTCTGCATATATTATTTATGTCCCACTATCCTTCAATTCATCAGAGTACTTATTACACTCACGTTTCTTAATGATCAACATGACTAATTCTACTCCTACTTACGTTTTCTTTCTTTACTCATGCCTCTCTCTTATTTATCCATTACCCATTATTGTTATGTATGTGCACCTCTTCTTATGTATATTCAATGTAGAACCATCATAGCTTCCCACATATGTGCGAATATTTCAATATGCACACACATTTTCTCTATGACACGTGGTGGTTCTCACATTGTGACAGGCTTCCTCTTACGTGATTTTATGTTTGTGTAGAAGTGTATATTGGTGTATATGTGGATGTTTGTTCATATAGTCTGATTCTTTGTCCTTCTTATCTAAAGATAAGATTTAGGTTTTTAGTAACCACGGATATAAGGAAGGACTTCCACGATAGAAGTTTGTGAAAATGGAAAGAGGGAAAAAATAGACAGGTCCTCAAATGAGAAGTAAGAAAGGAAAAAATAGATATGGATGCTAAGATCAAAGATGACAAAGAAAATAGCCCCAAAGACAGGAAACCGTTCCCAACCCTCCCCCTATCCCACAGGTACTTGAGTGAGATGCCGGAGGAAGTTTGGTGTTAAATCGTTTCCTACAGAATGGACTTGTCCCACCTTCACCCTTTAAGGGCCCCAAAGGAGATCCTAGCAACCCTATGAAAACGCCAAAGGATGAAAAATCAGGCACACTTGTCTGTGAGGGTTGTTTCAAAGGTGTGATGTGTATTTTGTTTTAATCATGATTTATCTGTTCTTGGAAATCATGCTCTTAGCTACAATACCCACCCCTTTCAAAATTTATACACACCCTCACATCTCATAAAAGGTATAAAATACTCTATACAAAATAGAAAATCTATACACTATGGTATAGCAGTTGTTCAGATAGTCACATCTTACTATATTTTCCACAAATGTAAAACTCTATTTAGTTTATTTTGTCTAGATATCACTAATTTTTTTCTGTGTTTCTCTTAAGTTGTTCTCTATTTCATAGTCATATTCAGTTTTCTAAGCAATAAGATTACAGAATAGTTATAGATTTTAAATGAATTCGGTGCAGGAAACTATTTAAATAAAACATCAGAACAACTCGGGATCTGACGATCGTGACACTGCCCGTTAACTTAGATTTTTAATGTCCTTTGGAGATATACAATTTTACATCCTTTACATTGTATTTATCCTTCTCTAATCCAGTTGCAGGATCTACTTAGGATGGACCACCATTTGTACCTGGTATGGTCCCTCATATGTTTGGAAAAACTTACAAGTCTCTTTCTTCGGAGTCGAGCTGTGAAGATGTTGTTTTATAACAACCAGGTTATCGACTTGGTTCTGAGGTTCCACAGCCTTTCTGTTATGCTTACTTACTGTTTGTAGCGCCTTTTCAATTAAATTTTTAGAAACTATTTCTTGATGTACTTTGTAATTGATACTAGGCTGTTCAGGCCAATTAAAACACTTAATTAGAGGTTTCCTACAAAAGGTTTGCCTATAACTTCTAAAGTTGCCAACCCAGTTGATTCACTGTACAAGCATCTAAGACTAATCATACCCCACCTGTAGCTTTCTTCACCACCACCAGAGGATTATTCATTACACTGGAACTTCGTTCGTAAATTTATTATCAATCATTTTGTTAATCTCATCCTGAACTGCTTAACTCACTGGTATTGGATACAGTTTGCAAAAGAACGGAGTGTCATCTTTGATTTTGAACTTATAGATATAGTCGCTGATGTTACCTGGACAATCCGAAAACACCACTTAATACTCCATTAAAATTTTATACAAATCTTGCTTTTGTTGATCAGTTAATATTAGGGATTCATTAACTTTTGTCTTGTATATCAGTTCAATGTGTTTCTTGATCCACATTATCGATTTTTGGTGATAATTGAGCTGTAGCTGTTAATCGCAGACACCGACACTCAGTTGTTTGTCCATCAATGTGACCATTTGTTACAAATGGCGCCCAGCATCTACGAGGGTCAGTCAAAAAGTAATGCCTCCTATTTTTTTTTCTACGTTTAATTGTCAGGAAATTTAAATGCAATTACATAGGTTGAAAACCACAACATTGAGGATCATTTTGTCATTTTTCAATGTAATCTCCGCCCATCTATACAGTTTTGGTCCATCTTTGAACAAGGGCATGTATCCCAGCACGGTAAAAATCACAGCTCTGCTTCCTAAGCCATTGACGCACGGATGTTTTGACGGCCTCCTCATCTTCAAAATGAATCCCACGATGAGCTTCTTTTAGTGGCCCGAACAGATGGAAGTCTGATGGTGCCAGGTCAGGGCTGTATGGGGGATGAGGAAAAACTTCCCATCCAATTTTGACAATCTCGTCAGAGGTGTGACGACTGGTGTGTGGCCTTGCATTGTCATGCAAAAGAAGAACATCTGCCATTGATTTTGTTGGGCGAACTCGCTGAAGACGTGCTTTAAGTTTGTTGAGGGTTGTGACGTATTGAACAGAATTTATTGTGCATCCCTGCTCCAAAAAATCAACCAGAATCACACCCTCTGTATCCCAGAAAACTGTTGCCATAACTTTCCCTGCCGATCGCACAGTTTTGAATTTTTTCTTCCTCGGCGAGCTTGTGTGACGCCACTCCATTGACTGCCTCTTTGATTCGGGTTCAAAAAAATGCACCCATGTTTCGTCCCCGGTCACAATTTTTTTCAGAAACTCATCTCCCTCCAAACGGAAGCGCTGCAAGTGTTGGGAGGCTATTGTTTTCCTTGCCTCTTTATTCTGATCGGTTAACATTCTTGGAACCCACCGTGCACAAACTTTTGAGTACCCCAATTGTTTAATAATCGTGATCACACTGCCTTTACTAAGAGAAATAATGCGACACACTTCATCTGCAGTCACCCGACGGTCACCACGAATGATGTCATCAACTTGCTGAATGTTGTGTGGAGTCACTGCACTCACCGGCCTGCCGCTCCGCTTTTCGTCAGTCAACGGTGTTTGCCCTTCAGCTTCCTTACAACGACGAACCCATCGTCTAACAGTGCTGACATCCACTGTCACAACACCATACACCTTCTTCAGTCTTTCATGAATGCGTATGGGCGTTTCACCTTCTGCATTCAAGAATTCAATCACACAACGCTGTCTCAAACGAACATCGATGTCGGCCATCTTACAAACATCTGCTGTGCTGCCACCTGTTGAGACAGAAAGTTACTACTGCAGTGGATTGCAGAAGAAGGTTTGAGGAATGGCGCCAAATTCAAATTTTTCACTTAACTTAATTTCTTTAAGTAGAAAAAAAATGGGAGGCATTACTTTTTGACCGACCCTCGTACTGTCCCCTCTACCAAAACAAAGAAGAAGTTCGCCAGAGTTTAAGATGACTTTAAACTCTAACAACCAATCTAAACACAACAGTACATCTCTATTAATATTCTCCACTATTAATATCGTTTGAGAAAATAACATATTTCCAATACTGCAGTTCACTTGAGTTTCGTATTTTGCAAGTTTACCTTTTGTTCCCGTTATCCCGATTATGTATACTCCAGTCACTGGCAATAACGGTAAGTGCTGATTATTCTATAGTGAGTTAAAAAAGTGTGTTTTGAAATGAGTGATTCACTTCCCAAATCTATAAATGTGTTAACCTCGGAATTTTCCACTGTCCCTGCTATTATAGGTTGTGGGTTATTAGTGGCTAAACTTGGTTCTTCAAGCAACAACCATTCCTTTGTGGGTATTTTGTGTGTAAAGTTAACATACTTATATGGAATAAGACCTCCTAATGTATCTCCACGACCTGGGCGTGGGCCCTGTATCCAGGTTGAACTACGTTTTCCTCATTACTACCAACTATGGGTTGGTTATCCAAACAGGATACTACATTCCCATTCTGCATTTTATGGTTACTTGTTACAAATTCTTGAGAAGCTACCGGATCTCAATTTAAATGTGGATGCTAATTTCGATAATTGACAGTACAACTTTTCTTATTTGCTAAGTTTGCCTGATGCTTTTTTTAATTTTTTCCGCTATTTCTTTTATAGTTTGAACTTTCAACTTGGTGTAAAATTTCGTTGTGGTCCTTATTTATTGCATCAAGTGTATCAACAAAAGACAACAACTCTTCTATTGTTTTCCAACCACTACATAAGATGTCTTTTCTCAAATAGATTGGCAATCTACTAATTAAAATATGTACTAATACTTCTTCTTCAATTGGCTTATCTGAATACTTTGCTCACGTTAAATGCCAATCGAAATATTTCCTCATATACCCCAAATATTATTGTAATATTTTGGGTCCCACAGATCTGATATTATCTTTTCTTGAGCACTGGCAGACCAGTACTTCACTTTAAATTAATTTTTAAAGTCTTTCCAAGAGGAAAAATTCACAATATTAACTGTTCCCCATTCTGAGGCTTCCCCTAGAAGGTACCCCACAGCAAATTCAATCTTCTTGGAATCTTCCCCATTTTTTGGCAAAGCTTTGATTAAATCTTTTTAAGAAATGGGTCAGATGTACCTCTCCATTCGACTTAAATTTAGAGAATTGTCTAGGCAACCCTGAATTAGCTCCCCATTGCAAATCAGTCACCACCACTTCCTAGTTAACACAACCTTAGGTGAAGTTACCCATTTTTCTACTTTGTCTTGTTCAAAATGATCAAATGTGTGTCAAATCTTATGGGACTTAACTGCGAAGGTCATCAGTCCCTAAGCTTACACACTACTTAACCTAAATTATCCTAAGGACAAATATACACACCCATGCCTGAGGGAGGACTCGAACCTCTACCGGGACCAGCCGCACAGTCCATGACTGCAGCACCTTAGACTGTTTGGCTAATCCCACGCGGCGCTTTGTCTTGGATAAGCTTTATTTCTCTCCACGGGTCATCCATACCCTTCCTGGTATCATTAAGTTTGGGAGAAGGAATAGGTGATACGTTCCCAGATGTTATTCTCTCAGATACCTTTCGATCTATAATTTCTCCAAATTGTTCCTCCAAACTTATTACATTTATAATATCGGAGTTAGCTATTTTTTCTTTGAAATTCCTTTCTACATTATCTACCCGTCTATTGACACCTGTAATTTGCGACTGAATAATTGACATTAATTCATTATGCTTATCTACACTCTCTTTCAAGGTACTCATTTCCTGTCTTACATTATTATATTTAATATTGTACATCTTTAAAAGATCGTAAATTTTCAATAAGTTCTGATTCTGCATTATTACATTTGTTCTGAATGTCAAGTTCTAACATATTCGATAAATCTTGAAAAGAGTCATTCTGTTTCTGACTAAGGTTAGTAAACATATGATTTATATGAGTGGTCAAAGAATTTGTCAACTCATTCTTTAAATCTACTTTTAAATTCTCTACTTTATTGCTTATGGCGTCGAATTCAGTCTTCAAAGCACCCATGCCTTTACATAGATTGCTAAATTCCTGGCTTTCAGAGTCCATTTTGTCGTTTAACAAACCTAAATTTGTCGTTTGAGTATTTAATTGAGAATTTACCAAGTCTAGTTCTTTACTTAGAGTCGCACTCTGAGCATTTAATTGAGAATTTAATGAGTCTAACTTAAGACTGAGCCTTGATCGAATTTATCAACTCAGCCCAGTCAGGCACTTCTTTGCTAATCTTCATGGCCATAGCTGGGTCTTTAGTTTCCCCAACCTGTTGTATACTTTCCATACTTTTATATGCCTTAGCTCGTGTAAGCATTTAAAACTAACTTTAAATATGATAATTACACAATAACAGTTCACTCAACAGTATCTTGTACCATTTCGTACCGAAGTAATCAAGTTTTGTTTCATGATCACCCGGTGTAGAAATCTCGTTGCGTAGATGAGCGGATATGGAAGCAGGTCAGCACCAGTGAACAGCAGCTGGTGCTGGCGGCGTTGGATGTATGTTGGTTTCCACATCTGCGTCCCCACGATGTATGTGAGAGCTGTATAATCCCCGCACTCGATCTTCTTAGCTGAAGCGTTCTATGCATACTTCTTCTTAGACAAATACGTCGAAATCGTCTTTACTATTTTCATCATTGTGAATTTTTCATTTCTTCAATGTTTTTCCATTAAAATTTCGCTCCATTGGATACTTGAACATATTCCAATGTATCAGAGTAATTCGCTTGTCTAATTATGTTTGGTTGCTATGGCGACACGTAACAGCTTCTTATCTCGTTTTTGACTTAAAATTCCTTTTTTCTCGGTCCTTTCACACAGATCGCCACTTTCTAATGTTCTGACGTCTTAAAGTGTGAGTGTGGATCTGGGTTTTATCAGCTTATTCCCCCAAATCACCTTCCACTTCTTTACAAGCTGACTTAATTGGAATTTGCAGCCAGCCTTCTTTACTGAATAGCCAGCTGCTGGAAACCCTCTTGACATCTTCTCTGTCAACTAACGCTAGGTACAGGAATATTTAGACTCTTTCTGCTTATGAAATAAGTAGACATACAAACTTTAATTTTTGTCAACTAACAATGTATTTGACCTCCATACACAATAAAAATTTCACTTTCCACATGAATATGTAACTTCTTGCAAAGTCTCTCATACAGTTGGATGTTAGAATCAAATTGAGTTAACAGTTACAAGAAATTGGCTTGGGTACCATGACGTTTCTTAACATGAATCATAAAATGAGTCTTGCCTCTAACAAGGTTGCGTCAAGAGTCTACAAGAGTACTTTTTCAACTATTATTGTTTTAATAACAATAGTCAATGACCCAATAAGCACAGAGCTGCATATAAACTCCATGGTTTTTCCTTATACACTCACTAAAACATCTATGCATTGCCTGACAGGTACTTGTCGGTGCCATCTGACCACCGCGTCTACTTTCTTCCCGCAACTGATTTTAAACCTGCATACACAAACATGTGATGCGCAGTAGGTAGGATTCTACCATCCCATACTCAGTTCCAGAATATCGTGTGTTCAATACAGTAGAAGGCTGAGTGGTTCTAGAATTTACACAGAAATTCTCGAATCACTTCAGCATGTTTTGAGACAAACAATCCAAATTCAGTTTTTCACAGTATCGTACCAGGAAACAGTCATTAGTTTTTTTGTTCAGTTTTGTCAGCTGGCTCTCTGAATGTGTACATAGGTTTTGCTCCAAAAATTTAGAGATGTTGAGTATCCCTCTTTTTGTTTGTCAAACCTTCTTCTGGAGTGTTTAGTGCCTTAATTGGACAGCTGTTAAGTAAATACACTGCTGCAGGGACTGCTTCTTCCCAGAATGTATTTGACAAGTTTGCTTTGAAGAGCAGACATCTCGGCTTTTTCTACTATTACACAGTTATAATGCTCAGCTACTCTGTTTTGCTGTGGCATATAATGCACTGTAGTTTGAGGTCAGATCCCTTCTTGTCTGAAAAAATTATCAGGTTATCATTCAAATATTCTTTGCCATCATCTGTACATAGAGTGCAGAACCTTTCCCCAGTTTGCCTTTCAACTATGTTTTTAATTTCTCAAATCAGCTGTGGGACTTAATTCTTTTACTTCTGAAACTGTACACAAATACTTTTCCAGATTAACTGCTAGTAAAAGTAGGACGTCCATGGCTGTTCCAGTTCATCTTGTTTGCATGGGCCATCAGGAATCTGAGTGTACAAGCTCAAGAATTTTCATGACTCTACAGCCAAATCATGAAAAGGGAAATCTTGTTAGTTTGCCCTTTATGACAATTGCACATAAAATATTAACTGCTCCCTCAAATGAAATGCCACTTGTCAGAACTTTACATAGTGCATCCATAGCTTCAGAACGCTGATGAGCAAGTCTGTTATGCCACAATTCTGCATTATTTGACTACAAAGAGTGCAGTAGCATAACATGAGTGCTAGTAAGAGTGTCAGAGGCAGTGGCAGCATTCGTGGTACGTTATTAGTTGAATTGAACATCCCCAGACATAACTACTGTGGATCTGGAATGAAGCTGAAAAAGTGTCTAGATTATGTCGATAAGAGGATTAATCGCCTGGATGAAGCCTGCAACGAATATGATTTAGGGTACACTACAAATAAAGCACTGGAAGAATGTCATGTTGCAGAATGAATTTCAATTGATAAAGCCAAGCAAATTCATAAAGGAACATAGGAATACAGCACCATTCTGCAGGATTTGAAGTTGATAAAGCAATGCATGCCAAACTTAAATTTGGTGTTGATATAAATTTCGAACAGGTTCTGAACACAGTTCATTCTACACTAAAGATGTGTCAGCAGCTAAAATTGCCTTGATGTAGAAAGGGATAAGAAGAAGACGAGTTAAAATGCCTAAGGCTCTACCAATACCTAAAACATCTGGTGCAGTTATCCAGTTCCTAATACCAGCACTTGCAGAACACTCAGCTATTGGCGTTTTAGCCAGAGGGGACCAGACATAGCTTGAACAGCGAAAAATGCACAAAGTGCAGAGGAGCAACTACAGGAAGTGAAAAGGTAAAATGGGATTATGGAAGCTGCCACTATCACGAAAGGTCTATCTATAGAACCACAGAAAAAAGGACTTGGACTGCTCATAAGGTAAAAAAACTTCCCAGTTATACTACCCAGCAAACCAATAACAAGTACAGATCTGCTCAAATTCAGCAAAAATTTAACACCAAGATTTTGTGGAGTGTTTATGTGGAACACAATGTCAAAGACAATGTGGAAATCTAAAGACTGGTATTGTAAAGTTAAATTTTGCGGGAAGATCTGGAGCCCAGTGGGTTGCATACGTTAAAAGAATTAGAATGACGTCTACTACTTTGAGTTGTACAGTGATTTACGCCCACCTGAAGAATTGTGCCATTACTTCATGAATAACCCACGTGTTCTACAATTTTCTACCGTACCAAGACTTTGATTCATGTCTCTGTGGACATTTCTGCTAATTTCCCTCCTGATGAATGCATAAAAACAAGCAGCATGCACATCACTGCGTCAGTTGAGCTTTAGATGTGACATCGTACGCTCTGAGTTTAAAGGAATGATTGTCAATCATTGTGTGGAAACATACAACAGCATTCTTAATATCATTAAGGTTAACAGTAAACTGTGCAAATTGAGGAGCTACTTGATTGAGAAGTAGCGGCTCCGGTCTCATAAACTGACATATGGCCAGGAGAGTGGTGTGCGGACCACATGCCCCTCCATATTCGCATCAGTGATGCCTGTGGGTGGAGGATGACATGGCGGCCAGTCAGTACTGTTGTGCCTTCATGGCCTGTTCAGGAGGAGTTTTTCTTAGAACTGTAAACTACATCTAGAAAGTGGTAAAGTTGTGGCAATACCCTCTGGTTCATATGATATTGAGGATTTAAATGCTTTTATAAAAAGGTATGTAAAAGCATTTGTTATGTGCAAACATCAATATGTTTTAAACAGAAATAAGAAAGGCAAAACATACAATACACTTTACCAGGGAGGGTTAATAGGACACCTACAGTGTTTCTCAAAGAGTGAAGTTTTTGAGGAGAATCTTCACAAAATTTATGAGTCAGAACAGCCGGTGGATATACTGCCAGTTAGCATGATTTATATAGAGTGTAATATCACAACTGATTCATATCTTAACAAAAGGTCAACTTATACAGTCTATAGATTATTCCCTGGTGGGACCAGGATATAAGCTCACTGAGATACCAAGCAACCCCAATAACTACCAGGGACTGTTTATCTTGAGCTGAATATCATGGACCAGGAGAGGAATGTAGTTGATTTTTGAGGAGAGAAAATCGTGGTATGTCTTCTCGTCGAACAGCATGGGTATAAAACCAATATACACATGCATCAATATATCGCTTTGCAGGGGAAGCATGATGGGACAACAGGGGAGAATTACAAGTTCCCTAAATTGGTAGGATTGAAATTGCACAATCACGTCACTCAGCATAACAGTTCCAGTTCAGTACGATTAGTCAATTTGGAATATTTCTTCCACAGACCTTTTGCTTCACTGATGCTTAATAACAATGATGAGATAAGGAATGTCATTCAAGTCCAAGAGGATCTAACAGTTTGAGAGGCAGTATTGTTTACTTGAAAGGAACATTTATGACAAAGAATGGAAACTTGTAATGTGGCAGAATGGGAGAGAATATAATAATCAGGTTGATTCCAAGCATTTCGAAGATTGTGAAACTACTATGTGATGTTTCAATTGAATTGTGTTACACACAGCGTATCTATGAAAATTAAGTAACTTATGAGGAAATTTGGTGCATAATATGCAAAATCCAACTGACTTATAGAAATATTTTACCATAATGTAAAAACACAAAAATTACAGTAGTATCAAAAGTCATGGTATAATTACAAAATAATTTAAAGATATATCCAATCAATTGTTATCAATGAATATTTCAAGAAATTTCAATCTGAAAACTTATTTATTTCGACATTCTAATTATATCAAACTTGTTGCCTCTATCTGTCAAACTAAAATTTGTCATCAGTCTCTTGGCCATTGGTGGCTGGTGATCATGTGCTAAAGTGCTTCAGTGCACTATAAATATCACATTATAAAATATGCAATTTCTCTTCAAATGTGTCCTGGTATGTAAATTAAATGGACTAAAAGGTGTTTTGTAGAGTTTTCTCCATGATAAGTAGAAACCAAAGTCCAGTGCTGAAATGATGGTCAGCATTGCTACAATCAACTCGGAGAACGGATGCAGCTGTCTGTTCTCAGACTATTTCAAATTCTCAGAATATTTTGCCTTAGTGGGCTGTAGGAAAAAGTATAACACACTCTAAAAATAGTAGAGTGTGAGAGGATTTTGAGTAATGCTTGGTGTATCAGATCAATGGCACAAATAAATAAAGAAATCTGTGTGTGTGGGGGGGGGGGGGAGGGGGCGGGAGCACAGTGTGGTAATGCGCATGAACTGGCAATTTGTCAGCTTGGGTTCAGTCCACACTGATACTTTTTTTCTCTGCTCCAATGTTAGACTACTAATTACAAAAATTTAAATACATTACAACGGTTTAATTTATATATGTAAAAATAATGTATTGAATTTAGTAATGATTATTACCTCCGTAAGTCAAAGGTGGTTAACAAAAAAAGTGAGTATACAAGTAAATTTAGAATGAAAGTGTATAGTAAGGGTTGGATCTGCAGGTGTGATGTTGGCAATACACTTTTTTGCTTTCCACATTTGTGATTCTTGGAGAATACAGACAATCATGCAAAAATATATCACTCGCACAAAAAAATAAAAAAGTAACAAACTCCTTAGAAGTAACCAGCACATTTAACCATTTTTTCACAGGTGTTGCTGATAATATGTTACAATCAAACTTATATAAGAGCACCCAGGCAAAAGAATATAAAAGAAGTGCTTGTAGAGGATCACTGTTAATCAGTTCTGTTTCACAAGATGAATTAGCTAATGCAATGAAAGGACAAAAAATTCCAACTCTGCAAGCATTGACGATGTAGCTGCATCAATATTAAAGAGGAGTGCATTAAACCTAATTGAAATACTCACACACTTATCTGACTGATCATTTCAGGCAGACACTTTCCCTGATGTATTGAAAACATCAAAAGTTAGGTGAGAAAGATAATGTAAATAGCTACAAACCCATCACAATTACCTCTTGCATCTCAAAAGTGTTAGAAAAAGTTATGTATGACAATCTTATGAAATTTATAAATCAAAATAACATCCCATCTAATGAACAACATCGATTCAGAAATAAGAGGTCAATGACAACTGCTATTTATGAGTGCATCAATTCCACCCTAAACTCAATGGACAAAAAACAGGAAACAGTAGGAGTAATTATTGACCTGTCAAAGGCTTTTGACATGGTGGGTCATAAAATTCTGCTATCAAAGCGCGAAAGATATAGTATTCGACTACTGCCCAACAACTGAATCAGTTCCTTCCTGACTAATCGTAAGCAGACAGTGTGCAGCAAGCACACAAACATTGAACTAAAAACTGTATCCAAACACTTATCTGACTATAAACAAACTAAATGTGGTGTATCCCAAGGATCAGTAATGGAATCCCCTCTGATCCTTCTGTACATAAATGATTTAAACTTAAATGTTGATGCACATGAAACATTCATATTTGCAGATGACACCACAATTCTACTAAAGGGAGACAGCAATGAACAGTTACAGCAGTCAGTAAACATGGTCACAAAACAATGTAGCAAGTGGGCACAGAATAATCAGCTTGTAATAAATAGCAAAAAAACAATTGCACTAAAATTCCACAATGCCCCTAACAAGGAGATGTTTATCCCATTGGTCTCTATCAATGACAAACTAATTGGTAACAGCACCGAAACCAAATTCTTAGGAATTTGACTTCAGAGCATTGTAAAATGTAATAAATATATTGAATATCTCAATGTAGAACTGAGCAAAACATGTTACCTTCTTTGGTCACTAAAATCATTCTGTTGTGAGAAAACAGTAATGAATGGATATCATGACAACTTTCATTCTCGTCTTCTTTTCTGGAGAAACTCTAAAACAGATAATAGCATCTTTAAACCACAAAAAAGGGCCATTAGGATCTTGTTTGGGTGCAAGCCTAGAGACCTCTGTTTAAGAAATATGGTATTCCTTCATTACTATGTGTATACATTATGGAAACCCTTTGATTCCTTAAAACAAATGTAATAGGTAAGGTCTGCAGACTGCAAAAAAACTGTTATATACATGGTCACGTTACCAGACAAAACATAAACTTACATGTAACCTTCATCAGCACAGCTTTGTGCCAAAAAGGTTCTTTTCACATTGGAGTTAAGCTTTATAGCAAACTTCCTGAAAACATAAAAGCTATTACCGAGGTCAATACCTTTGGAAAACCTCTAAAGTCATATTTACACCATCACTGCTTTCACTCCATTGCAGAACATTTAAATTTATTAATTGTGTTATACAAATACCTATGTATAAAGTGTATTGTTGTAACCTTAAATAAGTATGCCCTGTAATGACTCTCAGCTGTATACTTATAACTTGACCTGTCCAATGTCTTATGCATAAGCTGCTTTTTAGACAACAGGAGCAATAAATACAATACAATACAACAGTGATCAGTGGAATATTGTTGGAGTGAAAGATCCAAGACATATTAATGCATTAATAAAAAGTAAAGCATATCACAACCATACAGTCAAATGCCAAAGTAACTTGTAGAGGCATGCGTATTCAAATACAGAGATATGTAAAGAGGCAGAACACAGCGTAGCAGTTGGCAACGCCTATATAAGAGGACAGTGTCTGGCACAGTTCTTAGATCAGTTACTGCTGCTACAATGGCAGGTTACCAAATTTAAGTGAGTTTGAACATGGTGTTTTAGTTCGTGCATGAGCGATGGGCCACAGCATATCCAAAGTAGCGATGAAGTGGGGATTTTCCCATATGATCGTTTCATGAGTGTACTGTGAATATCAGGAATCCAATGAAACATCAAATCTCTGACGTCGCTGTGACCAGAAAAAGATCCTGCAAGAACAGGACCAACGACAACTGAAGAGAATCGTTCACTGTGATAGAAGTGCAACCCTTCTGCAAATTGCTGCATTGGACTGTTGATGACTGGAAACATGTTGCATGGTCGGCAGAGTCTCATTTCAAATTGTATCAATTGGTTGGCTGTGCATGGGTGTGGAGATGACCTTATGAATCCATGGACGCTGCAAGTCAGCAGGGGACTGTTCAAGTTGGTGGGGGCTCTGTAATGGTGTGAGTGTGTGCAGCTGGAGTGATATGGAACCCCTGATACATCTGGATACGACTCTGATAGGTGACACAGGAGTAAGCATCCTGTCTGATCACCTGCATCATGTCCATTGTGCATTCCAACGGAGTTGGGCAATTCCAGCAGGACAATGCAACACACTACACATCCAGAGTTGGTATCCTCTGCCGACAAATTGGTAAAATTTGGTGTTGCTTAAAGCGGTTTTTGGTAACTGTTTTGGAGTTCAGGGTAAAAGAAACTTATTTTCACATGGGAGATTTTATAAATTACATAAACCATGAAAAAGGTCAACTTACAACAAATAAGTTTTCATTAAATTTCTGGATACAGAAGGTGACATGAATGTAAAAACTTGAACTTGGCATGAATATAAAAAATATATAAAATTCACTGTATATTTCCGTCTTCTGCCCAATTTTTCATGCTTATTCGCCTCTGTTTCTTTTCACTGAATATGTCAATGATATTTTCAATGTACATATCTCTTCCTTTGTGGATATTTGCAAAAGCCAGTCCATTTAGTCTCACCTGCTCCATTGTGTTACGCAATTAAGTCTTTATTCGTCTCAAAGTAGAGGTGTTTCGTTCAGGAGTGCTTGTGGTGGCAGGAATAGTCCCAAATATTTGGAGTAAAATATATAAATTTGGGAAAAACTGCTTGTCACAGTTCTTTAATGCTTAGGTTACTGTTTCTGGTGTTTTACTGTCATCAACCCACTTTTTCTTCCATAGTTTCAGTTCTCCTTTCATTAAAAGCGAAGAACTCTCCAAAAACTGTTCATATTTCTCGATGCCTGGATCACTTCATCCTCACTGTATTTTAAACAGTATGCAGGAATAAGACCTTCAAGTGGTAATATGGTGCGAAGATCTTGTTTCTAGCTCGGCAATAAAACTATCCACAACAGGTAAAAATATTGTTCTCCTTAAGTATTCCTCAGCGTTGTATTCCTCGGCGTTTGAAGCAGGAACGTTGTCTCTTTTGGTTTGTGTTGAAATAGTTTTTGGCATTGCTATTGCACTTACAATATCTTCTGCCAGTTTAACAGCGTCTTCAAAAATACTTCCGAATTCTATTTCCGAATCCGTCCTTATATTGTTGAAGACCTCAAGCGCATCATTGGCATGATTTGAGGGAGTTGTAAAACTTAAGGCAGTTGGTAACTTTGGAGCTGTTCGCTTAAAGAGAAGCAATATGCTGCAGTTGCTAAAGCTACTACAAAGTCTACTCTTCGAACAGTAGAACTAAACATACAAGCTTTACTAGCCGTTTCTGTGTTGGTTTCACGACTACTTGAAAGTTCGTCAAGCAAGGTCACAACCGGGACAAATAGCTCCTTGAAAGTAATACGGGTATCGTGTCTTTCCACCCATCTTGTTGGACACATTGCCTTCAACTTTGTTTTCTTTGACTCTGTGAATGGTAGTCGTGATATAATTTCCTCTAGGAAGTTTTTCTGTTTGCAGAGGCAGACAAGAATGCTGAACTGATCCTACAGTTTCCATCATATTTCTAACTATTGGAGTATCACAAGACTTAGAAATGCATAAGTTCAAAGAGTGGCTAAAACAATGGGTATAAATAGCCGACGATTGTTTACTTTAAATAAGAGCTTGAACTCCTTTAAATCTCCCAGCCATGTGTGAGCCACCATCACAGCCCTGTCCACAAAGATATTGATAACTCAGCCCCAGTGTCTTGAGTTCTTCATCGATGGCTTCTGCAATCGAAGTGCCAGTAGTTGATTTAAGCTCAGTAAAACCCATGGAGGTAAAAACAAGAGGAGTTGTCATAACGTCACAAACTTGAGGCCGACCCAAGTCAAGATCCGCCATATTAGCTACCCCAAAACATTCGCTTCTGGTAGTTTGATTCCATGTAGTCGTGAAGTGTTTTGTTAAAAAATGCCGGCTTGCGCCGCTTACTGGTGTACTAATCGTTCGGATTGTAGTCTAAAGTTTAAGCAAATCCCATCTCATTCGTAAGTGGACTTATTTAAGCGCTATTTTCTTATATATACTCGAAATTCTGATGCACTGTAAAGTTCTACAGTATGATTTTATTTCTGTGATTCGACTTTAGATTTCCTATCAGTCCAATGCGAAGAACTCTCTGGAGGTGAGCAGTACACTTGGTTTTCATTGTTTGGTTATTCCCAAGTAACTGAAAAGTCCTGGCAAGAATATCCTGGAAATTGAGACTAATGTTTTAAAATGCGATAATTTAATATAAATGTAGTGTAACTTCATGTAGTTAACTAAATCTTCAGTAAAATCTGTGGAACACATGTTACAATGGTTAAATTATGAGTACTTAAAGGGTTACATATTTGTCAAAGCAAAGTTTCCTATGTCCAGGCTATTTAGATCATTACATTAATCACTGTGTTGTCGTGTTACTCTGTAAATTGCTGTTATTTGCCATACTGAATGTCACTTGGTAGGTACGTTTTAAAAACAAAGTAGATGCGTAAACTACAATGGGCCTGACAATCTTAAATTCGGTTCTTTTCCTTCGTAATTTTACGAACCCTTCACTTTGTTGACATGGCAGCTGGCTTGTTTATATCATCCCTGCATACATCTATGAGACACCAAAGGAAATAAGGCAAGTTTAATGCAAACTTGAACATTTAAAATTTGCATTTGACTTGAAAATGCAACGAATACAAATCGGCGCCTCTAAACGATCAATTATTGCTTTTGGAGTTCTGGTTTTATCAATTATCGACACAGGCACAATGAAAGTGAATAGAAATGGATTACGAAAGCACGCTTTTCATAGCACATACTTCTCTTCTCGGTTATTCGAAGTGTATAAACAAAAAGGAATTACAGTACTGAGGCCAGAAGCTTCATATTTTGGTGTCGTATTACTCTATCGAATACGCATTTAAGACCAGAAAAACGGTTGAAGTTGCATTCCTTACGCTGTGTTGTTCACTAAAACAGTGTAACATTTACTATATAAAATAAATAACGCGTGCACACGACAGAATTAACGAACAAGAAGGAAATGTAAACACTCGTCTGCTAATGTTTTGGGAGGTCCAAGATGGCGGCAGGCCCCTCCCACTGGCTTCAAAACAACGTACAACGTAAGTCCGTAGCGCCGTCTCCCCTTATTCTACCTCCATGGTAAAACCACAGTCGCGACACTTCACCTCAATTTTGTACTAAAGTGCGCGTCATTTATGTTGGCGGCCGAGTTTAGGTTCGTTCTGCGCATCTGACGTCACAAAACACAGTCAGCCAATGAACAGAGAACGACGTTGCCAGATCTCGACTGCAGTGCGTAGCATGGACGAGCGTCTTCAGTATTAGAAACGTTCAGTCATAAATAAAGTAATAGAACAAAAGCAATGTCTTGATAGCAGACTTTCTTTTATAGAAAGTTTGGAAAAAGCGTTCTTTATACCAATTGCTTCATATTCTATTAATTAATTAAGCCAAACAAGCAATAAGACTCCTAATTCAGGCGATAGGAAGGAAAGGTGTTTGTATCAATCTCACGAACTGCTTTTTCGCACTAAAGAAAAGCGGTAATTGTTTATTTCCTATTGTACTTCGACGAAGCGTGAGTAATTCATAGTCATACCAAAAGTGTTTGTCAGTATTTTGCATGAGGCGTTAGACTCCTCACTGTGTTCTGTAGGTAGATGATCTGCGTTAGCGTAATGGTTAAGGTGTTGGACTTCTACATGGTAGGTTATGAGTTCAAAACTTGTGCGGAACTTAATATTTCAATTATTTAAAAACAATATCGAAGTGCCTTACTTCATGAATTATATTCGTTTGAATGCAATTTTTTGAAATTTCTAGTGCTTTGTCTCTTCATTAACCCTTTCGCTGCTGCAGACACGTGCTCCCCGCATTCCGTGCTGTGCGCAATTTTTTCATCACTGCACTGCTCGCCTGTGCAGACACATGGTGTTCCCACCGCTTTGACACACTTATCATTCGATTTCACAAAAACTATTTGGCCCAAAAATTTGATTTTTACACGTATTCGTGACTGATGCCTTCCCCCCATAAATGACTTAATTTTGTTTCGATGTTCAACGCAGTTATTATGCAGCATTAAATGTAGTAAACCACTGCACGAAATTTTGAAGAGTTTGCAGAGGTAGAAGTCCATAGCGTATACTTTCCATATGGTCGATTTTAGTTGCCACAATCTTGAGAATGAAATGTGGACAAGATACCTAAATTTCATTTAAAATTTACTGTATAACAATATCTCATTTCATTTAAGTACCACATAGGTGTCATATGTAATATTGAGAAATATTCCGTCTTTCGCGACTGTAATAAAAGTTTTATTCACACCGGATGCGTTTGGCTTAATTTTAAGGCACTTCAATCAATGAAAGGTATGGCACATACACAATGGTACTCATGTTCTCTTTCTTGTTTTTGTTCCACAGTCGCAGTTTCACCTATGGTACTGAAATATATTCCTCTTCTGCAACTGTAATAAGCGACTTATTTAGACCAGACGCGTTTCTCTCTTTTGAAGCATCTTCAGTGGACAGCATTTTGTCTCCTCCATTGCCAAGTCACCTTTCGTAGTTTTGTGCTGCGGTAACACAATATTCAACGTTTGTGTTGGCAGATCAGTGTTTTAGCAAATAAATGATGTTTGTGTGTGCCACACACAAAAATTATATTTGACATAGCTCAGAGCACTTCACTGATAGACGGTATATTCAAGTCCTAATGTTTCTGTAAGTCCACAGTTTTGTTTAATGTATTTTGTCTACTTCCTTTTGATTCATTGAAGTGCTTTAAAATAAAGCCAAACGTGCACAGTGTAAATAAAACTTTTGTTACAGTCGCGAAAGACGGAATATTTCTCAATATTACGTACGACACCTATGTGGTACTTAAATGAGATATTGTTATACAGTAAATTTTGTATGAAATTTAGGTATCTTGTCCACATTTCATTCTCAAGATTGTGGCAACTAAAATCGACCATACGGAAATATACGCTATATATACCTCTGCAAACTCTTCAAAATTTCGTGCAGTGGTTTACTACATTTAATGCTGCATAATAACTGCGTTGAACATCGAAACAAAATTAGGTCATTTATGGGGGGAAGGTATCAGTCAAGAAGACATGTAAAAATCTAATTTTTGGGCCAAATAGTTGTTGTGGAATCGAATGATAAGTGTGTCAAAGCAGTGGGAACACCACGTGTCTGCACAGGCGAGCAGTGCAGTGACAAAATCGCGCACAGCGCGGAATGCAGGGAGCACGTCTTTGTAACAGCGAAAGGGTTAATGCTGCTGTGGTGGCTTTACTTCATGAACTGTGCGCTCCCCCCTAAACGTAAGCTTGCAAACTAGCTATACTATGGCGCTGCTTCTATTGGCGCGTGGGTCTTGTGCAACTGGCAACGCAGCACTCTCCCGCGTCTGGGCGAGCATGCGCGAGCCGCCAAGATAAAAGAATTCAACTATAGACTCTAGCGACAGCGAAACACGGGAAGTGACGTAGTTCACAGAAGTTACCAGATCCAGTTGAAGGCTTCGAGCATAAATATAGTAGACTGGCCCTGACGTCATTTTCTGGGCTGAAGTCACGTGAATGTTGGCAAAACATGGTTGTTTCGTGTTGCGCTTATGGCTGTACTCAGTGTTTTGTCGGGGGAAATGGCATTACATTTCACGTGTAAGTGTTTCTATGATAGTGCAGATGCGTTTATTGAAATCTGCTAAAGTGACTTTTATATGTTTTTTACACTTGAAATAGAGTATCACGTAAATTAAAATGTTGAAAGTGGTGCCACTAATGTCTGACTCATACTACATTTTGGAAAGTATCTGTGATAATTCGGTTACAGAAGTAAGTATAACTGTTTCTCGTTCCTACTCATAGGTTCCCTAAGGATGAAAACCGAAGGCAGCTTTGGATACAGGCCCTGAAGCGGAAAAACTTTAAGCCATCTGCACATACGCGCCTTTGCTCGAAGCACTTCGAGGAGAAATGTTTTGATGGGTTAGTTATTATTTACAATGTATATTTATAATTTGTATTTACAATGTCTGTCATTTTTAAACCTGATGTTTTTATAGGACTAAGACTGGAGGGAATTGGCTAAGTAGTGATGCTATCCCGACACTTTTCGATTTTCCGGAGCATATGAAATCGAAGAGTCCTAAGCTCCGTAAATCTCACACTAGAAGGAGTTCGTTAGATGATGCCTCGTCTTCTGAAATCTGTGCTTCCAATGCTTGTAAGTCTGAATGTTGTTATAATGTGTGTAACAACTGCGAGTTAGTAAAATATTGTATTAGAATACAACTGTAGCATGTTACGTTAAGTGCCATTTCGGACATGCTTCGCCCACAAATTATACCTCAAAACGTGCATTTTTGTTTTGTTAACAGCGACGTTATGGGATATGGAAACGAACATCCCGAAAAACAAAAGTTTCAGGTATATTGGGGACTTTTCGAATAGCGATTTGTGTACTCCTGGCATAGCAGAAAAAGTGATAGATGTGGCAAGATGGCAGATTACCGTCAAAGCCAGAAAGTTAAAGAACTTGCAGCGGTCATCTCGTGGGATGAAGAAGAAAGTCTTGTCTTTGAAATCTCTGATAAATAAACTTGAAAATAATCGTGTTATAAATGAATCCCTGGCTAATTTACTAAAGGCAAGTATATTTACAATGCCTGTCATTTTTAAAATGTATGACTGATTGCAGGTTGGAATACTTATGCTTAAATGATTGTGGCTTTTTGCTATCAGATGCTGCCACCTGGTACTTCAGAGGTGCTCCAACGTGTCAGTAAAGGTAAAGAAGCAAATATGTATCCAGCAGCTCTTCAGACCTTTGCTCTAACACTAAATTTTTACCATAGCAAGGCATATAGCTATGTAAGGAAAAATTTTAAAACATCACTGCCACATCCACGAACATTAAGAAAATGGTACAGTGTTGTTGATGGGGATCCTGGTTTCAGCAAAGAAGCAGCAGTAGCGCTTAGAATAAAGAGTCAGGAACTCATTAGCAAAGGTAAGAAATTGCTTTGTGCCATGTCATTTGATGAGATTGCCATAAGGAAGCATGTTGAATTTTGTGGAAATAAGTTTAATGGTTACATAGATTATGGTACAGATCTTGACAATGACAATCTGCCTGTTGCAAATGAGGCGTTAAAATCCATGTTGACTGCTGTTAATGGTTCATGGAAAATTCCAGTTGGCTACTTTTCAATCAATGGCCTCAGTGCTGTTGAAAAATCAAACCTACTTAAGGAGGCATTGAAATTTACATATGATGCTGGAGTAGAAGTAATTTCTGTTACTTTTGATGGTGCTCACGTAAGCACTGCAATGGTAGACAAGCTAGGGGCCTGTCTTTCAACGTGCAGAATGAAATGTTTTTCTTAAACACCCTCTATGTAAGGATGATGTTTACATATTCCTTGATCCATGTCACATGTTCAAGTTAATACGCAATACATTAGCTGGTAAAGGCGTCATTTTTTATGGAAACAGAAATCCAATAAAATGGGATTATGTATTAAAATTACATGAGCTGCAAAAAGTGGAGAAACTTCTGGCTGCTACAAAAGTAAGAACAAAACACATTGAGTGGTATCGTTATAAAATGAATGTAAGGATTGCTGTGCAAACATTTAGTGGTAGTGTAGCTAATGCTCTAGAATTCCTTGACAGAGATTTGCAACTAGCTGACTTTAAAGGCTGTGAACATACAGTTAAATTTATAAGGAGAATGAACAACCTTTTTGATTGTTTCAATAGTAGGAATCTCCTGTCCAAAGGGTATAAATCATCTCTGTCAATGCAGACAGCTGGCCATATTTTACCATTTCTTGATGAAGTGGAAAAGCATTTCAGGAGCTGAGACTTGAGGCTAATGGGCCATCTATTTTGTGTACTAACAGAAAGTCTGGTTTCCTTGGCTTTCTTGTATATATACAGAGCCTAAGAAAATTATATGTTTCCCTCATAGACAGCTCTCAACCAAAACAAAATTTCTTGCTTGCTTATAAATTGCTACAGGACCACAGAGAGACATTTTTCAGCTCAATAAGAAGATATGGTAGTGATAACAACAATCCCACAGCAGCTGAATTCAAAGCAGCCTACAAACGATTGCTTATCCATCAGCAGGTAAGAGGGTCAGAATTTGGATCTACTTTGGATACTGCAGATTGTTCCATTCTCAGTGTATCTTCTGGACTGGATGTAATGCAATCTAACCTATTTACATCAGTTATCAATTGAAATTCAGAGAAGTTGGGCCTAGATGTTACATCGGTCTCTTATGATCACTCATACAGCATTCCTGCTGTCTCATTTGAACAACTGTCAAATTATGTACGGAATGTTGTTGCATACATAGCAGGATTCATTGTGCGTAAATTGACTAAGTCAGTACATTGTGTAGAATGTGCAAATTCCTTGTGTGGGGCAGTGGACAGTGACATTGGACTAATCAGAAGAAAGAATGTGGGAGGTCTAGTTACGCCTTCGGCTCACGTTATTAAAATATGCAAAACAGCAGAGCAAGCTTATCGGTTGCAACAGGCGAAGGGAATGTTGCAAAAGATAAATGTTATGCTTGTTCTTGTTTCATGTGCTATGGCAGATGTTGATTGTAGTGTTTTTCAATCCATCAAGAAACATATTATGGACTTCGGGCCACAGAAAATCACAGAAATGCTCTAATTAAATCAATTTTATTTGAGTATTTTAAAATTAGAAATCACCATTTTGGAAAGACTGTGACAGAAACATTCCAGACAGATTGTGTGAGGAGTTTATACACAAAAACCGTGCTGTTTAAGGGACATTAAATATTCTATACCTGATCCCTATTACATTAGAGTTAATAATTGCCAAGGTTATGTTGTTTACTATTATTAATGTTTGAACCTTGATGTCTACACAAAGTACAGACAGAGGTATCGGGAGTTCTTATCCTTTCCAAGTGCCCGTACTGCATCCACAAAGCCTTTTTCAATATATGTTTGGACTTTACTTCTGTTTTCAGACTAATTGGATTCATTTGTTTTATGTAAACCTAGATATTCTCTTGCTCATAACGGAATATATATTTATGTACTGTCTTTTTTAATTTTTTGTTCCTTCTAGGTCTGTATGTTGTGTTGTTAATTTGTTTGGGCCCTTTTTACTAGATTTATTCTCTTGACAGTGTCTTCTATATCTTTTTATCTGTTAAACATTGTTCTGCCCTCTTAGAATATGGGCTTAAGAAATAAATCTGTTGGAAAATATTTTGTTGTATGAAAGAAAATGTAAAATAAAATTTGTAAGAAAGATAATAATGTTGTGAAATAAAGTATTGAGTTAATTTTTTCTGGATATCTATTTTTTCTTTGAATACTTGCAGCAACTGAGAAAAAAGTGTAATAAATTTAAAATGAGAAAAGCACTTGAAAGAATCAACATGTATTTCTTTTCATGTTATCTATGGAAACTCAAACCCCCAAAAGTCGTTTCACGTAAAAGTTTAAACCAGTTTCTTGATTCTTAGTTAACTGTAGTTGGTGCAATTGATTGTGTTCACTTCGGTAAAACGTGTCTGCTATAGATACGCAATAGCCACCAGGTAGTAAGGATTTGTCAGATGAGATTGTAATACAAAATTCAGTAGGCTCTGAGTGAAGCATGTACAGGTACATATATTTCATTCATATGCAACAGCTTTCAAAATTTGCTGAGGAACTTAGTGAAAATGTGAGATTGTGCATGGTGTTGGCAGTGCATGTTTGTAAATATCATTGGAGTGTCAAGCACAAAAGTATTTATATTACCTCAGTTGTTACTGCAATGGATAGTGTTCACCTCTGGCAATATGCATCCACTACAGACACCAGGTACTAAGGACTTGTCGCATGACCTTGCAATAAGAAATTCAGAATGCTGTTTGAGTGAAGCAAGTACAGATATATATATTTCATTCATATGCAACAATTTCCAAAATTTGGTACAAAACGTCATGAAAATATGACATTGGCAGTTTATGAACTCTGCAAGAAACAGACCTCACTGTTCAGTGTTAGAACAACTTTTCCTGTCTTTAAAGGTTACTTCTAAGGTAAGCCTAAAATTTCTGTTAAAAAAGTGAGTTTTTAAGCTCTATGTTGACTAATTGTCTTCTGCTGCATTTGTAGTAAGCTATTCAAATTGTTCACAAACTGCAATGATAATCATTAATAAGTAATTAAAGGGGAGTTTTGATTTATGCTCACTTGATTACTATGCAGGGGCAAGGGAAAATTTCCTCATGATCCCACACAGGGCAGTACAGTTTTGCAATATTAGGAAGTGGAAAGAGTCCCTTAGATAGTTTTTTTAAAAAATTATATACTGTCACAGTTCATTTTGGGAATTATTTTGCAGTTTGTTTCCCCACAGAATGACTATCTTTAGACAGAAGTTGACAACAGTGTTTTAACCTTGAAAAGAATTTTCCTTGAAATTGTTTTCATCAGCTGCGAAGAAATACCTGTAAAAAATTAAAATCATTGCATAGTCTATTGGAACTTTTAATTTATGGCCTGCCCTGGTTAAATTGAGAGCTGTAACGACTGTTTCAGCTGAAATTTTATAGGTGTTTCTGGAATCATAATTGACACCTTTTACTACGGTGCACAATATTCACTTTGGTATATGCATTATTCATTCTGAGGCATTTAATAGCCCACAGGTAGCAAGGATTTGTATATTCAAGTGAGCACCTATAGTCGACACATGAAGAGAATTTTTTCTACCTTCTGATACTATTAAATAAATGTAGGCTCCAAAATTATTTTCTGAAACTTCAAAGTCTCACCTTTCATCTAAAATATCATTTTTTAACTGATAGTTTAAACTTTCGTAAAAAATTGTGAAATGAACCTTTGAAGTAAACCTAAAATTGATACTCTAAAATGGACCTGCTCCTAAAGTCGACAATTTTGGCACTTATAGTTGACATAATTCCCATATCCCGTTTTCTTTTATAAGTGACTAGAGCTCAAAACGCGGCGAATCCAATGTTTAAAGTTTTGACATGAGCCCACTCTTACTGTTTAAAAGAATTTTAACGACATTTTACTTTAATTGATAGTTTAAGGTAATTTCATCCCGCTGCACACCAGAGTGGCGTTCGATGTATTTGTTAGATTTTATAAATGGTACTGTGAACAAATCCAGGTCAAATGTAGTTCTGGAATAATTTTTCGCAAATA
The DNA here is from genome assembly GCF_021461395.2 of Schistocerca americana. Taxonomy (NCBI): domain Eukaryota; kingdom Metazoa; phylum Arthropoda; class Insecta; order Orthoptera; family Acrididae; genus Schistocerca; species Schistocerca americana. The sequence continues at coordinate 434,926,457 of NC_060122.1, forward strand.
AAAAGTAATTTTTTTGGAAGCGTTTGGCAGTCAATTGAGAAATGTGGGAAAATACGATACAAACATAGGATGGCAGACTGCTGATTTGAAATCCCGCCACGTTTTGCCAACAGTCACGTGGTTTATGTTGGAGCCACACCAGCCCTATAGCTTCTGCACAGCAAGGCCAGTCTACTAGTATCTATGGTCGAAGGTTGAAGGCGTTGCGAGTATTATCTTGGAAGACGAAATTTTTGGCGGGCAGAAAGATCTGTGTTTGTTATTGTTTTCATCGAGGTGGTATATGCCGCTTGGAACTTTCATAGTAACTAAGTAATAGGCTTTGTGATATTGTGATTTCTAAGAGACGAAGAGCGGAAAGCAGAATTGTTGGAGAGAAAACAGGAAACATAATATACACTCGCATTCTGGGAGGGAAACAACATGATCGGTTAAAATGATTGTGATTAGAATATCGCATTTTCCCATAGAATATAAATGCACAGGAGTTATTTAATACTGAGACGTATGTACACAAGCTGCACGTATAGTGTTGTACTTATGAACGTTATAAACGGCAGATTTAGCTCCATAGCCGTGTTGTATGCAACTTAGTACTGTGTTGGTGGCTGTTGGTAGGTTTCTTCAAATGTAGGCCTAACTCTCGTTTAAACATGTTGAGAGGTTAAGTAATGGAGTTGTTGAACTTCATTTTTAGTCACTGAAGTATATACGATTTTGTTGCCTACTGCGCCAGCAGCGCCCCAAGCGGCCAGTAACCTAAACTGTGAGTTCGGCCCGATCGTGAAAGCGAATAGTGGTTGTTTATTTCGATTTCTACACTGGTTTTTACAAGCGGGAGCTTTTGTAGCGTAATAAATTGCTGCAACAACAGAAAGAAGACACCACAGACGTCTTTTTTAGGTTTCCTAAGGTTCCTGAGAGGTATATACCACCATGTTATTACACTGTATCGTAAGGATTCACTTGGAAACTACGTGTGTATTAATGATAAATGTTTCGTTTTGGGAGCAGAAAATGGCTAGTTAGTAGCAGACGAGAAGACCTTACGAAGAAAGACCCAGTTTACCAGTATAATAATATCAGGTTTGATTCGCTACATTTCGAACAAAATCAATTCATGAACGCAGACAATGATCAACTCGTGTGGAATGCAGTACCCACAATGTTTGACGTCCCAAATAAGCCACCTCAACTGATGATGAAGGGGAAACTGCCACAAAGATTCGACAATCCATCAAAAGCTGTAAAACAGTCCTATGACACAGAAGCAGCCAGTTCAACTCTTCATGTATCAGTGCCAGATTCGTGTGAATAGTCAAAGCCGGCCGAAGTGGCCGAGCGGTTCTAGGCGCTACACTCGGGAACCGCGCGACCGCTGCGGTCGCAGGTTCGAATCCTGCCTCGGGCATGGATGTGTGTGATGCCCTTAGGTTAGTTAGGTTTAAGTACTTCTAAGTTCTAGGGGTCTGATGACCGCAGCAGTTAAGCCCCATAGTGCTCAGAGCCATTTGAACCATTTTTGAATCGTCAGCACAGACCTGCATTGACGATGAAGTGGTTAGAGTAAGTACAGTTATTCGTGTCCTACAAAAGCGTAATGTTTGGTACGTATCTCATTCACTTCTGTCGTTAGTCACTTAATTTTCCTTGCTTCCTTCGTGTAATGACATTATTTTCTGAGCACCTTGTTCACGGACAGATTTTTTGTAAATTATTCAGATATGTGTTTTGGGTGAAATGTAAGGTAATCAGCTCGTTATAATGTTTCAAAATATTTCTCCCACTATTTGGCAGTTGCTTGTCCCACTTAGAATAATAAAAGGTGAAGGTCGTACTTGTGGCAACAGGCGACAATGACAAACACAGTAGGCCTACAGAACGATAAATGAGCTGTCGATCGCTTTTCCTTGTAGAGGTACATGTCTGTGCGTCTTATGTGTGAATATGTGTGTTTATATTATTTTGATATCAACGTGGTAAGCTGCAATTCTATCCAACGTCGCAAGTATTTCTTCACGAATGTGTTGTAGCTTGCCAGTCGATTCATGGTTTTTGTCCATAGTTGCACTTATTTTAGAATCATTCTTAGAAACATATATGCCTTCTGATACTATACAAACCCTTGGCGGCACGAAAATCACTCAAATAGTTCGTAAATTACGTAGGAAATTGATGCAAAACAAACATCATGCTTACGGCGCATCTGACGTTCACCTTACTCGTCGCTTGGAGCGCTAGTGTCGTTCCTTCTGTCAAACGGTAACAACTTTTACAGCAGTGAGTGTCGCGACTGTTATGTTAAACTGTGGTAAAACCCAGAAAGTCTTCTTTGGTAACAAAGGTCTCTATGTCAATGTACCTAATACAAAATGTTATCTGTTCCTTAGTGGTGACATCAGTTGTTTCATCACACATAATGCTAAAAAATTTAGCCTTTTTCACATCCCTCAATATTGAGGAGCGAATAGCGTCACCAACGCAATGTATGACTTCGTTTTGGACTGTGTTACTTATCATAGAACTGTTTTGGCCATGTGTACTGAAATGATGTTTTGAATATTCATCAAAAGCCAAAAGACTCTGAAACACTCCATGTTTTCCCTCTAGAAGATCATCAGTTTTTTCTTCTTTTAGCTGAGTAATTAAACCACGATCATGATGTCCGTGTAAAGAGAGGTTATTTCTAGCACACAGGACTATAGTCTTTATAACAGGCCTCAAGCGTTTCCGGTTTTCTTCTATAACTGAAGATTTCTTGGTATCAAGGATGACAGCAATACATTTTTTACTTCATTCCATAGACTTGGTGAACTCTAAAGCCTTCTCCATGGAAAATTTGTGATATTTTGCGTTTCTCATGATGACGAAGATCTTCCGTCGCCTTTTTGTATTTGACCAATGGTTCTTTTACCAGTGTTTTCAACGCCTATAAAAATAAATTAAAAATGTCTTAGGTAAAGAATTAAGTAAAGAAAAAATAGTGCAAATACCAAACCTTGTAATCACTCGAAATGTTAGCAACATAGAAATTATTTCTGAAAAAGCAAGCCTGAAAACTATTTGAATAGTTATGTTTTTGTATCTGAATGTTTCCAATTAAAAACGACACCTCCAAGTTATTTACTGAAAAGTTGTCGCCGATAGGAAAGCTTAGTGACGCTTCTCTCTCGTTAAAAAGGCAAAAAATGAACAGCTCTTCGTGTAGAGAATGTGAAAAGCGTGTGATGAAGGGTATTCTGTGTATCAAATGCGACTACTGATTACACGAAAAGTGCGTGAAAGTAAATCTAAAATTCGTCACCGATGATTTTCCGTGGACATGTCACGGTTGTTTACGTGACGAAACGGCCGATCTTGTAAGTGCAGTTGATACATGAAACGAAATTATAAAGTTACTACAAAGTGACACTGAGGCATTAAAAACCGAACTTTTCACCATCAAGAAAGAAAACGATACATTAATATAAGAAAAGAAGTCATGTGTGTGTAAGAACCATCAAACGGAAAAGCAAGAAGATAGCGAAAATACGAGTGAACGATCGGACTAAAAAAACAACAACATTTCAAGTGATCCCGTTGATGTCTCAGTAAACTCAGTAAGCCTGAAACGGGAAAATAATATAAATGGAAGGTGGTGACATAAAGCAAAAGGAAAAACAAGGCGACAGATAGGCAACAAAAGGAAAATGACTTTTTAATAATTGGCGATTCGCTGCTGAAGAATACCGCTGTCTCAATTGCAAGATATACGTACGACCTCGAATTAGAACACAACAACTCGGTAAGGAATTTGAAAATATCGTAAATTCAAAACAAGCTACTACATAACAAGATTTTGAAACCAGACATAAACAAAAAGGGGTGTTTATACATGTTGGAACGAATTCGTTAAGGAGTAGCAGTGAGGAAGAAATGGCAAACGAAACAAGAAACATGATTTGTTCTGTAAGAAATATGTATGCAGGATCTCGGCTGATACTTAGCGGAATCCTAAACAGAAGTTCACTGAGTGGAAAATATGTCACCAAAATAAACTGTGCTCTTAAAGAACAATGTGACCGTATTGGGGCAGTTTTTATAGACCCAAACAAATCCTTTGTGAAAACTCACTAGCGAAGGATGGCTTGCATTTAAACAGACTGGGGTCTGTAATATTCAGCAGAATGTTTGCAGATGTCTGCTACATCATTAGAAGCAGGGGAAACTAATATGGCCGGAAGGGGGTGAAAAATCATACATTCTAGCTGGAAAAGAAAATATAAGCACCATACAAAAAAAGACGATGCTAAAGAATTTGCCTCAGAATACAGCTCACAACATGTAAACCAACGAAAGAAAAATTACATAAAAGTGGTTCATCAAAATATTCAATACTTTGGTAACAAAAAACTAGAAGTGGAACTACTCCTGAGAGAAGTAAGACTGGACATATTATGCATTAGTGAACACTGACTAACTGAAAGTAAAATAGGTAATGTTGCAATAAAGGACTAAAAACTAGACTAGTTACTTCTGTAGATCTAAATATAAGGGTGGTGCCGTTTGTGTATATATATATATATATATATATATATATATATATATATATATATATATATATATATATATATATATATATATATTAAAATGGTACTCTCCTAAAGAATGTAAACAATGAAACTGCTACATTTCCCATAGCTAGAGAAAAAGACTTGGAAGTTACTGGTATAGTGACAAAGGATTTTAGAGTGTTTTGTGTGTACAGATCACCACTTGGCAATAATAGTACCTTTCTGAAAAAAATTGCTACCTTATTGGGAATGAATATGAAGAGAAACCTTATTATATGTGGAGACTTCAACATTGACATGGGAAAAGACACAAAAATAAGACAGGATTTTGAAGAAGTGTTAATACAGCATAAGATGAAAGTAACAATAACTGCATCAACAAGAGTGACATCACAAAGTGAGACAGTTATTGACAATATAATTACTAATATGTGTAACTACAAGTCACATGTAGTTCAGACAGAAATATCTGATCATCATGGACAACCGATCAGCTTTTGCAGAAGTAATGACACAATATCAGAACCAAGACGAACAACCAAAGAAATTAGGATCATCAGTGAACAAAAATCAACATCTTTAGAACAATGTTAAGTAAGGAAGCCTGGAATGAAACGTTACAGGCCCAGAGTGTAAATGAAAAATATGATGCATTTATTTCAACAATTAAATACGATTCTAATGTAGCATTTCCCAAAGTAGAGAGACAAGAAAGGCTGGAAGATCAAACACAGTGGGTTACAGTGAAGTACTAGAACAGCGAAGGAAGCTGCAGGATCTGAGGGGGATGGGCAAAGCTGAAAACTGTAAAGCGTTAAAAAAGAAGTATAGAAAAACAATAAGAGAAACAAAAGCAAGAGCAATTGATACCACAATAAAAAACTCAAAAAACAGGGCAAAGGCAGCTTGGAATGCAATTAATGCTGAAAGATACGTAAAAAATGGGTCAAACAAAGAAGAAGGAATTTGGTCAATTAAAATAGACAACACAGTGGTCACAGTGTTGGAGATAGCAAACATACTGCATAATAACTATATTAGTGTAGTAGATAACTTAAAATTGGAAAGAAATAGTCAAAATCAGAAGAGTATTAAGGTACCAAAAAGATCATGCAATACTACATTCTTAAGACCAGTGACAGAAGATGAACTACCGAAAACTATACAGAAACTGAAGTCCGTGAAATCAGCTGGTGATGATGAAATATCAAATCATGTAATAAAGCTGGTAAGTGAGCAGATAATAACACCACTGCTAAACATAGCAAACTGTTCTTTCAGAGATGGAATTTTTCCAGAAAAACTGAAGACAACGAAAATGGTGCCAGTGTCCAAGAAAGAGGATAAGGATGACCCCAACAACTACAGACCAGTTTCACTTATATCAGGTTTCTCGAAACTCCTAGAAATGCTTATGTATACCAGATTAGTTAATTGTTTGGACAAACATATAACATTCTCATACCCTCACAACATGGTTTCATAAAGGGTAAATCTACAGAATTACCAAATTACAGTCTAACACAACACATTTTACAGTCCTTAGATGAAAAAAAGGTTGTCTCTGCAATGTTTCTGGATCTTTCAAAAGCATTTGACATCATTGACCATGAAATGCTGATACAAAAATTAGGCAACTATGGCATTTGAGGGCAACCAGGTGAATGGATAAAATCGTACTTGAGCAACCGCAAGCAGTATGTATCATTAGGAAACTCTTACCAACCAGAAACCAAACCCATCAAATATGGAGTGCCACAGGGTTCGGTAATGGGGCCATTGTTAATGATATAGGTGTTGAGGAGGAAGAAAAGAAAATATAGTATGCTGATGACATGACAATACTAAATAGTGACCAAAATATGGAACAGCTTGAGAGAAGAGCATACATATCTGCAAATGTCACAGCTCAATGGCTGTTGGAAAACGAATTGGTTATAAATTTAAAAAAGACTATGTATGCTGTGTTTAAAAACAAGGAGAAAGCTGTAGACGAGGAGAGGTTGATGGAACAAGGTTGGAAGAAGTAGAATCTGCTAGATTCTTAGGTATTCTTGTGGATAATGAACTGAGATGGAAAAAACATATTAATAATGTCTGTAAGAAACTGAGCTCTGTCATATTCTAAATGATGCAGCTATCACAGTATTCAGACAAGAACCTTCTGTGTACAGTGTATCATGGACTTTTCCAACCATACTTACAGTATGGAGTGACTGTGTGGGGAAACTCAAACAAACAAGAGACAAAACGAGTGTTCACATAACAAAAAAAAGCCATTAGGACCATTTTAAGAAAAAAGACCTCTGAAACATGCAGAAACTGTTTCAAGAAGTTAGGTACCCTTACTTTTTCATCGTTGTATATATACAAAACAATAATGTACATCATAAACGGTAATGAGGAGTGGATTACAAATGCTAGTGTAGACACCCACAATACAAGAAGTAAGAATGAAGTACGGAGCATACCCCACAGACTGGCAATGCTAGAAAAAGGACCCCTGTACCCTGGTATCAGACTGCTAAGAAGTCTAACTAAAAACCTGCAAGATAGTGTACTTGACAATGACTTTGCAAAGAAACTTCAAGACTATCTCATTGAAAAAGAGTTTTACAGTGTTGCAGAATACTTATGCCATTAAATTTGTATATATTGTTATTCATTATCAATTATGTAAAAATGTAAGCTAAAGGGGTAGAAAAATAAGTGGTAATGAATGTTACTACTTTGACATGTTCTATATTACATATACAATTACTGTACACAATGTAATCTTACAGGATCAAATAAAATTCAATTCAATTCAGTGTTAAAGGTTTCATTTATGTATAATAATGGAAAGCTGCAATAAGTGCCTGGGAGCCAATTCCGGCACCTGAAGGAGAAAACAGAACACATGCAGTACAAAATCCACCATGTAACATTTTACTGTATGAAGTACTGGCTCATCCATTCATGCTTAAATCTTCGGTTTTGCTTCCCTTCTAATATAGTAGGAAAAGAAAAGTTTGCAGGAGGCTTCCAAGTATTCTTTAAAAACTTAAGCTTCTCATCATCACGTAAGGCGCCTTTAACAGCTCTTCCTATAGCATATGTTTCAGTCCTTTCTGATCTTTCTTCCTGCGAATTAAATATGCTTTAAATGTCAGTATTACGTACTAGTGGCTTAAAACAAAAGTATATAGCGTTATTTACACACATAACTAATTTTAATTTATCATGACCTCTAGAAAGTCACCATTTGTCTTCCAAAACATTAACATTACCCCATATCCCTCGGTCTTGCCGCCTCCCCTTACAAATATTCATATGGGTGCCCTCGGTAAACATTATTGAAATGGTCTTGTGTATTGACATGCATAATGAAGGTACTAACTGCAGCAATTCCGTATGGTAATAACAAGGAAAAAAGACTCAGAACAGTGAAGCAGTAAAGAGTAGGAAAGCAGACAACAATGGCTACTTAAGACAGTTTTTCAGCTACCTCATGTTACCGGTAGCCTGGAACAATTAACTGCCATCACCTGCCTTTTACCAATTCAGGACTGTCAAGATGCAGTTTACACCGTGTAACTCTTATTTGTTTGTGAAATGGGTCTGTGAACGGTATTTATGAATCCAAAGATACATAAAATGTAAGTTTCTCTTAATTTAGTGGCCTTTGCCTGGAAGTTTTGTTTGCATATGTTATCACAGAAAGGCTTCACAATTTAACACGACATTAGCGATCTATGTCAGTGAAGGTCGTTGTAATTTCCGCCCTGTGCCATCAGTCGGTCGCAGCCAGATTAATAACAGCAAAACCAGGAAGGATTCCGCATCACATTACTTGCTGTAGGCCTGTAAGCTTTCTTCTAGTAGTCTGAAAAGCCTTTAGAAACTTCTGAAATGCTCTCACATGTTCATAGACTGTTACTGAAAGTTGGTAGATATTGTTGAGAAAGAAAGCTTTGAATAATTTGTAAGGTGGCAGAATAAATGAAGGTAAATTTCATACCTCACATAAGAGCTTTATATATCGTAACAGGAAGGTGAATATTACACTTAACTTAATTCGGCGGTAATGAGCAAATTTGCCTGTAAGTATGTAACGCAAAAAAAGGCGCGTCGCAAGGTGGGAGTCAACAACTGACCAACCAGGTGACTCAGACCCTATTGGTCGAAAAAATCCATGACACGGAGAACGAAAGAACCCAGGTGGGGATACAGTTCGACTATGAGAAAGACCAGGTGTCAAGTGCAGAATGGGGCGCATAATGCCCTGTACGACGTAGAGGAGAAATTTGCGTGAACACTGCGTTCACAGCAGCTGACGTCCAGCTAGAAATTAGCTGTAGCGGCGTATAGCTCCAACAGCGGAGAAACGAAACAGCCAGGTAGTTAATTGTTCTTGAGAGAACTGAGAGGGCATTATAATATGCACACTGCTCCAGCCATGTGCATGTATATCGCCATATTCAGAGACTACGGATGAGTACTTGTTTTCTCGCATGACAAGAAACATAGGGAGTGTTTCTACTGGAAAATTCAGCAAAGGTTTAATAAGTTTTTATAGGAATTTCAGAGGAAGGGAGCAGCCATGCATATGATAGCTCATCACAACTAAGGTAAATAGCGCATGCAGAGGCGTAAATTTGATGGTTCACCAGCTTGCGTCGACTGTACACTCGAGCGACCTTGGGTAATCTTTTGCTCAACTTGTCACAAAACTAACCATACTCTGAAGCTTTGATTGTTATCCTAAATAGTACTGAACTTTGAACCGGTATCGGATGATTTATCGTAGTACTAACCAACATCATAACGTAATTGTAAGAATAATTTTGTAAAGAAACTTTTTCACATTGTAAACTGTGTAAAGCGTGTATATCTCTGAAAAGTTTGCAACATTAAACAAATGTCATTACAGCATACACAGTTGTGTCCTCAGTCATAGAATAAACAACCACCATCTCACATCTTACAAATTTTGTCGATATTATTAATACCAATAATACGTATGGCCAGCTTTAGTAAAAAAATACAACATTAAAGTGTTACTTTTCAGTACAAATTGATTAAATAATGCTGGTTTGTGCAGAAAATATTTTACCTCCTTATATACGAATGGCGTCTTCAAAAATTGACCTCACTTTTTATGTTTTCAAGCAGTCATATTCTTATCATTACCTATTGATTAAACGTAATAGCACTAATCCTACTTAATTAAACTAATAACTACCAGTAAAAAATCTCAGTAATATGAAGGAAGTATTATTTAAAATTAAGAAGATATGACTCTTACCAATTGTTTTGTGTTGTCAAAATTGTAGACTCTAGATGCACAAGCCTGTGACAGTTCCATTTCTATAGTCCAAGCTTCAGATTCCTTACGAGAGGTTTTGGCCCTAAGCTCAGGCTTTCCAAAATAATCCGTCAGCTTGCGATCCATTGCAGCAACATCATTAATCACTCACTCCAATCTGTAATACACTATCATTTCAGAACAAAATTGACACTTCACGACATATGACTGGGTCACACGACTCAGTCACAACTTCAGTAATATCAATAATCATACTCGGAAAACAAGTGTTCGCTGACAGCACATTGAAGAGTTGGTAGGACAACCGATTGTTTTTAACAATCGATTAGTCAGTCGATTGTTTTTTGGTCCAGTCGGTTTCTTCACTCGGTTGCAGCCGTTATATGAATTTTACACTCAGTTTCCGGGTTTGAGTTATTTTATTTACATTCTCTTTTGGACTTTTGGGTTATCATATCAATTTTTGTTGGTTTTCGAAATTTAATATCAGGTGCTTCCCTATAAATTTATGTATATATAAATGAGCCATCACCTTTTAACACATTTCTGAAATATCTATGATCAAAGTTGTAAAGATCATTTTGGCACACCCTGTATTTTCCTTACTTCATTATTGAGATAATGAGAAGCCACCAACAATCGGCGATTGTATACACCGTGACGTCGCCTCACTCAGCAGACAACTGAATAATTTAAATATCATTTGCCTTCTACTCGTTGAGCTGTATTAAAACGGTCTTAATTTACGTTCATATTCCTCACTACAAACTACGTTTCAACATGAATGTTTCTATAATGCGCTTTTACAAATTCCTGTAACTCTCGTGTGTAGTTTATATCTACTGGTCAGAAGGTGGCACGCCTCCACTGGCTTACCCAGCACTGCAATGCATCTACAGAATGTTTGTGATTGGGAAAATAATACGATTTGACCCAGATGTCCGGCGATTTTGAAGTTTTTGTCTGGGGTTAGCAATTTAAATGTTCGTAGGCATACCTGGCATATTTAGCTTTCCTGATTATTGTAAGTGGTACATTCATATACACCCAGTGTATACTAATAAATAGTGAGGCACCCATTTTAAGTTAAATGATATTTAATAGTTTAGATAGTAAGCTGTTTGCCACTATTATTCATTTGTTAAAACATGTTTGAAATACATTGAAATCCATATTTCTACATAGTTATAAAAAATGATTGAATCTGTTGAAGTAATATATTCGCTGATTTCTGAAGTCATTTTATCCAGTATAAAATGGTACCCCATAAAGAGGGGGCTATAGCCCCCATAGCCCCCTCCCTTTGCCACCACCCAAGTATGCAAGAAAAGTTTAAGAATCTAAGTAAAGAAACGGCTGAAACAAAAAATGATTCAGTAACAACTTAAGTAGAAGTACTGAAGCACCAATATGTGAACTAAATAATACAAAACGTCCTGGCAGATTAAAACTCTGTGCTGGACTGAGACTCGAACTCGGGACCTTTGCCTTTTGCAGGCAAGAGCGTTTGCCATGAAAGGTAAAGGTCCCAGGTTCGAGTCTCGGTCCGCCACACAGTTTTAATCTGCCAGGAAGTTTCATATCAATGCACACACTGCTACAGAGTGAAAATTTCATTCTGGCAACTAAATAATAGTTTTGAAGAACCAAAGCGCGATTTAAGCAATCATTATAAAGATTATTTGTTTTCCTTAGCTGTGCTCTGACTGAACTGATGGTAATAAAGACAATATAATATTTCATAGAGAGGTAAAACAGCTGACTGAAACTGATGAGAAGTGGGAGACTGAATGGTGACACTACACACACAAGTTTTGGTCGTGCTTGTGAGTCAAGAAGTGGAAGGGGGACATTTATGAGGCATTTATAAGAAAAATATACGTTAATAATCTGTGTAATGTAAAAGAAATTTTTATACACAGACTCCAAGAGATTAAAATTTGAAAAAAATTATTGAAAAAGGCGTACACAAGGCAATGTTAACTAATTTGTAATGAAAACATATATTAGTGTTCTGTAACCAATATTTTACATAAATGCCTATGTAATGTAAATGATAGATTAGAATTTATCACTATTATATCTCACAAACAGATACAGACATTATAATTGATTTGTATAACAAACTTCCTATCCTGGCATGTGCATGCCATGACAGACTCGTCCATAATTCTTATGTGCAGTGCTCTGGAGGGAGGTAGAGGTTATGGGGGTTGTAATGGGTTTTGGTCCAAAAAAATCGATTTTCAAAATATTATTTTCTTGATCTACACAGTTTAATCTATGTTGGTGTGAATTTTATCATGATAGCAGCTTTAGAAATGCCTTTAAATTGTTAAACTGATTAACTCCGCACTGGTGGCAACTCCCACCTTTTCCAACATTTGGGAAACTGCTTGCTTCTGCGCAATTTTTGTTAATGTGAAGGCTATTTTCTTTCGATATCTTTGTCTCATATCTATATCTCTGGCTGATATCTTTATATTTGCCTGAAAACTTTCTTGCATGTGGTTTATTTGCATTTTGACAATACTAACACAAATTAGTAGAAGGAAAGTTGAGTTTGCAAACCTGTACATGGAAGTCAAGGTTTATGCATAATGGGTGGTGGAAAAACTGTGTTTAGGAAACAGAGGTTTCATGGATATCGGTTTACCAACGAAAAAAAGGAAGCAGCTTGAAATGAAGAACATAAGCTCTCAGCTTCAGCATCGAAACTTGGAACAGTAGAATTGTACAGGTGCGTGAATGATATTGATATGGATTCCACTGGATTCAGACTTACTGATTTAGAGCTTCTCTGCCAGGCTATAAGGTTTTAATGTTCATGTTTTACCTGTAAAAATATGGAATGCGTTATCGTTGTTGAAGAATGAAGAGTTGTAATTGCTTGTGATTTTAAATTAATTTGTAATTCATATGGCTTTGAATTTTCATTTTCCTCCTCCAAAAAAACTGACACTGGTATGTATGAAAACCATTTTAGGTTAGTAAATGCTCAGAGATGCCTTGGTCAGGGCAGGGAAGGAGGTAATTTATTGTGTGGTTTTCTGAGAATCCCTCCACCTAGTGAAAGGTTTGAAAACATAAATAACTAATGTCTGATGCTGTATGAGATACTGTCAAAGTTTCTATAAAAAAGCAGTGGAGGAATTGGTGGAAATAAACCAAAAAGAAGTAGGTCCTGGCGTAGATATTCAAGACAATGAATCTCCTACGAATGTTACTTACCTGTGTGCATCTGTAGATGGGAGCTGGATGAAAAGGGGTCACACATCTCTGTATGCAGTTGCATATGTTATTCGTACTGACTCAGGTAAAGTTTTAGATGTAGAAATTTGTCTAAATACTGCCACCAGTGTGCAACAAGGAAAATATCCAACAATAACGACAGTGAGAAAGTGTGGCAAGAAAAGCATGCAGTAGCATGTTCTAAAATTATAGTGGCCCAATGGGGGGGGGGGGGCTTGAGGCTGCTGCAGTTGTGAGAATGTTCGCCAGATCTGAGGACCAGTATAGTGTTGGATATACTAAATACCTTGGTGATGGGGACTCCTCTTCTTTCAAGGCTGTAACAGATGAAAATCTGTACAATACAACAACAGAAAAGTTGGAATGTGTTGGTCACATCCAAAAGAGGCTTGGTGGTAGGCTTCATCACTTGCTGAAAGAGAAGAAAGGTGAAGGACTTGAGGATGGAAAACCACTAGGAGGAAAAGGCAGGCTTACTCTGAAAGAAAAAAGGCTTATGGGACTTAACTGCTAAGGTCATCAGTCCATAAGCTTACACACTACTTAACCTAAATTATCCTAAAGACAAACACACACACCCATGCCCAAGGGAGCACTCGAACCTCCACCAGAACCAGCCGCACACTCCATGACTGCAGCACCTTAGACTGCTCGGCTAATCCCGTGCGGCTACTCTGAAAGAAATTGATTCTCTTCAGTTATTTTATGGGAGATCTACCACGAAAAACACACACAATGTAGACGCAATGAGGCGTGTTTTGTGGGCAATTTTTTCCCTAAACCATTAACTGGCCAAACACAAATCCACAATCTGTGTCCGAAAGACGATTGATGTAAGTTCAGCAACAGAAATAAGACCTGTTTCTTGTAAACTGAGATTTATTCAAGAAGTATCTTCATGGAAAGACACAAAATACAAATGAAATTCTCAATAATTGAATTTGGATCAGGTGCTCAAAAAGGACGTTCTGTGCACTTGAAGTACTCAAAATAGGGGTATATGATGCCGTTTTATGTTACAGTAACGGAAATAATAGCAGAATTGAAGTGCTGAAGAGAGTTGGTATAGATCCTGGTGCCTTTACAACAAAAGCGTTTTACACCATCGACGAGAGCAGGGTCAAGAAAGCTAACACATCAGTGTCTTACCAACAAATACAAGCTAGCAGATTCTAAGAGGAGAGAAGAGAAACCCGGAGGATGAAGAGTATGAGTATGGAGGATTTTAAATTTGAGGTAAGCTTCCTATATGTAGAAGTATGAGAAGAAAATCTTTGTACCTCATTTTCTCTGTTTTATATTTTTTACATTATTATAAGCCTTTTCTCAAAAAGTATATGCGCTAATCCTATGAAATTTTCAGGAACTGTTCGCAATGTTTTGCTGTCTCCCTGGAACTAAAAAAACATGAAATCCTATCCTGCACTTGCATTCTGAAGTTTAGATGACTGTATGTAGAAAAAAGGTTAATTCTGGATGTGCAAAATTAAAAACTCTGTTAATGATACAATTTGGACCATAAATTAATAACTATAGTTCAATATCCTTATAACCTTCTCAGGACACCACAATAAAATTTTCGGATTAATTGCATGATTAGAATTTGAGTTATGGCTTTTTATAAAAAAAGACAATAAAAAATTAAAATTAAAATTTCTGGAAAAATATTAATTCTGCATATTTCATTATATTTTTCCATTAAAACACAAATCTTTTGCTTTACATGTGCAACATTTTAGATTAGTACATCAATAAATATGGCTGCAATGATTTTTTAAATAAATTGTATATTTTCTGTTACATCCCACCTTAAGTGGTATGTGGTGTAGCAGATTGTAACAGTATATAATGAGCAGATTGATACTAAGAAATTCTGAGATTGTGATAACATTACACGATGTTTTCAGCAAAGTTACATACATACAGAACTTGTGCTGTGTTACATGTTGTGCCAGACAAAAAAAACATTAGTTAGCACTGTGGTGGGTTCTTATACTTACTTTTGGAGGCAGCTGAGTTGATACTACAATACACACAAACTATTAGTTAAGTTTATTAAAACTTGAAGAAGACAAAACATTTAACTTTGAAACAATCCACAGTATCTATTACCGACACTGAACATTATTTTATCACTTGATATACTACAAGATAATAGTCTCTTCTCTCAAATTACAACTAACTGTAAACATAGTTCTTTGTAATACTACTCTAGCACTATAGGCTCTGTAGTGAGATAATGCTATTGTATTCAGTGATGATTGCAGAATGGGCTGAGTGGCACTCTGCTCTGACATAAGTAAGTCTTCAACAGTGACATCATCAGAATCAGAATTTACTGTCTCGTAACATACAGAGTTCAATCAAAAGAATTAGTGTAAAGTGACATCAATACTGCAATTACAGTTTATATGTATTACAGAAACGATAATTATTAATTTATGATTTGCAGAGATTGTGTGTAGCCTAACAACAGTATTACTGTGAAAGAGAGAATAATTATTACAGTCATTTATTAGGCATAAAACATCTAACCTTTATTAACAAAACTTTTCAGCCACTTGCATTCTTGCTCAGATTGTCGTATTATCATTAAGAATGTCTTCTAAGGCATAATAACATTTCTTATCTAACAACTGTCGTAGTTTTTGCTTTAGTTGCTCCATCTCCATGCTGAGGACTTGTTTCTTTTTTAGAATGTTGTAAATTTTCATGCCCATGTATTCTGGGGTTTGTGCAAACAGCTTTAATCTATGAGTGGAAATCATGAGATTCTCCTTCTTCCTAGTACCATATTGACGTTTAAAATTGTTGTCTATGAATGGGTTTGGTGTTGTTGTATTAAAAAATAATCAGTTCATAAATGTACAAAAATGGAGCACCTAATCTTTTAAATTTCTGAGCAGTGGGCGACCGGATACTTTCGGTTTTGCATTAGACATACTTCTAACAATTGATTTTTGTAATTTTAAGATTCTAATCATTTTGCTTTTGCCTCCCCAATAAATAATTCCATGCTAGTTGAGTATGACAGAATCTTCATTGCAAATGTCAGGATGTTTAATTTACTTGCTAAATACTTTGTGTGAGAAGACCAGGACGTTTTTTGGTCCAAATGCATGCCTAAAAATTAAACACAGCTCGCTTTTTTCAGCTCTTGGTCTCTGCGACTATGTGGAATTCTTTTACCTTAGAGTTTTTAATTTTACACTGCAGCAAATGTGTTTTCCCAATATTCAGTTTTAGCCCATTTAGTTGGAACCAGTTTTCCAAACTGTCTAATATTCTTGTCACAGTTTAAGGAATTTGTTCAGTCATTGGGCAGAAGTATTGTCAGTGAACAACACTGAGTGTCAATTAATGTTCACGGGTAGATCATTTACATCAAGTAAAACCAAAATTGGGCTCAGAATTGAGCCTTGAGGAACGCCTTGCGAAATAATCATCCATTTAGGGAAGGAATTTCCCTAACTTGGTGATATAACTACCCTTTGTTTTTTGTTCATGAGGTATGAGCTAAACCACCCTAAAGCACAACCCCCAATTCTGTATCTTTCCATTTTATACATGAGAAAGTGTTGGTTTACACAATGAAATGCTTTTGCGAGGTCATAGAAAAATGCTGCAACTTTTCTCTACTTGTTTAAGGCAGAACTGAATTTTTTCAAAGACTCATTAAGAGCCTCTATTGTACCCTGGCCTTTCTGAAAGCCATATTGATTATCTGAAATTATGTTTGATATCTCTACAAATTTTTTAATTTGTGTTACCACCACTTTTTAAAATACTTTTGAAAAAATCGAGAGAATGGAGATTGGGCAGTAGTTCCCCATATCTTCTCTTGAACCTTTCTTAAATAAAGGTTTTACCTCTGCATGCTTAAGGAAATCTGGACAGTGGCCTTCTTTGAGTGATTTATTAATTATTGACCAAAGAGGGTGAGCTATTATCCTGGCAGCTGCTTTAACTACTTTCGTAGGGTTGCCATCCCACCTAGCAGAATTTTTCGTTTTTAGCTGTAATATAGTTTTCTCTACATCTTTAACTGAAATTTCCTCAAATTTGGTAAAGTATTCTTCTGCCTTGTGTCTTAAACGCTCTGTTTCTGCGTAAGTATGTACATTTACTTTTGATTTAGTCACATTTATAAAAAAAATGTTGAATAACTCTGACATCTGAGTTGGGTATGTTACAGTTTTACTCTACACATTAATTTTGGAAATATCTTTGCTGCCAGTTCTAATCCACAGCTCTGATTTTGTGATGGACCATACTGCCTTTGATTTGTTTCCATGAGTCGAGATGTATTTATTATTAACCATTTATTTTGCTGCTTTCACTACCCTTTCAAATATGATTTTATACTGTTTAACATAGTAAATGAAAACAGGGTCTGTGTTGTATTTCAGTTCCTTATGCAGTTATCTTTTTTTCCACTGGATATTTTTATTCCAGGAGTGATCAAATTTAGCTTATTGGATACTTTTGTCTAGCACACTCTAAGTGGAAATATTTCACTAAACATATGGAAAAATTTATCAATAAATATGTTAAAATGTACAGAGACTGGAATCTCACCTTTGACTTGTCACTCCACCTCTTCTAATTCAGAGCAGAATAATTTTTAGTTTTCAACAGTAAAATGTCTTTTGCTATAAATTTTTCTCGTTCTTTGTTCATTTGTATTAGCCATCTCAATAAACATTGTGGAATGGTCTGAAAGGCCTAAATCTACACATAACTTCCTTACATCATCGAATTTATAATTTGTTAGAACATTATCGATACAGGTTTATGTATTGTCATTTTTTCTTGTGAATTCCGTGAAGTTTGCCTTGAACCCAAGTGTTTCGATTAGGTTCAGAAACTGTATTGAGTCGCTGGATTCATTTGATAATTTTGTATTTAAATCAGCAGCTATAAAAACCCTTTTCTTTCTGTCATTACTGATTTTCTGTAAAAGACCCATTAACTTTGGAAAAAATAATTTTGTCACTGCTACTCCTGGAGTTTTAGATATTGGTATAATGATAATATTTTGTTTTTCTAATTCAACTGGGCAGCTTTCAAATACACCCACTTCATGTAGAAAATTGAAATCATCTTTTGCTTTGTATTCTAAAGAGTTATTTACAAGTATGCATGAGCCTCCATGGGTACTATTTGTTCTAAAGAAACTTGAGGCTACACTGAAATTGTTTAGCTTATTTAAAATTGTGACAATCATTTGTAAGTCAATGTTCATTTAAACAAATAATTTTAATACTTTTGCATTCTGAGAGTAAAATCTGCAGTTCATCAATTTTCTTCACTCTACCACTATGATTTGTTGTACCTAATCCATTTATGTTCAAGTGCATTAAATAAATGCTGGTACTTCTGTGTAAAGTTTCTAAAATTACCATTCTTTGCAAAATTTCTACTCTGACTATTTTCTGGTTTCTTATTTATACTAGGGTGTATATGTACAGTTAAACATTCGGTTCTACTTAACATGGTGGAAACTCTTCAGGGTGTGTCTATGCCAACATCTATCATTCTTCACAGCATATGGCACTGACTGTGCTTACTCGTGGTTCCATTGTGAGGTACCAACTCTGCCCTCTTTGGAACACCCTGCATTAAACATACCATTTCTATGAAAATTAATTAACATATGATGGAATAGGGTCATAATATGTAAATCCAATTGACTTAAGGAAGTGCTGTACTGAAAGCTCAAAATATGTTAAACCAAATGTAAATACACACTGAGAATGTTATTTCTAGGAATAGCAAATGAAAAACAGTAAGCATAATGATGGATCTCAATGTAAAGACACCAAAATCATATTAGTATCGAAAGTCATGTTTTAATTTCAAAGTAATTGAAAAATGTAGTCAATTGATTATTAACAGTGAATATTTCATGAAATTTCGGTCTGAGAAACTATTTATTTCAATATGCTAATTGTGTCAAAATTGTTGCCACTATTTGTCTAACTAAATTTTGTAATCAGTCTCATGAAAGAAAATAGATTTCAACTTTAAGTTTAATTATGTACACTTTAAACAATACATAGAACATTTGGTAACTGTTGCACGTTATATAACCACCAACAGCGATAGCCATGGGAGTTCAGTTTGGGTCAGTTACACTTGTGTCACCCTTAGATCAGTCTTACATCGGCCCTGGATGAGATTTTGTGACAAAAAATTTATGTATGTCTTTGGGGAAATACCTGTGTGCATGTCTGAAGGAACAGACACTGCTGATGATCCACAGCTGTACAAAGTACTATGAAATATAATTCGATGACTGTGAATTCCTTGACAACGGCTTTATTAGGTAGAGATTTAACACCTAACGGTGATATGTGAAAATTTGTTCTGACTGGTACTTGAACCCAGATTTCCCACTTATCCACTTCGACGATCCATGGACTGATCCAAACCTCCATATGTCATACTGTCTACAGCCTTACATAATAGCGCACTAAATTCATCACTTAAAGTTGGCAACATTATTTGCATTCTTGCAACAAGGAGAATGAGACCGTGAGGAATCGAGACCAACATTGTTATCATCGTATGCTCAGCTAGGCTTGTAATTCTTAAATGCACGTCTGACAGATCAGACACTGTTGTAAATTTCATATGTCACTACCAGGTATTAGACCTGTACCTAATACAGCTGATGTCAAGCTATTTGCAGTCAGTGAATAAATTTCAAAGTATTTGTAGAAACAATAGGTGAAAGATACAATTCAGTGTGTTGATTACATCATTTGTTAATTAGTGTACCACAAAAACTGTCTTGATAATGCTAGATGTAGATACCACACATGTTTCATGAAGGGAAGGATATTTATTTTTGGAGAGCTACACCAGCCATTTGATAAAAACCAGGCCCGAAAGTTAAGTATTCAAGACTGTTCCCAGGAGCATTATAACATTTTAAGCTCTACACTGACATTGCGACTTACAAGTCATTTATTCATCTTTCTGTTTCAAGAAATAAGACACAAGCTAAATGGTGTCAAGGCTGGCCACACAAGAAATTTTGGAATCACATCAATCCTTGAATTATATGTACCTGCATCAATCTTGGACTTGAATGCTTTACAAAATGCAGGATGGTTCATAGAAAGCTGGGTAAGTAATCATTTTAGTGTGTTTCCCACACAAAATGTTTATGGGGTACTTTGAGGATATAGGGACATCATCATGAATACTTAGTGAGAACTGATCCTGGTTCGAAATGCGGTGGCTAACAGCTTATACATTCAAGGAGAGCAAGAAGAAAATAAAATTATGTTGGAGAATCTATGAAAGATAACGAGTGTCTAAAATTTTTATGTGTATTCAAGTCAGGTATTCAACTTCAATAAGTTTCCATTCTTGGGAACTATCTGAACATCCATTTCTATAATGACATCCAGACAGACATGGGCATTAAAACAGAAATTCAGCTATATCAGTACAGAATTTTATCACCAGACAATTTACCTCCAAGCACTGCACAGCTTATGCATTATTGCTATGCCACTGTGTGATAAATTATTCCCCACTAACTGGGATTGTGCAATGAGTTGTACGAATGTAAAGGTGCTGCTTTGCTTCTGAGGCATTTCACGATGACACCTCAGAGTGTGTACATTATCATAGACAAGTGTAGACAATTTATATTTAAAGATATCACTTTTGTAACATTGGCCCCCCCCCTTTAACCATGGACCTTGCCGTCAGTGGGGTGGTTTGTATGTCTCAGTGATACAGATAACCATATCGTAGATGCGACCACAATGAAGCGGTATCTGTTGAGAGTCCAGACAAACATGTGGTTCCTGAAAAGGGCAGCAGCCTTTCAATAGTTGCAAGAGCAGGTCTGGGTGATTGAATTATCTGGCCTTGTAACATCAACCAAAACAGTCTTGCTCTGCTGGTGCTACTGAAAGCGAGGGGAAACTACAGCTACAATTTTTCCTGGGGTCATGCAGCTCTACTGAATGGTTAAATGACAATGACAACCTCTTAGGAAAAATATTCTGGAGATAAAATAGTCCGCCATTTGGAGATCCAGGTGGGGACTACTCAGGAGGTTGTCATCTTCATGGCATTCTATGGATCGGAGAGTGGAATTTTAGAACCCTTAATTAGGCAGGCAGGTTAGAAAATTTAAAAGGAGAAATGGATTGGTTGAAGTTAGATATAGTAGAAATTAGTGAAATTCGGTGGCATGAGGAACAGGATTTCTGGTCAGGTGAATACAGGGCTATAAATACAAAATCAAATAGGGGTAATGCAGAAGTATGATTAATAATGAATAAGAAAATAGGAATGCAGGTAAGCTACTATGACAGCATAGCGAACACATTATTGTAGTCAAGATAGACACAAAGCCCATACCCACCACAGCAGAAGAAGTTTATTTGCCAACTAGCTCCACAGATGATGAAGAGACTGAATAAAT
Source organism: Schistocerca americana (assembly GCF_021461395.2). Classification (NCBI taxonomy): domain Eukaryota; kingdom Metazoa; phylum Arthropoda; class Insecta; order Orthoptera; family Acrididae; genus Schistocerca; species Schistocerca americana. Next base: position 434,948,022 of record NC_060122.1, read on the forward strand.
GTATGACAAGATAAAAGAAATTATTCAGAGAGTTAAGGAAGATGGAAATTTAATAGTGATAGGTGACTGGAATTCGATAGTAGGAAAAGGAAAAGAAAGAAAAATAGTAGGTGCTATGGACTGGGGGTAAAGAATGAAAGAGGAAGCGGCCTGGTAGAATTTTGCGCAGAGCATATTTAATCATTGCTAACACTTGGTTTAAGAATCATAAAAGAAGGTTGTCTGCATGGAACAGATGTGGAGACACCAGAAGGATTCAGACATTATAGAATGGTAAGACAGAGATTTAGGAACCATATTTTCCATTGTAAGACATTTCCAAGGGCAAATGTGTAGTCAACCACAAGTTGTGAACCGTAAATTAAAACTGAAGAAACTGGAAAAGGTTAGGAAATTAAGGTGATGGAACCTGGATAAGTTGAAAGAACCAGAGGTTGTTGAGAGTTTCAGAGGGAGCATTGGACAGCAGTTGACTAGGACAGGAGAAAGGAATACAACAGAAGATGAATGGGTAGCTTTAAGAGCTGAAATAGTAATAGTGAAGACAGCAGAGGATCAAATAGGTGAAACGACAAGGCCTAGTAAAAATCCTTGGACGAAAAAAGAGAAAATATAAAAATGCAGCAAGTGAAGCAGGTGAAAGGCAATACAAACAACTAATAAATGAGGTTGACAGAAAGCACAAAAAAGCTAAGTAGGAATGGCTGAAGGACAAAAGTAAGAATTTACAAGCATATTTCACTAGGGCAAAGGTAGATACTGCCTAGAGGAAAATTAAAAAGGTCTTTGGAGAAAAGAGAATCAGCTGTGTGAATATCAAGAGCTCAGGTTGAAGCGGTTTCACCTGTATTTATTTTCTTCATTTGTTGGTTGTTGTCCTAAGTGTCGACATACTGTGTTGCTACACTGGCTGAAAAATGGGTTTGGGGATTCCGACACTGACTACTTTAAATGATGTAGCTGACAGATGCACAGTTACATTTTTCACTGTTCACAAACCCCTAATAATACACAGTTGTATGGCCAGTGCACTACTGTTTAACTTCCCATAAGCCTCATTATTAGTTTGCAAACGAATCCGCTCATACTGCTACAATAGTTTCCTGTTGAACATCTATGAGCAGTAAAAGCCTAACTACAAAGTTCACAATTATTGAAGAATACACAGATACCTATGGAGTAGACACTGTCACTGTTTATATACACTTGTTCCACAGTTAATTTAAAGCATTGTTGTTGTTCTAACCAGCACAGGTTTCTTGTCCAAAAAAAGGCCATGGACTGGCTGTTTCATAACCAAAAATCGTGCCCTTATATAATATCATCACAATAATAGGTACTGAAACTACACATTGTTTAAAGTTAAATTTACAGAAATTACAAGTAAAACCTAACTCACCCAATTAACTGAATACATCGAAAAATTGCATCTTTTTAACAGTTTCTTCTATTAGAAGGTTTAGGCTGAATTATTTGTTTAAATCATGAAATTAACAAGTATAGTTCTGTAAAAAATACTTTTGACAAAACTATTAATTACTTTCGAATTAAAGAAGTGCTGGTTTTTCTAATATGTTTTTGAATACAGCTAAATAGATACTTTAAGATTACTAGTATTTCGTCTTCCAAATGTTTGTAATTATTACAGAACATCTATTTGTTTATATATCAACAATAGAATTTAAGTTACGAAAGAATTACTGATTTTGCCCTATAACAAAAGTTACTAACTAGAAATAGTCAAAATAAATTATAAAATGAATTACATACATAAAACTAGGCTCAAAATTAGATCTGGAGTTATTTACTTTAAAACTGAAGCCCAATCTTTTTTTGCATTTTTTGAAAATGCAGATTATATTCAAGTATGTTAATGGTAATTAGTTAAACAAAAAAATGAATTTATGGAGACAGATGGTAAAACAAGAGGGGAATTAAAATTATCCCAGCTTCCTTCGTCACAAGGTGGAAAATCAGTCCTAAGCAAAGAAGGGAAAGCTGAAAGGTGGAAGGAGTATGTAAAGCTTCTATACAAGGGAGAGAGATTCTTGAAGGCAATATTACAGAAAGGGAAGTGGACGTAGATGAAGGTGAGATGTGTGATATAATACTACGAGAAGAATTTGACAGAGCTCTGAAAGATCTATGTCAAAACAAGGCTCTGGGAGTAGACGACATTCCTTCAGAACTACTGATGGCCCTGGGAGAGCCAGCAATGACAAAATTCTTCCATCTGCTGTGCAAGATGTATGAGACAGGTGAAATACTCTCAGACTTCAAGGTGAATGCAGTAATTTCATTTCCAAAGAAAGCAGTTGCTGACAGGTGTGAAAATTACTGAACTATCAGTTTAATAAGTCATGGTTGCATAATACTAACACAAATTCGTTACAGAACAGAAAAATTTGTAAAAGCTAACTGCGGGGAAGATCAGTTTAGATTCCACATAAATGTAAATGCAGGAACACATGAGGCAATACTGACACTACAACTTATCTTGGAAGATAAGTTAAGGAAAGGAAAACCAATATTTATGGCATTTGTAGACCTGGAGAAGGCTTTTGACAGTGTTGACTGGAATACTCTCTTTGATATTCTGAAGGCAGCAGGGGTGTTTATAGGCCGTGTATGGCTATTTACAACCTGTACAGAAACTAAATGGCAGTTGTAAGAGTTGAGGGGCATGGTGCAGAAGGGAGTGAGACAGAGTTGTAGCCTATCCCCGATGTTATTCAATCTGTACACTAAACAGCCAATAAAAGAAACCAAAGAAAAATTGGGAGTAGTAATTAAAGTTCAGGGAAAAAGAAATAGAAACTTTGAGGTTTGCTGATGATGTTTTAATTCTGTCAGAAACAGCAAAGGACTTGGAAGAGCAATTGAATGGAATGGACAGTGTCTTGAAAGGAGGATATAAGATGAAAATCAACAAAAGCAAAAGAAGAATAATGGAATGTAGTAGAATTAAAACAGGTGACACTGGGGGAATTAGATTAGGAAATGAGACACTTAAAGTAGTAGTTGAACTTTGCAATTTGGGCGACAAAATAACTGAGAGAATATAAAATGTAGACTGGCAATGACAAGAAAAACATTTCTGAAGAAGAGAAATTTACTAACATCAAATATAGATTTAAGCGTTAGGAAGTTCTTTTCTGAAAGTATTTGTCTGGAATGTAGCTATGCATGAAAGTGAAGAGAATAGAAGCTTTTTAAATGTGGCACTACAGAAGAATGCTGAAGATTAGACAGGTAGACCACGTAACTAATGAGGAAGTACTGTATAGATTTGGGGAGTCAAGAAATTTGTAGCATAACTTGACCATAAGATGGGATGGGTTAATAGGACACATTCTGAGACATCAAGTGATTACCAATTTAGTATTGGAGGGATGTGTGTGTGTGTGGGGGGGGGGGGGGGGCGGGCGGAGGGGTAAAAATCGTCGAGGGAGACCAAGAGATGACTGCAGTAAGCAGACTCAGAATGATGTAGATTGCAGTAATTATTCAAAGATGAAGAGGCTTGCACAGGATAGTGTAGCATGGAGAGTGACATCAAAACAGTCTGTGGACTGAAGAACATGACAACAACGTTTCCAAACACTGAACATGCAATAATGAGATCTGTACAGTTGTCATTCCAACCAAACCACTCTGAGCACTACGATGGACAAAGGCTCTTAAAAGTATGGCACAGTTAATGTGTCTCCATCATGGAAAAGTTGGTCTGTTGATTTGGAGGGGGGCAGACCAAACAGAGAGGTCATTGGTCCCATGATCTAAGGTGACAGAAACCGAGGGAGAAACAACACAAACAGTACAGCCCAGTCAAGGAGAAAGGGAAACGGACACACAAAGAGGTAAAAGGAATGATGGGGCAGCAGGAAAAGGAAGGAACAGGACGGATTGGGGGGCAAACAGCAAGAGCAAGGGCACTTCAGAAACACAATGTGTGTTGGTACACTAGCACTGCCACTGGCCCTTTCCTATCACCATACAATACCATTATCATGACATAACAGGGTTAACACCAGGGGAAGAAGACACAAGAAAAGAGGAAACGAAATGCCATTTTAAAAAACAGGCAAAACATAGAGAAAAGAGAGAAGTGAGAACCCAGCCACTGTGGAGGCAGGGCCAACGCTAACTGAGGGACCTCAATTCCTGAAGGATATTCAAGGTCTTAAACCTGGGAGGACAAACCAATGACAGACAACAACCTTGACAGGGTTGTCTGTTAACAATCGGGACAAGGAAGTTGGGAGGGCATATTTGGAATGAAAGGCCTAAAGGTGGGGGCAGCGTAGCAAAATATGGATCACTGTGAGGATGCCCCCACAAGTACGAAGGCGAAGGGGGGTGGGGGGCTCATTGTGGAGTAAAAAGAATGGTTCAACTTATTATGGTCGAAACAAAGATGGCAAAGGATGGTAGATGCCCACCAGGAGGGGTGGAAAGAAGAACGTCATGTGGTGGGAGTCTCAATGACTATGCAAAGCTAATTAAACAGGTGGGGGAGGGGGTAGCCTCCCACAAGCCAGCCCATGATGTAAATCTGCAGATCCATTCCTGAAGGTGTCACGGGGAATGGGGGGTACATGGCCACCCGCCACCCGCCCTCCCCCACCCCCACCTAGCAGATGATCAGCAATTGCATTACCCAGGATACCTACATGGCCAGGAAACCAAAGGAAATCAACTGAACATGCAGCATTGCCAAGATCAGTGAAAAGATTGTGATTGGCAGAAACCAAGGGGTGGCAGGAAAAACACTGAGCACTACCTTGAAGGCCACTCATTAAGCTCATAAATAATAAAACTCGGGTGAGGAAGGATTGTTTAATAAAGCAGAGGGCCCAATAGATGTCCATCAATTCCGCAGGAAACATTGCACACATGGCAGGCAAGAAATGATGTACTGTGACAACAGAAGATGTGAAGGCATTTCCCATGTGATTAACAGATTTAGAGCCATCAGTGTCAAACACTGCCATCCTGGAACTCCCATAAGAGCATTCACAACAAACATTGAAACACAACCGGAGCAACAGAGACTTCTGGACCCTATAAAACATCCTCCCCACACTCGAATCTGGGACGAAGGAACTAACCAATGGCGGATGAGGGGGATGGTCAGGAGGGAACATGAGGAAGAGAACAAGAAGGAGATATGGAAATCACAGCAGAGGCGGAGCCCAACCAGTAAACCCATCTGAGGACGGGCAGCCGGGGGCAATGGCTCAAAGTTGCGAAAACAGTAGACAAGGAGGGGTGAGCATTGGAAGAGCGGATAGTGATGGCATAGGAAACCAGAAGCTGGGACCACTGAACCAAAAGGGGAGGGATCCCATTGTCAATCAGAAGACTACTGGCAGGGCTAGTGACTGAACGGATACCAAAACGATGAACTGGATCCAAGAAGAGCAGGATGGAAGAGACAGTTGATCCATATGCTCGACAGCCAAAGTCCAGATGAGACAGAACTAAGCCTGATAAAGGTGGAGAAGGGTTAAATGATCCATGCCCCAAGAGGTAAGGGCAAGAAAGTGAAGGACAATGAATTTACGAAAACGGCCAACCTTGAGATAATAGATACGAGGGAACCAAGAAACCTTGTTGTCAAAAGGAAGACCCAAGAAACGGAACTGGGGTACTACATTAAGGTGTTGGGTGTTGAGGCAGAACTCTGGATCAGGATGAACTGTAATAAGGCGACAAAAATGAATTAAGGGGAGAGAATAGAAAACCGTGTGAGAGTATTCATATGGAAACACACTGGCTGGCAACCCTGGAGCTGTCATCCCACAGAAGCCACCAAGGGGGAGTGAGCCCAAATACAGAAATAATCCACATAAAGAGCAGAGGTGACTAATGGTATGGTAGAGGCAAGGCCATTAATAGTGATTAGAAAAATAAGGACACTTAATATGGAGCCCTGTGGACTGTAGAGAGCTGAGAACGGTGCTGACCCAACTCTGAAAGACCGTGAGGCTCAGGAACTGGCGAATAAAAGTCGAGAGGGAGCCCGAAGACTTTACTCATGGAGCATAAGGAGGATGTGATGGCACCAAGCTGTATCATAGTCCTTACGAAGCTGAAGAAAACTGAATGTCCCAAGATGCAACGACCCAACTCAGGTGAAGAGTCACCATCCATTTTAGTAACTTGCAGTAGACACTGATCAACCTGACTGTCCAGCAACTATCAAGAGACGGTAGATCCTTGCTGAGCTTTAGCACAGGAACCCCATTGAAAGCGGAAAATGCCTTGGAGCCAAATACAGGTAAACACCTCGAGGAGATACTAACGTTGTGGAGGATTGAGATGTTGAAGTAATTGGTTATGGATGGAATCAGAACCAGGGGCTGTATCATGGAAAGAAGAGAGGGCCAGAAGAAGCTCCCATTCAGTAAAAGATTCATTGTAGGATTCTGCCTGACAAGGGTTAAAACATAATCGGGAAGCTTCAGTCCACTGTTTCCAGAGGAGGAATATGGCTGGATAGGAAGCTGACGCCGAGAAGTGATGGATCTGTACCAAAGTTGGCTACCTGGAAAGCAAAGCCTGTTGTGATAGACTGCCACTGATAACCTTGGGGGGTGTGGAGTGTAGCCCACACCCACAATAGAAAAACCTACAGAGGAGACAAGCATTCCCAATACTCCCACTTGCTCTGTTTCATTAAATAATGTGTTTTGGCATGAGGATTTTTAAAGGATGGTGGGTGCCACTTGAGATGTTGCACAATGCAACAACGATGACAGATGGCGGTGGGAGTGGCTGTACTCCATAATGAAACTGGTCAACAGTGAACAGGGCCCATTGAATGACGAACACCAATGCTGGCAGTGCAGATTTTTTATTGGACAGATCATGTGTGACTTCATCTATACAACCTGACAAAGCAGGTGTAAACATGACCTGGGACGTATATAGAGGCCCATCAGCACAACCAAAGGCCAGCAGAGTAACCTTGTCATTGGGAGGTGGGAAGGGAATGAGAGAATCAATGGGAAGTGGTCACTAACACAGAGTTCATTGTGTGGCAACCAGTGTAAGGAAGGAATAAGGGGAGGAGAAGTGAGAAATAGATCAGTCGCAGAGAAAGTGCCATATCTAGCACTAAAATGTGTGTGGGAACCATCATTACGAAAGAATAGGTTGTCGTCCACAAGAAATTGGCCAATGAGGAGTCCCTGACTAGACGAAAAAGTACTGCCCACGAAGGATGATAGGTGGAAAGGAGGGGTAGTTGCTGAAGGAGGGTAGTTAGGGCAGCAGGTGTAGGTGGCATGTCGTGAATGAGATAGAGATGCAAACCGTGACTGCAAGTTCAAGTGGACACAGATGGCAACTGCTTCCAATATGGTATGAAGGGGAATCCGTGTGCTAACAATGTCCATATGGACCAATGTGCAAACACCACCAGAAGCTCTGAAAGGGCTGACCCATTTCCAACAGAGAGAATGGAACCCACAAAGTGTTGGTGGGTGAGCATCAGTAAAATGAGATCCTGGAGAATGACACAAGTTGCCAAGTAAAAGGCTATGCAGGATTGAGAGGTGACAGAAGTATTCATTGCAGTTTCATTGAATACACACGGAGCCGGTATCCAAACGGGAGACAAGTGGGCTGACCACTGGGTCACCATCCGTCACCAACGAGGGTGGAATGACATCCATAAATAGGAGTTCAGGCTCAGGTTGCGAGAGGGTAGATGGCATCTCCTGGTGGCACTAAGGGGGCCTTGTCCTGGGACTTATGTTTCTTCTTCTCATTCAGAGGCTGAGGAGGGCAGGGCACAGAGGGAGAGCAGACTTCTGCAAGGTCTGTGGGGCGCACAGACTGTGTGTCCCATGGCTGAATTGTGCTAGCAGGCCTCCATCCAGAGAGTGTCAGGGGCAGAGGGGTCCCAAGAGGGCCCCCAAAGGGAATGGTGTGAGAACCACAGGGGAGGAGGAGAGGAGAGGGGGCCAGGACTCGAGTAAGGAAGAGGGTGGAGGGGGGAAAAGGACATAAAAGAGGCAAAGGTAGAAGTCATCGACACAGGATAAAGTTGGTCACACTTTTGAGTAGCCTCAGTGCAAAATAAACGATCAAGGAACTTATACTCCAATGTCTTCGTTTCTTTCTTACGAGCCGGGCAATCTGACGAGTGTGGGGAGAAGTGAGGGTCATGAAAATTAACACACACATGCAGCAAAACACAGGGGCTCCCTTTGTGGAGTGGGTGTCCATATTCTCCACACAGAGGGTCCACTGTACAGCAGCAAGATATGTGCCCAAAACACTAGCACTGAAAACACCTCATGAGTGTGGGACATACGCATTTACACCACACCAATAACATATAACCTTGATCTTCTCTGGGAAGGTATCTCCCTCAAAAGCCAGAAGAAAGGTGAAGTATTAGAACAATTGTCCTTATGACCTTTCTGAACACACCAAACAAAATGAACGCCCTGTCATATCAGATTAACTGGAGTTCCTCATCGGTTTGAAGGATGAGGTCCCTATGAAAAATGACTCCATAAACCATATTCAATGGCTGTTGAGGAGTAATGGACACTGGAACGTCGCCAAGGTGAACACAAGCATGAAGGGCTGCAGAAGAACTTTTGATCAAATGTGAATCTGACCGCATGTTACTGAGACTCCATTTCCTCACACTTGTCTTCAATATTTCCCCACAAAAAAATGGCTTTGTGGGACTGAATGGATTCCTGTCCTTCCTAGCGCAGACCAGGTGGTGGGGAAAGTGTTACACTTCCAAATACGTCCTTGTGAAGTTAATCACGTCCATGGTTTACTGGAATGTTTATTACTCAGATTGATAATTACTCTATATCTACATACATATTCTGGGAACCACTGCAAAGTTGTACATGGCCCTCGCCATTGTAAACAGTGTTATGCATGCAAGATTAATAATGTTCTCATTCCAAACTGTAGGTGATGAGACTGCTTAATGACCATGGCCTAAGTCAACTACCTGTAGTTTTATGGCGAGCTGCTACTTCCTCAGTGACACTAACAATGCTAAAACTACTGTAGTGTTTAATTACAAGGCAACAACTCAGAAACGGGGGAAAGCGTGCTGCTCTGCTATTGCAAGTAATACACTTCTCGCAGAATTTTATTTCTGTACTAAAATTTACTTCACCTGACTGCACTGTTCATATAAAGGGTGAGCCAGAAGTTAAGCAACCCTAAAAAAAATTGTGTGGTGGGGAATTATGAATTTCTTGCTGGCAGGAATGTTTGTGTTGACAACAGATGATCTTATGGGAGATGCACAGCATGACACATTTAAGCCTTTCAACAACCACCCATTCACACTGTGCAAACTGGGTGCTGACAGCAATCCCATCAGCTCCAATTGTGGCAGCCCCCACATCTCTCTCTCGTACAAATGCAAAGAGCACACCAAAGCAGCAGAAAACGGTCTCCTTCAGGGACCCTTACAACTAACAGACACTCCTACCTCGACACTTTTGTCCATTTTCCAAGGTCAGAGGAAACAAATCATCTAACCAATTGGACAGGTTGAACAAAGAAGCTTCAAAAAAAGATCTGATTTACAACCAAGCAGGTCAAGAAGTGAGAATGACAATCAGCAAAACTCTCTTCCCATATATGCTCAAACACTAAACACCAGACAGAGCATCCCCCCCTCCCCACCCTTTCCACTAACATGGCAACACACCCAAACCACAGCACAACGAACCTTCTGTTTGTGAACTCACAACGACTACAAACAAAAACAGCCCTACAAAAAGACCTTATTATCAAACACTACCCAAACATTATAGGGATTGCACGGATCTGGACCAAACTGACTCACAACTTGAATATCAACTGTGACTACAACTACTACATTAAACATTGACCAGATGGCAAGAGTGGCATCACAGTCTATTCAAAAAAGACATTGGCTGCACAAGAAACCCCACTCCTCCCACAATTTCAGGATATCAAAGGGGTAATCATCACGATCTGCTACCCCAGACTATGACAGTCTGTCTGCACATCACACCTGATGCTGAAGTTGCATGTGCATTTCTCCAATACATCTCAACATTCTGTGGGTTGATCTAAATACTCGGAATGAACCGCTAGGTGGCATCAATCACAACCACAACAGAATAGCCCTCTTAGACTTCCTGATAACCGAAACTGTGACTAGAATCCCCATGAGCACCTACAGCTTCCCTGGACACACAGGTAGTTCTCTTCCCAGCCACATCCTTCACAGTCCTAGCCTGACAGACTTTATGACATCAGCAATGGTAGGTAACAGCAGCGCCAGCCAATACCTCTCCATTGTCTTCAGCACCACTCCAATATATCCTCCCCCCCCCCCCACCCCCGCCTCACCCACCAAACACCTGAACAATAATACTTTACTCTCATGCTAACTGGACTAAATATGAACAACTTGCTCGCACCCCTGACAATCGCTGACGACACTGAACTTGACTGATAAACAACAGAATCATCGACGCCACCAAAACTGCCATTTAAACTGACATCTTGACCAAAACAATACAAAAAAGGAGGCTACACTTACCTCCAGACATACTACATCTCATCAGACAAAATCGACAACTACATACCCAAACAGACAGGACAAAGCATCCCGAACTAAACCCCTCTGGAACCGACGAAACAACTGAATAAAACAACTTGTCTCTGAACACTGACTATGACAATGGGGCAAAACTTGTGCCCAGCTCAACTGTAGACAAGGATACAAGTTCCGGACCAAAGTCAAGACTCTAACAGGACAAAACATGGAAAGGAATTACAAATTAACAATAGAAAACATCCACCAAAAACCGAAAAAAATCTGCAAAACTCTTCAAAGATGTACTAATCGATGCCTACAGATTCCCTCAAGACAACCTATTCAATGATCATTTCTGACAGACAGCCATACACAAGTTCCCCCTCCTCCTTAGCATGCCCACAGATTCCTCCACAGATGACTATGACCTAACAAAAACAATCTCCCAAGATGAGGTAGAACACACTATTCAGGCTGGCAAGAATTGTGCTTCTGAGGAGAATGGCCCTCAGATTCCACATCAGGAAATTCCCCCATGACTACTATGCAACTTACTTGATGGGCACCAATACACCGATATATTAAAGTACAATAATTGAGAACCAATGTCATTCACACACCCTGAACTCCTTAATCACTCAGTACTAGACTAAATTACTGGCCTAGTGATAAGCAGCCTATGTACCTCACCGACTACATATCTTCGTGTTATAAAAAAAAAAAGAGAGAAAAATACCAAGGGACACAAAATATGAATCCAGAAAAACCGGAAATCTGGATTAATGAGGACCAAATGTTAGCAGTAGCCCAAACTCTTTTAAGTGTAAACTGAAGAGTTTCCTCATGGCTCACTCCTTCTATTCTGTCGAGAAACTCCTGGAAGAGCTAAAAAATTAAGCAAATTCCAGTGTTACATTGTTGATTTTCTTTATTTAAACTTCAGACTTATCGCCTGAATATGTTTTTTATATTTAATTTTATCTGTTTCTACTATAATTCTATGTATTGACTCGTTCCATGACCATGGAGACTTCTCCTTAATTTGGTCCCATGGAACAATAAAGTAAATAAATAAATAAACAAATAAACGAGGCTATTGTTTACAAATTTCAAACTCCTTATTAACGTTAATACTGTATCCCCTCAACATAATAACACCTTTATCAATCATGTACTGAATTAGGATTTTAACATACTACTTAGTTCGTTTGTACAATATATTCATTTAAATATACTTACATTTCTATACATTGTAAAGACTTTTGACTCTCGCTATAGTGTAACTCATCAAACTTCCATACTTCCTTTCTAAATAGAACAAATGTTTGCAACAATATTAACGACAGCAATTTCAAATTTATTCGTTACACACAGCACATGTTTTTATGTATCCTAGCGTCTGGTGATGTTGCCATGAGGGTCCTGGACATATTTTTAGCTGTTAGTGGGTCCTGGATGTCATGAGAGCTCAAAACAATTACCGTTTCACGTAATAAAATTCTTCTGGTTCTTCCTGATTCTAAAAATATACACTTGATGTACAGTATCTCGTCATTCTCGTGCTTAAATGTCATTTTGTTTAATTTGGGCGCCGCAGTTTCCATAGAACCTCGTTTATGTAATATCTTTGAAGAACCTGTCGACTGTCATATGTGCTGAAAAAATGTTTACGTGGCATAAAACAAAATCAGAATGCGTTTCAACAGTTGTATTTGGGAACACTTACCGAAATCTGTTTTTGTTGGCATTTCAGCTTTTCACGTTGTTGGAATGGGTGTTGGATGTTGTTGGATAATATGTTTTAATGATGGAGTAAATATTAAAAACAATGAGCGCAACAGGCATCAAAACTAGGAACAACATGAAAATTGTGCTGGTATGAGCGGACAGGCAACATGTCACATAAACTGAAAAAGCTGCTGAAAACATGAAAAAGGAGGCCAGAATAACAAAGAAAAGAAGTAAAACCCTAGAAAATGAAAAGGACACGAAAGGAATCAACAAGATTATGGAGCAGGAACGGTCTGAAATGTCGTCATTGAGAAGAAAATGACATACAAATCTTTAGTTTCAATTTTCTGTAATCAACGTGTTTGCATACTGAGATATTGTTACTGGTATCTCATCCACTATTAAAGCTACTTAAACAAAGCTATGGATGAATAATAAATAGTGTGCTTGCCTACACACTGAACCATTTTATTCAACAATGGATTAAATATTCTAAGCTGCAGTATGTCACATTATGTTCTTAAATTATTAGGTGAGAAAAATTGGCTCTTAAAATAATTTTTTGAAATAAACAAAGCATGAAACTAGTAAATATTACTGGATTGCTGGTTCAACATGGTAACAATTCAAAGAATAAAATTTGTTTTTTATCTTTTATTTGGAATGGTGTGTAAGTACATTGAACCTAAAATAACAATTACGTGTAATTCAGCATGTAAGAATGGTGTGTAAGTACATTGAACCTAAAATAACAATTACGTGTAATTCAGAATGTAAGAAACACGTCAGTATTCACTGCACAATGTATTCCACAGATTTACAATTTTTTTCACCTAGAGCTCACAATATACCAATTCTTTGATAAAAATTTCATTCCTGAATCTATTGACAGTCTTGAATTATTAAATTTCAAAGTACCAGTAAAAACTACAAGCCATGATGTACAGGTCCCCTTAACAGCTCTTCTTCAGGATACACTAAAACCCAGAAGGAAATACATATGTAGGGAATTCAGTAATAAATAAGCAGAGAATTTATGAGGTGTGAAACAACAAAGAAAAATAGGTACAAAAAATATATACATGAAATTTCGGGCATAAAATGCTCTTATTCTAGTAACTAAAACAGGAAGGCTGTGGTTCCAGAAACAAAGATACTAAGAATCAACATAAGAGCTGTATTTGTAATATTTAGGTATCAAGTTTTAGCAGTTGCTTACCTTATAAAGCAAAGTTCCTATGTAGGAACTACTTGTTTTGTCTCGTAGGTCTTTTAGCTGCCATTTGAAGACTTACCTGTCTTGACATACATGAACAGGTGTGGAGAAATTATCGTTTCTTTTGAAACTCTCTGTTCATCTTTATACAGGTCATCGTACTGCTTCCAGTAGGTTCTATCGAAGACATATGCCGTGTAGTGTTTGATGGAGTTATTATACTGAATGGCACCAACGAGAGTGTACTCTCGATTGTTGACTAAGATTTCTTTACTGATCATTTGCAACACACATTTCTTCCTTTGATTCAGAGGAAACTGATCTTCAGTTAGTAGACAAGTTGTTATACTAGTATCCATCATCAAGTAGCATCTGAATTTCTTTTCTTCGACTGCTTCCCCTTTACATTTCTTGCACTTTATGATAGTCTTTAGACCTCCATTTGTTGCGTCTACAGCCTCTTGCATTAAGTTGTAACGAAGTCGGAAAAGCACATACGTATCAACGGAAATATAATGTAGTTTCACATAGCGTGAATTTAGGTACGTCAGACACGATATCTTTTTGTTGCAAAACGGGATGTCATTTAATATTGTCTGGTATATTTCCCCAACATTCGACTCTGCATTCAGAGACAATATTTTTCGAGAGATTAATCCTTTTTTTAGGAATGGTATCACATATAAAATATCAAATCTCTGCTTAAAATGCTGGGAGTTCATAATTTTTTTTGTCCAAAACATCCAAAGCCAGCTCCAAAAATTGATGGCTCACCATTTGAATGGTACTTTTGAAATCATCACTGAGTGATACTGCTTGCATGAATAAGGCCATCAAAGAATTGAAACCGCACGTACCCTTCAAGTTGTAGGTAGCAGATTTGAATTTGCTTGAGGACCCATTTGGGAAAAGTGGCAAATTAATGTCTATGAATTTCTTAGTCGAATTCCAGTTTGGGCAATCACCTAAGTAGTTTTTCTTGCTCTTAGTTTGCATGCTCGACGTGACAATGACTTCATTTTGAAGCTTTTTGAGAATTGCACTCTCCTCCATTTTATTGTTACAGGACTTTCGGTTTTCTTCTGTTTTGGAACTACAGGATGGTATTTCAGTGACATCCCTGGTGAAGTATGATTCTCGATAGTCTTTTGTGGAATGAAATATCTCTTTAGAGTCCAAATTCGGTAGTAAATCATTATCTGAAGAGCGCTGAAAACACATACTATCACTCTTGACTGAGAAACTGTTGTTTCCGCATTCATAACAAGTGAACTCGACGTAGGAGAAAATCTGTATTCAAAACCATTAAAAATTTTGTTTAACGCTGTCTCATTGCCATTTTCGTGTTGGCTCTCACTTCGTAAGGTATTGTTCAGTGCACTCTCAGAATTATCGAGTATATGATTGCTTTTGAGGTGTGTGAGCTCCAGCTTCTTATAATTTCCTCTCCAATTTCCTTCTTCATGGTAACTCAATGATGCTTCAGTTGGTTTGTGCTTCACAGCTTGCTTTGAATCTTGTTTTTCCATCATAAGTGGCGCTAACAGTTTTGTTTCCTTACGCAACCACTTCAAATGTTGAAAAATGAATTTGTCTACTCATAAAGGCAGCTTGTCAAAACCCATTGTCTTTAATTTTGAAAACTGTTGTTCAGTCGCTGCTCACGAACGAATGGATAAAGGAATATGGAAAGAAGAATACATCACAGCTGTCGACTGTGATATACAGTACATCAACTCTTTCAGCATCTCGGCAGCATTAGGAATGTTGTACAGATTCACATCAAAGAGATTGTCATCCTTAGTATGATTTGCAATGACTTCAGCTTCATTGTAGATACGTGTTGCCCTATTAATCCACGTGTTTGCAGTAGATTACTTAGAGTTCAAATCTGATTCCAAAAGACAGTAATCATTGTTTTCAACATCATCAGTTTTCTTGTCATCATCTTTCTTTTTGTCAATATACCAATGACGTGGACCACATCTGATAATGTTATCAAGGTGGATGTTCCATTGATGAATATTCTTGACTGCACTCGTCAATAACAAGATGTTCACTCAACGAAACAACCAAAAGTGAACGCAAAGCACTTTCAATATCACGAAAATCTGTCATCATGTAAATATGGGCCAAAATTCGAAGATAAAGTTGTTTGACTTGTGATTTACCTCTTGAGAACCATTTCCACCTCGAAATCATAACCATAAAATGGTTTAAATCTATTCTCAAACAACATAAGGTTAGAGTTACTCTCTCATGCAAAACAATATGACTGTAATACCTATTCAAATAATTTGTTACGTCCGAGAAATTGCCTATTGCTCTAGAAATGCAACCAACAAAGCCTTACCAAAATCAGTTACCATTATTTTTGTTCTGGAAGCTCCATATCTGACGATTTCCATAAAGAAAAATGACAAGAATGATGCGCCATGCCTAGAGGATATCATCTCATAAGTTGGGCAACTGACTGATGATTGATTGATGATATTTGGATCTTTGGTAGTGACGTTTACTTCGCGGATGCACTTGTACTGATACAGGTATATGTACTCTGACTTAATTTCCACACAGTCAGCCCTGTTTGACAGATCTCCAAATCGTGAAATAACTCGAAATGCAACGTCACCTGTAGCATCTAATGAATCGTATACACTGCTATTGATTTGATGACAATATTTGTGCAACTGACTTTGATATTTCAGCCAATATATACAGAAGAATGGGTCCAATCCGATTCCGCGAATTTCGTCCTGATGGGTTGTATGTTTTGCGATTTGCAGGTTTTCAACAGGCTTACTAGTTGTTATACCAAATCGTTTGTCCCTTTCCTCTTCTTTAGCCTTTCTCAAGACATCAGTATTTGGTAAATTTGGAGGAATCATGTCTCTGAAAGACAAATTTTTCGCTTCATCATTTCGCCAAAGAGCTGCAGGCATCCTGCTATCAACCAATTTAGCAGCGACCTGTTGTCTTCTCGTGCCATGAAGTTGTCTTCTTTTCAGGTGATTACTATCGTCTGAAAAGTTTGAAAGTCTGCGGTTTAGAATAATATCGTTGTCCTTTTTTGGCTTTTTCAAAGCAATCCCTTCGAAAGTGGCTCCGCATTCTGTACATCTGCCTTTCATCATCAAGGAGTATTTTGAACTTGAAGTTTCACAGGCTTTCGCGTATTTTAAAGAGAAGGCACATGGAATTTTGTGATGTTCATAAATTTTATCAGCCATCAAATCGGTCCACTTCCATATTTCCAGTCTTGAAGGCTTTCCAAGTTTCCTGTTCGTTGTTTTATGGTAGACCATTTTTCTGCTGACAGTAGTAGGTCAAATTGCTTTGTCATGCCCTTGTTGCATGAAGAACCAAAAACATTCCACGACTGACCTTTGCTGTCGTCGTCTTTTTCTTCAATGAAACATTCGAGCCTGAAGGTCTCTCTAGCAAAAGTAAGCAGATCATGACGATCTTCTTTAATTGTTGTGTAAATATGTTTTGAAGACATTTTCGAGCCGATGTCGGCCATGGCATCGGACAGTTTTTGGAAGACCGGATGAGACAGAGCGAACTGAATGCCTCTATCATCGATTACTTTAAATTCCTCCACGCTGAAAAGACGTTTCAATTCTCGTAGATTGTACATTTTTATGGGTATTACGGTTCATAAATATCACTTACACAACAGCATCGACTGCACAACAGGCACCGACGGCACAAGAGCTCTGACTGAACGAGCATAATGATTATTCGTATCAGTGTGAGTAGTATTGTTACGTTTAGTCCTTAGGGGCAGATCAAGGAGCGAAGTGCAGCGCTGGCGGGCGTCTTCACTCGACACAGCGCGCGCCACCCAAAAAGTGCACTATTGTTGATGCTACCGCGAGAAGCTTTGATGCTACCTCTATTGTAACTGCTACGCTGACGTCACTTGCCGATTGTTTAAAAGACGCAGTTCACGTGTTCATTGTTTCCAGATGTAGTGCCACGACTTTTGCATTGTTGCTCTGCTTTGTTTAGTTTTTATTATCCTTGCATCGGGCGCAGCTGTTCAGATTGATACATGTCGAAATTTTCTGTAAATTGCTTTTCAACAATTTGCAGTATTGGCGCCTTCTCGTCAATAGCTTTCCTTCTCCCTATGCTTTTCATTGTTGTGTGATTCTGTAAATTAATTGTCAACAATTGGCAGCACTGCCGCCTTCTCGTTATAGCTTCCTTTCTCTGCATGCCTTTCATTGTTGTATGATTCAGTATCGACACTAATGCTCTCTTGATGAGATATGAGCCGATTGCTCGTTTTTATTCACTGTGCCCTTTCGTGTATCATTTCAACAATCAATTTATTTGTTTATCAACGTAGTAAGTAGTACAAAGCTAATCCAGAATGTAAAATGCACTTAAATTCTTTTTGAAATGTTTAATCGTCAGTGTCTGCTGTCTGAACGTCAAATATCAAATTAATACACTGCGCCTGGTTGCGTTATTTTATAGGAATTTTATTAGTTTAAGTGGGATGTGCTAGATCATGTTGAAGAAATCCAAAGCATATTGTTCGAAGATGATAATATTATTCGAAATTTACGTGGACCAATAGGCGCAGCCAAAGCAGCCTTTGTTATGCTGTAATTGCCTCATAGATGACGATATTTGTCTATTGTAGTTTTGTATTCCAATCAGCATTTTGAGAGCGTCAAAGCTTCATTTCAGCGTGATGGAGGGGTAAAATCAATAGATGTGATTGAATTGAAAGCCTCTATCAGTCTCTTGTTTTTAATTGTTATTAACAAAAGTAACAGATAAAGCCTGGAAGATCTGTGTGGACTGTTGGGGATGGCATTGAAAAATTTCACCTCGCAAATGAACATAAAACGTTTCAAATTTATTGTGGGGTGCCTTAGATTTTACAATCGCGCTATTCGTGAGGAAAGAAGACAATTAGACAAGCTAACACCAATTCGGGAAATATTTATTGTGTTTGTACACAACTACCAGAAATCTTATACCCTCGGAGAAAATGTTACAGTAGACAAGGCGCTGGAAGGATTCTGTGGAAGGTGCAGTTTTCGCCAATATGTACCTATCAAAACATACAAGTATGGATTTAAAATCTATGCTTTTGTGGATTCTTAATAATTTCACCTGTACAATTTGGAAATATACGCTGTGTTCCAACCAGAAGGGTTTACCAACTGAGCAATAAACATTTTTTTGTGGTTCCGTGGCTGTGTAAAGCTAAATATCAGTCAGGTCAAAATGTGAAAGCGGACAACTGGTTTACTAGTACTGGAACGATAATAGAGCTATGAAGGGAGAATTTTTCTATCATTGCCACGATGAAGAAAAACAAGCACGAGATTTCTCTAGAGTTTGCTATCAGTAAAGGAAGGGCTGCCCACAGTTCCCTTTTTGGCTTCCACAAGACTGAACTCTAGTTTCCTCTGTACCTAAAAAGGGGAAGTGTGTGATCCTGGCATCAAGTTTCCCTGAAGATAATTCGATGGATGCTAACACTGTAGATAAACGGAAGCCATCCATTGTAAATTTTACAATAGCATCAAGTGTGGTATTGTCACAGCAGATAAGCTGAATGCTTTGTACAACGTTGCAAGAAACGTGCGCTGTTGGTCAATGGTTATATTTTTGTAATGATCAATATGGTTGGAATCTATGCACAAGTGATTTATCGTGGCAACAGTAAGAATTGTATCAGAAGGAAAGGGTTGCTGAATCATCTATGTTATAAATTGTTGTTTTCTTCGCTATATTCTATTCAAAGTTTGAAGAAAGAACTCTAGAACTATGGCATGTCTATCAAGAACTCTGAAAAAAATATACATTTCTGAAGGAAAGGGTGCCAACTTCACAGTAAGTGGTTTCCTCCTTAAATTGCTATTATCTCGCAAACTATTAGCTGCACAAAAAAATGTTTCTTGGATTTTCGATAGAACTATTGGGGTTCTGATCAGAACTATCCTCAGAACTGTTGTACGAATTTACTTTTTGCGAAAATCGACAAAGAATGGTTTCGATGCCAAAATTTTTTCGAGTATTGTTGTTTTCTTCGCTAAATTCTGCAGACTATTCAAATTTTGTACAAAGAACTCTAGAACTATGGCATATCTATCAAGAACTCTGAAAAAATATATATTTCTGAAAAAAGGGTACCAGTTTCACAGTAAGATCTCTTATGGGGTTCGCAATTAAGTTGCAATTACCTCTGAAACTATTACCTACACAAAAAAATGCTACTAGGATTTTCGATAGAACTCTGCACGTGGTGTACAGAACTGTCATCAGAACTTTTGTACGAATATATTTATACTTTCTGTAGAGAAAGTGTCTCCCACATTAAATCAACTTATCATATAAACTATTATCGCCATAGAAAAATGTTATTGGGATTTTCGATAGAGCTCTTGGGTTTGTGTTCAGAACTGTCCTCAGAACTGTTGTACAAGTTTAATTTTTGCAAAAATTACAAAGAATCTTTTCGATCAGAAAATTTGTTCGAGCATTGTTGTTTTCTTCGCTAAATTCTGCCGAACTATTGAAATTTTGTACAAAGAACTCTAGAACTATGGCGTATCTATCAAGAACTCTGAAGAAATATACAGTTCTGAAAAAAAGGGTGCCAACTTCACAGTAAGTGAAAAGATTTTCTCCTTAAATTGCAACTACCTCGTAAACTATTAGCTGCACAAAAAATGTTATTTGGATTTTCGATAGAACTCTTGGAGTTCTGTCAGAGCTGTGCTCAGAACTGTTGTACTTATTTACAGTTTGCGAAAATTGACAAAGGATATTATCGATACGAAATTTTTTTCGAATATTGTTGTTTTCTTCGTTACATTCTGCAGAACTATCGAAATTTAGAACAAAGAACTCTAGAACTATGGCACATCTAAGAAGAACTGTGAAAAAAATGTCTATTTCTCGAAAAATGGGTGCTAACTTCACACGACTCTGGAATTACAGGAAACTACAATAACAACATAAATACGATCGAAAATCCCACGATCCCATCAACTATTTTTGCAGACGTAGGTTTGTTGAGACTTTGACAATTTCCTACATTTACTACCTAAGGCAAAAGAATGAATCCCGAGGTATTTATTAGTGCTTTTCGTCATGTATTTCCACGCAACTGGACGGAAGCACAGAAAATCAGATTTGTCGTGGGATATGCTCTTATAGGCAACTGAAGTGGCCGAACTTTGCAGCACTTATACCCAATTTGAGCGAGCTTTCCTCGGCAAATACTGGTCTGAGACCATGCAAGAAAGACTCAGACGATAAATTTTCAACCCTGCACCAATGGCAAATACGGTAGCCTACATGGATACTTTGAAAAATACCTGAACAAGATACGCTACTGGACGAATCCAGTATCACAGGTAGAAGTGTTAAAAATTTTGAAAAGTCGTTTACCATCGCACATTAGAAAAAAAATAGTCACAACGCCCGAGCACGACACTGAATATTTTCTGTCAGTGCTCGATTCTATCGACTTAATCTATGAGGAAAGACCTGTACTTCATAGAGCAACTGAAAATCAGGCACAACAACAACATAATTATGTAAATCAGTCAGCGAAACATGATTTAAACACCATAGTAAGGTTGGTATACACAACAGCAAAATTACATACCCAGAGATAATGAGTACAGTAATGGGAACGGAAAAAACAACGATTTAAAACAAATTTCCTAAACAACAAGGGTAATTTCAACGCATGAGCGAATTACAATTCAGCATTACAAGGCCCTATGCCGAATATCAATATAAACAGTCAGCCACAGCAGTGGCCGACGCGCGGCGACAATGCCATGCCTCACGCTGTACCACAGCCGACCTTTGGGCAGCAAAATAACTGTACAGCAGCTAATGACACAAATTGGCGAAGTACACGCAAAGTGCAACTCACTGAAATTTCTCCAGGTAATGAACTAAGTCACACTACGCCGTCGGAAAACACCAGCCGGTCGTAGTTCAGCCCCAGGCTATTGACCTCTCAGGGAGTGGGGGCAAGACAGAACTACAAACATGTTTCATAAGATTTGACAAATGGGGTGACACCAAAGATGATTTGTATCAGCATGAGTTAGATAAAGGAAGAACAAGTACAAGCAATCATTAAGGTGAAAATATTTAACATTGACACACAGTTAATTTTGGGTACAGGTGCAACTACCAACATAATGTCAAATGTATTTTTTTGTGAACTGAAGAAGGGAGGTAAGTTCAAAACATTTCCCGTACAAAATTGCAAGTTGCAAACTGCTACAGGCAGTAAGGATAACTTGATTAAACATCAAGTGCTTATTCCAGTACAAATTGAACATGTTACAGTGTAGTGTAACTTTCTTATAATTGACAAACTTTTAGTTAGTTGTCTTTTTGGCATGGACACGTTTAGAACGTACAAAACACAGATTGACATAGGTAATGGTAAATGCCACTTTTATGCAAAGGATCAGATCTTTTCTATTGATTTAGTCAAAACACCTGATGAAAGTAAGAGAAACAAACCAGAGTCAAAGGTCGTAGTACAATATTCCTTTCCAGCTGTGTATTTCACAAACAAATTTGATACTGAACAAGAAGAGAACACTGAGGTTAGTTAGGAAATGGTAGAGCAGAAACTAAGTGAATTACAGGTACTAAATGATATCCAACGACAGTAACTTTCTGACTTGTTATTTAAGTATGTCAATGTATTCAGTAAAGAGCCAGGAGTAATCAAAGACTATGAATATAAATTTGAAGTCTATCCACATGAGACATTTTGTATAATGTCAAACCCTATTCCATCGGCAAAACGAGAGGCAGTAAGGGAAAAGATCAATCGTATGATTAAATGGGAAATTATACAACCTTCATTTCCATTCTATTGTAGTCCAATATTGCCAGTAAGCAAACAAGATGGTTCTGTAAGATTAGTTCTCGATGCTAGAGGTATCAATAAGATTATAATACCAGTATTCATAAGGCCAGAAAGTTTGAACGAACAGCTTCTAAAGTTTTATAATACAAAATATTTCAGTGTACTCGATCACAAAATGCCCTACTGGCAAATAAAACTCCCTCAAGAAAGTCGAAAATATACAGCATTTATTTGTGGGGGCAGAAGTTACGAATTCTGTGTTCTACCTTTTGAACTGAACATTAGCACAGGAGTGCTTATATATGCATTGGACAAGGTTTTAGGACCAGAATCGCTTAGCAAAGTTACTGTCTGTGTAGACGACCTGCTAATAGCCTCACCTACTTGGTTGGAATAAAGCAGGCACATTGAACAGGTGCTTCAGCGATTTGCAGATTACGGAGTAACAGCCAATTAAAAACGTCTAGTTTTGGTAAGGAGCCAAGTCAAGTTTTTAGGACATATTGTGTCAGAACAAGGTATATTACCTGATCCGAAAAAACTTGATGCCATATGCAGTTGTCCAGCTCTGAGGAATAAAAAACAACTAAAAGCCTTTTTAGGACTAGCTTCGTTTTTTTTAATTCGTACCACAACAACTGATGAACAGTGATGCATTGCTCAACTTTTTACGAATAAATAGGCTCTGGTTATGGGATGATAAGTGTCAAGAAGACTTTAATAACATTAAGCAGCCATTGGTAAATGAAAACATTCTTAGCCACCCTAAAACGTCCAAGGATTTTTGTCTATGCACAGATGCCTCATCTCAAGGGCTGGGGGCATGCTTATTCCAGATGCGAGAAGAAGGAGGTAAAGAAGTACCCAAAGTTATCTGTTTTGCTAGTCCACATTATCAGAAACAGAAAGATCTTACTCTGTGTCAGAATTGGAAACTTTAGCGGTACTATATGAATTTAAAAAGTTTGAAGATTTTTCGTGGGGCAAGAGTATCAAAGTTTGCTGTGACCACCAATCACTGTCATTTCTTTTAACATGTAAACTATTGCACTGTAGACTAGCTAGAGATCATTTATGTTAAAGGAAGTCAGAACGTTGTTGCAGACGCCTTGTCTAGGCTACCACAAGGTTTAGAGGAATTTAGTGAATTAACAGAGCAAGATGCAGAAATCAAAACGTTATTAATGCAAGGTGCAACACAACAGTCTAGTTACCATAAGTTTTGTAAGCAGATGAAAATTATACAACAACAAGATAGCAGATGGAGTAAAGTCATGCAAAACCTTAAGCAAGATGAAAGTGGAAAGGTAAGTAAATAGAATCAGGAGTACAAGGGCGTTTTGTTTCATAGGAAACATGAAAAATCTTATCAATGGAGTGTGTGTATCCTGGAAGATTATATCGACAAATTTATAAGACACACACACGAAGTACGGGGACACTATGGAGTGAGCAAATGTACTGCACTTAGTTACTTTCCATATTTGAGAAGACGAGTACTACAGGTATTAAGAAAGTGTACAATATGTCAAAAATCAAAACAGTCCAATGTGTCAAAATATACTGAGCTACACCCAGTATAATAAACCCTCTAGATATTGTATCCCTGGACATAGCCGGTCCATATCCAAGAAGTAAAAGAGAAGTAAGAAAGATAGTAGCACTATGCAATATTTTCACAAAGCATATCAAAATGTATGCCCATAAAAATGCAACAGCCACAAATATCAGAAAAAGAATTGAGGAAGACTATTTGAGAAGAGTAGGTAAACCAAAGGTACTACTAACTGATAATGCTTCATATTTCGTTGGGCGGAAGTGGAAACAATTTATGACCTCACAGGACATAAAGCACATATCAGTAAGCTTTTTTCACCCAGAAGCAATCCCAGCTTACGAGTCTTTAAAGAATTTAACCGGTGTATTAGGACATTCACCCCTCATAAACATCCCAATGGGTAGAATATGTAACTTATTTCACGCAAGTTATCAATAACCTTCCACACTCTTCAACAGGTTCCACACCTAATGAATTGATGTTCCGGACAAAGCAAACGAATGATGGGAGTCGTCCATACTAAAGGTACACACTACAGAAATGACGTTACAAGATAAAATCAAACAAGCCACAGTTACTCTAGAAAACCCTGTCGAGTATAGAAGGAAAATTTATGACAAGAAACTGAAACGTGTTACACAATTTTTTGAAGGGCAACGAGTCCTCTTACGGACTCACCCTAAATCGACAAAATTTGGCAAACTGAATAAGAAGTGGCAGTTACTCTATTCAGGACCATATGTAATTTCCAAAATACCATATCCTGGGACATAGAGATTAGCCTATGAGAAAACAGGAAGAGACAAGTGTGTCTACCCCCACAAAGTTATAAAAGCCTTTACAGAATTACAAAGTGTGGTAACATTTTTTTTCACAAGATAATTGTACATAGTGTACATAATTCAAAGTGTAATTTTTCTTCTAGAGTGTATGTTAAGATAAAGTATTGCGTATAGACACAAGTGATTCTTTTGATTTGTACACATAGGCATAAAAATTATCAGCAATGAGAAGTAGCACACCACTTCCTGTGAAGCGAAAGTATAAACAAAATTAGCTTACGGCTGTGCTCATATGAGACAGACTGACTGAAGGTGCAGCCAAAATAGGAATGCAATATGTACCTAACTTAAATACAAAGTAAACGGAAATACTACGTAAATACATGTACTGTTTAAGAAATAAGGTACCTATTGATATTGTTAGACACTGGACTCGCATTCGGGAGGACGACGGTTCAATCCCGCGTCCGGCCATCCTGATTTAGGTTTTTCGTGATTTCCCTAAATCGCTCCAGGCAAATGCCAGGATGGTTCCTTTGAAAGGGCACGGCCGACTTCCTTCCCCGTCCTTCCCTAATCCGATGAGACCAATGACTTCGCCGTCTGGTCTCCTTCCCTGAAACAACCAACCAACCAACCAACCTATTGATATACATACACAGAGATTTAATTAAATACTAAGCTATATACAACATATTTACAACCAAAAAGAAGCGTTATGTAAACCTGTATGAGACGTGTAAGCTAAGGACGAACGACAAAATACCGTAAGAAATGTCATATAATTTTCTTTGCAGGGAAAATGATCATAAAGGGTAACAGAATAAACGAATGTCTGTAAATTTAAACAAAATATGGAAATATCTGTGGGCGTATGGAATGACCAATTGCATGAGTGGCCATCCAGCTATGAAATGCAATTAGTTTTAAGTTTTTTTTCTTTCAGCGACCAGTTCATCGTCATGGCGCAGAAGAAGATAATTACGTCAAGAGTAGCAGGTACCAAATGATGAAACGGGCAGCACCTCGAGTAAACAATTTAGTTATAAGGATATTTACAATAAAAGTCATAAGGGAAATGAAAAATGAAATATGCATCGTCGCAGTGTGTCTCAGTGACAATTATCACTACCTATTCGTACACACATCCTCATCGTCCTTCTAAATGCGAGAGAGTCAGACTACATTTGTCTAAAAAAAAAAAAACTGAAAAACAAATTGAATAGGAAAATGTTTTCGTTTGTCTGCGCCTTACTGCAAGTTCATAATTAACATCTTTGCCAACCCTTTGGTTACTAGGTGTTTCAGTTTTTTGTTTTTTAATAAATCTTAATTTTACAGCATTGTGAAGGCCTTTCATCATGTGCCTCTTCGGTTGTCCCCACACTGTATGTTGACATAAACATTTAGGTATGAGATTTTGCAAAAACCTATTGATTTCTTATAGTCACACATGAAAGCTTGAATAATAACATTTCCAGGTATTTGAGAAAGATAAGTTCATGATGGTTAAAACATCAGATTTCACACTAAGCTATCCGTGAACTGAAGTAAACAACATTAGTACATGAAGAAACAACCTGACACTTCGTCAGTTATTAGTTGGCACACATTATTTCAATGAAGCAAAAGTTCCTTGGCAACTAGTCCATGATTGGGCGAGTGACATTTACTCATAAATGCTTGAACCAGTAGAAGAGTATTTCCTTTCTTCCTTTCCAAGCAAAGGAGGTGGCGCCAAGCATAGTTAGGCCAGCAATGCGCGATGTTTTAGTCCTATTTCCAACGTCTTTCTCCCTCCTCTGCCTAAGAAAGAAATAAGCTCCCATAAGTGATAAAAGCCTATCTATAAAATGAAGCAAAAATGTATCACATGCTCGTATTGTGTCATAAAAATGTGATATGTAATTAATTTGCATATGTGATGTGAATGAAGATGAGTTGAAACTAACAAACAAACTGTAGTAACAGAACCCAATTAACGAAAATTATTATGACATTTTAAAACTTAAGAAATTTATGTTTGTAATATATCCAATGGATGGAACGTCAGCCATAGGTATAAGCTATCACGTTCTGTATATTATTGTAACTCAATACATGTATGAATTTTCATTGGAAACCCAAATTCTATATGAAGATATGAACTTCAGAGACAAGCAATTTATGCAATGTTTTGGATGGCTATATGTGTCTTTCAACTCATGCACGGTCAAGTGTGGTGACATGAACATTCGTATGCAATGAATATTGTCGATCACAACGCTTGATACATGGACAAGTGAACTATAGTTGTTCGAGCAGGTACTCATCTCATCGACAGATACTGTTTGTCAGGGTTCTCTCCGCTGAAAATTCGAGTACGACCGGTAGTAATGACACCCAGGCCGTAAAAATGGAGATAGTGTCGGATTTTGAACAATAAGCACACACACACTGCACCCAGAATGAATACAAACGCCACAGCAATTCTTCGATACGTGGCACCCAGGTGAAAGTATGACATTCAGTGTGACATCAATACCAAGAAAACGAGTGCATGCACGTGCAATGGTAGCATATAGTACGTTGACTTTTTGGCAACTAGTTATTGCCGCCATATCAGCCAGTGCGCCAGCGCGAAATCCGGTAGCAAGAATGGAGCAAACTGGACATTATTGTTAGCGTGCTAAATTTGAATATGTAATGGACTCACATATTGTGTATACAATATTTTAATTTCTTCTAGAACTTTAACATGCATAGGATAAGCTGACATGTTCATTCCACAAAAAAATCAAAAAGAGAGAGAGAAGCCGATGATACAGGGCATCAACCCCAATCTGCAAATTTAAGTAAAAAATCACTGTACGTCTCCATAACATGTCAACGTATAGTGTGGGGAGAACCGAATAAGCACATGATGAAAGGCCTTCACGATGCCATAAAATTAAGATTTATTAAAAAACAAAAAATTCAAACACCTAGTAACCAGAGGGTTGGCAAAGACGTTAATTATGAACTCGCGGTAAGGCGCAGATAAACGAAAACATTTTCCTATTCAATTTGTTGTTTAGTTATTTTTTTTTTTTTTTTTTTTAGACAAACACAGTCTGACTCTCTCGCATTTAGAAGGACGATGAGGATGTGGGATTTAAGAGATGAAGCCTTGCGATCTCGATGTATTATATGTGTGAGTAAATAATACAATGTTAAAGAACTGTATCAAGCATTTTACTTATTGAAGTAAGTGAAGAGGAAAATTACAGAAGAGGATTTTCGTGATTACGACAAGCCCGGTGTCCCCGGAGTCCTTGGCCGCCTACAGCTTCAACAAAAAGTAAGGAAGTCTGATGCCCAAAAGAATACCAATAAGCACAGAAAATTTTAACAACGCAACCGTATTCCACACTGTTTAGAAATCTTGTTCTGTTTTGAAATCTGGGACTTAGTTTAATCAGCTTTCGTCCATATCACGCTAATTTAAACTCGACTGAAAATAAGCTCAGTGAATCTAAAATGCTGAAAGAAGAAGCCATTGGAAATGTTACACCACAGGACAGATCTCGAGTTGTCAGCCATACCAAGAAAGTAGTTGAAGAGAGATGGATTCACAAAGGACTATGACGAGTTCTGAGCAATACGTAACTTCTCTTGTTTCCACGTTAAAATTTGCTTCTTTTGCCAAAACAAACTATAGTTTGGAAATGTTTCTATCACTAACATTCCAATGCAGTTGAAATTGCGACAGACTCATGAAATAGTGTGTTATTAAACTAGTAATGAAGGCAAGTCAAGGCAACAACTTACGAAACAGCCCATCCTCAGAATAAAGTAAACGTGGAACTTCTTCACTTATATTGTCACAAAACCCACTGTAATTCTCGTTTCACCAACTATTGATGGTCCTTTAAAATTACATTATTGCACTGGAAAAAATCTGTAGTTGCTTGACTATCGCGGCGGATATGAAAGTTTCGGTCAAAAGTCATACAGCAAAATATTCTGCTCTTTGTGTGCTATCATTTGCCAAAATCTTGTTTCGATACCTCGAACGATTTATAAGATACGTGGGATTTATGACTATTTCCTTCTGGCTTTTTCGCTGGCACGTGCTTTCATGACAGAGTGGTTTACATACACTCCATTTTCTCGAGACTGCAGAGAGATCCCTTCAAGTTTAAACAATAATTCAATGTGTTTTCTACATTATATGACCTAACATGCACGAAACACAAATTCATAGCAGCCCTTAAGTTTCACTGCAAACGTGCAGTACTTTACCTAAGATGGAAATATTACAACTACGAGCATTAACGAAATGCTACGCAGTTTATCATGAAGCTAACGAATTAACCTGTAAGATCTGCGACAGTGCTGGCCGATGTGGCCGAGCGGTTCTAGGCGCTTCAGTAGGGAACCGTGCTGTTGCTACGGTCGCAGGTTCGACTCGTGCCTTGGGTATGGATGTGTGTGATGTCCTTAGGTTAGCTAGGTTTAAATAATTCTAAGTCTAGGGGGCTGATGACCTCAGATATTAAGTCCCATAGTGCTTAGAGCCATTTGAACCATTTGTGCAACAGTCAGCTGTTTTTATCTAATAGATTCTTTTAAATCGTTTGAGAAAGATTGCAGATCAGCCGGCTTGTGCAGCTTGCTGGTCATGCAGTCACCTGCTCACGTGTCCAGCTCACCCTGGCAACTATGCTTCCTCCCACTTGTTCCGCACTGAACTGTCAAAAGTCGCAAGCAATTTTACATGCACTGTAGTAGGTTGCACTGATATCATTAATTTACCTCTAATTTTTTGTGGTTTGCTGATCATGCAGTCCATCCACTAAATCTTGATGATTAGTACATACATAGTTAAAATGTGTTGCAGGATGAAAGAAATTACTGCCTCTTCTTATGACTGAAGGCAAAAGTCATGCTTATGAACAAATCTTGGAATACTTTGGTGTAATAAACAAAAATATTCTTGTGGCTATGATGATTTTTAGTATATATATTATCTTGCAGTTTTATACACACATACCATTTACTACACACATTGTACACAAGAGT
Organism: Schistocerca americana; assembly: GCF_021461395.2. Classification (NCBI taxonomy): domain Eukaryota; kingdom Metazoa; phylum Arthropoda; class Insecta; order Orthoptera; family Acrididae; genus Schistocerca; species Schistocerca americana. The sequence continues at coordinate 434,977,800 of NC_060122.1, forward strand.
AAAAATTACATATCCTTTTTATGTGAGGTTTTAAACATAAGTGCTCTCAAGCGAAACTGAAACAAAATTTGTTAAAAAAAATTGAATATTCTCCAGACATTTTTCTTCTGCTACAACTTACAAAGACAATTTCTTATTACTAAAGGGGGAAAAGAAATCATCATACAAATTAATAACGAAAAAAATAAAAGGATATAATGTTGGGAGCTGGTTGTTTAGGTATTACACATTTGGCAGATCAGTTTTCTCAAGTATGGAGATACATACCTCTACCCAAATCCAAAGAAGAATTCAGTATGTTAGCTAAATTTCATACACAATAACATATTATGTCATATGCACCAAACGCAAAATCATAAGATACCCCTATTTTTCATTGCAAACTTTTCCGAAATTCGCGCAGTGCTTTACTTCCACGTAAATATCACAATAACAATGTACATTGACGAAATGATGGGCATATCATCATGAACCTGACACATAAAGCTATTATTAAAGAAAAAATTAGTTTTTTTAGCTAATAGTTTCTGTAAAATCGTTTGAGAAAGATTTCAGGGCATACACTTCTATTCCGTCATCGCCAACCAGCTGAAAGGTGGAAAAAACTTGATGGCCTTCCGTTCCAAACAAACAAACGAATGAACTCACTCAGGGCTTTGGACGAAAACAAGTCACTGCTCACTGGTCATGGTATCCTGTGTGGATTTTATCTCATTGCAGAAGGCAACTTTATTTTCTTGTTGCATGGAGGAGTGAAATGAGTTGCTCTCGGTCGAAGTTCTTGGCTCACATTCATTTCCTGGTGGATGCCATCCATTCTCTTCAATGGAAGAAATTCTTCAGTGTTATTTATTCGGCGCTGCAGTCCAGGTACGTTGTTCGGACGATTCTATTCTGTTGAACTGTATACTGTAGTGGCGTAGCTATATGAATTTACATGCAGCTTGCTACGTTATAAGATTTGCTGTTGCAGGTGACTATGTTTCGTGCTTGTTTCCATTTAGTGTATTATGCATCTTCTATCTATGGCTTGGCAATAAATACAAACTGCACAATTGATGGAGGTGGGCATGTCTGTGAAGTGTGTTGTCCACTTCATCTTTCACATCTTCGCTGTCCTCTGCATTGATTTCTAACGTAGCCATAGCATGGGCATTTGAAACAACAACTGCACAGTTCTAAGAACACTTCACTCTTTGAATATATACAAATTTAGGTAAAGTTTGAGTATCAAATGGTAATAAATATGTTTTCTGTTCCCAGATCATTTCAGTCTCACGACTCGTTTGGACACCTTTATGTTTCTGTAGCTTTAAATTAGCTAATAATAGCATCCAATATTTTCTATCTACTTACTGAGAAATCAGTGTCTCTGATTGCATCATGTTTCTTCACCATATGTGTGAGAATGTACATGTACCAATTATGTTCTTTGAAAACTTTTTCCATTACTAACTGGTTGGGTGTCTCACTTGTTGGAAGAAAGATCTATTTTTACATTGTTTTTGCCAATAACAGACACATTCACAATATCAGATTTCAAAATCGGCACTTTTCTTATAAATTTGTGTACCACAGCCATTGGGTGGAGTTTACCAATACTTCTGCCGAGATTTTCGCCATACACTGAATATCATTCGTCTTATATCCTTTTATTGGATTTAGCTGTGATCCTTCCTACTTGTTATCTTTGTTGTTTTCCTTCCAGCTGATACTTGTTGTCAGTTGTGCAGTTTTTCCTATCTTTGTGCCGTCCCTGGCGTGTTCACTTGCTGTTTTTCCACAGTTCTTTTGTTCGTTGTCCTTTTGTCGAGATTAAAGTATGCTTCAGACTCATCTGTCCTCTCTTTGATATCTGTAAAAACGAATTTCAACAACAAATAGCTGATACACTTAAAGATCATTTTATATCCAACAAAACAATACTCAAGTGCTTTGTATAATTACATCTTTACTTCACTTTCACAAGCAAAACAAACAAACTTACATCCTATTAACCAGTGTACATCATCCTACTAACCAGTGTACATTATTACAAATCTACTTCACTGTCCTACAAATATAATTAACTTATTGCATTTGCATTCATTTTGTTTCTGTAAGCGGATGATTTTGAGCATTCTCACTGCATGAGCCATATTAGACCGTCATACAAAGTGAATGATTGTCAAGTGATCATTCATGTCTCATATGAGCACTTAAGTTCGGAAAAAAAAGCTTTGTTTCAACACTTACTCATAGCTTCACTAACTATTCTGTGGATATACATATTGCATGTCTTGTGAAACCAGGTGGCCCACTTACCATTTCTTGTTGTGCTAGGATGTGGCAAGCGTGTATGAAATATAATCCTGACATAATCATATGATTTCAAAGGTTTTAATGACTTAAGTTACATTTGGTCACTGAAATGAATCAATGTTAACAGGTGAAAATTTGTGCCAGACTGGGGCTTCAACCCAGATTTCCCCCTTTATGCGCGCAGTCGCCTTAACCATCTCTGTTATCCAAGTCCACTTCCCACCTGAGCTAAATTTCCAGCCTTTTGCTTACTACTTATGTAGCGACACCTACCAAGCTGACTCTCACTCCCAGCCCCTGAGTTCCAGAAGAGATCGAGCACAGTGTGCATCCACACTGAAAGACAGGATCGTTTTTATTGTTAAGTTATTGATATAAATATTTTAATACGTTTTATATATATATACAGGGGGTCCATGAAGTCCCTTTACAACTTCAAAATTTTATTGCAATGGCAGTTGTTGAAATACTTTAACAACTTTTCTTTTATTATAATCAGTGTTTATAAAAGTTTATTTGACAGTGTTTAATAGATCTCTATGTGGGCGCCTTTAGTTGCACAAAGCACATCAAGATGGTATTCGATTTCTTGCCATGTGCGAAGAATAGCGTCATCATTGATGGCAATGGCATTACAAATCCTTTACTTCAGGTCGGCAATGTCTCATATCTGTGTTTGATACACAATATCTTTTACATACCACCATAAAGAAATCCCAAGGGAGCGATATCTGGCGAACGTGGTGACCAAGGAATTGGCCCATCCCTCCCAATCCATCTGCCTGGAAATGTATCATTGAGGAACCGATAAACATGCAGTTCCCAATGTGGTGGTGCACCATCTTGCTGGAAAACAATACTTGTTTGTAAGTTAATCAGTTGTGGTGCTACATATTCGGTCAGTAGTTCTAGGTAAACAACTGCACAAATGGTTGATTTATTGCAAAAATAAGGACCAATTATTTGGTTGCACATGATTCCACACCACACATTCACTTTTGGACTATCCCGGTTAAGCTCTCTAGTCACATGGGCGTGTTCAGATCCCCAGATTCTCACACTGCGTCTGTTTGATGTCCCAGAAACATGAAAAGTTGCCTCGTCGCTGAAATAAATTCGCTTGAGGAATGCTTCATCCTCCGAAAGGCGTTCTAGCATGTTGAGTGCAAACTCTGTCCGTTTTGGCTTGTAATTTGCCTAAAGTGTCTGTAACAGTTGCATACACATGTAAGTTCTTGTGGAGGACCTTACACACAGTTGAACGTGGTAATTGCAACTGTCTGGCAACAGTGTGGATGGACTATGTAGGTGAACCAGTGAAGACTTTTAAAACGTGATCGATGTTTTCCTCGGATGTTCCTGGTCGCTCACTCCCCCCTTTATCCAACACTGTCCCTGTCTCCATAAATTTTTGTGCCATGCACGGATTGAAGGGCGCGATGATGGATCTCTTCCATACTTCGTTCTGAAGTTTCGTTGAGTCTGAACATCTGATTTTTTGTCACTAAATCAGGACATATATTGTGCCTTCTCTTGATGAATTGCCATTTTATAGAGGTTCGGTTCCTTCCATCAACAGAGTATCTGAAACACAAAATTTTAGCATATATAAAAATTTTAGTAAACAGTGATTACAATGAAAGAAAGTTTGTTAAAATATTTCAGCAACTGCCATTGTAATAAAATTTTCAAGTCGTAAAGGGACTTTATGGGCACCCTGTGTGTGTATGTATGTGTGTGTATAATCATATGCACTTGTAGAATAAAAGCTAAATGTTGATGCAAAAGATCTCGGAACTGAGCCACATTTCATAAAATTAACAGAACATGTGTCTCAAAAAACTGATGTGACAACTCTTCATTTACAGTGCATACACTGTTACATACTTAAACATTCTTCATTTATGTACTTCTTCTGAAAGGCCTTTATCATGTTATTCAGATGACTATTTCACTGCTTAAGGCTAAAGTTTGGCTCCTGAAGAAATTTTTGTGCGTATAAGAATATTCTGCCCTGTGATAATTGTTATGTTAGAAGAGTTTTCTTTATTTTCGGAACTGCTGCTCCAGTAAATAACAATAATGTGTGTGCATCGAAATCAAAACGCGCTGAACGTATTGTATTGTACTTGAAGTGTGTGTTGTATTTCGTAAAACCTTGATCCACAACTTTTTCCTTGCACTGATTTCGTTAGACTATAAATTGTAAATATAAAAGTGAGAGTCATCACTAACAGACACATTGTTTGCACTGACATACGAACTGCAATGTTTAGTTAAGTGCCATAATTCCGTAAGCCCAGACCTATCGTTTCCCAATACTACAGGGAGGCAAAAGATTTTAATTTTTTTATACATTCGATCACTAATTGGCAAGAGTCTTTGTGTTTATTCGAAGGCAGCAACATAAAATTCCAAACATCTCATTCTGATTTCACGAACGCCAGAAGCTGGCAGCTTTCCTAGCAATGTTTCACTTTAAGACCCTAAATGCTCTTCACTTAAGGAAAGAACGTTTCGAGGACAATGTGGATTAAGAATTTCAATTTCCTGCCGTGCTCTTACTGACAAAAATTCTGGTCGATTCATTTAAGAAGTTTAATAGAATTTTCTGCTAGGGAACGAAGAAGAATCTTCCGACTGCCAAGAAAATTAAGAGCATAGAGGAAAGATGTGGTGTCAAGGTTATTTAGTTTACTCAAGATGAAATCAGTACTTTGTAGTTTATCCTCAAATGTAACTAAATTAAAAGCAGTGTAATGAGGACCAGTTTTCAACTACACAGTGTGTGTATTAAAGCAATGCTAACCATCTTGTAGTTGCTGGTTTCGGTATATGATTCTTTTGCACGTTGACAAACACTTGGATCTCAAACAGCTGTGCCCAATGCTTGTAGGTATGAGACAAGTAAGACGATATATTTCTTAGAAGATCTTTTGGTACATGAGGGAGTTTTTTTCGCAAGATTTGCTAGCTACTAAGGTTGCTGAACCACAAACGCATTGCATTAAAGTAAAGCCATTTACTTCTTCTTTAAGGCGAGAAGCAAAATAATCTCTAACATTGAACATTACACTGGTACCATCACACGAAATGTCTATGGAATATTTGTTATTAGGATGGCATTTGCAGGCAAGCATGCTATAAATGCCATATCAGTTTTATCTGCAGGAACAATCGCTAGTGTCCAAACCAATGAGTTCTAGAAGATGTGTTCTGATTCTTCGTGAAAGTGGAGAAAGATACATGAACAGAACACAATGGGATTTATGTAAGCTAATGTCTGATCTTTGATCCAATGACTCTGAAAAGGGGGCAGTTTTAATGTCATACACAGTTTCATCTGTTTCTATTTTGGATACAATTTCCATTATGATGCTGTTGCATTTAGACATTTTCATTTGAATATTCTGGGAAATTTTAGAATCGGAAAAGACGTTTTTCGCTAAGGAGATTAAATCTTTAGCAGCCTTGAATGAAATTTAACAACCTTGAATGAAACATTACATCCCGCAGAAAATATACTCATTTTAAACTCTGCTTCCTTGAACTGAGTTGTTACTCATATGTTCACTTATTTTTATATTAGGTATGTATCCACTTACAGATGGTGTGGCCACAGAAGTTTAGACAAACTTTTTACATTTCTGACATTGAGCATGTTTGTGTATTTCACTTTTTCCATTCTATATTTCCATGTTACATACAGCACATCTACATTTGAATTGTTTACTGAGAACCTGTCTTAACCATCCCTTAAAAATGTGATCACTCAGACACCAGTCTCGAAATTTATTCTTTTTCGAATCTTTCTCACTGACATCTTCTAGCCTTAATTCACCATGAACTTTTTTTCATTTTAGGAGTACTTCGTTGGTCATTAGTTAATGTACATGCACAATGTACTGAAATATTAATATAACTAATTTTTGTCTTTTAGGCACACTTCCACTAAGACCGAGAAAATTCAAATGGAAAGGGTTACGAATACTGTAAAGTTGATTTTTTTAACAGGGTTTAGGAGATACAGTGGAACCTCGCATAGCGAGCATAATTCGTTCCAGAAGCTTACTCGTTAAGTGAAACAATTTACCCCATATAAATTAATGTAAAATACGAAGTGCATTCCATACAGAAAAAGTACTGAAAGTTTCACCTTATTCATGCCATTTATTCAAAGAAAATCAAATATACAGTATTATCTATTTTATTATTCATAATACATAACTAATTCCTTTTTACTAGGAAATTGTCTACAGTTTCTGCCGACGCTTCAATACTTGGCAAAGATTTGACAGTGTTATCGTCAAATAAATTTATAGCATGCATAGCCACTGCTTTATTGGGGTGATGATTTTCAATTTACATTGCAATCAACTCCCTTGATTTCAGCATTTCTCTTATTGCACAGAAGTTCGCTACTTTGCTGCTAGCACTTCCTCCTCCTCCTCCCCCTCTGAAAAACTCTCCACACATTCCTGCTGCAAAACACACTGCAACTCTATAAGCTCTTCGGTGGTCATTTCTTGGCTGTTATCTTCCACAAGCTCATCTACATCATTGTTATACACTTTTAGTCCCATCCTCTTTGCCAAAGGCACAATTTTGTTGACTACAGGCTCCACAGGTACTGACTCAAACACCTCAGGGTTACATTCGACACTGCACTCCAGTCAAAGCTTCTTTCAAGCAGAAGTGAGAGTCCTCTTGGTAGACCCTTCCCATGCCTTTTATATCATCTTGATGCAGGCAACAATGTTGAGGTGATGTTTCCAAAACTCTCTGAGAGTGATTGGTAGCTTCAGTCGACTCAAAGCAATACTGGAAGAGTGCTTGAGTGTAGAGCTTCTGAAAGTTAGAAATACTCTGCTGGTTCATAGGATGGAGTAATGGAGTGGTGTTGGAAGGCATAAATTGGATCCTGATGAACTGAAATTCTTCAAGGAGATGGTCTTGTAGGCAAAGAGAATGGCTAGGTGCATTGCCCAAAACAAGTAAGACATAGAGTGGCAGATTCATCTCAAACAAATATTTGTTTCACTGAAGGACCAAACATTTCATTGTTCCAATCACAAAAAAGATCACATGTCACCCAAGACTTGTTGTTGGACCTCCACATCACGTTTAACCTGATCTTTCAGACCTTATACTTCTTGAAGGCTCATGGAGTTTCTGAATGGTAAACAAGCAAGACATTGGCACATTGGCCCAAAATAGCCATGTGAGTCGGTCTTTCATTGGGTTGCGACCACGCAATGCACTCTCCTCCGCTGTTGTAAAGATACACTTTGGCATCTCTTTCCAGAATAGATGCGTCTTGTCACAATTAAAAACCTGTTACAGCAGATAACCCTCAGAACCTACGAGCATCTTGAAGTTGCTACTGAAGTTCTCTGCTGCCTTTGTGTCAGAGATGACTACTTTGCTGTGCCTCACAATGCTGTGGATGCTGGTTCTTCTCAAATCACCCATGACTTGCCTTAAACACTTCTTTGGTAGCTAGTGATCCTGGCATTGTCTTAACGAGGTTGGTGACAATAATTCCGGCCTTCTGATTAATAGTGTTGTCTTGCAATTGTTTTTCATTTATCCACATAAGGAGCAACCTTTCGACACAAGTTTAGAAAAATGTGTGATCACAAGTTGCACCAAGATGGTAGCAGAAAGAGTGTTAAACTCAGACTGCGGAACGTACTAAAGACATTTTTCATATGCCACTGTCAACAATGAATGTTACTGTAATGAGACTCTGAAACAAAAATTTTCCTTAGAGGGTATGGAAAGCTAAACTGCCTGCAAGACTTCATTCCAGTAGCAGTTACTTACAATGGAATACAGTCTGAATGAAGCTGAAGAAATATTCAGTCAAATCTTGTCCTTGATAAGATTTTAAAGTAGTGCAATGATCGGCAACTTGCTTTAAATGTTCAAAAATCTAAAATTGTACACTTCAGAAAACGAAAAAACATAGTATCATTTAAATGTAATGTTAGTGAGTTACAGCTGAAATACGTAAACTCATATACATACTTTCTGGTTAGTAGGGACATGAAGTGGAATGATCACATAGTCTCAGTCATCGGTGAAGGAGATAGCAGACTTCAGTTTACTGGTAAAATACTAGGGAAATGCAATCAGTCTACAAAGGAGATTGCTCACAGATCACTTGCGCGATCCATCCTAAATTACTGCCCAAGTGTGTGGAAACGATACAAAACAGCACTAGCAGGGGATATTGAATGTATATGGAGAAGCGCAACATGAATGGTCACATATTTATTTGATCCTTGGGGGGAGTGTCACTGAGACGCTGAAAGAACAGAACTGGCAGACTCTAAAAGATAGACTGGCTTAGACTATTCCCAGAAAGTCTACTTACAAAGTTTAAAGAACCGGACTTAGATGATGATTGTAAGAATATATTACAAATCCCTATTCATCGCTCCCATAGGGATCGTATGTTTAAAATTAGAGTGTAACCTGCATCACATAGGATGGCGCTTCAGCGCATGGAGGCGAGGTGATAGGGAAGTATGGAGGGGATGAGATCTGCGCATGCATGGCAGTAGAGTGTGAGCAAACAAACTCCGCATCGCCGAACTATGTTGCTGTGGACAACAATCATGTTCATTTACCTGCAGTACATCGCGTTGTACGTTCAAATCTACGAGGGGAACTAACAAATTTTAAAACCGATTTCGTTCGATCATCTACATGAAAGGAATCGTACTTCACGTCTTGATCGCATTGTGTCCACAGCTGAACAGCTATAGCCCATGTGACATCAGAAGGCGAGAATAGCTGACACAACTTTGCAAAGACGTCAGAGACAGTTTTTTCTTAAAATGGCTATTGCCTAACAACAAGGGCATCGAAACTGGTTGCAGTTTGGACTGTATTATAAGTAAAAATGTAATACATAACCAAATTAACTTCAAACATAAACTGCATGTATACATGACAACTGCCTGTACCCCATAGAATTTTTTTAAAATGTGTGTGCGAGTGTGTTTGACTGTAGTTGATTGTAAATCATTCTGCATTAAAAAAATTACTGGTAGCAAAGATTGCAAGAGACTGTCTTGTAAATGTTCAGTATGTTGTCATAATTTTCGCTGTCAAAGTGCACTATGAGTGTAAAATGACTCATTCTACATTACTGTGAGAGGCTGCAATTATGATACATTGAACAAGCAAGCAATTTACCATCTGTGACGATAACGTTGAGTGCATGCTAACTGATAACGTCGAAAACCACCGATATCTCGACAGGTCATCTCCCCATCATTTTAAGGCATTTTCTAAAACGTGCTTTGAAAGTATCAGGGGTTTACTCGTAGAACTATTGGAATATTTCCCGAATTTATCTGCCCGAATCCTCGTGAGTTATTGGAGCATAAAACACATTAGGAGAAACTTCACTTCTTTATGTCGAACATTATATAGTCTGCATACTTCACAGAATACAAGTTTCTAATGAATAAAGGTTACAAAATTCCATGTGCAATTAATATGTTGACAAATACATTTTTTAAACCGCAAGACTTTAAACCAAAGTCTCTATCGCAATACCGTCATCTGTGTCCAAACCATCTGCCTGCAAATTTACGGTGATAGGTTCAAGATGTATATTCCATCTTCACCTCCCTATCAAAGCCTTTTTCCTGAATCTTTTCAGCATGCTGCACACATTGTACCCATGGTGGAGGGAGGATGTTGTTTATTGCTTCATGCACAAGCAGTACAGTGGCTGTTATCTTCAATGCTTTTTTCCTTACCACATTGCCTTAAACTTGTGCCCAAATTAATTCCATCAGGTTATACTGACAGTGATTATGTGGGTACATGGAAAACTGTGTGATCTCATTCACGTGCAAGACGATCAGTTATGTTAATTCAGTCACATGACTTGTGTGAACTAACAAGTGGCAGGAATTTGCCATGAGCTTCGTTTATGCAGTGTAGAATATTTTTGTTTTTAAGCCATTGCATATCTGCTTTCTTGGTGGTTATACATGGTGTTTTCTCTGTAACAACTGACTGGTAACTGGCATGGTATATTACAGTGACCAACTCTGAAGCCACTGTGTGTCGTTCTGTGAAACTGATAGCGTTCAATTCCGATTGTTAGTCTCTGCTGTTTTTCTTACTCCTAAATACAAGTTTACTCTCAGGATAAAAAACACAAGAAGAGCCAGCATGTAGAATAATTATCCAAGAATCTTTTTCTATGGGGACATTCAAACTGTCATTACCATCACTCATTTTCCAGCATGTATTCCTGGAAAGATGCTGATTGAACCATGTTTCATCAAGGTAATATGCTGTTGATCTACCTCCTTCTCACGTATCATTTACCTCTAAAAAACGTGTGGTTGGTTTGCACCTACGTCACTCTTTTCTATTAAAAGCGCTCTTCTTAACATATTTGAACCCAAAGTCTTAAAATTCTTTGTATTGATGAAGGGCTATCTTTGAAGCCAATTTCCTCATTCGTAATTGTAATAAGTTTTTGTGATGTCAGGTATTCACCACTTACATATATTTAAAACACGCAGAGCTTTAAAGTATCATTGTCAAAACCAAATATTTGTGTTACAAGTTTCTTGCATTTTCGATGCATCCAGGCGATACAAAAGCAACATTTCCTGAGGAGAGATATTCTCGCTGTCTAGCCAGAATGGCTGAAAACTGGACTGCCTTCCCACATTACGTGGACTTTAAAGACAAGTCCACACACGCAACAGAAGTGTCGCCACAGCTAGTGGTATACTGCAGTTGTATGTGTGAACTCCCAGTTTTTAGAAGCGCAAAATAAAGAGACAGAACTTTCGTCATGCCGAAAAAACTATAACTTGGTTTTACTGTTGGGCCACTTTTCTTCAAAATGTGCAAATGGCTCTGAGCACTATGGGACTTAACTTCTGAGGTCATCAGTCCCCTAGAACTTAGAACTACCTAAACCTAACTAACCTAAGGACATCACACACATCCATGCCCAAGGCAGGACTGGAACCTGCGACCGTAGCGGTCGCGCGGTTCCAGACTGTAGCGCCTAGAACCGCTCGGCCACTTCGGCCGGCCACTTTTCTTCCACCACTGCTCGCTGGTGACAGTATTTCGAAGCACAAACATTCTGTCGCAATTATCGTAGAGTAATTGATGCTGTACTCCATTCGATTTCGGTGTGTTTTCATTTTATTACTGGAAAAGTAAAATAATGGTCAGAAGATACTCTTTTGCAGCTTCTGGAACTACAGGAACAAGCTACCATTCATTATCTGCAGCAATGGGATTTTAAACTTAATATATGTAACCAAAAAAGTTAGCGATATAAACTTAGTGATTTATGAGACCAAGCATTGCATAGATTGTGGATTGTATGCAGGAGCTAGCTCCTGTGATGTGGCATGGCTATAGCCAAAGAGGGTGTCGGTGGGAACCAGGCTCCTCCTATAACCCAAATGAAATTACGCTCGACCTAGGTGAAATTGAAAGATATTTTGATTTTCGATCGTATGAGGAAAAAGTGATATGCTCTGTCGATAGTCAGCAAGGCCAATGATGGATTTAAACTATCTGTAATTCATAGTAGCATCATTTGTCTCCCTTCCTTATTTTAGGCAAGACCATTTGTCCATCTTTTTATTGTGCTCAGTTGTTATTTAGTTAATCAGTTCGGTTTTTACTTGCAGTTGAATTTAATATAAGTAGTATCATTTCTTGTTTTTGTGCTGTGTGCCATTGTGATAGTTTCTGGTTACAGATAAGTCTGTAGTAATAAATGGGAGGAAAATATATTTCGATTCATCCTCTAGCATTACAGTAAGTTAGAAATATGTAAGCACTACTACAACAGCCTCATTACGTATCTATAGCAGTTTAATGTTAGCATTGGATTCATTATTTGGAAGTTCATAGAATTGGGTTTGCAACATTTCAGTATTTTACAAGGCAGTGGAGCGGTAAATATCGTTACAAATAACATTAACTTAAAATCAATGCATAAAGACACAGGTGTATTTGTCAGTGTAGCCCAAAAATCGCATTGATCAACAACAATATCATGCGATACATTCATTTCTTTCAAAAATTTACTCAATATTCTATCATTAGTAGCTTAAGTAGCAAAATATCGCCCAATTTGGTCACCTGGGCGGTATTCAGTTATAAAAAACAATTCCAAGACGGAGCGATGGGGAGGGGTTTCTGGAGAGCAGAAGGGGTACGAGAGGACAGTATGTTCTTCGTTCCTAAAAGATTTTTTGTTTGTTTCTAAAAGATTTTTTTAGTGGTCTGCTTTAATTCGATTGCACTCTGTATCCCTCCCTCCCCCTCTCACCTAAAAACTATTTACACTCGCGTGTTATTTTATTAACTGAAGCCAACAATTCCATGCACAATTCAGTCTTAAGATATGCATGCATTCATGCACTATCAATTTACTTAACATGCACAACGAAAGTAAAAACGTACAGTGTCAGAATTCAGTCTTTTGTTGTGATAAATTTTACTTTAAAACAATGTACAAGAACCAGTTTTTGCAAATTGTCTTCTGTCTTGGGGTAGCTGAGAATGTTGGGTCGCTGAGCTAGCAATCACTGGATTCGGGAGGTTTCCCATTTCCATTTTAGGCAAATGCTAGGAATGGTCCATTACTATGCTGTTGTTGTTGTGGTCTTCAGTCCTGAGACTGGTTTGATGCAGCTCTCCATGCTACTCTATCCTGTGCAAGCTTTTTCATCTCCCAGTACCTACTGCAACCTACATCCTTCTGAATCTGCTTAGTGTATTCATCTCTTGGTCTCCCTCTAAGATTTTTACCCTCCACGCTGCCCTCCAGTACTAAATTGATGATCCCTTGATGCCTCAGAACATGTCCTACCAACCGATCCCTTTTCCTAGTCAAGTTGTGCTACAAACTCCTCTTCTTCCCAATTCTATTCAATACCTCCTCATTAGTTATGTGATCTACCCATCTGATCTTCAGCATTCTTCTGTAGCACCACATTTCGAAAGCTTCTATTCTTTTCTTGTCTAAACTGTTTATCGTCCATGTTTCACTTCCATACATGGCTACACTCCATACAAATACTTTCAGAAACGACTTCCTGACACTTAAATCAATACTCGATGTTAACAAATTTTTCTCCTTCAGAAACGCTTTCCTTGACATTGCCAGTCTACATTTTATATCCTCTCTACTTCGATCATCATCAGTTATTTTGCTCCCCAAACAGCAAAACTCCTTTACTACTTTAAGTGTCTCATTTCCTAATCTAATTCCCTCAGCATCACCCGTCTTAATTCGACTACATTCCATTATCCTCGTTTTGCTTTTGTTGATGTTCATCTTATATCCTCCTTTCAAGACACTGTCCATTCCGTTCAACTGCTCTTCTGAGTCCTTTGCTGTCTCTGACAGAATTACAATGTCATCGGCGAACCTCAAAGTTTTTATTTCTTCTCCATGGATTTTAATACCTACTCCGAACTTTTCTTTTGTTTTCTTTACTGCTTGCTCAATATACAAATTGAATAGCATCAGGGAGAGGCTACAACCCTGTCTCACTCCATTCCTAACCACTGCCTCCCTTTCATGTCCCTCGACCCTTATAACTGCCTTCTGGTTTCTGCACAAATTGTAAATCTTTCTTTCATGAAAGACTCCAGTTCACATAAAAATACAGCACCTCTGCTTAAATGAAATGAGCTGCCCTGAAAGTGAGCCGAGCATCTCTTTGGAGACTCCCAGCAGAAAGGGGCATATTATGATAAATAACGATCTAAATTTTCCTAGGCACATGCATTTATCTTTCGGGACATCTTTAATGTATAAAATGATCTTTTTTACACTGCAAGACGTGAGAGATGAGTACTTTAACTAAGGAAATTTCGTTAGTGTAAGGTTGAATGTTTCTGAATCTTTAATATTTTCGCCACGAAGAACTGTTATAGCCTCGTTGTCGAACAGAGATCTCCGAAGCCCTGTCGGTAATAATTACTATTTCCCATAAAATTAACGCTTGTCCGTTCACGATCACTTCCTCATCTCAAATCCAGACTTTAAGAAGAGTAAGATGACCTTGGAGGGAGAATAGAGATTAACAGCTTGTTAGTGAACTGCAGCACTCCTAAGTAACGATATTAAATCTCCACCTGGTGAAAATTCCAAGATCATTATCCAATAAAATGGTTTATAGTTCTTTATGGAAAATTTCAGAATAAATTAAAAACATGAGTGTTTTTAAGGTCCTCTTTAAGTAATCAGACCCCCTCTTTGGACAAAATCTTGGCTACGTCCTTGGATGTGGTAGCTGTTAAATTAAAAATTAGTTATTCGAAATGCCTATAACAAAGAATCTAATAATATTCTAAAATCTTGGAAGATTATCACGTTTGCAAATGATATTTACATGCCAGTTGTTGGTTAGTTTGCTATTGCAGATAGCACTTTCGTCTCCGTGCGTTATTTCCTTTATAAATGTGTTTGTCGCCCCTGATTTATCCCTGTGCGAAATCTATATTCGGATCCAACATTTGTGTTTCCTCTTCCTTGTGTTCAACTCTTGTCACAGCCCTCTTGGCTTAACCTACACTATGCATCCGTACCTACCCATATGATCTCAGTTGACGCCAACGAGTTAAAATTTTAACTCGTTGATTGACGCCTTACTGAAAACTGTGCATACGTAGAATTTGTGGGGTTCGATGTCAACGGTAACTCACGACGCCACAGCCGAAAGCCAGAAGCTGTGGCAGTGAAGTGATGAGCTAAACTGCGATTTTCCGATATCAGTGATTTCTATGAATGCTACTTTTCAGTATCTGTTATTCTTAACTGTGATTTTCGCAGTTAAGGAACCTAATTCGCGTATCCCTCCGCCACTGCTATTTCTGCTACTTCCGCGATTTCTGCGACTTCTGCTACTTCTGCGACTTCTGCTACTTCTGCGATTTCTGTGACTTCTGCTACTTCTGCGACTTCTGCGATTTCTGTGACTCCTGCGATTTCTGCGACGTACCACCGTATGAAAAAGTTACATCTGTCCACACAGAAAATTGCATCTCAACAAACCTGTCATTGGTAAGTATGTTTTACGTTTACTCTTCTGTTGGCTTTAATTTTGTATTAAAGAAACAACTGTGAAAATATTAATAGTGTAATTAACATGTAAGTAGCCGCACAGTACCGTAATAGTTCGTGTTTAGAAAATGAATTCTAACATATTGTTATGTTCATAGGTACCTGAAATACATTTCAGTCACTCAGTAAAGTGATATTTCAAAATATCATTGTCAACAGATCTGAAGAAATTGCGTCTTTAGACCGTTTTCGTCAGACGAGAGGTTAGTTTCTAAGCGTTTTGATGGACTTAATTACTTCAGTGAGATCGTTCTTGCGAATGTGATATAGCAAATATTAGCAAATGTGATATAGCAAATATTAGCAATCTACTCTGTCAATTATATTGCTAGTAATTAGTGACAGCAAAAATTGTTTAATAATCCTTGTGTTTTTGCAGACGCAGTTCTGACTGATTACTGGTTGCTGTACATATCTATCCACATCAAGGCTGTTGAGAGAGACTCGTGAAGATTCAAGACAGCTCTTAGAGGATTTGCAGTTTAAAAGTGAAATAATTATGAAATAAGTGTGTGACTGATTAAAAGTGTTTTATTGAAGTTGTTGTGCGATTTTAAAGGAATAATAAATGTTAAATACATTGAGTGAATAATAAAAATCTCATTTTCCACATGTTAAGCCGTCCTATACCCGTAATTTTCCGCCACTTATTTATTGGTAAACACTTGTTGGATACCGACGTGCCCCCCCCCCCTTTCTCCACAATCTTGGTGTGACACTGACCTGTAACATATCCCGAAGTCTACAATATGCATTTTGAGGCTGTTGATATGAAAGTGGGAAGTACAGATCTTCCAGTTACATCAGGAATAGCTTAAGTGCATTACTTGAAAGTGACACAGGAAAAGCTTACTTATGTAGGTGGTAGTAGTGTCGGCAAAAAGTTCTTGTGTGTGAAGTTGCCATGTAGAACACCAGGTGTAAAACTTTTCTACCGAGTCTTGAACTGTGTCGGAACAAAAGTGAGGCATTCATATGACTGTTTTCATTTCTCTACACTTATACAGATGTCTGAGTTCTGCTGTGTTAACATTGCAAAGTCCTGTAGGCATGTGGAGTATTAACCAAAACTGTCATATTGGAAGCAGAATCAAACACATTTGTTACGTTACTTGATATTTTCAGGAGAAAAAGGCAATGTTGCTTCTTATTAATATAACACATTCAGAGTCACAGCAGTGTTTGACCAACCATAACTGATGCTGAATGTGCATGTCGTCATATAGTATGAAGGGCTTATTTCAATAGTGGTACAAGTCAATTACCTACACTTTTCTGTCTATAATGCTTCTGAAATTAGTGATCCAAACAAACATAAATAAAGGTTCATCTCTAGCAAGAAGCCATATGCTTGAATATTTCTGGTATCTGAACTGCAGATTTTTCAGCACTCATTTAACTTTACGACTCTATATCTCAAAATTAACAAAAATGGACTTTACCACTACTGAAATAAGCCCTTCATATGCACACGCAGCACATCGGTCTCGTGAGGCACAAGGCTCTCATAACGAAGTACGTACGTCGGTCAACAGATGACACTAGGAAAAGTATGTTAACTGCGCTTTTTAGTTGCTACTTGCGACTCTTAGTTGCGATTTGTCACGGAAATCGCAGTTAGACTCCATAGCGTACCGCAGAGATGGACGTAGTACGAACTGTGGCCAACAGATGCCACTGTTAACCGCGCTTTTTAGTTGCTACTTGCGACTCTTAGTTGCGACTTGTCACGGAAATCGCAGTTAGACTCCATAGCGTACCGCAGAGATGGGCGTAGTACGAACTTTGACCCACAGATGGCACTGTTAACCGCGCTTTCTAGTTGCTACTTGCGACTCTTAGTTGCGACTTGTCACGGAAATCGCAGTTAGACCACAGTCTAAGTTTTATTTTCCAGAGATAATTCTTAGTTACAGTTTTAAGAAGTATAAATTTAAGAAAAAATATCCATGACTCTATATAAATCGAGTTTTTCAAATTTAATGAAAATTTAAGTTAAAATATATAGTAGACGGTTCTAACCGCACTTAAATAGTTGAATCTTATTCTAATTCGTGGGTTAAGCCCACTACATAAATATTGGAAGACCGCGTTAGGCGCGGGTGCTTAAGTATATTACCTTAAGATTAATCCCGCGATAGGCGCGGCCTTAGATATTTCAGACCGGGGAAAGTTTGGAACTAGTTTTGGGTTCTATTTTGTTTATTGCATTCTTCTCCATGCCCTGACAGCACACTGCACATGCACGGCTGCCAGCGGCTGGTGTGCCACGCACGCAGGCGGGTCACACACAGCCGGACTTCTCCCCTCTGTCCGCCTTGCGGCAGACGTCACCGGGGTGTCGTGGCAGGAGGGCGTTGCTTCCCACGCTGGCTGGAGACTGCTGGGCAGTAGGCACACGTTTGGCGCCGCCTAGCACCGCGCCAACCGAGGTGGGGGCCATATTCGGCGGACACCACGGAGGGAGGGGCACCAGGCAGCACCGCACGCACCGCTACTGACTCGGCACTGCTGCAGTGCGGCGCGAAGATGGTGTAGCGCCGCGGTCCCGCGTCGTGGAGGAGAATCTCGACGCCGACGTCACGAAGGCACCGACCTCGAAGTTCTCCGACGACTGCAGTCTCGAGGGTCTCGCAGCCTGACGTCAGAGCATGCCACAGTCTAGGGGGACACATACTGGCGGTGGCCAGTAATGTGTTCCACGTAAATGTCGCGGGACCACTTGATGGTGTCAGACACCATCAGCCGCTGCATCAGTTGGCAGTAGCGGCTAGCGATGCCTAGGTGCCGAAGCACTGCATCGTTCTGGCGGTCCCACGCCCCCAGACTGCCGACAACCAGGGCGTCGACAGTGACAGAATAGCCGCGAGCGGCTAATCCGCGCGCAACGTCGGCGTACTTTATCTTCTTCAGTTGCCGAGCGTTGTCGAGCGCAATCCGCCTATTTTCAAAGGGGATCGTCACATCGACGATGGTCACAGACTTCGCGGCCTCGTCGGTTATTACGAGGTCCGGACGCAGCCCACTGCTGTCCCCTATGACGGCTTGGTTGATCCTGATGTCAGGAACAGCAGTGTTTCCTCTTCTTGGCCGCCCAGCGACTGCTGTCGCGAGGCGGTTGAGGACCGCGTTGTGGCGATACTGCAGGGCTGCTGAGTGCACCATGCACGCGTTAATCACGTGCGGGAGCGTCTCGTTGTTGTGGCCACAGCGTCGGCAGGCTTTGTTGTTGTTTGCCCGCCCATCAAAGCGGCGACAACCGTTCAGAGGCACGACTCCGAGCCTGGCGCGATGGATAAAGCGCCAGTCTGCGAAGCGGGTGTATTTGCCTCCCGCTATGAAGTGGTTGGACGCTGTGGACTCCCTGGTGCACTCGAACACCTTCCCCTGGTCCGGTTTCCTGAGTAGGATGTGGCGCAGGCGCTGCCTCAGACATTCACGGAGCGTCCGCGAGAGAAGACGTTTGGCGCCCCCTCCCACCCGGACATGCTCGACGCCAGTGTTGGCGGTGCGTCCCACGCTGTCATCGTCGTGTTGCGGTCCATCGCCGCCATCTTCGAGGTGTCGTGTAGTCCCAGGCGCCGCCCCCTCCGTGGCCGGCTGCGTCACCCCTCCGATGCCGCCGTGTTCCGCGTCGTCAGCGATGGCGGGTCGGCCGTTGACCTCCACCTGCAACTCAGAAAGCAGCTCACTCCAGCGCCAGGTGACGCCACGCGGCGCTAGGCGCCTTGTGGCGTTCCTGACGCGCGTCCACAGTGACTGGATGTCACCTCCGTCGCGTGCGAGGTCACCCTCAGTGCTGCCGCTAAGGTAGGTGGCCAAGTCGGAACGACTCGGCTCCCTCCCCAGTCGGCGGCGCGCGGCCGTAGATAGTGTGGCCCAGGCGATGTCGCGGACGGTGGCGTCGTCGCAGTGCAGCATGCGGAAGCCGTGGACGATCGTCGAGATGTCCGCAGCGTCCGCGAGCGGCGTCAGGCCGCATCCTCCCTCTCCCAGCGAGAGGTACAGCTGTTCGGTGGACGCACGCTGTGGGAGGAACAGCCATGATTTGACAGCCGCTTTCACTGCCTTGTCGAGCGCAGATAGTCTAATATTAGACTGTGGTTAGACTCCATAGCGTACCGCAGAGATGGACGTAGTACGAACTTCGGCCAACAGATGCCACTGTTAACCGCGCTTTTTAGTTGCTACTTGCGACTCTTAGTTGCGACTTGTCACTGAAATCGCAGAAAGCAGTGCTAAATTCGACCAATAGATGGCTCACGTCTTTGAATGTGAAATACTACTTGCGACTGCTAACTGTGACTGAAATCGCAGTTAGATTCTGTAAAGTTGCTACTGTGATATCTGTGACTTCTCAGTCACTGCGATTTCTAACAGATACGCGATTTCCTGCCCACCACTAGGCACCACATCAGTTGTGTGTGTGAACCCGGCTTAACTTCAGCGCGCGCATAGATATTAAGCAATCATTTTCCCACGCTCCATACATGAACGGTACAATAAACAATTGTTAAAATAGGACGTACGCCGAGAACCGTTCGCAGAGCTTAGAAGTAAATGTTAACAGGTCACCTCTGAAACGTCATAATTCAGACATCCACTATTAGATTTGTGAGTACAGTTTTTAGTACGTCAGTACTTACATGTTTTTGTGGGCCTGTAATCGGTCAATTCCTTAATTATATGATTTCTAAAAATTTTAAACGTGTGGGGAAAAACGGTGATCTGTTGGGAAATTATGTGGATGTATGAGGGAAACCTGAGATACAGTATCTGGCACCATTGGGATTTGCTACCAGTTCCCGCCAGTAGAAAAGAGTTGAAGTGAGTTGAAGATAATGTAACATGTATGGTGTGAGCCATTGCAAGCCGGCTGTGTGGCTCTTAATTTCTTCTGAAACTCTGCTGGTGGTGGTATTTCAGTTGAAAGTACTAAAAACGTTAAGGGTAACGGTTGTCGCCACGTTGCTTAATCTGTTACCTACAGGGACATAAGATACCGTCGTGCATATTACCAATATAGTAAACATGCTTGCGAAGTAAGTGTATGGAGGTAATGAATCTTTATAGATATTGTTCTTAAGCATGTCGATGGTAGACTGGAAACCTCGTAACTTCATTTTGTTGAATTTTGCAGTTGAAGCAAATAGGTTTCGTAAAAAATAATGACGTTATTAGAAAGCTGCTTCATGTGTCACTGTATAATAGAAACCTAGGTATTTACAGATTAGAGACATCCATGCACTTTCAAATCTCTTTGATTATGAATTTGTTGGTTACTTGAATTAAGAGTTTTAATAGATATATGGAGTTACGAGATATGCTTGAAGTAGGCCTATAGAAAGTGTGCAGTGTAGTATATAGATGATGCCTCTGAAACATTTTATATTAATTCGGATGACTTGTTGCGGTCTTAATCTTTAAAAAATGACCTGTTATCGGTAAACATCGGGCCTCGCAACAGGTTTTAATTAACGTATAAATTCGTTGGCAGCAGTCTCCACAAGCTAGACAGAAAATGCATGTGTGAATTACACAGCTCAGTACTATGTGACTGGAAAGTTTTAATGAAGTAAAATGTTTACTGTGAAAGTGCAGAAAACCATTGGTCGTGTAAAGTTCGTTTTTATGTAAGCTATTAAAATATTTGCTGTGGCAGTCAGCATGTCTAGTCTAGTGCTGTCTTAATATATATATATATATATGTGTGTGTGTGTGTGTGTGTGTGTGTGTGTGTGTGTGTGTGTGTAAGATGCAGACACAAGAATCATATACTCAGCTGAAGGGATTGAATAGACTCTGGTACCAAATGGTTAGAATATTTTCGTATTTCACTAGTAAAGCAACACATAAGACTACAATGTTACATTCTTTTTCTAAATGTCTAATGCAGAGTCTTATTTTCCTGCTTTGATATCTCATACATAATATGTATGTTCCTTGCCATTTCATGTGCTGTAGTGTTATAAGAACTACTACTTGATCTGTTAGTCGTATATATCATTGGCTTCAAATGAAAACCTATGTATCCCAAAAATAAAACCTTTTTATTGCAGTATTAGATAGAAAACCTCTTGGCTATTTGTAAGCTAGTGAGAGGACGTCACGATGTGCTGTGCTCTATTGATGGAAAAAAAATGAACAATGTATATTATTAGGTAACTATATTTACTGTGAGAACCACACCTAACTTATCTGAAATAAAGCTTTTCATTATAAGCTGATGACATACTGCATAACATGCTACAAAATTGAAGTGTTGTCAAATGTTGTGCAAATAGTTATTTTCGATTAATCATAAAGGCCACTTCTCATTTTACACTCTGCATGTGGTCTGGGTAACAGTAGTATGTTAAACATAATTATCATCTGTAGTATGAGTGTTCAGTGGGTTATTTTAATGTGACTTACTTGTGTTGAAGTGTGCAATATTTGTTGTTGTACTGTTTGAAAGAACCTCAACAACAGTAGAATTCTTGGAGCTTCTTGTACAATTAATCACAAAAATGCAGTATTTTAGATTCCAAATTATTATTTGGGAACTTTCTTCACAGGACCAACATCACACTCCAGCAATAAAACTGAACTCTAGATCTTATTGTATTTCAAAATGTCATTTTTTTAAGAAAAATAAAGTTGACACCAATGACAGTTATTTTTCAAAACTGTAGGTTATGAGCATAAAAATAACCTACATCACCTCCCCCCTCCCAAGTTACTTGAACCCTTCAGGGAATTTCAAAACTCGACCGAAACGGGTAACTTTCTTTGGTGAGACTGTTGCAGGTGTGGGTAACTAATTTGCCAGTGAAGTGCTCTGTAGATATAGACAGGTGCTAGAATTCACAAGGATGTAGGCAGGTTTCAGTCTGCCAGGTGAGATCTTTGTTTGGCTCATCCTTTATCCTTAGAGTGAAATATTTTGCGTTTCACTCCAAGACTCCATAGGAAGGCACTAATTTGGCTTTCACTTTTTCATTCCTCATAAATTAGTGAGATGCAGTTCTCTGCTAACAAATGGTGTTTCCTTTACCTTGTGGGAACATTTTGAAAGTGTGCTTTAGCCGTACGGTGGCATAACTGGGAAGCGAATGCTAGTAGATTTACTTCTAGTTTGTTTTTCAACCCAGAATGAAACCACTAGGCAATGTTAGGGTTGTGCCATACAGCACATCTACAGCTATGCATTATTTTCATTTCCTGTACAACATAGAATTGTTGGACTTATGTCACTCCATTTATTTTTACTATATGCCCTGGTGGTTGCCATAAATGCTCAGTGGAATCTGTTTTCCTGTTTGACTGTGGGTGTATGTCACATTCTGAGTTAATTTAGGACCACAAATGTTAGCTGATGAATGGAACAGCTCTGATCGGAGCTGTGCTCATTGTCCAGTCACTATTTGGTTATGTGCTCGAAATCTTGTGATCCAGGAGTTAAAAAATGCCCGTGCCATGGTTTCTCCTTGATCATCATGTAATGGAATGACTTCTGTCCTGAACCAATCGATGCACATTAATAAGTATATGAATTCATCTGAAGGAGGCAGTGGGCCAATTAGATTGATGTGCACCATGTTAAATTGTCCATCTGTGCGTGGAAACTAGCCGGTAGCAGATTTAGTATGTCTAGTCACTTTGTTTTTTGGCGTGCTATGCATTTGCCCAGTTTTGGATATTTTGTTTTGTTTGACCAAATCTGCACATGGGTAATTTCGCAGAAGACTTAATACCAGGATGTCTCTTACAGTGGTTATGCTGAAAAATGGAATATGTAAATTGTTAAGGAATATCAGGACGAATGTTTGTTGATAAATCACACCATAATCTTTCATCACGGGTTTGACTGTTTAAATTTCAATGAGGTATGAGGACTGGAGTGAAGTTTCCAGAGTTCATACTTGAGCATCCATCTTCTCTTAATCAGTTGATACCACTACTTCATGTCTGGATAGGTTGTCAGCTTCACTGTTTTCATTTCCAGAAATGTGCCTGACATGTTGTGAATTGTGATGTGAATTGTAGGTGACACAGTTGCATAGGGGTTGCTTTATTGTTGTTTCTTTTTAAAACATATGTCAAAGGAGGTCCTTCAAGGTGGTACTTAAAATACCATATTGCTATGTATATGCTGAGAAGTTCCCTGTCCCATGTAAAATATTTCTTCTCCAGGAATGTTAAGAGCTGTGTTTGTAGGGTCCATTTTGTGCTTCTCAAACTGTTTTATTGCATTTTCTGTCAAATGTATGCTTCTTTAGTCATTTTTTAAGAATATTCTTCAAGTAATCATTAAGAATTGCCTGATGTTCTGTGGCATGTTCCAAATGCCTTTCGTAAAAATTCAGTATGTCAAGGAAATAAGGTAAATCTGATTTAGTACCTTTTGATGTAATTATTTGACCTTAAAATTTAATTTCTTGAACTCCAGATATGGCTTGTTTAACATTAATACTCAAACCAAATTTGTTAGTGTTCAAACAGGTTAGTTAAGTGTCAAGTATGTTCTTCTGGAGAACTAGAAGTTATCGGTAAATCATCTGACTATGCAAAACAGAAATCTAAAACTCTCAAAACGTCATTAATAAATCTCTGAAAGGTACTGAGGGCATTCAGGAGGCCAAACAGCATGAAATTGAATCCATAAAGTCCAAAAGGTGTGAACATAGCACTCCAGACCTTATCACTTTCAGGTAATGGGATTTGGTAATATACTGTGAGGAGATTGCCTTTAAAAAATATTTTCTTGCCCACAAGGATGGAATTTACGTAATTTATGAGGAATTGGATAGCCGTCGGGAAGGGTACAGTCATTAAGATGTCGGTAGTCTCCACACACACCAGTGACCATCCAGCTTTTCTGCCACACGCAGTGGAATATCCCACTAGGATTTAGTTGGGCGAATTATATTTTGATTCATTAGGAACTGGAATTCTTGTTTAGCCAACCTCGTGACTCTAACCTGCCACTTTGAGTACACTCGTGGGCCACTGCTGCTTGCAGTATAATGTTTAACACCATGCTTCATTTCTCCCAGGGTAAGGGTGAATTTTGTCAGTTCAGGAAATTTTTTAAGTAGTTCAGAGTACTTAACATGGAGCAAACTGACAGAATCGGACAAATCAGCTGCACATTGTAATGCAGACTTGTAACTGAGTACTGCTGTCGACTAATAATTTTCTTCAGGCCTTTCAGTAATCCAAATGATGAAGAAAGTCCATGACGATTATATCTTTTGTTGTGTTAGTGACAATGGAAGGTCACTCAAACCTGCTTTTTAAGTTTGTAGTCTGCCTCTTTAATCTTATTCTTGCAACATGGTGGTATAATGGAAACGCCAGTATCACTGTCAACCAGAAAATGCAGCTGTGAAGTTTTACCTCTCACAATCAATCACTATTGGTGGCCTGTGGCAGAACACTGTCGCTACTGTGTCTGCAGACTGCACGTGTGCCGTAGCTGTTGCAGCAACAACTCGGTGTTTCTGTTCTGTTCACAGGTTATCATGCAATTTGGGATTTGATTAGAAGTTGGTGATAGTTAAATCACGTTTCTCTGTGTGTTCGTATCTGTTTTAGGACACATCGCTATGTGAAATGAACATGCTGCACGAAGAGAGAATGGAAACAGCAAAAGCTAATAGTATCACCTGCAATTGACTGCAGTGTCTGGCACCTGAGGTAGCATAGTAATAATTAAATAGTGAATAAAATGAAAGGCAAGCCTTAGCTGATTCTCTAGCTGGTTGTTGCTGTGGTAACATTCCTGTAAACAAGTAGTGGTAAAGTAACAGTTATTCTGATTCATGTTGCCTTGCCTTCAGAGACCGTCAAGGCTATCTTGAATGTAGACAGAACAGTACCTGTGGGAGTGAAGTTGTTTTGGAAGGCATGGTTTAATCATAATTTTAGGGATATTAGTCACACTTCACATTATTTCTAGCTAAAGTCTAACTAAGCTCATCTTCTGCTCAGTTTAGAGCAAATGTTCTCAATAAGACACATCAGAGTGGAAGCAGGAAATGGGAGAATGGTATAGGATAGTTGGTAATTAAGTCTTATGCAGCCTTCTGTGTACCAGAAAGTATGACTTGCTTAAATTATATGGAAGAATGATTTTTGCAGTCTCACATTTATGAATTCTTTGTAAATTTGTGGTACTTATGCACTGTTTTGAAGTAGTTATTAACGAGTGATGGAATTTTGGTTGCAGTATCCTAGTGCTGGGTAACATAGCTTTGATTCTATGACAGACTGTAGCCAACAGTGCTTTTTTACAATAAATGTTAATGCTTCTAGTGCTACTGCATTCCATTAAAAATTATTTGTTCTAAACAAAAGTATATCACAATTTAACATCATTGATGACTGAGAATCAGTTATTGGGTCATCATCTCAACTATGCAGCAGTGTTTTTAAGTAGTTACCAGCCTACACTGAAATGGTAGGTTACTCATGTTTTAGCTGTTAAGCAGATCTAACACTGAACTGTAGGTTTCCATATTACTGCCTGGATAACTCATCTCAAAGGTAGTTTGGAGGAAGGCAAAGGCATACCACCATCAACTGGACCATGCCTAGTAAAGTGGTGTTCAAACCAATTCTTAAATACAGTTTTAATTTACTACGCTGCTGTGAACATATGAAAGGTTACTGCTGCAATGATTGGCAACTAATTCTGTGAGGTGACAATGTTGCAATGGGCTTATGAATCCATATATCAATATTTTAATAGGGTCATGCTGTTTACCAATTGTGTTACATGCACCTTTTGTTCTTAATGTGGTCTTGTCACACTTTAAAAAGCTGCTCAGTTAAGTGGAAGTCTTTTTGATTCATTATCCTTTTCATATTTTTCTTCTGTTCTGGATCCCCTTTACAATGCAGTTTTTATTTTAGTCCTACTTATTACACATGGCCTAAATCACCGTAGTATACTTTCAGATATGAAAGTTGTGTGTCCATATTCTCAGTCTGTAGTCTGCTCATTAATTCACCACAAAATATATTCCAGGCAGACATATGAAGTAATTGTATTGTAATGGTTTTGATTACAGATTTGCTCATACTGGCTGTTTTACTTTACATTTCAATGAGAGAGATGTTGATAGCAGTGGAACTTTAGAGGTAGGTACATACCTTGTTAGGATCTTTGTCATTACTGGAACATTGGCCGATGATGAGAGCTATGTATGACTGCCAGAGTGATGTGTACCAGGGCTTGACTCAGCTGCAATCATATGGCCAGTCCTTTGTAATCTTGGAGGCAGGTCGCCAGTGACCTCCCTCTGTAAGGCCAAAGGAATATTGAATTGACAATTCTTCCCATTCCATATGTGAACAATGCCTAAAGTGATTGTGTGTTGTTCAAGGACTGTAATTGTTAAATCTCTCTCTCTCTCTCTCTCTCTCTGGCACAGATTGCAGTAGCCCTGGTTCACTCCCTGGTTGTTGTGATTTTGCTTTAGTAATCTGATGGCCTATTGACCACACTGAACTAAATTGATAACTTAGTTGACACTACTCACCAGGTAACAAAATGTAATACAAAGGTTTATGAAAACACTGTTCAATAAAAGGATTTGCAAATTTTAAAATTTAATATTAATCAGATAAATATCATTGACTGGTGAAACATCTTCGTTAATCCTGTAAAAAAATAAATAAATAAAATCATTTTTCTACTATAGTTGGAGTCACAGACGATGGCAGTAGAGTTCAGGCATGGTGTGTACACCTACGAATTCTTAGAAAGCCATTGAGTGTCCAGTAGTGTTCTGAGCACTCTGCTATGTCATACCCAGTGCAAGCATTTAACATGATTGTAGCAAGTTATTTAGTGATTTCTTTTATTTCGTTTGTTGTGAATTGTCATGGCTGATGGTGGTAAGTGACAAGTTCTACAGAAGCAAGTGAGACATAATTTGTAGCATACATTACTACATAAAGTGCAAAAATTGTGGGGAGGTGTGTGTTGGTACTACAAAAAGAACTGTCAAAAACAACTTGAAGAGCACAAGGGCAATTGCAGAAGAGGGGAGACTGACAGATCAGCTGTTGCAGAACATCCTTTACAGCCAGGAGACCACCACGTTCACTTTGATAGGACTCAAGTA
Source organism: Schistocerca americana (assembly GCF_021461395.2). Classification (NCBI taxonomy): domain Eukaryota; kingdom Metazoa; phylum Arthropoda; class Insecta; order Orthoptera; family Acrididae; genus Schistocerca; species Schistocerca americana. The sequence goes on from NC_060122.1 coordinate 435,005,364, forward strand.
CAGGCAGCCCCAAGCAGATACCACAAAAGACTATACAGAGAGGCTATAGAGGTTGTGGAACATCTCAGAAATTTCAATAGGAAGGAGGAGGGTGTGAAATTGAATGAAATTTTTATTCTGGTTCTGAAGATGATGTACCAGTCTTTCCCCAAGGGATGATAGTAACAGTGGACGACAGCAGTCGACAGCGGCCAGTTGCATGCACATATTCAAAATGTGATGCCATGCCACTGAACGGGAGCTTACGGAAGTGGAATTTTGCTGTAGTCAGAATCGTCAGGTATTAGTGCAGTTCCTTTGAGCACAGCATAATAGCCCGGAATATTTTATTGTGGCAATTCCAGCCGTGAAAGTTTACATTTTACAATAAAGTGCAAAGCACGTATATGCACACATCGCATCTGTAACTTGGAGCAGGCAACTATGCAATCACAGTCCGTTTCTTGACCTGTGTGAACAACTGTCATTCACGCATTAGACCAGAGGCCATTCCTCATTTTGTGAGATCAGAATAATGGGTTTGAGAAAAACTGCAACTGTTGTTGTTGTTGTTGTTGTGGTCTTCAGTCCTGAGACTGGTTTGATGCAGCTCTCCATGCTACTCTATCCTGTGCAAGCTTTTTCATCTCCCAGTACCTATTGCAACCTACATCCTTCTGAATCTGCTTAGTGTATTCATCTCTTGGTCTCCCTCTACGATTTTTACCCTCCACGCTGCCCTCCAATACTAAATTGGTGATCCCTTGATGCCTCAGAACATGTCCTACCAACCGATCCCTTCTTCTGGTCAAGTTGTGCCACAAACTTCTCTTCTCCCCAATCCTATTCAATACTTCCTCATTAGTTATGTGATCTACCCATCTAATCTTCAGCATTCTTCTGTAGCACCACATTTCGAAAGCTTCTATTCTCTTCTTGTCCAAACTATTTATCGTCCATGTTTCACTTCCATACATGGCTACACTCCATACGAATACTTTCAGAAATGACTTCCTGACACTTAAATCAATACTGGATGTTAACAAATTTCTCTTCTTCAGAAACGCTTTCCTTGCCATTGCCAGCCTACATTTTATATCCTCTCTACTTCGACCATCATCAGTTATTTTGCTCCCCAAATAGCAAAACTCCTTTACTACTTTAAGTGCCTCATTTCCTAATCTAATTCCCTCAGCATCACCCGACTTAATTAGACTACATTCCATTATTCTTGTTTTGCTTTTGTTGATGTTCATCTTATATCCTCCTTTCAAGACACTGTCCATTCCATTCAACTGCTCTTCCAAGTCCTTTGCTGTCTCTGACAGAATTACAATGTCATCGGCGAACCTCAAAGTTTTTATTTCTTCTCCATGAATTTTAATACCTACCCCGAATTTTTCTTTTGTTTCCTTTACTGCTTGCTCAATATACAGATTGAACAACATCGGGGAGAGGCTACAACCCTGTCTTACTCCCTTCCCAACCACTGCTTCCCTTTCATGTCCCTCGACTCTTATAACTGCCATCTGGTTTCTGTACAAATTGTAAATAGCCTTTCGCTCCCTGTATTTTACCCCTGCCACCTTCAGAATTTGAAAGAGAGTATTCCAGTCAACATTGTCAAAAGCTTTCTCTAAGTCTACAAATGCTAGAAACGTAGGTTTGCCTTTCCTTAATCTTTCTTCTAAGATAAGTCGTAAGGTCAGTATTGCCTCACGTGTTCCAGTGTTTCTACGGAATCCAAACTGATCTTCCCCGAGGTTGGCTTCTACTAGTTTTTCCATTCGTCTGTAAAGAATTCGTGTTAGTATTTTGCAGCTGTGGCTTATTAAACTGATTGTTCGGTAATTTTCACATCTGTCAACACCTGCTTTCTTTGAGATTGGAATTATTATATTCTTCTTGAAGTCTGAGGGTATTTCGCCTGTTTCATACATCTTGCTCACCAGATGGTAGAGTTTTGTCAGGACTGGCTCTCCCACGGCCGTCAGTAGTTCCAATGGAATATTGTCTACTCCGGGGGCCTTGTTTCGACTCAGGTCTTTCAGTGGTCTGTCAAACTCTTCACGCAGTATCGTATCTCCCATTTCATCTTCATCTACATCCTCTTCCATTTCCATAATATTGTCCTCAAGTACATCGCCCTTGTATAGACCCTCTATATACTCCTTCCACCTTTCTGCTTTCCCTTCTTTGCTTAGAACTGGGTTTCCATCTGAGCTCTTGATATTCATACAAGTCGTTCTCTTATCTCCAAAGGTCTCTTTAATTTTCCTGTAGGCGGTATCTATCTTACCCCTAGTGAGATATGCCTCTACATCCTTACATTTGTCCTCTAGCCATCCCTGTTTAGCCATTTTGCACTTCCTGTCGATCTCGTTTCTGAGACGTTTGTATTCCTTTTTGCCTGTTTCACTTACCGCATTTTTATATTTTCTCCTTTCATCAATTAAATTCAATATTTCTTCTGTTACCCAAGGATTTCTACTAGCCCTCGTCTTTTTACCTACTTGATCCTCTGCTGCCTTCACTACTTCATCCCTCAAAGCTACCCATTCTTCTTCTACTGTATTTATTTCCCCTATTCCTGTCACTTGCTCCCTTATGCTCTCCCTGAATCTCTGTACAACCTCTGGTTCTTTCAGTTTATCCAGGTCCCATCTCCTTAAATTCCCACCTTTTTGCAGTTTCTTCAGTTTTAACCTACAGGTCATAACCAATAGATTGTGGTCAGAGTCCACATCTGCCCCTGGAAATGTCTTACAATTTAAAACCTGGTTCCTAAATCTCTGTCTTACCATTATATAATCTATCTGATACCTTTTAGTATCTCCAGGGTTCTTCCATGTATACAACCTTCTTTCATGATTCTTAAACCAAGTGTTAGTTATGATTATGTTGTGCTCTGTGCAAAATTCTACCAGGCGGCTTCCTCTTTCATTTCTGTCCCCCAATCCATATTCACCTACTATGTTTCCTTCTCTCCCTTTTCCTACACTCGAATTCCAGTCACCCATGACTATTAAATTTTCGTCTCCCTTCACAATCTGAATAATTTCTTTTATTTCATCATACATTTCTTCAATTTCTTCGTCATCTGCAGAGCTAGTTGGCATATAAACTTGTACTACTGTAGTAGGTGTGGGCTTCGTATCTATCTTGGCCACAATAATGCGTTCACTATGCTGTTTGTAGTAGCTTACCCGCATTCCTATTTTCCTATTCATTATTAAACCTACTCCTGCATTACCCCTATTTGATTTTGTGTTTATAACCCTGTAGTCACCTGACCAGAAGTCTTGTTCCTCCTGCCACCGAACTTCACTAATTCCCACTATATCTAACTTCAACCTATCCATTTCCCTTTTTAAATTTTCTAACCTACCTGCCCGATTAAGGGATCTGACATTCCACGCTCCGATCCGTAGAACGCCAGTTTTCTTTCTCCTGATAACGACATCCTCTTGAGTAGTCCCCGCCCGGAGATCCGAATGGGGGACTATTTTACCTCCGGAATATTTTACCCAAGAGGACGCCATCATCATGTAATCATACAGTAAAGCTGCATGCCCTCGGGAAACTGCAACTGTAGCTAAATGTTTTCTCTTTAGTTGAAAGTAAGGATACATCCAAGGGATGGCTTTTTATTTATTCACTCTTCATTTCTCCTTGAACCATTTGACCCAACAATAAGACATATTAGGTGCATTGTGGCATACATGGGGCCTCCTTTCTTTCCTCGCAGGCTACATTTCTTCCCCGTACCCTTTTCCCTCTCCCCCTCCTTCCCCTCTGTGTTCTTACGTCAACCTGGCTATCCCTCTGGTTTACTGTATTTCTTGCAGTTTTTTCCTTTTCATCCTTCCAGTTGGGATTTTTGGTCTGCCTGTGGACTTTAACCTCCACTTCTAAATTTTTCTCTCGGTAGTGTGAGCCATTTGGGGAAGAAATTCTGCACTCACATCTATGATGTGGATGCCTCTCCTCCCTTTCCCCTCTACTTACCCCATTGTAGCCCACCTCCACCCTGCTAAGTCACCAGCACATGTAGCAAGTCCATGTGGTGGGCCTGTTATGTACCCATCTGGCTGGGCCCCTGACAACAGAGATCACACCTCTCGTACATGAGCTGCTGCCTCCCCATTTATGCGTAGGAGTGGTTGCTCATCATTCCGAAGCATCAGAACTTGTGGTAACAGCCTCTGTGCCGTCCCCCCAGGGGATCCACAACTCTTTGTGGATACGTGCGTAGCGAGCACGGGGCCCCGAGCTAATGTGGCCTTCCTTCCTTTCCGGGCTGCATACCTTCCCTTTCCGCATCCTTCCCCATCCCCTGTCTTCACCCCCCCCCCCCCCCCCCTCACCTCTTGCTCTTTCCTTCACTTTCTCCCCCTCTGGGAGTAGTGTTTGCGCCTACGTCCGGAGACGGACGCTTGTAAATGTACCGCATTCTTCTTCTTCCTTGCTTGTATGTCTTCTTCCTTCCTTTGTCCATCTCCTTTCCTTACCTCTTCTCTTTACCCTTTTCTCCGCTGCGGCGTTTGAGACCCCCTCTTCTTTCCTTTCCCTTTCTCTTTCTTCCTCCCTGTGCGTGTCTGAAGGCCGACCCACGCACTTCCATGCGTAGCCGGTGACGGGGTAACGCGTAATTCCCCGCCCCGGGTAGACAGGTAGGACACGTACGTACCCCCTGGTAAAGGCCAGGCCCAGGGAGGGGTGATTACCCGAGCTGATACCTTCCGAAAGTGCCGATTAGTCCCTCCGTCCGTATGTCGGGAGGTGTGACCTGAGGTGTGAACAATCACCTAAGGCGGGTGTGCCCTCGGTGAGGGCCCCCACAAGGGAGGAGCGCGCCATCGGAGACGCCGGTAATCATGGGGGATTCTTCCGCAATGGTTTCCTCACCTTCCACTATGTCTGCTCACAAACGTAAGTTCACTGAGCCTCAGCCACAGACGGTTCTTCCATCGTTGCCACAGTTCCTTGTTGTTTCTCGGTCTGACGAAGGTCACGACTTTTCCACGGTCAACCCTTTCATTATTCAGAAAGGTGTCGACGCAATTGCGGGTCCTGTAAAGTCTTGTTCCAGATTACGGAATGGTACCCTGTTGTTAGAAACACACAGTGCCCTCCAGGCTCAAAAATTGCTGCGTACTTCTCTGCTCCACACCTTCCCTGTCCGGGTGGAACCGCACCGTACCTTAAATTCCTCGCGTGGAGTCGTTTATACACGCTCCCTCGATGGATTGTCTGACGAAGAAATTCAGCACTACCTGTCTGACCAGGGCGTCACCGCTGTTCATCGGGTTATGAAAAGGGTTGACTCGAACACCATTCCAACCCGCACTGTCTTCTTGACTTTTGACAAAGTTCAACTCCCATCAAAAATCAAAGCAGGCTATGAGATAATTTCCGTTCGCCCTTATGTCCCAAACCCTACGCGTTGCTATCGATGTCAGCGGTTTAATCACACCAGCCAGTCCTGTTCCAATCCGGCCAAATGTGTTACGTGTGGCAGGGATGCCCATGAGGGTGCTTGTCCACCTCCATCCCCTCGCTGCATCAACTGTATGGGTGACCACGCTGCTTCCTCTCGAGATTGCCCTGTTTTTAAGGACGAAAAGCTGATCCAGGAAATAAGAGTGAAGGAAAAGGTGTCGACCTTTGCTGCTCGAAAGTTACTCGCCAGTCGACAGCCCACCGTGCCTCAGAAAGGAAAATACAGCGCTGTCCTTGCTTCTTCTCGGCCAACAAAGGAGGCGGCCACGCAGACTTGCGACCTCACATTTAGTACCACGGTCGTCAGATCGGCCAGCGCAAAGATTGCCCGTTCAACCTCACCTCTTTCGCCTGCCCACTCTATGGCTCACCCTTCGTCGGGTTCTGCTAAATCTCGAGCCCAAAAGTCAGACGCCAAGTCTACAAAAAAAGAGCATTCTCGTGAAGAGTTTTTACGTACTGCAACTTCACAACCATCGGTTCCTCCTTCATCTAAACATACCTCCAAGAAGGCTACGAAGAAACACAGTTCCTCTCCTTCTCCGCCAAGGCGTGTCCCATCTACAGCACCACCTGGCGGAAATCGCCCTCGGCCATCTTCTGTGTCGCCGAGGCGCACTGTTGGTGGCCGGTCAACTGGCCGATCGTTGGTGGCAGGAGCTGCTCCTGACCAACCTATGGATCAGGATCTTCTGCCTTCGACTGAATGCCATTCCATGCTGTCGGTCGCAAGCTCTGAGCAGTCGTTGAGTTGACAGCACCCTTGGTGCCGTTCCTCCATTTTCTGTTCACCCTATGTCCATTATCCACTGGAATATCCGCGGCATTCGCGCCAATCGGGAGGAATTGTCGATCCTCTTACGATCCTACTCGCCGGTCATCTTCTGTCTTCAGGAAACAAAGCTGCGTCCCCATGACCGCTTTGTTCTCCCTCATTTTCAGTCCGTCCGATATGACCTCCCCTCAGTTGAAGGCACTCCAGCCCATGGAGGACTCATGATTCTGCTCCATGATACTCTCCATTATCACCCAATCCCCTTAAACACTTCCTTCCAAGCTGTCGCCGTCCGTCTTTCCCTTTCTGGATACACGTTCTCTCTTTGTACGGTATACATTCCATCGTCTACACCAATGGCACGAGCTGATCTCCTTCATCTTCTTGATCAGCTTCCACCCCCCTATTTGCTGGTTGGGGACTTCAATGCCCACCACCCGCTTTGGGGATCTCCACATCCTTGTCCACGTGGCTCACTATTGCTAGACGTCTTCCACCAAGCGGATCTAGTCTGCCTCAACACTGGGGTCCCTACATTTTTGTCTGCCTCCACGGCAAATTTATCCCATTTGGACCTTGCGGTCGGTACTGTTCCGCTAGCTCGGCGCTTCGAATGGTTCGCCCTTGATGATACACACTCGAGTGACCACTTTCCATGTGTTCTTCGACTGCAGCCTCAACTGCCATATATGCGCTCTCGACGCTGGAAGTTTGCCCAAGCCGATTGGACACTTTTTTCGTCTCTAGCGACATTCGATGACCGTCGCTTTCCCAGCGTCGACGATGAGGTCACACATTTTACCGACGTTATTCTCACAGCTGCGGAACGCTCAATACCACGCACCTCCGAATTGCCCCGGCGCCCTCCAGTTCCTTGGTGGAACGAGGCCTGCCGTGACGCAATACGTGAGCGGCGACGTGGTCTTCGCATTTTCCGTCACCATCCAACTTTGGCCAACTGTATCCGATATAAGCAGCTCCGTGCGCGATGCCGTCGCGTCATCCGCGATAGCAAGAAGGCAAGCTGGAAATTCTTTACTAGCTCATTTAACAACTTCACTCCCTCCTCGGAAGTTTGGAGTCGGCTTCGACGGTTCTCAGGCGCGCCTAGTTTCTCCCCGGTCTCTGGGCTCACTGTCGCGCATGATACCTTAGTGGACCCCGTTGCAATTTCTAACTCATTGGGTCAGCACTTTGCTGAGATTTCGAGCTCTTCAAATTACCCGCCAGCGTTTCTCCCGAAGAAATGTGCAGCAGAAGTGCGGCATCTTGCTTTCTCCTCTCAAAATCGCGAAAGCTACAATAATGTTTTCTCCATGCGCGAACTCCAACATGCACTCTCTACTTCTCGCTCCTCCGCCCCAGGACCGGATGGTATCCATGTCCAAATGTTGCTGCATTTATCAACCCATAGCCTGCGTCACCTCCTTCGCCTTTATAATCGAATTTGGACCGACAGTACCTTTCCCAGGCGATGGCGGGAAGCTATTGTCGTTCCCGTTCCGAAACCTGGAAAGGACAAACATCTCCCCTCTAGCTATCGCCCCATTTCTCTCACGAGTAGTGTCTGTAAGGTTTTGGAGCGTATGGTGAATTACCGTTTAGCTTGGTGGCTGGAGTCCCGCAGTCTTTTAACACCAGCCCAATGCGGATTCCGAAAGCATCGTTCTGCTGTTGACCATCTTGTTGCTCTCTCCACTTATATCATGAACAATTTTCTCCGGAAACGCCAAACGGTAGCAATATTTTTTGATCTGGAGAGAGCGTACGATACCTGTTGGCGGACAGGCATCCTCCGCACACTGTTCTCTTGGGGCTTTCGAGGCCGGCTGCCCCTTTTTCTTTGCGAATTTATGGCAGAGCGCACATTTAGGGTGCGGGTGAACACTACTCTCTCCCGTACTTTCTCCCAAGAAAACGGGGTACCCCAGGGCTCCGTGCTGAGTGTTGTACTGTTTGCCATCGCCATTAATCCAATTATGGATTGTCTCCTTCCTGATGTCTCGGGCTCCCTCTTTGTGGACGATTTTGCGATCTACTACAGTTCTCAAAGGACCAGCCTTCTTGAAAGACGTCTTCAAGGATGTCTCGATCGCCTCTACTCGTGGAGCATCGAAACCGGCTTCCGTTTCTCACCCAGTAAGACCGTTTGTGTTAATTTTTGGCGACGTAAGGAGTTTCTTCCGCCCTCCTTACATCTAGGTCCTGTCAACCTTCCGTTTTCCGACGTCGCTAAATTCTTGGGTCTTATGTTTGACAGAAAACTGTGCTGGTCCTTCCACGTTTCCTATCTTTCGGCTCGCTGTCTGCGTTCCCTTAACACCCTCCGTGTCCTGAATGGTACCTCTTGGGGAGCGGACCGGGTGGTCCTTCTCCGCCTCTATCGCGCCTTAGTGCGCTCGAAATTGGATTATGGAAGCATAGTCTACTCCTCTGCTCGGCCGTCTATTCTTCGGCGTCTCGACTCTATCCACCACCGTGGATTACGTTTAGTGTCTGGAGCTTTTTACACCAGCCCTGTGGAAAGCCTTTATGCTGAGACTGCTGAACCTCCGCTGTCCAATCGGCGGGCAGTCCTTCTGAGTCGTTATGCTAGCCATCTGTCTTCCATGCCTGCTAATCCAGCCCATAACCTTTTTTTCGACGCCTCCTTTGATGTCGGGTATGCAGGCCGCTCCTCCTCCCTACTACCCCCGGGAGTCCGCTTCCGTCAACTGCTCCATTCTCTTTCCTTCCGCTTTCCTAAAACCTTCTTGACAACTTGGGGTACAGCACCGCCTTGGCACCGTCCCCGGATCGACTTGCTCAGAGACCTATGTCAATTTCCCAAAGATGGTACCCCTACACTTGTTTACCGTCGGGCATTTGCTGCTCTATGTGCACAAATGACGGAAGCCACATTTATTTACACCGATGGCTCGAAAACATCGTTAGGTGTAGGGAGTGCCTATATTGTTGGCGACACCCCAAATCACTTTCGGCTTCCCGACCAGTGTTCGGTTTATACTGCAGAGCTTTACGCTGTTCTCCAGGCTGTCCACTACATCCGCCGCCATCAGCGGATACAGTACGTAATCTGCTCAGATTCTCTCAGCTCTCTCCTAAGTCTCCAAGCTCTTTACCCTGTGCACCCTCTGGTCCACCGGATTCAGGACTGTCTGCGCTTGCTCCACCTGGGGGGCGTCTCAGTGGCGTTCCTCTGGCTCCCGGGACACGCTGGTATCTGTGGAAATGAGGCGGCCGATATAGCGGCCAAGGCTGCAGTCTCTCTTCCTCGGCCAGCTCTTCAGTCTCTTCCGTTTACCGATCTACGGAGCGGTTTATGTCGCCAAGTTACTCATTTATGGCATGTGCATTGGTCAACACTTCCCCACAATAAATTGCGGGAAGTGAAAGCCGTTCCTTGCGCTTGGACCTCTTCCTCCCGAACGCGTCGTCGGGAGGAGGTAATTTTAGCTCGACTCCGGATAGGGCACTGTCTTTTTAGTCATAGACATCTTTTAAGCGGTGATCCTCCCCCACTCTGTCCCCACTGCTCTCAGCTGTGGACGGTCAGACACCTTTTAATTGAATGCCCCTATTTTAATCCGTTACGCTCCCGTCTACAGCTATCGCCTGATCTATCGTCGATTTTAGCAGATGACACGCGCTCAGCTGACCGCGTTCTACAGTTTATTAGTGACAGTGAAATGACGTCAGTCATTTGAAGCTTTTTTTTTTTGTGGACAACCAACCCCTTTCTATAGTGGACTTTTAAGCATTCCTTCTGCCTTTAGTTTCTCCAATTTTCTGACTATGTTTCCATTGCTGCTGATTTTAAATTTCGTTTTTTTCCTGTTTTCTACGTCACGGGCTGGGCGCTAATGACCATAGAAGTTTTGCGCCCAAAACCACAAACAAAAAAAGCCTCTGTGCCGGTTGACCCTTGCTGTGGGTGCGTGGTGCCCATGGGGAGAATTCGTTAATCCATGTCTTCGGTTGGTAATGGATCATTGAATGCTGTTCCTCATCCTTCAAACTGATGATGAACTCCAGGCAAATCTGGAACAAGGCATTCATTTTGTCCAGCATGTTCAGAAAGGTTAAGGACAGTAACACCAATTCCAGCACATTTATTCCGTCTTTTGAGGGAGATAACCTCCTGGAGAACATCAGGGTTATGTTATGGGAGTGACGTGAAGCCATACATCCCACCACCCATCAGGTGTTCACGGTGTTTGCGTTTTGGACACATCTTCCCGCCTTACGGTGGACCCTCTTTAGTGAATGTGGACAGCCACTCTGTGAGGGGATCCCTTGTGATCTGCCACCCGTTATGTGTCAATTGTCATGACCGTCATGCTCAGTGCTCACCAGATTGCCAGATTTACAAGAAGGAAAGGGAGATGCAAAAGTATAAGTCCCTTGATAGTTTATCTTACATTAAGGCTCGACATAAATATGAGAGATTTCACCCTGTGTCAATGATTTCTACCTTTGCTTCTATTACATCCTTTCCCCATTGCCCTCTTCCTTGCCGTAGTCCTGCCCCCCCCCCCTCCTCTCCCCCACCCCTGTGGTTCTCAGTAAATGCCCTCAAAGTGCCGCTCCCCCTCTCCCTGAGAAGTGTCCCACTTCTTCGGTGCCTGCTGGTGATTGGGCTTCCTCCACACAGTCCTTGCACCCCAAATGTCCATCACTCTATTTAAGTTGCAGATATTGCAGAAGCCTGCTCTCCCTCTGTGGCCTGGCCTCCTCGACCTCAGAAAGGAGGAGGAGGAGGAGAAAGAGAAAGAGAAAAAACGTAAGTCCCAGGACAGCTGCCCACATCCTCTCCCCTCCCCTCCCCTCCCCTCCCCTCCCTGTATCCCCAAAGGTGTCATCTCCCCGCCCCCCCCCTCTCAACCTGACTCATCTTATTTCTAGAAGACACCACATCCTTATTGGTGATAGTGACCCAGTGGTGTTATTAGCTCCAGCCCATTTCTCCCATCTTGGTACCCGCTCTGTGCTTATTCAGTGGCACTGTAGTGGATACTACTGTAAACTCACAGCTCTGCAATCCCTTATTCCCTTTTATTCAGTAATGTGTGTTGTTCTTCAGGAATCTCTCTTACTTATGCTCACTCACTGACACTTTGTGGATTCTGTGCTTTGTCAGACCCGGGTCAGCCATTTGAGGGCTTCCGGTGGCATTTGCTCATTGGTTTGTATGGATATTGTTAGAACATAGATCCCCCTTCACACCACATTGGAAGCAGTTGCCATCTCTGTCCACTTGGACTCTGCACTGTCTGTATCCCTCCTGACAGGACACCTACACCTACTTCTGTAACTGCCTTCCCCCTTTCCTCCTCCTCTGGGATTTTAATGCCCATCAGTGTTCGTGGGGCAGTGCTTTTTTGTCTTTTTGAGGACTTCTCATTGACCATTTTCTTGCTGCATGACTTGTGGCTTCTTAATGATGGTTCCCCTACTCATTTTGGTGCTGCATGTGGCACTTTCTTTGCCATTGATCTTTTGCTCACTTCCCCACTCCTTATTCCTTCTTTACACTGGCTGCCACACAGTGACCTCTGTGACAGTGACCACTTTCAGTTGATTCTCTCATTCCCTTCCCACATCCCGGTGGCTTTCCATTGTGCTGATTGTCCTCTTTATTGACAGTCATACACGATCTGTCAGATAAGATAATCCACACTGCCGTTCCCTGTGTTCCATGGTGGAACACAGCCATTGCCACCACTGCCAATGATCGTCGTCATCCCCTGGAGCAGCACCAGTCTTCTGCTGGTCTTATTACCCTAAAGTCTTCACACCAAAGCCTGATACGTAATCAGGGCAAGCGGACATGTTGAAAATGCTGCGTCTCCTCAGTAGGTTCTTTGGTCCCTTTGTCGCGAGTGTGGACTACACTCCGCACTCTCCAAACAAAATTGTCAGCGGCATTCTTCCACTCTGTGTTTTGCCCTTCCAGGTGGACTTTGTACAGATTCATTGGTTCTCGTGGAACATATCGTGACCCATTTTGCGATGGCATCAGTGCTAGCTTCCTATCCAGCTGCCTTTCTCATCCAGAAATAGTGGACAGAAGCTTCCCGCAAATGTTTTACCCTTTGTCAGGCAGAATACTACTACGAACCTTTCAGTGAATGGAAGCTGCTTCTGGGCTAATTTTCTTCTGACGATTGTCCCTGGCCCCGATTCCATCCATAACCATTTGAGTGAACACATCAGTCCTCTACAATGTCTGTATCTCCCCCACGTGTTTAACCATTTTAATCTCCAAAGCATTTTCCCCTCTGTGGGGAGACAGTATTATAGTTTCTGTCTGGCAAGGACCCATTGTCTCTTGATAGTTACCGGCCAGTCAACCTGACCAGTGTCCCCTGTGAGTTATTGGAATGGATGATAGCTCATTGCCTCAAGTGGGTCCTTAAATTTCACGATCCTTCATCTCTTTACCAGTGTGGTTTTTGGAAGGGACAGTCTCAGCTTGATCATCGGATTCAGTTGGAAACTGCTGTTCAGCATGCCTTTCCTCAGCACTGCCCCTTTTTTACATTTGTAAAGTGTAAGACTCAGCTTGGTGCCATAACATCCTTATTACACCCCATGAGTGATGTCTTTGGGGCCCCCCCATCCTGATTTTTATTCACCAGTTCTTGTCCTACTGGTCATAGTTTAGGTTGGCACCATTCTCAACTCTCCACAGACCCACTAAAATGGCATTCCACAGGGCTGCATATGAAGTGTCCTTTTCTCATCACTATTAATGGACTTGTGGTCTTGTGGTCTCTGCCAGGCTGTTGCTTCCCCCACCCCCACCCCCACCCCCCGTTTTTGCTCTGTATGTGGATGATATCTGTATTTGGGCTAGCTCCCACTTGGTGGCTCTGCGGACCAATACTAAGTGCCATTGGTTCACCCACCTACTCGTTAGCCAAGTTTTTGACTATGCTGTTAAAACCACATGTGGGCCATTCGGGCTCTTATATAAAGAATTTGACACATTTCATCAGCAGATTGAATGGCATAGTGGTCCAGCCGGAGGACATACTGGTCAGCTTCGATGTGGTATTGCTGTTTACCATGGTTCCTTTTAATGACCCCCCCAGGGGGTCCGCAACTCTTTTGTGGATACGTGTGTGGCGAGCACGGGGCCCCGAGCCATTGCAGCCTTCTTTCTCTCCAGGGCTGCATTTCCTTTCCCTTCCCATCCTTTCCCCTCCTTACTCCTTTCCCCTCGCCCTCTCCTCTCCCTCTCTTGGTGTCCCTGCTAATGTTGGCCCCGCTATCCTCCTGGTTCTGTTGGTTTTCCAATTCGGCTTTGTTGCATAATCATCTCCTCCTTTTGGCATTCCTTGGTCCCCCTCTGGGGTTTGACCTCCATTACAAAATTTCTCCTCCGTAGTGTTAGCCATTTGGGGAAGAGCACCTTACCTAGTGTCTCCAACGTGCGCCCTCCTAGTACATTCCACCTTTTCTTTCACGTCGTTGTCTGATATTAGGGTGCATAGCCAGCACGGTAGCCAGCCCGTGTGGTGGGGTCGCTATGTACCCTTTTGGTTGAGCCCCCTGAACACACAGGGATCACACTTCTGATACCTGAGCTGTGACCTCCTCATGCATGCCTTGGAGTGGTTACGAGTCATCCTGGAGCATCGGAACTCCCGGCAATGGCCGCCGGCAATGGCTGGGTGGCGCCCATGAGAGCCCCTGATCGGAGTGGGTGGTATCAGGGCAGAAGTTATGCACATGAAACGCATACGGGTCCAGAACTCTGGCCGTTCTTCTGCGGCCGTCTCTCTGTGTGGAACTGATTCCTCAAGTGCTGCTTCTCTTGCCCCTTCGGCCTTCCCTTCCATGGCTACCCCCTGGGAAGAGGGTCAGGCCCGTCGTCTAGGGGCAAAACCTTTCCCCCGTTATCTAGTTTGCACCAGGACTGATGGAGATACTTTCACCAGTGTCAAACCTTTATTCTTTGTGTAACACATTAAAGACAAGTTTGGCGAAGTGGACACTCTGAGCAAGATGCGGTCGGGTTCGTTGCTGATAAAAACTACTTCAGCTGCCCAATCTGCGGCCCTTTGTGCCTGTACCCATCTTGGCACAATTCCTGTGTCCATTACCCCCCACCAGTCTCTAAATATGGTACAAGGTGTGATTTTTCACAGGGACCTCATCCTTCAAACTGTTGAGGAACTTCGGGACAATCTCGGATGGTGGGGTGTTCACGTTGTTCGGCGTGTTCAGAAGGGTCCTAAAGACAATCGTATTGATACTGGTGCCTTTATCCTGGCCTTTGAAGGGGACACCCTCCCTGAGAAAGTTAAGACTATGGTCTATCGCTGTGATGTGAAGCCGTACATCCCACCTCCTAGGATGTGTTTTAAGTGCTTGCATTTTGGCCACATGTCTTCCCGCTGTTCCCAGGCCCCTCTCTGTAGTGACTGTGGACGTCCACTCCATGAGGGGAGTCCCTGTGTTCCCCCTCCTGTATGTGTAAATTGTCATGGTAGTCATTCTCCACGTTCACCAGATTGCCCAGTATATAAGAAGGAAAAAAAGATACAGGAGTATAAGTCCCTTGAACGTTTAACCTACACAGAGGCCCGTAAGAAATACGCACGACTTCACCCTGTGTCCACGACATCTAGTTACGCCTTGGTTACATCTTCACCCCTTCCTCACCCTTCCTTACCCCCATCCCGGACCCCTCTCCCCCCCCCCCTCCCCTGCGGCTCCCACACCTTCTCCTATGGGCACTGCTCCCCCTCCCCAGCCGGAGAAGTGTCCCACTCCTTCGGCGTCTGCTGGTCAAGGGCGCCTCTCCCGGGATGCACCTTCCAGGCCAAAGGTCTGCTGCCGTGCGATGGCCGCGAGAGCCGTGGTCTGTCGGCCCCCAGGTCGCCCAGTCTCTTTCTGTTCCTGATCTTGCTGCAGCTGGCTCCTTTATGCCATACAGCCCTCCTCAATCTCAGCCTGAAAAGAAGAAGAAACATAAGTCCCGGGACAAAGAGCCTCTGGTGTCACCGGAGGTCCCTCCCCGACTTCACAACCGGATTCTGACCTGTCGTTCATGGATGTCCCCTCCTTGTCGGTGACGGGTGGGGACCCGGCGGTATGACTGGATTTAGCGTGTTCAGCCCCCATTTAAACCATCGTTCTGTGGTTCTCCAATGGAACTGTAATGGATACTATTGTCACCTTCCGGAATTGAAATCCCTTTCATCCTACTCTGCAGCTTGTGTGGTTCTCCAGGAATCTCACCGACCCTTCGTGGGTTCCGTGTTTTCTGTCGAAATCGGGTCGGACCCTTGCGGGCTTCTGGTGGCGTTTGTACGTTGGTCCGTACAGACATTGCTAGCACGTGGATTCCTCTCCAAACTACATTGGAAGCAGTTGCTGTTAGGGTCCACTTAGACTCTGCGGTCACAGTTTGCAATCTTTATCTCCCTCCTGACAGGACTCTTACACCTGCTGCCTTAACCGCCCTTCTTCAGCAACTTCCTCCTCCCTTCCACCTCCTTGGGGATTTTAATGCTCATCATCCTTTGTGGGGCAGTGCCTTTCCATCTAGACGAAGTCTTCTTATAGACCAATTTATTGCAGACCACGACCTGTGCCTTCTTAATGGTGGCTCCCCTACTCATTTCAGTGCCGGTCATGGTACCTTTTCTGCCATTGATCTTTCTCTTTCTTCTCCCTCTCTCCTCCCTTCATTACACTGGTCGCCACACGACGACCTTTGTGATAGTGACCATTTCCCGTTGATTATCACGCTCCCTTCCCGCTCCCCGATGGACAGGTTACCTCGTTGGTTTTTCCACCGCGCCGATTGGCCTCTATACACTGCACAGGTCGCGTTTTCTCCCTCTTTGTCGGGTTGTATTGATGACGTCCTCCGTGACGTGTCTGACGCGATTGTTCACGCTGCTAGCCTTGCTGTCCCGCGCTCATCTGGTCCGTTTCGTCGCCGGCAAGTCCCGTGGTGGAGTACGGCCATTGCCATTGCCATCCGTGATCGCTGTCGAGCTTTGCAACACTTTAAGAGGCACCCATCCGTAGCCAGCCTTACTGCCTTTAAACGCCTCCGTTCTAAAGCCCGTTATTTAATCGGAGTAAGCGGATATGTTGGGAACGATTCGTTTCTTCCCTTGGTTCTACAGTCCCTCTGTCACGGGTATGGGCTACATTTCGTTCTCTCCAAGGTTGCCATCGGCAGTCCACCCTCCCAGGCCTTCACCTCCCAGATGGCATTTGTACGGACCCATTAGTTCTTGCAGAACATCTTGCGACCCATTTTGCAGTGGCGTCAGCGTCAGCCTCCTATCCAGCTGCTTTCCTTCATCAAAAACAGCTGGCTGAAGCTTCCACCTTATGTTTCACCCCTTGTGAGTCAGCATCTTACAACGAACCTTTTACTGAATGGGAATTTCTTTCTGCTCTATCTTCTTCTCATGATACGGCCCCTGGCCCAGATTCCATTCATAACCAACTGCTTCAACATCTCAGTGCTCCACAATGGCAACATCTTCTTCGGGTGTTTAATCGTATCTGGCTCCAGGGTGACTTCCCTTTTCAGTGGAGGGATAGCATTGTGGTTCCTGTCCTTAAGCCTGGTAAGAACCCCCTATCTGTTGACAGCTATCGGCCAATTAGTTTGACCAATGTTGTTTGTAAGTTACTTGAACGGATGGTAGCCCGTCGGCTGAATTGGGTCCTCGAATCTCGGTATCTATTGTCCCCTTACCAGTGTGGATTTCGAGAGGGACGATATCCAATCAATCATTTACTTCGCTTGGAATCCGCAGTTCGGCAGGCTTTTTCCCAGCGCCGCCATTTGGTTGCAGTGTTTTTTGACCTTTGCAAGGCCTATGACACGGCCTGGCGCCATCACATCTTACTTACCCTTCATCAGTGGGGTCTTCGGGGCCCACTCCCGATTTTTATCCGCCAGTTCCTGATCCATCGGTCATTCAGAGTTCGAGTTGGTACTGCTTTTAGTTCTCCATGGACCCAGGAGACGGGCATCCCACAGGGTTCTGTCTTGAGTGTCCTTCTTTTCCTCATTGCTATCGATGGACTTGTGGCCTCTGTCGGTCCCTTGGTTGCCCCTGCCCTGTATGTGGATAATCTCTGCATTTGGGTTAGTTCCTCCTCGATGGCATCTGCAGAACGGCAGCTCCAGGTGGCTATACGGCGTGCCTCTGCATGGACCCTCTCACATGGGTTTCAATTCTCTCCTTTAAAATCGCGAGTGGTCCACTTCTGTCGCCATACTACGATCCACCCTGATCCAGAGCTCTATCTCGCTGCACAACGATTGCCTGTGGTCCCACAGTTTCGTTTCCTGGGTCTTCTTTTCGACAACAAGCTCACTTGGCTGCCCCATATCAGACTCCTGAAGGTAGGATGTTTCTGTAAACTCAATGTCCTTCGCTTCCTTGCCCACTCCTCTTGGGGTGCGGACCGTCCCCTCCTCCTCCGTCTTTATCGTGCTTTAGTTCTGTCTCGCTTGGACTATGGTTGTCAAGTTTATGGTTCAGCTGCTCCTTCCACACTGCACATGCTGGATCCAGTCCACCATCGTGGTATCCGTTTGGCCACCGGTGCCTTCCCTACTAGCCCTGTTGAGTCTCCTGGTTGAAGCTGGGATCCCCCCCCCCCCCCCCCCTTTCTGTTTGGCGGTCCCAGCTTCTGGTGTCTTATGCACTCACTATCCGTTCCTCTCCCACTCATCCTTCCTCTATCCTGTTCCCAGACCATGGGCGTCGCCCACCCGACTCCCGCCCTCGGGCGGGTTTACCGGTTGGGCTGCGCCTTGCGTCTCTTTGCCGTGATTTTCAGCTTCCTTCTTTGTCCTGTCTTCCTTGCTCCCTCCCCTCCACCCCTCCTTGGTTAGTTCGAATTCGGATGGATCTCCGCCGAGGTCCGAAAGCGAAAGACTCCAAACCCCCCCCCCCCCCCTGGTGGTGTTCCGTTCCCTTTTTCCGCCAGATTTTATGGGAGTTTCGGGATGCTGTTATGCACGGACTCGATGAGTGGCCTTCTTGCTATTGACCGGTGTTTTTCGCGCCATCCCTTGGTCTCTGCCATCCATGACCATCTCGCTGATATTCACCGCGCTGCTTGTTCCATTGACTTCCTTTGGGTCCCTAGCCATGTGGGTATCCCGGGTAATGAGCTCGCTGATCATTTGCCTGGGGGAGCAGTTACTTACCCCACATTTCCTGTAACCCCTCCTGCAGCTGATTTACGGCTTCACATCAAATCCCACTTCGCACAGTCATAGGCCAATTCTTGGGAGGCTACTCCCCTGTCTAATAAACTTCGTGCAATTAAGGTGACACCAGGCCCATGGCGTTCTTCCTTTCGCCTCTCCCAAAAGGACTCGACCACACTGTGTCGTCTCCGCATTGGCCATACCAGGCTGACCCTCGGTTTTCTTTTGCGTGATGAACCACCCCCACTATGTGGTTGTGGAGCCTTCCAGTCAGTGGCCCACATTTTGGTTGAATGCCCCCTTCTTTTGGCTCTGCGTGCTAAGTACAGACTCCCCCACACTTTACCTTTGATGTTGGCTGACGATTCCCGGATGGTCTCTCTGGTTCTCGGTTTCCTCCGGGAAAGTGGTTTTTATTCTCAGTTTTGAGGTTTTTAATCTCTCTCTGGTGTTGGGGCAGGGCGGTGAGTGTTTGGGTGTCTCCCACTGTAAGCAGTGTTCGGAGATTCCCGATTCACCTCCCTGACCGAAATCCTCTTTTCTTCCCCTTTTACTCTGTTTTTACCCTTCCCATACGTACTTTCTATATTATAGCAGTTGTACCTTTTAAGTCACAGGTGGCCTTGCCTATGCTGCTTCAGCATAGTGTTGGGTTCGTTCTCTTGCCGACTTCCCTCATTTTGTTTTTTTTTTTTTACTAATGACAACGCGACTGCCCTTTCACGTTTTTCCCTTTTTCTGTTTTATTGTTCTGACTTTACTGACATGTCCCATTAGCGGAATAGTGCATATTTGAAACAAGGGACTGATGACCTTGCTGTTTGGTCCCTTAAACCTCAAACAACCAACCAACCAACAACCTTTTAATGATGTATTGGAACAGCTGGATCGAATTTTTCCTGCTGATATTTCAGAACTGTTTAAGTCTTGTTTGACGACCACATACTTCAAGTGGAATGAACAGTTTTATGAGCAAACGGATGGCATGGCTATGGGAAGCACCCTAAGTCCCCTAATTGCAAATTTCTTTATGGAGAAATTCGAAGAACAGGCCTTAGGTACTGCCAGCAAAAAACCAAATGTATGGTTCTGATACGTGGATGACACATTTGTGCTGTGGAGACATGGCAGGGGGGGAACTAAGCCGGTTCTATGAACATCTGAACAGTATAAACTCGGGAATTCAGTTTACAGTGGAGGAGGAGGTAGACGGCAAATTACATTTCCTTGATGTGCTTGTTTTTAGAAATGAAAATTGTAGTTTGGGCCACTCAGTATACTGCAAACCCAGGCACCCTGACCATTATTTGCACCGGGATTCGAACCACCACCCACAACAGAAGTGGGGTGTTATCAAGATGGTAGCAGACAGAGCTAGAAACATTTGTGAACATGAGTTGCTCGACACTGAGATGAAACGTCTCCACAATGCACTAATGAAGAACGGATATTCGTCCGCCGAAATAAAACGTGCGTTCAGACATCCACGCAGAAATCATAGTGACGTACAGGCTACTGCAAAATCTAAGGTGTTCTTGCCATTTGTTAAAAATATAACGGAAAGAATATGGAGGATCTTGACGAAGCGGAATATTACTGTAATTTACAAGCCCACCAGGATGATGCAGGAATACCTTAAGCCTGCCAAGGATGCTCGCAAACCATTGGAAAAAGCTGGAGTGTATAGGATCCCATGCAGCTGTGGAGATCTTTATGTGGGTACCACTAAAAGAACTGTTTCAAAACGTTTGGAAGAGCACAAGGGCAATTGTAGAAGAGGAGAAACTGAACGATCAGCTGTTACGGAGCATGCTTTCCAGCCAGGGAACCACCATATTCGTTAAGAGGAAGATGCAAGTAATAGCGGCCACAAGCGGATATTACGAAAGGCTCTACAGGCAGGCAATCGAAATCGCTAAACATCCTAATAATTTCAATAGAAAGGAGGAGGGCGTGAAATTAAACGGTATATGGATGCCGGTGTTAAAGACATGTGCCGTCCGTCCACTACTGGGTGATGGCAACAGCGATCGACAACGGGCAGCAGCCAATTGCACTGACCTTTTCAAATCACGTGACTTCACGCCGTGGCACGTGTAAGCACGCGGATACGGAATTTAGCGGCAGTCAGTAGCGAGCCAGTGGGTGTGTTGGACCTTTCATTGAGCTACAGACCCCCTTGAAGATGTCTCCCGCAGATGGGGACAAAACGTTTGGAATTGACACAGAATTCATCAACCGACCACGGCATAACAGCCCAGATAATTACAATGGACATGACATTTCCGACCATGAAAGTCTACATTTTAGTATAATTAAAAGCACATGTTCATCCATGGTGGATTTTGCCATTACCATTTATTAAAAATCTAGCACTGCCATCACCAATGGTCCACACCTTATAGCTAGGCAACTTCAGCCACAGTTGGGGAACTTCGTTTCCCAAGCCTGCTTGTTGCTAGTAGATTGCTTAATGGAGGTTTCTAAGCGTTTCTGAAACAGGTTCTGAAGCTGTTAGGGCATTTAGCAAAGTTTCTCAAAACTTGTTTGGATATCTTCATGGTTTCCAAGTCAATGTACTAAAAAATATATATATATATATATATATATATATATAAACATTTTTGCTGCATGATTTAAACTTCTTCTCTTTAGATAATGACTGGTTCTGGAAAACTGAGGCCAATTCAAGAGTTATTGGTGGCACATGAAGAGTTGTGATACTGTGCCGATCGGGAATACTCCATGTATATTTTCGAACTGGCCAGTGAAATATTGAAGGCCAAATGACTCATTGAATTTGTAACGTTATTATTCTCCTCAAGTGAAGTTTCACAAACATTGCCAATCCTCCATATGTTATTCTTGCATTCAACATTCTGGTCTGGTTGCAGAGTTAAAACCATAAATTATTGGGCATCAGTTGTTCCGATATTGTGGCAAAAAATGACAAGAAGGTCCCTGACAACCTTTTCACTTGAATTATATTCAAATCAGTTGGAATAAGCTGGTGATATTCTCATTACAGCAACTCTGAGCCATAGAAAACCTTTCTTTGTAGAAGCTCTGGCTAATTCAGTATGAGCCTTCTCAGCAAAAATTCAGTTTTATTACAGTTTTGCTCACAGAATTTGAATAAATGGAATATATGAGGATTCTGTTTTCCTTTGGAAGTGGTAGACTGATTTTGTGCAGCCAGTCATTTCATAGTTCCTCAAATTCTGACCTGCTCACTTTCAATGACTTGTTGCAAAAATGTTCCACTCAGCATTTACACCAAAATCTTTATGGTGGTAGCACAGATTGGTGCAACTTCTGTAGTGGGATGCAGACCCATAGCTTGCCCAGCTTTGTCACTTTTTCAGTAGGCTCAGGTTTTATGAAAGGCGTGGCCTGCAACTGCATCATATCTTAAGCCCGTCTCACACGGAGCAAGGTTTGCTGCAAGTTTGCGAGATGGCGTTCATGCCTGTCGGCTTGCAGGGAAAGGAGCCGGCTATCTTCCATGCCGAAGCTCTCCCACGGTGCAAGATCAGCAACTAGTTGTCGTTATCGGCTGTATGTTGTATCAAACGAAGATGGCTGCTTCAGGTACAGATGTTCAGAGCAAATTGGCATTATTAGCTGTTTTGGTGCTAAACGATGCAGAAATGCATGCTAATGAGAAAAGAAAGAATGGACGAAAAACTGGATTAAGAGGTGAAATGCTGGAAAAGGTGTGCTCTCCATGCTTCATAAAGAGTTGTGGTTAGTTCGCATAACACCTACTTTACTTTGAAAAGTATCGCCATTTCATTACTGTTTCATCATCCTCATCATCAGTGTTCTGCCTAAAGGCAGGTTTTCACATGGTAGTTCTCCAGGCTGTCCAGTCTTCTGCCATCCTCTTCAGGTCTGCAGAATTTCCTCTTCCCTTTGTTGTCTATCATCTTGTATCTCCTTCCTCTGTCTTCTCCCACAAACCAATCCTTCCAAAGCATCTACAAGCAAGCACTCCCTTCTCAATGAATGTCCTAACCAGTTCTTTTTCCTTTGTCTTACCCCCCCAGGGGGTCCACAACTCTTTCGTGGATACGTGCGTGGCGAGCACGGGGCCCCGAGCCATTGCAGCCTTCTTTCTCTCCCGGGCTGCATTTCCTTTCCCTTCCCCTCCTTTCCCCTCCATACCCCTTTCCCCTCGCCCTCTCCTCTCCCTCTATTGGTGTCCTTGCTTATGTTGGCCCCCGCTATCCTCCTGGTTCTGTTGGTTTTACACTCTGGCTTTGTTGCGTAATCATCTCCTCCTTTTGGCATTCCTTGGTCCCCCTCTGGGGTTTGACCTCCATTCCAAAATTTCTCTTTCCGTAGTGTGAGCCATTTGGGGAAGAGCACCTTACCTAGTGTCTCCGACGTGTGCCCTCCTAGTATATTCCACCTTTTCTTCTACGTCGTTGTCTGATGCTAGGGTGCATAGCCAGCACGGTAGCCAGCCCGTGTGGTGGGGTCGCTATGTACCCTTTTGGTTGAGCCCCCTGAACACACAGGGATCACACTTCTGATACCTGAGCTGTGACCTCCTCATGCATGCCTTGGAGTGGTTGCTCGTCATCCTGGAGCATCGGAACTCCCGGCAATGGCCGCCGTGCCAGACGGCCCTTGCTGTGGCTGGGTGGCGCCCGTGAGGAGAGCCCCTGATCGGAGTGGGTGGTATCAGGGCGGACGCTATGCAGATCAAACGCATAAGGGTCCAAACCTCTGGCCGCTCTTCTGCGGCCGTCTCTCTGCGTGGTACTGATTCCTCAAGTGCTGCTTCTCTTGCCCCTTCGGCCTTCCCTTCCGTGGCTACCCCCTGGGAGGAGGGTCAGGCCCGTCGTCTAGGGGCAAAACCTTTCCCCCGTTATCTAGTTTGCACCAGGACTGATGGAGATACTTTCACCGGTGTCAAACCTTTATTCTTTGTGGAACACATTGAAGACAAGTTCGGCGAAGTGGACTCCCTGAGCAAGATGCGGTCGGGTTCATTACTGATAAAAACTGCTTCGGCTGCCCAATCTGCGGCCCTTCGTGCCTGTACCCATCTTGGCACAATTCCCGTGTCCATTACCCCTCACCAGTCTCTAAATATGGTACAAGGTGTAATTTTTCACAGAGACCTCATCCTTCAAACTGATGAGGAACTTCGGGACAATCTCGGACGGCGGGGTGTTCACTTTGTTCGGCGTGTTCAGAAGGGTCCTAAAGATAATCGTATTGATACTGGTGCCTTTATCCTGGCCTTTGAAGGGGATACCCTTCCTGAGAAAGTTAAGATTATGGTCTATCGCTGTGATGTGAAGCCGTACATCCCACCTCCTATGCGGTGTTTTAAGTGCTTGCGTTTTGGCCACATGTCTTCTCGCTGTACCCAGGACCCTCTCTGTGGTGACTGTGGACGTCCACTCCATGAGGGGAGTCCCTGTGTTCCCCCTCCTGTATGTGTAAATTGTCATGGTAGTCATTCTCCACGTTCAGCAGATTGCCCAGTCTATAAGAAAGAAAAAAAGATACAGGAGTATAAGTCTCTTGATCGTTTAAGCTACACAGAGGCCCGTAAGAAATATGCACGATTGCACCCTGTGTCCATGACATCTAGTTACGCCTTGGTTACATCTTCATCCCTTCCTCCCCCTTCCTTACCCCCGTCCCGGACCCCTCTCCTTCCCCCCTCCCCTGCGGCTCCCACACCTTCTTCTCTGGGCGCCGCTCCCCCTCCCCAGCCGGAGAAGTGTCCCACTCCTTCGGCGTCTGCCGGTCAAGGGCGCCTCTCCCGGGATGCCCCTTCCCGGCACCTTCCAGGTCAAAGGTCTGCTGCAGCGCGGCGACCGCGAGAGCCGCGGTCTATCGGCCCCCAGGTCGCCCGGTCTCTTTCTGTTCCTGATCTTGCTGCAGCTGGCTCCATTATGCCACACAGCCCTCCTCGATCTCAGCCTGAAAAGAAGAAGAAACATAAGTCCCGGGACAAAGAGCCTCTGGTGTCACCGGAGGTCCCTTCCCCGGCTTCACAACCGGATTCTGACCTGTCGTTTATGGATGTCGCCCCCTCCTTGTCGGTGACAGGTGGGGACCCGGCGGTATGACTGGATTTAGCGTGTTCAGCCCTCATTTAAACCATCGTTCTGTGGTTCTCCAATGGAATTGTAATGGCTACTATCGTCACCTTCCGGAATTGAAATCCCTTCTTTCGTCCTACTCAGCAGCTTGTGTGGTTCTCCAGGAATCTCATTTTACTGATGCTCACTCACCGACCCTCCGTGGGTTCCGTGTTTTCTGTCGAAATCGGGTCGGACCCTTGCGGGCTTCTGGTGGCGTTTGTACGTTGGTCCGTACAGACATTGCTAGCACGTGGATTCCTCTCCAAACTACATTGGAAGCAGTTGCTGTTAGGGTCCACTTAGACTCTGCAGTCACACTATGCAATCTTTATCTCCCTCCTGACAGGACTCTTACACCTGCTGCCTTAACCACCCTTCTTCAGCAACTTCCTCCTCCCTTCCTCCTCCTTGGGGATTTTAATGCTCATCATCCTTTGTGGGGCAGTGCCTTTCCATCTAGACGAGGTCTTCTTATCGACCAATTTATTGCAGACCACGACCTGTGCCTTCTTAATGATGGCTCCCCTACTCATTTCAGTGCTGGTCATGGTACCTTTTCTGCCATTGATCTTTCTCTTTCTTCTCCCTCTCTCCTCCCTTCATTACACTGGTCGCCACACGACGACCTTTGTGATAGTGACCATTTCCCGTTGATTATCACGCTCCCTTCCCGCTCCCCGATGGAGAGGTTACCTCGTTGGTCTTTCCACCGCGCCGATTGGCCTCTATATACTGCCCAGGTCGAGTTTTCTCCCTCTTTGTCGGGTTGTATTGATGACGTCCTACGTGACGTGTCTGACGCGATTGTTCGCGCTGCTAACCTTGCTGTCCCGCGCTCATCTGGACAATTTCGTCGTCGGCAAGTCCCGTGGTGGAGTACGGCCATTGCCATTGCCATCCGTGATCGCCGTCGAGCTTTGCAACACTTTAAGAGGCACCCATCTGTAGCCAGCCTTTCTACCTTTAAGCGCCTTCGCGCTAAAGCCCGTTATTTAATCAAACAGAGCAAGCGGATATGTTGGGAACGATTCGTTTCTTCCCTTGGTTCCACTGTCCCTCTGTCACGGGTATGGGCTACACTTCGCTCTCTCCAAGGTTGCCATCGGCAGTCCACCCTCCCAGGCCTTCACCTCCCAGATGGCATTTGTACGGACCCATTAGTTCTCGCAGAACATCTTGCGACCCATTTTGCAGTGGCATCAGCGTCGGCCTCCTATCCTGCTGCTTTCCTTCATCAAAAACAGCAGGCTGAAGCTGTCACCTTATGTTTCACCACTTGTGAGTCAGAATCTTACAACGAACCTTTCACTGAATGGGAATTTCTTTCTGCTCTATCTGCTTCTCATGATACGGCTCCTGGCCCAGATTCCCTTCATAACCAGCTGCTTCAACATCTCAGTGCTCCACAACGGCACCATCTTCTTCGGGTGTTTAACCGTATCTGGCTCCAGGGTGACTTCCCTTCTCAGTGGAGGGATAGCATTGTGGTTCCTGTCCTTAAGCCTGGTCAGAACCCCCTATCTGTTGACAGCTATCGGCCAATTAGTTTGACCAATGTTGGTTGTAAGTTACTTGAACGGCTGGTAGCCTGTCGGCTCACTTGGGTCCTCGAATCTCGGGATCTATTGTCCCCTTACCAGTGTGGCTTTCGAGAGGGACGATCTCCAATCGATCATTTACTTCGCTTGGAATCCGCAGTTCGGCAGGCTTTTTCCCAGCGCCGCCATTTGGTTGCAGTGTTTTTTGACCTTCGCAAGGCCTATGACACGGCCTGGCGCCATCACATCTTACTAACCCTTCATCAGTGGGGTCTTCGGGGCCCACTCCCGATTTTTATCCGCCAGTTCCTGATCCATTCAGAGTTCGAGTTGGTACTGCTTTTAGTTCTCCACGGACCCAGGAGACGGGCATCCCACAGGGTTCTGTCTTGAGTGTCCTTCTTTTCCTCATTGCTATCGATGGACTTGTGGCCTCTGTCGGTCCCTTGGTCGCCCCTGCCCTGTATGTGGATGATTTCTGCATTTGGGTTAGTTCCTCCTCGATGGCATCTGCAGAACGGCAGCTCCAGGTGGCTATACGGCGTGCCTCTGCATGGACCCTCTCCCACGGGTTTCAATTCTCTCCTTTAAAATCGCGGGTGGTCCACTTCTGTCGCCGTACTATGGTCCACCCTGATCCAGAGCTCTATCTCGCTGCACAAAGATTGCCTGTGGTTCCACAGTTTCGTTTCCTAGGTCTTCTTTTCGACAACAAGCTCACTTGGCTGCCCCATATCAGACTCCTGAAGGTAGGATGTTTCCGTAAACTCAATGTCCTTCGCTTCCTTGCCCACTCCTCCTGGGGTGCGGACCGTTCCCTCCTCCTCCGTCTTTATCGTGCTCTAGTTCTGTCACGTTTGGACTATGGTTGTCAAGTTTATGGTTCAGCTGCTCCTTCCACGCTGCACGTGCTGGATCCAGTCCACCATCGTGGTATCCGTTTGGCCACCGGTGCCTTCCCTACTAGCCCTGTTGATAGTCTCCTGGTTGAAGCTGGGATCCCCCCCCCTTTCTGTTCGGCGGTCCCAGCTTCTGGTGTCTTATGCCCTTACTATCCGTTCTTCTCCCGCTCATCCTTCCTATTCTATCCTATTCCCAGACCATGGGCGTCGCCCGCCTGACTCCCGCCCTCGGGCGGGTTTGCCGGTTGGGCTGCGCCTTGCGTCTCTTACCCGTGATTTTCGGCTTCCTTCTTTGTCCTGTCTTCCTCGCTCCCTCCCCTCCACCCCTCCTTGGTTAGTTCCTCGGCCTCGAATTCGGATGGATCTCCGCCGCGGTCCGAAAGATTCCATCCCCCCGGTGGTGTTCCGTTCCTTTTTCCGCCAAATTTTATGGGAGTTTCGGGATGCTGTTGTTTTTTACACTGATGGTTCTAAATCTGCTGATCATGTTGGGTATGCCTTCACGTCCTTTGTTGGAACGGAAAATCATCTACTGCCACCCTCATGTGGGGTGTTTACTGCGGAATTGATGGCAATTTCCCGGGCCCTTACCTTTATTAAACAATCCCAACACAACCGCGTTTTGTTATGTACGGACTCGATGAGTGGCCTTCTTGCTATTGACCGGTGTTTTTCGCGCCATCCCTTGGTCTCTGCCATCCATGACCATCTCGCTGATCTTCACCGTGCTGCTTGTTCCATTGACTTCCTATGGGTCCCGGGCCATGTGGGTATCCCGGGTAATGAGCTCGCTGATCGTTTGGCTGGGGGAGCAGTTACTTACCCCCCGTTTTCTGTAACCCCTCCTGCAGCGGATTTACGGCTTCACATCAAATCCCACTTTGCACAGTCATGGGCCAATTCTTGGGAGGCTACTCCCCTGTCTAATAAACTTCGTGCCATTAAGGTGAATACAGGCCCATGGCGTTCTTCCTTTAGCCTCTCCCGCAAGGACTCGACCACACTGTGTCGTCTCCGCATTGGCCATACCAGGCTGACCCATGGTTTCCTTTTGCGTGATGAGCCACCCCCGCTATGTGGTTGTGGAGCCTTCCAGTCAGTGGCCCACATTTTGGTTGAATGCCCCCTTCTTTTGGCTCTGCGTGCTAAGTACAGACTCCCCCACACTTTACCTTTGATGTTGGCTGACGATTCCCGGATGGTCTCTCTGGTTCTAGGTTTCCTCCGGGAGAGTGGTTTTTATTCTCAGTTTTAAAGTTTTTAATCTCCCTCTGGTGTTGGGGCAGGGCGGTAAGTGTTTGGGTGTCTCCCACTGTAGGCAGTGTTCAGAGATTCCCGATTCACCTCCCTGACCGGAATCCTCTTTTCTTTCCCTTTTACTCTGTTTTCACCCCTTCTTTTTAAGGCTTGGTTAGTTTTTCTATTCCCATACGTACTTTCTGCATTATAGCAGTTGTACCTTTTAAGTCACAGGTGGTCTTGCCTATGCTGTTTCAGCATAGTGTTGGGTTCGTTCTCTTGCCAACTTCCCTCATTTGTTTTTACTAATGACAACGTGACTGCCCTTTTACGTTTCCCCTTTATCCGTTTTATTTTTCTGACTATACTGAGATGTCCCGTTAGCAGAATGGAGTCTATTTGAAACAAGGGACTGATGACCTTGCTGTTTGGTCCCTTTAACCTCAAACAACCAACCAACCAACCATCCTTTGTCTTACAACCTTCAGCAGACATCTTCTCTCACCAACCCTTTCCAATACTCTTTCATTACTCACTCTTTCCATCCAGCTTATTCTCTCCATTATCCTCCACATCCACATCTCAAATGCTTCTAACCTTTTTTCATCCTCTCGTCTGTGTCCATGTTTCTGCCCCATATAGTGCCACGCTCCAGACAAAACATTTGCCAAGTCTTCTCCTTAGTCCTTTATCTAATTTGCCACTTAAGTCTGTCCTCTTTCTGTTGAATGCCTCCTTCGCTATGGCAATTCGAGTTTTCACCTTCTGGTGACATCTAAAGTCTTCAGTTATTGTGCTTCAGAGATATTTAAATTCACTTACTTGGCTATTGGTAGATTGTCCTATTTTAATATTGGACATTCTGTGTCTTGTACTGATGACCATACTCTTTGTTTATACTGTGTTTATTTGCAGCCCATATTCCACACAAGCTTCATTCAGATCTTTGAGCATGTTATTCACTGTCCGCTCACTTTCTGCCACTAAT
The DNA here is from genome assembly GCF_021461395.2 of Schistocerca americana. NCBI lineage: Eukaryota > Metazoa > Arthropoda > Insecta > Orthoptera > Acrididae > Schistocerca > Schistocerca americana. The sequence goes on from NC_060122.1 coordinate 435,034,605, forward strand.
ACCATGTCATCAGCAAATCTTATACATTCTATTCTCTTTCCACCAATACATATTCCTCTTTTCCCATCTAAGCTTTTCACAACAATCTCTTCAAGGTATACGTTAAACAACAGTGGGGAAAGGCAACAACCTTGTCTAACACCTTGTCCAATGCTGCTTCCTTCTGACATTTCATTTCCAATGTTGTTTGACTTTATAAGTATACCAATAATGACTGTTATATACGACTTTATTTTATAGGATAGAAGATCGTACATCCTTTGCAAATTTTATACGAATGGATGTATTGGTATTTGAAGAACTGCTTTGTTTGGTTTCGCCTCTGATTCAGAAGAAAGACACGGTGATGCGTCAGGCAATTACGGCCCGGGAAAGGTAAGTACATTATTATATGGTCGAAAGAGAAAGTTAATTTTTATTTATAATCCATTGTAATTTTACGATCAATCTGAGACATGTTTAATATGCGTCTCTAGGCTTGCTGTCACACTGCGTTTCCTAGCGACCGGAAACATTTACAAACATTTGGCCTATTCTACACGAATAGCGAAAAACACGGCCATAGCAAGTGTGTTTGGAGATAATGCGATACAGGTAAGCCCAAGATAAATGCTGAAAGTATTTGGTAAGATTTTCTTCTTGGTATGGCACAACTTCCTACCACACCTCACAACAGCAGAAAAGCGACTATCAACAAAGGCTTCCCGCATCTGACGTCACAAACGAAACGTGTCATGATTGGCCAACGCAGGTAGCACGCAGGGAACCTTACAAGAAAAATAGCACCGGACCTATCCTGGAAATCTTTCAAGGTTCCCAGCCAGGTAGCCTGTTAGCAGACGACGGAGCCTGCAAGGTAGCCGTCCCGTGAGCAAGCAAGGAAACTTACAGTGAATCTTGCTCCATGTGAGACGGGCCTTAGGCCGGTATTACACTATCAAATTTCTTTGTCAAAGATTTGATCAAAGATGTGATCCAATATTCCGTCCAATATATTTGACAAAGATCTTTGACATAGCGCTAGACGGGGTATTACACTGTCATCAAAGTTTTCGTCAAAGTTAAAGATGGCTGACAAAAACAAATTGTTATTAACCGCAGCAGCTGCTGCTTGTGCCAAAATTGCTGTGTGTGCACATGCGATACAGAAGCGGGGGAAAAAAAGGAAACGTACCTGGGTGAAGCCGTGGGTTTCACGACGAGACGAAAAAAGCATTCAGCAAAACTTGTTACGTGAGCTAATAGTGGAAGACGTCAAGTCATACATAAATTTCTTGCGAATGGATGAGCATACTTTTCAGTATGTTCTCAGTGAAGTGATTCCTCATATCTCAAAACACAATACTCGCCTAAGAACTGCTATATCAGCAGAAGACAGGCTCACTGTAACACTTCGATTTCTTGGTACAGGAGAAAGTTACTCTAGCTTACAGTACAGCACTCGAATTCCACAATGCACATTAAGTAAAATAATACCTGAAATGTGTGAAGCAATTTATAAAGCACTAAAGGACCATTGTCTGAAGGTAAATAAATGTTCGATACACTTTATGTTCATGAAGATAAATTGTTATTATTTTATTTATTTAATTTTATTTACATGGCAAATTTCAATTGATGTGTGATACCACAAAATTAATAGAGATGTATGAAGCGGATGAGACACTTTACAATGTGAGGCACCCTGATTATAAAAATAGAATAAGAAGATTGGAGAGATACAAAAATTATACACACATATATATTTATAGAATGGAATCCTCATCCTCTATTCCAGCCTGCTGCAAGGCAGCCTGGATATATCCAGAGGTGGACGGTTGTGCACGGGCTGTCGCATGCAGCAAATCCCACCTGTCCATTAATGTCCGCTCCAGTCTGTGCATAGTGGCAGTGGTGTATTCCCTGCCGCCCACCTTTTCCATTTCACGCAGTTCTGCTGCGATGTGGGTGCCAAGGGTACTGTAGCGGTCTTCATGGACAGGCATGGTTCTGGCAGCATCAGCCATAGCCTGAAGTGTCCTGCTGGCCTCCACCATGACATTTGTTGCCACGTCTGGCGTGACTTTCCTCCTTTTAGTGGGAGGCCACTCTTGATGCTGGGGCTGTGGCTGTGGCTGTGCCTCGCTACATGCAACAGGCTCTTGCATCTCATGCTATAAAATAAAAGATAAGTCATTAGTTACATACTTCCTTGCACATACATAAATCTTATTTATTTACAGGTACCCACAAGCAGAGGAGAGTGGGAGCAAATTGCAGAGGATTTCGAGAAGTGGAACTGTTATAACACTATAGGAGCAATGGACGGAAAGCACATACGTATTAAATGTCCACAAGCTAGTGGATCTCACTTTCTCAATTATAAATCCTTCAACAGTATCATTTTATTTGCCATGGTAGATGCTTCCTACAAATATTTATATGTAGATGTAGGAACTAATGGGCGTGTTGGTGATGCTGGAGTGTTTTCAAAAAGCAAACTACGTGAGTGTCTCATTGACCGATCTATGCTCAACATTTCTGAAGGCAGGAAGCTTCGGAACACAAACATTACAACTCCAATAGCAGTACTGGCAGATGACGCTTTTCCTCTGAGTTATAACATTATGAAGCCATACCCCTTAAAAGGAATCACAAAAGAAAAGGTTTTCAATTACTGACTGTCACGAGGGAGAAGATTAGTGGAGAGCAGCTTTGGCATTCTTGCAAGTTGTTTCAGGATTTTTCTTGCTACCATTAATCTGCCTCCTGAAAAAGTTACCACAATAACACTGGCTGCCTGCACATTGCACAACTTGTTAACTGAGAGAAGAAAACACTTGTACATTTGTCAGGAAACAGTGTCTGCCGTAGTAGGAGACTGCACTTATCTTGAGACACAAAGCACTGAGGACCTACAGCAAATGGAACCAATAGCTTGCCAAGCTGCTTCTGGACGTACAGTACGCGGGAGAGCAGTTAGGGAATACTTTAAGACATTTTACAATGACGCTGGGAAAGTGCCCTGGCAAGATAATTATATTTAGTAACGTAAAATGTAAACAAATGTACATACCTCAAACATTTCCTCAAACGTCGGTGTGGCACGTTCACTTCCAGTTTCACTTTCCGTGCTCTCCATATTGCACACACTCTCGTTGGCCTCTGTTGACTGGTCGAGAAATTTTAGCATTTGGAACCAGTACACTTGTGGTGTGTACGTCGCCTGCTTACTGGCTCCACTTTTGCTTTTATGCATCTGCAATGTTAGTAGTGAAAATAATTTAAACTACTTTTAGGTTACGTAAACATTATTGTATGCTTAAAGTCGCTGCAGTGAACAAATTAATGCTAATCATTTGTATGACATGTAAACTTTACTTGCATAAATAAATATAAATGAATATGTCAATACGTACTTTTGCTTCCTCGTACGAATAGCTAGTGCGGAGGCCATTTATCTTCCTTTTGATATCCTCGGCCGTACATCCAGGCCGTATGTCACGGCTAATAATCTCTGCTATATTTTTATAACTCTCCAATCTTCTTAATCTATTTTTATAATCAGGGTGCCTCACATTGTAAAGTGCCTCATCCGCTTCATACATTTCAATTAATTTTGTGGTAGACGCCACACACCAATTGTATTTAGCAGCCATGTTTACAAACACAAGATGACAGAACGCTCCAGCGATGCTGGCGCTCCGCGTGGTAACATATTGCATTGCAGTGAACAGAAGAAAAGAGATTTCTTTGATCAAATATACGGCCTCGACCTAGATTTGATCAAATATTGGAAGACATTTGTCAAAGATCCCTATTACACTATCAAATATCTTTGACAAAGATGTTGGACAAAGAAATTTGATAGTGTAATACCAGCCTTAGGCTGAAAGCAAAATTCTCTGTGGTATTAAGCAGAGCAGTTACTTCACCAGACTTAAGATTTTGCGTCACAGTTTTTAGATGGCGAGTGTGACTTTCAAAACAGTAGTGAATCGTCAGGTGTGTAATCTGTTTGGATACACTGTTTGTTCTAAAGTTTTTTCGGATAATGATCCTAGGTCAGAAAAATGTGAATAAAGTGAATTTCTTTCAGCACAACTCACACTTAATGCTGCGTGAAAGCTTTTGGTTTACTACAGCTAAAATCTATCAAAAATGTGTATAGTGGAAGCTTGTTAACACTTTTTTTGAAATGATTGCAGATTTTGAATGTCATAAACAGGAATACTTACTACCAAAAATACTTCTTATGGTAGTGATTAGATTTTTTCCATCAGTGAAAATGTGGTGTTATGGGTACCTCTTAAAGCCACACTTCCTGATGTGGTGTGGCAGTAAAGTTAATTCAGAATGCACCTTTTTGAGATCACTTCAGAATATTGACTCCAGAAACTCAAACTCAAATTTACGTGTTAATATATAAAAAGCGAAAAGTCTTAAATTTGGCAACATTGTCCAAATCTAACACATCGGATGCATACACTTCTGCCATCAGCCAACTGGTATGCAGAAGAGTCATGTGACCGAAGAGTGCACCCTTTAGTATCCATAGTACGTACCTGGGATGTGATGAAAAAATAAAAATATGCTAAAATTGAAACTTTTATTACTCTTCTAAAACTCACAAACATGATTCATTTAGTGTGTCTCAATTAGAGGATCACTACTGGTAATTGAATATAGGTTTTCATTTCACCAACTGTGAGTAGATTGTACGTCTTGCTAGCCTAACCGTGTGGTAGCACAATTACAGTGCGCTGTCCTATCTATGGAAAGGTTTCAAAACATGACAATAGTTGATTGTTCATTTTGTCCTACTCTTAACATTACGGCAGGTGCACGGACTTCCATAACGTGAGCGGGCATGCGTTGCATGTACTACACGTGTAAAGGAAAACTGCCTTTATGTTAACAGGTACTACTTATAAAATGAGGTTATAACCCTTCTCATTGTAGAATGGATACAAGGCAGTGTTTTCTGTACAAGGAACTTCCTATATTTTTTCGGGCATATTATAATGTCTTCGTCAAGTGGATGACAGTGGGTTGTACAATTCGGAGGAAAGAACACTACTACATATGATGTATTGTAGGGCTGCTTTGCACACTGGTCAGTAAAAAGGGTGATTTTTTTTCCCCATTTCTAGCATTCAATCTTGCTCTCCAGACAAGCAAGAATTGTTTGAATATAGTTATTATCCATGCACTCGTTTGAGACATATGGAAATGTCTGCGTATTTTAAAGAATTATGGACTCTTCAGCATTTCCAGTTGTTAGCGGCACCGACTTTTCCACTTTCATTACAACATGATAAAATAGCTTCTCTGCAAAATTTTGTGCTATGGTGTTTTTCGCCTCTGAACTCAATTAGTAAGATGCTGTTGGAGCTAGTATATTCTATATGAACTACTTTTGAGACTCATTTCTACCATAACAGACAATCTGTATGAGTTGCAAAGTTGCCAGCACTGAATAGAGCTGTCTCCCTGCATATATATGCACTACGCAGCCATGAACGTCCTATTCCCACAACTCTTGGCAACAAAAAATTGCAGCTGCCATGCATTTTATATTATGCAGACACAGCCAAGAACAACAGTTTTGTCTTCTTCCAGAATGATTTTTAGAATATAGGTCAATGAACATGAGCTACAAACTTAATAAAAAAATAGTATGTTGTACAAAAAATGTATGTTGGTAACATTTTTTTGACTCCTTAGTTTTTGAAGCAGAAGGTGATGCATCAACCATTAACTACTAGCTATTGCAACAAAATGAGAGCACAGTTTTCTCAAGTTCATAATTATATTTATATTTTGCTATGCTATGCTATTTACTAAGTTGCTGTTGCACTGTAACATATTGGTCACTGTGTTTATGGTGTCACCTCCCTCGCCCCCCTGCTCCCCCCTCCCCCATCGAAATCCCCCCCCCCCCCCCCCCTCCTGGTCCGGGGGTTAGAATAGGCCCGAGGTATTCCTGCCTGTCGTAAGAGGCAACTAAAAGGAGTCCCTTCCCCTCAAGGAGGTAGTTAGCGCCTGCGTCCGGAGACTGACGGTTCCACGACCTCTATTTGCGGTCATTTTGCTTTTTCACTTCTCACTTCTTCCTTCCTTTGGTTGGTTCCTTTCATTGTTCTTCTCCGTCTCACTGTCTTCCTTGCCTTCTTCTCCTTGCCTTCGTCTCCTTGCCTTCGTCTCCTTGCCTTCGTCTCCTTGCCTTCGTCTCCTTGCCTTCGTCTCCTTGCCTTCGTCTCCTTGCCTTCTTCTCCTTGCCTTCGTCTCCTTGCCTTCTCTGGTCTCCGCCTCAGCGTTTGAGACGGTCTGTCCTCTCTCTCTCTTCTTTTTCCTCTTCTTCCTTCCTCCCTGTGCGCGCCTGAAGGCCGACCCACGCGTTCGCACGCGTAGCCGGTGACGGGGTAACACGTAATTCCTCGCCCTGGGTAGACAAGTAAGGCACGCACGTACCCCCTGGTAAAGGCCAGGCCCAGGGAGGGGTGATTGCCTGAGCTGATACCTTCTGACCATGCCGATTGGTCCCTCCGTCTGTTTCTCGGGAGGTGTGACCTGAGGTGTAAACATTCACCTAAGGCGGGAGTGCCCTCTGAGAGGGTCCCCACAAGGAAGGAGCGCACCATCGGAGACGCTGGCAATCATGGGGGATTCCTCCGCAATGGATTTCTCTTCTTCTCTCTCAACTTCTGCCCACAAATGGAGACTTGACCAACCACCAGTGACAAAAGTACTACCGCCTGCCCCACAGTTCCTCGTAGTTTCTCGATCTGAGGACGGAAAGGATTTTTCCTCTGTCAACCCTTTCGTTATACAGAAGGGCGTAGATGCCATAGCCGGATCTGTCAGGTCTTGTACCAGGTTGCGTAACAGTACCTTGTTACTAGAAAATGAGAGCGCCTTTCAGGGCCACACTTCTGTACACGTTCCCTGTCCGGGTGGAGGCTCACCGCACTTTGAATTCGTCTCGTGGTGTGGTATATACTAGATCACTCGACGGATTGACTGACGAGGAGATTCAGTCTTTCCTCGCTGAGCAGGGTGTTACGGCTGTCCATAGGGTCATGAAAAAGGTCAACAATGACCTTGTCCCGACCCGGACACTTTTCTTGACCTTTGATAGTGTTCAGCTCCCGTCACGCATCAAAGCGGGCTACGAGGTTATTTCTGTTTGCCCCTATGTCCCGACACCTACACGCTGCTACCAGTGTCAGCGTTTTAATCACACTCGCCAGTCTTGTTCCAATGCGGCTAAATGTGTCACTTGTGGCAGGGATGCCCATGAGGGTGACTGTCCACCTCCGTCTCCTCGTTGTGTGAACTGTGAGGGTGACCATGCAGCATCCTCCCGCGACTGTCCCATCTACAAGGAAGAACACTGTATCCAAGAAATTTGGGTCAAAGAGGAAGTGTCAACCTCAGCTGCTTGCAAACTATTTGCTAGTAGGAAGCCCACACTGCTCCCCGCGGGGAAATACAGTACTGTCCTCGCCTCTCCTCGGAATACCATGGAGGTGGCGACACAGACTTGCGATCTGACCTTCAGCACCACGGTCGTCCATTCGGCCAGTGCTAAGATCGCACGGTCGACGTCTCTTCCCCCCGTCACCCCTCCAACACAAGCACCTTCATCAGCTTCTGCCAAGACGAAGACTCTGAAGTCAGATGCACGGGCCTTCAAGAAGGAACCATCCCGTGCAGACTTCCTACGTACCTCAAACTCCCAGCTGTCGACCAGTACTTCCACTAAACGTTCTTCCAAGAAGGTTCATAGGAAGCACAGTTCTCCTTCTCCGCCACGGCGCATTTCTTCTCCTGCGCCACCCAGCGGTTGCCGCCCCAGGCCGTCATCCGTTTCGGCTGGCCGCACCGCTGGTAGCTGAACATCTGGCCGTTCCCCTGCAGAGGAAGCTCCCCCTCCCGGCCATCTTAACAAGATGGCCGATGAACCTATAGAACCAATGGACGATGACTGTCCGCCTACTGATAGCGGCGGCAGTGCTCGCTCGAAGCCAGGCCCTCAGCGGCCTTCGAGGTGACCCCTTCTTTCATCTTCCTTTTTTTCTCACGATGGCAGCATTCGCTCCAACCGAGAGGACTTAAAATTGCTGCTCCGCTTGCGCCGTCCGCTCATCGTAGCCCTCCAGGAAACAAAGCTACGCCCATGCGATCAAATTGCCTTGGCACACTACACCTCAGTGCATTTTGACCTGCCCCCTGTGGTAGGTATTCCGGCTCATGGAGGGGTTATGTTACTGGTCCGGGGTGATATTTACTACGATCCCATCACATTGCACACCGGCCTGCAGGCAGTTGCCGTCCGAATTACTCTCCCCACTTTTTCATTTTCCATTTGTACCGTTTACACTCCATCGTCGTCTGCCGTTACCAGGGCAGACGTGATTCAACTTATTGCTCAGCTACCTGCACCATTTTTGTTAACTGTAGACTTCAATGCCCACCATCCCCTTTGGGGCTCTCCAGCATCCTGCCCGAGGGGCTCCCTGTTAGCAGACGTTTTCAACCAGCTCAATCTTGTCTGCCTCAATACTGGCGCCCCTACTTTTCTTTCGGACACATCTCACACCTATTCCTATTTAGACCGCTCTATATGTACTACCGAACTTGCCCGCAGGTTTGAGTGGTATGCACTTTCTGATACATAGTCGAGCGACCACTTCCCGTGTTATCCATCTCCTGCATCATACCCCCTCTCCATGCTCAACTAGTTGGAACATCTCCAAAGCAGACTGGGGGCTCTTCTCTTCCAGGGCGACCTTTCAGGATCAAACCTTCACAAGCTGCGATAGTCAGGTCGCACACCTCACGGAAGTCATTCTCACTGCTGCTGAATATTCCATCCCTCACACCACTTCTTCTCCACGTCCCGTACCGGTCCCCTGGTGGACCGCAGCATGTAGAGACGCTTTACGTGCTCGTCGACGTGCTTTACGCACCTTTAAACGCCACCCTACAGTGGCGAATTGTATCAATTATAAACGATTACGTGCGCAGTGTCGTTGTATTATTAAAGAAAGCCAGCTGGGCTGCTTTCACAAGCACCTTCAACAGTTTTACTCCTTCTGTTGTCTGGGGTAGCCTGAGCCGGCTATCTGGCACTAAGGTCCACTCACCAGTTTCTGGCTTGACGGTCGCGAATGACGTCCTTGTGGCCCCTGAGGATGTCTCCAATGACTTTGGCCGCTTTTTCGCTGAGGTTTGGAGCTCCGCTCATTACCACCCTGCCTTCCTCCCCCGAAAACAGGCAGAGGAGGCTAGGCCACCTAACTTCCGCTACTCGAATTGTGAAAGTTGTAATGCCCCTTTCACCATGCGGGAACTCGAACATGCACTTGCCTGGTCACGGTCCTCCGCTCCAGGACCTGATTCTATTCATATTCAGATGCTGAAGAACCTTTCTCCTGTGGGTAAAGGTTTCCTTCTTCGTACTTATAATCGCATCTGGATTGAGGGACATGTTCCCGCATGCTGGTGCGAGTCTATTGTTGTACCGATTCTTAAGCCGGGGAAAGACAAGCACTTGCCTTCCAGTTATCGACCCATCTCGCTTACCAGTTGTCTGTAAGGTGATGGAGCGAATGGTTCACTCTCGTTTGGTTTGGCTGCTCGAATCTCGAACGCCTACTTACCAATGTACAATGTGGATTTCGTAGGCGCCGCACTGCTGTTGAGCATCTGGTTACCTTGTCGACCTTCATTACGAATAACTTCTTGTGGAAGCACCCGACCGTGGCTGTGTTCTTTAATTTGGAGAAGGCTTATGACACCTGTTGGAGGGCGGGCATTCTCCGCACCATGCATACATGGGGCCTTCGCAGTCGCCTCCCTCTTTTTATTCATTCCTTTTTAATGGATCGACAGTTCAGGGTACGTGTGGGTTCTGTCCTGTCAGACACCTTTCGCCAGGAGAATGGGGTGCCACTGGGCTCAGTTTTGAGCGTCACTCTCTTCACCATAGCGATCAATCCAATAATGGATTGCCTCCCAGCTGATGTATCAGGCTCCCTTTTCGTGGACGATTTTACCCTCTATTGCAGCGCGCAGCGTACATGTTTCCTGGAGCGCTGTCTTCAGCGTTCTCTTGACCGTCTTTACTCCTGGAGTGTCGCCAATGGCTTCCGTTTTTCTGCCGAGAAGACTGTCTGTATTAACTTCTGGCGCTACAAAGAGTTTCTCCCACCGTCCTTACGACTCGGTCCCGTTGCTCTCCCATTCGTGGAGACAACAAAATTTTTAGGTCTTACATTTGACAGGAAACTTAGCGGGTCTCCACATGTGTCATATTTGGCTGCCTGTTGTACCCGTTCTCTAAATGGCCTCCGTGTTCTCAGTGGTATGTTGTGGGGAGCGGATCGAACCGTCCTACTTCGCCTATATCAGTCGATCGTCCGCACCAAGCTGAATTATGGGAGCTTCGTCTACTCCTCTGCACGGCCGTCCATCTTACCCCGCCTCAACTCCATACAACATCGGGGTTTACGTCTTGCGATCGGAGCGTTTTATACTAGTCCCGTCGAGAGTCTTCATGCTGAAGCCGGTGAATTGCCACTGCCCTACCGGCGCGATATACTGCTTTGTCGGTATGCCTGTCGGCTACTGTCAATGCCCGACCACCCGTCTTATCGTTCCTTTTTTGACGACTCGCTCGACCGTCAATACGGGTTGTATGTCTCTGTCCTGCTACCCGCTGGAGTTCGCTTTCGTCGCCTCCTTCAACACCTTGATTTTTTTACTCCCTGCAACCTTTCGAGTGGGCGAGAGCCACACGCCACCTTGGCTCCAGGCTCAGGTTCGCGTTCACTTTGACCTCAGCTCGCTCCCAAAGGAGGTTACCCCCGGTTCGGTATACCACTCCCGTTTTGTCGAAGTTCATTAATATGACCTTTATTTATACAGATCGCTCAAAGACGAATGACGGGGTCGGGTGTTCTTTTATTGTCGGGGCACAAAGTTTCAAATACCGGCTCCATGGCCATTGTTCGGTCTTCACAGCTGAGCTCTTTGCCCTCTACCAGGCTGTTCTTTACATCTGCCGCCACCGACATTCTGCTTATGTCATCTGCTCTGATTCCCTGAGCGCCATCCAGAGGCTCGGTGATCCGTATCCGGTTCACCCTTTCGTGCGCTGGATCCAACGCTCTCTTCAGCAGCTGGTGGACGACGGTTCTCCGGTTAGCTTTATGTGGGTTCCTGGCCATTTCGGTATCCCTGGGAACGAAGCTGCAGATGCCGCGACCAAGGCTGCGGTCCTCCAGCCTCGGACAGCTTCCTGTTGTGTCCCTTCATCAGATTGTAGCAGGGTAATTTGTCGGCGCATTTTATCGCTGTGGCATGCCGATTGGGCTGCACTTACAGACAACAAGCTTCGGGACTTGAAACCTCTTCCCGCGGCTTGGACGTCCTCCTCACGCCCTTCTCGGCGGGAGGAGGTTGTTTTGGCCCGGTTACGCATTGGACACTGCCGGTTCAGCCATCGCCATCTGCTGACGGCTGCGCCGGCGCCGTTCTGCCCATGTGGGCAATTGCTGACGGTCCGCCACATTTTAACGTCCTGTCCGGATTTTAATACATTGCGTCTTGATCTTGGCCTGCCATGTACTCTAGATGCCATTTTAGCGGATGACCCAGGAGCAGCTGCTCGCGTTCTTCGTTTTATCACCTTGACAAACATGTCTAAGGACATTTGATTATGCTTTTTTTTTTTTAAATCCTGTGCCTGTCAATCTGTGCTGTTGTAAACTTGTACCTCGTGGTGCATTCCTAACGTAGTCTGGGCGCTAATGACCATTGAAGTTGTGCGCCCTAAAACAAAAAAAAAAAAAAAAAAAAAAAAAAAAAACCTCGAAGTCCCTCCACACTTCACCCATTTTTGTGGTGTTAATGCTGTTCTTTTGCTGTCTTTCTTTGCAGCTTCCTCTGTTTCTCCTGCTGCTGCAGTTTAAGGTACCTCATGTGGAACCTAAAGTCAAAAATTTACTGGTTTCAGATGCCAGCGACTCAAGATGAATGGTGTGCAACAGAAACTGTGTTTAGCCACTCTACCTGACCCCTATCATATGGCATCTGTGGATGGTAAGCTTATTGTTCTACAGTGCCTTGCTGCTAGTGGAAGTGAATATTACAATTATTAAGACATTTTGCATTGTGTTACTTGTTATTGTTCATGCAAGTTACAACCTCTTATGTGCAGATATTGGCTGCCAAGGCAGAATTTCAGATGGAGGTGTTTTTAATAATGCATTTAGAAGTGGAGTTAAGACAGAGAAGAAAACTAAACTTGCCACGGGAATGTTTACCTGGAGGGACAAAGCCATGACCTTCTGCATTCAGGGCAAATGAAGCCTTTCCATTGCAAGAAAACAACATGAAGCCCTTTCCAGGGAAGTACAACCAGGGATCAAATAAGGGAATCTTTAACTATCGACTGTCTATCGCCAGGGTGGTTGTGAGAAAACATTTGGTATTCTGGCCTCAGTATTTCGTGTGTTCTGTAAACTAACCTGAGAAGGCACAAACTATCACTATGTCAGCTGTTTGTTTATGCAGTTTGAGGAGGAATGCAGAGTGAGGGACTGTTACAGCCTGCCAGCTAACTTGGATTTGTAATTACTTAACAAAAATATAGGTTGGAACTTAAATAGTAGCAACACTGCTGTCTTATGCAATGGAATCTACTACTGTCACTGATAGCAGACATTGACATACCTACCTTACCTCAGAGCAACCCCCCACCCCTGCTGGTCCGGGGGTTAGAATAGGCCCGAGGTATTGCTGCCTGTCGTATGACGCGACTAAAAGGAGTTTCACACGTTTCGGCCTTTATGTGATGGTCCCGAACAATTTACAAATTATGATGCAGAGTTATATGGCATTCTAATGACACTGGAGAGGGTTCACAGACATCAACGTACAAGAGTTTTCTTGTCTGTTCTGACTCTTAGTGCACTGAAAGTGCTTCACCAAATGTATCTGGTAGGCCTGCTGACTCAGCTGATCCATGACTGCTTACAGCGGCTCCAACGCCATGGCAAGGTGGTGATCTTTTGCTGGGTACCTGGCCACGTTAGGATACGGGGTAATGACACGGCTGATAAAGCTGCCAAGGAAGCGTGTTGGGATGGTGCTGTCCATCAATGTCCCATCCTGTTGCATGCCATTATCTCATTTTCTTACAGATGCATCATGTCAGTGGGAGACTGAACGGTTGCAGGTGTCAAACAACAAACTGCGGTCACTCAAGCCAACCACAAAAGCTTGGCAGACTTCGTGTCAGCCTCGTCGCTGGAAGGAGGTTTTGTTTACCAGACTGCGCATCGGGCATAGCTTTTTCACACACAGCTTCCTTGTCTGGGGGGAGGATCCACCTTTCTGTGAAGTTTGTGGCGTGCCGCTTTCATTTCAGCATATTGTGGCTACGTGTGTCCTGTATACTGATATAGAGCAGCCCTTGGTCTCGCTCGAGATCTGCCTACCATTATCGCAGATACTGATACCAGTGTTAAGAGTGGTGAAATTTTGTGAACTATTAGGCATCATCCCTAAACTGGTGAGGAAGGGCGGCAGATTTTAGTACGTTATAAACTGCTCTGTATGTGGCGAGAGCCTTCGTCCCCACCCATGAGATTTCATGTTGATTTTTCGTCAGGGCGCTGGTGACTGTGATGTTGAGTGCCCCCTCAACCCAACTCATCATCATCATCATCATCATTTAGGTGATGCTCCCCTGTATGGTTTGACATCCATTCTTCAAAATTTTCCTGGAGAGCAAGCCAATTGGGGAAGGGCACTTTACAAGGTGCATTGTGTCCATTGTGCATTGAGATCCTTAGCCCACTTTCTAGTCATTGCATTGCAGTCCTGCACATTCTCCATCTCTTGGGCGAGGACACCTTCCTGAATACGTTTTCCACCGTGCGCTATGCAGTGTCGATTTCTGCATCGACAATGACCATGGACTTCTTTGCACCTGATATCTGACACGGTAGCCAGTCCGTTGTGGTGGGGCCACCATGTGCTCTGTTGGTTGTAGCCCCCCTGACCACACAGGGATTGCTCTGCTAATGCCTGTGCCGTTAACTCCCCATATATGCCAAGGGGTAGATGCCCATCCCCCTGGGACATCGGGACTCCCAGCAATGGCCGTCCTGCCAGGTGGCCTTTGCTGTGGCTGGGTGGTGCCCATGGGGAGGGCCCCTGGTGGGAGTGGGTGGCATCAGGGCAGATGACACGCGATGAAGCGGAGTCCATCATCTCTTGCTGTTGGTGAAACACCAGCTGTTTCAAAGCAATCACGAGCTCAATTCAACGCACAGAAGTAAGACCCCCAAATCGTTCCCCTCCCTGGCCACACCATTGGAGGAACGTCAGGCTAAGGATGGTAGCGGATCTTATTCGGCCTGGGGCTGATGATGGGAATCTTTCATGACGATGAAGCATCAGTTTTTTGTTGAGCGTTTAGAGGACATGTTCGGTGAGGTGGAGAGCTTGTTCAAAATGAGATCTGGGTCAGTCTTGATCAAAGTAGCATCCTCTGCCCAGTCATGGGAGTTACTCGCTTGTGACAAGCTGGGGGATGTTTCTGGAACCATCACGCCCTATAAGAGCTTAAATATGGTCCAGGGTATCATATTTCACAGAGGCCTTCTTTTGCAGTCCGATGATGAACTGCACTCCAATTTAGAGCAGCGAGGTCTACATTTCGTCCGGTGTGTGCACCGGTGTCCAAAGGGTAATAAGGTTGCCACCAGTGCCTTCATCTTGGCTTTTGAGGGTGATACATTGCTCGAGAAGGTCAAGGTGATGGTCTGCCACTGCGATGTGAAGCCCTATATCCCTCCCCCGATGCGGTGCTTTAAGTGCTGGAACTTCGGCCTTATGTCTTCTGACTGTACTTCCAGCGTCACATTCAGAGATTACAGACGCCCATCACATCCCAATACTCCATGTGCCCCGCCTCCCATCTGTGTCAACTGCGGAGAACACCATTTGCCTTGCTCTTCTGACTGCAAGATTCTCCAGAAAGAAAAGAAAATCCAGACGTACAAGACCCTGGACAGACTGACCTACACTGAGGCTAAGAGAAAATTTGAAGACCTGCATCCTGTGCATATGACACCGTCTTACACCACCGCTACAACAGTTCTGACACCATCAGCTCTGCCCACTCAGGTCACCTCTCAGAGCTGGAAGACTACACCTGCCCCCTTGATGGTGGTGGGCATTTCCCTCCCTGTTGTTCCTGCACCACCTACTTCAGGAGCAACCCCCCCCCCCCCCCCCCCCCCAACCATCGGGGACATCCGTCCCCACTTCTAAGACAGAGAAGTGTATGTCTTCTTTGGCTTCTCTCGCTAGTTGGGGCACTCCCTTCCCAGGTTTCTTCTAGTGGGAAAGACAACACCCGCCAGTGGCAGAAGAGCTGAAAAGCAGCTGGTCGTAGGGCTTCACGCTCATCCTCAGTCCCAGAGACTGAGCCAGTGAAGTCCTCCCAGCCAGGGAAACCCAAGGAGCAGTGAGAGAAATCCAAAAAGAAAACCCCTAAGACCAAGGAAATTGCAGTGGCACCCACACCACCGCTACCTACAAGCTCTGCGGCTGAGGATGGGGTGGGGATTTTGGCGTCTGCTGAGGACCTCGATCTCACCAGACCCTCAGACACAATGGATATAGACTGCTTGGTCAATAAATCGGTGGCAGCGGGTGACTCTGAGGCATAAACTGCCTCATTGAATGTTCCATGCTTTCCCAGACTCAAGATATCATCCACCAGTGAAATTGCGGTGGTTTTTTCCACCATCTGGCTGAGCTATGGCAACTGTTAAGCTTTACACCTGCTATCTGCATTGTCCTCCAGGAAACCTGGTTCCCAGCAATGTCGACCCCTGCCCTCTGCGGCTATAAGGGATAGTACGGGAACCGTAGCGACTATAATAGTGTCAGATGGAGTTCGCGTTTATGTCCTAAACTCGGTCTGTAGTGAATATGACCCTTCAAACTCCTCTTGAAGCTGTGGCTGTCGGAATGACGACGATGCAGGAAATAACTGTCTGCAATGTATATCTTCCTCCAGATGGTGCAGTACCCCTGAATGTATTAGCTCCACCTATTGCTCAACTCCTTAAACCTTTCCTACTTCTGGGAGATTTTAACACCCATAACCTTTTGTGGGGGTGGTACCATGCTTACTGGCCAAGGCAGAGATGTCGAAACTTTACTGTCGCAATTCGACCTCTGCTTCTTAAATACTGGGGCTGCCACACTTTTCAGTGTGGCTTATGGTAGTTAATCGGCCACAGATGTATCAGTTTGCAGCCCAGGACTTCTCCCATCTATCTACTGAACAGCACATGACTACCTGTATGGTAGTGACCACTTCCCCATCTTCCTGTCACTGCCCCAGCGTCAGGCGCACGGACACCTGCCCCGATGGGCTTTGAACAAGGCTGACTGGGAAACTTTCACCTCTGCTGTCACTGCTGAATCTCCCCCACACGGTAACATCGATGTGATAGTTGAGCAGGTGACTAGCACAATTGTTTCTGCGGCAGCAAATGCGATCCCTCACTCTTGAGGGTGCCCGAGCTGTAAGGCAGTCCATTGGTGGACACTGGAATCGCTGAAGCAATCAAGGAGCATCGGCGAGCTCTGCAGCGGCATAAGCGGCACCCTTGCCTGGAGAGGTCAGAGCCGTTTAAAGGCTATGATGTGCTGCTTACCTGGAGCACATCATAGCCTTTAAATGGCTCTGTGACCGTGTTCACTACCTTATCAAACAATGAAAGAAGTGTTCGGAGAGATAAGTCTCCACCATTGGGTGCCACACGGCACCTTCCCAAGTCTAGGCAAAGATAAAACATCTTTGAGTACCAGGCCCCAACAGCTGTCCCTGGTGTTACCACAAATAGTGAGTTTATTCAAAGCTTCCTGTCGCTCCGTACTTTCCGTGTCCAAGTTGGTGACTCCCATATTTCCATCCATATCCAGGAAAATGGAGTCCCTCAGGGCTCTGTATTGAGTGTGTCTGTATTTTTAGTGGCCATTAACGGTCTAGCAGCAGCTGTCGGGCCCTGTGTCTCCCCTTCTCTGTATGTAGACTACTTCTGCGTTTCTTACTGCTGCTACAGTACTGGTGTTGCTGAGCAGTGCCTCCAGGGAGCCATCCACAAGGCACAGTCATGGGCTAGCCCATGGCTTTGTTTTCAGCCGCAAAGTAATGTGTCATGCACTTCTGTCAGCGTCGTACTGTTCATCCAGAACTCACACTTTACCTTCACGATGATACTCACTGTAGTGGAGACATATCGATTCTTAGGACTGGTTTTAGATGCTCGATGGACTTGGCTCCTTCGTCTTCGTCAGCTTAAGCAAAAGTGCTGGCAGCACATCAATGCCCTCCATTGCCTGAGCGAACCAATTGGGGTGCAGATAGCTGTATGCTGCTGCAGCTCTACAGAGCCCTTGTCCAATGCTGAATTGACTATGGGAGTGTGGTTTATGGTTCAGCAGCACATTCAGCATTGCATTTACTCGACCCTGTGACCACTGTGGGGTTCGATTAGCGACAGAAGCTTTTAGGACAAGTCCAGTGACCAGCTTACTATTGGAGGCTGGTGTCCCTCCACTGCAGATCAGACGTACACAACTGCTTGCCAGTTACGCAGCACACATTCATAGTTCCCCTCAGCATCCGAATTACTGTCTCCTTTTCCCACCCGTAGCATTCTCATCTCTCGCACTGGCGGCCCAGATCGGGGCTAACGATTGCGGTTCGCGTGTGGTCCCTACTCTCCGAACTGGAGTACTTTCCTTTACGGCCTCTACTTGTGGTCCATTTACCTACGCCTCCATGGTGTACACCTTGGCCGCAGCTTCGTCTGGACCTTTTGCGTGGCCCTAAGGACTCCGTTAACCCCGCCACTCTCCGCTGTCACTTCATCTCGATTCTTGACGTTTTCTGGGGCTCTGAAGTGGTTTGCACTGACAGCTCCCCCCCAGGGGGTCCACAACTCTCTTGTGGATACATGCATAGCGAGCACGGGACCGCGAGCTAATGTGGCACTCCTTCCTTTCCGGGCTGCATACCTCCCTTTTCCACATCCTTCCCCATCCCCCATCTTGCGCCCCCCCCCCCCCCCCCCCCACCACCGCCTCTTTCCTTCCCTTTCTCCCCCTTTGGGAGTATGTTTTGTACCTATGTCCGGAGATGGACGCTCGAAAATGTAACACATTCTTCCCTTTCTCTGCTTGCAAGTCTTCATCCTTCCTTTGTCCTTCTCTTTTCCTTACCTCTTCTCTTTACCCTTTCTCCACTGCAGCGTTTGAGACCTCTCTTCTTTCCTTTCCTGTTCTTTGTTTTTCCATTTCTCTTTTTTCCTCCCTGTGCGTGTCTGAAGGCCAACCCATGCATTTCCATGTGTAGCCGGTGACGGGGTAACGCGTAATTCCCCGCCCCGGGTAGACAAGTAGGACACATACGTACCCCCTGGTAATGGCCAGGACCAGGAACGGGTGATTACCCGAGCTGATACCTTCCGAAAGTGCCGGTTGGTCCCTCGGTCCGTTTCTCGGGAGGTGTGACCTGAGGTGTGAACAATCACCTAAGGCGGGAGTGCCCTCAGAGAGGGCCCCCACAAGGGAGGAGCACGCCATCGGAGACGCCGGTAATCATGGGGGATACTTCCGTAATGGTTTCCTCGTCTTCCACTATGTCTGCTCACAAGCGTAAGTTCAATGAGTCTCAGCCACAGACAGTTCTTCCATCGTTGCCACAGTTCCTTGTTGTTTCTCGGTCTGACGGTCACGACCTCTCCACGGTCAAGCCTCTCATTATTCAGAAAGGTGTCGACGCAGTTGCAGGTCCTGTAAAGTCTTGTTCCAGATTACGAAATGGCACCTTGTTGTTGGAAACAGTCGGTGCCCTCCAGGCCCAAAAATTGCTGCGTACTTCACTGCTACACACCTTCCCTGTCTGGGTGGAAGCACACCGCACCGCACTTTGAATTCCTCACGTGGAGTCGTTTATACCCTCTCCCTCGACGGATTATCTGACGAGGAAATTCAACACTACCTGTCTGACCACGGCGTAGCGGCTGTTCATAGAGTTATGAAAAGGGTTGACATGAACGTCGTTCCAACCCGTACTGTCTTCTTGACATTTGAAAGAGTTCAACTCCCGTCAAACATCAAAGCGGGCTATGAGATAATTTCCGTTCGCCCTTACAACCCAAACCCTACGCGTTGCCATCGGTGTCCAATCCGGCCACATGTGTTACGTGTGGCAAGGATGCCCATGAGGGTGCTTGTCCACCTCCATCCCCTCATTCCATCAATTGTATGGGTGACCACGCTGCTTCCTCTCGGGTTTGCCCCATTTTTAAAGATGAAAAGCTCATTCAGGAAATCAGAGTGATGGAAAAGGTGTCGACCTTTGCTGCTCGAAAATTATTTGCCAGTCAAAAGCCCACTGTGCCTCACAGTTAAATACAGCACTGTCCTTGCCTCTCCTCAGCCAACAAAGGAGGTGGCCACGCAGACTTGTGATCTCACCTTTAGTGCCACAGTCGTCAGATCGGCCAGCGCAAAGATCACCCGTTCAACCTCCCCACTTTTGCCTGCTCACTCTAAGGCTCATCCTTCATCGGGTTCTGCTAAATCTCGAGCCCAAAAGTCAGACACCCGGACTTCCCAAAAAGAGCTTACACGTGAAGATTTTTTACGTACCCCCGGACTTCCCAAAAAGAGCTTACACGTGAAGATTTTTTGCGTACCCCAAATTCACAACCATCAGTTCCTCCTTCATCTAAACATCCTGTTCCCAAGAAGGCTAATAAGAAACCCAGTTCCTCTCCTTCTCCGCCACGGCATGTCTCATCTACAGCACCACCTGGCGGTAGCCGCCCTCGGCCGTCTTCTGTGTCGCCGAGGCGCACTGCTGGCGGCCGATCGCTGGTGGCAGGAGCTGCTCCTGGACAACCTATGGATCAGCATCTTCTGCCTTTGGCTGACTGCCGTTCCACACTGTCAGTCGCAAGCTCTGAGCTGTCGTTGAGTTGAGGGCAACCTCGGTAACATTCTTCCATTTTCTGTCCACCCTATGTCCATTATCCATTGGAATATATGCCGCCTTCGAGCCAATGGGGATGAATTGTCGATCTTCTTACGATCCTACTCGCCGGTCATCTTTTGTCTTCAGGAAACAAAGCTGCGTCATCACGACCGCTTTGTTTTCCCCCATTTTCAGTCAGTCCGATTTGATCTCCCCTCTGTTGAAGGCACTCCAGCACATGGAAGACTCGTGATTCTTCTCCATGATACTCTCCATTATCACCCAATCCCCTTAAACACTTCCTTCCAAGCTGTCGCTGTCTGTCTTTCCCTTTCTGGATACACCTTCTCTCTTTGTACTGTATACATTCCATCATCCACACCAATGGCACGAGCTGATCTCCTTCATCTTCTTGGTCAGCTTCCACCCCCCTATTTGCTGGTTGGGGACTTCAATGCCCACCACCCGCTTTGGGGATCTCCACATCCTTGTCCGCGTGGCTCACTATTGGTAGAAGTCTTCCACCAAGCGGATCTTGTTTTCCTCAGCACTGGGGACCCTACATTTCTGTCTGCCTCCATGACAAATTTTTCTCATTTGGACCTTTCGGTCGGTACTGTTCCGCTAGCTCGGCGCTTCGAATGGTTCGCTGTTGCTGATACACACTCGAGTGACCACTTTCCATGTGTCCTTCGATTGCAGCCACACCTGCCATATATGCACCCGTACACTGGAAGTTTGCCCAAGCCGATTGGACACTTTTTTCGTCTCTAGCCACATTCTATGACTGTCACTTTCCTAGCGTCGACAATGAGGTCTCTCATATTACAGACATCATTCTTTCAGCTGCAGAATGTTCAATACCTCGCACCTCCGAATTGCCCCGGTGCCCTCGAGTTCCTTGGTGGAACGAGGCATGCCGTGATGCAATACGTGAACGGCAGCGTGCTCTTCGCGTTTTCAGACACCATCCTACATTGGCCAACTGTATCCGCTATAAGCAGTTCCGTGCGCGATGCCGTTGCGTCATCCGCGATAGCAAGAAGGCAAGCTGGGACTTCTTTACTAGCTCATTTAACACCTGCACTCCCTGCTCAGAAGTTTGGAGTCGGATTCGACAGTTATTTGGTGCGCCTAGTTTACCCTGGTCTCTGGGCTCACTGTCGAGCATGATACATTAGTGGACCCGTCGCAATTTCTAACTCATTGGGTGAACACTTTGCTGAGATTTCAAGCTCTTCAAATTACCCGCCAGCGTTTCTCCCGAAGAAACGTGCAGCGGAAGTGTGACCTCTTGCTTTCTCCTCTCACAATCGCGAAAGCTACAATACCGTTTTCTCCATGCGGGAACTCTAACACGCACTCTCTTCTTCTCGCTCCTCCGCCCCAGGACCGGATGGTATCCACATCCAAATGTTGCTGCATTTATCATACCATAGTCTGCGTTACCTCCTTCGCCTTTATAATCGAATTTGGACCGACAGTACTTTTCCCAGACGGTGGCGGGAAGCTATCGTCGTTCCTGTTCAGAAACCTGGAAAGGACAAACATTTCCCCTCTAGCTATCGCCCTATTTCTCTCACGGCTAGTGTATGTAAGGTTTTGGAGTGTATGGTGAATTGCCGTTTAGCTTGGTGGCTGGAGTCTTTTAACACCTGCCCAATGCGGTTTCCAAAAGCATCGTTCTGCAGTTGACCATCTTGTTTCCCTCTCCACTTATATAATGAACAATTTTCTCCGGAAACGCCAAACGGTAGCAATATTTGTTGATCTGGAGAGAGCATAAGATACCTGTTGGAGGACAGGCATCCTCCGCACACTGTTCTCTTCGGGCTTTCGAGGTGGGCTGCCCCTTTTTCTTCACGAATTTACGGCAGAGCGCACATTTAGTGTGGGTGAACACTACTCTCTCCCGTACTTTCTCCCAAGAAAACAGGGTACCCCAGGGCTCTGTGCTAAGTGTTGTACTGTTTGCCATTGCCATAAATCCCATTATGGATTGTCTCCTTCCTGATGTCTCGGGCTCCCTCTTTGTGGGCGATTTTGCGATCTACTACAGCTCTCAACGGACCAGCCTTCTTGAACGACATCTTAAAGGAAGTCTTGATCGCCTCCAATCTTGGAGCAACAAAACCGGCTTCTGCTTTTCTCCCAGTAAGACCGTTTGTGCTAATTTTTGGCGTCGTACGGAGTTTCTTCCACCTTCCTTACATCTAGGACCTGTCAACCTTCCATTTTCGGATGTCTCTAAATTCTTGGGTTTTATGTTTGGCAGAAAACTGTGCTGGTCCTCCCACATTTCCTGTCTTTCAGCTCGCTGTCTGTGATCCCTCAACACCCTGAGTGTCCTGAATGGTACCTCCTGGGGAGCGGACAGAGTGGTCCTCCTCCGCCTCTATCGCTCCTTAGTGCGATCGAAATTGGACTATGGAAGCATAGTTTACTCCTCTGCTTGGCCGTCTATTCTTCATCGTCTCGACTCTATCCACCACCGTGGATTACGTTTAGTGTCTGGAGCTTTTTACACCAGCCCTGTGGAAAGCCTTTATGCTGAGACTGCTGAACCTCCGCTGTCCAATCGGCGAGCTGTCCTTCTGAGTCGTTATGCTAGCCATCTGTCTTCCATGCCTCCAAATCCGGCCCATGACATTTTTTTCGACACCTTCTTGGATTTAGGGTATGCAGGCTGCCCTTCCTCCCTACTACCACCGGGAGTTCGCTTCCGTCAACTGCTCCATTCTCTTTCCTTCCGCTTTCCTAAAACTTTCTTGACCACTTGGGGTACAGCACCGCCTTGGCTCCGTCCCCGGACCTGCCTGCTCCATGACCTTTGTCAGTTTCCCAAGGATGGTACCCCTTCACTTGTTTATCGTCAGGCATTTGCTGCTCTATGCGCACAAATGAAGGATGCCACATTTATTTATACTGATGGCTCAAAAACATCGTTAGGTGTTGGGAGTGCCTATACTGTTCGCGACACCCCAAATCGATTTAGGCTTCCTGGCCAGTGTTCGGTTTATACTGTGGAGCTTTACGCTGTTCTCCAGGCTGTCCAATACGTCCGTCGCCATCAGCGGATACAGTATGTTATCTGTTCAGATTCTCTCAGCTCTCTCCTCAGTCTCCAAGCTCTCTATCCTGTCCACCCTCTGGTCCACCGGACTCAGGACTGCTTCCACGTGGGGGGCGTCTCTGTGGCGTTGATCCCAGGACACGTTGGTATCTGTGGAAATGAGGCAGCCGATATAGCGGCCAAGGCAGCAGTCTCTCTTCTTCAGCCAGCTATTCGCACGATTCCTTTCGCCAATCTACGGAGTGTTTTATGTCGTTGTGTTGCTTTTTTTATGGCACGCACATTGGTCGACACTTCCCAATAATAAATTGCGGGACGTGAAAGCTCTTCCCTGTGCTTGAACCTCTTCCCCCCGAACCCGTCATCGGGAGGAGGTAATTTTAACTAGATTCCAGATAGGGCACTGTCTTTTTAGACATCGACATCTTTTAAGTGGTGATCCTCCCCCACTCTATCCCCACTGCTCTCAGCTGTGGACGGTAAGACACCTTTTACTTCAGTGCCCCTATTTTACTCCGTTACGCGCCCGTCTACAGCTGTCGCCTGTTATATCTTCCATTTTAGCAGATGATACGTGCTCAGCCGATCGCGTTCTCGAGTTTATTAGTGCCAGTGAGATGATGTCAGTCATTTGAAGCTCTTTTTGGGGACAACCAACCCCATTCTATAGTGGTTTTTTAAAGCTTTCCTTCTGTTTTTTAGTTTCTCCAATTTTTTGAGTTTTGTTCCCATTGCTGCTGGTTTCCAGTTTAGTTTTTTTTAAGTCACAGACCAGGCACTAATGACCGTAGCAGTTTTGCGCCCTAAAACCCTAACAAAAAAAGTGTGTGTGTGTGTGTGTGTGTGTGTGTGTGTGTGTGTGTGTGTGTGTGTGTGTGTGTGTGTGTGTGTGTACACTGATGGCTCAATGGCTGATGGTCACCTAGGCTTTGCATATGTTCATGGAGGACATATTGAGCAGCACTCTTTGCCAGTTGGCTGTAGTGTTTTCACTACAGAGCTGGCAGCCATATCTCGTGCTCTTGAGTACATCTGCTCGTGCCCTGGCGAGTCATTTCTCCTGTGTACTGACTCATTGAGCAGCCAACAAGCTATTGGCTAGTGCTACCCTCGCTACCCTCTGGTAGCATCCATTCAGGAGTCCATCTATGTCCTGGAACAGTCCCGCGATTTTGTGGTGTTTGTGTGGACCCCAGGACACGTCGGAATCCCCGGCAATGAACTCAATAAAATACTGTGCAATGTATTGTCTTTATTAGTAAAATTCTTTGCCTCATTTGGAGGGAACAAAACTTAATGTATACAACTATAATTTTGTTTAAAGTAACTACTTGCTGTTATGTAAAGACTGATCCTCGCTAAGGGCTTTTAGTTATTTTGTATGTAAAAGGTGGTGTGGTTCCCCTCGGGAACAGAACTTTGTAGCATGCGCAAAATGTGGTTGGCATGGATGGAAAGGTGGAAGGGAGAGTCAGTCGGGGATGAGCTACTGAACCACCAACAGCTCACAAAAAGGCTGTGAATTGTGCTGGTGCTGAGAGGGGCTTTTTGTGCTGTTTTCCAATGTGCCAAAGCCTCGGATGGATGCAGTAAGTAGCTGGAATTATGTTGGAATTGATATCTATCATCGCCACCAAGAAATGAGAATCCAGTAATTCTACCTGCAAATCCACCTACAAACATGCACTCGCCACCACATTGCACCATCACTGTAATGGAACAGAACTACTATAGTAATGTACAGTGAAGGATCAGCTCATTGGATGTTATAATATACTCAAATATAAGGTAAATTATAACTGAGCTCTTGTACCTACCGTGATTTATCCTTTGTCACATATCCAGTTAGGATTCCTCCCACGCTAAACTGCTTACCGAGTGTCCTTTATTGAAAGCATATCAAAGTTAATGTGGCAATAGTGTGTGCTAAAATTAATATTGTTTGTTGAAAGGATCTTACAAATATCTCAGTTTTGCATTTCACTGCAGTTAAAGTTCAGAACTGCAACTGTTGAGTTACATGTTCATCCTTGCTAAGTGCTTGTTTCACTAATGTAATGAAAGTGGATTTATTTTGCTCTACTACAGTGGTCAAGAGTAAGCCCCCCCCCCCCCCACACCCCCTTGAAAGTAGTCCAAATGCACAGTTACTTAATCATCGAAAGTTTCAGTTACTCCTGCTATTCCTGTCAAGTTCTGTAGAGTATTGGGTTCCTCTTGGGTATTGAAAGTGCTTATTAATAGTGTAACAGGACCCACAGTTTGTTTATTCTGCTAAGCTAAATAACGATTAATAAAAAGACCACCATCAATGATAACAGTAACTTCTTTTATTCAAAGGTCAGTGAGAAAGTGTTTGTTAGTGAAATATATTTAAATTTCATTCTAAATAGAAATGTATTTAGCTGAGAGAGACTTAACCTATGCCCAGTTCATAATTTTGCTGTGAACTACATTTACAATTTTTTTGTCTGATAGGACAATGTTTGAAAAGTAATACTGAACATATGTCCAATTTATGATTCTACAATGAATATTAATAGTCATGTTATTGAGACCATTCAGTTTGACTAAGTCCTGAAGGTAATAGTGTGTATCATTATCTGTTATATATATGCAAATAGTTTGTTCTGCTCTGTAATCTCCAACCTCAGTGTGAACATAAGCAGGTGCCAGAGTTCTTTACACTCTGATGTGACAAAGTATAGGCTGTGTTTGCCCATTGAAGTTACGTATTTTCAGTTCCTTGAACAAGAATGTTACTCATTCTTATGCCTAATTAGGCTGGTGACCGTTTTTATCATCATTTGGACAGTGTGGATAGGTAAATTATTGTCTGTTATTGTTTAAATATTCACGTAATTCTGACTTCCACTTCCAATAAGCCACCTCCGTTAAGGTATATCACGGTCAACGCAACTAAATTCCTTTCAGAGGTTAACACTGCTCTGTTGCTTTATATCATAATTGCTTTAACAAGATAGTTTCATTATACGATCTGCCTCCAACTTTAAGGTTATGGTATAGCAGTAACAGTAGACGGTAGTGTTATAAGACGCAGAAACCGGCTCGGGAGATAGACATCTCTGTAGCTGACCTGCATTCTGTCGTACACCGCAGGGTTTTCCGGCTTTGGGAGATGCAATGGCATAACAGCACACACAACAAACTGCGTGTCATTAAGGAGGGAGTCTTCCATGCAGGCCTCTAACAGGAAATCAGTTGTCCTCTGCCGGCTCCGCATTGGCTGTAAGTGGCTAATGCATGGTTACCTACTCTGTCGCGAGGACCCACCTCAGTGTCACTGCGGCTTCCAAATGACAGTCATCCCCTCTTGCTGGACTACCCACTTTTAGCCACTCTGCATCAGACTTCTCACTTTCCCAGCACCCTGCCTTCGGTGTTGGGCAACAATGCCTCCACAGCAGCTTCAGTTCTAAGTTTTATCCATGAGAGTGGGTTTTATACTTCTATGTATGTTTTAGTGCATGTCCTTTGTCCCTCTGTGTCCTCCACCCTAGTGCTTTTAGGGTGGAGGTTTTAATGTGTTGCTGAGTGGCTGGCTTTCCCTTTTTATTCCCGTGGTTGGCCAGCCACTGTAATCTGCTTTCATGTTTCACTGTCTTCTGTTTCTAGCGTCTGTTGTTTCCTTGTCTTCTTTTGTTCCTTTTAGTGTTCATTGCCTTCCCTTCGTTCTTGTGGCATTTTCTTTCTTTCCGTTTTGTGTTATATGTTTTGTCTATTTTATTTTCACACTTGTGGGGCATTGTTTTATTAGGGACAAGGGACCAATGACCTTGTAGTTTGATCCCTTCTCCCACCTTCAAACCAACCAAACAAACTAACTAACTTCGAGCAGATGGACTCACCGGCGTGCGCACAGTCGAGGGAAATAGTCACTTGTGAGTGAGTGTTCTAACGTAATGGTGTCACTATGTTTTCGAAACAGGAGTTGGATCAAGATTGAATGTGCCAGAGGTCGTGCAGCACGATGGTGTCATAAAGGTCTTAGAGGTGTGCAGGAAATCAGCATAAGAACAAGTGCATGCTGTTGCCGCATGAGTGGGCAGTGATTGATGCCATACGATTCGTGTGCTCACTCACAAAACCGGATTAGTGTTTACAACCGTGCTTTGCATCCTGAAGGAATGCCTGGGCGTGCAAAAAATTGCATCACGATGAGTTCTGCATGACTTAATGGAAATGCAGAAATGGATGTTACAATGCTGCTCAGATGCACTTAAAGCGCTATGAGCGCAAAAGAGAGGCTTTCTTACACCGTATCGCAACACTGGATGAGACATGGGCCACATCATAAGAGCCAAAACTGAAATGCCAATCCAACGAATTACATCATTGAGTTGCCGCAAAAGTTGAAAGTGCGTCAGAGCCCCAATATGGTGAAAGTTATAGGTATTCTCGTGTACGTCTGTGATTGTTATACTAACGCATTACCTTCCTCCACTGCAGACCGTCAGTGCACAGTATTACTGTTAGTTTTCAGAGCATCACCTGCGACCAGCTTTACGAAGGAAGCGGCGACACTTTCTGCGCGACCCACCATACTCCCTGGACTTAAGGACTTGACTTTGACTTGATTCCGAAGATCAAAGAACCACTTCATGGCATTCGCTTCGGAACTGTTACAGAGATTAAACAGGCAGTAAACTGCTCCATTTGCACGATCAACAGAACAGGCTCTGCTAACAGTATGCTATGCCTTCCACATTGCTGGCAACGGGTTCTACACAATGGTGGTGGCTACTTTGGAGGACAGTAACAGGAACAAACATTTAACTCTTTTTGTATCAGTTGTGAATAAATAGTTGCCACTATTTAAGTTCCAACCCTTGTACATAATGAATTTGCTAATTACTTGGTGTGTCTACTAGGAATTGTACTTTGGCATAGCTATTGAAGCTGAGATAGCTGTAAAATTATAAAAACAAACATATGCAAGAATAATATTGTTTACCTCTTCAGTTGTTTTATTTGATTTGTGGATATTGTTCAGGAGCTGTAGAATTTAATATACCAACAGCTTCCCAATGTGTTATGCTCTTCCTTCTTCTTCTTTTTTTTTTCCAGTATTGAGAGAGAGTAAAGTTTTTTTGGTCTGTCACTGTAGCTGGTGCCAAGCTCTGCAGCTTCTTTTTCTTTTTCCCCAGTGCACATTGCACAGGCATTCCTCTGCCTCATAGTGATAAGTTTGTATACTTTCTCTCTGCACCAACCCATTCAACCACTACACATAGACCAAACAAACATTAGCAGTGCTTAGCGACAGTTTGTGGTAGCAGGCCTGGAAAAATATTACTTTGATCTCTACAGACGCAGCTGCAGAATGCTAGTTTAGTATTACCCGCATGTTGTGAATATCAGTAGTCCAATACTAACTGCAAACACTGTTTCAGAAATGTTTTGAACTTCATGGAAATGCACCTTACGCCATCACTAGTGGACATATGTACAGATACAGATTTCATTAGTAATGGCTTCAGTATGTGCAGAGAATTGAGTGGTTTGTTTTGAAAGGTTCAAGGGCACATACTCTGCAATACAGTACAGTATATTTTGCTTGTAGAAAGAAAACTCATGTCATCAAGAAGTGAGGACTACATCTCTAATTTATATTCTGTAGCTGCTGTGTTTTCCATTACATGCATGTTTTTTAGAGTGAAAATAATACATTGCAGACAACACATATTAAAATTCAAGGAATTCCCATTCAGTGGACCAAAAGGTACCCAACATCAACTCCCACATGGCGTGCTTTAGTTAATAAGCATGGTGTTGTGAAAGTTAGTAAGTTGACAAATATTTCATAGGGATTGAACATGGATTGTACTGTTTAGAGCTATATGCCAAATGGACTGAATATTGAAAAGTATATAAAGGCAAAAGTATTCCTTGCACGCAGCAAGCAGTAAAGGAACACCATTTTTAAGTTTTGAATATAGTGTCCAGTATCTCTGAAAATACCAAGCCAGTAAACTTGATTGGCAAGTCTTAAGGGACTCTTTATGCTCTTCAGCAAATTTAATTCTCAAATTACATATATCAAAAATCCTTTAACTGCAAGACAAGAATTAAACAGTGGCTTCACTGCCTTTAAAATGGACACCACATACTCTCCTAAAGAGCTCCATGCTATCTGCCACAGTTTGGATACTGGCCAGAGTCGTCACTAGAAAGTTAAAATTTACTATGCAAATGACTGGAATTTAGACTTGGAATTCAAAGAAATAATCAAAGAGATGAGCATTTTAATTGCGCAACATGATATCTGACATTGCTGTGTTCACCCTGCTGTCCAACTAATTTGACCAGTTTCTTTCATATAAGATTATGTAAATCTTTGCATTTTTTTATAAACCTCTAAAATTAATAATTGGCAGGTGCCAAGGAACAGGTATTCTGAACAGATAAATGCTGTGACGATCAGCATATTTATTGAATTTATTCAGCGCAGAAGAGAGAACTTAATTAGCTTGGTATTAAGTTTTCCGTAAGTGGTAAGAAGAGAACAGTTAAAATCTATACAGTAAACTTCAAAATAACTTCTGTAACGGCTGGCACTCTCACTATCCAGATGTACTGCACAAATTCTATGTGCATCCTATCACCAGTATATTGGAAAAAAATGATGTGAAGTGGTGGTCACGAATCATGTGAACTGGTAGTCAAATGTCCAGAGTTCTGTTGCTCTAGCAAGATGGAGCAAGGCTGATCAAAGTACTGCAGCAGTACCGTGTGTTGGCGTTGACTGCCTGCATTGCTCGGTGGGTTGCTATGTGGATGACCGATGAAACTGCAACTATGATGATGCGCAATCGCGGTAAACAGCGTGTTCCTAGGTAATATTATCATCTCCGTACTTGGTAGCAGACGGTACAGAATACCAAGACTGCTCACTACAGCATCAGAACATGAATCTCCTTTCCTCATATTGACTGTAGCCTCAGTGTCTCCTGTGTACCAGCGGCTGCCCAATTATTTCCTCGCAACAAAATTTGCGCCAATCCCCCGTCTTCCTTCCAAACATTGCATGGGAATCATCATCCTATGTCACACAATTTCAGCCAGTGAGTAGCTTCTGGGAGGCGTCTTATGTTGAAAAGTTCTTAAGGCTTCTGCGTCTCTGACGGAACCATTGGAATGTTCCTGCAGTGTCCCACATCGAGAGCAGGGATGTGAGGGGGCTCTTAAGGAGCGCACCTCACCAACACAGCCCGTATTGGAGCCAGACATCTTTTGTGTTAATATGGCACCTTGGGCACAAGAAACAGCCTGGGCCAGCTTTCCACGTAATGGAAAAATCGCAGCTTTGAGTTTTACGATGTGGGAGGAGGGCGCCATCTCAGCCCCATCCTATGCAAAGGCTGCCACCTGCCAGGGACGGCCTGTCCACTTACTTTCTCGTGGGTCACCTGTGGAGGCCACCATGAACTGCCCTGCCTCTGCCATTCCCTTACTGTGGCTCACTCACAGAAACATAAGCTAACTGAATTACTTTCATCAGCTACAAAATTTGCTATTTGCATGAAATAAGACATTTAATCACCACTTGCCCCTCTTGGTTACTTCAGTGTGAAGATAAATAGAATTCAGAGTGCATGCTGTCCAGATAATTTGTTGGTGGCAAATGTCGTGCTGTTTTCAGTTAGCGACTTATTCAGTCTCTCTCTGAAAGGCTATATAAGGACACCAGGAGACTTGACCAATACTTGTGCTCCAATACTTCTGCTAGAGCATTTTGAGCCATCTGTATCATGTGACACATATTTAGCATACAATGTAATTTTCCATAGGATGATGAAAACTAAAGGGTTTTGAAGGTATGTTGTGGTGATCAAGTTACATGTAATTTGAGGTCGCATTCTGTTTTGATGATGCTGATAAACTCGCTATTGAATGCCCTTAAGCTTCTTCTGGTTTTGATGGAACTTGATCTCATATCTTGTTGTACGGGAAAGGTATCCTGGAAAGTGACACTGTGAACGATAGTGCCAAATGATGTAGGTCTAACAAGAAATGAATTTTAAGTGGTTCATGACACTTTCTTTGCACTGTACTGTAGTTGATGGGCAGTTCGTTTTGCAATTCGCTATTTGTGCAGGTAAAAGGAAACATGGCTTGCTTTGCAAATATGTATGGAAGAATCCCATTCATTAAACATGATCGTATTTTTTAAAGTTCGTATTATTATACTATACAGTGACAGGAGCACAAAGGTAATGGTGCACATGACATAGTTTGCAGTATAGACTCCAGCGGTTGAGGTACATAAGAAAATGAGGGGCAGCAGCCTTTTCAGTAGTTGCAGGGGCAACAGTCTGCATGATTGACTGATCTGGCCTTGTAACACTAACCAAAACGGCCTTGCTGTGCTGGTACTGCGAACGGCTGAAAGCAAGGGGAAACTACAGCTGTAATTTTTCCCGAGGGCATGCAGCTTTACTGTATGGGTAAATGATGGCGTCCTTTTGGGTAAAATATTCCGGAGGTAAAATAGTTCCCCATTCGGATCTCCGGGTGGGGACTACTCGAGGATGTCGTTATCAGGAGAGAAAAAACTGGCGTTCTACGGATTGGAGCGTGGAATGTCAGATCCCTTATTTGGGCAGGTAGGTTAGAAAATTTAAAAAGGGAAATGGATAGGTTAAAGTTAGATATAGTGGGAATTAGTGAAGTTCAGTGGCAGGAGGAACAAGACTTTTGGTCAGGCGAATACAGGGTTATAAATACAAAATCAAATAGGGGTAATGTAGGAGTAGGTTTAATAATGAGTAAAAAAATAGGAATGCGAGTAAGCTACTACAAACAGCATAGTGAACGCACTATTGTGGCCAAGATAGACACGAAGCCCACACCTACTACAATAGTACAAGTTAATATGCCAACTAGCTCTGCAGATGACGAAGAAATTGAAGAAATGTATCGTGAAATAAAAGAAATTATTCAGATAGTGAAGGGAGAAGAAAATTTAATAGTCATGGGTGACCGGAATTCGGCAGTAGGAAAAGAGAGAGAAGGTAATGTAGTAGGTGAATATGGATTGGGAATAAGAAATGAGAGAGGAAGCCGCCTGGTACAATTTTGCACAACTTAATCATAGCTAACACTTGGTTTAAGAATCATGAAAGAAGGTTGTATATATATGGAAGAAGCCTGGAGATACTAGAAGGTATCAGATAGATTATATAATGAAACTTCCTGGCAGATTAAAACTATGTGCCCGACCGAGACTCGAACTCGGGACCTTTGCCTTTCGCGGGCAAGTGCTCTACCAACTGAGCTACCGAAGCACGACTCACGCCCGGTACTCACAGCTTTACTTCTGCCAGTACCTCGTCTCCTACCTTCCAAACTTTACAGAAGCTCTCCTGCGAACCTTGCAGAACTAGCACTCCTGAAAGAAAGGATATAGCGGAGACATGGCTTAGCCACAGCCTGGGGGATGTTTCCAGAATGAGATTTTCACTCTGCAGCGGAGTGTGCGCTGATATGAAACTTCCTGGCAGATTAAAACTGTGTGCCCGACCGAGACTCGAACTCGGGACCTTTGCCTTTCGCGGGCAAGTGCTCTACCAACTGAGCTACCGAAGCACGACTCACGCCCGGTACTCACAGCTTTACTTCTGCCAGTACCTTGTCTCCTACCTTCCAAACTTTTAATCTGCCAATTAATTGTAAAGTTTGGAAGGTAGGAGACGAGGTACTGGCAGAAGTAAAGCTGTGAGTACCGGGCGTGAGTCGTGCTTCGGTAGCTCAGTTGGTAGAGCACTTGCCCGCGAAAGGCAAAGGTCCCGAGTTCGAGTCTCGGTCGGGCACACAGTTTTAATCTGCCAGGAAGTTTCATATCAGCGCACACTCCGCTGCAGAGTGAAAATCTCATTCTGGAGATTATATAATGGTAGGACAGAGATTTAGGAGCCAGGTTTTAAATTGTAAGTCATTTTCAGGGGCAGATGTGGACTCTGACCACAATCTATTGGTTATGAACTGTATGTTAAAACTGAAGAAACTGCAAAAAGGTGGAATTTAAGGAAATAGGACTGGATAAACTTACTAAACCAGAGGTTGTACAGAGTTTCAGGGAGAGCATAAGGGAACAATTGACAGGAATGGGGGAAACAAATACAGTAGAAGAACAATGGGTAGCTTTGAGGGATGAAGTAGTGAAGGCAGCTGAGGATCAAGTAGGTAAAAAGCGAGGGTTAGTAGAAATCCTTGAGTGACAGAAGAAATATTGAATTTAATTGATGAAAGGAGAAAATATAAAAATGCGTAAATAAAGCAGGCAAAAATGAATACAAACATCTCAAGAATGAGATCGTCAGGAAGTGCAAAGTGGCTAAGCAGGGATGGCTAGAGGACAAATGTAAGGGTATAGAGGCGCATATCACTAGGGGTAAGATAGATACTGCCTACAGGAAAATTAGAGACCTTTGGAGAAAAGAGATCCACTTGTATATATATCAAGAGCTGAGATGGGAATCCAGTTCTATGCAAAGAAGGGAAAGCAGAAACGTGGGAGGAGTATATGAGGCACTGAGAGCACAAGCGGACTAACCCACACTTTTTGTGAATTTGAGGTATTGACATGTTGTGATAACAGTATACGAGTATTATGCAATGCATGTTGATCTGTTTGTTTATCTGAAGGTTTGTCTAATGTAGCAACGTAAACATTGCTGTTGCACTCAACCGCCGATAGATACCGTTGAGAGCAGGAGTGGACTATGCGTCATAGTCCATTTGTGCTCTATGCTCTCCGTCCACTGCCATTGCGCGTGACGCCGGCGAACGAAAGACTTGTGTATTTAGTGTGGAACAACGTATTGGACCAGTGACCACGTGGACGTGTATTTCAGTTGATCAGCATGGCAGCCCCTGCGAAAAGCGTGGAGGAGCAATTGGAAGGTTAGTTTGTATTGTGTTCCATTCCTTTTTTGCGGATAACATTGTCGATTGTACACTAACGCGTTCATATGCAAACACGTCTAGATGTACCGTATCTCGAATGGTGACTTTGTTCAGAAAATGCAGGTTGTTTTCCATACGAAAACAGAATGACATACAAACAATACTTTATGTATTGCTATTTTGTGTAATCAAGTAACGAGCACTTGTAATGTTATGTGTACAACAATGTTTTACCGCCCACCGAGTTGTGTTGAGCAATTGCTTCGCCTGTGGATACCAATGCACACGTTGACCATTACTGTAGTGTAGTTAATATTACATTGAGGGATGGATATTGTTATTACAGAGATGTTTGCGTCCGATGGGGAAGTGCCGGGAGACGCGAGAGCGAGCACGGCTGCAGCAACAACTGTTCCAGAGGACGTGCCAGAGACGAACGACGATGCCGTGGTACGGAGCCGAGGAAAGAAGCGCCTTAGAAACGAAGATAAATGGCTTCGTAACGTTAGGAAAGAACGGAGAGCTCTAGGTCAAGAGTATGTAAACCGTAAGGGTAACCTTGTACCTCGAAAGGAATTGCGGAAAATCAGCGAGTGTACGTGCCGGTATGAGTGCCACAAACACATCAACGAAGAACAGCAGGAACAAGTGTTCAATGAGTTTTATAATTTAGGCAGCCACGATCTGCAGTCGGCTTTCCTGTTTACCATGATTAAAGTCGTTGATAAAGCACGGTCTTACGTAGGTCAGCAACATTCACGTAGGGAGAAGACAAGATTGTATTACTTGCTCAATTCAAATGGGTCTGAAACGAGGGTGTGCAAAAGATTCTTTCAGAATACTTTAGCCGTATCTGCTGGAAGAATCGATAGGGTACTCAAGAATAAAGGGGAAAAAGCCACCCCTCCTCGTGATGGTAGAGGTAAAGGTGAACCTGGTAATAAAACACCTCGCCACAAAGTTGATGTAGTAAAACGTTTCATAGAAAAATTCCCGGTGTATGAAAGCCATTATGCGTATCATAAAAATAACGGTAGAAAGTATTTAGGACCAGATTTAAATTTATCAGTCATGTATTCACTGTACTGTGCAGAGGAGCAAATGCCCGTTTCTCATTTTATTTTCCGCAAAATTTTTTACGAAAACTTCAATTTGTCATTTCATCCACCAGTGTCCGACTCTTGTCGAACATGTGATGCTTTGCAGGTAAAAATAACAGCTGCCGATAATGATAAGGAGAGGACGGAGTTAATTGCAGAACGTGAATTCCATCATCAAAAAGGTGAGTATGCACGGGCAGGTTTACATAGTGATACATTGCTTAGCAAATCAGATGGTAACGTTACAGTGATAACATTTGATTTGATGAAAACTTTGCCTACACCGATCATCTCAACTGGAGTTTGCTATTACAAACGTCAGTTGTGGACATATTGCTTTGGCATCCACAATATGCACAATGATGATGTATACATGTTTCTGTGGCATGAATCCATTGCGTCGAGAGGGCCACAAGAAATTGGTTCTTGTTTGCTGTACTTCATACGCAATTTTGTCAGGACTGAAAAACTAATTATGTACTCTGATCAGTGCGGAGGCCAGAATAGAAACATAAAGGTTGCTGTACTGTGCCAATACATTGTCAACAGCTCAGAGTTCTCTGTGAAGGAAATAGACCATAAATTTTTAGTTAGCGGACACTCGTACCTGCCCTGTGATCAGGATTTTGGCTTAGTTCAGAAACGAAAAAAGTATTTTCCTAATATTTACCGTCCTAAACACTGGAATGATGTGGTAGTGAGTGCCAGAAAAAGGAATCCATTCAAGGTAATTAATATGAATGCGGAATGTTTCTTTTCAACAAAACAACTCCCGAAAGAAACATCACGAATCGAAAAATGTCTTCTGGCAATTGTAAAGTACAATGGTTGAACATACAGTGGCTGCGGTATGAAGCAACCAACAGATTCAAAATATTGTATAAATACTCGAACCAAAACCAAGAGCCATTTCAGGAAATTGATGTGGCCAAACGAACATCCACATGCATCAGCAATCTCGAACTGCTTTATCCTAATGGAAATGTAATTACAGAGGCAAAAAAGAAGGATCTGCTAAGTTTGCTTCCGTATGTACCTCCACTTCATCATGATTTCTACAAAACTTTACAAATGTCATCAAATGCTGTAGAAACATTGCCTGTGGATGATTTTGAAATGTAACACAATGCGTAACATTACAGAAACCAATGTAAAATGGTACATGTAATGTGTACAATGTATACTAGTAATGAATACTATTGTCACATGCATCAGCGTACTAACGGACCTGTCATTGAGAATGTTCAACTACTTGGAGCGAAAATGGACTAAGCCACAACAAAACTGCTAATATTCTACTATATAGTACTTTTGTAATTTATCTATGTCAAAATATTGTTCAATAAAACCACAGTTACATCATATGCATGTTACAAGGCTGCAATGTATCACAAACATACATTATTTGTGGGCCCGTATTATGAGACCTGTTTCCTCCATATTGACTTCTCCGGGGTTAGTCCGCTTGTGCTCTCAGTGCCTCATATAGAAGGTCTATACAAGGGAAATGTACTTGAGGACGATATTATGGAAATGGAAGAGGATGTAGATCAAGATGAAATGGGAGATACGATACTGCATGAAGAGTTTGACAGAGCACTGAAAAACCTGAGTTGGAACAAGGCCACAGGAGTAGACAACATTCCAATAGAACTACTGACGGCCTTGGGAGAGCCAGTTCTGACAAAACTCTACCATCTGGTGAGCAAGATGTATGAGACAGGCAAAATACCCTCAGACTTCAAGAAGAATATAATAATTCCAATCCCAAAGAAAGCAGGTGTTGACAGATGTGAAAATTACCAAACTATCAGTTCAGTAAGTCATGGCTGCAAAATACTAACCCGAATTCTTTACAGATGAAACTAAAACTAGTAGAAGCCGACCTTGGGGAAGATTAGTTTGGATTCTGTAGAAATATTGGAACACGTGAGGCAATACTGACCTTACGACTTACCTTAGAAGCTAGATTAAGGAAAGGCAAACTTACATTTTCAACATTTGTAGGCTTAGAGAAAGCTTTTGACAATGTTGACTGGAATACTCTCAAATTCTGATGGTGGCAAGGATCAAATACAGGGAGCGAATGGCTATTTACAATTTGTATAGAAACCAGATGGTGGTTATGAGTCGAGGGGCATGAAAGGGAAGCAGTAGTTGAGAAGGGAGTGAAACAGTCCTGCAGCCTATCCCCTTATGTTATTCAACCTGTATATTGAGCAAGCAGTAAAGGAAACTAAAGATAAATTCGGAGTAGGTATTAAAACCCATGGAGAAGAAATAAAAACTTTGAGGTTCGTCGATGACATTGTAATTCTGTCAGAGACAGCAAAGGACTTGGAAGAGCAGTTGAACGGAATGGACAGTGTCTTGAAAGGAGGATATAAGATGAACATCAACAAAAGCAAAACGAGGATAATGGAATGTAGTCGAATTAAGTCGGGTGATGCTGAGGGTATTAGATTAGGAAATGAGACACTTTAAGTAGTAAAGGAGTTTTGCTATTTGGGGAGCAAAATAACTGATGGTCGAAGTAAAGCATGTAGAATGGCAATGGCAAGGAAAGCATTTCTGAAGAAGACAAATTTGTTAACATTGAGTATAGATTTAAGTGTCAGGAAGTCATTTCTGAAAGTATTTGTCTGGAGTGTAGCCATGTATGGAAGTGAAACATGGACGATAAATAGTTTGGACAAGAAGAGAATAGAAGCTTTTGAAATGTGGTGCTACAGAAGAACGCTAAAAATTAGATGGGTAGATCACATAACTAATGAGGAGATACTGAATAGAATTGGGGAGAAAAGAAATTTGTGGCACAACTTGACTAGAAGAAGGGATCGGTTGGTAGGGCATGTTTTGAGGCATCAAGGGATCACCAATTCAGTATTGGAGGGCAGCGTGGAGGGTAAAAATCGTAGAGGGAGACCAAGAGATGTATACACTAAGCAGATTCAAAAGGATGTAGGTTGCAGTAGGTACGGGGAGGTGAAGAAGCTTGCACAGGATAGAGTAGGATGGAGAGCTGCATCAAACCAGTCTCAGGACTGAAGACTACAACAACAACAACAACTACTACTACTACTACTACTACTACTACTACTACTACTACTTTCAATTCTCTGTTAGCTTACCCAGATGTAATCATATGCCCCTACAATACCTTCGCAGCATGGGGATGGCACGAATAAGAATCATTTGGTGTGATCCATATCACTGGATGTCATTATACATTGGTGGTACATTACGCTATTGTGACCTATTTTGTACTTCAAACTCTTGGCCTGTAAGGGTACTGAGACCTTTATTCGTGGCCATGTTTACCTTGTTTACTCCAGGAACATGTCCATACGTAACATAGATATTTAGCTTTGTTTAAGGAACACTTTACAGATTATTACTACTACTATTAGTAAATCTTTTAAGGGTTGTGTTGCAAGTTGTTGTAACCGCAGGAACAAGCCAAGTCTAATTGCAGTACCTTGAGAATAGTACGTAGGAAGAAGTTAAAGTTGTAGCGCTGGACGCCAGGCGTGGCCGAGGGGTCAGCCGAGGCGGCAGTCAAACTGCTGGGCAGCGGCGCTTGGTAAGAAAACAAACAGCCAGCAGATACAAACGAAGGTCTGTGTAGGGACTCATGATAAGCAATCAATTAAGAAGCATCAACAGTAAGCATTCCTGGTTAGAGAGAGAGGTCTGGGAGTGGAGAGAGAAAGAAAGAGGGCCCTTGGTGGGGACAGCGCTACGTCATAAGGAGCCAATGAAGGGCTCAGGACGCAGTGCGTGATCATATAGGGAGAGGCGCCTCTATCCCTCCGTTCAGCCTCTGAAGAACAATAGCACAACTATGTTTTAACGATACCAAATAAGGACAAGTTGCCTTCGACGCTACGTCATGCCAAGCGCTGGCAGGGTCGAAGGAGAAACTCTAACAAAACTCGATAGCACGCGGCTCTGATGGTCTTGTCGGGTCTTGTCTTGTCGGGTCGAGTAGCTAGAGGGTGATAGCAGCAGCCGACTTGGGCTGAGGAACGGGGCTGTAGGCAGGCAGCCGGAGATGGTCGCTGGAGAGCGTCAGGGCGTAGCCGCGGGCCTCTAACGTAGGGTGTTAGGAAACGTTGCAGAACTTCTAATAGGCAGTCGGAACGGTGGAGTCAGTCACCGTCTCTGTGTTAGACTTGGCCTTCCTGTGAATGCAATCACCGCGCAGTTAGGGTGAGCTGTATTCATTTGGAATAAACTGCAATTTGTTAAAGTTATCAAGACTTTAATTCTACCCGCTTCCTAGCCTTGTGCTTTCACACCAGGGATTTCTACATCTTAGCCAGATCAAAAAGTCTCCCTCTCACTAAGGTCAACCGGCTAACATCCCATCCACGAACTGTGTCGCTCAATCCCTCGCAATATCCATGCTTGGGACGCGATAAAGTGCATTTGAATTCAGTCTGCAATTTGATTATTGGAATGTAACCTCTCCCATTGCAGCATTGTCCAGCGCATGCATCTCGCATGACATATGCTGCGTGTGTACTTGAGTTCAACGCTGTTGTTAAAATTGAGCTGTCCATGAGGTGTACAATTTCATTTGTTTACCCAAAGCCAATATTTTGCTGCAATGTGGTGTGCCGAGGCTTGTGCATAGTGGAACCATCAATGCTATGGCAAGGAAGTTCATCATTTATGGCCCAGGTATTTGTTTCTGTCGTTATTCATGTTTCAGTGGTTGAACCAGGCACATGTTATCAGCATTCCGAAGACACTTGAATGAGTTAAAGGTAAGCCTCCAATGCCTTTATTAGTTTCTGTGGCAGAATGTCTTGTTGATATAGGACTCCAGTGAGAATAGAAATGTTCGTTCCTGTCCAGCACTAGCAAGAATTTTTCATGGGGCCGCATGGAATTATGGGTTTCAAACCTTCACAGAATGTTCTTAGCACATTTATAGTTGTTAGTTCACATATGCAATCCTGAAAATACCTTCAGCTTTACATTGCATTATTCACAGTTTTTACATTTCATCATTGTTATGGTAAACTAAGTATTTAGACTTCAAAATATATTGACATCTTGGGTTTGTGTATGTCTTACTTTGTACATATAAATTTTCCTATGGCTTTTACATTTATTTACATAAATATTGTACTAAAATTTGCATAAACACAGTACAAAAATTATACATACAAGACAGTTAATATTGCATACATGTCTTGTGACTTATGTCACATAACATTTTTCAGTTTTTACATAATAATTTTTATCGTATTTTGCTCTTGGGCATTATCCATTTGAATCTTCATTTGTGGACAATCTGTATCCATAGTCTCATCTTATTTTAATGTTACACAGGTTGTTATTTTTTCAGTCTCATTTTCTAGTATTGACAAAATATTTACGTACAACATTATCACAGGATGTGCATGACTTCCGTGTTCATACACTGCGCCTGACACAAGTATCCATCATTACAGATGCTGAGGAGAGAGAACTTCATAACATGAAATCATAAGCCTACAAAACTAAATTCAACTAAACCTCGGACAAATTTACTAGGATGTGTCTACTGGTCTGCAGGAAATGTTATGGACAGAAAGAAGCATTCATTGGTACCTCTTCGAAGCTGACCAGACTGTCCTCCTCCACCTCTATCTAACTCTTGTCCGCTCCAAGTTGGATTATGGATGCATTTTCTACTCCTCTGCATGGCATATTTTTGTACACTGTTGGGTCCAAGTCCGCCCACGGTGTTAGCTGTGCTTTTGTCGTCGGGGGTGTTAAATTTCAATACTGGCTTCTCGACCAGTGCACAATTTTTCCCGCAGAGCTTTTTGCTATCTGTCAGGCTGTTCACAACGTCCGGAGGCTCCAGCTCACTTGCTTTGTGATCTGCTCTCTCTCTCTCAGTGCCCTTCAGAGTCTAGATGATCCAGATTCAGTCCACCCTATCATTTGACGGATCAAGGACTGCCTTAGTTTGTTCCTGGATGGGGGAACCCAAGTGATGTTCATATGGGTTCCTGGCCATGTTGGTGTGCCGGGGAGTGACGCTGCTAATGCTGCAGCCAAGGCCGCAGTCCTCTTGGTCGGCCTGCCTCGTATTCTGTTCCCTTGCAAGATAATCGTAATTTTCTCTGTCGGCATATCACGTCACTTTGTCATGACCATTGGTGCTCCCTTCATGAGAACAAACTCAGAGAAGTCAAACCTCTCCCTACAGACTGGTCAACTTGGCCGTCTCGCCGTGAGGAAGTAATGTTAGCTCGGTTGCGAATAGGGCACTGCCACTTTAGTCACCGCCACTTGTTGAGCGGCGACCCTGCACCCAGCTGTCCTTTCTGTAGCCATCCATTAACAGTCAGACATGCCCTGATCCTCTGCCCCTATTTTAGCCACTCATGTCACAGGGTGAGGCTTCCAACCGCTTCGCCGGACATTTTAGCGGATGACGTGCGAGCTGTGGCTAGCGTTTTAAGTTTTTAAAAAAGCAGCAATATGACAAAAGAGATTAGATTTCTTTCTGGTGACCCCGGTGTCTTGTCAGCGTCTTGTAGATACTCTTCCATAAAGTCCTGACATTTTAGATTTTTTCTTTTGCCTGTCTGTATTGGACCTCAAAGCGGTTTTTTACCCTCGCAGTCCCAGCATTTTATGGTTCTATACTGGGTGCTTATGACCTTAGATATTTTGCACCCTAACCCTAACCCTCCCCCCATGAACCATAGACCTTGCCGTTGGTGGGGAGACTTGCGTGCCTCAGCGATACAGATAGCCGTACCGTAGGTGCAACCACAA
Organism: Schistocerca americana; assembly: GCF_021461395.2. Taxonomy (NCBI): domain Eukaryota; kingdom Metazoa; phylum Arthropoda; class Insecta; order Orthoptera; family Acrididae; genus Schistocerca; species Schistocerca americana. Next base: position 435,076,555 of record NC_060122.1, read on the forward strand.
TGGAGGGGTATCTGTTGAGAGGCCAGACAAACGCATGGTTCCTGAAGAGGGGCAGCAGCCTTTTCAGTAGTTGCAGGGGCAACAGTCTGGATGATTGACTGATCTGGCCTTGTAACACTAACCAAAACGGCCTTGCTGTGCTGGTACTGCGAACGACTGAAAGCAAGGGGAAACTACGGCCGTAATTTTTCCCGAGGGCATGCAGCTTTACTGTATGGCTAAGTGATGATGGCGTCCTTTTGGGTAAAATATTCCGGAGGTAAAATAGTTCCCCATTCGGATCTCTGGGCGGGGACTAATCAGGAGGACGTCGTTATCCGGAGAAAAAAAACTGGCGTTCTACAGATCGGAGCGTGGAATGTCAGATCCCTTAATCGGGCAGGTAGGTTAGAAAATTTAAAAAGGGAAATGGGTGGGTTAAAGTTAGATATAGTGGGAATTAGTGAAGTTCGGTGGCAGGAGGAACAAGACTTTTGGTCAGGCAAATACAAGGTTATAAATACAAAGTCAAATAGGGGTAATGTAGGAGTAGGTTTAATAATGAATAAAAAAAATAGGAATGCGGATAAGTTACTACAAACAGCATAGTGAACACATTATTGTGGCCAAGATAGACACGAAGCCCACTCCTACTACAGTAGTACAAGTTTATATGCCAACTAGCTCTGCAGATGACGAAGAAATTGAAGAAATGTATCATGAAATAAAAGAAATTATTCAGATAGTGAAGGGAGACAAAAATTTAATAGTCATAGGTGACTGGAATTCGGTAGTAGGAAAAGGGAGAGAAGGAAACGTAGTAGGTGAATATGGATTGGGGCTAAGAAATGAGAGGAAGCCGCCTGGTAGAATTTTGCACAGAGCATAACTTAATCAACTTGGTTCAAGAATCATAAAAGAAGGTTGTATACCTGGAAGAATCCTGGAGATACTAGAAGGTATCAGATAGATTATATAATGGTAAGACAGTGATTTAGGAACCAGGTTTTAAATTGTAAGACATTTCCAGGGGCAGATGTCGACTGACCACAATCTATTGGTTATGAACTGTAGATCAAAACTGAAGAAACTGCAAAAAGGTGGGAATTTAAGGAGATGGGACCTGGATAAACTGTAGGAACCAGAGATTGTACAGATTTTCAGGGAGAACATAGGGAACAATTGACAGGAATGGGGGAAAGAAGTACAGTAGAAGAAGAATGGGTAGCTCCGAGGGATGAAGTAGTGAAGGCAGCAGAGGATCAAGTAGGTAAAAAGAAGAGGGCTAGTAGAAATACTTGGGTGACAGAAGAAATATTGAATTTAATTGACAAAATGAGAAAATATAAAAATGCAGTAAATGAAACAGGCAAAAAGGAATACAAACATCTCAAAAATGAAATCGACAGGAAGTGCAAAATGGCTAAGCAGGCATGGCTAGAGGACAAATGTAAGGATGTAGAGGCTTATATCACTAGGGGTAAGATAGATACTGCCTACAGGAAAATTAAAGAGACCTTTGGAGAAAAGAGAACGACTTGTATGAATATCAAGAGCTGAGATGGAAATCCAATTCTAAGCAAAGAAGGGAAAGCAGAAAGGTGGAAGGAGTATATAGAGGATCTATACAAGGGCGACGTACTTACGGGCAATGTTACATTAATAGAAGAGGAGGTAGATGAAGATGAAATGGGAGGTATGATACTGCGAGAAGAGTTTGATAGAGCACTGAAAGACCTAAGTCGAAACAAGGCCCGGGAGTAGACAACATTCCATCAGAACTACTGACAGCCTCGGGACAGCCAGTTCTGACAAAACTCTACCATCTGGTGAGCAAGATGTATGAGACAGGCGAAATACCCTCAGACTTCAAGAAAAATATAATAATTCCAATCCCAAAGAAAGCAGGTGTTGACAGATGTGAAAATTACGGAACTATCAGTTTAATAAGTCACGGCTGCAAAATACTAATGTGAATTCTTCACGGACGAATGGAAAAACTGGTAGAAGCCGACCTCGGGGAAAATAAGTTTGGATTCCGTAGAAATATGGGAACACGTGAGGCAATACTGACCCTACTACTTATTTTAGAAGCTAGATTAAGGAAAGGCAAACATACATTTCTAGCATTTGTAGACTTAGAGAAAGCTTTTGACAATGTTGACTGGAATACTCTCTTTAAAATTCTGAAGATGGCAGGGGTAAAATATAGGGAGCGAAAGGCTATTTACAATTTGTACAGAAACCAGATGGCAGTTCTAAGAGTCGAGGGATGTGAAAGGGAAGCAGTGGTTGGGAAGGGAGTGAGACAGGGTTGTAGCCTCTCCCCGATGTTATTCAATCTGCGTATCGAGCAAGCAGTGAAGGAAACAAAAAAAAATTCAGAGTAGGTATTAAAATCCATGGAGAAGAAGTAAAAACTTTGAGGTTCGCCGATGACGTTGTAATTCTGTCAGAGACAGCAAAGGACTTGGAAGAGCAGTTGAACGGAATGGACAGTGTCTTGAAAGGAGGATGTAAGATGAGCATCAACAAAAGCAAAACGAGGATAATGGAATGTAGTAAAATTAAATCGGGTGATGCTGAGGGAATTAGATGAGGAAATGATACACTTAAAGTAGTAAAGGAGTTTTGCTATTTGGGGAGCAAAATAACTGATGGTTGAAGTAAAGAGGATATAAAATGTAGATTGGCAATGGCAAGGAAAGCATTTCTGAAGAAGACAAATTTGTTAACATTGAGTATAGATTTAAGTGTCAGGAAGTCATTTCTGAAAGTATTTGTCTGGAGTGTAGCCATGTATGGAAGTGAAACATGGACGATAAATAGTTTGGACAAGAAGAGAATAGAAGCTTTTGAAATGTGGTGCTACAGAAGAACGCTAAAAATTAGATGGGTAGATCACATAACTAATGAGGAGGTACTGAATAGAATTGGGGTGAAAAGAAATTTGTGGCACAACTTGACTAGAAGAAGGGACCGATTGATAGGGCATAATCTGAGGCATCAAGGGATCACCAATTTAGCATTGGAGGGCAGTGTGGAGGGTAAAAATCGTAGAGGGAGACCAAGAGATGAATACACTAAGCAGATTCAGAGGGATGTAGGCTGCAGTACGTACTGGGAGATGAAGAATCTTGCGCAGGATAGAGTAGCATGGAGAGCTGCATCAAACCAGTCTCAGGACTGAAAACAACAACAACAACAACCACCCCCCTTCCCCCCCCCCCCCCCCCCCCCCCACACACACACACACACACACACACACACATACTCTCTGCGTACATCATTGTGTTATATAAGTGTCATCATTGCCTGTGAACAATGTACTTAAGTGTCAGGACTTATACTTCCTTTGGCTACATGATATCACTTTTGTGCAAGAATATGTCTCTAAGAGAATTGTGCCAATGAGCAAGTGTAAAACAGTATTCAGACAAATTGTGTCCATGTGCAAATGTACTGTAATAACTCTTGCTCTTCGCTCTTCTCAATCACTTGAACTTGTAAGGCTTGGCCCGATCCCTTTTCATTTCGTAGCATGAGACCTAAATTCAATCTTTTTATACATCTGCCATACTGTAGAATTTTCATGCACATATTCACACCATTACATTCACACATATTTCCATACATACCATTATTATTATCAGTGTGGCCATTTTGCTTTGGTATCAAACACCTAACTATTGACCCCCTTGCGGGTCCGGGGATTAGAATAGGCCCGAGGTATTCCTGCCTGTCGTAAGAGGCGACTAAAAGGAGTCCCTCCCTCTCAAGGGGGTAGTTAGTGCCTGCGTCCGGAGACGGACGGTTCCACGACCTCTATTTGCGGTCATTTTGCTTTTTCACTTCTCATTTCTTCCTTCCTTTGGTTGGTTCCTTTCTTTGTTCTTCTCCATCTCCTTGCCTTCTTCTCCTTGCCTTCTTCTCCTTGCCTTCTTCTCCTTGCCTTCTTCTCCTTGCCTTCTTCTCCTTGCCTTCTTCTCCTTGCCTTCTTCTCCTTGCCTTCTTATCCTTGCCTTCTTCTCCTTGCCTTCTTCTCCTTGCCTTCTTCTCCTTGCCTTCTCTGGTCTCCGCCTCAGCATTTGAGACAGTCTGTCCTCTCTCTCTCTTCTTTTTCCTCTTCTTCCTTCCTCCCTGTGCGCGCCTGAAGGCCGACCCACACATTCGCACGCGTAGCCGGTGACGGGGTAACGCGTAATTCCTCGCCCTGGGTAGACAAGTAAGGCACGCACGTACCCCCTGGTAAAGGCCAGGCCCAGGGAGGGGTGATTGCCTGAGCTGATACCTTCTGACCATGCCGATTGGTCCCTCCGTCTGTTTCTCGGGAGGTGTGACCTGAGGTGTAAACATTCACCTAAGGCGGGAGTGCCCTCTGCGAGGGTCCCCACAAGGAAGGAGCGCGCCATCGGAGAAGCTGGCAATCATGGGGGATTCCTCCGCAATGGATTTCTCTCCATCTCTCTGGACTTCTGCCCAAAAACGGAAACTTGACCAGCCACCAGTGACAAAAGTACTACCACCTGCCCCACAGTTCTTCGTCGTTTCTCGATCTGAGGACTGAAAGGATTTTTCCTCTGTCAACCCTTTCGTTATCCAGAAGGGCGTAGATGCCATAGCCGGATCTGTCAAATCTTGTACCAGGTTGCGTAACGGTACCTTATTACTAGAAACTGAGAGCGCCTTTCAGGCACAAAAACTGCTTCGGGCCACACTCCTGTACACGTTCCCTGTCCGGGTGGAGGCTCACCGAACTTTGAATTCGTCTCGTGGTGTAGTCTATACTAGCTCCCTCGACGGATTGACTGACGAGGAGATTCAATCTTTCCTCGCTGAGCAGGGCGTGACGGCTGTCCATAGGGTCATGAAAAAGGTCAACAACGACCTTGTAATGACCCGGACACTTTTCTTGACCTTCGATAGTGTTAAGCTGCCATCGCGCATCAAGGCGGACTACGAGGTTATTTCTGTTCGCCCCTATGTCCCGACACCTACACGCTGCTACCAGTGTCAGCGTTTTAATCACACTCGCCAGTCTTGTTCCAATGCGGCTAAATGTGTCACTTGTGGCAGGTATGCCCATGAGGGTGACTGTCCACCTCCGTCTCCTCGTTATGTGAACTGTCGGGGTGACCATGCAGCATCCTCCCACGACTGTCCCATCTACAAGGAAGAACGCTGTAGCCAAGAAATTCGGGTCAAAGAAAAAGTTTCCACCTCGGCTGCTCGCAAGCTGTTTGCTAGTAGGAAGCCCGCGCTGCTCCCAGCGGGAAAGTCCTCGCCTCTCCTCGGACTACCAGGGAGGTGGCGATGCAGACATGCGATCTGACCTTCGGCACCACGGTTGTTCGTTTGGCCAGTGCTAACATCGCGCGGTCGACGTCTCCTCTTCCTCCCGTCACCCCTCCAACACAAGCACCTTCATCAGCTTCTGCCAAGACGAAGACCCAGAAATCAGATGCACGGGCCTACAAGAAGGAACCGTCCCGTGCAGACATCCTACGTACCTCGCACTCCCAGCCGTCGCCCAGTACTTCCACTAAACGTTCTTCCAAGAAGGCTCATAGGAAGCAGTTCTCCTTCTCCTCCTCCACGGCGCATTTCTCCTCCTGCGCCACCCAGCGGATGCCGCCCCAGGACGTCATCTGTTTCGCATGACCGCACTGCTGGTAGCAGAACATCTGGCCGTCCACCGGCGAGATGGCCGATGAACCTATAGAACCAATGGACGATGACTGTCCGCCTACTGATAGCGGCGGCAGTGCTCGCTCAAAGCCAGGCCCTCAGCGGCCTTCGAGTTGACCCCTTCTTTCATCTTCCTTTTCTTCTTCCGATGGCGCTTATTCACTGGAATATTCGCAGCATTCGCTCCAACCGAGTGGACTTGATGTTGCTGCTCTGCTTGCACTGTCCGCTCGTCGTAGCCCTCCAGGAAACGAGGCTCCGCCCATGCGATCACATTGCCTTGGCACACTACACCTCTGTGCGTTTTGACCTACCCCCTGTGGTAGGTATTCCGGCTCATGGAGGGGTTATGTTGCTGGTCCGGGATGATATTTACTACGATCCCATCACATTGCACACCGGCCTGCAGGCAGTTGCCATCCGAATTACTCTCCCCACTTTTTCATTTTCCATTTGTACCGTTTACACTCCATCGTCGTCTGCCGTTACCAGGGCAGACGTGATTCAACTTATTGCTCAGCTACCTGCACCATTTTTGTTAACTGTAGACTTCAATGCCCACCATCCCCTTTGGGGCTCTCCAGCATCCTGCCCGAGGGGCTCCCTGTTAGCAGACGTTTTCAACCAGCTCAATCTTGTCTGCCTCAATACTGGCGCCCCTACTTATCTTTCGGACACATCTCACACCTATTCCTATTTAGACCGCTCTATATGTACTACCCAACTTGCCCGCAGGTTTGAGTGGTATACACTTTCTGATACATAGTCGAGCGACCACTTCCCGTGTGTTATCCATCTCCTGCATCATACCCCCTCTCCATGCTCAACTAGTTGGAACATCTCCAAAGCAGACTGGGGGCTCTTCTCTTCCAGGGCGACCTTTCAGGATCAAACCTTCACAAGCTGCGATAGTCAGGTCGCACACCTCACGGAAGTCATTCTCACTGCTGCTGAATATTCCATCCCTCACACCACTTCTTCTCCACGTCCCGTACCGGTCCCCTGGTGGACCGCAGCATGTAGAGACGCTTTACGTGCTCGTCGACATGCTTTACGCACCTTTAAACGCCACCCTACAGTGGCGAATTGTATCAATTATAAACGATTACGTGCGCAGTGCCGTCGTATTATTAAGGAAAACAAGAAAGCCAGCTGGGCTGCTTTCACAAACACCAACAGTTTTACTCCTCCTTCTGTTGTCTGGGGTAGCCTGCGCCGGCTGTCTGGCACTAAGGTCCACTCACCAGTTTCTGGCTTGACGGTCGCGAATGACGTCCTTGTGGCCCCTGAGGATATCTCCAATGCCTTCGGCCACTTTTTCGCAGAGGTTTCGAGCTCCGCTCATTACCACCCTGCCTTCCTCCCCCGAAAACAGGCGGAGGAGGCTAGGCCACCTAACTTCCGCTCCTTGAATCGTGGAAGTTGTAATGCCCTTTTCACCATGCGGGAACTCGAACATGCACTTGCCCGGTCACGGTCCTCCGCTCCAGGGCCTGATTCTATTCATATTCAGATGCTGAAGAACCTTTCTCCTGCTGGGAAAGGTTTCCTTCTTCGTACTTATAATCGCATCTGGATTGAGGGACATGTTCCCGCATGCTGGCGCGAGTCTATTGTTGTACCGATTCCTAAGCCGGGGAAGGACAAGCACTTGCCTTCCAGTTATCGACCCATCTCGCTTACCAGCTGTGTCTGTAAGGTGATGGAGCGAATGGTTCACTCTCGTTTGGTTTGGCTGCTCGAACCTCGACGCTTACTTACCAATGTACAACGTGGATTTCGTAAGGGCCGCTCTGCTGGTTACCATTTGGTTACCTTGTCAACCTTCATTATGAATAACTTCTTGCGGAAGCGCCCGACGGCGGCTGTGTTCTTTGATTTGGAGAAGGCTTACGACACCTGCTGGAGGGCAGGCATTCTCCGCACCATGCATACATGGGGCCTTCGCGGTCGCCTCCCTCTTTTTATTCGTTCCTTTTTAATGGATTGACAGTTCAGGGTACGTGTGGGTTCTGTCCTGTCGGACACCTTTCGCCAGGAGAATGGGGTGCCACAGGGCTCAGTTTTGAGCGTCGCTCTCTTCGCCATAGCGATCAATCCAATAATGGATTGCCTCCCAGCTGATGTATCAGGCTCCCTTTTCGTGGACGATTTTACCATCTATTGCAGCGCGCAGCGTACATGTTTCCTGGAGCGCTGTCTTCAGCGTTCTCTTGACCGTCTTTACTCCTGGAGTGTCGCCAATGGCTTCCGTTTTTTTGCCGAGAAGACGGTCTGTATTAACTTCTGGCGCTACAAAGAGTTTCTCTCACCGTCCTTACGACTCGGTTCCGTTGCTCTCCCATTCGTGGAGACAACAAAATTTTTAGGTCTCACATTTGACAGGAAACATAGCTGGTCTTCACATGTCTTATTTGGCTGCCCGTTGTACCCGTTCACTAAATGTCCTCCGTGTTCTCAGTGGTATGTCGTGGGGAGCGGATCGAACCGTCCTACTTCGCCTATATATCGGTCGATCGTCCGCTCAAAGCTGGATTATGGGAGCTTCGTATACTCCTCTGCACGGCCGTCCATCTTACGCCACCTCAACTCCATACAACATCGGGGTTTACGTCTTTCAATCGGAGCATTTTATACTAGTCCCGTCGAGAGTCTTCATGCTGAAGCCGGTGAATTGCCACTGCCCTACCGGCGCGATATACTGCTTTGTCGGTATGCCTGTCGGCTACTGTCAATGCCCGACCACCCGTCTTATCGTTCCTTTTTTGACGACTCCCTCGATCGTCAATACGGGTTGTATGTCTCTGCCCTGCTTCCCCCTGGAGTTCGCTTTCGTCGCCTCCTTCAACACCTTGATTTTTCACTCCCTGCAACCTTTAGAGTTGGCGAGAGGCACACGCCACCTTGGCTCCAGGCTCAGGTTCGCGTTCACCTTGACCTCAGCTCGCTCCCAAAGGAGGTTACCCCCGGGTCGGTATACTGCTCCCGTTTTGTTGAACTTCATTCGAAGTTCATTAATATGACCTTCATTTATACAGATGGCTCTAAGACCAATGACGGAGTCGGTTGTTCTTTTATTGTCGGGGCACAAAGTTTCAAATACCGGCTCCATGGCCATTGTTCGGTCTTCACAGCTGAGCTCTTTGCCCTATACCAGGCTGTTCTTTACATCTGCCGCCACCGACATTCTGCTTATGTCATCTGCTCTGATTCCCTGAGCGCCATCCAGAGCCTCAGTGATCCGTATCCGGTTCACCCTTTCGTGCACCGGATCCAATGCTCTCTTCAGCAGCTGGTGGACGACGGTTCTCCGGTTAGCTTTATGTGGGTTCCTGGCCATGTCGGTATCCCTGGGAACGAAGCTGCAGATGCCGCGGCCAAGGCTGCGGTCCTCCAGCCTCGGACAGCTTCTTGTTGTGTCCCTTCATCAGATTGTAGCAGGGTCATTTGTCGGCGCATTTTATCGCTGTGGCATGCCGATTGGGCTGCACTTACGGACAACAAGCTTCGGGACTTGAAACCTCTTCCCGCGGCTTGGACGTCCTCCTCACGCCCTTCTCGGTGGGAGGAGGTTGTTTTGGCCCGGTTACAAATTGGACACTGCCGGTTCAGCCATCGCCATCTGCTGACGGCTGCGCTGGCACCGTTCTGCCCATGTGGGCACTTGCTGACGGTCCGCCACATTTTAACGTCCTGTCCGGATTTTACTCCACTGAGTCTTGATCTTGGCCTGCCATGTACTCTCGATGCCATTGTAGCGGATGACCCAGGAGCAGCTGCTCGCATTCTTCATTTTATCAAATTGACCAACCTGTCTAAGGACATTTAATTATGCTGTTTTTTTTTTAATCCTATGCCTGTCGATCTTTCCTCGTGTTTTCCCTTTTAGTTGCTGTTTTAAACTTGTGCCTCGCGGTGCATTCCTAATGTAGTCTGGGCGCTAATGACCGTTGAAGTTGTGCGCCCTAAAACCACAAAAAAAAATAAAAAAATAAAAAACGAATTATTGTGTCTCGTATTTTACCCAGGACGTGACTCTGTATTGTTTGCTGGAAGCACACTTAAATACTAACTTAAAACTAAGTGCATAGTTGCTCACTGGCCACTAATGGATCACCCTTTCAATATCCATGTATTCAATTTCTATCAGTACATAGTTCATTCTTTATCAATTTTTTTAGGAGTTGTGAGAGTGCTTAAGTTCGTACTGCGGTTGTTGTTTCATCTTACTCTAGTACCTTCCGCCGCGGTAGTCGAACACGAGGCAGAACAAATGGACGTGGTCAGCCCATAGAGGGCTCCGCCTCCGCGGCGGCTATTCCGCGCAGGGGCTCTCGCGCAGCGAGGGCGCCACCGCTAAGCCACGTGCAGACAGCGGCCAATAGCCGCTCCCTCCGGTTTCGTATATAGGGACCCGCTCTGCTCTAGTCCAGCCAGTCTGGTACTCGGTCTGGATTTCGTTTCTTTCTCGGCGGTACTGCGTTCTGGTCGTTGCTCGTTGTTGACATTTGCTTGGCTCTGGTTCCGAGTGGATTTACGTTTGGTGTTTGGGGTTGTGGTTTCCACAAGCCTCTGTTGTTTATCTCTTCCTCGTTTTGTCGCTCATAGTCGGTGGTGGTCGGTTGTTGTCAGTTGTCGTTGGTCTGTCGTCCGACTCGTCCTGTGTTTACCCGGTGGTGTGTGCTCCACCGCCGGCGGCTTCCCCGCCTGGCGGCTCCGATCCACAGCCCAAGGCGTTCCCGTTGTTGGTTGTGGTTACTACCCTTACCTTCTTGCACCTGGAAAGGAAAATGTTAGTAGGGGGCACAATCCTATCTCTTACAGTATATTCAGTTGCCATTCGGATCATTGCCACTGGTCGGCGGCACATTATACACTGACTATAACCTTTTTCGCTTTTAATTTCGGGCCGAAAGAAATTATGTCCTTTGTTATTTATTCATCCTCGCTTGAATTTTTGCCCGTTTCCATTACCAAACTGGTTCCTGTTGCTAGTGCTGCGAGGGGGATATTGACTGCCAACCGCGTTGGTTGTTATTGCCATTCCTGCCATGTTGGTCATTAGTTTGTGTGGGGTCTGCCTGCGCGCTGCCAATTTGTGGTTGTGCAGGTCTTTCTTCATAGTTAACACCGCTTGAATCAAGAACTGGTTGTGAGAGAGAATTGTCTATATCGTGCTTAAGGGTGAGGATTAATTTCTCACTTATGGTAGCTGGTAGTCAACATTTCAAAATTTTTAGGACATCTACCTATGATATCGGGTTTGTCCACTAATGGGTTTTGTTTCGATGCTTTCAAAGTATCTTCTGAGCCCTGCATGATTACTGCTGAATGGTGCCAGGTTGAACACTTGGCGCCTCAATTTCTCTTGTACTGCAGTGGACCAGAACTTGTCTCGTTACGCCGTTTCAAAGTGTTTGTAAGTGTGACACTTTTCCGGGATTTAGGTGGCCCACAGCAAGACCCTGCATATAACCTACCACAAAGCGTATCTTCTGCGCTTCTGTCGAATTCCATGGCAAATATTCCGGAAGACTTATGAGCATGACTGGAAAATTTGGAAACTGCCTGTGTTGTAATAAGCCTTCATCCAAGAGCAAAGTCGAAAGGCATGCAGCACTGTCCATTGCCGTTTTGATGTATCAGATTGTATTCTGAATACGTATGCATGACAGGGACAGAAGTTGGCAGCATCTGTGCATGTTTTGGTTGTCATCTATTTCACCTAATAGGTTAGGGTTCAAATGCAGCTAGATGTTCAGATTATCTATCCTGTCGGTTGACACTTGAATAGTGTTGAATGTTGGCTTTCCTTTTTAGTGTTACTAACGATGTTAGTCCATGATTTTTCCTTGACTGCCTTCAACCTCTGATGTATTTCAGCTCTCAGTTGTGCATTCTGTAGCGTCATCACTTCCTCGATCACATGTACATAATGCTTGGCTTCCTAGTGTACCTCCTGCGCCAGGGTACTGCATCAGTCAAGCGTACCAGTCTCGGTTCTATCCTTTATTTCCTTAATCGTTTTTATCTATCCTTTCTTGCTTCTTTTGTCATTAACCGAATATTTAAACTTAAGCTACCTAACTGCAATGACAGGTCTTGCATCTGTTCAGGTAGTCCCCCTTCGTACACTGTTTGCGACCAGTTAAAAGTACATGTAAGTGTATTTATATTCTGTGTCTGCTCCTGCTGCATGTTTGTGTGAGCCTCGGATACCTCTGCCTTCTCCATGAATGGTTCTTGTGTCTCACCTAATGCTGACACTTTTTGCCCTAATTCTTTATATCTTGTGACAAATCAGTGAGCAATTGTTTTTAAATCTTTCCCCGTACTTACAAATTTATTTGATAATTCATTTGAAAGGCCAACACGCAAATCTTTTGCCAAGTCATTGAACTGTCATGTTATGTCGGTTTTGAAAGCACCAAGAATTTGCTTTTGCTGTTCGGGTAATTCCTTTTGTGTAAAACCATTACATTTTTCATTGTTTTGAAAATTCGTAAAATTTTTCATCAATACTTCGAGTTTCCAGAATGAGATTTTCACTCTGCAGCGGAGTGCGCTCTGATATGAAACTTCCTGACAGATTAACCTGTGTGCTGGACTGAGACTCGAACTCAGGACCTTTGGCTTTTGCGGGCTAGTGTGGTGGAGCACTTGCCCACGAAATGGTGGAGCACTTGCCCACGAAAGGCAAAGATGCAGAGTTCAAGTCTCGGTCCGGCACACAGGTTTAATCTGTCAGGAAGTTCCAATACTTTGAGTGTTTGTTTTTGCTCTTCCTTAAACTAGTTCTTGAAATCATTGAAGCTTTGTTTAAATAATACTTTTAATGTTTGCTTCATGATCAGGGTTTCTGGTGTGTACAATGCACCCTGTCTAGTCACCTTTGCATTAGGCATAAATGTGGCAGGCAAAGAATGATTTAATAATTCAGCACTGTTGCATGTTTCATTTTCACCAAGGGCAAAAATACTCCTTGAAGAAAACTCTCATCATCATATCATTTTGAATGATAATGTTGTTATCATCTGTGTCCGTGTTAATTGAAAAATGTAATTGGTCGTCGGCACTGCAACTGAAATTTTCAGTTCAGATTTCATTTGTTGCCGTGTCCATGTCGGCAACATCTTGTGCCTGGATATCCTGTAGTGGACTGACAACAGTATGCCTGTTGTGCGTACCCATTTTGATAATTATACAAAATCATGGAAAATAAATGAGTAACTTTGAAAAATTCTCTTTGTAATAATGAAGATACCACTGTGAAGCCTATCAGTGGTGCTGTGCTAACAAGTATCAAAATAAATTGTTAGCGTAGATCAATGTATGCACACACCTCTCTCCCAAAAATTTATTTACTGTACACATGTCTACATATTTTACGAGAATGCTTCAGTTTGGGAATTGGTTTAGGAAAGGTACTATGATCACTATTGGCAGAGATGCTACTAAAGTCATTCACGCAGTGTATCATGAATTTACCTACCTTTTCGTTGGCTTTTTATTTCCTTCCGGAATTAATTGTCCACTTGATAATGTTTCATCTTTTGCACATCGTGTGATTTGACAATACAGTATACCATTCACGAAACAGAGATAGACAACAATTAGTATAATAAAAATTTACAAAATTTTATCATTATTTTAAAGTATTACAAATGTGCTAACCCTTCCCGATGGCGATGTCGTCTTATAAGTTTCCAGATATAGTGGTAGGAGTGAAAGATAAAGGGAATTGTACAGAGCTGAAGTAATTATGCTAATGCACATTTAGCCATACCAGAAATTCTATGCCCAGAAATGCATGCAGGTATTGATGTATGTGGGTAAAGAAACATTGAGATGGAGTGTATGGCTTGATACATAATTTGTCTCTCCAACGATGTTCAACATTGCCAGTGTGACTGTTCTCATGAGGGCGTAGCTTGGTAGGAGAATGAAAATGCATATTATAACTCTTAATTAATACAATATTGGGAGAATGCAAGTATATATGCCTTTGTCACACCAACTCAAAAGACCGACACACATCGACTGGTGAAAAAAAATTGTAATACAGCTTCCAATTTTCTCATGTAAGGGGATGGCGCGAATAAGAATCATAAATATTTATTTATATAGTAGGCCATTTAGAGGACCTACACAAGTCCCAGGAAAATCAAATGCTAGCCTAACCAACACCAACACCCCTAACTGCTAATGGAAAGAAGCAGAAGGGAAGCATCATGAACGCGAAATGTGTTAAAAAGATAGGGAAAGTGTTCGACGTAAGTCCAGCTAGTGCTACAGATGGGCGTATAACAAGGCCTGACTATATGCCTAAAGCCGGCAATGGACAAAATCGAGCATTTGTATGCAAGTACAAAATAAAGCAAGGCGACTTTGAGGTTAACGTGTGTAAAAAGGCTTTCTGTTCATGTTTGGTGTGCGTAAATGGAGGATTGAGTGAATAATAAAAATTTACAGTAAACAAACCCAGTTCCTGTGGACAACTTGGGAAAACAATAATAAGCCAAACAGAATACCTGAAGTATTCTGCAAATTATTGATGGCCATGTAACTAGCTTCTCCAAACGAAGCTCTCATCACAGTAATGAAAGAAATGAAAAGAAGTGGTCTCTCTCACAGGAATTAAATTTGACAAGAATGCATAGGTTATGCTTGGAAGAGTATGAACCAAGTGTCTGAAAACATGCATAAGGGAAAAAATGTTGTATAATAGTGTAATATTTTTACTACTGTCATTTTTCTGAGTACCACAACACACCCTCTCAGATGGCAAACATGTTACTGGACAATTGGATCAACAGGGGTAAAGATTCTGCTACTGTCAAAAAACTTATGCTTGAACTAGAGTTGCACACGCAGAAAAGTGAGGAATTTTACCGAGCTCTTCAAGAGAAAAGAAGACAGGCTAAGACTCTGAAGTTCTCCCTTTCATTTTGAGCAAAATCTACCACTCCCAGTGGTACCGAGTGGAGATATATTTTATAAAAGGCAGTTGTGGTTGTATAATTTCCATATACACTCCAGAAAGCCAGAAAAATCATTGTTACGCACGATGAAACTATTGGTGGGAAGGGTCAAAATGAGGTGATCAGCGTGCTTTATCATTTCATACAAATTGAGATACATGATACCAGTCTTGTATCTGTTCTCGGATAACTGTCCGGCGCAGAATAAGAACCTTGGTACTTTTCACTTTGTATTCAACTTGTCGAAGGACTTGAGAGATTTGAGTAAATAAAACATCATATCCAGAGCCCAGACTTAGCTTCCTCCCCTGCGACTGGACCTTTGGTGTAATCAAGAAGTATCCCCCATTACTAACGATCATTTTATATATGGCTGATGCAGGCATAGTATAATTTCAGAACCGTAGTTTTTTCGTTTTATGGTTCAATAACATGGTTTATCATAGAGAAACCAGGGAGAAGGATGTATATCATGTGCTGGAAATATATTTCTTACATTGGAATATTAACAGCGCTGCATTCCACATGACTGATGTCAGAAACTAAAGTGACGTAACAATATAATGTTTCAAGTGCGGAATGTTGTAGCCTTAGGAGTGCATATGTTTATGTTCTCTGTTACCAGTATCTTCCAGAAACTGATCCTAGACTCTGGAACAATACTTCAGAGTTGATAGCGTAGCTGATTCACGTAAAATGCTACGAACTCAATCTGTCTGGAGCTCCATCATGCATAAAAATCACCCATTTCTTGTTCTTCTTAACTGTCTGCTATTACATCACAACACTTGCAGATCTGTTACTAAACACCGATAATGGGTGTTAACTTCCTCAACATGGGTGCATCTGGAGAAATCCTGTGTACTTGGATGGTCGAGGACTTGGCTAGCTCCATTCATTCACGAGACGTGGAATGTAACGGTCTACTTCTGGTTGCTTGCAGATTAAATCGGTAACGGTGGTGCAGGGTGGGTTGATCAATGGCAGTGTGAGGGGTCTTTCAGTCTCTAATTTTACATCTACATCTACATTTATACTCCGCAAGCCACCCAACGGTGTGTGGCGGAGGGCACTTTACGTGGCACTGTCATTACCTCCCTTTCCTGTTCCAGTCGCGTATGGTTCGCGGGAAGAACGACTATCTGAAAGCCCCCGTGCGCGCTCGAATCTCTTTAATTTTACATTCGTGATCTCCTCGGGAGGTATAAGTAGGGGGAAGCAATATATTCGATACCTCATCCAGAAACGCACCCTCTCGAAACCTGGCGAGCAAGCTACACCGCGATGCAGAGCGCCTCTCTTGCAGAGTCTGCCACTTGAGTTTGTTAAACATCTCCGTAACGCTATCACGGTTACCAAATAACCCTGTGACGAAACGCGCCGCTCTTCTTTGGACCTTCTCTATCTCTTCCGTCAACCCGATCTGGTACGGATCCCACACTGATGAACAATACTCAAGCATAGGTCGAACGAGTGTTTTGTAAGCCACCTCCTTTGTTGATGGACTACATTTTCTAAGGACTCTCCCAATGAATCTCAACCTGGTACCCGCCTTACCAACAATTAATTTCATATGATCATTCCACTTCAAATCGTTCCGCATGCATACTCCCAGATATTTTACAGAAGTAACTGCTACCAGTGTTTGTTTCGCTATCATGTAATCATACAATAAAGGATCCTTCTTTCTATGTATTCGCAATACATTACATTTGTCTATGTTAAGGGTCAGTAGCCACTCCCTGCACCAAGTGCCTATCCGTTGCAGATCTTCCTGCATTTCGCTACAATTTTCTAATGCTGCAACTTCTCTGTATACTACAGCATCATCCGCGAAAAGCCGCATGGAACTTCCGACACAATCTACTAGGTCATTTATATATATTGTGAAAAGTAATGGTCCCATAACACTCCCCTGTGGCACGCCAGAGGTTACTTTAACGTCTGTAGACGTCTCTCCATTGATAACAACATGCTGTGTTCTGTTTGCTAAAAACTCTTCAATCCAGCCACACAGCTGGTCTGATATTCCGTAGGCTCTTACTTTATCAGGCGACAGTGCGGAACTGGGTCGAACGCCTTCCGGAAGTCAAGGAAAATAGCATCTACCTGGGAGCCTGTATCTAATATTTTCTGGGTCTCATGAACAAATAAAGCGAGTTGGGTCTCACACGATCGCTGTTTCCGGAATCCATGTTGATTCCTACAGAGTAGATTCTGGGTTTCCAAAAACGACATGATACTCGAGCAAAAAACATGTTCTAAAATTCTACAACAGATCGACGTCAGAGATATAGGTCTATAGTTTTGCGCATCTGCTCGACGACCCTTCTTGAAGACTGGGACTACCTGTGTTCTTTTCCAATCATTTGGAACCCTCCGTTCCTCTAGAGACTTGCGGTACATGGCTGTTAGAAGGGGGGCAAGTTCTTTTGCGTACTCTGTGTAGAATCGAATTGGTATCCCGTCAGGTCCAGTGGACTTTCCTCTGTTGAGTGATTCCGGTTGCTTTTCTATTCCTTGGACACTTATTTTGCTGTCAGCCATTTTTTCGTGTATGCGAGGATTTAGAGAAGGAACTGCAGTGCGGTCTTCCTCTGTGAAACAGCTTTGGAAAAAGGTGTTTAGTATTTCAGCTTTACGCGTGTCATCCTCTGTTTCAATACCATCATCATCCCGGAGTGTCTGGATATGCTGTTTCGAGCCACTTACTGATTTAACGTAAGAGGAGAACTTCCTAGGATTTTCTGTCAAGTCGGTACATAGAATTTTACTTTCGAATTCACTGAACGCTTCACGCATAGCCCTCCTTACGCTAACTTTGACATAGTTCAGTTTCTGTTTGTCTGAGAGGTTTTGGCTCTGCTTAAACTTGCAGTGAAGCTCTCTTTGCTTTCGCAGTAGTTTCCTAACTTTGTTGTTGAACCACGGTGGGTTTTTCCCGTCTCACAGTTTTACTCGGCACGTACCTGTCTAAAACGCATTTTACGATTGCCTTGAACTTTTTCCATAAACACTCAACATTGTCAGTGTCGGAACAGAAATTTTCGTTTTGATCTGTTAGGTAGTCTGAAATCTGCCTTCTATTACTCTTGCTAAACAGATAAACCCTCCTTTTTTTTATATTCCTATTAACTTCCATATTCAGGGATGCTGCAACGGCCTTATGATCACTGATTCCCTGTTCTGCACTTACAGAGTCGAAAAGTTCGGGTCTCTTTGTTATCAGTAGGTCCAAGATGTTATCTCCACGAGTCGGTTCTCTGTTTAATTGCTCGAGGTAATTTTCGGATAATGCACTCAGTATAATGTCACTCGATGCTAACTCCCTACCACCCGTCCTAAACATCTGAGTGTCCCAGTCTATATCTGGTAAATTGAACTCTCGACCTAAGGCTATAACATGCTGAGAAAATGTATGTGAATGTATTCCAAATTTTTTCTCAGTTGTTCTGCCACTAATGCTGCTGAGTCGGGAGGTCGGTAAAAGGAGCCAATTATTAACCTAGCTCGGTTGTTGAGTGTAACCTCCACCCATAATAATTCACAGGAACTATCCACTTCTACTTCACTACAGGATAAACTACTACTAACAGCGACAAACACGCCACCATCGGTCGCATGCAATCTATCCTTTCTAAACACCGCCTGTGTCTTTGTAAAAATTTCGGCAGAATTTATCCCTGGCTTCAGCCAGCTTTCTGTACCCCAAGACTGTGAGAATGCTTTGTGACCGCCATCAGCATAGAGAGAGATCGTAAGTTGAGCACTGTGCTCGCGGTGTTACAAACATGTAGAGCGCTGTCCGGTATACTTTGATGACGTATGTGTTCAACAATTAACAATAAATGGATGTACTGCACAGTCATCTATCTACATTTGCAATGATACTCGCAAAGCGGATGGGGGAGGTTTAGCTATGATACTGAAATTGGGAAACATGCCGTCGCATCATTGCTCGGTGTTGATATTATTGATAAAATTGTTTGCAGTATCAACTGTGATGCTTATTATTAGAGTACATTTATGGTGTCTCTTTCCACACCATCCATCCACTGGTACACTGTTGGTTACCACATAATGATTGACTGACATCGCTTGTTTGAGTTGGAGAAAGAGTTTTGGTGGAGGGACAACACTTTCTGAATGGATAGCACCAAAACAGAGATCGCGTACATGACTGCAATGTGAGGAATCGGTTGAAACGGAATGCAGAGCCATCAGCTATTCCATCACTGTGGCAGATGAGTTTAAATGTAGAGGTCGTCAGTCACTTTTGGTCAGCAGTTTGGAAACACTCTACAGGGCCGCCAAACTCTTCCAGTTTCCTTATGTTGTAACTGTCTTTTTATTTAAAATCATCCAGTGTGTGTGTGGTGTGGTATGGTAGCTGGAGTAACAAGATGATTTACACCATGTGACATCTAGTTTTCTTCAAAAGACAGTGGATCAGAACTTGTTAATGCCAGTTTAGAACCTGACATAAACCTCAGTCGTGGTGGAAAAACAAAATGTATGGCAGCGTATAAAGCGTGTTACAGCAGTAGAAAAACAATGTTTCAAACGATGTCACAGGGAGCATCTCTTGCGACTTACAGTATGGTCTGTGGGATACGGGCATCCTCCTACAGTACCTGTGATGAAACATTAAACTGGTTGGTGCAGTTGATCAACACCTGTATATTTAATAGGATCGTCACATGTGCTAGATGCCAGCAAGCATGTGGTATTTCTTTTTGGTATATGGGAGGAGAGAGATTCGGTAAAAATCACATTGAGTTCTCTATCGGATGAAGTTCGTGGATCTTTTATAGTTCGTAATTTATTTCTCTGGTGGATGGAATAGAATAACAATGATAGAATGTCGAGGTGGTAGACATGAATGGGTTCTGAGGGACGTGGATCTCTAGTACCTGCTTGTAGTTTGGAGAAGCACCACAATGCAGTAGCAAAATCCATGTCCTTCCCCCAGTTCCTGTACTGTATTTTATACTACCTCATGTTGCTGGAGCAGGCTTCGCTTCCGTTGAATGGTCCAAACACAGTTCTGTCGCAGTTACTCAGCTTTGTTTCTACACAGATTGCAGAAGGTGGTAGATATAGCTTCTCCGACTTCTACTCAGTTCCGACTTACATTGGAACAATCACATGCGCAAAGCTTTAGGGACGGTAGTCGGACCGGTAGTTGCAAGTTACATGGGGCTACCTAAAACCATGTTGGAATTTTACTGTAGCGGATAGGTTCGAGAAAGGTGGCTCGTTTCGAGATATGAGAGTGCCAGAAATATGATATGGCATCGAGACAGAATGCGTTACAAATATAGGAGAAATATCTAGTGGCACCGGCGTGAGGGGGTTGCAAATATGTTTCAGATCATGCTCCTTAGCCGAATCACTTTCAAAATTCGATAATTTTATTATGAGGGTGCACCATTGGCGACGTGTAACCACACTGCTTGTGTGATAATATACACTCCTGCGGTCACCATCTCGGCACTTGTCTGGAAAAACCACGTGATTCGTAGGTAATGCCATACGCGGATTTATAAAGCCTATATAGCTTTTAAAATGGATACTTGTGTGCACATGTAGAACTAAGACCACTTATGACAGAAACATACAGTGATAGGTTCGCCTTGAGCATCAGGCTTAAAAGTATGTGTTTAGTGATCCAACATGTGCATAGGAAACGACTATGTCCAGTCGTAAGGAGGGTATGGACTTGATGTGCAGTACTGTGACACCAAAGTATGTCAAGTCATAAGAATGGTACAGATATTTCTATTTCCAGAGGCGCAGGCGTCAGCAGGGTTTATTTCCAATACTTCGCTCATTGTCGAATGTCATTCAACTGAGACCACAGTCGGAACATTTAGTTGTAAGTGCAGTGATAAAACATACGTGTGCCCCTTTTCCTAGGACGATTCTGCCTGTGCGTGCTTGGCATGCAGCGCTGGTGACGGGAATGATTCACGTTTACCATTAACTGTAGAAGCCGTCCGAATGGAGAGGCCTGTTGGAGTGTAGGAATGTAGATGATTTAACCGCATTGTCATGTAGATGACCAAATAGCGAACTAATACTTAGTATGTGTTGGACAACTTTCGTGATCAAGTGAAAATTTGACAAGATTCAGTATGGACATGTTTGTGCTGGGACATTATTTCCTCCCATGTAAATGTTCGATTGACTGCTTCTTTGCATTTGACTTCTTTATTTAGTTGAGAGAAGATCGATTGTGGTGTGTGCGTCTAGCAGGTGGAAGACATGTTTGCCTGTTCTCTAGGCATGAGAAACACCTTAGTTGACTTTGTAAATTGTAGGGATGATTTGGAATCTGTTACATCACCGACATTGGTATTCGGGAGTGGAAATATCATTTTCCTCTATTTGTTTCGAGTTCTCACATAAAGGTCTTCGCAGACAGGATAAGTTTCTAGTTACTCAGTGGTCTAGAGCACGTTCCACCTCGTTAAAGTTTGGGGTTTGTATAGAAATAATTTCCAGTCTATATCTTCGGAATTATGTTGGGCGGGCTATTGGTAGGATACTGCTATGTGCTTAATATCGAGAAGAATCGCGAAAATGGAATAAATTATGGCAAACAATGCGAAAATACACGTGTTCTTGTAATCCCAAAGTCTGGAGATGGGTGTATAAAAGCAAGCAAGCGAGCAGGTTCGGAGCAGAAACAGTAACGCGTTTGTGCTGAGGGGGAACGAGTCTGAATTTGTAAAATAGTTCTGAGAGTGACTTTGGTCTGCTGAGGGCGCTCTGGTCACTCATCGGGCGTGGCTGTCTGGAGATATAAGATACCACTGTGTGTTGGCTGGATTTACAAGTATCAAAAATACCAAAAGGTTTCGTGGAAGTGATGAAATCGATAAACCGAAAATACTCTAGGGCTTTTTAAAATTGTAATTACATCGTTTATTCATCGACAAATACGTAATAGCGGGAGACTTTTTTGCACTGTGAAAATTACACCCAGCTGGTGCAAGTGTGGACGTATCATAATTTTCTTTATACACCCATAATTGATGGTCAGAAATGTTACGCTGCTGCTTAAATGTGAAGGTTCCATGTTCCGACATACATTGTGGGAAGTAATCAAACTACTATTCACGTAAAATGGTTCAAATGGCTCTAAGGAAATCACACAGATCCACGCCTGAGGCAGGATTCGAACCTGCAACCGTAACAGCAGCGTGGTTCCGGACTGAAGCGCCTAGAACCGCTCGGCCACAGTGGCCAGCTATTCACGTAAAAACAAAAAAAAAAAAAAAAATTGCGTATGTCTAGTCGCAATTGAAGGATAGATTGGACATGGTGGATTGTGATTTCAACACCATGAGAAGTATATCCAAATGTACGTGGTTGTTGTTGTTGTGGTCTTCAGTCCTGAGACTGGTTTGATGCAGCTCTCCATGCTACTTTATCCTGTGCAAGCTTCATCATCTCCCAGTACCTACTGCAACCTACATCCTTCTGAATCTGCTTAGTGTATTCATCTCTTGGTCTCCCTATACGATTTTTACCCTCCACGCTGCCCTCCAATATTAAATTCGTGATCCCTTGATGCCTCAGAACATGTCCTACCAACCGATCCCTTCTTCTATTCAAGTTGTGCTACAAATTTCTCTTCTCCCCAATCCTATTCAATACTTCCTCATTAGTTATGTGATCTACCCATCTAATCTTCAGCATTCTCTGTAGCACCACATTTCAAAAGCTTCTATTTTCTTCTGGTCTAAACTATTTTTCGTCCATGTTTCACTTCCATACATGACTACACTCCATACAAATACTTTGAGAAACGACTTCCTGACACTTAAATCAATACTTGATGTTAATAAATTTCTCTTCTTCAGAAACGCCTTCCTTGGCATTGCCAGTCTACATTTTATATCCTCTCTACTTCGACCATCATCAATTATTTTGCTCCCCAAATAGCAAACCTCCTTTACTACTTTAAGTGTCTCATTTCCTAATCTAATCCCCTCAGCATCACCCGACTTAATTCGACTACATTCCATTATCCTCGTTTTGCTTTTGTTGATGTTCATCTTATACCCTCCTCTCAAGACACTGTCCATTCCGTTCAACTGCTCTTCCAAGTCCTTTGCTGTCTGACAGAATTACAATGTCATCGGCGAACCTCAAAGTTTTTATTTCTTCTCCATGGATTTTAATACCTACTCAGAGTTTTTCTTTAGTTTCCTTCACTGCTTGCTCAATATACAGATTGAATAACATCGAGGAGAGACTACAACTCTGTCTCACTCCCTTCCCAACCACTGCTTCCCTTTCATGTCCCTCGACCCTTATAATTGCCATCTGGTTTCTGTACAAATTGTAATTAGCCTTTCGCTCCCTGAATTTTACCCCTGCCACCTTCAGAATTTGAAAGAGTATTCCAGTCAACATTGTCAAAAGCTTTCTCGAAGTCTACAAATGCTAGAAACGTAGGTTTGCCTTTTCTTAATCTAGCTTCTAAAATAAGTCGTAGGGTCAGTATTGCCTCACGTGTTCCCATATTTCTACGGAATCCAAACTGATCTTCCCCGAGGTCGGCTTCTACTAGTTTTTCCATTCGTCTGTAAAGAATTCGCGTTAGTATTTTGCAGCCATGACTTATTAAACTGATAGTTCGGTAATTTTCGCATCTGTTAAAACCTGCGTTCTTTGGGATTGGAATTATTATATTCGTCTTGAAGTGTGAGGGTATTTCGCCTGTCTCATATATCTTGCTCACCAGACGGTAGAGTTTTGTCAGGACTGGCGCTCCCAAGGCCGTCAGTAGTTCCAATGGAATGTTGTCTACTGCTGGGGCCTTGTTTCGACTTAGGTCTTCCAGTGCTCTGTCAAACCCTTCACGCAGTATCATATCTCCCATTTCATCCTCTTCTATCTCTTCCATTTCCATAATATTGTTCTTAAGAACATCGCCCTTGTATAGACCCTCTATATACTCCTTCCACCTTTCTGCTTTCCCTTCTTTGCTGAGAACTGGGTTTCCATCTGGGCTCTTGATGTTCATACAAGTGGATCTCTTTTCTCCAAAGGTCTCTTTAATTTTCCTGTAGGCAGTATCTATCTTACCCCTAGTGAGATAAGCCTCTACATCCTTAAATTTGTACTCTCGCCATCCCTGCTTAGCCATTTTGCACTTCCTGTCGATCTCATTTTTGAGACGTTTGTATTCCTTTTTGCCTGCTTCATTTACTGCATTTTTATATTTTCTCCTTTCGTCAATTAAATTCAATATTTCTTCTGTTACCCAAGGTTTTCTACTAGCCCTCTTCTTTTTACCTACTTGATCCTCTCCTGCCTTCACTACTTCATCCCTCAAAGCTACCCATTGTTCTTCTACTGTATTTGTTTCCCCCATTCCTGTCAATTGTTCCCTTATGCTCTCCCTGAAACTCTGTACAACCTCTGGTTTAGTAAGTTTATCCAGGTCCCATCTCCTTAAATTCCCACCTTTTTGCAGTTTCTTCAGTTGTAATCTACAGTGCGTCGGTGATTCCTTTCCAAGAGTTATGTCCGTGGGTGCGTTATTCATTATCACACAGTGCTGGACGCCTGTCCTTCGTAACACTTGTTTGACAGAATATTGGCAGGATGCAGCAGCTTCCAGAAGTGGTAATTCGACAACTTTGTCAGATAATTTCCTTGGACTGAGGAGAATCGAGACCTATAGCCTGTGCGAGTGTAGGTATACCGTAATTTTTTTGGGTCCGTACAGATATAAAAGATAACTGCACTGTTTGTGTAAAATGCGTATATATTGTTTAAACTATATTCTATCTACATATATACTCTGCTATCCACCTAGTTGTGTGTGGTGGAGGGCACTATTCGCGCCAAAGTCAAATCCCCCCCCCCCCCCCCCCCCCCCCCGTTCCACTCGCGGATCGCGTGAGGGAAAACTACTGTCTGAACACCTCAGTACGAGCTCTAATTTCCCTTGTCTTTGAATGTTGATTATTGCACAATATGAAAGTTGGTGGTAATAATACATCCTCGGCGAAGATGGGATTTTGAAATTTAGTGAGCAGCCCATTCCGTTTAGCACGTCGTCTATCTGCAAATGTGTCTCACTTCAAACTTTCAGTGAGATTTCTAACGCTCTCGTGATGGCTAAATGTACCAGTCACGAATCTTGCGGTTCTTCTTTGGACTTTCTCAAGCACTTGAATCAGACCCAACTGGTAAGAGCCCCCCCATACAGACGAACAATACTTTAAGACCAATAGGGTGCTGTGAATTAAAAAAAAAAAAAACAACTACCCTATACATGGGAAGAATATCGATTTAATTAATTCGCATAATTTTTTTATGTCAACGTGATGTGGGGGAGGTTGTGTGTGAGTGGTGACATGGAGCAGAACAGCAGGTTAAGTGCAGAACACAAAGTTAATTTGGATAACTTTTATGTAAAACGCAGTACAATAGTTTAAGGGGGTGGATGACTGAGGGGAATGAGTGAGAAATGGCGTTCAAAAGCATGTGAAATTCGAAAAGTGTACCAGAAAATGGTGGGAGGACATAACTAATTACTTAATTTGGCATCAAAGGCGGTACAATAGTTTAAGCCTTAAACTTTAAGGAAATGGGGGTGACATCAAATACCACTTAACAGAGTAATAGGTTAAGTAAGACTTATGTCTGTCCTATCCAGCACAGGCTGAGTCCTTTTCCAGCCAATTCCTAGGAAGAGGTGGCAGTTGGATGACTTAGGTTTGTGGCAGTAGCCCAAGTGTCCTTTTTTCCCGCCATTTTCTTAGGTTAGTGGAGGTAGCCTTGGTATGTTGCATTGTCATGATGGAACTTTAACTTCCCGCCATTTTCTGTGGGAGGAGGGGGGAGGGGAGGGAATTTACCAGTGGGTGAGAGGTTAATTAATTGACCAATTTGATCTAGTAGTAAATCAAATTGATAAGACTTAGAGGAGCTATTCCAATAACTCAGACCTGAAAGTGTACCTGTAGCAGCGAGGGGGTGGTTGGAGGGGGAAGGGGTGGGGAGGGGACAATAGGATAAGTGCCTGTCAGTCAGAAGAAAATGGGGGTGACATGGAAAACCACTTAACAGAACAATAGGTTAAGTACCTGTCAATCAAAGGAGAACAACAGGTTTGCCCCCGAGTGCATACCTGCCCCTGATGTAGGCAAGCTGCACTAACAAAATGGGCTTGTACATAGTTTGTTCTACTACTCTCGAATAGGTGCCACATTGACAGTGTCAAAATATAGATCGCTGAGTATAACAGCATTGGTCTGTCATGCAGTGTCAATAGGAGTACCACGGTAAGTGACATCTTTGTACTGGAGAAAGCAAATGCATCAAGTATTCTACATCACAGTGACTTAAAAGTCAATGCAAATAGGGCAAAGGATGTTAAATATATGGTTTTGAAATATGTCCCAGCTAAATGATTGTGGTTCTACAACCAGATACATTCAGCTGGGAGTGATGATGCACCCAGAGATGATGGTCATGTGAACATCATTTTCTTGGTGTGTGTAAATCTTGTTGCATTGTAACGATATTTATTCTCACTGTAAGTCTGTTGTACAGTAAAGTATCTTACATTAATAACTCAAGTAATTACTAATGGTTATAGCATTGTCTGTTGCATATATTGTTTATTGGGGAATGAAATACAACAGCTTCAGTGATTCTGTGAATAAACTGAGAGGAGGCCAGTAACATGTTCTGTATCATTTCCACTTCAATACGTATGCTATACTGTTTCTAACTAGTGTACGTGGATAGTCCTTACTTTTTCAATGTACGAGGGCGGACACAAAAATAACTGGAATTGTAATGCTGCACATCGTGTACTTGTAGAACTAGGTTGAGCGTCACCCAACAGCTTCTGTTGTGGTTTCTTTGGCACTTTTGTGAGTGTATGTGTACAGTGAAGACGTGACACGAGAAAATAGCTACTTAAGACAAACATGGTTCATATGGCTCTGAGCACTATGGGACTTAACATCTACGGCCATCAGTCCCCTAAGACAAACAATATGTGGCTGTGAAATTTTGTTTTTACTTGACAAGAACACAGCAGAAACTACTGTGATAATGCAAACGACTTACAAAGATCATGCTTTTACTAAAACAGGGAGAAATGATCAATGAAGAGCAATCCCATTCCAGTCACCCTTCAACTGCTTGAAGTGAGGACATTGACAAAATCAGTGATCTGATCAACGAACATCAGTGCAGAACAATCTATCAACTAGAGGACTTATTTGAAAAGGCTGTGCATAAGTTTGGCGCAAAAAGTCGGGATTTTTTGGCCTCAATGAGGGCTACCACATTGACCCAGCCATCTATTCGCCTAGTTGTTTAGCACCTCATGTCGAAAGTTAACCATTTTGCGACAGCAAGTGAATCCTTTTTGTCTGTAACTGCCGATGACTGGGAAGGGTACTGCAGGAAGGTCCAACAACTAGAAGAAGAATATTGGAGGCGTGATAGTGTTGTTGAACTAGCAATAGACGATAATATTATTAACACTGCCGAAACGGACAGTAGCGACGAACATGAAGCACACACAGGAGTACAGTGAAAGTGATTGAGAGTGATGTATTTGAGGGTACAACACAGCGTAACAATTGTCAATTCTCTTTTTATTGTCTCAATGGAAGTTTTTCTGCTAGTTCTGTATAATGCCAAATCGTCCAGGAGAATTGTTACGAAATTAGTAGTAATAGGCAGTATCATTCAATATGAAACTTTCGATTTCACTTCATAATGGCCAACTGTCGAAATTGCAATATTGGGTTTTACACGTAAATAATTTCACGTATCCTGCAATCTTTTATTATGCCGCCGTCCGCTTTTGCAATAGTATATGCGCAGCATTAACAGTTGCTGCTGCGGCTAATAGATAGCATTATGTATACTGCTTGGAGCACAACTTTTATGTGGACGCCAGAGTGTTGCCAGCACTGCGTAACGTTAGCGCGACTTATTACCTTGCCAATATGCTGTGTGCCGGTGGGCGGAGCTTACCTCCACTATACCCTGCACCCCCCCCCCCCCCACCCTCAGAATTAACTCTTCTCTTTGTAAGGAAGAAGTACATTGGTCTTTCTTAAAAGTGGCGTACTTTCCATGAATAATGTGTCGCTCGTGCGGTTTTTTTTATGTTAGCCGTGTTTGTAACAATGCTTTGCTCATAGTTAGATGTTCACAAAATTCTTTACTTCCCGCTTTTTATGTCTCACATATTGAGTATCATTACCTAGGTTATCGTCATGTTACTACTTACCCACGAAATAATCCCATTCTAGATACGTATCAACAACGGACAAAGCACAAATAAAATCCAAACACAGACCACTTTCACGAAATTAACACATGCCTCCGAAATTGCATGTGCTAAAAATCTAAACTCATGCTCCACATTAACTCACGTAACTCATGGTCTCACATCATTTAACACATAATAGATCACACTGATGAAAAGGTGACAGTACAGATTTGCATAGCAATTCTCTAATTCAAAATAGAATTCATATCAACTCACGTGAAATAATAAGCAAGAGATTAGCATACACATAAATATTCACATAAAAAGTAGAACATCAGTCCAAGAGCAGCTTATACTACCTTCTGTTTGACTTACATATTAGAAATGCCATCTTTCATGCTGATTACATACTAATATTTACAGTTTGAGTACAGTTATTACATGTCCTGTACATCATTTCTTCAATAAATGATCAGCTCAATTTAATGTCACCCTATATAGCACAAGTGTGACTAGAGAACGCACTATGTTTACATACAGTTCAAAATCAGGTTTAACTAAATTGGCCTTCACTTGGTAGTATTCAATGTATAAGTGCATCACATATACATCCATAGAAATAAACTTGGAAAAAAAAAGTTTACCACAAGGTAAGTAGTTACACTGAATATTACTGCCTCTTGCTCTATATACACTTACTTACAGGTAACAGTTCATCTATTTGTTTGTACTAGACAACAAATTATGAAAATATAACTTTATAACTTTAGTGCGCATTTAGCCCTTTTATCGCTTTCCCTTATCCTATACTTTAAATGACCTGTACAGAAATATCTTCCATAATAAACGTGTCAAACTTCTAGACTTCATATAACTAATGCTGAAAATATTTTTTTTACTCTAAAAATACTCAGTCCTCATTTCCACATTTCTCGGTTTTAGTGCTGCAGTGATACTTTCTCAATACATAGTCACTTTTGACAACATAAACGTACTTTCATGAAAACATACAGAAAAACTTCGTAACTACTTATATTCAGCAAATACTTAAAACTGAAGGATTATTATTGCTTCTAATGTGAAACAAATGTCAGCTGTTTTGTCACATTCTAATCATATATATATATATCATTGGTAGTATTTTTAGTCTTGGTACACTAGTACATGTTCTTCATTGTGCAATAGACTTTAATAGTATGACAGGTTCAAAGAGTCTCATATTCACCACACAGAGCGGTAGCGTCTTTACTGAACACATTTCTTCACATCCTTTTCTTGATGATAAAATTTCTGGCCTGGTTCTTACAGGAATCATTATTTCGTTGATCGATCGAGGATCAAGAACAAGGCGCATCCCACTTCCTGCCTTGTCCACAGCTAACAATGCGCTGCTGTATGGCAAAAGGGAGGCTCTATAACACGCCACTGTATCATCTTCTGAAGCTCCTGTTTGACAGCCTCACTTTTGGACCACGGAACGGAATAGGTTGCCTGGCTGTAACTTTTATGCGGTAGGACTTACATCCAGTAAACATAATCCTTAATCAGGCTTTAATGAAAATACCTCGACTTATTTTTCAAGTAACATACATAATTCCATTTTCTGTTCGTCTGATAAGGATTTCGCTTCATCGGATTTGCATTGTATGAGCAAAGAATCTATTTCGTTGTGCCCACTGTTCTTTTGTTCAGGTGCAAGCTTTGTATACTGTAAATGGTCTTGCACCCACAGGACTCTATTCTTGATAATTTTAACTTTTATTCTGTGCGCACATTCTGCTATGTTTCGCTTTTGTCTTTATCAGATACAAACAAACTCCTCACCTCCAAACGTTATATGGTATTTCCAAGGACGTATATAAGGGGGGGGGGGGGGATCCGGACGCCCCCCCCCCCTCCAATGGTTCAAATGGCTCTGAGCACTATGGGACTTAACATCTATGGTCATCAGTCCCCTAGAGCTTAGAACTACTTAAAACTAACTAACCTAAGGACATCACACAACACCCAGCCATCACGAGGCAGAGAAAATCCCTGACCCCGCCGGGAATCGAACCCGGGAACCCGGGCGTGGGAAGCAAGAACGCTACCGCACGACCACGAGATGCGCCCCCCCCCCCCCTCCCTTCTTTGCACAAAAAGCGCCAATATTAGAAGAATACCCGCTTTTAAAACCCCGTGCCACAAAATAGTCGCGCACTGCGCTTGGTTGACGTAGTGACAAGCCATGGAGGAATGAGGCTGCAAAAAATAGCTGTGCCCTGCTGCGGGGTGTCTACCCCTCCCCCCCCTCACTATGTGTACAACAGAAGTGAGTGCAATCTTGCCAACCGTGGCAGAAATCCGCTACTAGTATTGGAGTTTTTTGGCCTTCGTGGCGTAGCGGTGAAATTCTGAAATTCAACTTTCTTTGGCGAAATGTAAAACCCTCGTAAATTTTCACTGCCAAGTACAAAACATGTAATATATGCACGGAAATGTAAATACCGAACAGTCTTTCACCATGATGACAGACATTAAAACTAAAAGACTTATTAAGCTACTCGCAGAAACGTTAAGTGACTTGTTGAAAGTATGACTAGACATCCAAAACAAGAACCGTTATTGATCATTATTATATTTCGTACACAATTACGGAGGAACATTTCCTAAGTTTGAAAAACGTATCAATTATATCTGAGAACTGAAGGTGATCAAAATATTGCTGCATCGACAAATTCATACATTTCACTGTGATTTTAATAAACATTGAAACGTTTTGCTCACACAATGCTAAAAAAAAACCTTGTAAATTAACTCCTTATGCCTTAGCCTGTTCAGATTCCATATAAAGAGGAAAATTACATGTCGCATCAAACTTCAATTACTATATTAACAGCAACTATTTGAATGAAGCACGATATTCAGGTCCATCATTGGACACTGTCGTCCTAGCTGTCGTTGATCGTTAAATGCCCCAGCTGGAAAGATATGGAATATATTTGTTTATAGCTTAAATTATTTGTTTAGCCTGTATATCGTCAGGAATTATGTAGACTATATCATAAATTACATTTGAAACTGTTGTGGAATTTGGATGTGCTCGTAGCGAAATTAATTTATTTTTGGCAGGCAACACTGAATGACGAAGTTTCGGGCTCGTGTGTTAAGCCAGCTTAAACTGTGCGTGAGTGTGTTAAGTTGTTAAGAGTCGTGTTTGGAGAAAAAAAAACTGAAACGGACAAGACAGAAATCCCTTCTGGTTTTTTCTAAAAAAAGACACAGAATTCTGATGCACTTGTTTCGAAAGAGTGTGGCGTGTCACCACGTGATGCGGAATCCCAGCATGATGAAGCGGGACCATCCAGGAAAACTGAGGATGAAGCAAAGAAGGGTGAGTCTCCCATTTACCATTATAAAAAGGGTTATATGATTTTGAGCCGCAGTTTTGTAAAATATAAAGAAGAACCTTCTAGTTTAACATTTAATTACAAGTGAACAAATGGGCCTATCGCAAAATACTTTATACCAATTTTTCTAGTTTAATTCTGCGTTAGGCTATTATATGAGAGAATTCGGTTATAATGTTTAGTAACTATTTTCTATTTATATTTAGAGTAACAATTGCCTGGATTATGGGCGTTTTCCCTAGGAACTACTCACTTCAAAACTCTTGAAACGTGTTAGTCTGTTGTTAATGAAATTTCATGTGGTTACAGGAACATGTATTGGCAGTGTAAATCTCAACTTACAGAATTATTCAATCACTTATTGAAAGTTTCTTATAACTTTCCTAAAATAAGTTTTCCATGGCCAATATAAACATAGAAAGCGTGTGATTGTTTTGGAGCTATCTTTTTGTGGTACCTAATCTTGAAACGACGATCACTGAGACTGTACAGTGTGATATAATTTTATGAAGTTTAATATTGAGTAATCGTTGCAACTTTGTCCATGTTGATGTAGCTTTTTTTGCCAGCAAAAATGGTGACTGTTCATTGGCTGAAAGGTAAATATGACAAACAGTGGTGGATAAAAAGAATTTTGCACCCCTGGCAGTGCAACAAGATTGTGAAGGAATTATTAGTAAGTTAGCAGCAAGACGTAAAAGGCTAAATATAATACTTTAAATTAAAGTAATTAATGTTTGTTTTTAAATTAACTTACAACCTGAAGTTACAGCAAAATGCCAAAGTGTCACAATTTAAATACAAAGACTAATTTAATAATATTATTGTTTAATACAATTGATTAATAACATTCAAAAATATATAATTACCTCCAATGTTAGCTTACAATTAGTTGCTTTTTCATAAATAAATACCTCAAGAGCCACAATACATATGTTTTATTTAAAGACACTTGGACCAATTAGTGTTTCTCTACAGTTTTACCCACATGTAATATGGATGCTAACGTTTTTGTGTGTTTTTTTTAATTTCTGCTTGATTGACTCTATTGGCGTTAACAGCAAAACCTTCTTATGTGGTGGACGAAGACAGGTTTACCTTCCTAAATGATAGCGTTGGACACCCCCCATGCAAAAGCTGTAGGTACGTTCCTGGGTATTTCCCATGCAGGAGGTCGATCTTTACATCCCGTTCCCGCATGAATTCCATGCCTACGAGACAGGACTCGGTTAAATTTTTTACTACGGGAAACGTGCATTGATCCACTCCTTTCTCTAATTATATACCTGACTGTGCCTGCAACGTGTCTGGCCTCTGGCACCAACAGCACCAGATACTATGCAGTTTTCAACTGGCAAAGTCGGAATCTTTACAGACTGCACTATTTTCCTGAAGAAATTAGCTTTTATCATGTTTGCGCTTGCACTGGTATCTAAAATCAATGTCGTGGCAATACCTCCCACAAATTCTTGAACAGCGGCTTGTACATACTCCGAGGTACTTTCAATATTATTGTCTACCTTATTAAATAAATCTTGACGAATGTCAGTCTCGTTATATCGGAGCAATTTATCTGTTCATTCAAACTATTGCCCCCATTCAGCCCCGCGACTGGCATCAGGGAGCTCAGTACAGTCAAAATGGTTCAAATGGCTCTAAGCACTATGGGACTTAACATCTGAGGTCATCAGTTCCCTAGACTACTTAAACCTAAGGACGTCACACACATCCATGCCCAAGGCAGGATTTGAACCTGCAACCGTAGTGGCAGCGCGGTTCCGGACTGAAGCACCTAGAACAGCTCGGTCACAACGTCGGCACGGTACAATCGCGTTTAGATTGACGCCCCGGACGTTGTCATTGGTGGCGCTCCAACAAAAAATTGTTCAAATGGCTCTGAGCACTATGGGACTCAACATCTGAGGTCATCAGTCCCCTAGAACGCAGAACTACTTAAACCTAACTAACTTAGGGACATTACACACATCCATGACCGAGGAAGGGTTCGAACCTGCGACCGTAGCAGTCACTCGGTTCCGGACTGAAGTACCTAGAACCGCACGGCCGGCGCGCTTCAACCACCTCTACTATCCGGACGTCCTGATTGTAGTTATTCCTATTTTGGTTTACAGGCGACCTTGCTCTTTATTTTTTTGCGTCCATTGATTATTGTGGTCTTGATTTCTACTATTATTTTATCGGTTCCCGTTTCGATTATTTTGATAACCGGAATGGTACCGATTACTATTTCGTCTCTGCCTTTGAAAGAACGACTGTCTCCTTTGTGGACCACCATTGTTGCCGTTCTGTTGTGCGTGTCCGTTCGCGACCAGCCGTTCGGCTATATTTGTGGCCGTGTCCGTTCTTATTCGCGGACAGCGAGCCTTTGTTGCCAGTGCTGCTTTTCGCATCATCTTCTATTAGGTCCATGGTATCAAGCTCTGACAAAAAGTGTTCCAGATCAAAATCAGGGACTGTTATTAACTTTTCCCTTATGTGCAGGGTCAACTTTGCCTTTAAGATGCGCAATACATCTGTCTGCGCGACCGACTCGTCCCAGTATCTTGTTAAATTAACGTATTTTTCGAAATACTTCCTAATTCCACCCTACTCTGCTTTGGGTTGTAAATTTCTTGGCTGAAGACCTGTGTCCTAAGGTGTTCTTAAATGCCCATTGACCAGTACTTAGCGCGAAAAGCCTTTTCAAATTGATCATAATGTGTACAGTTCTCTACGGAATCAGTAGCCCATTAAGCACCGTCTCCTTGTATATGTGAGCACCGAATTGTATTCTCTGCCTCGCATTCCATGACCTGGGCAATACGTTGCGGAATGGACATGTAAAAACTACGGGATGGACTTATCTTTTGTCTGGGATAAAGAGCTGTATTGTCTGTGTTTTGTTTTATCAAGCTTTCTTCCTGGAATATCTCTGTTAAGGTTTCACCATCCCCCATCTCATCACGCGATTGTTGTACAGTGGTTTTTCAGACTGATACGCTTCAAAGTGAACACTGTGGGACTGCAATATACGTGTCCTCCATTTGCGTATCGATAGTCGGAGCTTCTCGTGACGGTTGTGGTATTGTTTCCACCGCACGTTGTACTTCTCTTACCTATGACGAAACTTCGTCTCGTCACTGTGGACGGACGTCATGTATCGTGTGCTTTGTGTGGTCTATTTACGAGCGGAGCGTTTGTTTTGCCGTGCCGTGTTAGGCCATCTCTTCGCTCCCAGCGCGTTGTATTGCGCCTTTCCACTCGGAATTTATTTTATCGGTGAGCATTTTGTCTTTCTGCTCAAGCCACTTGGCGAATTCGGTGTTTAATTTTTCACTCTGATCATTCACCCTGATTTTTATCACTTCTTCTGTTTCTATGGACAAGCTGTCGACACGTTGTGTTAATTCGCGCGTGGTATCTACCATCGTCTTCTGTGCTGATTGTATTGTTTCCATATCATTTGACAGTTTGAAAACGGTTTCTAGTAAATTCTTATAAGCCTCCTTTAGGCGCTACATCTGTCTCAGCAAGAGAAGTATTTATACCTGAAGCAACCGCTTCATCGCGTGCGTTAATTGCCTTAACCTAGTTCGTTATCGCGAGCATTAATCATCTCAGCAATTTTACTGAATAACAGAGAAAAGGGATCTACGGCGGGAGGAGGTACTTGCTCATCACTATCAATTGCTTGTGCCTGCGTGTTAGCTTCTGCCTCCACATTTTGAGCATCGGATTCTTCCACCGTCGGATCGGTGCTATTGTTAAAACCATCGACGCTATTTTCAAAAACAGTATCATTTGCGAAATCCATGTTTTCAGGTTTACCTATCCTTGTCATAACACAAATTGAAAATATACTTTGACGTAAAATCTCTTGCAGGACACGGAATAGTTAGCGCAAATTAACCAGAAACTAATTGTTGTATTACTAAAATGACAACATGGATGCTTCAAACTAAAAAAATCCACTATCACTCATTTTCATCTCGCCTGCACACAGCGGAAAAGTAGCCATCTTAGTATATCACTTAGCCAACATTGTCCACTGCAATTACAAACTATGTAAAATGCAGAAAATCCGGAATTGACACTGAATTAAATGAGCTACGCGTTGCAAACTACGAAAGCAGAGGCGAATGGTAACATGGTAGCGATACCTTTTTTTAACCATGTTGCTTCTTGGAGTCTGCTATGATTCCCGTTTCATCAGTTAATTTCATTTATGTTTCGTGTAGCCGCCATCAGTTTTTTCTTGTCTCCAGCAACACAGTCGATTCATGTAAAACAGAACAAACAAGCATCAATTAACATCATACATTTTTTGTTCGAGCAACACATTGGTTGCGCCGATTTAATATTATTGGTGTTTTAAAAAAATAATGTCATATTATATTTATCACTTATGCTGGCAGCAAGCTTCTAAAATGGTAAAATGGTGCATAGAAAATTTACTTATGAATAATGAAGTTATACATTCCGCCAACCAGCATCAGATTCCCATCAGACTCACGAGAATGTTGACTGGCTGCATTGTTTAGAGGCAGTGACCAATCTCAAAATCACGCAGTTTGCGTATTTTCCTTGCCCGGATACTGATAGAAACGACCGATAAAAGAGATAACAGGGATGCTGAAATAGAGGTTTGATAAAGTAATAGCCGTTTGAACCCTAGTAGCGTTCAGATAAAATGTGGCAGCAAGTAGTATGGTTACAAGTGAGTTAGCTCCCAAGAAAAGTAGAATTTTGATGAGCATAAAGTGCATAAAGTGTAGTAAAGTCGTGAAAAACGGAATTCTGTGTGATGAGTGCGACGGTTGGTTACATTTTCGATGTGCAAAGTTAGAAGAAGACAATCTTCCAGACGAAAACGGCGAATGGCGATGCAATGTCTGTCTGAAGAGTAAGGACAATATGGCGCCGATGGAGGAAGATAAACATGAGGTAAACGCTGACTATAATACTTTACAAGCTATCTTATCAGTGGTAATTGAAGAGAACCTAGCTCTGGCCAAAGAAAACGAACAACTGAAGAAGGAATACGCAGCAATTAATCAGGAACTCATTAAACAAATTTCCCAAGAAGAGGTTAGTGTCGTGTACACAGAACCAAGCAATCAATGTAGGCCATTAGATCGCCTACAAAGACAATGGCATGCTGTTTCTGTCACAAAACGCAGTAGAGTCTGTGTAAACTTTCCACCCTTGGAAAACAGATTTAGCGTTCTTGCTACAGAAAAAAAACATTAAAGTAGATTCACAAGTCAATGTGCTTAACACAAGTAAGGTTAATGAAAGTGAAGTGAGTAATAGGTGTAGCAACAATGTTACATCAACTGTCAATAGAAGTGAAATGAATAATGGGTGCAGTAAAAATATTACGTCAACTGTCAGTAGAAGTAATGAAACTGAAAACTACAAGAAAGCAAGCAGCAATTACAGACCTAGGCCTGTGAAAATACATTTATATGCAGACAGTCAAGGAAGGAAATTAAGGGATATAGTTGAGAACAATTCAAGCCACCATATCTCAGCCACAATAAAACCTAGTGCAAAATTTAAAGATGTAGCAGGTTCTTCACCAGCAGAAGCCATGGAACTGGCAGTTTTTCTGGCTGGATCAAATGACGTAGCGAGAAATGAAGGAAAAGACTTCTTGTCCTCATTAAAGAGGAAACAGCAGGAACTACAAAATACAAAAATCCTCATCTCTTCAATACCATTTCGGCATGATCTTCCATCCTGGTCGTGTGTGAATGTTGAAGTGACAAGAGTAAATGAAGAAATGAAGAAAATTTGTAAATACTTTAGAAATGTCTCTTTTGTAAACATAGCTAACTTAGGTACAAGATTTCACACTGTTCATGGTCTCCATCTGAATCAACTCGGAAAGAAGTATGTGAGTAATGAAATCATAAAACTAGCCAATGAGTTAGGCATAACAAAAATAGAGCTCTAAGTCAATACCACTTAGATTTAAGGAAAACTCTTTTTTAGAGGTAGCAAAGAAGGGCTGAGACCAACAGCTTTGCCCAGATTCACACTGGATGACCAGATTAAAGATAAGAATAATATAATAAATGTCAGTAACACTAGAGAGAAATATAGCAGTAATGATGAATGCCCCATTAACAAAAACCACTCACCAACTTTGTCTTTCAAGATAGGTTATCTCAATATTGAAAGTATAAGTGGAAAACACATAATTTTAAACGAATTTGCAAATGAGAACTTATTTGCTGCATTATGCTTAAGTGAGCATTGGTGTAAAGGAAATGAAATATATTTTCATGTACTAGATGATTTCCACTTAGCAAACAGTTTTAGCAGAGAGCAACATATTCATGGGGGTGTATCAATTCACATTAAGAAGGGATTAATAAATTGTAGTAATGAACAAGATCTAGGATTTTTGTGCAGTGAGATACATTTTGAAGCCACAGGCATATATCTGGATTATTTAAAAATTGCTATTGTATCTCTTTATAGATCACCAGATGGAAGTCCATTAATATTTTTAGAAAAACTTGAGACTTTACTAAATTTCTTTCTTAGTCCTCAGTGGAAGAAATATAGTATTGTGATTGGTGGTGACATCAATGCCGCATTTGCTGTAAACAAAGATGTGCACACTGTAAATGAATTTAAAAACCTGTTACGACAATTCAACTTCATTTTTACGAACTGCAAACCCACAAGACAGTCCGCTTGTCTCGACAACATACTTACAAATGTCAATAGAGAGTTACTGTCTTCAGATGTAGCTGTCTTCGATTTCTCTGACCATGACTCAGTTTGGGTAAAAATAGGTACAGATAGGCCTAACATGGAGTATAAGGAGTTTAAAGAGCCTAAAATAGTCATCACAAGACCAATAATGCAAGAAAAATTGTCTAATTTCATGGTCTCACTCAGTAATTATGACTGGTCACATCTGTTTAACAATAGTGCTCAGGGCTCTGCCAATACATTGTTTGATAGATTTTTTCATTATTTCTTAAATATATTCGAGACCAACTACCCTCAATACAAATGTAAAGTTAACCCTAAAAGTAACACTAATAGACATAAGGATAAGAGTCCATGGTATACCGCTCAACTAGCCAATATGAAAAGAAGGCTGTTGTTGTATAGAGATTCTTACAGACTTCAGAAAATTGATATGGCTAAACAAAGGTACTCAAGAGCACAAAAGGAATATAAGTATGCTTTAAATGAGGCCAAAAAACAACATAACCTAGTCAGCATTGAGTCATCAAAAAATAAATGCAGAAAAGCATGGACTATAATAAATTCAGTGGCCAAAAGCAAGCAGAAAGTTGAGGTAGTAATTTCAGCAGACGAATTTAATATCTACTGTACAAAATCTGTTAACAAAATTAGGGAAAGCATTGTGAGGTCACAAGAGACTGTTGGTGATCTCGTTAAATACCATAATGTAGACTACACCCTGAACGATAAATTCCTTTTAACAGAGGTCACACCAGATGTTGTTTTAACTCTTGTAAATAACTTTAGACCCTCTGATAGTGAAGATATATATGGTATTTCTTGTAATATGTTAAATAAGATAATTGGCTACATAGTATATCCTCTTACTAAATGTATAAATAGATGTCTAATTGAAGGAGTATTCCCAGAAGTATTAAAATTATCTATGGTAGTGCCCATTTACAAGAAAGGAGACAAAAATTGCCCATCTAGCTATCGCCCAATATCCCTGACACCTATTTTATCTGAAGTTTTGGAATCCATAATCAACTCCCAGTGGTGTGATTATCTGGCATGTAATATTATTACTGCGGTACAATTTGGCTTTAGGAAGGGCAAATGCACAGTCCATGCCATTGACTCCCTGATTAAAAAGTGCTTAATGCTTATGAAGGAAAAAATTTTGCTCAGGCTACCTTTTGTGATCTTAGCAAAGCCTTCGATTCTGTGGAGCATATTTCACTCCTCAACAAACTAGTTTATTACGGAATCACAAACAGTGAAGTTGACAACATTTTTGAATCTTTCCTCAGCAACCGTAGACAAATTGTATGTATTGGTAAACAGAGGTCACAGCTAGCTGAAGTTAAGTGCGGTGTGCCACAAGGCTCAGTATTAGGACCTCTGCTATTTATCCTAATGACAAACGATCTACCATCCTACATAAATACTCACTCCATTCTCTATGCAGATGATGCCACTTTTTTCAATATCAGCTCAGACATTGATATGCTCCAAACTGTGGCCAAAAACACAATATCACAGGCATCAGTTTGGTTCCGAGCTAATGGGTTCCTGCTTAATGAGAGTAAAACTCAAAAGATTGTATTTAGTTTGAGCGATCCGCCAGCAGAAGACTTCAAGAATAGTGTTAAGTTCTTAGGTATTGTTATAGATACTAAACTGACTTGGGAGCCACATATTAAATACATTAGTGCAAGGCTTTCTAGAGTGGTGTATTTGTTAAAGAATTTAATAAACCATGTACCTGCGACCTATGTAAGATCAGCCTACTTTGCTTTTTTTCAAAGTATTATATCTTATGGGCTTTTAATATGGGCACCTTCAGGACATTTTGGTACTTCAGAAGAAAGTAATTCGAATTATCACAAACAGTGATAAACTGGCCCACTGCAAACCACTGTTTATCAACTTAAAAATATTAACTGTGATAAACATGTATATTTACACTGCCCTACTGCATATAAAGAGCAACTTATCGGAATACCAGCGTAGAAGAGATGTACACTCTCATGGAACCAGAAATAGTAGCAATCTTGACATACCTTACTACAGATTATCCAAGTCATTGAACAGCTACGAAGTGGTGGGTATGAAGATGTTTAATAATTTGCCACTAGAATGGGTAGAAGCTCCATTTGATTTATTTAAAGACAAATTGTTCAGTTGGTTAGCTGCAAATCCATACTACTCACTTCAGGAATTTTACGACTTTAAAATATCATAGTGGTACCGATTTGCAGAGTGCAGCATAATTTCTTTAACTGAATCAGTTATGATGCAATGCTTTCATATTATTTCATTTTAAATATTGTATTTTATGTAAAACCTATGTCACATACTGATCTGTAACCCATGTATATATGCTGTATAACTTGTATATATGTAACTTGACTTTGTCAATTGTTGTAATAGCTAAACGACAATAAAAGTTCATGCATTCATTCATTCATTCATTCATTCATTTGTCTGTGACCACCAAACAATTCATCGGCAACTGTCCTTCGCTGCAACCTGAAAAAGTTTTAAAATGCAGCATAATAGTTTGATATGTCGAATTAATGAAAGAGGAAAGTAGATTGTTAATTTAAACACGACTATTGTAAATAAGTTAGCGTAACTATTTAATCGAAAGTTATAGATACATGAGCAACTCGTACATTCTGTGAAACAGCCATCGAAAACAAACGAGAGCAAAAGAAATTACATTCCTTACATTAAATCGTGACCTTTTCTCATTACGTTACAGATTTATTTACACAGAGGAAATTAATTCTTAATGTATTTTACCCTTAATTAACCGATTGGGGAATATTCTATTAATAATTTTAAAAAAGCAACATTTCAAGGGGAGGGGGCTCTTTGTAATATAAACCACTCAGTGTGTGTTACTTGAATGTGACATAATTAACAGTGGTTGTAACAAACTGAAGTGTTGATTGTGTCATTTATTTCCAGGCTTACATTTAATTATTAATATGTGAAATTAACTGGTTACAACTGTTAAATATTTGAAGAAAAGCATTTATATAGCTATCAGCTGCACACATTCAACTTTATTCTGTGCCACTTCCGGGTTTTACAACCATTATCACTGGAAAACTAAACATAAAAAACAGAAAAACATATGTAATAGATGTTGTCTGTAATTATATTTTGCTGAGAATCACATATATTAGAACAACGGCAGAGTCAAATAACGAAACACTTTTTATTGGAGCAAGACAAAACAAAATGCAGTCGCAGATAGGCACAACAAAATGTGCCTATCTGCAACTCAGAACATTTTTGTGCTTATCTCCGCTATATGGTGAGTAGCTACTTTTCTTTTATTGTTACATTCCATCCTGGATTTTCCATTGTTTGACTGCAGACAAAACAAAGATATATTTTTATAATGTCAAAAATGGTTCAAATGGGTCTGTGCGCTATGGAACTTAACATCTGAGGTCATCAGTCCCCTAGAACTTAGAACTACTTAAACTTAACTAACCTAAGGGCATCACACACATCCATGCCCAAGGCAGGATTCGAATCTGCGGCTGTAGCGGTCGCGCGGTTCCAGACTGAAGCGCCTAGAACCACTCGGCCACACAGGCCGGGTTTTATAATGTCACAGAACACAGTCGTGCACAGAATGGAAGTGTATCCCTGATGTATTCGCATTATAAATAACCAAATACTGAAAACAAGACACTTATGTAACAAGCTCACTTTTGTTAACAGTGTATAGATGAAAAGATTTAAAACTGTAAGTATTTTACTTATGTACATCATAATCCTAGTCAGTACTAACAAAACAGTACGTCAGATGGATCAAAAGTGAATATTTCTCATGCAAGACTTATCAGAATACCAAATACAACTACATCTTACAGTGAGATGTGGGCCTACAACACGTATAATTTAGCCAGTGTCATAAATCACACAGACAGGTTGCCACAAGACTACTGCCAGTTAACAGGTGAATGTCATCACAGGTACATGTAACCTCAGTTCACCAAACAGTCTAATATTAAAGGGTAAAAACACTTGTAGATCTTTAATGCTCTCATTAGAAGCAATCGGGGAGTACAACTGATACAAGGTTGGTTCAATGTTGGCAAAATGTTGAGATTACTGACAAAAACAGCAATCATCGAGTATGTATAAGGACTTACACAGTACTATACTGTTAAATAAGGCAACTAAATAAATGTTACAAATTATCTTTATTAAACACTTAGTCATATCATGTACAGAGGTGTACATGATATGGGACAAGTCAAACAGATGATGTGAGAATGTACACTGCTGGCCACCGTAAATGCAACACCCTGAAGGAAGCATCCGAATCAAGTGAAATTTACGCCATGGGTTTGCAGCGATGAGATATGCAACTGATTAGAATTTCAGCGCAGACTCACATCACGCGCGCCTGTGGCGCCACCTCATAGTGCCATTTAAGGCTTGGCGATTTCGACGAGTGTACGTTCGGCACGTGTGTTTACCTTGCGGTTGTTTCACAAGACGATCAGTTATGCCTCGTAGACAACAGCGAACATCGTTTGATCAAGTATCCGAGTTCGACAGAGGAAGGATAGTGGCTTACCGAGATTGTGGATTATCATACAGAGAAATCGCTAGTCGTGTTGGACGAAACCAAACAACTGTAATGCAGATATGTGACCGTTGGATGCAGGAGGGTACGACGGACCGACGTGGTCGATCGCATTCACCTTGGTGCACCACTACACGTGCTGATAGGCACATTGTGCGCATGGCAGTGACGGATCGCTCAGTGACATCCCGAACCATAGCACAGCACATTGCGTCTGTAACGCATCATCCAGTGTCTGCGCGTACCATTCGACGCCGTTTACAGCAGAGTGGTCTGTCCGCAAGACGTCCATTGCTTCGTCTATCATTGACGCAGAACCACAGACGTCTCCATCGCCAATGGTGTGATGACAGACGGATGTGGGCGGCAGAATGGAATGACGTTGTCTTTACTGACGAGGCACGCTTCTGTCTGCAGCACCACGATGGTCGGATTCGAGGGTGGAGACACCGTGGAGAGAGGATGCTGGACAGCTGCATTATGCACCGCCACACTGGTCTTGCACCGGGTATTATGGTATGGGGCGGTATTGGATATTGTTCTCGCACGCCTCTAGTACGCAATGCCGGTACTTTAAATAGCCGGCGCTACATATCCGAGGTGCTGGAGCCAGTTGTCCTTCCTTACCTTCAGGGCTCGGCCACAGCCATATTTCAACAGGATAATGCGCGACCACACGTGGCACGCATTGTCCAAAGGTTCTTCGTCAATAACCAGATTGAAGTGCTTCCCTGGCCGGCTCGCTCTCCGGATCTTTCGCCGATAGAAAACATGTGGTCCATGGTTGCTCAAAGAGTGACCCAGATTACATCCCCAGCTGCCACACCAGATGATCTTTGGCAACGTGTGGAAGCTGCTTGGGCTGCTGTACCCCAGGAACACATCCAACGTCTCTTTGACTCAATGCCGAGACGTGTGGTAGCGGTGATCTCCAACAATGGCGGCTACTCTGGCTACTGATTCTGGCAGGAACCACATGTCACAGACGTCTGTAAACGTAATCATTTAATACTTGGTCAACATGTTATCTACAAAATAAATTTTGTTGTGCTACCTCTTGTCTTTCTTGGTGTTGCATTTACGGTGGCCAGCAGTGTATATATACACATAACATTGTTTC
Source organism: Schistocerca americana (assembly GCF_021461395.2). Lineage (NCBI taxonomy): Eukaryota > Metazoa > Arthropoda > Insecta > Orthoptera > Acrididae > Schistocerca > Schistocerca americana. The sequence continues at coordinate 435,120,314 of NC_060122.1, forward strand.
TTATAGTGAACATCATGCTGAACATGATATGATACATACATAACAATGTTTATTATACTGAACATCACACCAAAGATATGTTATCTTTCCTTCTCATCTGATCTAGTATGTCTCCCCTGACAAAGGGTTCTGAGTGACTTTACCAAACTCTACTCCTTATCCTAAACCTGCGTACATATGGAGTATTGTCTCAGTTGTGTGACTGAATTCGTGATTTCCTCTAAGAGAGGTCACAGTTTGTAGTGATAGACGGTAAATCATCGAGTAGAACAACCAAGAAGCAGTCCAGAGAGAAGGGAGTATGTCAAGGGGTGGACTTGGGCATGGTTTAAAGTCGAGAAAAGTTTGATCACAGGCAGGAGTCCAGTTGAAAGGCACCCCTTTGCGACACAACTGATTGAGGGACTGTGTAACGTCAGCAGCCTGGGTGAAAACTTTAACTAGTACTTAACCTAGTCAAAAAAAAAAAAACAGTCGGGCAGATAAATCCTTGGGGCGGAGAAGGCCGTGACGACGGCCATATTTACTGAGCCAGTGTCCTAGGTATTCGACTTCCGGTTGGAAGAAACTACACTTTTGTAGCCGACAGCGTAAGCCTGCAGCCTGGAGGGCGTGAAATAATCTACCGAGGTTTTGTAGATTCTCGTGGCGGGTATAGCCGCTGACCAAGATGTCATCAAGATAATTGACACAAGCCATGATGGGCTGTGTGAGTTGCTGCTGTTGCTCCAGGAGACAGGCCAACCTTGCCTCCAAGCTAGCGAACCGTTTTCCTCGGCGCCGGCTATTTTCCAAAGGTACCTGGAGCAGCTAATGTTATAGCCACAAGCGACTGGCGAGCAGTTCACAACAGAAAATGGAGACGTGAAGCTGTCAGTTGGGGAAGCTGTTGGATGTATCGCTAACAACGAACAGATAGGACAGACGAATGAGAAGGATATGATAAACACTACGACCGACCAGGACACAATAAAAGGCAAGCAAGCATGAACTGAGGTGAAAGTCATGGCGAGACCACATGCACATGCAAACTACAGCGAGTCCCAGACTACCGGGATATTACCGTAAGGCCGGCTAAACATATGATTGCGAGAAACGCATTTGGATGTGGAATTCACATTGTACAGAGAGTGGCGCACTTGCACTGCAAGGCTCGAGGCTCAGGCGTGCGCTGTTTCACAGAAACCCATAGTGGGTATCCAGGTCCATACCCTCTGGTGCGCATTCAACTTCCTCGCCTTCTGACACCAGAATATGAATATTGGATAGTCAGTTATGAGTGCAGTACCTCAAAGTAATCTTCATGTTAAACTGCATTACAATTTAAGTTGTTATTAATGAAACAGATCATTTCATTAGTTTTTGTTCTAAGATGAGTTTAAGACAGTAGGTTTAGGTGCTGATGTAAACATTATGTTTCTGACCAATGCCATAACAGCATAAGCCCAGCTATGTTTCATGGTTATAACATAGTTTTTCCTTCCTAACCTAAGAACATATAATAAACTGATTCCAGAAGTCGTTAATATTTTTTGTTCCTTCACTTGTAATCAATTGTTACTTTACTTTTTATCCTTTACCATTAGTCATCAGAATATCACTCTGCAGCAGTTGATCCCTTGTCAGTGACATATAATTATGCTGACAGCTCATGTTTCTCTTTTCTGACCTGATTTCTAGGTTTATATATATTTTTTATACTCTTTGACTTGTATTAGCAATCTATAGTCTTTAACATTTGACATTCATATCCTGTTATAATATTATTCACATGTGTATATGAAACGATATCAGTAATGATTTTTGTTAATGTTATAATATTATAGTGTCTAAAATTTGTGTGATTTGTAACCTGACATGCAGGTATACAAAGTTATTCTTGTCCTTTTGACACAGTTTGAAAAGTCCAAATGGTTTATTGCTGTCAGTGGTTGTTCTTCATATTTCATGTACTTGTTCCTTCATCCCCAAGGTTTATGTCATTTGTAATGTTAGGTTACCTACACTGTTTCTAACGCCATAACTTTTATACCGCTGCAGCTACACCCCTTGTCCTAAGTTTAACTTCACATGTGCTATGTTTAAAACAATTGCATGGAATTGGATAGTAACAGTTCATCTTTACATGAGGTAGTTGAACCAAAGGTATGAATGTGACGTCAGTGTGCATGGAACTGTTACAAATAAGACTTAGAGGAATTGAAGTTAGGAGAAGCAGTATGCAGGATTTCTACAAGCAACTCCACACCTCCAAAAAAGAGCCTTCTACACCCAATGTCGGGTTAAAGATATAAAGTGGAAAGAACCAAACTTAGAGTTAGAAGAAGCAATGACCACACACATCTGAGTGAATAACAGCCAAGGAAAACATGTCAGTAGCCGTCCACAACGCTGCCTGTTCACATCGCTGAAATTTAATACTAAAACGGTCTCTTTTTATTGCCTGTTTTATTCTTAAGGCTGATGTTTTTACCTTCTCATTGGCATAACTTGAGTTCAGGAAGTTGATTGTAAACATCACACCCAGTCCCTCATTCATTTAATTCATACCTAACGATGATCTTGACAATGTATTGGGAACTTGGTTGTGAGATCTCTTTATGCGATTAATTTCAATTCGAATTCTTGTAAAAACAAGGCCCACCCTGTTAAACTCTTCATCGAGAATGCTAACACTTGATGGCTAGTATGAATAATTATTTTCAGTCCCCAAGCAAACGTTTGGAATTTTCGAATACTTAGAACAACACCTAGCACCTACTTTTCCGTAGCCGCGTAATTTAACTCATGCTCATGAAGGTTTATACTTGTGAAAGTGATGCCTTATGCTCCCCAACTTCTGGATTCCATTCTCCTTGAAACAGTTCTGAAGCAACGCCGTATTATAATTTGGAGCCATCTGAAACTACTGGGTTGAATTAGAACACTGTGTCCTTTTCAATAAATCATTTATCCTGTGGAGAGATACTTCAGTATAACTAATGGAAACTGTCTTCCACAGTCCCCAAAGATATTAGTTGTCATAGTGATGCAAATATTGTGCATATATGTTATCCTTTAGTTACAGGGGTAAATGTGCAAAAAACATATTTTTTCAGGTTGATTTGGAACATGTCACGATGTACAAAAGGAGATCAGACCAGCTGACTATCGAAGATATAAGGAGATGAGTCTTCAGACAGCCGTTAATGGAGTCAAGGCACGTAAAATATCTCTAAGGAATGCATATAATAGAGTTGGAATACCTGCTTGTACTCTTTCAAGAAAGTTAAGTAATAAAGTCCTTTGAAAATAGGTGGACATAGTCTTGGCGATAGAAACCAGTGGCTTATTTAAATGTACAGAATGGCATCAGCCAATTGCGACTACTGAGGTTAGCGATTTGTGACACGTTGCTTGGTCCAAAGTGGAAGAGTAGGGAAGAGATTTGAGACAATAGGCCTGGATATCTCTGTTCTCATGTAACGAGGTTGTTTCTGTATGTTTCAGTAAAAATGTGAAGCTCAAGTGAACAGAGAATTTATAGCACACTGTTTCAAAAATTTCGAGGAGACTGTGAGAGGTGTCTCACCTAGTCACCTAGTCAACTATGATAAGCCCAACTTTTGAAATGATCCTTGTGCTGTCAAAATGTTGCTCAAGAGCGGAAGTCAACATCCACTCAAAATCATAGACTCATCCAAAACAAATAACCTTGTGATGAAGGTGAAAGGAACTGATTTCCGAAAGGAAGAATGATATTTAAAACTCGTGAAGGCATTGACATCATGTAAACTAATGTGTGGTATTAAGTAATTGATGGTGAGATTTGTTTTGAAAACCATCATTGTCTAAAAAAGCATTTGTAACATCAGGAGTTCAATGTTTTTCTATTATAAAATACAAAAGATTTTACTTAGCATTATTTAATATTAAGCTCAAGAATATAAATGCATTTTTCTAAATAAAATGCTGTTAGATGTGTTTAATGTGTTCTAATTCACCTCTCTGCACATTTGAATGCAATTATTGTTCAATATATTCAGTTTTACAAATCACTTCATGACCTGTGTGATTTTGAACACAGTTCAGATTAAAATTTAAGGAAGGTTTCTGGCAACACATTGATGTAAAAAGAGCTAGAAATCCTATGTCTAAGATTTCAAAATTGTAGTGCATTATTTTGATATCAGTTTTCACAAAAATTTCAGTTTCTATTCCATTTCACACCAAGTTACTATATTCTTGAGTGCTTCTGATGCCTCTTCGTCCCAGATCCATCTTGATCTTCGTTTTGGTGATATTAGCATCCTACGATCGTTCATTACTTGGCAGTGCACGTAATGACAACAAAATCTTGCTAGTCCTAAGAAAGAATGTACTTGTTTCATGTTCTCTGGATCTGGACAATCGACTGTTGTGCTTATACTGTCAGGATTGGGTTTGATACCTCGTATCCCTACGAGATTTCCTGAAAACTTTAGTTCCTCGACGCCAAAATGAGATCTCGACAGTTTAATTGTATATATTTCTGATAACATTTCTGCAACGTTTTTGCTAATAAATTTCAATGCTCTTCCTGTGTCTTAGACACTATTAAACTTTTATCTATGTAGATAATCAGTTCTTGTAATAATTATTTCCCCAACTCTTCATATAAAGCGTGTATAAACACTTAAAATGAAATATTTAAGCCAAAAGGCAGTATTTTGAATTGATATGACTTTCTATCAAACAAGAGGACTGTAATAGCATTTCAAATTTTCGTGTAACCTCACTTGCCAGTACACCCTATGAAGTCTATTGACCGAAATATCTGGTTTGTTCTAATATAACTAGCAACTCAACAATACACATAGTGCTTCTATTTGTTTTTTTTCTGTTTTGGTATGTTTTTGAGACTATGGTGAGGTGTACTCCATCTGTAGAGTTCTTAACAATCAACAGTGGGTTTTTGTAAACACTTGCCTTATGTTCGGTGATGTTATTTACTTTCATGTTTTTTATTTCCCCTTGTACTTCCCCTTGTACAGCAGATTTTAAAGATAAGAAAGGATATTACAAAAGAATGGATTTTCATCTTTTATTTTAAACTGATAAGTGTAATCTCCTATTTCTCCCAATTTACCTTAGAATACTGGATTTTGTTTCCATAGAATATTATGTAATTGCTTCTGATTGTCACCTAAGGGGATAGATTGATAAGCTTTACTATATATTTCTATCATAGATACAAAAAGATCTATGGGTAGGTGCTGATTGCTGCAAAAAAGTCATTTAATGACAAAATAATATATAATGCATAGAATAAAAGCAAAGCAGTCTGGGATATTATAAAAAAGGAAATGCGGAGAGGCAAACAAATGCAGAATAACGTATTGCTAAGTGAGGGGGATAAGGTAATAAATGATCCACAACACTTAGCAAACTATGAAAACGACCTTTTTTTAAGTATTGCAGAAAAGTTACAGCAAAAATTCCCCAAAACAACACCAGTAAATAATGTTGCACTAAATACAATGGTATTACTTCCAACCACAAAGAATGACATCAATTAAACTGTTCAAAAAATAAAAAGTCAGTAGGCTTAGATGAAGTACCAATGTGTGTTCTGAAACAATGCATAGGGTTTATACAAGGCCCCTTAAAAAACATAATAAATGAATCCTTCACATCAGGGACATTTCCAAAGCAGTTAAAACAGGCAAGAGTTGTACCTTTGCTTAAGAAAGGTATGCAGAAGATACAGAAAATTACTGACCCATTTCCCTGCTGTCACCATTCTCAAAACCAATAGAAGCAATTATGAAAGACAGATTAATAATCTACCTGAATAAATACAATCTTTTATGCAAATCACAGTTTGGTTTCTGAAGTGGCAAAAATATGGAGTGAGCCATAGTAGAATTAACAAAAGCTGTAATTGATGCTCTTTATAAAGATGAGTGCGTCACAGGCATATTTTTATGTATTTCTAAGCCGTTAGGTACAGTCAACCACAAGATCCTATTAAATAAATTAGGCATTAGGAGTAAGAGGGGTGGCTAATGACTGGTTTTGATCATACCTAACAGATAGGATACAAAGAGTAGAGCTGACACATACTTCAAATAGATCTAAACATTTAGTAAAACACTTATCAGAATCAAAATGCATTAATATAGGGGTTCTGCAAGGTAGCATATTAGGACCAGTACTGTTCCTTATATAGATCGATGACTTTCCCTGTAGTGCTGCTCATGTTGAAAATTTCTCTTCACTGATGACAGCAATATTATAGTCACTGAGAAACAGAGAGAACTCCTTGCTGATAAAGCAAATGAAACTCTCAAGGAAGTTAATGATTGGTCAATACGCAATAAAGTGATATTGAACATTAAGAAAACTAATGCCATGACTTTCAGTTTGAAGAGGAAAAATGACCATGTTAAATTAAACGTAGATAGCACCTCTAAAGACCGTGTAACAAATGCAAAATTTCTAGGAATGAATATTGATTCTCAGTTGAAGTGGTGTGAACACACAAAGGTACTTGCAAACAGAATGTCATCAGCATGTTATGCCCTTAGAATCCTATCATTAGTGTGTAACATACAGTGTCTTTTAGTTACATACTATTCATACGTACACTCAATTCTTAGCTATGGAAGTCTTTTTTGGGATCAAATGCACAAAATATGAACACAGTTTTCAGACTCCAGAAAAATGCCATAAGAATAATAACCAAAAATACTAATCAAGCTCACTGTAAAGATCTTTTCAAATCACTGGGGATTTTAACTGCCTCATGTGAATACATTTACTAGTCAGTTGTACACATCAAAAATAATATTGGTAATTACTACACAAACAGCTCTGTCCATGACCATGAAACAAGAGATAGACTCAACTTATATTTACCAAGAAAAAATAAAGAAAAACTCAAAACAGCATGTTCTACCGAGGAATAAAACTGTTCAATAAATTACCAAAAGAGATTAAGGAAAGTGCAAAAGTACATTTATTTAAAAAGGCAGCTAAAAAGTACCTGTTATGCAATACATTTTGTACATTGAAGGATTACTTAGATAAAATAGAGTAGGGGTTTGATAATAAATACTATTCAAATAAATAATAATAATAATGATAATTAAACATCCACCATTCCACATAAAACCTTTACTTTATTTTTTTCCTTCTTCTTTCCTCTCTCTCTCTCTCTCTCTCTCTCTCTCTCTCTCTCTCTCTCTGTGTGTGTGTGTGTGTGTGTGTGTGTGTGTGTGTGTGTGTGTGTGTGTGTTATTTGTAAGAAAAGTATTGTCTATATTATTTAATAAGTTATTTGTAAGAAAAGTATTCTCTACATTATTTAATAAGTTATTTGTAAGAAAACTATTCTCTACATTATTTAATAAGTTATTTGTAAGAAAAGAATTCTCTAACTAGAATTCTGTAAATATAATGTACGAATTAGCTTATTTTAAATTGATCCAAAGTTATAAATACTTTGACATATCCTATGTCCTTGCAAAAAGAGATCTACAGATGAATAAAGCTACTACTACTACTACTACTACTACTACTATTTTATCGTTACAGATCTGTACATTAACTATAGGTTCTTCTTTGCTTAGCAATTGCACATTAGTAGCTAAGCATATCCTATGTACCAATACACTTTGTTCATCAATTTCTGTACTCATTTTAAAAGTTACTGCTAGTCGATAAGTGTCAAGTTTCCAAGACAATAATTATGCATCAGAACCCAATGTCACTTCACACACTCATGTTCAGAAAAACAGAACACCTTGAATGACTTGATATAGGATGGTCATATTGCAGGACTTGTGCATTAGAATGTTCTACAGAAAAGATTTACATTTCTGTGCAAATAGCATTCGGTTCAGCATGTGTCCTGTTGGCTTGTAGGCACAGGGTCCACCTTGGGCCCAGATAACTTGTTCTATATGTGATGGCACTGACACATATAAGGTGCAAATGGCATCCTGTGGTATAGCTATCCATGTTGCATTCACCTGGTTCTAAAGTTCATTGGTGGGGGTTGACTGTCATTTCACCATATCGCACACTTTTTGATCGGCGATAAGTATTGTGATCTGGTGGACCAGTGCAAAAGACTGACATTTTGTGACACCAATAAGTAACATATTCGCACAGCAATGTGTGGTGGTACATTGTCTTGTTGAAAAATGGCGTCTTCCCCCTGTCTGTGGTGAACCAAAATTTAAGCCATTATTTTCAAACAAGCAGAACTTAGATTCATCTGAAAACATTATATGATGTCATACGTGTACCCAGTGACATCTTTCCATACACCATTGCCGTCTAGCATATTTCTGCACATTTGTCAAAGGTAGGCAGAAAAGTGGATGACATGCATGTAACCCATAATGTAATAACCTCTGATAGCGTCCAATGTGTTACACTGTTCCACAGTTGCGCCAGAGCTGATGAGGATGCAGATCTGTCATGCAATGTCATTCGGGTGAGGTGTCGATCTTCTCAAGGGAGGGTATGGGTGGTGCAACCTGAACAATCTTCTGTGAACCATTCTGCGTAAGTCTGTTGCACTGTCAAAACACTTTGTCTCACACAAGCAGCAATTTCCTGGATGGATGAATCGTATTCTCTCACGCCAATAGTGTGCCCTCTTTCAGACTCACTGATTTGACACTAACGTTCACATACACATGTGTGAGGCATCCTGCACATCTGCCCAACTCACACTGATCCATTTCCGTCGGTTTATAGTGACAATGAGAGCCACAGGGACATTTTACTGGTAGATGATGTTGTGTCATGATATCAAAGTTGGCCTTGAACTTGAAGGCCGACATGGTTCAAATGCTAATCATTTCTGCAGAACATACTAACGTACATGTCCTGTGAATATGAATGTCCTATCTCTAGTCGTTCAAGGTACCCTGTTTTTTCTGAATATTTCTATAACCAGTTTACACCAAATAATATTTCTAAATAAACATTAGGTATTGTTAGTCAAGTTTGCGATAGCTGAAAATTTCTGACATTCATAGATACACACATTTCCTGTTTGATTAACTTACCTTTGCTTCCCATAATACCTAAGACAGTAGCAGATAGTATGGAACACAGGTCTTTATTTCTCAGTATTTGTAATAAGTCTTGTGAGATAAGTTAATTCTCACTACCAGGTTCTATGTAAATATGTTCATTCATCTATTATCAGTCTTCTGTGACTTTCTTCTTTTTCTTCTTCCTGGTCTAACAACCACTCTCATGTATTGATGATGTTTGGTGCAAACACTTGTGACTGTATATTATTTTTCTCCATTCTGTTGTATTACTTCGATTATTACCTTGGTTATGAACAGTAAATAGTTTATCATGCAATGCAGGCTTTCACAACCGCTATTATCTTCACTTAAAACTGGTGGGCTGATTGGCCGTGGTCGATGCATAAAACTCTCCCCTGACGTTTCGTCTCCAACTTTGGGAGACATCCTCCGAGGTACAGCAGCGAACTGTAAAGAGAACTCGAGGAAGCGCTGATTATATAGGCAGTACAGAGGGCGCCACTGTCCATCACTTGGCGTCGGCTATGACACTGTCTCTGGTAATACCAGCATTCTTGATTGAAGGTAATCGATCGTCACGCTTGCGGTACAATGATGACATCCAAATTTTATCCAGTTTAACACTTTCATCTTTCCTGTTAAAATTATTACAGTGTTTATCACTCTCGATAGCCTCTCTATACATGCATGCATAATAATGCGACGTTTTAGATATGACGCTCGTCTCGCTGAAGTTTATTTCATGATCACCTTCCTGGCAAACAGGTTCCGCTATGGCAGCAATTCCTCTTATGTTCAACAAGACGGGTGTTCACACTTCTCTTTGCGGTACCGATGTAAACCTGTCCACAACTACAAGGAGTTTTATATACCCCCAGTGTAGCCAAAGGGTGTTGTGCATCTTTTGCCGATCTTAAATATTCTTTTATTTTCCTGGTGGGTCTGAAAACAGTTTTCACCCCATACTTGCTTAAAACTTTCCCATTGCAATCTGTGACCTTACTAATGAACAGAAGAAAAACCTTGACCTTGGGCGACTGTTGTTCGTCATTGCTCCTGATTCTCTGCCTAGAGCGAAGTGCTCTATCTATATCCTTGCTAGAATAGCCATTCTTCAGGAAAGTTGACCATAGACAGCAAAGGACTTGGAAGAGTAGTTGAACGGAATGGACAGTATCTTGAAAGGAGGATATAAGATGAACATCAACAAAAGCAAAACGAGGATAATGGAATGTAGTCGAATTAAGTCGGGTGATGCTGAGGGGATTAGATTAGGAAATGAGACACTTAAAGTAGTAAAGGAGTTTTGCTATTTGGGGAACAAAATAACTGATGATGGTCGAAGTTGAGAGGATATAAAATGTAGACTGACAATGGGAAGGAAAGCGTTTATGAAGAAGAGAAATTCGATGACATTGATTATAGATTTAAGAGTCAGGAAGTCGTTTCTGAAAGTATTTGTATGGAGCGTAGCCATGTATGGAAGTGAACAGTGGACGATAAATAGTTTGGACAAGAAGAAAATAGAAGCTTTTGAAATGTGGTGCTACAGAAGAATGCTGAAGATTGGATGGGTAGATCACATAACTAATGAGGAAGTATTGAATAGGATTGGGGAGAAGAGAAGTTTGTGGCACAACTTGACCAGAAGAAGGGATCGGTTGGTAGGACATGTTCTGAGGCATCAAGGGATCACGAATTTAGTATTGGAGGGCAGTGTGGAGGGTAAAAATCGTAGAGGGAGACCAAGAGATGAACACACTAAGCAGATTCAGAAGGATGTAGGTTGCAGTAGGTACTGGGAGATGATGAAGCTTGCACAGGATAGAGTAGCATGGAGAGCTGCATCAAACCAGTCTCAGGACTGAAGACCACAACAACAACATGCAAATTTGTTATGGACTATTGCTGTGTGGCTATTTCCCAATTATATTCAGATGGTAGAAGAAGCCAATCAGATGTTTAATAGGAATATCATCCAGAGAGTCCTGCAGAAACCACTTTAAAAGCCTTAGTAGTATGACATTGCCGATCCTGTATATGAATATAACTGTTTAATATGTCTTAGAGGAAATATATAAAAATTGAACGTGGGATTTCATGTCATCTTGTTTGATTTACCTTCCTTAAGACTTTCTGTAGTCAATAATAACTATAAACAGGCCTACTTGAGCATAAAATTTTCAGCAAGTTACCACAATCAGTTCGAACAATACTACTTAATAATGAAAGAGCATATTATAAAGTTGACTAAAATGCAGTGAATTTTATTTAACTAAAGTTTTCCTAGAAGCTAATGACTATAATATACGTTTTTTCCTAAGTGATAAAGAAAATATTTTGGTCTTAAATAAGGTATTTACTTTCTGTATGTGTGACTGATTATTGAACAAGTTTGACGAATCCAGTTAAATGAAAAAAAAAAATACTGAGAGGCGAATAAACAGAAACAACGTCCGCCATGTTGTCAAGTTTTCCATCAACCAAGATATTTGTCTAACACGATCTGTGTTTGACTTACATGTCAAATAGCAGCGGTGCATGGTCAAATAGGTGGCAAAAATAGCAGGATGAGACATATTACTTGATCGTGTAGAGGGACCTATAACATCACTCTTACAGTTCGGTAGTGGGCTAAATAAGCGAACCAACATTGTGCTGACGTTACGCTCGATGTGAACACATCACCATTTGACGATAACGTCCCCTTCTGACGTGTTCACGTTTAGTGTGAATCTGGCTTCAAACGATTTTTAGCTTCTCTGTCAGACCAGCTGCCGTGACAGTTAGTCAATAGCGTGTTTCCATACTCCATAGCCCATCTCGCTGGCTAGTACGTAGTTGGCTGCTGGAGGGAGGTGCAAGTTTTAGTTGCCTGTAGTTTGGGAGCTCATAGAGTTCTTTGGTAATCTTGTGTCATTCGAAGTGCCGTATCTTTCGCCAAAAACTCAAAAAGCAAGATGAAATTGTTCCTAGTTGTGTTGACTGTTGACTGTGATCAGCTGTGTTACGTGGTGTGAGTACTGTGTTGTGGGACAAAATGTGGGCTGATACGTTGTTGATACTTTTCATATCGGTATGCACAGCGTTGTTGGGAGAAGGTGAGATTATTTAATGATATTAATAATTTATCTTCAGTTTTTTCTATGGGAATAACACGTTTTTATTTTCCTAAAGTTTCGAATTTTTAGTTAAAACTACACAACTGTGATTAGAGAATCACGCCTTTTTTGCCAGAGTGAATGGCATGGGAATAGGCATCCTGCGTTGGAAGTGTTAATTGAATGACTGATCGTCTTAACACTGTGTTTTACAATGAACATGTGCTGTTATTTGCGGTAGTTCCCTTTTCAGTGCCTGTATTTTAACTCTTAAGGTATCACACAATCTATATGCAAACACGAAATTGTTTAAAAGAACTGTAAATAAAGGATCAGCTCTTTCTACATTTAATTTCTACGTTAGTATTTACTTATAAAAAGTGCGTATACTATCTGCATTTATCGCACGGTACCATTTAATAAATGTAAGAGCATATTACAAACTTGGCCAAAATACAGCGAATTCTATTCAACTGAAGAATTCATAGAAACTGATAATTATAATATGTGTTTTTCTCAAATAATAAAGAAAGTCTTTTAGTTCTTAGATAAGCTATTTATTTTCTTTGCAGTTTTATGTATATATAATTGATTATTATGCAAAATTGTCTCCACTGTAAACTTTAACGAAGTTAGTTTTATGAAAAAATACTGAAAAACGTTCCAGAGAAAGGGTCAATCCATATGAAGTGGTCCAGTGATGGTTGCTTGACCATTTTTAAATATTTAAATTTTTTTATATATGATTGCCCTGGTATATTTGGGTTACCGACTCCTTGGAGCTATTTTACTTTTTTTCAAATATCCTGCTTTAGTTTGCTCCAAGTAAACTTGTTAAGTGCAAATAAAGTGAAAATATGGCATTTTAGTACCTTTTTTTTAATTTTTTTGTGTGAGTTACATATGATTCCCATGGCCGCATTGTAAAGGTACCAGGTGTGTCATTTGCTATGTTGCTAATCACTTTAGACTTGTGCTCCTGTCAGGTTTTCACTCCACAGCATTATTTGTGTACCGTTCCATTATTTCATTCCTGCATTGTTGCTACAGTCTTTATTGTGTTGTTTGCTCTATAACAAATTGATATAGTAGCAGAAGAAAATGTCTCGTAGAAGTTACGAAGATGAACAAAGGGTTGTACAACAGCCTTTAGATGAAGTTATGGGCGTAAGTGATGAAGATTCTGTGTCTTTATTTGTTGATAGCTCAAACGAATTTTTACCAGAGGAGACCGGAAGCGAAACCGGAACCTCTGATGATGGAATCACATGAGTGAAGTAGAAAGAAGAGTTTTATGTTCACATCTAGTCAAAGAACCGAACTTCACAGCTGTTATAACGAGGCAACAAAGCACCTCTAACCATGTTAGTGCCATAACTACTGCAGTTGATTCAGGTTCAATTGAAGTAAGTGTGATCTCATGAAGTTCTGAAGATAAGGATGACACACTTAGAACAAATTCTAATGAGATTGTCTGCAGGCCAGTTATGGGTAAAAATATGAAAAACTTTACATTTATTCATTCCAGTTCTGGTGTAAATGCTTCTGTTGCACTAACTGTCAAAGGCAAGACACCATACGATTTCTTCAAATATTTTGTACCTGATGAAATTCTAGAATACATGACTCAACAAACTGGTTTGTATGCAAAACGAGTCTTAGAAAGTCATTCAGTAACTGTTAATTCACGACTGAAAAAGCGGACTGATGTCAGCAAAACTCAAATTGAACAATTTTTAGGATTTTTGTTATGGATGTCACTAAATGTAAAACTGAGGATTCCAAATTATTGGTCAAGAAATATGCTCTATCACGACAGTGTGAAAAATGTTATGTCACACATTCGTTTTGAACTGCTTTTACGTATATGGCATTTTTCCGATAACAACCAGTGCCCATTGGTAAACCGCTTATCGCAAATTCAACCTCTTATTGATAAATTACTGCAGTGATTTCAAAGTGTAGTTGTGCCGGAGAAACAAATTTGCATTGACCAAACACTTGTGCCATTTCGAGGAAGGCTAAATTTCATTCAGTATATAAAGAATAAGGGCCATAAATTCGGAATTAAATTGTTCAAACTTTGTCTAAAGGATGGCTACACCTGGAATATGAAAGTTTACTTTGGGAAGAATGCTAATCCTGGTGTCCCTCTTGCCACTTCTGTTGTTATGAGCCTTATGAGTGGATTACTCAATGAGGGCAGAATCTTATATACAGACAATTTTTGCACAAGTGTTCATCTAGCACACCAGCTTCTTGAACAATCAACACGTTTTAGACCTTTCTGACCAAATTAAGTCATATTCGCATTGTCTAAGGCAGGGTGTGACATGGTACAGGAAGCTTGCAATTGAATTGTTGACAGGGTCAGCACTGGTAAATGCTTATGTGACTCACCGATACATCAACAACAAGATCACAATCACAGAATTCAAAGAGGAAGTGACTTTGAGACTACTCCATTCAGAAGATGCCGATGAGCCATTGTGAACATGGGAGCAGCCGTACGTAGGTGTACAGTGTGCTACGAAAAAATGAATTTGGACAAGAGCAAGATGTCAAGAAATGCATGGAAATCTAAGAATTGTGATTCATATTTTTGTGTAGAGTGTTTTTTCATAAAGCACAGTGCATACAGGTGTTAGGGAAACAAAGTGGAATGACCCAAATTTTTCAGTTTCATTGTTGTTACAATTAGAGTTGAAGAATGTCAATAAAACTGTATGTGATTTGCAATTACAATCTACTGTGTATTATGTCAAACTAAATAATAAACAAATAATAAAAAGAAGAAAAGTCCAATACGACTAAGCCATGAGAGTTATATATAACTCACAAATTCAAATGTCAATAACTACTCTTGAGCTCTTGGCCATAAACATGATTTGTTACTGGTGCCATAACCTACTATAACTCGGAGTCACAGCGTGCTCCTGTGAGTTACAACTACACCACGGAGCTTTAAATGGAAAAATGTCCATGAGTTGTATTTACTTCACGTGGACCCTAAGAGAACACTTCCTGTGATTTATATTTAACTCACATGGCAGACAAAGAGTTAAATAATTTATCTTGCATCTTTTCTGGATGGTGACCATTTTTATATGTAGGCGCATGACTATTTTTGAGTCTGGAGACATTAGCGAAAATTTGAATATCTCTGCACCGGGGTTAGTTATAACATTGCAATTGACATGATTGATTTTAGAAAAGTGCCCACTACAACATTGTCCAGTACACAAAATAACCGAAATTCAAAAATAACCAGTCAGAATAACCTCCAAAGTTTGGTATCCAAATTTTCAAAAATCCACTTTTTAGGCCCAAAAATAACAAACAAGGAGTGATTTACAAGAGTCTATTTTTTTTCCTATAGTTGGATATCGTACACTACTAGCTTCATATAGAGCAAGAAGACTTGCAAATATTTCCTTAATTTTTTATGAATTTTTGAAAATTTTCATTTTATGTAAAGTTTGGGGTTAGTTATCTCAGGTGGGAATATAAAAATATGATTTTTGCACAGTTTGTACACCTATATGATGGAAATGTACCGTAAAAATTTCAACATTGATATCTAACTGTGAAAGAGATATGAATTTTTGAAAATGAGAAATAGGCTAATTCACATTATTCTACAACTGATCTTATGGCTGTTGCCTATTTAAATGGTTTATTGTTTCATTGTAATAAAATTTAATTGTGGCATATATTTAGTTTACACTATCACTGGATTCTCGGTGACACACTCCTTATGTGTTTACATCATCAATATGTCAAACTGATGATTGTGGGTGCAAAATTCAGTGAGCTTAACTACAAAGAGTTACTAGATTTCATGGTCTGTACACTAACAGTAATGACTGCATGATGAGTTTGTGTAATAAATGCCCTGGTAAGGAAACCGTTATTGAATGTGATGAGGAAATGCCAGACAGTATTACCTTCAAACAGTGGGTCGCAACTGACAAGGCACAAATGATAACAGTGGTTTAATCTCAGGAAGAGTACTTGTAATCTTTAATTGATAACTTACAAAAACTTGAAAGTCACCACTATGTTTCTAAAATCGAAAATGAGTTTTTTTAAGGACAAAAAAAGTGCAACTTCATGAAGCTGGATGCATAGTGCTAGCTGATTTTGTAGAAAATTTTACATTTGTGATTCAGGATGCAATACAGGGGTACCACTGGGTTAATGACCAGGCAACAGTGCATCAATTTATTATCTACTTTAAAAATGAGAAAGATGAAGTTTTCAGTTTTTCAATTTGCAATTGACTACTTATAGCACAACACATTTGGTGTACATGTGTTTCAAAAGTATGTAATAGGTTACATAAAAGAAAATTTTCCCGAGGTTGAGAAGCTGATATACTTTTCAGATGGAAGTGGTAGTCCATATAAGAACAAAAAGAATTTTTCAAGTCTGTGCAACCACAAAATAGACTTTGGCTGAATGGCACTTTTTTTCATCTTGCCATGGTAAAAATGCATTTGATGGAGTAGGAGGAACAACAAAATGTGAAGTAAAGCCAGCCTACAAAGACCAACCACAGACCATATTCTCACAGTACAGGACAAGTATGTCTTTTGCAAGGATAATATTAAAGGCTTTACCTATTGTCTGATCAAGAAAGAAGAAGTGGTTTTGCATATGAAGACAGTACTTCAAACCAGATTTGAAAACTGTGTAGCACCAAAAGGAACAAGGCATTTCCACAAATTCCTTGACATTGCAGAAAACTTAATTTGATGCTGTGTAACATCACAAACCGAAATTTATGAGGATCATTGTGTCAGTAAAATTACATCTCTCTTTAATGTTGAATGACATAGCTATTTAATCACTACCTTTGAGACCCATTTGTTGCAGAATCTTAGAACACATTCTGATCTCAAACATAATGAGGTATCGTGAACAGAATGACCTCCTGTATGCCAGGCAGCATGGATACTGAGAACATCAATCACGTTGAACCCATTTTCCACTTTTCTCGCATGAAATAACTGAAAGCCTTGGATCAAGGCAGGCAGTTAGGTGCAGTATTTCTCAGTCTCTGACAAGCATTTGACTCAGTACTACATCTATGCTTATTATCAAAAGTACTTTTGTGTGGGGTATCAAGTGAAATTTGTGACTGGATTGAGTGTTTTTTGGTAGGAAGTATGCAGTAAGTTATCTCGGATGGAGAGTCATCGACAGATGTAGAAGCAGCTTGGGGGCGTGCCTCAGTGCATTGAGATCTTTACAGTTCATGTTGTATGTTAATGACCTTATGGACAGTTTTTAAAAGAACTTAATACTTTTTGTAGAGGATGCAGGGATCTATAATGAAATGCTGTCTGAAAGAAGCTGGTATTAATAATAACTCAATACTTTTTTAGATGATTCAGTTATTTGTAATGAAATACTATTCAAAAAAAGTTGTTCAAATGTTCAGTTAGATCTTGATAATACCTCAATGTGATGCAAAGATTGTCAACTTGATTTAAACATTCAGAAATATAAAATTATGCACTTCATGAAACAAAAAGTGTAGTATTTGTAACTAAATTATCAGTGAGTAACAGTTGGAATCAGTCAACTCGTACAAATATCTGGGTGTAACAATACGTAGGCATATGACATGAAACGATCGCAAAGGCTCAGTCGTAGGGAAAGCAAATGGCAAACTACAATTTATTGGTATAACACTAGGAAAGTGCAATCAGCCTACAAAGGAGGCTGCATACAAAACACTCATGCGACCCATTCTGGAATATTGCTCACGTATTGTAGGACGTGTACCAAATAGACTTAAATAGATACAAAAAAAGGGCAGCACAAGTGGCCGTAGGTTTTTTCAGCCCATGGGAAAATGTCACGAAGATGAAGAAGAACTTAACTAGCAGATGCTTGAAGTAAGATTCAAACTATCACATGAAAACCTACTTAGCAAGTTTGTAGAACCAACTTTAAGGGATGAATCTAGGAGTGTACTATAACACCCTACCCAATCCCACCCGGTCACCCCCCCCCCCCCCCCCCGACCCCCCCCCCCCTGCCCCCCCCCCTATCCCTCCTATGCTGGGGTTGCAAAGAAAAGATTAGACTAATTAAGTATGCATTTAAGCACTCAGTCTTCCCACGTGCCATATGTAAATGGAATTGGAAAAAGCCATAATAACCAGTACACTTGCTGTGCTGTGCACTTCTCAGTCATGTACCGATTGTAGAGGTAGACAGTACTTAAAATGGATTTGTTTGCATTTGTAGTTTTTAATGTTTGTAGTAGAAACAGCTTTTTGCTAGACTATAAATCTTAGCTGATCCCTCAGAGCAAGTCCTTTAAAAACTGACACACGCATTTGGCACTTCTTGCTTGGTGAATTCTGATGTTTGTTATTAAATATAAATAATATCTTACTTATTACAGCTTTTTTACTTTTATTAATTGCCATACAAATGTTATGAAGCTGTTTCGCTATTTTGTTATGCAACTAAAGAAAGTTGTGTAGATTGTGTTTACTGAAATTCAGTACAATAGTCACAGCTAAATGATATCTTTTTTTAGGTCTTACATGGCTAATGGTATACAGAACAGAAAAATATCAGAAACTAAAAGCTGAAGTAGAGAGACAGAGTAAAAGATGTAAGTATATGTAGCATTTAGAATCTGATTGAAACTATTTATAGATGTATAGGTCTATATATCTAGTGAAGTTATCTATGTGAAACTTTCTGTAAGTAATATTAAAATCTAAATCTAATCAACAGGTAAAGGTGTAGAGATGAATTGTTTGTGTGTCCATAATCTCCTGTATAAAGTATACAAATACTGTAAGACATAGCTAAAGTCTAGATTATGGCCAGCGGTAGTCACGGCGGTGCTTATCTACTATTCATAGGTTGGTAGCACATCAGTTTTGCATAGTCACTGGGATGAGTCTTTGACATAACCAACGAGAGACGAGAACAGAGGCAATGTATTGCTAGCACCAAAATTGAAATTATTATCTTGTTTGCTGCTTTTCATTGTATTAATGTGTTTCAAGAGAAACATTAATGGCAGCGAGAGCCGTATAGTGGAATCATCTGTTAGTGCATATCTCATGAATTAATTGCAGAGACATTAAAATGTATCAAATGTGGTATGAAGTGCCTGTTAAAGATTCAAAGTTTTGTGTGAATGGAATCATCTGGAAGTGCAACAAAAGCCTTCGTTTGGAGCAAGTGGTCAATGTTTTTTAATTCAATTATGGGGAAAGTAGGTGGATCAATGTTTATTAATAATGAGTTGCATGTTTGATATATTAATAAACATTCATCCACCTACCATCACCCATTATTTAATGAAAAAAAAAATGATGCACCTAACTCCTCCCATGATTCAATAAAAAAACATACATCCCTTACTCAGTATGCTCATGCAGATCGATTGCAGAGAAATGTTTTACTGCTTTTTCGAATATATCATGAGTTGCAACACTGTCCTTGGTTTGCAGATGCAGATAGTAGTACAGTTTAAGTAGCTGTTACTCAAAAGGAGCAGTTATAATCCTCATTTACAGCAATATTTTACCCTTTCTTCTGAATCTATTACTTCAAAACATGTCATCTGTCTGCTGCTCTCTCATTGGCTGCATAATGCAAACAGCTGATACACCTTCATTTGTTCCCACCATACTTCACGTCAAGCACTGATAACATTCTTGCACGAAACACGAGTATGACATTCTCCCTAGTGTAAACTTTCACCATAAGACCCATGTTTAACATTGGTAAGTGTCAGTTTGTCAGTTATTTGTTTTAAATTATAATATTCAGGCCAAATATGAGGGCACTGGACTACACTAACTTTTGTTGTGTTATAAGCAACATAGTCACTCATGAAATGTGAGTAAATAAAATCAATCACTTTGGTAAAGTAACTTATTTTTTACACCACATACAATGCTATAGTTAATCAGAGATAGGTTCTACAAAGCAGTTATATTTGTTTAGATCTCTTAAAAAATGTGATTTCGACACCTACGTCCATTTTATCAATGCCAAATCAGTGAAACATGATTCTTACTTTCTTGAAAGTACTGGAGAATAAGATAAAGCTTTGTCAGCTTTGAGCAGTTGTGCTATTAAGGCAAATATTGTTCAGTCGTATGTAACCCCTATGGTGCTCGGCTTTATAAAACCATGGGCCAGAGTGTGGGAGTTGATCCTACTAGCTGTGGTAACAGACTGATCTGGAGCATAGCCTGAGCTCTTAGTCGGGTTGGAAGGTGATAGTTTGGGTGTAAGTTGGCCAAGCCAGTGGGAAAAAAAAAAAGGCTGCAGTAAGACTGAGCTGTATCATAGACTGCTGTCTGTGTCCATGCCATATTTCACACATAAGTTTCGTCATAAAAACAAAAACTCCAAGATAAATTCAGAATAGGTATATTAGATTATGGCCTATTACTAATAATGAAAAAGGATCCACTACGTAACTTTTATCCAATCATGTATACTTGATAGCCCAGTCACGTGTACTTGAACTATCATTGTTTGTTTTAGTTGAGATTGTTCTAGTTATTAACACCTAAAACCTTGACAACATCAAACTGTACTGTGAAGACGAGGGTTTTCAGCTGAGACACATTGTATATAAATGAAATAGTCCTGATGTATAACTTACAATTAAACAAATAATACGCCTAAAACATATGCTAGGCCTGGGGCCATGCTACAGGTTAGTCACCACAATCTCCATTTAAAAAGTATGCTTTTTGTAATGGCACTTTGATTGCCTCCTTTATCAGTGCACAACCAAACCATCACCACCTCACATCTCACGTAATCCCAACAGATCAATTCGCTGAAAAAAGTTTTATCATCATTGGTCAAAGGAGAGTGGGTGTACATGGAACTTCACTACAGTCTGAATCATGATTAAGACTGCTCAATGTAAGTTAATGAATTCATTATTCTGTGCAGTAAATGGTGGTAAATATATACATAACTTTACTTTGAGTTCATATCATCTGCAAATTAATGGAAAAGTGTAAATAAATTAATGTAATGACACATGTTTGTTTAATTTCAGTGGAGAAACGCAAAGAGGCACATGGTGACTCTTTTGATAAACAACACAAGAAGAAAATAGAAAGAGAAGAAGAGAAACTGAAGAACAATAATAGAGATCTGTCATTAGTGAAAATGAAATCAGTTTTTGCAATTGGTTTTGCCTTCACTGCTCTTTTGAGCATGTTTAATAGTATGTAAGTATCTTACATAAGAAATTTCAAATGCCTAAAATGTTTAAAGCATTCTATAAGTCATAGATGTCTGAACTTTTCATTCAGCTTTGATGGAAGAGTTGTTGCAAGATTACCTTTTGTTCCAATTTCTTGGATCCAAGGACTGTCTCACAGGAATCTGCCTGGAGATGATTACACAGAATGTTCCTTTATCTTCTTGTACATTCTTTGTACAATGTCTATTAGACAGGTAGGTTTGCTATAACAAAATTATCTTTTCAACAATAGAACTTTCCTACTGTAGTTTGAATGGAGTTTTATATGCTTCAGTGGATAATAGTTGTGACGTAATCGCCAGTATGTCTTATTTGTGTGTGGTATCATTTCTTACTTCATATGTAGACCTCTGTCTAAGCCGTTCAACATTTCACACACAAAAGAATAACACTGTAACACCTTTGTCACATCATCTAAATTAAAATTGTAATTTGACATTTGTAATGGTGATAAACAGATGTTATTTATTATGAGCAGGTTTTCAGCATATCTGACTGTCATCAGGTAATAACTCACTTCCGCTACAAGAGACAAATAAATATTAGTGGGACAGCTGCAACTGGCTATATGCATGGTGAATGGTGGGAAGTAATCATGATGAATCGTGAGTCTCTTGTCAGTAGTCAGTCAGAATGCTCATTCATAAGTTCCTGTGGTTCTTAAGTAAAGTTAGCTGGGATGTTCCTCTATTAAGTCAAACTTTAACCACATTGTGAGACTTTTCACCAAAATCAGAAATAACGCAAACAAATATGTTATTGCAATGATGAACTTACATCTCAGGCTAAGCTACATGTTGTCTATTATAGCAATCATGTTTTCCTGGTGAGATTTGTTGGCTTTGCCAAGTCACAACAGAATTATCACAGTCCTTTGTAACTTAGGCCTCAGGCGTCACTACAGACCAGTTTGTCAGTGCATCTAGTTTGCTTCTATTTACATTTATTGGCTTTGACAGCTCACAATCAAATTATCACATTCCAACCTAATTTAGGCCTTGGTCTACACTACAGTTCATCCTGACAGCATATTTGGTTTTCTTCTTGCTTTCCATATCAAAAACAAATTTAATTACTTTGTATCTTCTGTCGAAGGAAATTGTTAGATTCATCGATTCTGATTGGCTACCTCATACTACCATATTATTGGCTGTGACCAAAAGAAACAGATTGCCAACAGAGCATGTAGTGGAAGAGCCTGGTACACCATAATTGCACTTTAGCCGAAAATAATTTTGTTTGGTTTCTATAAGAAGCTGCAGGTTCAGCAGTTCAACATTATTACAAAAAGTTTGGGTTGAAACATCAGAATGTTGTAGCTTCTCAAGGAACAAATAAGTACAAATTTTACTCATGTGTCAGCTGCTAGCTTGCCTTGACATTGGAAGGGAGGCATTCAGCCATAATATCTGAAGAGAATTATTGATTCCTAGAATATTAGAATGTTAGAACTTTTTACAGCAAAATGTCTTTTATCTTTGGATGTAATCTTGTGCTAATTACAATTAATGGCAAGTATACACAAGTGAAACTGTGGTTAATGTTGAACTAGTAATAGTGATTCATTCCAGAAATTTTTTGCCTGGCCCTCAATGAAGCAGCTGAAGGTGGCTCATCACCACCTGAGGTTTTCCATCTCATTGCACCTTGTACATACAATCTACAGCATGTGCTGTATCTCACACTTTAGCAAACATAAAATTATTTATTTTTGTACTGTGAGTTTCAGTGCAAAATATTCACAACAAACCCAGTTAACACTGCAGAACACTATTGATGTGTTAATTGCTAGTGCAGGTTGCGAGTGAGGAACACCCAATTTGCCGTCATATTAAAATTTACCTTAAAGCTTTGAGTATGAGGGTTGTTAAAAATGTATTTATTGA
The DNA here is from genome assembly GCF_021461395.2 of Schistocerca americana. Taxonomy (NCBI): domain Eukaryota; kingdom Metazoa; phylum Arthropoda; class Insecta; order Orthoptera; family Acrididae; genus Schistocerca; species Schistocerca americana. The sequence continues at coordinate 435,143,613 of NC_060122.1, forward strand.
CTTTAGTTTTCTTGAAGTGCTAGTATTATTGATGAGATTATACATATAGAATTTTGCATATTTGAAACTAACAAGTGTCACGATCAATAGAAAATAGTGTGTTTGCTGGAGAAACATTGTTTGCTTTAATTTTGATAGAGGCAGCTGGAACTATTTGTGCTGTGTATGCAAAGAGTACCATCGTTTAAATCAAGCCAAAAAGTGGTTTTCTCGTTGGTAGTTTTGATGTGAGTGATTCTCTGCATTCAGGAAGACTTCAGGGAGATCAGTGTGCTTTGAATAAGACCATTTAAATTTTATGTTATGACCATATCAGTGTACTCAGTAATTGGCAGGTGTGAACTGTGACCATTTATCATCCGTGTCCACTCAGTAGCCCCGATCCGAAAGTTAGGTGTATGGGTACTGCCATACCTACATTTTTGCTTCTGAAGAACAAGTGTTCCTACCCAGTGTCATTATTGATGATGAGCTATGGTGCATTTAAGTTAACTTCAACAGAAAAAATTAATTTCTGAGCCTCAGCAGAAATCATCTCTCCATGCAGAGACCAATGTACATCCGCAACAGACATTGTTATGCATCTCGTGGCACAAAGATGATAATGAGTACTAGAAATTGCTTCCCAGAGGTGTGATAGTCACAACCGAGATTTGTTGTCAGCATCTAGCACACTTTGTAGTTACAATTTAAGAAAAACAACCAAGAAGTTGGTATCAAGTGTTGCTGCTGTACAATCATGCCAACCTACTCTCTGCTGATTTGACAAAGTAAGCTGTCCTGGAGTTTGAAGCAATTTATTTTGATTAAATAAAAAGAAACTTGGAAAATAACCTGCTCAAGGCTTTATGAATTAGCAAGACATTATACTCGTTCGACACTGACACAGACTGAGGTTAACTGTTATATGGGTCACCAGATCTGAAGATACTTATGAAAAATAACTGGAACTGATCTTAACATCTGCATTTGTACAAAGCAGGCCATTTGACAGAGTGTGTGGTGGAGGGTACTTCTGGTACCACATTTTCTTCTCCCTTTTCCTTTCATGTTTCATTAATGAATGACATTGGGAACAGTGATTGTAGATAAACCTTATTATGATCTCTAATTTGCAACATTTTTTTTTGTCTTGGTCGTTTTACGAAATACATATGGGAGGAAATTTTGCTGACTCCTCTTGCATTTTCAACAGCAAACCTGTCTGATGTGCAGTGCCTCTCTTGCAGGATCTGTCACTGTTGTAGTTTGCTGAGCATCCCTGTAATGCTCTTGTGCAGACTAAACAATGTGGTGGCAAAATGTGCTGCTCTTCCTTCGATCTTTTGTACACCTTCTATTAATCCTAATCTGGAAAAGTGTCCCGGACTGATGAGAAAAACACTAGAACCAGCAAACAAGTGCTTTGTAAGCCACTTCTTTTATTAATGAATTATATTTCCTTAAGATTTTCCCAGTGAGTCTGAGCCCAACTGTTTATGTGGTGTTTCCAAAGGGTGCTCTGGATGGTTATTCCTAGGTATTTTGCAGTAGTTACGGTTTATAATGATTTATCATCAGTAGTGTAACTGAACAATAGTAGATCTGTTTGCCTATTTACCCACAGTGCATTACATTTATTTATATTCAGAGTCAACTGCCAGTCCTTGCACCAGTTGTCGATCCTCTACAGGTCATCTTGTTTTCCTCATCTTGTGGCATTGTGACAGTCCTAAAGAAACAGCGTCATCTGCAAATGGCCTTATGGAGTTTTAAGCATTATCTGTTGGACCATTAATCTAAACTGTAAACAGTAATGGCTCTATATCATTGCATAGGGATACTACCAAAATTACCTTTATATGTACTGATTTTATTCTGTTAAGAATGACGTTGAGTTCTGTCTGCAAGGAAGTCCTAACTTAAATCACAAATTTAGTCTGATACACAGTAAACTTGTGCTTTGTTCACTATATGGCAGTGTGGCAATGTGGAACTGTGTTGAATGCCTTCTGAATGTCAAGGAACATTTGATCAACCTAGACACCTTTGTCTACAGTGTTTAGGATCTCTTGCACAAGCAGAGTGAGCTTAATTTTGAGAGATCTCTGTTTGTGGAATCCTTGCTGACTTTTACAGAAGAGATTTTTGTTCTCCAGAAATGTTGTAATAAAGAGAAATAACCTTTATGATCTAGGTGGTGAAAAATCTGTTTAAAAATTATAAGAATCATGGGCCTTAAGACACTGTCACAGCTTAGAAATTGTAAATTCGTATGTTGACTTCTTTTATCCTTTAAGAATAAAAAATGGACTACCCTGTATACTGCTCCAGTAATTCTTTGATTCACCATTGAAACAGACAACAAAAGGGAGAAAAAAGGAATGTGTGAATGGTCTTGCATGATTAAGTCAGTTTAAAATGCCTTCAGAAATACAGTAGGGATACCGAACTCTCAGCATAGAAAATATATTTAGTACTGCATGACAAAATGAGTTGTAATGTAATACATGAATAGGAGTCAGAGGGTAGCATAGACTGCTCCAAATATCTTGGTGAACTTACTGATGAATGTTTGAACTGGAAGAAATGATTTCTTGTGGCTCCTCGACAAGCTAAGTTCAGAAACTTGGTCCTTTTTCGTAATTGTCTGTTTGTGAAAATCAACAGTTCATGTGTTTAGCAGATGATCATTCATTAATACCATATGTCATAATTTTTGTGAATAGTTAATTACTTCTGTAAAGGGTATTGACTGGCCAAATGCAAACTGTGAAAATACACTGCTCTGCAGAACTTAAAGGAAGAGATGGGTTAAGTAATACAACACATTAATAACTTAGTGAAAATGAATGAAAGTGTGACAGCTGTTGCCAGAGGTCTACCAGTCGTGCACATAAATCTGGATGTCACATGGCATCTGGTCAAAGTTATGATAGTGCCATGACATTAGGCAACTGAATGAATGAGAAAAGACAATGTGCGACAATCGTCAAGCATGTATGGCACTGTGGTAGTGTTCTTTGTAACAGCGTGGCCCAGAGATAACATTTGTACGAGTTCAGGTGGGGAGGAATCAATGGGAAGCTGGAAGAAGGGCGAAGTGTGATGAGTACAGCTCAGGAGTGTGGTATTGCTGACAGCATTGTTTCACATGCATGGGGAGGATTCCAAACCACAGGCACTGCTGCCCGAAGAAGAGGAGGTGGTCAACTGCAGTCAACCAAGCAGTAGATGACTGCTACATTGTGCAGTATGCAAGAAGGGATCCACATTAAACAGTGGATGCAATTGCAGTCACATTTAACAGGATTGCGAGGCATGCAATCCACTGGCACATTGAGTACATGAGAGTGACGTTTTTGTCCAATAACCAGTTTGTGGTGTTGCATTGACACCTGCACATTGGTGGCACCGATTTCGAAGGTGTCAAGAGCATATAAGAGACTATCTGAAAAGAAAATCACATGGCAGTAGGAATTTTGTGATTTTTTATATTTATGGTACGTGAAGTTCAGCACTCAAATATGAATCTCGCAAGGCAGTTGTCTTTCAGAAATTCCTGAGAAAATCGATTTTGAAATTTTCTGAGAGTTTGGCGTGAAGTGGTCGCTCGGGCAGAACGTTTGCCTGCCACATAAGCGGTCCAAGTTCAATTTCTGACTGTGATGAATTTTTAAACAAAGGTGCATGTTCCACAAAAATTTCTGTGAAGCCTGAAATGTATAAAGACAAAAAAAGTTCAATTTGTAATTATTATTTTTTTTCTTTTAAGCAATCTATAAAAGATTGGGAATTAAGAATTTATATTGAGAATGTAAACTGGATTGTTAGAGCCATATGTAATCATAAATAAGAAGAAATGCGTTTTTCATAAAAATTACAATTAGATGTGTGTTAATTAATATATATTCGAAGCATTTTATATTTAAATGATAAAGGTATTTAAAAAAAAAGGGTAATGACCAAAACAAGACTGGAACCAACAGTTTCTAGTCTCGCGTGCTACTGTTTTTTTTTTTTTTTTCCCCCCCCCATCACATGGTAGGTGAGCATTCTGCTGCAGCACCACACTGCCTGTCAAAATGCCAACAGTACTTTATAATATTAAAGACACTCAGAAAACTTTAAAGTCAATTTTATTTAGTATTTTTGAGAGTTGCATCAAACTGCTTTGGGAAACAGAAACTTGAGAGTTTTGGACTTCACTTACCATAAATATAAAAAAATCACAAAGGTCCAGTTGCCGTGTGGTCTCCTTGTGAGTAATGATTCTTGATGAGGCCTCAAATAGCGAGAGGGGGAACACGTAGTTAACCCAGGAACATTGTCAGACATGATCTTTTGGTGGTCTAGGTGTTATTTTGTAGGGATGCACAGTGTTGCATGGGCCTACTGACTTCCAAATCTTTGAACATGGTACACTTGCTGGTCGATGTTGTTGTGACACTGTAACTGCTTCCCCACATGCATCTTTTCAGTGGTGCATTTGGCTCTGCATTCAGTTTTATGGGTAACATCGGGCGACTGCATCGTACAGCACAGGTGGAGGAGCTCTTGGAATGATAGGACATTAGTAAATGAACTGGCCTGTCTGTTCCGCCAACTTAAATTACATCGCGCACTTGTGGGATGCATTGGGGAGACTTATTGCAGCGCATCCGTGTCCACATGCTCCAGTGACCATCCAGTAGTTGTCAACTATGCTGGTGGAGGAATGAACACACCACCACAAGAACACCTTACCAGCCTTGTGACCTGGATAGAGGCATGTTGCAAAGCATGCATTGCCATCTGTGGTGATCGCGCGCCCTATGAAGAACCATATCCCACCATTTGTATTGTCCAGAGGACCATACAAATCACTGTGTAATTATTGTCTTTGAATAAAAGTATCATTTCTATTCATCTTATTGCATATTTCTTTCAGTTACCTTCTGTACTATACCGTAGCAGTTTTTTCTATGTACGGTGTTAACTTTGTCAAGGTATGTTCCTTACAAGTGACACATCCTTAAGTGTTGCATACCAGTGTATGTTTTTACCTGTAATCCGTTTGTGCGGTTGATAGTCACAAAGGACATTTTAAATCTAACAGGAAGTCATTTCTGTGAACAGCTCCTTTTATGCCATAGACCATACTAAATGAAACACTGGTAGAATATGCAGAAAAGAAGAAAAATGTTCTTGTTTTACCTGTGACACTCTTGTACCGTGAATAATGATATAGTATAATGTTGCTGATTTTTTTTTTTTTTTTTTTTTATTAAATTTAAGTCACTTTGCTATTTTGCAGTGTGTAAATTTCCAGCATACAGAAAAATAACTTATGTAAACCAATTGTGCATATTGTACTATTGTGCTCTACCACTCTGTGACACTAACTGAGAGCCTATTGCTGAAAGACAAATTTCTCATAAGCATCAAGGGAATTATGCATTCTACCAATTCAGTGAGGCTGTAATCTTGCTTCTTGTCTCCTCTTATCCCTCCAGTTCATACTTTCACACTCTGTGGGAAATAGAAGTATTACCAGTGTCTGACTACATTCATAGGGAGATGAATTCCAGAAAGAAAATGCCGTACTGAAACTCAGCAAAATAGTTGTTCTACAAGTGACAGAAAAAATCAGATTGGTTAGGATTTAACCCCAAACCTTTTTGTTTGGATTCTGAACTCAGTTTGTACAGGCTTAATTCCTGGTTCAGGTATGGGTTTCATACAATTTCCCTGAAACACTTAAGAAACATTCCACAGGAACATGCTCCATCCTTTTCAGTCTCCGCTATTTCTATAATTACTAAAGTGTTGCCTGACTTCTCTCTGTATTTCGTTTCTTCCTTTGATACTCAGTGAATAGAAAACAGTTCGAGACTTTAAACTGGCTCTGATAATATATCTACATCTGTACTCCACAAGTCCTTGGGAGGAAGGCACATTATGCTAAATTTACTGATATTCTGTTTGAAGTTAGGGGAAAATTTGTCTATATGCCACATTATGTGATCTAATCTCTCTCAGCCTTAATTTAAAGAGTTATATTATGGATATAGTAGAATTGCTATAGTCTTCCTTGAATAGTGGTTCTGTGATGTCTTGTCTTTTAAAGATGTCCATTCAGGTAATCACCATTTACACCTTCATGGGGGCTGTACTTGTTTGTTAAGATTATAGCAGCAAATCCTTGAAAATTCCCTGTTGCCATGCCTGCTGGATTAGAACAACAAACACTGGCATAGTCATCTGGAATTGGTTGCACTAGCATATAGTGTGTGATTTCCTTACAGATGTAGCACACATATCCCCAAATAAAACCTAAATCGTAAATCACCACATCTACTACTTATTTCACATGTTTGTCTCATTTAATATCATGTTGTAGTATTATCCCTAGATATTTAAATATTATAGGCTCAAAATATTTAACACTAATGTTGTGATATAGTACTATAAGGTTATTTTTCCATTCTGTACATGAATTGAAGGTTTTGTCAATTTTTTTTGTATATTTCCATGTGATTGTCTAACATTGGTATTTTCCAGTTGAGTGACCATATCTGATAAATTGTTCGCTTGTGTAGGGAACATTAGTGGTCTTATTAAACTTCTTTGGAGCAACACTTGTTGCTTGTGTTTGTGTTGAACATTTGCTGCTCTGTGCAACATTCTTGATTCTGTTAGTCAAAATTCATTGAAACAGTTGGATATTTGTGAATCTGTTGTAATTAGAGGTAGTGTGGTACAGTTTCAAACACCAGTCAAAAATGTAGACATGCTGAGTCTGCCTGGTCTTCTGTGTTTACTGTTGTCCAGATATTTTATGTTAATAAAGCATTAACATGAAAGAAAATAAAACAGTGGAAAATCCAGGATGGAATAACGACAATATAATGACAAGGATAGTTGCTATTCACGATATAGTGGAGATTCAGATAGGAGCATAACAAAAAGACTGTGAAACGAAGCTTTCGGCTAAACAGACCTTCATCAGAATTAGACATAAAACACACACACACACACACACACACACACACACACACACACACACACACACACACTAGGCCTTGGCAGCATGAGACTGTGGTCATATGTGTGTGAGTTGTATTTGTATTTGTGTGTGTGTTTAATTCTGATGAAGGCTGTTTGGCTGAAAGCTTTGTTTGACATCTTTTTATTGTGCTCATAGTGCAACTCAGCAACTCTGCTACGTGGTGAGTAGCAACTGTCTATTCTTTTCATGATATTGTCAAGCTGTAACGTGAGTTACTTTTCCTGAAGGCATGATTATTCTTTGTAAGGAGCTGTTTTATGAGTGACATAATATTATGGCTTTGAGTGTCTGTAAGCTAGACTACAATTCTCAGTATCTTGTGAGAGTCTGTTCACTGTTCAATAATGCCTCCGTACAGAGAGTGGTTATCTTGGGTATTCTATTCCTTATGTCCTGTTCAGATTTTACATTATTGTAATAACTTAGCCAAAATGATTTTGTCACAAATTCAATACGTACTTTATGGCAACAGCTCATTTTAGTCTGAAATATATCATACAAGGCATCAGTGTTACAATTGATTGCAGCGTTCATTTCTGCATCCTATGGGATTTGTACACATGTTGTTCACTTTCAGAAGTCATGAAAAGTAGGACATATTGTTGTTGAAGAAATGGTACATAAGATGATCATTTTACTGAGAAAGAAATTGTTGTTCACATGTATGTAGTGTATGGAAGATTTTAGAGTGATTGATAGCTGTCAGCCATTGCATCAATTGTTGATCACCTGCAGGCTTTCCTGAATTTTACTTCAGCCTTCTGGGTTATGCAACTGTACTCTAGACAACAGCATTGCTTACAAACATCCTCACAGAGCTTCCAGCTGTAGTTATGTGTTCTTTCATTCTTCTACAGTATTGGGGAATGAACATCTTCATTTTACCTTGTTTGATGTATGAGGTCTGTTCAAAAAATTTCATAACATTTGTAATTTTGCGCCAGTGGAGTGTTGGGGCGAAATTCGGTTGACATGTGTAACAGCATTTCATATGCTACTGCTGGAAGTTTAATTGTTGTATATCTGTTAGTTATTGTAAAATGCTATATTAAGTAGTGTGTTGTGTTGCACAGTTTGCGAATTTCGAAATGGCAGAGTTAGAGGAGCAATGTGTCTGTACTAAATTTTGTGTGAAACCTTTACAGAGGCACACCAAATGATTCAGGTAGCCTACAGTGGTGAGTGCTTAAGGCATACTCAGTGGTACAAGTGGTTCACTCAGTTTGAAAATGGCCGGACAGAAGTTAAAGGTAACCCTCGTTCAGAATGCCCTTCATCATCTACCGACAATGCTCATGTCAGAAACGTCAATGAAATTGTGCATACCAATTGAGGACTGACGGTCTCTGAGAGATTGCAGAAGAATGTAACATTTCAGTAGGTTCATGTCCTGGAATCCTGACACGACATCTTGGAATGCATCGTGTTACCGCCAAGTTCGTCCGACAGCTCACAGCTTCGCCTTGTAATCTGTGAAGAGCTTTTGGATCACACAAACGAGAACAAGATGTTCCTTAAGAGAATCATAACTGGTGATGAGACGTGGGTTTACAGTTATGATGTTGAGACCAAGGTTCAGTCTTCACAATGGGTCATGAAAGATTCTCCAAGAGCAAAAAAAAAAAAGCTTGTCAGGTCAAGTCAAATGTCAAAGTCATGTTGGTAGTTTTCTTTGACTTAGAAGGATTAGTACATCACGAATTCATGCCACAGTAACAAACTCTTACTAATGGTACTATCGGGACATGTTGCAACATCTGAGAGAATACGTGAGAAGGAAATGGCCTGAAATGTGGTGAGACAATTCATGACTCTCGCATCGCAATAACGCACCCGCACATTCATCCCTGTTGGTTGTTGGTGCAAGACTATCGCTTAAAAAAAAATCACAGTGCTGCCTCATCCTCCGTGTTCTCCAGAGATGGCCCCTGTGGACTTTATTTCCAACGTTGACAACCCCATTGAAATGGTGAAGATATGCAATAGTAGTGCAGACAGGGCTTCACGCAATCTGGCAAGAGGCATACTAAGACTGCTCTCAATACCGTTTCCATTTCCAGAAGCAATGTATCAATTGTGGAGGAGAGTATTTTGAAGGAGACTATGCACTATAAGTAAAAGGTAAATGTAGAAAAATTTTGTGTACTAAGTTCCGGATTTTTTTGAACAGATCTTGTATGTGGTATTCTTGAGATGCATTTTAATTGTAAAGAATTCAAAATTCAATGTTACTTAGGTAATATCAGGTGCAGTGAATCAAGTATGTCAGCTTATTGGAATCCAGAAAATTAGAAAATGCAATTGTGTGTATTGCTTCTTCAATGGTGATAAGTAGAAAATGTACCCATCCCTGTCTTTGTTGTGTGAATTTTCACAGAAATTGTCTATGAATGGTGTCAGACTAGTGTTTCTTAAATTATTGTTCACAGTCTTCAACCTAACCTACTCAAGTGATAGCTGGATGTTTCTGATAGCTTAAAAGCAAGCATTCCTGAATGGTAGCAGTTACTTGGTGCCACTTCTGTTTTATAACGAATGGTTTTATTTGTATCCGCTGCTTTGTATACACTGCTTTTGTGACAATATTATGAAAAGGAAAGTTGCTACTCACCATATAGTGGAGATGCTGAGTCTCAAATAGGCCCAACAAAAAGACTGTCAACAAATAAGCTTTCGGCCAGCAGGGTCTTTGTCAAAAAGGCGACACACACACACACACACACACACACACACACACACACATGACTGCAGTCTCTGGCAACTGAAGCCACACACACTCGGTGGGGCTTCAGTTGCCAGAGACTGCAGTGGTGTGTGTGTGTGTTGTCTATTTTTGATGAAGACCTTGCTGTCCAAAAGCTTATTTGTTGACAGTCTTTTTTATTGTGCCTTTCTACGACTTAGCATCTCCCATCGCCGCTATATGGTGAGTAGCAACTTCTTTTTATAATGTTGTTACATTCCATCATGGATTTTCCATTGTTTAAGTTATGTAACAATATGATGTCACTATTTTCACAGCCTTGGCTGCTGCAGGAGACTCAAATTGACATTTACAGGTGGTTTTTATTGCTGTGGGAACAAGAAAGAACAACACAGATCAGAGCTATGGGATAGATGAGGAAGAGTGTAGATGCGAGATTACTCAAGAGATTTAGTTTTCACCATGCTGTGAGCTGGTTCATTGTAATTACGAAGCAGCATCCCATCCATATTTGATTTTTATGCACTTGTAGAGGTATTCAGAGAGATCGTGCACAGCATCTCTGTGTGCACACACACTCAATGTTGTGGTTTGCTGGGAGAATTTCTTCTGAGAATAGCCATGTTTCATCACAATTTATGATATTAAATACTGCTTTTGATTGGAACTGCGTATGCATAGCATTTACTGACAGAATTCAATGTGGAAACTTCTCTGTCCAAGTGTTTAAAGATGCAGTATCCAACAACTTCAGAAATATTTAACCTGAATTTTCTCAAGCAACATCTTAAAAAAAGGGACAGGAAAAAAATCGTTTTATTTTATGGCCAAATACAATGTTTTCTTTTGACAAAATTGGTGCTATTTTTGTTAGAATCATTTATTTTTGCAAATTAGTTAACACTTTTGCCAAATTCTGTCTTTTTATTGCCACATTTGGTATCATTTTCAGCCAAACTCAGTATAAGGATGTCTTGTCGTGCTCACCACTAACAAAACTGCAATTTTCCCAATTAATTGGCAGATTAAAAGTTTGGAAGGTAGGAGACAAGGTACTGGCTGAAGTAAAGCTGTGAGGACGGGGCACGAGTCGTGTTTGGGTAGATCAGTTGGTAGAGCACTTGCCCGCGAAAGGCAAAGGTCCCGAGTTCAAGTTTCGGTCAGGCACACAGTTTTAATCTGCCAGGAAGTTTCATATCAGCGCACACTCCGCCGCAGAGTGAAAATCTCATTCTGGAAACATCCCCCAGGCTGTGGCTAAGCCATGTCTCTGCAGTATCCTTTCTTTCAGGAGTGCTAGTTCTGCAAGGTTTGCAGGAGTTCTTCTGTAAAGTTTAGAAGGTAGGAGATGAGATACTGGCAGTAGTAAAGCTGTGAGGACTGGGCGTGAATCGTGCTTCGGTAGCGCAGTTGGTAGAGCACTTGCCCGCGAAAGGCAAAGGTCCCGAGTTCAAGTTTCGGTCAGGCACACAGTTTTAATCTGCCAGGAAGTTTCATATCAGCGCACACTCCGCTGCTGAGTGAAAATATCATTCTTGAAACATCCGCCAGGCTGTGGCTGAGCCTTGTCTAAGGTTCGCAGGAGTTGTTCTGTAAAGTTTGGACAGTAGGAGATGAGATACTGGCAGAAGTAAAGCTGTGAGGACCGGGCGTGAATCGTACTTCGGTAGCTCAGATGGTAGAGCACTTGCCCGCGAAAGGCAAAGGTCCCGAGTTCGAGTTTCGGTCGGGCACACAGTTTTAATCTGCCAGGAAGTTTCAATTTAAGATATTTTCAATTTAAGATATACACAATCCTCAGTTTTGAGAGGATTAGAAGTCAAAATGCAGTTTTAACATTCAGTTACAATCAATTATTGATAATAGTGAACTACTGTCCTCAGATTTATAACATTTGCATACAGCAGAATTAAAAATTTCACAATACATCATGAAATTGCAAATTTAATGTTATTTTGCTCAACATTGCCAATTTCGCGTTATTGTTCGCAGAATTTTCCTGTCCTTATCTCTAAATCACTCGTGAATCAAGAACAGCTGCCAACATGAGTAACTTAGAAACAGGTATCCTCGGAGGAGTGAAGCAACTTAAATCACTTTATAAAAGCAAGTCTTGTGGTCTAGACTGTATACCAATAAGTTTCCCTTCAGAGTATGCTCCATGCTTAACTATCATATACAACCCTCCAACGAAAGATCTGTGCTCAAAGACTAGAAAGTTGCACAGGTCACACCAGTATTCAAGAAAGGTAAATTACAGGCCCATATCATTAACATCAACATAACGTATATCGAGCTCGAACATTATGAATTACCACAAAGAGAATGGTCTATTGATACATGCTCAACACAAATTTAGAAAACATCATTCTTGTGAAACCCAGTTAGCTCTTTTACATGCAAAGTGTTGAGTGCTATTGACAGTTGATTTCTAGGTTTCCAGATTTCCAGTAGGCTTTGTCGCTGTACCGCACAAGCGGCTTGTATTGCAGTTGTGCGCTTATGGAATGTTGTCTCAATTGTGTGACTGGATTTCTGTTCCCATCGGAGAGGTCACAGTTTGTAGCAATTGACAGACAGTCATTGAGTAAAACAAAATTGATTTCTCTTGTTCCCCAAGATAGTGTTGTAGGCCCTCTATGTTCCTTACTATATAAACAATTTAGAAGACAATCTGAGCAGCCATCTTAGGTTGTTTTCAGATGGTACTGTCGTTTACCATCTAGTAAAGTCATCAGAAGATCAAAACAAATTGCAAAACTATTTAGAAAAGATATCTGTATGGTGCAAAAATTGGCAATTGACCCTAAATAATGAAAACTATGAGGTCATCCACACGAGTGCTAAAAGGGATCAATTAAACTACAGTTACACGATAAATCAGTCAAATCTAAAGGCTGTAAATTCAACGAAATACCAAGGAATTATTATTATGAACAACTTAAATTGGTAAGTATGCATCGAAAATGTTGTGGAGAAGGCAAACCGAAGATTGCGTTTTATTGGCAGGACACTTAGTAAATGTAACAATCTACTAAAGAGACTGCCTACACTATGCTTGCCCATCCTCTTGTAGAGTACTGCTGTGCTGTGTGGGATCTTTACCAGGTAGGATTAATTGAGTGCATTGAGCACATTTTGTATTATCGCAGAACAGGGGAGAGAATGTCACTGACATGAGACAGGATGTAAGATATATGTGTTCATTTTTTCCATGAGCTTTTCGGGATTGGAATAATAGAGAATTATTGTGAAGGTGGTTCGATGAACCCTCTGCCAGCCACTTAAGTGTGATTTGCAGAGTATCCATGTAGATGTCGAGGTAGGACCCAATCCCAAGAGAGCACTTAATTTGCTGTTAAATGCAGCGGAGATCCTCTTCAATTACTGTCCAGGCTCAAGTGCTATATCTGCGAATAGCTGACTTCAGAAAAACAGGAGAGAAACGATGATGACGCAAGGGGAGGAGATCGACTACGCACGGGACTCAAACCCATGCTGGCGTTGAGCAACAGGGCTGACAGAACGGCAGACCTGACACACCAAGAGCAAGTCAATACAATCTATGCAACAACAAAGTGCAGTGAACTTTTGACACAACACTGTTAACAGGTCAAGTACAAACCACAATTGAAATCAGGACCAAAGAGGAAAACCAATAGCAAAGTGAAGTCATTGACGAGTAGTCAGTAATATGGTGAAGATAGTAACAAACGCTATCAGATGAAGTACATGACTAACTGAGTGGTCGAGGTACATCGATATTTATGCTGCCCGCGAGGGACACTGTTGTCCGGTGTATTCATGTGGCGAAATGGTGGTGCACTCACTAGACGAGTGGAGCGCTTGGGCGACACTGCCATTGAGGTCCATTAGCTCCGGCGGGCATTCAGTTTTCACGCAGCCTGGTAGATGACAAGGTTCACGTTCTTTGGTATTGGCTTTTGTGACCTGTCATGATTGCCTTTCATCTTCAATAATGGTTCTCTTGTGCTGAACTAAATCAGTGACAAACTGTTCTTTGGAAGGCGTAGACTTGCTGAAAGCCGACTGCAGACTTTCCAGTGTGTTCACTCATACTTTTGAGTCATCATGGGGAAATAATAATATTGACAGCTCATTTCCATCTTAGTCTGACAAATGGCAAGAAAGACAAAAGTTGCATAACTCACATTACAGGCCAGTACTAACTTTCTTTCTTGGAAATACTCTAATCAGAAGCAATCTTGAAAAACCCAAAAACATTTGAGAGTAACCCTATTAATTACCACTCTTGTTCTGTAATACCCCAGTCATCCACCATTCATGCTGTTGTATTACCCCTACTTTACAGATTTTTCAAATATTATATGGCATGTGGTTTGTGGAAATTTACAGTGACAGCTCAATTTTAATTAATGATTGCTCAATGTGCTATCAGTGCAATACAACCCTGCAACATTTTCTGCTAATTTTTATTCCTTACTTTTGTTAACTTTATGACAGAATTTGAAATGAGATGTGACAGTACTTGTCATTTGAATGAATGTTTAAAAATTGTCTATGCAATCCTGCATGTTAATCATTTTCTTCTACAATAATCTGTGTAACTCTGGCAATGGATTGCGTTGAACCATATTTTCAGCAACCAAGTAGTTCCATTATAGCAACCATGTTTACCAATAGCCTAGTTATAATATGATTTGAAATGAACTGCTGTGATGTGCAAAGATAAACATTGAAGTTGGATTTTGCCAAGATTATCTTTCGGGATTTTTTTTTTTTCCATTTTGATGTTTACTGGCACTTGCCTAGTTTTCTACACTTGTCAGATTTTGCCATTCATGTAAGTAAGTAGTATACTGGTAGATACATGCTTATGACTCAAAAACTGAAAAGTTTAATAGGAGGTACAAGTGTGACACTTCTGCATCAGTACTAACGCTTCAAACAACTATTGGGAGCCACTGTCAGTAAGATAAACAGTTTGTGTAGTGTGAACACTATTACATGCACTCTTAACAAGGAGTAGGCCAGAAATGACTAAGATGGAATATAATCAAACTTCAGTATCAAGAACATATTCTGATCTTGTCATAATTAATCCTTCATTGCTGTCTTTAACATCGTTGACACTGAATGTTGCCATTGTTATATTTGCCCATGCTGTACTGCTTTATCTACAGGTTACTCATTAACGTACAAGATATTTAAGATACTTTAATTCAGTTGCTCTTCCAGTATGTACTTTTCTCGCTACAGAAAACAGGTGTTTTATTTTGATGTCTCAAATATGCAAAGAACTTAAAAAAACAGGAGTGTAATGTGAAAATATGCACCCAAAATAGCACATTGGAGGCCTAGTTGGGTTGAAAATGTGATAACCATTAGAAGCCTAACTGCTGAGATTGATTTGTATCACTGAGTTAGGTAATGCAGTGGTTAAGACAATGGCTCACATTTGGGAAGACTGGATTTTAAATTCTTGTCTGATGATCCAGATTTAGGCTCTATGTGGTTTAATGAAATCGCTGGTGTGGGTTCCTTTCAAGTGGACACGACCTGTTTTCTTCCTCCATCCAAGCTTCAGTCTGTACTGATTTCATAACCAATAGGATGTTCAAAAATCTAATTTTCCTTCCTTCATAAGTCAGAATTACTGTATCTACTTAAAACGGCATTAAAAGTTTTCAAAAGCTCAATCTTTACATTAAGTCATGGGTTTGCATTGGTTTCGACACTCCTGTAGTTAGCATGTTATGTATGAAAAACATATAAGTATATATCCTGTATATACTCTGCATTGATTCTGCACATATATGATTTTTTTTCCTGTTTAGTTTGTTGTGCTGAATGTTCCTTTGTAAGAAGACATTTCAATTATATAATTTTTTTGTCACTTCCAGAACATCCAGAAGCTGCTTGGGTTTGCTCCTTCTAGAACAGCAAGCAAGCAAAGTGGTGGCCTCTTTGGACCACCACCTCAACAGTTCAAATAGTTTTCTGGACTTTAGCATTTTTAAATTTTTTTCCGGAGTAAGTAGATGTGGACACTGTAAGCAGGAGGCTACTGGATGGTTGTTGGACAAATAGGGAACACCTCTCTCTCTCTCTCTCTCTCTCTCTCTCTCTCTCTCTCTCTCTCTCTCTCTGTGTGTGTGTGTGTGTGTGTGTGTGTGTGTGTTTTATTTATTCAGTTTTTGATTTAAGAGTGCGACTAAAAATTCAATAACCGACGTTTAAGATTTTTTTATGCACTTAAAAAGTAATTTAATTGTGGAAGAGGGTGGTGTAGGAGCTGAATGTATTTATTTCCTAGAAGTACAATAAAAATAATAATTGTTGAACACATTTATTTGGGAAAATGTTCCATTATAAGGAGCTGTGATTTGTGTGTGATGAAGTTGTTCCTATGCTATATTTTGTCACTGGACTTTCCTATAATTGTTTTTAAAATTTATTTGTTTTTATCCTCCAATAATAAATTATCTGAGTTGTTACTGCACGTCATTTCATTTAATGCATGCTTCTAGTGCTGCTTGTGTTTATCTCGCACCCAGTAAATTCCACATATAAATGTAAGTAATGTCCAGTCACAGTGTGAATTGGTACAGAGCAGAATTTGTACGTCCACACTCGGAATTTTCAAGAATGTTCCCACAGCAAGACCAATGCCGGCGACCAGGATGTCCAGCATGGCCATGGCCGCAACCCTGGTAGCCACCTGGTGACATAAACAAAATTAAGTAATGATTATGTCTGTTATTTGTGGGTCCTTATTGTACAGTGCCAACTTCAGTTTCACATTGATTCTTATACATTGATAGATTGTATATACATGTACAGTTTGCATGGAAACTTAATTTTAATGGAAAAATAATGAAAGGAAGTGTTATATTGTTTGAGAATACAAGATGTATAGGTTAAAGAAAATGTTTGTGCCTTATCTTCCCTATATAAAGCCTTTTGTTAGATATTCTATTACCTGGCATTTTCCCACCACATCCACATGTAGCAGTTTTGCTCCCATTACTGGAACAAAAGCTGCAGCAATGAAATGTCCCATGGTGAGGACGCAGTGTCCTCACACAGACCAGGAAAGGACTTCCCTGTAAAAGATATGCAAGTTGCTCTTGAGTGGACACATTTATAAAGGCGGCATTTTCAGACACCGTCTTTGTTTACAAAATATGACAGTGTACATGTGATGTGTTAAGGCAGTGAAAGGAACTTGTTACCACTGGAGTGCCACAAGTTCCTCCAGAAATCATAACACAACACATACATCATGCTAACAAATGTAAATCCACCTGATGATAGAGGTTTACACCTTTCAAATACATCATGGAGATAAATAGTGACTGGTAACAGTAAACATGTTGTTTCATTTGATTTCATTGTCATTGATGATACTTTGTTTCTTCTTTTATGTCAATTAATGCAGCAAGGGAATGTGTATAATTTATGGGAATGATTTTAATAGTTGATGCTGATGAAATATGTATTTATATTCCATAATTGACAAACTTTATCTGTTGAAAACAATATGAGATCTTTCTTTTCTGAATGATCGAGAAGGATGTACTCTGCATGTGCAAATAATTCCTTAGTACTGTGTTAGTTTTCAGACAAATGCATGTTTTATGCAACAAATCATACAAGAGAATACACATAGGTAGATGACTGTGTGAGAAGCTAACTAGTGTCCTATGAGTTTTATGAGTTAACACCATCTGTGCAGTTTTGCTCAAGAAATAGCCTTAGTAACTCCAATATTTTCTCCTGAAATAGCCAATTGACATCAAGGAGTGAACGAATGAAAAATAAGCCAACATAAAAGTGAATCACAGGTACTGATGAGAGAAAATATTTTAATCATAAAGGTTACTAACTGCATTCTACTTCTGCAGTGTAAGAAAAGGTGGCTCCCATGAGGACTTGTCGTTGAACCTCTGTCCCAATAACCCTAGTGTGCTCCCCTTCATGACACTGTTTCAAGGTACTGGAGTAATGTCACCTACAGAATTGTGGATGAGAAACTGAATATGCTGCGCTTACTGTAAAAGGAATCAGTTTATTAGATATAAACCATGAACTGGTTCCCTTGCGTAAATTATTTGCTTTATTATTCAGTTCATACCCTGGATATTTGTCAGTGTTCCCAGAAAATAAAAACAAGTTTGGACCTCTGTGCTACACTCACTCAGTGGAAAGTGTACGATGTGTATTACAAGTTCAAGGACTTCTCGCTTTGTACCACTTATGTAACTTAGATCCATTCTGTGGCTTTTTCTTAATTCCACAGTAATGTAGTGTTTATGGAAATATACTTTTGTCCCCATTGTCATTGACATATCTAAAAAAAAAAAAAAAATACCATATTACCATAATCTGTTACAAACCTCATAATTTCATGCAAGCAGTAAATAATGCATTGACTGATGAAACATTCTTAAAGGCAAATGTGTGTCTATAAATAAATTTTAATTACTGAAATAAGTAGCAATTGTTCATTTAGAGTGAAAAAGTTATTGAGAAAACCGGCAATAACAATGTAAGCTACCATCTTGGTTCAAGTTTATTATGTTATGTTTTCAATAACTATCCAACAAGACCATAATTAATTCCTTTCCCTACTCTTGTGACAACTGAATTATTTCACCACATTAATGTTCTGTGTAACATATTGAACTATGAACAACAGAAATACAGGTTTTCATTCTGTGTTACCTCAATTTAAGTGCTTTGTTCTCAAATGCAAGCAACACGACCATCCTTCACTATAGCAGTGATCCCAAATGCACAAAATGTTGTGCTGATTACACAACAGTTTGAAATTTTTTTTGGTTTGGAGCAAGCTGATTTTTGCTTGATGAAAACAAAATAAAATAAACTGTGTAAAAAATGGGAGGAGTGATAATGGTGATGCTGGTTACTTTCCAGGTTGCATGACAGTTAAAGTTTCCAAAATTATTAGCTGTGTCTGTGTATCTTTTATGACAGTTATCACATGTAAACATTGAACAGTGTGTTGAAACAATTAATATATTTGGAATCTATTACTTAAATATATCTTCACCCACAATTATTAAACCTTTCAAGGATTCACCTACAAATAGATCTGTGGTACAGAGATGGGCACCTGTGTGACTCCGTCCTGTGTCAGCCTATGTATGGGCCATGTAGAGAGTTCCTTCCTAACCATCCAGAATCCTTTATCTGGTTCAGATTCATTGATAATATCTTCATGATCTGGACTGAAGGTGATGACACCCTATTCACATTCCTCTAGAACCTCAACATCTTCACCCCCATTTGCTTCAAATAGTCATCATCAACCCAACAAGCCACCTTCCTTGATATAGATCACCACTTCAAAGATGGCTACATCAATATCTCCGTCCATATCAGGCCTGCTGCCAACCACCAACAATACCTTCACTTAGGCAGCTGCCACCCATTCAATTCCAAGTAGTCCCTCCCATACAGCCTAGCCACCCATGGCTGAAACATCTATAGTGATAAGAAGTATAGTGGTGTTTTAAGTACTGGTGCCATAAGGAGGTGTGAATAATGTCGATTATTTTGAGGTGTGTGACTGGCAGATACTTTTTCCAGCAACAATTCATGCGTCTAAGTTTGCATCTTCACAGTCTCGCTACAGTTACCACTGTAATGGTCTAGTTGGTATATTAACTCTCCTTTTGAACAGAGTGATATTTACCTCTTCTTTTGTGTAGAAAAGCGTGCACTGACCAGCTCCTTGTAAAGAATGCAGTAGAATAAATGGTTCAAATGGCTCTGAGCACTATGGAACTTAACATCTGAGGTTATCAGTCCCCTAGAACTTAGAACTACTTAAACCTAACTAACCTAAGGACATCACACACAACCATGCCCGAGGCAGGATTCGAACCTGCGACCGTAGCGGTCGCGCGGTTCCAGACCATAGCGCCTAGAACCGCTCGGACACCCCGGCCGGCTGCAGTAGAATACAATCATAAATAATGTCGCTGTGCTTTTTGAATTTTGTTGGCTCCATTGTATCCAGATATAATTTTCAGGATGAAACAATTTAGAAATGAAAGAAACTACCTCCCTTGCTATAAGATATATTGTAAAAATTTTATGTATTGTTGTCTGACAACACGCAATACATCCACCTGGAATCCTGGGCGGGAAGAGACAGATAGTTGGAGAGCGAAAAATTTGATGTCAGCTTAAGGGAACATTGTAATACAGATATATGTTCATCTTTCATTTTTGTACGGATCTCTTTTTGGTGTGGGCATGTTCATATTACATCTTTGCCAGTGTTCTGATACTTGTTGATTGACATATACTTCAAGGCTGAACCAAAAGAAGATCTATCACAATTTGCCACCCCACAGTATTCTGGCATTGCCCATTATTACCAGATGACTATACAGTAGTAGTAATGCATTTTACAAATGTACGTGACATAAATAATCAAATTTTATAGGGAAGTACCACTTGCCCTGGCCGAGGATCAAATCTCTGTATTTGTCACCAAGTTTATACCTTATGTATCCCCTGCATGTGTCAGATTTATTTATATTGCCATTAATTTACATGAAATTTACAAAACTTTAAAGGTTCAGCTTCTGAAAGATCATGACTCGACATAGGGGATGTTGAATTAGAATCTTTTGCTTCATTATTGAGGTGTAACTGCCACTCATAGTTTGTGCTGTCGCATCTCCACACATTAAGTGGTGTTCGTTGTGAACGTTCCTTGCATTAGCATTGGTGCAACTATGGAAAATAGTTTGGCCTCGGTTGTGTAACTTTGTAGATGACGATGAATTCCATGTTGTTATAGAGTTCATAGGGTAGCTCCTTAGGATAAGATTACATTGATGTGTGTTTGGTTAAAAAGTTTGATACCCTGATGGAGAAGCCATACAGTTTTGACCATGGTGATGTAGACTACTTCGTCCGTTACATATTTCAGTGTCCAAAAGGCCAAACTGTATCATCGGTAACATGTCGAGCGCTCACTATATTCTTGGTAATATAATGGTACTTTAACTTCCGCGCCTCCGCCAATACAAAGATATAATTTACGATCGCGCACGCAGAAGAGCGCTGTGCCAGCGACCGATTTTATAAATAATTTTGTTCGTCTTTTTACTTTTGCATAGGTTTTTTGTTTTTAAGAACTGAAGGAGGACACTCTCTCTCTCGTCTTGATACGAAAGACGTGTATTTTTCCGCACTGTGTTGAATGTGCCTTTGGGTGAAAATTAAAATTACATTACAAAGCGAGGTTGTTTCAATAGCTAATGAGGAGAAGATAATAAAAGGTAACACTACAATTGGCGTCCTGGTGACAGGACTTGCAATCTTCGGATTTGATACAAGTGCAGTTATTATAAATTTTGGACATTTTATCTAATTTTAACCACTTAATAGCATCAGAAAATGAATTTGGACTAAGTCTCTTTCATTTCAATTTTAATGTTACGTGCATGAAATTTACAACAATATTGTTTTCCCTGTTATTAATTTGTGTTAATTTTCATTTTCATGTTGAGGAAATTAATTTGGTAAAAAAAAAAAAAGGGAAAAGGATAATGTTCCATAAAATAATTTGCACGGACGCGAAAGAAAAATTTTGGATTGAAACTGTATATTTGACACAACATTTGCAACATAAGACTGGAAAAAAAAAAGAAAAAAAAATGGCGAGTGTAGAAATTTACATTTTTTCCAGTTTCAAGCAGCCATCTGTACTTCCTTTATTCCGATCCATTTATTTCGAAATTATTTTTTCAAATTATAGTTAAAATTGATTTACTACTATTATTGCAAATGATAAGTGAAGAGCATATTCACAGTCATTTATTTGTGAGAGGGAAATTTCAGTACCAGTTTAATAATTAAATTTCTAATTAGAAATCATATAGAAATATCCATTTCCATAAGAGAAATTTCAGATTTCAACATATCAGATTTAAAAAAAAAATTTTTTACCATTGGAAAACTTTATTTGCAATTAATTACGAAAATCGCAAGGTGGACGCTAGACGCGTAGAAATTGTTTCCGCGGACGAGCTTAGTGAAAGTGACACATTGAAAAACATGTCCGACAGTCAAATGAATATTGAACTTAATTGTGAGGATGTTCAAGACATAATTTTACTGGATCGATTAAGACAACAACCCCTATATTTAAACAGATATACAGGCGGATGGAGAGTGAGTACTACGCGACAAAACGTGACATTGACAACGTCAACTTCAGAACCAGACATCAATCAGACACGAAAAAATGACGAAACTAAGACACAGGACTCTAACATGCTCAACCAGATTCTGAAGTTACTTGGTGACCAAAACAGAAAATTTGACACTTTAGACAAAAGATTTGACGCTTTACACGACAATTTAAAACGTGACATTGGGAAATTTGACACTAAATTCGATGAACTGACATGGGACATAAAACAAAATTTTGAAAAACAATCGAGACAAATTGCCGACTTGACAGAAACCACCAGTAGTCTTGTAAGGAAATTTACTGACTTATCAGACAAGGTTACGAGCCACGAAAAGGTATTTGTGGAATTCAGTGACGAGACAAAAACTGACTTACAACGATGTAATGAGAAATTGTTAACGGTAGTTTTTGAACAACAGAAAACCAGTACCCAAGTTGACGAATTACGACAGTCACACAATTCCGTAAAAACAAACCAAGAACACTTAGACCTGACGATTACAGACCTTTCAGACAGATTAAATGATGTAACATTGGAGCAGAAATCCTTACAGGAAAAGTTAGAAAAGCTTGAAGACAGAGCAGATGTAGTATCTTTAAAGAATGACACAACTCTAGCAGAAAAACTTGTACATGAATGCAAATTATGTGATGATTATTTAGATGAGAAGTTTGAGACAATGACACAGATCATTTTAGATAAGACAAAGGAACAAGTAAAGGGAGAAACAGATAATATTCAGAAAGAGGTACGTAAACTTAAAGAAAATGTAATACCAAGTTCGTCAGTGATACCAAAACCCATAACAGGCAACCAAAACATAAATGAGAATCATAATAATGCTAGACCCAGCACACAGCCGAAAATAGAATTACCAATGAGTGATCCAAAACCCAATGAACCATTTTCAATGATACCACATGATCAAAATTACTATCAGACATCACCACATACTATGCACAATTTGACACAAAATGCAGGACCCATAATACCATCGGGAGCAGCTGATGAAACATTAGTACGACATGGATACTTTCAGACATTTTCATATGATGAGAAAGACAAAGTGCATCCGATTGTTTTCATCCGCTCTTTTGATGGTATTTTCCCGAGACATTGGTTAGAAGCCGATAAAATTTGATATGTTACAAATTTGTTACGTGGAAGAGCAGCTAAGTGGGGAGCAGCAATGAAAAGACGATGTTTAACATTTGAACAGTTTGAACAAGCATTTCTTGAGGAATTCTGGTCGATCACAGAACAGCAAAATTTAAAATGAGAAGTATACAATCCAGAAATTTACAACCCGAAGAAAGAGACTTTACATCAATACTTTGAACGCTACCTAGACAAAACATTATATTGGACAAAACCAGCAGATTTACCAGACTTAATTAGAACACTTAAAAGCCACTTACCATTTCCTTACCGTGATAAATTAATAGGAGTGTCCGAGGACAACATAAAGAATTTTTTTAATTATGTTGATGAGATAGATGTTGTTTACAGAGATGAGATCAGGAATTTCAATCAATTGTATCCGATCCATCCAAGAAATTCGCCTACGCACAACAGAAATGACAGAGGCTATTGGAATCCGCCTCCGACACCACAACAAAACACTCAAAGAAACAATTCGCACTACACTGGGACAAATCCATTCAATATTAGGAGAAACAACTCGCAGCATTGGCAAGGAAACAGTAATTATTACTATAATGGTTATCCGAACAGTAATTACAATCAGAACAATAACAGTTATATTCAAAATAACAACAACAGAAGAAGGAACCTAAATCATAGAGATCAAAGAAGAGAGGATAACAGGTACCATCCAGGATATTTTCAGAGAAACAACATCCAAACATGTATTGCAGGAATAACAGTAATGACAATACCAGTTACAGTCATGGGCGAAATAATGTATGGGGAAATCACAATGGACCACTGCCACGACACATGCACTACAGCAACCCTCAATTCCTACCTAACAGAACTCCCAATGCAACGCGAGGTAATGTCAACAACCAGACAGCTGATACTTGGGTGACGCGGGACAGAAATGTAAATATTATTGAGTTGGGCAATGAACCCAACCCGCAGCAAAAACCGAATTTGCCGGAAAACGAATGACGACCGAGCTAAGCGCTCGAGTTAGGTTGATAGGGAGCAGAGCGCAACGGAACCGACGATTTGTTTCCTCCGATATGATGACAGTAAGAAAATAGAAAAAGAATTATATCAGGATGTAGATTTTAATAGTACCAGTAAAACAAAGAAGATTATTCAGGCTATAACACGAGTTATGATTGGTAGCTATGAAGAGGAAGTAATGTTAGATACAGGAGCAGCAGCAAGTGGCATTTCAATGTCCTTATATAATGAACTCAAACAAATAATGAACATACAAACATTGCCAGTACAGAATTGTCACATTATAAGTGCCACCGGTAACAAATCAAAGAATGTGAAATTTCAAGTGCTAATTAACTTCACATTTTCAAATATACCACTCAATTACAGTTTTCTGGTAGTAGACAAATTAGTTATGCATTGCATATTAGGAATTGACTTTTTGAATGAATATCAAGCAATCATAGATTTAGGAAAAGGGAAATGTCATTTAACCGTAAACCAACAACAACTGACAATAGAGTTAACACAGGGTAAAAACTTAAACAGTAAACAATGTAAATTTGAACGGTTACATTTTGTGTATCCACCAGCAACAAACATATGTGATTTAACTTTTAATGAAGCTGTATCTCAGGGAATTAAACCTAATGATTTATATGAGAAATACACGGAATCTGAATATCTGACGAAGGAACAACAATTTGAATTACTTGAAGTTTTGCAGCAATTTGCTGAGGTATTTGTGGAGAAACCTGGAATTATTAGAGGCTATACTTATGAGATGGATGTTAAACCACACAAAACATACTGTAGAACATATTATAATATTCCTTGGTCAAAGAAACCCGCAGTTTTGAAAGAGATTGAAAAAATGCAAGCTTGAGGTATCATTGAAAGGTCACATTCACCATATTGCAGTCCGATACTAGCAGTTAATAAAGAGGATGGTAGTGTAAGGTTAGTGCTGGACGCACGAGAAATTAACAAAGTTGTAATCCCAATCAACACACGACCTATTAATTTGGAAGAACAACTTTTAAAATTTCATAATGTACAGTATTTAACCAATATCGACCTCTGCTCATAATTTTGGCAGGTGAACCTCCACAAAAACAGTCGTAAATACACTGCATTTTTTATGTGAGGGACGTAGTTATCAATTTTGTGTTCTACCCTTTGGTCTACGAGTGAGTGCTGGAGTATTTATTGAAGCCTTAGATGCTGTTCTCGGACCACAATTGTTATCGCAAATCACAGTTTATGTTGACGACATTGTCATTGCCACCACTACTTAGGAAGAACATGTAAATCTTTTGAAGCAACTTCTGACTAAATTTTCTGACGCAGGTGTCACTATCAATTTATCAAAGACGAAATTAGGGAGGAGAGAAATCAAATTCCTTGGTCACATCATATCAACTGAAGGCATTTATCGAGACTCAAGAAAAATTGATGCAATAAAGAATTTTCCATCCCCACAGAATCGTAAACAACTCAAAGCCTTTCTTGGTCTATCTTCATTCTTCAGGAAATTTGTACCCTACCACCTTCTTAACAGTCCACA
Organism: Schistocerca americana; assembly: GCF_021461395.2. Lineage (NCBI taxonomy): Eukaryota > Metazoa > Arthropoda > Insecta > Orthoptera > Acrididae > Schistocerca > Schistocerca americana. The sequence goes on from NC_060122.1 coordinate 435,169,271, forward strand.
TCTCTATCTTTACTCAAAAGAAATAATATTTGGAAATGGACAGAGTTCTGTCACACAGATTTTGAAGCGATTACGAATGCTTTAGTTAATGCACCGTTGTTACGTCATCCTGACATGACGTCAGACTTTTGCCTAGTAACAGATGCAAGTTCCTATGGGCTCGAAGCATTTTTATTCCAAATTCATGTAGAAGATGAACAAACAGTCATCAAACCTATAAGTTTTGCTAGCCGCACGCTCACTGAATGCGAAAAGTCATATTCAGTGACCGAGCGTGAAACACTTGCCATAGTATGGGCATTTCGCAAGTTTTGCTACTTTCTATGGGGAAAACATACTAAGCTTTATACTGATCATCAAGCTCTTTCTTTCCTGCTATCATGCAAGTTATTACATTCACGTCTTGCACGCTGGTGTGCATCACTACAAGAATATGATTTTGATATTATATATATAAAAGGAAGATCCAACATTATAGCCGATGCTCTATCTCGTTTGCCACAAGGCCTACAAGAATTTTCAGATGTGACAGAACAAAGATCAGATTTCAAAATTTTACTCATGTATGATGGTACATTTGCACCTTACTACAAAAACATGTGCAGGAAGTTAGCCATATTGCAGGACAATGATCCCAGGTGGATCCAGATAAAGAATAAATTACGTGCAGGAACGGACCCACATCTTGAAAAATATTACACATTACACAAAGAAGTATTATTTCACCGATGAAACCCTGAATCATAGCATTGGTGTGTTTGCTTACCTGAAGCTCATGTTGATGATTTTATTTTATTTACACACAGAACTTGGGGACACTATGGTGTAACCAAATGTACAGATAAGATTATACAATATTGCTACTTTCCAAATTTAAGGCGAAGAGTATTGAGTAATATTAGGAAATGCATCATATGTCAGAAAGCCAGATATTCTAATCGCACAAGCATGAATGAATTGCACCCAATCATACCTAAGAGGCCATTACAGCTAATTTCTTTAGATATTGCAGGACCCTATCCACAAGCACGTGGAGGAATGAAATACATCCTTGCTGTGTTAGATGTTTTCACAAAGTATTTAAAATTATATGTTTTACGTTCAGTTTCTACCACTGCTATTGCCAGACGTCTATTAACAGATTATTTTGTAAGAATAGGAAAACCTGAAGTTATGATCACGGATAATGCAGCATATTTTACCAGTTTAAAATGGAAGACTTTTATTGAAGAACAGAATGTTAAACATATTTTAATTTCAAGATTTCACGCAGCAGGAAACCCAGTAGAAAGAACATTTCGAGAATTTGGACAGTTTATGAGAACACACACACCAGAGAAGCACACAGAATGGGTAGAATACCTAGCACCATTTGAACAAATAGTGAACAATTTAACTCACATTTCTACTGGATACACACCAACTGAATTAATTATGGATAAAACAGAAAGAAATGAATGGACAGACCCTCTACCTAAATTTACAGCAACAACAAATCATGTTAGTTTAGAAGAAAAGGTAATACAAGCTTACACAACATGATGTGACAAAGCTAAGGAAAGAAAGCAGAAATATGACAGAGGTGTCAGGAAAGCACAAACATTTCAAGTTGATGAGTTAGTTTTGCTAAGAACACATCCTAAACCCACAAAACTGAAACATTTAAACAGGAAATGGCAGGTCTTATACTCTGGACCATACCGAATTGCAAATATTCCACATCCTGGCTGTTATTCGTTAGAATACCCTTTAACACATAAACCCAGAGGTCTACATCCACACAGACATTTGAAAAAATACATACAGTAAAATGTTAGCTAATGAGGAGAAGATAATTAATATGATATACAGTTATGATGAGCCTACATTTAAGTTATACAGACACTTACAATCTAATGAATGCAGGTAAGTCTAGAAAGCAATGTGAACCATCCAATAGCTAATAAGATATTAGGTTATAAGAGGAGTTGCTATTGAGGCATATACACATTAGAGGAGGCAGAGAACTGAACAGAATTATTTTCTTTAGGAGGCATGTGATAATAGTAATGTTGGTATGAGTGATGCGAGTGACTGAATGAGATGAGTGAATGTAATTTTAGTTTAATAAGAGGACAAATAGTAATATGGAGAGAGGTAAATGAAATATAAGATGAGAAAAGGGTATTATTATTATTATTGTTGTTGTTGTTGAAGTAAAAAATAAGTGGTGATGAATAAGAGGAAAATATATATATATATATATATATATATATATAATGCTGAGGAATAAGTACATGTTATTATGTGAAGAATGAATAATGGATAGGTGAGAATGTTATGAGTAATTGAGAATATGTTGAGAGCAGAGAAACTAGATTTGAACGCTATATCACATGTACTCATGGAATACAGAATGAAAGTAGTGGAAAGAATATTATTTATTAAAAGATTGGTATGCCTGAGATAATAACTTATGTGGTGTCATATATATTCTTATAACTAAAGGTGAAAGTATAGATTTATGTGGAAAGAATTATTTACAGCAGCCACTGTTGGAAATATACCAGAAGATTTAAATCTATAACACTTTAACACTAATCTAATGGGAACTTGTAATGAAATTTTTGGAGTTATGTAGGCTTGACACTTCAGATTGGAAGAATTATTTAAGAGAACATATTTACCAGTCATCTAATGACATAATTAAAGCTCATCTACTGTACTGAACTAATGCGCCTTTAAATAGAAAGGAGAAAATGTCAGTCCTCTGTTGCGGCTCATACTCTCATCCCTCCCTTAGAAAAATTGATACATGTTGATGAAAGATTTGACATTATATAATTTGTGATTATCTGACAGTATGGAGACACATACACAAATATTTATTTATGAATAGAATTTTACAGGTACCACAAGATAAATACAGAATGGATATACAGCATGGAACGCAGCAGCAATTATCTAAGAAGATTTATTTATTTATTTATTAAATAAAACATTTATTTATATTGCTTGATACTCAGGAAAGGAAGGAGATGAACTACACAAACTTTATAGGAACATGATGTACATACTTGTAGGACCCTAAGATATTTAGAGGGGTACCACTCTTAGAAACAGCAATACTGGGGACACCACACTTAGAAATGGTATTAGGTATAGGAACTTTTACATTATATTAAGTTAACATGTATTTTATCATATTTTATTTTGTGTAGTCCACTGTAGGGGATGACTTTACTAGTATTTATGATGTAGTTAGCAACCATCCCATGAACCTATCCTCCTACAGAGGGCTGTCTTGAGGCTTGAAATATGTGTAAATTTTATTCCAGGAGGCAAGATTAATTTTAAGTTGAATATTCTAGCGAGTCGCCACAATTATCTTCAAATGTTGCAAGTGTAAAAAAAATAAAAAGAATGAGCTAACAAATAAAATACATAAAATGTATATTTCAATCTGAATGTAATGTAATTCACATGTCAGCACAATGATATTGAATGTAACGTAAAAATTTACTATATTTTTCATTTAATTCTGTATATGTACTATATGACAACCATGTAACTATCTCATGTAATGATTAATTGTAAATATTTGCATATTTATGTACTTACTATATCAAGAAATGTATTTTAAGGAGATGTTAATGAACTGCAAAGGACTTGTGCATGTAGCACATAATTCAGATAAATGGAACTGTAAGTGCAAAGAAGAAACCAACGTGATGGAACACTGTCAAGCAATATTTACGTAGTGTCAATATGCTTTGAAGTGTACGGTGTTGTGGAAGCCGGCAGGTCTTAAGGTTGGTGTAAAAGACAAGCTCATCACCTGTCGTAGGCAGTGATGTGTTTCCTGTGCCCTCATTGACCATTTATACCCCGGTAGACGCCACCAAAATTCGACTACTGGAGATCACAATTTCGTGTTGACACATTGAACAAACTTTGGATTTTCTTCAAGTCACACGCAAGAGATCCAGGCAGTACACACACAAACTCAGAATCCGATACTACGTTTAAAGACATTGGAGCAATATAATAGAAACATTTATTGTTCGAATTAATTCCATTGTAAACACGAATCATGTGAACTGAATTCAAACGCTGTGCTAAGCAACGATAATACGCTGCAATTCAAAGACATTAGTGTTACGACTCCTAAAGAAGATACACACCAAAAGGACTGTATACAAAGAGTGATATGCAAAGATCATTGTGTTCAGAAATATTTTTTGTAATATGAAAATTTCATATTTTCTCATATATATGTATCTATGTAAATTTTCTATACTGCCACGCTCGCTTGCGGAGCGTGTCAGTAGGGGAGGCATTGTAATGGTACTTTGACTTCCGCGCCTCCGCCAATACAAAGTTATAATTTACGATCGCGCACGCAGAAGAGCGCTGCGCCAGCGACCGATTTTATAAATAATTTTGTTCGTCTTTTTACTTTTGCGTAGGTTTTTTGTTTTTAAGAACTAAAGGAGGACTCTCTCTCTCTTGTCTTGATACGAAAGACGTGTATTTTTCTGCGCTGTGTTGAATGTGCCTTTGGGTGAAAATTAAAATTACATTACAAAGCGAGGTTGTTTCAATAGCTAATGAGGACAAGATAGTAAAAGGTAACACTACAGTAAGTCCATAAAGTACTTGCCTTAGTCCCTCCTCTGTAGTAGCAAAATTCAACACCCAGTGCCACTCCAAAGGGCACTTAAAATACAGGGTGATTCAAAAAGAATACCACAACTTTAGGAATTTAAAACTCTGCAACGACAAAAGGCAGAGCTAAGCACTATCTGTCGGCGAATTAAGGGAGCTATAAAGTTTCATTTAGTTGTACATTTGTTCGCTTGAGGCGATGTTGACTAGGCGTCAGCGTCAGTTGATGCTAAGATGGCGACCGCTCAACAGAAAGCTTTTTGTGTTATTGAGTACGTCAGAAGTGAATCGACGACAGTTGTTCAGCGTGGGGCACTGAGAATCCGCGGGAAACAACTCAGTATGAACGTGACTCGCCTAAGGTGAACGTTTTCTGTGCCATTTCAGCCAATAAAGTTTTTCGTCCCTTTTTCTTTGAAGGTGCTACTGTAACTGGACTACAGTATCTGGAGATGTTAGAGAATTGGCTGTTCCCTCAGCTCGAACAGGAAGCACAACAATTCATATTTCAGCAGGATGGAGCGCCACCACATTGGCACTTATCTGTCCGTAACTACCTGAACGTCAACTACCCGAGGCGATGGATCGGCCGCCAGGCAGCCCGTGACAGAGCACTTCATCACTGGTCTCCAAGAAGCCCTGATCTTACCCCCTGCGATTTTTTCTTATGGGGGTATGTTAAGGATATGGTGTTTCGGCCACCTCTCCCAGCCACCATTGATGATTTGAAACGAGAAATAACAGCAGCTATCCAAACTGTTACGCCTGATATGCTACAGAGAGAGTGGAACGAGTTGGAGTATCGGGTTGATATTGCTCGAGTGTCTGGAGGGGGCCATATTGAACATCTCTGAACTTGTTTTTGAGTGAAAAAAAACCTTTTTAAATACTCTTTGTAATGATGTATAACAGAAGGTTATATTATGTTTCTTTCATTAAATACACATTTTTAAAGTTGTAGTATTCTTTTTGAATCACCCTGTATTTTCATCATTGTAGACACACATAGGTTTGATCACCACCTCACATAAGTGTGTATTCCTTATTCAACACATGCTAAACCTATGAGTCAACAGTTTTTCTTGAAGCCCCTTTTTTCTCTGCATGTGTTAAACACCCTTTTCATATACAGTTTTCCTTACATGTCTTTGTATAATTGCGTAAAATTTTACGCGACTGGCATAAAGAAATTAAAACATGATGAAAATTTGCTCCTTATAACAACAAATAAATGTCATTTTAATTTTAGCTGACACGTTAGGTCTAATACATTTTACTTGTACAAAAGTTTATACATGAATTTGCCACATCATTTTTGATGTTTGTGTAAAAACATTTAAAAACAAGTGAATAATATTTAAGAAGTCATTTCACTTTCAAAACTCATAAGGCAACATTTCTGTGACAAGTTATTTCATGTTAATTCTCATCGTTAATAAATCATTTATGTTTACAACTTTCATGATGATGAGCTAGTACTCCTTTTAACTTTTAAACTCATTGCATTGTATTTGTTTACATGAATAAATTGCAAAACGTATTATATGTCAGGATTGAAAAAACAATATACAGCAGAGTCATGCTAATTCAAACCCCGGTAATCAGAACGTTTGGGTAATCCAAACATGAAAAATGTTAGTCTAAGTATGGAAAACTGTGCGGTAACTGTGCTGTACACACTATTTTAATTTACGCAGTACAGTAAACATGTATTAGAAAAATTGGCATGAAAACATTAGGTTTAAACAATGCGTAACAATGAAAGAAAAGCTGTCAAACTTACTAAAATACAGCGGACATTTTATCCCTACATTTTGGATGACAAAAACTCAGTTATTGTTTTTTGGCGTTAGATTAGATTAGACTAGATTATTACTAGTTCCATGGATCATGAATACGATATTTCGTAATGATGTGGAACGAGTCGAATTTTCTAATACGTGACATAATTAGGTTAATTTAACAACATACTTAAGTTAATATAACAACTTTATTTTTTGTGTTTTTTATTTTTTTTTATTTTTTAATATTTTTTTTTTAAATTTATATCTAAAAATTGCTCTATGGAGTAGAAGGAGTTGTCATTCAGAAATTCTTTTAATTTCTTCTTAAATACTTGTTGGTTATCTGTCAGACTTTTGATACTATTTGGTAAGTGACCAAAGACTTTAGTGCCAGTATAATTCACCCCTTTCTGTGCCAAAGTTAGATTTAATCTTGAATAGTGAAGATCATCCTTTCTCCTAGTATTGTAGTTATGCACACTGCTATTACTTTTGAATTGGGTTTGGTTGTTAATAACAAATTTCATAAGAGAGTATATATACTGAGAAGCTACTGTGAATATCCCTAAATCCTTAAATAAATGTCTGCAGGATGATCTTGGGTGGACTCCAGCTATTATTCTGATTACACGCTTCTGTGCAATAAATACTTTATTCCTCAGTGATGAATTACCGCAAAATATGATGCCATATGAAAGCAATGAGTGAAAATAGGGATAGTAAGCTAATTTACTAAGATGTTTATCACCAAAATTTGCAATGACCCTTATTGCATAAGTAGCTGAAGTCAAACGTTTCAGCAGATCATCAATGCGTTTCTCCCAATTTAATCTCTCATCAATGGACATACCTAAAAATTTGGAATATTCTACCCTAGCCATATGCTTCTGATTAAGATCTATATTTATTAATGGCGTCATACCATTCACTGTACGGAACTGTATGTACTGTGTCTTATCAAAATTCAGTGAGAGTCCGTTTACAAGGAACCACTTAGTAATTTTCTGAAAGACAGTATTGACAATTTCATCAGTTAATTCTTGTTTCTCAGGTGTGATTAGTATACTTGTATCATCAGCAAAGAGAACTAACTTTGCCTCTTCATGAATATAGAATGGCAAGTCATTAATATATAATAAGAATAACAAAGGACCCAAGACTGACCCTTGTGGAACCCCATTCTTGATAGTTCCCCAGTTTGAGGAATGTGCTGATCTTTGCATGTTACGAGAACTACTTATTTCAACTTTCTGCACTCTTCCAGTTAGGTACGAATTAAACCATTTGTGCACTGTCCCACTCATGCCACAATACTTGAGCTTGTCTAGCAGAATTTCATGATTTACACAATCAAAAGCCTTTGAGAGATCACAAAAAATCCCAATGGGAGGTGTTCGGTTATTCAGATCATTCAAAATTTGACTGGTGAAAGCATATATGGCATTTTCTGTTGAAAAACCTTTCTGGAAACCAAACTGACATTTTGTTAGTACTTCAGTTTTACAGATATGTGAAGCTACTCTTGAATACATTACTTTCTCAAAATTTTTGGATAAAGCTGTTAGAAGGGACATTGGACGGTAATTGTTGACATCAGATCTATCCCCCTTTTTATGCAAAGGTATAACAATAGCATATTTCAGTCTATCAGGGAAAATGCCCTGTTCCAGAGAGCTATTACACAGGTGGCTGAGAATCTTACTTATCTGTTGAGAACAAGCTTTTAGTATTTTGCTGGAAATGCCATCAATTCCATGTGAGTTTTTGCTTTCAAGCAAGTTTATTATTTTCCTAATTTCAGAGGGAGAAGTGGGTGAGATTTCAATTGTATCAAATTGCATAGGTATGGCCTCTTCCATTAACAGCCTAGCATCTTCTAATGAACACCTGGATCCTACTATATCCACAACATTTAGAAAATGATTATTAAAAATATTTTCAACTTCTGACTTTTTGTTCGTAAAGTTTTCATTCAATTTGATGGTAATACTGTCTTCCTCTGCTCTTGGTTGACCTGTTTCTCTTTTAATAATATTCCAAATTGTTTTAATTTTATTATCAGAGTTGCTGATTTCAGACATGATACACATACTCCTGGATTTTTTAATAACTTTTCTTAATATAACACAGTAGTTTTTATAATTTTTGATAGTTTCTGGGTCACTACTCTTTCTTGCTGTCAGATACATTTCCCTTTTCCGGTTACAAGATATTTTTATACCCTTAGTAAGCCATGGTTTGTTACAAGGTTTCTTACGAGTATATTTAACTATTTTCTTGGGGAAGCAGTTTTCAAATGCATTTACAAAAATGTCATGTAATAAATTATATTTTAAATTGGCATCAGGTTCACGGTACACCTCATCCCAGTCTAACTGCTGTAGGCTTTCCCTGAAATTTGCAATTGTTAAACCATTGACTGAACGTACTACTTTGGAGGACTGTTTAGTATTGCTGAATGGAGCTATGTCATATATTGTAACTAGCTGTGCACCATGATCAGAAAGACCATTCTCAACAGGCTGAGCATTTATCTGGTTAAACTTATCTTGGTCTATAAAGAAGTTATCTATCAGTGAGCTGCTATCCTTTACCACCCAAGTAGGAAAATCAGTTACGGGTGTCAAATTGAAAGAACCGAGTAATACTTCAAGGTCATTTTTCCTATTACCCTCTTTCAGAGAATCTACATTGAAGTCCTCACAAATAATAATTTGCTTCCCCTTGTCTGACAGATAGCACAACAAGGAGTCCAAATTTTTCAGAAATAGATGAAAATTTCCTGATGGGGACCTATATACAGTTACAATTATAAATGTGCCTTTATTTAATTTAAGCTCACAGGCACGTGCTTCTGTATGTTTCTCTACACAAAACTTTTTTGTTTCTATACTTTTTGCACAATGATAACTTTTGACATATATGGCAACTCCTCCTTTCTCCATATTTTCTCTCATTACATGTGCAGAGAGCTTATAACCACTTACATTTACCTTATCCATATCAGTAACAATGTGATGCTCAGACAGGCATAGTATATCTATTTCATTCTCAGCTTCTAAATCTTCTAAACAAACCAGAAGCTCGTCTACTTTATTCTTTAAACTCCCAATATTTTGATGAAATATACTTACATTATTTTTAATTATACTTTTATGAGAACCTTTCCTTATTCTAACATTTGCAGTACTCTCCTGTCTGAGTTTCTCATTGTGCTTAGGCCTAGTTCCTATACCAGTGGTCACATGGTGTTCAGAGAGGCAGATTATGTCAACTGGGTTGGGTGACTTTAATTCATCAATGCAATTACCTAGGACTGAGATACAACTTGGTGGAGATAAAATTTCTGGTGATTGGTGAAAATTTATAATTGATAGCTGTGATTGGTGATCACATGTGCTAGAATTGTGCTGTTTAATTTCTTTCCTAAATTGAAGATTTGTTTCAATCCTGACCTCTCGTAGAACTTGACATCTTTCTGTCTTACCTATCCTAAAAAAGGTGCTGCTCCAACACCTGTAACCACTGGTATTTTACCATTCATGGCAGTGCCTCCCCCCTTAAATTTCCTGCTATTACCCCAGCCAGTTTCCCCTTCCCTTTCCTGTTGAGATGTAGGCCGTGCCTGGTATAGTCCCACCTACTGAGATAATCAACAGGAACCACACCAATATGAGCACCCGCACCCGACCCAAGCAGCCGTTCCAACTCCAAATTAACTCTCCCAACAGAAGAGTTCAAATGAGGCCGGTCATGGCGTCTCAGGACAGATACAAATTCAACATTGGTGTATCTCGATGCCGACGCAATCTTTACCAGGTCACACTCTATACTGTACCCAGGATCTCTGTCGATGCTGTTCCCTGGCCCTCCCACAATAACCACGGTGTCTTCCCTGGTAAATCCTTTACAGAGTGAACCTAAATCCTCTGTCACCTGATCCAGACTAGCACTTGGTTTGAAAAAATTTGTGACCTGGTATTCTGGTCCTAATTCCTCCTGCAGAAGTTGGCCTACACCTCTGGCATGAGAACTGCCTAACAACAAAACTTTCTTCCTTTTCGATGACTTTCCTACATTCTTTTTCAATTTCCTATTGAAAGTTTGTTGTGTCCTGTCTACACCTACCTCTGCTTGAGGCTCATCAGTTTCTAACTGAAGCAACAGGTCAAACTTATTTTTGACATTCACCACAAACCTGCCAGATTTAGTTCTAGGCCTGTTCCTTCTGCTACCTGTTGCCACTTCCCACCTCTCTTTGCCCTTCTCCCTCCTTAACCTGTCCAGATCTTCCCTAGCCTGATCTAGCTCAGCCTGAAGGGCAGCAATTTTCCCCTCCTGTTCCACTATCTTCCTATCTCTGCTGCAAATCCTACATAACCACTGATGAGCCTGATCCACTTTCCCAACACCCACGCCACTGCAGTCCCCCCAGTGAAAAAAACTACTGCATCCATCACACCAAACCCCGAACTAACAATTCTACGGCAAGTCAGGCACTTCTCACTCATGGCAAAAATAATACTTTAGCTAGAATAAATCAATTAAATTACCGAAAATCAAAAAAAGACGTTACAAGAATTAAGCCTATTCACAAATGTATATAAGCAAGTTTCTGATTTAAAATTCCGCTGTTTTTCTGAGATCTGTATTAAAACAACGAAGGTATACGCTATTTATTATATATTTCACTCGATGGAATGAAAAAAAGGACAATTAAACGAGATACTTTAACTTTGATTCTCCAAAAACGTTACGAGAATTAAGCCTATAAACAAATGTATATAGGCAAGTTTCTGATATAAAGTTACGCTGTTTTTCTGAAATCTGTATTAAAACAATGAAGTTATACGCTATTTACGGTAGTTTACTTATTTGTTACCGAGAAACTGGTTAAATTACCGTGAAACAAGAAACAAACACGTTTACAAAATTTAAGCCTAAGCGCGACTTCGCAAAGTTACGATCTTTTCGTGTTTTCTGAAAAAATACGCAAAGAAAAGTCAAACCTTTAACGGCAAGACTAAACGATACACTAATACACGTATTTAATTTGTTGTCGGCGTTAAACTAAATTATATTCCTGTCTAAATCACTTAACTTTCTGGAAATGGTTTCTGGCGTCACTTACTCGGCGGCCATCTTGGAACAGCACAATGAAGACAGTCTATCATATGACGCATAGTTGCGCCATCATCTCATGAATATCGAATCAGCAGGTGTAGTACTGAGCTGTTGCTCCAAATAACATAGCACAAGGTCAAGGGCTTCTGCTGCGTCACTGTGTCGCACCAGCTCTCCTTTGTTGCTTTCAGGCTCATTGTCACTTACGTCACAGCAGTCCATGTCTTCCTGGTCTTGAGTCACAGCAGCAACTAAATCAGCGACAGTACGGTTCTCCACACATGCCCCATCCGCTGCCATCCACTCATCTACATCTCCTTCACTAGCTTCTTCACATCCAGGGATTGTCTGTATCATTTGTGGTAGATTTTCCTCTTCATTTTCAACTACATTGTCCTGAAATTCAAGAGTTGTCCACAGTTTTCTCCACGATTTTCTCAGAGTATTTTTTGAAATATTCTGCCATGCCTCAGCGGCACAATAAACAACATCCTTCACATTGGTCTTTTTATTTTGTCCACTAAAGGAATGCTATCATCTTGGATTAGCATTCTTAAAAAATGTTTTCTGTAAATCAGTTGTAATGTTTGCAGTACACCCTGGTCCATTGGCTGTAGAAGTGGTATAACATTTGGCGGCAAAAACTTCACCACAATTTCTCCATTGCATAATTCCTCAGTGCTGGGGTGAGATGGCACGTTATCAGTCAAAAGGATTGTTAGGGGGGACAAATGATTTTCCTTAGAAAACAGTCAAACAGAGGGAACAAACTGGCTGTGAAACCATTCTTTGAACAGCTTACCATCCATCCATCCATGCTTTTTTCTTGTTGTGATAATATATGGGCAGGGACTACATGTTGCAGTTTTTAAAAGTTCTGGGCCTAGCAGATTTGCCGATCAGCATTAAAGGCAGCTTGTGATTACCAGCAGCATTGCTGCACACTAATAGTCACATGATCTTTGCACATTTTAAAACCAGGAGCATGGTCTTCTGCTTTTGATGCCAGGCTTTTTGTTGGTAATGCCCTAAAATTAAGGCCAGTCTCGTCAGCATTATAAATTTGTTGGGTAGAATACTTTTCCTCTCTTATCATTTTTTCAAACTAACCTAAGTATTCCTTCGCTGCATCATGGTCGGAAGAAAGCTTCTCTCCAGTAATTGTTAGCTGACGGATTCCATGACTTTTTTGAATCTGTCCAACCAACCCGTACACACACTAAAAGGCTCATCAACATTCATTAACTTGTTCAAGTTAACAGCCTTCTCCTGAACCAGTGCTCCACTCAAAGGAGTTCCCCTTTCTCTTTCCTGCGTAAACCAAAGGGAAAATAGTTGTGACAACCATGGTGGACAGAGCCATCGCTCCGACGTCATCTCAGACGCCGTCGCAATCTGTTCCACCGCGCGACCGTGGCGCGGGGCGCGGACAGCGGAGGGAGCGCACCACGGGAGGAGGGTATTTAAATCGGCCGCCGCCGCGACCGAACCCAGTTCTCTCTGAGCAGCCATAGCGTACGGATCTCCGTGCCGGCACGTTCACAGGAGCTCAGTCCGTCAGTTCACCTGATGATGGCGACACGTATAATCGCCGAAATATTGTGCCTGTTGGACACTGTAGACCGGCAGTACACCCGTGGATATTTTGATTAAAGGAAAAGAGCTTCATTCACTTTATCATACTGGGACTGTTTCAAAGTCTGCTGAATTTCAAGTGTTTTTCCTGAAGACGTTGCACAGGACTATTCAAGCTTGACTCGGTTCTTCTTCCAATCACAAATGGTTACTTTACCAACACCCAGTTCTGTTGCCAGTTTAGATACATTCTCACCATTGGCTATCCACTTCAAAGCATTCAGTTTTTCTTTGAGAGTTAACGTTGTATGTTTCTGTTTACTCATGACGAAAATACGTACACCACTACACTTGAACAAATACAATACAACTTAACGCGTGCCAGCGATTGATAACCAACATAACCAAGCACTTTGCTAGCCAACTGGCAGTGCACTGACCTCAAACACTACAAAGGTCTCAACAATGCACAACAACAAGGGCAGGGAGTGAGAGTGATCCATTGTTCCCACACTTGTTCCCATTTGTTAACCATGGTGTACCTACTTATCTGCTTGGTATACTTCATTCTAGAAACTCGTCACCGTAATTCCGGCTAATCCGAACAAATCGGTAATCTGAACAAGGTCCAATCCCAATTAGTTCTTATTAATGGGACTCTACTGTACATATATGCATTCCCATGATCATCTCATTTAACTCAACTGTTTGTAATTCCGTGCTTTCTGATGAAAGACATAGAGAACTTCACTCTCATGTTTCCAATCAGCACAAGCAAGCATAACTATCCGCAGCCATTCGGTGTTCATATCTGTTACTGTTTTTTTTGTTCAGGACCTTGACTTTACTTCACAATATTTTACGTACTATAAATTCTTTATATCCACACATAACATTCAAACTATCATATTCATACACATATTTAAATCTAAATGGTTACTCATGTTGTGGTATGGCCCATTTCTTTTGGTACCAGCTATCTAAATTCCTTTCTTCTCATTACAGGGGTGTTCTTTGCATCATTACCTGTAAGAAGTGTAATATTTTGTCTCTGGTACTGATAGCATGGGATTGTCAGGTTCAGTAAATAATGCAATGGAATATCTGAGACCAGTGCACACAAGCAATCTCAGTAAAATGGAATTGAGACTTACTTCACCCAAAGAAATAGAATCCATCATAAAGTCCTTGAAATCAAAGCATTCTAGTGGTTATGATAACATATCAACAAAGTTAATAAAAGTGTGTTCATGTGAGCTTAAGTTATTTGTGCAATCAATCACTTATCACAGGAACATTCCTGGACTGGCTTAAACATATTGAAGTTATACCTCTCCACAAGAAAGGGGACAAAGAAATGCCATCAAATTACCGACCGATCTCACTTTTGCCAGCTTTTTAAAAAATCTTTGAAAAGGTTATGTTTAAATGTATACTGAAGCACCTTAGTGAAAATAACATACTGTCAAAGTCACAGTTTGGGTTTCTTAAGGGTGCTGATATTGAGAAGGCTATTTACACTTACAGTGAAAATGTCCTTAATTCATTAGACAACAAATTAGAGGCAACTGGCATATTCTGTGACCTGTCAAAGGCTTTTGACTGTGTGAATCACAGCATGCTTTTGAGTAAATTAAAATATTATGGCATCACTGGTAGTGTTGCAAAATGGTTTCAGTCATATCTTCATAATAGAAATCAAAAGGTGTCATTACGTAACACTTCAGCAGTAGGCAATCGGACTTAATTTGATCGGAAAGAAATTACATGTAGTGTTTCCCAAGGTTCCATACTAGGTCCACTAATTTTTCTTGTGTGTGTTAATGACCCGCCATCTGTTACATTACCAGATGCTGAGTTTGTCTTATTTGCAGATGATACAAACATTGCAAAAATAGTACACCAAATATAAATTTAGAAAGGGCAGCTAATTAAATATTTACTGACATGAATGAATGGTTCATAGCCAGTTCACTGTCATTAAACTTTGAAAAGACCCACTATATGCAGTTCAGAACTTCCAAGAGATTTCCTTCAAGTGTATGTGTAAAATATGACGACATGGAAATAGGAGAAATTGAGAGTGTAAAATTCTTGGGATTACAACTTGATAATAAATTCAATTGGGAACGAACACTAATGAACTGCTAAAGCGCCTAAAGAAGTCTGTGTTTGCAATGCGAATGATGTCAGATATAGGAGATATAAATATAAAAAAAACTGTCATATTTTGCTTATTTTCACTCCATTATGTCATATGGTATCATATTTTGGGTTAACTCCACAAACTGAGAAAAAAGTTTTAAGAGTACAGAAGTGTATAACAAGATTAATGTGTAGTGTAAATCCAAGAACATCCTGTCGAAACCTATTCAAAGAATTGGGCATGCTAACTACAGCTTCTCAGTATATTTATTCCTTAATGAAGTTTGTTGTAAATAATACATCTCTTTTTCCAACTAACTGCTTAGGACACAGTATCAATACTAGGAGTAAGAACAATATACGTAAAAATTTAAAATCACTTACTCTTGCCCAGAAAGGAGTCCACTATTCACCAACGCATATTTTCAGTAAGTTACCAGCAACCATTAAGAGTTTAGTTTCAGACAAGGCATAATTTAAACATAATTTTAAAGAATTTTTGGTGGCCAACTCCTTCTATTCCATCCATGAATTTCTCAACAAGTGCAGCAGACCATTTTAATGAAAATTTATTATACTTTAATTTTTTACAATACTTGGTTGTAACAGCCAAGTAACTACGTATTGTGTGAATGATGGATGTATGGAAAGCAGATGTAAGCCTTAAGTCTGTAAATAGTGGAAGTTTAATTTTAAATCTTGTACATAATTTAACTGTTCTTAACTGAGGATCATTGAAATGAATAATTTACTTTAATTTTTGACAATACTTGGTTGTAACAGCTAAGTAACTAGCAACTGTGTGAATGATGGATTTAATGAAAGCAGATTAAGTATTAATCCTGTAAATATTAGAAGTTGAATTTTAATTCGTGTACATAATTTTACTGTTTATTGACTGAGGATCGTTAAAATTAATGAAACTCAAGTTTTTCTAATTACAGTTTTGTAATGTGTTTATCTGACATGTTCCACACCCAGGAGGATCCCCACTTTTGTGGGTCTATGGAATGAATCATCTAATCTAATCTATTAACTTATAAACCAACTACATAGTTGATCCAAAGCTGACCAATGTATCATTTTCACTTGTAACATGTATATATTTTCATTCAGTACGCAAATGTTTTTAGTTCATTATTCAGATTCTCAGAATTCAAATCTTTTTGTGAGGGAGCGAATATTAACAGCATTTTTATCACTTTGATTCACCTCTTTCATATCTTCCATCTCCATAGGATGAGTGCACATAAAAATAATAGATATTGTCCTAGATGAGGAATAGTATCATTACCCCATCCTGTAGCTTATTCAGAGCATGAGCATATGCCTGGAATTATTCATTCTTTCATGGTCCATACAGATTTTATATAATGTAGTGTTTAATTTAATTTGTATATTGTCATCATATAGATTTTTGTGTATATCCGAGGGTTGGGACTTTAATAGTGGCAACTATTTATTTACAGCTTGTACAAAATAGATACTTGTTTCAAAGTTTTACTGACCTTCAAAGCTGGTTGTAGGTTTTGTTCCAAAAATGAACAGCATAGAGACAGAAGTGATGACACTTTCTGCAGGACCTGACATAATTTTGTAGGACAATGCTCAAGCACATACAGTTCAAGCTGTTAATGATTTGTTTGACTGATGGGGCTGCTAAGTGCTATACCACTTACTGCACTCCCCCGACTTAAGCCCTCGTGAGTTCAACTCAGTATCTAAACTGAAGGAAACACTTCACGGCATTCGCTTCAGAACTGCTACAAATTCGTCGGGCAATAGACCACGCCGCTCGAACTGTCAACACAACTAGCACTGCTAAGAGTATCCTCCGACTTTCACATTGCTGGCAACAGGTTATACACAATGCTGGTGACTACTTTGAAGGTCAGTAAAACTTTGAAAACCTGTATCTATTTTGTACAAGCTGTAAATGAATAGCTGCCACTATTAAAGTTCCAACCCTCGTATTATAAATAATAACCTAGTGTGTAGATATCCTCTTGTAGTTAGTTCATTTTCTTTCCTTCCACACAAATATATCCTTATCTTAGTTCTCTTTCCTTATATTAATTTTATTCTTATAGTGCAGACTTTGGTATTTATTTTAGTAGTCAGTTTATATTCATAATCTTTCACATATACTGTATTTGGTGTACAGGTTTCTAATGTTACCTGAGTGTTGGGTGTGATAAGCAGCATTTTCGACCTGTTTTGCCTTTGCACATGTGCTGAGATCACTGTCTTGTGGTGCAAATTTCTACTGCGCTTGCAGAAAATTTCTACTGCACTTGTGTGTAGCCTCTTGTCGTAATGGTACATCATTTATTTCTCCCACTATAGTTATCCATTTGCGGTCACAAGTTGTACATATTGTAGTAGTGAATTTGCATCATGGCAATTAAGTGAACATCTTTCATAATTTATAGTGAAATATTTTCACTATAAGCAAGCACAATAACTTCACGAGTTGGTTTAACCTTTTGTCAGACTCACTTATTGCACAAATTTTTTTAGAGCCGTATGTGTGGTTAAAGGCCTTTGTCCTTTCTATTTACAGGGTAAGCTAGTCCATATGATCCTTGTAATTATAAAAGGTCCAGTTGACAAGAGTTTCCATTTGTGGTTAAGTTTTCCATGGTTGGTAGATCTTGAGTGCATTCGCAGCAATACTTTTTGGCCTGTATGGAATTGTACAGTGCACCCTAATCTTTGTTGAAAGACCTTTTTCTCTGCTCAGCCTTTTCTACTAGATTAATCAAGGCTTGCTGTATTTTTTTCATCAAATGACATATGTCCCTTGGGTACTTTAAGCAGTGATTTTTTCCCACTCATCCGTTTCTCGTTTCTCAAACATTAATGCAGCTGGTCTAAAACCTGTTGAAGTATGTGGCAAATTATTAATGATTTGCTGAAATGGTGAGACGAACTTGATACATTATGTATTTTTCTGTGGTGTGTAGCAGCGTATAAATCTATTAAATTCCTTAAACACCCTTCCTATGGCCTTGCTTTGGGGTGGAATCATGATAGCAGTACGTGTTTTATTTTGTTTCCATCTGTTACATGTGAAATACGGTGCATCATCAGATAACAGTGTCTGTGGCTCCCCTATTCGAGGGTGATAGTCGTCTGTAATTCTTCTAATAATAGAATCGGTGGTCACTGACATCACTGCATGCAACTTAACGTTCTTGGCAAAAACACCACATAGGGAAATTACTTACTTGACACCCCCTTTTCCTTTTGGATAAGAACTGGCAACATCCAATGATTGAAATTCTAATCGTTTTGTGGGAACTGTTAGATGCAGTTCAACTTATTTTGATTTTTTGGAATGTTTATTGTTCTGACAAGTAATGAATTTTTGGATTACTTGGAGAATTTGGCATCACATGTTGGGTAAGTAGCAGTATGTGTTAATCTTATCAGTGCATTTAGAAACACCACAATGACCCCATACGTAGTGAGTGTAAAGAATGAACTTGTCTGCAAACTTTTTAGGTAAACATATGCACAACTGTTCTTGGTTAGGTGTACGTCGGTGAAACAGTATTCCTTTATAAATAATATAAAACTTTTTTAAGTTGTTATTATCATCATCTTCACATAGTCTGAGTCTTACCTTCTTCCAGTGTGGATCTTCTTGCAATTGCTTCAAGGTATTGCACTTTTTTACACAATAGGGTCGACAAGTTTTGTCTTGCATAAGCAGGACGCTGATTTCAGAACTGTGTTCGATGAGTTGTAAAAAGTCTTTTAACTTTTGTATGTTTTGTTTACCTTTGATGCACAGTACCTCAAACTGAGTTTCTGCAAGTAATGACACCATGTAGCTAATCTTCTGTGCAGAAGTTTGCATGTCAAGAGAAAAGAAAGCACTTGGTGGTCATGGTAGACTGTGGTGTGTTTTCTCCACAAATAATATCCACACTATAGAGAGGGCTTCGAGCTCCATTATTGAATATGATCACTCACATTCAGTAAGAGTTATCTTGGGTGTTTGTTGTCTATTTGTCTTGGTGATTTGGAATAGGCAAGTGCCCAGATCCTGTGAAGATGCATCAGCACTTAAACAAAACTCTTGTGACATGCCTAGATGATACAATACATTTGCATTGAGTAGAGTATTTTTTATGCTTTCTGAGTCAGTTTGACATTGATTTGTCCATATCCATGGGTTATTCTTCTGTAACTAATTTAACAGGGCACCACTGTACAGCAACTGGTCAGTAATAAATTTTCTAAAGACTCCAGGCCCAGGTAAGCTTTGAGTGTTGTTTTTTGTCCTGACATTGGAGAAAATGTCTGATTGCATTTAATTTCCCTGCATCTGGCAAAGTACCTTCTAATGATATGGTGTATCCTAGGAATTTGACCTTTCCCTTCCCAAATTCAGGCTTTTTTAAATTTTCTGTGACACCGTATTCTGAGAATCAGTATAGTGCTTGTCCCAAAAATTGCAAATACTGTTCCCAGAGAGGCATTACTGGTAGCAAGTAAGTGACTTAATTAAGTAGTTCTGGACCAAAAACTTTGTCTAATGCAGGAATGAAGACATATTTTGGTGTTTCTTCATTCCTAATTTCACTATGAGTTTTCATCATTGATACAACTTATGCAAGGGATGATGAAAACTCATAATGATGTTAGGAATGAACAAACTCAAAACTTTAATGGCCTAACACAAAAGTTTAATAATTTAAAACAGAAAGTTGAAGACAGGCCTTTCTATTCTGCCAGCACACCCACTAGTCTTTTCTCTCCCTCCTTTACGTCTCTCCTTTTCTGCCCCCACCCCTCCCCCCCAACCTCCCGAATGCACCTAGTAGCTTTACCCTGTTCCCACAATGTCAGTATGTGCTCCCACAAGCAGCACTGCACCCTCTCCCACCCCTACTCTGCTATGCCCTCCCTCTTACCACCTACGGACTGCTTCTCCCATCAGGCACAGTTGTTGTACACAGTCCACCCTCAGTGACCAGAAACAGTTGTCATGTGTGTGTGAGTTGTGCTTGTGTGAATGTGCGTGTTTTCTACTTTAGAAGAAGGCCCTTTGGGTGAAAGCTTAAATCTGTAGCAGTCTTTTTGTTGTCCTGGTCTGTGACTCAGTGTCTTCTCTATATGGTGAGTAGCAATCTGTCCTCAAAATTTTGTCATTATTTGAAATGTGTTACTTGTGTTTGTTTATATGTGCAGGAATAAATTTGCACAAGTTGGTCATTCTGTTACACACTAAAATTTCCCCCTAACAACTTAGTTATGTGGTCCAACTCAGGACAGAATTTAAAAACTTTGTTGTCTCATAAAATCAGTAACAGAAAACTGGGTAATCTTAAAGTTGTGCTGTTGTGAACATGTCACTTTAAAAATATGGTGTACAGACAGAATTTCATTGGGCACAGCGTATACTTGTTGGCATTCATCTCTAAGAAGGTAGGTGTGGTTCATAGAGCACGTGTTTATTCTGAGTATAATAATGACAATTTAACCCTGTCTTTGTTTGCAGGATGATGTATACGGTGACTGAATAGTGTTACTGGCCATAACTTGTTTGTACCATAGGAAGATTCATTTGAGAAAACTAATAAATTATGAGACAGAATATCTGGCCAGTACTTAGCTTTAGGAAACAAAATATCTAATACTGTTGATAGACACATTTAAAAGGGCCACACTATCTAGACTGAGATTATACATTCTAGCAAAGAATGTAGAACACATGATTTATGTCATCTTCAGCATAATTCCTGTAGGAAATTAATTTATCTTTTTTGCTATATGTGGAGCAGAGTTGCCCAGAAAGGCCAAAATTGGCTTACTTTATGTGCCTGCTGTATCTTTTGGCTTGACACTAACATGTACAGATATTTTTATTTTATTACTATTATTTACCTTAATTGGTTTCCCACGAACATAGACAGAGAGACTGAGGTTCCCTGCAGTGTCTGGTACAAACACTAGCAAGTACGTTCCATCTCGACGGTCAGCCACGTGGATAGGAATCTTCCTGAAATTTAATGACTTTAAATACTCGTAATAAGTTATTTCTTATCATAAGAGTGTCAATTTCCTTTTCTGCATACCTATGGAAGAAGAATGCCATGCTAATCAGTTTTGTGTTGTGTTTGAATAATTATGTTTTGTAATATTACTTTATTGATATTTACTAATTTATATTTTTGAAATATCATGCAGTATTTATCTCTTAAGATGCATCCATAATAACTAAAGTGTATTAATGTAGTTTATAATGGAATCTTCACTTTGTTAATGTGTATCTTAACTTGTTCCACACCCTTTAAGGTTATCATTCTTGATTATCATTGGAACACAGTGAGTGACTGAGTGAATGTATTACTTAACTTAAAATTAGACAGTTGATTTGTCATTGAAGAAAATGTGTATGTACTATGTAATTTCAAATTAAGTGAAACTCTTTACATTACCAAGGAACTGTTTATCACGGTGTACTAGCATGCAATGATTTTTCAGCCTTGAAAGATGTTCTTGTGACAAATTTAATCAAAATCAGTCTACTTGGTATTGGTGAATGCATTTTATTGAGTAGATTCCATCATGAAGAGCCCACAAGTATATGGGGCTGGGCTGATAAAGACATGGAAAGATGCAGTTAATACTGCTGGCACATATTTGTTGCTCCAACAATTCTCATGAACAAAAGCATGAACTACTTGTAATATGGTTAAACATAATCTAGTCACCAAGTGGCAGCACATGTGAACATGTGTAAAGATGTAAAATTGCTAGTTGTTAGAATTAGGAATGAGCTGAAGCATGGTTGTCTGCAGATATTTTTCGAGGGTGTGGAAAAACTCTAAAATATTTCTTATATAAAGGATTTGGTCAGTTGTGGGACATATCACACCATAAGAGCTATGTTTTATAGGTGAAATCAGAAACTTATTATATATCAATGAATTGATGCTAATCCACTGAATATATGAGTGAAAACCCCGTAGTCCAGATTCCATAGGGAGAGAGAGGGGGAGGGGTCAGTGCTCTGCCCACCCTCCTCCCCTCGTCCCAGCCTCCCTTGTGAATGTCCATGAGTTGTAGAAAATGAGCCTAGTAATGCTTAAGGATGTAGGAAGAGTCATCCAAATCAAGGAAGGCTTATTGGATGGAATGACACAGGAAAATGGAATAATTTTTACTGTTACTCTAGTCAACAGTTGTTTTTCTTCCACTTCTATATGTAGCTGCAGTGATTATAAACATTTAACTATATACAGTAGAAATGAAGTATTGATTTGCTATGCACATTATTGCTTAAATTTGTAATAAGGATTTGTAATGGCAAAATCCAAATATTTTTTATTTGGGGAATTGTAAGTTTTTTGACTTGTGTTTTTAAGAAATGTGATAAAAGAAATTTTTAGCATCATGATCCCAAACTGTGTTATGAAACATAGGTAATAATGCTAAGCCTATGTGGAGATTATGTTTGTGTGTTGTGTTGTGGTTATGAACACCATCAATCATTTACTTTATTTGTACAAACTTACTTCGCTCACTGAATAGCAGAAGTGTTGAGTTGTTGACAGGCACATACAAAACATAAATAAAATTTGCTAGCTTTCAGAACTAATCCTTGACACAGTGCCAGGATTTAAATTTGACAGTGGACTAGGTTGGGGTGGGGATAGGTTCGGGTGGGGTGGGTAGAGGGTGAGAGAGGCAGGAGACTGGAAGAGGGGTTGGGGGGGTTGGGTGTGGGTAGCTAATGTCTTGAAGGGAGGCAGCAGGTTTGCTTGCTATGAATGTGGGAGGGAGGAGTGGCAGGTGCACAGGCTAAGTATGTGAGTCATAGATACCGGAGCCGGCTCAGTGTGACACACAATGATGACAATTTAGAGGCTTTGAATGGGAGGACAGAGGAAGCAAAAATTGGATAGAGGGTATGGGGAAAATAGGTTAGATGAGATTGAGACCAGGAAGGTTACAGGAGAGAAGTGTCTGTTACAAGGATAACTCCCATTTGTTTAGTCCACAAAAGCTGGTGGTGGAGGGAAATAACAAGATGGCTCAGGTTGTGAAGCAGCCATTGAACTTGAGCATGTTGTGCCAGTGGGTGGTCAACTTATGTTCATGAACACAGTTTAGTTGTGGCCATTCACTTTGGTGGACTGCCAGTTGCTTGTCATTGTGACGTAAAAAGCTGTGCATTGATTGCAGCAGATCTGGTATACGGCGTGGGCTGCTTTCACAAGTGGCACAGGCCTGGAGCAGGAAGTGCTTAGTTGGTGGACTGGGCAGATCTTGCACCTGGGTCTTTCATAGGGATATGACCCCTGTGGCAAGGGGTTGGGAGTGGCAGTGGCATAGGGATGGACCAGGATATTGTGTAGGTTGGGCGGGTGATCGACTATCCCTTTAGGAAGGATCCTAGGTAGAATGTCCTTTAATTCTGGGCTGATGATAAATAATCACCACCCTGGTGAAGGATATTGTACTGTTGTTCCAGTCGAGGGTGATATTGGGTTATGTGGGGTTCCTCCTTTGTAGATGATTTTTGGGTGCAGTTGGTGGATTAGGATTGTGGGAGGATATGACATAGGAAATCTGTTTACAGACTGGGTTTGAGGGGGGGAGGGGAGGGGTAATGCTGGTCTGTTAAGGCCCTCAGATAAGATTTTTAGCACACTGGGAAAGGGAATACATAGTTACAGCTCTGTCCTAGCAACAAACCACTAAATTTGATCACCATATCATTCCACCTCTCCCCACATTGCTCCCTTCAGAATTTTATGTCTTTCCTTTTTTTATGTTAACTTAGGTGTGATCAAGTATCCTCACATCACAGAATTATCCTAGTTCACTCAGCAAAATTTCTTCCATTCTTTTCACTCTCCAAGCTCATGTTTTGTTATCCATTTCCCTTTACAACCACCTGATGCTTTCATTTGTCCATTTCCTCTGTCATTTCACGTTTTCCTAGTGCCATCTCAGTTCAAATGAACCCTTGATCCATCCATTTGCATCCACTCTGAAAAGCAACCATTTCCGTAGCTGAAACACAGTCCCTGTTCCTTAAATCCTTCCTAAAGCCTGGAATACCCCCTCCCCCAATGGCCTAACCCTAAAAATTCTCCTTCTAAGATCCCATCCTTCCATTCACAATGAACCTTCTTTTCAGTGTATGCCAATCCCTATCCCTCACAGACCTGGTACTGCAGAAACACATCTTCATGGCACAAGCATGTCAGAACCATCTCTGCTCCTTCCAGAAGGTATTTTTGCTGTGAAAAATCCTCACTTCATAAGACACATCTCCAAAATTGAAATGTTTGCTTTGAACAACTGGAAGATACGTCAAAAAAAGTTTTGCATTACCCTGGTTCCCAGAACTCCTGAAGACAGACATTGACTGTGGATATTGCATCACAGACACAGACACTTTAACTGTTCAGAGATGTCACTATACCAGCTCAAAGATGTAAACAACCATGCATGAGCAGTACCTGTTAGATGGAGGGTGTCCGACAGCCAATCAGTTCCAGTCATTCCACTAGGAAGAGGTACACGGTTCATGTTATCTGTAGCTCAACCATGCCTAGACTGTCAGTATTGTGGTTCAATTGCATCCGCATGGTTACTTTGTGCTAGAAAGGGCTCTCAACAAGGGAAGTGTCCAGGTGTCTTGAAGTGAACCAAAGCAATATTGTTTCGGCATGGAGGAACTGTCAGTGACATGCCTCGCTTAGGCCGGCCAAGGGCTACTACTGCAGTGAATGACTGCTTCAGATTATGACTCAGAGGAACCATGACAGCAATGCCACCATACTGAATAATGCCTTTCGTGCAGCCACAGAATGTTGTGTTATGACTCAAACTGTGTGCAATAGGCTGCATGATGCGGAACATCACTCCTGACATCCATGGTGAGGTCCATCTTTGCAATCACGACACCATGCAGCGCTGTACAGATGGGCCCAACAACCCGCCAAATGGACCGTTCAGGATTGGCATCACATTCTCTTTATCAGTGAATGTCACATGTGCCTTCAACCAGACAATCATCGGAGATGTGTTTGGAGGCAACCTGGTCAGGCTGAATGCCTTTGACACACTGTTCAGCAAGTGCAACAAGGTGGAGGTTCCCTGCTGTTTTGGGGTGGCATTATGTGGGGTCGACGTACGCCGCTGGTAGTCTTCGGAGGCGCCGTAACGACTGTACAATACATGACTTCATGGACGACAATTTGTGCCCCCATTGTGCACATCTTGTGAATGACTTCCTTCAGGATAACGACATCACTTGACTAGAGTGGCCAGCATGTTCTCCAGGCATGAACACTACCAAACATGCCTGGGATAGATTGAAAAGGGCTATTTATGGACGACATGACCAACTATTCACGCTGAGGGATCTATGCTGAATCGCTGTTGGGGAGTGGGACAATCTGGACCAACAGTGCCTTGATGAACTTGTGGATAGTATGCCACGACAAATACAGGCATGCATCAGTGCAAGAGAACGTGCTACTGTGTATTAGAGGTACCAGTGTGTACAGCAATCTGGACCACCACATCTGAAGGTCTCACTGTATGGTGGTATATCATGCAATGTGTGGTTTTCATGAGCAATAAAAAGTGCAGAAATGATGTTTATGTTGATCTCTATTCCAATTTTCTGTACAAGTTCCAGAACTCTCAGAACTGAGGTGATGCAAAACTTTTTTTGATGTGTGTAATTCTAGTCACCACCTCCATGGATCGTCCAACCTGTTGACGTCCTGCTCCTGCCTTAGAAAACCATGACACATCAACACTTGTCCTACCCACACTGAACTCCCCTCTCCACTCACAGGACTCAAACCCTGTCGAATCCAAGCAATCCCAGAACACTGTTTTTAATCTTTCCACCAAAACCTTAATTTCACAGAAGTTTCAGTCCTATCTAGAGACCTCATCTTTAGCTGACCATCCAAGTTTAACTCTGTTGGGCATACAATGGAAACCTTTACTACCAATCGCTCCAGCCAGAGTAAGCCTAAGTCCAACACTGGACATTGCCTCTCCCAGTTCATACCACTATCTAACAATGACCCTCTCACCTAAGCACCCCGGTTACTGTCCAGGAATTCCTTACTTTCAACTTGACCTTACCATCCTTTCCAGGTCCCATGCTTAGAATACTAACTTCACGATAAAAGAAAGGACAGCTATTCACAACCTCAAAACAGATTCTTAGTTAATCATCCTTGCAAACAAAGGCTCCACCACTGTTGTGACGAATCGCAGTGGCTACCTGCCAGAAGGCTTCTGCCAACTGCCTGATTCCTGCCCACGCCCCCCACGCACCCCTAATCCTCCCACATCCCAAAGAATCACTCACAGAGGAAAGCCCCCTCATCACCCAATATCACCCATGACTGGAATAACTGTACCATATCCTTCAACATCACTTTGATTATCTATCATCATGCCCGGTAATAATTGACTTTTTATCTAAGTTCCATCCCATGTCTCCTAAAGTAGTATTCAGTTGCCCAACCAACTCAGCATCCTAGTCCTCTCTATGCCACTGCCACTGCCACTCCCAACTTCTTGCCAAAGAGGTCATATCCCTGAGAAAGATTGAGGTGCAAGACCTGCCCAATCTAGCCACTCCGGACTTCCTACTTCAGTCCTGCCACAGGTTTATCTTACCACATCAGAGGTAATGCCACCTGTGAAAGCAGCCATGTCTTGTATGAAATCTGCTTGCAATCACTGCTCAGCCTTTTGTGTTGGTAGGAATGAATGGCCACCACTAAATTGTGGCTAAGAACAAAGTTGACCATCCAGTGGCATCACATGCAGCTGAGCACAACACGCTCGAGTTCAATATTTGCTTCACAGCTCGGGCCATCAGGATCCATTGCTCCACCACCAGTTTTTCTGAACTACGCAGATGGGAATTATCCTTACAGCTCGTACTGGACTCGCGTAATCCCTCTGACTTCTGTCTCCATTAACGCACTATCTTGACACACAGTGTACAACAGTTTCCACTTCTGTCCTCCCCTCCGAATCCATGCCTCCATGTCATCTTCATTGTACACCACATGGTACTAGCTCCAGTACCCATGTTCCACATGTTTACCATGTGCACCTGCCACCCCTCTTTCCCACATTCCTAGCGAGCAAATTTGCTGCCTTCCTCTGAGCTATTAGTTACCCACCCGGACCTCACCCTTGTCCACCTGCTTAAATGCAATCCTAGCATTGTGTGTCCAGTCAACTCAATTCAGGAGCACAGGTAGTGTGTGTGTGTGTGTGTGTGTGTGTGTGTGTGTGTGTGTGTGTGTGTGTGAGGGGGGGGGGGGGGGAGCATGTTCTCTTTTGTGTGTGCCTGCCTATTGACAACTCAATGCTTTTGCTGTTTGGTGAGTGGTCTCTTTTATTTCTAAATTATTTACATTTTGCCAAAATTTTTCTTACTATAATCATAATCTGATATTAAAATTAATTTGGACAACAGTGTACCTGTTGCTGGCATCCTTGTATCGCAGTTCTGCAGTGACTTTCTCTCCACCATGACATAGTGGCTGTTCATCAGCATCTCTTGTTGTTAGAACTGCTTCAGCTTTCTTATGCTGTCGACAAATCATCAGAGCTGCAGGTTGAGAACAAATCACTATTATGTCCTTCAAGTCAAGCAGTGAAGAGCGTTATATAGTAAAATTTCTATACCTTCCAACTATGTATCAGATAAAAGTTAAATATAGCAGTGTGCATTATGGATAAATAAATTTTTATTGTTTTTTTCAGTTAAGTACCAAAGATTTTGAAGATCTACAATTCAGATATTTATCATCATTTAGAGTGTAATGTTGTGTTATTTGTGTATAGGACAGCAAGCTTAGAATTACAGATTTTCTTTGCGTATTTGTGCACACGCTGTGAGGAATTCAGAGCACGGTAGCCATCTTTTTTAAAAAAAATCTCACTGCTGTTGTTTCAGCTTTATTGTAACTGACAGCTGAGGATGGTTCTTGTTCACATTTTAATGTTCAGTATTAGTGCTTTTGTGGCTCCATGCTTTATTCCTGTAAGTTTACATTTAAAAAAAAGAAAGGAAAACGTTTAGCTCTGTAGTGTACTTGTTTAAAATTTCCCAAGAATTTTACAAGAGTCAGTTCAGTTGTCTTAGTTGTGAAAGCAGGCAATGTGACTATATAAAGAACGAGATTATGGTGGAGTTCATCTATCAGCATACTCATCAATCAACTTAGAGGTTGTAAAACCATGTATATGATTTTTGTATTTATAGATGGACAGTGACTTGGATGTACAGAAAAAGAAATAAATAGGCGAGTAAAAATGGCCTGGAGTGCTTTTAGTAAACTAAGTAGAGTTTCCAAAACAGTGTGAAAACTACTAAAATACTGAGCACTGGTGAGATGAATGCAAGGAATAAAAAGTAGAGACAGGTGGCCAAACACATGTATCTGGAACAGACTGTAGAGGAGGACATGCAAGATTCCAGGAGATTAGAAAAAAATGTAAAATGACATCCTAATGGAAGACGAGTAAATTACATTATAAAACATCCAGGAGACTGTTGCCTTTTCTTGTAGATCATGTATGAGCACACGTGCCCACATGTTTCATTTTTGTGTTGCCAATGCTGCCCGATGTATTGTTCAGCAGTCACACTTTCAAGATTGGTATGCAATCTCCATTTATGTTGGTTCATTGAAAGTGAAGTGTTAAATGTAATAATACATAAAATAAAGGAAAAGATTCCACTTACATTTAGCAGTCTGTGTAGGAACAGATGACAGTATTCACACTAGTTTTCAAGCTCTTGCTCTTTTCTAGCAACACACACACCCACACAGATAAACGTACACTACCTTGCTTGCATTGACCAGGAGCATGTACTTCTGGGTGTCTGTGGATGTGTGTACTTTTAGCAGAAAAAGAGCAAGAGCATGAAAGCTAGTGTGAATACTACTTTCCATTATGTGTTTCTGTGCTCGACACATCAGTCTGCTGTAGGTGAGTGGTTGCCTTTATTGTTCCATCCAGGAATTTACGTTAGTGTTTAATGTAAATATATTTTGTACCAAAAGCCTGTGGCAACTGATAGGCAGTGCCACAGGTTGCACAGAAAACTGTTCATATGAACTGTTTGTTTCATTAAATCCACCTGGTGATGAAGGTATAATCCTCTGAGACACACAGTGAAAAGGTAAATAAAAGTAACTCATGACAATAATTTTTGTATTTAATTGGCATTAATGAAATGGACCTAACATAGAATGTCTCCAGACAAACTTCTCAGTTTTCACTGATCTGATACTGAATTGATGCTTCTCGTTCAGTAGCACTTACTGTCAGTGTTGAGCGTGCAGTGTTGTGGAGACACTGTCTGTGTTGTTATGACGCCAAAGAGAGTGTGTGATTTGATTCGGCCACAGCCCTCCTCAGGAAGGAACTGCAGGCAGTCAGACACACGTGGTTCCATGAGGCTGCCACTAGCCCCATTGTTGCAGCACCATTCCAGACGACGCAGCACTGGGGAGACCAGCGTCAGCAGCTGAAACACCAAGTCTGCCATTTGAGCATCCACTATGATAAACTTCTTCCTTTCTGTTAAATGATTCAAGATGACTCACAACATCATATCAACTTCTTAATAAATTAGTATTCCGGAAAAAAGGGGAGTAGTTCTCATGAATCAATGGGTAATTAAATCTCACGTACAAAGGTAAAGTCATTTGTTAGTCAGAAGAAGAATCCTTTGTTTTTATCAGGACCATGCTGTTAGGGTGGCCAGATAGGTGTCCGCTGAGGGCATGGGCACTGACAGATGGAAAAATTAATGAAAAAAGAAAAACAAAGCATAAAAAGACAATGGTTTAAGAAGTAACTGGGAGAAGTATATGAGTTCTCCTACCCCTCACAATCCGTCTTCTGCCTTGTGAGGAAGTCTTTTCCTAGCTAGCAACTGTAAATGTGCACTGTTGTCAGTGTCATTTCTAAACCCCCACTTCATCTGAGCAGCATCATAAAGAAGTGACAACTATTGATCAGTTCGTCTGTCGCTGACATGGTTTGTGTGTCAAAGGTGCACTTCGTTCATTCAGGTGCAACCTAAACGACTTGCCCGTGTTCGACAATGGAGTTTGTGCTGCTACTTCCATGTGGTATTGTGGAATCTCATAGGTCTGCAATTGGGTGCTGAAGCTAATGGCTCTTGATTTTTGTCGGTTGAGAACTGGAGCAAGACACAGTGATGGAGGCAGCTTACAAGAAAGATGGAGGGGTTATGTAATTTCCTTGCCTCTCTAGGCTGTAGTTTTGCTGCTCCCTAATTTCAGTTGTGTGACTATGTTGTGGAAACAAAAAATAAATCCAGAACAAACCTTATGTTTCTGATTAATAATATTGCAGGAATTGCTAGTCATGCTTATTGACAGCTAAATACTGTTGATTTAAGTTTAGCCCTTACGCAAACAAACATAGGCTCTGCCATTGGTCATTAGCTGTGTTGCTCTAGGACCTGGTGAAAGCCTTACTTACGTATTAGGTATATTGTTGTTGTTGTTATAGTGCAAATGAAACTGGTACATGCTAAAGCACCATAAGTATTCAGTTTTGTTGCTAATCGCTGTGCTAAATGTTCAACCCATGTATTTATTGTAGCAAATTTCACTGGACATGCAGTTTTACTGTGCTTCATTTTTATTAAATATACCTACAAAATTGTAAAATTTACTAGTCTGCATAGAAACTTTTGCAGAAAGGTAGTTTTACCCAAGGGGGTGGGGCTGGAGGGACGAGTGTGTAGCTTAGTTAGCTCTGTCAGGCGGCCAGGATCGCCTTGGTGTGGCTTAAACCAGTGGCTCAGATAATTCTTTGACAATCTTGAATGCAGAATTCTTGACTTCAGTTATCTAGTGGAGAGCTGTAGCACTCTCATCCCCCTCCACCCCCTTAATAGGCAGGACATGCGCTATGAGCAGGATGATGCTGCTAAAGTAGCAGAACGCGTATGTTGTAAGCAAGTGTTGTGTTTTAGGGTAGAGACAATTCGTCCGTGGGCCTGATAAAAATTACGTACTGATTTTGGAGAAGGGAGAATACAGCCTCATTAGTCACAGATTGCAATATTCATCAATATGTTGTAGAATTTTGGAAAACATTTGATTCTTATGTATTATGACCTTTGTGGAAACTGAAACCCTCCTCTGCAGGAAACAACATGGATTCTGCAAATAACAATCTTTTGAAGCCCAGCTCACTATGCTCTTGAGACTGAGAAGATAGTGGATACTGACACCCAGGATGATGCAGTGTTTCTTCTCTTCCAGAAAGCATTCAGTACGGTTCCACATGGGGGAACACAGTACAGCATTCTTAACAGAGACAAGTCTTCAGGTATAAAAGTAGCTAAGGCTAAGGGAGTATTATTTGGCCATTACTATGAACTATACATGTAAAGGATTGAGTGGATAACTTTAGAAACTCCATGAGGGTGTTGGCAGATGCTGTTTTCATATATAGGGAAGTCACTAGGCTAGCAAATTGCAGCAAAATACAGAAAGATATACAAAGGAGCGATACTTGATGTAGGGTTTGGCAGTTTACCCTCACTGTAGAGAAATATGATGTATTCCACTCAGACAGTAGAAAATACCTGTTTTTGTTCCATTGGACAATGGCCAAACAACCACTGGAAATAGTCACATTGACTAAATATCTGAAAGTAGGCATATGAAATAAAACCATGCAATTAATCATAGGAAAGGCCAAAGATGTAGTGAGATTCATTGAAGGGATCCCCAGGAAGTGTAGTCCATTCACGAAGGAGGTGGCCAGAAAATCCTCGTTCAACCAATAGTTGAGTGTTGCTCTTCAATCTGTAACTCTTACCAGATAGAATTGCTAGAGGAAATAAAGCAGATCAGTTCATTTTGTCATGGTTTTGTGCAGTAAGTACAAAAGCATCACAAAGATACCCATCCATTTCAGTCACAGTGCGGTGGTGTGGATCTCAATGTAGTTTGCTATTAAAATTCTAAGAATTTACATTCCTAGAGCAGACAACCAATATATTGCTTTGTGCTAAATATACCTTGAAAAAAGATCATGTAGATAAAATTACAGAGATTCAAACACATAATGGAGGCTTACCAACACTTGTTTCTGCACAACATTTGCTAATGGAATGTGACAATGGTAAAATCAGTACATTTCACCACTCACTGTGGTGGCCTGTAAATGTTCCCACCAGATTTTCACACGCACACCATGTGTGTCAGTATCTCGGCTACCACCAATCAAGGAACAACCGTCACTGCTGGAGGCAGATTGCCTCATCCAGCAAGCCAGTGTAGAGGGTTTTCACAGACACACTGGACATCTGTTGTGGAGTAATTGAGTTCACTAACTTTGTAGCTCCACGAAAGGTAGCATTAAAGATGTGACGATTCCAAAGGAAGTACTTGGCAGCTACCAGCCAAAATCTTAGAAAACCTTTATAGACAGTGCCTGATGTGACAATTCTCATTGAACAGCTGTATGAAATCAATGAAGCTATACAGAACTGATCAGCTGCAAGAAGCTATGGATTTTCCTCTATCAGCTCTGTCATTTTAGATAAGAGCTCCATTACTCCTTCACTGATTATGTCCACATGGGTAAAGATATTCCTTAAAACGTATGGAATCCAAGGCAATCAAGAACTTTTCACCTGTGTTCTGCTTTGTCAGCTGCACAGTGCTGAGAAAAATAAATAGTACTTTTTACATGGTTGTGCCAACAGTCTGCATTAATGTAGAGTGCAACAGAGTTAAAGTAGGTAATCAATAAGTTGCAAATGGTCTTTTCGTGCACAATACCCATCACAAAGACCTGCAAGATATAATATTATGTGATTAAATATTTCCCGAATATAAATTTCATATTACTTCTTGACATTACAAGAGATATACTACCTAAAAAAACTACTACTGCATCAAGTCACCAAAATATATTTTTCAAGAACTCCACCTCTATTTTCAGCTTCTTATTTACGTACTTATTCTTAAGAAATTTGTAACATTATGGGCTGGAGCTGCTTGAATTCTCACTAAACCAGTTAAATAGCAAAAATCCTACTAACATATTTTTCCTGAAATTTTTTATATAAGACCTGTTAGATGATTTTGAACTCTATCAAAAATATGTCTGACTTTCACCCTTCAAGCTATAGATCCTTGTTTGTTTGTGATTGCAGACATGTACTTGGTTTTCATGAAAGTAGATGTGCAAGACTTTATTACATTTCAAGTAGGTGGCGTATAAAAATCCCAAGTACATAAATGTTTTAGTTCTGTCTTTGCCAAAGCAAGTAAACTTAAGTTATAAGTTGTTCAAGCTATAATGATTGTAGAAACAAAATTAGGTTACCTGAAAATTCATTATGTTTTACTATTTTGTTTGTTGAATAAAGAAGTCATTAGTTATAAAGGTACTCTAGTTTTCATCTCTAAATGGATGATGGGCATCGAAATTTACACACATTAGCATAGACTTATACACTGTCCATAACAGTAACGAGCCTACCTGTCAAAAGCCTACTTTTACAGCGCAGACTGCTGCAAGACATGCAGGAAGACAGTGAGGTTCTATATTGTACTGACAGGGATGTGGAGCCACACCAACTCCAATGCCATGGCTGCCTGTGTTAGGTTTCTTGGTTGAGAATTCAAGGCGCATACAGCACAATCGAGGTGGTCCCACAGATATTTGACAGGGTTTAAATCTGGAGAGTCAGGTAGTCAGAAGGGTACGGAAAACTCATACTGCTGCTCTTCAAATCACTAGTACACTGTGAGCTGTGTAACATACTGTTCTGCTGTTGAATGCCATCATGCTGAGGAAAGATGAATTGCATGTAGGGGTGGTCATGGCCCCCATGGATAGTGTGTACTTATGTCAATGTATTGTACCATTGTGCCTTACAGAATGATGAGATCACCCAAGGAAAGCCACGAAAACATTCCTCAGACTGTGATGCTCCCTCCTCTTGCTTGGATGCTTGTGCTGATTGTTGCAGGCTGTTTGTTTTCAATCTTTCACACTCCATCTTTCTGATGGAGCATAAAATATGATTCATCTGAAAAGGCCACCTGTCACCATTTAATGGACATTCAGTCGCAGTGTTGGCATGTAAAATCCAGCTTTTGTTACTGATGTTGAGCAGTCAGCAGGGCTGCATGAACTAGGTGCCTGCTGCTGGGGCCCATACACAACAATATTGGTTTAACAGTTGTTGAGAAGAGACTTTTGGTAGCCCCTTGGTTCTTCTGATCAGTCAGTTGCTCAACAGTTACACACCTATTCAAATGTGCACGTATCTGCAGCTTTTGTTCACCCATCATCTATGGCCCATGATGCACTAAACTTTCCTTTGTGCCGGTTTTGGAGCACACCATTTTGTCATGAACGGTATAGTTTAACCATGACAGCACAAGAACAGTTTACAAACTTAGCTTCCACTCATGACCTGGGAGCCAATGAAAAAGTCCTTTTGGATGTCAAATAAGTCACTCCGTTGCCACATTATGACAATGACTGCACCTTTTTCCATGTCCCCTCAATAGACTTTACATATCCTTCATTGCTAGTTCTGTCACGTGCCATCTGTGAGTGCTTATTGCACATTGCCTTCAAAAATAGGTGGTGGTCACAGTAATGTAACTGGACCATGAATATCTATTTGGCAAGCTTCTGTACAGTGCAAGAGTCCATTTGCTTATGTAGTGAGAGAAAATGACCATCTGCTCTGCCCATTTGAGTAAAAAGTTAAGTGTAAAAAAACATGTTTTTTAAAAAGTTACTTCATCTTAGGGCTTGCATGTTTTTCTGGTAACATGTGGACCCAATTCATTTCTCGCATGTAGTCCAAATACATCCTGACGAATAATGCGAAAGAAGAATAGGCACAAAGTTCAAGTTGCTTTAGGTTTCTCATAAGCTAGGCCAAATATTCCACCGCAGAAAACCAAAATAAGTATGTATCTCAAACCATACACTGTCAACAGAGAAAATAACAGCTGTCTGGAGGACACACAGATATCACCACCAGATAAAGTCAGACAGCTACTGGATACAGTAAGACAAAGCCCAGTGGGGGAGCAGATGACACATGCACTGGAGAAGACAGGTGTTCAAGTCTTCTACTTGTGCAACATTACTGGTTGCGACTTTCTTCCATATGATAATAACCCCTATTACAATGACAGAATAGCACACTTAAGCCAAACTGTAGTCGACACTCCTCATAGCTGCAGAGCACTTACTATCTCTGACACATCCACAGATTGGTTGTGTGGAATCAGCACACTGAGATGGGTCAACTTGAAAAAGAAACTACATTTGAAAGTACCCATGACTGCACTATGAATGACATAGTTTGATTTGATGGCGTGTCAATCTCGGCTGTCCATTGTGTTTGCAAGGAAGGGTGTACCACTCCCAGCCATAACAGTAAGATTTGGTAGTGTCAATGAATTACAGGCCCATCTCAAACAGTTTGGAGATGAACACTGCAAAAGGAATTGCATGCAATTGACATTTGGAACAGGGTATCTTGCTAAAAGCAATTTCTTTTTAGAGTGATATAAAGCTACACACCTTCAATATGTGAGAAGATACAGAAACAACGGCAGAGCAGAGACACATAGTTAGGCCCTACAAGTCGTGATTTTGCCTCTTTTCAACTGATACAAGGCACCTAGTGCACCAACGGCGTAATGAGGCATTTAACCAAAAGTGAATGGAAGTTATAGTTCAGGCCAAAGGTGGTTGAATGATATTTTAGGGGTATTTGCTGTACTTTGACTTGGGCCCACTCATTCAGTCTACTGTGACAATGATCCAGGATGTTTAATTCAATATTTGGTGAACGAGAGTTCCCTTTCTTCTACTCTTCATGATGTGCTGTGAACACCATCATCTTGCAAGATGACGACACCCTTTACAGAGGGCTGCACACACACATCTGGTTTGATGAACAGCCATGCACCCTATTGCACCTCAACTGGCCCACTAAATCACTGATTGTGAATTCCATAGAAAACGTCTGGAATTATTTGGTACAACAAATAAAATGTAGCAGTCAGCATCCCAGCAATGAGGCAGCTCTATAAAATATAATAACTGATAAGTGATTTCATTTTCATTTGATATACCTGAAGAAAAGTGCAGACTGTCTACCATGCCAAAATTAGGTGCAGATCCAAGGGGACAGCAGTCTTGATCCGTCAGCCCACAAACAGATTTTAGTGGAACCGCTTCCAAAATTCGCACCTAACTTTCAGAGAATAGAGTAGCATGTAAACAAAAAAGTCTTGAAAATGTAAAGGAATTCTAGAACTTTGAAGCTACAGTTTAAAACAGTATACTTTTCGGTTGTTTGTCTGAGGGGGCGGGCTTGCAGCCT
Source organism: Schistocerca americana (assembly GCF_021461395.2). Classification (NCBI taxonomy): domain Eukaryota; kingdom Metazoa; phylum Arthropoda; class Insecta; order Orthoptera; family Acrididae; genus Schistocerca; species Schistocerca americana. The sequence continues at coordinate 435,205,997 of NC_060122.1, forward strand.
GAGTGGTTGCCGAGAATATTCAGCCAGGTAAAGGCATTATGCACCGTGCTGTCAACAACAAATCAGACATGGCTCGTGAGTCTCCAGGTAGTAGAATCGGCGTGTCACAGGAAGTTGATAAGAGAGGACGGGAAGGGAAAGACACTCGACTAAGAAGGAAACATCGCCAGCCTTACGTCACGTTTTAAGGAGAAAAAAAGTAAGCACAGCGATATATTTACCCCAGCAATCAATCCCTCCCGAAAATTTGGACCATAGTTCTGATAGTATACTGTTACGACCTTCTGAATGTACATCTTTTAAACTTCGCATTCGCTGGGCGTTCGTCACCAGCCCGCCCCACGCATTCACATCATACTCGAATGCCAAATACTGTATAGTGCAGTAACAGGTTTTATTCATAACGCGGTGAGTCAGTGACAGATCAGCATTAGCAGGAGCGGTACGGATTGACGATCCAATTGCAACGCTTAAACGTGAAAAATGAGTAGGCCTACTCCTGAAAGTAGTGACTGGTAAGCATCGTTATTTGCGGCTATTAGACTGACTTTTATACAAGGCAAACGAAATTGTAAGGGGTTACTTTTTATATATTTCAGTTTCGTTGCAACAGTCGAAGACAACTTCGCGAATGAAGACATGCTAGAGGTAGAGCAAAATCGGGTACTGACGTTCGATGCTTCTTTCAGGAGAGGATGACGATGATGATAGTGAGGCTGCCCTTGTAACAGTCACATTCGTCCTATAGCTTCATTGATACAATGGGGCAGGGATGTGAAAACGAGGAAGTTAGTTATAATGAAGCCTGCTGTGAAGGCGCAATATCCTCAGATACCACTTTGCCACTGTCCGTAACAGAAGAGTTTATGAAACGAGCTGTAAATCAGAAAGAAGGGAGACCTATCTTTCAGGACCATCAGGAGGAACTTTAAATTACTAAAACACGGAATAGAAAACACTGCAGTTTTTGTATTGCCGATACCTCCATGTGGAATTAGATGATGTCGAGCACTGGATGTATTTGGCTTCTGCATATTGATGGTTTTGTCTGAAAGTTTAAGAGCTCGCCACAACATCTGGGCATCGATGTGAGCTTCGGCCAGATCAACAACATACTTGAAATGCAGTCTCTTCTTTACTGCCAGTTATGTACATCAGTATTTCGACCGATCTTCTAGCACGCATGGTATCGAAGCAGCTACACCAACGACCAAGTAGATCACTTATAAACTTCTAATTAATTACTGTTCTGATATTGGTAACATGATTTGTTCATTGTGTCAAAGTGTGAGGTTTATAATTTGTAGTTGGTACCAGAGACCTCATTGCTTTGAACACTTTTATTTAGCGATTCGCAATTACAGTGTAAACGAATGCCTCACTAAAGAAATAGCCAAGCGGTATTTAATTATTAACATCGCTGTTGTGTGTTTTTTCTTTGGGTTGTAAAGTTGACAATGTTAAAGTGAAGTACATTTTCGGGAGTTCACTGTTCTTCATTGTGGTTGGCATGACCAAATTTTAACTCGAAATCATTAATTTCACAATAATTCTTCAGTTGCTTAGGTTTACTCATTTTGATGTACAATAAATATTAACTGCTGCAGAATACGATCACGAGAATACTATTAAAATAATATTAAATGTATATGTGCATGAGGTTGACATATTACATTCGGTACTCACATTACTGACATTTTTTTTCGTGTAAAATAACGTGTGTCATTGAACAAAATTTCAAAATACGTTGGACAGATGTAGCCACGTCGCCCTTCCTATTCCCTCACCTTCGAAACCCGCGAGTATGAGGGTTCTGGTTGTCGTTCGTGCTCGGGCATTAGGCGGCCGCTGTGGAGCGGAGCGAGTGACAAACAGATGGTACGCGCCTAGTTTAAAAGCAGCACATTCAGAAAGTTGTAACTGTGTACTATGAGGATTATGGTGGGATCGATTTCTGGGGTGATATCTTGTAACTGTGCTGCTTTCCTCTTAAAACACAAAGTCAAGTTGGTGATGTTTCCTTGTATGGAAGAAACTGACCTCCCAAACATAGGCGGAAATACCTGAAAGAAAGATCATTCACTTTATTTACATAGCCATAGTCTGCAGATCAGTGTTCGCAGCTGTAGTGCTTGGTGAAACAGTGATAACTGTGAGTGCACACTTCGATTTTATTTTATGTAAATTTCGACATTATCAGAGTTGTGAGAATATGTCGTTATTATGGTTCTTAAATTAACTGCGTGACATATGCAAGCCCACTTCTCAAATTTTCGGAGGAATGATTTTCAAAGTTCGTACTTTTCTATCAGTATCTTGGATGTTATGCTAAATCAATGTACTATTCACTGTTATCAACAAATTATTATTACTATCGTCATTGTTATTATTACTGTACATTAAAATACTTATGGTAATTAAACAATTTATTATGATTATAATGAGATTTTTTTGCACTTTATTGTTATTATAATTTAAATTGAGCATATCTGTGGCACGTTAAAGGTGGGGCTGACAACGAGAGTCATACACTGCCAGAAAAAAAATGAAACTCTCTCAAGGACTGTGTTCATTGGCACCAGGGTATAATATGGGCATATTGAGGGAATTTTAGTGTCAGTGATTCATTTGTCGCGGTCATCGGCGATGGGATGGTAGGCCCTCTATTTGACTTTGCAGACAGCAGCTGTGGACAGTTTAAAGAGGAACAGTGTTTGCAACATTCACTCTATGGTACAACCAGGCCTTACCGACCACTATGAACTATTTAGTAGCTGCAACCATTTGAACGGGATCACACTGTGGGCCCGAGGGAAGCTGGAGGGACATATCGACGGATTGCTGCACACCTTAGGCACAAATCATTGGTGATGTTTCACTGCTTTCAGCAGTGGTCTGTGGAACATTTTCACATTGCGTGAGCAGCAGTGGTTGACTGAGCATCATCTAGGGATAAAATCCAGGCACATATTGTACCTGCTGTGTCATCAGGGACCATCGGGAACACCTGCTTGCAACAGGATTGAGATCACATACAGTATGAGTCTGGTTAGGCTGCCACTGACAGCATGGCACCATCAAGCTACTCTGGGGTCGTGGAAGAGTTGACTGGACAGCAATAAGGCGCTCTGTTGTCTTCAGTGATGAGAGTAGATTCTGTCTGTATGTGAGTGATGGATGTACACCTGCATGGTGTAGACTTGGTGAGTTACCTGTTCCATACTTCATTCACCCACGACACGTAAGTCCCATCCCAGGCTTTATGACGTGGGGACCATTAGTTACAACTCACGGTCACATAAGATGTTTCTGCAGGATAAAGTAACCAATCCTTGTTCACTGGACAGGCTGTTATCCCCATGTTACTACCATTCCTGTGTTTGTTCAGCAGGACAATGCACAGCATACACTATGTGATCAAAAGTATCCGGACACCTGTGTAAAAATTACTTAAAAGCTTTTGGCACCCTCCATCGGTAGTGCTGGAATTCAGTAAGGTGTTGGTCCACCCTTAGCCTTGATGACAGATTCCACTCTCGCAAGCATATGTTCAGTCAGGTGCTGGAAGGTTTCTTGGGGAATGGCAGTCCATTCTTCATGGAGTGCTGCAGTGAGGAGAGGTATCGATGTCAGTCGGTGAGGCCTGGCACGAAGTTGGCATTTCAAGACATACTAAAGGTGTTCTACAGGATTCATGTCAGGACTCTCTGCAGGCTAGTCCATTACAGGGATGTTATTGTCGTGTAACCACTCCGTCACAGGCCATGCATTATGAACAGATGCTCGATCTTGTTGAAAAATGCAATCGCCATCCCCGAATTGCTCTTCAACAGTGGGAAGCAAGAAGGTGCTTCAAACATCAATGTAGGCCTGTGCTGTGATAGTGCCACACGAAACAACAAGGGGTGCAAGCCCCCTCCATGAAAAACACGACCACACCACACCATAACACCACTGTCTCCGAATTTTACTGTTGGCACTACACACGCTGGCAGATAACGTTCACCGGGCATTCGCCACACCCACACCCTGCCATCGGATCGCCACATTGTGTACCGCGATTCGTCAATCCACACAAAGTTTTTCGGTTGTTCAAGCGTCCAATGTTTACTCCCCTTACACCAAGCGAGGCGTCGTTTGGCATTTATTGGCGTGATGTGTGGCTTATGAGCAGCTGTTCGACCATGAAATCCAAGTTTTCTCACCTCCCACCTAACTATCGTAGTACTTGCAGTGGATTCTGAAGCAGTTTGGGATTGCTGTGTGATGTTCTCGATAGATGGCTACCTATTAGACCTTACGACCCTCTTCAACTGTTGGCAATCTCTGTCAGTCAACAGACGAGGTCCGTCTTTACGCTTTTGTGCTGTACGTGCCCCTTCACGTTTCCACTTCACTCCTACATCGGAAACAGTGGACCGAGGGATGTTTAGGAGTGTGGAAATCTTGCGTACAGATGTATGACACAAGTGATACCCAATCACCTGACAACGTTCTAAGTCCGTGAATTCCGCGAAGTGCCCCTTTCTCTCGATGTCTAATGACTATTGAGGTCGCTGATATGGAGTGCCTGGCAGTAGATGGCAGCACAACGCAACTAATATGAAAAACGTATATTTTTGGGGTGTCCGGATACTTTTGATCACGTAGTGTGTATGGCTGTTGTGACGCAACTTGATATACGCTCTGACTGGCAAGATCACCAGATCTCTGGACAATTGAACACGCCGGGGACATGATGAAGCGGGAATTCACTCAGTCTCGAGGGCCCGCAAGAACCATTGCCGGACTGCAACAAAAGGCGCAAAACGCTTGGACCGTCTGTCGCAGGATGCTATTCAGTACCTTTATGATCGTTTGCGTGTGAGAATACACACCTGTGTTATCGCCAGAGGGGAGGAGGGTTACACTGTTTACTGATGCTAGTGCTTGGTCACCCTTTACTGTGACGTGTACTTGCCAATAAAATGACCGTGTCCTTGATGGCGTTGCATTTTTTTCCGGCAGTATATAGAGGCAGGGGGGTACGAGGGGAGCGGACAGCGACAGTAACAAACTGTGACCTGCTGAGCGCTCCCTTCGCTCCTCCCCTCCCCACCCCACCACCACCCGCCCCAACCGCCTCCACCCAGATGAATCGAACCCTGGATCTGAGGCCATTATCGAGGATAGGATGATGGTGCTTAGTGTCTTGACTAGCGGCTTTTTATGCGACGACCACTAGTTTCCGATAAAATCGATGTTGAAGTTTTATGTGTACGGTCTATATTTGTAACTCTGCCTGTCAACCAAGTGAGAGTGGCGTAGCGGATAAAATTACGGCTACGACGCTGGCGGTACAGGTTCAGACTCTGCTCGTGTACTTTGTCTTCTCTCAATTTCATCAGGAATATCATTAAATAGTATACAAACTTTCTTCAAATGTGTATTCTGTTTGTTACAGAATCATCGTACTTGCTATTTCTTGCATCGCTTGCTGTGCTAGAACGTAATTCCGGATAGTATTTCTCGTAGAAGCAACCGAAAAAGATTCGTAGAATATTACGTATATTTAATAAAAGCTTATTGCCTTACAGGGCACATGGGTTTGTCAGACGCTTCTGACCGCAAAACACAGTTCGTTGAAATTAGGAAAGATTATTCTTTCTTCGATCAACTTCGACACGAGCCACTCGTCTCAATCACTCCTCTGCAAATGAGCTGCACTAAATTGATCAGAATTAAAGAATAAATTTTTGTACAGTTTTCCCTCGAAGCGATTTCTGCGTTAGTCTTTAGCAAGCCGGGAGCAGTTTGAATTTTTTACGTAAAAAGTGGAGCACATTTGGGTGGGATAATCTGTATGATGCACGTGCAGGCTTTTCTTTCACCTACAGAGATTTGGTCGTAGTTTTATCGGTCTGCCCTCCCCACGAATCAATATGTAAACAAATTTTTCTTGTCCTCCTGCGGAAGAATGATAGATTTTCAAAACTCTTCGTACAGCACTTTCGTTAACTTCCCTGATTTTGAGCATATGACAACATTTTGTAATTTATGAGTCAAGTTGTCCACTCTGTTTTGAACAGTCCGACTAAATTTCAGGGGTGGTTCTTGCATACATGAAAAAACGTAAGAGAATATCTTTCTTGGCGCAGTTATAGCACAGTGCCCTGTGACACTATAACTAATCTTGATGATTTTTTTTTTTTGTGTGTGTGTACTAGGACGGTTTCCGCTCCTTGGTCCACAAGGAGTCTATTGTATGTCGATTGACACTGTCAGCCGGTATGATTAGTGTTAATTACATAATCCAGGCCAAAATAAGGAATGAGTGCTTTTGTCTGTATCTGGAAATCTTCCGCAGCTGCTAATTTTCGTCCATCGTTGCGAATTCTGTGGAGCTCTCCAAATATTGGGAATTTTAACTGCGAATCACAAACGGAATATACGTTTGAAGAAAGTGTGCTGTAATGTTTGATTTGTTGATGAAATACTACGGCAAAAATGACTGTTCTTGAATAATTTTGCTCGACATATACGTGCTATTTAAGGGGGACACTACTGTAACGGTCTAAAAAAGGTCTTTTTTCCTTAGGGGAAGGACAGGTGCTGAAGAAATAATACTTTGGTTGGTTGCTAAGCATATACTTAAGTATAATACAAAAAATATTGTCGGAAAATATTACAAAATGGCGACATTGCGGCAATTCTCCCAAGGCATTTTGAATTTGAGGCGACCTGCGGCACGCACTATAACTGGTGCCAGTTTGAATCTGGTAAAGAAAAAAAAAAACTATATTCTACATGAGTGTAGTGAACACATGAGTGTGAACCACGTAGAGTGTTTTAGATATATCGATTTTTAGATAATTGGCAAGTGTTTCAATAACGTCGTTCAATTTTCACCAAAAAGGACAATCATTTGTTAGTAAATATTGTTTATACTAACTAATCAAAAATGTTATTTCAAAGTTGTGGTTAAATTTTCAGATAGAAAGATTGACTTTTTTGGAGTTATGCTACGTGCTGTTTTTAAAACCTTAATCCTTGAGAAACGCGTTTGGAGTTTTGAAATGTGCTATAGACATGAACAAATGAAAGAAAATCAACTTTTAGAAAACTCGTGCCATTAATCTGCTATCTAAGGGCTGGCCAGTCGAACTGTTTCCGTCGAACTCGAAATCGTATTCACTAGTTCACTGTAGGACGATTGAAATGTCGATCGTGGCAATTCCATGAATGCACAAAACTTTGCAATTCCGTTTAGCCCTATTTCAAGCAGGTGCATTGATAGGACGATTCAACAATTGATTTCATATGCTTACCTTATAAACTCATTGCTCGGTATAACAGCTTCTGGGCTATTTTGACAAGCAATGGTTACTGTGACGCTTAAGGCCCGAGAACTTCGTTCTTGCATCGCACATTTCTCGTTTTCAGAAATAACAAAGAAAACGGCTCAATTCGTAATTCACATCAAAACCCAGGCCACTGCCTCTCAGTTTCTTAGCAGAGGCACTGACTCCCTCCAAACTGCTCTCAGACTCATATCTATTCCTTGGAAGCTTTGATGACATATACTACTTCGAAGCCGTATTGGATACGACGTTTTCGTACTTTTTCTACCCGAGTACACTTTTTATCACTCATTTTTAGTTGAAAGGCAAAACTGTATATTATAAGAGTACAAATATACTATCAAAAGTCAATACTGCGTACAAAAATTAAGATTAGAAGCGAAAGAATTGCCTTTTTCATACACGTACTGATTATTCCTGACGCCAAGCAAACGCGTCATTGTTTTGAAACGTTTCTAAACTATATACAGACGCTACAGGGGGTATCGAGTTGGCGCAGGCAGGCCGTTTCGAGTCATCTGAGGCGCTAGAGGAGGAGCTCGTATTTCCGTAGAACAATTTTTTTTCCGGGGATTAGACTTTTTGCCTCATATTCCACAAGGTTCAAATCATCTTTTACGGCAATAAAAAAAGATTTTTTGATAATTCTACACTAGTGTTACCCCTTTAAAGGCATTCTACACGATGAAATTGAGAAAAAGTTAAAGAACATGTTCAGGATTTGAAACAGAACCACTAGCATAGCGGCTTTGAACCTTAGCTGCTGCGCTACGCTCGGTAGTTCGAAACAAGACTGACATTAAAGGTGTAGGAGACACACATGAAGAATTCAACATCGATTTTTCCGGAAACTATGGGCCGTCGCCTGAAAAGCCTAATCAGAACAGGGCCCTCTCCCTCTGCAACATACATAAGTCCCTTCAAAATCCGTTATCAACAGGTCTGACGATCCCCGCGTAAGACGTGTCAGTAGTTTGTAGGTGGAGCTCGTGAGGGGGTGGAAGACGCACCTCGACGTCGGAGGCCTCTGCGAGGAGGTCCTCGGTGAAGGCGACGGCGGTGGCGGCCTGGTCGGCGCGGCTGTGCAGGTGGCGGGCGTGCGCCTCGACCAGCTGCAGCTTGGCGGCGCGCGCCTCCTGCACCTGCCGCTGCAGCGAGCGCCGGTGCTCCTCCAGCGCCGCCGAGTACGACTCGATGAAGCGCTCCACCTCGTCCGACACCTGGCTGCACCGCGTCTGCGCCCACCAGCCGAGTCACGAGAAAGGAAACATTCCCCACACAGAGTGGAACAACGAGGAGCATAGCGAGTACGAACAAACGATCAAAAGAAAACACTAGGGGTGACGTTCCAGCGAATGTCATTAAAATGTAGATACTGCATTGCTGTGTCATGCAAGACAGAGGAAACCGCCTCATCTCAATGCTTTTCCACATTTGGTAATTGCTTTTAGTAATGAATGATTTTCAGTTTCCAGGAAATGGTGCCAATGTCTTTCCAGTTCTACACTACTGGCCATAAAATTGCTACACCACGAACATGACGGGCTACAGACCCGAAATTTAACCGACAGGAAGAAGATTCTGTGATATGCAAATGATTAGCTTTTCAGAGCATTCACACAAGGTTGGGCCGGTGGCGACACCTACAACGTGCTCACATGAGGAAAGTTTCCAACCGATTTCTCATACACAAACAGCAGTTTACCGGCGTTGTCCGGTGAAACGTTGTTGTGATGCCGCGTGTAAGGAGGAGAAATGTGTACCATCACGTTTATGACTTTGATAAAGGTCGAATTGTAGCCTATCGCGATTGCGGTTTATCGTATCGCGACGTTGCCGCTCGCGTTGGTCGAGATCCAATGGCTCTTAGCAGAATATGGAATCGGTAGGTTCAGGAGGGTAATACGGAACGCCGTGCTGGATCCCAACGGCTTCGTATCACTAGCAGTCGAGATGACAGACATCTTATCCGCATGGCTGTAACGGACGGTGCAGCCACCTCTCGATCGCTGAGTCAACAGATGGGGACGTTTACAAGACAACAACCATCTGCACGAACAGTTCGACGACGTTTGCAGCAGCATGGACTATCAGCTCGGAAACCATGGCTGCGGTTACCATTGACGCTGCATCACAGACAGGAGCGCCTGCGATGGTGTACACAACGACGAATCTGGGTGCACGAATGGCAAAACGTCATTTTTTCGGATGAATCCAGGTTCTGCTTACAACATCATGATGGTCGCATCCGTGCTTGGCGACATCACGGTGAACGCACATTGGAAGCGTGTATTCGTCATCGCCATACTGGCGTATTACCCGGCGTGATGGTATGGGGTGCCATTGGTTACACGTCTCGGTCACCTCTTGTTCGCACTGAACAGTGAACAGCATTTGAACAGTGGACGTTACATTTCAGATGTGTTACGACCCGTGGCTCTACCCTTCTTCCCATCCCTGCGAAACCCTACATTTCAGCAGGATAACGTACGACCGCATGTAGCAGGTCCTGCACAGGCCTTTCTGGATACAGAAAATGTTTGACTGCTGCCCTGGCAAGCACATTCTCCAGATCTCTCACCAACTGGAAACGTCTGGTCAATGGTGGCCGTGTAACTGGCTCGCCACAATATGCCAGTCACTACTCTTGATGAACTGTGGTATCGTGTTGAAGCTGCAAGGGCACAGCTGTACCTGTACACGCCATCCAAGCTCTGTTTGACTCAATGCCCAGGCGTATCAGGGCCGTTATTACGGCCAGAGGTGGTTGTTCTGGGTACTGATTTCTCAGGATCTATGCACCCAAATTGCGTGAAAATGTAATGACATGTCAGTTCTAGTATAATATATTTGTCCAATGAATACCCTCTTTATCATCTGCATTTCTTCTTGGTGTAGCAATTTTAATGACCAATAGTGTAGTAAAGAATGATTATTCCACACGCCTTGCTTCCTAACACATTTTCTTCCATTATACTGATATTAATAATTGTCAATGAGTCAGACACAGTTGTTATTTTTTCATTGTAAAATGAAACGGTAATACACTGAAATGACAAGTAATGGGATACCTCATAATATCGTCTCGGACCTCCTTTTGCCTGGCGCAGAGCAGCATCACGACGTGGCACGGACTCAGGAAGTCGTTGGAAGAATCCTGCAGAAATATTGAGCCATGCTACCTCTGCAACCGTCCATAAATGCGAAAGTGTTGTCAGTGCAAGATTTTGTGCACGAAATTACCTCTCGATTATGTCCCGTAAATGTTCGATATAATTCACCACGGACGTTCTGGGTGGAGACATCATTCGCTCGAATTGTCCAGAATGTTTTCAAACCAATTGCGAACAATTGCGGTCCTGTAACATGGCTAATTGTCATCCATAAAAATTCCATTGTTGTTTGGGAACATGAAGTCCATGAACGGCAGCAGATGGCCTCCAAGTAGCCGAACATAATGACTTCCAATCAATGATTGTTTCAGTTGAACCAGAGGACCCAGACCATTCCATGTAAACACTGCTCACACCATTATGGAACCACCACCGGCTTACACAATGCCTTAATGACAAGTTGGGTCCATGGCTTCGTGGAGTAAGCGCCACTATCGAACACTACCACCAGCTCTTACCAGCAGAAATCAGGCCACAATTTTCCAGTAGTACAGGGTCCAATCGATATGGTCACGAGCCCAGGACAGGCGTTGCAGGCGATGTAGTGCTGCTAGCAAAGACACTTGCGTCAGCCTTCTGCTGCCGTAACCAGTTAAAATGCCGAAGTTTTGCCTCGCTGTCCTGAAGGATCCGTTCGTCGTACGCCCCACATTGATTTCTGCAGTTATTTCGAACAGTGTTGCTTGTCTATTAGCTCTGAGAACTCTACGCAAACGCAGCTGCTCTCGGTCTTTAAGTGAAGGCCGTCGGCCACTGCATTGTCTGTGGTGAGAGTTAATGCCGGAAATTTAGTATTCTAGGCACAGTCTTGACACTGTTGATGTCGAATATTGAACTCCCTAACGATTTCCGAAATGGAATGTCCCTTGCGTCTAGCTCCATTCCATGTTCGAAGTCTGTTAATTCCCATCATGCGGCCATAATCACGTCGGAAACCCTGTCACATGAGTCACCCGATTACAAATGACAGCTCCGGCAATGCAATGCCCTTTTGTGTGCGATATTACCACCATCTGTATATGTGCATATCTCTGTCCCATGGCTTTACCACCTCATTGTGTAACCCTACACTACCTGATCGAAAGTGTCAGGACACCCCTATGTAATGCGAAATTGATCACTAGACTTTATGAGGGACGGACTCTACGGTATGAAACGAGGCAGAGAATATTGTGTTGTCGGTAGAGAAGCAGTAACAGCAAAACTTGTCGGCCAGGAGAGCTGAGTAACTTTGAATGTAGGTCAGTCATTGGATGTCACCTGAGTAACAAATCCATTTCGCCCTCTAAAGCTGTCCAACTCGGCTGTTGGTGACGTGACTGTGAAAGGGAAATGCGAAGGAACATACACAGCTAAATCAAGACTGGTCTAAAGAGTGACGCCCCTAGACACTGGATGATTAGAAACTAATGATTTGGAGTGATGTATCACGCTATACCGTGTGGCAATCCAATGGAAGGGCTTGAGTTTGGTGAATACCTGGAGAATGGTTCCCGCCATCATGGCTAGTGCCATCAATGAAGTACAAAGGAAGTGGTGTTACACTACATGGGCTGTTTTCTGTAGTTAGGGTGTGATCCCCTTATTTCCCTTAAGAAAACACTTAATGTGGAAGGTATGAACACATTTTGCAGCATTATGTACGGTGTACAGCATAGGAACAGTTCACAGACCATGACTGATTGTATCAGCATGACAATCCACTTTGTCATAAATCAGCATCTGTGTGGCAATGGTTTGCGGACAATAACATCACTGAAATGGACTGACCTGCCCAGAGTCCTCACCTGAACCCAATGGAACACCTCCAGGATGAGTCAGAATGTCGACTTCGCTACAGATTCTAGTCCCAAGCATGACTACCCTTTCTGGTTTCGGCTCTTGAGGATGAATGGGCTAACATTTCTCCACAGACATTCAGACATTGAAAGTGTCCTCAGCAGAGTTCAATCTGTCATAAAGGTGAAGGGTGGACACAAATCATATTAATATCCGCCAATAGGCGTCTGCATACTTCTGATCAGATAATGTATAAACGGGTTAGTATATTTGCATACTTAAGTACTTAATCCTTTGGAATAACTGCCTAAACTTCCGACTCCTTTTCCACCACTTTCAGTTTGCTGATGACACTGTTTTTCTTGCCCTCTACCCAATACTCAAAAAGTCTCAACGATTCTTCCAGCTCTATCTTGAACAGTTTTCCTCCTGAAGATAAGTCCCAACATAACACAGTCAGTAGTAATAGGATGACCCACACAGAACTTCCATACACATGGCTTCTGCCTATTTACAACCATACTATTCAGTTAACAAAAAAAATCAAATAATTTGGACTAACACTCGAACGGCTAATAATTTGGAAACCTTATCTACTAACCATCCAGCAGACAGCCCACATTACACTAAAGCTACTAAGCAGCCAAGCATGAAAACTGCAACCCCCGCAGAATTCCAAACTTACAAAATGCGCATGCAGTTTTTCTTAAAAATCTTCTTTCCTTTAATCTTAGAAAGAAGCAAAAGAACAGCAACGTTTATATCAATCAGAACTTATTTATAAATGTAAATACACATATTTCTCATTAAATTTATATAGTACCTTGCTCATACATTTATAAACAATGCTTGACAGAAGCGGGATTTTTGTAGAGCTGATAGCCCACTCTCCAACCGTAATGGTACATATTCAAGCGTCACCTGAATGTGGGATGGGTGTTCTTCGTTGTTGCTTCGATGTCAGTTTTTATGTGTTGTGTATACGCTTTTAAACATTTTGAGAATTTTTACTGAGACGAGTTCAAAGAATGAACTGTATCATGACGCGCTGCTGGTGAATACTTTAGGATCTGGTATAGTATAATGGTTGTCCACTTATTTCATGATATAAGATTAAGGAAAGGCAAACCTACGTTTCTAGCATTTGTAGACTTACAGAAAGCTTTTGACAATGTTGACTGGAATACTCTCTTTCAAATTCTGAAGGTGACAGGGGTAAAATACAGGGAGCGAAAGGCTATTTACAATTTGTACAGAAACCAGATGGCAGTTATAAGAGCCGAGGGGCATGAAAGGGAACCAGTGGTTGGGAAGGGAGTAAGACAGGGTTGTAGCCTCTCCTCGATGTTGTTCAATCTGTATATTGAGCAAGCAGTAAAGGAAACAAAAGAAAAATTCGGTGTAGGAATTAAAATCTGTGGAGAATAAATTAAAACTTTGAGGTTCGCCGATGACATTGTAATTCTGTCAGAGACAGCAAAGGATCTGGAAGAGCAGCTGAACGGAATGGACAGTGTCATGAAAGGAGGATATAAGATGAACATCAACAAAAGCAAAACGAGGATAATGAAATGCAGTCGAATTAAGTCGGGTGATGATGAGGGAATTAGATTAGGAAATGAGACACTTAAAGTAGTAAAGAAGTTTTGCTATTTGGGGAGAAAAATAACTGATGGTGGTCGAAGTAGAGATAATATAAAATGTAGACTGGCAATGGTAAGGAAAGCGTTTCTGAAGAAGAGAAATTTGTTAACATCGAGTATAGATTTAAGTGTCAGGAAATCGTTTCTGAAAGTATTTGTATGGAGTGTAGCCATGTATGGAAGTGGAACGTGGACGATAAATAGTTTAGACAAACAGAGAATAGAAGCTTTCGAAATGTGGTGCTACAGAAGAATGCTGGAGGTTAGATGGGTAGATCACATAACTAATGAGGAGGTATTGAATAGAATTGGGGAGAAGAGAAATTCGTGGCACAACTTGCTTAGAAGAAGGGATCGTTTGGTAGGACATATTCTGAGGCATCAAGGGATCTCCAATTTAGTATTGGAGGGCAGCGCGAAGGGTAAAAATCGTAGAGGGAGACCAAGAGATGAATACACTAAACAGATTCAGAACGATGTAGGTTGCAGTAGGTACTGGGAGGTGAAAAAGCTTGCACAGGATAGAGTAGCATGGAGAGCTGCATCAAACCAGTCTCTGGACTGAAGATCACAACAACAACAACAAGGATAATGTTATTAAAAACAGATGTTTGGATCTCATTGAATCTCACGATGTACAAGGAGCATCTCCAGAATTTTCCTTTGAGCCCTTTTTCTTAGCATTGGCTCTTTACCACCTGTCAGACTAAGCAGTTCTGGTCTTATTGGGATTTTCCACCAATCCAGCTCTCCTGTTGTGAATCTTAAACCAATTTTTTATCTTTGATATGTCAACTTGTGTTATCTGTGCTTCTTTGAGGTCTTCTTTTACAAATCCAATCCATTTTTTGTGTTAATTTTATCTTTACTACCACTTTCATACAATCCCCCAATCTGTCTAATTAATCTGGGTGGTTACATTCTTTTAATATGTCCACAGAATTTTAGACTGAGTTTTTTCAAGTCTGAATAAAGAATAAATGTTGGAACACTTTTCAATTTCCTTATTTGCTCATAGTCTGTATGTTCCGTCTTCATCATTACTTGGATATAAATTATTTCAGATTAGTTGTCGTCCTCATTCTTGCATGTCTTCAGTATCACTCTTTCTGTTTAAAAGGAGTGTCTCTGCCCCATAAAGATAGTCTGGTTTGATGATTCTGTTGCCGTATCTCAGTTTTCCGCATTTTGACGCGCATTTTTTGTTACAAATATCTTTTGTAAGTCTAAAGGCTGTTTCCATTTTGTGGCAATACAGTTCATCACAAATCTTTTCCAGGCCAGTCCCCAGAATGGTTGCGCCAAAAATATTTGATCTGAGAAACTCGTACGATTTTCTCATATTTAATTTTTAGAGAGTTTTGATGCCAGGGTTTTGCTAGATATGTACTTTATTTCTTCAAAGGATATTTTGAGACCTACTCTTTCTGATTTTTCATTAAGAATTTTTAAATGTTTTTGTGGTGTTTGAATTTCCTGACCTAGAGTCATCAACCTGTTTACAAAAGCTAATAAGTCTCTCTTAATACATGTTCTTCCTAATTTCATTGGCTCTTCAATCTTGGACTTCAATTTTAGTTTTCGCTATTTTAGGATTATTTTTTCTCGGACAGTCCGCCTCCGTAAGTGATTGGTCAGCGTACGTGGCTGCTATTCAGAACACCTGCAAACGGTTTTCCTTGGTGCGAAGACTGGTGCAGGGTGCACCCAGACTCGTGATGCCAACTGAGGAGCTACTTGACTGAGAAGTAGCGGTTTACTGGTCTTGAAAGTTGGTAAAACGGCCGGGAGAGCGCTGTGCTGAGTACATTCTCCTCTATACCGCATCCGCATGACGCCGGATGGCAGAAGATGACACGACAGCTGTTCGACATCCCTTGAGCCGTCAAAGCCTGGACGAAGAGTTCCTTTTTTTCCTTCTAAGACAGTAGTAAATTAAATAACGGGGAGAAGGGAGATTCCGTCACCTTGTCTAACTTACATCAACAGTGAAATGTACACTCCTGGAAATGGAAAAAAGAACACATTGACACCGGTGTGTCAGACCCACCATACTTGCTCCGGACACTGCGAGAGGGCTGTACAAGCAATGATCACACGCACGGCACAGCGGACACACCAGGAACCGCGGTGTTGGCCGTCGAATGGCGCTAGCTGCGCAGCATTTGTGCACAGCCGCCGTCAGTGTCAGCCAGTTTGCCGTGGCATACGGAGCTCCATCGCAGTCTTTAACACTGGTAGCATGCCGCGACAGCGTGGACGTGAACCGTATGTGCAGTTGACGGACTTCGAGCGAGGGCGTATAGTGGGCATGCGGGAGGCCGGGTGGACGTACCGCCGAATTGCTCAACACGTGGGGCGTGAGGTCTCCACAGTTCATCGATGTTGTCGCCAGTGGTCGGCGGTAGGTGCACGTGCCCGTCGACCTGGGACCGGACCGCAGCGACGCACGGATGCACGCCAAGACCGTAGGATCCTACGCAGTGCCGTAGGGGACCGCACCGCCACTTCCCAGCAAATTAGGGACACTGTTGCTCCTGGGGTATCGGCGAGGACCATTCGCAACCGTCTCCATGAAGCTGGGCTACGGTTCCGCACACCGTTAGGCCGTCTTCCGCTCACGCCCCAACATCGTGCAGCCCGCCTCCAGTGGTGTCGCGACAGGCGTGAATGGAGGGACGAATGGAGACGTGTCGTCTTCAGCGATGAGAGTCGCTTGTGCCTTGGTGCCAATGATGGTCGTATGCGTGTTTGGCGCCGTGCAGGTGAGCGCCACAATCAGGACTGCATACGACCGAGGCACACAGGGCCAACACCCGGCATCATGGTGTGGGGAGCGATCTCCTACACTGGCCGTACACCACTGGTGATCGTCGAGGGGACACTGAATAGTGCACGGTACATCCAAACCGTCATCGGACCCATCGTTCTACCATTCCTAGACCGGCAAGGGAACTTGCTGTTCCAACAGGACAATGCACGTCCGCATGTATCCCGTGCCACCCAACGTGCTCTAGAAGGTGTAAGTCAACTACCCTGGCCAGCAAGATCTCCGGATCTGTCCCCCATTGAGCATGTTTGGGACTGGATGAAGCGTCGTCTCACGCGGTCTGCACGTCCAGCACGAACGCTGGTCCAACTGAGGCGCCAGGTGGAAATGGCATGGCAAGCCGTTCCACAGGACTACATCCAGCATCTCTACGATCGTCTCCATGGGAGAATAGCAGCCTGCATTGCTGCGAAAGGTGGATATACACTGTACTAGTGCCGACATTGTGCATGCTCTGTTGCCTGTGTCTATGTGCCTGTGGTTCTGTCAGTGTGATCATGTGATGTATCTGACCCCAGGAATGTGTCAATAAAGTTTCCCCTTCCTGGGACAATGAATTCACGGTGTTCTTATTTCAATTTCCAGGAGTGTATAAACAGGGCGTTACAAAACGATAGCGACAGGCTTCGAGAGGCGGTGGCGGGTGTTATCAGGAGCAAACTGAGGATAAGAACGTGTGCCTGGAACCGTCATCCAGTGGCACTACAGAGCGTCGGAGTTTAGGTGCCAGCGTCTGCCACTACACCACCTCTTCGGCAGCAAACGTGACATTGTACGCTGACGGACCATAGGCGAAACGTCTCGCCATGTTGTTTGTTTTTCAGTGATCACGACTGATTACCACGATCGACAGTGGAGAAGATGGAGCTAGCTGTTACGTGGACGGGCCTTGTTTCCTGTGAATGTGATGCTCTCTTGCTCCGGTGGAAGACGGTTTCGGACACAAATTTCCACCCACAATTTATTTTTCTCCTGTAACCCTCTAAAATATCCAGTGATTTTCGGTATACAGGAGACAAAAAAAGCTGTGGATGGAAATCCTTGTGCAAAACCGTAATCCACCGTGGCAACAGGGCATCGCATTCATAGGAGACAAGGTCTGTCAATGCAGCAGCTAGCTGCGTTTTCTCCACTGGCGATCTCTGGCAATCAGTCGCAAATACTGAGTAAGAAACAAAATTGCGAGATATTCTGCCAACAGTCCGTCAGAGTACAAAGTCACTTTACTTACGCACAAGCAGTTTATAACACGCCGTATACGATGGACAGCAATGTGTACACAAGGTCATGAACGCCCTCAACAAGGAAGAAAAAGACACTGCCTCACTGAACATTGTACCCAATGAACAATGGATAAATCATTATACAGATCTGTGGTGTACACAGAAGGCCAAAGATGATACTGGAGGAAGTTTGAACAATGAAACAGTAGATCCAATTACTATGGCCAAACTACAATAGGCTTCGAAAGGCATGACGAACAGAAAAGTTACTGAATAGACGGAATAAACGCAGAGCTAATTAAATATGGAGGGTTACCACTAGATAAAAGACTTTTACAATTAATAAATGAATGCTGGTCGAACTGCAAGATCCCAGACCCTTGGTATACAGCAGAAGTAATATCTCTTTTCAAAAAAGGGAAGCATAATGACTGTAGGAACTATCGTGGCATAAGCCTTCTAAACGCTTGCTATAAACTACATTCAAAGATTATAAATAATTGCATGAAGAACATCACAGAAGCTATTATTTCTGAAGAACAAAATGGATTTAGATCAGGTCATTTATGCATAGACAACGCGTTTGTAATTAAAAACATCATAGAAAAACACAGAGAAACTAATACAGAAACCCATGTGGCCTTTATCGACCTCGGGAAGGCCTTTATAGGCTGTGGTAGATTATCTCTGAATGTGGTTATCCTTATTGCCTAATAGAGGTAGTGAAAAGTCTTTACAAAACTAGACACATTGTAATAAACACAGGTACGAATCGATTAGAAGAAGCAATTATCAACCAAGGCGTTATACTAGGATGTGAACTATGCCTACCCTTTTCAGTATCTACATTGACTTCATTCTGCGGAAATGGAAATGTAAAGTAAACAAAGGAATTAAGATAACGAATGAGGAATACCTGAATGTACCTTTGTTTGCTGATGACACCGTTATTATTCAAAAGAATGAAGATGACCTCCATAGATCAGTATATCAGTTGAACGAAATTAACAAGAAGTACAACTTTAAAATTTCTGGTAACAAAACAAAAATAATTGCATTCCGAGGAAAATATCCAGTCAGATCAAAAACTGTTTTAGATAATTCAGTTTTAGAACAAGTGTCTCAAATCTCTTATTAGACTGTGCTTTAAGTTTTGATTTGGACCCTGATATTGAAAATAAAATACAAAAATTCCAAGCTGTCAGTGGTACCATTAGCAGAACATTGGGCCATAAAGTACAAAAAGAAACTATATGAAATTCTACAAGGTAATGGTCGTTCTGGTGTTATCCTAAGGAAGCGAAAGCTGGGTTACCACAAAAAGACAAGAAAACAAAATTCAAACAGCAGAGATAAGGTTCCTGAGGAAGACGAAGAGTTGCAGAAGAAAAAATTAGAAACGAAGATATTAGACCAGAATTAAATATTTTCAGCATGAATGAAAAAATTCAAGAATATCGTGAAGATTGGAAACAACACCTTATGAGAATGCCAGGTCGCAGAATTCCTCAGAAGATCTTGAACTACAAGCCAAATGGGAAAGGAGATATTGGAAGGTCTAGAAAAAGATGGGAATGACTTTGTTTGCGAATACGGAATAGCTAACAGCCTAATCCTTCAAAGGAAGATGATGATGAATATTTTTTCACATTTGTGCTGATCCGCTAATACAATCAAAAAATCTTGATAGCGCTGATCAACTAAGCTAGGCATAAAAAAAGAAGTATAACTGTTTACGTTAAAGTGTAGACGGAAAACGTTTTTTTATGCTTCATTCTTATATCCCTCTTTTAATTAACTCACGGAAGCTATTTTCAAGTAAAAAATAATACGTTTAAATTTACAACAGTTGTTTCGCTTAGAAATGATTACAAAAGAACACATTTGCCAACTCACTCTTCCTTGGTGACCTGACGTATTTTAAATAAAATTTTTCCTAGTCGGTTGATTCTGAGAGCGATGCCAAGCTTTATTCATCACAGGTAATTTTTTGATGAATGCTTTTGGGAGACAGTGCTCAAACAACATTCTAAAATGAGAAAGGAAATAAAGTACCTATTTCAGAAAGTACTGCTGTTTCTACCAGCTAGGTATATGAGGCATATTACTGGCGTAGAGGAGCAGAAATGAGGGAAATCCATTGGTCATTTTATGCTCTCGCTAATGGAACTTGTTTGGCGTTTTACTCCCCAAGCACGGCCAGGAACAATATGTTATACGTGGATTGGCCGCTAGAGGGTATTGACCGAGCCGTCATGTCGCATGTAGGGACATTCGATGATGATTGATATTTACGAAATATCTAGTATGGGACTTTAAACATCAATGTTACAATATCGATAACTAATTCTTTGAAACATCGCCACACTGATGCTTTTAGGAAGAAAACACGGCCTGCAGAAAATAATGGCCCAGCCTCGTGAGCTGGTGTTAGAATTTCAGAGGACCTCTGATGTAAAGGTAGTTGCTGGTGACGAAAACGTGTCATTAGTATTTTAATCAGTACTGTTATGAAGACACCGCTGAAGTGGTCTTTTTTTAGTAGCAGTTGGGCGTTTTGTTGTGTGATTGGCGTCAGATCACGACGTGTTGCTTTTGGCGGGGTTTTGTCTTTAGAAAGAACTTCGCTACTGGGCCGCTGTGTTCTGCATTTTCCGCTATTGGCGGGCAGGTACGGTTCAGTGGGTAAAGACAGCAGGGCGTTAGAATCCACCAAAAATTGAGGAACTTCTTGTGGAGATGCGGAGGAGGACGCATCTAGTCTTCTTAGGGGGACGCGGAGCTGTGCGCATCTTGTGCATGCCAGCCACGTACGTGGGAGACAGAGATGAGCTCAATTTTAGAAGACGAGCACGCGCCCTCCTCTTCAATCGAGAGCCATCCTCACAACGCAGCGAGACGAAGGGAGATAACACTTTTATTCAAAGACAATAATTAAACTAAAGTTTTCACCGAAGCGGTCTTGTACAGCTGTGGTGAGCATAAGCGACAGCAGTGGTGTCACGGCGTTCTTCATCCGCACGTGTGCAACTCTGTACGAGTGCCGGTCTTAGATTCAGCCTTGGCGTGTTGGATATGTGAGCTTTATAGTTAGTCGCCACGCTTACAGTCACTATTTTTCTTGTGGGATTAACTAGTTTTACAATTGATTTTGTGATCGACTTTAAAGCCATCAGGGCATATCTTCTCGTCCAAGCCGCTAATTAGAATTTGTGTTGTACACTACTCCACATTTCCTCACGATTCATGCATATGACTGATGTCTTCAGTGAAAAAATTAACGAGTTTAAATGAAATACTGTTTCTGTTGGACACCGCACCTTCAAATTAAATGTTCCATGTGCAAATCCCCACTTTAGAACCTATAACTAGCACCAACAAAAATTAGCGTTATCCAATTAAGTTGTGCACATTAAACTCATAGCTTAGATCTGCTCACAATTAGTGTTGCGGCTTGCTGTAACTTTCCATGCGCAGGTGTTTCGCATGATTGTGGGCAGATTTGAGAGTGGTGTTTTATATGTTTCTTTCCCTATTGACTTTTAACTGTATCCCCGTTTTGTTGTGCGATTTTGGGGTAGTTTGCTAGTAACCGGTTAAAGTCTGTGCACTGAACTATTAGCGGTGATCATATTTGAATCCAGTGGCCGGATGTTGCAATCTGATATGAAAGTAATTGGATAGCTTACAGGGCTTTTAGTTACTGGCTTTCGAGTCGTAAAGTGTAACCCTATCTCTCGGGCCAAAGCGAAGTTGTCGATCTTTATTTATACTGATCTTGGAGATGTAGCAAAGTAGAGAATTAATTCAGGTCCGCCAGTAAACGTTTCCGATAAAATCCACACAGTGCGAGGATTCTGATCGCGGCCGCGAGTGTGATTTCGCACGACGCTACGGATGCTCTGAAGAACGGACGAAAAGGAAGTTTTCAGCATTAGCTGTATTTGCATGCTACTTTTTACGCCATCTTAAGTACGAAACTAATTTTCGCATATTGTGTAACTACGAGGGGTGGTCGAAAAGTTTCTAGCCCGAGATAGTTACCGTAATGTCTCGCACAAAAAACACCACCTACTTTTATGGCGACCATTTGTGGGTATGAAAGTTAAATTTCGCGGCTCCAGCTTCGTTGGTTTTGCCTCTAGAATGCGTTGTATTCGGCAGTGTAAGCAAAATGGCGAATATCGAGAGAATCAAGAACCGTGCAGTGTTTGACTTTCTTCATTTGAAGGGAATGACGCCCAAGGAAATTGCGGAGGACATGCGGAATACACTTAAGGACAGTGTACCGTCTTATGAAACAGTGAAAAACTCGGTGTTCGACTTCAAACGTGGAAAAACGAGTGTGGAAGATGCACCAAGGAGCGGAAGGCCTTGCACTGCTGAAACAGGGACTGCAATTCACGATACGATTTTGCAGGGTCGTCGAACAACGTTACAGCACATTAAAACCACACTTGGAATTTGCCATTGGCGTGGTCATGACGTTGTTGTGGATATTTTGGGAATATGGAAAGTTTCATCTCGGTGGGTCCCGGAAGACTTGAAAGCAGATCAGAGACGGAAGGGTGTTTTAAAGAAATTTTCCGTCAATTTGAAGCGGATGAAGATGGCTTTTTTGCAAGGTATGTGACAAAGGACGAAACGTGGGTTCACCAGATTGATCCCGAGACAAAGCAACAGTCACAACAATAGAAACACCCTTAATCCCCTACCGCAAAAAATTACAGGTGCAAAAATGAGCCGGTAAGGTGGTGGCATAGGTCTTCTGGAATGCAAAAGAGGTAATTATGGTGAATTACTTGCAAAAGGGCGTAACTATAGTGCACCGTACTACTGCACCCTCCTGCGCCGTTTGAGAGAAGAGATAAAGAAAAAGAAGGCGCCAAAAATTGGCTCGCGGAGTTCTTTTGCATCAGGACAACGCACCGGCGGACGAAGCCCTCACGACACTGGAAACTGTACATGGCTGCGTGTACGAATTGTTACGTCATCCGCCATATTCTCCATATTTGGCTCCATCAAACTTCTTTCTTTTCCCAAACCTAAAAAAGACCTCAAAGGATGACGATTTGATAATGATGCACTGATTGATGCTGTGAACACGTGGTTGGACTCGAATTCGAGGACCTTTTATTTGAATGGTTTGCAGAAATTAACCTGAGTGTGCGCCAGTGTATTAATGTACACGGATGTTGTATTGAAAAATAAATTGGTATTATGGAATTTCTGTCACTCTTTATTTGTTAGGCCAGAAACTTTTCGACCCTCCCTCGTACCCTGTAACATACACTATGTGATCAAAAGTATCCGGACACCTGGTTGAAAATGACTTACAAGTTCGTGGCGCCCTCCATCGGTAATGCTGAAATTCAGTATTGTGTTGGCCCACCCGTGGCCTTGATGACAGCTTCCAGTCTCGCAGGCATACGTTCAATCAAGTGCTGGAAGGTTTCTTGGAGAATGGCAGCCCATTCTTCACGGAGTGCTGCACTGTGGCGAGGTATCGATGTCGGTCGGTGAGGCCCGGCACGAAGTCGGCGTTACGAAACATTCCAAAGGTGATCTATAGGATTCATGTCAGGACTCTGTGCAGGCTAGTCCATTACAGGGATGTTATTGTCGTGTAACCACTCCGCCACAGGTCGTGCATTATGTACAGATGCTCGATCTTGTTGACAAATACAATCGCCATCCCCGAACTGTAGGCCTGTGCCGTGATAGTGCCACGCAAAACAACAAGGGGTGCAAGCCCCCTCCATGAAAAACACGACCACACCACACCATAACACCACTGTCTCCGAATTTTGCTGTTGGCACTACACACGCTGGCAGATAACGTTCACCGGGCATTCGCCACACCCACACCCTGCCATCGGATTGCCACATTGTGTACCGTGATTCGTCACTCGACACAACGTTTTTCGGTTCAAGCGTCCAATGTTTACTCTCCTTACACCAAGCGAGGCGTCGTTTGGCGTTTACTAGCGTGATGTGTGGCTTATGAGCAGCTGTTCGACCATGAAATCCAAGTTTTCTCACCTCCCACCTAACTATCATAGTACTTGCAGTGGATTCTGAAGCAGTTTGGGATTGCTGTGTGATGTTACCGATAGATGGCTACCTATTAGACCTTACGACCCTCTTCAACTGTTGGCGGTCTCTGTCAGTCAACAGACGAGGTCCGTCTTTACGCTTTTGTGCTGTACGTGTCCCTTCACGTTTCCACTTCACTCTCACATCGGAAACAGTGGACCGAGGGATGTTTAGGAGTGTGGAAATCTCGCGTAGAGACGTATGACACAAGTGATACCCAATCACCAGACTACGTTCGAAGTCCGTGAATTCCGCGGAATGCCCCATTCTGCTCTCTCTCGATGTGTAATGACTATTGAGGTCGCTTATATGGAGTGCCTGGCAGTAGGTGGCAACCGAATGCACCTAATATGGAAAACGTACGTTTTTGGGGGTGTCCGGATGCTTTTGATCACATAGTGTAGCTCTATAAAACTTGGAGCATACATAGAAAGTATTGCTACACTGTAGTGCAGAAGGTAAAGGAAGGAAATATGCAGTGTGACGAGGGGAGATAACACTTTTATTGGAAGACCATATTTACACTGAACCAATCGCAGTTCACAGTCGTCCTCTGAAAATTAGAAAAGCCGGCATATGATTGTAAATACGCTATGTAATCACCTCGGACGGCACTGCCCGCTCTGCGACGTGCTCCCATGCTGGCTATAAACATGATAAGTTCTTTTGGTAGGGCATTTCGTTGCGCTGTTGACAACTGAGGGATGAGTCTTTGCCGCATGTGAAGGTGTACTGCAATACGTCCCTCCAACGCATCCCACACGCCATCGATTGAATTTAAGTCGGGTGAATGGGAATTCCAGTCCATTCTCCCAATACCGTCTCATTTGAACATATCCTGCGGCTGTGCTGTTCGATGCAGTCATGTATTGTCATCCACAAAGACGAAATCAAGGCCGAACGCACTAGTGAAAAGACACACATGAGGGAGGTGTACAGTGTCACGATAACACAGACTGGTGAATGTTCAAAGGTTTGGAGGTAAGTACATCCATGCAGCATAATACCTCGCCACACCATAACACCTAGACCACCAAAACGATTATGTTCGACAATGTTCTTGGTGCATTACGTGTTCCAATCTCTCGCCCTGTGAGGGTACGTCCACAAACGTGTAGCACAGGATAGTTTCCGTGGTCCACGTGTTACGGGGTGGGGAGATATGATGTTGACTCGGCGGACTGACGTCCGAATCTTTGAACACGGCACACTCACCAGTCAACGTTATTCTGACCCTTTATTCCATCCGCAAGTGCGTCTTTCTGGGGCGTATTCGTCCCTGATTTCATTTTTATTGTGATGGCATTGAACAGCACAGGTGGAGGAGCTCTTGGAACGAGAGGACATTCAAAATGTTCAAATGTGTGTGAAATCTTATGGGACTTAACTGCTAAGGTCATCAGTCCCTAAACTTACAAACTACTTAACCTAAATTATCCTAAGGACAAACACACATACCCATGCCCGAGGGAGAACTCGAACCTCCGCCGGGACCAGCCGCACAGGGCATGACTGCCAAGCGCCTTAGACCGTTCGGCTAATCCCTCGCGGCGGACATTAAAAAAAAATAAATAAATAAATAAATCTCTAATGTGTGTGAAATCTTATGGGACTTAACCGCTAAGGTCATCAGTCCCTAAGCTTAAACACTACATAACCTAAATTATCCTAAGGACAAATACACACACCCATGCCCGAGGGAGGACTCGAACCTCCGCCGGCATCAGCCGCACAGTCCATGACTGCAGCGCCTCAGACCGCTCGGCTAAGAGGACATTCGGCGAATGGACTGGCCTGCCCCTTTTCCTGTGTTAAATCCCATCGTGGGCGTGTAGGATGCTTCGGTGAGACATATTACACCACTTTCACTATCCGGCAGTTGTCAACCAAGCTGGCGGAGGAATTGAAGGCCCTACTGAAAGAACTCCTTGCCAGCCTTTTGACCAGCACGGGAATACGTTACAAGAGCATGCACTGTCGTCAGTGGTGGTCACACACACCTCTGTAATGTCCAGGGGACGATCGTGATTCACAGCTACTTCAGTGTAATTATTGTCTTTGAAAAAAAAGTGTCATTTCTGATCGTCTTATTGCGTGCTTGTTTCTATTACCTCCAGCACAATTGTGCAGCAGTTCTTTCTATGTACGGTTCATGTTTCATCGAACTGTGTCCCTCGGCAGTGATAGATCATGGGAAAGGCATATTTTGCCCTTACGTGTGGTGCACCAGTGTATAATTTCATCGTTTAACGTCGATGTTAAAAATATCATTGTTTTGGGGTCGGTTATTATCGGCCATCGTGTTAAGGCGTCGATTATGAAATGAAAACCAGCTTCGGTGATTTGCAAATGTGCGCAGCACTAGTGGTATGCGGCGCGAGGAAGGCGAGGGGTGCGCCCGCTGACCTGTATCCTCTTCTCGAGGTGGCCGAGGCGGTCGAGGGCGAGCGCGGCCTGCTCGGCGACGGGCCTGGCGCGCTCGAGCGCGTCTCGCAGCCCCCTGGCGCAGAGCTGGGCGGCGCGCGCGGCCGCCTCCAGCGAGTGTCCGCGGTGGGCGGCGCCGGGCGCCTGCGCGCAGTCGCGGCACACGGGCCGCGCGCACGTCGCGCAGAACAGCCGCAGCTCCTGGCCCGGGTGCAGCGCGCACGTGGCCGGCGCGGGGCGGCGCGCCCCGGCGCTGGCAGCGGCAGCGGCAGCGGCAGCGGCAGAGGCGGCGGGGCGCGGGCGCCGCGCCTCGCCCAGCGAGAGCAGCGCGTGGGCTGACGTGGCCCGCTGGCGGCCGTGCGCCTCCGCGCAGAAGGCGCACAGCCACGACATGCAGTCCGCGCACCGGCTGCTCGCCTGCGGCACACCGCGCAATGCTCACTCGCAACTTATCAAAAGAGACACGAGCTCTACTTAACACACAGGGTTTCGGAATATTTATTAACGACAAAATCTAGAACGTAACTTAATTTTATACACACTGAAGCGCCAGGGAATCTGGTACAGGCATGCGTATTCAAATACAGAGCTACATGAACAGGCGGAATTCGGCGCTGCGGTCGGCAACTCCTATATAAGACAACAAGTGTCTGGTGCAGTTGTTACATCGATTACTGCTACTACAATGGCAGGTTATCAAGATTTAAGTGAGTTGAAAAAAAATGGTTCAAATAGCTCTGAGCACTATGGAACTTAACTGCTGTGGTCATCAGTCCCTTAGAACTTAGAACTACTTAAACCTAACTAACCTAAGGGCATCACACACATCCATGCACGAGGCAGGATTCGAACCTGCGACCGTAGTGGTCGGGCGGTTCCAGACTGTAGCACCTAGAACCGCTCGGCCACTCCGGCCGGCTAAGTGAGTTTGAACGCGGTGTTATAGTCGGCACTCGAGCGATGGGACACAGCATCTCCGAGGTAGCGATGAAGTGAGGATTTTCGTGTACGACTATTTCACGAGTGTAGTGTGAATATCAGGAATCTGGTAAAGCATCAAATCACCGACATTGCTGCGACTGGAAAAAGATCCAGCAAGAACGGCAGAAGACAGTCGTTCAACGTGACAGAAATGCAGCCTTTCCACAAATTGCTGCAGATTTCATTGCTGAGCCATCAACAAGTGTCAGCGAGCGAACCATTCAACGAAACGTAATCGGTATGGGCTTTCGGAGCAAAAGGCCCATTCGTGTACTCTTGATGACTGCACGACACAAAGCTTTACGCCTCGCCTGAGCTGGGCTTTCGGAGCAAAAGGCCCATTCGTGTACTCTTGATGACTGCACGACACAAAGCTTTACGCCTCGCCTGAGCCCATCAGCACTTACACTCGACTGTTGATGGCTGGAAACATGTTGCCTGGTCGGACGAGTCTCGTTTCAAATTCTATTGAGCGGATGGATGTGTACGGGTATGGAGACAGCCTCATGAATCCTTGGACTCTGCATGTCAGCAGGGGACTGCTCAGGATGCTACAGGCTCTGTAATGGCGAAGGGCGTGTGCAGTTGGAGGGATATGGGACGCCTGATACGTCTAAATACGACTCTGACAGATGACACGTGCGTAAGCATCCTGTCTGATCACCTGCATCCACTCATATCCATTGTGCATTCCGACAGACTAGGACAATTCCAGCAGGACAATGCGACATCCCACACGTCCAGAATTCCTACAGAGTGGCTCTAGTGACCAACTCACTGCCACTTTTCTGCAACTTAACAGACCAACATTTCATACGAACAAAGGACTATCGGACTCCGGAACTGAGGATGCTCTCACAAAGTGAACAATAAGATCACTGAAAAGATCGTTTAATTCTGAATGAAGTTTATGTATAAGTGGGGCCTCTTGTTGGAAGAATGCATTTAAGGAGTTGCCAGGTGGAAGAACAGAGAGAGAAACAAAAGGTAAAGCTTAGTACATGGATTTTAAAGCTGTGCCTTAACTTGTAGAAATTTTGAAGTGGCCTCATCAGGATATGATTCACAGAAGAATATTTTTAAAGGGTTCCACTGTTCTAAGACCCTTAATCCACGCTGTAGCAGAGGCAACCATCCAGTAGAAACATACATGAATATTTTATGTGACTTTTCTCCAAAGATTTGCTGAGATACCTCAAAAGCATTTTGCCTCTTTAAACTCTTTAATACGTAACAAGAAATGTCAATTAAAAGACAAGATCATTACAGCTCTTTTCAGCAGCTAAGTGCACAATATGACAAGCATAACCCTGCACGTGAATATTAGTATTTTTTTTCTTTACAAATAAAGGAACGTACACCTTTGTAAACAACAGTCATAGTACTTGCATTGTCACATGTTAAACGTATAGAATTGACATACTCCGTCGTCAGGCCACGAATGGCCTACCGGGACCATCCGACCGCCGTGTCATCCTCCGAGGAGGATGCGGATAGGAGGGGCGTGGGGTCAGCACACCGCTCTCCCGGTCGTTAAGATGGTTTTCTTTGACCGGAGCCGCTACTATTCGGTCGAGTAGCTCCTCAATTGGCATCACGAGGCTGAGTGCACCCCGAAAAATGGCAACAGCGCATGGCGGCTGGATGGTCACCCATCCAAGAGCCGGCCACGCCCGGCAGCGCTTAACTTCGGTGATCTCACGGGAACCGGTGTATCCACTGCGGCAAGGCCGTTGCCAAACGTATAGAATTATCTTACAAAATCTCGTTCTTCTTTAGTTCATTATCCAAAACACTGAATATTCCTTTATCTGTATTGTTGTTGGATTCTCGAATTGAGAGAATTGCTGTTGAAATCTGTATAGTTTCGGCGTCGAAAAGCGACACAACTACTGGGTAGGGCCTTTTTTTTCATTCATATCATTACTGCCGTCTGTTTCCAGGGCAAAGGGCTGGCATTTCATTTACTTTGTTACCTTTCCCTCAATTGCAGAAGCCACACTTTCAATTAGCGCTCCGGCTTTTGTCCCTGCACAACCGTATTTGGAGGCTATTTCCGAATGAGGAAACATTTTCTTGAACAAACGTCCTGCATGCTAAAGGTAAATTGTGCTCAAGAACGAATATCGTAAAAAACGTCTCTGCGTTTCTTACCAAACTTTCATTTAGTAAAAACTGTGAAATTCTTGTTCATGTCCCTCAGATTCATGGTATCTGAATGAATTTTGCTAGCCACGTGCTTGCGGCAATCGTCTCTTCCACCAAGCGCAACTGAAAAACACCGGCTACACCCTCTACACAAAACGGACGAGTCAGATTTGGAGGAGCGCAGTAAACAGGGCCATATACATTTTGCTGCACCTGAAATCGCTTCATTATTTATTTCAGTATCTTTCCAGCATATCTCCTCGGCATACGCTTAGCATGCGCTAGAAGAGCATTCTATGTTAATTTGCTTACGATAAATGCAATAAACGCTTGTTAATACGTCACGCACATGCATATTATTTGCTAAACGTAGCTTGACTCCAATTTGTAGTCGCAACAAAACTTTAAAGACACCAGCGCGGGAGCTCTCCAGGAAGAGCCAATATGTGACTAGGAAAGAGAAAAATTACGCAAGATATAAATAGTTCAAATGGCTCTGAGCACTATGGGACTTAACATTTATGGTCATCAGTCCCCTAGAACTTAAAACTACTTAAACCTAACTAACTTAAGGACATCACACAACACCCGGTCATCACGGGGCAGAGAAAATCCCTGACCCCGCCGGGAATCGAACCCGGGAACCCTGGCGTGGGAAGCGAGAACACTACCGCACGACCACGAGCTGCGGACGCGCAAGATATTCAAAACGATGAGTGAAGCCATATACCATACATGGTATTTGGTGTAATCAAAATTCTACGAGGCACACAAAAGGGCATGTATACCAACTGTTTACGAAAAATGTGAAAATAAATATTGTTGAGAATTCAAGTTGTAAAGATGCTCTTCACACGCTTACACTTACAAATCAACAAAAATAGATAAAATCGTAATTTTTGCCATATCGTTCGTAAAGTCGTAATTACTGGAGGAAATTAGTAATTATTACGATTGATTCGTAGTAGTTGGCATCTCTGCCTCTCGTTAGTGAAGCGTTGTTAGCAAACAGGAAAATAGTGTTTATGGCTTATCAGCTTATGATTAGAATACTAGTACAGAATCTGAATATGCAATAACAATAAATAAGGCTCAAGATCAGAGAGAAGGGGGAAGAGGAGATGGACAGATGGGTGAGAGGAAATGGAGATAGAAAGCGGAAAGGAAGAGGTGGATAGAGAGGGGCTGCAGGAGAAGATAGAGAGAGAGAGAGAGAGGAGAAGGAGAAGATGGACATAGAAAGGTACGGGAAAGTGACGGACAGAGAGAGTGGGAGAGAGAGGTGTCAGGAGGAGATCGAGAGAGAGGAGGGTGGAGAAGATCGACAGAGAAAGGGGGCCGGTGGTGATGCACAGAGAGAGGGAAAGAGAGACAGGGACAGGAGGAAATGGAGAGAGATGGGACGTGATGAACAGAGAGGGGGAGAAGGGGGAGATGTACGAAGATAGGGGGAGGAGGACGTGGACAGACAGGGGAGAAAAGGAGATTGGGACGTTTATCCAATTCCCGTACATATTAGAAACGTGTGCTTCCACCTTTCTTTCTTTTCCATTTAACCTGACTGAGCCACAGTAACGCGTGATTGAGACCAGCTGGTAAATCAATAAAAAAATTTAGAAAACATTTGTGTAACGACAAAATCGACTCTTTCCCATGGGTGGTTCTACACAGTGCTGCTGAGCAACGTCAGTACGTGGTGGAACGTACCATTTTTCGGATGCAGGCTTGAATCCGTCGCAGCATACTATCGATGAGATTATCAAGCCAGCACTGGTTCAAATTGTCCACAATGGCGATTCTGCGTAAGTCGTATAGAGTAAGTGGTCGTTGTCGACGTCCAAAAAGAGCTCCTTCAGTCGATTCCACGCATGCTCGAATGGCTCCATGGCAGGGGAACAGACAGGCCACTCCATTTTGGTGATTCTATCGTGCTGAAGGAACGTGTTCGCGAGAGCAGCACGATGATCACGTGAGTCATCATCCACAAAGATGAAATTGTAACCAAAATGATGGCGAAACTGTCCCATTATTGGTTGTTGAAACTCGGCCCTGTACCATTCAGCAGTGACTTGTCTTTGAGAACTACGAGGGGTGTACGGTGGCTCGACGTAATGCCACCGCAAAACATCACTCCATCACCACCTTGTCGCACATATGGGACAAAGTATTGGAGGTGCCCGATATTACCGGGTTGTCTCCAAACACGTTTTCTGCGATTATCAGGGTGCAAACAGATCCGAGTTTCTTCCGTAAACGATATCTGACGGCAATTCTGAGGCATCCGTTTTGCTACGATTGCTTACTCATCTGTAATGGACTCCATGGTGCTGTGGTGTACGATGTGGAGCTTACCATGGTCGTCGGGAATGGGGCTTCACATCATGCAATCGTCTCCTAACAGTTTGATGAGATATATGACGTCCGGTAGCTGCTTCGAACACCGAATTCAGTCCTGGAGCTCTTACACCAAGGTGCTTTGATTAAAAAATCTTAGATATCGATCATCTTGTGCACCTGTCGAGCTTTGACTGCCTGTGCGGTGTAAGTCCTCAACACTACCTGTCATGTTACTTTAAATCCGTCTTGATTGCAAATTTTTTTTATTATTCATATGACCGGTTTCGGTTCATTCAGAACCATCTTCAGATCTTTAAAAATAATTATACTAATTTACTATTTCACGAAAGCAAATCTTTTTCATCCTATCTTATCAACATCAAATGTACCAGAATGTACCTGATATTTAAGTTACAGGAGTAACCCGTCCAATTCAGCAACTTTCACAAGCTACGTCACATAAAATTGGTTGGCAGAGTGCACGTCATTTATATTAATTATGACACTATTACCGACAGGTGGCGTCTGGTACATTTGTTACATTCCATTTGCACATACTGTATTCAGTAGATCTTTTTTATATTAAAAATATTTAATTAAAATATGTAGATGTCAAAGCTAAAATCTGTACTTGTCAGGATTAAAAAACAGTAGAATTATCATTTTTATACGATCTAACAGGCATAGGGCGATTTATATATCTATGGTGCTGGTGTGAACTTGTTTTCTTCTACGGTCTGCTTCCGTGGTTCCCGCCACTTTGGTGTTGTGCCGCGGCCGCTCAGTCGTCTGCTGTCCATCGCCGCGGGCAGGAGGGCCGCACAGGAGGGCCCCGTCAACGACGCCAGGCGTTGCACGCGTCTTCCGGCTTCTCCACCGCGCACCATCTCTCATCCCTCGGCCTGGATCTCCATACGCAACAGTTGTCATCTTAGTAGGTCGTCATAAATGCTAAAATAGGCGTTATGATTGAATTCGCTTTGTTCGTTGAGGATTAAATCCGGATCTTTATTTTTATGGGTGTATATTTCGATCTCTTCTAAAATGTTAAGGAACCGTCCCTTGTGAGCTCTATGCAGGATGTCTAAGTTGTTTTCAATATTCGTGACTGAGTGCTTTGTCGCAGCCATATGCGCCCCAAAAGCTGTTTTGTTTTGAGAGTAGGTGTGCTCCCTGAATCTGGTTTCAAAGTTCCTACCAGTCTGCCCTATATATTGTTTACAGCAGTCATTACATTTGATTTTATATACACCTGAATCCTGAAGTTTATTCCTACTATTACATATTCTATGCCGGAGCTTCAATTTTAACAGATTTAACAGATTCAGGGAGCACACCTACTCTCAAAACAAAACAGCTTTTGGGGCGCATATGGCTGCGACAAAGCACTCAGTCACGAATATTGAAAACAACTTAGACATCCTGCATAGAGCTCACAAGGGACGGTTCCTTAACATTTTAGAAGAGATCGAAATATACACCCATAAAAATAAAGATCCGGATTTAATCCTCAACGAACAAAGCGAATTCAATCATAACGCCTATTTTAGCATTTATGACGACCTACTAAGATGACAACTGTTGCGTATGGAGATCCAGGCCGAGGGATGAGAGATGGTGCGCGGTGGAGAAGCCGGAAGACGCGTGCAACGCCTGGCGTCGTTGACGGGGCCCTCCTGTGCGGCCCTCTTGCCCGCGGCGATGGACAGCAGACGACTGAGCGGCCGCGGCACAACACCAAAGTGGCGGGAACCACGGAAGCAGACCGTAGAAGAAAACAAGTTCACACCAGCACCATAGATATATAAATCGCCCTATGCCTGTTAGATCGTATAAAAATGATAATTCTACTGTTTTTTAATCCTGACAAGTACAGATTTTAGCTTTGACATCTACATATTTTAATTAAATATTTTTAATATAAAAAAGATCTACTGAATACAGTATGTGCAAATGGAATGTAACAAATGTACCAGACGCCACCTGTCGGTAATAGTGTCATAATTAATATAAATGACGTGCACTCTGCCAACCAATTTTATGTGACGTAGCTTGTGAAAGTTGCTGAATTGGACGGGTTACTCCTGTAACTTAAATATCAGGTACGTTCTGGTACATTTGATGTTGATAAGATAGGATGAAAAAGATTTGCTTTCGTGAAATAGTAAATTAGTATAATTATTTTTACAGATCTGAAGATGGTTCTGAATGAACCGAAACCGGTCATATGAATAATAAAAAAAATTTGCAATCAAGACGGATTTAAAGTAACATAAAATCACTGATTGCTGTTATCCCATAAGACATTATGTCTGTTTTTGCAAGCTACCTGTCAGTTGGAACCGATTCTATGACGGCGCCACATAACGTTGATTTTGGTGCAAGCGTCGAGCAACTCCCCTGTTTTACAAGCGTTCCCTTATGTAGCTGACACTGTAGAAAGCCTTCGACATCGCATTGTTGAAGCTGTGAATTGGATAACGAGAGACCAACTGCTTCGTGTGTGGCAGGAAATGAGCGACGGTTTTGATATTTGGCGTGTAATATACGGTGCTCACATTGAGAGCATAAAAATGTGAACTTCTCAGGAACGTTGGAATTTGGAACTGTGCTCTATCTTTTGTAGTTTGAAAGCAATAAATGTTTGAAACCTACTTGTTACTTCGTTTTGAATGGTTCTCTATATATATCATGATCAAAGGCAAGAGTTTCCTGTTATTATTGATAAATGCAAAAGTTGTTTACAAATAACAGATATATGTTTTCTACAAGTTCGACGAAGTGTTGAAGCGATATTTGATATGATCTTGCTATGAATGCTGTTTACTTTCAAGTAACAGACAGGAGGGCAAGCATTTGGAAGATCAGTGTTCTGTACGTTACCCAGCCCTTTATACAGGGTATTACAAAAAGGTACGACCAAACTGTTAGGAAACATTCCTCACACACAAATAAAGAAAAGATGTTATGTGGACATGTGTCCGGAAACGCTTAATTTCCATGTTAGAGTTCATTTTAGTTTCGTCAGTATGTACTGTACTTCCTCGATTCACCGCCAGTTGGCCCAATTGAAGGAAGGTAATGTTGACTTCGGTGTTTGTGTCGACATCCGACTCATTGCTCTACAGTACTAGCATCAAGCACATCAGTACGTAGCATCAACAGGTTAGTGTTCATCACGAACGTGGTTTTGCAGTCAGTGCAATGTTTACAAATGCGGAGTTGGCAGATGCCCATTTGATGTATGGATTAGCACGGGGCAATAGCCGTGGCGCGGTACGTTTGTATCGAGACAGATTTCCAGAACGAAGGTGTCCCGACAGGAAGACGTTCGAAGCAATTGATCGGCGTCTCAGGGAGCGCGGAACATTCCAGCTTATGACTCGCGACTGGGGAAGACCTAGAACGACGAGGACACCTGCAATCGACGAGGCAATTCTTCGTGCAATTGACGATAACCCTAATGTCAGCGTCAGAGAAGTTGCTGCTGTACAAGGTAACGTTGACCACGTCACTGTATGGAGAGTGCTACGGGAGAACCAGTTGTTTCCGTACCATGTACAGCGTGTGCAGGCACTATAGGCAGCTGATTGGCCTGCACGGGTACACTTCTGCGAATGGTTCATCCAACAATGTGTCAATCCTAATTTCAGTGCAAATGTTCTCTTTACGGATGAGGCTTCATTCCAACGCGATCAAATTGTAAATTTTCACAATCAACATGTGTGGGCTGACGAGAATCCACACGCAATTGTGCAATCACGTCATCAATACAGATTTTGTGTGAACGTTTGGGCAGGCATTGTCGGTGATGTCTTGATTGGGCCCCATGTTCTTCCACCTACGCTCAATGGAGCACGTTATCATGATTTCATACGGGATACTCTACCTGTGCTGCTAGAACATGTGCCTTTACAAGTACGACACAACATGTGGTTCATGCACGATGGAGTTCCTGCACATTTCAGTCGAAATGTTCGTACGCTTCTCAACAACAGATTCGGTGACCGATGGATTGGTAGAGGCAGACCAATTCCATGGCCTCCACGCTCTCCTGACCTAAACCCTCTTGACTTTCATTTATGGGGGCATTTGAAAGCTCTTGTCTAGGCAAACCCGGTACCAAATGTAGAGACTCTTCGTGCTCGTATTGTGGACGGCTGTGATACAATATGCCATTCTCCAGAGCTGCATCAGCTCATCAGGGATTCCATGCGACGAGGGTGGATGCATGTATCCTCGCTAACGGAGGACATTTTGAACATTTCCTGTAACAAAGTGTTTGAAGTCACGCTGCTACGTTCTGTTGCTGTGTGTTTCCATTCCATGATTAATGTGATTTGAAGAGAAGTAATAAAATGAGCTCTAACATGGAAAGTAAGCGTTTCCGGACACATGTCCACATAACATATTTTCTTTCTTTGTGTGTGAGAAATGTTTCCTGAAAGTTTGGCCGTACCTTTTTGTAGCACCCTGTATATCATCAGCTTAATTTCTATACATTTTACCACATTCTGTTTTCAGGATAATCTAGTGAGACACTGGTCGCAAACGTAAAGAGAACTATCGTTAAGAGGTAGCGCCCAATAGGTATGCAACACACCTAACGTACAGGTAACGCGGGTACGACCTTAACTGATCGAAACTACTAGGAAAACTATCGAAGCCTACGCTTACTTACGATAGTCTACGGTAGGTTTACAACTCTACCTGAACGTTGGTGGAGCAGAGGTCGCAGAGCGGCGCTACGGCGGGCTCTGCGTCGTCGTGCGTCGCGGCGGCGGCCGGGGGCGCAGCGGAGGCGGCGGCGACGGGGGCGGCGCGCAGGCGGCTCTGCAGCGGGAAGTCGGGCGGCAGCGCGCGCACCCCGCCGGCGGCCAGCGGCTGCGCGCAGCCGCATGTGGGGCACTGCAGCGAGCGCGCCTCCCCGCTCCCGGACCCAGACCCGGACCCCGACCCAGAGCCGGACCCGCTCGCGTCCTCACCGGAACCTCCCAGGAACACCGAGTCCACTGCTGCGACACGACGCACACTTACCACGCTGCAACTTCTCAGCTCGCAACACGCCGTTCAACTTCAAAAAGTACTCATCCTGTGACAATACTTACATGTAATAAGTAATTAAAGCCGACTGCACGGGGACCGCGCAATCGAATGTTGAACATTGAATGTACCGAATTTCTGACGCCATAGTGTGGAAAAAGCACGTCGGGGAGTTGGTTGGTTGGTTGATTTGGGGGAGGAGACCAAACAGCGAGGTCATCGGTCTCATCGCAAAGGGAAGGATGGGGAAGGAAATAGGCCATGTTCTCTCAAGGGAACCATCCCGGAATTTGCCTGAAGTGATTTAGGGAAATCACGGAAAAGCTAGATCAGGATGGTCGGACGCGGGTGTGACTCACCGTACTTCCGAATGCGAGTCCGGTGTGCTAGCTACTGTGTCTCCTCGCTCGGTCGCTGGAGAGTTTTCTCGAATGTGCAGAGCAATGCCCAGCACGTCAGAATTCAGAAGGTGCGTTTGAACGTGGACCAATTAGATGGAAGAACGTCACATGCTTGCCATCTGGGGCCAACGAGAAATACTAGCCGTGTAATGAACTTGTGACGTCACACTAGTCATATTGTCCGTGAAGGGCCCACAGTAAATCAACATGTAATTGAGAAGTACCCACTAAAGTCCTTAACACTATGGCGTGGTATCGACAGCTTACATGGTTTTAAACGCGCAGTCAACAATTATTAAACTCGTCTGAAATAGCTACTCGGTTCCCGTCAGGGACAGTTGCTGGTATTTGTAAAACCTGCTGTCTGTCACATGCTGTGTGACATACGCGCCGCGGCCTGTTTTTCTCGTAGGCCCCGCTTTCCATCTCTCTTCGGTACACACTAGACGCCATATTGGCATTCAGTTGAAGTCCATAGGTAAATATGCCGTTTGTAAGCGTCCACAAATTGAGGATTTCTCGAAAACCCGTCGTTCATTATCTGCTTTGTTGTAATATAATGACGGGAAACATATTTGTGGTTAAATAATTTTTCTAACTTGCGTATTACGACAATGTGACATTTGAAGGCAACGCCACACGGAGGATCCAACAAAACGTATCGTTCTTGGCGCAATTTGCTGTGTTTAATTTTTACTTAACGACATATGTACGATAAAAGCTTTCAGGAGATGGTAAGAGGTCAAGTATGTGCGTAGTATGCCACTCATGGTCGGTATAGCGCAGTGAGTGGGGTTACGTACTTGTGAGGTATTGCGTGATGTATTGCTGGTTCGCGTCTCACTATTTCCAGAAATTTTTTTCCCGTGGCCTTCACGTTTTCTAATAGGACCTGATACTTTCTAATTAGTTTAATGAAAATATACTCTGTCATATTCGACGTTACGTACATATAAGCGCGGTGTTTCTGAGGAGTGAGTTTGATCGATTGGCTTAATCTACAAGACAGCTTCTATTACTTGCAGTAAGATTTTTTCACTGTCTTGTTTCAAGTTTTTTGTTTCACATATTGTAAAGATCCAACTACTGAATAGAAACAATAGAAAGAATGACATTAGAATTTTACTAAAAAGTGGGAATAATTTTTGTTATATGGTGAACTATTGTAAATTTGTATCGCAATATTGTAATGGAACTTTTATAAGCCCATGTCCTTATTCACTGGATAAGGTCCTTTCCTTTTTGCCTTATAACATGTTCATGATTATGAAAGTTTTTATTTATGTATGCTGTTGACAGAACATGACTAGTGTAATGACAAGGGAGGAAATGTACGTTTTAACAGAGCTAATGTAAGAATTTGACATACCCATTTCGTAGTGTGATTTTCGTGTCTGATACTGCCGACAACTGCTGCTGGAGCGCGTTGCGATCGCATCTACCACACATTCAGTAGCACGATGAACTCGGCACGGTCAACGCTGACGTTCAAAAGCGCGGTCCCTGTGCCGATGGCTTCAACGACCACTAGACTGTCAACAGTATTGTAATATTATCGAGCATCTATGGATAATAATGACGTTTCTCCAATACATTGTACCGGGTGGTTGTAATTAAAGTGTAGCTAATCACAGAGGTAAAATGTGGTCTGTAATTATCGTATGACAAGGAAATTTTGTAGATATTCTAATGAGTTAATGTGAAACAGATTTACACAGCATAAAAATTAGTTCCAATTTTGGCTACTAGATGCTAATCTAGCTCTGTGAATGCAAGACAGACGTATGGAAATGTTTTCATATGTAATGGGTTAGGAATGGGACATGGACAAAAAAGGCCAAACAAGAGAGAAAGGCATTATGGTGATTTTACTACCACTTCCACAATATCTTCACCACACTGAAGTGACAAAAGTCATGGGATGGCTCCTAATATCGCGTTGGCCCGCCTTTTGACCGGAGTAGTACAGCATTTTGACGTGGCTTGGACTCAACAAGTCGTTGGAAGTCCCCTGCAGAAATACTGAGGCATGCTGCCTCTATACCCGTCCAAAATTGCGTAAGGATTGACGGGGCAGGATTTTCTGCACGAACTGACCTCCCGATTATGTCCCATAAATGTTCGATGCGATTCATGTCAGGAGGCCTGTGTCGCCGAATCATTCCTAGAAATTGTCCAGAATGTTCTTCAAACCAAGTACAGACAGTTGTGACCCGCTGGCATGGCGCATTGTCATCCTTAAAAATTCCATCGCCGTTTGGAAACGTGAAGTTTAGGAATGGATGCCGGACGTAACCAATTCCAGTCAATGATTGGTCCAGTTCCATGTAAACACAGCTCATATCCTTATGGAGCCACCGCCATCTTGCACAGTGCCTTGTTGACATCTTGGGCCCATTCTTTAGTTGGGTTTTGCCACACTCGAGTCCTACCATCAGCTCTTAGCAACTGAAATCGGTCTCATCTGACCATGGCACGGTTTTTCAGTTGTCTAGGGTCCAACCGATAAGGTCATAGGCCCTAGAGAGGCGCTGTCGGCGATGTCGTGCTGTTAGCAAAGGCACTCCCATCGGTCGTCTGCTGCCTTAGCCCATTAACGCCAGCTTTCGACGCTCTGTCCTAACAGATACATTCGTCATACGTCCCACATTGACATCTGTGGTTATTTCACGCAACGTCGCTTATCTGTTAGCACTGACAAGTCTACGCAAGTGCCATTGCTCTAGGTCATTAAGCGAAGGCTGTTGGCCACTGTGTTCTTCGTGGTGAGAGGTAATGTCTGAAAATTGGTATTCTCGGCACACTCTTAACACTGTGGATCTCGGAATATAGAGTTCCCTAACGAGTTCCAAAACTGAATGTCCCATGCTTCTAGCTCAAGCTACCATTCCAAGTTCAAAGTCTGTTTATTCCTGCCATGTTGCCGTAATCACGTCGTAAATCTTTTCACATGAATCACCTCAGTACAAATGACAACTCCGCCATTGCACCCCTGTTTTATACGTTGTGTACGCGATACTACCGCCATCTGTATGTGTGCATATCGCTTAGTTTCATGACTTTCGTCACTTCAGTGTATGAGACATCGACGAGATGCTGTACAGAGCTTTATTTACACCTGGTGGCCAAAATTGAAAATAATTTTTTTCCAGCATAAATCTGTTCCACGTTCATACCTTACGTACAAAGTTTCGGTGCCATATAATAATTACACCCCGCACTGGACCTTCGCAAGTAGCTGCACTTTAATTATAATCACCCGGTACAATATATTGACAGGTCTACAGAAAACAGCCCAATATTTGTACACAAATCGGTGCTCACACTAAGAATAGCAGGCTATTAATTTGACTGCTACACTTACTCACCTCGGCATAAAAAAATGAGTTCTTTGTACATGCAAGCTACACGTGCTCCATACAATAAACTCTCTCAACAACATATTGGAC
The DNA here is from genome assembly GCF_021461395.2 of Schistocerca americana. Classification (NCBI taxonomy): domain Eukaryota; kingdom Metazoa; phylum Arthropoda; class Insecta; order Orthoptera; family Acrididae; genus Schistocerca; species Schistocerca americana. The sequence continues at coordinate 435,246,864 of NC_060122.1, forward strand.
AGAGGTCATCACATGTACGTACAGCCAAACACTTGTTACCAACAGTGCGGACCGAAAATTCCTTGGGGGACGAAATTAGGAGCGGGAACGATATTAGGCCCCCTTACCTTAGAATGAGCGAGTGACTATCCTTCAGAAAGATCTGATGGTCATTTGGTTCGCTTGATGTCAAGTCCATTAGCAAATTTTCATCCATCAGGCTTTCTCTTTTCTTATTCCATACCTTCGTCTATCGACACTTGCACTTTTTCTTTCCCCTAGTGCAAAACCGGCCCAAGGCCAAAATAACAGCTGGCACCCACATCCGTCATGTTTGCACTGCCGATATTTGGCATGAAGTTTCCACAATATTACTTCGCTGTCTCGAGCCAGCCACCAATATACTGTACAATATTATTTTCCTATATTATTGACAGCCTAGGAACTGCTTTATGTATGTGGTCATAGATACATTTAACACTGAAGTTGTGTAGTGGATGCACCCTTTATAGCTGGCAGTTGCAGCATCATACTGTGGTTGCAGAAGGGGCTAGGGAGAACTAATGGCATGCCTATTCTGCCTTTGGCGACCATTATGGTAACATCTGCTATATAGGATAGAAACCAATGTGTTTCAATAAACGTGAGTAGTAGCGCAACCTGCACGCCACCCCACTTTGCAGTGTTGCCACATTTATTCATGATGTCGGATCCAAGATGGAGGCAGTAGATATGGCAATGTCGCAATGACGTCATAGCGGTAAGTTCACATTTTGGCGGGAAAATAGGTCAATTGGGCTACCTCCACTAACCTAAGCCTCTCCCCTCCCCACCCCCAGAAAACGGCAGGAAGTTCAAATTTTGGCAGAAAAAAGGTCACTTGGGGTATCTCCAGTAACCTAAGAAAATGGCAGGAAAAAAGTTCACTTGGGCTACCTCCACTAACCTGTCATCTGACCGCCACCTCTCCCTAGGAATTGGCAGGGAGGACTCAGCCAGTGCTAGGCCACTGGATAGGATGGATGTAAGTTATTTTTTAATCCAGGGTTTATTTAAAGAATTTGTGGCAGTAGCTCCATCCAATGTGTTCACCACGAGGTCTCGAGTCCAACTGATCTAGTACACAATACTACTACCAGAGGGCAGTCTGAGGAGGGAGGAAATGGCGGGAAAAGGACTCATCCTGTGCTGGAACTGCTGGAGAGAGGAATGAGTGTATTTTATTTATTTTGGAACAATTTATTTAGCAATGAATTTCACGTAGTTCATTTATTACACTGATACAAAACACTCGCTCTGATGTGCTTGGGGTCATGCTACTTAGTCTGCAAACCTGCAAACCACTCGTAAATTATCGAAATAATGCGGTACACTGATGTACAGACACGCAAACAACTCGTAAATTACCAAAATAATTCATTGCACACACTAAAGAGCTGCAAACTACGCGTAGATCACCGAAATAATGTAGTACACTGATGTGCCGACATGAAAACAACTAGTAAATTACCTAAATAATGCAATACACATTATACAGACCCGCAAACTACTCGTAAACTGTCGAAATAATGCAGTATACTGATGTGCAGGCATGAAAACAACCTGTAAATGATAAGAACAACGCATTTAAAATGCTCTTCAGACACGCTCACTAATTCTAAACCGTCCAAATAATGCAGTACACTCCATACAGACCTGCAAACTACCCGTAATTTACCGAAATAATGCAGTACATTGATGCACAGACACGAAAACAACTGGTAAATTGTCAAAATAATGCATGTAAAAGGCTCTGCAAACACCCTCAAAACGCTTAAACAGTCGAAAATAATGCACTGCAAAAATACTCGCTGCATGTAAAAACCGCTTTCGAAGTATTGTCAACCACGATGCATCAGCAAATTGTTCCAACATGCACACGTGCCGACACTGCACGGGCACCTTGGAGGGCCAGCCGGACGCAAGCCAGCGCCAGAGCATAAGCCATCGCTCTCACACCACTGCTGCCTACAGTAAGCAAGTGAAAGTCGCATCTATTTTTGGGTATACGGCTAGAATTATTCAAGTGTTATGCTGACATCACATGTCTCTGAAAATAGAGACAATTCACCCTTTGGACTCGCAGGTGTTCACCATTCCTGGCGTGATGCCTCTCTACCTGCGGTCCAGCAAAGACCTAATTGCCCAGTGACTCACCCTCACAGACGCAGATAAAGGCTCTCAATGTTATACTGACATCACAGGTCACGCTATAGAAATCGGTTCCAATGTTTCCCAGAATAGCACAGGGTGCATTCTTCCTAGTGATCCTAACGGGACATGTGACTTGCGTCTAGCCGTCACGCGTTTACCTGCCAAGCTTGGCTGACGCATCACTGTGAAATGTTCACATAGCGACTCAGCATCACAGGTGCATCTAAAAGGTTCTCAGAGTTTACTGACATCACATGGATATGTAAATAAGAGCCAAGTCGACCTCTAGGAAATCGTAAAGTGTCATAGAAATGGTTAACGGTCGCTTTTGTAGGAGCTTTCATGATGTCTCAGCTTATCCACAGGGAAATTCTTGTCCTAACAGAACCTGTTTATGAAGATACACCAGAATAACGCCGAATGCACTCCTCTTGATGGTCGTACCGTGGCACCCCATCTGTCATGTGTTACCCTACCTGGAAACCGTTAAGTCCTGCTTTCAACAGACATCTCCGAAACGCAAACGTTCTCACTGCTATGTAGAGGCTCCTATGTCCCAGGCGCAAAGGATGTCTTGTGAATGAATGGAGCATTATGATTGGCTCTAACTGAGTTTACCCACCAAATTGCTAATGCTGCTGGTGTGTAAGCACTGTCTCCTTTTTTTTCTTCTTTCTGCAGACAAGACCTTCAGTGGCAAAAACTATTTTGTACAGATCGCCACAATGCACTGGCAATTAAACCCTGCAAAAGTGGCTTATAGATCATCAAATACAAAAAGACTCAATCAATTACACTGTTTTGCCACTGAGGATGGAAGGTTGAATATTAGAGAGTGAAACCAATGTCCAACCCTGAAATATATCCCTTTGTACCATGTCAATGTAGTAAACATACAGTTCGTATCCTGCGCCATATAAAATCGCCCCTTTCGCATCATGCATATAGCTATATAGCCAGATACTCGTACATATACCGCGAAGACAGACAGCATAAGCACTAGATTTTTCCCAGAAGGTCGGGCGATCATCCACTGCTGCCAATGGTCACAAGTCTTGCCCTCCCAAGGCGTGACCAGCGTGAACTCATCGGACCAAAGTCACTCTCAGAACTGTTGTAGAAAGTCGGGCTCGTTTCCCCTCAGCACAAAGGCGTTACTGTTTCTGGCCTCGACCTGCTTGCTTGCTTGCATTCTACACACTTCTCCAGATTCTGGGATTACAAGAACACATGTATTTTCACATGGTTTGCCAGAATACTATACCATTTACGCGATACTTCTCGATATCAAGCACAATTACACTGTTTTGCTACTGAGGATGGAAGGTTGAATATTAGAGAGTGAAACCAATGTCCAACCCTGAAATACACTCCTGGAAATGGAAAAAAGAACACATTAACACCGGTGTGTCAGACCCACCATACTTGCTCCGGACACTGCGAGAGGGCTGTACAAGCAATGATCACACGCACGGCACAGCGGACACACCAGGAACCGCGGTGTTGGCCGTCGAATGGCGCTAGCTGCGCAGCATTTGTGCACCGCCGCCGTCAGTGTCAGCCAGTTTGCCGTGGCATACGGAGCTCCATCGCAGTCTTTAACACTGGTAGCATGCCGCGACAGGGTGGACGTGAACCGTATGTGCAGTTGACGGACTTTGAGCGAGGGCGTATAGTGGGCATGCGGGAGGCCGGGTGGACGTACCGCCGAATTGCTCAACACGTGGGGCGTGAGGTCTCCACAGTACATCGATGTTGTCGCCAGTGATCGGCGGAAGGTGCACGTGCCCGTCGACCTGGGACCGGACCGCAGCGACGCACGGATGCACGCCAAGACCGTAGGATCCTACGCAGTGCCGTAGGGGACCGCACCGCCACTTCCCAGCAAATTAGGGACACTGTTGCTCCTGGGGTATCGGCGAGGACCATTCGCAACCGTCTCCATGAAGCTGGGCTATGGTCCCGCACACCGTTAGGCCGTCTTCCGCTCACGCCCCAACATCGTGCAGCCCGCCTCCAGTGGTGTCGCGACAGGCGCGAATGGAGGGACGAATGGAGACGTGTCGTCTTCAGCGATGAGAGTCGCTTCTGCCTTGGTGCCAGTGATGGTCGTATGCGTGTTTGGCGCCGTGCAGGTGAGCGCCACAATCAGGACTGCATACGACCGAGGCACACAGGGCCAACACCGGGCATCATGGTGTGGGGGGCGATCTCCTACACTGGCCGTACACCACTGGTGATCGTCGAGGGGACACTGAATAGTGCACGGTACATCCAAACCGTCATCGAACCCATCGTTCTACCATTCCTAGACCGGCAAGGGAACTTGCTGTTCCAACAGGACAATGCACGTCCGCATGTATCCCGTGCCACTCAACGTGCTCTAGAAGGTGTAAGTCAACTACCCTGGCCAGCAAGATCTCCGGATCTGTCCCCCATTGAGCAAGTTTGGGACTGGATGAAGCGTCGTATCACGCGGTCTGCACGTCCAGCACGAACGCTGGTCCAACTGAGGCGCCAGGTGGAAATGGCATGGCAAGCCGTTCCACAGGACTACATCCAGCATCTCTACGATCGTCTCCATGGGAGAATAGCAGCCTGCATTGCTGCGAAAGGTGGATATACACTGTACTAGTGCCGACATTGTGCATGCTCTGTTGCCTGTGTCTATGTGCCTGTGGTTCTGTCAGTGTGATCATGTGATGTATCTGACCCCAGGAATGTGTCAATAAAGTTTCCCCTTCCTGGGACAATGAATTCACGGTGTTCTTATTTCAATTTCCAGGAGTGTATATCCCTTTGTACCATGTCAATGTAGTAAACATACAATTCGTATCCTGCGCCGTATAAAATCGCCCCTTTTGCATCATGCATATAGCTATCGACCACCAGACACTCGTACATATACCGCGAAGACAGACAGCATAAGCACTAGATTTTTCCCAGAAGGTCGGGCGATCATCCACTGCTGCCAATGGTCACAAGTCTTGCCCTCCCAAGGCGTGACCAGCGTGAACTCATCGGACCAAAGTCACTCTCAGAACTGTTGTAGAAAGTCGGGCTCGTTTCCCCTCAGCACAAAGGCGTTACTGTTTCTGGCCTCGACCTGCTTGCTTGCTTGCATTCTACACACTTCTCCAGATTCTGGGATTACAAGAACACATGTATTTTCACATGGTTTGCCGGAATGCTATACCATTTACGCGATACTTCTCTATATCAAGCACAATTACACTGTTTTGCCACTGAGGATGGAAGGTTGAATATTAGAGAGTGAAACCAATGTCCAACCCTGAAATATATCCCTTTGTACCATGTCAATGTAGTAAACATACAATTCGTATCCTGCGCCGTATAAAATCGCCCCTTTTGCATCATGCATATAGCTATCGACCACCAGACACTCGTACATATACCGCGAAGACAGACAGCATAAGCACTAGATTTTTCCCAGAAGGTCGGGCGATCATCCACTGCTGCCAATGGTCACAAGTCTTGCCCTCCCAAGGCGTGACCAGCGTGAACTCATCGGACCAAAGTCACTCTCAGAACTGTTGTAGAAAGTCGGGCTCGTTTCCCCTCAGCACAAAGGCGTTACTGTTTCTGGCCTCGACCTGCTTGCTTGCTTGCATTCTACACACTTCTCCAGATTCTGGGATTACAAGAACACATGTATTTTCACATGGTTTGCCGGAATGCTATACCATTTACGCGATACTTCTCTATATCAAGCACAATTACACTGTTTTGCCACTGAGGATGGAAGGTTGAATATTAGAGAGTGAAACCAATGTCCAACCCTGAAATATATCCCTTTGTACCATGTCAATGTAGTAAACATACAATTCGTATCCTGCGCCGTATAAAATCGCCCCTTTTGCATCATGCATATAGCTATCGACCACCAGACACTCGTACATATACCGCGAAGACAGACAGCATAAGCACTAGATTTTTCCCAGAAGGTCGGGCGATCATCCACTGCTGCCAATGGTCACAAGTCTTGCCCTCCCAAGGCGTGACCAGCGTGAACTCATCGGACCAAAGTCACTCTCAGAACTGTTGTAGAAAGTCGGGCTCGTTTCCCCTCAGCACAAAGGCGTTACTGTTTCTGGCCTCGACCTGCTTGCTTGCTTGCATTCTACACACTTCTCCAGATTCTGGGATTACAAGAACACATGTATTTTCACATGGTTTGCCGGAATGCTATACCATTTACGCGATACTTCTCTATATCAAGCACAATTACACTGTTTTGCCACTGAGGATGGAAGGTTGAATATTAGAGAGTGAAACCAATGTCCAACCCTGAAATATATCCCTTTGTACCATGTCAATGTAGTAAACATACAATTCGTATCCTGCGCCGTATAAAATCGCCCCTTTTGCATCATGCATATAGCTATCGACCACCAGACACTCGTACATATACCGCGAAGACAGACAGCATAAGCACTAGATTTTTCCCAGAAGGTCGGGCGATCATCCACTGCTGCCAATGGTCACAAGTCTTGCCCTCCCAAGGCGTGACCAGCGTGAACTCATCGGACCAAAGTCACTCTCAGAACTGTTGTAGAAAGTCGGGCTCGTTTCCCCTCAGCACAAAGGCGTTACTGTTTCTGGCCTCGACCTGCTTGCTTGCTTGCATTCTACACACTTCTCCAGATTCTGGGATTACAAGAACACATGTATTTTCACATGGTTTGCCGGAATGCTATACCATTTACGCGATACTTCTCTATATCAAGCACAATTACACTGTTTTGCCACTGAGGATGGAAGGTTGAATATTAGAGAGTGAAACCAATGTCCAACCCTGAAATATATCCCTTTGTACCATGTCAATGTAGTAAACATACAATTCGTATCCTGCGCCGTATAAAATCGCCCCTTTTGCATCATGCATATAGCTATCGACCACCAGACACTCGTACATATACCGCGAAGACAGACAGCATAAGCACTAGATTTTTCCCAGAAGGTCGGGCGATCATCCACTGCTGCCAATGGTCACAAGTCTTGCCCTCCCAAGGCGTGACCAGCGTGAACTCATCGGACCAAAGTCACTCTCAGAACTGTTGTAGAAAGTCGGGCTCGTTTCCCCTCAGCACAAAGGCGTTACTGTTTCTGGCCTCGACCTGCTTGCTTGCTTGCATTCTACACACTTCTCCAGATTCTGGGATTACAAGAACACATGTATTTTCACATGGTTTGCCGGAATGCTATACCATTTACGCGATACTTCTCTATATCAAGCACAATTACACTGTTTTGCCACTGAGGATGGAAGGTTGAATATTAGAGAGTGAAACCAATGTCCAACCCTGAAATATATCCCTTTGTACCATGTCAATGTAGTAAACATACAATTCGTATCCTGCGCCGTATAAAATCGCCCCTTTTGCATCATGCATATAGCTATCGACCACCAGACACTCGTACATATACCGCGAAGACAGACAGCATAAGCACTAGATTTTTCCCAGAAGGTCGGGCGATCATCCACTGCTGCCAATGGTCACAAGTCTTGCCCTCCCAAGGCGTGACCAGCGTGAACTCATCGGACCAAAGTCACTCTCAGAACTGTTGTAGAAAGTCGGGCTCGTTTCCCCTCAGCACAAAGGCGTTACTGTTTCTGGCCTCGACCTGCTTGCTTGCTTGCATTCTACACACTTCTCCAGATTCTGGGATTACAAGAACACATGTATTTTCACATGGTTTGCCGGAATGCTATACCATTTACGCGATACTTCTCTATATCAAGCACAATTACACTGTTTTGCCACTGAGGATGGAAGGTTGAATATTAGAGAGTGAAACCAATGTCCAACCCTGAAATATATCCCTTTGTACCATGTCAATGTAGTAAACATACAATTCGTATCCTGCGCCGTATAAAATCGCCCCTTTTGCATCATGCATATAGCTATCGACCACCAGACACTCGTACATATACCGCGAAGACAGACAGCATAAGCACTAGATTTTTCCCAGAAGGTCGGGCGATCATCCACTGCTGCCAATGGTCACAAGTCTTGCCCTCCCAAGGCGTGACCAGCGTGAACTCATCGGACCAAAGTCACTCTCAGAACTGTTGTAGAAAGTCGGGCTCGTTTCCCCTCAGCACAAAGGCGTTACTGTTTCTGGCCTCGACCTGCTTGCTTGCTTGCATTCTACACACTTCTCCAGATTCTGGGATTACAAGAACACATGTATTTTCACATGGTTTGCCGGAATGCTATACCATTTACGCGATACTTCTCTATATCAAGCACAATTACACTGTTTTGCCACTGAGGATGGAAGGTTGAATATTAGAGAGTGAAACCAATGTCCAACCCTGAAATATATCCCTTTGTACCATGTCAATGTAGTAAACATACAATTCGTATCCTGCGCCGTATAAAATCGCCCCTTTTGCATCATGCATATAGCTATCGACCACCAGACACTCGTACATATACCGCGAAGACAGACAGCATAAGCACTAGATTTTTCCCAGAAGGTCGGGCGATCATCCACTGCTGCCAATGGTCACAAGTCTTGCCCTCCCAAGGCGTGACCAGCGTGAACTCATCGGACCAAAGTCACTCTCAGAACTGTTGTAGAAAGTCGGGCTCGTTTCCCCTCAGCACAAAGGCGTTACTGTTTCTGGCCTCGACCTGCTTGCTTGCTTGCATTCTACACACTTCTCCAGATTCTGGGATTACAAGAACACATGTATTTTCACATGGTTTGCCGGAATGCTATACCATTTACGCGATACTTCTCTATATCAAGCACAATTACACTGTTTTGCCACTGAGGATGGAAGGTTGAATATTAGAGAGTGAAACCAATGTCCAACCCTGAAATATATCCCTTTGTACCATGTCAATGTAGTAAACATACAATTCGTATCCTGCGCCGTATAAAATCGCCCCTTTTGCATCATGCATATAGCTATCGACCACCAGACACTCGTACATATACCGCGAAGACAGACAGCATAAGCACTAGATTTTTCCCAGAAGGTCGGGCGATCATCCACTGCTGCCAATGGTCACAAGTCTTGCCCTCCCAAGGCGTGACCAGCGTGAACTCATCGGACCAAAGTCACTCTCAGAACTGTTGTAGAAAGTCGGGCTCGTTTCCCCTCAGCACAAAGGCGTTACTGTTTCTGGCCTCGACCTGCTTGCTTGCTTGCATTCTACACACTTCTCCAGATTCTGGGATTACAAGAACACATGTATTTTCACATGGTTTGCCGGAATGCTATACCATTTACGCGATACTTCTCTATATCAAGCACAATTACACTGTTTTGCCACTGAGGATGGAAGGTTGAATATTAGAGAGTGAAACCAATGTCCAACCCTGAAATATATCCCTTTGTACCATGTCAATGTAGTAAACATACAATTCGTATCCTGCGCCGTATAAAATCGCCCCTTTTGCATCATGCATATAGCTATCGACCACCAGACACTCGTACATATACCGCGAAGACAGACAGCATAAGCACTAGATTTTTCCCAGAAGGTCGGGCGATCATCCACTGCTGCCAATGGTCACAAGTCTTGCCCTCCCAAGGCGTGACCAGCGTGAACTCATCGGACCAAAGTCACTCTCAGAACTGTTGTAGAAAGTCGGGCTCGTTTCCCCTCAGCACAAAGGCGTTACTGTTTCTGGCCTCGACCTGCTTGCTTGCTTGCATTCTACACACTTCTCCAGATTCTGGGATTACAAGAACACATGTATTTTCACATGGTTTGCCGGAATGCTATACCATTTACGCGATACTTCTCTATATCAAGCACAATTACACTGTTTTGCCACTGAGGATGGAAGGTTGAATATTAGAGAGTGAAACCAATGTCCAACCCTGAAATATATCCCTTTGTACCATGTCAATGTAGTAAACATACAATTCGTATCCTGCGCCGTATAAAATCGCCCCTTTTGCATCATGCATATAGCTATCGACCACCAGACACTCGTACATATACCGCGAAGACAGACAGCATAAGCACTAGATTTTTCCCAGAAGGTCGGGCGATCATCCACTGCTGCCAATGGTCACAAGTCTTGCCCTCCCAAGGCGTGACCAGCGTGAACTCATCGGACCAAAGTCACTCTCAGAACTGTTGTAGAAAGTCGGGCTCGTTTCCCCTCAGCACAAAGGCGTTACTGTTTCTGGCCTCGACCTGCTTGCTTGCTTGCATTCTACACACTTCTCCAGATTCTGGGATTACAAGAACACATGTATTTTCACATGGTTTGCCGGAATGCTATACCATTTACGCGATACTTCTCTATATCAAGCACAATTACACTGTTTTGCCACTGAGGATGGAAGGTTGAATATTAGAGAGTGAAACCAATGTCCAACCCTGAAATATATCCCTTTGTACCATGTCAATGTAGTAAACATACAATTCGTATCCTGCGCCGTATAAAATCGCCCCTTTTGCATCATGCATATAGCTATCGACCACCAGACACTCGTACATATACCGCGAAGACAGACAGCATAAGCACTAGATTTTTCCCAGAAGGTCGGGCGATCATCCACTGCTGCCAATGGTCACAAGTCTTGCCCTCCCAAGGCGTGACCAGCGTGAACTCATCGGACCAAAGTCACTCTCAGAACTGTTGTAGAAAGTCGGGCTCGTTTCCCCTCAGCACAAAGGCGTTACTGTTTCTGGCCTCGACCTGCTTGCTTGCTTGCATTCTACACACTTCTCCAGATTCTGGGATTACAAGAACACATGTATTTTCACATGGTTTGCCGGAATGCTATACCATTTACGCGATACTTCTCTATATCAAGCACAATTACACTGTTTTGCCACTGAGGATGGAAGGTTGAATATTAGAGAGTGAAACCAATGTCCAACCCTGAAATATATCCCTTTGTACCATGTCAATGTAGTAAACATACAATTCGTATCCTGCGCCGTATAAAATCGCCCCTTTTGCATCATGCATATAGCTATCGACCACCAGACACTCGTACATATACCGCGAAGACAGACAGCATAAGCACTAGATTTTTCCCAGAAGGTCGGGCGATCATCCACTGCTGCCAATGGTCACAAGTCTTGCCCTCCCAAGGCGTGACCAGCGTGAACTCATCGGACCAAAGTCACTCTCAGAACTGTTGTAGAAAGTCGGGCTCGTTTCCCCTCAGCACAAAGGCGTTACTGTTTCTGGCCTCGACCTGCTTGCTTGCTTGCATTCTACACACTTCTCCAGATTCTGGGATTACAAGAACACATGTATTTTCACATGGTTTGCCGGAATGCTATACCATTTACGCGATACTTCTCTATATCAAGCACAATTACACTGTTTTGCCACTGAGGATGGAAGGTTGAATATTAGAGAGTGAAACCAATGTCCAACCCTGAAATATATCCCTTTGTACCATGTCAATGTAGTAAACATACAATTCGTATCCTGCGCCGTATAAAATCGCCCCTTTTGCATCATGCATATAGCTATCGACCACCAGACACTCGTACATATACCGCGAAGACAGACAGCATAAGCACTAGATTTTTCCCAGAAGGTCGGGCGATCATCCACTGCTGCCAATGGTCACAAGTCTTGCCCTCCCAAGGCGTGACCAGCGTGAACTCATCGGACCAAAGTCACTCTCAGAACTGTTGTAGAAAGTCGGGCTCGTTTCCCCTCAGCACAAAGGCGTTACTGTTTCTGGCCTCGACCTGCTTGCTTGCTTGCATTCTACACACTTCTCCAGATTCTGGGATTACAAGAACACATGTATTTTCACATGGTTTGCCGGAATGCTATACCATTTACGCGATACTTCTCTATATCAAGCACAATTACACTGTTTTGCCACTGAGGATGGAAGGTTGAATATTAGAGAGTGAAACCAATGTCCAACCCTGAAATATATCCCTTTGTACCATGTCAATGTAGTAAACATACAATTCGTATCCTGCGCCGTATAAAATCGCCCCTTTTGCATCATGCATATAGCTATCGACCACCAGACACTCGTACATATACCGCGAAGACAGACAGCATAAGCACTAGATTTTTCCCAGAAGGTCGGGCGATCATCCACTGCTGCCAATGGTCACAAGTCTTGCCCTCCCAAGGCGTGACCAGCGTGAACTCATCGGACCAAAGTCACTCTCAGAACTGTTGTAGAAAGTCGGGCTCGTTTCCCCTCAGCACAAAGGCGTTACTGTTTCTGGCCTCGACCTGCTTGCTTGCTTGCATTCTACACACTTCTCCAGATTCTGGGATTACAAGAACACATGTATTTTCACATGGTTTGCCGGAATGCTATACCATTTACGCGATACTTCTCTATATCAAGCACAATTACACTGTTTTGCCACTGAGGATGGAAGGTTGAATATTAGAGAGTGAAACCAATGTCCAACCCTGAAATATATCCCTTTGTACCATGTCAATGTAGTAAACATACAATTCGTATCCTGCGCCGTATAAAATCGCCCCTTTTGCATCATGCATATAGCTATCGACCACCAGACACTCGTACATATACCGCGAAGACAGACAGCATAAGCACTAGATTTTTCCCAGAAGGTCGGGCGATCATCCACTGCTGCCAATGGTCACAAGTCTTGCCCTCCCAAGGCGTGACCAGCGTGAACTCATCGGACCAAAGTCACTCTCAGAACTGTTGTAGAAAGTCGGGCTCGTTTCCCCTCAGCACAAAGGCGTTACTGTTTCTGGCCTCGACCTGCTTGCTTGCTTGCATTCTACACACTTCTCCAGATTCTGGGATTACAAGAACACATGTATTTTCACATGGTTTGCCGGAATGCTATACCATTTACGCGATACTTCTCTATATCAAGCACAATTACACTGTTTTGCCACTGAGGATGGAAGGTTGAATATTAGAGAGTGAAACCAATGTCCAACCCTGAAATATATCCCTTTGTACCATGTCAATGTAGTAAACATACAATTCGTATCCTGCGCCGTATAAAATCGCCCCTTTTGCATCATGCATATAGCTATCGACCACCAGACACTCGTACATATACCGCGAAGACAGACAGCATAAGCACTAGATTTTTCCCAGAAGGTCGGGCGATCATCCACTGCTGCCAATGGTCACAAGTCTTGCCCTCCCAAGGCGTGACCAGCGTGAACTCATCGGACCAAAGTCACTCTCAGAACTGTTGTAGAAAGTCGGGCTCGTTTCCCCTCAGCACAAAGGCGTTACTGTTTCTGGCCTCGACCTGCTTGCTTGCTTGCATTCTACACACTTCTCCAGATTCTGGGATTACAAGAACACATGTATTTTCACATGGTTTGCCGGAATGCTATACCATTTACGCGATACTTCTCTATATCAAGCACAATTACACTGTTTTGCCACTGAGGATGGAAGGTTGAATATTAGAGAGTGAAACCAATGTCCAACCCTGAAATATATCCCTTTGTACCATGTCAATGTAGTAAACATACAATTCGTATCCTGCGCCGTATAAAATCGCCCCTTTTGCATCATGCATATAGCTATCGACCACCAGACACTCGTACATATACCGCGAAGACAGACAGCATAAGCACTAGATTTTTCCCAGAAGGTCGGGCGATCATCCACTGCTGCCAATGGTCACAAGTCTTGCCCTCCCAAGGCGTGACCAGCGTGAACTCATCGGACCAAAGTCACTCTCAGAACTGTTGTAGAAAGTCGGGCTCGTTTCCCCTCAGCACAAAGGCGTTACTGTTTCTGGCCTCGACCTGCTTGCTTGCTTGCATTCTACACACTTCTCCAGATTCTGGGATTACAAGAACACATGTATTTTCACATGGTTTGCCGGAATGCTATACCATTTACGCGATACTTCTCTATATCAAGCACAATTACACTGTTTTGCCACTGAGGATGGAAGGTTGAATATTAGAGAGTGAAACCAATGTCCAACCCTGAAATATATCCCTTTGTACCATGTCAATGTAGTAAACATACAATTCGTATCCTGCGCCGTATAAAATCGCCCCTTTTGCATCATGCATATAGCTATCGACCACCAGACACTCGTACATATACCGCGAAGACAGACAGCATAAGCACTAGATTTTTCCCAGAAGGTCGGGCGATCACCCACTGCTGCCAATGGTCACAAGTCTTGCCCTCCCAAGGCGTGACCAGCGTGAACTCATCGGACCAAAGTCACTCTCAGAACTGTTGTAGAAAGTCGGGCTCGTTTCCCCTCAGCACAAAGGCGTTACTGTTTCTGGCCTCGACCTGCTTGCTTGCTTGCATTCTACACACTTCTCCAGATTCTGGGATTACAAGAACACATGTATTTTCACATGGTTTGCCGGAATGCTATACCATTTACGCGATACTTCTCTATATCAAGCACAATTACACTGTTTTGCCACTGAGGATGGAAGGTTGAATATTAGAGAGTGAAACCAATGTCCAACCCTGAAATATATCCCTTTGTACCATGTCAATGTAGTAAACATACAATTCGTATCCTGCGCCGTATAAAATCGCCCCTTTTGCATCATGCATATAGCTATCGACCACCAGACACTCGTACATATACCGCGAAGACAGACAGCATAAGCACTAGATTTTTCCCAGAAGGTCGGGCGATCATCCACTGCTGCCAATGGTCACAAGTCTTGCCCTCCCAAGGCGTGACCAGCGTGAACTCATCGGACCAAAGTCACTCTCAGAACTGTTGTAGAAAGTCGGGCTCGTTTCCCCTCAGCACAAAGGCGTTACTGTTTCTGGCCTCGACCTGCTTGCTTGCTTGCATTCTACACACTTCTCCAGATTCTGGGATTACAAGAACACATGTATTTTCACATGGTTTGCCGGAATGCTATACCATTTACGCGATACTTCTCGATATCAAGCACACAGCAATATTGCTCGCACAGTATAATTCCGAAGATATAGACTGGAAATTATTTCGCTAGAAACCCTAAACTTTAGCGAGGTGTAGCGTGCTTTAAACCATCGAGTAACTAGAAACTTATCCCATCTGTGAAGACCTTTACACGAAAACTCGAAAAAATTAGAGGAAACTATTATTTCCACCGATTTCAGTGATGTAACAGATTCCAAATCATTCTTATAATTTACAAAGTCAACTAAAGTGTTACTTATGTCTAGAGAATCAGCAAATGTGCCTTCCACCTGTCTTTTACCTGCTATGTGCACACACCACAATCGATGCCCCCTCAACTAAATAAGGGCGCTAAGTTTGTACAAGCAGTCAACTGGAGAATTTATATGGGAGGGCATAATGGTCCAGCGTAAACACACATTTATATTGAATCTTCTCAAATGCGATCACAAAAGCTATCCAACATATACTAAGTATTAGTTCGCTATTCGGCCGTCTAGAGGACGACACGGTTAAGTCAGCTACATTCCTCCACACCAACAGGCCTCTCCATTCGGACAGCTCCTACCGTTAGCCGAAAACGTGAATCATCCCCACCACAGGCGACTGGCGCAGACAGAATAATCCTAGGAAACTGGCCACATCGATAGTGAGCGGTCCAAATATCTCACGAAATAAGCATCAAACGAAAAAACTACAAACAACGAAACTCATCTAGCTTGAAGGGGGGGAAACAGGATGCCGCTATGGTTGGCCCAATAGATGGTGCTGCCATAGGTCAAACGGATATCAACTGCGTTTTTTAAATAGGAATCCCCATTTTTATTACATATTCGTGTAGTATGCAAAGAAATATGAATGTTTTAGTTAGACCAATTTTTTCTCTTTGTGGTAGATGGCGCTGTAATAGTCACAAATGTATAAGTACGAGGTATCACATAACATTCCGCCAGTGCTTCGTGATACATTACCCGTGTTAAAATGGACAGTTTACCAATTGCGAAGCCGGCAGGAGTGACCGTGCGGTTCTAGGCGCTACAGTCTGGAACCGAAGGACCGCTACGGTCGCAGGTTCGAATCCTGCCTCGGGCATGGATGTGTGTGATGTCCTTAGGTTAATTAGGTTTAATTAGTTCTAAGTTCTAGGCGACTGATGGCCCCAGAAGTTAAGTCGCATAGTGCCCATAGCCATTTGTGAACCAATTGACATCATCCAAGTGTCCGGACTGTTCGTCAGATAGTTACGTTATTTAAGGAAACAGGAAGTGTGCAGCCACATGTGAAACGTCAACCACGACCTGTAACAAATGATGATACCCAAGTAGGTGTTTTAGCTGCTGTTGCGGCTAATCCGCACATCAGTAGCAGACAAATTGCGCGAGAATCGGGAATCTCAAAAACGTCGGTGTTGAGAATGCTACATCAACATCGATTGCACCAGTACCATATTTCTGTGCACCAGGAATTGCATGGTGACGACTTTGAACATCGTGTACAGTTCTGCCACTGGGCACAAGAGAAATTAGGGGATGATGAGAGATTTTCTGCACGCGTTCTATTTAGCGACGAAGCGTCATTCACTAACAGCGGTAACGTAAACCGGCGTAATATGCACTATTGGGCAACGGAAAATCCACGATGGCTGCGACAAGTGGAATATCAGCGACCTTGGTGGGTTAATGTATGCTGCGGCATTATGGGAGGAAGAGTACTTGGCCCCCATTTTATCAATGGCAATCTAAATGGTGCAACGTATCCTGATTTCCTATGTAATGTTCTACTGATGTTACTAGAAGATGTTTCACTGCATGACAGAAAGGCGATGTACTTCCAACATGATGGATGTCCTGCACATAGCTCGCATGTGGTTGAAGCGGTATTGAATAACATATTTCATGACAGGTGGATTGGTCGTCAAAGCACCGCACGTTCACCGGATCTGACGTCCCCGGATTTTTTTCTATGGGGAAAGTTGAAGGATATTTGCTATTGTGATCCACTGACAACACCTGACGACATGCGTCAGCGCATTGTCAATGCATGTGCAGACATTATGGAAGGTGAACTACTCACCGTTGAGAGGAATATGAGGTTGTCGGACATTATTTTGAGGATTTATTGCATTAATGTGGTATTTACAGATAATCACGATGTAACAGCATGCATTCTCAGAAATGATAAGTTTACAAAGGTAGATGTATCACATTGGAACAACCGAAATAAAATGTTCAAACGTACCTATGTTCTATATTTTAATTTAAAAAACCTACCTGTTACCAACTATTCGTCTAAAATTGTGAGCCATATGTTTGTGACTATTACAGTGCCATTTATCACAAAGCGAAAAAAGTGGTCCAACTAAAACATTCTTTATTTCTTTACATACGACACGAATATGTAACAAAAAATGGGGGTTCCTACTTAAAAAAAACGCAGTTGATATCCGTTTGACCTATGGCAGCGCCATCTAGTGGGGCAACCACAGCGCCATCTAGTTTCCCCCTTCAAGCTAGACAAGTTTCGTTCTTTGTAGTTTTTTCGTTTGACGCTTATTTCGTGAGATATTTGGCCCGGTCACGATCAGTGGACCACCCTGTACATTTTATCACGATCATAGTCTCAACTGGACGATAATCAACAATGAGCGAAGTATCGGAAATACACCCTGCTGACATCTGTGGCTCTGGAAATAGAAATATCTGTACCATTCTTATGACTTGACATACTCTTCCCTTTGCTGTCACAGTATTCTGCGTCAAACCCATACCTTCCTATGCACATGTCAGAACACACACACATGCATATACTTCATAAGCCTGATGCTCAAGGCGAAACTATTATGCATCCCCTACTATTAAGTATAATACTTGGCCAATAACTGATTGCTGGTTATACGTAATAATACTGACCGAAAATCAGAGATGGGTGGACATGTCTCAAAAAGTTTTTCTTGCGAGTGGTACCACCGTCTCTTAGAAAGAGAGGTGTAATCGTCTTACAAACCACCATATGTTAAAAAAACACGATCGCAACGACCATATTACTATCACAAGCGGTCTTGGTTCTATAGGTACAAACAAGTATTCATTTTAAAAGTTATACTGGCCTTAGAAAACGAGGTATGGCATTACCTCCGAATGAAGTGGTTTTCCCAGACAAATATTGCAACACTGAATACAGACGGTGATTGCTGGAGTGTATATTATCAGACCAACAGTGTGGTTACACGTAGCTGACGATGCAACCTCGTGATAAAATAACTGAATTTAGAAAGTGATTCGACTAAGGAACGTGGTATGAAACCAGTATTTGCAACTCCCTCATGCCACTGCTAGATGTTTCTCCAGTATTAGTAACGCATTCTGTCTCGATGTGATGTCAGAGGTTCTGCAATACATCCACTGGGTTATATGCGAAGGTTGATTGAGAAGAATCACAAACAGTAGATTGTGTGCTGATTGAGGTCATAAGAAATGTACACTAGCTTTTCATATCTCTAGTGTTACGCTCTTCGGTAGAAATGCTGTCTAGGATTTGGAATCAAGTCTCTCCATTCAACCACATATCTGCATTGGATCCTATAGAGAAGTCCTTTAATGTAACAACCACTAGGGAATCATATTTCCGGCACTCTCGTATCTTGAAACGAGTTACCTTTTTCGAACCTATCAGCTGCAGTAAAATTTTAGATAGTCCCCATGCTTCTTGCAACTGCTGCCATTCCTGCAGCCTTGCGCATGATATTGTTCCAATTTAAGTAAGAGCTGAGCAGATGTCGGAGAGAGCTGTATCTACCACCTTCTGCAACCTGTGTAGAAACAGAGTGACATGGGTTAGTGCAACAGGATTATGTTTTGACCATTCGGTGGAAATGGGAACATGTTGTCGTAGCTCTGCCAACAGTGTACGACGTGTATTGTCAGCACCAAACGAAGCCTGCTCCTGCAACATGAGGTAGTATAAAAGACAGTAATGGAACTGGGGGAAGGACGAGGATTTTGCTGCTGCATTGTGATGCATCCTCAAACTACATACAAGTACTGCTGTTCAAAACAGATCTGTGTCCCTCAGGGCTCATTCATATCTACCACCCCAACATGCTATCTTCATTATTCTGTACCATCCAACAGAGAAAAATTAGAACTATAAAAGCTCCACTAACTTCATCTGGGAGAGAACTCGATAAGATTTTTACTGCATCTCTTTTCTCCCTTATATCGAAAACAAATGCTGTCTGCGTGCCGGCATCGAGCACATGTGACGATCCTATTAAGTATACAGCTATTGATCCATTGCACGGACCATCTCCCTGTGACCCTATGTCATTGTTCAAAACATTGTTTTTTTTTTGCGGTAACACTATTTGTACACTGCCATACATTTTGTTTTTTCTACCATAACTTCGATGTCTGTGTCAGGCTCTAAACTGACGTTAATATGTTCTGATCCATTGCTTCTTACAGAAAACTAGACATTTCACACCGTAAATCATGTTGTTACTGCTGCTGCCATAACACACCACACATGCTGGATGGTTTTAAATAAGAGACAGTTAAAAACTTAAGGAATCTGGATGAGTTTGGCGGTGTTGTCAAGCGTTTCCCAACTGCTGTCCGAAGGTGATTGATGACCTCTAAATTTAAACTCATCTGTCACAGTGACGGGATAGCTGATGGCTCTGCATTCCATTTCGACTGATTCCTCATATTGTAGTCATGTACGCGATCACTGTTTCGGTGCTAGCCATCCCCAGAAGTTGTTGCCCCTCCGCCAAAACTCTTTCTCTATCACAAACAAGCGATGTCAGTCAATCATTATGTGATAACCAACAGTATACTGGTGGACGAATGGGATGGAAAAGACACCGTCGATGTACTGTAATAATAAGCATCACAGTTGATAGCGCGAAAAAGTTTAGCAATTTTACAGTAATTTCAACATCGACCAATGATGCGACAGCATGTTTCCCAATTTCAGTGTCATCGCTGAATTGCCCCTCCACTACTTTGCGAGTATCATTGCGAATGTAGATAGATGACTGTGCAGTATGATTATTCATTGCTAATTCTTGAACATATACATCATCAAAGTATACCAGACAGCACTCCACATATTTCTGGCACCTCGAGCATAGTGCATAATTTACGATCTACCTCTATGCCAGTGGGAGTCACAGAGCATTCTCGCTGTCTTAGGATAAAATTAGAGACTGAAAGACTCCCTCGCACTGTCTTTGATCAACCTGCTCTGCAGCACAATTACCGATTTAATCTGCAGCTGACCAGAAGTAGACCGCTACATTTTGCGTCTCATGAATGAATGGAGCTTGCCGAGTCCTCGCCCGTCCAAGTCCACAAGATTTCTCCAGATGCGCCCATGTCGAGGAGGTTAGTACCCGTTCTCGGTGTATAGAAACAGATTTGAAAGTGTTGTAATAGCAGACGGTTAAGAAGAACAAGAAACGGGTGGTTTTTATGCATGATGGAGCTCCAGACAGCTGGAGTTCGAAACATTCTACGTAAATCAACTACACTATCAATTTTATAGTATTGTTCTAGTGTCTGGGATCAGTACCAGGAGGGTGTTGGTAAAAGAGAACACAAACACATGCACTGCTAAGGCTACACGGTTCTGCACCTAAAACAGGCTATGATGTTAGATCACTTCAGTTTCTGACCTATCAGTCATGTGGAATGCAGCGCTTTTAATATCCCAATGTAAGAAATATACTTCCAGTGCGTGACATACATCCTTCTTGCAGGTTTCTCTACAATAAACTATGGTAACAAAGTGTAAAGTGAAAAAAACTTCTTCCTTAAAACATCGGCTCTGTGTGATACATGCGCAATATAGCTTTCCAAAGATGTGTAGCATCCACTGTTCACATCCAATCATGGTTCAGAAATTATGCTATGCCCGCATCAGTCCTACATAAAATGGTCATCAGTAACGGAGAATACCTCTTACAAGGAAACACAAAAAAGCTTAGCAGCAGTGTCCGACATGTGAAATTACACGTCATGCTGCCACAAACTCTGTAAAAAGCACATCTGTC
The DNA here is from genome assembly GCF_021461395.2 of Schistocerca americana. Classification (NCBI taxonomy): domain Eukaryota; kingdom Metazoa; phylum Arthropoda; class Insecta; order Orthoptera; family Acrididae; genus Schistocerca; species Schistocerca americana. Next base: position 435,267,960 of record NC_060122.1, read on the forward strand.
AAACAGATGTATACACAGGGATTGCAGTGTCTCACTCTCACCTATCGCTAACTTAAAATCATCTTAGATATGAAACTGAAGTCTCGATTTTATACCCAAGATGCGACAAGGAAATGGAGTACACCACATAAATCTTCGTTTGTTTAGAGGAATGTGTCAAAACAGGATGGCCACATTTCATCACACATGAGATGGAAGTTCTCTGATGACCGAGAGGTTTGCTGTTATCGATCGCAAGTAGACAGTGCTCTAAGTCACAATATACAGAACACATGGTTGTATACGAGTCAAACACAGGCTATGTCATGCAACTGATGCATCCTGACAGAACAGCGGAAAAAATGGTCAAATGATCAGCAGCAACATCTCCCTCCTTAGAATGCATCATCAGTCCGCCATTAAATCGTTCCTTGTTACAGCTCCATCTCAGTCGATCACCCTGTACACTCTCTGTTATCCTTTAATGCAGCTGCATATAAGTTTAGAGGCAGATGGTTCTCTGTTGTCCTGAACAACGTCAAATACAGTAGTCAACTCGTGTGTATCACTGTTACCTCAATAGAAATACAGGGTTATTTCAAATGATTGAAGCGATTTCACAGCTCTACAATAACTTTATTATTTGAGATATTTTCACAATGCTTTGCACACACATACAAAAACTCAAAAAGATTTTTTAGGCATTCACGAATGTGCGATATCTGCCCCTTTAGTGATTCGGCAGACATCAAGCCGATAATCAAGTTCCTCCCACACTCGGCGCAGCATGTCCCCATCAATGAGTTCGAAAGCATCGTTGATGCGAGCTCGCAGTTCTGGCACGTTTCTTGGTAGAGGAGGTTTAAACACTGAATCTTTCACATAACCCCACAGAAAGAAATCGCATGGGGTTAAGTCGGGAGAGCGTGGAGGCCATGACATGAATTGCTGCTCATGATCTCCACCACGACCGATCCATCGGTTTTCCAATCTCCTGTTTAAGAAATGCCGAACATCATGATGGAAGTGCGGTGGAGCACCATCCTGTTGAAAGATGAAGTCGGCGCTGTCGGTCTCCAGTTGTGGCATGAGCCAATTTTCCAGCGTGTCCAGATACACGTGTCCTGTAACGTTTTTTTCGCAGAAGAAAAATGGGGCCATAAACTTTAAACCGTGAGATTGCACAAAACACGTTAACTTTTGGTGAATTGCGAATTTGCTGCACGAATGTGTGAGGATTCTCTACCACCCAGATTCGCACATTGTGTCTGTTCACTTCACCATTAAGAAAAAATGTTGCTTCATCACTGAAAACAAGTTTCGCACTGAACGCATCCTCTTCCATGAGCTGTTGCAAGCGCGCCGAAAATTCAAAGCGTTTGACTTTGTCATCGGGTGTCAGGGCTTGCAGCAATTGTAAACAGTAAGGCTTCTGCTTTAGCCTTTTCCGTAAGATTTTCCAAACCGTCGGCTGTGGTACGTTTAGCTCCCTGCTTGCTTTATTCGTCGACTTCCGCGGGCTACACGTGAAACTTGCCCGCACGCGTTCAACCGCTTCTTCGCTCACTGCAGGCCGACCCGTTGATTTCCCCTTACAGAGGCATCCAGAAGCTTTAAACTGCGCATCCCATCGCCGAATGGAGTTAGCAGTTGGTGGATCTTTGTTGAACTTCGTCCAGAAGTGTCGTTGCACTGTTATGACTGACTGATGTGAGTGCATTTCAAGCACGACATACGCTTTCTCGGCTCCTGTCGCCATTTTGTCTCACTGCGCTCTCGAGCGCTCTGGCGGCAGAAACCTGAAGTGCGGCTTCAGCCGAACAAAACTTAATGAGTTTTTCTACGTATCTGTAGTGTGTCGTGACCATATGTCAATGAATGGAGCTACAGTGAATTTATGAAATCGCTTCAATCATTTGTAATAGCCCTGTATAGTAGAATGCTGGCCAGACAGAAAAAGTGACTGTTTCCAATGTTCTCTTCGCTTCCATGTCGACGTTTTCTCAGATTCTTCTTGCGGACACAGCAAGAGCCCTCTGGTGGCAGCATTATGTATTATGTCAGTTGGACTCTAGACCTCATGGTGAACACACTGGATTGAGCTACTGCTTCAAATTGTTTAAATACACACTGAATGCAAAGTAAGGACTTATGTCCATCCTATCCCGCAGACTGAGTCCATTCCCTGCCCATTCCTCGAAAGAGGTGGTGGTCGGATGACTTAGGTTAGTGGAGGTAGTCCAAGTGGCCTTTTTGCCGCCATTTTCTTAGCATAGTGGAGGTAGTGCAAGTGACCTTTTTTCTGTCAAAATTTGAACTTCCCGCCATTTTCTGGGGAGGAGAGGGGGAGTGTGGAGGGGGGAATTAGGAGGGGAGGGTGTTATATTAGTTGAGGTAGCCCAATTGACCTATTTTCCCGCCAAAATGTGAACTTACTGCCATGACGTCATTGTGGCGTTGCCACAACTATTGCCACCATCTTGGATCTGCCATCTTGAATAAATTTGGCAACAATGCAGAGTGGTGTAACGCACAGGTTGCCCTACTACTAACATGTACAGCACAAGAGAAACTTCTATTATACCTTATTGAGATAGATATTCTAGTACTTAAAATACACTGACAGAAAAAGTCGCAGCACCAAGAAGGAGTTGTGCGACATAAAAGAGAGTTGGTAGGCGTTTAAGGTGTTGTCTATTCCAGTTTCGCGCCAATAGCATAAGAGTGGGACAAATAGTGCCACTATGAGGATACAAATCAGGTTTGCCTTAAATACACGCTGTAACGGTCGTGAGTGTTAGTTACTGAACTGATGTTACTAAAGAATGAATTTAAAGACAAAGACGCCATTATCAGCAACTCATTGCGTTTAAACGATATCGTGTAGTAGGGCAGAAGCTGAATGTTCCTTCTGCAGTACTGCAGAAAGACTTGACAGGAATATAACCACTGCATATGATTTGCGGCAGTAGTGGTCACGAGAATGTAAGGTCGAAGAAGACCGAGCTCCAGAACCCCAGGTCGTACTACAAGAAGGAAGGCCATCATGTTTGGCGTATGACTCTGCCGCCTTGTCCTGCATCTGGAGCAGCAATTTGAGCAGCAATATGCACCACAGTGACACAACGAACTGTTACAAATCGGTTACTTCAAGGACATCTCCGGGCCAGACGCCCTGCAGTGTGCATTCCACAAACCCCAAGCCACTGCCATTTGCAACTTCAGTGCTGTCAAGCAATAGCTCATTGGAGGGCAGGGTCAAGGTCTGTTGTGTTTTCTGATGAAAGCTGATCTGCTTTGATGCCAGTGATGGCCGTCTGTTCGATACAAGAAGGCCAGCTGAGGACTGCAATTTAGACTGTGGATCAATGGAAGCGTGTCACCTTGTCAGATGAATTACGTTTCTTGTTACACCAGATCTATGGTCGTCCGGATACAGTGTCATTCAGGCAAACGTCTGCTTGAAACATGCACTGCATCACACAGACCCTTAGAGGCAGGGTTATGCTATGGGGGGGTGGGGGGTGAACGACATTCATCTGCGCTTACATAGGACCTGTACTAGTATTAGAAGGCACCATGACAGCTGTGAGCTGTGGAGTATTGCGGATCGCTTGCATCAGTTCACGCTTGACATCTTTGCAGACTGAGAGCACAACTTCCAGCAGGATAACATTATGTTTCACAAGGTGAGAACTCTGCTGCAGCGTTTTGAGGAGCATGGCAGTGAACTCACGATTATGTCTTGATTACCTGTTTTCCTGATCTGAACCAACACTTCTGAGACGCTATCGGTTGCCAGCTCCATATCTACAAACCAACGGTCCGTAACCTACAGGAATTGTGTGACCTGTGCGAAGACTTCTTTTGCCACATGCCTCCTGAAAGCTGACAATGACCTTTCGGATGCATGCCACGAAAAATCTCTGTTGTGTTGCGTTGAATGGCGAACCCAAACGCTGTTAAGTGTCATAGTGTTTTGGCTCATCAGTACAAAAGAAATGAGTATGTCAGGCGAGAACATAGTGAATACGATTACTAGCATCGCCAGTTTCGATTAGAAATAAGTGTACGAAAATAAAGAAGTATCATAACGCCGTCCGAGTTGCGATACGGCGAGAGTGTTTCCACGTACAGACTCCTGGTCATAATATCATTATTGGCAATTAACAGGTTACAACGTGGAATACTTCTCCGTTTGATGGGAGCTTTTAGTATTACAATGAAATGAACACTCTAAGCTGCTTACAGGCGTTGACATACGTCAACGGGGGCAGATGAAAATGTGTGCCCCGATCGGGACTCGAACCCGGGATCTCCTGCTTACATGGCAGACGCTCTATCCGTTTTTTTTTTTTTTTTTTTTTTTTTTTTTTTTTTTTTTTTTTTTTTTTTTTAAATTTAGGCAGTGGCAGGGATCGAACGTCCATCTGAGCCACCGAGGACATAGAGGATAGCGCGACTGCAGGGATTTATCTCTGGCACGCCTCCCTCGAAACCCACATTCTCAACGTGTTGCCCCGCACTACATTCGTAGTGCCCCCGCCCATTATACTCATTACTCGCGGCGCGTTGCCGATTCCCGTAAGAGTTCGGGCACTGTTTGTGATTCGCACAGAAGAAGAAGATGGTCAAGTGGCCGGTGAGCCTTAACTGTATATATATATACTAAGATGGTATCTGTTCTTTCGGACATCTCCGAAAGAACAGATACCATCTTAGTAAATATATGCTTTTAGTATTGTGTCAGTTAAGGCATTGTAGAGAGTACTCAGGATATGTCCGCTCGGTCTGCAATCGGCAGAAAACGACGATATAGTGGCTGAAGAAATACGAAACCTTGGATGCAGAAGTATAGTAAGAATATGGGTTACAAAAAATAGCGAATTCACATTCAGGTTTTACTCCAGCGACAGAAACGATGTGATGATCCTCGAACAGCGAGTCGTACTTGTGGTTTCTTCCCCGGCATAAGACAAAGGCTATGATCGAGAGCCCCATGTCTCTCAAAAGGAATGACACAGTTCTTGACAGGTCACAGCCTTTACGCTATCTACTGAGTGTGAATTGAAAAAAGACAAACTACCATCTGCACGTCAGAAAATTCTCTCTGTGGATATTCGCTGTATGTCGATGTGGTCGGTATGGTCGGTTGTAACTGAATCGACACAGAAGTCCTTATGTCAGAGACACATTGCACTACGAGAGATGACAAATCCTGGAGAATATCGGCGGCGCCATTTCGAGGAAGACTTGGAGAGTGTGACACTTTACCAGTCAACGCCAGTTGCGACGGAAGACCGCGAAGCAACACAGCGAAGGGAGTCGAGTTCAACAGCTGCGGCAGACAGACGGCCAATAGCACACGCTCGGAGAACTTCGGTGCATCAGAGCGAAGTGCAGCTGTGGGCACAGCACTCGGCAGCCGGTGTGCTGCGCGCCGACATGGAGCTCCTCACCGGCAAAAAGGAAGCTCCCTCGGAAGAGGGGAGTCGTCCCCTGCCACCAGGGGACACAGGCAGATTCCACTACGGCGTCATCGCAGCACCCAAGGAACCTGCAGGATGTGCCTACGGGCTGTGGAGTGACGGAATGCCTTGTGGAATGTAGCGTGCTATAATGTTGTTATTACTGTCTGCAATGTATTTAAATTAGGTATAATGAATAGTAGTGCTAATTAGTAATGCAGTAGTAGTGGTAGATATGAATCGTGGCAGTACAGTGGTTCCCAACCCGGGGTAATTACCCATTGAGGGCTAAAATGAAATTTTATGAAGCTTAAAAACTAAACAATTAGATTCTGTTTCAGTTATGAAACTAAATTACTTTCAAAAGATCGTTACTATTACCAAAATTTTGTAAGACTCTAATACTGATTATGTAAGTTATCAATAATTACTTTTTTTTTTCACAGCTCGTGGTCGTGCGGTAGCGTTCTCGCTTCCCGCGCCCGGGTTCCCGGGTTCGATTCCCGGCGGGGTCAGGGATTTTCTCTGCCTCGTGATGGCTGGGTGTTGTGTGATGTCCTTAGGTTAGTTAGGTTTAAGTAGTTCTAAGTTCTAGGGGACTGATGACCATAGATGTTAAGTCCCATAGTGCTTAGAGCCATTTGAGCCATTTTTACTTTTTCTCAATTAGTAGCGGTGTAGGTTACAGGTTCCTCGGATACTCCACGCCCTACACACATAGGTTGCGCTTTGTCCCGTACATTGTGATGATAAAAGTGTGATACATACGTAACAAATGTTAAATATCTCAAGAGAAGTCTTCTTTAAGTTGTAGACAGTACCTGCAGTAGTCCAGAAAATCCTTCATTACTAGCTTCGAAACATAATCGAATTAATTGGCAGCACGAGTCAGTAATAACTACATAAGGGCTACTATAGTGCTGTACAAAGTTTTATTATTATTATTCTAATCATCATCATCATCGTTAGAGAGGTTAGACACAAAATGTTAACAGCCTGAAGTTGTCCAATTTCTGCCAATTCAGAAGTAAAAAATGCAGCAATGAAGTGATTTATGAATATTAAGTATAGTGCACACGACTGAACTTGTCTGATTTTAAACTGGGTTACGGTATACAGGTCAAGCAAGTGCCGCAATGGAGAGAAGTGAGGCAGGGGAAGTTAGTCCTGTGTCTACCCTCACTGTGGGCATTTAGCTTTCTTATCTGAGAAAGAGTTGTGGGTGACACTTGTCATGCACCACGAATTGCTTCATCATTCACTCTAACACACACACACACACACACACACACACACACACACACACACACAAACACGCGGACACACAAAAACACACGGACACGCAAAATATCATTCTTTTTCATCATGTTCGATAAAAAGTCTTTCATTTTACAGTTTAGTTAGGTGCTGCAGTTGAAGATAGTGTAGGGTGGGGCGCAACAGACGGTAAGGGGGGGGGGAGGGGGTATTAGCTAATGTCTGATTACACTCAGGTTGTATTATGTTAGCCGGCCACGGTGGCCGAACGGTTCTAGGCGCTTCAGTCCGGAACCGCGCGACTGCTACGGTCGCAGGTTCGAATCCTGCCTCGGGCAGGGATGTGTGTGTTGTCCTTAGGTCAGTTAGGTTTAAGTAGTTCTAAGTTATAGGGGACTGATGACCTCAGATGTTAAGTCCCATAGTGCTCAGAGCCATTTGTATTATGTTAGTTGCCGATGTATAGAAGACAGTATTAACTGTTGATATCAGTAACTTGAACTCCTCCCTAGCTAACAGCCGACAGCCAATCGGTGAACACACACGTGTGTGGTGGCGCTCGGCCCGCACGTGGCCAGTTCGAATCCTGATGGCGGAAGAAATTTGCTGCGCCAGCGTTTCGCCGATAGCGACAGGAGAGGCGGTGGAGTAAAGTTTCTGATCCCCAGAATTTTGGCCTGTATCTTGAATTAAATTTCAAATCTTTCTGCAGTGTCTCATGGAGTTAGAATATGTGACGCTGTTGATGATCCGTCCGTCGAGTGGGGTCATTAAACTCCGCTCTTAGTGCCATTCAACAAGAGTACGTTACCTGCAGGCACCAGGCTTCACCCATTCCCTTCTCCCACCAGTTTACAACACAAACATGACACGACACTCAAGAGCTACACTTAATACACGTCTCTCGCACGCCGCATGAAAAGGGTCCATTGTACATGGAGGAAGAGAAACCTTTTCCTATTAGGCGACCGAATTACCCTGTCAGGCCTCTCAGCCAACAACGCCACACTACTCTTTCTTTCTGTAGTAGTTTGAGTAAAAATGAATACTGGGTTTCTTCTTCTCCTTGCGTCAATCCCGTCTACTACAGTGTATGCTGTACTCATGCTCTGGCAAATTAATTTTATTGAACATTGCGCCCGGATCCCCTCCCTGTTACCACAGCCCTCGGTTGCCTAGGAGGGGGCTTCACCTCTCTGTGAGAACTGTGTAAACTATGTCTAGTCTTTGATCGTATTTTAACTGTTTGCGTATCGAATTTGCTGTGGTAGAAAATGGGGAATAGCTCAGCATTTGTCTAAATGAACGCCCCAAAACCACATGCAGGCTGGCCATTGTATCAGTCAAAGTCGTTAATCCGTCGGATGGTTTATCTGGGTCTGACTCATTTTCCTGTTTCACTCAGCTAGAGTGCTGCAGGTTACGCTATACGAGCAGGTCATGTTCCAACCTACAATGTAAACATAATTAACTCCACAAATAGTGGGTACATACACTATGTGATCAAAAGTATCCAGACACCACAAAAACATACGTTTTTCATATTACGTAAATTGCGCTGTTCCCTAATGCCAGGTACCACATATTAGCGACCTCAGTAGTCATTAGACATCGTGAGAGAGCAAAATGGGGCTCGTCGCGGAACTCACGGACTTCGAACGTAGTCAGGTGATTGGGTGTCACTTGTGTCATACGTCTGTACGCGAGATTTCCACACACCTAAACATCCCTAGGTCCACTGTTTCCGATGTGATAGTGAGGTGGAAACGTGAAGGGACACGTACAGCACAAAATCGTACAGGCCGACCTCGTCTGTTGACTGACAGAGACCGCAGTCCGCAGCTCGTGGTCGTGTGGTAGCGTTCTCGCTTCCCGCGCCCGGGTTCCCGGGTTCGATTCCCGGCGGGGTCAGGGATTTTCTCTGCCTCGTGATGACTGGGTGTTGTGTGCTGTCCTTTGGTTAGTTAGGTTTAAGTAGTTCTAAGTTCTAGGGGACTGATGACCATAGATGGTAAGTCCCATAGTGCTCAGAGCCATTTGAACCATTTGAACAGAGACCGCCGACAGTTGAATAGGGTCGGTAATGTGTAATGGGCAGACATCTATCCAGACCATCACACAGGAATTCCAACCGGCATCAGGATCCACTGCAAGTACTATGAAAGTTAGGCAGGAGGTGAGAAAACTTGGATTTCATGGACGAGCGGATGCTCATAAGCCACACGTCACGCCGGTAAATGCCAAACGACGCCTTGCTTGGTGTAAGGAGCGTAAACATTGGACGACTGAACAGTGAAAAACGTTGTGTGAAGTGACGGTGCACAATGTGGAGATCAGATGGCAGGATGTGGGCACGGCGAATGCCAGGTGAACGCCATCTGCCAGCGTGTGTAGTGCCAACAGTAAAATTCGGAGGCGGTGGTGTTATGGTATGGTGTGGTCGTGTTTTTCATGGAGGGGCTAGCAGTCCCTGTTGTTTTGCGTGGCACTATCACAGCATAGGCCTACATTGATGTTTTAAGTACCTTCTTGCTTTCCACTGTTGAAGAGCAATTTGGGGATGGCGATTGCATCTTTCAACGCGATCGAGCATCAGTTCATAATGCACGGCCTGTGACGGAGTGGTTACACGACAATAACATCACTGTAATGGGATGGCCTGCGCAGAGTCCTGACCTGAATCCTGCAGAGCACCTTTGGAATGTTTTGGAACGCCGACTACGTGACAGGCCTCACCGACCGACATTGATATCTTTCCACAGTGCAGCAATCCGTGAAGAATGAGCTGCCATTCCTCAAGAAGCCTTCCATCACTTGACTGAACGTATGTATGAGAAACTGGAAGCTGTCATCAAGGCTAAGGGTAGGCCAACACTGAATTTCAGGATTACCCATGGAGGGCGTCACGGTCTTGGAAGTCGTTTTCAGCTAGGTGTCCGGATACTTTCGGTCACATAGGGTGTGTGTACTGCCGGGAGTGGGACTCAAGCTGCCAGACGTCTGGCACGGAGATAAATAGCGTGAGCTACGAGTAGACAGTGTGAAGAAGCAGCAATTCTTGAGGCAGACCAGTGCCTTGCAGTCATTGTTGGGTTCCATCATGTAGTCGAGGTCAGATATGCAGAGTGGTCATACCTGGTCGACCTTGTGCTATAGCAGTCTGCACGTAATATACGGGTGTATGTTGCGTTCTGTGCAGAGGGAGACGGGGAAGAGACGCAGAACACTTTTTGCTCTCTTTCACGCCTCATGTTCCAGCCACAGTAACCTATCTGGTAACAGGCAATGCTACGGTAAGCACCACACTGGAACAATGTTTCTGCTTCAGACTCTCTCAAAGAAAAGAAGTATTGTTCTTTGTTAAGGCAATACTTGATGTGTTCCCTTTTGCCACCCACAATGAACAACAGTGGCTATAATACCTCACCATGTCTACATTACTAACCAACTAGCCAGCTGCTCGTAGTTCATGGTTCATGGTTCAAGGTTCCAGTTGCAAACTGCCCATCTAATGACTTCTACGGGCAGCAAAAATTTGATTCTCAGTGTTTCATATAATTATTGACCGCATTTAAAAATTTAAAATGTTGCGACTATCTAAACGTTAAGTGGTATAACATCATGTTAAAGGCCTAGCACAGTAAGAACAGTTAGAAATGGTGTATAGAATATCTGATAGTAAGTATGGGTTGGGTTGTTGTTTGGGGGAAGAGACCAAATAGCGAGGTGATCGGTTTTATCGGATTAGGGAAGGGCAGGGAAGGAAGTCGGCCGTGCCCTTTCAAAGCAACTATCCCGGCATTTGCCTGGAGCGATTTAGGGAAATCACGGAAAACCTAAATCAGGATGGCTGGACGCGGGATTGAACCGTCGTCCTCCCGAATGCGAGTCCAGTGTGGTAACCACTGCGCCACCTCGCTCGGTGGAAAGTATGCAGACACTCCTATTGTAAGGTGTCCGCATTTTACCGACCTTATATAAGCTTCACACGTACGATACAGAATAAAACGCCAAGAAAATAACTGTATATTGTCAAAAGGAAGCAATTAAGGCAATGTCATGCATCAAATAACAGAACAATATCTACCCTTACAACGACAGGGGCATGCGTAAATGAGATAAAGTGAACGCAGCTTGGGGACCAGCCGTGACTAATGGCATTGGGAAATCCCAATTAACATTAACAAAAGAAGGCCCAGCTGCAGTGCAGAAAGAATTAAGGCGAGTACAGTATAATATCTTTTGGAATAAACTCAGCCGAGACCGTGGGTAAATGGCGATACCACATTAACGAGGCTAGTGGCGACCCGGGCAAGAAAAATAAGAATTCACCTATAACGAGGAAGCAGTTGGCCGAAGCCGTACTGTGTGACGTAGTAGAATCGTAGTGGGGAGAGTGACGTCATGTAAAAGCATTTTGAGAATTAAATTAACACACAGAGAGCTCTCGTCTCACGGCCGGCCACACACATGAGTGTAGTAAAATTAGCGAAGACGTTGAGACTCAAACTTTACGTTTGCGAAGTGAGGGCGGTACACTTCACGTATCGTGACGACAAACGTAAAGCGGTAGTTCATATTCCTGAGGGAATTTTTGTGGGCTGAGATTTGTGCACGTCGCTCCATCCAATAGAGAGTGTGCAATTGCCATTAATTTTCTACGGAACGCAGGAAAGTTAAGACTGAATTAATTCAGTCAAGGCCTGAGAAGGGAATTAGTATGTCAGATCCAGCATGGGGACAACACCACATCAGTTCCCGATTGGCAATGTACCAACGCATGTTAGGCAAGATTAAATGTTGAGTTGAGATTTTGTTTACTCCAACCTGCGTACGCTTTGAGTTTAGAAATTTAAGAGTTAATTACTAACATACCCTCCATTGAGTACATGAGAGTTTTGATTAGTTCAAAATATAAAGTTCATTCTCCACCAACTTAGACCGTTGCTCAGTTACTACAACGTAGATGTAAATATCATTGATAATGGTTTAATTGTTTCATTTGTCATAATGCTTTCATATGTAGAGATAAAGTTTTAATAATCACATATTCAATGTCTAAATGTTAATTAATTTGTTGAGAGTTGAAAGTAATCAAACCCTCTTGTCGTTTATGACTTGAACTTTGAAAGCTTTCATAAATTAAAATGTAGAATGAGAAAGGGTGCTCCGGTGTTTGCAGGATTGGCCGACTAGGTCGTTTCCAGGGGACGCCCGATTGCTTGTTGTTCGTGTGGTGAACGCAATCTTCGTGAAGGCTCCTGCAGTGAGAAAGAGGTTGTGTTATCATTTTGGGATAAATCCCAAACTTGTCATTTATATTAATTTGAGTATTCTTGTAATCTAACAGTGGCATTTTAATTAATTTTGAGACAAAATTTATATCTGTGTGGAATGCCTGTTTGCCACCCTGGATGTGGACAAGTCATTGGATATGTCGCCTGCGTAACAAATCCATCAGGGACATTTCAACCCTCCTAAAGCTGCCCAAGTCGACTGTTAGAGGTACGGCGGTGAAGTGGAAATGGGGAGTAACAATCATAGCTGAAACAAGACCAGGCAGACCTATTGTATTAACGGACTGAGATCGCCGAGCATTGTCGAGGGTGGTTGTAAAAAATCGCATGAAATCAGTGTATAAATAATTTGTGAAATCCAAAGTACTACCAGCAGTCCAGCTACCACAATGTCTGTGCGTAATGAGTTGAAAAGAATGGGATTCAGTGGTCGAGCAGCTCCTCATAAGCCACACGTTTCTTTAGTCAGTGTTACTAAACAATGCTTGAGGTTTTGTAAAGAGCGACGTCACTGAACAGTGACTGGAAACAAGTGATTTGTAGAGACAAATGACTTTGTAACCAACGCTAATCCGATGGAAGAATTTGGGAGTAGCGAATGCCTGGAAAACGTACCTGCCAATACGTGTAGTGCTAAGAGAGAAGTACGGAGGAGGTGGTGTTATGATATGAGGTGTTTTTCGTGGTTAGTTGTCGTCTCCTTTCCGCCCTTAAGGAAACACTAAATGCGGTAGGATATGATCGTATTTACAGCACTGTATAGAGTGTACAGTAGAGGAACAGTTCAGAGCGATTACAGTTCTTATCAGCAAGACAATGCATCCTATCATTAATTAGCATCCGTGAGATAGTGGTCTGTGGGCAATAACATTCCTGAAATGGACTCACCTGCCCATGGTTCCGAATTGAACGCAGTGGAACACTTTTGAGGTGAGTTAAACGTCAACTTCGTTCCAGAACTCAACGTACAACATCATTACCTACTCTGGTTTCGGCTCTCGAGGAAGGGTGGACTGACATTGAGTCACAGACATTCAGGTACCTCACTGAAAGTGTTTCCAGCAGAGTTCAAGCCGTCATAAAGACGAAGGGTGGACACAGACCATATTAATATCCAACAAGCGTGCCCGAATACCTCTGATCTGATACTGTAGGCCCATGTATTGAGGCAGCAGAGTTCGCTACGCTCGGATTAGCCCTACTATATTCATCCATTATATGAGAATGAGAGCATTTAGCGACTTCCAACAAACTTTAAGCACAATTTCAAACTTTATCTTAAGTTTTTATCGCTAACATGCTTAACGGCAAATATGTAAAACATTAACTCATCTGTAAATCAATCAAAAGTTTGAAGATGTTTTATGCATGGGAGTTCGACTCTTTAAAGCATCAGGAATTTGCTGGTGTAAACACAAAAATTAACGGTAAATATCCTATATGCACCCCCAGAGCTAAGGACCGACATCGTAGAATGATGCTATTGACTGATGGTCACTCGGTATACTGGCCCTCGCTCCTTTAAACGTCCACACGATATAGGATAATGACTGAAGCAGAAGAAATGAATTAAAATGCGTACTGCAGCCGGGTCTCGAACCCAGAGCTTCTTACTTGTCAGGCAGAAATGCTACCCATTGCACCACGTCAGCCCTACGGAGAGCATTGCTACACCAACTTCTCAAGTTGACTGCACTACCCAACACAAACTTCAATTCATATCTATGTACTTGAGGCGAGCGCGAGATAGTCCCTGCAGTCGTACTACCCTCTGTGCACCCGGTGGCTCAGATGGCTAGATTGTCTGCCATGTAAGCAGGAGATCCCGGCTTCGAGTCCCGATTGGGGCACACTTTTTCACCTGTCGCCGTTGATATATATCAACGCCCGTCAGCAGCTGAAAATATAATTCTAATTTCAATTCATATTTTTCGTTAATTTTCCCTTACATTGTCTCTATTGCCAGGGTTCTCCGGCATTGGAATAGCACCCCAGTGCTGGACGTAATAGGAAAGTCCTGTGCTGGGGAGGGCACTTACGCTTACTGTAGTGCTCTGGTAGTGTAATGGTTAGCATTTCTGCCTAGCAACCAAGAAGTTCCGGGTTTGAGTCCTGGCCGCGGCAAATTTTTTTATTAATTTCGTCTGTTTCAATCGTTATCGTAGATAAAGAAGAGACTTGAGTGGCTCAGGCAAAAATGTTTTGTAAGATCTATAAGATCACCTATGGTACAAGACTTTCCCATTACGTCCAGCGCTGGTGTATCGTAGATAAAGAAGAGACTTCAATGTTTCAGGGAGAAATGTAATTATAAGGTGTTCTATAAGTGCACACGATATGGTCTATAACGAACATTTCCTATGCCCAGCAATCGTCAGTAAAGCTCGAACTGGAAGTTTGTGGCACAATCAACAATACTAATACTGCGTTCTTCGTCAGATCTACTTAACGGTGTCGGATAACACTACCCTTAGAAACTGATCCAGACTGTGTCTTTGTGGCATCGCTGTGCTAACTGCAGCTTTTAGAGTACACTCTGCTCGTAACCAAAGTTCCGACACTACTAGAATTTGGTGGTACAACGCATTGCTTACCGTGTATTCCATGCCTAATTGAAGCGTCGGCCGGTGTGGCCGTGCGGTTCTAGGCGCTTCAGTCTGGAACCGCGTGACCGCTACGGTTGCAGCTTCGAATCCTGCCTCGGGCATGGATGTGTGTGATGTCCTTAGTTTAATTAAGTTTAAGTAGTTCTAAGTTCTAGGGGACTGATGACCTCAGAAGTTAAGTCCCATAGTGCTCAGAGCCATTTGAACCTAATTGAAGCAGGGTGTACTTCTTCCCTAAACAGACAGCAGAATTCCGTTTTGTGAGGGAATCGTGACGGCCTTTTACGGTGATAGCTGTGTTGAATTTATTCCGTGTGCCTCTTTTGCTGGTTTTTTGACACTTGCGTTGGGAAGTTGAGGCCGACTGGCGTGTTTTGGCCGGTTCTCGGTGCGGCTTCCCTGCTCCAGGGCTTCCTCGCCCTGTTGCGCCATAATCCAATACAAAGCCACGGCCGGCCTTGCCCTGCGTAACTCAGCTGATGTAAGCTCAAAGCGTCTCTTGCAGATTTCCTGCAAGCCCATATATAGACGCTTTCACGTGTATCAATATGCGCGTCGAGAAACTATATTTGTGCTATGGAATTAAGTTTCTTACAAAATCCTGTCTGAACAAAATCATGACATAACTCGATTCTGGTTGTCTCTCACAATACTTGACTTTGAGCCCACTCCTGCTAGCGCCTCTCTCTATATTCATATAGGATTTTCTTTGTACCGTGTTGTGACGGTCACAAATCACGGTCCTGTCTCTTTCTTTTTTTTTTTTTTTTTTTTTTGGTATTTCACCTTGACACCAGCAGAAAACATAGGAAGATAAACATTTAAGGTCTCGTCAACTTCATTGTCATTAGCGACGAACTAAAAACTCAGAGAGGAAAGGTAATCACTCGTGATACTTTCAGAGGAATAATACAGTCAGTCTATTTAACTGATGTAGGAAAATTATGGAAAAACAAATTCTGAATGGCTGCAGGGGGGATCTGAAATCTGATTCCTTTGAATCTACCATACACGCTGTGCCACTTCTTTTAGAAAAAGCATTGTATCACGAGGACAAAGGGTATACCCTTTAAAATACACATCAAAGATTATAACGGGGCGCGAATCCGTGACCATTTGGTTAGTAGCAACCGGCCAGAGTACAACATAAAATTAATCAATAAACAGTATATGAACTATATATATCGCAGAAGGTGAGATGTATCAAAATTCCATTCCAGTGGTCTTTGGAATTTCCATAAGTTTGTACGTCTACAGCTAAACTCATAGGCATGGTTCGTGAACATTTCTTGGTCGCGGTAAGAGGCATCTAATTTTTGCAGCTCCACCTTCAGATTTTTTAAAATTTGATTAGTATGGATATGAATAGCCCATTATACATAACCGATGTGACTACAATCTTAAAGCTGTCATCTTGGCATGATATAGAGTAATAATGTTCTCACAATCCATGCAGTGTGCTTAGGATGTGTTGCTAACAACGACAACTTTCCATATCTAGCTTTTCCGTATTTTGTTTCATATAATTGCCAAGTGTTGATAAATATCTATTCTATCTGTGAATTTTTCAATAAACTGTAGACTGTCAAAACTTGAACTACATTTATTGTTTCATGTGCAGATTCAACCACTTCCTGTTGCGTAGTTCCTATGCTGAACACTCTTACGGGGTTGCACCCATACACCGTTTTGTCGATTTGATTCTAAAAGCCTTGATTTATTTTCACCGAAGAAAATGACTGAACTACAAATGTTAAGACTAAAATTGAAAACCTATTACGGGACATTAGAAATTCACATTTATTAAGTTTGTATGCCTATTACATGTTAAACTAAGCTCAAGAGTGAACGTCAAGTTTTTGCAATGTCCTGAAATTACCAAGAGTTAGATTTCGTAACTGCGTTGACGGCAATTAGTTCAAATGGCTCTAAGCACTATGGGACTTAACATCTGAGGTCATCAGTCCCCTAGACTTAGAACTACTTAAACCTAACTAACCTAAGGACATCACACACATCCATGCCCGAGGCAGGATTCGAACCTGTGACCGCAGCAGGCGCGCGGTTCCGGACTGAAGCGCCTAGAACATCTCGGTCACAGATGCCGGTGCGGCAATTAGTTGTGGCACGCTTTGACATGAATTTCTGCCAGTCATTGACGGAACTAAAATTTTATTGTGACTGAGTCACGTCTGGCATAATTTCCTGATAGCCTGACGGTTAAGGCGACAGCTCGCGAGGAGCAGAAAATCCGTGTTCTAACCTCGGTGTTATACAAAGTTTCATTTATCTCGAGGCACTCATTAATAGAATGTGTTCTTTCTAAATTTTCTCCGTAATATAGTTCGTATTTTTAAGTATAATCCTGGGGTGGCAGTCTTTTAGCCAACTCGATGTTGGCGGAATATTTTACACTGACAGTTATCTCTTCTTCCTCACGAATCACTTACATCCCGACTATTACATCACAGATAACACTAATCCAGCTCTATATTCCCTCTCCTACCGAATGTGACACTCAGTTATATGCTTACTTGCTTTAAGTGATCGGACCCAGAGGACCGCGCGAAATCAGAATTAAAGCTCTCCATCTACTCCATCTTCTGCTGTCTGTCTCCAGTTCTCCATGCCCCCAGCTGTAGGAAGTCTTGTTTTACTCTATCCATCCATCTCTTTCTAGATCTTCCCACTGGTCAGCTACATGATGGGATCCAGTCCATTGCAATGTCATAACACACTGCCCGACGAAAAAAGTGAAGCTCTCATAAGACATGGTAGGATGTAAATGTAACATCGGCGGGTATGTAAATGATTAAGAGCTACAATACTCTGTGATAGCTGGAACGGCCACCAGAGTCCATTAGTGTTACCAGGCATAATAGGGTATATACAGGGTGTGAACAGTGTCAGACGTTTAATGGCCACTGCGAAGGACAAGGAGATGACGTATATTCGTGTGAGACAGCGTTATCAACATCTGTCAGAGTCTGGACGGGGCCTTATTGTGGGTCTCCATTTTGCCAGTTGGTCGAATTGTGCAATATCCTTATTTGTGCGGAATATGCATGTGGCAGTGTCCCGATGTTGAATTGATTTGAATCATTAGAAAAGGCACACTCGTCGTCAAGGTCCGTCGATCAAATCTGGCAACCCGAATGAAGGATCGTCGTACTGTGCACCAAACACATTGTACAACCTTCATATCTACATCTCCCATCCGAGAACTGGCAGCGGACTCCCTGGAACACTTGTATCATCCTGCACCATTGGTCAGAGACTAGCAGTCGGACTATGGAGTTACCATCCCAGGTGTAGGCTGCCGTTAACACCACTAAAAAAACGGTCGCATTTGGAGTGGTGCCGTGACCAGGCGCCATGGTCTGTTGATGGATGGCGTGCCATTATGTTGAGTGATGAACCACGGACTGCATTATCCCGGATGACCATCACTGACGAACGTGGCGGCGACCTAGGGAGAGGTACCGCTCTTCCAATGGCTTGGAGTGGCACAACAGTGTTACTTTTAGCGTCATGGTGTGTGGGACCATAGGGTATGGTTGGTAGTGATTGAGGAAACTCTGGCAACACAACGGGATGACACACATACCCTGAATCCTCGTGTATTACCTCTCATGCAACAATAAAATGGTATCGTTTTTCAACAGGACAACGCTCGTCCACACAAGGCGCGTGTTTGTACGAACCGTCTGCATGATGTTGAGGTACTCCTATGGTAATCAGGATCCACAGATATGTCCCTGATAAGATATGTTTGGGACCAGCTCAGACGTCAACTCTGTCCTTGTGCGAGCATCCAGGATATACGACAGTTGCGAGCTGACTTGTCACAGGAGAGGGTGCAACTGCCATCAACTGAATCAGAGCACGCACGCAGGCCAGAGATTGTGCAACTTCATACAGATAAGTGGGCCCATCTGCCAAGGTCCTTTCAAATTTGAATAGATACAGTAACCACTGAACTAATATTATGTACAATCTCAACTTGTGTTGTTTCGTTTCACTTCCTCCTCCCATTCTAAGTGGTTTACTTTTTTCATTATCAGAGTTTATGATTTAAGATAATTTGTTGTATCGGTTTAATACATCCCAATAGTATATCGGCCTTGGTTACACAGAAAATTATTTTCAAGAGTAGTTTTTCTGCGTATACATATTACTGGTTTGTTGCACATTTTTCATTTACCGAAGATGAATACGATTACTAAGTTATTGACTGAAGCTGGTACACAATTATAGAAATGCTTTCTGCGGGGCCTGTTTCTAGAGATACGGTTAGTGGCGACAGGATAAAAATATTTGCTGTTGCTTGTTTGATGATAAGTATGGCATTCTGCTTACAAAATGGTTCAAATAGCTCTGAGCACTATGGGACTTAACTTCTGAGGTCATCAGTCCCCTAGAACTTAGAACTACTTAAACCTAACTAACTTAAGGACATCACACACAGCCATGCCCGAGGCAGGTTTCGAACCTGCGACCGTAGCGGTCGCGCGTTTCCAGACTGTAGCGCCTTGAACAGCTCGGCCACTCCGGCAAGCTTCTGCTTACAGACTACATAGAAAATACAAATTACATCTATCACAACATGCTACAGCATTAAAGTCGAGGAAGTATTACGAATTATATGCCCACAAAATTTATTGTGGTTTTTCTCTGTATACTATGAGTAGCGTTAAAGACATTTATTAATGCTTGTATAACACATATAACGACTATAGGAAACGTCGGACATGTCTAATGCTGACTGTAATGGCGGGACTGTGGAGGCTGGGAATGATTAGCCTCTACAGCAGGTGGAGGATATGCTTGTCAGAGATCAGGAAGCTGGTAGTTCACCATCCTGGACAGGATGCAGTGAATGTATGCTTGGTTGTGGCCCGAAGTTTCGTCGTGAAAACAGCATTGCTAAAACATTCATTTAATGTTCCGCAAATACAAGAGTTGGGAAGTTGCTCGGCGAAGCCAACGCAAGCCAAAGTGAAAGGTGTACACGGCAGGCGACAAGGTGCTGCGGTTAGTATGCGGTATGTCATAGGCAGCTTGCGACGTCTGTGGCCGATGAAACAATGACGTCAGCAAGGTCATTGATACTGGACACATGCAGAGGCCCATTCCAGCGCCCATTTGAACTAAGTGTGGCCTCACAGCTCGGGGTGGAACTCACCATAGCACACAGAATCGTGCACCAGTGTGGATGAGACAGTGATGATGATGATGATGATGATGATGATGATGATGATGATGATAAGATACCACACTCCGAGGAGCGTAGGGGACGATGTGGGAGACCCGCAGCGCGACTAGGGAAGGTCCTAGCCGAGGTGGTTTTCCATTGCCTTCCTACGACCGTAATGGGGATCAATGATGATGATGTAGACGACACAACAACATCCTGTCATCTGGAGGCAGGGAAAATCCCTGACCCCGCCAGGAATCGAACCGGGGACCCTGTGCACACATAGCAGCAAAGCCTACCCACCACAATGGAGGCAGAGAGCAAGGACTTTGCCCACACAGATGACGGTAGCTGAGTGGCTGTAGGGTATCAGGCTGGCAGCAGGTAAAGTAGGCCCGCAGGAGACCCACTGTTTGGAGGGCGCTAAGTCAGCGTCATCGGCCTCTGTGTGAACGGAATGGCCGCACTTAGCAGCAGCTGAGTCCAGAAGTGACTGCTAGTTGATTCATGCAGACTCTTAAATCAGCATAGATACCTGTCCAGAACTGGAGGCTGTCAGACTGCGGACTTGTGTCTAGAAATGAGTAGTAGAGAGGCATTCAGTAAGTAATGCAACACATTTTTATCTGAAAGCAAGTTGGTTTCATTCGGGAATCCTATAAACCATATTATCCCTCGCCTTTGGCTACAAAACTCTTTTTCACAACATAATCTTCGTTCAACGCGACGGCCTGACGCCACCTTACAGGAAGGCGCTGTATGTCCTAATGGTAGCACTCTAATGGTCGATGTCAGAGTCAACATCTTGCTGCATCAACAACCTCTCCATCATCCATGTACTGCTTCCCACGAAGTGCATCCTTCGCTGGATTAAATTTGTTGCTCTTTATGGTCTTCTGTTACGTCGTGAGGAACCCAGTCAGCACACCCTTTGAGCACCTCAACTGGCGGGCGAGTATGTCTGCACTACCAACAGGGACGTGAGGTGAGGTGTTTGACTGTGCTCTGTCGATGACCTCAAATGAGAGTGTCTGCACGTTCCAGTACTGAAGGAGTCAAAGCTGTGTGTTACCGTCTGGCACACAGCATATCGGACAGGTTTGCGCGACTTCGTTGCAATGATGACAGACACATCACCCAACAACTCACCAAAATTTTGTACACTGCCAGGTCTTTGTAGACATTCTGCAAGCGTCTACGAATATCTGCGATGCTCTGCCAAAAGCAACTCAGCACAGTTCTCCGCTTGGAATGCACCCAAGTTACAGACGTCATTTTTGAAGGCTACGTATAGCGCCGCCACCCATTGGAACTTCATGAAACTACAGGCGCTGAAGCAGAAATATTCCACGATGTCCCACAACCAATTCAGCATTTTTTCAACTGAAATCGGCCGAGAAAAATATGTATTACGTTATTTATAGAACGCCCCTCGTATATATACGGGTTTGGCTCGAATCCGTTTTACCAAGGCATCAGTTGACATCACGTAAGAAACAACGTAGCCATGGATCGAACGTGAAGCAATCAGGTCACCAGTGCCACAGCAGCTCTACCTTCCTGATGCATCGAAGCTATTGCGACTATGGCCCCTCAGCTCGGCCAGCTGTATCAGCACCTGGCTGACTCGATCTCACCCACTTTCATGGCCTCTTCCATTAGCCATCCCAGTTTTATTCAGCCTCGCTTCTTCAGAAGGTTCAGTCCACAGGACCCTAGATCATGGCAATTCTCCAAAGTCTCGCACAAATATCTTACAGGATGGCAATTACGTACATTACATTCAGTTTCCCTTTTACACTAGTTCAGCTTAAACCATAAGGTTCATTGGCTGTATTCTTAATATAAATGCTATTTTCTATGATTAGGCCACTGTACATTTCTTGCTTCCTTATAGCAACATGGTTCCATTAAATCATCACTTACAAATTATTATATTTACATTACCATTTTCTCTCTTTTTGACAAATTCCTCAGCAGCCATTTAACGGCAAATAGTCCCATAGGTTGTTTCCTATGCTCAGCATTTTTCCTTGTTTATCAGGTAGCTACTCATCTAATTCTACTTAACTACTTGTTACTTGCTACAGGTAACCCAGTCCACTGTTGATTGATGTACTGGAAGTTCATAGGGTGAGTGGCTTTCTGATTGTGGTAGTTGCACGTTTCACAAAGGAGAATCAGAACCTCAAAAGTAACAGAAACCGATTCACTCATGGACATAATGTTATTGCACTGCCTATCTTAATATTGCCGTACATGCTGCAACATTCTCTCAGCAGTAATATCAAACTTCTGAGACGTTATGAGCTCATCCAGTGCATAAAAGTAGTTTCGTTTTAGGACGTCATCTAAATAGGTCAGATTCTCGTTTAGGAACACTTCTAATGGCTTTTCCAACCTATACAATAATGATTGTTTCATGTTAGTTATGGTTGTTCTAGTGATGGTAGCTGTGAGACGGAACATAGTGCCTGTTATATCACAAGTTGTACCATTAATTAGTATTCCACTATTTTGCAATTCGAAGCCTGTCATTCCTTTCGGTTGACTGTATTCATAACAGTTCACTATTACCATATATGGAGCGAACACAGAGTAACCCTAATGCATACCAATCCTTTAGAAATATAGGACTGGCGTCAGAACATCCCTTTCGCATCACATTGCATCTGCTTTCCCCAAGTGTAACTGTAATTTCCCACTTGCGTCTAATCACACTTTCTTCTGTCGTAAAAATGTCATGACGCTAAATCCATCACTTGATTAACTGATCCTATAACCGCTAATAGCCGCTGTCTTTGGTAGTCTCCCCATATTTCTTCTAATACTGCTTTCCTCTCAGCTTCGAGACGCAGCCCTTTCAATGTCTCTTTTCATCTCTGTGCCTCATTTCTTACTTCCCATGTGCTGTAGGTTCACCTTGGTGTCCACTGGTGCCTGCGTTCACGACGTCCTCCTGCCTGGAAAACAGCAATCGTGTTTCAAGTCATTGGTTCCCTAGAGTGTCCACTACTTCTCTCATAATGAGGTACAGTGTAAATTAGAATTATTACACACATCCTGGAAGTTCTCGACGGTAATGCAACCTGGGGGAAAGGTATTCGCATTATTCTCCGTCATCCTCTCACAAGACTAGACGTACATGGTCCATTACTATACTAAGCACCATATTACAACAGCATACTCCGATACACTTACTGAAATGTCTCCATGTGAGCCGTTCCATTGATCTTGGAAAACAACCTTCAGTTTTGTTAAAATGTTATGATGTTATTATTACGATGACAATGTGTATTATGCTGTTGAAGTATGTTTATGATCAATAAGCTGATGCTATATGAGGAATTTGATTATGCTACATATTTATTATGATGAAATATTGAAGAAGTGTCGACGAATATTTATATGTGTAGTAAGGTAAGGAATAATGAGTAGTGGTTAGGGACTCTGACTTGTGAAAAAGGATGTTGGAAACCAAGAATCGTACTTTAAGAGTTATGAAATGTGTGTAAATGCGTGAATGTACCACAATGCCGACGAAAATTTTGTGGACACTGTTATATTTACAGGATTTTGTTTCTACACATTTGTAAACCAAATTCTCGACCTGTGAAATTTTTATATGAGACTGTTCAAAAATGGTTCAAATGGCTCTGAGCACTAAGGGACTCAACTTCTGAGGTCATTAGTCCCCTAGAACTTAGAACTAGTCAAACCTAACTAACCTAAGGACATCACAAACATCCATGCCTGAGGCAGGATTCGAACCTGCGACCGTAGCGGTCTTGCGGTTCCAGACTGCAGCACCTTTAACCGCACGGCCACTTCGGCCGGCTTACGAGACTGTCACTGTAGCGGAAACTGATGTCGTAAATATTTCGGTAAGGAAGGTAGGTCACCTTGACGTAATGCGTTTTGGGCGCCCAGCTGAGAGATAGTCGTCTGACAAAAGAAAGCCATTAGGTGGAGAAAAAAAAGGAGGCCATTATCCTCGCTCTTGACATTTCTTTGTCAAAAGCATCGCAAATGCGACACGCTCAAACTTGAAAACATGTGATTACACTGTGGAGCTCTTAATTTATGATATTTACTAAAATGCATAATGAAATGATGAGAAACATTTTACATCTATTGTCTTTCTAGTTGAGAGATTGCTCATTTTGTTTAATATCTGGTTTCCAGCTGTGTTTCAGCATTGGCTTTATAAAATAAAATTAAGTGCATTTGCTAATGTGAACACTTTCTGCCAACAGATCTATTAAATAATAATTTTATGATCCATATTCTTCGAAAAAGGAGCACTTGGAATGGAAAGAACAATAAGAAGGGATTAATAACAGTAACAGCATACATAATTTTCTTTTCAACTACTTGGTAATTTTTTTGGTAGAGTAAGTTATCGTGATGCATCACTCTAGTGTTATGATGTGACATAGGTATTAAACATGGCCATTTTTACTGTAATATTTTTTCTGCTTGAGCTCTGTCATGTTTAGATATAAGTTATTGCATTTGCTGCTGCTGTTTGCCAGGCATAGTGCTACTAAATTTCACTTTGTATTACTCTGTTAAGCCAGTTTTACTACTGATTTATTTTTCTTGTTTGCTGCACAGTGCCTTATGTTAGTTGTAATATTGCAATTGCTTTGCTAATTTAGATTTCCTGCTGCTTGCTTTACCAATTTGCATTTTTTTGTCACTGCTGTTTGTGTTAATTGTTTTGTGCTCTGCATTGCCTCGTCCCTTAGTTTAGCATCTGAGCTCAGTAGATTTAAGTTAGCTTAAGATGGGGTAGGCTATATGTGAGAACGAGTTGTGATGAATTGGAAGAAATGCATTGAGAAGCTATAAGAAAATGGTTTGGCCACAAAAGAATTATGAAAGAGGATGTGAACAGAATATAGAAAGCATGCTTGGATAGGATTTTTTTGGTGGAAATAAATGTTGAAATAAGAGGAAAGATCTACAGAACGAAGTTTTGGGTTGGACTGCAGTACCAAATGTTACACTGAAAACAAACCCTGCCCTTTCCCCTGGTGTTATCCCACTATGTATTTGTGTACCCTTGGGTATTTGTGTTCTTCCTGTCTTTATATGTTTATCTCATGAGAGTTACGTTGTAGAATTTTTCTAATAATATGTTATTTACTTCGTAAAGATGTTTAGACATTATTTATTCTGTTTTCTTTTAATGCTCATGTGTGAAGTTGATGTTTGAAAAGTTATTCTGATCTTTTATGTATTTACTTATGTCATAATTCCTGTTACACTGATGTATATGTTAATTTCTATTCTTTTGTAAAGCCACTATTACTACAAATGTTATCTGCAATGTTATGTTCTTTAATGATGTATTTTGTACCTTTGTAATTGTATTCTTATGTTGTAAATTTATAATTGTAATGGACACCAGTTCATCAGATTAAGTAACTTGTAAGCATTCGTTTCACTGAACACATTTCTGTTGGTCACAGTATATGGACAATATGTGAGAAGTAGGGACTGATAGTGTTTGCACGTGTGTTAATAATTCAGCAAGGGACTGGTTAACAGCATTGCTGGTTCTAAGGTCAATTCCAAAAACTTTGTGAGTGCACAAGTGGTGGTTTATGGACTTGCTATATTGTCCGCAAGACTCTTCAATGGTGGTTGTGCACCAGCATAGTCACAACGGATGGCTACTAGCCATCTCTACAAGGACTACAGTGGGTCTGCATCTTTGATGGCTCACCAACACCATTATCTCTACAAGGACTGCAGTGGGTCTGCACCTCTGGTGGCCCACCAATACCGTAATCTCTACCAGGACTACAGTGGGTCTACTCTGTGATGACCTACCTACCAATATTCTTCAAAACTTTGACTGACTCTGCGGTCGGTTTGCTCTGTTGTGGCCCATTACCTGTCTGCATGTCGAGAGTCAGCACTGTCTTTCCGTTGGAAGGACAACACTACTTCTTCAAGACTGCATGGAAATCCACTACCTCTGTGTGCATTTCCTTTTACTGCTCAGACTTTGAGGAAAACACTGCTATTTTACTGTGATGAACGATCAGGACTGTCTTTATGGACTGTGAGAAAACTTTATCTTTTGACCAACATTGTATCAATAAGTGTGTGCATATGATTTCTTTGTTATTGTAATTGTGAAAAATTTTTTAACAAAACAATTTGTAAAATTTTTTGTGGGGAGCATGGGGGCTATGTAAGTAGGCTGTTTAGGTTTTCTTATTGGTAACGCCACGTACCACTCTGTATGCAAATCACTGGCTGTGCTGTGTGCAGTCTGTGGCTAGTTTGCATTGTTGTATGCCATTGTAGTGTTGGGCAGCTGGATGTTAACAGCGCGTAGCATTGCGCAGTTGGAGGTGAGCCGCCAGCAGTGGTGGATGTGGGGAAGTGAGATGGCGGATTTTTAAGAGCGGATGATCTGGACGTGTGTCCATCAGAGACAGTACATTTGTAAGACTGGATGTCATGAACTGATATATATAATATGACTTTTGAGCAATATTAAGGTAAATACATTGTTTGTTCTCTATCAAAATCTTTCTTTTGCTAACTGTGCGTATCAGTAGTTAGTGCCTTCAGTAGTTTGATCTTTTATTTAGCTGGCAGTAGTGGCGCTCGCTGTATTGCAGTAGTTCGAGTAATGAAGATTTTTGTGAGGTAAGTGATTTGTGAAACGTATAGGTTAATGTTAGCCAGGGCCATTCTTTTGTAGGGATTTTTGAAAGTCAAATTGTGTTGTGCTAAAAATATTGTGTGTCAGTTTAAGCACAGTCATGTATAATTGTTCAAAGGGGACGTTTCACCTTTGACATGTTTTCTGTAATAATCACATAGACCTAAAAATTATTAGAGTTGTTTCACAGTTTGTGGTGGTAAGAAATCACGGACAGTACATATCAACCTTGGGTCAGTTGCATCTTGATTAATCACATGGCATAGGTAGTTTACTTCTGTCGATTCAAAGTGAAACTTTCGAATACTTACCATTAAATGAGCCAATGCTACCTCTTAAGCACTTCTTCCAGTTTTTGCGTATGTTCCTCGAAATCTTTAGAAAATACAATAATATTGTCTAAATAGACCATGCAAGGATGTGGTTTCAACCCTCTTAATACTCCATGTAGTAAAGTCTGAAATGTAGCTGGTGAATTTTTAAGCGCAAATGGCATCCGTTGGAACTTGAAGAGTCTCCAAGGAATAATGAATATGGTCTTTGGCTGGTCTTCGCGAACCAATTCCAACTGGTGACATCCACTCTTTAAATCCATTATGCAGAAGTATTTACATTGACCCAGATTATCTGACTTTTTGTTATATTATATACACATCAATCACTCTTCTGGCATTCAGATGTTGGTAATCGCAACTAAACCTGTATTTCTTCATCTGATCTGATTTTTTTTCTTGGTCGCAATAACAATGACTTTAGACTGTCATCGCCCTCAATAAAGCCATCAGCCAGCATCTGATTGATGAATTCCTCCAATATCAGTAGCAAGTACCAAGGTATTCTGCATGGTTTCCTTTAGACAAGAGGATTATTCTCCAATGGGGCTCCTTCATTCTGTGCTGCAGATGTCACTGTTAATGGTCCATTAGGACTGAACAAATCTGCAAATCATATCAGCAGAGTTTCCATAGCTATCCCATCCTTCTCTTTTAAATGCTGTACTTTTGTGCCTATGCAGCTACATTGATAGTTCGCTTGTGGCAAAGGTCTTCACTGGACCTACAAATTCATCGTCATCTAGAACGTACAAATTGGCAATAAATAATCCTTTTGACATATCCACTTCGTCAGAGACAAAATTATCCACATTTATATGGTGCAAGCGTACCACGCTCCTATATACAAAACAAAGTGAAATATCCGACTTTCATTGTGTTCCGATGGCTTTATAATGCACAAATAACATT
The DNA here is from genome assembly GCF_021461395.2 of Schistocerca americana. Lineage (NCBI taxonomy): Eukaryota > Metazoa > Arthropoda > Insecta > Orthoptera > Acrididae > Schistocerca > Schistocerca americana. Next base: position 435,295,696 of record NC_060122.1, read on the forward strand.
CAGTAGGTTAGTATACACGCTTACTCAGAGTAGTTTTCACATACTTCCAGGTACTTTATCACTTAAATTGAGCTTTAATAATCATGTGCGCAGTTTACTCGGCTCTGCCTTCATGTTCAGTGAACCTTGCTACGATATATAATTTGCAGTGGCCACTCCTAGCTAGAACAATGTCCAACTGAAGTCAATTGTGTGCTGCAAAAGATCACTTTTTATGTGATGATTATTCAGTAAATCCAGCCTTGGGATTGTGCAGCACTCATCATTGTCATAGAGCGATAATTCTACATATTCCCAAAAATTCGTTGATCTAGTACAGAAATTGAAAACTGCTGATCCCAATGATGCCATAGCATTGTCCCCTACTCCACATAATCTACATCAAGTAGAATTCAGTCTCTAACTATCCAAGAGTCCAGACTAGTAACCCTCACATGAGCCCCTGTACCCACTAAAAACTTATGTTGCATTCGATGCCCACCAAGTAACAGTCCACCTACGAATATACCTTTGTAGCATTATCCTTTAATAGCAACGGCTTCCAGTTGCATAGCAACCTTAATCGCAGGAGCCGAACCCACTGGATGCTCCATCTGTACTCTCCTCGACGTATCAGGTGGGAGCCCCCTCAAAAATGCACCTGGAGCTATTTATTCTGCCTTTTGTAGGATAATTTTATCTGTCTCCTCACTCTCTGTTAACTCATATGTTTGCGAATTTATTTTCCTATTTCTTTTCAAGGACATTTCCACCATTTCGTTCTGTTTCTCAGACATTCCACTGAGATGCTTCCTGAAGAACCTTGTACTGTTCTGCTTGTGGTAACGCTGAAAGAGTCCATTCACGAGTTGTTCGAATGTGCTTGCCTTATTACACCCTTCAGGACACAATACATATGTCATTGTGTCACCTATCAATTGTAACTTTATCATGTGCAGATGTACTTCTTCTGAGTACCCGCCTGGACCTGCAGCAGCTTCCAGAATGTCAATAAATGCTAACACATCTGCAGTCATTTTACTTGAAAAAGGAAGCACTAGGGTAGCTGCAGGTGTATCCAAAGAAGGAGTGGGTAAAGTGAATTGAGCTTTTGCCTCTGCTATCCCTTATAGTTTACCCTATCTACATGTGCTGTCTGGCTTCAAAATGATCAACTGTTTTTGTAAATAAGCTTTACTGTCCGATGGTTTGGCCACCTTTTTTAAACAAAGAATCAATTGCTTACCTTTGTGTCATTGCTCATGTTAGTTACCCCGGCATTTGTGCTAATTCTACTTACCAAAAGTACAGTACAGTTAAAGATACCACAAAATGACAAAAAAAGGAAAGCCAGACTTTGGCAGAATAACAAGAAATGACATTAATCCTTACAATGGATCATTGCCCATATAGCTTCTGAAGATTGATTTGCCTTGTGCCCTTAACATCAGTGAGAACTACGTGTAGTTGACACTCATAGGATACAAGGCAGTTTGTGCCCTGCCAAATTACAATGTTGGCATCTCACAGGCTGTAAATAGTACTCTCTACAATTTCACTTAAAATGCGACAGATCTGCGGGCCCCTTATGGCTGGCTCTGAGCACTATGGGACTTAACATCTATGGTCATCAGTCCCCTAGAACTTAGAACTACTTAAACCTAATTACCCTAAGGACAGCACACAACACCCAGCCATCACGAGGCAGAGAAAATCCCTGACCCCGCCGGGAATCGAACCCGGGAACCCGGGCGTGTGAAGCGAGAACGCTACCGCACGACCACGAGATGCGGGCGGCCCCTTACGTTTCACAAATTGTACCTACAGGTTTCCACGTGCAAAACAAAACAAAAAGGCCTCAAAAATGAAAGCTCACTCACCACACTCATACCACTGAAAGTGCACGTTGCAGTTGGAGACTTGGCCCTGGATCCAGCTGCAGACGTCAGTAACTGCTTGTGACTGGAGAGGCTGGAGGTGGGTTGGCCTCTGCAGTGGTGGAGCAACTGAGTAGTTGGAGATCAGAAAGCCGATAGTTCACTACCAGGGGCAGTGAGTCGATACCTGGGTTTCATGTGATATTTCAACATGAAAACAGTATTATTAAAACATTCGCCTATTTCTTAGTCGGGACAATACTCAGAGAAGCCAATGGCCTCAAGGCGTAAGCTGTAACCTGCTGCGAGAAAGTGGTGCATTCAGCAAGCAGCCTATAGTCACTGGCAGCTCGCACCATTGCTTGGCCGATGAAGAAACTGATTCGGGAAGGGAACTGACACAGGGCCCTTTGACAGCCCAGGACCGCCGACTAGGCGTGGCGTTGCAGCTCGGGGCAGGGCGCACCTGAGTGCACGAAATAAAGCTGTGGATGCAGCGTGATAAGCAGCAGTTGTCAACGTTTCTTTCCTCGATTTCTCGGAAAATAAGCATTTACAGACGCGATATACGTATATGATGACGAAAAATCTCTTATTTTCAGTTATGTATAGAGTCTACTAGTTTTTAGTCAATTGAACATCAAGAACTTTACGGGCGATTTCCTCATAATAAGGAGGAGGTAGCGAGCTAAAATGTCATAGACTGCTACATTTTACATGGTACGCACGTGAGCTGCCAAAATGAGTCTATCCGAAGCCTCTCGTTGTTAATGGCATAACATGAAAACAGGCAGAATAGGGTGAGACCATGAAGTATCTCAATCGGTTATGTATTAAGACTTGGACAAAAACTGTGCACACTGCTTTGCAACATGGCATGCAAACCTATTGTGAAGGCACATTGTGGCTCAAATAAAAATTACTGAAAGGAACGTAAAACAATGTTACACAAACATCACCAGATGAAATAAATTATCGCTAACCTATATGAAATATGGACTTTGCTATCAGTGGGGTGGCTTGCGTGCCTCACCGATACAGCTAACCGTACCATAGATGCAACCACGACAGAGAGGTATCTGATGAGAGCCTAGATGAACGTGTGGTTCCTGGAGAGGGGCAGCAGCCTTTGCAGTAGTTACAGGGGCAACAGCCTGCAAAATTGACTGATCTGGCCTCGTTTCATCAACGAAAACTGCCTTGCTGTGCTGGTACTGTGAAAGGCTGACAGAAAGAGGAAGCTACAGCCGTAATTCTTCCGGATGGCATGCTGCTTTACTGTAACGTTAATTAATAATTGTGCAAGTCAGACTTCGGAATTTTTCTAGATATCGACTGTTTCGCTTAGCAGCCTAGATACAGGGAGCATTCAATAAGTAATGCAACACTTGTTTTCTCGACCAGTTTCGATTGAAAAATGCAGAATAAGTTGTGGGACATTGTAGAGTATTCTCGTTTTAGCTCCTATAGTTTCATGTCGTTCCTATAGGTGGCGGCCCTATACGTAGTCTTCAAAAATGCTGTCCGTAACTTGGATGCATACCAGACAGACAACTGTCATTGAGTTTCTTTTGGCGGAAAACCAGGGCTTCGCAGATATTCATAGGTGCTTGCAGAATGTCTATGCAGACCTGGCAGTCAACAAAACCATGGAGAGTCACTGGGCGCGGCGTCTGTCATCATCGCAGCGAGGTTACAGAAACTAATCCGATCTCCAAGTGCTGGCCAGCTGCACACAGCCGTGATTCCTGCAGTGGAACGACTTCAGCATGTTCACCAACACAAACATACAAACTAACTTCTCCTTTTCCCAAACAGTGCAATGCCACGCACAAGTCTGCGCATCCGACAGGCGCTCAAAAAACTTCATTGCACAGTTCTTCCTCACCCGCCCTACAGCCCGGATATCACACTTTCCGGCTTCTATCTGACTGGCCCAATGAAGAATGCGCTCCGTGGGAAGCAGTGACGGAGAGGCTACTGATGCAGCAAGACGTTGGCTCTGACATCGACCAGTAGAGTGGTGCCATGTTGACATAAAGGCACTCCCAGTAAGGTGGCGTAAGGCTATCATATTGAACGGAGATTATACTGAAAAATAGGTTTTTGTAGCCAAAAGAGTGGGGAATAGTACGACGTATTGGAATCCTGCAAAAAACCAACCAACTTTCAGAAAAAAAGTATTGCCTTACTTATTGAACGCTCCTCAAGTTTGATTTGAGGGTCCATCAACAAACGGTTTTTAGCATAGATTTGTTAACAATGTGAAGCAACCAATCGTATTCGACAATATGGTGGTGCATTTTTATAATAGCATACAACAGACGCGAGTGGATTAGGAAATGTGAACAAAACCCTTCCACCAATTTACAAAATTTGAAATGTGGTTTAAGACAAAAAGATTACAATGAATGTAGTATTCGAATTCTTGAAAGTAGAGCTTGTCGATGACCTATGATTGTCAGTGATTTTCAAGTACTGCACAATCATGCGCAAGTAATACTAAACCTTATTATCATTTTCAACTGGAAACTGGTGAGCTTAACTTTTACACGAGGAAGTGGACACTGTGGCTGCGGAACACATGACTGTGTGCAGTACATAGCAAGTGCCCCATGCGTAGTATGGATAAACAGTCTCTGGGGGCTTGCACCATTTGTAGTTTCTGTATAGACTGCGTACTAGCAGACTAGCTTATAATATTGATATTGTGTGCCATAGCATTTAATGTTTATGCTTCTGCACGATAAATTTTCCAATCTGCAACTAGAAAAAAGTTGCACCCAGGAGGGGAGAGGGAAATGAAATGAAACTTCACTGACTGAGATGCGTGCACTGATCCTGTTAGAAGCCGTTGTATCCACTCCTGAGGCAAGCTACGTCACGAGTGTTGTAGCTGGTCCTTAATACACTGGACACTGGCACTAGGATAGGGGTGACATCCTAGATGGTCTTGTCTATGTACTATCAGCGACAGATCTGGGGATCTTGGTGGCCACAGGATGTTATGGGACTGTTTTTCCAGAAACAGTCTCATAATCTACACAGATCCATAAAGGGAATCCATTTCATCGGATTACTTAATTGACACCGAAGAATGTGAGAAACAGCAGTAATAGTGATTGTAAGTAAATAACTCATGCACCCTCGATATTCTTTCACTGTTGCTTAATATTAGTATGCCCTGTAGAAGTCCAAAACGATGAAAGCTACCAAACTGTGAAAGGGCACCTAGATCGTCAGAAGCCCCGAAATCAGGCGCCCCTCAGCGCCAGTTCTCGGAATGCTGCGAGGGTAGGACTGAGCGGCAGTGGACAAGCGGCCAGTGCGTATAGCCTTGGAGCACATCCACTGGACACGTGGCTTTGTATAGAAAAACAGATAGCCTCTCCCTTGGAGTGAACTCCAGGCGAAAATGTTTATGACCTGGAAATGGAGTGAGGAGGATCGCCCTTTTTAGCAAAAATAACAATCGTACTCGAAATGTAGTAAGTTGGGCATTTCTCCAGAAAGTACTGAAAGCTAAATATAAATATCTCAAAGATGGATAGGTCTCTGAAAACGTAAGACATCACTAAACGTTTTGACTCTGCAAAGAGCAAATGTTTACTCAGTATAAACCCGTCAACATTGGCTCACATAAATAAATTATAAGCTAGAAAGAGACAACGTACGGTGACGATGCAGAGCACCTCATTAGTCAAAGAAAGACACAGACGGAGAGTGACGTAACTTTACTGGTGGAGAATGCCAGGACGCAAGTTATTATTGGTGAACCAGCTAGAGGAAGGGGACTAGTGTTTTGTGAGAAGCAGTTTGATAGACCAGAACTCAGAAGCTCCAGACGTCAGCTAACCAAACATCAATGAGAGATGCAGGACACGTCAATGCGAGATTTCCTTTTAACCAACACTCAGTCGGAAATTAGACTTGCACCTCATTTTCAACCTTCATGACGAAATTCTGGAGCCGGCCGGAGTGGCCGAGGGTTCTGGACGCTACAGTCTGGAACCGCGCGACCGCTACGGTCGCAGGTTCGAATCCTGCCTCGGGCATGGATGTGTGTGGTGTACTTAGGTTAGTTAGGTTTAAGTAGTTCTAAGTTCTAGGGGACTAATGACCTCAGATGTTAAGTCCCATAGTGCTCAGAGTCATTTGAACCATTTGATCGAAATTCTGGAGCCTTCGCTGCCAGGCTGCCTATACGGAGAGGTGCCGCCGGCTGCAGAGCCACCTGACCTGACGCAGTGGCGACTTACAAAAGTTTTTAGGCTAATTTCAACTTAGCCACCGACTAGGGTGTCGTGTCCGCCAGTAATCGCTTCTGCGGCCGCTTCAGCCACCACCCGCAATATTATGGTGAGATCGAGCCGCAACTTCGGGACGTGTGTAGGGCCGTTAAGTCTTTTTAAGTAATCCAATTACTTCATGCTTCACTCTGAAGACTTGCATCTTAATACCATGAACATCTGCTTTGAACTCCGAGCACAGGGGTGTCGCATTCGTTCGTATAGTACTACCCATATTCAATTAACATTACGGGAATCAGTCGGCATCTCGCGACTGTAATTAATTTACTTGAGTATCGGCATCTTTCCTCCCGACCCCCTATGTCAGATATAATGTCTTATTACATTATTATTGGCACAGCCTGCCATTTGTCTATTCATGATTTTGTTGTAAGAAGACTGATGTTTCGATATCTTACTATTTGTTTATTTGAATAAATTAAAGTAATTCGTGTTAGTAGTTAACAGTCATAAACTTCCCCATAAATTATTTTGGAGGGTATCCTTGCATATTTAATAGGATTCAATTCACTAACCTTTAGTGTCATCACACGGTTTACAAGTATACTTGTTTTAACTTGAGAGAACTAAATATATCGAAAACGACGCGTGCTATAAAGAAATGCTCTATGGTCTGTGCTACAACTGGAAAACCATTCTGCGTGGGTGAGGTGAACTTTGTATCTTTGTACCGTCAAAAATTTTCATTACATATTCGGATTCTACGTCAAAAAAGTAAATATGGTTTACTCAGACCATTGTTTCCCATTCATAGTAGGTGACACTCTAATCGACAAATGTCATCTGTGCTTGTTTTGCCGGCCGCGGTGGCCGAGCGGTTCTAGGCGCTTCAGTCCGGAACCGCGCGACTGCTACGGTCGCAGGTTCGAATCCTGCCTCGGGCATGGATGTGTGTGATATCCTTAGGTTAGTTAGGTTTAAGTAGTTCTAAGGTCTAGGGGACTGATGACCTCTGATGTTAAGTCCCATAGTGCTCAGAGCCATTTGAACCATTTGTGCTTGTTTTCGCAATTAAGAACCGATGCATTTAGTTCTGCAATTCATTTACGATGTAAATGTAAACCTTTGCCTTCTAACTGTTGATACTGATGTTCAAACGCTACTTGGATTGTTACAAATGTGACTGTACAGTACAAGTAACATGGCAAGACATTGACATTTCTGGCGAATAAGCTATGTCCATGATAAGGTACATTTGTGTCACCTACGGGGCTGATTGCAGTGAGTCCCAAAACCATCAGAATGCTTGATTTCGGTGGCCACCTTCGTACCGTGCTTTGAGGGCGACTGATATCGGTGTGTGTTTTCATCCAAACGCCATAACCCTCGTGGTGGCCCCTACGCACCTACCGGCGGGATACGAACCACAACCATTGTAATAAGATGAAATGTGCATGACGTGATAGCGACAGGCGCACCTGCCATGGATACTCGCCGAAATCAACCTCTGAAATGGTGAGAGGCGAGGGGACTCACTAACATGAAGCATCCCGATGGGACCAGAAAACTATTACATCCACGCCGTTATTCGTGGATCACATAGAACATAGTTTCTAACCAAACACTGAAAAGGCTAACCGTATTGTACTGTACAATCAAATTTGCAACATAAAAGCAAATTTCGGGTATAGGCCCTAAATATCAGCCGTTAGAACGAAAACATTGACATTTACGTAGTAAGTGAAATGTAGAATCAAATGTGTCGGTTCGTAACAGGAAAGACGGAAATACTTGATGTTTGTTGATTAGAGCGCCATCTACCAAGAATGGAAAACAATAGTTTGAGTAAACCGTAGGAATTTTTAGGCGAATAATCGCAATATGCAATAGCAATTGGGGGGGGGGGGGGGGAGAGATAAATACGAGGCGTGTTTTTTAGGTAAGTACCGTTTCGAAATTAAAAAACGACGTGCTAAGATATCTCAATAATTTTATTTTTTGCATGAAAGCCTGTACCTTAATCTATGCACTGACGCCATGACAGTCTGATTCTTTCTTGTTTACGTTGTGTACTGAGTGTTTAAGACGCCTCTGATAATCGTGAGTCCCGCCGACTGTGAAGTACGGGGTGTTATAAGATTTCTCAGTACTAAAGGCCTAAAAGCGATCGATATTCATCGTAAGATCTGTGCAGTTTACGGAAACATTATGAGTGATGGAATGGTAAGAAAGTGAGTGAGAGCATTTAAAGATGGCCGAACAAATGTGCATGATGAACAACGGAGTGGGCGTCCTTCGGTCGTTAAGGAAAGTTTGGTGCAGGAAGTGGACAATAAAGTGAGAGAAAATAGACGCTTTACGATTTCCTCCTTGCAGGATGACTTTCCTAATGTTTCTCGTAGTGTTTTGTATGGCATTGTGGACGAGCACTTGAATTACCGAAAATTGTGCGCACGTTGGGTACCGAAAATGTTGACGGATGTGCACAAAACCGAACGTTTAGACAGTGCATTGACTTTCTTTGAGCGGTACCACAACGACGGTGATGATTTCTTAAGCCAAATTGCTACGGGCGATGAAACACGGGTGGCCTACGTCACTCCAGAATCAAAGCAACAGTCCATGGAAGTTGAGCAAGGGCATCGTTTTGCTGCAAGACAATGCCCGTCCGCATGTGGCGAATCAGATCAAAGATCTCATCACATCTTTTCGATGGGAAACTCTAGATCATCCACCGTACAGCCCCGGTCTTGCGCCCAGTGACTACCATCTGTTCCTGCACTTGAAGAAACACCTGGGCGGTCAGCGTCTTCAAGATTATGACGAAGTCAAAACAGTGGTGACGTAGTGGTTAACAAGTCAGGCGGCAGACTTCTATGAGGAGGGTATTCAAAACCAAGTACAACGCTATGACAAGTGCCTCAATATTGACAGAAATCGTGTAGAAAAGTATATTAAGGTACAGGCTTTCATGTAAAAATAAAATTATTGAGATATCTTACCACGTCTTTTTTAAATTTCAAAACGGTACTTACTTAAAAAACACGCCTCGTATTTGCAAATACGAAGTTGACTGCGCCCAGCGGTGGGGCGGGGTGGCTAGGAGGTGACCAGTTGTAGCACAGACAGATGTTCCCTTTGATAATATTAGCTTTTCACATGCAACAGCCGGCGGCAGTGGCCGAGCGGTTCTAGGTGCTACAGTCTGGAACCGCGCGACCGCTACGGTCGCAGGTTCGAATCCTGCCTCGGGCATGGATGTGTGTGATGTCCTCAGGTTAGTTAGGTTTAGGTAGTTCTAAGTTCTAGGGGACTGATGACCTCAGCAGTTAAGTCCTATAGTGCTCAGAGCCATTTTGCACAGACAACATGTAGTGTCCCTTTTGCAATATTCACCATTATCGAGGTGAAACATAAATAAAAATGACTGTATGTGACTCAAAATGAATTGCAAACATTGATTTAACTGTAAAAATATACAATATATATATCGATAAATGCAGAAAAGACATTATTTTTAGTGTATGAGATTATAATGTGTAAGTAATTAAAAGAAGTATTATCATCTCTGTAAGAGTATAAAACACAATGCAATGTTCATTCTTCTGTCTAGTCTGTTTTGTTCTGTTCGTTCTGGTGTTAGCTGGAATAAGGTACACAAGCTATTGTGCTGCGCTAGCATTTGTTTCTGTCGTAACGTAATTGCAAATATTTAATGGTGTAAACTGTGTCCCAGTAAGAATATATTAGTATAAAGTGATCTCCGTGTGTTATTTCAAGAACCCACGCCACATTTACCTTATGAAAAGAATATTTAATGAAAATTATTTAGCATGTTTCCAGCTGCTGCGGAGCGAGTAACAGTGATCTCTGATTGTTAACAATTAGCCGCCATTACGCGGTACATTTAAAAATATTTTTTTACAGCACAACGTCTGATAGCCGGAGCGGAAGAAATATTGTAAAAATATTCAGTGAGATTAATTGAAGTAATCCAGTGAAATAATTTTATTAAAACTTGTCTATTTTCAATTATAGTGAACTGGAGCTGAGTAATACTACGCTATTGCATTTACAGTAATTTGTAGGGAGCCTGGCGCTCGATAAAACCAGATATAATACGTAATTGGCAACCTAAGAAATTCATTATTTTGCTTATTATATCTCTTTTGTATTTTTTTGAAAGCTAAAAGTAAAAACTAACTTCACTAAAAATCAGTAACAGATCACGAGAAATCAAAGGACAAACAAATTTACTAGGAGAGTGTTTCATCTAAATAAATAGCTACATTATTTTTTTAAGAGATATAATAAACATTTGATCGTTTTCGAGATGTTTAGTTCTCTCAAGTTGAACCAAACACCCTGTACAAAACAAGGACTTTCAGCAGGAAGTATCTCAGCATCATCCAAACAGTTCGTAGAGTCATATGCCATGTGTGGACGAGCATTGTCCTGTTGGAAAATGGCACTGCAATACTGTTACACGAGAGATAACATACGCGAATGACGTAGTAGGTCCGCGACGTACTGTTGTGGCGCCAGAGTTTCCTCAATCACTACTAGCTGCGCCCTGAAGTCATATACGATGGCTCCTCCATCGTGACTCCAGGAGTAACATCGTTGCGCCTCTTCGTAACGAAGACATGCGTGCCACCTGCTACAGGGGCTGCAGCGACTGCGCCACTCACCCGGGTCGCTCCAGGCGTCTCCGGCCTGCGCCGCCTGCAGCTCGAGCAGGCACTCCGTGCAGAAGCTGTGCAGGCAGGCCAGGAGCCGCGGCTCCGACTGCGCGCGCCGGCAGATGCCGCACACCGCACGGTTCGCCACCGCTCTGCACACACACAAACACACGCACATATTCACACAAGGGCTCACTCCAATGCACACACTACGAGATGGGCCTCAAGAGCAAGCGTCAAGTTCGTTCCACTTTGGCACTAAGGCCGCGGTCACATTGGCACCGATATCGGTGGATTCCGCCGAAGACCGAAATCGGCCGACCTTTTTAAATCAGTACACTACTACGCAAAATACTAACACGAATTCTTTACAGACGAATGGAAAAACTGGTAGAAGCCGACCTCGGGGAAGATCAGTTTGGATTCCGTAGAAATATTGGAACACGTGAGGCAATACTGACCTTACGACTTATCTTAGAAGAAAGATTAAGGAAAGGTAAACCTACGTTTCTAGCATTTGTAGACTTAGAGAAAGCTTTTGACAATGTTGACCGGAATACTTGCCGTCGAGGGACATGAAAGGGAAGCAGTGGTTGGGAAGGGAGTGAGACAGGGTTGTAACCTCTCCCCGATGTTATTCAATCTGTATATTGAGCAAGCAGTAAAGGAAACAAAAGAAAAATTCGGAGTAGCTATTAAAATCCATGGAGAAGAAATAAAAACTTTGAGGTTCACGGATGAAATTGTGATTCTGTCAGAGACAGCAAAGGACTTGGAAGAGCAGTTGAACGGAATGGACAGTGTCTTGAAAGGAGGATATAAGATGAACATCAACAAAAGCAAAACGAGGATAATGGAATGTAGTCGAATTAAGTCGGGTGATGCTGACGGAATTAGATTAGGAAATGAGACGCTTAAAGTAGTAAAGCAGTTTTGCTATTTGGGGAGCAAAATAACTGATGATGGTCGAAGTAGAGAAGATATAAAATGTAGACTGGCAATGGCAAGGAAAGCGTTTCTGAAGAAGATAAATTTGTTAACATCCAGTATTGATTTAAGTGTCAGGAAGTCATTTCTGAAAGTATTTGTATGGAGTGTAGCCATGTATGGAAGTGAAACATGGACGATAAATAGTTTGGACAAGAAGAGAATAGAAGCTTCGGAAATGTGGTGCTATAGGAGAATGATGAAGATTAGATGGGTAGATCATATAACTAATGAGGAGGTATTGAATAGGATTGGGGAGAGGAGAAGTTTGTGGCACAACTTGACGAGTAGAACGGACCAGTTGGTACGACATGTTCTGAGGCATCAAGGGATCACCAATTTAGCATTGGAGGGCAGCGTGGAGGGTAAAAATCGTAGAGGGAGACCAAGAGATGAATACACTAAGCAGATTCAGAAGGATGTAGGTTGCAGTAAGTACTGCGAGATGAAGAAGCTTGTGCAGGATACGGTAGCATGGAGAGCTGCATCAAAGCAGTCTCAGAACTGAAGACCACAACAACACTACTACGACCGCCGTCACACTGTAGCTGATCTCATCGCCCGAACGACAATAGGTGAAACTCAGATCGGTTTGTTTTCTTTGGTCAAATCGACTGACGTTCTCACATATGGACTGTGAAACGAACGGTTTAATCCAAGGAAGAGCGAATGTTTTCTTGAGGAAAACAATATCATGAAGGTGAAGGAGCTCGTACAAGATAGAGTGCATGGTCGGCTGCATCAAACCAATCTTCGGACTGAAGACCACAACAACGACGATGACGACATGGTTTGGAATCTGTGGACTGAAATTGCAGGTTTATTGGAAACCACTAATAGACAAAATATTTATAGAAAATTTTAGGTGTGAATTGTAACCTCAAAACATACTTTGTTCAAGTGGGAAGGATGGGGTGTCTTATGCTTACTGTGTGGATCTTTTTTGGGTTGTTGAAGGTGGACATAGCTGTCTACAAATTATTATCAGTGCTTACTGGCGTTTTTATGTCACTAGGGTGGTGATTCTGTTACATAAAGTGGTTTGTGAATGTGGTGTTGCGTGTGTCTGTTTTTCACGGCTTTACGTGTGCGGACTATTTTTTTAACTTTGTTTATCTTTCACACATATGCTAAATGACAGTCATTGAAGGTTAATTACCGCATGCCTGCACAGCTTCAAATAAATTCAGCAAAACATAGCCTTTGTAACTTCGCTTTGCAGGGTTAGCCCTAATCATGCCGAGTATGAAAATGTGAAGACACATACGTGAAACACTTCCGGATAAAGAAAGCTAATTTCGATTATTTAGAGTACTTGTGCAGGTGTGATTCGAGCTCTATTAAAAAAAAATCCGGTACTCACATTAAAGATGCAGTTCTGGCTCAAGTAAAACTAGAAGTGACACTTCGGCGTTTGACACTTTGCGATTACATCTTTCCAGTATTCAGGCCTATACCGCGTTCTGAAAAATACAATTTCAAAGTTTTTGTGCGATACATTGGATGCTGTTTATGATGCCTTGAAGACTAAAAGCTAATATTTTCACTCTTGCACCCCAAATACCAAATTTTGAAACTATGCTTTGTGCAATTACACTAAAAAGACTGACAGCAACGCCACCACGTCGCATAATGCTCTTCGTACATCCACAGGACGTCGTGTTACGATTCAGATTGTGCGCAATAGGCTGCATGATGCGCAACTTCACTCCCGACGTCCAAGGCGAGGACTATCTTTGCAACCACGACACCATGCAGCACGGTATAGATGGGCCCAACAACATGCCGAATGGACCGCTCAGGATTGGCATCACGTTCTCTTCACCGATGAGTGTCGCATATGCCTTCAACCAGACAATCGTCGGAGACGTGTTTGGAAGCAGCCCTGTCAGGCTGAACGCCTTAGACACACGGACCAGCTATTGCAGCGAGGTGGAGGTTCCCTGGCATTATGTGGGGCCGACGTACGCCGCTGGTGATCATGAAGGCGCCGTAACAGCTGTACGATACGTGAATGCCATCCTCCGACCGATAGTGAAACCATATCGGCAGCAAATTGGCGAGGCATTCGTCTTCATGGACGACAATTCGCGCCCCCATCGTGCACATCTTGTGAATGTCTTCCTTCAAGATAACGACATCGCTCGACTAGAGTGGCCAGCCTGTTCTCCAGACCATGAGCCCTATCGAACATGCCTGGGATAGATTGAAAAGGGCTGTTTATGGACGACGTGACCACCAACCAATCTGGGGGATCTACGCCGAATCGCGGTTGAGGAGTGGGACAATCTGGTCCAACACTGCCTTGATGAACTTGTAGATAGTATGCCACGACGAATACGGTAAAGCATCAATGCAAGTGGACTTGCTACTGGGTATTAGAGGTACCGGTGTATACAGCAATCTGGACCACCACCTCTGAAGGCCTCGCTGTATGGTGGTACAACATGCAATGTATGGTCTTCATGAGTACTAAAAATAGCGGAAATGATGTTTATGTTGATCTCTATTCCAATTTTCTGTACAGATTCCGGAACTCTCGGAACCGAAGTGATGTAAAACTTTTTTTGATGTGTGTAGCTTATTTACATGAATTCGGCATCTTGTTAATAAAAAACGCCGCATTCCAGCACTTGTCTCGAAGCATGGTACCCATACCATTCTTGGAGGTTAAAATCTAACATACTTCATACAAAGAACAGATTCTTACCTAACCTCCTTGACCGTGCCTCAGACTGACGAAGGAGATCGGATGCATTGTGACAAAGCTGTCGCCCATTTTATCGGGCGACCTCTGGCGATGGCGTCTGTCGATCGTTGTTGGTGCCACTGTGGACGCAGCCTAAGGCAGCAGAAAGCAAACATTGCCGTTCGAGAAAGAACTGATAACATCGCTTAATTCATTTGACCTTCTTTCTGATCCTCTGTCACTCGTCATTAAGTACATTTCAACAGGACGGCTGAACTAGGGCTCCCACGAAAATTTCTGTTCGCAGATGAGATAACACACTGGGGACAACGTCGGAAGGAAAGCTTACGTTTTAACGTCCCGCCGAAAACTTAATCATTAGAGACGGGGCACAAGCTCAGACTGTGTCACGGATGGGAAAGAAAGTCGGCCGTGCCCTTTCAAAGAAAGCATCCTGGCATTTGTGTGGAGCGCTTTATGGAAATAATGGAAAACCTAAATCTGGATGGTCGGACGCGGATTTGAATCGATGTTCTCCCGAATGCAAGTCCAATGTGCTAAGCACTGCCCCTCCTCGGCGGAAAAATTAGTTTTCCCACCTCCAACACTCCACTGAGGATACGGATGGATGGAATTCTCATCACGAGCATGTTTTTTCTTTTTTCTTTTTTTGTGCCGTCTGACAAGTGGATGCAACGCATCTCAAAATTTGAGCTCCTGTCCAATGAGGCTAACGGAACTGACACTGTGTCAAAGCGAACATAAAAATATTTCTGAGAGATTAGTGGGCAAGGTTTCGCAAAAAAATCCTCATGTGGTGCCGGACATAATTAGAATAGTCTTACGGACCAGAATTTTTATTGGAGCGCGATACCTCGATGAAAAGCTGAAGAAAGGGAAGGTGGCAGCATCACAGACGAGCAAATTTCACTGATACTCTTCAGCAATCGGAGGGATTTAACGAGGTAAGTAATTGCTATAAACAAAACGTAAATGGTAATTTTGGGTGTTAAGCTGCCTTATTTGTGACGTAGCAAAAGAACTCGCCTCGCGTTCGCAGTTCTGCTTCACTGCTGACGTCATTCCAATAGCCAATAGCATGTCGTTCCGCTTCGGGCTCAACCTTTATAGAATAAATTTGCTGGAAACCATTACCGAGAAAAACGTAAAACAGGCCGTATTAATACGAACTTTCGACGATATCCTCCCACTGTTTTACCCAAGAAAGGCACTGACTGTCGAAGAACCAACGGGATCACACAGATGTACCTGTGTGTAACGCGCCAAAATAATATTGCACAGGACGTTACGGGTCATGCGCCTCCTCAACTCATTACGAATAGAACTACAGCCACGTGTAAAGTAAAAAGGTATGGATATGGTAGCTTTGTGTATAGTGACGTTATACACTGATCAGCCAGAAGATTGTGATCACCGACCTACTATCGATATAAACGCGTCAGGCGATAACAGCGCCAACTGGCGAGCAATGACTGCTACTGAGACACACGCACTGTGCATGTAGTATCAGTGAGTGTGCTGTCCGTGTGTAGAATGTTGAAGGCACGCGATCTACCCGAGTTTGACCGGGGACAGATTGTGATAGCCCGGCGGCACGGTACGAGCATTTCGGAAACTGCATGACTTTTTGGGTGTTGGGGGAGTGCTGTGGCGAGTGTCTTCAACACGTGGCGAAACCAAGGTGAAACCACGTCGAGACGTCATGGGGATGGGCGGCCACCCCTCATGACAGATGTCAGACGTCACAGACAGGGCAGACTGGTAAAACAGGACAGGCAATAAACTGTCACAGAACTAATATCAGACTTTAATGCTGGGCAGAGTAAAAAGTGTGTCTGAATACACAGTGCACCGGACACTCCTAACGATGGGCCTCCGCAGCCGACGACCTATGAATGTGAACATTCCCGTGGGCATCCATGCATCCACTGGAGCTTGTGCAAGGCACCATGATGGCCAAGGAGTATCGTACACTGGTTGCAGGCCACGTACACACCTTCATGGCGATCATGTTTCCCGATGCCAGTGGCATTTTTCAACAAGATAATGCCCCCCGCCCGGAATTAGGTGACTTGTGTGTGCATATGTGATGTAAACTCCTTCCAGCAACCCGCCAAGGCCTCATGCTTCCATGACACGACGCGTGCCAAAGTGGACGTACCGGCAATTAGGCAATTAGGTAGGTAATCATAATGTTCTTGCTGATCAGTGTAAGTATATGTGCATATCGTTGTAGAGAGAGAGAGAGAGAGAGAGAGAGAGAGAGAGAGAGAGGGAAGGTTTGCGAGGAACTGAGTAACTGCCATGCTTATAATCCGTTATTATACGCCACATAACAAGTGCCCACTGTGACTAGACGTTAAGTTGGCGCCAATTATGACCTGTCACCCATAGTGTCCTTGTTTCCATCACAATGTGTAATACGCAGCTTACTCCTAGGAGAATTAGACACATTACACGTCGAGAAAGTCATAGACTTTAGTCTGTGAGTACGCAGCCAGGTACACTTTCACACACGCTAGGCTTTAAATTATGTTCTGAGATATATTGTGCCAAAATTTGGTACAAAGTAGTTCTCATTCCCATGTTCTGAGTAAGGTTCCCGGGAAGGTTCCCTTGGTTTAAGGCAAACGCTGAAACAAGTGATCACTTTCCATTTATTCCCAATTCGAAGCCCCCCCTCCCATTATAGTCCCCCCTGATATTTGCCTAATAACAACTGACGCTCTACTACGATCGGTTTCCAAACAGCCTTCTTTACTCTTTGAACTGGAGAATGGAAGTACAAATAAAAAAAAAGGTCCTATGTTGTTTCTCGTTATCAACTGAACGCTTATAGTGGTCATAACACAGGGCGTTTTAAAAAGAATCACCCGATTTCCAGACGTCATATGTACTGATGAAAACATAATACAAAAGAAGTACGCTGTTTTGCAGTACAATTACAAACGCTGTATGCGTTCACCACCAGCCGCACAAACACTATCTCGATGACATAAGTTCTACGTACATTTTGTTTAAAATTTCTTCATCGACGAAAGTCACTGCTGCTGTTTCTCTATTCTTGGACTCATTTATGTTACGAGTTAAAGGGAAGGTGAAAACAAATTCCTTCACGTACACCCAAAAGAAAAAGTCGAATATTGTCATGTCTAAAGATCTTGGAGGCAAGGAATACGAGTATAGCGCAGTGTCTCGGCGTCCATAATTGTCCTGTCCAACGTTGAGGCAATGTGTCGTGAGGAAAAGTTGTATACTGTTACGCCATTGTGGTGGCGTTCCATTCTCTTCGAATATGTCGAATATGAAATCGTTGGAGTCCTCCCTAATTATGCAAAAAGCCACGTCTGCAGCATTTCAGGGAAGCTCGTTCCTGTCACTGCATTATCAACTGGTTCAAATGGCTCTGAGAACTATGGGACTTAAATTCTGAGGTCATCAGTCCCCTAGAACTTAGAACTACTTAAACCTAACTAACCTAAGGACATCACACACATCCATTCCGGAGGCAGGATTCGAACCCGCGACCGTAGTGGTCCACTGCATTATGCTAAAGAGAGAATAGGTCATACTTTTTTTTTCAGAGCAAATGGCGCAAAGCAAGATCACTTTCTGCAAATGTCATTCATACTCAGCTATACCATTAGGGTTATGGAATCTTCATATGCGCACATTATGCCGGTTAACTTTACCGCTAAAACAGAATGAGGAGAACAGTGATGTCCATACCTACAACACTAGTGGAAAAAATTGCTTATATTACACATTATTGAAGCTGTCAGGGCTTCGCAAAGGAGTTCAGTGAGGTGCTACAAAGACTTTTGATCATTTTCCCAATAGCATACAATGTCTGACAGGTAGCGAAGTAAGTTTTAAATCTAGCCCAAAATCATTTCTCCTAAATAAGTCCTTCTATTTTATGGACGAATTATTATTTAAAAATTGGTAGTCTGCAAAAAAAAAAAAAAAAAAATAATAATAATAATAATTTTTAATGTCCTTGCATGAGTACATGTGTAGGACTAAAAAGTAATATGTTCGTTAAAGTTAGCACTAGTGATGTATATATATGCTTTAAACTGACTCCTCCCACATAATTTCGACAAAGAATCCTTCAGTGATTCATGGGACATGGCGAAAGGGTACAGTACCGCCCGAGAATGATATAGGTACAACATTCTTCGTTATTCTTGTCAGAACAACATATTTTTTGTAATAATAACTCAATTTCACTTAATACACCAAAGCCGAATACCAGTGTAGGAAAGAATGACAATTTATTTTTTTAATTGATCACATGTGCACCACTACAAAATAAATCCCTACATCCAATTTGGTGAGATCTGCGAAATGAATGAATGTATGGTCGTCTGCTAACTGCAGATAGTGAATGTGCAATATATGATCATCTTTGAGACGGTCCTTTGGTCACATTTGGTGGAACCAAAGAGATGAAATTTACCTGAGCTTTGAGCGCCTGAAATGCTGCTGACCAATGGGTAGCATGGTCTTCCCCCACCTCGACGGAGGTGCGAGATGACCTGAAGAACGGCCATGTTTCAGCACTCTGGCGCTGGATCTTGTGTTGGTAAGACCTGTCTTAGGTGTGCTCCGTAAAGACAAAAGAGTGGAGAAAATGATATGCATGTGAAATACTCAAGAGTAGTTTGGAATAATTACTTCTCTATTTCAGGAACTTTTGGGGGGAGAATTAAATGACAGACAGGTAATATTAAGGGGCTCGTAGTAATCTTCGGAAGTGACCAACGGTCACAGTGAAACCACGTGTAGGAATAAGATGAAATACTTGCGAGTGCTAGTACTAAGTTGGAATACTGTCGAATGCTAGTACTAAGTTGAAATATTTCCGAGTGCTAAAGTTAAGCTGAATTACTGGCGTGTGTATTATAAGTTGGAAATATTTAAGAAATGGCGTGTGCAGGACTTGGAATTAGAGACGAGTACTTCCACGTGGTGAGTACTGTGTGAGTCTCAATCTGTGTAATAGACAAAGGATAAAGAGAAGTACTCGTCCATGGTATCAGTTGAGGACTCGCGTGTGTGACGAAAATGTTCTTAATATTATTCTGCGTGTTATGTTTCCGTGTGACGCTGGATTCAAACTCTAATACTCTGAGAGAGAAGCAAGGTGAGTCAGCCGTCTATCCAGCAACGCCACTTGGCTTGCATTGCACAGGAAAACGTGCATATATCCTCCAGAGTTCGTAGTAGGAAAGAAAAGTTACGAAGTGGGGTAGTGTCGTGTGAAACTGAGATGAATACTAATTGAAGTGGGAAAGCTGAAAGTGAAGTGATTCTAACGTTGTGACTATTCTTTGTGATGTATGTTGCCAGTGTGTTGTATTCCATGTAATTTAAGTATGTGTGGTTTGCATGGGAGAGTAGCAAGATAGGTTCAAAGTTCCTTTTTGTACCACTCGGTCTGGAGTAAATTTTCGTGATAATGGGTGTGAGAGTCGAAGTGTGAGATATAGCAAAAGATCCACCATCCTATCCAGAAAGTGCACTGTAGCGTTAGATAATTACGAGACCATAAGATAATCACCAATGTAAAGCCATGCCCACTGGGCGGAGTTTCTCGTGTGTAATTATTGTATAAAAATGTAATAATAGAATAATAGAATTTATCGGAATAAAAAAAAAAGATAGTGAAAAGAAAAAGATTGGTGGCCTTATTCTTCGAATAGAGTGTAGTCATGATATCCAGAATTTATAATGTATGCGCCATTCATATTCAGTGCGATGGCCACGGGTTGGTCAAAGCCGTTGGATAAGAAAGAAATGTGGTATTGCCAGTGCGTAGTGGACAATCAGAGTTGTGTAAATTACTAATAGTCAGATGTGCGTTATCCGTTTCTGTTGCGTAATATTCAAACAGGAGAATAATTTGTAGCTTAATTGTGAGTACTAGAGCTCATAATCAGTCATTGATGTTACCCGATAAATAAACATAAATCCACTCGCTTGGCAGACCACTCATCTTGCAGGCCTGACTGCTTGATGCCACAGTATGAGCAAGGCATGTGGGTGCCTCTCAGTGTAACTAACTAACTGATACGTCACTGAAAATTAACTTCACTTAAAATCTGTTGCTTTCCGCGTCCTCTAAGATAATTTTTATAACGTTCACATCGTATTCTTTCATCTCCAAGGTGAAAAGTTCGCGCTAATTGTTTGTAGACACTCACGAGACAATCGTGTGGGGACTCATATATTTTGTGACAGCTTTGTACTCAGTTACAAATAATTATTTACTGCGAGCTCTAGAGAAATAAAGAATTAATCAGTTTATGTTAGTAAACTGAGGAATGTGCAATCCAAAGCTAAAGCTTCGATTGCAGTTTCTCAAATTTGTAAAAAAATTCTAATAAGCAGGACCAGTCTCCACATCAAAAAAAACTATTGCCATCAACCTTAAGGGAAATTTTAAGATTCCTGGACTGGGAAAAAGGAGAATGATTATGTGTTAATGAAAAATACTTAAACCATCTTCGTTACGCTGATGACTTTGTACTGTTTACCTGGTGTTGAGATAAAAGTCAGTAACTGAAGGAACAATATAATAAAACAAATGGCCTGTAAACCAGTTAGAATGAAACTAAAATAGTTCACGATCAACACATAGAAAAGAAAATAGTGCAAAGTATCAATGGACTCAGAGAAACAGTTGCTGAGTTTTTGTATCTGTGGTAGCTGAAGGTAACGTCTAGATGCAGAGCAAAAGAAATCAACAGAAGAGTTGAAGTGAACGGGAGTACCTGGGCTGAACAAAGTGGGAATTTGATGAGGAAGGATGCAATGTGTCCGAAACGGAAAATATACACTCAGTACGTTTTATCCATTCTGATTTGTCTACATCTAGATCTGTAATCCGCAAGCATATGATGAATGGCGAAAGACACTTTGTGTACCAGTGTCACTTCTCCCTTTTCCAGCTCCAGTTGCGAATGGCTCGAGGAAAGAACGACTGTCTGTAAAGTTACCACGTGAGCTCGAATCTCTCTCTAGTTTTATTGCCAGGGCCCTTTATAGAGGTATACCCAGGAAGAATCAATGCATTGGCTGCCTCTTCGAGGAACAAACGCTCTCAGAATTTTAACACTAAACCACACCGTGACACAGAACGCCTCTCTTACATCGGCTGCCACAGGAGATAGCTGAGCACCTCCGTAACGCACTGCCCTTCTTTGGATCTTCTCTGTTTCTTCTAACAATAGTATCGTGTGTGTTCGCCAGGCTGACGAGCAATATGCAAGTACTGATCGAACGGGTGTTTCGTAAGCCACCTCCTGTGTGGGTGGACTACGCTGTCTGAGGATTCTTCCAATGAATCTCCACCTGGCATCGGCCTTACGCGAGATTAATTTTATGTAGTCGATCCTCTTTAAATCACTCCATACGCCTGCTCATAGATATTTTGTGGATGGGACTGCTTCAGTGATTGTTCCGAAATCGCGTAACCATACAATAACGGGTCTTTCTGCCTCATTATGCGAAATACGTAAGGTTTATGCATGTCGAAGGTCAACTACCAAACCCTGCACCAAGCGTCGGCCCTCCGCAGGTTTTCCTGCATTTCGCTGCAGTTTTCTAGCCTCACAACTTCTCTGTATAAAGCGGCAGCATCCGCAACAATCCTCATGAAACTTCTTATGTTATCCACTATGTCATTTATACAGTGAATCACCTAAACCTTGCAGCGCAAATATTTCGATAATGGATTGCGGCCGGCCGGGGAGGCCGAGCGGTTCTAGGCGCTACAGTCTGGAACCGCGCGTCCGCTACGGTCACAGGTTCGAATCCTGCCTCGGGAATGGATGTGTGTGCTGTTCAAATGGTTCAAATGGCTCTGAGCACTATGGGACTTAACATCTGTGGTCATCAATCCCCTAGAACTTAGAACTACTTAAACCTAACTAACCTAAGGACATCACACACATCCATGCCCGAGGCAGGATTCGAACCTGCGACCGTAGCAGTCGCGGTGTGTGCTCTCCTTAGGTTAGTTAGGTTTAAGTAGTTCGAAGTTCTAGGGGACTGATGACCTCCGAAGTTAAGTCCCATAGTGCTCAGAGCCATTTGAACCAGCCAATGGATTGCGCCATTGATGTGCGGATTTCACAGACTGGAATAATAGGCAAGGATCCGTCTTTGCAGCCCACACACAGACTGTTATGAGTTTCAAATGTGTATTTATTTGCAAAAGGTACAAATATTTCACTGGAACAATGCCTGTTGACAGTACCACAATCAAAGACTAAATTAGAACACCAATGGTGTTTGTTGTTTCTGAATGCCTAAGGGACCAAACTGCTGAGGTCATCGGTCCCTAGGCTTATACACTACGTAAACTAACTTAAGCTAACTTATGCTAAGAAGAACATACACACCCATGCCAGAGGGAGGACTTGAACCTCCCGCGGGAGAGGCCGCGTAATCCGTGGCATGGTGCTTCAAACCGCGCGCCCACTTCGCGCGGCTGGTGTTTGTTGCAGGACCCTAGTGCAGGTAGTTTATGTGGTATCGTAGTTTGAACACTGTGAACACCGACAGCTGTTTGTTCTATGTTGAAGCACAAACGAATGTGAATTTCACATGGGTGCGTATGTACAGCTCTACACAAATGTTAAAACGTCTCCGGAGGCGTTCCGTTGTTAAGCGGGTCATTATCAAGCACAGCCAGCCGAAGTGGCCGAGCGGTTCTAGGCGCTTCAGTCTGTAACCGCGCGATCGCTACGGTCGCAGGTTCGAATTCCGCCTCGGGCATGGATGTGTGTGATGTCCTTAGGTTAGTTAGGTTCAAAAAATCGTTCAAATGGCTCTGAGCACTATGCGACTTAACTTCTGAGGTCATCAGTCGTCTAGAACTTAGAACTAATTAAACCTAACTAACCTAAGGACATTACACACATCCATGCCCGAGGCAGGATTCGAACCTGCGACCGTAGCGGTCGCTTGGCTCCAGACTGTAGCGCCTAGAACCGCACGGCCACTCCGGCCGGCCGGTTAGTTAGGTTTAAGTAGTTCTAAGTTCTAGGGGACTGATAACCTTAGAAGTTAAGTCCCATAGTGCTCAGTGCCATTTGAACCATTTATCAAGCACAAACGAAAAACAAACAAAGGCGAATACAGTACATCTGTGGGGCCTGTCGCGTGAAGAACCAATGTACCCTCAAAGCTTGTACTGAAAATAACCACTACCTGACTCAATAGAAGCTTGCAGTCTGGAATGCAATGACTGCTGCACACATTCTAGCATTTCAGCGGAAATTGCAGGGCAGGCAACAGCAATACGCCGTTTCATATCATATGTAATTGTTTGAAGAGGTTGGAGAGGTTGACTCTATTGGGATATCTTTCGGCATACAAGGTACACGAACGAACGGCAAACTTCCTACATTCTCCATAAACCACGAGGATGTCTGTTCCTTTCGCATTGGCAAATACCATCTTCCAAGCACGTCCTACCACGTCCTCTGTCACACAATAAGTGAAAGGACCGTCGCAGGGCAATTGCAGTGTGCACACAACACAGTGTAAACAAACTTGACGTCTTCGTCTAGCATCTAAGCAATACGATGGAACAAATAGCTGTTGATCTTTCCATTGTTCACAGTACGATAACTCGTAACTACTTGCACTAGCTTCTTGCAAAAAACACCACTGACATTCTCATTTACGCTACTTATAGGATTTTACTGTCAACACGCATTATCCCATCTAAATAATTTGTAACTGTTGTAAAAAACTGCACTTTCGTCAACGTCTCAACGTGTATTGGTTGCAACCAGGCCCCCTTGCCCCAATTCAGTTATGTGAAAATCACACATCGATAGTGCCTTCCACGTCCGAAATATTTGCTGTGCGACTAGTAGGTGATTCAGCCTGTGTAGTCTGTGAAAAGTAATTGACGTATAACAGTCTCTTCCGTAGCCCCAGAACTTACTAGAGAAACTATTCATTGCAGTCACACTGCTGATCGGATATTCCTATTCCGCATGCTTGTATTTTGTTCATTGGGTGGCATTGTGAAACTGCATCGAATGCCTTCCAGAAGTCAAAAGAATACATCTACCTGGGCACCAGTATTTACTGTTTTGCTGGTCTCGTGGACGAACAGAGCGCGCTGGGTTTCATATGGGCTTTTTTTTTTCAGAGCATGTGTTGATTCATGCAGAGGAGATTTTCGGTCTTCGGAAATTTCTTAATAAACGAGCATAAAACATGTTTCAAAATTTTACAACACATCGATCTCAGAAATGTAGGCCTATAGTTAGATGCGTCTTTTCAATGACCCTTCTTAAAAATGAGAATGATTTGCGCTTTTTCCTAATCATTAGGTGCAGTTTGCACCTCCAGTGGCTTACGATAGGCGGCTGCTAGAAGATAAGCAGGTTCTTCGGCATATACTATTTAAATCAAATTGGTATTCCAACAGATTCATTCGCCTTTCCGCTGTTGAGCGATTTCAGTTGCTTTTCTGTCGCGTGGTCGCTTATTTAGACATCTGTAATTTTGACGTTCGTGCGACGGTTTAAAGAAGGAACTACAGTACGATATTTCTCACTGAAAGATTTTTGGAAAAAGCCGTTTAGTATTTTGCCTTCTCTTTGTGGTCCTCCGTTTCGATGTCTCTATGGTCACAAGGACAGATGGCTTCGATCCGTTTACTGATTTAACATAAGAACAAAAATTCTTAGGATGTTCTATCAATTCGGTCTCTGAACTATGGGACACCCAGTTGTCATCAATTTCACGGACGCTTCTAGCTGGTTTTAATTTATCTATGACGTGAAGTACAGGGAGTGGGTTCAGGAAAGCGTAAAATAATGTTGTAGGCACCATTTATATCGCGCGAGGATGCGCCTGCATTAAACGAAACTGGTCATGGCTTTAATCAAAAAAACTTTCTATAGCCAGAGAGTTGTTTTCTGCCCTTTTCTAAAGACATGGCCATTGGCTGCGGCTGTCCGCAATTCAAAATAATATGACTTCACAGTATTACGCGATCATTCAGTCTTCACAGTGCAGGTGTGGGATTTCTATGAAGTGATCTATGCAAAGTCTAACTAAAGCCACTTTTTCAGATTCAAGATCGCTTCTCCATTCAAGCAATCCGTTATCAAACGCCTCACTAATTACATTTTCAAAGGAAGACATTGGTATGACAAGTCATAAGCCGCCTTTTTCCAAGCATATTGTAACACAGGCTCGTATTTCGGTTCGGAAAGTTGATTGTATAGCACACACGATTAAGTGACGATCGTGTAACTTTACCTGTGGGTTCTCACACAAAAAAAGGTTTTGGTTCGTCTCGGTTCCGAGAATTCCCGAACCTGTACAGAAAATTGGAATACAGATCAACATAAACTTCATTTCCGCCCTTTTTATTCCTCATGAAAGCCACACATTGCATGTTGCACCACAATACAGCTAGACCTTCAGAGGTCCAGATTGCTGTACACATCGGTACACCTAATACTCAGCAGAACGTCCTCTTGCAGTGATGCTTGCCTGTATTCGTCGTGGCATACTATCTATAAGTTCATCAAGGCACTGTTGGTCCAGATTGTCCCACTCCTCAACCGCGATTCGGCGTAGATCCCTCAGAGTGGTTGATGGGTCATGTCGTCCATAAACAGCCCTTTTCAACCTACTCCCAGCATATTTGATAGGCTTCATGTCTGGAGAATATGCTGGCCACTCTAGTCGAGCGATGTCGTTATCCTGAAGGAAATCATTCACAAGATGTGCACGATGGGGACGTGAATTGTGGTCCATGAAGACGAATGCCTCACCAATATGCTGCCGATATGGTTGCACAGTCGGTCGGAGGACGATATTCACGTATCGTACAGCCGTTACGCGCGCCTTCCATGACCACCAGCGGCGTACGTCGGCCCCACATAATGCCACCTCAAAACAGCAGGGAACCTCCACCTTGCTGCACTCGCTGGACAGTGTGTCTAAGGCGTTCAGCCTGTCCGGGTTGCTTCCAAACACGTCTCTGACGATTGGTTGAAGGCATATGCGACACTCATCGGTGAAGAGAACGTGATGCCAGTCCTGAGCGGTCCATTAGGCATGTTGTTGGACCTATCTGTGCCGTGCTGCATGGTGTCGTGGTTGCAAAGATAGTCCTCGCCTTGGACGTCGGGAGTGAAGTTGCGCATCATGCAGCCTATTGCGCACAGTCTGAGTCGTAACACGATGTCCTGTGGCTGCACGAAAAGCATTATTCAACATGGTGGCGTTGCTGTTAGGATTCCTCCGAGCCGTAATCAGTATGTAGCGGTCATCCACTGCAGTAGT
Source organism: Schistocerca americana (assembly GCF_021461395.2). NCBI lineage: Eukaryota > Metazoa > Arthropoda > Insecta > Orthoptera > Acrididae > Schistocerca > Schistocerca americana. The sequence continues at coordinate 435,322,514 of NC_060122.1, forward strand.
AGCCCTCAGGCAGCCTGAGCGACACATGTCGTCGACAGTTCCTGTCTCTCTGCATCTCCTCCATTTCCGAACAACATCGCTTTGGTTCACTCCGAGACGCCTGGACACTTCCCTTGTCGAGAGCCCTTCCTGGCACGAAGTAACAATGCGGAAGCTGTCGAACCGCGGTATTGACCGTCTAGGCATGGTTGAACTACAGGCAACACGAGCCGTGTACCTCCTTCCTGGTGGAATGACTGGAACTGATCGGCTGTCAGACCCCCTCCGTCTAATAGGCGCTGCTCATGCACGGTTGTTTACATCTTTGGGCAGGTTTAGTGACAGCTCTGAACAGTCAAAGGGACTGTGTCTGTGATACAATATCCACAGTCAACGTCTGTTCAGGAGTTCTTGGAATCGGGGTGATGCAAAACTCTTTTTGATGTGTGCATTATATCGATATTTTGTTTCTTCCCGTTACCAGAGTTCCTCTCTTAGACCTTGAATAGGTGATCGTTCAAATGTCTCTCGTGGTAAGGAGCACAGTTTTGCATGCGAATAGCTATATGAGCGACTCGTATTCCTAAGCTAAGCACATTTTTGTGGGGTTCTGATCGTTCGTGGTCACGTACTTTCCTTGTCAGTATGTGATTCGTACTCCGTCCACAGCACGGTATTCTAAATCATTTCATTTACTACTAACTACTAGTCTGCTATAGACTGGTGTTTTTCCATTAAGTCCTTAGAGCTGAAATTTTTTTAATTTCCGACTGGTGATTTTTATGAGTTCCGTGAGGTTACATTTTACAGGTCGGATCCAGTTCTTTTACCTACAAACTTTTTCATTGGCACCAGACCAAGACAATAAATATGTGGTACAAAAACCGTGTGTCACTCTAAAGATCAAAATTCTGCTTCGCGTGAAAATTTATCTTGACTGTGTGTGTGTGTGTGTGTGTGTGTGTGTGTGTGTGTGTAGTATCTGCTTCTCACTATCTCTGTACGACAAACTGAATCGTAGCTACGTTACATTATACTTTCGCCCTCCCCAAACACACGTGTGAACAGTGCTGCCACTGTGTGGGCGTTGCAAAACTGAGACCTCAGAACACGGCGCGTCTCTTGCTGTCCAGCGGGGCGGCCGCAACAGTCAAACACGCGCGGGGAGGCGACAATGGGGCATTCACGGCTCGTTTACTTTTTCGGCGCTCTCTGCCCGCCAGATACAAGGCACTATTCTCGTGTGCTTCGTTTCGACATTCAGAACGGAATGAATCTTCGAGAACGAGTGACTCCACGCGTTTGTTTACGTCTGCTTCCCACCAGCGGTTTAGCCCATTTTGTTAGCCAAAACATTTCCCTGCACGTGCACACGTGCATATTAGACGCCGGAAAATTATGTCATCCTATCTGGTTCACTACTAACGGCCCCTCCACCTTTTTGAAAGTTACAATGGTATCATATGCGGCGATTTCGTTGTAAGGATGTAATTGCGGATATATCACGAAGAACCAAGAATTACAGGAATGAAATGTACATTTGAATGGCTATAGAATTTTGATTGAGAGTAAACCAATGGAAGAGGTAGGTAATGGAGAGCAGTAAGAGCGAGATTAGCGGTAAAATTAACGTCAAAGATAGTGACCATAACGTAAGTAAAGCGAGGGAGTTCTGCTGTCTTGGAAGAAAAATGCATGTAATGAGCGAAGCAAGGAGAATATACACTGAAGAGCCAAAGAAACTGGTACACCTGCCTAATATCGTGCAGGGCCTCCCCGAGGACGCGGAAGTGCCGCAACACGACGTGGCATGGACACTACTAATGTCTGAAGTAGTGCTGGAGAGAACTGACACCATGAATCCTGTAGAGCTGTCCATAAATCCGTAAGAATACGAGCGGGTGGAGAACTCCTCTGAAAAGTACGTTGCAAGGCATCCCAGATATGCTAAATAACGTTCATGTCTGGGGAGTTTAGTGGCCATCGGAAGCGTTTAAACTCAGAAGAGCCACTCTGTTGCAATTCTGGACGTTTTGGGTGTCACCTTGTCCTGCTGGAATTGCCCAAGTCCGTTGGAATGCACAATGGACGTGAATAGATGCAGGTGATCAGACTGGATGTTGTGTAGATGTCATCTGTCAGAGTAGTATCTAGACTAGCAGGAGTTCCATATCACTCCACCTGCACACACCCACACCATTACAGAGGCTCCACCAGCTTGAACAGTCCGCTGCTGACATGCAGGATTCATGGATTCGGAGCTTGTCTCCATACCCGTACACATCCGTCCGCTCGATACAATTTGAAATGAGACTCGTCCGACCAAGCAATATATTTCCAATCATCGACATTCCAATGTCGGTGTTGACGGGCCTAAGCGCGGCGTAAAGCTTTGTGTCGCGCAGTCATCAAGGGTACACGAGTGGGCCTTCGGGTCCAAAAGCCCATAACGATGATGTTTCGTTAAATGGTTCGCACGCTGACACTTGTTCATGGCCGAGCAGCAATTTGTGGAAGGGCTGCACTTCTGTCACGTTGAACGATTCTCTTCAGTCGTCGCTGATCCTGTTCTTGCAGTATTTTTTTTCGGCCGCAACGATGTCAGAGATTTGATGTTTTACCGGATTCCTGATATTCGCGGTACACTCGTGAAATGGTCGTATTGGAAAATCCCGATTTCATCGCTACCTCGGAGACACTGTGTAGCATCGCTCGTGCACCGACTACAACACCACCTTGAAAATCACTTACATCTTGGAAACCTTGCATGGCAGTAGCAGTAACCGATCTGCGCCAGACACTTGTTGTCTACTATGGGTGTTGTCGCAGCGCCATATTCTGCCTGTTTACATGTCTTTGTATTTGAATAAGCATGCCTATACCAGTTTCTTTGGCGCTTCAGTGTAAGAAGTAACTAGTACAGACAAAGAGGGCAATCTTGGCTAAAAGAAGTCTATTAGTATCAAACGTAGTCTTAATTTAAGGAAGCAATTTTTGAGAATGTGCGTATGGAGCATGGCATTGTGTGGTAGTGAACCATGGGCTCTGGGGAACCCAGAAACGATGAGAACTGGGGCGTTTGAGATGTATTGCTACAGCAGGATGTTGAAAATTAGGTGGATTGATAACAGAAGGAATGCAGACATTCTTGGCAGAATCGGAAAGGATATGTGGAAAACAGTGACAAGCAGAACGGACAGCGCTGTATCCGACGGATCCAGCGCTGAGTGGCTTAGCTGCGCTATAGATAATCACGGTGCTGGTAGATACCAGAACGTGAAGGAAGAGGCGTCGTGCATCCAAGCATCTACCAATAAACCGCAAGCAGCTGGCAATGTAGTCGCGGATGGTGCTAACGAGACAACAGTTATTGTTCAAATGGCTCTTAGCACTATGGGACTCAACATCTTAGGTCATAAGTCCCCTAGAACTTAGAACTACTTAAACCTAACTAACCTAAGGACATCACACACACCCATGCCCGAGGCAGGATTCGAAACTGCGACCGTAGCAGTCCCGCGGTTCCGGACTGCAGCGCCAGAACCGCTAGACCACCGCGGCCGGCACATCAGTTATTATCAGGCGTTTTTCTGGACGTCAGTCATCGCCTCCTAGTCAAACATCTCACTGCACAGTTGGACGTCTGAGTGCAAGACCTCCCACAAGACTGCGCACCCAAGAGGAGCTCACAAACGTCATTGAACTGTTCTTCCTTCTCCACCCTACAGCAGCAAGACGTTCGTTTGGACGTAGACACTTGGCCGAAAAAGATGTGTATTGAATTGTTACTGAACGCCAATCGTATAACAAAGTACGTCTGATGCGGAAAGCCAAGTGTTTGAATAGTAAGCAAGTAATCTCATGAGTTCGGAATACACAGCACACACTTAAACAGACCACACCATTTAATGCTGAGAAAGATATTCGAAGTGGTTAGATATTTCAGCTCTTGAATCAATAAAACCAATAATTCTCTAACTCGCACTGCCAGTTAAAAAAATTGACCTCTAAAATAGGTCTTGAGTATGAGCTTGACTTTTAAGTGATAACAGTCAATGCCATGAATCTCGAATAATAAGACTGATTGTCCAACGATCAATTTCTGAACTCGGATAAAATGCAGTAACCGATCTTTAATTCTAAGCGAAAGACGTAGTTTCATGAAGTTTCGACAGGTGGCAGCGCCATACGTTGCCTTCAAAATGGCGTCTGTAACGAAAGTGTGTTCCAACCAGAGAGTAGCCATTGAGTTTCTTTTAGTGAAAAACCAGAGAAACGCAGATATTGATAGGCGCTTGCAGAATGTTTACGGAGACCTGGCAGTGAACATAAGCATGGTGAGTCTTTGGGCGTGGCGTCTGGTATCATCTCTCTGGCACGTCCCTTCCGTTGTCTGGCTCCAGCTTTTCCATGAAAAATCCTCTTAGATGTTCTGTCTTTCTACATTCCGACCACGTGTCCTGCCCACTGCAGTTTTCTTATTCTAATGGTCAAGTGTCGGACTTGTATTTGGAGCGGGTTAATGCTGCTAAACGACGTCGCGCTCCTGCCAGGTATTTTGCGTGTGGATACTGATTGTGATCAGTTTTATTTCTCGTTGTTGAACACCCTGCTAACTTACGTTTTATGCACATGGTATATGAGGATTCCTTGGAAACTATAGCTTATACACCAAATAAAGTGTAGTTTTGGGCAACCACAACAGACAGGACGATAGTACATTATCTTTCTCTTTGCTGAGATACATCGATCAACCAGAACATTGTGACCACTACCTAATAGCCTGTATTTCTATCTTTGGCACAGATAACAGTGGCATGGAAGCAATGAGGCCTTGGTAGGGCGCTGAAGGGAGTTGGCACCACATCTGCACTATGTGTCACGCAATTTCCGTAAGTTCCGGGGAGTGGGGCGACGAACTCTGACGCCACGCTCAATCGTATCCAAGAAGTTTTCTGTCGGGTTCAGATCTGGTGAGTTGGGAAACCAGCACATCAGCTGAAACTCTCTACTGTGTTCCTCGAACCACTACATCACACTCCTGGCCTTGTGACATGGCGCATTATCTTGTTGAGAAATGCCACTTGCTTACTTACGAGGAGCATTCAAGTTCTAAGGCCTCCGATTTTTTTTCTAATTAACTACTCACCTGAAATCGATGAAACTGGCGTTACTTCTCGACGTAATCGCCCTGCAGACGTACACATTTTTCACAACGCTGACGCCATGATTCCATGGCAGCGGCGAAGGCTTCTTTAGGAGCCTGTTTTGACCACTGGAAAATCGATGAGGCAAAAGCAGCACGGCTGGTGAATGCGCGGCCACGGAGAGTGTCACTAGGAGCCAAAAGTCACTAGGAGCCAGGTCAGGTGAGTAGGGAGCATGAGGAATCACTTCAAAGTTGTCATAACGAAGAAACTGTTGCGTAACGTTAGCTTGATGTGCGGGTGCGTTGTGTTGGTGAAACAGCACACGCGCAGCCCTTCCCGGACGTTTTTGTTGCAGTGCAGGAAGGAATTTGTTCTTCAAAACATTTTCGTAGGATGCACCTGTTACCGTAGTGCCCTTTGGAATGCAATGGGTAAGGATTACGCCCTCGCTGTCCCAGAACATGGACACCATCATTTTTTCAGCACTGGCAGTTACCCGAAATTTTTTTGGTGGCGGTGAATCTGTGTGCTTCCATTGAGCTGACTGGCGCTTTGTTTCTGGATTGAAAAATGGCATCCACGTCTCATCCATTGTCACACCCGACGAAAAGAAAGTCCCATTCATGCTGTTGTTGCGCGTCAACATTGCTTGGCAACATGCCACACGGGCAGCCATGTGGTCGTCCGTCAGCATTCGTGGCACCCACCTGGATGACACTTTTCGCATTTTCAGGTCGTCATGCAGGATTGTGTGCACAGAACCCACAGAAATGCCAACTCTGGAGGTGATTTGTTCAACAGTCATTCGGCGATCCCCCAAAACAATTCTCTCCACTTTCTCGATCATGTCGTCAGACCGGCTTGTGCGAGCCCGAGGTTGTTTCGGTTTGGAGTTACACGATGTTCTGCCTTCATTAAACTGTCGCACCCACGAACGCACTTTCGACACATCTATAACTCCATCACCACATGTCTCCTTCAACTGTCGATGAATTTCAATTGGTTTCACACCACGCAAGTTCAGAAAACGAATGATTGCACGCTGTTCAAGTAAGGAAAACGTCGCCATTTTAAGTATTTAAAACAGTTCTCATTCTCACCGCTGGCGGTAAAATTCCATCTGCCGTACGGTGCTGCCATCTCTGGGACATATTGGCAATGAACGCGGCCTCATTTTAAAACAATGCGCATGTTTCTATCTCCTTCCAGTCCAGAGAAAAAAAAATCGGAGGTCTTAGAACTTGAATGCACCTCGTACTTACTCCTGGGCTCTACAGCCCTTTACGCGTCTTGGCCTGAATTACAATATACTGCCATTCTGTCCCATCCATGGCTTTCCATCTCCATCTTCTGGCAACCAGCTTTTTCATGTCTTCTTCGATTCCGTCTACCCACCTCTCTCTGGCACGTCCCTTCCGTTGTCTGGCTCCAGCTTTTCCATGAAAAATCCTCTTACATGTTCTGTCTTCCTACATTCCGACCACGTGTCCTGCCCACTGTAGTTTTCTTATTCTAATGGTGGTGACAATGCCAGTTTCTTCAAGAAGTTGTTCTAGTTCTGCATTCTTACGGATGTGCCAACTTCCTTGATCGTATATTTGGCCATATATTTTACGAGAAACCTTTCTCTCGCAAATGCTAAGGATCCTTTCCTCATTTGCAGTCATGGTCCACGTCTCGGCTCCATACATAACAATTGTTTTGTAAAAGAGGATTTTAGATTTTCATGAATGAAGCGAGTTTCTAATCATGGATTGTTCGGGAAAGCAGCATCTGTTGCCTGCTGCTATTATAGCTTTCATTTAGCTGCCGATGTCTCTGTGATAGTCAATAGAAGGTACTTGAAGTACCTCACCCTTTCAGACTCCTTGTCGGCTATCCTGAGACTTGGTATGTTACGTTGGTTGGTCATTGCTATATATTTGGTCTTTTCGACATTGACTACCAGATAAAGTTCCCTTGTAGTGTCTCTCTCCAGTTGTTGATAGGCATCAGCCAGCACAACTGTGTTTCCTGCGAGTAATGCTACATCGTCTGCTAAGCTAGGTACTACAGCGAACGATTAAAAATGGTTCCTCCCCAATTTAACTCTACCTCACTTACGAATTTTTCTAGCTGGGGGGCCAGCACATCAATTAGATCTCGCCACTTTGTTGCTTGAACCACTCCATTACACTCCTGGCCTTGTGACATGACGCATTATCTTGTTGAAAAATTCCACTGCCGTTGGGAAACGTGATTGTCATGATGGGGTGTACGTGATCTGCAACCAGTGTACGATAATCCCGGCCATCGTGGTGCCTTAATGAGCTCCAGTTGACCCATGGATGCCCGTGTGAATGTTCGCCAGGGCATAATGGACACGCCGCCAGCTTGTGTCTGTGTGTGTGTGTGTGTGTGTGTGAAATCTTATTGGACTTAACTGCTAAGGTCATCAGTCCCTAAGCTTACACACTACTTAACCTAAATTATCCTAGGGACAAACACACACACCCATGCCCGAGGGAGGACTCGAACCTCCGCTGGGACCAGCCGCACTGTCCATGACTGCAGCGCCTTAGACCGCTCGGCTAATCCCATTGTCTCCGTCCCGCAGTACTTGTGTCAAGGAGCTTTTCCCGCTCTCCCATCGGCATGATGAAGAAGGTGTCGGAATTAATCGGACCATTCAACGCTCTGCCACTGCGCCAACGTCCAGTGTCGATGGTCATGTGCCCATTTCAGTCGGAGTTGCCGACGTTGTGGTGTTGACATCGGCTGCAGAAGCTCATCGCTAGGAGTGTTCGGTGAGCTGTGTGTTCAGACACACTTGTACTCTGCCCAGTATTAAAGTCTGATGTCAGTCCCACCACAGTTCGCCGCCTGTCCTGTTTTACCATTCTGCTCAGCCTATGACACCCGACATCTGTGATGAGGGGTGGTCGCCCAACTTCACGACAGCCGTTGGTTGTAGGTGCTATTGTGAGTTGAAGAGATTCACACCGTACAGAAGAAAAACACGTGGCGGGTCGCATCAAAGTACTCAAGAGTAAAAATCATGTTATGGAAACGTTTGGAGACCTTCGAAGATCATTTATACAAAGGGTAATATAGTCATAATACAGAAACGTGCCTGGGACAACTCCATTGCACTGGCAGAAACCTGAACAGTGTATCTCTTTCACGTATCTGGTTTCACGTGGGAGAATACCGAGAAAGAACGATAGAGTTTAGCGTACCGTCGATATCGGGAGCGTTGGAATCGAAACAGATAATCGAATTCGTCAAGAATAGGGTGGAAACTGACGTAGTCTTGTTTAGGTAACCCACCTGCTCCCGAATACAACTGTGATAAACCATCCATAGCCCAGAGGTTCGTTTGAACACCACAGTGCTGCCCTAGACGTGGAGCTACTGGAGGTGGTTTCTCTGTCCTCTGTGCCGAATGACACAGCCAGCCGGAGGGGCGATACCGTTTAAATGGATTCCGATTGGCTGTAGTGAGACGAATCTTCGAGGCACGGTTTTTTTATTCTAAAGAAACATATCATCGTTGTATTACTTGTTTAAGAAAATCATCAGTATAATTTGATGCTGTCCTCTAACTTTTCCAATCTTGTGCTAATCTATTATAAAATCTTCTCGGGTAGACAGCCGAGTCAATGCGTTGTTTTCCAGCAACGTTTCAGCAAGTTTCTTACTTGCCATCTTCAGCAAGATTCTTACTTGCCATCTTCAGGCGAAGGCCTTCGCCTGAAGATGGCAAGTAAGAAACTTGCTGAAACGTTGCTGGAAAACAACACATTGACTCGGTTGTCAACCCGAGAAGATTTTATCATCGAGATTCGCCGAGAAAGCTATTGTGCTAATCTTTCCATCTTCATGTAGCTACTTCACCCAACAACTTACTTTGTCTTGATCTAAAGAGTAAAGTAAAAATTAACTTGATTAGAGAGTCATTGTCAGATGTGTTGGTCTAGTGGTGCAGCACATGCCTGGCAATCAAGAGTTATCGAATTTTTGTCCTGTGGATTTGGATGAGTGTCTTCTTGTGGGTGTTGTAGGTCTGTGATGGAAATGATTGACAGGCAATAATAGTATTGTGCATAATTGCAACCATTTTTCCCTAACTGACACTTCAGTTATGTTTATCATGTAGATAAGGATAAGTATTATCCACATCCATAGCTTCAACTAGGCCTAAAATCGAAACTAATAAAAAGCTACATTAGCCAGTCAATAATGTCAATTATATTTTTATAGTGTAGAACATGATGCATTATCATATTTTCCCTAAAATGGCGTTTAGAGAAGTAAACTGAACTGAAAAACTTCTAAAAAGGTGATGATACTTCGTTTGTTGTACCCAACGTTCCTTGAACATTATTTGTGATTACATATGGCACCCCCACCTTACAGACGAGAAAGTTTCAAAATTCAGTGCGTTTTACTTGGATATAGTTACTTAATAATGCAAGACTGCAGTATGTAGTAAGTAAATAAACTGATTTACATTTTACTCACAGATACTTTCAAATGTAGCACAACAAAAATAAGTTACTGAGTAAGCTGTGGAGATGACTGTAGCTTCAAAAAAAATTTTTCCCACAAAATGTTAAAAAACGAAATAAAGTTACGATCTGTTTGCGCCGCCTACAGGGCTAACATACATATGTTTAGGTGTGTACTGCTCACAATAGCTATATCGAGAACAGAAAATCTAGCAAAATAAGTCAATAGTATCCTTTCAAACTACTCACAGTTTATTGTTTCATCATTTTAGGTCCCTTGCGTACTGAAAATGAACTAACATTGGCTATGAGACGAATGCGTCTGACGCCATGCATTCATTATACGATTGCCCATACCACTGGACCAGAATGATGCTATATCCTGCTCTCCCTTGCCGTACGAACCATTCTGGTTTGCCTATTTTCAAGTAAGAGGCGTGGTATAAGAAGGAGTCGAGAAATGTAATTGGATAGGCTGACATGACAGTAAAATACTTATCTGCGTCTAGGCTGAATATGTGTATTGGTTTGGAAGATTTTTAAGCGGATTTCCAAGAAAGGGGTCCAGGGTTTAAGAAAGAGTGGAGAAATCTGATTGGCAGCAAAATACCGATCTGCCGGCCGGAGTGCCCGTGCGGTTCTAGGCGCTACAGTCTGGAACCGCGAGACCGCTACGGTCGCAGGTTCGAATCCTGCCTCGGATATGAATGTGTGTGATGTGCTTAGATTAGTTAGGTTTAAGTAGTTCTAAGTTCTAGGGGACTGATGACCTCAGAAGTTGAGTCCCATAGTGCTCAGAGCCATTTGAACCATTTAAACCAAAATACCGATCTGATATTGGGGGAACTCAATATGTGTAATGCAGTTGGCATAATATCTCTCTGATTGGTCTGTTTTCAGGAAAAGGAGGGGCTGTGGAGGGAGCGGGGAGGGGACATTGGAGAAGGAATTGAAAATGTTCTTGGACAGTAGAATACTATTATTAGGAGAGCTAAATATGTGTTTTGGCTTAGGAGCTCTCTGATCGTCCTATTTCGGAAAAAAGGCACATGGCTTAGGAAATCACTGGAGAGGGAAACGGTGTGGGTTAGGAAGGAGTGGGTGGGTGGGTGGGGGGGGGTGTGGGGGAGGATGGGGTAGGCGTTGCTGGAGGGGAGATTCTTGACTTAGGTGGCTGTGTGGCTTAGGAGAGGTGTGGAAGATGATGACGTCATGCATGTAGTCAATCCGGCAGTCAAAGTTGAAGCCTATCCAGAACACTAATTGCATTCTTATTGGAGTACTACAAGAAAATGTAGTACAATTTTAAGTGAGACTGCGTAGAAGACTTTTTAGTGACGTGCCTTTAATACTGCTCGAACGTTCGTACCGTCAGGCCGAATGAAGTCAGAGATGTTCTCTTAGAACTATCACCATCTTGCTCTCTCAATAAGACCATTTCTTACATTGGTGTCTTTGGAATGAAGATGTTCTGTCACCAAAGATTATTGGAACATTTATATTTCCACTGTAAGCAGAAGAGTTCTGCGATTTTACTGAGGTACGGCCTTTATTTAAATGACAGCTACATTCAGGAATCACCACGCAACAACACAACTCTTCCGCGTAATGGAACGTATCACAGCCGGCTACAACACAAGCAAAACAACAGGGCCTTCGATCGTCTATGGCACAACGGTCTCATTCGCAAACTCAGTGATGCTCGTTTCCGCGACGGACTCACACGTCTCATACACTCAAATCTCACCAACAGATGATTCTACACTGACGTTCAGGGCAAACAGTCAGCACAACACGACATACAAAAGGTAGTGCCCCAAGTCAGCATCCTGGGACCTCCCTTGTTTAACCTGTTTACAGGGACTTCCCAGCTACACAAAACACGACGGTAGCCATCTATGCTGATGACACGGCCATCCTGGCGCAAGACTGGAAACCGTCAAACATTAATTCACGATTACAGTCAGCACTCGCAACTGCCGAATCTTGGTTGGAACGATGGCGTGTTAAAGTAAACGCCGACAAGTGCGAGGCCATTCCGTTCACACGCCAACCGAAACAGATGCATAAACATCAAAACTGCAGACAAATAACACTCAATACGTTTCTGTAAAAAATGTCATATACTTGGTATCCAATTGGACCAGAAACTTACACGGGGAGGACCGCATTGACTACATAACCAACCGAGCAAATGCGAGGCTGAAAAAGCTTTACCCTGTGCTCAACAGGCTATTCTGTACACGGAATTGGAGGGTGTCGAGCTCCATGTGCACATCACTAATTAGACCACTGGGGACGCATGCAGCTCCAGTTTCGGGATATGCAGCTACAACACGTCTGCATGCCTGTAGATCATACAGAACAAAGTGCTACGTATCACAAGTAAAGCTCCACGATACATACGCACCGCGGACCTTTACAGAGAATACCTTTTTGAGACTCTTACGAAGCTATTCAGAAAACTTTCCACTCGACTGTACATGGAAATGGGACACTCGAGCAGTCCTGTCATCTTTAACCTGGGCAACTACGATCACAACCACATACGAGTGTAAACGCTCAAAACCAGTCATGATTTACTGAAATCAAGCTCTTGTAACACACGTGCTTGGTTGCTGTAATTTCAGTACAACTTTTGCTATTGAAAAACTTAAAGGGAACTAAGACAGACTCTAACGATCGTTTCACACCCAGTGTATATCTCACAGAGGGACCGTGCAAAGAAGTGAAGAGGCTTTAGTACAGATACTGAAGTATACGAGGGTAAAATGGTAATATTTCAGTGTGGAAGCTGAAGACTGTGTTATTATTTTTCGACCTAGTCCTCTTTTAGGTCAATGCACTTTGAGTACACATTTTTTCTTGGGTGTAGATTCCATCCCTCAAGTACTATTTTGAAAGTTCTTTAAAACATACAGCTAGGGATGCTGTAACCTCCTCATTGGGCTGAAAATGTTTTGTAGGCATACATTTTTTTAGACTTGGAAATAAAGAAAAGTCAGAGGGAGACATATCTGGTAAATAGAGTGTGAATTATAACAGCCCGTAATTTAAATCACTCAGCACTGCGAGAACACCTTCGTGGTCAGGCTTATTACCCCCGATGATAAACGATCTATTTTTTTCTGTCCAGTACGTAGCAGTCAAGAGTCACTGCGTCGCTCTTTGCAAAGGAAATAGAAGACTTCCTTTTGCTTCCCGTAAAACAATGGCATAACCTTTCCAGTAGATGAAATCGACTTCGCCTATTCCGCCTTCCTTGCATAAAATCATTGAGATTATTACTGAAACTTTGCTCTGAATTTCTATTCGCATTTGCTTTTGGTCAGCTTCCTGCATAATTTTTTTAAAATTTTATTGAAGTTTCCGGCGGCTGTGGTTGCAGTTGTACACGTCTTTTCAGTAGATCATTTTCAAAAGAATTTTGTCACATTAAAATTCAGGCTCCTATCTTGTAACTATTGCAAATGTAGGAGAATGTTCTTTATGAACCTTCACTTACTTGAGATGAATTTCCATTAGTGATGAACAAAATAAAGCAAAGATTTACAATATGATGGCACAGTATTGCGGTTTATCCATATGCCAGCAACACATGCAACATCAAAAATAATTCTGCAAGATTGAAACTTTGTGGCGGACCAGGACTCGCTTGCTCGAAAAAGGCAAACATCCCTGTATCAGGTCCCGGTCCGGTACGCGATTTTAATCTGACAGGAAGATTCAAATGAGCGCACACTGCGACTCAGAGTCAAAATCCTTGCTGGATGTACCAAGAAACTTCGCAAATGAAATTAACATCTGAGCTATTTATTTTGAAACATGTATGAGGGGATTTCAAAACGTAAGTTACGCACTATTGTGATAGACCAACCAACTTTTATTGAATGTTGCACTACAATTCGAACGAACAGACATATATGAGAAACAACAATATTAGGGAAATAATAAATTGCTACTCACCCTAGAGATGCCTCTTTGAGTTGCAGACAGGCACAACGAAAAGACTATTACGTTACACGTTGCTTTCGGCCAAAGCCTGCTTCAGCAAAGACAAGTAAGCACGCACGCACTCACACATTCAATTACACCTCACACACACATGACCTTACCACCGGCAGCTCCGCTCGGAGCTGTGTGTGAGGTACGCTCGCTTGAGTGAGTGTATGTGTGTTCACTTTTGTTTGCTGAAGAAGACTTTGGTCGAAAGTTATAATGCGTAATAGTCATTTCGTTGTACCTGTCTGCAACTCAACGGATCATCTTTATAGTGAGCAGCAATCTATCCATTTCCTAATATTACGGATGTTTGACACTATTTTTCAACATAGTCACTATGTATCTGTAAATAACGGTCGAAACGTTCTCTCACTCTGTCAGCCTTGGTCAAATTGTTCACAACATTTCACTAGAAATGCACGCGACATTGCATTTGGTCCATATTCTGCCAGAATTTCACGGTAAATCTGCGTGAAATTCAGACGTTTTGACCACAAGAATCGTACTGTCACGCGTACTTCAACTTTGGAGTACGCTTCCATCGCCATTTCAATCTCACACTCTGATGTACGTGTCATCGGCACCGGAGGAGAACTGTGTCTGCGGAAAACGTGGACCATGTACTCTCTTCTGACAAGATAATGGTCTCAGCATGGGACAGCATCTGTAACTTACTTTCTGAAGTCCCTACCCTACGCAAAAACTTACCAAAAACCAAATTTTGCAATATGAACGTTACCTCTGCACTAGACCCGCACATTTTCTCTTCTTACAGCAATTTTCCCGGAAACTTGCTCGTATGGCTTAACGCTCAGCGTGTCAGCTTGCGTGATAAGGTTATCCAGGCCCAGATCGTATTCGCGTGGCAAATTAACGCCCGTTAGGCTAGTACGCCACCCAGACTGTGGTTTTTACGCTGTTTTCAGCGGTCCTCCAGGCAAATGCTGAGCTATTCCTCGATCTCAGGCTCCGAAAATTTGATACACAAGCAGCTGAAATGCGATAACACTCAGGACAAACTTTATACGATTCATAGACAGATGAAGCAGACGGCTTCCCTTCATTGGCATAATTGACGACTATGGCGGCGAGAAGGGCATGTGGCCACAAATTTAAGTAATAAGTTAAAGTTTTGCCACATTATAAAAATGTCGACCTCGTCCAATGGAATAAACACTAGCAAAGATACTCATTTTCTTGTCACCCTCTGGAGAGCGAAACTAGAAAACGGTATGTACGAGGGTGAATCAATAAATAAGTTACAAACTGGGATGAGACATCGGAACGGCGGGTACCAGCCTGAAATTTATTTTCCTTTCCAGTATACTCCTCTTGTAAACTTGAACACTCATCCCCTTGTTCTACAAGGCGTTAAAGGGCCTACAGCATAGAACTGTTGTGGGAACGTTCGCATCTAACGAGTGACCTCGCAGGTTATAGCAAGGTTATTTGTTTCCTTACATTGCTGCAACACACAAGACCGATGTGTAATGCGGGTAGCGAAATACGCCTAGACGGGGAAACAAGATGCCCGCGGCAGGACGCTCCTTCTTTGTGACTTTTCTTGTCTTTTGCTGAATTCCTGTAAACAACTGGACACAAATTTCCATGGAATTCAGTTCTGTCTACATCCGGGACGAATTTCGCTATAGATGTGCTCTGTGGACAGCCCCTCAGCTCATAAAAGTCGCATTGTTCTAGTCGGATACACGTTGATAGCATATCTGCCATCTTGATCTGACAACAGATCATTAACCATTGAAAGCAGAGTACTAACTAGGGAAACACCCCATCGCACCCCCCGTCAGATTAGCGGTAAAATGACCCAATGTACGGCCCGCCGAAAACAGAACACAGATAAAGCATGAAAACAGGAAGACGTACTGAACTGTGAAGAAAGAAGCAAAATGAAATCAGTTAACGGTCCAAACACAGGATGTGCAACATCGGGCAGATTGCCAGAGTCACGGTGTTGTGGTTGTGTGGTCACCATGTTGGAGTGCGAAGAGGGAGATCCGTTTTCAAACCTTCCTCGTGCCCCATTTTTTTTTTTTATTTTTTTTTTTACAAAATTGTGAACTGTCTCTCCGTCATTGGCGTGTCTGTTCTTCTTCTGTAGTCTTCGCAATTGCCGAACTATACATAGCTTATAGCATATGAGTCATATGGTAAGAATGTATTACCGTCGCAAGTAAATGTGATGAAAAGTGAGAGCAGACGAGATGCCGCATAGACATCTCACAGAAATGAAAAGGCCGGCCGAAGTGGCCGTGCGGTTAAAGGCGCTGCAGTCTGGAACCGCAAGACCGCTACGGTCGCAGGTTCGAATCCTGCCTCGGGCATGGATGTTTGTGATGTCCTTAGGTTAGTTAGGTTTAAGTAGTTCTAAGTTCTAGGGGACTAATGACCTCAGCAGTTGAGTCCCACAGTGCTCAGAGCCATTTGAACCATTTTTGAACAGAAATGAAAACAACAAATAAACATGTGTGAACTATGTTACAACAAGCCCGCCCGCTTGGCCGTGCGGTCTAACACACGGCTTTCCGGGCGGGAAGGAGCGCCGGTCCCCGGCACGAATCCGCCCAGGTCCGGTGAGCCGGCCAGTCTGTGGATGGTTTTTAGGCGGTTTTCCAACTGCCTCGGCAAATGCGGGCTGGTTCCCCTTATTCCCCCTCAGCTACACTATGTCGGCGATTGCTGCGCAAAAAAGTTCTCCACGTACGCGTACACCACCATTACTCTACCACGTAAACATAGGGGTTATACTCGTCTGGTGTGAGACGTTCCCTGAGGGGGTCCACCGGGGGCCGAACCGCACAATAACCCTGGGTTCGGTGTGGGGCGGCGGAGGGGTGAAGGTCGGCCAGAGTGGCCGTGCGGTTCTAGGCGCTACAGTCTGGAGCCGAGCGACCGCTACGGTCGCAGGTCCGAATCCTGGCTCGGGCATGGATGTGAGTGATGTCCTTAGGTTATTTAGGTTTAATTAGTTCTAAGTTCTAGGCGACTGATGACCTCAGAAGTTAAGGCGCATAGTGCTCAGAGCCATTTGAACCATTTTTGGAGGGGTGAATTAGACTGCGGTGGTCGTCGTGGGGTTGCGGACCACTGCGGCTGCGGCGGGGACGGAGCCTCTCTGTCGTTTCTAGGTCCACGGTTAACATAACATAACATAACATGTTACAACAAAGGAATTCAAGAATCAAAACTTCCTTACACCTCGCTGTTGCAAACGGACGTTGCACCACCACACAGGCACAAATTTGAATACAACGAATATACACCTCAATGACCGGACAGATAGTTCATAACTTTGTGAAAAAAAGGGACACGAGGAAGATCTGAACCTGGACTTCCCCCTTTACAGTCGAATGACCTGACAACATATCCACAACGCCGTTGCTATTCAGCTTCACTCGATATTGTCCATCCTTATCCTGGACCGTTTCTACTTTGCTTCTTTTTTCACAGTTTTCATGCTTGATCTGTGTTCAGTTTCTGACGCGCTACCCACTGGGCCTTCTCACCACTAAATCTGAGGGGGGTGCGATGGGGAATTTCTCTGGTAAGTATAGACTACCTTCTATGCGACATGTGCTGTCACTTTCTAGATACGTATAGGCGCGAAATTTAAAACGATATGCGGTATTCTGGCATTTGCGACTTGCTTATTGACTCACTCTTTTATAACAAGTAACAATAAGCAGTATGCTGGACAATACACTGTACAATGACTTAAGAAGTACTCGTGCAGACGAACTAAACGAATCAGTAGTGCTGTGTCTTATAGCCAGCTGAAATTATTGACGTTTGCGCACCCACACTGCGAGTTCGAACACCATTAATGTTGAGTTGTACGAAACTGACGACTGACTTCTCGCTCTTTTGGAGAAGTGTCCTCGAGTATTCGACCAACAAATCCGACGAACAAGATCTCGCTTTCCACGTTGCTGATCGGCTAATGTCGACAGCAATTGAGATCAGAACTAGAACAGTTGGCGATTGTTCTCGTAAAAGGTCTCGGATGAGCATGCGTTTCTGCTTGTTTCCAGCTGCCTCTTACTATTCGGACAACGGAATTCATTTGTTCACTTACTACAGAATACAAAACATTGCACTGAAGGATGCACTTAATGTGAACAAAAAAGAGGAACAGTTAATTATCAAGTGGCAATGTGAGACTTCAATAAGGCAAAGAATCAATTTCTTTGCGAATGATTTCCTTAAAGTTGCACAACCAGAAAGACTACAGAGCAAAGAAAACACAATTTTTTTATGCAGAACGTGAAATGTTAAGCCAACAACTAAGTTCATTTGCATAAATCTGTTTCATTCAGATGTGCAGCAGATGACATGAAATCCTACGTTATGGAGAGAGACGCGCTAGATGCAAGTGCAAGAGCGCACACCCGTCGACGCGATGAAGCTTACGGTGCCCTAGCAGTTAGGCCGTAAACAAGTTGTTTCTATGAGACATACAAGTTGCCGCAAAAAGATTCATTAAATTTCACAAGACTGTTTCTTCGTCTACATCATCAAGATTAGAAGTTTGGGCTACATTTTAACTCAATAATCGAAACTAGAAATTTGCCTTGGCACCAGTTGCAACTTATCGAAGCATGTGGTTGCCGCTACGCGTCTCCCTGGAGTAACTACCTCGCTCGCTCGCACGTTCTTTCATCTAGCTTTCTCCAAAATTGTGAGAACATGTCGGATATTCCATTTATTGACAGGACGGTGCACCACCGCACTGGTACGTACATGTAAGAGAATTTCTTAGGCTAAGGTTACAGGGCCGTTTTTTAACGCAACAGTTTTACGGCTGCTACCGCAACGTTCTCTTTTTCTTTTACCGTACATCTACATCTACATCTATATTCCGTGAGCCACCTTACGGTGTGTGGCGGAGGGTACTTATTGTACCACTATCTGATCCCCCCTTCCCTGTTCCATTCACGAATTGTGCGTGGGAAGAACGACTGCTTGTAAGTCTCCGTATTTGCTCTAATTTCTCGGATCTTTTCGTTGTGATCATTACGCGAGATATATGTGGGCGGTAGTAATATGTTACCCATCTCTTCCCGGAATGTGCTCTCTCGTAATTTCGATAATAAACCTCTCCGTATTGCGTAACGCCTTTCTTGAAGTGTCCGCCACTGGAGCTTGTTCAGCATCTCCGTAACGCTCTCGCGCTGACTAAATGTCCCCATGACGAATCGCGCTGCTTTTCGCTGGACCATGTCTATCTCTTCTATTAATCCAACCTGGTAAGGGTCCCATACTGATGAGCAATACTCAAGAATCGGACGAACAAGCGTTTTGTAAGCTACTTCTTTCGTCGATGAGTCACATTTTCTTAGAATTCTTCCTATGAATCTCAACCTGGCGCCTGCTTTTCCCACTATTTGTTTTATGTGATCATTCCACTTCAGATCGCTCCGGATAGTAACTCCTAAGTATTTTACGGTCGTTACCGCTTCCAATGATTTACCACCTATGGCATAATCGTACTGGAATGGATTTCTGCCCCTATGTATGCGCATTATATTACATTTATCTACGTTTAGGGAAAGCTGCCAGCTGTCGCACCATGCATTAGTCCTCTGCAGGTCCTCCTGGAGTACGTACGAGTCTTCTGATGTTGCTACTTTCTTGTAGACAACCGTGTCATCTGCAAATAGCCTCACGGAGCTACCGATGTTGTCAACTAAGTCATTTATGTATATTGTAAACAATAAAGGTCCTATCACGCTTCCCTGCGGTACTCCCGAAATTACCTCTACATCTGCAGATTTTGAACCGTTAAGAATGACATGTTGTGTTCTTTCTTCTAGGAAATCCTGAATCCAATCACAAACCTGGTCCGATATTCCGTAAGCTCGTATTTTTTTCACTAAACGTAAGTGCGGAACCGTATCAAATGCCTTCCTGAAGTCCAGGAATACGGCATCAATCTGCTCGCCAGTGTCTACGGAACTGTGAATTTCTTGGGCAAATAGGGCGAGCTGAGTTTCACATGATCTCTGTTTGCGGAATCCATGTTGGTTATGATGAAGGAGATTTGTATTACCTAAGAACGTCATAATACGAGAACACAAAACATGTTCCATTATTCTACAACAGATTGACGTAAGCGAAATAGGCCTATAATTATTCGCATCTGATTTATGACCCTTCTTGAAAATGGGAACGACCTGCGCTTTCTTCCAGTCGCTAGGTACTTTACGTTCTTCCAGCGATCTACGATAAATTGCTGATAGAAAGGGGGCAAGTTCTTTAGCATAATCACTGTAGAATCTTAAGGATATCTCGTCTGGTCCGGATGCTTTTCCGCTACTAAGTGATAGCAGTTGTTTTTCAATTCCGATATCGTTTATTTCAATATTTTCCATTTTGGCGTCCGTGCGACGGCTGAAGTCAGGGACCGTGTTACGATTTTCCGCAGTGAAACAGTTTCGGAACACTGAATTCAGTATTTCTGCCTTTCTTCGGTCGTCCTCTGTTTCGGTGCCATCGTGGTCAACGAGTGACTGAATAGGGGATTTAGATCCGCTTACCGATTTTACGTATGACCAAAACTTTTTAGGGTTCTTGTTTAGATTGTTTGCCAATGTTTTATGTTCGAATTCGTTGAATGCTTCTCTCATTGCTCTCTTTACGCTCTTTTTCGCTTCGTTCAGCTTTTCCTTATCAGCTATGATTCGACTACTCTTAAACCTATGATGAAGCTTTCTTTGTTTCCGTAGTACCTTTCGTACATGATTGTTATACCACGGTGGATCTTTCCCCTCGCTTTGGACCTTAGTCGGTACGAACTTATCTAAGGCGTACTGGACGATGTTTCTGAATTTTTTCCATTTTTGTTCCACATCCTCTTCCTCAGAAATGAACGTTTGATGGTGGTCACTCAGATATTCTGCGATTTGTGCCCTATCACTCTTGTTAAGCAAATATATTTTCCTTCCTTTCTTGGCATTTCTTATTACACTTGTAGTCATTGATGCAACCACTGACTTATGATCACTGATACCCTCTTCTACATTCACGGAGTCGAAAAGTTCCGGTCTATTTGTTGCTATGAGGTCTAAAACGTTAGCTTCACGAGTTGGTTCTCTAACTATCTGCTCGAAGTAATTCTCGGACAGGGCAGTCAGGATAATGTCACAAGAGTCTCTGTCCCTGGCTCCAGTTCTGATTGTGTGACTATCCCATTCTATACCTGGTAGATTGAAGTCTCCCCCTATTACAATAGTATGATCACGAAACTTCTTCACGACGTTCTGCAGGTTCTCTCTGAGGCGCTCAACTACTACGGTTGCTGATGCAGGTGGTCTATAGAAGCATCCGACTATCATATCTGACCCACCTTTGATACTTAACTTAACCCAGATTATTTCACATTCGCATTCGCTAATAACTTCACTGGATATTATTGAATTCTTTACTGCTATAAATACTCCTCCACCATTGGCGTTTATCCTATCCTTGCGGTATATATTCCATTCTGTGTCTAGGATTTCGTTACTGTTCACTTCCGGTTTTAACCAACTTTCCGTTCCTAATACTATATGCGCACTATTTCCTTCAATAAGAGATACTAATTCAGGAACCTTGCCCTGGATAGTCCTGCAGTTTACCAATATTACGTTAACTTTTCCTGTTTTTGGTCTCTGAGGACGGACGTTCTTTATCAACGATGATAATGTCCTCTCTGGTAAGCCGTCAGGTATTTTATCGTTTCGCCCAAGGGGGGGTCCCTCTAACCTAAAAAACCCCCGTGTGCACGCCACACGTACTCTGCTACCCTAGTAGCTGCTTCCGGTGTGTAGTGCACGCCTGACCTGTCTAGGGGGGCCCTACAGTTCTCCACCCAATAACGGAGGTCGATGAATTTGCAACCATTATAGTCGCAGAGTCGTCTGAGCCTCTGGTTTAGACCCTCCACACGGCTCCAAACCAGAGAACCGCGATCGACTCTGGGCACTATGCTGCAGATATTAAGCTCAGCTTGCACTCCGCGTGCGATGCTGGTTGTCTTCACCAAATCAGCCAGCCGCCGGAAGGAACCAAGGATGGCCTCAGAACCCAAGCGGCAGGCGTCATTCGTTCCGACATGTGCTACTATCTGCAGCCGGTCACACCCAGTGCGTTCAATAGCTGCCGGAAGGGCCTCCTCCACATTACGGACGAGACCCCCCGGCAAGCACACCGAGTGCACACTGGCATTCTTCCCCGACCTACCCGCTATTTTCCTAGGGGGCTCCATAACCCGCCTAACGTTAGAGCTCCCTATAACTAATAGGCCCGCCCTCTGTGACTGTCGGGACCTTGCCGGAGAATCGGCCACTGGCCCAACAGGCGAGGCATCCTGTGGTGGCTCGGAAACGACGTCATCACCGTAGACACCTAGCTGTACCACACTTTAAATAACACAAGGTTTTATACGGTAAATAGCTCCAGTTTGGGAGCACGCCGGCTACACGATGTATTGTTAATGCAGTTGGCTTTGTAGCACGGTCCATTGTGCACCAAGTGAAACAGAAAAATCAGAGGAAACTGTAGATACTACCAATAATTGCAAATCGACGTCGCCAAGGAAATTTCAGAAATATACACGAAAGAAAAATTGTCCAACCTTGTTTTCTTTATTATTGTCGTTTGTCTTTGTAGCTAATGAAGCTTTTGCACTTTGTCAAAATGTAATGCGCCACTTTGTAAAAATGTAATGCACCCTTATCCAAGAATAATTCTAACATTAAAAAAAAAAAAAAGAAAGTTCAAATATCGGTTCAGCAGAGCCCGAAGAACTGTCGAATGTGCGTTGGGAATACTAATCAATAAGTGACGTATTTCCCACCGTCCTCTTGACGTTCATGCTGAGTTTGCGAATTTCATAATCAAAACGTGTCGTTCGTTACACAACTTTGTCGGGAAGTGGGATGTATTCGACTTTAAAGACACACTATTGTGTTATTTTGAAAGTGTACCACCTCGTAGAATTAGAGGAAGTCAAAGGAACACCGATGTAGGAGAAAATTTTGTGGCATATTTCACTTCGCCACAGAGTATTTCAGTGACAGAAAGACTGTTTATAGATACTGGAACTGAATTATTTTCTATACTATTTACCTAATTACTTGTCAGGCGGATCTCATAAAGGCCACTTAATATTTAGTGAAACTGAATCGCATTAGTGTGCTTACGAATTTATTATTGCTATACTATTGTAAGAACTATTAACACGTAACACAACAAAGGCTTACCTACTTCATTTCTTTCTCTGTTTCCATAGTTCCCCATCGATCTCTGAAAACTGTCTCACATCCAATCGTCTATGCATTTTGTGTCTTCTAACGATTTCTATAATCAGTGTCGCGAACCAATAAACTTTTGTATTCTCAACCTCCATTATAAGCATTTCCTTGTAACTCCATTGTGAGTGTAAAACAACCCTCAACAATTGTGGCCAGAGCAATGTGTTATTTAACGCACGTCTAATCACTGCCAGGTGCTTCTTTTAACGCAAGAAAAAGCGCCGAGGCACATTCACCTACGGTAGGCCCTTGAGAACGCGCCTGCCCTTCCACATTGTGCATTAATTTTCGTATCGTGTAGCGATGTCATATGCCCCAACACTGGGTCCATATTTTTTGCGTTGTTTATCACATAAAAGTTACGTTAAAAATGCTAGTATAGCCTTAGCCCAAGAGGTGTACGGACGTAGCATTGCATCGTTTGCCTCACAGCTCACCTGATCTCGCGGTATGTGACTTTTTTGTGGGTGTTTATGAAAGATATCGTCTACATGCATCCCATCCCAAAAACTTTGGGTGAACTGCGCTGTAGCATAGTAATGGCAGTGAATGCAGTAACTGTAGACGTACTTGCAAATGTATTGCACGAGTTCACTGATGTAGAAAACATAGGCTTGTGAAAACCAACGAGTCTTTATGAAACACTCTGCACTTGCATCCTTGATGATTTTCGTTATATGGCATTAGGCAGGGGTTTGAGGCATATTTCCGCCCTAACATTTTATGTCTTAATGTTGAAGGCACCATCAAAGGCTACACAGACGCACTAGTGTTTTGAAAGGTAAACAGTCCGACCAAGACTAACTCTGTATACATAACCGCGCAACGGTCTAATGGTGACGATCAGACCACTGGCTAAGATCTCAGGGTCGTTCCGAGGCGTGTCACGGAGGTTGTACTACTGTAGAGCAGGCACTGTTTGCTTTATTTAGCGCTAAGGCTCACAACTTGTTAATTTGTCCATATTTCTACTGAAGCTGTTTTTGTGCTTTCGAATTTCTTTGCCCCCCCCCCCCTTCCTCCCTCTTCCCCCAACCCAATGTATCCTAGATGCTAACACTGTAATGATTGAAACTTGATAATACGGTAGTATCGGAGAAACGAATTTTTGGTTCCCTGGCCTGACTGCTACCGCCGATTTATCCGTGTTGCCCGACGAAAATTACTCTTATATTCTTTTTGTAGTTTGTACGTACACTTGACAGCATGTCCACGGCATCTTGTACACGCCCGATGTGACAAGTGGCAGATCTAGGCTCTTGAAATTGTTCAATTATTCTTGCACTTTTCTCCTCGGTTTAAACGCTTTGCCACTACTGTGTCTTCTTAGCACTTGCTGATGCGATCTGTAATTGTTATTACGAATGGGAGGATGACTTTCCCTTTAGTCGGTCATTTTTTGCTATATGCGCCATATCTTTTAGGATGAAGTGTGCTATTTATCTCTTTGTCAGATTAGGATTTTTCTTCCGAATGTAACTCTTAAATGATCGATATCTTCCTCGAAGTACTGTGGCCAACAGATGTTTTAATCATAGAAGAAATTTTAGGCAAAGAAGCGCACATTAGACCAGAACCCAATACTTGCATAACAAAGCTCACCAACGATTTTACGATAGGAAAAATGGATGGAGAGTCGTTCATAGAAGTAGATGTTGTTTCAGCGAAGTGTGGTGAGATCATTGTTGTCCATATTATGTATTAGTAACGTGGCAGCCAATGTAAACAGCATCCTAAGAATTTTCGCAGATGATGATGCTATCTGAAAAAATGCTGCATAAATATTTCATCACATTTTAAAGTGGTATAACTATTGGCAACTTGCTTGAAATATACAAAAATGTAAAACTATGCACTCATAAAACGAGAAAACGTTGTATCCTCTGGCTACAATGTCAAAGATCCATTGTGTAAATTAATCAACTCGTACAATTACGCGGGTGTAGAAATTTGTGAGGACGTGAAATGGAATGGTCACATGGTCTGAATAGTAGGTAAAGCAGGCGACAGACTTCGATTCTTTGGGAAGATACCGGGAAATGCAGTTAGTCTACGTAGGAGACTCTTTACAGATCACCTAAACGTTCCATCTTAGAATATTGCTGGAGTTTGTGGGATCTATACCAAACTGTACTAACACCAGACATTGAATGCACACAAATAAGGGTGGCACGAATTCACGATTTCGTCACAGGTCTTTTCGTCCGAGGGAAGAGTGTCACAGACATGTTGAAAAAACTGAATTGGCAGATGCACGAAGGTAGACACAAATTACGCTGCGGCAGCCTACTTAAAATATTTAAGTACTAGTATTAAGTGATGAATCTGGAAAAATGATTCATCTCCCCTACATATCGCTACCGCAGGTCCCAGAAGACAGACCCATTTAAGCAGTCATTCTTACAGCGCTCCATAGACGATTGGAGCTGGGAGAAAACCTAGCGTATTGTACACTGCGAAGTACCCTCTACCACGCACTTCACAATGACTTGCAAGGTACGGAGTAATCTAAATGTAAATATCAGCTGCGAAAAATCTGATTACGTTGCTTTGTCGATTCCGGCAATCACAAAAAAATGTACATGGGTAGGATAAAAAGTAGTGGCAACACCGCCGTAACGTGAAGGACGTGCGTCAGTGGCATGCCTGCTGTCTGTAGCTGATAGCAGAAGGTCAGTCGAAGTAGTGCAGGGAGCGGTGACAGCTCAGACTGGTTCAAATGGCTCCGAGCACTATGGGACTTAACATCTGAGGTCATCAGTCCCCTAGACTTAGAACTACTTAAACCTAACTAACCTGAGGACATCACACACATCCGTGCCCTTGGCAAGATTCGAACCTGCGACCGTAGCAGCCGCGTGGTTCCGGACTGAAGCGCCTAGAACCACTCGGCCACCGTAGCCGCCCGTGACAGCTGTGTTTGAGTCAGTTACTGTGTGTGTTCGAGCACCCTAACAGTATGTCTTGGGAAACACGAACTTGTGTGGATCAAGATTGAGGTGCCATGGGGCTGGAGTGCGCAACGTTTCCTTGTGATATTGGATACGATCACCCTGTATGACAATGCACGCCACTACACAGCGCATTCCGTGCATGAGCTCCTATGTACGTGGGGGTGGGAGATACTGAAACACCCACAGTATGCACCCAATATGAGTCCGTACGATTACGACCTGTCCGTGGAGGAACCTGTTCGTAGCATTCGCCACAAGAGAAGACGTTATTCGTGCCACAGTGCGGTCCTGGCGAGACATCGACAGAGCTGAATGCGCTGATGGTGCACAACAACGCCTCTCATTTCTGCGGAAGAAAGTGACCGTGCTGTGGGGCAGTATTCGAGGGAATGTAATACGGTGAACGCCTGTCAGTAACGTCCGGTATTAAGCGCAACTGCATTGCCACTGCTTTTTATCCGGCCAATGTAGTACGGCTGCACGGTCGGAGTAGCGTGGCGTGCGAGTCAGTTGTTCGAAGAGCGCACCTGATGATGGGCGACCTGAGCGTCATCGACGTCGTCGTCGTCGGCGGCGGGGCGGCGTGCGGGGGCGGCGGCGACCCGCCGGCGGGCTGCGGGTCCAGCGAGCGGCGCTTGGCGGCCGTCGCGTCGTCCGACTGTCGGCGGCGCGACACGCTGCCGAAGATGTAGGTCACGTGGTCCACGTCCATGGCGCGGCACCGGCAGCTCTGGCGGCCCGCCGCGTCGCGCGCCCCTTAAAACACTGCCGGCCCGCTGGCTGGCTGGCTGGCGGCAAGCCGGCTTCCCCCTCCCTCTCCCCGCCACGCAACCAGTGCCTGATCCGATTAAACGGCAGCCCCTTCGCACACTAGGGGTCGTGCAGCGAGCAGAGGAAAGGCCAACCCGTCTCCATAGCCCGAGACGCTTTCTGTAGAGCAGTCATAGAACAGCCGGGCAAAGCTGTTTTTCTTCCTCACATTGTCACAACCCACTACATTGCTCATCAGCAAATATGCATTGACAGAAAAAAATCGCGGCACCAATAAATAATTAATTTACAGTTATAAAATTTCTGGAATGTATTTGTCTAGGCAACGTACGATTGGGGGGGGGGGGTCGAAAAGTTTCTAGCCTAACAAATAAAGAATGACAAAAATTTCATAATACCAATTTATTTTTCAATATAATACCCGTGTACGCTAATACACTCGCGGGCACGCTCAGGTAACTTCGGCAAACCATTCAAATAAAAGGTCTTCGATTTCGACTTCCACCAAACGTTCACAGCGTCAATCCCTGCATTATCATTGTCAAATCGACGTCCTTTGAGGACTTTTTTAGGTCTGGGAAAAGAAAAAATCTGATGGTGTCAAATCTGGAGAATATGGCGGATGGCGTATCAATTTGAACCCACAGTCACGCAGAGTTTCCAGTGTTGTGAGGGTTTTGTGCGCCGGTGTGTTGTCCTGATGCAAAAGAACTCCGCGACCCAATTTTCCGCGCTTTCTTTTTCTTTATCTCTTCTCTCAAACGGCGCAGGAAGGTGCAAAAAAAAAAAAAAAAAAAAAAAAAAAAAAAAAAAAAAAAAAAAAAAAACTAACCTAAGGACATCACACACATCCATGCTCGAGGCAGGATTCGAACCTGCGACCGCAGCGGTTGCGCGGTTCCAGACTGTAGCGCCTAGAACCGCACGGCCACCCCGGCCGGCTCAGTAGAATGCACGCTACAGGCCGTCTGGCTCGGTGATGTCTTTGAAGTAACGGGTTTGTAACATTTCTTTGTGTCACTGTGTCCCAAATGCTGCTCAGATGGCTGTTGCGGACGCAGTACGATGCGACAAGAGACATAACACCGAGCACGGCAGTCTTCCCTCTCGGTAGTGCCACGTGGTCGTCCGGAGCCCGGTCTTCTTCCAACCGTACATCCTCGTGACCACCGCTGCTAGCAGTCATGAACAGCGGCTTCATTCCTGCCAAATTCTGCAGTATCGCAGAGGGAACATCCAGCTTCTAGTAGCGCTATTACACGACCTCGTTCAAAGTCAGTGAGATGTTCATAATACCGCCTTTGTCGCCTTAAAGGTATTCTCGACTGATATCAATCCACCACGCCCAATCTCAAAGGTAACTAACGCTCACGACCGTTACAGCGTGTTGTATTTAAAGCAAACGTGATTTGCATACTTGTAGTGGCGCTACTACACTCCGTCTCATAAGAATAAACCTGACATAAAGGAACACAAACGCGATGATTGGTGAAAAGCAGTAGCAAACGTACACTGGTGTTGTTGCGCCCTTGGAAGCAGGTCTTACTTCTGTATTAGATATATTATTACTAAGTTATGTTAAATGAAGCTTTAAGATATTCAAATGTATTAGCAGCCATCAACGTTTTTCTTAATCACGCTGTAGTTATGTACGAATAGTTTGTATATCAAGTATTATGTATAGTCACAGCCTCTGCACTATTGTGCTCTGATTGTCGGGCTGTTAATACGCAGTATGAAAATGAATGAGGCTGCTTCCTGTTCCGTAGTGAAACACGCGTGTGGAACACGGTTAAAAAAGTGCTGAGATATAGTTCAAAATGGTTCAAATGGCTCTGAGCACTATGGGACTCAGGGATTTTCTCTGCCTCGTGATGGCTGGGTGTTGTGTGATGTCCTTAGGTTAGTTAGGTTTAAGTAGTTCTAAGTTCTCGGGGACTGATGACCATAGATGTTAAGTCCCATAGTGCTCAGAGCCATTTGAACCATTTGAACCACTATGGGACTCAACATCTGAGGTTACCAGTTCCCTAGAACTGAGAACTAATTAAACCTAACTAACCTAAGGATATCACACACACCCATGCCCAAGGCAGGATTCGAACCTGCAACCGTAGCGGTCGCGCGGTTCCTGACTGAAGCGCCTAGAACCGCTCTGCTACAGCGACCGGCTGAGATATAGTTTATTCTTAATGTTTGTCATAAATTTACAGAGGAAATCGACTTTGAATTTTTCCGAGAAATTGTATTAGGTATAGTTGAATACAGCTGATACACAAGTAAACATTCACGTATAGCGGAATCGGCAGTCGTAATATATAGATAACAAACAGGCTATAAAAAATTTCCGCCACGTCACAATAAAAGGTTATTTATTTGTCACACGACCGGTTTCGGGCTTGTGCCCATCCTCAGGTGTTTATACAGCCATGTACATGTTTATATTGCTGGAGATCACGGTATAAATACAAAAAAATTATTTGCTGGTGTCTAAACAGATACAAGTGGGACAATTGTCTAAGTGGCAAGGCAGCATGTTTCGAAAATATATCTGTACTTACATAAAGATGAAGCATCATTATTACAATTACGCTGTGGTGACAGTTTTTCCACTTAGTTGCTTACTTGTTATCTTTTTCATGTACATATTTCAGTTTTATAAAGTTTAGCTGCATATTTCACTATTGCGACGTGCACTCGTGAAATACACTGTGCTTACATACAAACATGTGGGCTACGGTCAAAGAACTTAGACGTATCAGGTGTAAACATGTTGCTCATACAGAAACATGTAGGTTATGGTCAAAGAACTTAGCCATAAGAAGTGCAAGGACGTTACACATATAGAAACTTAAAAAGCTATTATAAACTGCGAAGTTTTTTGATGCACATTATGAAATTTTTTAATCCACATTTTTGTCGGAGAACTTAGATCTAGGAAGTACAATGGTGTTGTATATATGAAATTACTAAAAGCTATTACAAATTTAAAAAATGACAGAACTGTTTTGAGCCACACTGTTGTCAGATAACTTAGATCTAGGAAGTACAATCAAGTTTTACACATGAAATTTTGAAAGCTGTTAGAAATTATGAAAATGACAGTTACAGCTTGTGTTTGCAATACGACTTTTACAAATTAGGATAATGATACTTGAACTGTTGTATGACTGCTACATCGAATTTCCATAGCATATTACTTTGTTATTATATCAGAGGGTAATGAGTTTTTGTTTTTGAATGTTTCATGAAATATGTGGAGATAAGATTTGTTTGCAAGCTTCACTTGTTCACTGAGAATAAGGTCTGGTGAGTTACAGCTGTGGATATAAATTTCTAGCTCTTCTGCTAGAAATTTATATCTATAGCTCTAACTCACCAGATCTTATCCTCAACGAACAAGTGGAGCTCGAAGTGGAGAGACATTTTCAAGAGCGCTTCTCTGCAAGTGTGTGTTGTGTTATGATAGACTATCAGCTATGTTACAGCACCGTCTTGTAGAAACCCGTTATCTAGACTCTTGAAAATCAGCTTCCAGCAGTACTGGTAGGGGTTACTTTGGCTAAAAGAATAACTACGTTATTCCAGCTTGCCGATTCCTTTCTCATTCTAATCGTCAGGTGAGACTTCATCTATAACAAACCCCGGGAAGTGCATTGGTAGAAATGGTCCTACTTCGTAACCATCAAAGCCCTGAAACTCTTCCCTTCAAATTATTTTTTCCCCGTAGGGATGATGGGAAGGTAAAAAAAAAAAAAAAAAAAAAAAAAAAAAGAGAGAGAGAGAGAGAAAAGACGAATGGATCGTTCTCTGGATCGTTCTCATTATGAATAGTGCGTAGTAGCCCAGCCAGTGAAGGCCCTTAAAATGTTGAAATGAGAAATATTGGTGTAGTCGCAGATTTTTGTACAGCGGTATGAGAGAGTGCCATGAAGCACATACTAAAAATCCTGACCGGTGAAGGAAGAGTGTGGCGGTGGGATCGCGTCTGAAGGCCACTTCTGTACTTAATTTTCGAAAACCGCAGCCTCTAAAGAAAACGTATCCTACTACAAAATTAAATTACATTAGTTTTATTACAGACCAATAGTTTGTGCGCAGAGAGCGGGATAATGTTGAAAACCTCGCACACTACACATGCTGACAATATTCTTTCCGACAATCTAAATTTATATTCAAAATTTACATTCTTTTCGCTTTTCATTTATTCATCCTTGCTTCGTTTGACAGACACAGTCACAAGTCAAGACCTCACTACCGAATACGCCCATTACCTACCGCACTTCAACTAAGAATGTATAAGAGTGCGCAGAGAGAAAGACTGTGCCACGACAAAACAAAAGATTATTTAACAGTAACATAACATTGCCCTCTCTCTGACGTGCACGTCGGTAACTTACAAAAATCAAAATGACATGCCCATCTTAAAATTCGTACGCATCAGTAAGAAGACGAAAATTTGTTGGAGGGAACATCCGTCAAACGCTTTTCCATTCTTGGCACAAGTCATATGCAAGAGGCACCTCTTGCGTTGGCCAGGGTGATTTTCTGAATCAGAGTCTGCTGACAGGTATATTGTGAAACCGAATGTGTAGAAGTGAGTTCTAATAAGTAGTAAACTTTTGTAACTCTCTTGCAGCTGCCGCTTCTCGTCTGATTGATGGTGATACAACACCACATAATACAGGCAGTCGTGGAAGTGGTGTTGATTTAACAGTGCCATTAATTCTCATTGCTTGATTTAGTTAAATATCAACTTCGTGTGCATGAGCGCTGTTTATACGTACTGGAGCACAGTACTTTGCTGTAGAGTAAACCAACGCCAATGCAGCAGTACGAAAAGTATCTACGTTAGTACCCCTTGCTGTCCACCTAGTTTTGTAATAATATCAATTCTGGTGTTCACTTTGCCATATTTTCAAAATGGCTCTTAAAAGTAAGGACTCTGTGCAAAATGACTCCCAAAGTATTATGGGTATGGGTTTTGTTCCAGAGTAATGTTTTAGAAAACTATATTTAATTTATGATTCGCCTCGCTGTTATTAAGATGATAAACATTTTCCCCTTTCAGACGGATTTGGCTTCAATTTCCAGTTTTCATGTAATCAACCACTATGTGTAAATCGAAAAAGACGAAGGGGACGACCACCGGACAGATGGGCCAGACACTTAAAAAAAAGCCGGACTGATCTGGCAACAGGAAATTCGACATCGGCCGAACTGGAGGAATCTACAGGCATCCTACATTGCAGGCCGACTCAAAGAGGCCATATTACCAAGTGATCGAACTGGCTGATGATGATAATGATGTGTAAATCTGTGCTCAAAGCGCCTTCAAACTCCTCCACGTTTCCTGCTTGACAAGCCAGTGATGGGTCATCAGCTAACTGTTTAACATTAGTGTTGGTCATATCGGTGGTGTAAGAATCAAAAGGGGTTCATGATAGAGCAGAGCCAATGGGTAGCCTATCATTCATCCTTCCCGATCTACTAACTTTCCCTCCAAGGAATACCTGGTATCGCCTCATGCTAAGTATTGAAAGGACTGTTGATATTTGTTCACTGTCAGCTTCCCTTATAATTTGGATACACAGACGGCAGTCGCGCTTACTTTGTTTCTCAGACACCGCTCATCTGTGACACAGCACGTGTGCAATAACATCCCTGCGTCGGCAGCTCCTCACGGATGCTGGTCGCAGAGACAGGCAGTCTGCATAGTGTAATCATGATGTGAGTCACGGCCGAGGAAGCAGCATGATGAAAATTTATCTTTATTGGGGAAACTGATTTTATTATATGGTTTTTGTAATGTTTACCGCAAGACAGAAAGATTTTTGAATGATTTGATGAAGACTTCGTAATGAGGTAAGAATTAACTTCCTCTGGTTTAATTGCGCGCGAGCTGCTGCCCACACACCGTTATAACAATTTAGCATCCAACACAGAACTGTACCCTCTTCTTAATTAGTTAACATTAGTGACAATTCAGGAAAGATTAACTCAACTAATGCAACATTTTATGATATACGCTGAACATATATATTTTGTAATAATTCTTTGAACATGATACTCCTAAATAAACAACTTTAAAGTATTTTCAGAGTTTGTCATTTCTTTGCAAATCTTGGTTATAATGAAGAATACTTTTGTAAAATGATTTTTCTAAATTTGCCAGCGAACTTTTTAAAGGAATTGGCATTAACGTTAATTTGCAATGTCATCATCCATTTTCCAATCTTTATCGTTCATTAGATGAAGTTCCACAATTTCAGTTTAAAATGCAGACACATTACGTGGACTCAATCCATGCGGACTTCATCTGTAGTTGGTTTGCCGCCTTTTTACTAGCTTTCGTTGGCAGCAGCAGCAGCAGTTTCCAGAGAGCTGTTGCCCGAGCGTTACTCATTGTCATAGGAAAGCCAAAAGAGAATCTGGTTTTCTTCATTAGGCGACTGCGTATATTTTCTTGCAAATCACGCAGTCCGATTAACTTCTGTTTCGATTCATTGTCTGCAATAGACGTATCTTCTCAAACAACCTTTTAGACAATCCAAGCAAAGCAATTGCCAATGCCAAATCAATAAATAAAAACTATTAGTAGAACTAATAATTTTTTAAAAGAAACTTTTGCTTGGCGACATCTGTTCAAAGGACGGACTTCGTGGACTTTTTGCGAATTTTTAGTCAGATAGAGGCACTGCTTTTTTATTAAATTTCTGATACATTTGTATTGCCTTTGTAATGTCGCTGCGCTGTTTACTAACCATTTGTGTATTTTTTTTCAGCTTAGTAAAAATAGTTTTGAGTTTCCAGTTTTCTATACTTCGTAAAAACATATCTCACCAATACGCCAAATGTTGAAGGAAAAGCTGGGTCCAGAAGCACGAACAACAAACGACCTCAGAATCAGAGATCTTTAATTCCCACCGCAACGATGTCTTCCGATGAGTTAGCAGATAATCAAAGTGTATTCAAACCTGACGTAACAATGTAAGACGCGACTGCATTCCACGCGAACAGTCAGCTTCTGCTCAACACAGACTCGTTACAGAGTAGTGAACGCACCATATGTTACAACTAGAATATTTCATTTCCAGACAATTGTCGCGATTCTAGAGTGACAAACGAGGACCCATTCTAACAGACACCAAATTTTGCCTTGAAAAACTGCGTCACAAAGAACACAAACAAACAGTATCACCAAACACGAATGTCACAATTCTTACATAGCATTAATCTTATCCGAATGTTAAAACAAGGAGAAGAATTAAAGATACATTTCACTGCTCAGTTTGACGAATTTACCAAGAAACAAGAGGAACGCATTAAATCTTTTGAAACGAGCTTGAAGGAAATTTCTAACCAAATTCAGACAATGACAGGCGAAATCACAGAACAAATAAGTAATGACATAAAACCGGAACAGACGAATTTAGCAAAACGAGTCGAGGAGATTTCCACTTCCCAGAAACGTTCAGATGAACGGCACCACAAAAGACAAATCAGTAGACGACAGACTCAAGGACATCACTAATAAAAACACCAAGGATAAGGAACAGATCATGGCAAAAGTCGACAATGTAGTACCCATTACACTAGCTACAAACTTGCTACAACAGTCACAACAACGGACACAACAATCAGGGGAAGAGACGAAATCACTACACACACTAACGAAATACATGGACTTGAAAACTTAAGAATAGTACCACTCTTTAAAGGAACAGTTAGATAGACTTTCGCAGAGAGCGTCACAAATTAATTTGAATTCCGACCTTCACACTGATGATACACATCCAATACATTTTACCAAGACGGAAGAATACTACCCACTTGAACAGTTCAAAGAAGGACAGATGTTTATAAATGAGAAGCAAAACATGAAGTTACAGACTATAACAACGGAAGACACCATACATAACTTCGACTGACAACATCACAGTTGTGCACAGTAACCATTATACACAGATCGTCCAGGCAGACTTGTTGGAGAAAAAGATTAGACAAACAGAACTCGTCAATTATTTTCGTCATATCATTGATTGCAAAGCTCTTAATACTTCACCTTTAAGCCAATTAACAGGTAAGGACGCAGTTTGGAATTGGGATAAAGAAGCTCAAACGGAATTTGATAGTTTAAAACATGCATTAATTAACGTACCATTACTTTTCCATCCTCACCTTACTTGTGATTTCTGCATTGCCACAGATTCTGCTAAGTCTGCACTTAGTGCACATTTATTTCAGGAAATTGAGGAGAATAATGTTATAGTACAAAGAGTATTGCTTTCGCTAGCTGTGTTTTATCATATTGAGAACGTAACTATTCAGGTACAGAACTTGAAGTGCTAGCAGTCGTTTGGGCTTTTACAAAATTTCGCTACTTCTTATTTGGAAAAGACACTTTACCGACCACTGTGCACTGCAATTTTTAGTGACCGCAGAATTCTCCCACAGACGTTTGGCTCGTTGGGTTGGCCATTTACCACTTTGTAACATCCCCACTGCGGAATGACAAACCCTAATTTATAACGTACTGGACCCATTGAACTGTCTCGTACGGTAAGAGGTAGATTTACAGGGATGCGTGGCAGATCCTCTTTGTGATTTCCTGCACGTTGGCAGCGTAGTCGGCCTCCGCTCTTTCTCGACCTGTAATCTTACCTGCCGCTCGTACGTTATTCGCCACCCTGTGGATTCTGGACTTATCAAATGCTTAGAACTAAGGTTTTGGAGAGGAATTCCGATGCTACTAAACAACGCAACGCAGCTCTCAGGCCTCTAAATACTTGGATAGAGTTTACTACAAACAAGTTGCAAAATCGTAGTTTGCACGCCAGAATCCAGTCAGATAGCGGTCAGATGGATATGCCCCTCTAAGTGGGTTCAAGACCACTGTCGGATACCGATTGCTTTTGGTTGTTGTCTCAATTAGGCTAATCTCAATTGTGATCGTTTTAATATCCTTCACTCAGCTGCCACGCGGGGCTTTCGTGCACAAGGCCAGGATCTTGTATTACCGGATGCCACGGAACTCAGTCATTACTTACACTTAATACCCCACATAAAAACAAGCATAATCATAGCCAATTGGTCATAATGATCACTGGCAGAAACCAAAAACAGAATTTCAACACAGAGGCGAGCACAGCAGCTGACTTACCGTGTTAAATGACTGTCGTGTTGTTGCATGCACCAAGCTTTGCTCAATTAACTATTTGCTTGTATACCTCAGTAATTGTCACATATTAAGATAAGCATTCATTCACAGTCAAAATAATTTCACCATCTACGCGCACATTCCTTTGTCACGGTCTTATACAGATTTAGCCAAAAAGCAAAGCTTAGTTGGAAATCTTGCGGGAGCGCAATTGCCGGCTATCGTACTGCTCCCCGGTCTAATCGCTAGTCCTCCACAATGGCGAGCTGTGCGCTCTCCTCCATCACTAAACCGCTTGTGACGTCAGCCACCACCTCTGCCCTTAAAACAGACACATTTTACCTTATATTTTCTGCACAAATACACTTTTGATTTGCACTCTTCTGCAAATTTTACTCTGTTCCTCTGCTCTAATTTCAAGTTTTT
Source organism: Schistocerca americana (assembly GCF_021461395.2). Taxonomy (NCBI): domain Eukaryota; kingdom Metazoa; phylum Arthropoda; class Insecta; order Orthoptera; family Acrididae; genus Schistocerca; species Schistocerca americana. Next base: position 435,358,757 of record NC_060122.1, read on the forward strand.
TCAAACGAACTACTTTTCTACCCTTCGGCAGTCTCTTGTCGTACCAGTCCATCTTCTCCATCCGCAAGGAGTGTCCGCCTGTGGGTGGTGCTGCGTCGTATTTCTAAGCTACACCTGGTTTTTCTGTGTCCTTCCGCCTTCGCGTTTTTGCAAGTCACCGTGCTGGCCTACCGCTGCCGACACGGCTCTTCTCGTAACCGTTCGGCACGCTGCCTCCGCTCTGGCCGTCCGTCTGTCTGCCATCCCTCTGCATTCTAATCGGGGCTCGCTTAATTAAAAAGGCTAGAACTTTAGTTTTATTGCCCGTACAACAACCTGGTTTCTTTCTGAAGCCACCTCATATTCTTAGGTGTCACAAGAAGTTCTTAAAACTATTGCTTATCTGAAGCGTCGTCATTGGTGCACAGCACATAGCCACGTTTCAGGGTGCTGTACCTGCAGGCATTTCAGTTTACTGTGATACACATTCCTGGCACACAGAGCTACGTTGCTGACGCTCCTTTACGATCCATTGGTGGAACATGATACAGCAGAGGTACCTAAAACACTTTAGCCATTTTTGGAAACACTACGGTCGCAGGTTCTAATCCTGCCTCGGGCATGGATATGTGTGATGTCCATAGGTTAGTTGGGTTTAAGTAGTTCCAAGTTCTAGGGGACTGATGACCTCAGAAGTTAAGTCCCATAGTGCTCAGAGCCATTTGAATCATTTTTGGGAACAACAAGTAGCTTTTGAAAATTTCATTCCATCCGCTCTGAGCGACACTGCAGAACCGATTTGGGGAGGCATCGAAGAATGACAGTACCGCGAGAACAATTTGACTGTCAGAAACTACTACTTAGTGAGGCACAACATTTATTTCAAACGACAGAATCCGAACAGCTCTACTTGGCTTGCGTTTCGGAAGACCTAATAAACAAACTTGTGTGGTATACTCATCTCAGTTGTGCTCATTATGTCGCAAGAAAATGTTCTCCGATTCTAAGTCAGACTTCTTATTTAATGAACGTGGAAAAACTTATTCATCGTGTTCTTGCTAATTGCTAACATTATCAGAAAGCGAAATCACCCACAGTTCCACACTTTGCTCACATTTTTCCTGTCATCTTAGTGAAATTACGCCATCTAGCCGCAGTTGATCACTACCGACCAGTCTCAACGACAAAAGGATATCATTACATTTTCTTTGCAGTAGAAATAGCTTCTAAAAATGTTACATTCATACCTTTACGAAAAGCGACAGCTGAAACAGTAACTACAACCTTTGTTAAGAGTTTTTTACGAGAGGTAGGTCATGTAGACAAAATAATTTCTGACAATGGACCTAATTTCGATCTACTTTTTGGCTTCACACTTTGAAAAGTAGAAAAAATCAGCGTATCTTTATTTTCCTGTACACGCACAATCAAACACTGCAGAACGTATAATGAAGGTATTAAGTAAATTATGTAGATTGTACTGCCACAGGAAACAGACTGAATGGGATAGATATATAAACATTTTTCAGGAAATGATAATCTCTGCCAAAGACTCCATACTGCTTTCTCCTCATTTAGTGTTGAAAAAATGCTACCACCAGATTGCATTAGAGAAATTATTCGTTTTGCAGAGCGACGATGTTTACATCATGAACCCATTGACATTGCAGTCAAAAACATAAAACAAGCAACAGAGAAGGAAACGCACTCAACGATCAAAAATGAACAATAAAGAATTTCACTTAAATCAAAAGGTTTCATTTCGCCCGGATCTTCTACCTCTCAAAGGTAAAGGTGAGTGTCAGAAATTCTTTCTCTTGTACGTCGGACCTTTTTGCATTCGATGGATTGCCATCCCATCGCTGTTCACATAGAAAGATAACTAGAGGCTGGCACCACATTTCCAGCGTTAAGGCGTTTATCGACTGAGACAAGCTTTTACAGGCATGTCAGACATGGAAATACTATTGAGGAAGACGAACGGCTTTATATCGGTTTTGCCACATTTACTTCTTAAATCAGTTTTGTTATTATAGAGCAACGATGCAATTTCAGACATGATTTATCAGGCAGTGTTTTTGTAGAATTTTCCTTTTCTTACAACTTTAACTATGATTGAATGTTATATTCTGTACCAGTTTTTTTCACATTAGGTATTCATAATTATATATGTACTTTTACCTTTGCTAACAATGCACAATGTTGTACAATTTTAAATGAAGACATCATCAAACAATTACGCTGTCTACTAATGAAACTTTCCTTACGGGAAGAGATAACATTTAATATTCGGCAGGACGGAAAGAATCACAGCTTTCTCTACCATGTGAACTCGTGTAGATGTACGAGGTGCGACAATAAAGTAATGAGACTGATGTTCTTTGCAAGATGTGGCAACCCTGCAGGCATGCGTAGGCACAATACGTTTGACCATGGTCTATAAGCTGCCTCTAGTCCAAGCGGCACATCGATGCAACTGCTCAGTCGTGAGTTGTGCTGTAATAAGTCGACACGTGTTTGTGTCTCTCGTCACTAAAATGGAACCACATAATACAGGGTGATTCAAAAAGAATACCACAACTTTAAAAATGTGTATTTAATGAAAGAAACATAATATAACCTTCTGTTATACATCATTACAAAGAGTATTTAAAAAGGTTTTTTTTTTCACCCAAAAACAAGTTCAGAGATGTTCAATATGGCCCCCTCCAGACACTTGAGCAATATCAACCTAATACTTCAACTCGTTCCACACTCTCTGTAGCATATCAGGCGTAACAGTTTGGATAGCTGCTGTTATTTCTCGTTTCAAATCATCAATGGTGGCTGGGAGAGGTGGCCGAAACACCATATCCTTAACATACCCCCGTAAGAAAAAATCGCAGGGGGTAAGATCAGGGCTTCTTGGAGGCCAGTGATGAGGTGCTCTGTCACGGGCTGCCTGGCGGCCGATCCATCGCCTCGGGTAGTTGACGTTCAGGTTTCATAACTAACCTTTTTCGTAGGACTCTCCATACAGTTGATTGTGGAATTTGCAGCTCTCTGCTAGCTCTGCGAGTCGATTTTCCTGGGCTGCGAACAAATGCTTGCTGGATGCGTGCTACATTTTCATCACTCGTTCTCGGCTGTCCAGAACTTTTCCCTTTGCACAAACACCCATTCTCTGTAAACTGTTTATACCAACGTTTAATACACCACCTATCAGGAGGCTTAACACCATACTTCGTTCGAAATGCACGCTGAACAACTGTCGTCGATTCACTTCTGTCGTACTCAATAACACTAAGAGCTTTCTGTTGAGCGGTCGCCATCTTAGCATCAACTGACGCTGACGCCTAGTCAACAGCGCCTCAAGCGAACAAATGTACAACTAAATGAAACTTTATAGCTCCCTTAATTCGCCGACAGATAGTGCTTAGCTCTGCCTTTTGTCGTTGCAGAGTTTTAAATTCCTAAAGTTGTGGTATTCTTTTTGAATCACCCTGTATTGCGCAACGGTATGCCGTTTCTTTTTGCGTTAAATTGGGTGAAAACTGGACGGCAGCTTACGGTAAGCTCCAGAAGGCTTTTGGATAGGAAGTTATGTCAAGAACTCGTTGGCATAAAATGTTTAGTGAAGGCAGAACGAATGTTGAACACGAAGACCGCAGTGGACGACCATCAACCTCACGAACGGATGTCAACTTGGCCAGGGTGTATGAACTTGTACGATCTGATCGAAGATTATCCGTGAAAATGACTGCAGATGAACTGAACATCAATTGAGAAACAGTTCGTCTAATAATAACTGAAGATCTTGGTATGAGAAAGGTTTGTGCAAAAATGGTCCCCAAAAATCTCACACCGCAACAGCGAGAAACACGGAAAAGTGTGGCAGCTGATCTGGTAGAGCAAACGGAAATCAATCCAGAATTGTTGAGCCGTGTTATCACTGGCGATGAAAGTTGGTTTTTTCAGTACGATCCAGAGACAAAACGCCAAGTTCGCAATGGTGCTCAAAGGGATAACCCAGATCAAAAAAAGCTCGCATGTCAAAGTCAAAAGTGAAATGCATGCTTGTGTGCTTCTTTGGTTCCAAGGAAATTGTTCATAAAAAGTGGGTGCCTCCTGGACAAACAGTTAACCAATATTACTACAAATAAAGACTTCGTAAAAGAGTTCTTCATGTCCGTGCCAACATTGCTGATAATTGGATTCTGCATCACGATAATGCGCCATCCCATACTGCTCAGTCAGTACAGCAATTTTTAACCTCAAAACAAATTCCAGTGCTTTCACAGCCACCTAATTCACCAGATATCGTTCCGTGCAACTTTTTCTATTTCCAAGGGACACAACGACGGTCAAGGGACACCATTTTCAGACAACACAAGATGTCCATAAAGCCGTGACGAGGGTCTTGGAGGCTATTACAGAAACAAGTTCCAGAAATGTTACCACCGATGGCATAAGCGCTGGAAAAAGTGTGTGCAGTCAGAAGGGAACAACTTTGAAGGGACAACACTAAACTTAAAACGGTAAGCAACATTTTTTTTCACATCAGTCTCATTGCTTTATTGTTGCACCTCGTTTAGTGTTTGCTGTATTTAGAATTTCAGGTGGATGATCGAAGGAGGTAATTTCCTATTCGATGAAGTGTGTCGTAAAACAGTAGGATAGTGTCAACGTTACAAGCTGAGAGTCATAAGGAATTTTTTACTAAGTAGAAACGATGGTGTTGAAATATGTATCTTATGGATAGAGACAATGATAATGATTACAAGTATTGCATGATTAAACATTTTGCCAAGAAAATGTGTATATGATTACGAAGTTATATTACGATATATTGCTGATGATGAGGGTAAGAGATATGAAATTGAGTTAGAAATTCGGAAATTTGTGGTAAGGTCTTATGGGATCAAAGTGCTGAGGTCATCGGTCCCTAAGCCTACACACTACTTAATCTATCTTAAACTAACTTACGCTATGGACAACATACACGCCCATGCCCGAGGGAGGACTCGAACCTCCGACGAGGGGAGTCGCACTGACCGTGACAGGGCGCCCAAGACCGCGCGGCTACCCCGAACGGCATTGAGTTAGAGATTATAGGGACCTTATGATGACTGATTTGTAATAAATGCTTTTAAATATAATGAAACAAAATTCTTTATAGGTATTGGGGAGTTACCTTTAGTTATGCAATGAAGTTTCTTTTGACAACCTTGCTATTTGCTCTACCTCAGCCGATGTGTAATTTTTAGTAAATGATTTGAGGAATAATATACTTATACTTCAGCAATAAGTAATTTTTTCTCTGTGCAAGAAAGGTTTCTATTAGACACATGCAGATTGACGTGAAGAAAAGTACTATAGTTTACCTCAGGTGACAACTTTTGTTGTGATTTCGTCTCAGTTTGTTCTTACACCCATTTTGTCCTTGGTAATTATAGCACAGGGGCAAGAACGAAAGATGAGATGAATAACAAGAGATAATGTGACAGAAGGTAATTTTATCTTTTTCTTGGAGGAGGAAAATACCAAAGAAATTTAAAATATATAACATTAGATAACCTGTAACAAGAAAATTTTGGACATGTTAGCCCGTAAGTAATTATACCCTTTGGACTTTCTTTGTCTTATTGTGTACTTATTGTTAGATGGTGAATTAAGTTTGAAGTCATTAATGTGCACCAATATTTCACTCTGTATGTAACTTTAAGGCATGCTTGAACTTCTAAATTTATTTGTTATGTGGGGTAGAATTAGGATGTTAATATTAGTCTAATATTCCTAGTAGACACGTGCATAGGTTAAGAAATTAATTTTTATTACGGCTATATTACATGTATGACTCACAACTGACTGACCTTAATGACTACCGCATTCTTATACCAGGAACAACAGGTCATTTGTGCATGAAGCCTTTCTTTCCCAGAACTTTCCTGTATCCTTCAGTAAAAGCTTGAGCTCGAGCATTCTGTAGAAAGTAGTACTTTGAAAGGTGGTAATTGCTGATGTACTTAGCTTCACACATCACACTTTCACATATGCAAAGACAGCTTATTTTATGAATCAACATGCTTCTACCTAAGAAAGAAAATTTTGAACATAACTGAAACCACAACGTTTTGTGGAATTTTGTAACTACCTTTCTCTACACTTTTGTATACAAGAAATAATTTTAACATGACCTATTCCTATGAAGAAGTTTTATATTAATTTATGAATATGAACGCAACATTTTCTTTCCTATGTCATTTCTACTTCTATGTTCTGTCGCCCTGATGTGCGTTACTTGCCCATATATTCGTATTGTACATTTTCTAATCCTAAGATTTTGTTTTGTTTATTGCGAATAACTTGTTCACACATTGTAACACTATTCGTAGCCTGATTTCAGTAATTTGGGATTTGACATTTGAACACCAGCAATATGACACAGCTGTGAGGCACACTGTAAGCAAGTAACACACTTTTACCAAAGAAACTGTCATGTTTATAGCAAAGAGCTATGACAAGTTTAACAATTGCACACAATCATTTAATGGACTGGTAGATCGTCTGTTTCTCACTGTTTGTTTACATCATGCTGTGTAACTGATAAACTTTTGAGCTTTGAGCTGTCAGCAGAGATCTAGAAACTGGTACCTCATTCCCTGAGTCTGCTCTTAACAACGTTATATAACATGTCTTCCTATTATTACGAGACGCTTTATGGTGCATATGTACGATTTTCTACTCCAGTTAGTACCACTAAATGCTGGATAAGTCACAATCATTTGGGCTCTGAGTTGCGAGAGAGCACATGCTTGTTTGTCGATGTCAGTGGGGCACATCTGGAACTCAGTCTCGCACTGAGTCTTCAGCGAAGGTTACTGTGATGATAATGTGCTAAGCCCTCTCGTAATGTGCTACGAACTTCCATGTTGTGAGCAGAACATTCCACACTGCACACTTCAGTATGATGTACTTCAAACTCAAATATCTTCAATATGTTACAACTTTTTAAGCACGTGCTTCCATTGCTACATCTTTATTCATTGTACATCTCTCAAGGTTATTTGTAATTTGAGATACTTTTTTGTTAAAACAATTGTTTCATCTCACTTCTGTTCACAATAGAGATTTTTTTTTATAACTTCGTTAGCGAATTTCTCAGAGTAAGCCTTATCCTCCATAAAACTTACTCTGCAGAATTCTGGCCTCAGAAGCCAGGGGGTTGTGAAAGATATTTGTTCACTATCAACCCTTATATCTAGGATACACAGACGGCAGTCGCGCTTACTTTATTTTTTAGACAGCGCGCAATGTCATCTGTGACACTGCGCGTCTGCAATAACATCTCTGCGTCGGCCGGTCCTCACAGATGCTGTTCGCAGACACAGGTCGGCAGTATCGTGTAATCGTGAAATGAGCTACACCCGAGAAAGCGGTATGGCAAGAATGATGACAGTTTATCTTCATTGAGAAAATTGATTTTATTACGTGACTTTTGATATCTTTACTGTGAGAGAGAAAGAATTTTTGTTTGATTTGATCAAGACTTCATTATGAGCCTTTGCTTTAATTGCATGTGAGCTGCTGCCTACGCACCATTACAACAATTTAGTACCTGACACAGAACATTCTCCCTCTTCTCAATTAGGTAATGTTAACGACAGTTCATGAAAGATTAACTCAATTAATGCAACCTTTTGTAATCTACGATGAACGTATGCATTTTGTAATAATTCTTTGAACATGACACAACTGAACAAACAACTTTAAAGTATTTTCAGAGTTTGCAGTTTCTTTGCAATTCTTGATTATAATGAAGAATAATTTTGTTAAGATACTTTACTTAATTGGCCTGTACACCTTCTAAAGGAATCAGCATTAACGTACTTCATCACTTCATCATCCATTACCCAATCTTTGTCGTTCATTAGAAAAAAAGTTTCACAATTTCAATTTAAAATACAGACGCCTTACGTGACTCATTGAACACAGAGTTCATCAGTAGTCTGCCACCCAGACGTGCCTTTTTAGTAGTTTTCAGTAGCGGCAGCAGCAGTTTCCACAGAACAGTTGCTCGAGCGTTATTCATTGCCATGGATGAGCCATAAAAGAAAAAGAAAAAAAAATACATTTCATATTTCAAGGAAACTAGAAGAAGGGATCGGTTGGTAGGACATGTTCTGAGGCATCAAAGGATCACCAATTTAGTAATGTAGGGCAGCGCGGAGGGTAAAAATCGTAGAGGGAGACCAAGAGATAAATACACTAAGCAGATTCAGAAGGATGTAGGCTGCAGTAGTACTGGGAGATGAAGAAGCTTGCACAGGATAGAGTAGCATGGAGAGCTGCATCAAACCAGTCTCAGGACTGAAGACCACAACAACAACAACATTTCAAGGAACTTCTTTTCATAAGACCAGAAATTAGTTAAGATTTCGTCAAATCTCTTGTCGGAGAAGTAAGGAAGTATGAAACATAGTGTTACGATTTTTGAAGAGAACTTAGGTAGACTCTGGTTTTCCTTAGTAGGCGACTCAGTACAGTTTTCTGAAAAACACTTAGTTAGATTAACTTCTTTTTCAGCTCATTGTTTGCAGTAGTCGCAACTTCTCAAACAACAGTTTAGATACTCCAAGCAAAGGGACTGCCAATGATAAATAGATATACCAGTATTTTGTGTGGTATGACTTCTGCAAATTTAAGTAGCAGGCCATCGCGCCATGCGGTATCAAATGCGGCCGTAAGATCAACAAATGCTACTACAGTCTATAGTTCACGTTGTTAAACCACTTTTTAACTGATTGTAGAGAAATTGAAACGTATTAAGTCTCAACTGCTTCATCCCATCAGAAAGGACATTTAGAAAAGTCTGCGTTAGTTTGCATAAAAATACACGAGAAACACGACTAGTGTTGCTAAGTAAGAGTTATTATTGTCGGGGCATTAACAGTTACAAAACCGAGAATAAAACTTCAGTAACAGAATTTTATGTATATAGGTAAACTTTGAGTGTAATGGAATGATCGAAAAATATGGAATACCATGATTTTTCATCCTTCGATTGGAGCTCACAAGCGAGAGCGCATGAACTACTTCAAAAGGTTCCCGTGATGTTCGTCTGCAGACATCGTGTTAAGTGATAGTACAGAAAAAATGTTTTTATAGTCTAAACCTTTGCAGTTAAGATTACAAAAATATGCGATAATTGTTGAAAATATACGCTAACGATTAAAACTATGCAATTTATTAAGTAAAAGCAGATCGTTATGTAGATCTATTGCTCGATTTTTAGTTTTGGATTCAGTTGTTTCTGTTTTAATATTGTGAAGTACACGATGACGTGTCGAAAAAATGGAATACTTAATAAATATGGCCCCAACCTGACTGTGCAGGTGCTGAGAACGAAGATTGCATTCGTGACCTCCGCAAATAAATGAAGGTAAACGAATCATCTACGACATAAGCAAATAATTGTTTCAGAACTTTGTTTTGAAGTTCATGAACTTAACAGATATTTTATCGTATCGACTACTTTTTCTGTTACTGGCGAGTAATTCTTTTAAGAGCTTAAAACAAGAGCAATCCCAGAATTGTATTTAGTGTACATTAAATATATTTTTCCCAAATTTACGTAATTATCTGTAATTTTCACCACTCTGTTCCATATTTCCGGAATATTCCACATTAACCTCCAAGTGCAACGTTTTTAAAACATTTTTCAGTGGTAAATTTTTAAATTTTGCTAAGAGAAATACAAATACTTACCAAACAGCTGAAATTTGTGATACAGTGAGTTTGAGAGCTAAGAATTAGTCCAATTTGGAATACAACAACAAAAGTGAACTGTTTTCCTTAATACTCGAACTTCCTCTATATAATATACCTGTAGATTTTGGTAGAAAACTTTTATAAATTTGTTTTGATATTAGTAAAGGAAGCTGGACCCAGAACCTGACGAATTACAAAGATTTTAAGGCGCCAAATGTTCATAGTATCTGACTTACCACAGCAGTTTTCTTAATAATCAACGTTTTTCAATATATTCAGGTTCTTGCGTTAATACTGCTTCAGTATCTCTTTTGTTTAAAAATCTGGCTTGATGGATAAAAAGTATGACATATGTGACGGCAGTCAAAATTTACTATTCTGACTTTATTACTCATCCTGGTAGGAAAAGTTAACTAAAAGTACGTCTGTTGCTTGTCTGATATGGTTAAAATAGGTTCCAGCGACGTAGACAAAGTGAAATGCTACTGCTTGGTCAAATGGACATCAGAATTAATCTGAGAATTGGTTCATAGCCACTGGATTCTCTACTAAGTCTGCTATTTGGCCTGCTACTTGGTTATTAGATGAGCGACCAGACCGCTGTCCACATATTATCTAATATCAAGCAACGGAAACAGCTTCTAGCGAGGAGGTAGCGGAAAATAACCGGAGGGAAGAGTGATGGCTTGCTTTTGCATCAGAGATGAGAGATATGCATCAATTTCAAAAGATGTTTATTTCTTAAGACAGGATTAACTAAGCTGAAAACGCATCTCATCTACCTATACAAATTCACAATGAATGACTACCAAAATGTTATATAGGATGGAATGGTCGGTTCCCTTAACACAACAGCTCTGCAAAGATATCGACAATACACTAGTGTGGAAAAGAAAATCATAGAATCTTTACTTATGATATCGGAAAAATAGCCTTCACTCGCATACGTTGCAGGCACACCTGAGAAATATTCTTCTCTACTAACTACCGCGCATTATACGGTCGCTGGTGACAGTGAGGAAAGAACACGGCCTGCGAAGAACGGACAACCAGTCCAAAACTATTATGAGACGTAAGAACAAAGCCAGACGTCTCCCTGATTTGACTGAATAAGTAAGCAGAAGAAGAAACGGCGTGAATGCTGCCTAACATGGCCTACCCTCAGTTCTTCTAAGAACAGCAGGAGATCTCGCGCAGTCGCGACGGCGCACTCACCACAGCAACCAGATGCCTCCCAGCACTGCCTCCTCACCAAGCGTCGCTGCCCTGCACTAACTCATCACTGGCACGGAAACACTCGTGCAGTTCAGGCCATTGTACGGTCCTTAGGAGTGGTGGAAAGCAAAATGAGCTAAATCTGAAAGTGACCAGACATACTCTCTTCTTCCTTTCGTAATTTTTCCATCCTCATCTAAAACTATGCCTTACTCTGTCGTCTGTCGCCCTCACTCTCTCATGAGTGCTACTCTCACACTCCAAGGGAGGGGGTAAAAGCTTGTTAGCTTTTAGACATATGCAATCATCTCATGGTTTACGACTCTGTGTCCCTGTCTCTCTCCCTCAACCGCCTTCGTCACCTCCAAAATAGCGCTGGTTGCAGATTGAAGGGGGAGAGAGGTCAGGTGGATTTGAAACACTCCGATCACAGGCCATTTGAGGCTACGAATTTTTCTGTCCCTTTACCGTCCTGCATTTCTCTCTCGTCTCCGAAACTAGCTCTGTCTGTCAAGTGGTGTGTGGTAGTTTTCGTTAAAATTCAAGCACGCCAGTGATTCTCTTGCTTTACGTTCTGCATTTGCCCCATCTCTCTCACACATGACCTCCTTCGTACTGCCTATGTAAGACCTTTTCGTTAAAATTTAAGTACGCTGATGATTCTCCTGTTTTAGGTTCGGCGTTTCGCCATGTCCTTCACGCAGTGCTCCTCTTTGTCATACACGAAGTAACGCTCGGTTTCAGATGGTAGGGAGAAGTTTTCGTTAAAAATTAATCATTCGAAAGAAACACACCGACATTCCCTCCCGTACTGAGTCTTTCCCTGCTCTTCCACCATGATGCGTTAATTCTCAAGTAGCCATAGAATCACCCAACTGCATTCGCACATGGAATGAGAAATTAAGGAACTTAAGTAAAGTAAAACATCTTACATGTACCACTTTCTTCCAGGAGGTTTTACTACAGTCTCGCCAAAGCAAGAATTTACAATTCCAGGAGCTATACAGCGCCAGTGGCATGATGTACAGCGGACACATTTCATCAGCGTATGCGAAACGGACCGATGGTCACATTTCAACAACACGAAAAACATTTTACATACATTTTTGCGTATTTGTTTGAAGATGAAACCCCTCCTACTAAATTGATAAACAGTCTTCCAGACTTTTGATCATGTCTGGAGCAGATGATACAAAGCGTAGCAAGAAGGGAGTTCACTGAGGAATATGTAATTACGGATTATGGTGCTTGTACAAAGAAAGAATTGTACCCAGTGAGTGGAAGAAAGCATGAGTCACATCTGCCTACAGAAAGGATAGCTAAAATGATCTACAAAACTGCTGCTCAGTTTTATTGGTGTCCATCTGTAGTAGAATCTTCATATTCTGCGCTCAAATATAAGTGGTACAATGAACAGGACGCATGGCAACCAGCACCTACTAGTGCTGTTCTAAAGAGATACCCCTGAAAACAATGGATCAAGGCTAACAGGTAGTTGCGGAAAGCTTTTGACTCATTGCAGTTTATTAGCAAAAGTATGTGGTATGATTGGACCGGTGGTCTCTTGTTAGGGAGAACGTAGCTTGTTATCTCTTACAGAAAGTCTTCGACAGAAATAGAAGTAACTCCACGTCGTATGTTAATGACACAGCAAACAATATTAATAGCAACCTCAGACTTCTTCCAGATGGTGCACTAACTGCGATGAAGTACTATCCGAAAAAAAATTGCTCAAATATCCAGTCAGTTCTTGACAAGATCTCAAAGTGGAGTAGATATTGATAACTTACCTCGTTTGCACAAAAATGTAAAATTGCGCATTTTTAAAACTCAGTAAAGTAAGTATCCTATGACTACAATAAGTTTCAATTGCAATCATACAATTCATTCAAACACTTGGGTGAAGCAATTTGTAGAGGTATAAATGAAATGATTACCAGACCCAACCGTAGGTGAAGCAGGCGGCAGCCTTCGGTTCTATGGCAGGATACAGGGAAAATGCAGTCTACAAAGAAGACAACTCCCATCTTAGAATGTTAGTTAAGCTCACACAAAATAGGACGGACACAGGACATGGAACATAAACAAAGAAGGACAGCACGAATAGTTACAAGTTTGTACGACTCACAGGAAAGCTTCACAGAAATGATTAAATATATAAACCGAAAGACGCTTGAAGATAGACGCCAAACTATCCGGCGAAATCTTACTTACCAAGTTTCAAGAAACAGTATAAAATGAAGACTCAATGAATATACTTGAGCAGTTTAGGTAATGCGAAGACTTACTACAGTGCTCACACAGGCGTCAAAGCAGTTCGCGCTGTTTGCTTTGCTCCTTTGTCTGGAGGCCACGCAGAACTCGTCAATGGTGGTCTGGCGGCTAAAGAAGTCACCTGGGTAGGCCTGTGTCAAGCTGGCTGCAACATGTCCGCTACTGTCTCGCTTCCGCTTTGTAAATGGGTGTAGCAGCCGCGCAACACAGCGGTTGGCGAACTTTATTGCGTTCAAAATTTCGCGCAAGATGTTGAAACTTTGCCATGACCGATAGTCACTTTTTCCGCTACCGCCACTGTTACGATTCGTCGGCATTCAAGAAACAGAGTTTCCACTAGTTTTGCGATCGCGGTTCTTCACAGAAAGATGCCTGCCACGTCGTTTTTTAGAATTGTTTTACCACACTGGAAGCTCTAATCTATGATGTATTACCACTATTAACAAAATCTTATAAAACAAAATGTAGTAATTATTTGCATCAGTCATTCAGTTTCTAGTAAGGTAAGTCTTTGGGTGGCAATTTGCACTGCTGTAAGTTTCGTGTTCCATCTTCAGTGCGAATTGTGATGCAGAGGATTGTATCGAAAGGGAACTTATATGCAGAAATCACCAGTTGTACAAAGCATTGTATCTAGGGGACGATCAGAGTGTTAGTACCTGAAAAACATCGTGGAATTATTGAAACTCGTCTTAGTTACGATGATAACTATTTCATGTTGTCTTGCACCATATACAGCCGCGTGTTGGTAACTAACGGTCCAACACAGAGTCAATTTCGTTAACGACAGCTTTTTCCAATATTCTCACGTGTCTCCTTTCAATAATTTACTTCTTTTTTTACTTTGTATGGTTATCACTTGCTTCATTTTTAAATAATACGTCGCCTCTGTTTTTGTCATGACGTTTTCGCATTTTACTCCACTGACAAGAAAATCGTGTACTGCTTCGACCACCTACTCCTTTCCTCTCGATTTATCTTGATACCAATGTCTTCTTAAATTTCGCAGCCTTCTTTTATTTTCACCACACTCAGTTCTTGTTGTGGTGAACTGACTTCTACTGTAATGTGTAAACTTGTGTTTGCACGGCATGCAAAGTTCTCCCTTCACTGTATAATTTATATCTAGCAGTCGCTTCGGCTCCCGAATCTGTCAATAGAGCTTATTGAGCTCAGCATATATATTTGATTTTATATAGCATACAAGAGTCTAAACACTTCTTCCATAAGCATAGTTATGGTCACCCTTCCAGTAGCTGACATAGCCTACTTACTTTCTTTTCTAATCAAATAAATCGAATATGTTGGAAACCACAGATGACACAGATGACATAGTAAGTCGAGAGCCTGTTTATAAAAAACATTGAATGAAAAAAGGTAATTTGGGTGTATTGACCATGAAATGTGAAATTGTTTTCCTAAGAAACAATGGCCCTCAATAGGTGTTGCACCACTTTCACAGGAACGGAACAAACGACGAACGAAAGTCAGATCGCTGTTTCTAGTAATTTTCTGTTTATCGTTATCAAACAAGCAAACGCGACGTCGAATACATGAAAGTCCGCAGAGCACGGAAATCTGTCAGAAAAATACAGAAACATGTTAACGAACAAAAGTATGATGTGTTGTAAGAATATCCGCCTGCTTGTGTTTCTCATCCCTACGAAAACACTCGTAGTGGGTGCCGTCGCGTCGTGCTGCCTATCCGCTGGTTAAGCACTCAGCCGGGACAGCTCATCTGTGAAATGTCTCGCGGCCGCCTCTCATCCCGCTGTATAAATAAATAAACGAGGCGCCGGGCCCCACACCCACACCCACACCCACAACCCCGCCCCTCGACAACGGGGATCCTGCTAGCGCTCTGGGCTGCCCCAGGCGCCGCTAGTCCCTGTGGGTGAGGAAAACCGGGCGCGCTACCGTTGTTCGCTGGCCTTTAGCTGGTGCTTTGTTTACTAATTAGGAGGATCACGAAACAAGTGTGGAAGTCTATAGCGAGCTCAGGCTGCCGTATCAGTTACTAACTGTCGCAGTTCGGTGTTGTGGACGGAAAAGCCTCAGTGCCTTTTAAACATAATAAAAATTAGATAATGTTCATCCTTCGTTCGTAACATGCAAGTCGCCCGCCTCCCACCAGTCTAAAAATATTTCACGCTACAGTCACAGGGGTGGATCGTTCACCTCTGTGTATCTCCCGTAACAGCAGCCCCATTTGTATATAACAGCTTTTGTCAGGCAAGCACCGATTACACACATGAAGTTTAAAATACGAGGTCGTGATGAAAAGTAATTCCTCCGAATTTTTTACTCTTTTCTCAATATCGGTTGAGGTATTACAACACTACTGGCCATTAAAATTGCTACACCACGAAGATGACGTGCTACAGACGCGAAATTTAACCGACAGGAAGAAGATGCTGTGATATGCAAATGATTAGCTTTTCAGAGCATTTACACAAGGTTGGGGCCGGTGGCGACACCTACAACGTGCTGACATGATGAAAGTTTTCAACTAATTTCTCATACACAAACAGCAGTTGACCGGCGTTGCCTGGTGAAACGTTGTTGTGATGCCTCGTCTAAGGAGGAGAAATGCGTACCATTACGTTTCCGACTTTGATAAAGGTCGGATTCTAGCCTATCGCGATTGCAGTTTATCGTATCGCGACATTGCTGCTCGCGTTGGTCGAGATCCAATGATTGTTAGCAGAATATGGAATCGGTGGTTTCAGGAGGGTAATACGGAACGCCGTGTTGGATCCCAACGGCCTCGTCTCACAAGCAGTCGAGATGACAGGAATCTTATCTGCATGGCTGTAACGGATCGTGCGGCCACGTCTCGATCCCTGAGTCAACTGATGGGGACGTTTTCAAGACAACAACCATCTGCACGAACAGTTTTTACGACATTTGCAGCAGCATGGACTATCAGCTCGGAGACCATGGCTGCGGTTACACTTGACGCTGCATCACAGACAGGAGCGCCTGCGATGGTGTACTCAACGACGAACCTGGGTGCACGAATGGCAAAACGTCATTTTTTCAGATGAATCCAGGTTCTGTTTACAGCATCATGATGGTCGCATCCGTGTTTGGCGACATCGCGGTGAACGCACATTGGAAGCGTGTATTCGTCATCGCCATACTGGCGTATCTCCCGGGGTGATGGTATGGGGTGCCATTGGTTACACGTCTTGGTCACCTCTTGTTCACATTGGCGGCACTTTGAACAGTGGACGCTACATTTCAGATGTGTTACGACCCGCGGCTCTACCCTTCATTCGATCCCTGCGAAACCCTACATTTCAGCAGGATAATACACGACCGCATGTTGCAGGTCGTGTACGGGCCTTTCTGGATACAGAAAATGTTCGACTGTTACCCTGGCCAGCCACAGTCTCCAGATCACTCACCAATTGAAAACGTCTAGTCAATGGTGGCCGAGCAACTGGCTCGTCACAATACGCCAGTCACTACTCTTGATGAACTGTGGTATCGTGTTGAAGTTGCATGGGCAGCTGTACCTGTACACGCCATCGAAGCTCTGTTCGACTCAATTCCCAGGCGTATCAAGGCCGTTATTACTGCCAGAGGTGGTTGTTCTGGGTACTGATTTTTCAGGATCTGTGCACCCAAATTACTTGAAAATGTAATCACATGTCGGTTCTAGTGTAATATATTTGTCCAAAAAACAACCGTTTATCATCTGCACTTCTTCTTGGTGTAGCAATCTTAATGGCCAGTAGTGTACATGTCACCCATATTATTCGAGCGACTTTCCCGCTTCGCTGACGCTTGTAACCCTCTGCCGCTAGATGGCTCCGAATTGTACCGTGTAACATCGCGATGTGTAACGTAACTGTGTCGGGTACTTGAGAAACAGCGTGCTGTAATCGAGTGTCTAACCGCAGAAAACGTGCCTCCAATTGAAATCCATAGAAGAATGAAATCTGTGTGCGGTGATGATTGTATCGATATCTTAGCTTGTTTGTGGTTGGCTATATAGCTGGTTATGTGGAGTGGACTCCCACCAAGAACCAGTTGTGCAGCTCCTCATTAATAAACCACTATAAAACGACATGGTACCTGGATTATTCCATGGAATTCATGTAGCTAGACCCAGTTTGCAGATGAAATGGACCGGGATGACGACTTCAGCAGCATCGGCAGGAAGCAGATTACTCTGAGTTACACCGACCTAAGATATGTATAAGCAATGAACTAAACTTTATATGTCACTGTAGAACTAATTACTAAAGTGTAACGTTTGGAAACTGTTCTAGCAGTAAACATATGTATTTGTCTCGAAGTTATCGTTGAGTGGTGAAGGCCCGAGTGATCAGTAAGAAACACCCCCATGATCATATGTTTTTGATGTCATTGGAACACAAGTGTAACAACAAACTTTTCAAATTCTCTGTTTAATCAAATAATCTTTCAATGATTATTTTTGTTGCATTCCAGTCACCACCCCTGCCAAAAAAATTTCGTTACAACTGGTATATAGTAGATACGAGCCTGATACATTGGAGAGCATTGTGGTGGTATAACAGACGATTAAGAAGAAGAAGGAACGTATGCATGTATGGTTTATGCATGATGGAGGTCCAGATGGATGGAGTTTGGAGCGTTTTATGTATGCTATCAATTCTGTAATATTGTTGCGGTGTTTGGGTTCTATATCAGGAAGATACTGGTAAGAGAAAAATGAACATAGAACATAAACACACATTCATAAGGCTGCATAGTCCAGCACTTAAACATGATATAATGTTAAAGCAGTGTGATTTCTGATATTTTAGTTCCTTCAAATGCAACACTGTTAATACTCCAGTGCAGGAAATATATTTTCAGCACCTGATTTACGTTCACGCTGCAAGTTTTCTGTCCCACTCACTATGGCGAGAAACTTTAAAATGATGAAACTACTATCTTCTGCACCAAAGGGAAAAAACCATGGATTCTTTCTGATAAATGCACATATTGCTTTCCAGAGGTGTACAGCGCCCACTGTTCACATTCTATTATTATGTTCGTCAGCAACGGAAAATGCATGAAACAACGATTTGTTATGAGGAAATAAAAATGGTTCAAATGGCTCTGAGCACTATGGGACTCAACTGCTGTGGTCATAAGTCCCCTAGAACTTAGAACTACTTAAACCTAACTAACCTAAGGACAGCACACAACACCCAGCCATCACGAGGCAGAGAAAATCCCTGACCCCGCCGGGAATCGAACCCGGGAACCCGGGCGTGGGAAGCGAGAACGACCACGAGATGCGGGCAATATGAGGAAATAGACAAAACGCATAGCAGCGGGGTTTGACAAGTGAAATTACACGCCATGCTGCCGTCCATGAACAGAACACAGTCTCTTCCACACACAACATCTGTCAAGCAAATGTATAGACAGGGATCGCAGTACCTCACAACCCCCTATCAGTAACTTAGAATCACTGCAGTCATAACACTTAAGACTCGATTTATATCCGAGATGTGGCAGGGAAATGGAGTACTTTGTATACATCATTGTTCGTGTAGAGGAGGCCGCCGAAATAGCTTTTCCATCGGTTTGGTGGAGATGATTCATTACACATGCGTTGGTAGTCCTCTGCTGACTGTGGTATGTAGAGGTTTCCTGCTAACGATCGTAGGTAGATAGTGCTCTAAGTCACACACAGAACATAAAGTTGTACACGAGTCGAATGCAGGTGATACCACGCAACTGATACATCCCAAGAAAACTACGGAAAAAATGATTAAATGTGTGATAAATGACGTGCTGCAACATCTGCCTCTCTCTAGTTTGCGTCATCAGTTTATCATTAAATCATACCTCGTTACAGCTGCTCCCAACCGATTCCTCCATCTACTTTCTATCATCTTTTAATGCAGATCCATGTCACGTTAGAGGCAGACGGATCTCTTTCCCAGGAAAGCATCAAAGACAGCAGCCAACTTACAGGTATCCCTATTATCTCAATAGACGTATAGAAAAATGTTATTAAAACCATACGGCACCTGTTCTGTAAAGAATATGTTAGGTGACTCCGCATAGTTGTGATCAGTCGAGGGAACAGAGAAGCACACTGTAAATACTCGTTGTTAGCATGTAAAATACTTAAAAAGTCGCACAAAGGGTCACACATGTGATCCATTCGGTATAGGTATATTGTAGCCCCCAAACTGATAACACAATGCTCTTTACCTAAGGAGGTCGTAAAGTTTACCATAGTCACATGTCCGACCACTTTATGAAAATCTATAAGGTGTCTGCCAATAACTTTGGGGTCACAGCAGGGCTCATGTTGCGACATATATAAATTTATTACTCTACATTTGCTGGTCATCCACTTAAACAATCTATTCAAGCCATCTTAGCGCTGTCCACGAAAAAATTACTGTTTTCTTGGTTTCCAGTGCTTCCATGTCGACATATTCTTGAATTGCTCTTGCTATCGCACACTCATTTCCATGTATAAGAATTTTCCTGCGCCAACCAGATTGTAAGTACTCTCAGGAACAGGGTGGATGTCGACCTGTTTTAGGAAGCAAGTGGTTGTTGATGGTGGAAGCATTGTCCAATTTCCCACACGTAGCCCAGCTGCCCTCCACAACAGATATAACAACTATTCATGCACTGTCAGTCGTTTTGCTATGGAAGGCTAAAATCGGACCTTCGTGTCTGGTAATGGTCAGCAATTTCTGTCATGGGAGTTTCAAGGTTTTTGCGTTTGCAGTGGTAGCCAGCATGCGACAACTGCTCCATTTCAGCTGACTTAATTCCGAGGCGGAGCGATTTGTACAAACTTTCAAGGGCCAACTGAAGAAGTCCATGCTTGCCCCATCCTGTGATGGTGCACATGCTAGGTGACAGCAGTTAATGAGTGCAGTCCAGAGGAACATTTGCATATGGGTGCCCAGCACAGGGAATGTTGGATTTGTTAACTCACTTGTGTCCTGGAGTGTCGCAGTCTGCCGCATTTTCCTCGTAGGGCTGTCATTTGGTCTCGTTTTTTTTGGCCGGCAGCTTGGGTAACTATCAAGTGTTCTGCTGAGCCACAAATATCGGCATTTGTTTGTGGTGGATGTCGGCTGGGAGCTGCTGACCTGTTATTCAGATCAGTTGCATGTGCAATCTGTCCTACGTGGATCGCCACTGTTTCCCTGCCAGTTGGGCGACAGCATTGGTCGTGGTGTCTCCCTGGTAGGGGGCTTCAGTTGCAGCAATGTGCAAATATGTTGCCACCTCCACCACGACGTCAGCATCCGCAGTCTTCTGCCGTTCCGGCAAAACCAGCTGAGTCATCGTTGTCTAAGGCGATGGTTAGTTACCTGCTGACAAGGAATCTCGCACCCTCTCCAGTTGTGACCGAGGTCTTTTCGGGGGCGGGGATATAGTACCCCTGCAAATGGGACACGGATGAGCTGGAGTGGACCTTGCAGCAGAGTAGTGCAGAAATTTATCACGGATGGCCGGGCTCCCAGCTCTTATGCTGAGACCGGCGAACAAAGATCTGGCTTTCTCATCGCGCCGTGCTCTGGGTTTTGCGCTAGTTGTTTCTGTCATTTGGGCTGATCACGTTTTGTGCTTTTCTCCTGCCGTCTCTACACGGTTTTTGGACTCTCTGATCTGCTACAGATTACCCCCACATCCAGTTTTCCCTCTTCTACGGTCCCGCTGTCTGACTTCCGTGTCGAGCAGCTAGTCACCTAGAGTAGTGATATCTGTGCCGACAAGACAGTTTCGTAGCATCGTTACACCTGTGCAGATACAAACACAAGAAAGTTATAAATTGAAAACAACTGAATACGAACAGTCTTAAACCACCAATATAACGTTTCCTGTCATTTTAGTGCAACAAATCGTACCAGTAACGTCGCATTTTCGGGAGATCCTCAATGTTCTGATGCTTTGAAACAGAATATATCCAGAAAACTCATATATATGGTGTCTCACAAGTTTTTTTTGTGGCGTAGAACGCGATATTACGTCTTACTGGTCACATTCGTCTCCACGAAGCAAAACATCTAACTTGCTTTATTCATTCCTTCACGCTACAGAATGCTGTGGAACGTGAAATTCCACGCAGTGAGTTAACGAAACTGGACTTGCTCCACGTTCACGAACTCTTCCTCGTCCCATGTGAGCACAGCTTTACGAATGTCCACCTCACCAATGCATTACGCTCTCCTCTCAGGCGAAGCACGTAGGCTATGATCCGGGCCAAACCAAGAGCCAGGCATGTAAATTCACAAGGATTTGTTATTCGCAATACATAGACAGGATCAGTAGAATGCTACAGCATGGACAAACAGTCAGCTCGTTTCCCGTTCTGGTTAGACTTAGAATGATGTCCTTTATCGTCCAGAAATGTAAGGAATGCTAAATTTATGGTGTTTTGAAAAACCTTACGCACTCCAACAGTGTGATACTGCAGGCCAGGTGCGGAGTGTACATCCCCCCTGCGTAAATTTATACACGAGGGGAATGAACAGCATTAAATCAAGAAAACCTCGACCAAATCTTAGCAAGCTTATGCTCCAGTATTTCCGTAACTTGTAACGATACACGCATTGCCATCGATAGTAAATTTGACAGAATCTATTTCCGTTTTATGAGATAGTAATACATGTCCTGTACACATGTGGCTATTATTGGAGTACAAGCTTGCTTCATCACGCAGCAGTCGTGTGAGTTAACGAAGTGCCGTATGAAGGGCTGATGCTGTACTGCAAGTTGCAGTTACATAGTGACAAAGATTTTGAATGAACCAGCTGCATTCCTTATCGTGGTTGAGATACTATTTACCAATGATTAAAATGTTTAATACTTGGATTATGTCATATGTAAAACAAACTATTAAACGGTAGGCCTGTTATAAAAATCTGCATGTAATTAACGAGAGACGCATGAATAACGTCAGTTACGGGATTTACTGCTGCGCAAAGAATACGATACGATCCAGCCTCTTCATTAGTTTTTATTTGTGAATCTTTGTGAGTATGTCTTTGTGAAGGGTTGCTTACATTTTTGAGCAGAAAGATTTAGCGTCGGTAGACTGCAAAAAACGCTACTTTTGGAGTCGACGTTTATACGAGTATATCAGCAGTACGCCTTCGTGATGGAGTATGCTGGCTCTACATCAACAAGTTTTGTTAAGCCACTTTTGCTTCGGTAGAATGGACATCATAATGTATGGTATCTTGTGGATGGTGTCTGGCTAAACACATAACGGACACTGAATTTTATATGGACTGCAAGCTGTTGTACGGGGTTAAATATTTAATGGATATAGACGTGTGAAATTACGAAACATTACCACGAGAGGCAAATTAACTGCTCACTGAAGCAACCACGGACTTATTTTGCCAGACAGATATGCTAAATTAATTAATAACTAGGATGTTCAATTTTTTGAAGGTGGACAGCTGAAACTGAGATATAAAGGCATGAAAATACATAAAAATAAAAACAATGAATTTCATGATCTCGAATTCAGTATGTAAAACTTTTCTTCGGGTGCGCACCCGTTTTGCAGTTTTTTACTCTTGTTCAGCATTATTTTCTTCCTATTGAATTTTATATTCTGTAAATCCAACAGCTGAACAGCTAAAACAATATGGTATGTATCTAGAGAAAAAGAATGTTGGTGAATTTTACAATGATAATATTGACAAGGTGGATATTGTAGAATGTGTATAGAATATAGTAAAGAATATCAGAAAATTGAAGGTACTTGTGAATGTGGTAGAACTGTATTCACGAAATCATTCAAACAACATAAAAAATTAAGAAATTCATAAAACCTTATCGCTAGCTCAGTGAAGACTGAGTGGAAGGAGTTCGATAGGAGATATTTTGCACTTCTTCAAGTCAGTTACGCTCGTTCACCATTATTTTCACCTCTTTATTTTCTTACGTTCACCTCTTTATTTTCTTACATTCACCGAGATGAAAAATGAATGAGTTATAGCAGAAAATGATGGTAAAGCCGATGGAAAATGGGGGTTTTGGCGAAATAGCGAGCGAACGGAGTGAGTGAGCTAGTAAGCCAAAAACCCCATTTTCTAGCTACTGTGCTGCCAAAGCAGAGTTACTAAACACAGCCTTCCGAAAGGCCTTCACAAAAGAAGACGAAGTAAATATTACAGAATTCGAATCAAGAACAGCTGCCAACAAGAATAACGTAGAAGTAAATATCCTCGGAGTAGTGAAGCAGCTTAAATTACTTAATAAAAGCAATACCAATTAGATTCGTTTCAGAGTACGCTGATGCATCATATACAACCGTTCGCGCGATGAAAGATCCGTACCCAAAGACTGGAAAGTTGCACAGGTCACACCGATATACAAAAAAAGTAGCAGGAGTAATTCACTTAATTATAGGCCCATATCATTAACGTCGATATGCAGCAGGATTCTGGAACATATATTGTGTTCGAAAATTATGAATTACCTCGAAGAAAACGGTCTATTGAAACACAGTCAACATGGGTTTAGAAAACATCGTTCTTGTGATACACAACTAGCTCTTTATTCGCATGAAGTTTTGAGTGCTGTTTACAAGGGATTTCTGATCGTTTCCGTATTTCTGGATTTCAGAAAGGCTTTTGACACTGTACCAAATGGTTGAAATGGCTCTGAGCACTATGGGACTTAACTTCTGAGGTCATCAGTCCCCTAGAACTTAGAACTACTTAAACCTAACTAACCTAAGGACATCAAACACATCCATGCCCGAGGCAGGATTCGAGCTTGCGACCGTAGTGGTCGCGCGGTTCCAAACTGAAGCCCCTAGAACCGCTCGGCCACTCCGGCCGGCTACACTGTACCACACAAGCGACTTGTAGTGAAACTGCGTGCTTATGGAATATCGTCTCAGTTATGTGACAGGATTTATGGTTTCCTGTCAGAGACATCACAGTTCGTAGTAATTGAGGAAAGTCATCGAGTTAAACAGAAGTGATTTCTGGCGTACCCCAAGGTAGTGTTAAAGGCCCTTTGCTGTTCCTTACCTATATAAACTATTTTGAAGACAATCTGAGCAGCCGTCTTGGGTTGTTTGCAGATGACGCTGTCGTTTGTCGACTAATAAAGTCATCAGAAGATCAAAACAAATTGCAAAACGATTTAGAAAAGATATCTGAATGGTGCGAAAAGTGGCAGTTGACCCTAAATAACGAAAAGTGTGAGGTCATCCACATGAGTGCTAAAAGGAATTTGTGTTAAACTTCGGTTACAGGATAAATCATTCAAATCTTAAGACCGTAAATTCAAATAAATGCCTAGGAATTACAGTTACGAACAATTTAAATTGGAAGGAACACATAGAAAATGCTATGGGGAAGGCTAAATAAAGGCTGCGTTTTATTGGCAAGACACTTAGAAAATGTAACAGATCAACTAAGGAGACTACCTACACTACGTTTGTCCGTCGTCTTTTAGAATAATGCTGCGCGGTGTGGGATCCTTACCAGATAGAATTGACGGAGTACATCGAAAAAGTTCAAAGAAGGGCAGCACGTTTTGTATTATCGCGAAATATGGGAGAGTGTGTCACTGAAATGATACAGAATTTGGGCTGGACATCATTAAAAGAAAGGCGTTTTCCGTTGTGACGGAATCTTCTCACGAAATTCCAATCACCAACTTTCTCCTCCGTATGCGAAAATATTTTATTGACACCGACCTACATAGAAAGAAACGATCACCACGATAAAGTAAGGGAAACCAGAGCTCGTACGGAAAGATATAGGTCTTCGTTCTTTCCGCGCACTATACGAGATTGGAATAATAGAGAATTGTGATGGTGGTTCGATGAACCCTCTGCCAGGCAGTTAAACGTGATTTGCAGAGTATCCATGTAGATGTGCATGTAGATGTATATCCTTTTGTGTTATTCATTTGATTCTAGATGCTACTTGTTTAGTTGGTATTCTGAAATTATATACTCGAATGGTTAAGTCTATCATGTATCCAAGTAAATGATGAATATGTCAGGAAATACAGATAAAAAAATTTACAAATATATTTTTATCCGTATACAAGTCACGTTAGATTCCCATTAAAAATAAAAAATGTGATACAGAAAAAAAAAGTTAGAGCAGCTGAAATAGCCGTCTTAGACGTAAGAAAAAGTAACTGTGTAATGCTCTCCGAAGGGTTAAGAAACTGGAGATAAACTTTACAAACTGATTATTCAACTTTGGTGGCATGTAATATAACACTTCACAGTTTTTGGAACAACAGATCTGATCATCATGCTGGATATATCGGAATATTTTCACGTCTTTTTATTTTTTGTTGTTGATTGGCATCATTTAAGTTTAATAAATATATTCTGAAAGCTTTGTGTTTTGGCATGTTTCTGTAAAGTGCAACTCAAACCCAGCGTTCGACCAGATAAATGTTACAAATTTCGCGCAAACACACTGAAATTGTAAAGTAGAACAGACCCGTAGTAGTGTATAGCCGAACCAAGGCGTTACTCAGCTCCTTAGTTTGACACATTGTGCAGCCATGCCAAATTGTTTGCAGAATTCATAGCTCTAGAACTGCATGCTACAGTGTGTTGAGCCCAAATACAGTTTAGAGCTGTGGCAAACCCTCCAGAGCAGCTGAAATTTCACAACTTCATTCCTTTCTTTTAAACGAAAAAGTGGCAATTTCTGCTTCTGACTGATGCCGTTGATGCAGTAGATGAAGCATAGACAGTAAACTTGATGTTTTTGGGTCTACTCCCGTCGCTCTACCGTGTAAAACTGAATAGTCTCACGAAGCCATCGAAGATCTTAGATGTGAAAAGGCGAACTGTAAACTGGTTTTGTGATTAACGTGCTCGCAGGGAGGTACGTTGCAGTCATTTTTTGTTTTGCTGATGAGACAGGAGGGGAGGGACAACACGGCCTCCACGCCAAAGAAATGACCCAATTTTCCATACAGACCATGAGAATCAATCAGACCGACGTTATCCATCGACTGTTAAAATCACAGTATTCCCTGTCGTGCACGGTACTGATAAATCTGTTGTTTTACAGAATCACAAAGATTCATCTATAAAAATACGAGACAATGAGTGACGCTTCTGCAATGAGTGAAAAGCCTCTACTCTCAACACGAAATGCGAAACGGAAGAAAGATATAACTAAAACTACGCAGGCCAAAGGAAGTATACAAGAAACATTACCTACTGTTCAAGAAGGTTACAGTCTGCTTTCAAGAAAATGGTTTCTCTAATAAGGTGGTGGAACGAGCTCTACATCTCAGAGGAAACTCGAAGGTCTAATGGTGAACAACAGTCGCCAACGGGGGCATGTTCCTCCCCTTTAAGAACAACATTGTTGATGGCGTTGGAAACGTTTTGGCAAATAATGAGGTTGAAATGACTTTTAAGTCCACCAGATAGTAAACAGATTCCACGTATCTGTTAAAGATCCTCCTTTTGGCGTTTGGCGACAGCTGCTAAGTATCAGTTGTTGCCTCCGCCAAATGCAGTACCAGGAAGGATAGCTAAAAACGAAATTTTACTTATTTCGCATAAACACTGCACTACGAAGAATACACGATTAAATGTATAGGTGACTTGGAGGAACACAAGGTGCGAAGTCTGGGGCACAAAGCTGGCAGCTCTGACAGCCGCAGTGGATCGAACCCGACTGGGCATCGAGTATAAGTGACTTTGAATGACGGATAGAGGTACTTACGACAAACTGTAGCTCGTTATGGATGATGGAGAATCATCGATAGACAGAGAAAGAGCTCTGTGAACGCCTTTCGAAGCGAAGTAAGACCTGTCGCGGTGAGTCGAAACGGAGTGATCGCACAGGAAGAGTTGTGAGTAGCGAAAGAGTAATTGGAAACTGCAGTTCGTGTGCGAAGCAGATTTCGAACACATCGCTTTTGCAGCACATCCTGAAATATTGTACAATTGTGTGGCATACAAGTCAGATTAATGTAATAGTTATACGAGGTATTTCGCATTTACGGATAAGAACAGGGCGGGAGATCTCAGTTTCGCGTAATGTAAGGGAGAACGTCATGGAAATGTCTAAAATCCTAATCGCAGTCACTCACTTTTTACAAATGACAGGAGTGAAGAAAAATATAGAAACACTACGAGAAATACTTGCTTGAAAATAAATACAGATGCCAGTCAAACCTGTAGGTTGCGCTGTTTTATTTCACCACGAGCGGCACCTGTGGAGAGTCTTCAATACTTTAGAAGAGCCAGTCGCGGTCAGAACTGTGTTTGGTGTAGCTGTGAGTGCGTTATGTCGGTGCTAAGTGACTTGTAACGCTGGAAAATTGTTGGTGCTCGTACAGTGGGTGCTTCCGCAACCAAGATAGCCGAAATGGGGAGAATTATTGGGAGAATTTTGGGGAAGTATGGTTCATCTGTAAAGGAGACCGCCTGTTCTTGAATACTGCTCGAGTGTTTGGGATCCGCACCAAGTCGGATTAAAGTAAGGCATCGAAGCAATTCTGTCTAGATTTGATAGCAATCAGTTCAAGCAACACACAAGTCTACAGCTACATCTACATCTACGTGATTACTCTGATATTCACAATAAAGTGCCTGGCAGAGGGTTCAATGAACCACCTTCAAGCTGTCTCTCTACCGTTCCACTCTCGAACGGCACGCGGGAAAAACGAGCAATAAATTTTTCTGTGGCCCCTATTTCGAGATAATACAAAACGAGCTGCCCTTCTTTGTACTTTTTCGATTTCATCCATCAGTCCCACCCGATGCGGATCCCACACAGCACAGCAATACTCCAGAATAGGGCGGACAAGCGTGGTGTAAGCAGTCTCTTTAGTAAATCTGTTGTGCCTTCTAAGTGTTCTGCCAATGAATCGCAGTCTTTGGTTTACTCTACCTACAGTATTATACATGTGATCGTTCCACTTATTTGTATTGTAATCCCTAAGTATTTAGTTGAATTTACAGCCTTCAAATTTGTGTGACTTATCGCGTAATCTAAATTTAGCTGATTTCTTTCAGTACACATGTGAATAACTTCAACTTTTTCGTATTCAGGGTCAATTACCACTTTTCGCATCATACAGATATCTTATCTAAATCATTTTGCAAGTCGTTTTGATCATCTGATGACTTTACAAAACGGTAAATGACAGAATCATCTACAAACAATCTAAGACGGCTACTCAGATTGTCTCCTACGTCGTTAATATAGTACCACGGGGATGCTTCGAGAACTCAGATGGGAATCCGAGGAGAGAGGGCAACTTTCTTTTAGAGGAATATTTATTACTCAGAACATTTAGAGGACCGCCTTTGAAGTTAACTGCAGAACGACTCTACTGCCGCCAACATATATTACGCTTAAGGAAAACGATGGTAAGATGCCAAGAAATTACGGCCTTTAAGGAGGCGTATAGATAGCCATTTTACACTCGACCCTGTCTGATAGTGGAACACGCAAGGAAATGACTAGTAGTAGAACAGGACACCCTCCGCCACGCACCGTACGGTATTTGGCGCAGTATCAATGCATATGTAGATATAGTGGTGTTTCAAGAGGGACCACATCAAAGTTTTATAGCGCATACAGGGAAACCCAACGATCCGCTGAGTCATAACGTGGACAAAAGTGTATGTGGCGTGATCGTGTTGGACGGTCATTGAAGAAACTGAAAAATAAGAGGACAACAGCTGAAAAGTCACTGCAGAATTGAATATCGCACTCGCGAACCCTGTCGGCACCAAAACAACACGAAGTGAGCTCCATAAGCTGGAAATTGCAGGGCGAGGCGGTTCAAAATGGCTCCAAGCTCTATGGGACTTAACATCTGAGGTCATCAGTCCCCTACACTTAGAACTACATAAACCTAACTAACCTAAGGACATCACCCACATCCATGCCCGAGGCCGGATTCGAACCTGCGACCGCAGCAGCAGCGCGGTTCCGGACTGAAGCGCCTAGAACCGCTCGGCCACAGCGGCCGGCAGGCGAGGTGGGATTGCAAAAACACACATCAGTGATGCAACTGCGTGTAACAGGGAAGCACGGTGCCGAAGCCGCAAAACTTGGACTACAGAGCAATGGAAGAAAGTCATTTGGGCAGAGAGTCTTGACGCACGCTGTTTCCAACTTCTGGCCGTGTTTACGTCCCAAGAGTGAAACACGGAGGGGTTTATTGATGATTTGGGCAGCCATATCGTGGTATTCCGTGGACCCCATCGGTACTCTGCAAGGACGCGTTGCTGCCAAGGATCATGTGACCATTTTGGCTAGTGAGGTCCATCCCATTGTACAGTTTTGTTCCCCATTGCTGACGCTATGTGACCAAACAACAGGGGCCGTGGCCACACAGCTCTGGCACAGTGCACGACTCGTACTGTGAGCACAAGGAAGTACTGTCGCATCTCTCCTGGCCACCACATGCGCCAGATCTCAGTATTATTGAGTTTTGTGCTTTACTTTCGAGAGAAGGGTGCATGATCACTACCCACCTCAATCATCGATACCGGAACTTGCCACTATTTTGCGAGAGACACCTACAACCAACAAAAAGAAACGCAAAGTGTATCTATTTAAAAAAGCTGATAAAATGCTCTTAATGCCTTTTTAAGAGACAGACTTCACTCCTTCCGATCTGATCATGTAAGTATGGAAAAGTTGTGGAATGTTTTCAAAGAGACAGTATCGACAGCAGTTGAGACATAAATACCACATAAATTAATAAGTGATGGTACTGATCCCCCATGGTACACAAAACGGGTCAGATCGTTGTTGTAGAAGCAACGAAAAAAGAATGCCAAATTTAAAAGAACGCAAAATCCCCGAGATTGGCAAAGTTTTGCAGAAGTTCGAAATATAGCGCGTACTTCAATGCGAGATACTTTTAATAATTGCCACAACGAAATTCTGTCTCGAAATCTGGCAGAAAACCCAAAGAGATTCTTGTCATACATAAAGCACACCAGTGGCAAGACGCAATCAATACCTTCACTGCGCGGTAACGACGGTGAAGTCACTGATGACAGTGCCTCTAAAGCAGAGTTATTACACACGGTTTTCCGAAATTCCTTCACCAAAGAAGACGAAGCAAATATTCCTGAATTCCAATCAAGAACAACTGCCAAGATGAGAAACATAGAAGTAGATATCCTCGGTGTAGCAAAGGAGCTTAAATCACTTAATAAAGGCAAGGCTCCGGTCCAGATTGTATACCAGTCATGTTCCTCTCAGAGTAAGCTGATAAAACAGCACCATATTTAGCAATTACATACAATCACTCGTTCACAGAAAGATCCGTACCTAAAGACTAAAATTGCTCAAGTCACACCAATACCTAAACAGGGAAGTAGGAGTAATCCGCTGAATTACAGGCCTACATCACTAACGTCGATTTGCAGCAGGGTTTTGGAACGTATAAGATATTCGAACATTATGAAGTACCTCGAAAAAAACGATTTATTGACACATAGTCAGAACGGATTCAGAAAATATCGTTCTTGTGAAACAGAACTAGCTCTTTATACTCATGAAGTAATAAGTGCTATCGACAGGGGATGTCAAATTGATTTCATATTTTTATATTTCCAGAAGGCTTTCGACACCATTCCTCACAAGCGTCTTCTAATCAAACTGCGTGCCTACGGAGTATCGCCTCAGTTGTGCGACTGGATTCGTGATTTCCTGTCAGAAAGGTCACATTTCGTAGTAACAGACGGAAAGTCATCGAGTAAAACAGAAGTAATATTCGGCTTTCCCCAACGAAGTGTTATAGGCCTTCTATTGTTCCTGATCTATTTTAACGACATAGGAGACAATCTGAGTAGCCGTTTTAGATTGTTTGCAGGTGATGCTGTCATTTACCGTCTTGTAAAGTCATCAGATGATCAAAACGACTTGCAAAATGATTTAGATAAAATATCTGTATGGTGCGAAAAGTGGCAATTGATCCTGAATAACGAAAAATGTGAAGTTATTCACATGAGTACTAAAAGAAATCAGCGATTCATTGGCAGAACACTTGGAAGGTGCAACAGGTCTACTAAAGACACTGCTTACACCACGCTTGTCCGCCCAATTCTGGAGTATTGCTGCGCGGTGTGGGATCCGCATCAGGTGGGACTGACGGATGCCGTCGAAAAAGTACAAAGAAGGGCAGCTCGTTTTGTATCATCGCGAAATAGGGGAGATAGTGTCACAGACATGATACGTGAATTGGAGTGGCAATCATTAAAACAAAGGCTTTTTTAGTTGCGACAGGATCTTCTCATGAAATTTCAATCATCAATTTCCTCCTCCGATTGCAAAAACATTCTGTTGGCACCCACCTACATAGGGAGAAATGATCATCGCGACAAAATAATAGAAAACAGGGCTCGCACAGAGAAATTTAAGTGCTCGTTTTTCCCACGTACCGTTCGAGAGTGGAACGGTAGAGAGACAGCTTGAAGGTGGTTCACTGAACCCTCTGCCAGGCACTTTATTTTGAACAGCAGAGTAATCACGTAGATGTGGATGTAGATGCATAAGATTCCGTTGAAAACCGTGCACGATCTGTATTTATCCACCTTGAAACGACTGGAAGCTGTTTTGGATGCCAAAGATTTTCGAAGATCTTATTAGGCACGATAATGTGTTGTGTTTTCGGTGTTTCCATATTTTTGTCACCCCCCCCCCCCCCCCCCATGTACTTAACTATCTACAAACTGGTTGTCATTGACAACTCCGTGCGTATTATACTGCATCAATTTCCCGCTGCCACAGAGATCACGAGTAAAATTAAGTTCATTATGACTAGTAGAAAGTTTGTTAAGCAGACACCCATTCTCGCGTTTGTTGCGTGAATGGAATGGGGAGAGATCTTACTGTATAGTATAATGGAAAGGAGCCTCTGGTATAAACAAGCGCGTCGTCCATTGCCGGTTGCGCTCCTCTGCTGGCCCGCGCGCCACCCCTGCGTGTTTGCGCTCCTCCCAGTCGCTCCTCATCCCCTCTCAGCGTCTGCCGCAGCCGGCTGGTGGTCGACATCAAAGTTCCCTTGTTTATTTGTAAAATTTCAAGCCTCAGTTACTTCTTCCGCGTTTAGAATTAAATTCTGATTCTCGGAAACAGACAGGCGGCGCTCTGGAAATAAACCGAAGCTCTTGTTTACTACTGATGACGAACCTGGCGAATGAACCGACAGTGGAGGGAGACTCTGTCGTGCCGTTCTGGCGCGCACTACACTTCATCCGATACAGGCGAAATCTCTCTTCGCAAATAGTACTTGCATTATTGACTCTGTCGATTAGGGTCTACTCATTTTTTAACTTTATTCTTGAACCCATAATTGGTTTGACAATAAAGACAAGACAGTTGCATACACGAAAAATCAAATTTAATTTTTAGTGTTTAGTTTCTTACAGTTAACCGATTCTGTACTCCCATGCATAAAACAGCTTCAAACATTTGACTACAAATGAGTTAATATATTAAGTAGTTGACGTTAAGTATGTGAACGAAAAAAGTTTATAAAATGTTTGAAATTATGTTTAAAGGTCGTTAGAAGTCGATATGTGCTCGCGTTATCAACCGTTAAATGAATATAGTCTGGGTAACTTACGCTCCTTTTTAAGCAAAGCTAGTTTTTTATACACCTCAGTGTTTATGACATCATAGCTATTGAATTGTTTGTGGCGCCGTGATATAATTTTGCAAGTACATTCAGTGCTATATGTAGCTATTGTCTACAAAAAATTTTGCGAATACAGTTAGTGGTAAGCCGGCCAGAGTGGCCAAACGGCTCTAGGCGCTATAGTCTGGAACAGCGCGACCGCTACGGTCTCAGGTTCGAATCCTGCCTCGGGCATGGATGTGTGTGATGTCCTTAGGTTAGTTAGGTTTAAGTAGTTCTAAGTTCTAGGGGACTGATGACCACAGAAGTTAAGTCCCACCACAGTGCTCAGAACCATTTGAACAGTTAGTGGTAAATAAGTAATAACAGCAATAACAGCGAAAATATAGTGAGCGACATACTTTTTTCCTTCCACCATCTCATGGGTGGTTAGCGAAAAACATCTCGTAAGGTGCTGAAATCATTGTCAAGTTTATTGCTAGTTATTAAGCGCTCTCGGCTTCAAATATTGGTTGAATATAACCTAGGTATCGGCGTGCGACAAGGCATATACTTGGTTTCTAAATACAATACCTTTCCTATCATGATAAACCTTTAACATACCTCCTGATGAGTAGATTATGACAGAAATTTAAATCCTTAGGTTCGGTCAATAATTATACGTACATCAACCTGCAACTGGCATCTTGCACCCTGAACCGAGTTACCCGCTTGGTAATACAGACCGTCAGGAGGTGTTTCTATAAATATATAAATAGATGCTTGGTGATTTAAAATCGTAATACTAATATATGAAAGTCGAAAACTGAAGTACCGATTTTTAATATCAATTACACAAGGAGGCCGATGAAACTTAAATAATTAGAAAGGCACATTACCATAGGCGTGCACAAAATAATGTGTATACGTAGCTGTTCTGAGACGTAAAAGGAAGTAGACATATACGAATGGGAAATGTTCTCCTTCACCTCTCACACTGCTACCAACTGCTACCACGCGTACCAATCAGGTGCTCTTGTGGAGATGGCACCCGAAAATAAAAACGTTTCGTGAAATCGCATTCTAGGGACGTGCAAGTTTAAATGTTGCAGTTCACTTGTAGTAACACACGCAAACCGGGCACCTACAAAGTCACAACTGCTAGGTCGTTCACAGTGCTAGCAGTGGAAAACAAAATATCGCATTTTTTTAAAGCAGTAAAGAAGCCTTTAGGGGCAACAGATTGTACATAACGTTGTTTATTGGTGCCGTTTTTTGGTTACTTTTGTCTAAAAGTAAACGGAACTAATCTTGTGTTCATTTGCCTTTGTTACCACAAAATTTGAAGTCAGCTCCTAATTTTAAGTTTCTTAATTCTGAATAGCTGCAACTTCCTTTATTACACGGTTACTATATTTATTCTGGGCTTTGCCTCGAACAACAACACTAATGGGTCGGAATGAAAGACAAAGACCCAGAGACAGAGAAAAAAAAATGGTTCAAATGGCTCTGAGCACTATGGGACTTAACTTCTGAGGTTATCAGTCCCCTAGAACTTAGAACTACTTAAACCTAACTAACCTAAGGACATCACACACATCCATGCCCGAGGCAGGATTCGAACCTGCGACCGAAGCGTTCGCGCGGTGCCAGACTGTAGCGCCTAGAACCGCTCGGCCACTCCAGCCGGCCGGGACTTAACATCTGAGGTAATCAGTCCCCTAGAACTTAGAACTACTTAAACCTAACTAACCTAAGGACATCATACACATCCATGCCCGAGGCAGAATTCGAACCTGCGACCGTAGCAGTCGCGCGGTTCCAGACTGAAGCGCCTAGAGACAGAGAGAGAGAGAGACAGTTTTTGCGTAGACGAAGTAATGGCAATAATGTGATATTGATAATGATAATTCTGTTTATATACATGGCGTCTGTTCTTTAGGACATGTCGGAAAGAACAGACACCATTTTAATCGAGTAACATTATTAATTAAGACACAGAGGGGTTACAGATACTGTGAGTGGGCAGTGATAGAAGTCACTCCGGAAAGTTTAAAGTTTTTGGTAGAGTGGGTTTCGAACTCAGGTCTCCTGCTTGCTAGACATATGCTCCGTCCATTAACCCATCCAGACACAGTGGTCAATGCAACTACATAGACTAGCGTAGCACGTCTCCGTCAGACCCAAATTCTCAACTTATCCACACACTACTAATGTAGTGCCCCCTTGCTCATTATCCTCATTACTCGCAGCATTTCACTGATTTTCGTAAGAGTTAGAATCTGGTGTGCATCTGCACTGAAGAGATCACAGGCCATCTCGTTTTAATTATGCACTGGTTTCCGTTCTTTCAGATATGGGGCCGGCCGGGGTGGCCGAGCGGTTCTAGGCGCTACAGTCTGGAACCGCGCGACCGCTACGGTCACAGGTTCAAATCCTGCCTCGGGTATGGGTGTGTGTGATGTCCTTAGGTTAGTTAGGTTTAAGTAGTTCTAAGTTCTAGGGGACTGATGACCTCAGAAGTTAAGTCCCATAGTGCTCAGAGCCACTTGAACCATTTTTTTTCAGATATGGGGTTAATGGGCAAGGAGCACTGCGTCAGTATTGCGTGGATAAGTTGAGAATTTGAGTCTGACGGGAGACATGCTAGTTTAGTCGGTGCAGTTGCAATGACCACTGTGTCGAGATGGCTTGGTGGTCAGACCATCTACATAATAAGGAGGAGACACAGGTCCGAGTCCCAGCCGGGCACAAATTTTCAACAATCCCCACTGATTTCAGTCAATGTCCACTTGCAGCCAATGTATGTAATTCCTTAGTTTCTTAGTTAATTATGAACTGCAGAGTGGCCATGTAGCTGTAGATGTGAGCATAATACCACTTTCAGTGCTCACCAGCGATGGTGAGCAACAAAGTAATGCTGTGCTGTAGCAAAGGTGGGTGGCTGCCAGGGCTGGGTTGCTCATGCATCAGGCAGTGGTCGTCTCTGCAATGGGTATTGGTTCTGCGTCTAGTTGTTTGAACCAGAAAGTGCTATCGTGACGTCACACATTAATAATGTAGGGTACACATTTGTTTTACATGTATCTTAGAATGGAAGTGTGGATATTTGGGGGAAAACGGTAAAATTACAGCATGTAGCAATGGGAGATGGGAGTGCTACAGAGCATGTTGTGGCTTTATTTTATTATAGTATTTTGGTCACACATTGGAATGCCAAAGTGTCATGCCTCAGTAATTACGGTAATATTTACCACCATTTTCTAAGTTGGATAGCTCTGTTGCCGGTGTTCCTCTCACTGTGATGGACAGACTTTTACTTATGAGGAGGAGGGGAGGGCTGAGAAAAAATTATTGTTAATAGTAAAGCTGATATGTATTTACTATAATTGTTCATAAGAAATACAAATACCTTGACCTCAGGCAGACATGTTGCATTTAGTACGGCATACAGAGCACAAATGACAAATGAATTTCTATTAAGATGGAGGAGGGGAACTTGATTACTATTAGTACTGCGGGGTCACCACATGCCAGGGAAGGCGGGAGGAGGTCTCATCATTCCCTCACTACTGTGACCTCCCTACATGGCGGGGCGGATAGGGAGGTAGGAGGGTTCCTATCTAAGTCACGGTTATCTAGAACTCCCATTGTCGCGTGGTGACCCCACAACATATCTTGAGGGGAGGGGGGGGGGGGGGGGGGGACAGGCGCAGGAGGCCCATTGGCCTTGAGATAAGATCGTTACGTTATCTCATTCTCTTACTGTGCACTACTCATACGCACAGTAGTTGTGCTAACTGGACTATTGGTAGCGTTTTGGAACTCACGAATGATTCCTTCTGCTGGTTTCATGCGATTTTGTTTACAACCAGCTTTCACAGTGCTCGCTGTCTGATCTTGATTTAGCTCTGGTTGTTACTTCGTGTTTTCTCTTCACAATCTCATCACCAATAGCCGATTTGGGGTGTTTAGAAGAGTTGAAATATCTCTGATATATTTGTTTCTCAGGTGACGGCCAATAACTAGCCCACCTTCTATATCAATGAGATCTCCTGAGTGACTCATACCGCTGTTACCGCTTCTCTACAGACAACACAGTACTCCCCATCTCCTTTTATATTGGCTGGTCTGTCTCGTATGACATCTGGTGGTCAGCTCCCTTTACATTGGAGTGTCTGAATACTTTTGCTCAGATAGTATATGTATAAAGAATATCTCCATTGAACGTATCAGTGAATTTAAACCACTTCATATCTAATTACATATAAAATTTCTGTGACCCTTAACTCTGCGTATTGCGTCTGCTTTCGTTGACAAGTACACAGACAAAATGAATACAGGACTTCCTGGTAGCTTGAGTTTGCCGGCCTTTGGTGGCCGAGCGGTTCTAGGCGCTTCAGTCTGGAACCGCGCGACCGCTACGGTCGCAGGTTCGAATCCTGGCTCGGGCATGGATGTGTGATGTCCTTAGGTTAGTTAGGTTTAAGTAGTTCTAAGTTATAGGGGACTGATGACCTGAGATGTTAAGTCCCATAGTGCTCAGAACCATTTAGCTAAAGTTTACTAAATAATACGCGTATCTTTGCGTCACAATGATTTTCAAGACCAACTTTGATGATTTGGGTATAGGAAAGACTTAATTTGACTGATGGAATGTCACTAATTTTTTCGTTTTAAATTTTCGCTGTTCCTTGTTTTTTGTTCTCCGTTTCTTTCTTTTGGACACAACGGGCCCCTCATCGTCTAGGATGCCGGGCCCATGGTCCGTTTGCTCCAGCCTAGTTACGACAACGGTTGTAGAGTATGTATGTAGATGTAGAAATGTAAAACTTCACGAAGTATGAAAATGCGATGACTCGTTTCATATAAATATCAGGGGCTTATAATTTGCAACAATTATTATTTTTTTTTATTTTTATTACCCGCTGTAACTCACGAAAACACGTCTGGGCTGCGGAGCGCTCAATTTGTAGCTTAGAGAGCTGGTTCGCAACCTGGGGGTAATTACGTCCTGAGGGGTCAAGTGAAGAATTGTGAGGGGTTAATACAAAATGGATTTGATGAAGATTTAGCGACCACTCCAATTTCTTAAAAAAAAATAATGACTATTACAAAAGACTCTAACGTATAATAGACACCATCGCTAGCAATTTACCGAGCTCCTCGTGCAGATAAAGGCCCAAATGATGTCGATCGGCCGCCATGTCATCCTCTGCCTCGCAGCGTCAAGCGGAGTCGGTATGGAGGGGTATGTAGTCAGCACTCCGCTCTCCCAGCCCTTTTGCCGACTTTCCAGACCATGGAGCCGCCACTACTCGGTCAAGTATCTCCTCACACTGGCATCACGAGACTGAGTGCACCCTGTGCGAGTCCTCCCACAAAAGAAAAATCCTTGACAGTACCGGGAATCGAAACCGTTCCTCCGCATGGCAGCCACCTACGATGAAACTTCTAAAGAAACAGAGATTACGGAATAACAGGTGTAAAGCAAAGCATAGTGCTGTAGATAGAGAGAACTCAATGAAACGCATTTTGCAGTCAAGAGAGAAATGTGTGGTGCCTTCAGTGACTACTGTAGCGGAATATTGTCAAATGATATTTCACAGAACCCAAAGAAATTCTGTGAAGGCTGTTAGTGGCACCAAAGTTAGTATCCAGTTTCTAGCGAATGAGACAGAACAGGGTAGCAAAGCAAAAGCTGAAATGCTTAACTCCGCTTTGAAATGCACCTTTTTAACGGAAAACCGAGGAGAATTGCACTAATTTAATCCACGAATCACTGGAAAGATGAATGAAACAAGTATTAGTGTCAGTGGTGTTGAGAAACATCTGAAATCGTTAAAAATGAATAAAGATGGAATCCCTACCGGATTCTATACTGAGTTTGCGGCTGAGTTAGAACTTCTTCTAACGATAAACTGTCGTAGATCCCTCGAACAAAAACCCGTGCCCAGTTCCTGGAAAAATGTACAGGTCACACCCGTCTACAAGAAGGGTAGTAGAAGGCCAATATCTTTCACATCGATTTGTTGTAGAATCTTATAACATATCCTGAGCTCAAACATAATGAGGTATCTGGAACAGTACTATCCTCTCTATGCCAATCAGTGTGAATTTCGAAAACATCGTGTTACGGTGTAAAGTCACGTGCCGGCACGCCAGTCGGGAACGAGAGAGCAGAGAGGGCTGTGAAGGAGTTATCAGCCACTTGCACGCTGACCGACCCCTCTCCAGGGCTACAACGCGATAGCAGCGACTTCTGTGCGAAGAGAACATAAGCGCCGCGCCCGACTGGCCGCGGACGACGCGTCCGAAACTTGTTCGCGGCCAAGAAACGCCGGGACTGGCGACAGACATGCACCCGTCTTAATGCCACCCTTCCTACCAACTCGTCTAAGTACTGGTCAGCTCTTCCCACCCCTTCCTTCCGCCTCCTTGATTTTTATCTCAGTATCTACGGCCGTCCTATCACCCTCACCCCCACCTTCAAGTACCTTGGTGTCACTCTTGAGGGTCGCCTCTTCTTGACCCCCATCTCCGGACGATCCAAGCCAAGGCAAGTTCCACCTCCTCAAGCTCCTTTCTGGCCCTCCACTGTCCCTCATCTGCCCTATCCTCTGTTATGCCCATCCTGCCTGGATCGCCGCCCCTCCTACCTTCTACAAATCCCTTCAAATCCTGGAACGCCATGTGCTCCGCCTCCCCTATTGCATCCGCCTCCCCTCCTCCACGTGGATCCCACACCTCCTCCTTTTCCTCGAACAGATACAGATCCTTTACAGCTCCCACAAACTTGATCCCCCTCACCCGCTTGTCTCTCCCATCCTTTCCCACCCCCATATGCTGCTGCGCCTGTACTCCCACATCCCACCTGCTCTCCATCTCTCCACACTCCATACCCTTGCCCGTGGTGGCTTCCTCCGCCAACTCCCACTCCCTGATGATGCCCTCATCCCCTCCACCTACCCCTCCTACCAACTTTGGTCCTCCCCTTTGTCCCCCTGTGTTTTTCCTCCAGGGCACCCTCTTTCCCTTCTCTCTTCCTCCCTCCCTCCCCTCCCCCCTCCCCCCACACCAGGCTTCCACGCACCCCCCTACTCTCTCCCCTCCACCTCCCTTCTTCTCTCCCACTGGCATCAACCCCCTCCCCCTCTCCCTCCTACCCTCACCTCTTCCCTCTGGCAGGCCCCTGGCTTTTCTGTGTGAACTGAGTGTCTTCGTGCACCGGAGATCGTCGCCGCACTGCTCGTGTTTGTCGTCCCGTCAGACCATCAGTGTCTCTCCGTCTGAGCTCCTATGTTCACGTGTGACGACATTCTGTATTCTCCGTTTTGTGCAGTGCTGAACTTTCTTTTAATGCTTATTTTTACTATGTTTGTCTGATCGTTTTTGTCCTCCATGTATGTATGTTTTTCTGTATTCCTGTTATACTGTGTGTCTTTCCTGTGGCCGAAGAGCGGCGTAAATAGGCCGCTGCCTGCTACCTTGTTCGTAAGGTATCAAAATGACAATAAAGAAAAAAAAACTGGCCGCGGCCCAGTTCTACAGCAGCGTCATGACTAGCAACTAGGACAGAAGCATCAACACTCGTTACTTTGCTTGCACATTCCGTGTAGCTCAAACTTGGAATTGTTATACTGAAGAGATTTCTAATTTTGTCTGTCGTCCTTTGCTTGCGACACATCTGTTTAACACAATGTTTAGTACTGTATTTATTTCCTTTTGTAATAAAACTCATTAATACGATTTGTTTCAATGTCGTCTAGCGATCCGAGAATTCCCAGACACCGACATTTGACGACTCAGCAGTTCAACAAATCGATGATGTGGAACCCAATTCACACATTTTTCACATGGAATATTTCTTGATTTCCGAAAAGCATTTGACTCAGTATTACACCTACACTTATTATCATAGGTACTGTCATACAGGATGTCATGTGAAATGTGTGACTGGATTGAGGACTTTTTGGTTGAGAGGACGCAGCATGTTATCTTGGATGGAGAGTCGTCATCAAATGAAGTAATTTCAGGTGTGTCCCAGTGGAGTGTGTTGGGACCCTTTCTGTTCATGTTATATATCAATCACCATGCAGACAATATTAATGATAATTTCAGACTTTTTGCAGATGGCCGGCCGCGGTGGTCTAGCGGTTCTCGCGCTGCAGTCCGGAACCGCGGGACTGCTACGGTCGCAGGCTCGAATCCTGCCTCGGGCATGGGTGTGTGTGATGTCCTTAGGTTAGTTAGGTTTAAGTAGTTCTAAGTTCTAGGGGACTTATGACCTAAGATGTTGAGTCACATAGTGCTCAGAGCCATTTGAACCATTTTTTTTTTTTTTTGCAGATGATGCAGTTATCTGTGATGAAGTACTCTCTGAAAGAAACTGCATAAATATTCAGTCAGATCTTGATAAGATTTCAAAATGGTGCGAAGATTGGCAACGGTCTTTAAATGTTAAAAAATATAAAATTATGCGCTTCACAGAACCAAAAAATATCAGTGAGTTACTGTTGGAATCTGCCAAATTATACAAACACCTGGTGTAAGAGTTTGTGGGGATACGAAACGGCATGATCACATAGGCACAATTGTGGGTAAAGCAGGTAGTACACTTCGTTTCATTGGTTGAATACTAGGGGAAGTGCAATCGATCTACAAAAGATATAGCTTACAAATCACTCGTGTGTCCGGTTCTAGAATACTGCTCAAGTGTGTGGGACCCATATTAAATAGGACGAAGAGGGGATATTGAACGTATACAGAGAAAAGCAGCGCGAATGGTCACAGATTTGTTTGATCCATAGCAGAGTGTAACAGAGATACTGAAGGAACTGAAATAGCAGACTTTTGAAGATAGATGTAAGCTTTCCGAAGAAAGTCGATTAACAAAATGATTCCACAATATTTCGGGATTGCAGCCGGATCTCATCGACTTCTTTCCACGATATTTCGGCTGACAACCTTACAGCCATCTTCAGGCGAGTGTTTGACACTGGACGTCATGGTTAAACGCAGGGTGGATGGGTCATTGGGGCATTCTGTATATCGAAAACCCACGCATACGGATCTGTACCTGCAGGCGTCAAGCTGTCATCACCCGTCATAAACTATGGGTGTCCTTCGAACGTTGGTGCATAGGGCACATGTCGTGTCTGATAAAGACAGCCTTGCAGACGAATTAGAGCATTTGAAATCGGTATTTCAACATAATGGATATTCTGCACATCAGGTCAGTACTGCTTTAAGGAGGGAAATACGTGACCACCCACAAGATCAAGAGGATAAGGAGGTGTTTAAGTCCAGAGCATTTCTCCCATGTGTCGGGAACATTTCATAGAAAGTAGGCAGAATTTTAAAGAAATATCGTGTGAAAGCAATCTTCCGGCCACCTACAAAGACTCGTGCTCTTCTGGGCTCAGCCAAGGATGATCTGGGATTACGGAAGGGTGGAATTTATAAAATACCTTGCGAGTGTGGGAAAGCCTACATTGGTCAAACCACAAGCACAGTACACGATCGCTGCGTTGAACATGAGCGCCACACTCGCCTTTTACAGCCCAGTAAGTCGGCCATACCCGAACATTGCATTTCCACAGGACATACTATGGATTATTTGGCCACGAAAATCTTGGCCCCATCGAGATCCTTCTGGGATTCAGTTGTGAAGTTTTTTTTTTTTTTTTTCTTTATTGTTATTTTAAAACCCGTATAACAGGCAGGCTGTCAGCAGCATTCTACGCTGTTCATCAGCCATAGAATACACAATGATAAAAAAAACCAGTAAGAATACACAAAAGTTCCAGAACGGTGGGCAAGAAAACAGTAGACACATAAAGACAAACACGGAGCCGTTCACATTCGACGATAATCCACACGGCAAACTTTTGAAACGACACACAAACACTAAAGATGGCAATGGCACAGGTGAACGATGGAGTGCGACGGTGAACACTGAACACAAAACACGACGGCACACACAAGACACTGATGGCGATGATCTCCGGCACGCGAAAGTCCACGTAGCGTGTGCAAGTCCAGGGACCTGCCAAGAAATGAGGAGGGGGGTGGGAGAGGGAGAGGGGAGAGCAGAGATGCCATGGGCAGAGGAGATAGGAGGAAAGGAGGAAGGGGGAGGGGAAGCCCAGGGGAAGAGGGATGGAGGAAGAGGGATGGGGGGAAAAGGAGAGAGAAGGGAGAGAGGGTGCCTAAAGGAAAGGACACCGGAAGTGGGGGGGGGCAGGATCAAAGTTGATAGGAGGGGTAGATGGAGGGGAGGAGGACATCATCAGGGAGGGGGAGCTGGCGGAAGCCACCTTGGGAGAGGGTAAGGAGGGTGGAGAGATGGAGGCCGGGTGGGACGTGGGAATACAGGTGCGGCAGCGGGCGGGGGTGGGAGAGGATGGGCGAGACAAGCGGGTGAGGAGGATCGAGTTTGCGGGAGGCGTACAGGATCCGTATCATTTCAAGGAAAAGGAGGAGGTGGGGGAAAGGAATGAGATCGTACAGGATCCGCGTGGGGGAGGGGAGACGGATGTGATAGGCAAGGCGGAGAGCATGGCGTTCAAGGATTTGAAGGGATTTATGAAAGGTAGGGGGGGGGAGATCCAGGCCGGATGGGCGTAACAAAGGATAGGGCGGATGAGAGATTTATAGCTATGGAGGATGGTGGAGGGGTCCAGACCCCACGTGCGGCCGGAAAGGAACTTGAGGAGACGGAGTCGGGAGCGTGCTTTGGCTTGGATTGTCTGGAGATGGGGAGTCCAGGAGAGGCGACGGTCGAGGGTGACGCCAAGGTGCTTAAGGGTGGGAGTGAGGGCGATAGGACGGCCATAGATGGTGAGATAGAAATCAAGGAGGCGGAAGGAAGGGGTGGTTTTGCCCGCAGTGAGCGCCTGGGTTTTGGAGGGATTGACCTTGACCAACCACTGGTTGCACCAAGCGGTGAACCGGTCAAGATGGGATTGGAGAAGGTGTTGGGAGCGCTGCAGGGTGGGGGCAATGGCAAGGAAGGCGGTGGCATCAGCAAACTGGAGAAGGTGGACGGGCGGTGACGGCGGCGCCATGTCCGCTATATACAAAAGGTACAGAAGGGGGGAGAGGATGGAGCCTTGGGGCACACAGGCGGAGGGGAAAAAGGTGTAGGAATCCGTGTTATCGATGGTGACATAGGAAGGACGGTGGGAGAGAAAGGTGCCGATCAGACGGACGTAGTGGTCATAAGCACGTTCGAGGTCCAGGGAGAGGAAGATTGCGGAGCGACGGGAATTAAGCTGGTCGGAAAGGAGATGAGTGAGGTGAAGGAGAAGGTCGTCGGAAGAGAAGGACGGCCAAAAGCCACACTGGGTAATGGGAAGGAGGCGGTGCTGGCGGAGATGCTGGTGGATGCGTCGGGTGAGGATGGATTCGAGGACCTTGCTGAAGACTGAGGTAAGGCTGATGGGACGGTAGGAGGAGACAGTGGACGGCGGTTTGCCAGGTTTAAGGAACATCAGGATACAGGAGGTTTTCCACAGATTGGGGTAGTAACCGGTGGACAGGACTACATTGTAGAGCCTGGCCAGAGTGGAGAGGAAAGCGACAGGAGCTTCACGAAGGTGACGGTAGGTGACACGATCATGACCAGGAGCGGTGGTGCATTTTGTGCGGAGTGTAGCAATGAGATCCTGTGTAGTGATAGGGGCATTGAGTTCCGTGTGTGCAATGTTGTCCAAGTACTGG
The DNA here is from genome assembly GCF_021461395.2 of Schistocerca americana. NCBI lineage: Eukaryota > Metazoa > Arthropoda > Insecta > Orthoptera > Acrididae > Schistocerca > Schistocerca americana. Next base: position 435,403,274 of record NC_060122.1, read on the forward strand.
AAACCAGGTGCGAGGGGAGGGACAGAGGTGTCAGTTCGATCGCGGACATCCAGGAAGAGGGAGTAATCGAACTGGGGATGATCGGGGATGGAAAACACATCGGAGAGGTAGGAGGCAAAGTGATTGGCCTTACTAAGGGCTTCAGGGAAGGGGTGATCATCATGGAGAAGAGGATAGTAGGGGGAGGGTTTAGTTCCAGTAAGGCGACGGAAGGCTGACCAGAACTTGGATGAGTTGATAGGTAGGGTAGCATTTAAACGGGCGCATGTCTGTCGCCAGTCCCGGCGTTTCTTAGCCGCGAGCAAATTACGAAGGTGTCGCTGGAGTTGCCAGTGGCGTCGTAGTAAGTCCGGGTCACGCGTGCGGAGGAAGGCATGGTAGAGATGGCAGGATTCACGGAGGAGGAGGACGGCCTGTGGGGGTAAGGTAGGATGGTGGGGGTGGATGGCGACAGTAGGGACGTGGGCCTCCACGGCCTCAGACAAGGTCTGCTGGAGAAAGGAGGCGGCATGGGTTACATCGTCAGGGTGGTGGTAGGTGAAGGGGTGGCTATCGACCTGGGTGGAGAGGGTATCCTGGTAGGCATTCCAGTTGGCACGGTAATAGTCATGGACGTACTTAAGGGGAGGGTCATGACGAGGGTCGGGGCGGGGGCGACGACCGTCTGAAATGGTGAGGAGGACAGGGAGATGGTCGCTACCAATAGGCTCCAGGACATCCACTGTTATGCGGCCAAGGAGGTTGGGGGAGGAAAGGATAACATCGGGAGTGGAGTTGGATTTGGAACGGGTGTGCTGGGGGATGGGGATGAGGTCACCTTGAAGAGAGGAGAGGAACCGATGCCACCGCCGTAACTGGGCGGCGGAACGACTATGGATGTTGAGGTCGGCGGCGATCACATAGGAGGAGAAGGTACGGTCAATGTGGGAGAGGAAGTCGAAGGGAATAGGGGCATTAGGGCGGACATAGATGGTGGTGCAGGTAACGGTAAGGCCGGGGAAGAAGAGACTAAGGATCAGGTGTTCGGTGGGGTCGGGAAGGAGAGGTTGGAGCCAAACGGGGATCTGGCGGTGGTGACCAATGGCAACTCCGCCACGCGCAATCGGGAGGGGATTATCGGAGCGGTGGAAGAGATAGGGTGAAGTGTGGACCGTTTGGTGGGGTTGGAGGAAGGTTTCATTGAGGAGGAAGGCATCCACGTGGTGGGTGGCAAGGGTGTGCAGGAAGAGGTTCTTGTTGGCGGGAAGGGAGCGGATATTGTTGAAAAGGATACGGTGCTGTTGCGCCATGTCAGGGATTTAGACAAGGGTGTCAAGACGGGAGAAGGTGAAATGGGCCTGGTTGTGGGAGTAGGTGGCGTACATTTTGAGTTGGAAAATGGAACGGGCAGCGAGGGAGATCTGTCGGAGAGTGTGGGGGCGCTGAGAAAGATGAACATTCTGAAGGACGATGGTGAGGAATCTGATGATGTCCTCAGCAGTAGGGGGTGGGCGAAGGGAATTGCCGGGAGGGGTGGGGGCGTCCAGAGGACGGACAGGGATGGTGAGTTCAGGAGTGGTCGAAGGGGGCCGGGCTTTACACTTTTGGGAGTAGGTGGGATGGGGGAGATTGCAGGTATTGCAGGAGGGAGGGGATTGAAGGTTAGGGCACTGCCGGAGGAAGTGTGCTTGCCTACAATGCGGGCAGTTGGGGGCCTCGCGGCACTCGGCTGTTGGGTGTGCGTTATAGCGCAGACACCTCTGGCAGCGCAGGGATTGAGGAGGGGAATGGGAGGGGTCAACCTTGTAGTGCTGGTTGAAGAGGAGGGCACCCTCCTTCAGGAGATGGTCAATGGAGGGGGCGTCCTCAGAGAAAACCCGCATAAGGCAGGCTGGCCAAGTTGAAAATGCGGCAGACTGCCCGCACCTCCAGCGTGGGATGCGCCTTGAGCTCCGCCAATACCTCCTCCTCCGTGATCATCGGACTGAGCCGAGTGATCACGGCGGTGAGGGTCGGCAGGTGATGCAGGGGTTGGGGTTGGCGGGTAGGAGACGGAGAAGGAGCAGGGGTGAGGGAGGCATTGGGGCCAAAACGGGTGATGGGGAGGTGGGTGAGGATGTCAGTATGGAGGGTTGGGCTGGGGGAGGAGATGAGAATGGAATCCCGTCTGGGAGTGAGGAGAGAGATGGGGGCACCAGGGAAGTGTTGGCGGAGGAGGAGGGAGAGATTCTGGGCCTCGAGAAGGGAAAGATCGGGACGGGAGAGGAGGTATTTGTATAAAGAGGGGGGGAGGAGGAGGAGGAGGAGGAGGAGGAGGAGGGGGAGGGGGAGGGAGCGGGGCTAGGCGGGGAGACATACATGGCATTCGGGGGGGGGGGGGGGGGAAGGAGGACAGGGTGGGGCCTTTTTGGGAGCGGAGGAGGTGGTGGTGCCACTAGGGCGTTTAACAGCCGCAGAAGGGTGGATGATGATATGAGGGACGGGAGCTATAGGGAGGTGACGGGAAGGGGCAGGTCCCGGCGTGGACGCAGCAGTCGGCGCCGGAGATGGTGACGGTGAAGGCGACGGCGATGGGGAGAGTTGGGCATGGGCAGTGGCCCGACGGGCCACCAGCCTAGCTGGATCGGCAGTGACAGGCCGGGGGAGAGGGGGGAAAGGATCAGATGGAGAGGAGCGGGAGGAAGAAGCTGGAGAGGGGGCGACAATGAGCGAGGGCGAAGGGAGAGTGAGAAGAGGCGGGATGGAAAGAGGGGGGTATGACTGGGCACACCATGTTATGGTGGTGGTGGCGGCGGAGGGGGAAGTATAAACGATGGCTGTGGTGGTAGTGGTGGTGGGGGCTGACATGACTACAGGGAGAAACAAAAACGCACAGGACGAAAAAGAAAGGACAAAAACTGGGGACAGACGAAGACGAAGACGGACGAAGACCAGAGTCCCACGCTGCTGGCGCTGACGGCGACGGCGACCGCGACGTCGACGGCGACGACGGGTGGCAGGTACGCCGCAGCTGCTGCTGCTACTGCTGCTGCCGCGGACGGGGCCGGGGCCGGGGCTGCTGCTGCTGCTGGGCTGGCTGGCCGGCTGGCTGGCTGGAACGCTGCTGCTGCTGCTGCTGTTGCAGGAGGACTGGCTGGCTGCTGCCGGCTGGACCGCTGCTGCTGGCCCGGACCACTGCTGCTGGCCGGGACCGGGACCGGGACCGGGACCGGGACCGCTGCTGCTGCTGCTGGTGCTCGGCTGGCTGGCTGGCTGGCACCTGAAAAACCTAGCACTTCGATTAGTGCTGGAATGACACAATCGAAGGGCGGTAACCTTGCGGAGTACCGCCGGAGATGTTGTGAAGGAATCTGTGGAAATACGTTTAGCGGAAAATCTCATTAATCGTGATGGCGGCTTTTTATTGAATAAGGCCTGGGACCCGTTGATTTCTTTAATTTCAACCAAAAGAAAACTTTTTATGGCTTCTGACATGTCGAGCGATAAGTAATTTTAATTTTAATATTGAAATTTTGCATTTTATTGTTTTGGACACGTCTGCGTGCATGTTTTACTTTTTTCACGCATTCGTTTGCGCTACATAGATGCAGTAATATTGTAGAGGGCCTTGGAATCGACAGGTGGCGCGCATGCTACGGTAACTTGCGCATGCCTGCCTGCGGCACTTTTACGTATAAATAGAGCGACTTGCACTAGCAATCTCCAATGTCAAACACTCGCCTGAAGATGGCTGTAAGGTTGTCAGCCGAAATATCGTGGAAAGAAGTCGATGAGATCCGGCTGCAATCCCGAAATCTTGTGGAATATTCGATACGCCGGGAAAATTTCAAGAGTCATATCAAAATGATGTCTCTAGGAATGTATAATACTACAACCCCCTATATATTGCTTGCATAGGGAAACAACCATTCTTCCCACGGGAAATACGTGAATGGATCGGGAAGAAACCCTAATAAATGGTACATTGTGGCGTACCCTATGCCTTGCACCTCACGGTGGTTTGCAGAGTATAGATGTAGATGTAGGCCACTCAGCTTCGGAAGCAGACATCATCAACCATTTTGCTTTCACTAGTAGAATAGAGCTTCCTCTAGATATTTCCATACACTGTTATTGTCAGCGATACAAACCCCTGATGCTCCTGCATATCTACCGACCTACTGTTAGTTTGTCTTCTCAGGCTTTTCTCATTTTTTAGAATGCGAAAAAACTTCCTTTTTCCCATCTATCCACCATTATCCTGGCCATCGTCCAGTCTACCTCCACTTTCTCTTTAATCTCATTGCAGTTACGTATTCCATTATTGAAACTTCCTGGCAGATTAAGTGCTCTACCAACTGAGCTTCCCAAGCACGACTCACGGCCCGTCCTCACAGCTTTAATTCCGCCAGTACCTCGTCTCCTACCTTCCAAACTTCACAGAAGCTCTCCTGCGAACCTTCGAGTCTCGGTCGGACACACCGTTTTAATCTGCCAGGAAGTTTCATATCAGCGCACACTCCGCTGTAGAGTGAAAATTTCATTCTAGAAACATCCCGCAGGCTGTGGCTAAGCCATGTCTCCGCAATATCCTTTCCTCCAGGAATGCTAGTTCTGCAAGTTTCGCAGGAGAGCTTCTGTGAAGTTTGGAAGGTAGGAGACGAGGTACTGGCGGAATTAAAGCTGTGAGGACGGGGCGTGAGTCGTGCATGGGACAGACGGCACGGTAGCTCAGCGTGTTCGGTCAGGGGGCGAGCTGCCCTCTGTAATAAAAAAAACTGAGCTAATGGGTCAACAACGACCTGAAACGGGTGTCTTTCGACGTCCGCACAGAGCAGATACAACGAACGGAAACGAACAAAATAAGATTAAAAAAAATATGGTAGAGCACTTGCCCGCGAAAGGCAAAGGTCCCGAGTTCGAGTCTCGGTCCAGCACACAGTTTTAATCTGCCAGGAAGTTTCATATCAGCGCACACTCCACTGTAGAGTGAAAATTTCATTCCATTCCATTATTGTCTGTTCCATATTGCATATATTTTCTTTCCTGCTTCTCCCACTAATTTGCAACATGCGTCTCTCTATTTGTCGCAGAACCAGCCTCAAACTTTTAGTGGTCTTAGTACTAAAAGGCATTGCGGTTCCACACTCGAACACTAACTCGTACCTACTCTGGGTCATGGGAGCCATCCGCAACACGGATGTACAGAAAATAGAGCAAATGCAATGCAACTGCAGAATATATGTTGGAAGTGTCCGGATGCATTCGAGAACAGTGCTATCCTATACCGTCTGACTAATTTGGGGATCTATCACGTACATAATAATGGTACTTACGAAGGACTGTCTCCCTGCTTGCAATAGGTATCTAGCACACAAAATAGAGTGATTTGGGTGATCATGGGCCGTCATCGAGGGTCTTTAGAATATAAAAAGAGGTCTGATAGGAGCAGCGGGACACCTTTGATGGTTGTTATTAGTGACGAATCTAGATTGGTTGGTTTGTTATTTGGGGGTGGGGACCAAACAGCGAGGTCGTCGGTCCCATCGAATTAGGGAAGGTTGAAGAAGGAAATTTGCCGTGCTCTTTGAAAGGACCTATCCCAGCGTTTGCCTGAAACGATTCAGGGAAAGCACAGAAAACCTAAATCAGGATGGCCGGACGCACCTTTGAACCGTCGTCCTCCCGAATGCGAGTCCAATGTGGTAACCACTGCGCCACCTCGCTCGGTGTGAATCTAGACAATCTTATTACACATATTGGTAATATAAATTATATCGAAGGTGTTATGCTCTTTAGCAGAACGAATTTAAGTGTGCTTACACCCGCGGCAGAACCTTTTTGCGAAGAGTTGGGTTGGGTTGATTTGGAAAGGAGACCAAACTGCGAGGCCATCGGTATCATCGGATTAGGGAAGGATGGGGAACGAAGTCGGCCGTGCCCTTTCAAAGGAATCATCCCAGCATTTGCCTGAAGCGATTTAGGGAAATCACGGGAAACCTAAATCAGGATGGTCGGATGCAGGATTGAATCTTAGTCCTCCCGAATGCGATTCCAGTGTGCTAATTTGCGAAGAGTATTTCGCTATTTGCAGAGGTGTACCACAATCGAATATTACATGCAAGTGGTTGAAATCGAGACTTCGCGATTGGTAATATGCGTGCGAGGTCTCTATGTGTATGCGTGAAGAGCTGTCAGCAGTGGATGGCTGTGGTTCGGATACATAACTTGCTAGCTGGTCGTCTATAAATGATGCTGCCTGGGAGATGCACTCTGTAGGTAGAGAAGGGGAAACTCTTATGGCCCAAGATGTTACATGCAGTCAACACATTGTCAACTAACGAATGATTTATTATTGGAGTAATAAAAATAAATACCCGAAAGCTTTAGTTTGTAGATGGCCTGACAGTGTTGTGGGTACATGTCAGATTTGGAAGGTATAAACAGAAATAACGAAGCACATCTGGTAAGCAATAAGAGCATATACGTATGGAAAAAAATCTGAGCAGCAACAGAAACCAACTCTGTACGCATGTCAAATCCCTGCTGCAGACTTCTTCACGATGGAGTGGAAGTCAAATGAACATGTAGAACTGTTTCCAGGCTTAGAGTTTCCCCCAAGTGCAGAATTATGTAAGTCTGCAGACAGTATTTCTGATGGGTCGGGGCAGTACACGGAATTGTTTCCGGATTTCAAGCTTCCTATACATCCATCATCTGCACCACTCGTTGCGTCTCATATAGCTACAAAGCGATTGTTACTATACTTTCCTATCCAAAATGCATGCATATGGATCACTGGGGAGAGGGGAAGTCTTAGGATTTTTTAATAGTCTGATGTATAAGATGGGCAAATATTATCGAAGAAAATCAAACAACACACGGGTATCTCAGCAATAAGACCATATACAATGGAAAACAGTCGAAAAATATGAAAAAGACATAAAATCGGTAAAATTCGAGGAAAACCTGGTATAATCATGAAAAATTGATGTGAAAAACGTAAAAATAGAGGGAAATACGATGACATATGTAAAATCATGAAAACCTAGTAAAATTACGGATATTGACTGAGAATACATGAAATTAAAGAAAAATACCATGAAATGAATACTGAGCAAAATCAACGAAATTGCTTGTTCTGCAGGAGATCAGTGGACTGATGCTACATACACACATCTTAATAGTGGAAAGAGAAGGATAAACGACAATACTATCTCGCCCATGACCAATACAGCCTAACATCGGGCCATGACCTCTATGTGCAGGAGGAAGGTTACAGGGGCGGTAGTAAACTGTGGTACGGCTTTTATATCTCACCTGGCTATTGATCTTGGTGTTTATTTCCTCTTAAGATGTCACTGTTTCTCTGTATGCATTTTCGGCTGCCGACGATCATTTTATAGGACTGATGTGAACGTATCATGACTTCTGAACCGTAATCGAGCTTAACTTCGTAAACAGCAGGCGTTTCATCTCTGGAAACCTATGTGGTGCTTGTGTTACAAGGAATCGATGTTTCCTTTGGTGTGCGAGGTAGTTGCTTTATCAGCTTACAGTTTGCCGCAGTAGTTTATCGGAGAGAAACTTGTAGGGAGAATGCGCTGGAAATGTATTTCTTGCATTGGAATATTGACAGAGTCGCATTCCACACGACTAATAGGTTGGGAAAAGCACAGCTCTAGCATTATAGCGTATTTAAGTGCATAACCGTGTAGTCCTTGGAATTTATGTTCCACTGTCTGACATGTTCTTGGTATGGTCACTAAACACTGGAACAATACTTCAGAATTGTTAGCACAAGTGGTTTACATACAATGTTTCAAACTCCTTTTCTAAGCCACTGACAGAGGTTTGTGAGGTACTGCAAAACGAGCGTGTGTTCATTTGTTTGACGTTCGTCCTATTTACAGATTTAGTGCAGCATCGTGTGTAATTTCACATGTCAAACACCGACGCTAAGGATTTGTCTTTTTCCTCAGAAGATGCAATTTCAACTCCTGGCGATCATTTTATAAGACTGATGTGGGCATAGCATATTTTCTGAATAGTCATCGGATGTGAGCACTTGGCGCTTTACACCTCCAGAAAGTATATTATGCGTGTATCACAAAGAACCTATATCTTTCGTTGGTGTAGAATGAAGTACTTTTTTCTTTTTAAAGTTTGTCACCATAGTGACTGGGATAGAAAACTTGCAGGGTGGTTGTATGTCAGACGTTGGACACATATGTCCTGCATTAGAGTACTAAGAGCATTGCACTCCGCCTGACTAATATTTCGGAAACCACATGGTTTAAACATTATAGTTTGTTTAACTGTAGAACGGTGTAGCCTTAGGAGTGTATGTGTTTATGTTCTACGCTCATTTCTCTCTTGCCAGCATCTTTTTGGTACTGACCAAAGGTATTGGAACAATACTTCAGAATTAGTAGCGCAGTTGATTTACGTGAAATGCTTCAAAGTCCATCCCTCTGGTGCTCCATCATGCATGAACTGCGCGTTTCTTCTTAACCGTCTGTTATATCACCACAACAATCCCATATCTAATATACACCCATAAGGGATGCTAACCTCCTTGACATGCACGCATCTGGAGAGATCTTGTGCAGTTGGATGGGTGCCGTGAGTAAGACTGATACGAAACAGTCTTTGCTGAACAACGGTTATGGACCTAGCTCGCTCTGTTTCTTCACGAGATGTGGAGTGTAGTGGGTATGGTATCCCTCCTACTTTTAGTCTGTTGCAAATTAAATCAACGACAGTTTCTGCAGGGAGCGTTGGTCAAAGACAATGTGGGGAGATCTTTCAATATCCAACTTCATCCTATGAATGTGAGAATACTGTGACACAGATCCGCATAGGGAAAGATGACCAATAGTAATCGTAAATTCCACACTTTTGGTAGATGTGCTATAAATATGTAGATAACCTAGCAGCACCGGCATAGGACTCTGCCTGGTATACTTTGGTGCATATGTCCGAGAATTAGCAAAGAAAGGGAGTACTGCATAGTCATCTATCTGCATTCGCAAACTAGTATATGCTACTCGTAAAGTAGTGGAGGGGTGGTTTAGCGAGGAAATTACGGAAAAGCTGGTGAAACTGCTAAAATTGATCGCACTGTCAACTGTGGTGCTTATTACAGTACATCGCCTCATATCGACGGCGTCTTTTCCATCCCATCCATCCACTGATACGCTGTTGATTATCATATAATGATTGACTGACAAAATTTGTTTGAGATGGAGAAAGTCTTGGTGGGAGGAATACCTTCCAGAAATGACCAGGACCGAAACAGTGATTGCATACATGACTGCAATATGAGGAATCAATGCTCTTCGTCTCTTCGAAATGGAACACCTCCGAACAGCTGTTTGTAAACGCTCCACAATGCCGCAAATTCTTCCAGTTTCCATATGTTGCGATGTCTTCCACATTTTTGTCAATAAGAAACACCACCTCTGTCTTTTATTTCAACCATCCTGCATAGTTTACACCATGCGGTGTCTAGCTCTCTGTGAGAGCCAGTGGATCGAAACATTTTGGGTTAGCACCAGACACAGATCTCAAAGTCATGGTAGAAAACGAAATGTATAGCTATGTAAACAATTGTAGTCGTACACTGCTTCGATGTGTTACAACAAAAAACAATGTACCAAACTGGTTATGAAACAAAACAAGAACCTTCTCCTCTAGTTCAGGCGGCAAAACTTTACGCAGGTCCGTGGAAGCAACTTCGATCACTGGTCGCCTGCTCCAGTGGACTGGGACATGCATATTTAATAGGATCATCACATACGGTTGATGCCAGCCTGCAGACAGTATTTATTTCCCCGATATATCGGAAGAGAGAGATGCGGTAAAATCTTATTGATTTCTCTACCATGTAACGTTAGTGAAGTTTTTATAGATTGTAGTTTTACTCAGTTGGATGCTACAAAAATAACAAGGGATGAGAGAGACACTGCTGTCAAAGAAGACTTCGTCACAATTACGCTCTCGTATTTCTGACATGATAACTTTAGGAATACGATAAAGGGGATTAGAACATGTATAGAGTGATATACACTCCTGGAAATTGAAATAAGAACACCGCGAATTCATTGTCCCAGGAAGGGGAAACTTTATTGACACATTCCTGGGGTCAGATACATCACATGATCACACTGGCAGAACCACAGGCACATAGACACAGGCAACAGAGCATGCACAATGTAGGCACTAGTACAGTGTATATCCACCTTTCGCAGCAATGCAGGCTGCTATTCTCCCATGGAGACGATCGTAGAGATGCTGGATGTAGTCCTGTGGAACAGCTTGCCATGCCATTTTCACCTGGCGCCTCAGTTGGACCAGCGTTCGTGCTGGACGTGCAGACCGCGTGAGACGACGCTTCATCCAGTCCCAAACATGCTCAATGGGGGACAGATCCGGAGATCTTGCTGGCCAGGGTAGTTGACTTACACCTTCTAGAGCACGTTGGGTGGCACGGGATACATGCGGACGTGCATTGTCCTGTTGGAACCGCAAGTTCCCTTGCCGGTCTAGGAATGGTAGAACGATGGGTTCGATGACGGTTTGGATGTACCGTGCACTATTCAGTGTCCCCTCGACGATCACCAGTGGTGTACGGCCAGTGTAGGAGATCGCTCCCCACACCATGATGCCGGGTGTTGGCCCTGTGTGCCTCGGTCGTATGCAGTCCTGATTGTGGCGCTCACCTGCACGGCGCCAAACACGCATACGACCATCATTGGCACCAAGGCAGAAGCGACTCTCATCGCTGAAGACGACACGTCTCCATTCATCCCTCCATTCACGCCTGTCGCGACACCACTGGAGGCAGGCTGCACGATGTTGGGGCGTGAGCGGAAGACGGCCTAACGGCGACAACATCGATGTACTGTGGAGACCTCACGCCCCACGTGTTGAGCAATTCGGCGGTACGTCCACCCGGCCTCCCGCATGCCCACTATACGCCCTCGCTCAAAGTCCGTCAACTGCACATACGGTTCACGTCCACGCTGTCGCGGCATGCTACCAGTGTTAAAGACTGCGATGGAGCTCCGTATGCCACGGCAAACTGGCTGACACTGACGGCGGCGGTGCACAAATGCTGCGCAGCTAGCGCCATTCGACGGCCAACACCGCGGTTCCTGGTGTGTCCGCTGTGCCGTGCGTGTGATCATTGCTTGTACAGCCCTCTCGCAGTGTCCGGAGCAAGTATGGTGGGTCTGACACACCGGTGTCAATGTGTTCTTTTTTCCATTTCCAGGAGTGTATATAGACCATCATTCGATATCCATGAATTGTAAGTGCTATGCTTCTGAATTTCTGTGTGCGGTCTGCGTATACTTTGCATGGTTGTGAATTTCCTCCTGTACATTACTGTGCTGTTTTCTCGTTGGGATAGTTCTCTACCTGTCAGCCTTCTAACTAATGGAACAATGCTGTTGGAACGTGATGGGATTTAGAGAGAATTAGCAGGTGTATGTAAATTGGTGAGGGACATCTCTTACTCAACGACATCAGGTGGATTCAAATGCTATGTATCGAAGACTGCAAGATTCGGGAGAATACGACAGATAAGCGATACTCTGACGAAAGGGGAATTGAGAGATGAGCTCCATGCCCTTTCCTCTAAGTATTATGGGCAAACATATTACAACATCTCACATACGTCCCATGAAGTGAATTCAGTGAGAAAATTAGGGGCTAATACGAACGTGTCTACAGATAAACAATCAGCAGATGCTGTTCCATCTTGTTTTTTAGATAAATAAGACACAACAATCTTCCGTGACTTTCGTGTGCCTTTAAATGTTTACATCGCAAGCCATCGTACGGTATGTGGCAGAGGGTACCCTGTACCACTACTAATCATTCCCTTTCCTATTCCACTCGCAAATAGGGCGGGGGAAAAAGACTACCCATATGCCGCCCTGTGAGCGCTAATTTCTTGTATCTTATCTTCGTGGCGGCAGTAGAATCCTTCTGTGGTCAGCTGCAGCAGTGTTCCTCAAACAGAACATCGTCTTCCCTCCAGGGATTCCCATTTGAGTTCTCAAAGCATTTGCCCGCTAATTTAGTTGTAGCCAATAGGAGTTATTCTATAGGACTGTATTCCAAGGGAAACCAAGATCTGCAACTCACACATGTTTGGGCTGTGGAGTTTAGCAGACAGGTATTTTGTTATTGCTTACTGCGTCAGCCTTTCTGGAATATTTCGAGAATACAGCTCAGAACGTTTCATTTTGCAGGAGGGATGAGGGGAAGCATATTGTTAAACATCCTGTTATTTACCCCAGCGATATTTAAGCCGGTCCTGACGCATCGTCGGAGGTATGCAAGCAATTAAGAGACAGAACGCAGTTAGCATTGGATGCCTTCTGCTATTTTACAACGGTTACAACACATTTTGGTATCGGAGGAAGTGATTTATTAGCCTGTAGGAAGCCTCCAGAGACGTCACAGAAGAATCTGTAATGATTACCTGGCAAGAGTAATCTAGCTGCATGGAAAGGAACTCTCATGATCAATTTAATTAATTAGCCTATCAATTCAATATAAATAACGTGCCGCTTGGCAGGTGGAAGTGATGGTCAGGATATCATGGATATGATTCAAAAGTTGAAACAATAATCAAGAGCTTTTTCGTTGCCACAACGTCTTTTAACGAAATTAATTTCAATCTCCCACCTACTCAGGGACATATGATCATAATAATAAACTCAACTACATTATAGAATTCGTAAAGTGATACATAGTATAAACCTGATATTTACATCTTCTCTGGGCTGTTACCTTAAGAGACTTTGTATGTGGCGAAGCATTTGTTTACTTTAAGAAAGAGTGTTCGAAAGTGAAGATGCATCCTGTGACTGAGGTAGATCTTATCACTCCATTATGAGTCAAAAGTGAGTTCAGTTTTTCTAGCCCTGTGATGCAGTATGTGGCAGATAAGAACAGACTTTTTTACCTGATGAGAGAATACTTAGAGGAAATATAGCCCATGCTATACTGCTACAGGATTTTCACAGCAAGAGACGATACTTTAGCGATGTGAAAACGCGTGTATGGTCCGATTTCCTCTATCTTCGAAAATTACTAGCAAAAAAGGGCGGTATCTACATTTCACTTGGGAAATTCGAGGTGTATTAAGCAAACAATATCCCTATCTCGGATATTTTAAACTGAGGAGTCTGTGTCAGGGATAGAACTACTGCATACATATGTACCAACCACTGGTGCTTGAGTCGCATTGCGCTGCAGTCAGCAGCGGAAGACACGTGGGGGTCAGACAGCAATTGGAAGTTGTGGATTAGCCAGGTCTCCAGTGACCAGCAGTTTCTCAGCTGAGCAGCTCTTCAGGTACACTTGGTAGATGGCGTTGGACTACACTTCGTCTTGAGGCACCATGTTCAGGTTAGATAATGAGTATTACATTGATAAAAATATCATATGATATATTCCCCATGTTTCTGTCAGCTAGGATGTGATTGCGATTCGTTAAGTGTCTTTCACTCCCAAATTATGTTGCTACACGAATGCTGTATATAAGAGGAGGCTATCGGAGGCACAGTAGGACAGTGAGTTGCTGTTCTAATACTACTATTACCTATCCTTATGTTCCTCCCAGCAGCAGCAGCTATTCACTAGTAGTTCTTTAGTAGGCTACTCCCCTGTATTTCAGTGGTAGCTTGCTGCCCTATCATTATTACCCATCCTTCCCATATGGGGCTATTGGCTAGACTGGCAGGACTTACATCTGCCCTAGTTGGCAGCCCAGCACAGACTGAATCCTTCTCCTGCCAGTTTTTGGATGAGGGAGACGGGTTAGGGGAGAGGCAAGAGGCAAAAAATTTTAATTTCCCACCTTTTTTTTAATTTCCCGCCAAAATTACAATTTCCAGGGGTGGGATTGGGGTGGGGAGGGTAATGTGTGGACCTCCCAGCCAGCAGCTTGACACAAACTGAGCGAATTTCCCGCCATACTTCCCCAGGCCACCATCTTGAAACCCATGACATCATTGTGGGGTGGTGTAATTAATTGATCGATTAATTAATTTATATCAACTTAGTATCAAAACTGTCCAAGAAACTGCTTTGTCCTACTACTCATGGCTACATTCCAGACAAATGCCTTCGGAAAAGACTACCTAACACTTAAATCTACATTCGATATTAAGAAATTTCTCTTCTTCAGAAACGCCCTTCTTGCCTTTGGGAGTCTACATTTCATATCCTCTCTACTTAAGCCATCATCAGTTATTTTACAGGCGAAATAGAAAAACTGATGTCCTATTTAAGTGTCTCGTTTCCTAACCTACTTCCCTGAGAGCGACCTGATCTGATTCGACGACATTCCATCATCTTTGTTTAGCTTTGTTTTTTTAATGCTCATCTTATATCCAGCCTTCAAGACGCTGCCCATCCCATTCACCTGCTTCCTTGGTAAATGGAATTATTACATTCTTCCTGAAATCTGAGGATATTTCGCTTGTTGCGTAAATCTTGCACACCAGATGGAATAGTTTTGTCATGGCTAGCTTTCCGAAGGCCATCAGTAGTTCTGACAAAGTGTCGTCTGAGCCAGAGGCTTTAGTTTCGACTTAGGTCTTTCAATGCTCTGCCAAATTCTTCTTGCAGTGTCATATCTCCCACATCATCTTCGTCTACATCTTCTTCCTGTTCTATTATATTGCTTTCAAGTGCATCTTCCTTGTATAGACCCCCTATATACTCCTTCCACCTTTCAGCTTTCCCTTTTATGCCTAATACTGGTTTTCCATATAAGCTTCTGATATTCATGCAGCTGTTTTGTTCACATGTAAACAGTGTGTAACAACATTGTTTTATTGCGATTTGTGTTAAAGGTGTTAACAATGGCAATAATTCATGAAGTTCACATCATTTCACGGTGCACGGAGCTTCGCGCTCGTTCAATGCTGCTGTATTCTTATAGCGAAAACGCTCAGTTCTGACGATGACATGTATAGATGTCAGAGGATTTTAAAGTTAGACAGCTGTTGAAACAAAACATTTTGCAGCACTACTTGATGATGGCCTTGGGGCCGAAACTGCAAGTCTGAAATAAATAATCTCTACAGTCAACGCTGAATATGACGTTGTTGTTGTTGTTGTGGTCCTCAGTCCAGAGACTGGTTTGATGCAGCTCTCCATGCTACTCTATCTTGTGCAATCTTCTTCATCTCCCAGTAGCTACTGCAACCTACATCCTTCTGAATCTGTTTAGTGTACTCATCCCTTGGTCTCCCTCTACGATTTTTACCCTCCACGCTGCCCTCCAATACTAAATTGGTGATCAATTGATGCCTCAGAACATGTCCTACCAACCGATCCCTTCTACTATTCAAGTTGTGCTACAAATTTCTCTTCTCTCCAATTCTATTCATTACCTCCTCATTAGTTATGTGATCTACTCATCTAATCTTCAGCATTCTTCTGTAACACCTGATTTCGAAAGCTTCTCTTCTCTTCTTGTCCAAACAATTTATCGTTCATGTTCCACTTCCATACATGGCTACACTCCATACAAATACTTTCAGAAACGACTTCCTGACGCTTAAATCTATACTCGATGTTAACAAATTTCTCTTCTTCAGAAACGCTTTCCTTGCCATTGCCAGTCTACATTTTATATCCTCTCTACTTCGACCATCATCAGTTATTTTGCTCCCCAAATAGCAAAACTCCTTTACTACTTTAAGTGTCTCATTTCCTAATCTAATTCCATCAGCATCACCCGACTTAATTCGACTACATTCCATTATCCTCGTTTTGCTTTTGTTGATTTTCATCTAATATCCTCCTTTCAAGACACTGTCCAGTCCGTTCAACTGCTCTTCCAAGTCCTTTGCTGTCTCTGAGAGAATTACAATGTCATCGGCGAACCTCAAAGGTTTATTTCTTCTCCATGGATTTTAGTACCTACTCCGAATTTTCTTTTGTTTTCTTTACTGCTTTCTCAATATACAGATTGAATAACATCGTTGAGAGGCTACAACCCTGTCTCACTCCCTTCCCAACCACTACTTCCCTTTCATGCCCTTCGACTCTTATAACTGCCATCTGGTTTCTGTACAAATTGTAAATAGCCTTTCACTCCCTGTATTTTACCCCTGCCACCTTCAGAATTTGAAAAAGAGTATTCCAGTCAACATTGTCAAAAGCTTTCTCTAAGTCTACAAATGCTAGAAACGTAGGTTTGCCTTTCCTTAATCTAGCTTCTAAGATAAGTCGTAGGGTCAGCACTGCCTCACGTGTTCCAACATTTCTACGGAATCCAAACTGATCTTCCCCGAGGTCAGCTTCTACCAGTTTTTCCATTCGTCTGTAGAGAATACGCGTTAGTATTTTGCATCCGTGACTTATTAAACTGATAGTTCGGTAATTTTCACATCTGTCAACACCTGCTTTCTTTGGGATTGGAATTATTATTTGACGTCTTTTAAAAAATTTTTCGTGAGTGTGAGTCCCAACCGCGACAAGTTAATACTGCAGTATTTTCATGCCTGTCGTATATGGCGATTAGAAGTTCATCCTTATGCGAGCATATTTTCAATGTAGAAAGATGCCGTTCATACAGATGAAGAATTTCGTGAGTGCATGATGGCTCTTGGATGTGTCTATCGTTACATCAACAGAATCACACAGACAGCTCACTGCAGTGCCACCGAACGAGGGGTGACGGGATGGACTCAGGGCCAGAGGCATAGGCACGAACCCTTCCACAATGATCGGACTACGAAATCATACGTTTTTTCGATTCGTGCTGTCTAATAGACGGTTGACAATAACTGAAAACTTGCCAGATGTTATAGGCATAGTGTCACCACCGCTGGCATAGTGTCGCATGCAACAGAGAACTGCGTAGTAAATAGCCGTAGATGGCTGAAACATGATACGGTGAATCTCGGTTCGGGATGTGGAGATCAGATCGGTGCCGACTTGTCCGTAGGCGAGCTGGTGAAAAATCACAGGAGGCAGCGATTCTCGAGACCCATACCTCTCCAACTAGTGGAATCGGGGTATGGGGAGCTACAGAATGTAACAGAACTAATTTGGTAATTTTTGAAAGGAGACTGAACGGTCTCTAGTATTTGGAAAGAATGGTCAACCATTTTGCATTACACATCATGACCAGGATACCAAATGCTATATTCCAGCTGCGTGATGCAAGACCCAACACTGCAGTTCACACCAAAAAAGCTTTGAAGTATACCCAGATCGTTGAGTGGCCTGCAGGTCCCTTATTTGTTATCCATAGCGGAAATCTGGGGTGCGATGGGAAGAGTATAGTTTCATACCAGTCTCCATCCAGAATGTGTTTGAAGCACGGCAAGAAATTCCTCAAGATGGCTGTAAATTCAACTAAATACTTAGGGACTACAATTACAAATAACCTAAATTGGAACGATCATATAGATAATATTTTGGGTAGAGCAAACCAAAGACTGCGATTCATTGGTCGAACACTTAGAAGGTGCAACAAGTCTACCAAAGAGACTGCTTACACTACGCTTGTCCGCCCTATTCTGGAATTTGCTGTGCAGTGTGGGATCCGCATCAGGTGGAACTGACGGATGACATCGAAAAAGTACAAAGAAAGGCAGCTCGTTTTGCATTATTGCGAAATAGAGGAGATAGTGTCACAGACATGATACGTGAATTGGAGTGGCAATCATTAAAACAAAGGCGTTTCTCGTTGCGACGGGATCTTCTCATGAAATTTCAATCACCAGTTTTCTCCTCCGATTGCGAAAACATTCTGTTGGCACCCACCTACATAGGGAGAAATGATCATCACGATAAAATAAGAGAAATGAGGGCTCGCACAGAAAAATTTAAGTGCTCGTTTTTCCCGCGTGCCGTTCGAGAGTGGAACGGTAGAGAGACAGTATGAAGGTGGTTCATTGAACCCCCTGCCAGGCACTTTATTGTGAATAGCAGAGTAATCACGTAGATGTAGATGTAGCTGTAGATTGCATTTGGAGGCTGTTTGTTTCCACGCGACAACGAATTCAAAAGTGTATTTGTACTTGTTTTGATGATACTGTTCTCAATGGATTGAAAGTACAATCATTTAATACCCGTTATGTGATGAACATCTCCACAATATTTCATAAATGTTGGATTGGTGTTTCATGGTGTAACACTTTACACTGCCGTCAGCGTCTTATGAAAACACCAGCTCTATCAAAATTCGCATGTTCTTAGTGCGAATAAATTCTAATTTGCAGCTTTCAGTAGTGGACCGACACCTATGACATAAAAGAGGAGAGGAGGTGTAGGCAGAGCGAAGTATAAGGAGAGAGGGTTGCGTGTTGGGGCAGGTCATGTCTGTTGCGGGCGTCTTGACGGTGCAGACGGGAGGAAGCCATCCGTCATGCACGCCGCACATTAAAATAGCGCCGGCGGTAACGATCGCACGTCTCCCCTTCAGCCACTGCCATTTTTAATTAGCTCCGGAAACTACTGCTGCTCAGCACCGCCTCAGCCGTGAGTCATCACCACCAGCTGGTCGTACTTCTGTTAATCTTCCTCGTTCGCAAAAGCTCTAGTCTTGCACGAACTGTGAAACGCTTCCAGCTGTGCGAAGGACAAGTGGGAAAATATATTTGCTGTACTATTAGAAACAGAAACGAAAATCAGGCAATGGATTTCACAACCTTGATTATTTTAGTTACGTGAGCATCAGAGCACGATGTAAGGCATGTGTAAGCCCCATGGTACCAGAAGTATGCAACCCTTTGGTAGAAGGACTGAAAGTTTCATTAAGGGAAGTTTGAAATTAGAATACAATGTTAATTTCATTTTTGTTCGCTAGCACACAACACTGTTTACAATATCAGTTCCTCCTTCAGGTACATCTTGAGATAGTATGAAAGTCAAGACATCAAATGCAAACCATATGGCTGTAGAGTCACGTGTGCTTCCACTCTTCCCACGCAAATTTTTTCATCCGCTTTTGGCACAGATTCGAAGACTAGAATTTTTTGTACGCTTCATTGAAGCGCGATTCCGAGTTCATCGGCAACAGCTTGCCAACTTTCTTTTTCCAGATTGGGATCTTTGTTTAAGTTCCATTAATTTCGAGGTCCCGTAGCTCTGATCGTAGGCGAATTGGGTTTATAGAATTCATGGTTCTGTCGTTTGTCCACTGCTCCATTGCTATACACAACAAGCAAGTACAACACATGTAACTTATATGTACGAACGCAAACATTCGAAAGAAAGCGAAACGATATTGCTTTCGCTAGAGATAGATATTGCCCTGCAGTACGAAATATTCTCCATCGTCGGAGGCGATACGTAGCCAACTACCTGCAGCGGCTTCCTGCATCAGCTATATTGCCCAACCACATCGTAAAATTGCCGTCCATTGCAGCCACAATGCAGTAGTGTAGATACCAACGCGACTGCAAATGTTGCCGCAAAATATGGCCCATCCATACGCACTTTTAGAGGGGGGTTGGGTTGTTGTGAGGGAGGAGACCAGACAGCGAGGTCATCGGTCTCATCGGATTAGGGAAGGACGGGAAAGGAAGTCGGCCGTGCCCTTTCGAAGGAACCATCCCGGCATCTGCCTGGAGCGATTAAGGGAAATCACGGAAAACCTAAATCAGGATGGCCGGAAGCGGGATTGAACCGTCGTCCTCCAGAATGCGAGTCCAGTGTGCACTTTTAGACAACGGTCTAATGTCCGTACAACTAAAGTCACCAAGGATGAGAAAGGGAAATGACAGTAAATTGTCGAAACGTCAGAAATTACGTATAACGAACATAAAAATATCGTACATATATGCTTTCACCCAATAATTCAAAGTGAAGCCGGATAGGAATTTGTAAGCAGGACGACGTACCTCACTGCTGTGATCTTCCTATTGAAATGATTTGCTCATGATAATTTTAATTTTGTATTGGTCGCCCTTCCATTGAAAAACGTTTCCAGACAAAAAAGGGATGCACACGGAAAGGAAGGATGAAACGAAATAAAGCTCCACGGGGTGAGAGTATATATAATGTTATTTCTGTGTTTATGAAATCGAGTCAAATTTGCAAAAAGCTTGGCAGTATGGGACCACTCATAAATATGACGTTACAACCCCCGCTCTGGCCTGGAAGCATGTACTGATTTGGCTGGGAAGGGTGTCGTATGGCCATCGTATCATTTCGCGAGGCAAGACGGCCCACAAATGTTGTAACTGGTCCTTGATATCTTGGATACTTGCATTGGGCTGGAGTTGACGTCCGGGCTGGACCTACACAGGTTCTACCAGGAAGGCCTCGGGGAATCTCTACATCTCGCAAACAGTTTATAGAAACACATGCCGCCAGTGGACGAGCATCTCCAGTTGAAAAGTGGTGCTATGATATTGTTGCACGAGCGGTAAGATGTGAGGACGCAGGAGATATGCGACGTTCCTTTGGACTGTCAGCAAGATTTCCCTCCATCACTACCAGTCGTGACCTGAAGTCATCCCCAATGGCTCCGCACAGCATGATGCCAGGTGGAACGCCGCTGTTCCTCTCCAAAACATTAAATGGAAAGGACCTTTCCCCAGGTCACCGTCATACTCACCGAGGATAGTCATCCAGAATAGAACAGAACCACGATTCATCACTGGACACAATGTGACCCCACTCGTCAGCGGTCTATGCTTCCTGGTCACAGTACCAGTCCAAACACTGCTGTTTCTGTTGTGGTGTTAACGGCACCCTATGCATGGGACGGTTATTCCCTATTCCTGGCTGCTGCTAGTCTCTGACCTAAGGCTCGGGATGGCACGAAACATTTCAGGAAGTCAAATACATGTTCTTAGATGGCCGGTGCAGATGTGAAAGGCCTACCATGTGCAGGTGATCCTCCTCTGTGGTGGCCAGACGTGGTCGACAGGAACCTTGATGACGAGTGTGCCTGCTCTCACATTCCCATGCAGTCCAGCATCGGACAACTTCACTACTGGCCATTGAAATTGCTACACCACAAAGATGACGTGCTACAATCGCGAAATTTAACCGACAGGAAGAAGATGCTGTGATATGCAAATGATTAGCTTTTCAGAGCATTCACACAAAGTTGGCACCGGTGGCGACACCTACAACGTGCTCACATGAGGAAAGTTTCCAACCGATTTCTCATACACGAACAGCAGTTGACCGGCGTTGCCTAGTGAAACGTTGTTGTGATGCATCGTGTAAGCAGGATAACTGCGTACCATCACGCTTCCGACTTTGATAAAGGTCGGATCGTAGCCTACCGCGATTGCGGTTTATCGTATCGCGACATTGCTGCTCGCGTTGGTCGAGATCCAATGACTGTTAACAGAATATGGAATCGGTGGGTTCAGGAGGGTAATACGGAACGCCGTGCTGGATCCCAACGGCCTCGTGTCACTAGCAGTCGAGATGACAGGCATCTTATCCGCATGGCTGTAACGGATCGTCCAACCACGTCTCGATTCCTGAGTCAACAGATGGGGACGTTTGCAAGACAACAACCATCTGCACGAACAGTTCGACGACGTTTGCAGCGGCATGGACTATCAGCTCGGAGACCATGGCTGCAGTTACCCTTGACGCTGCATCACAGACAAGAGCGCCTGCGATGGTGTACTCAACGACGAACCTGGGTGCACGAATTGCAAAACGTCATTTTTTTCGGATGAATCCAGGTTCTGTTTACAGCATCATGATGGTCGCATCCGTGTTTGGCGACATCGCGGTGAACGCACATTGGAAGCGTGTATTCGTCATCGCCATACTGGCGTATCACCCGGTGTGATGGATTGGGGTGCCATTGGTTATACGTCTCGGTCACCTCTTGTTCGCATTGACGGCACTTTGAACAGTGGACGTTACATTTCAGATCTGTTCCGACACGTGGCTCTGCCCTTCATTCGATCCTTGCGAAACCCTACATTTCAGCAGGATAATGCACGACCGCATGTTGCAGGTCATGTACGGGCCTTTCTAGATACAGAAAACGTTCGACTGCTGCCCAGGCCAGCACATTCTTCAGATCTCTCACCAACTGAAAACGTCTGGTCAATGGTGGCCGAGCAACTGGTTCGTCACAATACGCCAGTCCCTACTCTTGATGAACTATGGTATGGTGTTGAAGCTGCATGGGCAGCTGTACCTGTACACGCCATCCAAGCTCTGTTTGACTCAATGCCCAGGTGTATCAAGGCCGTTATTACGGCCAGAGGTGGTTATGCTGGGTACTGATTTCTCAGAATCTATGCACCCAAATTGCGTGAAAATGTAATCACATGTCAGTTCTAGTATAATATATTTGTCCATTGAATACCCGTCTATCATCTGCATTTCTTCTTGGTGTAGCAATTTTAATGGCCAGTAGTGTATCACATCAGAATAAGCCCCAAATCTGGGTACTGCTCGATTCGATCAGCCGGTCAAATGGTGACCCACAGGGAAAGCTCTTTCAAACTCTGTCTGGTGCTGATAATGCAGTTTCACACGAGCATGTGGCACCTCTATGTCCTTCACAGTGATCAATTAACATCTGATGGCTGTTCACACCCCTCAGATACCCTATCAGAGCAGCAACACCAATCATTTACATATCTTCAATATTGTGAACATGAATGAAATTACATTGACACCCGACCACTTCTTCTGGGTGCTTCACGATTTTTATAAAATAAAGGGAATGCAGTTGTGTCCAATAAGACTCCTGGTTTGCTTTTTAGAATTAGGACCGTCTAGCTAACTTCTAAGTTACAATAATGACGGTTTTTTCTATTCTTCAATACAAGGACTAGAGCAGGCTATTTGATACCCGGCCCATTACATGGTCGTGGTTCTTATTAGCCAGTTACCAGACGTTACGGAATATACATGTAAATATAGATGCAGAAATAGTTGTGATCTACAATTTAGGAGTCATAACAGGAATTGAACTCACAATCACAGAACCAACTTTTAAGCATAAAGTGGCCTAGTGTGCGGACTAGTATAACATACTTACGCAGTTCCTCATATAAATTCTTTAGGTGTGTAAGTGCGATATAGGGTATTACTTAGATAGCCATAATAATTGTGCCTTATGCTAGCATGGAAAGAAGGCTGTGAACTAATTACATCTGTAATGCTTTTGTTGAGTATGATCCGGTCCGGAGATGTTGAAGGGGTTTGTTTTTTAATCTTGCTGCTGTGATTGTTGAGACTGTGCAAAGCAATGTTATAAGCGCCCGTTTACCCTGGCTTGTAGCCCAACTATCCACCAGCCGCGATCTATCGCAAAGTATTACATTGGTGCATAAGTTAGTGACGTTTTTGTTTTGCATGTTGGTATTTTGGTAGCTATGGGTTTATTTATAGAGTCATTTTTATTTGTAGTTCACTGTTACTATTTGAGTTCACATATTGTCATTCTGTCATTTGAAGATAGTGAATGGAGCTATGGACGCTAGAAAATGGAGTGCCAAGTGAAGAAATCGGAACATTTCCGACATATTCTGCTGTCTTTGTTCAGTAGAGGGGTAACAGCAGCGGGGTAGCCAGAAAGATTTGCGCCATGTATGGGGACTATGCGATGGGACGGAGAACGGCAAGAAATGGTTTTCTCATTTCAAGGAGAATCGTTTTGACATTAGTGACGCCACTTTCAGGAAGACCTTTGGGGTTTGATGAAGATCGTTCTCGAGAACTTGGAATTGTGATTATTACAACATCGTGCGACATTTGCTTGTAATGGGGAAGCTTCAAAAATCGGATGTTTGGGTACTGCATGCTCTAAGCCAAAATCACAAAAATCGGCGGGTGGCCATATGTGCATCTCTGCTTGCTCGTCGTCAATTGGCTCGTGAACAACACCGACCATTCCCACCCTGTATCGTTACTGGTGGCGAGAAGTGGTGTCGTTATGCTAACACAAGGAAAAGAAAGGAATGACTGATGCCAAACGAAACAGCAACTCCCCCTACAAAGTCCTGCGTGCATCCAGAGAAGACACTGTTATACATCTGGTGGAATAGCGGCGGTGTGGTGTGCTATGAATTGCTTCCCTGAGGTGTAACCATCACTGCTGATGTTTATTGTTAACACTTGGGACATTTTACAGACGCGGTTCAAGAACAACGACCAGGAAGGCTGCGTGAAATGATGCTACTCCGTGACAATGCCCGCTCGCATTCTGCTAGAATAACAAAACGCACTATACGGGTGTGTTGGGAAGTCATGTCCACAGCTCGTGGTCTCGCGGTCGCGTTCTCGCTGCCCACGCTCGGGGTCCAGGGTTCGATTCCCGGTAGGGTCTGAGATTTTCACCTGCCCCGAGATGACTGGGTGTTTGTGTTGTCCTCATCATTTCATCATCATTCATGAAAGTGGCGAGATTAGACAGAGCAAATGTTGGGAATTTGTGCAGGCGCTGATAACCGCGCCCCACAAACCAAACATCATCATTATCGTCGTCGTCGTCACTGGGAAGTCATTCCACAAGCACCATTTTCACCTGATCTCGCGCCCTCAGATTTTCGCCTATTCTGCTCTTTATCGTTGCTGTTCCACCGCAATCTTATTTTCCTCCCTCCATTTGCAAGAGGAAATGGAATTACTGGCGGTAAATATCACCATACACTAGGTGGTAATACACTTTTCACTACAGTACGTATTTGAATTACTATAAAGTAAACATGATATTTCCTGTAAACGAATTCACCTCCCAATGCTATTTACAATAAATTTACTGATTTCCTCCAAATATCCATGACTTTAAATGTTTAGCTACTACCACAGTATGTTATTTTAACAAAATAAACCGATAACATTCGTTAAACAAGTAGCACAGTATACGATAATTTAACAATACGCCCCTATCCTGAGTTAAACAATTTTTGCAATGCAACAAATATCTGCCAAGTCTTGTCCCTGGATTATTAATGTCTGACATCGCTATTGGGGAGCCTAAGATAGATATTCAGCAATCACAGGCCCTGCAGACCACGCGCTGCTTCCACAAACCTCCAGGTGTCTTCAATTCCCAGGGCTGCTGGGGAGCCTAAGAGAAGTCATAATGTCACAGTATTCAGACAAGAATCTTCTGTGTACAGTGTATCATGGACTTTTCGAACCATGCTTACAGTATGGAGTGACTGTTTGGGGAAACTCAAACAAACAAGAGACAAAACGAGTGTTCACATAACAAAAAAAAAGCTATTAGGACCATTTTAAGAAGAAAGACCTCTGAAACGTGCAGAAACTGTTTCAAGAAGTTAGGTATCTTAACTTTTTCATCGTTGTATATATACAAAACAATAATGTACATCACAAAAGGTAGTGAGGACTGGATTACAAATGCTAGTGTACACACCCACAATACAAGAAGGAAGAATGAAGTACGGAGCACATCCCACCGACTGGCAATGCTAGAAAAAGGACCCCAGTAATCTGGTATCAGACTACTAAGAAGTCTGCCTAAAAAGCTGCAAGATAGTGTACTTGACAATGACGCTTAAAGACTATCTCATTGAAAAAGAGTTTTACAGTGTTGCAGAATACTTATGCCATTAAATTTGTATACATTGTTATTCATCATCAATTATGTAAAAATGTAAGCTAAAGGTGTAGAAAAATAAGTGATAATGAATGTTAATACTTTGACATGTCCTGTATTACACGTACATTTACTGTACACAATGTAATCTTACAGGATCAAATAAAATTGAATTCAATTCAACATCACTCTAACGTATCTATAAATAGCTGGTATCTCAAAGATTGTTTGTGTGGTGACAGAATCAAATATTTTTCCAAGCAGTACATCTCGATACAGCATTGAGTCGCTATTAGCTTCGTCGAGTGCTATCCTCACAGCACATAACACTTGTTACTGGCATGTTTTACCAGTAGTATTCTACATGGAATAAAATGGTGCCTTTTTAACCATGCAGAGAAACATCCACATTGACAAACAGTGGTACTGTCTGTCAACTGAAAGTTTTAGCACTAATAATGATTCCTTAATGCTGACCAGTTTTTCTCAGTAAGAGCTGACCTATCAAGCACCGTACCAGCTGAGCTATAACTCCCACACATCTTTACAGCCCATCTGGATACGATCTATCTCTCTTCACAAGCGAGTAGTGACCTATGAGGAAAGCGACTTCAGTGTCGTTATCAACAGCATTTTCTATATTTTCGGTATTTTTAATACTTTTCATATTTGTAGATATTTTCCTTTACACCATCACATGGAGGAGGGAAATGACTGTTGCAGGGTACAGAACGCATAGCTTTAAAGATAAAAATACTGTTTGTTGGCATTTAATACATGTAGACAGTCTTTCACAAGGCCATACACATAGTCCAATCCGTAGTTAGTAATTATAGATTATAGTATGGTAATCCCATGATCATTAGCTAAGGAGTATGTCACATCTTATCGTTGTTTACAGTAACATTGCGACTGCCATGGTAGCGTTCCACTTGCACACAGAGGTTGAAGTTAGATAGCCACACATCCCCATCTGGTTAAAAATCATTACCAAAATCTTGCGTTATATCCAAATCCATATGCCAATTGCTGTCTATGTGAAGCTGTTGGTGTACTTGTGTAAACTGGCGCCAGCACACCATACAACAAAGAGGTTGCAAGACTGTAGATAGAGGCCGACAACAGACTCCCAGGAAACGTGCCGCCAACACCCTCTCAGCCGCCAGTATTTAGATCGTCGCCACGGACTGGAGGGTGAGTCTGTCGCACCGATTAAGTTCCAGTGTCATCAGTCGCAGCCCAATGGGCATCGCAGTAGCAGTTAGCTCCGCCGCTAACTCAGAGACAGACAGCACTCAACAACCCTAATAGTGTACATAGCAGACTTGTACTTCTCCAGCAGTGAGGCTAATGTAGACTATTACAGAGAGCTTGTACAACAACGACGATCTTGAGATAAGTAACTTTCTGTTCTTATGAATAAAGAACCCAGTTAATGTATGCGTACAGCTTGTGTTATAGAAAGAGGATACCGGCCACCAAACATCCTCTTTTGTTCCCATGGTACAGCTCTACAGAGACAATGAGATGACATAAAAGTTGCAGTAATCAATTTTAACATCGATCAACTCTGCTATACATTCGTTCACAAAAGTACATGCATCACATTGGACAACCGAAATAAAATGTTCAAACGTACCTATGTTCTGTATTTTAATTTAAAAAACCTACCTGTTACCAACTGTTCGTCTAAAATTGTGAGCCATATGTTTGTGACTATTACAGCGTCATCTATCACAAAGCGAAAAAAATGGTCCAACTAAAACATTCATATTTCTTTACATACTACACGAATATGTAAGAAAAATAGAGGTTCCTATTTTTTTTTTAAAGCGGTTGATATCCGTTTGACCTATGGCAGCGCCATCTAGAGGGCCAACCATAGCGCCATCTGGTTTCCCCCTTCAAGCTAGACGAATTTCGTTCTTTGTAGCTTTTCGTTTGATGCTTATTTCGTGAGATATTTGGCCCGGTCACTATTAATGGACCACCCTGTATATGAGATAGACAGACATATCTATTTTTTTATATTTCCAGTACTTCCTTAGCTATTTTTCAATAAATTCCATGTGATGTCTCAGTATTGCCTAAGTTTAAGGGAATATGGCACTTTCGTCTTTATGCCATGTCTCTAGAATTTTCTGTCTTTCCATTATTAAAGCACACATGTGGTGCCATCTCACTCCTACGTCTAGTGCTTGCATCAAAATTCTAAAACTTCTACCACAAGTTCCAATTACCCCTTCTGTATAATGCCTTTTCTAAGTAAATCTGTAAATCAGTGTAGGCAAGCAACTATAATTGTTATATAACAGCGTATATTTTTCCATGCTTTGCACTTGTTACCAGATTAAACAGAGCCAGATGTTTTACCAATAGTAGCAATGCTGTATTCCTATAAAAAATTGTGGGTGGACTCACCTAAAGAAGTTTCCATACGTTGGAGTACCACTCAGACTGCTGTACGTGTAGCTTAGCCTTCTTGCATTGGCTGTCTTTGGCAGACCTGTGGGTTTTAATCCATACTTTGATGTAATCCTCAGGGTTCCAGAGATGTAGCGGTGGCTCCACAATTGAAATAAACATTAAGTATGAGAGATGAAAAACAGAAAGCGTACTCTGCAGTGTTGCCACAACTACGTTCATTGTGCTGAAGCCCCTTTCACAGCTCGATGTATTCACAGGGAATGTATCAGCAGAAACAAAAACTGGTTTCAGATTTTCAGGAATATCGTCTCCATTGTTGTCTACATAATCTCTGAAACCTTTTCTTATATTTGGATAAGAAAGAAGAAAACGGTCACCCATTTTTCTTAGGTTTTCTTCCCCTTCTAGCCATTTTTTACTGTCAAAGATATCGATCTCTTTCACGGAGGGTTTGAATTCTTCACCGTCATTCGAAATTAGCCTTTGCCTCAAATTGCCCCTAAGACTCTCTAGAACTGTTTCCTATTAATTTAGGTAGTCATTCTGTTTGATTCTCTTCCGGGAACCAGCGAAACGTCTTTGCAACACCTTCACAAATAGAATTCTCTGCTTCCTTCATGAAAGCACCTGGCATTTCCTTCAGTTGTTCAATGGCTCTTACTCACCTCATAATTGCCCTGTATGATGAAGGAACATGAAATCTTTTGGAGGTTCTGTGAGAGGATACCAATCTCTTCAAGAATATCAGAAAACGGTGCAATGCTGCTCACGAACTGAGGGCTTGATAGTGATCTCTGCAGTCCCTTGAACTCTTCCCTTACAACTGATTTTCTAGTCATTCGAACATGTATTGTAATGAGCATTCAGGGCCTGGTAGGACTTCTATACTGTTTGCACAGCTCTAAAGTTTGAGCCCAACCAACACATTGAGAATACTTAAGATATCTTCTTAAGTTCTGCACCTAACTCTTGTGCAATAGCTGAAAGTGCATGCTCATTCTTTCGAGACAGATGATACATTGCACACAACTTGTTAAAAAAACGATAATATGGTTCACACCAGGAATTTCCCCAACTGCATCAGCAACCCCCAATTCAATTCGGTGGCGCAAACAATGCCATTTGAATAGTTTGTTGTAGTTGTTATTAAGTCGTTCTAAAACATCTGAATTCCTACTCAGCATTACACAAGCACAATCACTGCATGCTCCAGTAAAACTGTCATTCAGATAACTCGATGAAAAACCATGGTTCGAGAGACATTTTAGATGTTCTGCTTCTAATGTTTCTGCATCTGTTCTTTTAACTTCGGTAATAACCATGAAGAAGGTATTTACACAACCGTCACTGATTTCAGGCACTAAGAACACTATTAAAACTGATTGTGAAGCAACAGATGTAGATTCACTAATGAGTACAGAGACCTGGGAATTCTTCGATATTATTGATGAACAGAGCTTTTTCCTCATAGCATACAAACGCAGTCTATGATGTTGGCACAACTGAGATTACCACGCAGTGTTTTACCCTTGTGGAGACTATTTTGAATTTGCAAATCCACAAGCTTGTGAAAGTCTAAATATGGTTTGTTATTTTTTGCTACAAAATATGCTGTGCGAAACACTTGCCCTGTATTTTCAAAGCTGTCTTTCCGCTGTTCAACTAAAATGTTTTCTAGAACATTGGCCTATCTTTCTATCGTCGTCTGTATTAGGTTAAATGGGCTTTTTTTAAAAAAAATTCCTATTTTTATGAACTTTTTTTTCTCAATGATGTTAACTGAGCTCGTTTACTTCCACAAACTGGACATACCAAAATACTACTCCATTCTTTGGAGACGCACACTTACTGTGATTTGCTCATTCCAATTCTCTGCTCTTATTTCACGCAATGAGCAACCCAGCGTGCCTTCCCTACACACTAACCACTCATATTTCGTCTTAAATTCTCTCCAGGTACTGTTGTTCCAACAAATAGGATACTTAAATACGTTTTGGGAATCAAAATAAGAAGGGATTACTTCACATGATTGTCTCTTATCTTCAACTATACCTGTTCCGGTGCTATTATTCGTATATGAAGTGGACGGGCTATATTGAAACATTACACCTTTCAAGTACTAGCACACCTTATACACTTTTCACTTTAAAATGTAATATGCCAGGCTTTGAAATGGCAAAGTAATAGGTAGAACTGAAGAAGTCAATACAGCTGTTCACTACAACGTCCACAACTTCACTGAAAAGAAACTGAACAACTATTCCCGTGCCGGCCGTGCAGTGGCTAACGATTAATGTTGTTAACAATCGGAATGTAAACGCACAAACGAAAGGCACGACAATGACTCGAAATAATAAACAGGTAAAGTCAAGAGCCGACATTCGATATTGTGGTTGGGTGACTGAAGTTTGTAATATCAGCAAAAGGAAGCAGGAAATGTTTCTATTTTACTTATAACTTATCTTGCAGAGTAGGTTTCAGATATGAGTCAGGCTTTGTTGCATTTGTCGTCGTAACTGCCGTCTGCTTCACATCTGCTGTGCAGCAAGCTACGTAAATTTAAGTATTAACTGTGTTTTCTTACTTGTCACTTCTTTTTCCGTGTGTTTTTGCTTTTAGGAAGCTTTAATTTTCGAGTACTAGTAATAGTGTTCCATAGATTTCGTGTTTGTTTTGAATACAGTCTAGAGACAGGTAGTCCTTATTTTCATTGTTTCCAACAAGAAGTGTCTAGTAACCACAGTTTAGTCAGCTATCAGCCGCCTTTAGTGAATTAGTAGTCTAGCTGAAAGTTGATTAACTCTCTACAGTGAATTGTTGATTTCTTAGGATGGATAGGATGTATGACTGCTGTGTACGGACGCAGGAGGAGCTGGCCACTGTTCGCGAATAGCTGAACGTGCTGATGGCCACGGTCAGCCGTCTTCAGGCTGCTGCCTCGGAGTGTAGCGGCAGTGGCCAGTGGGGAGTCTGGTGCGTCGCATGGTACACACCAGGTGTTACATGCTTCACGCACGGTCCCTGCTGTTGCGACATCTTCGCGGGTACCGGGCGCGGTTGGGCCACCCTCTCCCCAAGGGGAGTGGCGGGTTCAGCGGCATTCGCATCGCACGAGGCGAGGGTCAATGTGGAGGCTGGCCATGTGGCATCGCCCGCTCTGCCTGTGAGTGGACATGTGGCCGCCCCTTCAGCCAGGTCCGGGCAGGCACACGGGGGGAGGGGTTTGTTAGTTATTGGGAGCTCCAATGTTGGGCGGGTGATGGAGCCCCTTAGGGAAATAGCGGAAAGGTCGAGGAAGAAGGCCAGTGTTCACTCTGTCTGCTTGCTGGGGTTCTCATCCGAGATGTGGAGGGGGCCCTGCCGGCGTCGATAAAGAGCACTGGGTGCACCCGACTGCAAATTGTTGCTCATGTCGGCACCAATGATTCCTGCCATCTGGGTTCAGAGGTCGTCCTCAGTTCATACAGGCGGTTGGCGGAGTTGGTGAAGGCGGAAAGCCTCGCTCGCGGGGTGGAATCTGAGCTAACTATTTGTAGTATCGTTCCCAGAACCGATCGCGGTCCTCTGGTTTGGAACCGACTGGAAGGCTTAAACCAGAGGCTCAGACGATTCTGCGGAGATCTGGGGTGCAAATTTCTCGACCTCCGCTATCGGGTGGAGAAATGTAGGGTCCCCCTGAATAGGTCAGGCGTGCACTACACGCCGGAAGCGGCTACAGGGGCAGCGGAGTGTGTGTGGAGTGCACATGTGAGTTTTTTAGGTTAGAGAATTCCCTTCCTAGGCCCGACAAGACGCCTCCTGAGACGCGGCAAGGTAGGAGTAGACAAAATGCAACAGGGAATAACAACATTAATGTGCTAATAGTAAACTGCAGGAGCGTCTATAGAAAGGTCCCAGAACTACTCTCATTAATAAACGGTCACAACGCCCATATAGTACTAGGGACGGAAAGTTGACTGAAACCAGATGTAAGCAGTAATGAAACTCTACACTCAGATTGGAATGTATAACGCAAAGACAGGCTGGACAGTGATGGAGGAGGCGTGTTTATAGCGATAAAAAGTGCAGTAGTATCGAAGGAAATTGACGGAGATCCGAAATGTGAAATAATTTGGGTGAAGGTCATGGTTAAAGCAGGCTCAAACACGGTAAGTGGATGTCTCTATAGGCCCCCTGGCTCAGCAGCTGTTGTGGCAGGACACCTGAAGGAAAATTTGGAAAATATTTCGAGTAGGTTTGCCGACCATGTTATAGTTCTGGGAGGAGATTTTAATTTACCAGATATAGACTGGGAGACTCAAACGTTTATAACGGGTGGCAGGGCAAAGAACCTAGTGAAATTTTTTTAAGTGCTTTATCTGAAAACTACCTTGAGCGGTTAAACAGAGAACCGACTCGTGGCAATAACATATTAGACCTTCTGGTGACAAACAGACCAGAACTATTTGAAACAGTTAATGCAGAACAGGGAATCAGCGATCATAAAGCGGTTTCTGCATCGATGATTTCAGCCGTAAATAGAAATATCAAAAAATGTAGGAAGATTTTTCTATTTAGCAAAAGTGACAAAAAGCAGATTACAGAGTACTTGACGGCTCAACACAAAAGTTTTGTCTCAAGTACAGATAGTGTTGAGGATCAGTGGACAAAGTTCAGAACCATCGTACAATAAGCATTAGATGAGTATATGCCAAGCAAGATCGTAAGAGATGGAAAAAAGCCACCATGGTACAAGAACCGAGTTAGAAAACTGCTACGGAAGCAAAAGGAACTTCACAGCAAACATAAACATAGCCAAAGCCTTGCAGACAAAAAAAAATTACACGAAGCGAAATGTAGTGTGAGGAGGGCTATGTGAGAGGCGTTTAATGAATTCGAAAGAAAAGTTCTATGTACTGACTTGGCAGAAAATCCTAAGAAATTTTGGTCTTATGTCAAAGTGATAGGTGGATCAAAACAAAATGTCCAGACACTCTGTGACCAAAATGGTACTGAAACAGGGTGACAGACTAAAGGCCGAAATACAAATGTCTTTTTCCAAAGATGTTTTACAGAGGAAGACTGCACTGTAGTTCCTTCTCTAGATTGTCGCACAGATGACAAAATGGTAGATATCGAAATAGATGACAGAGGGATAGAAAAACAACTAAAATCGCTCAAAAGAGGAAAGTGATGTGTCGGCAAATGTGCCAACACCTTGTAGATAGAGGAGGCCGAAATGCACGCTATCTAACGCAGACGGGCGTGAATTCTGGAACAGGATAAGTAGTGAATTCTAATAAGAAAAGTATGCAGCTCCTCGAATACTTAACTTTTATTTATCCTTGTATACATCGTTCTTCTTGTTAAGACATTTCATACGATACTATCAAAGTATGTAAGGCTAATGGCGCCTTGCTAGGTCGTAGCCATGGACTTAGCTGAAGGCTATTCTAACTGTCTCTCGGCAAATGAGAGAAAGGCTTCGTCAGTGTAGTCGCTAGCAAAGTCGTCGTACAACTGGGGCGAATGCTAGCCCGTATCTCGAGACCTGCCTTGTGGTGGCGCTCGGTCTGCGATCACACAGTGGCGACACGCGGGTCCGACATGTACTAAATGGACCGCGGCCGATTTAAGCTACCACCTAGCAAGTGTGGTGTCTGGCGGTGACACCACAGAAAAGCCGCTGGACCTGATGGGATGTTGTTGTTGTTGGGGTCTTCAGTCCTGAGACTGGTTTGAAGCAGCTCTCCATGCTACTCTATCCTGTGCAAGCTTCTTCATCTCCCAATACATACTGCAGCCTACATCCTTCTGAATCTGTTTAGTGTATTCATCTCTTGGTCTCCCTCTACGATTTTTACCCTCCACGCTGCCCTCCAATACTAAATTGGTGATCCTTTGATGCCTCAGAACATGTCCTACCAACCGATCCCTTCTGATGGGATACCAGTTCGATTTTACACAGAGGACGCGAAGGAACTTGCCCCTCTTCCTGCAGCGTTGTACCGTAGGTCTCTAGAAGAGCGTAGCGTTCCAAAAGATTGGAAAAGGGCACAGGTCATCCCCGTTTTCAAGAAGGGACGTCGAACAGATGTGCAGAACTATACACCTATATCTCTAACGTCGATCACTTGTAGAATTTTGGAACACATATTATGTTCGAGTATAATGACTTTTCTGACGACTAGAAATCTACTCTGTAGGAATCAGCATGGGTTTTGAAAAAGACGGTCGTGCGAAACCCAGCTCGCGCTATTCGTCCACGAGACTCAGAGGGCCATAGACACGGATTCCCAGGTATATCAAGTGTTTCTTGACTTCCGCAAGGCTTTTGATACAGTTCCCCACAGTCGTTTAATGAACAACGTAAAAGCATATGGACTATCAGACCAATTGTGTGATTGGATTGAAGAGTTCCTAGATAACAGAACGCAGCATGTCATTCTCAATGGAGAGAAGTCTTCCGAAGTCAGAGTGATTTCAAGGGTGCCGCAGGGGAGTGTTGTAGGACCTTTGCTATTCACAATATAAATAAATGACCTTGTGGATAACATCGGAAGTTCATTGAGGCTTTTTACGGATGATGCTGTAGTATATCGAGAGGTTGCAACAATGGAAAATTGTACTGAAATGCATGAGGATCTGCAACGAATTGACGCATGGTGCAGGGAATGGCAATTGAATCTTAATGTAGACAAGTGTAATGTGCTGCGAATACATAGAAAGAAAGATCCTTTATCATTTATCTACAATATAGCAGGTTAGCAACTGGAAGCAGTTATTCCATAAATTATCTGGGAGTAGGCGTTAGGAGTGATTTAAAATGGAATGACGATATAAAATTAATAGTCGGTCAAGCATATGCCAGACTGAGTTTCATTGGATGAATCCTAAGGAAATGCAATCCGAAAACAAAGGAAGTAGGTTACAGTACACTTGTTCGTCCACTGCTTGAATACTGCTCACTGGTGTGGGACCCGTACCAGATAGGGTTGATAGATAGAGAAGGTCCAACGGAGAGCAGCACGCTTCGTTACAGGATCTTTTACTAATCGCGAAAGCGTTACGGAGATGATAGATAAACTCCAGTGGAAGACTCTGCAAGAGAGACGCTCAGTAAATCGGTTCGGGCTTTTGTTGAAGTTTCGAAAACATACCTTCACCGAGGAGTCAAGCAGTATATTGCTCCCTCCTACGTATATCTCACGAAGAGATCATGAGGATGAAATCGGAGAGATTAGAGCCCACACGGAGGCATACCGACAATCTTTCTTTCCACGAACAATACGAGACTGGAATAGAAGGGAGAACCGATACAGGTACTCAAAGTACCCTCCGCCACACACCATCAGGTGGCTTGCGGAGTATGGCTGTAGATGTAGATGTAGATTAACCTTCAGTGTTCGCGCAATTTGAAGCAACGTTAGAACTCGCGCGGTGGCATTTACACCACCACGTTTTACAGTGAAGAGCCAGAGTAACTGGTACACCTGTCTAATATCGTGTACGGCTCCCGCGAGCTCGCAGAAGTGCCACAACACGACGTGGCATGGACTCGACTGATGTCTGAAGTGGTGCTGGAGGGGACTGACACCACGAATCCTGCAGGGCTGTCCATAAATCCGTGGAAGTACAAGGGGGTGGAGATCTTTTCTGAACAGCGCGTTGCAAGGTATTCCAGACATTCTCAATAATGTTCATGTCTGGGGAGTTTGGTGGCCAGCGGAAGTGTTTAAACTCAGAGGAATGTTCCTGGAGCCACTCTGTAGCACTTCTGGACGTGTGGGATGTCGCATTGTCCTGCTGGAATTGCCCAAGTCCGTCGGAATGCACAATGAACATGAATGGATGCAGGTGATCAGACAGGATGCTTACGTACGTGTCACCTGTCAGAGTCTTATCGAGACATATCAGGGGTCCCACATCATTCCAGCTGCATAAACCCCACACTATTACATAGCCTCCACGATCTTGAACAGTCCCCTACTGACATGCAGGGTCCATAGATTCATGATGTTGTCTCCATATCCATACACGTCCTTCCGCTCAATACGGTTTGAAACGAGGATCGTCCAACCAGGCAACATGTTTCCAGTCATCAGAAGTCCAATGTCAGTGTTGACGGGCACAGGCGAGGCGTAAAGCTTTGTGTTGTGCAGTCATAAAGGTTACATGAGTCGTCCTTCGGCTCTGAAAACCCATACTGATGATGTTTCGTTGAATGGTTTGCACGCTGACACATGTTGATGCCTCAGCACTGAAATCTGCAGCAATTTGTGGAAGGGTTGCACTTATGTCACGTTGAATGATTCTTTTCAGCCGTCATTGTTCCCGTTCTTGCAGGATCTTTTTCTGGCCGCAGCGACATTGGATTCCTGGTATTCACGGTACACTCGTGAAATGGTCAAACGAGAAAATCCTTACTTCATCACTACCTCAGAGATTCTGTGCCCACCGCTCATGCACTGACTATAACACCACCTTCTTGATAACTTGCTATTGCAGCAGCATTAATCGATGTAAAAAATGAATCAATGAGTGCAGAAACCACTTCAGTCATAAATCGCAAATTTTTCAGGGGAGAGAAAAAACCTCGTAACTCCTCCAAATTGTCGAATATTTTAACTTTTTCCTTCTGACATAACATGCATTTATGTTGCTGTCATGCAAAAAATTCCTAATTTTGACATAAATTAGGCTTTGGAAAATTTAAAATTTGATCTGGACTTACGCTGTTTCTGCACTCAACTGGCTTTTACAGACAGCTGAAAACTTGGAAAAAGGTAATCATTAATTTAAAGTTTATATTTTTTCATATTATATCAAAAATGAAGCTACAGTATCGCAAAGTTATCAGAAAACACTCTTAAAATAGATCATTCTCGACCATTGTACCAATGACATATGCAGTGGTTGGCCAGGTAAATAGTTCATCATAAAAACTTTGAAGTTCTCAGGAATATGAATTATCATCTTCTTGATGTCTTCCATTTTCTTGATGTTGATAGGAACTTTCCCTGATGGGTAGGCTGCAGACCTGAAGGAAAATAAATATCTACATTCCGGGAAGCAGGTTTCAGCAGCTGATAGCTGTGCTTTTGTAATCCATCAGTGGAAGTGTATGCTGCAATTACCCCTTTTTTTTAGAGTTATAGTGCAACTGTCGAGTGGGAGCAAACTTGAATTTTGCTTCTTTTGGCACACTCCTCCAACATTCTCGGCTAATGGGTTTTTTGTGTAATATTCCTTCCACCAACCATCAAAATCTTTTATGTCAGTGGTGAGTTGCTTGGCAATGTGAAAGTTGTTACTGGACTGAGCACACAACTCTTCATATTCATCAGGTGTATATATTCGATCATTTTTATGTATCATCCCCTTAATAGTACCAAAACGTCAATTGTTTGGAACATACGATTGCCCTCAAACCAGAAAGTAATGAAAAATTTGTTCAAAACGTTCTGTATCTGCAAGAGCAAGGCAGAATCTTATCATGGTGTGATTCCGATTCTATTCACAGGTGCCATCGGAAAAAAATACAAATTTTTAACATTTGATGGAGTATTAGTGTCAATGTATTTCAATAGCATGCTGTATATCTCATTAGCTCCTTTGTGGGCTACTCCTTCGTGGTACAGGAATATTTCAGATTTCATAGTTTTTAGGTTTTTTTATCCCAAAACAATTCACCCAAAGTTACCTCAAGTGAAATATATCCTCAACTGGGATCGCTGGAAGGGGGAGTTTTGCATAAAATCAAATGAAAGTGCCACTGTGTCTCCACATTCCGCACATAACTTGGTGAAGCTTTGAAGTTTACTGTAAAATTTCTTGGCTAATCTTTTGTGGATAGTAAGTCCAGCAAGAGCAGCCCTTTTAACTGCATCACCAATAGAGGCGCTCTTGATTTTTTACATCAAGTTCTTCACATTTTATGCAGGTATCTACCTGCAGACATCCAAATCGTAATGAGAAGTTGTCATGAAAATATGTACGATAAAACTCCTATTTTACGTCCAAATGAGGGCACTTTTCTTTAAACAAGGAATGCACTTTTTTAACAAGGCGGGCATGAAGAAAACTGATATCTTTGGTGCCATAGTGGGGCATTGTAATTTACAGTTACGAGCAGCACCTGTTGCTCTAGATGGGATGAGACGCCCTTTCCAGTATATGTGTCCAACCCCACGAACTTTAGAGGTTCTGATGGCGTTTCTTCGATGTTTTTCTTCAGTTCTCCTCCTCTTCTTAGCAGCTGTTTCATGATAACTTTCTCTGCTTGTTGTACAGACATATTGAACTTAGAACAGGAAACGTTAAGCGCAAACTTGGAACACACTGAAAACAATCAACAAAACAAAGACTTAGATAAGAGCAGCTGTTCAGGCTGGTAAACACATGGCGACTGCTCGGTAAAGGGGCAAGACTGGTCATGAGATCTACCGGGGGGAGCAGAAACCACGTCCGTCACTGTCTCATGTTATTTCTGCGCTCAGCGTTCGAAAGAGACACCCTACATCTACGGACCTACTCAGCAGACTAACCTGGTTCTTGCACTCAACACACGTCTTGCCTTTCTAAGCGTCTTTTCATCGAAAACGATTTTTCGCATTTTTGTGACTGAAGTGGTTTCTGCACTCACCGATTCAAGTGCCCCAAACGCTTGTTGTCTTAATGGGGGTTGGCCGCAGCACCGTATTCTTCCTGTTTACATATCTCTGTATTTGAATACGCATGCGTACACCAGTTTATTTGGCGCTTCGGTGTAGAATGTCCATAAATTATTACATTGGGCTTTAGAGTCAAATCAATCAGTGTCAAGTCACGCGCCACAAGGTGAGCTGATAGATAACCGGAGATTACCTGAGAATCGAATCAAGCGTGTTAACATTTACGCGTTCAAAAGGTGGTGTAAACGCCGCCCCCGAGGAGGCTGGAGGATAAAGAATACATCAGTGTGCCGAAGAAGTGAGCATCTAAAGGCGAGTCGACATCGGCCGCTCAGGTCTGCGC
The DNA here is from genome assembly GCF_021461395.2 of Schistocerca americana. Lineage (NCBI taxonomy): Eukaryota > Metazoa > Arthropoda > Insecta > Orthoptera > Acrididae > Schistocerca > Schistocerca americana. The sequence goes on from NC_060122.1 coordinate 435,442,203, forward strand.
AGAGCGGCCCAGAATTGCCAAAAATGGAGCTGAGACCTTGTACGTGCACAGCAATGCTCTAGAGCAGGGCTTCTCAACCTTTTCAGGTGGCGGACCTCTTCTTCAGTCGAAAATCCATGGCGGACCTCTAGTCAGTCAAAAGCACAGTAACTTTAAATTTCAGAGCGAAAGCCATGGGAACTGAAAGCTTCTTAATGCAAGTGCCATGTTCGCAATGACCCCCTCTTCCCCCCCCCCCCCCCCCCCCTGAAGTATCAATAGCCATTGGTTTAGAGATGAATGAAAACAACTTGAAGGTCAAAAGTCGAGTCATGAAATAGGTAGTGCACTGACAAAGCAAGTTTAACATTTAATGATGGCTGGGACCGCATACGTGCCAGCGAGCGCTTTGGTTGGTCGACAAAGCTCGCTCCGCTCACGCGTAAAAGGTTTCAGCGCATCTAGCGCCGTGAGCCGGCTCACAAACGACCCCCGTATTGTTGCGATACAGCCGATCAGAGAAGCCGCATTCTCCTGCACTAAACTGTGTATGCGTTCTCACTTAGGAACCGCAAAGGCTGCTTGGGAATACGACATGAAGTAAAAAAAGTACACATGTTTTTCACACGAAAAAAGTGATTAATTTGATTTTCACATTTTTATTCAATAATTTCACTCATTATTTTACACGATTTGGTGAAACGTGGCCGCAGACCCCCTAGAAAGAGCCGGTGGACCCCTAAGAGGTCCGCGGACCACACGTTGGGAAGCCCTGCTCTTGAGTGTGTGTGTGCGCGCGCGCGTGTGTGTCAATGATAATGGAAAACGAGAAATGTCTTCCAAACAGAGCGCACATTTTCTTTGATGTACCGACACTGCACGGAACTTCTCATTGTTGTGCAGAGCGGTCGGTTTGACGTCCGCACAGGCCGCGCTGTGGCTTTGTGCGGATGCCCAATCCCACGCGCCTGATGTCCGTTGTTCTTTTTAATTGCGTTGTTTGACTGGGCCATTTAGCAACGCTCAGTTGACTTCGCAGCTAATTTGTTCTGTGAGTTATAACCCAGAACTGACGATAATTTAAATCAGAGAGACGATGAAAGAGCATTCCTGTAATAACAAAATACTCCTCACGTAAAATAATAAGGGACAGTGCACCTCTCGGAAAAAAGTGTATGGGTGGGTGGGAGGGGAGTCGTCGCCTCCAATACGGTCGTGATAGTAGTCTGCAAAGAATAAAATGGCGTCTTTTTCAAGCCTGCGGAAGGCCGTCCACATTGGCAAAGAGTCATTGTCTGTCAATTTAAAGTTTCAGCACTAAAATCATGATTCCTTAATATTGGCCATCTCTCTCTCTCTCACCCTCTCTCTCTCCTGAAGGAACGATGTAATCATGCATATTAAACAGTTGACATCTTTAGCAACTTACCGGCTGAGCTACAATTGCCACAGATCTGTGTAGACCTGAAGGGAATGATTCATCTCTCCACAATACAGTTACATTAAATATCATTCACTCCTCAAGAATATATTTCCAAGTTCTTTTTACACGTGTTCCACACTCTAAACGTACAAAAATATTTATGCTCTTATTGCCTACCCTACTAGGATTACTTAGCATCTAACAGTGATTCTGACCCCCTCCCCACCAAGCCAGAGAGAATCTACAAAGTGTCTGCAAAATCACATGTTCCTTGTTCCAGGATGAATGCATGAATGTAACAGATGGAAATACTTATAAATGTTTGAGGAACTGGCTTTATTCTATTGTGAAAATATGTAGCACAAATGTGCTATTTTATCTGTGTGCATGTATTGGATTTTCATTGGGGCCCCAAACACTTTCTCGTCAGACCTAACACTAGTGGATCCTCCTCCAGATGCTACCCCAGATGTAACGTGGTTTAATTCAGCCCTGGATATTACCCCAGACCTAATGCTACTGGATCCACACCAATAAATATGCCAACATAATGCTCGTTGAACCATCTCTGGAGGTTACCCTTGACCTAATACTGGTGTATCCACCCCAAGGAATATGCTGACCTAAAGCTGGTGGATCTGTTTCCAAACCCTATTCTGATAGTAGTGGATCCACCTCCATATGATATCTTGCACTAAATGCAGGTGGATCCACTTATGAACCCTAGCCCAAAATCACTATTGAGGAGGGGGTGGGGGGAAGGGGGGGGATAAGGGGGGGCAGTTGCAAGAATCCAATACACAAAGTAGCACAGCTGGGGTGCGTGTGTTTGCAATAAGATAAAGCTACTTATTTTCATCCTTTAAATGCATGCATATATCCTGGATTGAGGAACATGTGATCTTGCAGACACTTTGTTGATTCTCTCTGGTTTCTTGATTGGGGTGGGGCCCAAATTGCTGTCAGGTGCAAAAGAAACCTGGCTGTGTAAACAGTAAGAGCACAAATATTTTTGTACATTTACATTTAGAATATGGAAAATATCTAAGAAATATGAAAAATATGGTGTGTGAGTGAATAACAATACTTGAAGCTGATAGCTGTAGTTGCTTTCCTATTATATCACTACTGACCTGTGGAGAGATGAATTGTGTCCATAAGAGCTATAAGGATGTCTGGTAGCTACAAATCAGCCGATAAGTCACTGGACAGTTCAGCTCTTAATTTGATTATATCATGATCTTAACACTTGCTTTGAGGGAAAAAAGAAAAGATGGTCAACATTAAGGAATCATGACTTTAGTGCTAAAATGTACAATTGGTAGACAATAGCACTCTTTGTTGACATGGACAGTCTTCCACACGGTTAAAAAAGTGTCATTTTATTCCTCACAGAGTACCACTGGTAAAACATCTGCATCTGTATCAATCAGTAACAGGTGCTATATGATGTGGGGGTAGCACTCCAGATGTAATATGTACACTCTACTGTGCGTTATAAGAAGGTATTACATGAATATGTGATTTTGCTACATACCAATTCAACTGTTTGCCTACACTTATTTACAGATATATTTAGAAAAGGCATTATACATATGGAGTAATTGGAATTTGTGGCAGAATCTGTAGAATTTCAATGTAGGCACTAGATATAGGGGCGGGATGACACCATACACAAGGATTACAACAACAAGGATTTACAGTTGTTTACCAATAACCATTCTTCCCTTGCAGATGCAGCCAGATGAGTGTTAACTTATTCTCTGCTTCACACTCTAAGATGGTACCTTATTTCTCAGTGCAATAGACAATGGGGTCATCGCAGAACACCATTGTATTTCAAATGCGGTTTAAGTTCATAAAGAACATGTGCTGATCACACAGGGAAAAGACTTCATGCCATGTCCATGTCGGGTGTGTTTCAAGAACTCTGCCCTAGTTCAGATCTGATTCATGCAGGTATTATACTAAGCATAGTAAAATTAAAATTATTGGTTTCTTTCTTCGTTGCTCTGGAGAACTATAAATCTACCTCAATCTATGTTTTCATCAAGCTGTTCACCAAATTTAGTCTTCCTGGTTTAAGGAAATTATTTTGAGGTTACAGCAACAGATGGAAGGGATATATGCTCATTCCTCCCTAAATGCAATATCAAAGTCTGAATAGCATGCGAGAAAAAATGAAGAATGTAGTAAACTTTTGCATATCTTTCTGTCTGCTTATTGTTACATATACACTACTGGAAATGGAAAAAAGAACACATTGACACCAACGTGTCAGACCCACCATACTTGCTCCGGACACTGCGAGAGGGCTGTACAAGCAATGATCACACGCACGGCACAGCGGACACACCAGGAACCGCGGTGTTGGCCGTCGAATGGCACTAGCTGCGCAGCATTTGTGCACCGCCGCCGTCAGTGTCAGCCAGTTTGCCGTGGCATACGGAGCTCCATCGCAGTCTTTAACACTGGTAGCATGCCGCGACAGCGTGGACGTGAACCGTATGTGCAGTTGACGGACTTTGAGCGAGGGCGTATAGTGGGCATGCGGGAGGCCGGGTGGACGTACCGCCGAATTGCTCAACACGTGGGGCGTGAGGTCTCCACAGTACATCGATGTTGTCGCCAGTGGTCGGCGGAAGGTGCACGTGCCCGTCGACCTGGACCCAGACCGCAGCAACGCATGGATGCACGCCAAGACCGTAGGATCCTACGCAGTGCCATAGGGGACCGCACCGCCACTTCCCAGCAAATTATGGACACTGTTGCTCCTGGGGTATCGGCGAGGACCATTCGCAACCGTCTCCATGAAGCTGGGCTACGGTCCCGCACACCGTTAGGCCGTCTTCCGCTCACGCCCCAACATCGTGCAGCCTGCCTCCAGTGGTGTCGCGACAGGCGTGAATGGAGGGATGAATGGAGACGTGTCGTCTTCAGCGATGAGAGTCGCTTCTGCCTTGGTGCCAATGATGGTCGTATGCGTGTTTGGCGCCGTGCAGGTGAGCGCCACAATCAGGACTGCATATGACCGAGGCACACAGGGCCAACACCCGGCATCGTGGTGTGGGGAGCGATCTCCTACACTGGCCGTACACCACTGGTGATCGTCGAGGGGACACTGAATAGTGCACGGTACATCCAAACCGTCATCGAACCCATCGTTCTACCATTCCTAGACCGGCAAGGGAACTTGCGGTTCCAACAGGACAATGCACGTCCGCATGTATCCCGTGCCACCCAACGTGCTCTAGAAGGTGTAAGTCAACTACCCTGGCCAGCAAGATCTCCGGATCTGTCCCCCATTGAGCATGTTTGGGACTGGATGAAGCGTCGTCTCACGCGGTCTGCACGTCCAGCACGAACGCTGGTCCAACTGAGGCGCCAGGTGAAAATGGCATGGCAAGCTGTTCCACAGGACTACATCCAGCATCTCTACGATCGTCTCCATGGGAGAATAGCAGCCTGCATTGCTGCAAAAGGTGGATATACACTGTACTAGTGCCGACATTGTGCATGCTCTGTTGCCTGTGACTATGTGCCTGTGGTTCTGTCAGTGTGATCATGTGATGTATCTGACCCCAGGAATGCGTCAATAAAGTTTCCCCTTCCTGGGACAATGAATTCACGGTGTTCTTATTTCAATTTCCAGGAGTGTATTTCATTCTTATGGAATACCAATGATTTATATGTGATATATAATGTCACTGGTGTGACCTAGGAGATTTACCACCTTTTTCACACACATGGTAGAATTGTTGTGCAGCCTACCTCAACATACGAGCTACTCGACCGAATAATAGTGGCTCCGGTCAAAGAAAACCATCATAATGACCGGGAGAGCAGTATGCTGACCACACACCCCTCCTATCCGCATCCTCAGCTGAGGATGATACGGCTGTCGGATGGTCCCGATGGGCCACTTGTGGCCTGAAGACGGAGTGCTACCTCAACATACACCTCAACATACGTTCCCTAAATATAACCCAGCAAATGCATGTAAAAATGCTTACTGATTATAACTTTACACTCACCTACATGGGAAGCAATGATCATCTAAATAAAATAATAGAAATCAGGGCTCACATGGAAACATTTAAGTGTCTTTTTTCTATCCCATATTGTTCAATTGTTCAAGAGTGGAAAGATAGAGATACGGTTCATCTCTGCCAGGCATTTAATTGTGAATTGCAGAGTAGGCATGAGGATATAGATGTGATCATGATGCCACTTCAATGATAATAAGCTTCTGGAAATGGCTCACTCGTAGGTGTTTTATTGTAGTTAATTTTTCCAGATGTAGTGCTGAACATCAGGATTGATTATTTGCCACTTTCTTCTAAGTTGGATAACTCTGTTTCTTCCTCTCTCCCCAGAGTCTGGAACAATATTGATGAGTCTCTGCAACAAAAGAGAGCAGAAGGTAGGCAAGTGAGCTTGATTCTTATTGACCTAGGAGATTTCCCACCTTTTTCACACATATTTCCCGATATGTGGGACCTCACCACAAGTCAAAATCTGCTGTCTTCTGTCATGGTCTGAGTGTGATGGGAGCTGGGATTGGGCAAATAGGTGTAGCTCATGTGACGGGCCTTGTTCTGTGACTATGGGGTTACCTCTGCAGTTGGTAATATTTCTGTGACTAGTCTCTTGCACCAAAAAGCACTATCAAGATGTCTCACATTAATAGTGCAGGATACGCATTTTGCTGCATGCGAAAATTGTTTTATACGTATTTTAGAGTGAAGGCATTTAGGGAAAAGCCAATAAAATTGTAACATACAGCAATCGGAGGTGTGAGTGTTTATTATAGTATTTCAGGCATACATTGTAATGCAAAAGTATCCTACATCAGTAATTACAATAATATTTACTGCCATTATCTAAGCAGTATAGCTCTGCTGATGATGTTCCTCTCAATACAGTCTTTAGACCTACACTGATGAGGTGTAGGTGAGGGGTTGAGAAAAAATTATTGTTAGTAATAAAGCTGATTTTAATTTATTATTATTATTATTATTTATAAAAAATACTTACACCTTGATCCCATATGAACATGTTCGTTTCACCACTGTGTACAGAGCATAAATGATAAATGGATTTAGATTAAGAGTGGGGAGAGGGAACTCGATTGCTATTGGCCCAGGGGGTTGCCACATGTTGGGTGAGGCAGGGGGAGGGGTCTTGTAAAGGTCAAGGTCATCTTGTTCTCTCACTGATGTTGGGTGACCCCCACCACATGTCAGATGGGAGGGAAGAGGAGTCTTATCTAAGTCAAGGTCATCTAGAACTCTATGGTGTGGTGACCTCACCACATGTCAGGGGGAGGGGTCCAGTGACCTTGAGGTAAGATATCATTACCTTGGCTCATTCTCTCACTGTTACATTACTCGCAGGGAGTTAAGAAGAATGGAGTACAATGGTTGATGATCTCCTTGAAAGCCACACATTTCTGTAATCAGTGCTACGCAATGCTTGGGGTAGTGTAAAGAGTGATGCCACTTGATTGAGAATGACTGAAAATGAATAATTTGGAGGATGAAGCACATTATACCCAGTGGCAGTCCTATCGCCGGGTTTGGATTTGGCTAATGCCCGTAGTACATTATCTGCCATCATGTGTAGCCAACAGTGAAGCACAGGGGACGTGTTTTCATGGCTGAGGCACAGACCCCTTACTGTACCTAAGAAAATGCTAAATGTGGAAGGATATGAGAACATTTTACAGCATTGTGTACTGCATACAGCAGAGGAACAGTCTGGACATGATGACTGTTTGTATCAGCATAACAATGCACACTGTTATAAAGTAGCACCTGTGAGGCAATGGCTTGTGCATAATAATATTTCTGAAATGGACTGTCCTGCCCTGTGCCCCCCCCCCCCCCCCTGCGGAAGCATATGCTATTTGTTCATTCCTTTCATCAGTCAGCTCGACTGTACTGACATGGCTGAGGTCGACAATGGAGAAGGATCAACTTAATGGCTTAGCTCTGTTGAACACTCACCCTGACATTGACTATCCTATTGACAATGTAACTAATCAATTTGTCAGCAAGAATAGGCACATAGAATTCATCCTTAAAGGAAGAGAACCACAATTGTACCTTTTTAATATAATAAGATGGCATTGTCTTGTGCTTGTGTATAATCAGTTTAAAGAAAACTTTCTTAAACTTTGCATGTGACTCAATTATTTTTTATTACGGTAAAAGTAAAGGTAGCTCAACGTCCTTGAGGTTTTTTTGTATCCCCCCCCCCCCCTGCCCCAGACCCCAGTGTCCAACGTCACTATCTCCTCGGGTTTAGGCTCCTGATGAAGAATATGCTGTCATTCAGCCATTTCCATTCAGATGCATAACTGTATGTGTTCCCAGCAGAACAGGACCGTCATAAAGGCTACAAGTGGGAACGCCCTATATTTATGTCCACTAGTAGGTGTCTGGATACTTTTGACCAGAGAGTATAATATTAAAAGCTAATTTTGGTAGCAACTGGAAGCAAGTGAAAATCAATTATTGATGGTTTTTCTGTCATAAACAACACACAGAAAAACATAAGTGAATAATGGTCCAAGGTCATACACAGCCCTTGGACTTCTGTTGAAACACCTACTTCTGTCAGTCACTGCTCTGGGAGTCTTTTCAGATTGTACAGTTGATGCTAGTTGTCTCAGTTGAGGGGTACACAATGACATAAGAGGTCATATACAAATCATACTCACTGCTACAAATTATATTACCACTGAAATGAAACACAGCATTAAATGATGATGACTATGGTTCAGGCCTACTGAGAACAGTATCATTTAATCACCAAATTTGCCAGCTAGAAGAATCAACATATTAGTAGCTCGAATTCCAGATACCTCTACCGATTCACTACTGGCGAGACATGAAGCCACGAAAATGTGAGCGGACTGTACTGGAGCTGAAGGTATGAACTGTCCTCTTGAATGCAAGCCCAGTGACTTACCACTGTGCTACATCACTCAGTTGCCGTCAAAAAAAGGAATCATGCAACAAACTACTAGACAAAATTTTCAACTTCTGTCAAAGATGGACCACTTAGTGCAAATTGGCAGAAGGTATGTTTATGCTGCAGTCTCACTGCCAGCAGCTCGCTGCTCACTGCTGGTACATTGCATCTCACTGTTCACTAGGAACAGGAACATTTATCCTGTGGCTGTTCACATCATTAGTTGACTCCACTTGGAGTGTATGATACTAAAACTATGTTTTAAACATCATCTGATGACACTAACAATCATTTGACCATGCCAGAAGTTAGTTATTGACAACGAGAAAGAATAAGAGGTATGCATGCAACCTTGAGTGTAGATCATCCACACTGCAGATACTTTCACTAATTCAAACAAAATATCAAAAATTATGCTGAGCACTTTATGAGATGATTATCAATGTTGTAACAAATTTTCAACAAATTTTCCAATTTATTTTAAATACCAATATTACTGAACCAGAACAGTTTAAGATATCTAGTTTCAACCCGAAATTATTAATGCAATTTCAGTTGAAGAGCAATTTGTACATCTACTCACAGCGAGGTAATATTTTGTCCATTTTTACCCACATGTAATTATATGCTACATCTGCTGCTTGTAGATTTTTATGCTGATAGCCTCATGAAAACAAGAAAACAATCAATTAGATTAAACAGGTGATCTAATTTTCAAAAATTATTATGTCTAATATTAACCATCATGAAGTGGTTATGATAATCTGCATGTCATTGGTTCCTGATAGCTTTGCATTCAAAAACAGCTGAAATAAGTGCCTGATTAAATGGTCACTTGTAATTCTCAAAACTTTACTGTCTGTGTGGTTTCATTGATTGAATTCGGTGAAAAATTAGTTTACAAAAGAGATTGCTGACAAAACACTCATGTAACCCATGCTAGAATATAGCTAGGGACCCATACCAAATAAGACAATCAGCACACATTAAAAGTACATAAGAAAGGACACCACCAATGAACAAATATTTGTTTGATCTATGAGACTGGTTTACAGAAATTCAGAAAAATCAGACCTGGAAGATAACTGAAGTTAGAGACAAACTATCTTTCAATAGACTGGTTATAAAGCTTGAATTAGCAGTATTAAGTGAAGAATTTAGGAATATACTACAGCACCCTATATATTCATCTTTTTGTGATCACGAAGATAAAGATGCACTTATGCTGCCAACTCACTGCTTGTTGGCATGGCCTGGAAATATGATGAAACAAGTCCACTGAGTCTTACCAGCTGATTTAATGTGCAACGTTACTGTACTGCTCAGCCCACTGCTCTCTACAATCCTCACCAGGTGATGATGTAATGCTTGTTTCTGTTCCAGGCCACACCCATTGTTGCATGTCCTGGAACTTGAACCATGATTGGCTGCTTCAAGAACAGTTCATCAGTGCCATGTTTGATTCTTCTAGCACTCTACTAGCCATGTGAACAACTGGAGGGTAACAACTCTCTGTGTGCAGTGAGCATCGAGGCTGCATCGTAAATGTAATAAGGCTTCCAGCGAGCAGCGAGGTGTGATGTGCCAGCAATGAAGCTGCAAAGTACCCTAAGATGAATCTAATTACATCTTGCACAAAGGCATTTCAGAAGTCACTTATCCAATGCCCAAAACCTTAAAATATATGGCACAATGGGAAGTACCAGCTGTCATAAACTTAATTGCAATTTACAAACTATGGATGTAGGTAGAAACATGGAAATAGATGTACATTGCACAAAAATCCCATTACATTGTGCATGACTTCTGTTCCTACTACCAATGCTTCCCACTTACAGTCGCGGAACTGTGTCTTCTCAGAATGAGAAGACAATCCATTGGCATCACCCCTGTCACATGTGACAGCCACTTCTCTGTTGGTACGTCAAAGGTGTGTCCCGGAGGTCATTACTTGGCCTCAATCCATGCAGATGGTGCCACCTCCCACTCTGGCTGTATAGGATGTATTTCCCAAGCCATTGGCAGGGATTCCTGTTTTGCCCTCTCCCCATTCTCGATGCTGTTGGCATAGGTTGGACCAGAATGAGATTTTCACTCTGCAGCGGAGTGTGCGCTGATATGAAACTTACTGGCAGATTAAAACTGTGTGCCCGACCGAGACTCGAACTCGGGACCTTTGCCTTTCGCGGGCAAGTGCTCTACCAACTGAGCACTTGCCCGCGAAAGGCAAAGGTCCCGAGTTCGAGTCTCGGTCGGGCACACAGTTTTAATCTGCCAGTAAGTTTCATAGGTTGGACCATTTCCGGCCCTATATGCCAATATAAAGAGGGGAGGGGTTTCGTATCCAACAGTGATTCAGATTCCCAGCCTAACACAGACGTCATATGTCAGAGGTATTAAGGCTGCAAGCAGCAGCTGTGTGCTGACTTCATAAGGGGAGCCACCACTAAGATAAGAGTGTCATGTGGTGCCACCCTGTGGCAATTATTTGCACTGAGCCTGTGGCCTGGGCTCATGGCTTGGCTCCTTGCTTGCTGTACTTTGTAGCTGTTTATATCATGCCATTGCACAGCCAAGTTATTTTAAAGTCATGAGTGGGTACTGATTTGGAACTGTTGTACTTCTACACTGACTTTGCTATATCCCAGACTTGTTAGTGCTTTGTTCACTTCATGAACTGTAGAGATACATCCCCTTCTTTGAATTGGAGGTATCACATCCTTCAATACATATGTTAGAGGAAAGATGTTCATGACTGAGAGTGATCAATAAGTGGTGAGCAACCCACTTTTGGGAGTTGTTTTAAATCATAGGTGCTGATACAAGAGCTAATGATCCAGTGACTATGGAAGTGGGTAGCAGCCAGATGAACCTACCTGCTGAGGTGGAGATATGAGTGCCATGGAGAGGGTGGTGTGGAAGAAAGAGCTCCATGAAATCTAAGAATGTGAAATTTCAAAGATAATATATGTATTGTAATTGTTACTAATCAAGTTGTTTATCAGATCTGTTATATACATAGGACAGAGAGGCAGTATGAGTTGGTAGCTGTCCTCATCTATCGTGTATTGAGTTGTAATTTTGGAGATAATATAAGAAGGTGAATTGACATCTCACTTCTTATCTATGTGGTAGAGTGAATGAGAACAAGTGGTTAATTTTCAGTTGCTTTATCTGCAGCCTGTATGGAGGCAAAGTCTGAGCCAAGCTGGAGGAAGAAGGCACACTGATTCAGGGCAGACTAGCTGGTCCCCGATTAATAATACTCCATGGCAATTGAACATTCATAGCATATAACAGGAGTGATCAGGTGGCAACTTATTTAAGTGTTTGGTGCATGAGGTGAAGTATAACAAACCACCACATAGCCCAACTCAACCTAAAATACTTCAGAACTTGGTGTATTGTGAGCTTATAGGAATGTGTGTTCGTTTCCCTGTGGTTTGGTGTTCCCATTGGAGCATGTTATGCAGGACAGAAAAGATATGCCGCACGAGTGCTTTAATTTTGAAAATCATGAATTGCATTTAAGTAGCAGCTTGCAAAGTGGTCACTATGTTGGTAACACAGCCTCATACACTTTTCCCCTCTACCATTCCATACTTCTTGACTTCTAATTTCTGTTTATCCACAAGTGTTTGTTTTAGCGGGGTGGAACACACCTATGGACTAACCTGTATAGAAGGAATATAGATGGAAAACAAAACTGAAGACAATATTATGGCAAGGAAATTACATGAAGATAAGATGGGAGATTTGATACTGCTAAAAAATTCAACAGAGCATTGAAAGATTGAATTTGGAACAAAGCACCTTGAACAAATGTTATTATTTCAGAATTATTGAGATCCTTGGGAGAATATAACAAAACAATTCTGCCTCTTAACCAAGATATTTGGGAAGTGAAATATCTGATTCCAAGAAGAATGTAATAACTCAGTTTTGAAAGAAAGTGGATGCCGACAGGTGTGGACATTACTCAAACAATAGTGTAATAAGTCATGGTTGCAAAATACTGACACAAATTATTTACAGAACAATGGAAAGACTGCTAGAAGTCAAAGAAAATCAGTTTGGCTTCTGGAAAAAATTAGGAATTTGTGCAGCAATACTGACCATATGACTTATCTCAGTGGATAGGCTGAAGAAAGGAGAAATTATGTTTACAGCATTTGTAGATTTAGAGAAAGCTTTTGACAATGCTGACTGGACTGCATTTCTTAAAATTCTGAAAATAGCACAGATAAAATACAAGTAACAAAAGCTTATCCACAACTTATATAGAGGCTGGACTGCTGATGTAAGAGCTGAAGGACATGAAAGGGGACCAATATTTATTTTAGCAGGGAAAGAGGCAGGATTGTTGCCATCTTCGTTTTCATTCAAGGAAGTGGAAGAGAGAAAGGAGAAATTTAGAAAGGGAATTAAAGTTCAGGAAGAAAAAACAAAACCTTTGACATTTGCCAATGACATTTTAATACTGTCAGAGATGACAAAAGACTTGGATGATCAAATGAATGAAATGGAGAGTTTCTTAAAATGAGGTTATAAGATAAATACCATCATAATTAATAGAAGTGTGGAGAAGTACAGTTGAATTAAATGAGGTGATTTTGAGGGAATTAGAATAGGAAATAAGATACTAAAAGTAGTAGATAAATTTTGTTACTGAGGAAGCAAAATAAATGATGATGGCCAAAGTAGTGAGCTTATAAAATGCAGACTGGCAATATCTAGAAAAACATTACTGAAAAAAGGATAAATTTGCTAACACTGCATATCAGTTTAACTATTAGCGAGTATTTTCTGGAAATATTTGGCAGATGTGTAGCCTTATGCAGAAGTGCAATATGGACAATAAGCATTTTAAACAAGAAGACAAATGTGGTGCTCCAGAAGAATTCTGAATATATAAAATTATTAGATTGGATAATGAGGAAGTAATAAATCAAATTGGCACGAAAAGAAATTTATGGTACAACTAGTGTACAGGAATGGTTCAGTTGATAGAAAACATATGAAACTTTAACAAAACATCAGTTTGGTTTTGGAGGGCAATGTGGAGGGTATACATTGTAAAGGGGGACCAAAGCTTGAATACAGAAAGAAGTTTCAAAGGAATGTAGGTTGCAGTTGTTACACAGTGATGAAGAGGCTTGATAGGATAGTATGGAGAACTGCATCGAATGGACAGTCTTCCTGGGTGGCTGCTTGAAATTATCCCTGAGAGTTCCTGATATTTTCCCAGTAAGTACGAGGTGTGTTTTTTAAGTAAGTACCGTTTTGAAATTTAAAAAAGACGTGCTCAGATATCTCAATAATTTTATTTTTACATGAAAGCCTGTACCTTAATTTATGCACTGACACCATTACAGCCTCATTCTTCCTTGTTAACGTTGTGTACTGAGAGTTTAACCTCTGATAATCGTGAGTCCCGCCGACTGTGAAGTACGGGCTGTTATTATATTTCTTAGTGTTAAAAGCCTAAAAATGATCAATGTTCATCATGGGATCTGTGCAGTTTATGGAGAAAACATTATGAGTGATGGAATGGTAAGAAAGTGGGTGAGAGCATTTAAAGATGGCCGCACAAATGTGCATGATGAACAACGGAGTGGGCGTCCTTCGGTCGTTAATGAAAGTTTGGTGCAGGAAGTGGACAATAAGATGAGAGAAAACAGACGCTTTATGATTTTCTCCTTGCAGGATGACTTTCCTAATGTTTCTCGTAGTGTTTTGTATGGCATTGTGACCGAGCACTTGAATTACTGAAAATTGTCTGCCCGCTGGGTACCGAAAATGTTGACGGATGTGCACAAAACCGAACGTTTAGACAGTGCATTGATTTTCCTTGAGCTGTACCACAACGACAGTGATGATTTCTTAAGCCAAATTGTTATGGGTGATGAAACGTGGGTGGCCTATGTCACACCAGAATCAAAGCAACAGTCCATAGAAGTTGAACAAGGGCATCATTTTGCTGCAAGACAATGCCCGTCTGCATGTGGCGAATCAGACCAAAGATCTCATCACATCTTTTTGATGGGAAACTCTAGATCATCCTCCATACAGCCCCGATCTTGCACCCAGTGACTACCATCTGTTCCTGCACTTGAAGAAACACCTGGGCGGTCAGCGTCTCCAAGACGATGACGAAGTCAAAACGGTGGTGATGCAGTGGTTAACAAGTCAGGCAGCAGACTTCTATGAGAAGGGTATTCAAAAACTGGTACAACATTATGACAAGTGCCTCAATATTGATGTAAATTATTTAGAAAAGTAGATTAAGGTTCAGGCTTTCATGTAAAAATAAAATTATTGAGATATCTTAGCAAGTCTTTTTTTTTAATTTCAAAGTGATACTTACTTAAAAACACGCCTCATATTACAAATTTCCAGGTGAATATCTTCATTTCTTTCTTATATATCATCATTACATAAATGTGGGAAAATAGTGTTATTATAGGAGGTTTATAATGAAGTGGTTTAAAATAGTGATAAAAGGCCACTCAAAATGAATCCAAAATTATGAAATTGGTAGAAATATATTTAAAGTTAAACAAGCTTATACAACATAATTCAATTTTCTGTCAAAATTAAACACTTTAAATATTTTTCAACTTCAAATAATGTGTACTTATACAATATATATATATTTTAAATGTTTCACTTATCCAGGTCTCATCTATTTCTTTAAACGTTGAAGTCCCAACTTGAAACATGTAAAACATTTATTTAGAAATTTGGTACAGGAACCAAATTTTAGATATTTCTGATAATTTCACTATTTAGGAAACAAATACATGGTAACAGTGCAGTTACATAATTTTCTAAAACACTTATTTGTTCTTCAAGCACCAATGCTGCTTTTGAACACTTTCTAAAAAATGCTTTATTTCCAAGTCTTTTGCTTTCATGTCTTTTTTCTAAAATGCAATGCCTGCTGTATGTTGTTCTTCTTTGAGTTGATTATGATATTCTACATAATGTGAGTGTGTACTCCTTGTAGTGTGAATAAGGGATTTTGGAATATCCAAGTTGTCAATGCCTCCTATATGAGACACAGCGTCATATGTTTGTCTACGTGAAACAACAGATTTCTCCCTCATGTTTTCAAAGAGGCATTCACCATTAACAGAAAAGACCCTTTCAATGTTGGCATTCCCATGTGAAAGACTGCAACCTAATTTCATGACAACCATCAAATTTTCATATTAATCTCTGAGGATATCCCG
Organism: Schistocerca americana; assembly: GCF_021461395.2. Lineage (NCBI taxonomy): Eukaryota > Metazoa > Arthropoda > Insecta > Orthoptera > Acrididae > Schistocerca > Schistocerca americana. Next base: position 435,457,818 of record NC_060122.1, read on the forward strand.
CCAGAAACGATCAACTCTTTTCTCAAACGACTGTATTCTATAAAAGAATCGGTAGCATGTGGTAGAGAAGTCAGATCCTTGAATTACATTACATTATATGCTGCAGTTCCACTTAGGTGATAAAGAATACAAAGCAGCTTATCAAGATATGATTTTGCCAAACTGGTGTTAGACACAATCAAACCTGGGTCAAGATATGTAATGGTGAATGTCAGTAAGTAATTTAAGGGTGACCTGTTATTAAGTTTGATGACAATTGTCTGAAGACTTATCCTAAATTCTTGTCGAAACTTAAGAATATTGACAGTTCTTGCATCTGTACTAGTTTTCTTCAATTCCTTATGGGTATCAAAACCTAGATTTACATTTTTTGCAGATAGCAGATGTTTTCTTCGTTGGCATCAGCTAACTTGATTAACGTACTTTTTTATAATATTGTCACATAGAGGAAAGTGTAAGTAGATGAATGACAAACACTTAATGAAGGTTTATTCAGCACTTGCACATACAAGAGCGTGGAGGGAACTGCTTCCAGCCAGAACACTTACGGTATATATACAGCTACACAACATTCCAGTACAATGATTCTTGCCATTTGTGGATACTTCTAGAATGTACTTGAACCAAATATAGAAATTACAATTTTTCAGTTCAGGTGAGTTTTGAACTCACAACCCTCCATGCAACAATCTAGTATCATAACCACTATGCTACAGTGACTGTGCTACCTGGCTTCTTTTGTGACATTGCTCCCTCCGTAAGAGAACAGCGTCTCTGTGTTACATCCTCCTAGTGTGGGAACGAGTCATCAGTTCGGCATACTCCAACCCCCGATGACTGACGTTCGTCCTGGTGGTGATCTTCTTAGAACTTCCCTTGCCGCTACATTCTTCGTTACCTTTCCGCTTGTTGCCTTTCGCCGGAGCTTTGAATTTACCCTGGGTTGCAGGATCCTTATAGGGCTTTATTCGAAGGACGTGGACCGTATCTCTTATCTTTCGTCATCTTGTGTCGGGGTTGAAATCTTCAACTTCGTAAGTAACATCAGACAACTGTCTTACAACCTTATAAGGTCCAAAGTAGCGCCTGAGGAGCTTCTCAGAGAGACCAACCTTCTGAACAGGAGTGAAGATCCAGATGAGGTCACCAGGCTGGTAAACAACAGGGCGGTGGCTCACGTCATACCTTTGGCGACCATTTTCTTGAGCCTACAGCATGTGGAGTCGAGCTAGCTGCCGAGCTTCCTCAGCTCTGGCTAACACCTGGCCGATGCAGTCACCATCCATGTCATCGGGATGTAATGGAAACACAGTGTCCATCTTTGTAGTTGCCTCACGCCCATGCACTAGGAAATATCGTGTAAATCCTGTGGTGTCTTGTTTGGCGGTGTTGTAGGCAAATGTCACAAAAGGTAGCATCTCATCCCAATTGCTGTGCTCAACATTGGCAAACGTTGATAGCATGTCGGCCAAAGTCTTATTAAGGTGTTCAGTAAGCCCGTTAGTTTGCGGATGGTTGGCAGTCGTCATGTGATGAGTAATGTTGCACCAACAGCTTATCTCTGTCACAAGATTCGATTGAAAAACTTTCCCTTGATCCATAATTAATGACCTTGTGGCACCATGTTTTAATACAGTGTCTTCTATGATGAATTTGGATACCTCAAATGCTTCAGCTGTTTTCACGAATTTTGTAATGGCATAGTGCGTCAGATAATCAGTGCAAACAATAATCCATCTATTGCCACTAGCAGACATTGGAAATCGTCCGAGAAGGTCAAGCGCAACACGCTGGAAAGGGGTTTTGGCTGGTGAAATTGGTATGAGTCGGCCAGGTAGTTTCTGAGGAACTGCCTTTTTCCTCTGGCACTCTCAACAGTGCGACACATAGTGATGGACATTCCTAATTAAATCTGGCCAGAAAAGTCTCTTGCAGATCCTATCGTATGTCTTAATAAATCCTAAATGTCCGGCCTCAGGTGTGTCATGGAATTTCTGTAGCACATCTAAGCGCATGTGTTTAGGAATCGCTGGTAGCCACCTCTTTCCAAATGGATCAAATTTTTTCTTGGAAAGTAATCAATTAACTGCCTTAAATTGTCCTTTCACATCCTCTGACTGATTTAAGGCAAGCATAATTTGAGATATCTTGGCGTCCTTCTTCTGCTCAGCAGAGAGATCCTGGAGTTCAGCAAGACAGTCACTATCTTCATCAAAGTCTTGATGGTCTTGCACAGGGTTTCTTGAGAGACAGTTGGCATCATGGTGTTTTCTTCCACTTTTGTACACTATGGTGATGTCATACTCTTGAAGACATAGTGCCCACCTGGCAAGTTGTCCTGTTGGATCCTTAAGACCTGTCAACCAACAAAGTGAATATTGGTCTGTAACAACTGTGAATGGCCTTCCATAGAGATACTGTCAAAATCTGCACATGGCCCAGATCACAGCAAGACATTCTCTTTCTGTAGTTGAGTAGTTTCTCTCAGCTTTTGTAAGTGTCATAGAAGCATAGGCTATAACCTTCTCTTTTCCATCCGAAATCTGCACCAGAACAGCACCAATCCCATACCTACTGGCATCTGTGTATAGTTCTGTAGGTGCTCTCTCATCATATAGACCAAGTACAGGGTCAGTCATCAGAGCTTTTTGCAGCACATCGAAAGAATCTTTTTGAACACCGCCCCAGATAAAGTTAGCATTGACTTTTAACAACTCTTGGAGTGGCCTGACTTTGATAGAAAAGTCTTTGATAAAACGACAGTAATAAGAACACAATCCAAGGAAGCTTCTCACATCTCTAATACTTTTAGGAATAGGAAATTCCGTTATAGCTCTCACCTTTTATGGGTCTGGCTGCACACCTTCATTTGACACAAGGTGCTCAAGTATTTTGACTTCTTTTGCTCCAGAGAGACACTTTCTTGGATTAAGTTTCAGTCTGGCTTGTTGGAGACACTTAAGAACGGCCCTCAGTTGTTTTATGTGTTCATCAAATGTCTCTGAGAACACTACACTGTCATTTAAATAACAAAGATACACTGGCCACTTCAGGTGCTTTAGAAGATTGTCCATCATTCATTCAAAAGTTGCTGGTGTATTACACAAACCAAATGGCATTACCTTAAACTCATACAGGCCCTCAGGGGGGATGAATGCAGTTTTCACACGATCAGCCTCATCTACTTCAATCTGGAAGTATCCCGAGTACATGTCCATGGTTGAGAAAAACTTAGCCCCTTCAGACAATCTAGTGTATCATCAATTCGTTGAAGAGGGTAAACGTCCTTTTTAGTTATCTTATTAAGCTTCCTGTAATCAACACAAAAGCGCCAACTACCATCCTTCTTCCTGATGAGAACCACTGGTGATGACCATGGGCTCTGCGAAGGTTGACTGATGTCATTCTTTATCATTTTCTTTACCTCATCGCGAATTATTTGACGTTCCGTTGCTGACATGGTATGCTCTCTGGCTTATTGGTTGATGGTCTCCAGTGCTAAGCCGGTGCTTCACCGTCGATTTGTCTAAATTGCTCTTCACCTGTGGATTGAAGCCTTCAGAGAACTCTTGAAGAATGGCAAGTAGCTTCTTCTGTTGTTTCTTAGGGAGATCTGGTGATAGTAGAGCTAGAAGATCTTGTCTCGTAGTGGTAGCGCTAATTTCGCCCAGAGGCTGCAATTAACGGCTCAGCGTTTGCTACGCACATGCGTCTTGTGAGGATCTGCGGTTCTCAGCGACAGTTAACTATCCACAATTCACCAAATCCATTCTTAAACGAGACGACAGAGGCTGGGATGATCAAGTTATTCTTCAGTGGTATGCTTCTCTTACATTCCACTACAAGATCCATGGGTTGATGCATGGCACGACACTTGACAGCTACCTTTCTAGTGATGACTGCAGGAACAATCACTTCATCCAGCACACATAGTCTCAACACACTCGGATGCGCATCTTCGTGTCTACAGTATCTAACCTCGTCTAGCATAATCTTCGAGTGACCACAATCTATAATTGCTTGAGAAGCTTTCAAAAAGTCCCATCCAAGAATGACGCCATGACTAACTATTGTAAGATGATGAATTCTAAGGGCTGTGTATGGCCACTTACATCCTGTAGGCTTTACATATTTCCCATTAGCCACCTTCAGCAGAGATGTTTTGTTGTCGACGAATATGGTTTTCTGCAACTGGCGATGGTACTTCTCTGAAGTGACTGAACTGCCTCACCTCCTAGGAAGGTCGCACCCTTTAGTTTTACAGGTTGTGGGGGCTAGGTGATTGGCTGGAGCTTCTAAACAGTGATGGATACCTTGATCGGTGTGTTGGGGAGCATCCTCTCCAGCGGCTAGCTTCCGGTGATGGCGACCTACGTCATCCTGCACCCTCATGTTCTTATTCATCTTCGTCGTCCGGGAATTGGCATCGGCTAAGATCGATCTGCTGTCATCTGGCGCAGGTGTCATCAAATATCCACCACCTTTCTCGACAATAGCACACCACATGTCTCAGTCGTCCGCAGTGGAAACATACTGGTTGGTTATCCTGGGTCCTCCAGACATCAGTCTTCCTTGGTGCCCAAACGGGTTCCTCATGCAGCATTATAGGAACATAACTTCGCCTGGGTCTCGACTTTTTCACTGTTTTAAAGGGAAATGAAGGATGAGAGATGGGGTTCAATGTCTGTTCCACTTCCTCCCTTATGACCTCTTGAAGTGTCTCAGTTTTTTGCTCGCCCTGCAATCCAAGTACTTTCTGAACTTCTCTCACTGTCTGATGAAGAACACTTGTGAAATCAGCTTCTTCCTCCACCACAGACATCGATACGACATTTGGAAGCTGTTAAAACTTCTTGTGTGTAATTCTTTTTTCATGCATTGTCTCGATATACTGGTACCATTTTATGAAGTCATCTGCTGTCGAAACCTCCTTCAGGAGTAGGGCTTGATACATGTCCTCAGCAACACCCTTCATGAGATGTGCAACCTTGTCTTCCTCCTTCATTCGAGGATCCACTATTTTACACAGCCCCAAGACATCTTGAATGTAGGATGCTGTCGTTTCTCCTGCATGCTGTGCCCTGCACTTTAATTTATCTTCAGCCTTGCACTTATGATGATGTGTGTTGCCGAAATACTTACACAGTTCTGTCTGAAATACTTCCCAGCTTGTGAACTTATCCTCGTTGTTCTCATACCATTGCCTGGCAGTGCTGTTGAAGTAGAAAAATAGGTCAGCCAAACAGATGGTGTCATCCCATTTGTTAAATTATGCTATACACTCATATATCTTCAGCCACTTGTTTGGATCTTGGCCATCGTCACCAGAGAACCCGGAAGGATGTCTCATGTGGTGGCACACAGTTGCTGTCATCGTGATGTCCTCTTCTTCTTCTGTCTCTGATAGATTGTGATCTGTTGAGTATGGCTCGAACTCAGGTTTCTCGTCACATAAACGGCAGCTCTGTCGGAGCCACTGTCGTTGATAATGTGCGGTATCACAAGTTCCAGTACCCATTGCCTCCACCCGAGTAATGTCACATAGAGGAAAATGTAAGTAGATGAATGACAAACACTAACTTCACTTAACGAAGGTTTATTCAGCACTTGCACATATAAGAGTGCGTAGCGAACTGCCTCCGGCCAAAGCACATACGGTATACATACATGTACAGAACATTCCAGTACAATGATTCTGGCCATTTGTGGATACTTGTAGAATGTACTCAAACTGAATATAGAAAGTAAAATTTTTCAGTTCAGATAGTTTTGAACTCACAACCCTCGATGCAACAATCTAGTATCATAACCACTACACTACGGCAACTGCACAACCCAGCTTCTTCTGCGACAATATCTCCAACTTCATAAAATATTCTAATACGGTCTTTACTGTAGATATCAAAGCTGTGTGGAGAGACAGAGTTAATGGAGCATCTGTCTCGAACTATGTTTGGAAAGGTTTGATATCACAGGCTAACAACTTGAAAAAGGAAGTCAACAGTGTAACATTAATAAATTTACTCAACAACATGAAACTTTCGCTCTTCAGTTCATTCTTATCCTTCTCCCCACCCTCAAGAAATTTATTCGTGTTATATTGATTGCTCTTGGAGCAACTGAGGAATTCTCTAGCCATGTAATACAACAATTTTTTTAAACATAGGGCAGCCTGATACTTAACACACAATGCTCTCCTGGTTGGGACATTCTTGATCAGATTGTACAAGGCTCTCATAAATAATGCAATGTCCCATTGTGTTGCCCTGATTGCACCTTTGAAAGTATTATGAATGTAATGAAGCTCACAACTAAAAATCTCTAGCAGTTTTAACTCTGCTTAATGTGCTTTATATTCTTTCACAAACAGCCAGTTCACATTTGGCCCATCCATTGAAATCTGGAGAATCTTTCCCTTTGGTACGTCTTTTCTCACATCAATGAAAGAAGATAAAAGGGCACTAGCTCTGGAGCAACCAAGTAAAAAGGAAGTAAGGTACCCTGTTGTTATATCTTTTTTATCTTCATTCCAAAATCTTACATCCATTTGTTTGCATCCTGCAATGTTGTTCAGTGATTCATCAAAACCAAGAACAATACAATGCTTTCACCGGCAACCTAGGCAACTGCTGATTAAAGTAAGGAGCAATTCCGAACATATCCTACCTTATCTCATTTACATTGCATTTTGTGAGCTGCAGCACTATCTTTACCCATTCTTGACATTACAGCAACATCCTTTTCAGCCTCCTGAAGTGACTTGGTGTCATAGGTGTTTCAACACACCAGAGAATTTCTGCTGTCATTATATCTTCTTTCAATACAAATTCTTCAAGTCTGTGTGGATGATTTGCTGTTGAAGGTATGATTTGTTGTTGAAGGTTTGGAGTCTGAAGAAGAAGAAGAAGATGATGATGACGATGATTGGTTTGTGGGGTGTTCAACTGCACAGTCATCAGCGCCTGTACAAAGCCCAATTTTTACACAGTTCGATCTAGCCAGTCACGAATGATGATGATGATGAAATGATGAGGACAACACAAACACCCAGTCCACAGCTGAGAAAATCCCCAACCCAACCGGACTGAAAAAGATGATACCAAAGTGTTTGGCTCAGAAGTCGTAGGTGACAGGATAGCAGTTGACTTTTGTGGCTGAAAAACCACTTCCAGTTGAGATGATGTTCCCCTGCTTAAAACACGTTGTGTATGCTTCTTCCAGTTCATGTGCCTAGACAGCAACTGATGTCCCATATTACTCAAAGATATTTGGCTACAGCAGGAACTACAATAAACTAAAGAAAGTTCATTAGGCACAGGGTCAAGTCAGTCCTTTAAATCTGGGTGACTCTTCCAAATATCTTGAAATTATACAGTTCAGCACTATTAATCCGTAAAAGAAGAACAAAATACTTATACCACTTAAAACACACACACACACACACACACACACACACACTCTCTCTCTCTCTCTCTCTCTCTATCCATTATCATGTTTAAGAAAAACGTTTCCTGCTGCGTTTCATAACATGTGCCTAACTTTCTTCCCGGTCTCCGTCTCTGTCCACACCAGTGCCAAACATTTCTCACAGTGTAATTGCATCACCTGTAACACTATTTGTCACATAATTTTCATATCGACTGCTATGTTATGTCTAGCAATGACAAAAAGTAATTATATATGGTGCTGCACTATTAATACTCAAAGATTCACGCAAACAAAGTGAAAGACATCATTGTCATCAATGGACAAAAACATACTAAAGAAGAACTGGCAGTAATAACTTGCTACAGGAGCTAAATACAGAAGACAGCTCTGGTTTTCATAAATTCACTCAAATGTCATCCACCAATTTTGAATTCGTGGCAAATGTGGTGGCATTACTTGTTTAAATAAAAAGACACAGGCTTCAGGAAAGCAATTACGGTCACCAAAGAGCTGCAATGGGAGATTCATTTCAGAGCCTTGTGTACTGGCAGAGTACTTATTTCACATTTTGAAACAAGTTATACCTTGAATAGTTTCTGAAGTTTATGGAGCACTGGTATAAGTCCTGAAAGTCTGAGTAATGGTAACTAAATGAAAGACAAACATACACACAAAATTCAAGCTTTCGCAACAAACTGTTGCCTCATCAGGAAAGAGGCAACAGTTTGTTGCGAAAGCTTGAATTTTGTGTGTATGTTTGTGTTTGTTTGTGTGTCTATCGACCTGCCAGCGCTTTTGTTCGGTAAGTCACCTCATCTTTGTTTTTATATATAATTTTTCCCACGTGGAATGTTTCCTTCCATTATATTAACTAAATGAAAGACATCATTAAATATGTAACCAAAATTTTTTTCAGTTGCATGATCCCACATGTCCAAAAATTACTTGCTCAACAGTGTTGTTAGTTTCTGGGATGGTTATAAATGTGACAGGGGAATGAACACTACTTTTTGTACCTCTTTGTTCACAGCATTTAATTTCTTTTGGGTCATGAACATCATTACAAAACTACAGGAGCAAATAACTTGACTATGTTAGGTTGTCAGCAGTGCCTGCACCACCGCCCAATGTTTTGCTGTTCACCACCTTCCTTTTTTCCCACACAACCTTATTTTCTTTTCAAAGCAGTTGCTACTAGCATCAAACATAGCAGCAACTCTCTGCAGAGCATGTATTTATTGTGCTGTTCTTGTACTGCTTTCTCCGTACAATCCACAAGCAGACATCAGCCTGGTAGAGTGATAACAACTCAACAGTCTGCTGCATTGTCCACTCCATTTCTTTCGGAAAAACTCAATACAGCAAGCAAAAAGGCAACACAAAAAACTCTGTACACCAGAGACAATGCGACATTTGAACATGCAATAGCACTGTGCAGTTGTGATGTACAGTAGCTGGCTTGAAAAATTGTTTCCTGAGATTTGTACAAATACAGATAGTTGTATCTGTATTTCAAAACATGTTTCGAAATTGTTTCCACACGTAACAACTGGAAATATATTTTGAAAATATGTTTCAAGTTCAGTGTGTATGTGGCTTCACAGCTCATCACAACATTGAACCGTATCTACTTTCCTTTCATCAATGCAGAACAATACTTATCTTTAAATGTCAACTCCTAAACAAACTTTTCTAAAAATTGAATTATTTAACTACAAGCAGAGAACATACTAGAAAATAACAAACTAAAGGCTGAAAAAAAGTGTGTAAAATATATTGAAATCAGCATGAATGGGATTTAAATGTGTGTGTTGTAATATCACCTGAACACGGATCTAGCTAGTGTCATGTTTATATATAGTACCCTGCTTCATCCATTTTAGTTTGCACGAGATGTGTAATGGATTTTCATTTGGACTTGGGATCTGTTTTGAAAACACATATTTACTATGGTTAGCTGTGAAAATGCTTGTAAAAATATAACAGATGTTCTACTAAAAATATTTTTACCTTACATTTCTTGTAAAAATCAAAGTGTGAAAATAAAATGTAATCACTTTAAGAAAACCATTATGTAACAATACACTTGCTCCACTTCAAAAAACATTGCAATGCAAATCTCCATTACCCTTCGTCTGCACATTGGCTCCAACATGGGCCAGTATTTGTGGTCAATGCCCACACATTTGAGCCAACTTCCAGCTGAATTCATATAGAGCCAATGCAGACATGTATGATGCACAGATCGTAGCCAGTGCATTTGTTGTTACCAGTGTGAATAATTATACTTTGTCACTACAAAACAAAAGGAAAAAGAAATATAAATGAAGTTGGCAGGTGATAACACTTTACATATATTTCAAAATCAGTAAGGTTTAAATACGGTACAAAATTGTAGGCAAATAGATCCATAAATGTATTTCATGCTGGCATTATTCCAAAAACTCAAGAACTTCCGTGTTACTTCACTGTCCCTGAGACATTGTGATTTAAGGAATTCAACCTGGAAGTACAAATGACACACAGCCAACCTCGGGTTTCAAAATGAAAAGCTGAGAACCAAAACAACATTGGCAACAATGTGTGGTCACAATATCAAAACTTACCGCAACAATCTTTAATGTTTAGTCAAACTCTGACAAGAAATGGAATTGTACCAAGACTGGGGCCAAAGTTGATTCCAAAGCGATTTCATTGATCCACACAGTGGATCAACTGTGTTTATCACCAACCCATGCACCCAAACTTAAACTTCAATAATTTATATGGAATAATATTCAGATAAGTAGTACACTTTGAAATATTTGGTATTTTATAACTTTTGGCTTATAAAGTTCAATAAAAATGAGTTACAGTGCAAGTTAAAAACAGAGAATTCCCTGAAAATTGATGAAATTCCCTGGTTTTTCCATGTAAAATGTAATTCCCTGTCAATTTCAGATTTTCCAGAATTACCATCTTGTGACTTTGGACTGCAAACCACAACAATATGTAGGTTTTTTCACAGGGTATCAGACTCTGAGCCTCCTATTTTATTTGCACATTTGTATCATCCTATTTGACTATGATTTTCACAGCAGTATTGTTTTTATTAATTGCTATGGACAGAGAAGAGATACCCAGATAGCCAAGCACATTAAAGCACCTGCTTTTGGAACACGGGGAGGCGTGCCTACCCAGTACTGAAATTGCCTCAGAGGTTAACAATGGGGCTGGGTTTGCTGGCGAGCCTGGATGTGATTTTTAGGCAGTTATCATCATGTTGAGTTAAAGACAGGGCTAGTTACCATGTCCCACTTCAGATACACGATGCACAAACTTGGACTCCTCCCCACGGGAGGGGCAATTGGCAATACCTTTAAAATGCCTCTGGGTGCGGAAACCCCATTGTAATAATAGTCTATATACAGGGTGGCCCATTTATCTTGACCACCCTAAACAACTGTTTGTCCAGACGCAAATTACAAAATGTTTCAAGCAAATGTTCTTTAGCCGTCAGGGGGACATCAATCAGCATGACTGAGTTCCTTGTTGCTTTGCTTTTTACAAAGGTACAAACAGCGGTATGACTTATTAAAATCGCACCCTGTCTTTTTAATTCGGTAATTCATTTCCACTCCTAAAGACCTATTCAAAAATGTATCACAGTGTACCATTCACTGAAACACAACATTATTAATTACATAACACAGCATTGGCCTTGATGCTCCCAGCGCTTAGTGCATGTACTCGGGGTAATGGAACACATCCACGTGCTGACGTTGACCGAGGACAAATGCAAACATAAGTAGACTGTACACCCGTCATTCCATCAATCACCGTCAGTTGAAGAGTTGTGTGAGCAGAATGTACACCAATGAAGAGAAGGTAGAAATGCTACTCATCTATGGGGAATGTAAGTTAGCAGAACAGTAATTGCAATCAATACTGTTTTCTTATCTACGGGTACATTTAGTACAGTAGTTTAGCCCTTTATTTAGTATTTAATACTATTGTACAGAGTAGGCATACAGTAAAGGCCGACCCTTAATAACTATACCTGTTCCTAATTTCGTGGTTAGCTGAAATTGAAAACAATGTAGAGAGCAAAATTGGAAGCTCTTCCACTACGTTTGACAATCACACATTGATTTAATTTTGAACCAGGTACTGCCATTGAGTCTTTTCTTGAAAGTGTAACACTGGACACAACACCAATTTTTCAAAAGTGTATGATGACCCTTGTGGAATTATTAAAAAAATATTAACATTCTGAAAATTTTGACAGATGCATTCCTTACTCCATGTGTTCACTGATAATATTCTTTTGAATTCATTGAGTATAATTGTTATAATGAAGCTTATCATCATCATCTTCTCTTCAGGTATTAGGCAGGAATTGCCCGTTACGGTACCCATCTCTGTTGGGGTCTTCCTTTGTCTCTTCTCCCATGGCACTTATTAATTTCTTGCCTTTAAGGGAACACACACTATCTCTCTTCATTCTTTGTAGATGTTCGTTCCATTTTCCTCTGTAATCTCGAATTTTATCATTGCTTATTTATTTTTATATTTTATGTAGCAATATCTACAAACTCATTTCTTCAGCTAGTTTATGTTACACTTACTTCCAAAAGTTCAAGTACGTTTCTCTGTCTGTCTGCATCTGCACTAGTACCATGTTAGCTTCACACACAAAATATTGTATTTTATTAAATTTTTAAAAGTAATTTTTCAGTTTTTAATACATTTTACAGTTTCTTGTACTGTTTTCTCTCTATCTTGAGCAAGGTGATTTACATTTTCAAGTCCTTTCACTGCAGTTTACCACACATGCAAGAAATTTTGTACATATTATCTTTCTCATAATAACAAGATCACTATAATATGGAAATTGGTACTGCAGTAAGAAGCAGACTTTCGAATTTCAATATTCAATAACTATTTGAAATATGAAGTGGATGCAAAACTAGACAGATTTTCTTAAATATATTTATTAGTATTTCAAGTGTGGTCAACTTTATCCACCATGAAGCAAATCTCTGGGAAAGCTTCACACTAGTTATTTCTTTAAATTCTGCTTGGAGATTTAGTAAGAATTACTTTGATTTGTCTCTGTTGTAGTCATTTTTCGCATCATCCTCCTTTACAATATGGTGTGGTTTTAGAGCATTTTTATATTTGAGAACGCTAAGAAATCAAGTCACATAAGTCTAGGAGAATACAAAAACAACAGAACAACGTACATCCATTGTGAATAAATAGATGCAGAAACAATGCATTCTAGATACACCTACACAGAATAGCCAATGGTTCACTAGAGAATCTTTTAGGCCTAAACTGAACTAAAAAGCAGAAGAATGTATGCTTCTGATAACAATGCTACATTCCATACTGATGTTACTTCTCTCATAAAATTATTTTTGTAAATACATTTTTAGAAACACCTATACTGTATCTCACACTTTAGATTTAGAGCACAATGTCAGCAAATGTTTCTGGGTAAAAATTGACAAGTTTTATTGATTTTTTTCCCAAAATGAGAGTACACTCAGTAAATTACAGAGCTTGAAAATTCTCACTTAAGATAAGACTGGAGAACATGAACAGATACTGTCCATAACAAAAATACTCATGCACATATTGTTACTACATACTATGCACATTTAACTTTGATATGGTGATGCATTGTGACACGTAGATATCAACTACTACTACTAATTTCTTTTAAATGAGTGCTCATTCAGTATTACAAATTTTAATGGCGTTTTTTTCTTATTCTTATATTTTAAAAATAAATAAAAATTTCTAATCATTATACACTAGAATTTTCTCAATTGTTTTACTAAAACGTGAAAAGACATTAAGGACTGTACAGTTCCAAATTATACAACAAAGATGGTAAACACAGCCAAAGTATTTTTGTATACTGTTAATGTTTATGACTGAAAGTATTTGACACAAAGGATATTCAAAACATTACAAGTCTACATGAGTATTCTGCAATGCACTATTTCAACAACATGTTCTGCTTTCTACAGTCTCTGCAAGTTACATGTAATTACTTGGTTTGACCTATTTCAGTTCTGAACTGAAATGGGCACACTCTTATAAAGCAAAATGGTAGTGCAGAATGCACAACATTTGTTGCTTATTTGTCTTCAATACTAGCTAAAAGAAATACAATCATGGGACTTTCTCAATATTTCATTAACAGCAGCCTTATACTAAAAAGGACCATCACTGCCATTAATGACACATAATGTCAAAGCAAATTCAAATATGAATACAAAAGACAGTATAAATTTTAATAGTTTATGCAGCTTACAGAATATTGCATTGTAGTAATGTGCAAAGATTGTTCTACATACATATTCATATGTAAATCCTTACAGATGAAGCCTAAATGAAACACACATGTGAAATATGCTTTTGCAATATTTCCATGTATATTTTTTTTGGTAATTTGAACTGTACTAGAAACAAATACTATGCAATATAAGAAACAATACGAAAAGCCATTCCGGTGAACTTTACAAAACAGAAATACGAACAGAACATGTTTTAAGTTTATTCCACATTTTTCACAAGGAGCACATACATAAAAATATTACAAATAAAGCCATACAAAAGGCACAAAATTTTTAAGACAAATATTAACAACAAAATTATCAAACACACACAATTAAAATTAAATGAGCAGTGCCAAAGATTTCAGTACTAGAGCTGAAACTTTTGCCTTTTTATTACAAGTTTTTTTTTTTGAAAACTTCAAAAAGCTGCAAGTAACTACATACAAAAAAACATAAAAGTAAATGTTTCACTGTCATTATGCACTGTTCCCGCAACACACCATCTGAAAGAAGAACCTACTGATCACCCTTTTTGTACAGGTGACCTATGCAAATATCGAACACTGTTCTTCCTACACTGATCAGTACCTTCAACAATAGTGTGTACGCTTTCAATGACGTTCCACATACACAAAGTGCCTGATTGTATTCCTACTGTAATGTAGCAATTTATGGTTTAAAACCACATTTGTCAAAGAACATACATTACTGCAAAATTAGAAGTTGGTCTCTTCAGTAATTTGTTATCTTTAACTCACCACCACAACTATTAAGTTGTATCACAGTCATCATCTAATGCAATGCTGACCTCAGTTTTAACATACTGTGGTATAACAAGAGGTGTCTGGGCATTGAAAGCACCAATAGCAGTCTCACCACTGCTGACAGTATCAATCACAGAAGTGATACCTGTTGCAGTGCTACACAGCAAGTTTGATTCAACTCTTTCAGGCTTGATTGCTTCTACTACTGGCATGACAACAGCAGCTGGTTGAGGTGAGTCAGCTGGCGTAACATGGAAGATAGAACCCCTTCCAATTGTACCTTCAGATGTGACTGGAACCTGACCATAACTTGGACTAGAGTCATCAGTTTCTTTGTAGAAATTAGCATGCAGCTGATTCGTTACAACAGCTGGGACAGTCTGAACAGGCAACGGATGAGACATAATTGGTGTTGGTGTTACAGACTCCTGTCCCATCTCTTTCTTTACATCTGTTTCAGGTAGTCTTCGGGTGCCCACACTGTATAACAACAAAATACAAATATTAATTTTAGAAACAAATTCAAAACTTTTAGTACCCACACACAACAATTTTTTTAAAAAAGAAAAGTAACAATGATATACAGCAGCATATGCAAACCTCTGTCATATTATCATACAACTCCAAACTTACAAATCTCTGTCCATGCCCTATACTTTCATCAATCAAAAAAAGTAGGATGGGGCAAAACTGATCAACTTATGGCTGTCACATTTCCTTTTTAACCAGAGATTTAACTACCAAGGGTGCACTTCATTTGTAATTTCAGCAGCATGTCCCAAGTATAAAAAGACAGTGACATTCATCCAATATGCTACTAATATGACAAGAAACTATATAAAAATAAACATCATTAACACACTCTTTTTGGATTACAATGACTAATACATTTAAGTACAGTATATTCAGAAAGAATGCAGGTACATGAATTAAAATTGATGAACTAAGAAACAATACAATTTTGTTGGTTGTCACATTTTTCTTTGAATACTGGACGGATCTGTTCATTTAGAGAAAAAAAAGTTGACACACAATAGACACTCCCAGGCAAATTATGTGTTGTTGTTACTGTGGTCTTACACTTGAAGATTGGTTTGATGAAGGTCTCCATACTAGTCTATCTTGTGCAACTCTCTTCATTTCTGTGAACTACCACAACCCACATGCTTTTGAACCCATTTACTACATCCAAGCTTTTATCACCGTCTACAATTTTTACCCCTTCCCCCCTCATTTCATTATCAAATTGAGGATCCCTGATGCATGGAGTGTTTTATCAACCAGTATCTTCCTTTAGCCAAGTTGTGCCACAAATTTCTTTTTCCTCAATTCAATTCTGCACCTTCAAATCTTCATTCTTCTGTACCATCACATTACCAGAACTTCTATTCTTGCCTTGTCTGAGCTGCTGATTGCTCTAATTTTATGCCCGTACCAAGCTACACTCCATACAAATACCTTCATAAAAGACTTCCTAACACTTAACTTTATATTCTATGTTAACTAATTTCCTTTTTCCAGAAACTTTTTTTGGCTATTGGCAACCTGTATTTGATATACTATTTACTTCAGCCATCATCAGTTAGCTGCTCAAATAACATTCTTTTATGGTCTCATTTCCTATTCTCTCGCATTGCCTGATGTAAATCAACTACATTCCGCTACCCTTTTTTTGCTGTTGTTGGTATTCACCTTATAACCTCTTTTCAAGAGAGTGTTCATTCCCTTCAACTGCTCTTCCCAGTCCTTTCCCAGCTCTGACAGAATTATAATGTCATCGGCAGGCCACAAAGTTTTATTTCTTCTCCTTGAACTTCAATTCTCTCTCCAAATTTCTCCTTGGCGCCCTTATTCTCCCTCACTTCTCAAATACTACTTTCCTCTCACATTCTTCCACTCTTATAAATACAGTCTGGTTTTTGCAAAAGTTGTAGATAACTTTTTGCTACCTGTATTTTATCCCCACTACTTTCAAAATTTCAAAAAGTGTATTCTAGACAAGATAGTCAAAACTTTTCTATAAGTTTACAAATGCTATAAAGATTTTGTAACATGTTTGCTTTTCTTCAGCCCGCCTTCTAAGATAAATTATAGGTACAGTATTGTCCTGTGTGTTATTACATTTCTCTGGGACCCAAACTGATCTCCATTCGGGACAGCTTCCATCAACTTTCCCATTCTTTTATAAATAATCTGTGTCAGTATTCTGTACCCACAATTTATTAAAACTGATAGATAATGGAGAGACAGTGAAGGTTTTGGGCAATTGGTAAGAAGAGTTGGTCAACAAGAATGAAAAATTTTTCAGTAGCAACACCATAATCAGTTGCAATGGGGCACCCAAGATTGTTGGGTTCGTGGATTTTGGTGTGCATGAAAGATGGGTATGCAGGGTGTTAATGGGGTGGAGAGGGAGATGGTATCAAGGAGGCAGGTTCCGGGACGAGCCTAAGGATTTCAGTGGGGTTCTGAGATAGGATCACTATGACAGAGTTTGTAAATGGAAGAGTCAGACAGTTGGGTGAAGCCTTCTATCAGGTAGTCCCTGCAATTCATCACGACACAGCATGTAATGCAGTCTTAAACAGCTATGACCAATGCAACAGGGTGTCACAAAAGTAGGCACTATAACACTGTCAGGGCTGGTGAAGCCTGCACACAGCAAAGGCGATAGGGAGAATGTGGGAGAAGATGCACATGGACAAAACAGGAGAGACAATGTACACGTAAGTTCTAGACAGTAACAAAGGAACACAGAACACAAGGTTTAGGTATAATTTTGGAAATTTTGAAAGTAGTGGGGATAAAATACAGGTAGCAAAAAGTTATCTACAACTTTTGCAAAAACCAGACTGCACTTATAAGAGTGGAAGAATGTGAGAGGAATCAACTGGTGGCTCCTGTTTTGTCCATGTGCATCTTCTCCCATGTAGGACAATTCTGATAGAATGTAAATTATTTAGGAATAAAGCAGACCACTCACCGAATAGCAGAAGCATTGAGTTGCTGACAGGCACACAGAAAAAAGATGTAAAACACACTAGCTTTCGAGATAAATTCTTTGTCAAATTGGAGCCCCCCTCCTCCTCCCCCACCACACACCCCTGCCTATGTCCAACATTGTACCCACTGGACACACAATGCCAGGATTTACTTACGCAGTGGGGCTACAGCGCGACGGAGATTGTGTCGAGTAGGGTGTGGGTGGTTAGCAGCTTGCAGTGAGTGTGGCAGGTGCTTGGACTAGGCAGGTAATGCATGGGTAGTGGAGAGAGTGAGGTACAGTGCACGTTGAAGGTGATGTCAAGATGTAGATTGGATATTGGATGGGGATGACAGGGTAGAGGAAAAGGAAACTGTTGGGTGGCAGGTGTGAGAACAGTGGGACAACACAGATTGAGGCCGGGTAGGCCACAGGAGCAAAAGATGCATTGCAAGCATAATTCAATCTGCACGGTTCAGAAACAGTGACAGTGGAGGGAAGGATCCAGATAGCCCAGGTTGCAAAGCAACGATTGAAACGAACACGTTGTGCCACTGGGTGGTCAACTTTGTTCTTGGCCATTAATTCTGGTGGACAGCAGTCTGGTTGTCATATTGACATAAAAAGCTGAGCAATGATTGCAGCGGAAGTGGTATATTAAATGGCTGCTTTCAAAGATTGCTCTGCATCTGATGGAGTAAGATAAGCTTGTGAGAGGACTGGAGTAGGAAGTGCTAGCTGAATGGATTGGACAGTCCTTGCACAAGAATCTTCCACAAGGATACGATAACTGTGGCATAGGGGTGGGAATGATCTTGAGTAGGATGTCCTTCATTTCTGGGCATGGTGAAAGATACTCAAAGCCCTAATGAAGGACATGGTTCAGTTGTTGCAGTACAGGGGGGTGTGGGCTGACAAAGGAGGTGCTCCTTTGTGGCTGGTTCTTGGGGTTGATGGGAGGATTAATGGTGTGTGAGGATGTGGCATGGAAATCCTGTTTGGAGACAAGGCTTAGGGGCTAGAGCTTGTCTGTGAAGGCCCTCATGAGACCTTCAGCATACTGGGCAAAGGAGTTCTCATCACTGCAGATACTGCTGTATCCTCTCAGCCACTGGGCACCCACTTGCAGCCCCTCTTCCTACATCCCCCCCCCCCCTCTATCCACCCCACTCAATAAACCCACACACCACCCAGTCCACCTGCCAAAAACTAGCTTGACAAACGATTTATTCCACAAGCTAGCAAGTTTTCTTTCTCTCTTGTGTGGGCACCTGTCAATGACTCAACATTTTTGCTATTTGTTCAGCGATCTCCTTTACTCTTAAATTATTTACACCCCACCAGAAATTTTTTACATAATTACACCATCCTTCTTAAAATTTGAAGATATTTTGCCATCTCATGTATATTGCATACAAGGTGGGATAGTTTTATCATGGCTGGATCTCCCAAGGACTTACACAATTCTGAGGCAGTATTGTCTCCTCCAGGAGATTTATTTTGACCTATTTCTTTTAGAGCTCCGTCAAATTCTTCTCGTAGCATCATATCATTCACCTACAACATCACTTTCTATAACATTATCTTCAAAAGTTACTCCTTCTATGTATTCCTTCCACCTTTCAGTCTTCCCTTCTTTGCTTAGTACTGGCTTTCCACCTGAGCTTATACCATTTATACAGTTGATACACTTTGTTCTTAGGTTTCTCTTAATTTTCTTACCACTGAATCTATTTTGCTGCAGTCCTGGATGCCTGCTTCTAAAGCCTTGGATTTCACATCTAGTCATTCCTGCTTTGCCAGATTGCACTTCCATTATCCTTATTTCTTAGATGTGTCTATTCATTTTCGCTAGCTTCAAATGTGTTTTCATATTTACTCCTTTCATCTGTAACATTCAATCTCTCATGCATTATCCAAGGCTTTTTACTGGGCCTTGCCGCTCTTCCTATCCGATAATCAGCCACATTCACCATTTCATCCGTCAAGAGCACTCATCATTCTTCTTCTATTGTCTTCCTTACCCTTATTTCAGTTAACTGTTGCCATGTGCTGCTCACTTTAAAGCTCTCAACAACTTCCTGTTATTTCAATTTATACAGATCCCTTCTTCTTAATTTCCAACTGGGTTGTTATAATTAAATAATGGTGTTGCAAGTGCTGCAGTGTGGCCTGCATACACTGCAGGACACTGGAACATTGTAGGTATGTTCACTAGTCGGAGCACTCGCAGAATATGCTGAAAAAATATTCCCACTTTCTGCCACCAGGTGAAAAAATGGTGCTGTAAGCAGTCAGAAAGTGAAATGTTTCCTGTTTTGACGTCAGTATGCTGTTTGTCACTTGGCGACACATGCTGATTTCTTTTGTGAAGTGACCATTGGTGTAAAGGATTAAAAAGGTTGAAGTTTTACATATGAAACACAATGGCTGTTAAGAAGAAAGATCATGCACTGTTGGAAAAGATTTTTTATCAGAATGGCAACAGCAGCAGCACCGCATTGCGTAAATGCGCCAACAGAAACATCTTCAAAGGTCAGTAAATGGACTACAGAATATGATCAAGATATTTGAAGAGCCAGGTGAATTAGGTAGTGTAGCAGGAGGATGGAGGAAGCTGATTCTCATGATAGTTGATAAATAAAGTTGCTGTAGTTATAGCTAACTGTGAAGCACATGCTTCAAATTCTGCAGCCAGTTATCAAGCTGATGAGAATTCTGTCTCCCTGGTCAATAATTCCAAAGATTTTGTGGCACATTTTACCCTGGTATTCCTACAAGATTTAAAATGTCCATCATGAAGTCCCAGGATTTGCTGTGATCTTGAACTCTGTCTTTTGCCACACATAGAAATAGACGACAGGCTATCTTTAGATGGACAAGGCACATTTCAATCTGCACAGTCCGTGAAAGCACAGAACTGTTGCATATGGAACTCTACTCAATCACATATTGTGCAGAAACAGTCACTGCGTTTAGCTTACGTGGCTGTGTAGTGTGGTTTCAGAAGCTCTTTCATTCTTGGTCCGTTTTTCTTTGAGAAGATGACACCTCGCAGGCCAGTTAGGTGTACAGTGACACCTGCACATTATAAGAACTTCCTTGTCCAACACGATTCCAGCTTTGCAAGAACCTAACTGTGTCCATACCACTATTTATATGAAAACTGGCTTTCCACATCTCCCAATCTAAATCTATGCGATTCCTGACTGTGGGAATGTCTGAAAGACTGTATCTATCAGGGGTGTAGCTGGACTCTTCCTGGACAGGACAGCATATGATGACGTCACTAATTAAACCAGATATGCTGCAGTGCCCTGTTACAAATCCAGTATGTTACAGAGTGAGGAGACCATAATGAACATAAGTTATAGTTTGTGGCCATATCCTAATAAACGTCCCAGGACCACTGTAATTACGTGTTTGATCGTTCCTCCCCTTTTCCTGCACGCACACCACATTTTGACTGCTTACAGCACCAGATTTTCATCTGTTGGCAGAAAGGGGAAGTATTATTTTTTCAGCATATTCCCTGAGCCCATCAATCAATGAACATACCTACATCTTTTCAGCATCATCTGATGTATACAGCTCACACTGCAGCACTCAGAACACCGTCAGGTTAATTATAGACACCCAGTAACTTAAAGCTAAACAAGCACCACAGTAGTATGAGTTTATATGCCAACTCTCTCCAAAGACGGCTAAGAGATTGAAACAAGGTATGGCGAGGAAAAAAAAATTATTCGTATAGTTAAAGAAGAGGAAAATTTAACTGTGATGGGGAAATTAAATTTGATAGTAGAAAATAAGAGAAAATGAGAAAAGATAGGGGAAAAGATAGGAGAATATGGACAGGTGGGAATGAATGAAAAAGGTACCCCTTGGTAGAATATCACATGCAGCATAATTTAATCAACACCAACAGTTGGTTTAAGAATGAGGAAAGAAAGTTGTAGACATGGAAGAGATTTGGGGACGCTGGAAGGTTTCAGATTGATTATACAATGGTACGACAGAGATTTGATTTCAGAACCATATTCAAATTGTAAGAAATTTCCAGCGACAGTTGTGGACTCTGGCCATAAGTTATTAACTGTAAGATTAAAAAAGAAGAAACTCCAAAATGTCTAGGAAATTAAAGATATGGGACCTGGATGTGCTGTACGAACCAGAGGTTGTCTAAAGTTTCAAAGGTCATATTAGACAACAGTTGACTGAAACAGAAGAAAGAAATACAGTAAAAGACAGATGGGTACCACTGAAAGATGAAATGTGAATTCAGCAGAAGGTCACACAGGTAAAAACACAAAGTGCAATAGAAATTCTGTGATATCACAAGAGATATTTTTAATGAAAGGAGAAAATATAAAAATGCAGTAAATGAAGACAAAAGGGAGTTCAGACATCTAAACAATGAATTGATGGTAAGTGCAAACTGACCACACAGGAATGGCTAGTGGACAAATGTTACACCTAGAGATGCACGTAAAACTAGGAGAAATACAGATACCACCCACAGAAAAATTAAAGAGGCCTTTGGAGAAGATCGAAGCAGCTGTGTGAATATCAAGAGCTCAGACACAAAACCAGTACTAAACAACGAAAGGGAAGTTCCAAGACTGAACGAATATAAAGAAGGCCCCTAGAGCAGACATTCTTTCAGAACTATCACGAGAGCCAGCTACGACAAAATATTCCACCTCATGTACAAGATGCATGAGACAGGCAAAATAGCCTCAGATTTAAAGAAGAGTAATAATTCCAATTCAAAACAATGCAGGTGCTGACAGGTGTGAATATTACCAAACTATCAGTTTACTGACACAACCTATTTACAGATGAGTGGAAAAAGTGGCAGAAGCCAACATTAGGAAAGATCACTTTGGGTTCCAGAGAAATGTAGGAACACGTTACATGTGAGGCAATACTGATCCTATAACTTACCATAGAAGATAAGTTAAAGAAAGGCAAACCAATGCTTATAGCATTTGTAGACTTAGAAACAGCTTTTGACAATGTTGAATGGAACATACTCTTTGAAATTCAGTAGCTAGCCGGAGTAAACTACAGGAAGTGAACGGTCATTTACAACTTGTACAGAAACCAGACAGCAGTTTATAAGAGTCAAAGGGCATCGCAGTAGTTGAGGAGGGAGTGAGACAGGGTTGCAGTCTATCCTTGACATTATTCAATTTGTACACTGAACACACAGTTGTGGACGAAAAGAAAAACGAAAGAAAAATTTGAATAAGAAATGAAAATTCAAGGCGAAGAAATACAAACTATGGTGTTTGTCATGGACAATGCACTCCTGTCAGAGACAGCAAAGGACTTGGCAGAACTGTTGAAAAGAACAGATATGGACTTGGAAGCACAATATAAGATGACCACTGAAAACTATGTAACTCTAACCCACAACTAGAACATGGTTCAAACAAATAGCCAGGCCACCAGGAAGTCATTCATCACAATAATTAACTTTTCCACCACACGCAAGTTATTTACTGTTAAGTAATGTTGCAAGACATATATACTTGGATTACTTCAAAAACAAAGCTAGCTTTAAGAGACTGCTTAATTCTGTAACTGTATATAAATGTAATACCTTAAATCAATGTAACCTGCAGTGTTTCCACAGGGTGGGCTTGGAAGAAATGGTGAATTTCCCTCTTCACCATCACAGCTGGCAACATCAGGTAAATTTTTTACTAGATCTTTCAGAAAATCAAAACGACTTTCTGACAGAATACACTGTTTCCTGTAAGGCAGATCAGAAGGACAAAAATAATTTAATTCTGAATTCAATTGCATGGACACAAAGGAGACACCAGTACTGCTATTAAAGTCTATTTTAAATAAAAAGTCAAATTACTGTTTCTGAACATGTTTCTTGAATTTATTTTTAGCTTGGGTCATAGCATCAATGCCCTACAACATGTAAGCAAAGATTCAGAATGTTTCCTTCTGCACTTGCTCCCTGTAGTGTCCATCAAATGAAACAGTACCCTCATGGAAGCCATAAGCATTTTTCAAAGTGAAAATGCACCAATAAGAGCATGGCCATGAACAAGAGACTACTGTGATTTATCAAACGCAGAATTGTACTGTTAGAACTTAAACAAAATTTCAGTGATTTGAGAGTCTATACAAAGCAGAAGAATTCATCTACTCACAGCAATGCTATAAAGAATTTATAAAGAACTCTCCCTCTTCACCACATGCTGCTTCTGTGTACCCATTAACCACCCCAGCCAAGACCATTATTCACTGCATAAGCCAAAAGTTCTCTACTCTGTTGTTTAAGCAAAACCTGGCCTAATTTGTCCAATAGATTAGCCTCCTTTGAAATGCTATTAAATGTACTTTAAATGTGCCTGTCGGTGGCTCAATGCCTGCTCTATGTGGTAAGCAGCAATCTACCATATTTCAATGTTGTTATTCAACCCCACAATTTCTATCATTTGATTTAGAGTAATATATTACGTTGTATTTGGTTTGGTCATAAGGATCTTTTGGAAGACACTGACAGCTCAATTTTAATTCCCACATCAAAATGAATAGGTTTTGTACTTGATTGTTCTTGTGATTAAAATACAGCCTTCCTTGTGGTTACAAAGGATGCTTCATATCTAAGACAAAGGTTGGATGAAATCATTACTATCAAAATGAGCTCAGTCAGCCGAATAGAAATTTTTTTTCTCTTGGCACATTTTTATCTCATTAACATAAATTACCGAGTTATCTCATTTTTATTATTTTTATAGGAACTTGAAATCCTGAGCATATGTGGGCAATTTAAGGTCAAATATTTGAAGAACTAAAACTTCACTCATATCTGTTTCAGCATTGATAATTAAGTGTTTGGCCACTAGAGAGCATCCACTCCTACATTTGTAGCTGGTGGTCATGTTTTGGTTGAAGTGGTTACCACTAGTTATCGCCTTTACTGTGCACAGCTTTGGATACACGATAACAAAACATGTGCTTTCTGCCTCTGTCTTGTATCGTTGTTTAGCCTGTGCAACAGAAAATGGATCATTAAGAGATCCTCAGATTGACTTCTAATTTTGTGGCTCAGAAAGAGAAGAATGTGATGTCACTTTATTGGAGACTGAAAATAAGGACAGTTGTCACATGATTGACAAGTGTTTGCTAGTGGTATGAGATAACTATGTTTACTGTGCTCCACAAGTTCCATCAAAATTTTCGTTCAAAGGGAACCATAGTGAAATACAAGTTTTGACCTCATATCTACAGAAAAGCTAAAAAATGGCTAAGTTTCAGGATATTTTAAACAAAGTGCAGTGCACAAGTATATTCGGTATTTTATTAATGGTGATCTTCAAAAAAATTTAAATTATTCTGGGGTTAACAGCTATCTTTATAATTATGTCCATATATAATGTCATTCATTAATAAAAAAAAAAACACTATTTTTGGAATATAATTTGTAAAAAAATGAATACACTGGGGATTTAAGGCCATCGCAACAGCCACCTATGGTCTCGTGACCAGAACCTTCACCACTGATGTCCATACTTTGAATGTCAAGTGTGACTCGTTTCAGTCATTACACCCATTCTCATCATATTCACCTACAGTAAGTAGATCTATGTTTTATAAATGCACTTGTGGAAGAATGAAAATGAGAGTGAAGTCTAATGTGTGTTGCATTTGATTTAATATAACAGGACTATTAAAGATTCCAGATGAAGTCTTTTGTTTTACCTACTAACACTAAGGCTGGGGACACTATGTAACTAACGCTATTTCTTATAATAGTGTATATAATACCAATTACTATCAGCATGAATAATGATGTCTTAAACACTTGAAGAACACAGTTTTAATGCACAATAACCATTTTCAACCAACAAAGTAACAGTTCAGTTCAGAAGCTAAAAATAAAAAAAATTAGGCTAATAGTAAAACGCACATAAATGAGACATATAATTATTACAATACATCATTCACTAGTGAAGAACCTGACACAACCAACAATGTTAGCTGAACAAGAATAACATGACCTGTGAATTTCAGGGAGCTAATGGATAGGAAAAACACACAGGGGATAGGAAAAATATAAAGAAAATGATTTATCTTAGCTATCTGAGAACAATACAAAAACCACAAAAATTTTATGTTCAGAAACAAGCAGTTGACAGCACACAATATAAGCATTCCTAATCAATTTCTCAATATAGTAAGTTTGCAGTCACACTTGACAAAGTGCAGATCAATACGTGTTTCTTCTAATACCTAACACTATTCTTTATCATTACACTAACTTAAATAATTATAGCAAGTATTGCACAAAGTTAATTCAATCAGGAACCAACAAGACAGCAATATACTTACATGTGAGATGGACTCAAAGTCTTTGCATTTTTAGCACTCGTAATTTCCATTGCCTTTTTGAGCAGAGATTCTACAAAGAGCTCCAATGTTCTGGGTACAAGAGTTAAGAAAACATGCTGAAGAAAACTGGATAGTGAAGTTCGCCATTTGTTACGTCTAGGTGTTGGCCATAGATAGCTGGTTAGTTGTCAGAACCACATACAGTGCTACAGTTCATACCAAGATCAGCTTAACAGTGATAGGCAGTTGAGGATGGAAAGGAGTGGGGAAGGAGGCAGAAGATTTTATTGTTTTATCACTATGCACTAATGCAATACAGCCCTGTTAGTAGCAGCCGTTCAGTTCTATACCAAGTACATTTATACATGCACATGCAGTACTGAGTTTACTTAGCAGGATCCTAGTAGTCTTAGCTAACTGAGCACAGAAGAGAGGGTATGACCAAACAGGTGCTCTAATTGGTAAATGGAAATGTCGTGTGGCTAGGGCCTCCCGTCGGGTAGACCGTTCGCCTGGTGCAGGTCTTTCGATTTGACGCCACTTCGGCGACCTGCGCGTCGATGGGAATGAAATGATGATGATTAGGACAACACAACACCCAGTCCCTGAGCGGAGAAAATCTCCGACCCAGCCGGGAATCGAACCCGGGCCCTTAGGATTGACAGTCTGTCACGCTGACCATTCAGCTACCGGGGCGGACTCTAATTGGTTATTGCTATGGTAGCTGTCCTGTAAACAACTACCTGTACGTCACTTTGTTATTCCAATCGAAATATAATTGCAGAATGGCTGGTCCATGACATGGCTGCTTTCAACTGTGGCCCTAACCTTCACTGGATGAGAAAAAAGAGAATGAACTAGAGTAGGAAGTGATGGGGGTACGCAATTGGGAGGAGGAGTGGAATAGGGTTAGATTAATGGAGACATACTTTTGCTCCACAGAGCCATAGTGAGAGAACCTCACAAAGTTGAATTTGTCAAAATACAAGAATATATAATGTACAAAAAAAGCTCTACACTAATGTTCCTACACAACAAGTAAAACAAATCTTATGCTTTCATTTTTGAGAGAATACTGAAAGTCGAAACAAACATGTAACTTTTTATACACTAAGGTAAACACAATAATTCCTAGTATGCTGTAGCTACATATCATTGGACAGAAAGCAGTTTACAAAATTTATTTACACTAATTACTTCACTAACTAACTGAAGATGAAAAGAAGTAAGATTTTACATAATCCCCACATTATCTGATATTAATAATAATACTTAACAACATATGCATCAACTGCTTCTATTAAGAAATTCATCAATTGAGTACAAAGGGTTAGCCACCAATAACTCCTTTAGGCTCCTCTTAATTTGACTTTATTAGTAGCTAAACATCTATGGTTGCTGAAAAGTTCTTGAATGTGTGTGTTCCTGAAAAATGGATACATTTCTAGAGCAAAGTAAGTGAATTCAAATCTTGTTGAAGATTATTCTTATTTATTGTTAGCACTAATTCCATGAACTGAGCTTTGAGGTAAAAAAAATAAAAATAAAAAAAATAAAAATACATTGCGAAGTTGTAGTTATAGTCGCTTGTTGCTTGAACTGACCTTAATAGAATGTTCTCAAGTTCACACCACAAATAATCCGTATTGTTTGCTTTGAGGCATGGAAAACTTTATCTTGACTAAATTAATTACCCCAAAAAATGATCCTTTATGACATTTTGGAATGAAAGTGTGTAATGTTTGGTAGTTTTTCCTACTTTTACATATCACTTATGCCTGCCACAATCTACACTGGAAGTAAATACTTGTTTAAGTGCTTCAACTGTTCTGTGGTGTGCTCCTCCCACATTCTGTATTCCCACAAATTAGTCGGACTTTTTGTGATGTCACTGTCAGACACCGCACTTGCTAGGTGGTAGCCTTCAAATCGGGCGCGGTCCGTTAGTATGCGTCGGACGCGCGTGTCGCCACTATCAGTGATTGCAGACCGAGCACCGCCGCACGGCAGGTCTAGAGAGACTTCCTAGCACTCGCCCCAGTTGTACAGCCGACTTTGCTAGCGATGGTTCACTGACAAATTACGCTCTCATTTGCCGAGACGATAGTTAGCATAGCCTTCAGCTACGTCATTTGCTACGACCTAGCAAGGCGCCATTATCAGTTACTATTGATATTGTAAATAATGTACAGACAAGAGCTACGTTCAACATTAATGGATTAAAGTTAAGTATTCTACCAGTTACCTCCTTTTTTCTAAGTTCTAATTTCCTTGTCCTGTTCCAGACCTCACGCCAGCCTGCGTGAGCTTAAACGCGTGCCTTTCGGCTTCCTCTCAATTTAGTGGATTGGTCTCCTGCCAATCCACAACACTTTTCTACGTGCTTATTGTCATATTTTAGACAAATACTGGGAGAAAACTCCCTTATAAGTTCAGAACTGTGTATAGTTTTCAAGCCCAGCATTAAATTAATTGAAACAATGTGCAAAATATGTCATGATTATTTAACACTAGTGTATATGCTCGAATTAAGGGAGCAACAAAAAATGTTTCAGAGCTGAAAAAAGTCTGAACACAATGTAATGCAACATCACTACAAAATAATGAACTACATATGGTTTCTACAACTGAAGGGAATAAAACCCCAATTTTTTTGTCTATGTACGCTGAAACTGACCCAACAAGCAAGTGAATAAAAACAATCAAAATATTTCTCATGTTATATTACGTCAGAGAAATGAGATGAACTGCTTGCAATTCAAATAAGGCAATGACACATTAACAATGACGATGACAATACAATCCATTATCTGGCACATAACTGTTCAAAGGGTGTGTTACAGACCATTTACTACCAAATGTATGACGGAGTTAAAGTTAATGGTCCACAAATGTGGAACTGATCATTTATTATCAATTCACTTGTCTTACTATTTGAAAAAAAGTATAACACAAACATAACCAAGGTCAGTTGCCAGTGTGCCTTTCCACTGCATGAATTTTATACATGACATGGATTCATAAGATCTCTTAATGAAGGTGAGGAATGTGATCCAAGGTCAGCAGTCTGTGAACCACTTATTATGGCCACAAGCAATCATTTACCTAAATTGGCACAAATGCACTATGATGTTGCTGTTGCTGGGTGTGGCTTCCCAATTAAACACAAACGCTTCACCTGAAACCATGGCTGAATTCAAAGATCACATATAGGATACTCAAAGGAAGCATGGAAAGAAGACTAGGGTTTAATGCCCTATTGACTACGAGAGCATGAGATACAGAGGGAAACTACAGCTGAAAATTCCCACCACAAAAATAAGAGAAATTATAATATTTATTCATAAAGAGAACATTAACCAGCCAACTTTAAAAGACCAAAGTACACAAGAAATGCAGCACCTAGCAAAATGCCCCACTATCAATTACACTTGCCTTTGTCTACCTCATTATGTTACTACACCTTGAACATTACACAATTTGAATAATACTCTTCAGGTACAAGGGGGTCATCGATTGACGTACTTCACACACTTATTAACAGCTTACAGCACTGCCAAGTGACTTGATATTTCTGATTAGAGCCTGACTGCAATCTTTTTGTTCAAATTTTGTACTGTCCTGTTGGGAGAGCAGAACCATAAAAGAAGCAATTTTTAATTAAGTCCAACAACAGAGAATGGAAGTTCTGGTATACTCTGGTAGTTATTTACTTTTAAAATAGAGTGGCACTGTGCAAATGTTTCATTAATATACTTTCAGACCTGAATAATAATAAAATTCTGAATCAAATGTCTTAAGGAATACACTAACCTAAGTGTTGATTCACTAAGAGATCAGTGACAAAGTAATTTTAAAATTAAGAAATATTCAATGTTAAGCACCTTCATGATTAAAAAGGAAAGGAAGATATGAAGATTCAATGCAGGAAGAAATACAGGAATATGAAAATTGGATCACCTATGATGACTTTAGCATTTTCTATTCTAATATTACATCAGTATTTGAATTTTCATCAGTAGTTATGTTTTTACCAACCTTCTACTCTACTGTGTGGGTAAATAAATAAAAACTAATAACTTCTTTTTTCAGCCATTAGTTCTCCTTGGTTTCTTGCACTACTCACAACTCACAATTTAAGAACCTCTTCCTTGTCTGAGCTTCACATTGCACTTTCAAGCTGGACTATAGCAGAGCCAGGACCACAGTCCTGATCATGTCCAGCTGCAGTCACAGCAGTGTTTCGCTACCTTATAGTCTGGCAACATGTCCGTTTTGCATGATAGTTTCAGCTAAGCAATGGAAGACAATAAATGAGGCAATGCATTTTGTTGAAACTGAAATCACTTTCTTTTTTGCTGATGTTACAAATAGGTCACAAATTACGAGGTTAGAGTCTGACAGCACAGCTGAAACTGCTGCAGCAATTAAATTTATAATTTTAATAGTGACACACAAATTATCTGGTTGTGATTAGATTGGACTGACAGTTTCACTTACAAATATTAAATTAACAATCTTTGTTGTGACATATATTTCACTGTTTCTTCTAAAAACACCACAGATTAATGAGATTTGGTTTGGACCTAACACACAGGTTAAATTTGATTAATAATCTCGGCTGTGAAAATGTCTGCCTGTTATTTCAGAATGTGTTACGATTTTGGAGGTTGTGATATACTGACGTGAGAATGAGACAATATTTCTTCGCCCCTTATTTCGACAAACATTGCCTGTCTGCTGCTCTCTCATTATCTGTGTAAACACAGCAACTGACGTGAAGTTCCAAGTTATCCTGTGTCTAGGAAGTGTTAGTACAAAAGAAAATGGCAAATCCAATTGTGGTTTATCCTAACAAAAAATGGTTTGATATTTCACATGCATCAACTGTTTATCTATGGTTCCAGTGATGAGGAATATCTGGGATCTGATAACTACCACTGACAGAGAGACCTTAGTATGGATAATATACCTCATTAGACACTGCTAAGTTGTAAGTTCATTGCAAAGACATCAGATGTTCAACAGACTTAAATAATCCATTTGCTTGTAAAAACTTAAAGACTAAGCTGAAAATTTACTTTATGTAACTATAGTTTTCTTTATAACTTACTTAATTCATTATATATACTGATTACTGTCTCAGTAACATAATCTGTTTAAATATTTCCTTAGTGAGCACAAAGACCTCAACCTATTCTTTTATAGACGTTCAGCATCAGCAACCAGATAGGAATTTGGCTAATCAAAAATAACATTCAAGACGTTTTGTAAAATAGTAAAGCTTCCAAACACTTATTTCATTTCTACTTTATCAAAAACATTATTATTCAAGACATTATCATCGTGAAAAATAAACAGTAGATTTAACCTGTTTAACTTACACACACAAAGGTCAGTCCATCACGTGCATTTACAAAATTCCTGTCGTCGCACTGCAATATCATGTGTTAATGCTTTATGTGAATTCAAATCATATGCACTGTTTTGCAATTGCTGACGCAAATGATAATTAATGAGGGAGTAATCTATAAACTCTTGCCAGAGAAAAAGTCAAAAAACGATCAAGAAATATTGTGTTAGTTACTATAACTCACATTTTAAAAATGTTTATCTGACAAATTCGATATGCATGTACTATGGTTGTATTCGAAATAAAAATGTGTAATTTTACGATACAAAATTCGTTCATAAGAATAAAAAAGTAGCCTACCAACCAGGAAATATTAAAATATTTGTTCAATTTAAAGAATTACACGTCAGTTGTCCATAAACAACAAAGGATAAACAATGCAAAGGATATAGATTATGACAGGTACGGCTTGCGCCACTTTTCCCACTTCTTCATCTGTCTGCATGATCTTCTTAATACGACCCTATAACATAAACTGAATTTGCATCTTTTTCTTTTGTTAAAGAGAAAGGTAAACATGTAAACAATGAGGTTACAGCACAGTAAGAGCACGCTTTTACATTTATTTTTTAACTACATGATTGACGCTCTGTTAAAACAAATGTCTATTATTAATCATAACATAGTTCACTTAGATTTTAAATCTTTTGAATAGGTATCTATGTTAAGCAACTTGATAAATAATTTGGAAGTATGTTACAGTTGTGATCTCATGGTAAACGCGGACAGTTAAATAGTTTTCATTAACAAGTATCAATGATTTGTTTTGTAAACAATCAACATGTTTACTGCTTACCGCAGGAAACCGTGCGTTGTACTTTTTCTTCTTCGTTGGCATTTTGTTTGCTTGATGTTCAGTACAACACAATAACCAAGTAGATCAAAATACGTGTAACAAATCTCACCAATTCTCCTAAACTCTCTCGATATCTCGAACATATTTAAACATTCTGACCATAGATTCTTATAAACGTACAACTTCCTCGATATCTCGGATGTATGTTTACTGATTTGATGTGAAGCCTCTCGATATCTCGAACAAGCAGGAGTCGCACTCATGCACTGCGTGTTTGAGAGAAGAAAGTTTAGTGTGTAGTGAATAAGAGTTAACCACAACATAACATGACACTTTTTTTTTTAATAGATTGGAAACTGATCAGTGTAGAACGACGCTTCCCTTAAAAACTTTTGTAAATTTGGGTGGTGTGCTAGTAGTTATCCAAAAGTGACTGCACGATGGGTGCCGAGAAACCTGACCCTGGATCACAAGAGTGCAAGAATTGGGAATCAGCCTCGATCACTTGACGCGGTGCGACAGAGAGGGAAATAGGTTCCTATTAGGAATTATGACAGGCAATGAGAGGTGTGTGCCCCACTTTATCCTAGAATCTAAGGCTGTCTCAATGACGTGGAACGCCCCCATTGACGAACGAGGAAAAGATTCGAAGTGTCACACTAGTTGGAAAAGTTTATGGCCACGCCGTACTGGGACGCGAAAGGTGCGATTCTCCTTGATTTCTTCCAGCAAGGGGCCATCAGTGCGGAACACTACTGCGATACCCTCACACAGAGTTGGTCCGCCATTTGACGAAATAGACCAAGGGCTCTGGAGTGAATGTGTTGGATAACAACGCAAAACTACTTACGGCCAAGATTCGTCGCTTCGGGTGGTAAAATTTGGATAAAATGGCCTATAGCCCCGATATTGCACCAACGGACTTTCACTGGTCCCTGCATTGAAAGATGCGCTCTCGGGACTTTAGTTCCAAACTAATGCTGAGGTGGAGTGGATTGTGCAACATGTCCTTGCATCCCAGGGCACCGAATTTTAACAGAGTGGTTTTTTAAAACTGATTGCTCCGTACGACATATGTCGATGGCGACTACGTCGTAAAATAGTGCAAGGTGTATAGGTCATGATGCCATGGTGTATTTGCTTTTGCCGATAAGATGTCCGTGCGAAACAGTGACGAAACTTACTTTCGGAACGCCCCACGCATGGTACGAACAAAACTGCACAATATTTTAGGCTGTGTAAAGTAGTTGTAGCAGAGAAGCAATTACGGAAACTCGCAGCGTAACACTCACAAGAATAATACACAGGGGCGTAGTAGACGAAACATAACTGTACTTTGTGCTCCCCTTAATATGAAGAGTGAATATTCGAGATTAACTGTGTTGAACATTTATCGGGAACCCCTCTTGCTATTAGTGAAATGGTTTCGTGTCGTTATTTGAAATGTTACTGTTTCTGCTTCATGGCAACAGCTAATTCAGTGCAGGTATTCCATGTATACACATTTAAGGTATACATCATGGCAGGCCTATGCTGCAAAATGCAAAAGTATCTCAGAATCAGTTAATAAAAGACGTTGTTTAATAACCCTGACGGTGTTTTATCAGGGCATCATATCAATAGGCTGATGAATTACACAAAAATTGCATTTCTTTACACAAAAACACAGTAAGCCTGGTATTGGCATGACGATATTGCATTACAGTTCAGAATCTTATTAAAAATGGATGAGCAGCTATCTAGTCGTATAGGCTAATGCTTGCTCAAAAACGTGGAAGTCTACATAACTATCTTGTAGAAGTGCAAAGAGCTTATTAAATAGCCTAATTTTATGCCCTAAAATCTTAGTTATTAATTAACTTTTACTGTGAAGTACTTCTGGGGTGATAGAAAGTGTAATCAATAAATAACACTATTCCAGTGCCCAAAGATGGTGTTCTTGCAGTGTTACGCCAAGGGGTAAATACTTAGTCCATTTTTTTCTAAAACTGTCCTGCTCTGCTGATGAGTATGATTGTGCAGAACAATCTAGCCATGTGGAACAAATGGGCGTTGTGCACATCATCACAGGTTACTAACAGCCAACAGCAGTAAAGATGAATGCTTCTGGCAAGAGACTACTTGCACAACCATAAACGCCCAGTCTGACAAAAGCAGTATCTGTCTCTTCCCATTGCACTCCCTAGGTCTTTATTAATGAAAATATGTGTGTGAGACAGACCTGCAGAATATAATTTCAAATGAAAACACTACAAGCAAACCAAAATACTGCAGCTTGGGCAAAGTCAGTCATATTAAAGAAAAGTCTTTTAGTATACTGTGTTATACATCAGGAACCTCACTACTACAGGGAACACTTCTTGTAGACATACCAGTATAGGAAAATGAAGGGGCAAGTAAATTGCATGTGTTGTGCATATGGTAACAAGACTTGGAAATCATTGGAAGGGGACAGTTTCATGTTGATGGGTAGAAGCTAACATATTCTGCTGTGGAACCAGTGTGAAGAAAGGGGGAATGAAGTTGACTCCTAGGCTATTCAGGTTGATGAATGTTGTGTTAAACAGCTCTTTGAATGCTGTTCCCCAATAGTGGACCAGGAAACATTCAAGCTTATAGTACTGGCAAGATATGTCTTAAGCTTCATAAAGCAACTTCGTGATAGTTTTGACCAGGTCATCCAGACATTAACGATTCTGGAGATTTTAATGCAGATTTTCTGTCAGGTAGTACTGATAGACTATCTCTTTGTTGATGTCAAGCTTTGGATTCTTAACCTAAGTAAAGTTTCCTTTAAGAACTGAGGGATGTAGTGCAATAGCCGTTGACAGATTCTTCGTAGACACAACCACCTTCAATGATAAGCCAGTAGTTGTTTTAAAAATGTGAAAATGATGGTCATATGTCAACAGTAAAATTTATGAATTATTTATGTATAGATTAGAGAAGAAAATGATTGTAGCATATTACAGAACCATAAACAATAATTTACACACAGTGTTGAAAGATAAACTCCAGATAGAATGTTGGGAAGAGGTTGATAAAACATGCAGTGTTTATGGAAAATTTTAATGTTTTCCTAACATCTCCATACACTTTGAGTCATGTTACTTGCTAAAACAGAGTAGGCCTGCAATTAAATAGAAGCAAAGATAAAGGACATTTACTCCGAGGATGAAGGTATCTTCTGTGAGAAAGTGAAAGTGCTACCTAATTCAGAAGACAAACTGTAAAGAGTTGAAGCTCTGTTGCTGTCAGTATAGTAACATCCTCTGGGCATTTTGCTTAGCTAGTTTTATTCTTGCGGTTTGAGGATTGCTCAGTTATGACGTGCCACCCACTCAATTCACAGCATCGCAAGTGTTGGAATGTTGGTGCCCAAACGTTATTGGCTGTATAGAGATGTTGAGGTTCACCGATGGTATTGTAATTCTGTCAGAGACAGCAAAGGACCTGGAAGAGCAGTGGAACGGAATGGACAATGTCTTGAGAGGAGGATACAAGATGAACATCAACAAAAGCAAAATGAGGATAATGGAATGTAGTTGAATTAAACCGGGTGATGCTGCCGGAATTAGATTAGGAAATGAGACACTTGAAGTAGTAAATGAATTTTGCTATTTGGGGAGCAAAATAACTGATGATGGTCAAAGTAGAGGGGATATAAAATGTAGACTGGCAATGGCAAGGAAAGCGTCTCTGAAGAAGAAAAATTTGTTAACAGCGAGTACAGATTTAAGTGTCAGGAAGTCTTTTCTGAAAGTAGTTGTATGGAGTGTAGACGTGTATGGAAGTGAAGCATGGAGAGCTGCATCAAACCAGTCTCTGGACTGAAGACCACAACAACAACATAGATGTCGACCACAATGTTCCAGGGTGCTGCTGCTGCTGCTGCTGCTGATGGTATGTAATATGTATATCACTATCCCTCCCTCTACACATATGTTTATATAAAAATTATGTGCTGTTGTTGTCATGTATGCTTAACAAGGGTCATTGTTGTGTTTGTTCTAGTGACTCTGACAAAAGGCATACAATTTGTTGTGAGCCAGTGGATCCCTGTGAGCCAGCTCGTGCTCCAATGATGTTGATGATTTGTGACGAGATGAAGAAGCGGGATCAGAAGCCACCACCATACCACTGATTTATTCAGGCATGGCAGAGTTTTTACATGAGTATCTGTCCATCTCCCTCTTTTTGCATGAGCATATAAGTGTGTGTATTAACTCCAGAAACTTATAGGCTGCTGTGTTGTTATTTTGCAGAAATGTTCGGCGAATTAGTGCTGCCGCATCTATCGCCTGCGTCCGCACATGGACTTTTTTATTTTATTTGCTGCAATTCACAAACAACTGAACCTAGTGACCAAATTGTGCATTTACGTAATGTGAAGTTGTTATTGTTGTAACAAAATTTTAACAATGGTGAAGCTTTAATACTTGTAAACACAAAACTAACTGAGAAATAAAAGTGCTGAAAATTAACAATTTATGTATTTAGAAGACAGGAAAATAGAAAGATATGAAAGAGTTTAGATTTGGAGAATACCACCCCT
Source organism: Schistocerca americana (assembly GCF_021461395.2). Taxonomy (NCBI): domain Eukaryota; kingdom Metazoa; phylum Arthropoda; class Insecta; order Orthoptera; family Acrididae; genus Schistocerca; species Schistocerca americana. The sequence goes on from NC_060122.1 coordinate 435,494,450, forward strand.
GATGCTCCCCATGAAGGAGGACCTCAGAAAGACATTGAGCCCCTCACTCCTGGCAACCCTACCCAATCAGCTACCACTTGCCATCTGAGGATGAGGACCTCAGCAGTACTTTGAGCCTCTTGCACTCAGATGACACGATTCTACATCTAGGTTAGGTACCTTTTCTTCATCTATGTCTACACTCTGCAAACTACCATGAGATGCATGCAGAGAGTACATTCCGTTGTACCAATTATTAGAGTTTCTTCCTGTTCAATTCACTTATGTTTTCTAGCATAAAATAATGCATGGTTATGTTTTTATTTGCTTCTGCTATCTATTAACTATTACTACTTGTTTAAAGTTTTGAGTGCGTCATGTATGAAGCAGCCATTCTGCTGTTCATGTTGCTATAACTAGACTTCATTCTGGGTGTTGTGTGCATATCAACACTGATCTGATCATTTCCTTTTTTATTCTTCTATGTTAACAAGTGTTGTACAAATTGTTGCTGGCCGGTTGGCCGAGCGGTTCTAGGCACTTCAGTCCGGGACCGCGCGGCCACTACGGTTGCAGGTTCGAATCCTGCCTCGGGCATGGATGTGTGTGATGTCTTTAGGTTAGTTAGATTTAAGTAGTTCTGGGAGACTGATGATCTCAGATGTTAAGTCCCATAGTGCTCTGAGCCATTTGAACCATTTGTACAAATTGTTACATTGCGGGAGGGGGGAATGTAGTGGCATGGGAATTGGGGAAGTAAATGGGTATCTTCCATGGTATTGCATAATTTGTTCAAGGGATAGGAAAATAGCTGGACTGGAAGGGAAGATGAGTCCTTAAGGCTGAACTGGATAGTGCTAGGCAGGAATTGATTAGGTTAAGGGGCAGAAGTGTGAAGACAGGTAGGAAGTGGTAGCAAGGAACAGGGACCACAGAACTGGACAGTGTCTTGACAGCTTCATCATTGACACAAACAATAGAGTTGCCCTGCTACCTCAGTTAAGGAAGGATGTGGTTCAGGTAGATGGTAGATGTAAGTGTAGTCAGAACTCAACAGTCTTTCACCAGGAAACCATGAAAAAAAGTAGAAAATAGGAGGAAAATTCTGTTGTTAGTAGCCATGGAAGAGGTGTGGGCCAGACCTTGCTGGAAAAAGTGCAAGTTAACCAAGTGATAGAGGATGTAGGATCATTGTGAAAGAGGTTTACAAAGCAGGATCGTGTTGCACTAGTGGATGGAGCAGGAAATGGTACTGATAGGGATCAGGGCTCCAATATTGCGTGTGACCTGGTGAAAATAGCATCTGCAGTGAACCATACAAATGTTGGCTTGGTTCCCACTTTCATGTGGTATGATTGGCTCCAATTGACCAACTCTGTCAGGAGGGTCAATATGGAACAGTATCAGCTGCTTTGGGCGGCTTCTTTGTCAGAATAGGTCTTGTTCCTGTTAATAGAATTGGCAGGTGGGACTTCACAAGACATGGCCTGCATCTCAGTAGGAAAGGGAAGGGTGAATTGGACTAAAATTATAGCAAAATCTTTAAGGGGGATACTAAAACTCATGGGTGTACCCCTTTTTTAGGCTAAGATCAGTGTCCAGTGATTAAACATTGAATGAAATTAAGTTTAATGAGAAGCTCAGACAGGCAGGTATTAGAGATGTTGAAATATCACAAGATTCTCATAAAAGTTCAGTGATAAATAGTATACTGCATCAGAATATCAGGGGATTAAAATACAAGAAGATGAACTTCTTGTTTGTTTAGAAGATTTAGGAACTGAGAGTGTAGAATAGATGTACTATGCCTTTCTGAATATCATACAGTCTTAGATATGAAAAAGGTAAATATAGGTGGATATAAGCTTTCAGCACATGTACATAGAGACACTGTAGGGAGAGGAGGTGCCATGTAAGTTGAAATCTGTCATAGTGTGAAACATTTAGAAAATAATAAAAAAAAAATTGTGTAGAGCAACATAAAGAAGATTGTCCATGTGAGCTTAAACTAAGTAATGGTGCTTTTGTAATTCTTGCTGTGTATAGGTCCCCATTGGGAAATTTTTGGTTATTTTTGAAAAACTTGGATTGTTTGTTATGCTATCTGTGAGACAGAGGGAAGCAAATTATTGATTGTTGGTATTTCAGTGTAAATTTTCTGGAAGAGTCTGATAGAAACCTTGACCTTGAAGCATTACTAGGTTCTTTCAATTTGACGTCAGTTATTGATTTTCCTACTCGGGTGGTACAGGAAAGCTGCACGCCGATAGATGTTTTTATAGACCAATGGTCTGTCCGATTGTGTTGCACAGCTAGTTACAGTATATGAAATAGCTCCATACAGTAATGCAAACAGTCCTCCAAAACAGTGCATTCAGTTAACAGTTTAACAATTGAAAATTTTAGGAAGTCTTGCAACAGTTAGACTGGGATGAGGTGTACAGAGAACCTGTGCTAATTTTTAACCTATTTCACAATACGTTTGTGAGTGTATTTGAAAACTGTTTCCCTAAGAAAACAGTGAATATATAATTTTAAGGAACCACCTAAAAAGCCATGGTTTACTAAAGTGGGAAAAAAATCTTTTAAACAGAAAAGGAAAATGTATCTTATAGCTAGGAGTAGTAATGATTCCGAAACAGTGAAACGTTATAAAAACTACTGCACTGTATTAAGAAAAGTTATTAAAAAGTCCAGAACATTGTGCATTATGTCTGAGATTAGCACATCTGATGATAAAATGAAAGCAATTTGGAACATTGTTGAAAGGGAAACAGGGCAACTGAGAGCACAGGAAGACTGTATTTCTATCAAACTCAATGAAAAGGTAGTTAACAAAAAGTTAGGAGTAAAAAACATTTTTAATAATCATTTTTAGGTGTTGCAGAAAAAATAGGATCCAGCTATTCACTATAAAATTCAAGGCAGTATGTGGAAGAGGCAGTACCTATGCAATTTGATAAAATTGAAATTCAACTCATCTCTCCCACTGAAATTTTGAAAATAATAAATTCACTCAAAAGCAAAAGCTCACATGGAATTGATGGCTTTTCCAACAGAGTACCAAAAACTTGTTCCGAACAGGTAAGTTGGATTCTCAGGCACATATGTAGTAGCTCACTGAAACAGGAAATTTTTCCAAAGAGACAGAAATATGCCATTGTTAAATCAGTGCAAAAAAAAAAAAAAAAAGAGGATAGGTCTGATGCTAACTACTACTGCCTGGCCTCACCTCTGACAGCTTTATTCAAAATTCTTGTAAAAGTAATGTATTCGAGATTAGCATCACATATTTGTAAAAATGATGTACTAACAAAATGCCAGTTTAGTTTTCAGAAAGGCTTTTCAACAGAAAATGCTGTATATGCTTTCATTGGTCGAATATTAAATGCTTTGAATAACCGAACATCACCCATTGGGATATTTTGTGATCTCTCAAAGGCTTCTGGCTGTGTAAACCCTGAAATTATTCTATGTAAGCTTAAGTATTGTGGTATGAGTGAGAAAGTGCACATATGGTTTAATTCATATTTGACTGGAAGAGTGCAGAAGGTTGAAATTAACACTACAGATAGTCTACAAAAATTGGTAGTCCTTTAACTGGAGAGGTATCAAGAATGGTGTCCCACAAGTTTGTCTTTGGTCCCTTATTGTTCTTAATATATATTAATGACTTGCCACTCAATTTTCATGAAGATGCAAAGCTAGTTCTTTTTGCTGTTGATAAAAGTTTAATATTCACACCCAACAAACAAGAATCAGCTGAGGAAATTGTAAATAGTGTCTTTCAGAAAATTATTAAGTGATTCTCTGCAAATGGACTCACTAAATTTTGAGAAGACACAGTATATACAATTCTGTACAGTAAATGGCATAACACCTTTGATAAATATAGACTGAATAGAAATCTATTGCTAAGACAGAATGTTCAAAATTTCTGATGAGAAATTGAATTGGTAGAAACACATTGATGATCTGCTGAAAGGGTTAGGCTCGGCTACATATGCTGCTAAGGTTATTGCAATGATAAACAATCAGTAAATTAGCCTACTATACCTATTTTCATTCACTGCTTTCATATGGCATCATATTTTGGGGTAATTCATCATTAAAAGAAAAAGTATTCCTTGCACAAAAGCATGTAATCAGAATAATAGCCGGAGCCCACTCGAAATCACTCTTCGGATGTTTATTTCAGGAACTCAGGAGGTTCATAGTACCTTTGCAATACATATATTCTCTTATGAAATTTGTTATTAATAACCCATCCCAGTTCAAAAATAACAGCGAAGTGCATAACTACAACACTAGAAGAAAGGCTGATCTTCACTATTCTGGGTTAAGTTTGACTATGACATGGAAAGGGGTGAATTATGCTGCCACAAAAATCATTGGTCATTTGCCAAATAGCATTAAAAGAATTTCTGAATGATAACTCTTTCTACTCAACAGATGAATTTTTAGACATGAAGTACTAACTGTAATAATAATAATAATAATAATAAAATCCCAATACCACAACAGATAAATGCAGACTTTGCAAACAACAAATAGAAACAGTAGATCACATCACAAGCGGGTGTACAATACTAGCAAATACAGAATACCCCAGAAGACATGACAATGTAGCAAAAATAATACATCAACAGCTTGCCTTACAACATAAACTTATTTATAAAACAACACGTTCCCACATAAAAGTATGCACCACAAAATGTGCTGGAGATTGATGAATACAAATTATACTGGAACAGAACCATTATAACAGATAGAACAACACCACATAACAAACCTGACATCATACTCACCAATAAAAAGAAGAAATTAACACAACTAATCGAAATATCCATGCCCAATACAACAAATATACAAAAGACAACAGGAGAAAAAATTGAAAAATACATCCAACTGGCTGAGGAAGTCAAGGACATGTGGCATCAGGATAAAGTTGACATTATACCAATTATACTATCAACTACAGGAGTCATACCACACAGTATCCACCAGTACATCAACGCAATACAGCTACATCCAAACGTATATATACAACTACATAAATCTGTAATTATTGATAAATGTTCAATTACCCGAAAGTTGCTAAATGCAATATAACATATACCGTACAGTTAAAAGGAAATCACGCATGATCAAGGTCTGTGTCACTTTCCATTTTTGACCAGACATAACGTCTGAGAAAAGAAAGAATAATAATAATAATAATAATTACTGAGCTTTGGAAGTATACAGGGGATAAAGCAGTAGATAAACTGACAGAAATTATCAGCCAGGTTTGGGAAACTGAAAGACTTCCACATGGCTGGAATTCTGCTCTAATTCATCCTCTCTGTAAGAAAGGCAACAGAACAGATGTAAATGACTATCATGGTATCTCTCTCATTTCTACAACCTATAAGGTTCTGTCGAAAGCTCTGTAAACTAGGATGGAAGAACAGCTAGACTCAAAGCTGGGAGAGGATCATGGACGTTTCAGGAAGGGGCGATCATGCGTCAAACAGATAATGAACCTCAAATCCATCCTTTCATACCTGAAGCTCAGGAATAATAATTTTGTTGTGACCTTTGTGGATTTCAAAAAGGCGTATGACTTGATTGATCATAAAACCCTGATCAGCCTTGGCCTAGACAAGAAGACCAAAGTGATAATCCAGCAAACACTAACCAAAACAACCTCAAAAGTGAAATTTGGAGGAGAAAAATCAGAAGCTTTTGAAATAAAGACGGGTGAAGCAAGGATATGGGCTCTCACCTCTGCTCTTCAACTGTGTGCTCGAGAAGGTGATTCGTGAGTGAGCTTAATGTACAAGCACAGAAGACTGGCTTGCACATTTCATTTGAGAAAACCGAGTTTATAACAAACATAAATCCACCACAAACGGAGCTTGCAGTGGGTCAAGGCAAAATTAAGCGAGTTGAAAAGTTTAAATATCTCGGAGAATGGATAACAGCCACCTTATCAGAGAAAGAAGCCTTCGTATCTTGCATGAACAAAATGTAAATGGCATTCCATTTAACCAAAAACATCTACAACAAAAGATCAGCATCATTCAATGCGAAGTTATGGCATTATTGCAGTGTCATTTGTCTATAGGTCTTTTACGCTTCTGAATGCCTAGTAATGAACAAAAAAAGCCTAATCAAAAAACTGGAGGCCAACGAAAAGAAGATTTTGAGAAAGATCTTAGCTCCCATCAAAGAGAATGGGGAATATAGAAGATGTCATAATCATGAACTGTATTCCCACATAGAGAAGGTAACTGATACCATCCAGAAAAGGAGGATTATGTTTTGTGGACATATGACCCAATTGTGCCCTGGAAGACTCACCTACTTTCAGGAGAACAAGAAAAAATGGTCCTGGTTCACAGAGGTGGAGAAAGATCTTGAATAAGTGAGGATCACCCAAGATGACATCTTGGAGCGTGTCCCATTCAAGTAGAAACTTGTGGCATGGCAGGGTTCCCAAGAAAAGCCAAAACTAAAAACAGGAAAGGCTTGGTCCCAGGGGAGGAAAGGGCAACACTGAGAACGAATGCAGGAGCACTGGGCAAACATCAGAACACGTAAAGTAAGACAGCTGAAATAACATAGTCCAGAGATGGCCTGTGTGGAATGCATGACTGAATAATAACAACAGGCATGCACGGTGGATACAAGCAGAAACAGATACATACAAGATGATACCACAAATGCCTGAAGTGATAATTTTGCAACATGAAGTCACCCAAGCAATTAATTCTACTCACAATTGGAAAGCCCCTGAAAAAGATAAAATAGCAAATTTCTGGCTAAAGAAATTCACATCTAACTAAATTATTTAACAGTTACATTGCAGACCCATACACATTCCCTGATACACTTACACATGGAATAACTTATCTGAAACCTAAAGATCAAGCAGATACAGCAAAGCCAGCTAAATATCGCCCCATAACATGCCTACCAACAATATACAAAATATTAACTTCAGTCATTACACAGAAATTGATGACACATACAACACAGGACAAAATTATAAATGAAGAACAAAAAGGCTGTTGCAAAGGAGCACGAGGATGTAAAGAGCAACTGATAATAGATGCAGAGGTGACATATCAAGCTAAAACTAAACAAAGGTCGCTACACTATGCATACATTGATTACCAAAAAGCTTTTGATAGTGTACCCCACTCATGGTTACTACAAATATTGGAAATATACAAAGTAGATCCTAAATTGATACAGTTCCTAAACATAGTAATGCAAAATTGGAAAACCACACTTAATATCCAAACAAATTCAAATAATATCACATCACAGCCAATACAGATTAAGCGTGGAATATATCAAGGAGACTCATTAAGTCCTTTCTGGTTCTGCCTTGCTCTGAACCCACTATCCAACATGCTAAATAATACAAATTATGGATACAATATTACTGGAACATACCCACACAAAATCACACATCTGCTATACATGGATGATCTAAAACTACTGGCAGCAACAAATCAACAACTCAACCAATTACTAAAGATAGCAGAAGTATTCAGCAATGATATAAATATGGCTTTTGGAACAGACAAATGTAAGAAAAATAGCTAGTCAAGGGAAAACACACTAAACAGGAAGATTACATATTGGATAACCACAGCGACTGCATAGAAGCGATGGAAAAAACAGATGCCTATAAATATCTAGGATACAGACAAAAAATAGGAATAGATAATACAAATATTAAAGAAGAACTAAAAGAAAAATATAGACAAAGACTAACAAAAATACTGAAAACAGAATTGACAGCAAGAAACAAGACAAAAGCTATAAATACTTATGCTATACCAATATTGACCTACTCATTTGGAGTAGTGAAATGGAGTAACACAGACCTAGAAGCACTCAATACACTTACACAATCACAATGCCACAAATATAGAATACATCACATACATTCAGCAACTGAAAGATTCACATTAAGCAGAAAGGAAGGAGGAAGGGGATTTATCGACATAAAAAACCTACATTATGGACAGGTAGACAATTTAAGAAAATTCTTTATAGAACGAGCAGAAACTAGCAAAATACACAAAGCAATCACTCATATAAATACATCGGTTACACCACTGCAATTTCATAACCACTTCTACAACCCTTTAGATCACATAACATCAACAGATACAAAGAAAGTAAATTGGAAAAAGAAAACACTACGTGGCAAGCACCCATATCATCTAACACAGCCACACATCGATCAAGACGCATCCAACACATGGCTAAGAAAAGGCAATATATACAATGAGATGGAAGGATTCATGATTGCAATACAGGATCAAACAATAAACACCAGATATTACAGCAAGCATATTATTAAAGATCCCAATACCACAACAGATAAATGCAGACTTTGCAAACAACAAATAGAAACAGTAGATCACATCACAAGTGGGTGTACAATACTAGCAAATACAGAATACCCCAGAAGACATGACAATGTAGCAAAAATAGTACATCAACAGCTTGCCTTACAACATAAACTTATTTATAAAACAACACGTTCCCACATACAAGTATGCACCACAAAATGTACTGGAGAGTGATGAATACAAATTATACTGGAACAGAACCACAGATAAAACAACACCACATAACAAACCTGACATCATACTCACCAATAAAAAGAAGAAATTAACACAACTAATCGAAATATCCATACCCAATACAACAAATATACAAAAGAAAACAGGAGAAAAAATTGAAAAATACATCCAACTGGCTGAGGAAGTCAAGGACATGTGGCATCAGGATAAAGTTGACATTATACCAATTATACTATCAACTACAGGAGTCATACCACACAATATCCACCAGTACATCAATGCAATACAGCTACATCCAAACTTATATATACAACTACAGAAAACTGTAATTATTGATACATATTCAATTACCCGAAAGTTCCTAAATGCAATATAACATATACCATACAGTTAAAAGGAAGTGACACTTGATCAAGGTCCACGTCACTTTCCATTTTTGACCAGACATAACGTATGAGAAAAGAAAGAAAGAATAATAGTAATAATAATAATAATAATTATTATTATTATTATCATCATTGTTATTATTATTATATTATGTAAAGAAAACTTGTGTTAAACTGACACGTTCCAAATCATTACGAAATGTCATATTCATGATCTATGGAACAAGTATTAATGTAATGTAATACTATACACCTTTCCAATCCAAAAAAAAGCTGGTGTTGACAGATGTGAAAATTACTGAACTATCAGTTTAATAAGTCATTTCTGCAAAATATTAACACACATTCTTTACAGACGAATGGAAAAACTGTTAGAAGCTGACCTTGGGGAAGATCAATTTGGAATCGTAGAAATGTTAGAACACATGAGGCAATACTGACCCTATGACTTATCTTAGAAGATAGATTAAGGAAAGGTAAACCTATGTTTATAGCATTTATAGACTTAAAGAAAGCTTTTGACAATGTTGACTGGAATACTCTCTTTCAAATTCTGAATGTGGCAGGAGTGGAATACAGGAAACAAAAGACTATTTACAATTTGTACAGAAACCAGATGGCAGTTATATGAGTGTCGAGGGGCATGAAACAAAAGCAGTGGTTGGGAAGGGAGTGAGATGGGGTTGTAGCATATCCCCAATGTTATTCAATCTGCATGTTGAGCAAGCAGTAAAGGAAACAAAAGAAAATTTGAAGTCGGAATTAAAATCCATGGAGAAGAAATAAAAACTTTGAGGTTTGCCGATGACATTGCAATTCTGTCAGACACAGCAAAGGACCTGGTAGAGCAGTTGTATAGAATGGACAGTGTCTTGAATGGAGGGTATAAGATGAACATCAACAAAAGCAAAATGATGGTAATGGAATGTAGTCGAATTAAATCGGGTGAGGCTGTGGGAATTAGATTTGGAAATGAGACAATTAAAGTAGTAGATGGGTTTTGCTATTTTGGGAGCAAAATAACTGATGATGATCGAAGTAGAGTGGATATAAAATGTAGACTGGCAATGGCAACGAAAGTGTTTCTGAAGAAGAGAAATTTATTAGCATCAAGTGTTGATTTAAGTTTCAGGAAGTCTATTCTGAAAGTATTTGTGTGAAGTGTAGTCATGTATGGAAGTGAAACATGGATGATAAATAGTTTAGACAAGAAGAGAATAGAAGCTTTTGAAATGTGTTGCTACAGAAGAATGCTGAAGATTAGATGGGTAGATCACATAACTAATGAGGAGGTACTGAATAGAATTGGGGAGAAAAGAAATTTGTGGCACAACTTTACTAGAAGAAGGGATCGGTTGATAGGACATGTTCTGAGGCATCAAGGGATCACCAATTTAGTATTGGAGGGCAGTGTGGAGGGTAAAAATCATAGAGGGAGACCAAGAGATGAATACACTAAACAGATTCAGAAGGATGTAGGTTGCAGCAGGTACTGGGAGATGAAGAAGCTTGCACAGGATAGAGTAGCATGGAGAGCTGCATTAAACCAGTCTCTGGACTGAAGACCACAACAACAACAACAAGAATACTATGCAAAATAATGATTGTTATAAATCTGTAATTCTTAATGTCTTAATTCTTTATGTTTAGATCTGTATATGTTTATCATTGCCTATGTCAGTTTCAGCATCTGAATCTCTATCTGTGTCATGCAATATATTCGTTATCATGTATCCACTTTTGATTCTTGTGTGTCCACTATTGTCCATATGACACGTATAAGGTTTGGGACACTTCATGAGATACATTGTTCAAAACATCCACATTCTGCACATGTGCATGTTTCTGTCTGGCTTAGAATAACACTGCATAGACACACTGGATATGGACAATGGTCCATGAGGAAATGAACCATGCATTGGATCAGCATGCTGTAGCCTAATTCATTCCCAGGTACTGGGGGAGAAGTTGATGCGATGTCCCTTATCAGTTGTATCCCATTTTCTTTGCCAGGTGCCATTCCCCCATTGTTTTAGTAGGTGTTTTTCTGTGATATCTTCCGTTATTTCCAGTGCCTTGTCACATCTGCCCCACCTCAACCAGTATGTTGCCACTCTTTTACAGATGGTGATGCCAATGGGGCACACTCTTAACACCACACACAGTGGCTCCACAGACATTGTGCCAAAAGTCCCTGACATCCTGAGCAGTATGCTTCTTTGCCCACGCCTTTTTTTTTCTTTTTTTTTTTTCTTTTTGCAGGCAAAAAGACACAGTCGATGTACCGAGTTGCTTACCACAGAATATAAGATAGATTTGAATAGGGCAGTGTGATGTGTGCCTATTGTCTTTACAGGTAGTCTGTGTTGCTTAGTATCAAGTCTTCCAATTGATGCATTAATATAATTGCTTTGTTGATTGTAAGTCTTGTGTGCTAGTTAGGTGTTAGGCTTTTGCCATTGTGTATACCCAGGTATCTTATCACTCCTTTTCTTTGTATGTTGATGTTATCAAGTTTAATGATGGGGTTTATTTTGAGTACCTTTAAGTAATAGGTACGCTGTTTTATTTACTTTGATTGTAGTTTGTTGTTTTTGCACCAGTCAATCACACTCATAAGATGCTGCATATTATCAGTCTCTAATTGTATATGCTACTCCCCATTTACCCTGTCATCTCTTAGTTTTTTAAGAGCAGCTCAATGGCAATATCTCAGAATATGGGCTCCCATATTGATCCTTGTGGGTAGCCCTTGGTGATTTTCTTTTCATACTTTTGCTGGCGTTCTCAGCATTCTACAACTCTGTTTATAGGAATCAATTACCCTTTTATATAGGTTTAGTTTGAACTTGCATATCTCTAAATGTTGTGAATAGCACAGGCCACCAAAGGTTGTTGAAACCACCAGTGATGTCAATTAATATTGCTAAAATGTATTTGTCTTGCGTGTCTTGACTTATCTGTAACACTCGATTGATTGCACCATCTATTGACATTTGTGGACTGGAACCATACTAGTATGGACTGAGGCTGAGGAGCTGCTGGTTTGATTGTAGTCTCTCACACAGTAAGCAGTCTCTCCTGCAGTGTAGCCAGCATGTTTAGAAGGTAGATGGGTCTGTGTATATTGGCTCAGTTGGCTCAAGGGCACATGGACTACAGCAGCCATGTGAGAGCGGCCGTGATTCAGGTTCACTCGCACTTCTGTGGCCACGGTCGCCAGTGGCCAGGCTGTCGTGACCAGGAGCAGTGCCATTACTGACTCCTGGACTGTCGTGAGCAACAGCAACACCATTGGTGACACATCAAAATTATTAAAAATTGAAATACATTCACTATATTCAAAAATAAAATACTTAAGAATCAAATTCAGACATGGAGACAAGACACAAACAAAAGTGTTGACTCAAATGAAACAGAGCTCTATAAAAAGCTCTGGCAGGAATGGTGACGCTTTTGAATCACTGACTGCCATACACAATGATTACTTCACAGCTATGGCAGTAAGCATTATACCCATGAATAAACAACTAAATACATATGCTTTAGATTTTCTTGTGCACCAGAGTACATAACTCCACTCTGTGCCATAGGTCATGAGGCAAAGTCTGCATTAAATTATTTTTGTGGCATGTGATAGAATTTTGCAAATCACAGTTCAGTTGAAACTGACTTTTATTATTTGCAGCAAAAACTGTTATGGAGGTAATACACTGTGAAGTGAGCATAAGAATTCAAAGTGCCGTAGAGAAACCTACACAATATTTTTATTGTTCGCTTCTGCTGAATGAATGCTTTATTTATTTTAGGTGCTCTGTGCCAGAAAATAATACAGCAAGATAACAAAGAGTGAAAATACATTAAATAAGCTCAAATTATTTTCGAAAATGAGGTATACTTGTGAGGGCAAAACATGCCGACTTCTTTGTTTTACAGTCTTTCTTTTTCTGCATTTGCAATATTACTAGTTATATATGTTATCTCGTCTTTTGCGACTTATTAAGACTAAATTTCAACTTGTTCCAAGCATGCCGAATTGGGTTCACATCAGTGGATACTGCAGGCCATTTAGTCTGTTTGCTTCATGCCTCCCAACAGAAGATTTTCACAAGGTGGGTGCAGTTCCTTACACATTATAATTATGAAAGAGAAAGCAGTCGCCAGAATTTTGACTGAAAGGCTGTGTAATGGGATGGAGGACCTTGCCCTAATACTGCACGGTCCCCAAATTACCATTTATACCAATGAGAGGCATCCAACTTCTGTACATCATACAGGCCCAAAACATGGCGGAAGCTTATCACTGTTGTGTTAGTGGGCCTGCAAAGAGTGCTTCAATACCTGGCCACGTCCACACTCTTCTATGGTAAATGTCTGGCAGATCCTGCACTTGTTGGTGAAGAGAACTCTTATTTCATTAATCCAAATTCTGTTTTTTCACTCATCCACCTACTGTGCACACTACTGTACCACTGGGGAGGGGGGACTGCACCATTCGTAATGGACTCTTTGAGGCTCAATTGATCATGTGGTGATCTGCATCCAGAGTCCTCCTGGTTGCAGAGTACAATACTGTTCTATTCTCCTTGAGGGTACCTATGGCCATAATTTGTAATAGTGGTCATCATGTTTACCATGAGCGAGTACTAGAAGGCAGATATTCAGTGTTTTTGTGTGTCATGGCAATGGTTGAATGTTCAGATGTTGTGTCTGTAGTGTGGTGGCAGGCAGCTTCCCTTGCTGAGGAACCTCCTTGTGATGCAATGATCCATGCATTGTCTCAGCTTGAAGCATATTTACAAGTTGAATAGTGCATATAAGCCACATTGCCATTCATGATTGAAGAGACAGCTCACACACTGGTGAGCTGCACTGGAAAAGCATGTTTGCTTTTACCTCCATTACACATGAGACAGTAAGTATTGATTTATTATGTTCAGAAGTGTACTGGGAAAGAGGCTTCTGATGATAAATAAATAAAAGAACAGTAACTGTGCTAGTCAGTAAGATGGTATGAAAATTTTGTGAGCAGTTTAGATATGTGATTTACTGAAATGATGCTGGTGTGAGTAGTCAAATGTAGATGTGAGTGGTTATTTCTAGTCTCATAGGAATTCTCACTATTCAAGACCAGAATGAAATATCTCAAGTCATGATTTCATCTGATTGTCCTACGTAACACATTAACTGTTGTGTGGCCACTGGCAACCCAGCAGAACTGCACAGTTCATTCAGTTCTGAACAAGGCAACATAAATCATTTTCAATAATAATCCAGTATGGAGGAATGGAAATATGTGAAGCCATTGTTCAGAATTCCTGTGGTGCATATTGATCAGACCTTGGAAGTGGAACACACATCTATAGACCTTCACAAATACCAGAGTTCATCAATATCTGCTGTACATATACTCAGTTATGAAAACATCAGAAAATTACCTTCCTTTGCATATGTCCATTCTTTGATTTCACATGTAATAATTTTATGGGAAAATTTCACATGTGACCATAAAGAGTTCACTGCGCAAAAATGTGTTTTAAGGATAATATCTGGTGTCCCTCTCTGAAATTCATGTAGGCAACTGTTTGAAAATTAAGCATTAACAGCAGCATCAAAATATGTGTATTCTCTTATAAGTTTGTCATGAAAAATCAGGCACTATGTGAAATTTATAGTAGTATTAAATTAGGAACAAAACTAGCCTTCACTACCTAAATTTATGCAATTAACCTTACTCTTACACAGAAAGCAGCAAAGTATGCATCCACAAAAATATTTGACCACATCCCCTGTGAATTAAAGGTACTGGCAGATAATAAAAGATTTAAAAATGGATTGAAATCATTTTACTAGGCAGCTCTTCCCACCCCATATATAAATTTCTGAATAGATTGTCAGTGTGTAGTTGGTCTATATTTATCATTTTTAACAAAAAATCCAATTATGTATGTGGCTAAGATGGAGCACCATTTTAACAGTGAAAATTTTATTTTGTTTGTGAACTTACTGACACATTCTACAACATGGTGAATTGTCATAAATATGATGCACAGAAAATGCAAAAACTGAAAACAAATTGTTACTTCCTGATATTTGAATCGGGTGCCTGATTCTGATTGTGAGTCATTGGTATTGTAGGCATTGTACTACATTTCGAATTTTTTGAAGTGCAAAATTTTATATTTCTAAGCATTTAAAACAATTTGCCAATATTTGCACCAATTTGAAATGGTATCAAGATCTGCCTGAATGCTTGTGCAGCTTTTTTCAGACTACTCGTGGTCCTTGAGACCTGAATTTTCTCTTATATCTGTCAATGAGCCTTTCAGATATCTCTCCAAGATATCAATGAAGTGACTCCTTTGAAACCTAATATGATCACACTTTCAGTAACAAGCATTGGTGTGATACCAAGTCAAATGCTTTTCAGAAGTCAAGGAATACTGCATCTACCTCACTGCTTTGTTCTGAGGCTTTGAGGATATCGTGTGAGAAATGAGGGAGCTGGCTTTTCGATGACTGATGTCTGTGGAATCTGAGCTGACTGGTATAAAGGAGGTCATTCTGTTAGAGATAAGAGTTCAAAACATGTTCTTAGATTCTGTAACACATGGATGCCAGAGATATTGGATGGTAGTTTGGAAAGGTGTGGCCTGTGCTTTCTTCCAATTACCTGGTATAGTCTTTTTGTTTGAGGAATTTACCATCAACAATACTTTATGATTAAAAGAGAGATTAATTCAGCAGCAAGTTTTGTATAGAATCTGACAGGTGTGCCATTGGGTTCAGGTACCTTATTCAGTGTCTCCAGTTTTAGCTGTTTGTCAACGTCATTGCCACTGCCACTAATATCTGTACTGCTCATCTTTGCAGTGGTGCGAGAATTAAACTTGGGCAGTACTCCTGGAACCTCTTTTGTAGAGTTCAGCATTCTTACTTATGCTTTCCTATCATCAGTTTCAATTTGTGGGACATCTGTAAGTGTCTGGACACTATCTTTGGTGCCATAATCTGATTTTTTATTTTTTATTTTGTGACTTTTGGCCTAAAGACCATAAAGCCCTTTTCCAGTGTTTTTGAATTTCACACGGAAAGGTTACATTTATCTAAAACTTTCATATTTAGCTTTAAAATTAATATATGATTTTGGTGAAGGAGAGTTACTATATTAGTTGGTAATGGTGGATGAAATCTGATTAACTGTTGTATGAGATCAGTTTGCATACAGTTTACATTTGGGTGGGTGGATGGGTGGGTGGGAGAGATTGATGTTATTCCATGACATTCACACTAAAGATTTATCTCGAAAGTGTATTCAGTGAAGTTGGCTAAGGAACAATCCCTGATTAAATTTCATGTGAACTTTGAAACTTATAAACATTTTATTCACCTTTATTGTATGGAACAACAGTTTCGTAGGAATGTTTGCCTGCATTTATCCATGATATTTTGCCTTAATGTGTATCGACAATTGACGTATGTCTCCCCATTGCTATCTTGTTCTTCTATTAATGTAGTCTGATGTTTTTAGAAGTGCCATTTCATTATATTTCACCGTAGCTCATCCATTGATCCACGTACATTTTCCCTTCTTTTTGAGATTTTTGTTTTCCTTGGTAGATTTCATGATATCTCTTACCAGTGGATCAGTTTTCTTGAGAACAGCTGATGTCTGTATACTATGGAGCCCATCAAATGGTTTGTGATGAAGGGTACTTTGTGTACCACTGTCAATTTCCCCCTCTCCTGTTCCAGTCGCAAATTGTTTGTGGAAAGCATCGTTGTTGGTAAGCCTGTGTGTGAGCTCAAATCTCTCTTAATTTTACTTTCATGGTCTTTTCACAAGACATTTATCAGTGGAAGCAATGTGTTTGTTGACTCATCTAGAAGCATGCTCTCGGAAACTGTAAACCAAACTGTGATACAGACTGCTTTTGCAACATCTGCACTGGAGTTGGCCAAGCATCTTTGTGACACTTTCATGCTTATTGAATCAATCTGTGATGAAACATGCTACTCTTCTTTGTATTTTAGTCCTATTGACATTACTGGCACTTTCGATAATCAATTATGGGTGTCTTTCTTCAGTAGCGTTAAGGGAGTTGGAGTGGCCAGAGGTGTTATACAACTGCCTGAGAGACTATTGCCATTGGGGAGGTGCATCTTTAATATGCCCAGGAAAGGAAATGACGAAGACCATAGCAAAAGCCAGTCCACAGGGATCAGTGTGTGGTGCAGAATTTTGAGTTGTAGTGCTGGAGCCCATACTCGAAGTTACACGAAAATAGTAACATAAGTAGATTGGTAGCATCTGCAGATGAAATATTGTTCATCATAAATGGTGACTCAAGAAGAATTATGGAAAATAAATGTCGCACAGCACTCCATTATCTTAAAGGATGGTGTCAAAGAAGTGTCAAATTGTCACTAGCTTTTCATAAAACTATGAACCTTCTGCTGAAAGGGAACCTTGGAAAAAATCCTAAAATAAAATTCAATGAGTGAATGATTAGAAGATGTGTAGTAATGAGATATGTATGGGTATTTCTGGACCAACACCATAATTTAATACATTGTATAGAGGTGCCAGAAAATGTACAAATGTGATGCAAAAAATTATAACTATCATAACAAATATGCAATTTTGAATTTATTTGAAAACTATCGGAGCATACCACCAATGTATATTAGCATTAGTTGTAAGATACACTGTGAGTGTCTGGGCTTGTATATTGCAGTTTGTGAAGCTAGCTTCCTTAGCCAGAAGAGTTCAGTGAGAAGACCTTAGATCAAAGGGTGCATGCTGCTCTATCCTGAGTGATATATTGTTAGTAATTCTAGGGATATGCCCGCTGGGCTTGGAAATCAGAAAAAGGGGAGCCCTTTATTGATTAAAGAAATACAGGCAAATGGTAGTATGGAGGATACGTGGAACTGAGGCCAATACAAAACGGTTAACACAAGGTCACATATTACAACTGGAACAAAATGAATGGGACAATCGTAAGCACAGAGAGGAGAACACACATATTTCTCCCTAACATCAGGGAGAGACTAAAAGTGAGACTACTACTTCCGTTTCGTGGATCTACAGCAGATCGGTTGTGGCCCATATGCTCTGTATCTGATACGTACAAAATCAAAAGATGGATGAATGATAGTTGCACATGCGGCAGTATGGACACTCCAGAGCACACAACATAGGACTGCAGTCTACAAAGATGCAGTGAGTAATGGTCATCAGGCATTAATAATTCTGGATTTGAAAGCAGCACTGAGGAATGAGTCAACCTATCACGCCATAGACAATACTGCAGCTGCAGTATCCAGGAAACAAAGGAAGCCTTCACAAAGCTTTCAACTGTATGAAAGTGTGCTTCTGACCCAACTAGACTATATATGATACAGATAGAGAGAAGGAAAATGCGGTTGGCAACCACTGACAACCCAAAAGAGTTCATGAACACCCTGACAAGACAGAAAAAAAACTGCAAACTTAAGTTAGTAGTAGTCAGAGGTTTAAAAAGACCAAGAAGGTCCTTCTGCTAGAGAGTAGTCATGGGAGGGGAATGTCTGAACTAGCACAGAATTCACTGTGTAGTAAATATTGTGTAACTATTATTTTAAGTCAATTGCAAGGCTCGATGATGTCACCGGTGATTTAGACACTGGGAAAATATAATTTTAAAGAAGATGATAAACTGTTTATTAGGAGTGGCAGGACAGTTTGGACCAAAATCTCAACTACAAAATTGAAGATGATGACAGGCACATTGCTGGGAATGCTCCTCACACAATCTTTGATGTGACAAGACCTGGAAAAAGCATTCCATTGACTGTATAAATACAGAGCTTCAGTAGTTGCTCAACAGATCAGAGCAATCACATGTGAGTGTGATTGGTGACTTGCTCCTCGGGTGGCAGCTGGACCCCCTTGGCAAGTGATCCTCTCACGATGATGTCAGCGTGGTAGTGGACTCGTGATGGAGACAGACGTTATGACGGTTAAGTTTTACAGTACAGTTACAAGTCACATTCAGTACTCTTTATTGACTGGTTTCACTCAATTTATCAAAAGAATCATCAGAAACTATGGAATTTAAAGTATCTGACTGATTACATTGTCAACTGTTAACTTGCTTGTTCTCTAACATCAGCAATGTAACCAGCCAACTACTTCGCAAAGTAAATTCCACAGTTTTTGACAGTGCTCTTGTTAAACTGAATTGAACTGGTCAATAAAAAATATTGAGTCAGACTTCTGGCTGTTCAGTAAAACTCAATTTCAACACTCATGTTTCCCCTGCAGGCAATGTCTGTTCTTGCTAAAATTATGGTACCTGTCTACTCACTGAACTATTGCTTTGATGCATGCTTAGCGTGGGTGGATGGCAAAGTGCCAGAGTGCCCCTGGTTATGGTAACAGGCCAGGCATTGACCTGCAGGTAATGGTGATGCTTAGTGAGCCCATGTCACGTTGATAGATCAGCGTATTGCTGTAAAAGGGTGATTTTGTGTTATCAGCCCACCGGCCTAGGTCAATGTCATTACACTCTTCCCCTCTTCAAAGAATTTGGTCCACTGAATTCTCCCTGTTGATACGTCTGGAAATAGTTAATACTTTATATTTCACTGCAGACACATCTAATTAGTATTTGGCTCACAACATCTGTAAGAGAACATCTGTGACACTTCAATAGCTGAGACAGATATCCAGACAAATTAGAAATTTTTGTGGCGGTGTTCGTAGTGACAAGCAATTCGCTGTAGAAACGGCTTACGAAGTCACCGCCACACTTTTAATAGCGGGCCGACCGGTCCGCTGGAACAGTGAACAGAAAGATGAAAACCCAAACACTCTGATTAAATAAAAGTCGGTACTTATCTTTATTAACGAAGATACAGAAACACAGTAGTGAACTAGTTCGAGTCGGAACGGCTAGGTCAGCGTCGGCTGACGACAAACAACAACTCTGCTGCGATGAACACACAACTGACTAGCAAGTACACAATTTGGTGGCGAGTATACAACTGAGCGGCGAATACAGAACTGTCCTAGCGCTCGCGACTCCAGCGCTTAAGAAACCAGAAGCCAGCGGTGGCGCGCGCAGACTTGCGGCGATTTCCTGTCTCGCTGGCGCTGCTTATGCGGACGGCGACCAGACTTTGATGCTGCCAACCTTTTGGCAGCGGGCTCGGGTGGCATTACTGGCTAGGATATAACACTCCTCCCCCCCCAAATCGCCGCACCGTCGTTGAATAATGACGTGGCGAGCGTCGACGGCGGGGGAGGGGTCTGGCCGCAGGCGTAGCTGAAGAGACCGGGGCGGAGACTTGTCGGTGGCAGTCCCCGGTCCGCACCCCAGCATTGGCTGCGCAGGGCCTCGGGAAACACCGACTGAAAACCGAGGTCAGGGTGCACGCCTGTGACCACGGGCGCAGCTTCTGGTACTGGACGCGACGAGGCGTCGGGACCCACGAAGAGAGGCAGCGTCTCCTGACGCTGTGTTGACGGCTGCTGAGTGGGCGCCGGACAAGGCGCTGCGGTGTCAGACTCCTTGGGGGTGCCCAAGGAAAGCGGCTGCAGGACAGGCTGCACAGCCACCGCTTGGGAAGGCGGCCCGGCTGAGGGGTCGACGTCCATCAGCTCCGAAGGCGGTGGCGACTGAAGAGGGACCGCAGGCGCCGGAGCGACCACCTGGGGCGCTCCTGGATGAAGCTGCGCGGGAGGCATCAACGGGACGGGCTGTCGGCGTGGTAGCGGCGACGGCTGATGCTGCTGCCCTAGGGGCGGCAGCGAAGTCGGAAGGCGCGGCTGGAACCCGCCGCGGACCAAATCTGTGGACAAAGAACGAGCGGCAGAATCCGGGCGGCCAGCGCGGCGCAACTGGTTCTGATGCCTCCTGTGCACCCCAGTAGCACCTTGAACAGTATAAAAACCGCGACCCTGGACACTTATCACGGTACCACGTTCCCAACGACGGCGACCGTGATAAACTCTGAAAAAAACGGCGTCGTTGCGCTGAAAACGTGTGCGATGCTCAGAAGCGGCGGGTCGATCCGGGGGGTGCAACAACCGTAGTAGGGTGCGATAACGCCGGCCGTGGAGAAGCTCCGCAGGCGAAGGGCCGTCGCGTGGCGTGGTCCGGTACGACGACAGGAACGTGAGGAGGGCCTGCTGACGAGAGTGCGTAGCATGAAGGCGGTCCATATGATCCTTGAATGTGCGTACAAAACGTTCCGCTGCACCATTCGATTGAGGGTGGAATGGCGGAGTAAGAACATGGCGAATGCCATTGGCAGAACAAAAACTTTCAAATTCAGCAGAGGTAAATTGTGGACCATTGTCAGACACTAAAACTTCTGGAAGACCCTCAATACAAAAAATTGAAGTCAACGCCTGTGTAGTTTGTGCAGACATTGTAGACTGCATGGGCACAACAAACGGAAAATTACTAAATGCATCTATCACAATGAGCCAACGAGAATTCCAATATGGACCAGCGAAATCAATATGTACTCGCTGCCAGGGACCGGCAGGGCGTGCCCACTCAAAATAGCGTTGAGGCGGAGCAGCTTGGTGTTCGGCACACGTCGAACAATCTGTAGACATCTGCGTAATCTGCTTATCAATGCCGATCCATGTACAATGACGGCGGGCAAGCTGCTTGGTGCGGACCACTCCCCAATGACCTTGATGCAAAAAGTCGAGGACCTTGGATTGGAGCACTTGGGGAACCACTACACGAAGCTGGTCATTCTCGGTGCGTAACAGCAAAACTCCGTGCGAAACAGACAACAGATGACGTTGCGGATAATAGCGACGAACCACAGGATCCGATATGTCCTTTGCCTTGGACGGCCAACCACGTTGAACAAAACGTAATAGTAAACTCAGATGAGGATCCATAGCTGTCTCACGTGCCACCTGACGATAATCAATCGGAAAATCCCGGAGGGATTGATGCTCATCGGCGTCAATCTGATGGCAAGAGTCGTCAGAGGAATCGAAGACATCATCCGCAGCAATCGGCAATCTAGAAAGCGCGTCAGCGTTTGCATGCTGAGCTGTAGGGCGATACAGTATCTCATACTGGTATTGTGATAACAAAAGAGCCCAACGTTGTAGTCTCTGAGCTGTCCACTGAGGAACTGGTTTAGACGGATGAAACAGTGACGTCAGGGGCTTGTGATCTGTTACTAAATAGAATGGTCTACCATAGAGGTAGTGATGGAATTTTGTGACACTGAACACAATAGCCAACGCTTCCTTGTCCAATTGGCTATAATTACTCTGAGCTTTGTTTAGCAATTTAGATGCGAACGCAATAGGACGTTCGGTGGTACCGACTCGGTGAGACAACACAGCACCGAGGCCGAAAGAAGAGGCATCACAAGCTAACACCAGAGGCTTGTTAGGGTCGTAATGGACCAGGCAACGATCATTCAATAAAGCCTCTTTAAGCTGCTGAAAGGCTGATTGGCAATCAGCTGACCACACAAACGGAACATTCTTACGGAGGAGACGATGCAACGGTGCAGCAATCTGTGGTGCATTAGGTATAAACCTAATATAATATGTCAATTTGCCAAGAACTGCTTGCAGTTCCTGCAGATTGCGAGGGGCGGGCAAATCACGAATAGCTGCTAAATGTGACTGGGAGGGATGAATGCCTTGAGCATTAATAACATGTCCCAGATACTCCATCTCCGTAAGGAAAAATGAACATTTATCGATGTTGCAACGTAGGCCTGCCTGAGACAACACTGTAAACAAACACTCCAAATTACGGAAATGTTCAGCAGGTGTCCGACCGGACACAACAATATCGTCTAAATAGTTGCAACACGATGGCACATTAGCCAGAAGTTGTGACAAAAAACGCTGAAAAACAGCTGGAGCTGACGCACAACCAAAAGGCAAACGCAGAAAACGGAACAACCCCAACGACGTGTTGATGACAAAATACTGTTGTGATTGCTCGTCGAGGGGCAATTGCAAATATGCTTCATGGAAATCAATTTTGGAAAAGAAACGAGCTTCCCCTAACTTATCCATCAGCTCGTCCGGTCTAGGCAAAGGAAAAGAATCAATGACAGTCTGAGGACTAACTGTCGACTTAAAATCAGCACACAAACGTAACTTGCCAGACGGTTTCTTTATAATAACTAAGGGAGAAGCCCACTGGCTCGCTGAAACGGGTTGAATAACACCGTTGTTTTGCCAACGACGAAGTTCATCTTCTACAGGTGCCCGGAGGGCGTGAGGCACTGGACGAGCACGAAAAAATCAAGGCTGAGCATTATCTTTTAACGTAATATGAGCGGCAAAGTTCGCAGCACAACCTAGTTCGTCTTTAAATATGTCACTGTATCGTTTACACAAATCGGTTATGCTGTCTTGTGGAACAACAACAGAATTAATTTGCAACACATTGTCTTGGATAGACAGGCCAAACAAGTCAAAACAGTCTAATCCGAAAATGTTTACACTGTCTGTAGCACGGAGCACTGTGAATGAAACTGTTTTTGTTTTGCCACGGAATGTGGCTGGCACGCTACATACACCTAACACAGGAATTTGTTCTCCACTATAAGTAGCCAAAGAATGTTTTGCCGCTGAAAGTTTAGGGCGGCCGATAGCCGCATACGTAGCACTATTTATGAGAGTCACAGACGCACCAGTGTCTAATTGAAAATTGAAGGTCTTATCCTGGATGCGTAGCTTCACAAATACACTCCTGGAAATGGAAAAAAGAACACATTGACACCGGTGTGTCAGACCCACCATACTTGCTCCGGACACTGCGAGAGGGCTGTACAAGCAATGATCACACGCACGGCACAGCGGACACACCAGGAACCGCGGTGTTGGCTGTCGAATGGCGCTAGCTGCGCAGCATTTGTGCACCGCCGCCGTCAGTGTCAGCCAGTTTGCCGTGGCATACGGAGCTCCATCGCAGTCTTTAACACTGGTAGCATGCCGCGACAGCGTGGACGTGAACCGTATGTGCAGTTGACGGACTTTGAGCGAGGGCGTATAGTGGGTATGCGGGAGGCCGGGTGGACGTACCGCCGAATTGCTCAACACGTGGGGCGTGAGGTCTCCACAGTACATCGATGTTGTCGCCAGTGGTCGGCGGAAGGTGCACGTGCCCGTCGACCTGGGACCGGACCACAGCGACGCACGGATGCACGCCAAGACTGTAGGATCCTACGCAGTGCCGTAGGGGACCGCACCGCCGCTTCCCAGCAAATTAGGGACACTGTTGCTCCTGGGGTATCGGCGAGGACCATTCGCAACCGTCTCCATGAAGCTGGGCTACGGTCCCGCACACCGTTAGGCCGTCTTCCACTCACGCCCCAACATCGTGCAGCCCGCCTCCAGTGGTGTCGCGACAGGCGTGAATGGAGGGACGAATGGAGACGTGTCGTCTTCAGCGATGAGAGTCGCTTCTGCCTTGGTGCCAATGATGGTCGTATGCGTGTTTGACGATGTGCAGGTGAGCACCACAATCAGGACTGCATACGACCGAGGCACACAGGGCCAACACCCGGCATCATGGTGTGGGGAGCGATCTCCTACACTGGCCGTACACCACTGGTGATCGTCGAGGGGACACTGAATAGTGCACGGTACATCCAAACCGTCATCGAACCCATCGTTCTACCATTCCTAGACCGGCAAGGGAACTTGCTGTTCCAACAGGACAATGCACGTCCGCATGTATCCCGTGCCACCCAACGTGCTCTAGAAGGTGTAAGTCAACTACCCTGGCCAGCAAGATCTCCGGATCTGTCCCCCATTGAGCATGTTTGGGACTGGATGAAGCGTCGTCTCACGCGGTCTGCACGTCCAGCACGAACGCTGGTCCAACTGAGGCGCCAGGTGGAAATGGCATGGCAAGCCGTTCCACAGGACTACATCCAGCATCTCTACGATCGTCTCCATGGGAGAATAGCAGCCTGAATTGCTGCGAAAGGTGGATATACACTGTACTAGTGCCGACATTGTGCATGCTCTGTTGCCTGTGTCTATGTGCCTGTGGTTCTGTCAGTGTGATCATGTGATGTATTTGACCCCAGGAATGTGTCAATAAAGTTTCCCCTTCCTGGGACAATGAATTCACGGTGTTCTTATTTCAATTTCCAGGAGTGTAGTTTATTACACTGTTTCTGGATCGGTGCAGTGGAGGCGGAAGACACAAAATCAGTGCGTTTAGCGCGTGTTCGCTGCTTATGACAACTCGTGGGTTGGGCGGGTGGAACAACAACTCCCGCTTCACTTGCAGTCTGTACATTACGTTTTACAGCGTTTGAATTACGCTTGGGTCGCATAGCAGAGGGCTGGGTGGGTGGCTTATTGCGAACAAGTTTATTACCCACAAGAACCGTGGAAGAGTCTTTAAACGCGACCTTCTGGGCGGGCTGGCTTTGAAGAACATGAATATCCATGGGTTGGGCAGCACTAGAATTGTTCTTGCGTTTACGCAAACAAACAGTCTGGATGTGTCCTTTCCTTTGACAAAAGTGACAAACCGCGTTTCTTAATGGGCAACGTTCACGAGGATGAGCAAGAACACACTTAGGGCAAGACTTAACTCTATCATTTTGCACATGCGGCTGACGAATGTGTTTAACATGACGCGGCCGGCTAGTGTTTACAGTCTGACTCTGCCGGTGGGGCCGCGGGCGTGACATAACTTGCTTAGCACAGGCAATTTGAGAAATACATGGCTGATCTAACTCACACTCAGCATAGTCAAAAGTATCTTGGGCGTCAATGATGTTCATCACAGTCTCTAATGACGGGTCAGGCAACTTTAAGATAGCAGCACGAATACGAGAATCTGCAATGTTTTGAGTAATAGCGTCTCGTAACATGACATCACTGTAGGAAGCTCCACACACACACAATTAAATCGGCACTGACGGGTGAGGCCCCGTAAATCTGTTAACCACTGTTTATTAGATTGATGTGGCAGTTTCTTTAATCTGAAGAACTTGAATCTGGCTGCTGCCACATGAACTCGCGACTCGAAATACTCAGCAAGCTTGTTAACAACAACGTCATAGTCTAAAGCTTCTGGCTGGGATTCCGGGAACAACTTACAAAGTAGTCGATAGAGTTCCACGCCTGCAGTGGAAATTAAATAAAGCTGCCGCTCAGTACCCGTGATTTTGTAGACTGTCATGTGCGCCTGCAACTGCGCGAAATATTCTCGCCATTCTTCTCTTGATGCATCAAAAGCACGGAAAGGTGGTGCTGCCTGTGCTTGTTTGGCGATTGCTTCCACCAGACTTTGTATTTGCTGACTCCGTAACAAGATCAACTGTTGTAATTCGGCAGACATAGTGAACACAAATTAAACCAGCCCCCAAAATTTTATCGCTATAATTAGTATAACCAGAAACAAGTTGAACCAGCCCTGCACACGAGTTCGGAAGTCCTCGTCGCCAGTTTTTGTGGCGGTGTTCGTAGCGACAAGCAATTCGCTGTAGAAACGGCTTACGAAGTCACCGCCACACTTTTAATAGCGGGCCGACTGGTCCGCTGGAACAGTGAACAGAAAGATGAAAACCCAAACACTCTGATTAAATAAAAGTTGGTACTTATCTTTATTAACGAAGATACAGAAACACAGTAGTGAACTAGTTCGAGTCGGAGCGGCTAGGTCAGCGTCGGCTGACGACAAACAACAACTCTGCTGCGATGAACACACAACTGACTAGCAAGTACACAATTTGGTGGCGAGTATACAACTGAGCGGCGAATACAGAACTGTCCTAGCGCTCGCGACTCCAGCGCTTAAGAAACCAGAAGCCAGCAGTGGCGCGCGCAGACTTGCGGCGATTTCCTGTCTCGCTGGCGCTGCTTATGCGGACGGCGTCCGGACTTTGATGCTGCCAACCTTTTGGCAGCGGGCTCGGGTGGCATTACTGGCTAGGATATAACAGAAATTTCGTGAGTTTATATGGTTCCAGCCACTGACTGCCCCTGAAAACTGAGAACAAATACCAGATATGTCTTATTTACACTAAAACTGCTAAAGTTTCTTTCATGGTTCACTCACTGCTTCCTGCAGCACACTCTGAGCCTTCTAATGGAAGAGCTGTTAACTTTGACAGTGTATTCATCAGTTACTTCTAACCATTTTGTAGGAATAGAGGTATGGGAATTTGGAAGGCACTCTACAATAGTCCTCCCCCCATCATCAAATATCTTTGCACCCAACCTTTTTGAAGCATTATCCTCCTTGACTCTATATTTATCTTTAACAATGTGCCAGTCACCTTCAGCTTAGCTATCCCATCCTTCATGTGACATACTATCTTAATGACCTATTATACCTTATCAGTACATCATAAAAAATAAGTGCCCAAGTCTGGCAAAAAAGCTGAGAATGAACCGTTTACAAGCAAAAATCCATGATAAAGTTGCTACAATCAAATTTCTGATCACAATGTTGGGGTCACTGTCACTTAAATACTAAATTTCACCTCTCATCCCTGATAGACCTGTCCAGCGTACTGTGCTTCATCAGTTCTGTGATACCACTGGCATATTTACTTTAACCACAGGACTTTTATCAGCTACAACCTGTACCCCTTAACACAATTTTATAATACTCCATAATATGGGATACAGTAGTTATAATTAACATTTCACTACTTGAATCAGTGTAGACAGAGAACCTTATAGGAATGATGTTCAGACTGTATACTGCAGGACTTGCATTGTTAGTAGTGTTAGTGTCATGACCTGCCTTTATGCACCGATACTGTTACAGTGAGATAGTGTGCATTACAGTTGTAGGCAGCCAACATTGCTCTGGACAAGGTGAAGAGGGCTTTACTCGTAAAGCTATTTTATCAAAGAACAACAGCAGTAGTGCTGTTGCTCTTCACAAGTATAAATGCATTAAAGGAATATGGGAAGTCCTCTTTCAATACCAGTGCTGAAGAACATTATTCAGACGTTTGAATTAAATGTTGATTTAGGAATTGCTCCTGGGGGAGAGCAATGGCTAATTGCACCACAAACTGCTGAAGACATTACTGTTTCCATGGCTGAGAATGCAATGTGTGATCTTCAAGCAATGCATGAACTGAGCCATGACTGCTGAACATTACATGTTTCACCATTCAAAAAGTGCTGCAAACAATTGTGAAATGATGTGTCTAGGGCAGTTCTGCACTGTTGTGGATGTAGGTGATCATCACAATGAGCAACATTTCTGATCTGGAACAGAATCATGGCATGCAGTTAACAGATTTTCCCCTCTCATGCAGAAATTAAATGTGTTTCTTTCAATGATTTCTTCATTACTTCTCGTCCGCATGTTTTTGCTAATGTTTCCACAAAGTTTCATAGTCCTGTGATCTTCTCAACATAATCCCCTGATGCATTCTTCCATTATGCCATTTGCTGATTTGGACAGTTATCTCAGGTAGATTTTCTGCTGTCATGGCCATTGAGCCTTGAGGGACCTAGAGTGCTATAAAAGTATAAAAGTGATGGAGTCATTGCTAATGACCCATCTTGCATCTATGATATATCAGTCCCTTGTTGTGTTTCTGTGAGCTTGTGTTACATGATGAAAAGACAAACAACCTAAATCATAAGATTGCTGCAATACTGATCTATGTTTTATTTCATCAGCATTGCACCACGATTTACAACTACTTCACTCAAAAATAGCATAAGCAGAAGGAGTGCATCACAAAAATGGAGAGAGAGAGAAAAGCTCTGCGCATGACTCGGGCACTCTACAGATGTCAAACCACATATCTACTAGCATAGCTCCTTGCAGAATTTTTAAATTCCTGATTTACATAACAAGTCTATTTAAAATAAACTACACCTTCAATCGCCTACTGTCTGTATTGGCCTAAATATCCCTGGTATGCTTGGCCTTCCACATCTCAATGGAGCATTCTCCCTACACTGCTTGGCATAACGCCTTCTTTCCTGGCATACCCAACATACCATGTTAAGTGATTTGGTACGTAGGGCTGTATGATCTGGTAGGTTACACTGTGTACACACAACTGGTGTTACCGAGTGAGGTGGCGCAGTGGTTAGCACACTGGACTCACATTTGGGAGGATGACGGTTCAATCCTGCGTCCGGCCATTCTGATTTAGGTTTTCAGTGATTTCTCTAAATTGCTCCAGGCAAATACTGGGATGGTTCTTTTGAAAGGGCACGGCCGGTTTCCTTCCCCATCCTTCTCCAATATGATGAGACCGATAACCTCGCAGTTTGGTCTCCTCCCCCAAACAACCCACAACTGGTGTTATTTGTTCATCCCTTGGACCCTCCCCAGGTACCACAACTAAATCTTTACCTAACATAATGAAAACTAGGTCAGTAGAAAGAGAACAAATCCAGGAACATTACATATCAGGATCCTATGATAATTATAGAATGTATGTGCTGCTAGCAGCATTTCCCTTTGCTGTTGCAAATATCAAACTGCTATTTCACTCTCCATCAGCATTTCTGACATCACTTTTAGAGACTGTGATTATGCTCTGGTGGAGGATGGTAGGTTAGGGCGAGTCAGAAGCAACTTGGAAGTTGTATAATCCCTTTATCATGCCAGTAGTTCATAGCACAATTCAGAACCACATCAGGCACTGCTGGAAGGCTGGCCTCAACACACAAATCCTGGTTGCAAAGCACTGTAGTAGGACTCTGGCCACTGCTACACTTGGCATGGCCAAGGTGTTGCACATCCCCACATATTCAACATCCCAACCATGGCCAAGCAGTTTCAGGGCTGATGTGGCTCATTAAGTGGGACCACACAGAATCGTCCTGGCCATGGAAAGTGGTGGGTGCAAATGGGAGTGGACTCATGACTTACAGCTGGCTGGTGGCAACTGGCAGTGGTGAGGGCCTCAATGAATTGATGGCTAGGAGGGCATCAGTTCAACACTTGGGGCATTAGCCAATGGCTGAATCCCATTGGTAAGTAGTCCTGTCACAATAATGGCAGAGCAGAAGCGATTTCATGGTGGAGACTGACACTATGACAATTCACTACTTATGATTTGCTGGTTTGACTCATACCCAGCCTGGCTGAACAGCCAGTATTTATTTGTGCCAAAACAGGTTTGTTGTGTTGTTGCAGCTGCAGAAGTCATATATGCCACGTGCCAAAGTATGCCTGGTTATGGTAACTGGCTGGGCATTGACTGGTAGGCAGAGATAATGCCTAGTGCATGCCATAGCATATGACAGGGTCAGCACATTGCCATAAGGGGCCTGCCTTATGGCACAAACTCTTCTGTCTAGGCTTATGTCATTATGATATGTAAAAAATGGAATAAAGTCTCACATACAGAGCTCAGTGAAACTGTATTGGACAGGCGTTTTAGTACAGTACTTCAGTAACAGACTTGGAAGCTTACAAGATAGCTGTTCTGACAGTCTATAGGCCCCTAAGAGGAAATGCTTTAAAGTTCATTTAGTAATTACAGAGGATAGGTAGGAGTAACTAATAAAAATTATATGTGAAGTGCAGGGTGTATAATAATTATGTATAAGAATTATGTGTATTTATGGTTGTTCAAAGCAGAAAAATATGTGAAGACTTATTATAGGCCAAGTGAACATTTTAGTGACTTTGGCACATTAAGCCACAATACTCAGAAGCAGCAGCAGTCAAACAAGGGAAGCTGGCACATTTGTGACATTCGTCATGTTTCTGCCCAATGTGAGAAGGCCAGTGACCAGCAAAGTTTGCGCAGCAGCAGTGAGCACTTTGACAGACCAACGACCGAGCAGATGGGCAATGCTTCTAAGGAGAACAATGACCAGCACTGTTTGCACGTCAGTGGTCAATGCTCCAGGAACTGTCAGCATATTGAACTCACGTGCGTGACGTATCTGGTGATGCGCAGGAGGACACAGGGCAAAGTCCGACCATGCCAACATAGAGGCAAAACAATGGAAAGCCAGCATGTGTATCGACATTGATCACATTTCTGCCCAATGCAAGAATCATAGATCAATGACTGAAGATTCAGATGCCACCCTGGAAACTTCACAACATTTTAAAAAATACCGAATGAATTCCTCCGACAAATGGACGTGAGGAGGTCCTTTGAGGGGAGAATGAAGACATGAAGAACCATCACCTGGACAGACAGACTGATGGTAAGTCAGCAGATATCGTACTTTGCTAGAATGACTTAGCCGCTATGCTGCTCAAAAGAAGGAGGTGTCAGTGCCGTGGCAATAGGTCAACACAGAAGATGCCATCCCAGATGTTACCAGAGAGAAGTTCATGTGGTACTTACCCATGTGACTGGTGAGGACAAAGGGACTGCGCTCTCACCAAATGGGTCTCCTGTGAACTTAGAAGTTGATGAACTCTGCCAGAAGATGCCGAACCTGAGGGTCACTGGTTTGATTCTGGGACAGAGCACTCTGTGCCACACTGTAACCACTTGTTAATAACACAACAAGCGAATTTACAAGAAGACCATGCCACTGCTGCTGTGAGCTATGGGCACTGTACTGAATGGAAGATAAGCCGCTAGTGTGCTGCTGCAACGCTAGCCATTGCCACATCAGCTGTCACTGGAACCTGTATGCTATGACTCCGTAGCTGTGAGGACGTGAGCAAGTTAAAACACATTGTATTACTCTGTTTTTTAAAAGGTCTCACCCTCTGAACTAAGGAAAGAGCCCATTCCAGTACCTACAAAGTGTCATTTTACCTTCTGCCATCCCTGAGAAAATAATGCCCTTTGCTCCCCTGTGGCACTGATACTCAATATCTAGTGTCACTAAAACCTGATCCACTATGGAAGATTTGAATATTGGTGTCATCTTGGATAGTTCTGATTGAGGGCACCTAGAATTACCGATGTCAGATCTGATTTGTTCCCAATGATAACATTCCCAACAGAAACTGGAGAACATAGTGGGATAGTGGTTGGCAATTTATTTCCAGATCCAACTGTCTTTAATGAAATATGATTTAATCCCACAATAAATGGTTTATCTGACTATCATAGTCAAATCCTCATCAATCAGATTTAATTAAAAAAGTAAAAGTGAAATTTCACAGAACTATGTTTTGTACTCAGTTACACTATTCAAAGAGAATTTACAGGATGAAAAATCAGTAATAGTTTACTAAGGACACACAGTAAATGAGAAAGTCAGTTCATTCTTAAAAATTTATTAGAACACCTTGCAGCCATGAGAGATATTCACGGTTGAAAATATGATCACCATCAGCTGTATAAGGGAATGACATCAATGAGAATTTGTGCTGGACCAGAACTCCAACTAGAATTTTTTACTTTACATGAGTTGTCATCTGAACTGCTTTGTCTATCCATATATGACTCATGGCCAGACACACTCTCATATGGTGTCACTCAAACAATGGAAAATCCATGACAATATTATGAAAAGGATAGATTACTACTCACCATGTAGTGGAGATCATGAGTTGAGATAGGTGCAACAAAAATACTATCAAACAAGTAAGCTATTGGCCAAGAAGGCCTTCATCAGAATTAGACCTAACAGCTCTACCCTCTCTCCACCTCATCCCTGTATGCTGCAACAAGCAGAACTTTACTGTTCCCCACCCCTACCCTGCTATCCCTTCCCCCCAGCCCCTGCTTTAGCCCCGTCACCCATATTGCTTCTTCCATCATGTGCTGCTGCTTGCAGTCTGGCCTCAGCAGCCAGGCACTGTGGTCATGTGTATGTGAGTTGCATTTGCGCACACATGTTTGTGTATGTGTGTATTTTTTGTCTAATTCTGGTGGAAGCCTTTTTGTCAGAAAGCTTACTTGTTTGACAGTCTTTTTGTTATGCCTGTTTGTAACTCAGCATTGCCACTGTATTGTGAGTAGTAATATATCCTTTTTGTAATCCTGTCTTGTGTTGTCATTCTTGTGTCACAACCTATGCTTGTAGACATATTATATAATTCCCATACAGTGGAGAACATTTTAATTGAAAGTTGCTGCCTGATATTGGGGGATAGATATAATACTGCAGTGCCTGTATTATTAAGTCTGAACATTGCATCATTCTTACCAACAACACAGGCACTGCAATATCATATTATGCATCCAGTTGTGTGTTACAACAAATCAGGAAAATTTACAGTGGAAACCGAGAAAAAGGATGGCTGACAACTATGATCAGAAATCTTAAATAACTTTATTTAATGCAAAATACACACTATAATAAAGACAGAAATGCACAACAACTAGTATTACAATATTCTTCAATATCTTCAGAACAATAAAAGGACAAATTATGGCATAATTAGGTGTGAAATGAATAAATTTGACAAGGCAAATAATACTTAACTCCAAGATGACAGTAGCAGTGAGGCTGATGGTATTTAATTCAGATCATTGGCTTCTAAATTCAGTGAAATCTTCCTAACAGTAGTTGAAAACCCAACAACAAAATTTATTCTACCAAAAGCAGATCCAATAAACTTACTTAGGCAGGCAACATGTACTCAACCACCAGACATCAGTTTTGTCAACTGATCTATTAGAGAGGTCACAAAAACACAGTGTCATAAAAAAGTGATAACTCTTCTGTCTATGAAGGTATCTTAGACAAACTACCAAACTGTTTGCTGTCTGTGGCAGTGTGTTACAGAGTAATTGCAGCTCATTTGATTCCTTACCCTCATTTACATTAGTATCTGTGCTGCTCTGACAATATTTGGACAACAATGCAAATGTTGAGAGAATGGGCTTTATGTCTAGTTTCAGAATAAACTTGTTCCAATTACTTATGGTGCTTGAGTTATCTTTATAATCAGTTCATGAGTAAAGGTATATATATCCGAAAGTCTTAAAGTATGTAGCAGTTATATAAGAGGTGCACAAAAAGTTTCCATTTGGGAGCATTGCTGCAGTGTAAATGCATTATAAGATAGCTCCATTGTGGATATGTAAGCACCATCATGGAAGCAAGAAATTGGTGTGACATTCATGTCTTATCAACATGCTGTGGTAAATGCAAAAACGTGAGCTACAGTGATGTTATTACCAAATGTGTCCGAACAGGACCAATGTGCTGTTGTTCTTTTTTGGTTGCCAAAGGATGAACACCAGTGGATATCCACTGGAAAATGAAGAATGTTTATCAGGCAGCATGTCTTTTGAAAACCACTATTGTGGAATTGTTCACCAAGTTCCATGTTGGTTGTGATTTGACACAAGATGCCGGTTGATCTGGGAGGGCAGCCTTAAACCAGTAGTTAGTTATTTAGGCTATATTTTCAGTGAAGAGATATGCAGTGACTATTTGGAACATGGCCTGTGTCTACATTTGTAAAAGATCTTCAAGAATTTTTAGTAAAAGTGAATTACTATGTTTTACTTTTTTCCCAGGCAGCCTCCATAGTCCACCTGCTGAATTACCTCTATAAAAAAAAAAAAGGGTCACCATACAAAGTTCAGAAGAGTACAATCTGGTTTTTCAGAAGTTAAAATTGGCACTTCTTGTGACTAACCATTCCTATTTGTCATTGGTGTTAACAAAAAATGCATCCCCACATGGTGTCGGGGCTATTCTCTCTCATAATTCAGAAGATAGTACAAAGAGGCTCATCTCATTTACATCAAAGACATTTATTCCATCTCAAGGACATTATTCACAGATCAAGAAGGAAGCATTGGTCTTCATCTTTGGTACTCATAAATTCTGCATTTTTTATATGGTCACATATTTTATCTTATCAACAACCATAAATGACCCTTCTCACTTTCTGGACCAAAGATACAATTGCCAGAGTGTGTGATGTCATTTTCATCGAAGGGCTCTTTATTTGTCAAATTTCCAATATTCTTCAGTGAGTCCTGCAATATGTCCAGTTGGGATCATTTGCCAAGCTTTCTGGTGCAGAACCACTTGGCCTTCACTGTTTTTTATCAGTGGCAACAACTTCAGGGTCAGCAAGGTACAATGCTCCTTATGATGCCGGGTGATGGTGCTGTCCTCCTTGCAACATTTGACACTCCAGCTCCTGCATGAATCCCACTGAGGGATCTCCAAGATAGAGAAACTGGCACACTGCTACGTTTATTGGCCTTATATAGTTGATGATGTTACATGGGCAACATGACAGCGACCCATTTGACAGGCAACTCAGCTGACTCCACCCTTGTGGTGGTTGGTTGGCAACACTGCACCGACACAGACTCTTCAAGTATTTGCTGCATTATAATTATAAAAAGCGTTGTTATTGAGCTGTTTTTAAACGTTTACAGTTGTTGTAAATATAATCTAAGTGTTGTTAAATTAGTGGAAGTGTTGATGAAGTATAAAATAAGATTAAACGGTGTAAGGAGCATATTTTTCTTCTCGCGCCTGTAGCACGAATCCTAGGCCTAATTTCATGTGCACGAATCATAAGTAAGCAGTGAATTAAACTTATATGTAATCACCAGTTTTTTTATTCAGTACTCTTTCAATTTATTTATTTCTGCCTGAATAGTTTCTAGGGCCCTTTGTTTACATTTTAGTCAGTACTTAAATCAGTTTATACAATTTCTGTTTTTACCATGAGTGAGAAGTGTGTGACATGCCATAGGATCGTTAGTTCTGGGGTGTGGAGTGATGGGTGCTGTAGTTTCTTTCATTGGGGCGATTGTAGTGGCATGGGAAATGGGGGACATAAATGAGACTCACCAGTGGTATTATAGGATCTGCAGTAGAGATAGAAAAATACTGGAACAGGAAGGGAAAATTGCAGTTCTTCCAGCTGACTTAGACAAGGCAAGGGAGGATCTGGACAGGTTAAAGAGGGAGAAGGGTGAACAGAGGTGGGAAGTGGCAACAGGTAATAGGGGGAACAGGCAAAGGAGAGCATCAGACAGCTTTGTCATAAATCTTGAAAGTAGATTTGACCTGTTGCCTCAGTCAGAATCGGATGAGCCTCATGTAGCTGAAGCTGTAGAAAGGGCACAATAAGCTTTCAAGGACTTGAAAAAGGTAGGGAAATTTGTAAAGAGAAAGAAAGTTCTGTTATTAGTTAGCTCCCATGATAGAGGTGTTGGGCAACTACTGCAGGAAAATCTAGGTCCAGAGTATCAGGTCACAAACTTTTTCAAGCCTAGTGCATATCAGGGTCAGGTAACAGAGGATGTAGGTTCTTTACGCAAGGATTTCACAAAGGAGGATGCCGTGGTTATAGTGGGTGGTCTGGGAAATAGCATTGACAGAGACTCTGCATATTCCATAGAGAGTGACCTGGTGAAGATAGCATCAGCAATGAAGCATACGAGTGTGGGATTTGTGTCTGTGTTGAGACGCCATGATCGGCCTCATTTGAACTCTACCGTTGGGAGGGTGAACATGGAGTTGGAGAGGCTGCTTAGGACGGATATAGGGTCCCATATTGGTTTCATTCCTGTGGATGCTATCAATAGGTGGGACTACACTAGGCATGGCCTTCGCCTCAATAGGAAAGGGAAGGGAAAACAGTCTGGGTTGATTGCAGAAAACTTAAGGGGGGACACTGTCACAAGTGGTAAAATACCAGTGGTCACAGGTGTCAGAGGGATGCCTTATTTAGGATAGGGAAGGGGGAAAGAAAACGAGTTTTAAGAGAGATTGGCAGACACACTCAGTTTGAGAAAACAGATGAACAGGAGTCAGATTTTAGCATACAGCCTTCATTTAAACAATGTTTAACAGAAAGTAATCAGAAACTGCCAGTTCATCTTCACCAAAGCAGTTATAATCCCATTAGCATGCAGTATCAGTTATCTTTATTACACCAGAACATTCCGGGACTCATAAATAAAGTTGATGAACTACTCATTTGTATTGATGAAATGAATTCATCTAACCAAATTGACATAATCTGCCTCTCTGAACATCAAGTGACCAAGGGTATAGTTATGTTAGACATTTCAGGATTTAAGCTAGCTTCCTACTTCTGCAGAGTAGATATGGATGGAGGAGGAGTTCCCACATTTATTAAAAACTGCCATAAATTCAAGAACATTGACATTAATAAATTCTGTTTAGAGCAGCATCTAGAAGCATGTGCAACAGAAGTAGAGTTCCATAACAGATCCTATATAATAGTAACTATCTACTGGGCACCTGCAAGAAATTATAATCTATTCATAAATCATCTAGAAGCTCTTTTGGGTTATTTAACAGGAAGAAACAAAGAAATTTTGTTTGCTGGTGACTTTAATACAGATTTTCTAATGCAATCTTCCAGTAAACATTTACTGCAGTTAGTAATGTTGTCTTTCAATCTAACTCACACTGCAAACTTTCCAACTAGGGACACTAAATCCTCAGAGGACAGCCATTGATAACATTTTTATAGACAAATCAAAGGAACAAAATCATATCATAAAACCTGTAATAAATGGACTATCAGATCATGACATGCAGCTCCTTGTTTTAGATGTAAATTCTAAGCAGATTATCAATACTGCTAAATCTGAGTACAGGAGAGTAGTCAATCAACCAAACATTGAGTGTTTTAGAAAACTGCTCAAAGATATGAACTGGAAAGATGTTTATAGTGCTCATGACATGAATGAAAAATATAACACATTCATGAACAATGTCAGCACCATGTTTGAAAACTGTTTTCCACTAAAAGTTACTCAAATTAAACAGAAGTCTATAATAAAACCATGGATTGCATAAGGAGTAAAGATTTCCTGTAAGACAAAAAGGAAAATGTATCTGTCCACCAAGCATATCTCCAATGCTGATGATTTAGCTAAATACAAGGAATACTGTAAAATTAAAAAAAAAGTAATTCAGACACCTAAAACAAATGCACTATGAGAAGAAGATAGCAATGTCAGGGAACAAAATAAAAACAATATGGGATATAGTGAAAGAAGCGACTGGTAGAACCAGAAAGGAACAGGAGCAAATAGTATTAATGGTAGATGACACGTTAGTAACCGATGGGCATGGTGTGGCAAATCTATTCAACAAGTACTTTCTATCCGTTACTGATAGAATGGGATTGTCAGGATCAGTAAATAATGCCCTTGAATATCTGAAACTAGCCTTTACAAATAGCTTCAGCTACATGAATATGTCACTCACTTCATCAAAAGAAATAACTTCCATAATAAAATCTTTAAAAACAAAGCATTTTAGTGGTTACAATGAAATATCAACAAAGTTAATCAAGGCATGTTCTTGTGAGTTTAGTACAATTCTAAGTTACTTGTGTAACCAGTCAATTATAACTGGGACATTTCCTGACTGGCTAAAATATGCAGATGTTAAGCCTCTATTCAAGAAAGGGGATAAAGAGATACCACCAAACTACAGACCGATTTCACTTTTGCCAGCATTCTCAAAAATTTTAGAAAAAGTAACGTACAGGCAGCTTCTCAACCATCTGACCACAAATAATATATTATCAAGAACACAGTTTGGATTTCTGAAGGGTTCTGATATCAAGAAGGCTATTTACACCTACAGTGAAAATGTGCTTAATTTATTAAATAACAAATTTTGATTTGTCAAAGGCATTTGATTGTGTGAACCACAACATCCTTTTAAATAAATTAGAATTCTATGGTGACACAGGCAGTGCTGCAAAATGGTTCAAGTCATACCTCGCTAACAGGAAACAAAGGGTGTCAGTGCAAGGGACCAGTGAATTAAGTCATCATCAGAATGGGAAGAAATTACATGTGGTGTCCCACAAGGATCCATCGTAGGGCCATTGCTTTTTCTTGTGTAGATTAATGATCTCTCATCAGTTACACTGCTAGAAGCATATTTCATTTTGTTTGCAGATTACACAAGTATTTCAATAAATAGTACATTGGTGTAGTTCTAGAAAGATCTGATAATGACATTTTCATGGATATTAATAAATGGTTTAAAGCCAACTCACTGACATTAAACTTTGAAAAGACTCACTATATGCTGTTCAGAACCTGTAAGAGGTTTCCACCCAGCATATGCATAAAGTATGAAGAAGAGCAGATATAAGAGGTTGACAGTCTTAAATTCCTGGGATTACAACTTGATAATAAATTCAGTTGGGAGGAGCACACCACAGAACTGCAGAAACACCTTAACAAATCTGTATTTGCAATTCGAGTGTTAGCTGACATAGGCGACATAAAAATGAAAAAGCTTGCATACATTGCCTACTTTCATTTCATAATATCATATGGCATAATATCCAAAAGCGTGTAATACGTATTATTTGTGGAATAAATTCATGGACATCCTGTAGAAACCTCTTCAAAGAACTGGGTATACTAACTACTGCCTCTCAGTATATTTACTCCTTAATGAAATTTGTCCTAAATAATATATCTCTTTTTCCAACAAACAGCTCAGTTCATACATACAATACCAGGAACAAAAATGATCTGCACAAGGACTTAAAAGCACTTACTTTAGTTCAAAAAGGGGTCCACTGCTCAGGAACACTCATCTTCAATAATTTGCCAGCAAACAAAAAAATTAGTTACAAATAAAGATCAGTTTAAAAGGAGCCTGAAAGACTTACTAGTGGCCAACTCCTTCTACTCCATTGACAATTTTTTAAATAGAAACAAATGATGTATTGTATATATTCATACTATTAGTATTGTTATTTCAACTTTTAAAAAAAAAAAAAAAAAAAAAAAAAAAAAAAAAAAAAATTGACATGTTCCACATCCACGAGGATCTCCTCAGCATGGATCTATGGAACGAAAAACTAATCTAATCTGAGCTAATCTTTGTCTTCGCTCCAAGGCACGCACCAATGCAGCTGTGGGAGTGCAACCCAGCTGACTCCATCCTTGTCTTTCTCCAGCTCAAGGACATTATTCAC
Source organism: Schistocerca americana (assembly GCF_021461395.2). Lineage (NCBI taxonomy): Eukaryota > Metazoa > Arthropoda > Insecta > Orthoptera > Acrididae > Schistocerca > Schistocerca americana. Next base: position 435,534,245 of record NC_060122.1, read on the forward strand.
AGATAAAAAAGGAAGCATTGGTCACCATCTCTGGTGGTCATATGTTTTGAATATTTTTTTTTTTATATGGGTACACATTTTATCTTATCTAAACCATAAACCACTCTTCTCACTTTCTGGATCCAAGATAAAATTGCCAGAGAATGTGACATCACTTTCATAGATATGCTCTTTATTTGACAAATTTCCTATGGATTCCCAGGATATTGCTACAGCAACTAGGTGTGATCCAAATCTTCAATGAGTCTTGCAATATGTCCAGTTGGGTTCACCTGACAAGCTTTCTGGTGCAGAAACACTTGGTACTCACTGTTTTTTCATCGATGGCAGCAACTTCAGGTTCAGCAATGTGCAATGCTCCTTATGATGCCGGATAGTGGTGCTGTCCTCCTTGCAACATTGGGTACTCCAGCTCCTGCCTCAATCCTACTGAGGGATCTCCAAGATAGAGAAACTGGTGTGCCGCTACATCTGTTGGCCTTACAATGATGATGATGTTGCATGAGCAATATGACAGGGTGCCATTTGACAGGCAATCCAGCCAACTCCATCCTTACCTTCACTCTGTGACCTGACCCAATACAACTGCGGGACTGAGTTCATGCAGACTTCATGGGCCTTTTTCTGTGGCCCATGTGATTAATCATCATAGACTCCTCCTTCCACTTCCAATATGTCATTTGCCTCCAGCAGACAACAGTGACAGCAATGATGGAGCTCTGGAGTGAATCTTCATAACAGAGGATGCATCTCACATGCTGGTGTCTGACAGTGGTCCCTGATTCACAGCAACTGATATCTGCACCCACAGTGGAATTAAACATCTTACACACTCCCTTTTCATACAGCTTCAGATGGGTGTTAGCACTTTTAAAGTGCAAATGTTAAAAGCTTTAGGGTCTGGTAAACTGGTTTCATTACTAAACACCTACCTAGCTTCTACAGCCGAGTGAGTGAAGCCTAGTGGATTACTTTCATGGGTTCTCTCACATCTCCTGTTTCCACTCAGGGAGTGTGAAGCAGACACAGCCAAAACATTCCATGTGGGTTCTCCAGTGGGGAATACACATTTGGGCTGAGTCTGGAGTGGATTGAGTGGTCTGTGGCAGAACAGCAGAGGTGCATGGTAGTTTTGGGGATGGCTGCAATTGATGGAATGCTACACTGGCACCACAACCAACTCTGGGTGCAGCAATCTGGGCAGCAGCCTCCCTCACCCAGCTTCCAGCCACTTCTGCAGTGTCATACTTCCCTGCCCCAGCTGGGCAGGTACCAGCCTTACATGCCATTTCAACAGGAGAGAGATTAACTAACCCTACCAGACATGCAAGTTGAAGATACAGGCATACTGGCATGTGTAACTTTGCCCTCATTTTGTGATGGTGCCTGGCTGATCACATTAACTTCCAAATAGGCTGACCAGAGTTCTCTCCCTATGTTGCTATTATCTGACAATAGCTTTACAAGCTGTAAATTTAGTTATGTGGTATCAAACCTTCTGCTGAATTGTACTTGCTCAATGTTGGTTATCTTGCAGCTGTTGAAGGACATCATGAACAAATGTCAAAGGATGTGCACCACCCTGCAATAATTAATTTTTGATCTCCATTTTTATTTATAATCAATGTTCCTTGTCTGACAATCAGTTTTACCACAAGTAATAATCTAAATACTTGTGCCAGGTAGGCAAACTTCATTCATAGACAGCACATCACAAAGTTCACTAGATGTAAGTAACACAGTAATGTTTATAAGAATTCTGACATTTGGACACGAACTAATTATCAATAGCAACACATATATGTTGGCAGTTTTACTGCTTTGCACAGACTCATAACACAGTGGCTACATATTGTAGATGTAATGAGTGCCAATGAGCGACTGACTGTTCAACTGTGCACCTCACGTATTTGTAGAGGAGCACAACATCTGAAAACATAAACTGTTAAATTACAGAGCTGTTACACTTTGAATATGAATATAAGCATCACGAAGATTAGAAGATACAAAGATACAATAGACAAAGGAGAGAGGTTGTTTAAGTATGAGCTGTATAATTAGAAAAAAGCGAAAATAATGGGTACTACATTATGGGAATGATTCCTATATACATGAAGATTCTCAAAGCCTGCCAAAAGGTTTTGAGAATGTTAAATTTTTCAAATTGATTAATTAACGAACTCTGTAGTTATTGTAGTCAAGTAGGCATTTTAGAATCACAAAAATCTGGGCTACAAAACTATGGTGCTGAATTTTGGAAATAATCACTATTATGGGGGAATTAGTTGATTGAAAATCAGGATGGAGTAATGTCTCCCCATCTGGACATGGGCTGTGGGTATGATAGTGACTGGGATCATGGCAAACTGTCAGTAAAACATCCCTGGTTATAATAGTTCTTTATTCATGTCAATTACTAGGATGATGTGATAGTCAGAGAGAAGACTGTTTTCCTCCGTGATTAGGTGGCCATAGACATGAGGCATGTCAACTTCATCATTTTATCTGGCCAGCAGGCAATGTCTGTAGAAAGCCAGAACTGCTGATGTCTACCCAGTCAGAGAAACCTGACACCATAGCATTGGTCGGGGATGACTGTGGCAGCTCCTCATGGCTCAGCTTCTCCATAAGTGCAGCGATGACACACTGGGATAGTCAGTGTTTAAAATATGGAATCTGTTGTTACCAAAGATGATGGGGTGCATCCACCCCAGATTATGGTTAGCAACAAGTTGGATCCACATAGGATGAATGCCAGCAACAGAGTGGCTGGTCAGCAAGGTGGCCTAGGCTTGAACTAATACCGCACCAGGGAAATGGCTAGTAACAGTAGGTATTCACCAGCAGGTGACTTGACTCAGTGGAGAGAAGGCACAAAGTTAACTGTATCCAGACCTCAGCTTAGGTGGGAGCCCAAAGCTAATAGCAAATGGCAGATGGCTGCATCATCTTGGGCTTGCAAGTGGTCCCTTTCTCATAGCTTTCAGCTGGTGTGTACTGTTTCACATGGCGTACCATACAAATCTGGATATCACTCAATTTAAAGAACATCTGAAAATGAGGGTCTGATTTGGCAGATGTATATGTGAGCTGGCTGGTTAGTACTTATCAAATACCACACACACACCCCAGAACTCATAGTGGGTGGAGCAGTGGGGTGTTGCTGTTGGGTGTTCATTTGCCCTAGTTTCCCTGTCTTGTCAGCTCCTTCAGAAGACCTATCAGATCTGTAAGATTTCACAGCTTCAGCTTTCACAGGTGCTGGCTGGTATCTTCCACTTTCTGATAACATTCGGAATGAGTGCTCTTGCACTCTGAATATGCCATCTTGCTCAATGGTGCCTGTACTTCTGGCTGACAACTGCTCCTCCCTCTATGATGTTACTCTACTGATCAATGCTGGAATGGTTCATCACCTTGGCAAAGTCAAGGTGCAATGTTATTTATAATTGGAACCTTCTAAATCATAGTGAGCCAGTCCTCCATTCATGGCAACAAACACAGATGGCACCTGCTGTGTTTATGGAGATTACCACCATCTAACTGACCACAACCCAAGACCAGTCTCCATTTCCACACATAGATGATGTCAACTTGATCTTTCATGGCAATGAAATATTTTCAGAGACCAGATCTCTTGAAAGATTACTACAGAATCCTTCTCATGGAAAAATATTAACAAAAGAGTGACAGGTAACACTCCATTTGTCCTTTATTATTTTCCTCTCATTTCATCTTAATTAAGGAATGCACCTAGTAGTTTTCAGACATTTATTAATGATGCACTGCAAGAAAAAGATTTCTGTTTTGCTTACATAGAAGACATTCAGATTGTGTCTAGTTTGGATGAAGTACACTTGCAACATCAAACCACAATTAGAGGAATTAGAGATGATGGAATATGATGAAATAGCTATCTAACAAGAGAAAAATGAAGACTCTAAAATCAAGATGGAGTACTTCACCAAAATTTAAGAATTTTATTCGTAAAACTGATAGAGACAAGGAAAATTAAATAAATATGAGAAAACTATACAGGTCCAAAGTAAAAAATACTATGACCAGTGCAGATGATGAGTATATTTTATCATCATCATCATCATCATCATCATCATTTAAGACTGATTATGGCTTTCAGCATTCAGTCTGGAGCATAGCCCCCTTATAAAATTCCTCCATGATCCCCTATTCAGTGCTAACATTGGTGCCTCTTCTGATGTTAAACCTATTACTTCAAAATCATTCTTAACCGAATCCAGGTACCTTCTCCTTGGTCTGCCCCGACTCCTCCTACCCTCTACTGCTGAACCCATGAGTCTCTTGGGTAACCTTGCTTCTCCCATGCATATAACATGACCCCACCATCTAAGCCTGTTCACCCTGACTGCTACATCTATAGAGTTCATTCCCAGTTTTTCTTTGATTTCCTCATTGTGGACACCCTCCTGCCATTGTTCCCATCTACTAGTACCTGCAATCATCCTAGCTACTTTCATATCCGTAACCTCAACCTTGTTGATAAGGTAACCTGAATCCATCCAGCTTTCGCTCCCATACAACAAAGTTGGTCGAAAGATTGAATGGTGTACAGATAACTTAGTCTTGGTACTGACTTCCTTCTTGCAGAAAAGAGTAGATCGTAGCTGAGTATATTTTAAATCATAAAAATAAATGTGAAGCAGCCTGGATTGTCATTAAAACAGTATCCCCATTGACTGTGATACTCTTGATGAATATTTTGTAAAAAGTGACAGCACCACCAACCAACTCAATAATCGTACCTCAGATGCAAAAGTCCTGCTCACTGACGCACACAGACAAGAAGTGAGTCATTTACTTGGACCTCAATCACTTTGAATGAGGTCTGCATATCAATAAACAAACAAAGCTATTCCCAAATGGAAGACTTTTTTTGGACTCAGTAAATTCACAAGAAAGTGTATTGTAAAGGAAATAAAAAAGCCACTTCTCTCATTGTCAAACAGATGAAGGACTCTCATTGTCAAACAGATGAAGGAATTAGAATGAGATTTTCACTCTGCAGCGGAGTGTGCGCTGATATGAAACTTCCTGGCAGATTAAAACTGTGTGCCCGACCGAGACTCGAACTCGGGACCTTTGCCTTTCGCGGGCAAGTGCTCTACCAACTGAGCTACCGAAGCACGACTCACGCCCGGTACTCACAGCTTTACTTTTGCCAGTACCTCGTCTCCTACCTTCCAAGAGCACTTGCCTGCGAAAGGCAAAGGTCCCGAGTTCGAGTCTCGGTCGGGCACACAGTTTTAATCTGCCAGGAAGTTTCAGATGAAGGAATTTTCCCATAATGTTTCAAGTTCACAGTTACACGGCCTATTTATAAAAGAGGTGATAATAATTCTAAAGTAACTACAGACCCATTTAAACTGTACCAATCTTATCCAAGATAGTAGAAAATTGTATACATAAACAGATACCAATAACTATTTCGAAAACAACAACCACCTATCAATTGTAAAACCAATTGAAACTTTGGGAATATAGTTTATGAAGTGTTGAAAGGGGGCTATCTATGTCTGGAATACTTACTAGTTTAAGCAAAAGTGTTTTACTCATTGTAACATGATATAATCACCAAAAAGTTAGAATAATATGACATTAAAGATAAACTACTCAGTTTAAGCAAATCTTATTTAAGCAGCACATTACTGCTTGTTTATGGAAATAACGAGCGATTGAAATACTCCCAATTAAAAGGGGAGTACCCTAAGGCTCTGTTATTGGTCCTTTCCTGTTCACTGTCTATATCAGAGGTCACCAAACCATGACATGCAAGCCAGATCTAACTCATAACATCAGTTCATTCAGCCTGCCAACAGTACTCCAGTTTGTTTGACAAACATATGGAACACAAAACATTGTGGTACAATTTAAATTTAAATACTGTATGTAGAATACTAGGAGATCTTCACGTGTCAGAGATCTGATGGCTGCTATGTGTCTTAAAGTTACTACATTCAGTTTTAAATTATTTTCTTGTTTACTGTTATGTTTACTTACTTTGTGTCATTCCAATATTTTAATTCAATGTCTTTTTCTTTTTAAAATCACATGCCCTTCATCCCTCATTATGACTATAAAAAAGAAAGGAGGACATGGGTGTTGTGTTTTCAATTGATAATGAAATGTAAAGTACCTCTTCTTGGAAATAAAAGACCAAAAAACTACATATGTAATATGCAGTGAAAATTTTGCCATTTCAGAAGAAGCAGTCTTTGATGTCACTATGAAACAAAACGTCTTTCAACAAATTCAAAGTTTCCTATAAGGCTATGCTCTGAGAAATATAAGTCCATGAAACATAATTCAAAGACATAAAGAAATTTTTTATGAAAAAGTTTGCTGTAAATGATTCTATCATTCATATAAGTTAGAAAATATTGCATACAATGGCAGAATGAGAAAAACTGTTTACTGATGGCAACTTTACCAGAGAATATATGATGGAAGCAGTAAATGACTTGTTTCCTAAGAAAGTTGATTTGTTTGCAAGTATCAGGCTTTTGGAAAGTTCAGTTGTGTGGAGATCCGAAAAAATTGGAGATAACTTAGTGGTACACTTATAAAAGAAGGCTAGGAACTTGTTGTGGTATTGTCTGGCATTGGAAGAGTCTACTGATTTCTCAAGTATGTCACAACTTCTCATGTTCATTCATGATGTCAATTTAGACTTTCAAATAATGGAACTGTTGGTATTCATTTGCAGAATGCATGGAAACACCACTGGAAAGATTATTTTCATGGAAGTGCAAAAAATTCTGCAAGATTATAACCTTCAATGAAACCAGCTTTGATGTGTTACAGTTGATGGAGGAGAAAATATGGCTGAATCGAGGAAGGGTCTGGTGGGGCAGATCAGGAGTCAATTGAGAGATTCGCAAATTCTGGGAACTTTCTTCACTCACTACAGTAAGCACTCTGTGGGAAAGACTTGGATATTTCTTGTGTACTGATACCAGCTGTCAATGCTGTGAACTTCATTCAGGGACATGCACTCAGTTACCATCATTTCCAGGATTTTCTGGAAGAAACTGATTCTGAAGTCGGTGACTTGTCTTATCACGCAGCTCTGGTAAAGTTGTGTTACATTTTCACAAGCTTAAAAATGACAAACATGTTTTTCTCACTGGAAAAGATAGAGCCACCCCACAGCTGCCAGATCATACCTGGCTGTCGAAGCTGTCATTTTGGGTTGACATCACATCTTGCATGAATGAATGGAACTTGAAACTTCAGGGAAAGGAAAAGACTGTCTGTGATCTCTATAGAATCATAAAATGATTTTGGATGAAGCTGTCATTGTTTGAAACACACTGGAAGGAAAAAACTGTTCTCATTTTCACTGTTACAAAGAGTTTCTTTACTACTAGCCCCAAAGATGTCAACTTTGATTTTTCGGAACAAAATATTTGTTATTTCAATAAACATTTTTTGAGAAATTTTCAGATCTTGACAGGACTGAGAGTGCAATTCTTCTGTTCCAGAATCCATTTGATTGTAAGCTAGATGATATTCCTGTTGAACTATAATGGGAGCTCATTTATTTTCAGTCAAATGACTTACTGAAAGAGAAGTGCAGAGAAGGAAAACTTGTTGAATTTTACCACTGATACAGCTCATATTTGGAACAACTTAACATTTAAAAAAAATGAAGTATGTGAAGTTAGCACATAAACAATATTGACTAATGAAGATTTGAAAGCAATTCTCTTCATTGGATGCAGTAATACCATGTCAAACACTGTTGATATATTGAAAGCCAAACATCAGTTTCATGAAATAATCTCACAAATGTTGTTACTCTCTTCAATAACTTTAGTAAATAAGTACATTGGTCATCCTTGTTTTGTGCATTGCAAGCCACTCACCCATGATTGATACGGAATACTGAACTTAGTTTTTCGTCTTTTTTCCCCAGAGCTTTAGAAATTCTGTGAAGTTTTGGGATTACAGACAGATCATGTTGATTCTTGCCACAATATTTTGGCTGGAAATCATCCAGTCATCTCCAGGTGAGTGTCTGCTACTGGAGATTACAAGTTCCTGGTGTCAGCTTTATAGCAAAAATTGGCATGGAAACACATGCGCATTGATGGTCATCACAGGAATGTCCTCTATCGAAACCCACGCCCTCTGCAAATACTGTTCTATCTGTGGTGTGCAGCCACATGCATAAAGGTGAAACTACATGTAGCCCTCTGTTGGAATGTGCACTCCCATCACTAAAACCAGATGTCAGATGTCACTGAATGTGTCATTATGAATAAACTGTTTTGTCTCAGAAGACACTAGGGAGTTCACCGGGCCCAAGCTTTGTCTAGTTGAAAGCCACCATCATAATTTATAAGATTTTGTGATAGACATATTTCCAAAGATTCTTTAATTACTGAATCTCAAAAAGTTCTAATTGGGGCCAAGATTTTTGTGGCAGAATAATCCATAAAGTGTCCTGTGGAAATACAATGTTCAGCTACAGCTGACGTACTGAGTTGTGAAAGGCTAGTGTGGTGTTCATGCTACATGCATCTTTCATATACTCTGCATATCATCTGACCTATGTAAGCTTTGCCCCACTGACAAAGAATTCTGTAGATCTCAACCTACTGCAGACCCAGATTGTCCTTTGCTGAACCAAGAAGGACACTAATATTCAACAATGGCATGAAGATTGCTTTAACTTGATGTTTCCTTATGATCCTGCCTACTTTAGACAAAAGGTTGCTAACATTTGGAAGGACCACCCAGGCTGGAACTGCTCCTTCTCTTCTTGATGTGGTGGGTGCTCACATTTCTTCCTCCTTAGCACTGTGCTAATCTGATGTAGAGAGTAGCCATTATCTCTGAACACAGGCTGTAGATGTTCTAGCTCCTTTGTAAGGCTGTCTCCATCAGAAACAACGTGAGCCCAGTGCATCAACATTCTAAGGATGCTGGTAGTTTATGAAGGGTGATGACAGCTCGATGCTTGGAGATAAAGGTCTGTATGTGTGGGCTTATGGTAGACCAAATGCCCTAATGACCCATGTGCTTTCCTAGTAACCGAGACATCCAAAAATGGTAAGCAGCCATCCTTCTCTGTTTCTATCACAAACTGGAGGTACTTGTGGATTGAGCATTGTATTTCCACAGGACACTCTATGGATTATTCTGCCACAAAAATCTTGGCCCCAGTGAGAACTGTTTGTGATTCTGTAATTAAAGAATCTGCGGAAATATGTCTAGCACAAAATCTTATAAACCATGCCAGTGGCTTTCAACTTGACAAGGCTTGGGACCTGGTGATCTCTCTAATTTCTTCTGAGAGAAAATAGTTTATTCATAATGACATGTCTGGCAACATCTGACATCTGGTTTTAATGACATGAGTGCTCATTCCAACAGAGGGTGGACATGTAGTTCCACCTCTACAAAAGCAGTTGCATGCCACAGGTAGAACGGTATTTGCAGAGGGTGTGGATTACGATAGAGGATGCTCCTGCAATGCCCACCAATGTGCATGTGTTTCTGCACCAGTTTTTCCTATTAAACTGACACCAGGAACTTGCAGTCTCATGTGGCGGACACTGATCTGAAGATGTCTGGACAGTTGCCAGACGAAGTATTGTGACAAGAAGTCAACATGATCCAACTGCAATCCCAAAACCTCATAGAATATTCAGTATGCTGGAAAAACTTCAAGAATCACAGCTTTCATTCTGGCTTGCTAGTATGATGTGGCCCACATTCATCATGGTGTTTGCTTTGTGAGGTGCTCAACTGTGTGGTCATCAGCACCCGTACAAAGTCCCAATGCTTACACAGTCCAATTTTTACACAATCAAATCTAGCCACTGTCATGAACGATGATGATGATGATGATGAAAGGATGCTCACAACACAAACACTCAGTTCCCAGGCAGAGAAAATCCCCAACTCTGCTGGGAATTGAATGCAGGACCCAGTGATCCAGAGGCAGCAACACTAGCCACTAGACCATGAGCTGTGGACACACTCATCATTTTGTCGGTTATCCAGCCCACTGTGAAAAATGTTTGGTGACTTCTGGTCTGTATTAATGACTTTTTGAATTTTACACCTTGTAAGAATACACCACACACTGATGATGTGACACTAATAACAACAAAAGAGAATTTACAAAGTGTACTAGATAACAATATACTAATGATGCAAATGACTAGTCACTGGTGTCAGGCCAATCAGCTGTGCATAAACTGGACAAAATAGAAGAAATAATTTCTAATTTCGAGGTATTTAAAAACGAAAAAAAAAAAAAAAATAGTGAAGTTACTTGGACTGATATAGACTGAGAACTCTCATTGGAAGGGCACACTAATCATCTGTGCAGCAAACTAGTTCATGTAATTTTTGTATTGTATAAATTAAGAAACAGTATGCACTAACAATTGTTATTCCACTGACACTTTGCTTTTTTCCATCCCCATATGCAGTATGGAATATTGCTTTGTGATGATTTCTGAGGAGCTAAGTATATTTTCAGATGGCAGAAGGAACATATCAGATGTATATTAGGATTAGTACCTATAGAGTCCTGCATAAACTACTGTAAATTTCTCAGCATGATGTTGCCTACACTCTACATACTTGTATATAACTGTTTAATATGTGCTAGAGAAATCCTGGAAAACCTGAACATGAGATGTGGTGTACATGTTCACAGTACCAGAGACAGTCACTTCTTGGATTTGCTTTCCTCAAGATTTGCTGTAGCCCATACTAACTACAAGTAATGAAGCATAAAATTTTTCAGTAATCTATCACAATCAACTTGTACACATCGCTAAATAAATTCAACAGTGTATTATGAACTTGGCTACAATACAATGAATACAATGCAACTTAAGAATTCCTAGAAACTAATCATTATATATTTTCTCTGTGTGAAAACCATCTAATTCTTTAATAAGCTAGCTATTTTATGTGTTATTTTCTGTTTATGTAATTGATTGTTGTACAAGACTTGACTCATCTGTAAACTTTGACAATGGAAATTGTATTAAAAATATCAAAAAATGAATGAAAATTCTATTTTATTCTATTCCTGTTTTATTCTATTCTGTTCCATTCTATTCCCTGCTTTTAATGGATTAAAACTGTGGTGTGACATATAAACTGAAGCCATTCATTGACACATTCCCAAACAACATAGGTTTGCAGTTTCTAAGCATTACAACAACATGGCTCATCCAAGCATGAGATCCTCAGTAAAGCTTATATCATCCAGATTTGTCTGACCAAACTTAAAGAAGGACATGCAACAAGAGACCAAGGCACATACAGCCTGACAGAAGAGCAGAATTACAAGGCATACTAAATCACCTACTGGAACATTTCCCGTTATCAATGAACATTTTCAGGTGGGACATGCTCGTCTAGTGGGTCCTCTATGACCCTCTGATGGATTTACTTACTGTTTAACTTGTATTTGTAGATTCACCAGCTGGACATAAATTATGCATCTTTGAAACATTGAAGCAGAAGCAGTAGCAAAAGCATTTATAATTCCTGGTCTACCAGATTTGGAATACTATAACAAATGATAACAGTTAAAGGAAGACAATGTCAGTCTATTTTTTTCTGAGCCTTAGAAAAGATTTATGGCTGTAAACTGGCTAGAATTGTTGCATACACCATCCAAAGACTATTGGAGAAATTGAAAGGTTTCATCACACACTGAAAAGTGTCATAGAAGCCTATAACAACTAAATGAAGTAATATATTGTCCACAATGTAGGAAAAGACAGTTTGCTATTTACCATAAAGAAGACACATCATGTTGCAGACAGGCACAATTAAAAGACATTTGCGTAAAGCTTTCAGCCACAGCCTTAATTAGTAAAATATAGACACACACCATTTACACACACAAGCAAGCACACCTCATGCAGACACATCCGCCATCTCCAGCATCTCAGGTCAGAACACAACTGTCATGTGGAATGCAAGCAGCAGTCTGGAGGTGACACGGAAGGGGAAGGGGAAGGGATAGAAGGAAGGGATTGTAGTATACAGGTGGTGAGAGAGATGAACACTGTCTGGTGGAGTGTAAAGAGAGTAGACTACCAACATGCCCAGTGTCAGGGAGATGGGGAAAAAAAGGAGCAAAAAAGGGGAGGAGCTGGGAAAAATGGGTGGATGCATTGCCAGGGGGCTGCAAATGAACAGGGTGGGAGATGAGAATTGAGAGGAGATGATAGGACAGTGAGGGAGGAAACTCCTGGATGGAGGGCATGGGGACAGTATGTTAGCATGGCTTGGGGCTGAGATAATTATGGGGGTGGAGGATGTCTTGTAAGAATAACTACCACCTGCACAGTTCCGGAAAGCTAGTGGTGGAGGGAAGGATCAAGATGGCTCTGGTAGTGAGATTGCCATTGAAATCAAGTGTGTTATGTTCAGCTGAAATTACCTGGAGACTTCTTGAAATGCCTTGTATTACAATGGATGTTGACCATCCAACGTTCCTCATTGCTGCTAACATACATCTGAATACAATATTAACCCTCCAGAAAAGAGCAATCAGGATTACTGATGGAATAGGATACAGAGACTCCTCCAAGAAAATCTTTGTACATCATAAATACCTCACTGTGACTCATGGTATCTTTACATTTTTTATGATACATAAAAACATGTCAGCCAAGTTCTCTGATGTGTATGTCTGTGATACAAGAGAAAGTGGCTCCATGAAAAAATAAAAAATACAATAAAACAATAAATGAAGCAGTAACACTAATAAGTAAGGAACAGATTAGTTTGTGTGGGTAGTGATCAATAACCCACACAAAAGCTATGAAATGTGTAAAAAAAATGCTAACACATGAACAAGCTTATAATGTTCTTGGCATAGACTTGAAGTACCTTTTATAGGAAGAATCAAGAGCAGTATTGTCAGCTGCTTCAATGCTTGAGGAAGAGATGCACGGACATGTGGAAGTCTTTGTTGGTAGATGGATCACACTGTGATCCTGTGTGAATCAGATCGGGAGACCTTTCTGGCAAATCCAAGTGGCAGATAGTTTCACACACGAGAAATTACATCAGGACAAGTTGACATGGAGGTGCATTATGGTCAGTAATGAGGGAATCGGTAGAAGGTGAAAGTTGGAAATGTCATGCATATATCATGTCCTCTTTTGCCTCTGGGCATGTATAGTAGTTCAGAGAGCTGTATGTCGCTCTAAACATCAAGGCTGTCATAAACACTTGTGATCGGAAAGGAAGTACAAGTGTACAGTCCGAGGGAAGTTACATCTTTCCAAAAAGTTCTAGAAGTTTTCTGGCATATCCAGACCTTCAATAGTTTTTTAAGATGCTAGGAGCAGGATAGTCTCAGGGAAGTCCCCTTTGTAGGTCTACAGTGTCATGTATCAAGGTATCAAAAGTAGTCAGAAAGGAGTGCTCTTGTTGAATTAACTTTTCAAGTTAACTGTCAATTCAGTAATGCTGTAGTGAGTCACAGAGTGTGCAAAAGGGCCTAACTGAGTCATCTGCATGTAGTTAATACCAAGTTAGCAAACTGTAGTTTTGGTTTTGGTACATATTCAACCATTATGTAAGGTACATGTAAACATGAAGATATGGATGCTAATTCTTGGATGCACTGGCCATGGGAACTTGATGGCTAACTATTTTGTTGAATGGATGTGTTCCACTATGCACCTCATAATGCTAACCTCAGTGCTGGTAACATTCATTTACACTATTTGATCAAAAGCATCTGGACATCACTATGTAATGCTGAGTTGGCCACTACATGAAACGAGACTCAAACCGCTAGTATAAATGGAGGTGGGAGGTTTTCTGTTGTCAGTAGGGAACCAATTACAACAGAAAGGGTCAGTGACTTCAATATTGACTAGTCACAGGATGTCATGTGAGTACTAAATCTGTCAGGGACATTTCAACCCTCCTAAAGCTGCCCAAGTCAACTGTTGGTAACAAGATGGTGAAGTGTAGATGGTAAGGAAGAATCACAGGTAAACCAAGAACAGGCATATCTCATGTACTGACAGACAAAGACATTCGAGCACAGTGGAAGGTGGTTTTAATAAATTTCAAGAAATCAATGGAAGGAACCACTCAAGAGTTACAAAGTGCTACCAACACTCCAGCTAGCACAATGTGTCTAGGGAGTTAAAAAGAATGGGTTAAAATGATCGAGCAGCTCTTTGTAGGCCACATATTTCTGTAGTCAGTGCTACATGATGCCTCTGGCAAGTAGATGACTGAAAATGGGTGATTCGGAGTAATGAACCATACTATACCCTTTGCCAACACAATGGAAGGATTTTGGTATGGCAAATTCTTGGAGATCATTACCTGCCACTATTTACAGTGCCAACAGTGAAGTACGGGGGAGGTGGTGTTACAGTATGGAGGCGATTTTTGTAGTCAGGCTGTGGTTCCCTTATTGTGCTTAAGTAAACGCTAAATGTGGAAGGATATGAGCACATTTTACAGCATTGTGTACTGTAGAGGAATAATTTGGAGACCACAGTAGCATCTGACTTGTACATGCCATCATTGTAGGGTATCTTGAAATGGATCTCACCCATAAATATTACATTTTGCCACTCAGCACGCCAGTGATTGTGTTCTCATGTGCATTGCAGTCTAAGGTGGTGGTGGTGGTGGTTAGCGTTTAACGTCTCGTCGACAACGAGGCCATTAGAGACGGAGCGCAAGCTCGGGTTAGGGAAGGATTGGGAAGGAAATTGGCCGTGCCCTTTCAAAGGAACCATCCTGGCATTTGCCTGAAACGATTTAGGGAAATCACGGAAAACCTAAATCAGGATGGCCGGAGACGGGATTGAACTGTCGTCCTCCCGAATGCAGTCTAAAGCCTTGATGGTTTATAGTAAACGAAATCTGCCACAATGGCATTTTTTCCGTCTGCCCAGCCCTCAGATGATGGTTTCAGACCACTGGTGCAGACAGGTCCACACTCATTGCAGTGTTCCTGAGTCAACACTGTGGACTAAGCTGTTCTGTTGGTACAGCCCTGCAGACAAGTCATTCTGTGCTGTGATCACATTGTGTGGTCCAGTACCTGTTTGCTTCTACATATGCAGCACTGCCGTGACAACATATCCTATATGAGCTGCACATAGTATGACAATCCTTTCCACATGGACTGATAATTCTGCACCATTCAAACTCACTCAGATGCTGATATTGCTCCCTTTCACGACAATGAGACATTATGCTTGCATGTTTCCACTTTGTTTTATGGCTCTGCATGGAATAATACTGACATCTCTGGTCACACAAAAGAAGACGGTGCTGAGCTAAGGAGCACACCATTTCTCTGCAGTATTAATCACTTCTTATGGTTCTAATGTTATACACAGCCTTCATTTTGGGTGTGAGTCACACAGTTCCTTCTGGTTGCTGCAATTTTCACAACCAGTAGTGTATGATCAGCAAGACAGTCTCCGCTGAGAGACTGTAAACTACTTTTGTTATTGCATTGTGCAGCAGAGGGGGGGATTAACTGAATCCTCATGCCTTGGTACTGGAATGGTTCCTATCTGCAGCTCAGTAAGGGCTGCATGAGAGGGCGACAGAGAAGAGCTACCTCATTCATTTCTTTTTAATACAGAACAGCACCATAACAACAGCCACATCAAGGAATTGACACATTTTCAGGGGTAAAAAAAAAGAAGAAGAAGAAGAAATTTATCATAGCACAGTGGTGTGAGAAACTTAAGAACGAAAGTGACTTTCGCATGATGTCACTGCTGAGTAACATAGCTCGATGAAACTTGGGCCACACGTAGAAAGATCTTCTGTAGTTTACTAGAGAGGGTAACAGAAAGAAAAACGCAACATAAATGATAGTTTTATTCAAATACAGCAATTACACTGAAGTCATCACCATTTACTACGGTCCCCTGGACTTCATAAAAGGCGGGACACAGTTCTTAATAGTGTGTGTGATCACCACGGACAGCAGCGCGTGCTTTGCAATATGCTCCCATTCTTGTGGAATGGCGTTCCATTTCTCTATAAGTGCATTTGACAACTGTCGGATGGTCGTTGGTTCATGAGGACGTACTGCAACACGTTACCCACCCCATCTCACACGTGCTCTGGCGGTATTTAAGTCGGGGAACGTACAGATCAGTCCATTCACTGTATATTCTGTCCTTCCAAGAACTACTGCTCTTGCGGTACTCAATGCAGTCACGCATTGTCATCCATAGAAGGAGGACGCACAAATAACGACAAGCAAAGGTTAGTAGAGCTTTGTGTGTCCTTGTGTCCTTGAAGTATACAACAATTACCACCGTCATACCTTAGCGATCTGGCAGAGAACACGAGAAAATTATGGTGGTATGTAAAATCGCTAAGCGGGTCTAAGGCTTCTATTCAGTCCCTTGTTGAAAGTCAGGTGTGGCAGTTGAAGGTAGTAAAACGAAAGCTGAAGTTTTAAATTTCACGTTCAAGAAATAGTTCACGTAGAAGAATCGTACAAACATAAAGCCATTTGACCATCGGACAGCCTCCCGCATGGACGACTTAATAATAAGCATTCCTAGCGTAGAGAAACAACTCAAAGATTTGAAAGCAAATAAATCACCAGATCCGGATGGAATCCCAATTCGGTTTTACAAACTGTACCCCCTTACCTGCCTTGCATTTATCGTGAATCTCTCGCCCAGTACAAAATTCCAAGCGATTGGAAAAAAGCGCACGTGACTCTTGTATATAAGAAGGATAAAAGAACGGACCCCCAAAATTACAGATCAATATCCCTAACTTTGGTTTGTTGCAGAATCCTTGAACCTATTCTCAGTTCGAATACAATAAACTTTCTTGAGACCGAAAAGCTCATGTCCATGAGTCTGCATTGTTTTAGAAAGCGTCATCGCTCGTGCAAAACTCAGTTTGCCTTTTCTCATATGATGCACTGTGAACTATGGATGAAGGGCAATAGGCTGAGTCCATATTTCTAGATTTCCGGAAAGCATTTGACACGGTGCCCCATTGCAGGCTGTTAACGAAGGTACGAGCATATGGAGTAATTTCACAGATATGTGAGTGGCTTGAATAATAGTAATATAACTCAGTATGTTGTCCTCGACAGCGAGTATTCATCAGAGACAAGGGTATCGTCAGTAGTGGCCCAGAGAAGTGTGAGGCCGCTATTGTTCTCTACATACATAAATGATTCGGTGGATAGGGAGGGCAGCGATCTGCGGTGTCGAAGTTGAATGACTGTCGGAAGATACAAGAGGACTTAGACAAAATTTCTAATTGATGTGATGAATGGCAGCTAACTCTAAATCTGGAAATACGTTAGTTAATGCCATGGGTAGGAAGAACAAACCTGTAATATTCGTATACAGTATTAGTAGTGTTCTGCTTGGCACAGTCAAGTCGTTCAAATATCTGGTTGTAACGTTGCAAAGCAATATGGAATGGAACGAGTATGTGAGAACTGTCGTAGGGAAGGCGAATGATCTATTTCGATTTACGGAGAGAATTTTAGGAAAGTGTGGTTCACATATAAAGGAGACCAGACATAAGACGCCAGTGCGACCTATTCTCGAGTACTGCTCGAGTGTTTGGGATCCGTACCAGGACGGATTGAAAGAGGACATCGAAGTTATTCAGAGGCGGGTTGCTAGATTTGTTACCGGTAGGTTTGAACAACACAGAAATGTTTGGGAAATAAGACAGGAATCCGTGGAGTGATGGCTACGTTCTTATCGAGGAACACTATAGAGAAAATTTAGGGAACCGACATTTGAAGCTGACTGCCGAACGAATCTATTGGTGCCAAAATACATTGCGTGTAAGGACCGAGAAGATAAGATACCAGAAATTAGGGCTCATAGGGAGGCATATAAATAGTCGTTTTCTTCTAGCTCTGTTTGCGAATGGAACAGAGGAGGGAATGACTAGTGGTGGTGCAAGGTCTCCTCCGCCACGCACCGTACGATGGTTTGCGGAGTATCTATGTAGATGGAGATGTGGATAAAAATGAAGTTAGGGCCGAATGCACCCCAGAAAAGATGGACATGAGGGAAGAGTACAGTGTCACAATAAAGTTCACTGGTGAGTCTGCCATGTTCAAAGATACTGATGTCAGTACACCCGGCATGAAATGCATACCACCAAAATGATCACGTTCGACTACGTTTCTGGGTGCACTCCACTCCTCGCTGGTGCAGTCTCTATGCTATTGGCTCCTCTGATGTGCGGGTGTCAACGGAACGCAACATACTGGTCGTTGGACATAGAGACCACCCCCGTTCAGTCGTTGTGCCTCATAGAATGTGAGATTGCGTGCCTTGCAGTACTGTTAAATGTGTTTGCAATTGCAGGCGCTGTTTACGTGGGTCCCTTCATGCCTGCTGGACAATGTAGCGGATATCTGCCACTGTAGCTGACCGGGGCGACCACACTCTCTGCTCGGGCAGCAGTGCCATTGCTTCGGAACACTCCCTACTCATGCAAAACAGTGCTGGGAGCAGTACCAGACTCTGGGGCTACACTTGTCACATTTCGTCCGTGTTCCAGTTACCTGATGATCCTTCCCCGTGTGAAATCATTCACACATTGACTCCGGGCTGTGTTGTAAGAAGAACACTACCACAGTGCATCGCAACAGCTTGCTGATTGGCACACACTTGCTTATCAGTTCTTTAAACCGCCTCGAGCTGGGGCGCTGGAGTCACACTGACCTCACGCTACGCGTCGTACTACTGTCTGGGAGGTTTCTGGGAACACGCTGCTGCACTTCCATTCATTTCCCCCAAGCAGTTAATATGTATCTGGCTCGTCCGTAACTTTTGCTGAGCAGTGTATTACTCGTTGCTCTCGACAATGTTAAATCTTCAGTTCACTTAAGTTGCAGACAATCATTACCAGAAATTCATGAGACTCCTGTAACGAATAAGAAGCGAGTAGCCAGATTCCAGCAGGGCCAAGTGCCCCTTCTTGCACGGTCTTGTGGGCGCCTGTGGGTGGGATACAAATCAAGAAATAAAAGTCTGCAGCACATCACATTATAGAGTACTGTAGAATCGGAAAATATAAGAGGTCAACCGAAGAAGGAGTATATCCAACAGATATGTTGAGGATTTCCGTAGCAGGAACTACATCCAACTAAGAAGATTTTACTGACGATCACACAGGTGAGTAATCTGTTGCAAATATTTTGCCGGGAGGTAAATTGGTGCTCTTCTCTGCTAACACTTTCCTTGGCTATTATCACGTCCCGAAATGTCCTATGTCACACTGATATCTTTGGAGCAGATGCGTTGAGAAAAGTTACAGAATTGGCCGAAAACTTTTCCGCTCCACTCTTCCGAAAAGGGTCAGATGCTCTTGACTGAATACCAGCCGCTAAACTGCCAACAGATGTGTCCTAGAATCAGAGAATAATTGAGTCGAGAGAAGGTGCTTTTTAATATACAATACTGCTAGGTGTTTTGCCGCCCTAGGCGAGAACTGATGCCCCCCTCTTTTTTCCTACAATACCTCCCCCCCCCCCCCTTCCCACTCTACCATCACCAACCTACAACGGCACAACAACGCAACTCTCCTATTATAGTTTTAATCATTAAACTACGGCGACCAGACGTCCTCATTTTCTGGTATCAGTCGTCAATTCAGCTGACACAGGACAAATAATCTACAGAGACAAAAGCAGAAAGAGGAACTGAGGGAACTGTGGTATCAAGTCGCAACATGATCGCAAGTCAGCTCACGAGCCCCGTTTCTGTTCGACGTAGATGAATCAAGGTCATGTTTATCTCCATTTTGTATTCACAATCAGTAGTAGCTGCTTTAGTTTTGAGGTAGATAGAAGCAATTTGTTTGCTTTCGTCAAAGTAAGAAACGAAAAAAAAAAAAATGGTTCAAATGGCTCTGAGAACTACGGGACTTAACTTCTGAGGTCATCAAGAACTACTTAAACCTAACTAACCTAAAGACACCACACACATCCATGCCCGAGGCAGGATTCGAACCTGCGACCGTTACGGTCGCGCGGTTCCAGACTGTAGCGCTTAGAACCGCTCGACCACACCGGCCGGCAGTACGAAAAGACTTATTTTGTATAACTCTTCCGTAGGCTTTTGAAAAAACAATTACGTGTTTTAATTTTTCCCTCTTTTTAATTTTTTCTCCTCATTTGTTCAATTTTTTCGCTGGGTGACTTGAAATGAATTTTTTCCTCCCTTCGCCGCCCCTAAAATCTTGCCTCCCTAGGCGGCCACTTGGTCTTGCCTAGTGGTAGAAACGGTCCTGTTGCAGAGCAGCCAGCAAGATCTCATTATTAACAGAAGAAATCGACAGGTGTAAAAATAACGAAGGAAGTATTACTGTTTGCATTATATGCAGGGTGTCCCAGGAGGTATAGTCAATATTCAGGGATTTGACAGGAACCACCATTCTAAGCAAAACTGTCCAGTAAACATGGGGTCTAAAATGAATTCCTTGAGATCTCTGAGCTCTTGTTCAGCAGAAAAGATGTGCTTCACTGTAGCGAAGATGAACAAGCGCTCATAGCTCTTAAGGAATGCATTTTAGAGCCCATGTTTACGGGACACCTTTGCTTCGAATGGTTATTCCTGTCAAATCCCTAAATTTAATCATTCTTGCAATATAAGTGATCATTCTTGCAGTATAAATGCAGTAGCCGTCATAAGACGTGCTTTATTTTAATCGATGTTGGTGAATTCGGCCTTGAGCTAAGTGAAGTTTGGCGCTTAACTCAGGGGCTGAGAGACACACTAAGGAGTCAAAGAAACTGGTACATCTGCCTAATATCGTGTAAGGCTCCCGCGACCACGCAGAAGTGCCGCAACACGACGTGGCATGGACTCGACTAATGTCTGAAGTAGGAGGGAACTGACGCTATGAATCCTGCAAGGCTGTCCATAAATCCGTAAGAGTACAAGAGGGTGGAGATCTCCTCTGAACAGCACGCTGCAAGACAGAGCAGATATGCTCAATAATGTTTATGTCTGGGGAGTTTGGTGGTTAAACTCAGAAGAGTGTTCCCGTAGCCACTCTGTAGCAATTCTGGACGTATGGGGTGTCGCATTGTCCTGCTGGAATTGTCCAGGTTTGCCGGACTGCACAATGGACATGAATGGATAAAGGTGATCAGACATGGTGCTTACGTACATGTCACCTGTGAGAGTCGTATGTAGACGTATCAGGGGTGCTATATCACTCAAACTACACATGCCCCACACCATTACAGAGCCTCCGCCAGCTTGAACAGTCCCTTACTGACATGCAGGGTCCATGGATTCATGAGGTTTTCTCCATATCCATACACGTCCATCCGCTCGATACAATTTGAAACGATATTCGTCCGACCAGGCAACATGTTTCCAGTCATCAACAGTACAATGTCGGTGTTGGCAGGTCCAAGCAAGGCGTAAAGCTTTGTGTCGTGCAGTCATCAAGTGTACACGAGTAGGCTTTCGGCTCGAAAGCCCATGTCGATGATGTTTCGTTGAACTGTTCGCACGCTGACACTTGTTGATGGCCCAACATTGAAATCTGCAGCAATTTGCGGAACGGTTGCACTCCTGTCACGCTGAATGATTCTCTTCAGTCGTTCTTGCAGGATATTTTCCAGCGATGTCGGAGATTTGATGTTTTACCGGCTTTCTGATATTCACGGTACACTCGTGAAATGGTCGTACGGGAAAATCCCCACTTCATCGCTACCTCGGAGATGCTGCGTCCCATCACTCGCGTGCCAACTATAACACCACGCTCAAACTCACTTCAACCTTGATAACCTGCCATTGTAGCAGCGCAACCGACCTAAGAACTGCGCCAGACACTTGTTGTCTTATATAGGCATTGCCGACCGCAGGGCCGTATTCTGTTTACATATCTCCTTATTTGCATACACATGCCTATACCAGTTTCTTTGGTGCTTCAACCATGTGTAGCGCGGCCATTGCAGGGCAGAGGATGTAAGAGGGGGGGGGGGGGGGAGGAGTGGAATGTTTTGTTGTTTCTATTTCAGTATTGACAACTCGCGGGCGGGCGCAACTTGTACCGAACATTTCCCATGCTATAAATTTTGACACGAAAGTAACATTGATCCGTGTTTCCGTATTACACAGACGGTCGTCTTCGAATGCGGTACATATTTGTAGTAAGGAATATCAAATTAAAATTAAGTCTGTCGTAATACATCGCAACAAGTGGAAGAAAAATTACATTCGTAACATTTAGTAAACATATGTGATCCTATCTCAGATTGCATAATGGACTTAAATATAAGTACAGTTACTGTTGTTAATCAGTTAATCATTCGCTCACACTGACAAAAATGCAACACTTTGTCAGACAATTACAGTGTCTTAACCCCAGGTCACTGTGGATAGCAGCAGCCTGAAACAGAGAGTAGTCGACACGAAGCGTTCCGAATGGTGCCCTTTTAACGATCCGTAATTGGATGACGGCGGCAAACTTATCGCACCCTTAGTCTAGACAGTCGTACTGGAGCTCACAACATACAATTTATGTAGATTACTAATTACTAATAAGATCAGTACATACGCGGCCCGAGGTACCGCCTCATAATGGCAGTATTGGGTCTTGGGCAAAACACTTTTACGATCATTGACCTAGTGAATAACATAGTGGCTGTTGTCTATGGGAAAGTTGCAACGCTAGAAGACGGTAGCGAAGTACGGGAAGACCTGGAGGACGCTTGGTGCTGGGGCGGGCAGCTGACCCTGAGCGTGGATAAAAGTAGCGTATTGTGCATAAATAGGCGAATAGATCCATTAATAGTAGATTATACTATTTGCGATGAATGGCTGGAAGCGGTAACAACCGCAAAATAGCTACGAGTAACGGCCCAGAACCACAGAAAACTTCAAGATGTAGGGAAAACAGATGTCAGGCTGAAGTTTCTTGGAAAAATCCTCAGGCAATGTAACTCATCCGTGAAAGAAGGGCTTGCAAAACACCCGTTCAACTGATTTATGAGTACAGTTCGTCAATCGGGAGTTCTTACCGGACAGTACAAACTAAAGATAAAAGATTCAAAGAAGAGCGCCGCGTTTTGTCACGGATTTAGTTACAGAGACGGCTCTAGAGGCAGATGTTGCAAGAGAGGCGCTGTGCCTCGAGTAGAAGTTTAGCTACTGTTAAAATTCCGAAAGCGTACGCTCGAAAAAGAGGCATGCACATAAAGAGTGTACCGTAAAGAACGCAACTTTTGACTGCATACAGATATATTGATAAAATTAAACAATTTACATACACTGCCAGAAAAAATCAGTACACCTGGAAAAACGATGTCGATGTTGATCAGATGATGACTTATGACACCTGGGGGATAGCCAAAAAAGGCAGCGTGGTGACATAGCTAGACGAGCGCCATCTATGTCTATTCTGTAATAGTGGATGCTCACAGCCAGAAGGTCAGTGTGGTGCAAACATGTGAAGCAAACAGGCACCGAGCCACGGAGGCGCACTCATGCTTCTCACAGCCATGCGAGCTACTTTGAAAGCGGCAAATTGTGGCCTTCCGAATGGTAGGTAGATCCTTTCGGAGAATTACCGCACAATTTCGACGTGCTGCGTCAGTTGTGTAATGATGCTGGCATCAGTGGTCACGTGAACATTCTCACAGCCGTAGACGAAGTTTCTGCACGTCCACGCAGCAGACGCCCGCTTGGATCGTCATGTTGTAAGGGCAGCATTGGCAGATCGTACAGATACGAAGGCACAGATAAGAGAGCTTATGAGCTAGACATGTCTACACGAACTGTTGCGAACCGGTTATTAGCAATGGAACTACGGCCATTCACACCTCTATCCTGTCTTCCACTCACGCCACTGCATCGACGTGCTCTGCCTGGCTGGTGCCGTCAACTATCACCTCGAAGATGGAATAGGGCGCCGAGGTCCTCAGCGACGAAATCAGATTCTGCCTGCTTGCAAATGATGGCCGTTCGCGCATACGACGTAAACCTGGTGAGCCCTGACTTATAGAGTGCATTCATCCAATACACACTGGCCCCACCTCAGGCCTTATGATCTTATGTAGCAATAAGCTACAACTTCCGTTCGCCGTTGGTGTTCCTGGAGGGGACGCTAAGCAGCGTTCGATACGTGCAGAATGGTCTTAAACCCGTTCTTTTGCCATTCTTTCAACAGGAAGGTGACGTGTTGTTCCAATAGGATAACGCTCGCCCATGCACTACCCCTGAAACTTAGCGTGCTCGCAACACCTGCAGCATGATCTGTTGACTTGTCTCCAATCGAGCGTGCGTTGGATATGATGGGACAAGAAGCGACTCGTGCTATTCTTCACTCAATAACTCTCACAGAACTACATGAATAGGTCGAGCAGACGTGGCATAACGTATCCCAGGACAGTATTCGCCATCTGTACGACCGACTGGATGCCGGAGTCAGTACATGCATTGCTCTCCATGGAGGTTACACCACGTACTAACGTGGATGTTTCACCATGGGCCGGTTACCTGGACCTCAGAACCGCTCGTGCTATTGATCTGCAAACGTAATCATTTATGTACTCCATATGCATTGTTGCAACAATAAATCTTGAGTGAATTGGAAACATCTAAAAGGATGTACTATTTTTTTCTGGCAGTGTATTATTGCAGTTTACGCTACCCGTGATTATGTGTGAGAAACAATATTATTCTAATATTGTCCACGACTCTGCAGACAGACTCTCGTACTTTCGATGAATTTTTCCATAACATTTGGATATACTCGTACTTGCACTTCTAGTCCTGAAATTACTCGCTGAATCTCGGCCTGCAGCTCTGGAAGCCATGGTCGTTTGTTGGCGTACACACCAATATTCGAACAGACCCACAAAATCAAAACAAAAAAATCATGTCGTGTCAGATTAAAAGATCTGGGATACAACTTCCCGTCACCGTTGTGAGAAATCACCCGGCCAGAGAACCTCCCTCGTAATAAGTCCATCGTAGTAATCGATGTGTGACAGGTTGCACCGCCTCGTTGAAACCAAACATTTTCAGCGTTTAAACGATCCAGTTCGGATCACAAAAACTCTTAATACTGTGCTTGCGTTCGCCATCCACTGCGTTTCCGGCGCCATCTTCGAAGAATTACGGTCTAATTATGCCCTCAGCCCAAATCCCACTTCAGATAATCACTCGTTGTGTATCTAGTGGCGCCTCCACAATTATTCGAGGGTTTCTATGCCATTCAACAGAAAATGTGCCTAATCAATGAACATTGTTTTCTGGATGAAACTGTTATCTTATCTCTGTGTCGCAGGCATCCAGTGGGTGCTTTTCTTTACCGTTTGGTTTCACTTTTTGTGTCAGTTGGATTTTTTAGGCCCAAAGGTGCAGATCTGCTTTCAGAATTCGCTACCTGCTCCGAGAGTATGCAACACATTTTGTTTTGGGCTAATTTCGGTTGCAAAAAACCGGAATGTTCCGCCTCAGCCCCTATAGCTTCACGAAGTCCCGATAAGCGGCGTCGCTTTACGTAACGTTCAAAAAGCCGCTTGTAACAGAAGTGCGTTCCAAGCAAAGAGCTGTCATTGAGTTTATTTTGGGGGGAAACCAGAGCATCACAGATATTCGCGGGCTCTTGCAGGATATCTACGAAGTACAGTGAGTCGTTGGACGAGGCCAGGGCCGGCGCAAGCCCAAGTGCCGCCCCGTGCGAGCTGCTAAATTGCCGCCCCCCGTTTTATTTTTTTTTCCTTTTTTTTACAAAAAGTTTGTGGAATTTTATTTAAACAATTCTGTAGGAAATGTCAGCAATCAATTACAATTTTTGTTTTTACTTTTCAGATCTACCTAGGTTTCGTCCACTGAGTGGTCAGTCTCAAAGCTTTTAATACGTGCTTACATCTAAACCATCATGTTGACAGTTACGTTCAGCATGACGGTATAGATGTAAACATAGCTCAAAGCATTGAAATAGCCACACTGTGCCCGAGATCTATGTAGATCTGGAAAACAGAAACAAAAATCGCGACTGATTTGTGACATTCTCTACAGATTTGTACAAAACAGTCGCTGGGCACTAGCTCAAAAATTGAGTCAAATCTGATTGAAGAAATCTAGCCAATTTTAATAAACCTTGTGAATTTAGAAAAATGTTCAAATGTGTGTGAAATCTTATGGGACTTAACTGCTAAGGTCGTCAGTCCCTAACCTTACACACTATTTAACCCAACAGGCGGTCAGCGCTCCACTCATATGGTAAGAATACTGGCCTGTACGCCAGACTCCTCCCCCCTCTCTCACGACGGTGCTGCCAGAGTGGCGAGGAAGAAATTAGTCCTCCTCCCTCCCCTTGTTCAACAGGGGCGGCCGGCAGGTAGTCGAGGCGCCATGCCACAGTTCCCGAAGCCGCTCCCTTCAAGGTTTGGTTTCGAATCCCCTCTTGGCCATGAATGTTGAGTGTATAAAAAAAGGGGGGGCGGCGGGAACGGTTGATTTGCCGCCCCTCTGGAAGTGCCGCCCCGTGCGGCCGCACGTTTCGCACGTGCCTTGCGCCGGGCCTGGGCGAGGCCGTCTGTCATCATCGCAACAAGGTCGCGCAAACCCGTCCGATTTCCCGCGTGTCTGCTGGCCGCACACACCTGTGACTCCTGCAGTGCTGGAACGTGCGGACACTCTCGTCGGAGGTGATCGACGGATCACAATCAAACATCTCGCTGCTCTACTGGACGTCTCTGTTGGTAGTGCTGACACACTCGTACACCAGTTGACGTGTGTTCCCGCTGGATTCCTCGCCGCTTAACCGAAGACCATAAAGAGCAATGAAGGACCATCTGTACAGAATTGCTTCCGCGCTACAAGGCTGATCGTGAGTTTGCTGTCAAGCACCTTCACAGGCGATGAAACATGGGTTCATCACTTCGAACCGCGAACAAAACGGCAGTCCATGGAGTGGCAGAAACAAAACGGAAATCCATGGAGTGACGCCACACCACCTTTCCTCCGGAGAGAAAGTTCAAAGCCGCACCCTTAGTTGGTAAAGTCATGGCGACCGTCTTATGCAGGTGTTAATCTGTTTGATGTCCTCCCTCTTGGTGAAACGATCAACTCTGAAGCGTATTGTACTACCCACAGGAAACGGAAGAAACGGCTTCAATGTATTTATCGCCACAAAAATCAAACGAGCTTCTCCTTCCCCATGACAACGCAAGGCTTCACACAACTCTGCGCACCCGAGAGGAGCTCACAAAACTTCACTGGACTGTTCTACCACATCGTCCCTGCAGCTCGGATGTCGTACCTTCCGATTTCCATCTGTTTGGCCCAATGAAGGATGCACTCTGGGGGACGATGGGGGCGTTGTTGATTCAGCAAGACCTTAGCTCAGACGTCGACCAGTAGAGTTTACCACGCGGGTGCACAGGTCTTCCCAGTAAGATGGATTAAGATCGTCACACAGAACGCTTTGTAGCCAGAAGAGTGAGGAATAATATGGCGCATTGGAATCTTGAATAAAATCAACTTCTTATTCAATTGCATCATTACGTCCCTCGTTGTTCTGGTAATACCCAATTGCTGTGCAGTTAGGAGACTAGATTTCCCTAGACTTACTGCGACATTATCAGTCACGATGACAATGTTTGTCGCAGAGCGACTAACAAGTTGTCGTCCCGAGGATTTAACGTACTCAACCGAACTGGTTTTTTTTTCTTCCTCTTCAAATTCGGCACTCAATCTCATCACAGTCGACCTATTAAGTGTATTAAGTTGACCAAACATTCCACAGAGTTTGCGAACAGTCTCTGCATAACATCCACCACTTTTGTAATAAGTTTAGGCTATGACAACACGCTGTTCCGTCGTGAAACGGCCCATTAATAACCAGAAAGAAGACAGAGGACAATGGTGCAACGGCCAGTGCTACCAACTTACTGTAACAGAAATAGAGGGCATTTCAAAAGTTGTATTGATTGTGCGACAACCTTTATTACTTGTTCTCACACACCCCACAAAATGAACGCAACGAGAGGTTTAGCGACATATTTCTTCCTGTGAACCATTCGCGAATAGAACAAGTAACGGACGATCTGATAGAGGTATCAGAAGTAGCTTCTACCTCGCACCACAAGATGACTTGTAAAATACAGGGTGGTCCATTGATCGTGACCGGGCCAAATATCTCACGAAATAAGCGTCAAACGAAAAAACTACAAAGAACGAAACTTGTCTAGCTTGAAAGGGGAAACCAGATGGCGCTATGGTTGACCCACGAGATGCCGCTGCCATAGGTCAAACAGATATTAACTGCGTTTTTTTAAAAATAGGAACCCCTATTTCTTATTATATATTCGTATAGTACGTAAAGAAATATGAATGTTTTAGTTGGACCACTTTTTTCGCTTTGTGATAGATGGCGCTGTAATAGTCACAAACATATGGCTCACAATTTTAGACGAACAGTTGGTAACAGGTAGGCTTTTTAAATTAAAATACAGAACGTAGGTACGTTCGAACATTTTATTTCGGTTGTTCCAATGTGATACATGTACCTCTGTGAACTTATCATTTCTGAGAACGCATGCTGTTACAGCGTGATTACCTGTAAATACCACATTAATGCAATAAATGCCCAAAATGATGTCCGTCAACCTCAATGCATTTGGCAAGACGTGTAACGACATTCCTCTCAATAGCGAGTAGTTCGCCTTCCGTAATGTTCGCACATGCATTGACAATGCGCTGACGCAAGTTGTCAGGCGTTGTCGGTGGATCACGATAGCAAATATCCTTCAACTTTCCCCACAGAAAGAAACCCGGGGACGTCAGATCCGGTGAACGTGCGGGACATGGTATGGTGCTTCGACGACCAATCCATCTGTCATGAAATATGTTATTCAATGCCTCTTCAACCGCACGCGAGCTATGTGCCGGACATCCATCATGTTGGAAGTACATCGCCATTCTGTCATGCAGTGAAACATCTTGTAGTAACATCGGTAGAACATTACGTAGGAAATCAGCATACATTGCACCATTTAGATTGCCATCGATAAAATGGGGGCCAATTGTCCTTCTTCCCATAATGCCGCACCATACATTAACCCGCCAAGGTCGCTGATGTTCCACTTGTCGCAGCCATCGTGGATTTTCCGTTGCCCAATAGTGCATATAATGCCGGTTTACGTTACCGCTGTTGGTGAATGACGCTTCGTCGCCAAATAGAACGCGTGCAAAAAATCTGTCATCGTCCGGTAATTTCTCTTGTGCCCAGTGGCAGAACTGTACACGACGTTGAAAGTCGTCGCCATGCAATTCCTGGTGCATAGAAATATGGTACGGGTGCAGTCGATGTTGATGTAGCATTCTCAACACCGACGTTTTTGAAATTCCCGATTCTCGCGCAATTTGTCTGCTACTGATGTGCGGATTAGCCGCGACAGCAGCTAAAACACCTACTTGGTCATCATCATTTGTTGCAGGTCGTGGTTGACATTTCACATGTGGCTGAACACTTCCTGTTTCCTTAAATAACGTAACTATCCGGCGAACGGTGCGGACACTTGGATGATGTCGTCCAGGATACCGAGCAGCATACATAGCACACGCCCGTTGGGCATTTTCATCACAATAGCCATACATCAACACGATATCGACATTTTCCGCAATTGGTGAACGGTCCATTTTAACACGGGTAATGTATCACGAAGCAAATACCGTCCGCACTGGAGGAATGTTACGTGATACCACGTACTTATACGTTTGTGACTATTGCAGCGCCATCTATCACAAAGCGAAAAAAGTGGTTCAACTAAAACATTCATATTTCTTTACGTACTACACGAATATTTAATAAAAAATGGGGGTTCCTGTATTAAAAAAAAAACGCAGTTGATATCCGTTTGACCTATGGTAGCGCCATCTAGCGGGTCAACCATAGCGCCATCTGGTTTCCCCCTTCAAGCTAGACGAGTTTCGTTCTTTGTAGTTTTTTCGTTTTATGCTTATTTCGTGAGATATTTGTCCCGGTCACTATCAATGTACCACCCTGTATAGATGTAGATGCAGGAGACGGAGATGAAAATTGTAGAAGTGCTGGGAGTTATACGTAAAGCGCTGAGACAAAGGTCTCGAGACACAAGATGTATTAGTGTCACTGCTGCGATACCGCGTCGACTCAACGGTACAGGCAGCTAATCAGGGTACTGCGACGGAGCCACGCAACGATAAGCGTTCTTATGGGATTAGTGAGGTGACTCTGGAGAATAAAGGCTGCCGCTGCGAGGATAGAGGCAGTGCTTAGGCGGCCAGATGGGCGAATCGGCAGACATGGCGGGCACACCAGCCGCTCACGATGTTCCGGGGCAGGGAGCTCCACCGGCCGAAGATAGTCCAGGACACGGGCAGGCAGCGCAGGAGAGCGGGCAGCGCCGCGCAACAGCGGGCGAGGGCGAGGCGCCGTCAGCTGGGGAGTCCACGGAGAAGGCTGGTGAGTGGCGACTTCAGTTCCACTACATGTTCAGTATTTATTGGTAACATTGCTTTGTCAAACTCTCGATATACTGAAGCGATTCTTGCATCATCAATAATACTGTGAGTTGGCAACACCATATTACACCCATAATAAAAGCGTGCGTCGCTGTTATTTTAGTTACGGCTAGTAAACAACAGAAAACAATAAAAAAGAGGAAATGACTTGTCGTATGTTAATTTACTGACTAGAATCATAGCTACCGACCCGAAAGGTTTCGTATATTACTTTCGGATGAGCCCTGCATTCTATGGCAGATCGATAACTTTGATACGACATAAAATAAAGAACCAGGATACATTAATGAGAGAGAAACTTTGAATTAACGATCTCTGTCCTGAAACGATATATTCAGACAATTAACGTAAAACTTTTATTTTTACAGTTATGATAATGCTGTGAGGCTGACATGTACTTCGGAGACCTCTTGGTAGTCATAACAAACATACCGGGTGATCAAAAAGTCAGTATAAATTTGAAATCTTAATAAACCACGGAATAATGTAGACAGAGACGTAAAAATTGACACACATGCTTGGAATGACATGGGGTTTTATTAGAACAAAAAAAAAACTACTCCATATTGCTAGACGCGTAAAAGATCTCTTGTGCGCGTCGTTTGGTGATGATCGTGTGCTGAGCCGCCACTTTCGTCATGCTTGGCCTCCCAGGTCCCCAGACCTCAGACCTTGCGATTATTGGCTTTGGGGTTACCTGGAGTCGCAAGTGTATCGTGATCGACCGATACCTCTAGGGATGCTGAAAGACAACATCCGATACCAATGCCTCACCATAACTCCGGACATGCTTTACAGTGCTGTTCACAACATTATTCCTCGACTACAGCTACTGCTGAGGAATGATGGTGGACATATTGAGCATTTACTGTAAAGAACATAATCTTTGATTTGTCTTACTTTTTTATGCTAATTATTGCTCTTCTGATCAGATGAAGCGCCATCTGTCGGACATTTACTGAACGTTTGTATTTTTTTGGCTCTAATAAAACCTCATGTCATTCCAAGCATGTGTGTCAATTTGTACCTCTCTATCTACATTATTCCGTGATTTATTCAGTTTTCAAATTTATACTGACTTTTTGATCACCCGGTATTTGTACTTTCTGAAGTACAAGTCTTTTTTCCACACTCCAACTGTGTAATTCAACAAACAAAACTACGTCATTAAATTAAAAAAGAAAACAATGCCATACTGAATCCTCCATTGACCAACATAAAGTGATAAACGCAACGATTACCCCTGCGCCGTCCCATTAAAATTGTTTTGAGTTAAAAGACTGTTTGGAAAACTGAATCTGAGGAATGGTACATACCATGTGGCTGGTTGATGAAGCGCTGTTAAGAACTGAACGACGAATATTGTTAAACCGTCAATTCTCGATCTCAGTAGGTATTGACAATAGTGAAAATATTTTCGAGTCATCAGTACTGTACGTCAGTATTCCTAGTACTAATAATAAGTCAATAAGCGCCCTTAGATGGTCAATATATTGGAAGGTCAACACCGAAACGCTGAAAGAATGTTCTTATTTGTGGAATACACTATCGCACAGACCAGCTGGTGTTTTCTGCTATGTCTGCCGCAGAACTTCGAAGGAAGAACAGAGTGGTAAGTATGCCTAACGCAAGGTGGATGTCGAAGAATTTTCGGAATTGTTCACTTGGCAGAAACGAGGATTAAAGTAAATGACAGTGTAGAAGTCGAAGAGTGGCTTGAAATATGGCTAATATTTCTAATGGGTGGTGCAACTGGTAAGGGAAGTACGTGGCCTCGGACGATCAGAATCGCAGGAAAACGTGCTTGGTTCAAATACAAATCGCTCATCCCAAAGAACAGTGACACGAGCAGTATAAAACAGCTAATCTTACCACGAAAGAAAATTGAATGATCGCCTTTTCTTACCTAAGACAGAGCTTTGCTAACATAAAGAAACAAAATATCAATATAATAGGACTAAAAACATACCGAAGACAACAAAATATTGTCAGACTGTTGATGTGTCCTTCTATAGTCAATATAAGCTCTACAAGAGAAGAACCGTTGATTTTGAAACATTACAATGTCAAAAACCACAAGTAAAATCACACGATAGTTATTTCCTCATCAGACTTCATTCAGCACCGAAGTACAAGCCTATGTTACAGTATGCTTGGCAAAAGGCAGCTTATCACTTTGACATACCAATATCATCATTCGGACATGTAATTAGTGTAGAGTATGATTATGCAGAGCTGATGCTGCTTATAGAAAAAGTTATTTCAGTCAGATGTGCATATTGCTATGTTCCACTTTGCATTGACCACATCACTCCAATCCCATACCTGCACTTTGAAAACTGAATAGCTGTGCAATCTTATCAGATCAGTAGAAAAGTTTGTTGCTCAAAAAGCAAAATTATGTTAAGCAGACAGAAATATAGCATAAGTCATGACATTCAAATATATGTGGTTTGGTCTTATTATATCGGTACTTTCTTCTTCGCGTTCCCAAAGTTCCTCTCTTATCCCTCGAATACGAGATCATTCAGATATTCTTCATCGCACGACGCGCAGTTTTTGCATGCGAATGGCTGATACGAATGTTTTTGGGCAGGCGGCTTGTATTCTGAGCACATTTGCGCCATTGTTGTGAGCGTTCTAAATCACGCACTTGTCTTGTTAAACGGAAATGTTTGTAGGGACGTTCGACCACACGAATCTGCATACGAGGTACGAGGGTGTGCTGAAAAGTAACATATCTGATTTTATAACGTGAAAACTCTGGAAGCTATTCAGATATAACAATCTTTATGAACATTCTGCATCTTCGTTCTTCATATCTACATATTTATTTCTCAACATAGTCACCTTGGCGCAACACAAAAAAATGGTTCAAATGGATCTGAGCGCTGTGGGACTTAACATCTGAGGTCATCAGTCCCCTAGAACTTAGAACTACTTAAACCTAACTAACCAACCAAAGGACATCACACACATCCATGCCCGATGGAGCATTCGAACCTGCGACCGTAGCGGTCGCGCGGTTCCAGACTGAAGCGCCTAGAACCGCTCGGCCACAAGGGCCGGCTGGCGACGAACACATTCCTCCCAACGAGAGAACAGTTTCTTAATACCGTCACTGTAGAGTGTTTGACTTTGTTGACGGAACCACAACCTCACCTCTGCTAGCACCACTTCATAACTATCAAAGTGACATCTTCAAAGGTGTTCTGGAAACAGCTGAAAATCGGTTGGGGCCAAGTCGGGACTGTATGGAGGGTGTTGCAGATGTCGCACTGCTCGTGTGTGGTCTGGCCATTGTCATGCTGAAGGGGAGGCTGCTTCATGTGTGTACGCAAATTTCTAATTCGCGCTTCCTGTTTCTGAACTGTTTCTGATGCACCGACGTAGTTACGTTACACACCGCCAAGTTACACTCTTCGATTCGAAGCCCTCTAGAGGTAGCGAAGCGGGAAGGTCCATCGAGTGATATGTATGATATGATAGCGACAACAGAATAAAAAATTGGGAAGCATTTTCAGCCCGCCCCTCGTAGTTCCAGGACTTGAAATGCGATCTGTATGGAAGTCCTGTGTAGCAGGTAAGGGTATGACTTTCAGTTTTGCAGTTGATGCAATACCTATAAAGAAATTTTCGAGTGGTTATGATACAAAAATGCAATCTATTGGCATAAAAAATCACTTGTTTTTACGATAAAACATGGTCCCTGGTTTTTCATTTTAGCCGCCAAAGTCCAGACGTTATCGACACTGAAGAGCCCTACGAACCAAATTTGTTTCATATATCTCAAATTTAATTTAGGGTTTCCGTTGTAGACTCATCTGTATGATTGAAAGTACTCTATACAATAAAAAAATTAACGTGTGTTACACACTTTCTTTCTTCAGTCTTTTCGGCTCAGCTAGTGCATGAGAAAACCACATATAAAATTGGGCTCGCATTCGGCAGGACGATGGTTCAATTCCTCGATTTTCAGAGATTTCCCTAAATCGCTCCACGCAAATGCAGGAATGGTTCCTTTGAAAGAGCACGGCCGATTTCCTTCTCCGTCCTTGAAACAGTCCGAGCTTGTGATCCGTCTCTACTGGCCTCGATGTCGACTAGATGGTGAACCTAAAAACAGAAACGTTATACTGCTGCTACATCATAGTTAAGTTTACTACTCCCCATTTTATTTAAAGGAAGTAATAATGTGTAGGTTATGCATTAGTTAATTACAGTTTATTATCAGATCTCCAATGGTAGATTACATACCACATTAAGTACAACATGTCCTGTTTGATGCGCTACTGAAATCGTAAATTTTACGAGGGTTTAGTAATTTAATCTTCCTTCCTTCCTACTTACACTGAGGTGACAGAAGTAATGGTATGCATTCCAATATCGTGTCGGATTTTAATCTGCCCTGCGTAGTGCAGCAGTTCGACGTGGCATGGAATCGACAGCGAAAGTGTTGACGATGCAGGATTTTGAGCATGAACTAACATCTAGATTACGTCCCATAAATGTCCGATGAAGTTCATGCGGTCGATCTGGATAGCCAAATCATTCGTTGGAATTGTTTAGAACATTCTTCAACCAATCGCAAACAATTGTGGATCGGTGACATGGCGCATCGTTGTTTGTCAATATGTCATCCATGAATGGCTGCAAATGGTCTCCACGTAGCCGAACATAACCACTTCCAGTCAATGATCGATTAAATTGGACCAGAGGACCTAGTTCATTCCATGTAAACATAGCACATATCATCTTGGAGCCACCACTAGCTTGCACAGAGCCTTATTGACAACTTGGCTCCATGACTGCGTGGGGTCTGCGCCACACCTGAACCCTGCCATCAGCTCTTACCAACTGAAATCAGGACTCATCTGACTAGGCCATAGTTTTCCTCTCGTCAAGGATCCAACCGATTTGGTCACGAGCCCAGCAGAGGCGCTGCAGGCAGTGTCGTGCTGTTAGCAAGGGCAGTCGCGTCGGTCGTCCGCTGCCATAGCCCATCGAAACCAGATTTCGTCCCACTGTCCTAACGGATACGTTCGTCGTACATCCCACATTGATTTCTGCGTTTATTTCACGTAATGTTGCTTGTCTGTTAGCACTGACAACTCTCTACGCAAACACCGCTGCTTTCGCTCATTAAGCGAAGGCCGTCGGTCACTGCGTTGTCCGTGGTGAGAGGTGAAGCCTGAAATTTGTACTCTCGGCACACGCTTGACACTGAGAATCTCGGTGTAATGAATTCCCTAACGATTTCCGGAACGGAATTTCCCATGGGTCTACCATTCCGCGTTCAATGTCTGTTAACTTCCCAGTGCGGCCATAATCTCTGCGGAAACGTTTTCACATGAATCACCTGAGTACAAATGACAGCTCCGCGAATGCACTGTCCTTTTATACCTTGTGTACGTGAGACTACCACCGTCTGTATGTGTGCATATCGTTATCCCACGACATTTGTCACGACAGTATATATTGTGGAGGCAGCAGTAGCAAAATAATTCTGAATGTTTCCAGCGTTAACAAACGTCTGTGAACGGGCGCTGTATAACAATTATTGGAAATACATATTTCTTTTCTCCAGGATAGCAAAATACAAAATTTTACTTATTGTGTGTGTACAGTATAGAAGAAAGAATTCAAGATATAATTTGTGGGTCGTATGCTAAATTAAATACACAGATCTGTCACCTCGTGCTGCAGCAGCAACTTTAATTAGCCGAACACTGGGTCGAACTGTTCTTGGATGACAGGTATGGGTACGCCTTTCCAGGCTGCTATAACTCTTTAGGAGGGTTCATCGTTGTTAATCGCTGGCGAGTGGTGGCGCGCTAGTTTCTGGGCAACCGATGCACAGTTGTTTGCAGTGGGCGAGAGACCAGAGCATGTGCTTGCAGGACAACAATCGAATAACGGTATCGAAGTTGGTCTGGACAGAACGGTCAACATTCGATTTTGGGTTATTTTGGTGAAAGATAACATCACGGAAATCTCGAAATAGGGGACAGCCACCGTCATTAATACGTCAGAAATGTAGCGTCTGCCATCCAAATTAACAGCTACGGGAACCAGAGGTGACGACGCTGTATGCTCAATGGCACCCTATGCTGATACCGTATGACTATAAAGAGAACAATATGGAAGAGTTTGTTCTCCTCGGAGCTTCCACATACGGGTACTTCGACCGTGATGCTGCACGTAATACTCGCACTCGTTTGAAAATACGAACTGGTGCCACTCCATTATCCAGGGTTGTCGTTGGATGCACCGTTGGCGGAGCCCCTCTCCGTGCTGTCACACTGGGTCCCGTGCTGACAGTCCGTGGTGCTTCAGTAGTCGCCTCACTGTCTTGCTACAAACAAGCCCATTTTCTGAGTCAAGGTACCTTACGTTGTTGCACAATACTGCGCGTCCAGGCGATCAGAACGTATGTCCTCTTGAGCATTTGCCGCGTGGGGTCGCTGAATTCTGCAAAGCGTTCACTATGGCGCTCCTGACCAGTCGATTCGTTATTCGCATCTCAGTCGTGGACTAACAACCTAAAGGAGCGACAAACAGCAGTCTCGCCAGGCCACGCTGCTGCCTCAGTGGAATTTCGAGCCGTGCTGGTAGCCGCTTTTCCTTTTCACGCGACACAGAACACGGTTTCTTACTAACATTCAGCTGCGGTCTCTGAATGAGGAATCCGCTGGTAATCTTGCCTTGTATGCAGAGTGTAGGTATCTTTATTCCACCTACTTTGTGTGATTGCGCTGAAATACTACTCATTTGTATATCCAAGCATGCAGTACACTTCACTCCAATTTGATATTTCTTGAATGTTGTCATCGTGGTGATGCAGTTTTGATGGACTGCAGTCTACATTACAACTCGTATTTGAAATCAACGCACTTTATATACACTACTGCCCATTAAAATTGCTACACCAAGAAGAAATGCAGATGATAAACGGGTATTCATTGGACAAATATATTATACTAGAACTGACATGTGATTACATTTGCGCGCAATTTGGGTGCATAGATCCTGAGGAATCAGTACCCAGAACAACCACCTCTCGCCGTAATAACGGCCTTGATACGCCTGGGCTTTGAGTCAAACAGAGCTTGGATGGCGTGTACAGGTACAGCTGCCCATGCAGCTTCAACACGATACCACAGTTCATCAAGAGTAGTGACTGGTGTATTGTGATGAGCCAGTTGCTAGGCCACCATTGACCAGACGATTTCAGTTGCTGAGAGATCTGGAGAATGTGCTGGCCAGGACAACAGTCGAACATTTTCTGTATCCAGAAATGCTCGTACAGGACCTGAAACATGCGGTCGTGTATTATCCTGCTGAAATGTAGGGTTTCGCAGGGATCGAATGAAGGGTAGAGCCACGGGTCGTAATACATCTGAAATGTAACGTCCACTGTTCCGTCAATGCGAACAAGAGGTGACCGAGACGTGTAACCAATGGCACCACATACCATCACGCCGGGTGATACGCCAGTATGGCGATGACGAATACGCGCTTCCAATGTGCGTTCACCGCGATGTTGCCAAACACGGATGCAACCATCATAATACTGTAAACAGAACCTGGATTCATCCGAAAAAATGGCAGATGGTTGTTGTATTGCAAACGTCCCCATCTGTTGACTCAGGGATCGAGACGTGGCTGCTCGATCCGTTACAGCCATGCGGATAAGATGCCTGTCATCTCGACTGCTAGTGATACGATGCCGTTGGGATCCAGCATGGCGTTCCGTATTACCCTCCTAAACCTACCTATTCCATATTCTGCTAACAGTCATTGGATCTCGACCAACGCGAGCAATCGCGCAATCGCGCAATCGCGATAGGCTACAATCCGACCTTTATCAAAGTCGGAAACGTAGTGGTACGCATTTCTCCTCCTTACACGAGGCATCACAACAACGTTTCACCAGGCAACGCCGGTCAACTGCTGTTTGTGTATGAGAAATCGATTGAAAACTTTCCTCATGTCAGCACGTTGTAGGTGTCGCCACCGTCGTCAACCTTGTGTGAATGCTCTGAAAAGCTAATTATTTGCATATCATAGCATCTTCTTCCTGTAGGTTAAATTCCGCGTCCGTAGCACGTCATCTTCGTGGTGTAGCAATTTTAATGGCCAGTAGTGTATAATGAACATACGGCCCATGTAATAAGTAGACAGTAGAACTTAATGTTATAGGGAGTGCTGAAAGTAATGCCTCTGATTTCTTAAGTGGCATATTTTAAAGCTTTTTAAATCAAACAAACGTCAACAGCATTGCACATCTTTATTCTTCATGTTTACTTATTTATTGTCACCGCAGTCACCCTAGCAACGAACACATTACTCCCAACGAGAGACCAGTTTGCCGACACCGTCACTGTGGAATGTTTGACTCTTTTGACGGAGTCACAGCCTCACCTCCACTTGCACCGCTTCATCGGTATCGAACTGAAGTCCTCGAAGATGTTAAGTTATAGAAAAAAATGAAAATCGGATGGGGCCAAGTCGGGGCTGTGTGGAGGGTGATCGATGACAGTGAACCCGAGGCGTCGGATTGTTGCAGATGTCGCATCGCACGTGTGTGGTCTAGCATTGTCGTGCTGAAGGAGACGGTGCTCCATGTGTGGATGAACTCTCCGAATTCTAAACTTGATTACAGCCCACGTTTCTCATGCACCGACACGGTTACGTTACACACCGCCATGTTACATACTACAATTCGGAGTCTTCTATGGACAGAGGGCTGCAAACATGTAGACATGAAGAATAAAGGTGTAGAATGTTAATAATGTTTGTTTAATTTAAAAAGCCTTGAGAGTCTTCGTATAAGAAACTTGTAGGCACTACTTTTCAGCGCCTCCTTGTAGGTTGCAGTAGCTATGCAGAGATGAAGAGGCTTGCACGAGGTAGACTACAGACTGCAGTGGGGAACTGCTTCAAACCTGAATGAGATTTTCACTCTGCAGCGGAGTGTGCGCTGATATGAAACTTCCTGGCAGATAAAAATTGTGTGCCGGACCGAGACACGAACTCGGGACCTTTGCTTTTCGCGGGCAAGTGCTGTACAAACTCTTTTTTTTTGTGCATTTTGTTTGTTATTGATCGTTGTGTTTGGTCGTTGCGGACGTCGCAAGACATCCTGTTCAAGTTTGGTGGTTGATCCTTCCATTCAGTTTTTTATTACAGAGGCCAACCGGATCTCTGACAGAACACGCTGAGCTATCGTGCCGGCACCAACTGAGCTACCCAAGCACGACTCACGCCCCGTCCTCACAGCTTTACTTCTGCCAGTACCTCGTCTCCTACTTTACAAACTTTACAGAAGTTCTCCTGCGAACCCTGCAGAACTAGCACTCCTGAAAGAAAGGATATTGCGGAGACATGGCTTAGCCACAGCCTGGGAGATGTTTCCAGAAAGAGACTTTCACTCTGCAGCGGAGTGTGCTAGTGCTGCAGGGTTCGCAGGAGAGCTTCTGTAAAGTTTGGAAGGTAGGAGACGAGGTACTGGCAGAAGTAAAGTTGTTAGGACGGGGCGTGAGTCGTACTTGGGTAGCTCAGTTGGTAGAGCACTTGCCCGCGAAAGGCAAAGGTCCCGAGTTCGAGTCTTGCTTCAAACCTATCTTCGGACTGAAAGCCACAATAACAAACAGTATAGATTCGGCAGGATTAGTAACTGAGGCGACTACTAGAACGAAGTAGAATAATTACTGAGGAATACGGTGAGTTATCCAAGGATGAAGAAGGTTGTCGGAGCGCGAGTAGAGATATCCGTTTAGTGGCAGGTTGCGGTGAGGCCTTGGGTGGGCGTGGCCACGGCTTGTTGTCCAGCGGCCGGCGGCACCTGCAGTGAGCGGGCACCCCGCCAAGTGAAAGTGGCTGTAGGCTGCACGGTAGGTTATCCTATCTGTCGCGAAACGTTGCGACCTGCTCTACTCCGCAAGCCGGTTCTCTCGCTGATGAGCCGCGCAATCAGAAGAAAGCCACATGTCGTAAGCTCGTTTCTAAAAGCGTTTCGCATTTCGGCTGTGTTTCAATAGGGAAATGTATACCAGAAAAATCTCGCTGTCGACGGACGCTTTAGTATGTAACAAAAAAATCTATGTTTCTCTGTTACTTTTCGATTTATTTGCATTTCAGTCATTTAGCTTGTTGCGTCCCTCATATAGGTGTCGTAATTTCAGTACTGT
Organism: Schistocerca americana; assembly: GCF_021461395.2. Lineage (NCBI taxonomy): Eukaryota > Metazoa > Arthropoda > Insecta > Orthoptera > Acrididae > Schistocerca > Schistocerca americana. The sequence goes on from NC_060122.1 coordinate 435,575,001, forward strand.
ATACAGAAGACTTACAACTCCTGTGTTTCACATATTTTCTCTTGTAACCAAACTCTGTACAAGACATCACCATTATAATAAAAAGATTGAAAACACCACAGTATGATAAGGAAAAATTAACATCAGGTCCATAATCCGCCTGCAGCCGGTATCCACCCGTCAGCTGATCGTGATGTTATTTTCAATGCAATGATGCCTTGTGCATCCTATCTATCTATGGTATAAGCTATCGAATGTTTCGGACGTTATGACGTCGAAAAATTCGTCAAGTATTACGTCCAAGTTCGTGTTCGCATTTTATGTAGAAATCGCTAACCCACGTGTGCACGTGTCTCAAAAAAAGCCGAGAAAGAGTTTACGGCGATGACACTTACACGTACGAGTATTACCCGCAGCACTCAATGAAGGAAGAACACATCTTAGGCGGCTCATGAGACGCAATAGATCACGAAATCGGTTTGACGCCTTCTCCCGTGGGTAATAATATCTGGAAACGAATTGGAACTTAAGCAGCAGAGTGAAGGGAAGAATTACCTCACTCTTGCAGGTCACTGTTACGTCCTGCACGGTAAACAGAACAAAAGTAAGATGCAGTATAAAGCCCTGCTTCGTTGTTCTTAACAAGAGAGGCACTGCAATGACGTATTTACCTGCCATTACCAGGCAGCGACATTCAATTAAAATGTCCTCTCCTGTACAGGAATTACATAATGTGTGTACAAATACAGATTGTGACGCAGGAACGACGACATATGGACGTCTGGGTCTGGCCGTCAGTCGGGTACAAACAGCCAAAGCGTTTAAGGCGACCACTCGCGTAATGTGGGAAATCCGGGTTCGAGAACCGTGTCCCATTCCATTATACAGCTGATGCGTGTTTCATATATAGTAGTTTTGTTGCCTCGTTATAAAGGACGTAATTACATCATTGGGGCAGAAGCATTGCCCTTCTTCAGCAAGTCATCGACTTTATTCTATTATACGCATGAACAAATGCCCATGCATTAGGATTTCAATTCTTTTTCTTTTTTCAGGGGCATTCTGTCCCATAATTAAATTAAAAATAGTTTCCGTCACCTGGTTCTGACCAAAATATTTGGATGGTTTTGGCTAATGGTTGAAATGGCTCTGAGCACTATGGGACTCAACTGCTGTGGTCATAAGTCCCCTAGAACTTAGAAATACTTAAACCTAACTAACCTAAGGACAGCACACAACACCCAGCCATCACGAGGCAGAGAAAATCCCTGACCCCGCCGGGAGTCGAACCCGGGAACCCGGGCGTGGGAAGCGAGAACGCTACCGCACGACCACGAGATGCGGGCTTGGATGGTTTTCCTTGATTGTAATGCAAATCAAGGTGGTGAGAATCTTCTCCCAAATATTTCCAATTGGGCCTCCCCCCCCCCCCCCCCCCCCTCCCACTACCAGCCCCTCTAGTGTTTTGCTGTAAAGGACCTGAATCTACAATGAGCCATAACCGATAGTTTGGTGCAGATCATGACATTCTGTAAACGTGCCAGATTGAGAATAACGCAAAACTTCAGAAACTGGCTATGTTTTACTGAAGCTCGAAACTTGGTAGGGGTTACAATACAAGATGCTTTTAATAGAATCCATAATAGAATCCAAAAAGTTTCTGGTCCTACGTGAAGTATACGGGCGGCAAGACACAACCAATACCTTCGCTGCCTGATGTCAATGGTAAATGTTACCGACGATAGTGTCGCTAGAGCGGAGTTACTAAACACGGTTTTCCGAAATTCCTTCACGAAAAATTCTGGAATTGGAATCAAAAACAGCTGCCGCGCGTAGTGGCCACTCGGTTAGAGGCGCTATGTCACTGACTGCGCGGCCCCTCCCGTCGGAGGTTCGAGTCCTCGCTCGGGCATGCGTGTGTGTGTTGTTCTTAATGTAAGTTAGTTCAAATAGTGTGTAAGTCTAGCGACCGATAACCTCAGCAGTTTGGTCCCTTAGAAATTCACACACATTTGAACATTTTGAACAAGAACAGCTGCCAACATGAGTAAATTAGACGTAGGCACCTTCAATGTAGTGAAACAATTTGAATCACTTAACAGAAGCAGTTCTGCACTCCTTATTCTATACCATTCATATGCCTTTCAGAGTACACTACCTGCCGGCCGCGGTGGTGTAGCGGTTCTAGGCGCTCAGTCCGGAACCGCGCGACTGCTACGGTCGCAGGTTCGAATCCTGCCTCGGGCATGGATGTGTGTGATGTCCTTAGGTTAGTTAGGTTTAACTAGTTCTAAGTTCTAGGGGACTAATGGCCTCAGAAGTTGAGTCCCGTAGTGCTCAGAGCCATTTGAACCATTTGAGGTACACTACCATAATAGCACCATGTATAGCAATCTTATACAACCTTTCGCTCGACGAAAGATCCGTACCTAATGCGTGGAAAGTTGGACAAGTACCATCAATACACAAGAAAGGAAATCCGCGGAATCATAGACTAATATCACCTACATCAATTTGCAGTTGGATTTTGGAACATATGCTGCGTTCGAATATCATGAATTACCTCGAAGAAAGCGATCTAATGACATTCAGTCGTAACTGATTCAGAAAATATCGTTCTTGTGAAACACACACGAAGTAATGCGTTCTATCGACAGGGAATCTCAATTTGATTCAATATTTATAGATTTCCAAAAAGCTTTGACATCGTTCCTCAGAAGCAGTTTGCGTACATATGGAGTATCGTCTCGATTGTGCGTGATTTCATATTAGAAAGATCACAATTTGCGGTAATTGACGGGAAGTCACTGAGTAAAACAGAAGTGATATTTGGCTTGCCCCGGGAAGTATTATAGGCTCTATACTATTTCCAATCTACGTGAACGATTTAGGAGACAATCTGAGTAGCGGTCTTAAATTATTTGCAGATGATGCTGCCATTTACCGTCTTGAAAAGTCATCAGATGGCAAATACCAATTGAAAAATGATTTAGGCGAGATAACTGTTTGAGGTCATCCACTTGAGTACTTAAAGAAATCCATTAAATTTCAGTTACACTATATATCATACAAAAGCAAGGGCTGTCAATTCAACTAAATACCTAGAGATTATAATTATGAAGACCTTAAACTGGAACGACCCCACAGAAAATGTCGTGAAAAAGGGAAGTTCCACAAGATAGTACTAAAAAGGTGAAATACGTAACGGGAGAGGGAACTGTGTGTCAGCGTCGAGTGTGCCACAGCTGAAGGCCCTTGGGAGAAGCACCAGAGGCTTCTCACCGATTCGCGTAACGATTCGATCATGCTGTACATCTTCACTGGTGCTATCGTTGGCCGTCAACGCCGTAATTATATATCTAGCAATGAGCAGGAGCATTACCTCAGTAGTGTGTCGCATGAGCTGAGGATGGCGTAGTGGTATGTGCGTCTACCTAGTAAGCAGGAGACCTGGGTTCATGTGCCTGTCCGGCACACGTTTCCAACTTGCCATATTGATATATATTCAATGTCCACTGGCAGTTAATGTCTTTAATTCCATTGTGTCTTGTTTCCGACTAAGCCTGATTGGAAGAAGAGAGAAAATGAATTAGATATCCGCTACAAAGCTTGCAACTGGTCTGCTTAGTCAGTGCAAATTCATTTCTTCTCCAAATTTTTCTATCATTTCCCTTACTGTGTGTTCAGTGTACAGACTGAATAACATCTGGAGCAGACTAGAACCCTATCTCACTCCCTTCTCAACCACTGCCTCTCTTTCACTCCCCTCGACTCTTATAACTGCCGTCTGGTTCTTGTTCAAGTTGTAAATAACCTTTCGCTTCCTGTATTTCACCCTTGCTACCCTCAGAATTTCAAAGAATGTGCTAGAGTCAACAATATCTAAAACTTTCTCCAAGTCTACAAATGCTATAATCGTAGGTTTGCCTTTCCTTAACCTATCTTCTAAAATAAGTCGTAGAGTCGGTGTTGCCACGTGTGTTCCTACATTTCTCCGGAATCCAAATTCATTCCCCCCCCCCCCCCCCCCCCCACCCCCCACCCACACGACAATGGCTTCTGTCATTTTTTCATTCTTCAGAGAAGAATTACTGTTAGTATTTTGCAGCCATGACTTAATTAAACTGATAGTTCGGTAATATTCACACCTTTCAGCACCTGCTTTATTTGGAATTAGAATTGTTATATTCTTCTTCAAGCCTGACGGTATTACACTTGTCTCACACATTGATAGACCAAAACATTACGACCACAGCCCATCGCGATGTTGGATGGCGCCTGGTGGCGTTGCGGCTCCTGACGCGGTAACAAAAGTGTGCCAGCGCAGCAGACACGAACGGGATATCAGCCTATCGAATATATGGGCTGCAAATGGGGAAATCCATTGAGATAAGTGACTTTGATAAAAGATTATTGTTACGCAGAGCCTGTGAACGTATTTCGAAAACGGTGAAGCTGGTCGTATGTTCACGTTCTACTGTCGTGAGTACCTACGGAAAGCGGTAGAAGGACAGTGAAACAACCACAAGGCGCTAAATGGTTAGACGTCCACGACTCTTCATAGAAAGCTTGTGTGCTGTGTAACGTAGGAAGATCGTGATCTATGGCATCTCAGCCGAAAAAGCACAATGCTGGTGCACGCACTAGTGGTTTGGAGCATACCGTTCATGGTATATTGTTGAACATGGAGCTCCGCAGCAGACCACCTCTACGGGTTGACATGTTGACCCAACGATATCGTCAACTGCGATTGCAGTGGACACGGGACCATCGGGTTTCGACCGTCGATCAATGGAAACCTGTCGGCTCTTCGGGTGAATCACATTTTGGCTACACTAGGTCGATGGTCGTGGCTTGGTTCAAATGCCTCTGACAAGGGAACCTCCCCATCGCACCCTCCTCAGATTTAGTTATAAGTTGGCACAGTGGACAGGCCTTGAAAAGCTAAACACAGATCAATCGAGAAAACAGGAAGAAGTTGTGTGGAACTATGAAAAAAAAAAATACAAACTGAGTAGTCCATGTATTGGACAGGCAACATCAAGGACAGCATGAGCTTCGGAGCGCCGTGGTCCCGTGGTTAGCGTGAGCAGCTACCGTATGAGAGGTCCTTGGTTTAAGTCTTCCCTCGAGTGAAAAGTTTAATTTTTTATTTTCAGGCAATTATTATCTGTCCGTCCGATGCGATCACTTTTTTTGAGAATGATTATCACGTCCACAAGAAAACCTAAATCGGGCAAGGTAGAAGAATCTTTTTACCCATTCGCCAAGTGTACAATTTAGGTGGGTCGACAACATATTCCTGTCATGTGACGCACATGCCGTCACCAGTGTGAATAGAATACATCAGACGTGTTTTCCTGTGGAGGAATCTGTTGACCTATGACCTTGCGATCAAATGTTTTCGGTTCCCATTGGAGAGGCACGTCCTTTCGTTTACTAATCGCACGGTTTTGCGGTGCGGTCGCAAAACACAGACACTAAACTTATTACAGTGAACAGAGACGTCAATAAACTAACGGACAATCATAACTTTGCGAAAATAAAAAAAGTAAACTTTTCACTCCAGGGAAGACTTGAACCAAGTACCTCTCGTTTCGCAGCTGCTCACGCTAACCACGGGACCACGGCGCTCCTGAGCTCACATTAGCCTTGATGTTGCCTATCTTGCACATGGACTACTCAGTTTGTATAATTTGCTTATTTTTTGATAGTCCCATACAACTTCTTCCTGTTCTTTCGATTGATCTGTGTTCAGTTTTTTAAGATCTATCCACTGTGCCAACTTATAACTAAATCTGAGGGGGGTGCGATGGGGAGGTTCCCTTGTGAGCACTATGGGACTTAACATCTGTGGTCATCAGTCCCCTAGAACTTAGAACTACTTAAACCTAACTAACCTAAGGACAGCACACACATCCATGCCCGAGGCAGGATTCGAACCTGCGACCGTAGCGGTCACGCGGTTCCAGACTGAAGCGCCTAGAACCGCGCGGCCACACTGGCCGGCTCGATGGTCGCCTCCACAAACACTGCCATCGAGGTGAATGGCAGCTCGAAACGTGCAGCGCGCCAAGGACGCAGGCTGGTGGGAGCAGTATCATGGTACGGGAGACACTCGCCTGCGCTTGCGTGGGGCCTGTGGTAGTAATCGAAGACACGCTGATAGCTCCGAACCATTTGCATCCCTTCATGTCTTATGTCTTCCTCGTCGGCGATGTCATCTTTCAGCAGTATAATTGTCCGTGTCTAGGAGCCAGAAACATGCTACAGTCGTTTGAGGAGCACTGTAGTGAACTCATGTTGATGTCTCGAGACCAGATTCGCCTGATGTAAATCCTATAGCAACTATCTGGGTCGCTGTCGGGCACCATTACCGCGGCACGTTATTTTAACGAATTACATGACTTGTGCGTAAATATCTAATGCTACATACCTCCATAAACCTAGCAACAAACTGACGGATCCTTGACACGCAGAATCAGTGATGTGTCTCGTTCTAAAGACGGACGGACAAGCTGTTAAGCAGGTGGTCTTAATGTTTCGGCTCATCAGTGTATATCTTGCACACCAGATGGATAAGATGACTCAGTCTTCCATGACTGTCAGTAGTTCTGAAGGAATGTCGTCTACTCCCGGGTCCTTGTTTTGACTTAGGTCTTTCACTGCTCTATCAAATTCTTCTCGCAATATCATACCTCCTGACCCATCTTCATCTACATCCTATTCCACTTCTATAACATTGCCTGAATTCATTTCATCTCCCTTGTATGGCCCCCATCTTATAGCTTTCGCTTCTTTGCTTAGGATTGATTTTCCGTTTCAGCTCTTGATATTCCTGCAGCTGCTTCTCTTTTCTCCACAGACCTCTTTAATTTTCCTGTAGGCGGTATATATCCTTCCCCTAGTGACATAGGCTTCTAAATTGTTACATTTGTCCTCTAGCCATTCCTGTTTAGCCATTTCACACTTCCTACCAATCTTATTTTTTAGACGTTTGTATTCCCTTTCACCTGCTTCATTTGCTGTATTTATATTTTCATTTTTCATCAGTTAAATTCAGTATCTCTTGTGTTATCCAAAGATTTCTACTAGGCCTTCTCTTTTTACATATTTCATCCTCTGTTGCCTTTACTATTTCATCTCTCAAAGTTATCCATTTGTGTTCTACAGCATTCTTTTCCTCTGTTCTAGTTAATAGTTGCTTAATGCCCTGTCTGAAACTCTCAACAATCTCTGGTTCTTTCGTCTTATCCAGGTACTATCTCCTTAATTCCCTACCTATTTTTTTGTAATTTCTTCTTTTTTAATCTTAAGTTAATAACCAATAAATTGTGGTCTGAGTCCACAACCGCACCTGGAAGTGTCTTACAATTTAAAATATGGCTCAAAAATCTCTGTCTTACCATTATATAATCAATCTAAAACCTTCCGATGCCTCCAGGTCTCTTCCACGTATACAACCTTCTTTTATGATTCTTAAACCAAGTGTTAGAGATGATTAAATTACGCTCTGTGAAAAATTCAACAGGCGACTTCTTCTTCCATTCCCTTCCCCAAGTCCATAATCACCTACTATTTTTCCTTCTCTTCCTTTTCCTACAATCTAACTCTAGTCCCCCATCACAATTAAATTTTCGTTTCTCTTAAGTATCGGAATAATTTTTTTCTTATCTCATCATATATTTCTTCAGTCTCTTCATCCTCTGCGCAGCTAGGCGGCATAGAACTTGAACTACTGTGGTGGGTGTGAACTTCGTATATGTCTTGGCTCGTTAATGCATCTACTATGCTGTTCATAGCAGCTTACACGCATTTATATTTTCTTATTCGTTATTAAACCTATTCCTACATTACTCTTATTTGATTTTGTATTTATAACTGTGTATTCGCCTGACGAGAAGTCTTGTTTCTCTTGCCACCGAACGTCACTAATTTCCACTACATTTCACTTGACCTATCCATTTCCCTTTTTAAATATTCTAACCTACCTACCCGATTAAGGGATCTAACATTCCACTCTCCGTGCCGTAGAACGCCAGTTTTATTTCTGCTGATGACGACATCCTCCGTTTAAAAAAAAGTTCAGAAGAACGAGGGCGGTCATTTTTCTCTACGCTCAGTTTTTGAAAGGAAAGGGGAACGTAATGGATAATAAACGCAAGAAGTACTTTCTACCATGAGCAGTACAGAAGCTTACTGAGTATAAACAGGCGGGAACCGAGAGAAATACGTCTTGAGGTCTCTCTGAATTCAGAATCTTTCAGAACATAGCCATGCTGTTCCCATCACCACTGCAGGGTAACAAAGTGAGTCTCTGAGAGCTTGACGTAATAAAAGTGACCAAAATACGCCTGTGTATTGAAGTTAATTGTTTGGCCTCATACCAAGTTTAAAAATCATGGGCTAAAAACAGCTAACTCGTGTAAGTAGTGCCCTGTATATCAACAAAAAAATTTTTGTTCACTCTTCTGTATTCTCAAATTACATTGCCTTGGAGGTTTATTGCGAGGATAATGGTTATTCATTTCAAATCCCTAAATTAAGGCGCGTTCGGAGTGAAACGTAAAGTGCATGAAGTGTGTGTGTGTGTGTGTTTTATTGTAACAGGTAATTCAGCATGATCTCTTAGCAGTCCGTTCAACGTTTCCTTTCCGGTATCCCCAAACTCCCCTAGGATGCCCCATCTCCCCTTTCTCCGAAGAACACGCACGGAAATACCGATCACTCCTGTCCTACATTAGCTTGTCGCTCAAGTCATATGAAACGTAGAGGATAAAATATTTTGGATTATTGTGCTTTTACTTGAATGTCTTGAATACCCATCAAGATTTCGTTAGGCCTCAAATCATATGTGGGTCGTAACATATTCGCACAAAATTTAATTGAAAGTAATTGATTGATGATGAACCTCAAAAACTGCATCATACTGTGTTGTCTATAAGAATATTTATTTCAACCGGTCGTAAATATATATAATTATAGACAGCGCAGTGTCATGCATTTTTTGAAGCTTGTACATGCACTGGGTTTTCGCCTAACCAAGATGTTTGTTTGATGATGGCAAGACATATTTTTTATAAGCGCAGGTTATCGTGTACTGTAGAGCAGATACTACTCCTTTTAGATTACTCTTGATAGCCAGGGAGGCAGACAAAGCGGATAATAAGCTTATGTAGATCCGATAACCAGAATTCCACGTCACTAGAAAAAATTTGTATTTTTATTTTCACGCTATACTGTCCTGCTAAATTAATTCCTTTGAGTCTGCAAGTGTCACATGAAGCGTAACTGTGTGAAGACCGAATGGATTCAGGGGCTTTATGCCCTTCCTGACCGCTACGGTACAGTTTCGTCGACTACAGAAATTTTCCAAGTCGTATTGTGAGGCAGCCTAAGAATAAAAAATGAAATACCGGTACACTGACGCAGAAAAGGAAACAAAATGTTACCTTGTAAAGTGGAATACATCTCTTGTTTAAAGTGACGATGGAAAATGAAACCAGTATGCAAGAATTGTGCACCATAGATTATAAAAACTGGCTTTGACACTTAGAGATGAACACGTAACGAAACGAGACATTCATATCACAAAATTGTTTTATATCTCTTTAATTTTGAATTTGTTATTTATTGCCAGGAGGAAGATGACATCCATCCATTTTATGTTAACTTTGCACTTTAGTCGACGTACGTTATTTACAAGCTTTTTCTCTTTCAGCAGCAACAATGTAATGTTTGCTTGGACACAGAGTGCATCCAGAATTAAATAAAAACTGCAGAATACGTGTTATCAATAGCTATCAAGAGAATCACGAAGAGATTTAATTATGAATAATATCTCTGTTTACCATAGATCTATTACTGAACTTTTAGGAATAATCTCTGAGATGTGTATCGAAAACATTTATCGGGCGTGAGGAGGATTTGTACTCGGCGAGCAATCGCATGTACACATATTCAAGTACAATGTATCTAGTGCGAGGAGTGTGTTTCGTGCAGAGCAATGTAGCGGTGCTACCGCTATTAAACGATCACGTTATGTTGATATACCATGTGTCTGAAGATGTCATAACTTCTCCTTAGTGATTCTTTCTTCTCCAAGTGTTAACGTCTTCCACAATGTCCATTGCAAACGAGCGCTACACTTCAAAGCTGACTGGAATTCCAGAACGCTTTCCTTCTTCTGGTAAGTCCGATATTTGTCTACATCTAAAGGGCGTTTTTTGTTTTAATTTAGGTTGTAAGGGAACTCAAAGTCGCAGTATTTTTTTTAAATTTAAGTACGTTGCTATTCGTAGAAAATTAATGTGTCAGCACGGGAGAAGAAAAATGAATCGACTCTGAACCGAACTTAACGTTTTTCCTTCTCGGATTTATATGAGAAGGAATATCGAACCCAACCACTTCCAATCAGGCTACTTCTCCCGGATTTGTCATTCGCTGTCGGCCTATCACAGAATTCACAGTCTACATCAAAGAAAAACACAATCCGCTCCGTTTCCTTATAAATCCCAGCTTTTATCGTTACTATACCAGCTGCCTCAAAAGATGGACAGAACGCTTGTAAAGATCTAGTTTATTAACAAGATTAGGTTTCGCAATGACTTTCATGTTCAGGATTACAAGCTACATACTAAGACTTTCATAAAAACCTAATTGCCCTTCAACTAGCTACTATAACACGTCGGAGAGATAATAGCGATACAGATACAGAAATGTAGGAATCGCTTCAGGGCATTTCTTTTTAAATTCCTAATTTATTAACGTCTCCTGGATATTATTTTAGTTATAAAAGAATCCAAAAGATGTTAGTCGATTGGAGCCCTCACTATGCTCTTGCCCATCAATTTCTGCGACACTACAAGGCACACGTTCACCTATTCACTTCGTGTCCATTGAAATTGGAAACACAAAGCATCTACACTGCTTTTTTTTTTCTTTAGTCAGCAGTCTTCTGACTGGTTTGATGCGGCCCGCCACGAATTCACGAATTCCTCTCTTGTGCCAACATTTTCATCTCACAGTAGCAATTGCAACATAGGTCTCAATTATTTGCTGGGTGTATTTCAATCTCTATCTCCCTCTACAGCTTCCTCCAGTACCACGGAAGTTATTCCCTGATGCCTTAACAGGTGTCCTATCATCCTGTCCCTTCTTCTTGTCAGTGTTTTCCATATATTCCTTTCCTCGCTGATTCTGCCTTACTTTATCGGTCCACCTAATTTTCAACTTTGTTCTGTAGCACCGCATCTCAAAGGCTTCGATTCTCTCCTGTTCCGGCTTTCCCACAGTCCATGTCTCACTGGCATAGAGCGCTGTGCTCCAAACGTCAACTCCCAGATATTTATTACTCAAATTAAGACTTATGTTTGATACTAGCAGACTTCTCTTGGCCAGGAATGCCTTTTATGCCAGTGCTAGTCTGCTTTTCATGTCCTCCTTGCTACGTCCGTCATGACGTATTGTGCTGCCATATCATTGAAATCCTTTCACCTTGTATATTAATCCCGCTCTTGGACTTTTATTTCCGTCATTGCTTCTTCGATGTATAGATTGAATAGCAGGAGTGAAAGATTACATTCTTGTCTTGCACCCTTTTTAACCCGAGCACCTCGTTCTCGGTTTTCCCTCTTGGTTCTTGTACATACTGTATATCACTCGACGTTCCCTATAGCTTATTCCTCTTTTTTCTCAGAATTTTACATTGTTCGAACGGTTTTTCCAGGTCGACAAATCCAATGAACGTATCTTGATTTTTCTTCAGTCTTCCTCCCATTATCAACTTCAACGTCAGAGCTGCCTCTCTGGTGCCTTACCTTTCCTAAAGCCTAACTGGTCGTCACCTAACAGCTTCTCAGTTTTCTTTTCCACTCTCCTATTGCAAAATACTAACACGAATTCTTTACAGACGAATGGAAAAACTAGTAGGAGCCAACCTCGGGGAAGATCAGTTTGGATTCCGTAGAAACACTGGAACACGTGATGCAATACTGACCTTACGACTTATCTTAGAAGAAAGATTAAGGAAAGGCAAACCTACGTTTCTAGCATTTGTAGACTTAGAGAAAGCTTTTGACAATGTTGACTGGAATACTCTCTTTCAAATTCTGAAGGTGGCAGGGGTAAAATACAGGGAGCGAAAGGCTATTTACAATTTGTACAGAAACCAGATGGCAGTCGTAAGAGTCGAGGGACATGAAAGGGAAGCAGTGGTTGGGAAGGGAGTAAGACAGGGTTGTAGCCTGTCCCCGATGTTGTTCAATCTGTATATTGAGCAAGCAGTAAAGGAAACAAAAGAAAAATTCGGAGTAGGTATTAAAATTCATGGAGAAGAAATAAAAACTTTGAGGTTCGCCGATGACATTGTAATTCTGTCAGAGACAGCAAAGGACTTGGAAGAGCAGTTGAATGGAATGGACAGTGTCTTGAAAGGAGGATATAAGATGAACATCAACAAAAGCAAAACAAGGATAATGGAATGTAATCGAATTAAGTCGGGTGATGCTGAGGGAATTAGATTAGGAAATGAGGCACTTAAAGTAGTAAAGGAGTTTTACTATTTGGGGAGCAAAATAACTGATGATGGTCGAAGTAGAGAGGATATAAAATGTAGGCTGGCAATGGCAAGGAAAGCGTTTCTGAAGAAGAGAAATTTGTTAACATCCAGTATTGATTTAAGTGTCAGGAAGTCATTTCTGAAAGTATTCGTATGGAGTGTAGCCATGTATGGAAGTGAAACATGGACGATAAATAGTTTGGACAAGAAGAGAATAGAAGCTTTCGAAATGTGGTGCTACAGAAGAATGCTGAAGATTAGATGGGTAGATCACATAACTAATGAGGAAGTATTGAATAGGATTGGGGAGAAGAGAAGTTTGTGGCACAACTTGACCAGAAGAAGGGATCGGTTGGTAGGACATGTTCTGAGGCATCAAGGGATCACCAATTTAGTATTGGAGGGAAGCGTGGAGGGTAAAAATTGTAGGGGGAGACCAAGAGATGAATACACTAAGCAGATTCAGAAGGGTGTAGGTTGCAGTAGGTACTGGGAGATGAAAAAGCTTGCACAGGATAGAGTAGCATGGAGAGCTGCATCAAACCAGTCTCAGGACTGAAGACCACAACAACAACAACATATATTATTCTTATCAGCATCTTGAATGGATGAGATATTAAGCTGATTGTGCTATAATTCTCGCACTTGTCGGATCTTGCAATCTTCGGAACTGTGTGAATGATATTATTACGAAAGTCTGACGGTATATCGCCAGTCTCATACAGTCTACACCCAACATGAGCAGTCATTTTCCTGCAACTTTCCCACAGATTTTAGAAATTGCAGTGTATTATCTATCCCTTCTGCCTTATTTAATCTTAGTGCTTCCAAGGTCTTTTAAATTCTGATTCTAATACTGGACCTTCTGTCTCTTCCCTATCGGCTTCTGCTTCTTCTTCTATCACGACATCAGAAAGTCCAACCCATTATAAAGGCCATCAATGTATTTCTTCCACCTATTCGCTCTCTCCTCTGTATTTAATAGGGGAATTCCAATTACATTCTTAACTGTTTTCATCCTTGCTCTTAATTTCGCCGAAGATTGTTTTGACTTTTCTATATCTGAGTCAGTTCATCCGATCATTTCTTTTTCCATTTCTTCACATTTTTAAGTAGCCATTTCCCCTCTGCTTCCTTCCGCTTCCTGTCTGTTTAGTTCTGAAGTGACTTGGATATCTGTATTCTTGAATTTCTCTAAATATTTTCGTCTATCAGCTGAAGTATTTCTTCTATTTCCATGGTTTCTTCGCAGTTACCTTCCTAGTGCTTACGTTTTTCTTTACAGCTTATGTGATTGCCCTTTTTAGAGATGTCCATTCCTCTCCAACTGAACTGCCTACTGAGCTATTTACTATCTCAGAAACTATAGGCTCAGAGAACTTCAAGCGTATCTCTTCATTACTTAGTGCTTCCGTATGCCATTTCTTTGTACAATGATTTTTTCTGACAAAGCCCGTATACTTCAGCCCCTACTCTTCATCATTACTAAATTGTGATCTGAGTCTATATTTGCCCCTGGGTTAGCCTTACAATCCATTATCCGATTTCGGAATCTTTGCCTTACCATGACGTAATATTGTAATCTTCTGGTATCTCCCAGCCTTTTCCAAGTATACTTCCTGCTTTTGTGATTCTTGAACAGAGTATTCGCTATTGCTAGCTGAATTTTTTTGCAGAACTCAAGTAGTTTTTCATTCCTGCTACCAAGCCCATATCCTCCCGTACCCTCTCTTCTACTCCTTCCCCTACAACAGCATTCCAGTCCCTCCGGACGATTAGGTTTTCATCTCCCTTTACGTACTGAATTGCCAGTTCAATACTTCATATAATTTCTTTATCTCTTCATCTTCTTCTTGTGACGTTATTTAGAGCGATTAATTTTCCTAAAATCATTCCGTCATTTATCTCACAATAATTATTTTTTGCCGTCGTCATAAGCAAAATACGCGCAACAGAACATACTTTATGCTTAACAGGAGAACAAATAATCCATGTTAGGCATATGTTATTGTCTGTGGCTACAATTTGTGGAGGAAGCTATAAATCAGATTTATTTTTTTCACAACCAGTTAATTATTTACTTACCTTTTGTTTAACACCTTGACATTAATACCAGACTCTTTCAGTTATAATAACGGCTGATGAAATGATATCTATTCACAATGACATATTTTCCTTTTTTCTATCTATAGCACTATAAAAAGCTACTGATATCAGTAGTTTTAAACGACGTCCGAATGCAAGTAGTTTTACTAGTTATGAATATTGTTTTGCTTGTAAAGTAACTGTCAGTGCTGTAAGCAAAAAGACATTGTGTCCATGAAAAACGATAGACGTTAGGCTAAACATTTCTTGTCCCAACAAATGTTCATTACCCATAAAAATTACAAGTGCAATTTTTTGCGATTATCGATTTCAATTTATTTAACAAATCAGTACGAGGATTGCAGGCCTAGGTGTGATCAATAAGCATCCGTATGTTTTGCTACGTCATCCTAGTCCATGGAGCTTCTCGTGATTGTGTTCCTTGGAGTACGAATTTAGTTTAGTGACAGCTACAAAACAATACTGCAGCTTGTCAGTTTTAGCATACACTACCGGTAGTTGTTTAGGTTTACTTACATTATGCAGTCGATTTCATTTTGGATGTCATCAAGTCGTTTAATGGCGTTAATTTCAGTAAAGTATCGGGTAATGAGAAAGGAATAACACGTAGTGCATTATAAATTGAAAGTTATTCGTTTTTCCTGTATAAGATTATAACCTGAAGTTGGCGAGGATACAATGAGATCTTGCACTTTACATATTTATCAAAGTCATACCAATAATTCATTAGCTAGTAAATGACGTTCAGCCTTGTTCATTTTTAGTTAGATTATGGTACAAGCGAATGTCGATCCTTTTGAAACAGTAATGGTAACAAAAGCAAGTAAAGCTTTAAACGGGATGCGGAATAGCACCAGACGGAATACATTCAGCGTTTCCTTGTTCTTATTTATTTTTGGGAGTGAATGAGAGAGAGAGAGAGAGAGAGAGAGAGAGAGATGTATCAAGATAAAACATAAGTTGAAATGAATTACTATAGTTTAAGAACTACATCATTCGGCAAGTACAATTAATTCTTTCTCGTGGTTAAAAATCGCGTTTCTGTTCGCTGCTCAAGTTATTATGAGATAAATGAAAGCTGGCTATGCGTTGGAAGTACATGAGTATTAAGTCCTTGATAATGGAAGTTTTAGTTCAAACGATTTCAACAGAAGGAAAAGTAAAGCCCGTAGAATTAATTAACAGTACACCCAGAGACAAACATGTAGTCACATGATTTTATATTGTGACTTTCTACCGCTTGATTAAAGGTTTGCACAAATAATTGATGACTGTGCAAATTTCCGGGGCTTCTTTATAACTACTGCACTTCACAACGTCTACTATACGATTTAAATCTCTTGAATACCTTTTTGCACTTAGTGTTTTCAGCTGCTTTGAGATACCTGAACAGAGTGTTCACAGATCTATTTTATGAGCCTTCAAGGACGTTCGACAAGTTTACTGTTACGTCATTGCGCCTCTCGCACGGCTGCACGTGCTTTTACTGACTATTACATCTTCTGTAACGTTTGAGCCGGCCGCGGTGGTCGTGCGGCTCTAGGCGCTGCAGTCCGGAACCGCGGGGCTGCTACGGTCGCGGGTTCGAATCCTGCCTCGGGCATGGATGTGTGTGATGTCCTTAGGTTAGTTAGGTTTAAGTAGTTCTGAGTTCTAGGGGACTGATGACCTAAGATGTTAAGTCCCACAGTGCTCAGAGCCATTTGAACCACTTTTGTAACGTTTGAGAAAATCGAAGTAGACCTGTTCGTCATTGTAGCATGACGATCTAGTGTTATCATGTGTTACATACTTGAGATTACCACATCTTCCATAGCGCAAATTTTGATACTGAGTATACGCTGCGTTGATTTGTACTTGAGAAGTTGAAACTATGTGCTAGGTATGTAGGCATCCAGCAACACTCCAAAACTGCCATTTTGTAATGAATAAACGCTCTGAACCCCAAACTCCAGATTGGAAGGGAGGAAGTGCTACCTCTCCGCAGGATCAGCCAATAAATACTGAAAAAGTTGGCTATTCCTACGGGTTTCTGTTGAGCTCCTTTGGCTGTTCTGTTGCTAGGGTGTGCTTTGTTTTCTTCATCAGCTTCTTGTGAATACTATAAGGGGAGAACCTTGAGGTACTACATAACAATTTTTGCTATATCGTTTTCTGTTTTCCATCAACTGTTGCATGCCGGAAAGATATGACAAACCAGCTGTAGTCAACTTCACAGATGCCGTATCTGTATAACTTCCTGAGCAGCATATCGTGTCTGATCAGATTAAAGGCGTTAGTAAAAGTCTAGAAACAGCCTACAGTTACATTCATTTTGGTGAGTGGTATTAAGGACTTGATACTAGAAGCGAAAGACATTTGTTTCAGTGGGTTCTTTAGTTCTGTATTTGCAGTATTCATCATCGGTAATTGTTCTATCTTGCGTCAGAGCCAGGCGTCCTATTTCACAAAATCTCCCTTTTTTATTTTTATTTAAAATGTTAGATAACTTTCCACACACAATTCTTTCAAATATTTTGGAAATGATACATAATAGTGAGACTGGTTATAATTTTATGTGCCTTATGTATCAGCTTTCTTATAAAGTGGTTGTTCAGTATCACATAAAGAGTGAACAACTGGAAAGTAACTAATTATAGTGTATCAGTGGTGATGAGTGTGGACAATTTTATTATCAATAAGGCAGTTGCATCCATCTTCCGAAGGAATCGTTAATATGTGCCTTACTATTTATCCTCCGCTTTACTAATGGTACAACCATCGCAAGAAGTTGAACGTCAATGTGACTGGATTTTTCTGTTATAAACTGGATGCACTGTGTTGTATTGTAATGGGAGTAAGCCTACCACCTTCGAACCAATAGATGCTTCTTTTATGAATATAATGTTTATATCATTGAGTTCTTGATTTAAATCTGTAACAGCTATGGACGAATCACCATAAAAAAAAGAAACAGAATTGAAGTTACCTGTTGAATTTGAGGGAAAAAACGAATCTTCGTATGCAACCGTGAGAAAGACCATAAATTGCAGTACTGGTTGTCCCACGTGAGACCCATTTATTCATTACATTACATGAGCACCAAGGGGTACACTTGCACATTATGGTTAGTCACTGAAGCGTTCAGCCTGCTCGCAGTCCAAGTGTCGCCACTGAAAATGACAACTCCTGCCAACAAAAGAATCTCTCAGAATCCGTGGAATGTACCGAACATAAATAAGTATTACAAACAATTATTCACTCATCCCAAAGCTATAAGTGATGCACAGACAACATGCTGGTAGGTGCTGAGGGGAGGCGGAGTTTGCGATTTTGTTCCCAGTTGCAGCTAATGTGTTTAGTCTGACGTGTGAAACTTAGAAGTCCCATGATATCTGCAGGCTGAATTGATAGGAACAGCTTTTAATATTGCCTCTATCAATTTTTTTCACTTCTTCTGCCTGTATGGAACTTTATTTATGTTTTTACGTTTGTTTTAGTTCTATGGACGAGGAGAAAGTCACAGGATGAATGTAAAACAGTTATTATACGTGTATTGCAAATACAAGGAACTGGTGTCCCTTTAAGTGATGGTTTCGCGTATCAAACTCTGTTAAGTGTTGAGATTCGAGATCTACTACGAAGTTAAGCGGGGCGCAACCATTTTACAATTCAAATGGTTCAAATGGCTCTGATCACTGTGAGACTTAACATCGAGGTCATCAGTCCTCTAGAATTTAAAACTACTTAAACGTCATTAACCTAAGGATATAATACACATCCATGCCCGAGGCAGGATTCGAACCTACGACCGTAGCGGTCGCACGGTTCCAGACTGAAGCGCCTAGAACCGCTCGGCCACTTTTACAATTCAGCTTGTCAGTTTCTTCTCATTTATGGTTCAGTTTACTCCACTTTTTATTTCTAATCAAAGTTAACTGTTTCATAGTTTCTTGTAGCACGGTTGAAGTGGAGGATCGCAAAGAAGAGCATGGTGGTTATAATTGAACTTTCGTTACTTGAGTAGGTCGCCATGAAAAACGAGTGATCGTATGAAAATGAAAATTTGTGGAAACATTTGACGGGCATGCGTAAGAGAAATAAAAAATAAACCATTGAAAGAAACACATTTGTTAATTGCATACCATGTTTACGTCTCATCTTACAAACGTCACTCACTGTGGGCACTATTTGCATCCACTATCACCACGGACACCATTCCACAATCGTTTACAGCACTTTTCGAACGGTGGACGCTGGGACGTTAAGCAGTCATGACGTAGCTCGTTCACCGCTTGAAGATCGCACATTGCGTCCAGCATTCCCAGACATGGCAACTACAGGGTCTTTAACAGTTTTTGGCGCAGTTGGTCATTGGTTTCTCTCACGAGTAATTCCCAAATCGTCACTTAATTCGAACTTCTGAATCACGTGTTTCAGACCCCGGTGAGGAAAGAGGACCTCTCCGTACTGTTTTAATGCGTCATTACTTGCGAAGAGCAGCAGCGTCACTATTGCTGTCGTTTTGATAATACAGCTTTACGAGTAAATCCCTGCTCACTTTGACCAGTCCCATGTTGACTGTCTGCAAGTGTGATGCATACTAAAGTTTGTATTTCAGTTGTAGGTCGCCGTACTAGTACCGGCGCCTAATGGCAAGTCATGACATTAACATCACTAACAACGCAAATCTTGCTGCGCACAGTTTGAATATCATTCCTGTAAAGTTGGGTACTCGTATGGTAAATAGTTTCCCGTCTACTTTGGCTCCAATAACGAAATTTTAATTATAGCCATCCTGTACTTGTTTTATGTTCGAATCTCCTACATTCTTCATACATCGTACTAAACTAAACTAAACTCCGTCCGAACAGGCCTTGGAAGGCCCAACAGTACCGACCGGCCGCCGTGTCATCCTCAACCCGTAGGCGTCACTGGATGCGGATATGGAAGGGCATGCTGTTAGCACACCGCCCTCCCGGCCGTACGTCAGTTTACGAGACCGGAACGGCTACTTTTCAATCGAGCAGCTCCTCAGTTTGCCTCACAAGCGCTGAGTGCACCCCAGTTGCCAATAGCGCTCGGCAGACCGGATGGTCACCCATCCAAGTGCTAACCCAGCCCGACAGCGCTTAACTTCGGTTATCTGACGGGAACCGGTGTTACCACTGCGGCAAGGCCGTTGGCCATATATCGCATTGCGCAAAGATTTTGCAAGGCATTTTAAAGAAGTCATTGTATCTATTTCAGTAATAGCTTTCCTCGTAGTTTTTAGGCTTGGTAGTATTAACATCTACTTCCCTGTAGTAGTTCCAAATCACGCTTTTCTTAAGCTTAATGGTCACTTTTATACTCAAAAGTGACTGATAAATGTGGGGAGCCTCACGCATGGAGTAACTGAACAGCACCCGACAGATAACACTTTAAAGACTGTTCGGTCTTCCGGTAGACACCTGAAAACCGTTTCGGAGAGATTTTCAGTTTCTGCATTCCACATACTCTGTTATGGAAGGTTCTTAGCAGAGTTTTCTAATCCTCCCCACTGCTGACATTCCTGAGGAAGTTTGTAACCAGTGGCAGCTAAGGAGACAGCAAGGTCCTGTAACTGCCCAGGGTATACGGCTGGTACCGTTGTTGCTGTTATTTGACGTTTCGATTAATGAAGATCTAACACTGAACACCCACCTTCGGTAACACATCCGTTTCAAGGCCATCGGAGCTGCAGGCTGTGTAGGAGGTGCAAATTCAATATGAAATTCCGACCTATCGGAGTCGGTGGCGAAGCTCCGTCGCATTCCTGTTCTTAAGCAGCGAAA
This sequence comes from Schistocerca americana, assembly GCF_021461395.2. Lineage (NCBI taxonomy): Eukaryota > Metazoa > Arthropoda > Insecta > Orthoptera > Acrididae > Schistocerca > Schistocerca americana. The sequence goes on from NC_060122.1 coordinate 435,595,440, forward strand.
ACCATCTCCTGGAGGACCGTAGCGTGCCGCTTCGCTCGCATTCGACTCCTGCGTTTCGACCAATGCGCCAGCTGACTGGGCGTCGGTTAGCGGTTCCTCGCACGTCCTTCGTCCTGGCAGCACTGGCCCGGCCTTCACCTCGCCGCGACCCACTGGCGAGACCTGGTTGTAGCCGCCTCATACGGCGCGGCGCTCGCTGGGCTAACGCAACTCCACATAGGCGGGGTTGTGTCGCTGGGAGCGAAAACCAGTGTTGTGAAAAACACGCAGCAATAACAGCAGCTATTCAGACAGAGACTTATCCACGACGTGTCACAATCTCGGAGACTCGCACGCTTGATCGGTACGAGCATAGTTCAGATCTTCAGTTATCCTAATTTAGGTTTTCCGTGGGCATTCTTCATCAGTCCAGCCATATTCCTTCCTACATCATCGTCCAGCTGAGGTTGTGCTCCGTCTCTAATCACTTCAATGCACTCGAAAGGTTAACCACTAATACTATCTGATCTGTTGTGGCTGTACAGGTGTCAGGAGACATTAATATGAGTGGTCACCCTTCGCTCCTCTGCTGGGGACACTTTCAATGAGATGTCCGAATATCTGTGGAGGAATGGTAGCCCATTCTTCCTCAAGGGCAGGCACCAGAGAAGATAACGCTCTTGGACTGAGACGTCTGGAGCGGAAGTTGACGTTCTAACTCACCTCAAAGGTGTTCTACTGGGTTCAAGTCGGAACTCTGAGCTGGGCAGTCCATTTCAGAGATATTATTTTCCACAAACTATTGCCTCACAAATCCTGATTTATGATAGGGTGCACTGTCATGCCGATACAATCAACTCTCGTCTTAGAACTGCCCCTCTACTCTACGCAGTACCTACAAAATGTGTTCATATCCTTAGGAATTTAGCATTCCATTAAGCGTAATAAGTGCACCACACCCTAACCACGAAAAGCAACACCATACCGTAACACCACCTCCTCTGTACTCCACTGCTGGTAGTACACATGATGGCAAGTAACATTCACCAGACATTCGCCAAACCCAAATCCTTCCATAAGATTGCCACAGGGTCTAGCGTGATTAATCATTCCATATCACTTCTTTCCAGTAGTCCACTGCTCTAGTGGCGTCGCTCTTAGCACCATTTTAAGTACCGGTTAGCACTGACTACAGAAATGTGTGATTTTGGAGGAGTTGCCCGACCGTAGTACCCCATTCTTTATAACTCCCTGCGCACTGTCATTGTGCTAGCTGGATGATGCTAACACTCTGGAAGTTACTGGCTTCGCAGGGGTTGAGATGTTCCTAATGGACACGACATTCAGGTGACGTTCGAAGTCACTGAGGCCTCCTGAAGACCGCGTGACCGCTACGGTCGCAGGTTCCAATCCTGCCTCGGGCATGGATGTGTGTGATGTCCTTAGGTTAGTTAGGTTTAAGTAGTTCTAAGTTGTAGGAGACTGATGACCTTACAAGTTAAGTACCATAGTGCTCAGAGTCATTTGAACCTCCTGAAGACCCATTCTGCTGACAACATAATACCCTCGTCTCGTTTTTTACTTGTAAGTCTTCCACTCGTGACATCTAGTGGTCAATTTTGCATCACATAATGCTGTTCGGGTACTTTTGATCAGATATCGTATCTTCTTTTCCTCGTGCACACCGTATGTGCTCTAATAACGAATTGAGAATGGGAAATTTCGACCTTGACGACCTGTTGACATAGAGATCATCAGATAGGAAGCAGCAGCTCGGTTAGTTAACGATGACAAAGGGAACACTGTGCGTTTGAAGAGGAAACCTTAAATGCCTTTTTCGCTTGAGAGTGCGCGGTACATTAGATGATTTTCATTTCCCGCGGCTTTTTCTTCTGTATGACGATTGGGCATTCTCTACATGCACCAGATGCTGCTGGGAGCGCTTCACACATGGGTGAAAGTGTACACGGTGTATTTCCTTCTTGAGTAGCCACACCGCATCTGCTGCACGTCGACTGTCCTTCGCGTCCCACAATCGCGTGCCCGGAGTGTCGACACTTAAAGCAGTGTTCAGGTTAGCTATACACGTTCCAATCGTATTACTGTGAACATCGCCATGTTCGTCAACGTACAAAAGTCACCTGCAGGCACCAGGTGGCAGCACTACCAATTAGGGGAGAGGCGGTTATAAAGCGTGTCGGTGTGATAGGGGGAAGTGGAAAACAGTGCAGTCGTTGTCGTAATGCGGAAATGGAGCCGTTTATATGACGTCTAAAAGGGCGTGATCATTGGCTTACAGATCAAGGGTGCAGACATTTCCGAAACGGCTAAGTCTTTAAACTGTTCCCGCGCCGCGGTGGTTAAAATTTACCGAGCATGGCAAAACGGCGCTATTCAAAACCGGCGCCATGGCAACTGTGGTGCTGCGGAGATGCGTACGAGGGGATAGACGTGCAACAGCTGAGCACCTGACCGGCTCGATGAACCAAGGTCCTACCAACAGTGTCTCCTCAACGACCATTCAGCAAACGTTAAGGACCTCCGCAGCAGATGCCTGGCTCATGCACCCGTGCTGACTGTTATTCATCGGCGACGAAGGCTGGAATTTGCACGCCAATACTGCAACTGGACGTCCACTGAGTGGCGCGATATGACCTTTTAAAATAAATTAGATTGTATGCTCCATTGGACAGATGGCTGTTGGAGTGTAAGGTGAGAAACCTCTGAAAGCAAACACACTGCAATCAGGAGGAAACGTTATTGTTTAGGGAACGTTTTCATGGCATTTCCTGGGCGATATCGTCATTCTGGAAGGCATAACGGATGAGCATAAGTATGCATATGTCCTTTGGGTTCATGTCCATCCCTACATGCAGCTTGTTTTTCTTCGGCACGATGGCATCTACCAGCAGGACAGTGGAACCTGTCGCAATCTATATGCTTTCTTCGAAGGGCACCAGGATTAATGTACCGTACTTCTCTTCCCACCAGACACCCAGGGTTCAAACCCAAAAGAGAATCTGTGGGACCACTTCGATCGCGATGTTTGCGCCATCGATCCTCACCCGAGAATCCTAGCGCAGCTGGCCATGGCATTGGAGTCAGAATGGCTCCATATCCCTGTAGGTACCCTCCAGAACCTCAGTGAGTCCCTTCCTGCGCGTCTCGCAGCAGCCCGTGCTGCAAAAGGTGATTATTCGTACTTTCGGCAGGCGGTCACATTAACGTGATTTGACAGTGTGTAAGACCTAAAATTCAAGCGCATGAAACCTGAGGCAGTGTTTTCAGTTGATTTAGGTGTGTTAATTGTGCGAATAAAGGCTGTTACCTTTTCTAGCTCAGTATTTACTCTTTTCGTAATATTTTGCACTTCACTTACATCATTGCCTTTCCACTCCTTTTGCAACTACCTCATGTCTCTGTATTTGACGAACCCTTTACTAAAGTTTCGTGCTATAGTAACTCTGTACTTAGAGCATACAAACTAGGGACTTGGCATTTAATACGTTGCTTTCTTGGGCTGTTCTTATGATCTCGAAAATGTGTGTACTGTTTCTCAGTCTCTATATAGATTTTTATGAGCCTACAGGTCTATCGAATTCCTCGTTGATGTAAAAAGAGGAGAATTTTCCAAATTTTCCAAAAGTTTCTTAATTACTTTTAAAAATATTATTAATAATAAATAAACTGTTTGTCAATGGGTGTGGATTGTCACTTATGTTATTTACTTCAGTGCTTGAAGACTTCTTTGGTGGACTGGCCACATGAATCCTATAGTTTGTTTGCAAGCGATTACTGCCTAACTCATCATCCAAACTGATGGGAGTGCCTATGAGTAATGTAGTATCCACCTGCGTCCCACGAACAGTTAGAGTTCATCCAAACAGAACCCCGATCGCCTAGGTAAGCCTTAACAGAGTGAACATTATTAAATTGGCGTGGAAAATATTTATAAGACTGACGCGGAACTGACCCTTGTTAATTAATGAGAGAACTGTCAAACACAGAAAACTGATTACGATGCACCAGCCGGCTTCTGTTACATGCCGGCCGTGGTGTCCGAGCGGTTCTAGGCGCTTCAGTCCGGAACCGTGCACCTGCTACGGTCGCAGGTTCGAATCCTGCCTAGGGTATGGGTGTGTGTGATGTCCTTAGGTTAGATAGGTTTAAGTAGTTCTAAGTTCTAGGTGACTGATGACCTGAGATGTTAAGTCCCATAGTACTCAGACCCATTTGAACCATTCTGTTACATGTCTGCGAATTCGCATCCCCTGCATGCTCTGCCCGGAGCACTTCGCCGTGTCTGAGTGAGTGAGAGGAGCAGACGTGTTTACTGGCCAGTCGAATGCAACAAAAAATGATGTCCACCATAAAATAATGTGTTTTCATTATGAGTGTTATATGCAAAACGTATGTAGAACTGTTTCATCAAGTGTTAATGACTGGAAGAGTTTGGCAAAACCTCCGGCAAAGCATAAAATGAAAAATAGTTCGAAAAGGGTTCTCCAGAGAATGAAATCCTGAAAGAGTTCGAACACTTGAAAATTTCTTCTAATGAAGGAAAGAGAGGAACGAAGCCCGACGAAAGTTCAACGCTGTGTATCTGTTCAAGTGGGAATTAAGACACTGTGGCGCAGAAACATTATCAAAAAGGGTCTTCACCTGTTGTCCTTACAGAGCATCCAGACAAACTTTCACGTGTTGTCTTCTGCGTGTTGTTTCAGAGTGAAGTGAAATCAGTACTTTTTGATCCTGAGTTTCTCATTTCTTCAGATAAGACCTGGTTGAGCTTGTCAAGGTATGTGAACTCATGGAAGATATGCCATTACGGATCACTAAATCGCTACCAGTACATCGAAGGGCCGGAATCTCAAGACTGGTGTTTGGTGCGCACCGTTACACCATATTTTCACCAAACTGTTGGCGTCAACTTGTATGTCCAGAGATTGTTTAATCCATAAGTGAACTCATTTACAGTAAATGACGACTGTGAGCATATTTTCAGCGACCAACTTCAAAAAGCCTTGTCGAGGATGCATGAGGTGTCCGGTGACGAGAGGACAACCATCAGGGGCAGTACCATCTCCTGGCTACCTCGATCCCCTGATCTCTCTCCCTGCAATTTTTACCTGTAGGGCAGACTGAAGGATCAGATGTGTTGAAAAAATTCTCGTTCACTGAAAGAGCTACAGCAGAGTGCTACTGCTTCTATCCCTAGGATAAAGCTGCTCCGCATGTTTCACAGTTTGATAAATCGAGCACATCCAGTATGTGATGTTCATTAACAAGGGTGAATCCCGTTTCAGTTTTACTGTAAATATTTTCGGGCCAGTTTCATTTCGTAAACCTTGTACAATTGAGGTGCGACATGTTCCACAGGACTTGCCGTCTAACGACTGTTTCACTTCAACGGCCATCCACCGCATCGGTATTTAGCTCACCGTGAGGTTAAGGGTTTGTTGTGACGGTTTGCACCATGCACATGATTCGACGGTTCCGTTCCCAGTGAAACAACGTTCTGTCGCCGTCCGCACGGTGGTCGCTGAAGCATGCACAGAGCTTACTGGTACAGAGTTCGTGGCCCTCACCAGCTCAGATATTCCGGGTTCAATATACCCTACTCAGCCAACGAAAGCTGAGCTCCCTGAGGTGCTCCGCCATTTGACACGACGCAGGAGGCGCGTGTGGCTTATCGAAATGCCAAGAACTCGGCGAATTTTACCCTTCTCTCTCCGTCAAGTGCAGAAGGCGTGGTTTGGTATGTTAATTATCCGGAACTAATTATCATTCATCAGATCCAGTTGCTGATGTGCAACAGAGAAGCGCGACCGCTACGGTCGCAGGTTCGAATCCTGCCTCGAGCATGGGTGTGTGTGATGTCCTTAGGTTAGTTAGGTTTAAGTAGTTCTAAGTTCTAGGGGACTGATGACCTCAGAACTTAAGTCCCATAGTGCTCAGAGCCATTTGAACCATTCGGTAAGAAGTGGAGTAGAATGTCTTTAGGAGCACACATAAACTTTCATTTGATTCTACAACATCAAAACGCTCGGCGAAACACGGTACGCTTTTAATCCTCTGGATTAATATTTCCAACAGCAAACAATTCACGGCACAGATAAGCCAGGTCCTTCGGTCTACCTAAATCGCTTAGAACACGGACGGAAAGCTATCGAAAGGCGTGTTGCTGTTCGTTGCGTTCTTCCCTAGGTCGATACCACGCTGAGAGCAGTTCTGCAACTAGACTTCACTTCCCATGTTCAAATGTTTAAAATGGCTCTGAGCACTGTGGGACTTAACATATGAGGTCATTAGTCCCCCAGAACTTAGAACTACTTAAACTTAACTAATCTAAGGACATCGCACACATCCATGCCCGAGGCAGGATTCGAACCTGTGACCGTAGCAGTCGCACGGCTCCAGACTGTAGCGCCTAGAACCGCTCGGCCACCGCGGCTGGCTCACTTCTCATGTAGCTTATAGCAATCGTTATTGGCAGCGTCACTCATTTCAGTACGTAGTGCATTGTTGCTCTAGGTAATCATGCTCCGTAGTATCGTTTCTTGTAGTAAATCACTCTAATACGTTCGTTTTCTACAGTAAAGAACGTGTTCATACATTAATTGTTTGCCAGGTACAGATTTACTGCTTTTTTTCTTATCAAGACAGGTGGGCTACTCTATCACATTCGGCGTATAGCTTTTTAAGCTCTCTTTATTTTTGGATGTTTTCCTTGACATATGATAACCAAGAAGACCGAAGTAATAGCGCACGGCATTTTATCCATTACGTTGCTGGTTAAAGTCTATTTGTTGTCCTACACCTGCTAATCTTTTTATCGTGAGATCAGGTTGATTGGTGGCCGATAGAGAAAGATGCATTGTTTCTTTGGCTAGAGGATTAAAAACCCTTCGATACCTCCTCAATATACTTTTTCTTTAAACAAAATAATTACGATTATGTCAGTCATATTGGTATCAATGTTTCTGAGCTGATGAGATGCAAACGGCTTCTGTGGTATAAGGGGCGATCAAAAAGTTTCCATTTCAGGGCGTTGCTGCAGCGTATATGCAATGTAGCACGACTCAGACGTGAGTATATAAGCACCGACATGTAGGCAAGGGATTAGTGTAGCATTCGTGTCTTTCAGACGTGCATGTAGTAAATGCGGAAACAGGAACTATGGCGACGTCATTATCAAGTGCGTCCAGACGGCACCGGCCAGCTGCTATTATTTTCTTGGCTGATGAAGCACAAGCACCGGTATACATCAATCGGAGATTGAAGAATGAGTAATGGGGTTCTATGTCTGTCGAAAACCACCGTCGTGGAATGGTGCGCCAAGTTCCGTGCTGGTGACGATTCGGCAGAAGACGCCTGTCGATCTGGGAGACCAGCCTCAACCAATTAAAGTGGGAGACACACCGGTGTTCACGGCGATTTTGTCTGATTGCCTTATCGATTCTGAACTGTACAGCCTTCGAATAGAAACTTTTTTTATCGCCGCTTATGCAGGAAAAAGTAGGAAGACAATCTTGCCGCGCGGAGTGGCCGCGTGGTTAGAGGCGATATGTCACGGATTGCGCAGCCGCTCTCGCCGGAGGTTAGAGTCCTCCCTCAGGCATGCGTGTGTGTGTTGCTCTCAGCATAAATTAGTTTACGTTAGTTTAAGTAGTGTGTAAGTCTAGGGGCCGATGACCTCAGCAGTTTGGTTCAAATGGCTCTGAGCACTATGGGACTTAACTTCTGAGGTCATCAGTCCCCTAGAACTTAGAACTATTTAAACCTAACTAACCTAAGGACATCACACACACCCATACCAGAGGCAGGTTTGGAACCTGCGACCGTAGCGGTCGCGCGGCTCCAGACTGTAGCGCCTAGAACCGCTCGGCCACCCCGGCCGGCTCAGCAGTTTGGTCCCTTAAGAGTTCACACATTTGAACATTTTTTGAAGACGGTCTTGTTCTTAGGCAACTTGTCGCATTTACATTACACAATAAGAATCGTTGACGTTTTGGTTATTTGAGAGTTGGCGTCTGTAGTAACAATTGAGACACCCTACACAAGTAGCAAAAGGTAACAGGACTGACTGAGTGCGGTGGTGGCGGGGATGTGGACTTGGAGGTGGACACGGACGACTAGAATGACACACAATGTACCCCTCCGAAGCTGCCAGATCGACTGCTGGTGATGTGATTGTGAGCTGGAAACGTGAAGAAATAACCATAGTCAATCCAAGATCAGGCAGACCTCATCTTCTGACAGACAGGTACCGTAGAGCGTAGCGGATGGTGGTTGTAAAAAATTGCATGAAATCAGAGGAAAGAATCATTCGTGAGTTCTGAAGCGCTTCCAGCAGTCCAGTCTTCATGAGTGAAGAATTTCTGAAATTAGTGCTAACCAATATTTTAAATGGTGCAAAGAGCGACACCAATAGATAGCGGACTACAGGCAAAGTGCTATTTGGAGTGATGATTCACGCTCTACCCTGAGGCAACCTGACGGAAGTGTTTGGGTTTGGTATATGCCTGGAGAATGCCACTTGCCATCGTGTGCAGTGCCAGCAATGAGGTAAACAGGAGGTTGGAGAGTTATTCATGGTGGGGTGCGGTCCTCTTATTGCGCTCAGGAGAATGCTAAATGTGTTCTGTGTAGAGCAGAGAAATATTTTGGAGGCGATAATTGTTTGAATTAGCATATCAGTACACCCTGACACAAATCGATATCTGCGAGGGAATGATTTGAGGACAATAATATCCGTGAAACGGACTAGCTTGCCCAGAGTCCCGACCTGAACCCAGTGGAATGCCTTGAGGATGACTCAGAACTTCGACTTCGCTCCTGAAACCTGCGTCCAGTACCACAATCTTCTCTGGCTTCGGTTCTTGAGAAAGAATGGGCTGCTATTCATCTACAGACATTCAGATACCTCACTGAAAGAGTCCTAAGCAGAGGTGAAGCTTTCATAAACGCGAAGGGTGGATACGCCCTTTATTAACGTTTCCTAATAAGTGTCCGGATACTTTTGATCGAATAGTGTATATGAGCCTTATTGCGTAACTTAATGCCTCGTTTTGTTGCTGCACGTAGGAGGTGCGGTATGTTCTTCAAATTACAGTTACTTTAGAGAAAAGTTTAAGAGTAATAGGAGATAGCATAATTAGGAGGATGAAATGCACGGCACCGATACCATGTGGTCAAGATTGTGAAACAAGTGAAAGAGTTTGGAAAGAGCAGAGACGTAAACAGGAAGAGTATTCATCACGACGAATAAACCACAGCGGGGTTATAATTTCCAAAATGGTTGTGTGGCGCAGGAGTGTCTCATAAGAGACTGTTTGCAAGACACAATTTACGATATTGGTAGCACTATGAGTAAGTCCCTCCTTCATGTGAGACGAAGAAAAAATTATGTGAGTTGTATTATTTCCATAGTAGCTTAAGTGCAGACTTATAGACGGATGGAAGTCTCGAGCTTAAGATTTTTAAGAGGTGGAGTGGTAAACAATTTGCAGAAGAATGGCAAGAGGTATCCTCTGAGGCCTTGTCAATAACAACACCCTGCCATTCGCATGGAGCGGTTAAGATAAGCCACGGAAAACCTGACGAGGATTTGAACGTGCCTTCTCCCGAGTACAAACCTAGTGCCTCAACGACTGCGCCATGTCTCTCGGCTAATATTTTTATTTTATTTGCGGGGGGAAGGGAAGAGGGGGAGGCTGGGTCCACTGACGTAATGCAGGGAACCGCTCGCCTTACGATTGTTGTTATACACGACACATGATAGGAAGATCACAGTTTATCGAGGTTCACCTGTAACACGTAGCGAGACAGAACATTAATGTATCGTACTTTTGGAGGGCCATTTTACTAACGTCTTTTGTTCTTAAATGCAGCAGTGAGAGTAAACCGAGGACTAATAGGACATTTGACTGTTATTTTAGAACGACCTGACGAGTATGGAGTAAACGTGAAGATTCTTTGTAACACTGTTCCTCCTGAAAGTTTACGGAAATTAGCGCTGAAGAATACTTCACTTCGTTAAAGAGTTACTAGTTCATATTTTTTGTTGCATTATTAACCAGCAAGAAATATCCTCTACAATTTTTTTGTCATTTGAGCGTTATAGTTTTCTTTATTCAAAGAAGATTTATGTGTCAGGAACAGTCAAGTGGGGTAATATGTAGGATGTCTGAGAATTTCAGTCACAGACTGTAATTTATTTCAGGTTTATTTTATATTTTGAACACATTCGTCTGCTAGCAGTTAAGTAAAGAACTCGCCATAGCCTACTATCCACACATCAAGAACTACACACAAATATTGTCAGAAGCTGTACGTTCGAACTAAGAAACAGTGATACTTTTTCTATCGGTCGTCATAGAAACACTTATGTCTGGTGATTGCGTAGAGCAGTGAAACTGTGGGAGTCGCGTATTGAAGCGGTCAAGCCTAGGTAGCTCAAGATTGCGGAGCTGGAGGTAGTCCAGGCAGCAAGTACACTACTGGCCATTAAAATTGCTACACCACGAAGATGACGTGCTAACCGACAGGAAGAAGATGCTGTTATATGCAAATGATTAGCTTTTCAGAGCATTCACACAAGATTGGCGCCGGTGGCGACACCTACAACGTGCTGACATGAGGAAAGTTTCCAACCGATTTCTCATACACAAACAGCAGTTGACCGGCGTTGCCTGGTGAAATGTTGTTGGGATGCCTCGTGTAAGGAGGAGAAATGCGTACCATCACGTTTCCGACTTTGATAAAGGTCGGATTGTAGCCTATCGCGATTGCGGTTTATCGTATCCCGACATTGTTGCTCTCGTTGGTCGAGATCCAATGACTGTTAGCAGAATATGGAATCGGTGGGTTCAGGAGGGTAATACGGAAAGCCGTGCTGGATCCCAACGGCCTCGTATCATTAGCAGTCGAGATGACAGGCATCTTATCCGCATGGCTGTAACGGATCGTGCAGCCACGTCTCATCCCTGAGTCAACAGATGGGTACGTTTACAAGACAATAACGATCTACACGAACAGTTCGACGACGTTTGCAGCAGCATAAACTATCAGGTCGGAGACCATGGCTGCGGTTACCCTTGGCGCTGCATCACAGACAGGAGCGCCTGCGATGGTGTACTCAACGACGAACCTGGGTACACGAATGGCAAAACGTCATTTTTTCGGATGACTCCAGGTTCTGTTTACAGTATCACGATGGTTGCATCCGTGTTTGGCGACATCGCGGTGAACGCACATTGGAAGCGTATTATTCGGCATCGCCATACTGGCGTATCACCCGGCATGATGGTATGGTGTGCCATTGGTTACACGTCTCGGTCACCTCTTGTTCGCATTGATGGCACTTTGAACCGTGGACGCTACATTTCAGATTGTTACGACCCGTGGCTCTACCCTTCATTCGATCCCTGCTGCTGCCCTGGCCAGCACATTCTCCAGATCTCTCACCAATTGAAAACGTCTGGTCAATGGTAGCCGAGCAACTGGCTCGTCACAATACGCCAGTCACTACTCTTGATGAACTGTGGTATCGTGTTGAAACTGCATGGGCAGCTGTACCTGTACACGCCATCCAAGCTCTGTTTGACTCAATGCCCAGGAGAATCAAGGCCGTTATTACGGCCAGAGGTGGTTATTCTGGGTACTGATTTCTCAGGATCTATGCACCCAAATTGCGTGAAAATGTAATCACATGTCAGTTCTAGTATAATATATTTGTTCAATGAATACCCGTTTATCATCTGCATTTCTTCTTGGTGTAGCAATTTTAGTAGCCAGTAGTGTAGAATGCCCATATAGAAACAAGCAAAAATCGCTGCGAGCCAAGACCATCGTACCAAATGAGAAGCCCGAAAGCATAATTGAAAATTAGAATGCCGCGCCGTTATACTTGAATACGAGGACTTCGTGCTGACTCGGATGCCACTAAGGTCTCTCGTTCATAACCCCTCTCAATCAATCAATTAATCAGTCAAGATCTCTGCTTGCAAATCGAAAGCGGTGTCGTAAGATACAAAAATACTATTATAAAGAATTATTCTGAAGTGTGAAATGGCGTGTCTCTAATTTTTATTCGATCGTCCACAACAACGATTCCCCAACTGATAACCAACTTTTTAAGATCTAGCTGAAAGTCCTCCACCATCTGAAATAAGCGCACCAAGATGGTCTCCTCGAGACTCCAGTTTATTCACATAACTGAGAGACATCGATGTCATTAGAGTCAGATTTAAAAAAAAAAAGCGTTTGAGAAGTCGAAAATCAAAGAGGATACAGTAATCGACATGCAGTTTTCATAAAGCGATATCGTGTACGGGGATGAGAACTTGGTCGTATAGTGCGTATCCACAACATGAGAATGTGTACGCATAAGTGCAGATATTTTTATATGTGGTACCTTAATATGTACACACGTCAGTGTGTTGTTCTTTTTTTCTGTGTCGGACAGTATTCCAAAAACACGTCACATACTTACTACCTGATGTTTTCCGCATGGTCCTAACTGCACCACTGAGTAGACTGCGCCTGTCAGTATAGACTAACCGTTTTGCGTCTACACGTCCACACTTCAACTCCTGACCTGCTGCACAGGGGAAAATAAGCATTAATGAATGACTTGCTTTTGCCACATGTACTTGGATGCTTTAACCAATCTAAAACATACTGCTCCTAATAACTAATATTATTAATTTGCAAATGAAGTAAATACTGATGTAATGTTGTTCAGTGCATTATTCTCACTCACCAATAAAAATATCTGCACTTATACCCCTAACAGACTGCATGAGCGCATGAAGAAGTCAAATATTATATAACCTTCTAATTTAGAAACACATATCAATTCAATTGTTCTCAGCGAATTTAATTTGTGAAATCTTCTCGGATCATCATCCGAGTCTTAGTGTCATGTTGTCGCAATGTTATGACGAGTTTCCTACTCGTCATATTCGTCGAAATCACTTCACCTGAAGATAGATAGTACGAAACACCTCGAAACGTTGCGGCGACAAGAAGAAATGAATCAACTGATAACTCGAGAAGATTTCATCACACATATTTGTTTTAACGGCCTTTGAGAGTGCGTACAAAGGACAATGCAAAACAGAAACGGCAGGACAGAATTAATGTGTAGGTATAATACATTGCTGCAGGCTGTCAGTATGATACAGTGGACGGCTGTAGAAAGCATCTATCATAATGCCTCGATCAGCCTGGTGTTGCCACTTCCTAGCACCACAAAGCCAAGATAACGGGGCAACGAGCACAGTATGCAATACGCATCGACGCTAATACTTGAATGGATGAGAAATCAATAATGAGACCTAAATCCTGATGCAAATAAATCATTTTATACAAATAATAATGTACTTCATGTAATTTGATTTCCACTTATTAACTATAATGTGTGACATGCACAACCAAGGGAGCCCAACATGGCCAAAGTAGAAGTTTGCTGGATTGGCATTGCCGTAGCCTTTGTTTGAAAATCAACAATAGTTGCAAGCTATGCACAGGTTGTGATGTGGGCTTACAGCAAAACCTTCTGGCTGGCTGCAATTGCAGAAAGGATGAACACTATGAAATGTTGCAGATCCATGATTAGAGTCCAAGTCCAACTTAATGCAATGAGATATCCAGCCAGAGAAAAACACCAGACACAGACAAACTTGGCAGCGTAGGTCGTCAACAGAACGATAGTTGGCGCGTATCTGGTATGCATACAGGGATGAAGACGAGACTGACTTGCTGTTGTGCGGGCAGATCACGGGAAAACGCCACGTGGCGCAGTGTGGCCTGAAGCTCTTCACTGGGCCTGCTGCGAGTATACGGCGGCGCTGGTTGTGCTGTCGAGTATATAGACACACTATCTGAGCCCCTGCATTCGCAAACGTCTTACAATATCACAATTATGACTGAAATGCGACATTTTAGGCCCTTGCACAGCATACTTTCAATGTTTCAGAAAGAAGGAAAGAAAAGAAGATAAGGGTTTAACATCTCGTCGACGACGAGGTCATTAGGAACTAGCACAAACTTAGATTAGAGACGCAAATTAGGCTGCTCCTTTGCAGAGCAGCCATCCTAGCATTTAACGCAGGCGCTTTAGGAAAAACTTGATAAATCTAAATATGGATGCCTGGACAACGATTTGAATACCCGTCGTCCGGAATTGAGATTTCTGTCATCACCCGTACTATACGTCTATAAATACACACGAAGCGAGTGAGCCGGCCGTTGTGGCTGAGCGGTTCTAGGCACTTCAGTCTGGAACCGCGCAACCGCTGCGGTCGCAGGTTCCAATCCCGCCTCGGGCAAGGATGTGTGTGATGTCCTTAGGTTAGTTAGGTTTAAGTAGTTCTAAGTTCTAGGGGACTGATGACCTCAGATGTTAAGTCCCATTGTGCTCAGAGCCATTTGAACCATTTGAAGCGAGTGAGGAAACGTATTCCAGGAATAATGCCATCACTCGTTCATATACGCCCCTTGGTGTCGTCACAACCGTATTGCATATCCTGCCTTTTAATGATTCCTGCACGTTAAATCTAGAGACGTGTTGTATAACACTGCGCCCTAGTCATCAGTTACAGAGGCCTCTTTTAACTCTTGCCTCAGCGTCAAAGCAGAATGCTTAGGTTAATCGTCATGCTGAGACGGCTGCCACGAAATAAGTGAGCACTATTTCTTCCAAAAGAGCCGATAAGACACCTGTGAGTAAATGGGCGTACTTACTGTTGGACAGCGGCCATTGGATGAAGTGCGGCCCGATGAAGAGGTCTCCAGCGATTCCACGCCACGTGTTCACTCTCTGATGTTGCCGTGGCTCCATGAAACGAAACCAGCGCTGGTTTTGCGTCGCTCAACAACGAAGATATCGTAAGTTTATGCGCCCATGATTTGTCAAGGTCACTTCATCGGTAAATAGCATGTTCTTGAGATCATTCCGGACACGCTGCTGGGAATGACCAGCACACAATTGCTGCTGGGCAGCCAACTGTTACCCAGGGAACTTCCGCAGTACGCTTACTTTACGTACTCCGACAAGCCCAAAAATTTCTCGCGTACCTATTCAGGGGTTCGCAGTGACGCGTGCGAAGGCATCGAAATTCTGCGTCTCATTCATATCAACCTTTCGCCGAATTCGTGTTTTGGGACTGCAATCATCTCGCAACAGTAAGACTTCCGTAAAGTCTTTGTCTTCGCTGTTATATAACCATCAGAGCGTGACGATTTTCACCATAAATTTTGTGTATTTTCTTGACGTTTCTGTTAGACTTACCTTGAGTAAGTAGAGCACCTCGTTCTTTCCATTAATTGTGTCACATATTTAAAGGCAAAATACAGACGCAGTATCTACAACGCAGCAGTTTACGGGTACTGGTGAAGCATTGCTATGGGTGGTGGTGAAGTTGGAATTGCTAGTCCGGTGCTTTACGTTGCTATCCCAATATAGAGATTGTACCAAAAATTATCGACATTCTACGTCGCTTCGGATCCTCGGAGTTACAAAGCCCCCCGCAAACAGTCAAACTTGTTTGTCCGATTCGCTGTTTGTCATCGACGGATTTGTCAAACAATCGCTCAGACGTATTAATCAAGTTTTCCAAATCTAACAACACATTTGAAGCAACTGTCACGTTGTACCTTTCTTGTCGCAAAGTATTTTAACACTAGTGGGCAGTGTGCGAGGTGCAATGTAGGATATAAAACTAAGTCTCCAAAATCTGTTCCAAGTGTCAGATCTCTCAAAGTTATAGATAATATATATATGTGGTGTCTGTTCTTTCGGACATGTCTAAAAGAACAGACACCACATAATTAAGATGACAATGGCCAGTGACGCCTTCAGAGTGGATGATAACCGAGCCCGAACTCTTACAGGAAACGACGAAATGGCGCGAGTAATGGGATAATGAGCAAGGGGCACTACATCTGTAGTATGTCGATGAGTTAAGAATTTGTGCCTGACGGAAGGCGTGCTAGAGTAGTCCGTGTAGTTGCGACAACCACTTTGCCCAGATGGCATAGTGTCAGGGGATCTGCCCAGTAAGCAGGAGACCAGCGTTCGAATCCCAGTCCAGCACACATTTTCAGCTTTCCCCGTTGATTTAAATCAGTGCCCATTGGCAGCTAATGCATTTAATTCCTCTGTCTCTTTATAGATAAGAGTCCCGCAAGCAACTGTCTATTGTTTGTCAAACACATGATTAAACTATGAAACTTCTTTGTCAATTCTGCCAGCAATCTAAATTTCTCAGAATCATGGCATACATAGCCTATCTTTGACAAACAAACTTTAAACAAAGCATCACACTGTCAAATTATACGACAAACGCTAAAGTTTGACAAATTGTTTGATCGCCTATGTGGCGAAAACATTTCCAGGCATGGATTTCTATTCTCAATTTGTTTCTCAAGACACAATCTACAGCCTCTGAGAGATTCTCTGTATGTTTTTGTTTATACCCTGTCTATATGTATCCACACACTTACATTGATAAGCCAATATATTGTGAATTCCTCCCATCCCGTGAATGAATGTCGCCTGGTGGCATTGCGAGCACATGACTCAGCAATGGAAGTATACCGGGTGTCTCCTAAGGGTCGTCAGGCACATTTCCGCTGGTGTTTCGACAGATACTTGCAATTTCGTTTTTGTAACTGATATCAGACCAAACAAATGCTATTAAACACATATTTCACGCGACGCCTACCGCCAAAGGAATTCGTCAGTTTGTTGCCCGTTTTAAACAAAATTATTTTTATATCATTACATGCCCCACATTAGTCTGTTGAGATATTCATTTTACAGATATCTACTAACAGGGACAGTAATACGATGAATAATCGGTACTCCTGCAGCGACTGAGCAGTAGGCTTCTGAATGTCGGCAGCGCCGGGCGCGGTGGTCTAGCGGTTCTAGGCGCTCAGTCCGGAACCGCGCGACTGCTACGGTCGCAGGTTCGAATCCTGCCTCGGGCATGGATGTGTGGGATGTCCTTAGGTTAGTTAGGTTTAAGTAGTTCTAGGGGACTGATGACCACAGATGTTAAGTCCCATAGTGCTCAGCCATTTGAACCATTTGAATCAATGGCGGCAGCAGTCAGCGCGAGCCACGGCGGTGCTTTCGCTGCTAATGCACTCTTTCCTTGTCTTTCTACTGTCCCTGTTACTACATATTGGCAAAAGGTCACACTAGACTAATTGGGACCACTCAGTTGAACGGACTCGTAAAGTTCCACTTTAAAAACCATTCTGTTTTTAACGGGAAACAGACCGACGCTTTCCAACGGTGCTCGGTGTCGCATGATAAACGTGGTGAGCAGCGTTTACCTGGGCTGACTCCAGCTACAAGATGCACAAACAAAATTGCAAATATCTGGCGAAACACCAGAGAAAATGTGCCTGACGACCCTTAGGACAGATACTCCGTAAAAGCCGGCAGTGATGAGCGACAATACGGGACGCAAATGGGGACACCTACTGACATACGAGTGTCTTTGAAGTAGGAAAGGTTGTTGTGTTCCGGCGCCTACATCTACATCTACATTTATACTCCGCAAACCACCCAATGGTGTGTGGGGGAGGGCACTTTACGTGCCACTGTCATTACCTCCCTTTCATGTTCCAGTCGCGTATGGTTCGCGGGAAGAACGACTGCCGGAAAGCTTCCGTGCACGCTCGAATCTCTCTAATTTTACATTCGTGATCTTCTCGGGAGGTATAAGTAGGGAGAAGCAATATATTGGAACCTCATCCAGAAAACGCACCCTCTCGAAACCTGGACAGCAAGCTACACCGCGATGCAGAGCGCCTCTCTTGCAGAGTCTGCCACTTGAATTTGCTAAACATCTCCGTAACGCTATCACGCTTAACAAATAACCCTGTGACGAAACGTGCCGCTCTTCTTTGGATCTTCTCTATCTCCTCTGTCAACCCGACCTGGTACGGATTCCACACTAATGAGCAATACTCAAGTATAGGTCGAACGAGTGCCTATGAAGAGCGTCTCGGAAACGGCGAAGCTGGTCGGCTATTCACGTGCTGATGTCGTGTGCATGTCTGGAAGATGGTTTGAAAGAGCGTGAAACCACGAGTAGCCGACAAGGTATCTGTCTCCATAGGATCTGTGGTAGTAATGGAAGGAGCCATGACAACTATAACTACATAAACGTTATTGCGGACCACTTGCATCCATTTCATGCTTAATATCTTCTCTCATGGCGATGGCATAGTCTAGCAGGATAACTTACCGTGCCATAACGCCAGACAATAGTGGCTCGACGAGCGTAATAATGAACTCACGTTGATGTCTTAGTCACCAGATTCGCCTGATCAGAACCCTATGGAATGCATCTGAGACGTTATCGGGGGCGAGCTCCACTCCCACAAACTACCGACACATAATTTACGATAACTGCGTGATCTGTGCGTAAATACATGTGGAATCCGAGCCAAGCTGAACCTCTGCTGTATTTCTTTCCAAAGGTGAACGAACACAGTTGAGCAGGCGGTCATTGTACACTGACGGAAAAATATCGCAATAGCAAGAAGGAGCTGTGCGACGTAAATGAAAGTTGGTAGGCATGTTTCTACATCTGAAAGATGGTAACTATTCAACTGTCGCGCCAGTAGCATAAGAGTAGCGATAGTAGCGCCACTATGGGGATACAAATCTGGTTCACTTTATAAACACCTTGTAACTGTCGTGAGAGTTAGTTATCCAAAGATAACTAATTGGACGTGGTGAGCTGATGTTAGTCAAGAATGCCTTTAAGGCGACAAAGACGCCATTATGAACAACTCAGTAAGTTAGAATGAGGTCGTGTAATGGGGCTACGAGAAGCTGGGTGTTCCTTCTGCGGTATTGCAGAAAGACTTGGCAGGAATGTAGTCAATGTACATGATTGCTGGCAATGGTGGCCACTGGAATGTACGGTCGCATGAACACCGGAGTCTGTACAGCCACATGACACTACCGAGAGGGAAGACCATTATGTTCGGCGTATGGCTCTGGCACATCGTACTGCATCTACAGCAGCAATTTGAGCAGCAGTTGGCATCAGAGTGACACAGCGAACAGTTACAAATCGGTTACTTCAAGGAAAGCTCCGACCCAGACGCCCTGTAGCGTACTTTCCGCTGGCCCTAGACCACCACTATAGGCGGATTCGGTAGTGAGCTCATTGAAAGGCAAAGTGGACGACTGTTGTGTTTTCTAATGAAAGCTGGTTCTGCTTCGGTGCCATTGACGCCGTTTGTTGGTTAAAAGGACACCAGTTGAGGAGGGCCTGCAACCAACCTGTCTGTGGGCTAGACACATAGAAGTTACATGTGGAGTTATGGCCTGGGGTGCGATTTCGTATGACAGGGGGGCACTCTTGGTGGTGTTCCACGCAACCTGACTGCACATTTGTACGTCAGTCTGGTGATTCGATCTCTTGTGCTGCCATTCATGAACAGCACGCATTCCACTATTGCAACCCAACATGCTCTACAGTGTCACCATGCTACCTTGGCCTGCTGGCTCACCAGGTCTGTCTCCCAAAAGCACATATGGGATATCATCGAACGGCAGCTCCAACGTCATCCACAACAGCATTAACCGTCCCTGAATTGACCTACCAAGTGGAGCAAGCATGGAACTCCATCCCATGCGGCTCCTGTACAGCGCAATGCACGCACGTTTGAATGCTTGCATTAAACATTCTGGCGGTTAAAACTGTTATTAACGTACCAGCATTTCACATTTGCAATCGGTTATCTCGTGCTTACATTAACCAGGGATTTTGCGAAGTTAATGACTTAAATTGTTACCTAGACAAATGTGCTCCGAAATTTCATTACTGTACATTAATTATTTTTTGGTGTAGCGATTTTTTCTGTCAGTGTAAGTCGTGACATTTGTATTTTGCATGTCAATGCAATCCTATTTGCAGATACTTTCAGATACCACTAAAATAAATGTTGTGTTTCCAGTTATAAAAAAAAAGTTTGGTTAATTCTGTTCGTGTATTCATACAGTATGCGTTATGTGGAAAAGTACTCACTTACTTAGATAATATCACTCGGTGAAAACGATACTGCGTTATCTGGAACCGTTGCGGAAAATTCAGGACGTCTACGTTAGACGGATCACCTTTATTAGGAGCTGTCCTTTTCACGATGTGGGTTTGTATTGGGGGACAGAGGATGGAGTGTTAGCGAACAATGGAACATCGCATCAAGGTCGATACGCACCATGCGTCACCTCTCGTCACGTCACGTCAAGCATTGTCCCGTGTGACTTAAATGGCGACGTCCACACCAGCCATCAACATTGCTGAATGGAGCCCCAGTCCCAAGTCTCGTGGATGTTTTCACTTACGTTGCCGGGACGGTGTCGCCACATGACTTTGTGATCTTGTGTAGCGTCGTTCTCCGTCGCGTTTCCTTATGTTTGTAGATTACAGGACTTGGAGAAAAACGTGTAAACACCGCGAAAAATGCATGCTTGAACACAAATGCAGATGCTAGGCAGGCCTGCAGTTTGCACTCTTGTATTTGCCTACGAACAGCGCCTACGCTATTTTCTAAATACGTTGCAAGTGTCAGTCGTGGTCAGAACAGTGTTCAGTGTAGTTTTCAGTACATTGTGTCGGAGCTAAGAGATTTCGTAAGTGGGCTTAATGTTGGTGTTCCTACGATGGGTGCTTCCGTAGACAAAGTAGCCCAAGTGTGTACCATATCTAAGATTTAAAAAAAATGGTTCAAATGACTCTGAGCACTATGGGACTTAACATCAATGGTCATCAGTCCCCTAGAACTTAGAACTACTTAAACCTAACTAACCTAAGGACATCACACAACACCCAGTCATCACGAGGCAGAAAAAATCCCTGACCCCGCCGGGAATCGAACCCGGGAACCCGGGCGCGGGATCTAAGATTTATTCAACATGCAGGGAAAGCGGAAATACATCATCCACTTAGTCTCAATGCGGACAAAAATGTGTGTTGAGTGATGGTCACTGAAGAGAATTGTTCCGCGCAGTAAGGAGACGATAGCTACAAAAGTCGCTGCAGAACTGAATGGCGCACTCGAGAGCCCTGGTAGCACCAAAACAAAGCGAAGAGAGCTCCATAAGCAAGGAGCTGCAGGACGAACTGGAATTCCAAAACCTCTCATTAATGATGCAAATGCCCGAAATAGGAAAACGTCGTGACGAAGCCATAAAACCTGGACTATGGATCATTGGAAGAATGTCGTATGGTCGTATGAATTTTGTTACATACGGTTCGCAACTTCTAGCCGATTTTACGTCTCGAGTGTGGAAAATGGCGCGGGTTCGTTGATGATTGGGGCAGCCGTATCGTGGTACTGCATGGGTCCCGTGATTACTCAGTACGCTCTCATTATTGCAAATAATTATGTGACAGTTTTGGCGGATCAGGTCCATTCCATGGTACAAAGTCCGTCCCCCAATGGTGCTGCTGTGGCCCAAGACGACCGGGCCCCTGTTCACACAGCTCGAGTCGTCCAGGACTGGTTTTTTGAGTACGAGGATGAATTTTCGCATCTCTCCTGGTCACCACAGTCTCTACATCTCAATATTATGGAGCCTTTGTGGTCTCATTTGGAGAGAATTGTGCGTGGAAGGTATCCATCTCCATCATTGTTACCTGAACTCTCCACTGTTTTGCGGGAAGAATGGTATGAGATTCTCTTGAAAGTCATACAGGACCGTATTAATCCATTCCGAGACGACTGGAAGCAGTTTCGAATGCCAGCGGTTTTCCTACTCCGTATTAGGGATATTAATGTATTGTGTATTTGGTGTTTCCAAATTTCTGTTTACCCCTGTATGTACTTAGGTTATCGCTTAGTCTTTATTTTACTACATTCTTTTCTTGTGTAGATATTGATGGCTGTACTAGAAGCCGATTTTTGTTCTTTGAGGGTTCTCTCGCGGGAAAATCCAGTACCTCAAACATAAATATAACTTACAATTTTATGAGGGGCACTTACGTTAAAACATGGCAGACTATACAGGGTGGTCCATTGATGGTGACCGGGCCAAATATCTCACGAAACAAGCATCAAACGAAAAAACTACAAAGAACGAAACTTGTCTAGCTTGAAGGGGGAAACCAGATGGCACTATGGTTGGCCCGATAGATGGCGCTGCCAAAGGTCGAGCGGATATCAACTGCGTTTTTTTAAAATAGGAACCCCCATTTTTTGTTACATATTCGTGTAGTATGTAAAGAAATATGAATGTTTTACTTGGACCACTTTTTTCGCTTTGTGATAGATGGCGCTGTAATAGTCACAAACGTATAATTACATGGTATCACGTAGCATTCCTCCAGTGCGGACGGTATTTGCTTCGTGATACATTATCCGTGTTAAAATGGACCATTCACTAATTGCGGAAAAGGTCGACATCGTGTTGATGTATGGCTTTTGTGATCAAAATGCCCAACGGGCGTGTGCTATGTATGCTGCTCGGTATCCTGGACGACATCATCCAAGAGTCCGGACCGTTCGCCGGATAGTTACGTTATTTAAGGAAACAGGAAGTGTTCAGCCACGTGTGAAACGTCAACCACGACCTGCAACAAATGATGATGCCCAAGCAGGTGTTTTAGTTGTTGTCGCGGCTAATCCGCACATCAGTAGCAGACAAATTGCGCGAGAATCGGAAATCTCAAAAACGTCGGTGTTGAGAGGAATGTCGTTACACGTATTGCCAAATGCATTGAGGTTGACGGACATCATTTTGAGCATTTATTGCATTAATGTGGTATTTACAGGTAATCACGCTGTAGCAGCATGCGTTCTCAGAAATGATAAGTTCACAAAGGTACATGTATCACATTGGAACAACCGAAATAAAATGTTCAAACGTACCTACGTTCTGTATTTTAACTAAAAAAAACCTACCTGTTACCAACTGTTCGTCTAAAATTGTGAGCCATATGTTTGTGACTATTACAGC
The DNA here is from genome assembly GCF_021461395.2 of Schistocerca americana. Lineage (NCBI taxonomy): Eukaryota > Metazoa > Arthropoda > Insecta > Orthoptera > Acrididae > Schistocerca > Schistocerca americana. The sequence continues at coordinate 435,618,418 of NC_060122.1, forward strand.
GCCATCTATCACAAAGCGAAAAAAGTGGTCCAAGTAAAACATTCATATTTCTTTACGTGCTACACGAATATGCAATAAAAAATGGGGGTTTCTATTTTAAGAAACGCAGTTGATTTCCGTTTGACCTATGGCAGCGCCATCTAGCGGGCCAATCATAGCGCCATTTGGTTTCCCCCTTCAAGCTAGACAAGTTTCATTCTTTGTAGTTTTTTCGTTTGACGCTTATTTCGTGAGATATTTGGCCCGGTCACGATCAATGGACCACCCTGTATAACGAACGTGGCGTGGACGTTGGCAGCGCAGGTAAGTGGGAGTATAGAAGTGCTCTCTGTTGGAAATCAGCAAGGAAGTGCGCGAACTTTCATCGCAGTGCCACTTGTCTGTCACACGCGCTCGACGTGAGGTCAGCGAGTCGTGTGTGTGTCCAACTTCAGAGAGGAATAGCGAGGTATAGTGGGGTTCTTGATTGCGGATGGAGTTTCAGGGAGTGAAATTCATGCCCGTATGTCTGCTGTGTACCACGAACACAGTACGTCACGTGTTCTCGTGTTTGCGTGGAATAAACGATTTCGAGAAGGTCGGGTGTTACTGAGTGACAGCAGTCCGCCAAGACAGGCTCAACGTGCCGTTACCTCTTCCGACATTGCTGGGGTGAATACTGCGGTCTGAAATGACCGACGGCAATTGGAGATGGGTGGGGGGGGGGGGGGGGGGGGGGCATTCGGCTCGTGTTGGGCATTCACGGTATTGTTCGCGGCATCATCACAGAGCATGTGAAGTTCTGGAAAATCTATGTGCATTATGTTCGCTATACCCTGATGAAGAGCAGAAGGATTAGAATGTCGACGTCACTGCAGACCTAGAACAGTATTACAATGAAGAATATCGTTTACTGTTCCGTATTTCGTGCGAGATGAAACATGCTGTCAGCATTTTGAGCCGGAGAGCAAACACCAGAGCCAACAACGGAAGCATAGGAAAGAGTTCCACGCTGTGTACGACAGTTCTGAGAAAGTCATGACGACTTTTTCTGCGACTGCAAGGGCCTCACTACTCACTAACTTTCTGGAACACGGCGCCTCAATTAACACACCGCGGTACGTGAACACTTTGCATTAAAGCGCCCCATCAAGTCCAAACGCCAAGGAATGTCGTCGGAGGCATCATTCAGCTGAAGTTAATGCCCGCCAACAAGATGCGAAGGTTGTTTCGACTACACTGCAGAAGCTTCGCCGGGTAGCCCTTGCACATCCTCCATACAGTTCCGTTCTCTGACCAAATTTTTGGAGCCCTGAGGAAAGACATCGGTGGCCGTTGATTTGTTTCAGATGAAGAAATGCACACCTTGGTACAATCGTCGTTTCATAGGGAACAGCAAACATTTTCCCACGAAATCATTGACCTTCTTGTCTCACAAGGGGATATTAACAGTTATAGGTACTGCCGGCCGCTATGGACGAGCAGTTATAGGCGATTCAGTCCGGAATCACGCGGCTGCTACGGTCGCATGTTCGAATCCTGCCTCGGGCATGGATGTGTGCGTTGTCCTTAGGTTAGTTAGGTTTAAGTAGTTCTAAGTCTAGGGGACTGATGGCCTCAGATGTTAAGTTCCATAGTGCTTATAGCCATTTGTACCAGTTATAGGTATTGCTTTTGAAATAATAAGCAGTTTACTTACTTTTTTCTATCTCGTTTTCATTCGACTGCCCCTCGTAGAATAAGTGCACAAAGGAACAGTCTATATTACGAGTATACATGAATTTAAATAAAAGTCCGGAGAAGTCACTACCCATTACTGTGAGAACTGTTCATCATTGTAGTTTGCGTTTCCGTGATATAAGGACAAACACCTGAAGTAATGAATACGTCCTACTCTCTCACGTCTCCCAGATGTCGTATCCCCAGTTTGCAACAACGACTTATCAAGGGTACATTTGGAAATATTTCTGACTTCTGATGGCCGGAGTGGCCGAGCGGTTCTAGGCGCTACAGTCTGGAACCGCGCGACCGCTACGGTCGCAGGTTCGAATCCTGCCTCGGGCATGGATCTGTGTGATGTCCTTAGGTTAGTTATGTTTAAGTGGTTCTAAGTTCTAGGGGACTGATGACCTCAGAAGTTTAGTCCCATAGTGCTCAGAGCCATTTTGAACTTCTGACTTCTGATCTTCGGATTGTCATCTGTTAAGGGTTTCATTGTCATTCGTCAGTTTTCCGCAGCCGCTGGTGATGGCAGGGCAGTTTCACCACTTGCACATTAATCAGTTCCTGCTACCATGCTAATATAACCTTTTGTTCCTCAACGTCCCTTAACCCCCTAAGGCTGTGCGCTGCGAATTCGCATTATACCAAAGCGACGTTAATAAATGGAAAGTTAATTTATGATTGCATGGCCTCGCGGCGATAGGAATTAATAAAAACTGCTAGGGCTTCCATCCGCTTCAGGTAGTTAAAATTCCACCTGACGCGGCTGGAAGGTTACTTGTTTTTAGTGTTAGTGACCGTAGATGCAGATTGTAAGGTCCCTGCGGGATATGGTGGCCGATGCGCAGTAAGCAGTTCTTGTCCAAAGCACTGGGCGAGTTCATTCACTTGTTCGGAAAGTGTCTGCCACCTTTCGGCTGGTCAGCGATCACAGAATGGAAGCGCACGCCCTGCAATATTTCTCATACGATTTCACAGAAACTATTTGGTAAAAAAATTTCATTTTTGTAGTTTTATATGACAGGTTCATGATGACGTGCCTATCATTTCGTTAATGGTCATAGTTATTGTGATATTTACATGGAAGTAAGACATTGCGCGAAATTCGAAAAAATTTTCAATGAAATATAGGGGGCGCTATGATTTTGCATTTGGTGCATATTTCATAATATGTTGCTGTGTATGAAATTTAGCTAACATATTGAATTTTTCTTTAGACTTGGGTGGAGGTCTCTGTCACCGATCTTGCTGGTGATACAGTGGGGTCTTGTACTCGTCCACCAAAGTGCTCGGGGTCACAGCACAAAGTTATAACTCCTGATGATTAGCATATAGGAGCCCGAAACCGATCGTGTTTTGAATAAAAAGAACCTTTCATCTGAAGCGGTATTTTCAAATTCTGCTCAAAGAAATTGCTCTGACATAGCACACTCATTTGCGATCGCGCCGTGCTAGCGATAAAGCCAGAGTGAAATATCCACAACTTTATTCATATTTCATAAACGGTTTGAGACATAAAAATGAATTTTTTTCGAATGACAGCACATAAAGGGGAGAATATTTTGCCACGTGGTTTTCATGAAAAACTTCATTATCTACTGTGTTATTCCCTAACTACAGACTTTTTCGATGAAAGAATGTAATTTTTAAGGGCCATTGGTAGCTGGTGAAACTAGAAATTCTATACGTTTTGAACAACACAAGGGAAGACATTACACATTTATTTTGTGCTGAGATGTGCTTCTTCATAAACTACTGACCTTATTTTTCCTCAGTTCCTCACTTAACAAACTTAACAAACCACCGTCTCAGAATTCCCTTGCAGCTGTGTCTGCACAACATATTAGTGAGGTGAGACTGTGTGAACTCCGCACATTTTAACATGACATCAAGAGAAATGCGTAGATTTTACTCAAAATTCGCCATTCATGATGCTTCTCTGAAAGGTACAAATTCTGTTTAGATACTAACCGGCGCTGAAGCGACAGATCTTTTTGAATGGTCACCATGCAAGGGAGTATGGAGGAGCCCTATTTAATATTTACAAAAAATGCGAATGTAGGCTTCAGTTTAGAACGGCACTTTCCCTCCAGCACTCGGAATTTCCCCTACAGCGCCTCCCCCCCCCCCCCCCCCCCCCCCCAACCACGACTGCTCTCTCCATGGTGACCTGCCTCTGCGCTCTGCGCATCTACTGGCCACGATATTCTGCATGGGCTCTACACGAAGCTACTAACACCTCTGACATGCGATTCTATCTCCTGAGTGTTTTAGGTACTTTTAGAGAGACTTGCTCTTGGCGTCTTTGTTCACGACACACACATGAGAAGTTATTGTTTGAACAATTAGAGCTACATACTGGTGTAAGTTCAGTTCTCAAAAAAATGTTCAAATGTGTGTGAAATCTCATGGGACTTAACTGCTAAGGTCATCAGTCCCTAAGCTTACACACTGCTTAACCTAAATTATACTAAGGACAAACACACACACCAATGCCCGAAGGAGGACTCGAACCTCCGCCGGGACCAGCCGCGCAGTCCATTACTGCAGCGCCCTAGGCCGCTCGGCTAATCTGAAAATTATGTGTTTGTTCTATACTGTCTGTGACGTAGTGTAAATCACATTTTGATCTAAGAAACTTATTGCACAAGTAGGTGATACTGAAAATATCATTTGTGTAAAATACGCATAATTAGGCGTGTGTGTTTCTTTATGGGTGCATGCAAGAGATGAAATCAGGTGAAATGAAAACAAATATTTCCACTGATTTGCAGTACCAGTATATTAGAGTGACCAATTGAGCTCATTATTTACATATGTACACATTTTAATTTATTACAGGTTTCCAGTAGTTGATTACTTAAACCCTGTTTTTACCGATTAATTTCACTCTTATTGCGAAGTGGAAATTCTAATGAACTTCTAGTACTCTAAAGTTTTTATTTTATTAGGATGGATCCCCAAGGTTTTTTGACCCACAAAACGTAAATGAATATCTCATAGCCCGTGTACAACTTGGGGAAAGGCACTGTGACAGTTTCAGAATTCCCCATAATGAACAAAGTATGTATTAGAATTAAGATCCAGAATATCAGAGCCACTTGGCAAGAAGAAAAAGATGTGGTGAATAAAAAGATTGTCCTTCAGCCAGTATAGACACAGAACTATTATGCAGGAAGCATTGGGGCCAAAGTAAAGTCTGCCCATACTGATGCAGTAGGTTATTGGCTTCAGGTTACAGCTGCAAAGCAAAGATTGGAAAGACCAAATTGTAAAGTACATACAGTAGTCATGTGTAGTAAGCGCTACGTACATCTGCGTGTAAACAAGATGATAAACTGTTTCTGAGAATTGCACGTATAAGGCTCCATTTTATTATATGTAATCATTCAATTGTATGCCACCATGTATTTTTTTTTAGTTTTTAATCATGTAAGTCCTATCAATGTACCACCAAAATGTTAAATGGAAATCTTTTACTAAATAAAGTATAGTGAGTTTTCAATTATTAAGATGCCTGTTGCAAATATGCGACATAACCAATTATATCTCACACGTATAACATGCCTTATATCTGATCTCATATACTCTTTGACACTTCATTACAGGTTGTAAAACATGATTTTGTATTTCAAGTAGAAATTTTTCACATACTGAGAGGTTAAATCAGCACCTTTCTCCATTGTTAAAAAATCTATGCCAGATTTACATTTTGCATAGGAGATAATTTTATTCAAAGTGAAATTTATAAAATCTCCTTACAAATATTTTGGCCTTTGTTGCACCGAACAGCTAATCAGAAAAGAATTGGCAGAGCAGCACTGCACAATCGCAGCTAACCATAAATCTTTAACTTTATTTATTGGCTGCATGGCCTTTTAAGCAACGGTCAAAAATTTTGAAACAAAATAAAAACTGTATTTATTAAGGTTATGATGTTTTGTAAATGCTGTATGCTTGTGGGCGTGTTTGATGCACAACTGTGCTGATACAATAACTTGAGTAAATGAGTTCTATTTTTTGTCAATTTTATCTTTAGAACTGCTGATTTGAATGGAAATAAGTTTCAATAACGCTTCTTGAATATACAACGTTATTGTTTGAATGAAGTGTGTCATATATCTTTACCCGTGAAAGTTTTCTGTGTGTTGTCCCAGGTAGTTTGATATTATTTTGGTGGGGAATTAAGTGTACGTGAACACTGTCTCCGTTGAGTAGTATCGCCCATGGCTTTGTCGGTTAGGCCTATCCTATCAATACGGTAACCAAACACTCGACGTTGAGGCATATTAAGCAGCAAGATTAACGATGAAGTGTGCCATTGTCTTGAGGAGACATTTTATTTCGATCCGAAAGTTGTTACAATCGCACCCAACACATTTACAATTTTACGATCGTTGTTTCGGTTATGTTGACTGTACCTAAGCCGTAGTTGGCTAGCAGTTTTTAAAATAGCAAATTCGATGCCTTTAACACGAAGACAGCTTTTCCACCGCTCTTGGAATCTCAGAAACACGCCACATAATTTACTGACATGAAAGCTTGTTCCTGCAGTCTCGTATCTATTAGGTTACATTTGTACCTAGTCCAAGATTCAACCTTAGAGCGATATTTTAAAGCACTGCATTTTATTAGCACATTAATAGACCTTGATTACAGAAAAAACCTAAAAGAAACGATCACGTGATTTTCTACACTCTTGACGTCCGTCTTGGACTTTTAGTAATGTGTTAAATACCATCCAGGTCCCTGTTCCCACAGTGAGCGGTATTCGTAATGTTCCTACGGAAGTGTGTGTATTGTATTTTACATTATTTGGTATTTCATTATTGCTGTCCATTTATTTCTGTGTTTTTAATTCTGCAGGAGATATATTTGTAATTTCATTGCTCGTCGTTAAAGCAAATGATTTGTTTCTCTTCTACAGACGTATTGCTTCTCATTAACAATAATGTCATCACATTTCCCTAATAGAAACTGGAAGTCAGAGTTGCAAGGAATGGAATAGTTCACTTGAACTACACGGATCTCTCTTTCGATAGCTCTAGCTTTCTATAAACAGCAAGCCACTTACAGTTAGTGGTGAAAGTCTGTGCAGAGGCGGAGGTGCATGCGTTGAGATTTTCCGTCTGGACCTGTCTGTTGGTAGATGAAATGTTAAGGCGGAGAAAGCTTTTAGGCTTTTCTCTGTAATCATAAGTCTATTAATGTGCTAGTAAAATGCTGTGCTTTAAAATATTGCTCCAAGTTTGACATTTGGACTGTACCTAGGTACAAATGCAATCTAACAGTTACGAGCCTGTAGGAACAAGCTTTCATGTCAGTAAATTATGTGGCGTGTTTCTGAGATTCCAAGAGCGGTGGAACAGCTGTCTTCGTGTCAACGGCATCGAATTTGCTATTTTAAAAACTGCTAGCCAACTACGGCTTATGTACGGTCTACATAACCGAAACAACGATCGTAAAATTTATAAAGTGAAACTGTTCTGAAGTAAGTGTGTTGGGTGTGATTGTAACAACTTTCGGATCGAAATAACATGTCTCTGCAGGGTAATGCAGCTTAACAGGCCTCACTGTCAAATGTCTGGCTGCCAGACTGATCGGATGAGCCTAACCGACAAAGCCGTGGGCAACACTATTCAACGGAATCAATATATACGTACATTTAATTCCCCACCTGACACACTTGATTCAAACAACTACGTTGTATATTCAAGAAGCGTTATTGAATCTATTTCCATTCAAATCAGCAGTTCTAAAGATAAAATTGACGAAAAATAGAACTTATTTGCTCAAGCTGTTGTATCAGCACAGTTACCCATTAAACACGCTCACACACATAAAGCATTTACAAAACATCATAACCTTGATAAATACAGTTTTTATTTTGTTTCAAAATTTGTGACTGTTGCCTGAAGACCATGCAGCCAATAAATAAAGTTGAACATTAATGGTTAGTCGCTATTGTGCAATGCTGCTGTTTCAATTCTTTTCTGGTTAGCTGCTCGGCACAACAAAGGACAAAATATTTGTAAGGAGATTTTATAAATTGCGCTTTGAATAAAATTATCTCTTAAGCAAAATGTAGAGCTGGCATGCTTTTGATTAACAATTAATGAGTTAACTATTTTTCAAAACAGAGGAATTACTTTACTATATAAAAATGATTTACAGGAATTCATAAAGATGATTTCAAAACTAGGGCAACCACACCTCAAATAGTTATATATAGGCTCCAACAACACACAGGACGCCTCATAGCCTGTGTTGTCAGCTGCTACGATTATTATTACGTTGGGGACAAACGCATGTAGCTTTCGGACTCATTACTTTCCTAGATAACATTTACGAAGGGCCTGGTCTGTTGCTTGACATAGGCCAAGAGCAACATGTTTTACTCAGTAAGGTGACGACAATTCGCGATTTTAACACAGACTGGACATTCGTCATTGATGATGGTTTTTGCCGGCCGGAGTGGCCGTGCGGTTCTAGGCGCTACAGTCTGGAACCGCGAGACCGCTACGGTCGCAGGTTCGAATCCTGCCTCGGGCATGGCTGTGTGTGATGTCCTTAGGTTAGTTAGGTTTAATTAGTTCTAAGTTCTAGGCGACTGATGACCTCAGACGTTAAGTCGCATAGTGCTCAGAGTCATTTGAACCATTTTTTTATGATGGTTTTTATCAATTTAGGAGGGCTGAGAGCTATGCCTACCCAACTGTTACTGTGCGTCATTCTATAACAACTCCCTGCGCCGTGTGCCATAACACCAGGAGACGCAGTTTAAGAGTTGCGAAATCGGTTGTGTGGATCTCTAATCGACTTAAATAAATACAGCTACAGCGGACTTTTGGACGTCTCATTCAGTTTTATATTTTAATAGTTTAACACCTGTATTGAAACACCTGCTGTGCTCTGTGTATTGTCAATCAGTTATGTGTTCATAATGTTGTTTTTCGTCTTGGTAACTGAAACATTACGCTGTATCAATGCGAACGATGTGATTGGTCCAGTTCACAACACGTATCTAATCCTTACCACGTGAACAGTACAAAGTCGATACAGTGTGGGAATACTGCAGTGATTAAGTTTCAGTCGACGCTGTCAATCTCGCGATTATGAGTGTATCTCCATTCATGCCCTCTGTCTCCACGCAGATGGACGTCTTACTAACACTGACGAGAAATTTAATACGCCCATTACATCATTCTCTTCACTCCATGTTTCAAGACAGCTAACGATCAGCACTACGACGATGCCTGTTTCATCAGACGTGTGCCATTCTGCCCACATTGGCGCCTCCCTTTCGAGTCTTACTTGCTCGCAAAGCATTAAAATGACTTTTTCACGCTGACGATACTTGACCGGCTCTACAGGTCTTATACACGCTTTTCAGACTATTTTTAGGTGATTAATATTTGCATATTGATAGTTCGCCTTCTGTCATTAACTACTTCAGCATATTCATAAACTTTTTCATTAAAGAAAACAGAAAGTATGAGAAATATAATACACAGGTCAAATACTACAAATTTAGAATACTAAAAAAATTACAATATTAACGATTTGCGGTGCAATGGTCTGACCTTCGGGTTCTCTGAATGGAATCAGATAGCTTCTTCTTCTTCTTCTTCCATCCAAGTGTTAGGCCTCTTGGCCTGTTACGATCTCGTCGAGGAATTTTCCAGCAATATTTTCATTGGTCGATCTAGCGATCTGTCGCTGTTAGGATGGTAGTGTAGCATAGATTTTGGGATCCTCTTTGAGCTCATTCGTTGTATGTATTTTCTCCACTTGTTTTGGTAACTGTGTATATAACACGTGATGGGTTCCATTTAAAGTTCCTTCATATCAGCAACGCAGGAATTCCACTTATTTAACCTTAACTAGCCGGTTAAAGCAAGGTTGGCCATTCTAACTGATTGTAGGAGATGATTAGCGTCCATCAATAAAATGTTTCCTTCAGCGATGGTACCGTAATTACGTTGCATCAGAGGATCGCCATCGTTAAATTTTGTCCATACTAAGTGAGTATAGTGTTTTTAAAATATTTAGTGCTACCGATAAAAGCGGCTATGTAATAACGGTTAACGTAAGTCAAAGAAAGACATTACTTCGAACATATCACAACAATCTTTATTTTTAGAACGACACACTAACAGCAAGCATTGCTTTTCATGATTGAAAAAGAAAACAATATAAAACTAATTTATTCAGTAATTCCTCCTTTTTAAAATAACTTTTGACTTTATCGGTATTTGTGTGACAAAAAGGAGACGAAAAGTTCTCTACCTCTAAATCTATATTTCGCAAGCCACCTTACGATGGTACTTACGGTTCCACTATTATTTGCCCATTCACTTATGAATGGTTTATGGCATGAAGAAGCCTCGTCATGAGCTCCAGTTCCTCTTATTTTACCGCATAGTCATTTCGTGACATGTATCTCGAAAGAAGTAATATTCTGACTGATTCTTTCCCCTATATCACATTCCATTCAGTCGACTGCTCACTTTCAGCACGAGCATTACATTCGAAATACTACATATCGACACATTTTGATAGCATCTCAAAGTTATTAAACGTCGCCAAGAAGGACGTCAATGTTCTGTAGGCTCATACGAGCGAGACACGAATTCGGGTGCTTGGGCTACGGTCATACTTCTTCCTTGGACACAGACACGTTCTCGAAGGAACAGAGTAAATCCAACCGTTACGAGCTCTAGCTAATAACTCCGCTATTTGTGCAACAGGTTCAGTGATTCTCTAGGATCAGGAAATAAACTATATCCGGTACGAAATAGTCATAAACATTAGTAACTGAGATACAGCTGCCTCCAATTGTCATATCATTCTTCGGAAATTTCCAAATACATTTTTTGCAAGCATTGACTTAGTTATCCCACCATCTCAAACAGACAGAACACCGAAAACATACTGCGCAATGATTAAACTGTACAAGAACAGTGCATAAAAACTGCTCTTTCTTGGTCATACGTTAAGGAAAAGCGGTACCGGTACTTAACCAAACGGGACGTCATAGAATGCATCACCCGCATAGCGCTCTAATTATAGACTGTTAAATTTCACGTTACGTTTGTATTGTGGCTACCCGTAAAGATGTAAGTTTTATCTCTAGAAAATGTGATAACTAAACTGCCTCTGTCTTTTAAATTACATATTCGTAAATTTATGGAATTAAAAGTACTTCGCTACGTTATCAAAGCGCACAACAATCACCGGAAACGTCATTCGAAGGCCATTGAGCATTAAAGAAGTATCACTGAAGGAAAATTTCCTGGGCATCCTTAATATCTTATGAGTCAGCTATCGTCAGCAAACCGTCTGAAGGAGTATACATATATCTAGTGTTGTTGTAAACAGGTGTACGTGCATACTATTAAGAGAACGCTGAAACAACGTATAGAAGAGCATAAAGGCAACTGAGGACGAGAAGAAATGGATGAATCGTATTTTGCGGAGCACGTTCTGCAACGAGGAAACCACAAGTTTCTCTCTGATAACACCGGGATCCTAGCAGCCTTGAGCGGACACTACAGTAGGTTGTTCAGATAGGCGACAGACACTCGCCAAGAATTTTAGTCTTAAAGAGGAAGGTGGGACACTTAGCGATACCTCGTTCTTAATTATGAAATGGGAAGTCTTCCAACGTTATGCGACATCGACAGTGTTGATAAGCACTCTCAAAGGACAGATTATGCTCGAAATTAGCATAGAAAGTGAAGTCACGTCTCTGGACCGAGTTGCACGGCACCAAGTGTTACCTTCAGCCAGCGGCGAGCCACGGTATGAATCGGACGTTTCTTGAAGCCACGACCTCTCCTGAAAATGTCTTCCACACACGAGGACGAAAAATTGGGTTTCTCAAGAAAATCCATAGGACTAGCTCATAACAGCCAGGGGACTTTTTATAAATGTAAGTTACGGCCGTGAAAGTCGTCATTTTAAATTTTTCTTCGCAAGTGCTATTTTTTTCTTATTCTCTTCGTGTGGAAGTTATTCAAGATTTACTTGGTCTCTCTCTCTCTCTCTCTCTCTCTCTCTCTCTCTTCCTTCCTTTTATCGCCTGTGCTGGCTTCTCTGTATATTTCTACTACTGCGTTTCATAATGATCAATAAATGATATTGTGTAGTCATACTCATTAAAAACATGTTACTTTTCTACTGCTGCCTTCTATATAGGGAAATTACATCAATGGTAGGTTTTAGGTATAGTTTGTAGCCGGACGTAAGTTGTGTTACGTATCTACCTATGTTATAGGGTAATGATTGAGAGCTGCACATGGTCAGCTTAGGTGGAATGTGGATTGTTGCTTTATTGCACCCTCACAATGACAAGCGCTACCATTCACAACCAGACTAATGATTAGGAAACAAACAGTTTTCAGATACATACTTCACAGATTAAACAGGACACGCCTTCAGAAACATAATTACACACAGGAATCAAGCACAATAAAAAAAAGCCTTTGGGGTTGTATATATGGTAGACACATTCAATTACGGATTTCGTAAAACAGCGCATACGCATCAGTCATGAAAAATCAGCATAAAGGGACGACACACATGAAACAGCCGAACGGTAACCGTTCGCTCCTCACCTAAGAGAAAGTAAGGTAAAATGACTCGATATAACAGCATACCCTGCAGGCAACACAAAACAGAAAAACTTAAAAAAAATACAGCCATTTCCGTTCTTAAATTCGTGATAGTTTACATAATTCTGAAGCGTTTGGAAAGCGATGTTGGGATTGGATAGAAGTCTGCTAGTGCAAGGATCGAGCCAACTACCTCACGGTTTATCGTGTTATTGAGAAACTTTTGTGTATTGTCTTACAGACGCTCTACGAAATATGTAACTTACTACTACGATGTATATATGTCATAGTACAGTTTAAACAAGGCACTCATTTACACCTCAAGTTAATGAAACTTGTTAACGTTCAAAATATTTAACAAAAATCAATAAATTCTATTATATATAATTAGAGGCCATTGTTGTTTCCTTTGGTGCACAAATGCGCCACTTCAATGTTAAAAATAATCATTACCTGTGGACGCAATCGTACTGATCCTTAAGTCTCTCTTTCTGCCGTAATACTAGAGCAAATATGGAAGCGTTTTCGGAGCGACGTGCGAAACGTTGCAGTCAGTACTCAGAAATATAGTAGCTTTTCGGGGTATAATCATCAGTGAACCGCTTCGGTTTGGTATGGCGCGTCTGAAGAAACTTGTTGGCTCTCTTCCTCACGCAATTTAAGTCACTTTCAATGCTAGAGGCATCTGGTTTGTGAATAGGTGGATTGATCTAATTTTGGGGCACTGAATTCACTGGTAAAATCAGTTTTTCTCTATCATGTCACATTTCCTAGAAACACAGCAGAATTAAAACAAGCAAGAATACATATTCACAACTATAGATCTATTTAATAAGGGAGTATGGACATGACGGAAATAACAGGTCTAAATTAGTTAAAACATTTTTTTCAACTTTAATCTTCTTTTGTATTCGAAAAATGTGAGAACGATGCGTTTCTTTTGTTTGCGTTTCATCATTCTCCTGAACAATACCCTTGCAGTAGTCGCCCAACGTCGAATAATTACAAGACCTTGATAACGGTGTTCCATCGTAGCGATGTCTTGATGAAAGTGTTCACTCTGCTCATTACGTATGGCTTCCAAATTTTCCGAAAACAAATCAGGATGGTTATGTAAAAAGTGAATTTTAAGTGACTTCTACACCCCATGGTCTTTTAGCTATCTAACAGATCATTCACAATGGAAAAATAGCTATCATCGATTCTGTTGCCTAACAAGTTCTTCAGTCACTCTTAAAGAGGACCAAGCACCTAACTCGATATTTGTAAATTTGGTGTCAAAGGTAGGATCTTTCATGAATTTTCTTATTTTTGGCCCAACAAATCTAGCTAGCGTCTTTCAGCTTTGCTTTACTCAGTTAAGAGAATTGATTCTTTAAAATGATTGATGATCTCCTTTACGCATAACTTGAAGAAAGTTTTTCATTAATTCTAACTTGAGATGAAGAAGAGGCAAAATGATTCTGTTGGGCTCAACCAAGGGAGTGTGTTTCACATTTTTATTTCCAGTTATATACGATTTCCTCACAGGCCATTCCTTGACTGTGCGGTGGTTCTTGATGTCTCAGCTGCCCCCATAGTCTGGTGATCATTTGTAGATAATCTACTACTCCTGAAAATAAATAAATAAATTACAATAAAAATAAATAAACATCAAATCAAAAAAACAGCGAAATACGGAAAATAAACAGTAAACACTGAAATACGCATAAAACTCAGAAATTTTACGTGCTACATCATTTTGAAATGTAAATTCGGATTTTACACACCAAAATACATGCTGACTGATGTATCACATACTATATGCAAAATAGCTGTTGTGTAGTCTCATTAGCTTGATGTCTGCTGGGAGGGGTGACAAATTTTCATTGGGTGTTATTTTGTAATTGAGACAATGAGCTGTAGTGGAATTTAGCACCGAAAATTTTCCTTGGTACTCTGATATCTGTGTATAGAATGTAAACACCTCGTCAGTATCTCACAGCCCCTGTGGGCAGCAACGCTTGCCCTATATGAACAAAGGCTTGATATCCATTTTACTCGCGTTCAAAGGACTAGTTCAGGGACTGAGCGGCTGACCGTGCTATGGACGGCATTATTCGTGTCGTATTTTCTATGCATTCTCTTTTCTTTCCCATCTTAAGCTTTTGTTTTATTTTTCATTTTGGCGTCGGAGGGTCCCTTGTCCTCGGAGCCTCCGTGTCTTGCTCCTATTACGCCCTTGAATGAAGCGCAGGAGTGAATGAGGCGCACGAGCGTCGTAGCGGCGTCTGGCTGTACCGTTAGTCGCGTCCGGGTGTAGGTCGCGTGCAGCTCGAGACCAACCGCAAGCTCCGCCACTTCCCGCCAACGGCTTGCCTTCTGCACCTCCTCCTGGTAAGCTACTTCTCAGACTCTACGTCTGCTGCCGCGATGCTAGTGTCCCACGTCGTTGTCATACCACGCTGTGCGCAAAAGGAGGCCAGTCACGTGGGTGACAGCTGTTTGCTGTCTAGCGCGGTGGTTGGTCTGTACGACCGTGAAGTAGCCGTTGCTTACACATTCTATTAATCAATAACCTTGTATTATGATGTATAAGGTTTAAATAAGACACCGCTAGATTTTATGTTTTCTTAAGTGCAGACTCTGTTTGACTTTGAAAATTATATCTATACCGGCCTTTTCAGATGCTCGTGTCAGGGCAGCGAATCCTAAATAGATAACTTTCTTGGGTTATCTTAATTGGCCTCAGAGCGCTGTGTTCTTTCTCTTTCATGTAGACGTCATAATACCTATTCTACATCGTTTTACTCCTGTTAGTGTTCAGCCACACTGCTTTCCAAGTATACGGAACAGCCACGTAACGCAACGTTCGCAGCTGCACTGCTGTTTCGGATAAAGGTCGCCAGGTGGCTTACGAGTCGCCAGACCTTGGTTGAAACTGCTGTTTCCCTATACGCTTGTCAGCTGTTCTTTGGGCTGCGTAGTTCATTTAATGTGAGGCAGGAGATCATCATTTCGTTTCTCTAACACCATGGTTAAGATACTGGACTCTTGCTAATTCTAATTCTAAGAAGAAGTGGAATTGCATGTCTTATCCCGCCTTGATTACGAAAAAATTTCCCAAAATAACTAACTGCGAATGCTAGGATGACTCTTTATTAAAACATGACAGTGATTGTTTTCCTTCCGCATAATAACCTATTGCAGGAATGTGCTCTGTCTCGATTGTTTATGTCGACGTGACATTAAATTTCAAGTTTTCTTTCTTCGCTTCACATATGTGTTGGGGGCCCGCACATCTTTGGTCCAACTGAATAAACAAAGGCCCCTCTGATGAGGAGAACGTGGCAAGTGCCATAAACCAACTTCTCAGAATCTTCATTCAGTGGAAGATCAGCCAAAGTAAGCGAACTCGTGTCTCGTCTTATCCATAGATGCTTGACCGTTTCTGAGAAAATGACCCTCAAAGTTTTAGACGAAATTTATATGTCAGCCTGAATGGGGACAGAGTGGCTAGCTTTGCGGCCTTTCACTTCTGTGCCTCGTGTTCGAAACCCTATTGTTGTTTATCTTTATTTATCTTTTTTCATCTATCTACTCATGTCCATAGAAGGTTACTACACGAATATTTCTTGTCAGCTTTGGATAGGGAATACAAGGAAGGTATATTAATTGTAAAATAACAACTCGTTTTCACAGTAAGTGCCATACATTTATTTTATATGTCTGTATGGTATTTTAAAAGGTTACAATCTTTTTAAATTCTCATAGTGTCATATTTCATTCATACATCAGTTGTTATATTAACTCTTATTTTATTCTTATGTCTATTGTTCAAGAGGAATTGGTGCATTCCCTTGGGTTACACCTATTGTAGAAACATTCGAGGCATAGAAGTTCTGAACTTCACGAGCATCGCACGAAGGCAGGTTTACACCAGTGACATTTCTTCGTATGAATCTCACTTGGAAAAGAAACGTCGTAAACACCGCTTAAGATTTCACTTGTTGGCAATAAATTCGAGGCACAACATGCATAACGGATCACTTTACCGAAAACTGGCGCTTGCAATTGATTATGAATCAAGGACTTTCACTGAAAACAATTTAAAATAACTGTCTCATTTTTTTTTATTTTTAAAATTCTTTCACTAGACATACAATCAGTGGACGAATAAGGATAAACCTATTTCATAATACATTGGAAAACATTCGCGTAGTAATCTTTTGTGGACATCGATAGATTAATGAAAAATAAAATAAATAATCAGGTTTCGAATACGGGGTGCAAACGTGTGACACCGCTTCAGTTGAACTACTTACTGGCTAAAAGACATATAAAGTACCTCGAAAACTTCGAGCGTCGTTTTCTCAGAAACGGTCCAGTACCTACAGATAAACAGAGACATATGTTCGCGTGATATGATCCCTCTTTCATTGAACGAGATTCCTGGGAAATCGGGTTCTGGCAGTTACCGTGTGCTCCTCGTGAGTATCGTCCAAGAAAATAAAGAAGTTGCAGCCTTCAATTTACAAATGCACGGATGATAAGTATAACAGAATACGAAAATTGATTTACATTAGAGCACGTAATATTGGAAGAAGACGAGGTACCGCTTGTGATATTTAAATTTAGCATGTTTCTCTTTAAGGGGCTATTTTAACTCTCTGTTTGGTGGAGAGGCATACTGACTCTTTGTTCAATGCTCATACAAGCTTATGAGTGTGTGCTGAAAAGTAATGCCTCCGAATTTTTAATGTGAAAACTCTTAAAGTTCTTTAAATAAAACAAACGTTATTGACATTCTACCTCTTTGTTCTTCATGTCTACATATTTATTTCTGAGCATTGTCACACTGGCGACGAACGTATTTCTCCCAGCGAGAGACCAGTTTGTTGATAAAGCCACTATAGGATGTTGAACGCTGTTGGCAGAGCAAAAACCTCACCTCGACTTGCATGGTGTCATCACTACCGAAGTGAAATAACTCCTCGAAGGTGTGCTTTAAGATATAAACAGATGAAAGTTGGATGGAGCCATGTCGAGACTGTATAGAGTATGATCGATGACAGTGAACACAAGGCGGCGGATTGTTGCAGACGTCCCAGCATTCGTGTGTGGTCTCTCACGCTGAAGGAGAGGGTGCTGGTTGTGTGAACGAACTCTTCGAATTCGAAACTCCATTACAGCACACTGTTTCTCACGCACCGACATAGTTACGTTACACAGTGCCGTGCTCGACGCTACAATTCGGAGCTCCCTTACGGCAGAGGGCTGTAAATATGTTGAAATGAAGAATTAAGATACAGGATGTTAATAACGTTGATTTTATTTAAAAAGCTTTAGGAGTTTTCACATAAAAATTCTGAAGATTTACTTTTCAGTACGCTATTGCACACGGATATTTTGTTGGATGGCCTCTAAACAACGTGTCCAATCTATATCTACAAATCGGTAGTAATTAATACGAGTTGGACGTTGTTTTATTTATTTGTTGTGGTCTTCAAATGCGATATGTGCTTTGAATCCTGGTATAAAATCCACATTGTTTGAGCTATTTTCTACAGGATACTGCGAAATCATGGCAATGGACATGCAATAGATAAATAAAAAAACAAATTAACAACATTTTGAAGCCACCTTTCCATCCCTTGACGTTTGCGCTAAAAGGTAACGACTATTAATATCTTTTAGTGTTATAATCCAGATTAAGTGCCTACAAAACGTAGGAACATGTATACGATTAAAATGAAATCTTCAAATTTAAATGAAGCCAGTACGTCCTCCGCAACAGGGAGACATTATCAGGAGAAGTAACCAGGGTTTTGTGTACCTCAACGATATGTGTGGTAGTACCATTATTGTACACGATATACTTTATCTGATCAAAAGCATATGGACGTCTATCAGTGAAAATTCAAATCGGTTGCATCCATCCTTCACCTTCATGGCGGTTTGAATGTTGGTGGGGATACTTTCAGTGAGATGTCTGAAGGTCGATGGAGGAATCAACTCCGCCGGCCGCTGTGGTCGAGCGGTTCTAGGCGCTTCAGTCCGGAACCAGGCGGCTGCTGCGGTCCCAGGTTCGAATCCTGCCTCGAGCATGGATGTGTGTGATGTCCTTAGGTTAGTTAGGTATAAATAGTTCTAAGTCTAGGGGACTGATGACCTCAGATGTTAAGTCTCATAGTGCTTAGAGCCGTTTGAACCATTTTTGGAGGAATCAAGTCGACGTTCTACCTCATCCTACAGCTGTTCCATTAAGGTCGGGGCAGGCCAGTCCATTTCAGGAATGTTAGTGTCCACAAACCGTTGCCTCACAATTTTGTTTTATGACAGAGTGCACTATCACTCACGCAAACAATCATCTTCTCCGAATTGGTCCTCTACTGCACGCAGTACCTAGTGCAGTAAAATGTGTTCATATCCTTCCGTATTCAGAGTTTTTTTTAAGCACAATAAGGAGACCAAATTCCAACCATGAAAAACACCCCCATATCGTGAGACCACCTCCTCCGTACTTCACTGTTAGCACTGCACAAGATAGCAGGTAACGTTCTCCAGGCATTCGGCAGACCCAAATTCTTCCATGGGATTGCCGCAGGGTTTAGCGTGATTCATCGCTCCAAATCACTCGTTTGTAGTCATCCACTGTCCAGTGGCGTCTCTCTTTGCACTATTTCAAGCGTCACTTAGCACAGGCAACAGAAATGTCTGACTTATGAGGAGCTGCTCACCACTGTAGCCCAGTCTTTTTAACTCCCTACGCCCAGTCATTGTGCTAACTGGACTGCTGGTAGGCCTTGGGAACTCATGAGTGACTCCTTCCGCTGATTTCATCCTACTTTTTTACGACCGTCATCCATCGCGCTCGACGGTCCCTGTCCGTCAGTACGTGAGGTCTGTCTGGTCTTGTTTTTAGCTGTGGTTGCTCTTTCGTATTTCCACTGCAGAATTACATCATCAGGAGTCGACTTGGAAATTCTTATAAGGGTTGATATGTCACTTATTGATTTATTACTCCAGTGCCATCCAATGACTAGTCCACGTCCAAAGTCACTGAGCTCTTGTGACCAACCCATTTTGCTGTTAATGGTCCTCTACTGACAACACAATAACCTACAGCCCCACTTTATACTGGTGGGTCCGACTCTGTTGACATCTAGTTGTCAATTCCGCATTACACAGGGGTGTTGGGATACTTTTTATCAGGAAGTGTATGTAAGAGACCAGACAGACAGCTTCGTTCATTCTCTGAGACTGTAAGCAGCACACGTGCTAGTATATTGGGAAGTCATCTCTCTAGAAACCGCAATGAAATCTAAGAAGTCTTGGGCTACGTCTGAAGACTGGCAACTGACAATGAACACAAATAAATGCAGTATAATGTACATAAATGGACGGAAGCCCAAATATAGTTTGACCACATGATCACTCATAAGTCACTGGAATCAGTCACAGACACAATTTACCTTAGAATATTCATGATCTTTTCCATTATTTTCGAACGAGAATTTCATTTTAGTATCCTTAGCTGATAACCTATTATCTTTTTTTCCATTGCCTTCATCCCAAACAGGCTCAGCCTGTTAAATTTTGGTTTTAGGAATGTTAGTGGCAGAGAGTGGCTGGATATCCTTCCCATTGCCATCCCCTGAGCCCCCACCCCCTCCCCTCCAGCGCCGGATATTGTTATTTCATATGTCAGCGTCTAGTGCTGTCCTATGTGAAATAGTATGAAACTTCTATAAATGTTTGCGAATCCTAACATTAAATTTTGGTTTTAGGAATGTTAGTGGCAGAGAGTGGCTGGATATCCTTCCCATTGCCATCCCCTGAGCCCCCACTCCCTCCCCTCCAGCGCCGGATATTGTTATTTCATATGTCAGCGTCTAGTGCTGTCCTATGTGAAGTAGTATGAAACTTCTATAAATGTTTGCGAATCCTAACTGAGGCAGGACTTGGGTACCAGCCCAGTATTTACCTTGTTGGATATGAGTAGCCACCTAAAAGCACATCCAGGGTGGACAACACACTGACCTTCGTCATTAATCGGCTGGGCAGATTAATTCCTGGGCCACCACACGTTGCCAAATCCCAGAAGTGGCTTGCTAAAAGGTACAGCTATCCAGGCAGTCATAGCTGATAAAGTACTTAAAAAAATAGAAATCCTACTGCTACATTTTATTGTTTTCATCTATCCTTATACATGGATAGAGGTAGGGGGGATTAAATGCAGGATGTATGTGTGTGTGTGTGTGTGTGTGTGTGTGTGTGTGTGTGTGTGCTCATATGTATGTATGTCCAGCATGTCCTTCTAAACTATCAGATCGATTTCAACCAAATTATGTTCACATACTGCTTGCTGTCTGGAAATTAGCACTGTTGGGAGCAGAAACTCCTAGCTTCCATATGGGCACAGATATGCATGAAAAGGGATTTCAACCCCTGACATCCAGACTGCTCTTTACAACAGGTGTGCAGTGCAGGTAGTATCACTATGCAATGCAAAAGCTACACATGCAGATGGACACAGCTGAGCAGAGAGAGGGAGGGAAGTGGAGATGGATAGTGAGAAAGCTGGGGAGATGAGATGAGCAGAGAAAGAGGGGGGAGGAGATAGATAAAGAGGATGGAGGAAGTGAGAGATATAGAGAAAGTGGGAGAAGGGGATGGAATGATGGGAGTGGGGTAGGATGAGATGAACAGAGAGAACAGGCAGCATGTGATGGGCAGAAGAAGAGGGGGGAAGTGTTTTATGTGAGTAGTATTGGGATGCCTTGCAGGGGCTACACATGCAGGTGGGGATGGCTGAGCAAAGAGAGGGTGGGGGGTGGGTAATGATAGATAGGACAGGTTGAGGTGGACAGAAATAAGGGAGATGAACACAGAGAGAGGATGAGAAGGAAATGGAGAGACAGAGATACAATGAGCATAAGGTAGATAGATAGAATGAGGTGGAGGAACAGGAGATGGGCAGAGAGAGAGGAGGAAATGGACAGAGAGAGGGGGGGGGCATAAGGAGGTGAACATCTAGAGATGGGGTAAGAAGAGATGGACAGAGACTGGTGAAATGGCATATACAGAGAGAGGAAAAAGGAGGGGTTGGTTAGAGAGACTGGGGAGGAGGAAATGGGCAAACAGAGGAATGAGGAGGACATGGTCAGAGAGAACAGGGAGGAGGAGTTGTTCAGAGAGAGGAGGAAATGGGCAGAGGGGGAGGAGGAGAAGGGCAGAGAGAGTGGGCAGAGGAGATGGTTCAAGAGTGGGGGCAGGAGTGGATGAAAAGAGAGATGATAAGGAGGAGTTGGATAAAGAGAGGGAGAGCAGGAGACAGACAGGGACGAAGAGGAGGAGGAGGAGGAAGAGGAGGAGATAAATAGAGAGGGATAAAGAAGAGAGAGGGGCAGGAGGAGGTGGACAGAGAGATGGCGGGAGGGACAGGTGGACAGTGAGGGGGAGGAGGAGGAAGAGATGTATGCAGTCGTAGATGTGTCGAATGCGTCAGGACGTAGTGGGGGGGGGGGGGGATAAGGAAGTCTATCTGCATAGTGTCGTACTCCAGGCGCCGGGGGGAGGGGGGAGGCAGAGGGACTGCCAATGAACTGTGGTACTCCTGGTGCCAATTGTGTTCTCTACACCACTGTAACACGTATGTGATCGAAGTCAGGGGGAAAACGCTAGTATATTTGTATTTAATTCTCTGCGACTTGTTTCGTGGTCGCTACCCTATTCTCAAGCGCTCATCCTTGCAATCAACAATGCTTTAACCTGGCACTATCACTAATCACAATGAAATATAAATAAAAAAAGTCAATAAAAGTAGCTGTGAAACTTGTATTTCCAAGGAAAAATATAAAGAAGTATTTGTACGAAACGATTTAATTTGGAACAGCCACACCAATGTAGCGCTGGGGATGGCAGATAGCGCACTGAAATCTCTTTTAAGGAAGACAGAGTCGCCCTCGAAAGATGTGATGATGATTGTCTTTACCTTTCATTTCGAACTATAGTAATTATAATCTAATCACAGGACAAAGAAATCATATATGGCTCCGAGCGAACAATAATTAAGCTAGAGTTCTTTGTGATCTTTTCCGGTATCGGAAGCTGTAAGTTTTCCATAAATTACCCACTGGAAATCATTTCATGAAATTTCCCGAAATAATTAGATTCTCCTATTCGAATATTGTGAGGGGCAGTCAACTGAAAATCGAATACCCGCCACAAGGGGATCATGGAATGGTTCCATTCAAAAGTAATCACGGCATGTGCTGATGCATCTTTCCCACTGGGAGACGAGACGATCAGTTCCTGCTTCGCAGGACGCGGTCAGCCACCGACGGATCTACAGCCATACTCGCACTCCTTCGACCGACTGAGACCGACGTCCACGCGTGTCTTCCTTCAGGCCGCCGAAGAGTTTCGTCCAACTGGCAGTGTGGTGAGGGGTGTTATCGTGCCACAGGATTATTCCGTCCGGCAGCTTTCCGACAGCCCGAGAGCAAATGGCAATTTCAACAAATTTTCCTAGCCAAATAAATCCAGAGCTGTTCACAAAAGTTCCGGTAAGGCCATGATGACCTTATTCTACTGTTGGGGGCCTCTGCTTGTCGAGTTCCTCGATCGTGGAACCTCAATCAGTGCGCAGTGCTATGAAAACGCTTTGCAGAAGCTACGACATACCATAAAGTCGGACGGTATTATCCTGTTGCGCGATAATTCCCCCCCCCCCCCCCCCCCCCCCCCCACTCTACCGATCGGACAAAGGCTATACTTCAGCAAATAGGTTCGGAAACACAGCAACACCCCCCCCCCCCCACCCCCCTCCGTACAGCCTGGATCTTTAACCGTGTGATTTTAACGTCTTTGACGACCTGAAGAAAGACATGCGCAGAAGTCAGCTTCAGTGGTTGCCGTTGTGGGTCAGTCAGCGGCCGACCGCATTCAACGGAACAGGAATTGATCGTCATGTCTCCCAGTGGGATAAATTTCGTAAAGCTTGGGGTGATTACTTTTGAATGAAACCATTCCATGATCTCGTTGTGTCAAGGTTCGGTTTTCATACGACTGCCGCGTATAGTTACTTAACATTCTTACATACCTCTGTGACGCTCTCACCAGAGTTCAACAAAATCCGTCTGCTATGAACCAGGTACTTCTGACACGTTACCCAAAACTTTGTGCTGATCACACAGGTTCCGGGAAAGACTGTACAAACATTACATAAGTAGCGTCTTTCACAAAAAATTGTGGATTTCGAAGAGCGTACCAAAACATCAAAGTGCAGCATTAGTCTCAACGAAGTATCAGTCAAAGTAATTTCCACGTGTAGTACCCTACGAAGTTACTCTCACTTATCCGTTGACTGTTTGAAATAATCAGGGAACCAATCACAATTTTCTGACTCATTTTAGGTACCACCTTACGCCTGGAAACTTTGAAACCTAGGAAGGTTAGGTACCATCTTACGCCTGGAAACTTTGAAACCTAGGAAGGAAGAGTAACGTTTACCATCTCATCGACGACGAGGTCATTAGAAATGAAGCTGAATATGTCATACCCGACGAAATTTGTGGATTCTCTCACTCGCCTAATTGTGACATTTGTTAAAGCTATAGGTGGTGTTATACCGTAGTAGCGTGATGTTTACCTACAGGTTTCCCACGTTCCGTGACGCAATCCATACCAAATCCATTAAATCATAGAAGGAATAAATAAAATGCAAAATGTCACTTCCTCTCTTGTATGTCATTCATCTTTGGTGGTACCAAAAGTATCGACTATTATCCTGCAAGCTAAACACTTCACGTTAACTACGAAGAAAAAGTCGTCTGAATAGTGGTTGGCAAAAGAGATGTCAGTAGTACAGCACAACCCATCTTCATCCGACAGTTCGACTATTAAAAAAGTGACAATCGATCCAATAGTATCACCTTCGTTAATCAAAATGCGTAAGTGTAACGTAAAAACGAATCATTACGCATAAAGAAACACAAACCTATATGAATTTAAAAGAAATAATAAAACGAACTGCAGTGTATTTACTCGTTAATGAGTTACCTAAGATCATATTTTCCCTGTGCCAAAACGGTCAGCCAACGTTCCTGAAGGGCATCTGAAAGTATGTCGCTAGCGTTCGCTTTCACTCTGTTTGTGAGTAGGCGCACATACTCTGGCTGGAATTAGTTCACACGTGTGAAACATTAACTTTACATTTCACATAGCTAGAAAAGAAAAGGTTCACTATTTTGGGATTCCTTGACCGACAAGAGAGATGTAGGATACATTTGGTATAATCGATAGATAGATCTGGTATCCAATGCAGCGGCTACAATACAAGATGAGCAAAGACTGTTCTCGACTGATTAAGAGACAGAATTTACGTCCTTTATTTTTAACTGTCGTGGGAGAGTAAATATTACTGTATGATTAACAGTTGGGCAGATCTTTCTTGCTCTCACGTCACAGAAATATTTTGAGCTTTTTTGTCGGCTAATGTCATACGTACTAATATAATAGTGGCAAGTTTCACCATTATAGTTATTGAGTTTCGTTTTTCTGTACGTAGGTTTCGCTGGACATCATTTTTTTCTTCACGACGGTTCAATCCCGCGTCCGGTCATCCTGATTTAGGTCTTCCATGATTTCCCTAAATCGCTCCAGGCAAATGCCGGGATGGTTCCTTTGAAAGGGCACGGCCGACTTCCTTCCCCACCCTTCCCTAATCCGATGAGACTGATGACCTCGCTGTGGTCTCCTCACGCAAACAACCCAACCCATAACGATTATGTACCTATCGATTTGTTTAGCCCAGGTATGTACAGACCGCTGGCCACACGGGGCCTGCCATTGACCCGTTGGCGATCAGTCCCTTATCTTTCGTTCTTGTGAATTATTATTGTTATTATTATTATTAGTATTGTTTGCTTACATTTTATTCCCTCCATGAAATTGCACTAGAAGCAGTGCAGCTTAAAGTCATCGATATGCTAAATGATGGGTCACTGCGAATTAAATTCGATGAAATAAATCTGTTGAATTTCTACACTCCTGGAAATTGAAATAAGAACACCGTGAATTCATTGTCCCAGGAAGGGGAAACTTTATTGACACATTCCTGGGGTCAGATACATCACATGATCACACTGACAGACCCACAGGCACATAGACACAGGCAACAGAGCATGCACAATGTCGGCACTAGTACAGTGTATATCCACCTTTCGCAGCAATGCAGGCTGCTATTCTCCCATGGAGACGATCGTAGAGATGCTGGATGTAGTCCTGTGGAACGGCTTGCCATGCCATTTCCACCTGGCGCCTCAGTCGGACCAGCGTTCGTGCTGGACGTGCAGACCGCGTGAGACGACACTTCATCCAGTCCCAAACATGCTCAATGGGGGACAGATCCGGAGATCTTGCTGGCCAGGGTAGTTGACTTACACCTTCTAGAGCACGTTGGGTGGCACGGGATACATGCGGACGTGCATTGTCCTGTTGGAACAGCAAGTTCCCTTGCCGGTCTAGGGATGGTAGAACGATGGGTTCGATGACGGTTTGGATGTACCGTGCACTATTCAGTGTCCCCTCGACGATCACCAGTGGTGTACGGCCAGTGTAGGAGATCACTCCCCACACCATGATGCCGGGTGTTGGCCCTGTGTGCCTCGGTCGTATGCAGTCCTGATTGTGGCGCTCACCTGCACGGCGCCAAACACGCATACGACCATCATTGGCACCAAGGCAGAAGCGACTCTCATCGCTGAAGACGACACGTCTCCATTCGTCCCTCCATTCACGCCTGTCGCGACACCACTGGAGGCGGGCTGCACGATGTTGGGGCGCGAGCGGAAGACGGCCTAACGGTGTGCGGGACCGTAGCCCAGCTTCATGGAGACGGTTGCGAATGGTCCTCGCCGATACCCCAGGAGCAATAGTGTCCCTAATTTGCTGGGAAGTGGCGGTGCGGTCCCCTACGGCACTGCGTAGGATCCTACGGTCTTGGCGTGCATCCGTGCGTCGCTGCGGTCCGGTCCCAGGTCGACGGGCACGTGCACCTTCCGCCGACCACTGGCGACAACATCGATGTACTGTGGAGACCTCACGCCCCACGTGTTGAGCAATTCGGCGGTACGTCCACCCGGCCTCCCGCATGCCCACTATACGCCCTCGCTCAAAGTCCGTCAACTGTACATACGGTTCGCGTCCACGCTGTCGCGGCATGCTACCAGTGTTAAAGACTGCGATGGAGCTCCGTATGCCACGGCAAACTGGCTGACACTGATGGCGGCGGTGCACAAATGCTGCGCAGCTAGCGCCACTCGACGGCCAACACCGCGGTTCCTGGTGTGTCCGCTGTGCCGTGCGTGTGATCATTGCTTGTACAGCCCTCTCGCAGTGTCCGGAGCAAGTATGGTGGGTCTGACACACCGGTGTCAATGTGTTCTTTTTTCCATTACCAGGAGTGTATTTTTGGGACGATAGTAACAATAGTAAGTTAATGGTAGGTAATGCATTTAAATGCACTAGCCTTTTATGCTCACCTTATACATGAGAACAATTTTTTCCGAGATCAACATTAAAAAAAAAAAGAAAAAAAAGCTATAGGAAGCGCTTGACGACCGACAACGTAGAGTCAATTTTGGGCGTATATACGACAAAAATCAAGCTTAAGATCAAGGCAATTGTAAATTCAGTGGATTGTCATGTTTCATATTCAATTGTGTAAATAATGCTTCAGTGAAATATGTTGTTGTAATTACAACGAACATTTATGAAACAAATGATATAGACCAAGTATATTCTTTCTTGTGCTGCTCTTATGTAGTCTCAGTGAGGAGTTTGATGCCCGCGGAACTAACGAGTCTATACATTCCTGGTTTAGGCGAATATATCAAGGACTTACTTTGAGATACATGTGTGTGTATTGAACCGGGGACTTAGAAACGACGGAGAGGCTTCGTCCCACCGCAGCCCTAAGTGGTTCACAACCCCACAACAGGCCACAGCAGTCCACCCATCCCACCGCCGCCTCACACCCAAGCCAGGGTTATTATGCGGTTCGGCCCCCAGTCGACCCCCCTCCCCCCCTTCCCCCAGGGAACGTCTCATACCAGACGAGTGTACCCCAAATGTTTGCGTGATAGAGTAATTATGGTGTACGCGTTTGTGGAGACAGTGCTTGCGCAGCAATCGCCGACATAGTGTAACTGGGGCGGAATAAGGGGAATCAGCCTGCATTCGCCAAGGCAGATGGAAAACCGCCTAAAAACCATCCACAGGCTGGCCGGCACACCGGACCTCGACACTGATCCGTCGGGCGGATTCGTGCCAGGGACTGGCACGCTTTCGCGTTCGGGAAGCAGCGCGTAGATCGCGTGGATAGCCGGGCGGGCAAGATATCTGTGACAGGCATAAATAAGAGTGCAGTCGCGGCGCTGATCGGTGTGTTCTCAAACGGGAAGAAAGTTCATAAAAATGAATTAATCTGAGGTTTACATCCATTCGTAGATGATCTCTGCGACACTGCGATGTCACACCAGACATTAAGGAGGTCGGCTGTAAGTACGAGCGGTGTTCAATAAATAACGCAACAAATTTTTTCCTCAGCCAATTTCGGTTGAAAAAAATGCGGAATTTGTTGAGGGACATCGTGGAATATTCCCACTTCAGTCCATATGGTTTCATAAAGTTCCGATAGGTGGCGGCGCTATCTACAGCCTTCAAAATGGCGTCTGTAAACGGAGGTGCGTTCCAAGCAGAGAGCTGTCAATGAGTTGATTTTAGCGGAAAACCAGAGCATCTTAGGTATTCATAAGCGCTTGCAGAATACGTACGGAGACTCGGAAGTGAAATAAAACACAGTGAGTCGTTGGGTGAGACGTCTGTCATCATCACACAAACAGCGCGCAAACCTATACGATCTCCCGTGTATCGACCAGTCGCACACAGCAATGGCTACTGCTGTGTTGGAACGTGCGGACGCTCTCATTCGCGGTGGTCGACGGATCTCAATGAAACACCTCGCTGAACAACTGGACGTCTCTGTTGGTAGTGCAGACACACACGTCAATCATTTGGGGCTCTCAAACATGTGTGCCCGCTCTTTGTTTCTCGTCGCCTAACAGAAGACCATAAAGAGCAACGAAGGACCATCTGTGCGGAATTGGTTGTGCGTTACGAGGTTGATCGTGACAAATTGTCAAACACCGTCACAGGCGACGAAACGAAACATGGGTTCATCACATCGAACCGGAAACAAAACGTCAATCCGTGTAGTGGCGCCACACCACTTCTCCCCCGAAGAAAAAGCTCAGAGCCGAACCATCAGCCGACGGTCTTCCGGAACTTTGAACGGGTTATTCTGTTTGATGTGCTTCCTCATGGTGCAACGATCAACTTTGAAGCGTATTGTGCTCCCCTTAGATAACTGAAGAAACGACTTCAGCGTGTTCATCGCCACAAAAATTCAAACAAACTTTTCTTTCTCCATGGCAACGCAACATCTCACACAAATGTGCGCACCCGAGAGGAGCTCACAGAACGTTACTGGACTATTCCTCCTCATGCTCTTCATCCTCAGACTGTAGTCTGAAGCTCGCCCCTCCCGACTTCCATGTGTTTGGCTCAGTGAAGGATACATTCCCCGGGAAGCAGGACGTGGATAATGGGGAGGTTGTCGATGCAGCAAGATGTTGACTCCGGAGTTCGACCAGTAGAATGGTACCATGCAGGCATACAGGCCCTCCCAGTAACGACGTCGCATTGAACGGAGATTATGTTGAAAAATAGGATTTTGTAGCCAAAATTGTCGAGAATAATATGGTGTATTGGAATAAAACCAATCTGCTTTAAGAAAAAAATATGTTACACTGCTTATTGAACGCCCCTCGTACAATGAGGAGAACTGGTTTGATATGTCACACTGTACCTGACACGGGAAGCTTACCACGAGCGTGCTGCAGCTCGCGCAGACAATTGCAAATTTCACAACGGGTGCTGCGTCTGTCGACACACGCTGTCCAGGCCAGAGAAGCCCACGCCTGCTGCTGGATGGCGAACCGTCCACTTGCCACACCAGTTCCAGCTGCCACCGCGGCGCTTGCGAAACTACACACTCCTCGTCGCCAACGCATTTTCGCCTTTCCTTGCACCTCGAACTTAGTGATAGGCCTGAAGTGCAGGAAGATAAGAACCATCGATAAGAAAGTTCATTGAGCAATTTGTTCTTAATTAATTGTGCCATTGCCAATAACGGAAATCATACAGCGAAGCTATGTTAACATTTAAAAATAGCCTGATACTACACCGCAAATCTAAGACAGACTACGGATTCCCATTCTCAGCCCCGAAGAAACATCATATCCAAGATATCCTCGTGCTTCAAAAGATAATATGCTATGTATCACATTTACTTTAATTCTCAGGAACATTTTGGATCTTTCTGAAGACACTGGAAGCTACACTACCAGTTGACACCTCCTATTTAACCCCCAGACAACGTCTTTCATGAGTGAAGGTAGTTCCATTGCATATTCTTCCAAAGAAAGAAATATCATAGCGATACATGTCAGTAACACGTGTATCTCCCGATTCACAAGAAAGTGACAGCTGATTTACTGGCAGCATCACTGCAAGCTTGAGACATACTGTGTCGTTTTCCAAGATCGTCACAGCTGGTGTATGTTGCTGCTCCTTGTTATGGATGGCGGTTACCGCTGAATCGACAGGTTTTCTGTTATATCGTTTTTTTTTCATCACCAGTTTAACAGGACTGTTAAAACCGGAACCGATTTTCGGTTCTTAGTTACCATTATTTTCTGTAACAAACCTAAAAACCGAATAAAGGTCGAAAAATTTTGACTCCCTCAGTTTCAAGATACATACAATCCTCATATTAAATTAAATACGTAAATAAAAGAAAACTTATTTCGTCCACAATTCGCTGCTTTTCTCGAAAAGTGATAAGTGGTTGACTTCCATAAAAAATAACCAGTATTCTCATACTGATTCTAATTTTTTGAAACTCTGCTCAAAAGTCGTGTTGTAATCGGGTATTATACCACATCTGGATATTACGGATAGTCAGTGCTACACTGAGATTGAAGAACTGTTTTTTGCGTTAATCTGTCCAATTTGAAGCGCTACAAGCAGGTAAAGGCATGTTGTATAGACACAGGCAGTGGAACAGCTGCTTTTAATGTTTACTGTAAACTGTAAATGGATTGTTAAGTTTTAGTTTTTTCCTTATATTATGTCACAAGTTTGTTGCGGCTCCTCCCGTTTTTAATCTTTTCGAGCAAATGGAGCATTATACTTCATGGATTCCGCAGTTCGAAAAATACTTCCAGACTAGGTTTGGTGCCGTTCTGTAATACCTATGATGTCCGACGACGTGAGTGAGAAACTACCATATAGACCAGATGGGGAGTCTTGCACGCTACATGTACACTCGCACTCGCACCATTTAACAGGCCACGCCACGTTCAAATGGCTCCGAGCACTATGAAACTTAACATCTGAGGCCATCAGTCCCGTAGAACTTAGAACTACTTAAACCTAACTAACCTAAGGACATCACACACATACATACCCGAGGCAGGATTCGAATCTGCGACCGTAGCAGCAGCGCGGTTCCGGAGTGTAGTGCCTAGAACCGCTCTACCACAACGGCCGGCCCACGTTACGTGGTAACAGGTAAATTACTCTGTCTCGGCAGTGGTGTACCAGTTCTTATTCCATGTGTTTGTTGCTTGTTTCTGTCGGCATTCTTATTAAAATAGCACTATTCGCCTTTACCCTTTTTCTGTAATAATGCAATATTTCGAAGCAGTGCAAATTTTACGAATTAAAATTATTCGTTCTTTAAAAAGGTTTTCTTCAAAAACGATAAATTTTAACACTACTACTACGGCTAATTGATGCTTCAGTTTTTTACCCGACTACTAGTAAAGAATAAAAACACCTCTTATAACCGAAACCAAACACATATCGAAAATACCGGTTATTCAGAACTATAAAATACCGTATAGGTTTTCACCGGAAGGTTTTTCCCATCCCCACCCCTTCTACCACAAGATATACGTTTCTAAGGTCGAAGCTGGCCAGTCGTGAAGGGCAAATAAACTAATTTTTTTTACGTAAGTTACCCCTTCAGTACCACCATTTCAACCTTTTACAAGTTCGAAACAGCTGTTAATTCGTATAGTTTCGATGTCATCCTTTGTTCCTTGTGGAACAAAAAGAAAGAAATGTACGCTGCTAATAATAGTTGTTGTCTTATGAAATCCCTCGGTTTAGATTTTTTAAAATTTCAATTATAGATACAACTGGATTGCTATTCTCAGGATGTCATTATGGAACCGAATGTGGTGCGTCACTTGTGATGCGGTTATAGTATACTAATATTTTTAGGCTTTGATTTTCATTGATGATGTCTGCCTTGCACACGAACAGGGATTTTCTTCTGGAGGGTCTGACGTCTTATGTAAGTCTAGGACCGGTAAGACGAGAGAAGAATATACGTCTGACTTTCTCGAGGACAGTGTCGGACATGATCAGGAAGTTATGACCAGATTTTGACTTGTTCCTTTCAGATTAAGTTGAGATATTTCCTTCCAGCGCCAGATGTCTAGACATTACTCTGAAGGATATGGGAAGGCAGGTGAGTTTTTAAATCTTCATCGACAACAAGGGTGTTAGAGACGGAGCACAAACCCGGATTGGCCAAAATTGGTGAAGGTAATTCGCCGCCCCCTTTTCAGTGAAGCTATCCTGGCATTTGCCTATAATTGTTGTAGAGAAACCTTGATCTGGTTGTCCGGATATGGACCTCGCTGGTTCTGAATACATATCCAACTCCTGCATCATTTAACCTAGTGCGCAGGATTTTTAAGTCAGACTTTAATGATTAATGGTAATAAAGCGCATTAACGTATAGCGAACTATACAGCATCAAAATGGAGAACATCGTACATACACAGGATGACACATGGATCCCATAATTATGCTAGCAGATATTTCAGGTATTTTTTTACAATCCTGCAGTCGTCGCCAATGTTCATGCCGTTTTGCACCCTCCTAGCAACGAATAACGAACAAAAATTTGTCAGAAGATTCTCGAACTTAACGACGCTTAGAATACGTCAGTTTAATGAAATTGAGAAATGCCTGAACCAAGAAGTTTCGTAAGGTTCAAACCCTCATCCATTCAGTTTCAGTTAGGCTTCCAAAATTTACTTACACAACAGAGTTTATCGAAACGACTCATCCGATTCCACAAGACTATACACTGACCACCCAGAACATTATGACCACCGACCCACTGTCGACATACACCCGTCCAGGCGATAGCAGCGTCACCTGGCGAGGAATGACTGCTAGTCCGACATACACACGGTGCATGTAGTATCAGGTTCAAAAGGTTCAAATGGCTCTGAGCACTATGGGACTTAACTTCTGAGGTCATCAGTCCCCTAGATCTTAGATCTACTTAAACCTAACTAACCTAAGGACATCACACACATCCATGCCCGAGGCAGGATTCGAACCTGCGACCGTAGCGGTCGCGCGGTTCCAGACTGTAGCGCCTAGAAACGCTCGGCCACTCCGGCCGGCTGTAGTATCAGGGAGCGTGCTGTCCATGTATAGAACGGGGAAGGCGTGCGATCTATCTGAGTTTGACCGAGGGCAGATTGCGATGGTCCGGAAGCTAGGCACGAGCATTTCGGAAACTACACGACTTGTCGAGTGTTCGAGGAGTGCTGTGATGAGTGTCTTCAACACGTGGTGAAACCCAGGTGAAATCACGTCCAGACGTTGGGCGGCAACCCCTCATTAGAGATGCTATAATAGCTGGGTTGACTGGTAAAACAGTGCAGGCAGCGAACTTAGCGGAACTAACGTCGCACTTTAATGCTGGGCAGAGTATAAGTGTGTGCGAACACACAATGCACCAGACACTTCTAACAATGGGCCCCCGGAGCCGACGACCGATTCATGTGCCAATGTTAACACCACATCAGCAACTACGACAGAAATGGGCACGTGACCAACGACAATGGACATTGGCGCAGTGGCAGAGCGTTGCCATGGTCTGATAAATCCCGATACCTTCTTCATCACACCGATGAGAAGGCACGCATCCATCTCCTTCCAGGGGAACAGCTCCTTGACACGTATACGGCGGGACAGAGACAAACTGGCGGCGGCTCCATTATGCTCGGGGGGACACGTGGGCATTCATGGGTCCAGTTGAGCTTGTGCAAGGCACCGTGATGGCCAAGGTGTATCGTACACTGGTTGCAGACGGCGTACACCCCTTCAAGACGATCATGTTACCCGACGGTAGTGCCGTTTTTAAACACGATAATGCGCCATGGTACAAGGCCAGCAGTGTGACGGAGCGATTCGAGAACACAATGAAGATTTCCAGTTGGTGTGCTGGGCACACATTTGGGATGTAATTCAACGCAGCGTCAGAGCTCATCGCCCCTCTCCCAGAAATTTACGGGAATTAGGTGACTCGTGTGTCAGATGTGGTGTCAACTCCCTCCATCGACCTACCAGGATCTCATTGCTTCCACGCCACGACGCATCGCCGCTGTTATCAGAATTGGACGTACCGGCTATTAGGTAAGTGGTCATAATGTTCTGGCTGAACAATGGATCTTCTACGTGAACGAGGATGGAATTTTGGGGTCAATTTAAACTTATGGATGGTAAATAAAAGTTGACCATGGCACCCGTTATAAGTTGCTGGTTTATGTGGTTGTCGGTAAGGGTCTCTATAGTGCAGCTAGCTCCCTCGCTCGTTCACTGTCAAATGTGCTTCGAGTCGAGATGGCGACAAGACAGCAACAAAAGACGTTTCGCGTTCTCCGTTTCAGCAGTTGCTATTCAGTTACAATTGTGGTCGTCACTTTCGTTGAGAGTTCGGCACTGCACATCGCGCCGTACGGTTCTTTTATAACACCATTGACCTACAAGGTCCCCTCATCTCACAGTATGTGATTTTTTTGTGGGGGTTTGTGAAACACTTTGTCTTTGTACCTCACGTTTCAAAACTTTGAGTGAACTGCGATGTCGCATGGTGATAACAATGAATGCAGTAACTACAGATATGCTCGCAAAATTATGGGACGAGTTTGACTATCGTCTGGATGTCTTTCATGCTTCCGTTCGAGGGCACATTGAACATTATGAAAGGCAACTGAAAATTTTTATCATAAATGTAATAGTAAAATCTTCCCCAAGGTTTTACGTGCATGCTTGTAAAAGATATATACTTGTAAAAAAGACGATTCTCTCGAAAAAAATATTTTTAATTCTGGGCATAAGCTAAAATTCACGCAAGATTTCTATTTTCATTCATGTAGAAGATATAGTCTGCTGAAGTCAGATGAGTTTCTTAAACGCACTGGACTAAAGATGAATGTAGTGATGGTAGTTTGACAAGGACACAATCGACTTCCTCCTCTATCCACATCGATTTGATCGCAGACCTCTTTCACGTCATCTGGACGCAAGTAAAGCTCTAAAAAATTGGAATGGAAAGCTAACTCAGAGCTAACCGTGGGAGACAGCCGCCTGGATGTTGTAGCATTAAAACAGCTAAGGGATTTTGGAAAATCCTGCATTGACGTGCGATAGATTGTTCCTTTTATCAGGCTGTCTGCTATTTTATGGATACAAGATTTTCAGATAACCGCCTCTGATGCTGAGCTAGATAACGTTCGCCAATGTACTGATTCATTGCAGGTGTATTTAATGTTTGACGGGCAATCGAAAAGTATTTGGGCATCAGACGGTGCGTCAGTGTCCCGGATTACACCCCAAAGCTGTGTGCGATCTCTCAAGGAGAATGAGTATTTTTATCTGTTGACAGGGATCTGTCTGTCAGATGCAGGCGTTTTGCTTAGCGTCCCATTTTATACTATTGGAGAGAGTCAGCCTATTGTTTGTTTCAGAATTCACCATTTCATTCACTTTCTGCAACTACATTTATATTCTCCGCAAGCCAACGTATTCAATGCGTAGAGAAAGATGTTTCGTATTACTATTAATAGTTTTCTGTCGTACTCCATCGACGTATTGAGAGAGGGAAAATAACTCTACGTGCCTCTGTACGCTCCGTAATCTACCTTAACTTAGTCACATGGATCCATGTGAAATACAGGATGGCCGCGGCGAAATGGTCACACAGTCTTCCTCAAATATAGTTTCCCCAACCTTGCCTAACAGATTTTGGTCTTTTTTTTCGTTCTCCGAACATACGAGGCCCTGAAAACCGTGAGGGCACGAAGCTCATGTTGACTGCATTGCATGTACTCATAACTCTGGCATCTGTTCATCTTATGGTGAACCAGCTTCATCTGCGATATAGACCCACGTTGTAAATATGAACAGTCACACTGTAACTTTACGTGGGAGGGATGACGCCGTTAGCTGTATTTACTTTATTTACAATCGATTTCGCTGTCACACCATTTTCAGGGCTCTCTATGGTACCAGGTGAAATTGGATACTGGGTAGTCATCATTCTCCATCTCATAGAGAGTACAAAAATCGATGTCCGTTGTGTTGCATCGTCTTTGCCGCTTATAGTGTGAACGGTGCAGCTCATCGAATTTTTGTAACGTCTCTGAGATGTATAATGATGATTATCCGGTATCCACATCATCACCTGGTATCGCAGAGGGGCGTGAAGATGGTTTAATGTAACACCGAAATCAACTGCAGATCAAATGAGATCCATAAATATGAGCAAGTAAAGGTGTCATCGATAATACCCAAAGATATCGTTCGGCGTCTTTTGTTCCGCCCTTTCAATAAGAACTCCAAATGCTGGAACACTACGCCAGGATTGATCACACTAGCGTATTGTACGCTTTTTCACATAATCTTCACGAGAAATCAGAACATATCATTCGTCTTTCCTAATACCAATTTTATGTGGTGGTCCCATTTCATATCGCTTCTTACGTCATAGCGGTTCCATATTCAGGGGATAAATATGGGGGCTCAGATGCAGGAATCCTGTATCGCCGCGCTCGGCAACATCCTAGCGGAAGTGATTTGCCTTCCTCCGACTCGTTATGAAGTGACAAATATGAACCTGTCTCATGAGGATCACTGTGATGAGTTCTTTTAGACTGCAATGTTGGGCTTGTCTTGCTTTAGATGAAGGGAAAAGGGAGCGTTAAATCCGATGCCGACACATAGCCTGCACCTCTCCAATAGCACTATGGGGACAGCCGAGCTTAACGTCCCATTCCTTATATCTATTCACGGTAGCCGAAATGAGTGAGCTACAGTCTTTACATGAAAAATATCCCCAAAACGTTACAGAACCACCACCGGCATGAACTACACCCTTTCTACGCCTTGCATTATTTGAAAAGATGCAAAATCGCGAATCAGTGGACCATGGCACACTCTTCCAGTTACCTACTATCCGATTTCCTTGGAGTTACCAGACCTCCAATGTCCTTTGCACGCAGTACACGTAGCAATGCTCAGGAACTGTTTGAGGTGGACTATTCACTGACAGCAGCAATTCCTGCCGAGTTTTAAAAGATTGTCGTTGACAAGGAGTGACACTCGCCTGTATTCCTAGTCGGTTAGGCTGTTTTCACAACCACTGTTCTTACGCCGTGTTACATGGCTACGAGTGGTACACCATTTCTTGTAAATACTGTAAATATTAGGTTGGTGCATAAGATCACAGCGTTTCTCCATTAGTTTAATAAACACATCAGATACACATAACAGAGACTTGGGTCATCATCAGTATATTCTCCTTCGCTATTTACAACAGTTTTCCAACTCTGAGTTAACTTTTCGATTCTGGGACTATAGAAAGCACGCGGTTTTCAGGCGAAGAACTCGTCCAGCCATGTTCGAAGCGCATTTTCATCCTGAAAGGATGTTCCTTGAAGGCTGTTCAATAGAGAGCGATAAAGATGAAAATCTGAGGATGCAGGATCTGGTGAGTAAGGGTGCGGAATGCCTTCTCCAACCCAACTCTTGTATAGCGTTTTTTGTCAGCCTAGCTGAATGCGAGCGGGCATTATCGTGGAGTAGCATCACTTCAGGCATTCTTCCTGGTAGTTGTTCCTGGATCGCGTCTGCGACACGTCTTAGTTGGTTCAAATGGCTCTGAGCACTATGCGACTTAACTTCTGAGGTCATCAGTCGCCTAGAACTTAGAACTAATTAAACCTAACTAACCTAAGGACATCACACACATCCATGCCCGAGGCAGGATTCGAAACTGCGACCGTAGCGGTCGCTCGGTTCCAGACTGTAGCGCCTTAGTTGTCGACTATAAATGTCAGCAGTGATGGTTACACGTCGGGGAAGCAGTTCTTAGGAAACCATGCTATCGCTGTTCCACCAGACGCATAGCATTCTCTTTTGCGGATGTCTAGAGGTCTTTGTACGGGGAGTTGTTGTTTTTTATGGGCTCGTCCATTCCTTTCTTTTCCTTCTGTTAGCACAAAGGCACCATTTCTCGTCACCAGTAACGATGCGGGATAGGAATAGTCGGCGATGTTCACAAGACAATTGATGACGAGCAAGGAGAGATGCACATATGGCCACCCACTGATTTTTGTAAATTGGGATATTATACCCACACAACCTGTTTTTCAACCGTGTCCATTGCATGCAATTGTCACAGGGAGGTGAAATGATCACAGATCATCACATTTCCCAGTTCTCGATTACACTGACATGGATCATTGTGGATTAATACGTTTAAATGATCTTAGTCAAACCCCGGAGGTCTTCCTGAACGTAGAGTGTCACTAATGTCAAAGGTACCCTTCTTAAAACGCGAAAACCGTTTTCTTGACGTGCTCTGTTCGATGGCGTTATCCACATACACGGTGCAAATTTTTCTGGCTGCCTCCGCTGGTGTCACTCCTCTACAAACTCAAATAGAAGAATATGTCGGGAATATTCCAATTACTTCACTTGGCATTCAATTTTCTAGGGTTCACAGTTCCACTCTCCATCTCTAAATGACAAAATGACAACATGGAAAATCAAATAGTAACAGTGATCTACAAATAAAAATGACATTTGATAAATAAACGCACAGCAACCGGAATATCAACATGAAGAACAAAAAGGCTAGTACGTTGAAGGGTGCGCTTTGACGCACCAGTAAATAGTGCAACTTGATTAACAGCCTGCTCACACTGCAACTCTGTCAAGTTTCAATTTCGTTCGGTCTTGTTACGCTGATGGCCTCGAACCGACTGGAACATACAGAACACTTGGCAGCCTGACCTAAATCTGCTATGTAGGGGAGCACGACCGCCTGCTACCAGTACTACACCAGTGTGCTCATTTAAGGGGTGGGTTCTTATTCTTTGTTACTCCACTGAGGACTCACGAAAGTTAGTACTGCTAGGCAGTTGTATTTCTATGACGTGCGCTGACACGATGCATCAGAAAAGCCGGTTTGTGACACGAGCGGATGCTATGTTCTCGTTTCAGATACAGACTGTTTTCGCGTTGTTTTCACAGGTGCCGCAGCACTAAGCTCGCCGCCTCATGCACAACCGCAGGCGAGCCGAGGACGCCGGTTCGTGGGATGAAGAAGGTGTGGTGTGGCAAAGTACAAGAGCTGAGCGTTAAACTATCTCAGCCCAGCACGGCAAAGCGCAAGATTGAGTAGTCAAAAGTCCAATTGCCACTTAAATACTAACGGTGTGGTTATCTAACACAGTTCTCGCAAACATAAGACCGGTGTAATGGATTATGTACTTACATGAAGTTCTTCACACTGTGAAAATTGACGCTAAGTCAGTTGCCATTCCAGAATTTGATGCTTGGAGATGTGAGTCAACAATAAATAAGCCATACTATATTTCGTGGAGGTAGATCATAACTAATTACGGGCGCTGACGCGAGTTTCATCTCACCATTGGGTGTACATACACGTAAGTCCACGTGTGCGACAAGTCTTTTTGTTCGTTTATTCATAGTTCCATTACGTTGCCAGTGTTGTACAGTGAATATTATGCACCTGTACACTATTAGTATCGATGTGTGATCCACTAATTTTGGTTTGAAAGTAAATCAGGAACGAAACATCATCAAAACTATAAAGCACAAA
This sequence comes from Schistocerca americana, assembly GCF_021461395.2. NCBI lineage: Eukaryota > Metazoa > Arthropoda > Insecta > Orthoptera > Acrididae > Schistocerca > Schistocerca americana. Next base: position 435,657,847 of record NC_060122.1, read on the forward strand.
ATCGAAGGTATTTCCGGGTGAACTGTAAATATTTATTGAATCTCTCGTATAAACAGCTAGAAAGCTTAAAGAACAGCATCAAAAAATGTTCAAATATGTGTGAAATCTTATGGGATTTAACTGCTGAGGTCATCAGTTCCTAAGCTTACACACTACTTAACCTAAATTATCCTAAGAACAAACACACACAACCATGCCCGAGGGAGGACTCGAACCTCCGCTGGGACCAGCCGAGAACGGCATCATCCAACCACCAGAAGCTGTAGTAATGTACACTGTCTGATGAAAACTTCAAAGACCCAGAAGTGGAAGGAAAAAACGAAACGAAGCGTCATGAGTTGACAGCGTATATGACGATACTTCGATGATTACAAAATCAAATTAAATTGACTGAGAACTTGGCACTACAAGCCCCATTATAAGATTGCACCCCCTCTGACGTGGATGCATGTACTGATTCGGTTGGGAAGGGTGTCATAATACCCGCTGGATCCTCTCTTCAGGCAAGCTGCTTCACAACTGCTGTAACGGTCCTTGACAGCCTGGAAACTGGCACTTGGACAGAGTTAACATCCAGTCTGGCCCCACATATATTTTATTCGGTACATATCTGGGGTTCAATTGTTCAATGGCTCTAAGCACTATGGGACTTAACATCTGAGGTCATCAGTCCTCTAAACTTACAACTAAGTAAACCTAACTAACCTAAGGACATCACACACATCCATGCCCGAGGCAGGATTCGAACCTGCGACCGTAGCAGCAGTGTGGTTCCGACTGAAGTGCCTAGAACCGCTTGGTCACTCTACCGGCCAAAGATCTGGGGATTTGCTGGCCTTGGTACTACATCAACATCACGCAGACAGTTCATAAGACACGTGCCATGTGTGTGTGGCCACTGTCCTGTTGGAAAATGGCACCATGTATCGTCGCATGACAGGTAACACATGCCGTGTATCTCCAAAACACTGGAGGAGTGGGTTCTCTCCCCAGGTCAACGCCAACGTCATACTCGCCCACGGTCGTCACCTGGGATTGTGCAGAACGGAGTCAGCGCTGAACGTAGTGCGACGCCATTTATCAGCAGTACATACATCCCTATCACGGCACCACTCCAACCGCAACCGTTTTTGTTGTGGTGTTAACGGCAGCCCATGCAGGAGGTTAATAAAACATTCTCGGGTTTCAAGCCGCGTCAAGTGGTTTACTGCCCACGAGCTTTTGGCGAAGATATCCTCTGCCATTGTCAAGTGGACGACAGTCGAGTGGTTGTCATTGCCGTGCTTATATAGCCGTGCCGTCGCTCGTGACTTCATTGGTTTCCACTGGAGCAACAGTGACGTCACGAGCGACGGCGCTGCTATATAAGCACGGCAATGACAACCACACAACAGTCGTCCACTTGACAGTGGCAGAGGATATGCTCGCCAAAAGATCGTGGGCAGTAAACCACTTGACGCTTCTTGAAACCCGAGAATGTTTTATTAACGGATATAGCCATGAAAGCATGCATTCGTACATATGCATGAGATGGTAATTTCCTAGTCTGCCTCCTGCTGCTCTCCAACCAGTGGTGCAGCGTGGCACAGAATGTTGCAGGGACTCAATTACTGCACTTGTTCTGGGACGGCAGACACAGATGTGAAGGGACTGCCATATCCTCGTTGCACAAAACGGCGATCCTCCTTAGTGATGGTCACGCTTGGTCGACCAGAACCTTCGTGAATGTTTGCCCTCAAGTCGCCGTGCAGTCCAACATCGGGCCACTGCCACATCCGAAAGCAAGAAAAATCTGGATTTTGCATCATTCGGTCAGCCGGCTAAATGGACGCCCATAACAAGGCCCCTTTCAAACTCTGTTACGTGCTGATAATGCTGTCTCAAACAAGTACACAGCATCTCCCTGTCGTTCAGAATGATCACTCAGCATCTGACGCTGTTCACGCTCCTTACATACCATAAAAAGCCTAATAACAGCATTAAGCAGGGACACCACTGATACGTTTTGGTGACCATTCTACTTGGCACAGAGACCTGCAACTCTGATTATTTACATACCCGCCGATGGTGTGTACGTGTACGAAGTTAGATGACATTCGGCCATATCTTCTGATTGCTTCACTTTTCTGTCGTGCAGTGTATATTTATTGATAGATAATCAGTACCGGTCAAGCGACCATCTTTACCCAAGCTGAATAAGCCGTCATGGCATTTAATTGAGGATGTTGCAAAAGAGAAAATGTAAAAGTAAGTCTAAAGATAAATTATAATAATGCGAAAATGATGTACCATCAACACATAGAAAGCAAAATATCATTATTATCAATGAAGTTATAAAACCAGTCGACAAGTATTTGTATTTAAGGCAGTTTAATACGACGCATAGATAATCGTTAAAAGAAATAAACCTGAGAGAAAAAAATGACCTGGACTGCTTTTGGTAATTTAAACAGAGTATTTAAAACCAGGCTTCAAATGTGTCTTCAAAGGAAAGCTTCCAGTCAGTGTACATTTTTAACTTATGGCAGTGATTGAGCGTTCATGAGAAAACCAATCATGCAGCTAGCAATGCAAAGAGGAATGTTGAGGAATTACAAGGAAACACCGTAAAACAAAGAAGTAGATCAGGGGACATAGTGGAGTGGAAGACGTAATTAACACTGTCATGAAAAAGAAATAGAGATGGACGAAACATTTAGCTATGCATATACCCTGAATGATCAGAAGTATCCGCACACCTATTAATGAACATTAACATGGGATGTGTCCACACATCTCCTTCAGATAGCTTGAACTCTGCTGGGGACACTTTCAACGAGGTGACACTGTTTATGGAGGAATGGTAGCCCATTCTTCCTCAAGAGCCGAAACCAGAGAAGGCAGAGCTGTTGGATGCTGGATTTTGGAGCAAAGTCGACGTTCTGACTAACCTCAAAGGCGTTTCATGGGTATCACGTCGGGACTCTGGGCGGGCCAGTCCGTTTTGAACTGTTATTGTCAACAAAGCGTTGTCTCACAGAAGCTGTTTTATGACAGGTTGCATTTTCATGCTGGTATAAATAATCATCGTCTCCCAGCTGTTCCTCTACCGTACGTAGTACACAATGCTTAGGCGTTTTCTTAAGCAAAGAGGACCACTCTCTAACCACGAAAAATACCACACACTGTAACAACATCTCATCCGCACTTCACTTTTGGCACTACATATGATGACAGACAACGTTCCCCAGGAATTTGCCAGACCCAAACGCTTCCGAAGGATGTACTGTGTTTCGTCACTCCAAATCAATCGTTTTCTGTCATTCACTACCCAGTGGCAGCGCTCTTGATAATGCCTTAAGCGTCGCATAGGATTGACTATAGAAACGTGTGGCTTCTGAAGAGCTGCTCGACCACTGTACCCCGTTCCGTACACAAAGACAGTGCGCTAGGTGGACTGCTGGTAGCACTGTGGAACTCATGAGTCATTCCTTCTGTTGATTTCTTGATATTTTTTTAAACCTACCTCCGGAACGCTCAACGGTCCCTTTCAGTACGTGAGGCCTGTGTGGTCTTAGTTTAACTATGGCTGTTCCTTCGCGTTTCCGCTTCACAATCACATCACCAACATTCGATTTGGCAACTTTAAACGGAGTGGAAATATCCGTGATGAATTTTTTACTCAAGTGACATCCAGTGACTAGCCCACGTTCGAAGTCACTGAGTTCTGCCTGATCCGTTTTGCTGTTACTGTTTCTCCACTGACGAAGGAGTACTCCCTGTCTCCTTTTATACAGTGGGACCGCCGCTAGTGGCATCAAATGGTCAGTTCCGCATTACGTAGGCTGTCCGGATACTTTCGATCATGTAGTGTATTTGAAAGATGGTCTAAGGAGGTTCTTGGCTGGATTCGAACAAATATTGGCAGACCGAGACGGTGACACATTAATAACGGGGGTACTGGTAGATGATGTGCATGAGAGGCGTGGATAGGTTCGACTAAGGTCCACAATGCCTGGAAAAATCTCTATATGTTGTAGTGGATGTCGAGTTACTAATGATGTTGATGATGAATGACGTGCTTTATTATTTATCGTGTATCTTGTGAATAATAATAATAATAATAATGAGCATTGATGGCCTGGAGACCCGTCGCGGGGCGGTTCGGCCGCCGCTCCACAAGTTCTTTAACGCCACTACGGCGAATTGCGAGTGAATGAGGATGAAATACACGCAACACCTAGTCATCTCGAGGCAGAGTAAAATCCCTGACCCCGCCGGGAATCGAACCCGCGACCCCGTGCGCGGGAAGGGAGAACGCTATCGCAAGACCACGAGCTGTGGACTATCTTGTGAAGCCAGAAAAGTATTGAATGTCACTCTGTGTCTATTAGGTTTGTTAAATAGACACGCTTCCTTTGTGATTGTGTGACAACTGGAGTTGGCATTCTCACTTAAAATAATTTCGGAATGTTTCAGTGTACACAGTTGAACACAAAGTCTTGTTGATGAACCAAGAGACGACTAACTAGCAGGAGAAAGATGTTTATGTCAAATTAATTTTGTTTCTAATTCCATGGTCTATGCAGTTAATCGATTATAAATTAGTAGAGCCTTGAGATATCCTGTTTTAAATCTCGTGACGACTATTGATTTTATTCCAAATTATCAGCTTATAATGCATAATTAGAATTTAAATAGCGCAAACTACAATTTTTATAACAAGAGTAATAACAGGGTAACTTTAGCTTTCAATACGAGAGATGTTCCTCAAATTATACTCGTCTTTATACACAAATCAAAAATAGTTTTGCATCACCCCGGTTCCCAGAACTCCTGAAGACAGACGTTGACTGTGGATGTTGTATCACAGAGACAGTCCCTTTGACTATTCAGAGATGTCACTAAATCCGCCCAAACATGTAAACAACCATGCATGAACAGCGCCTATTAGACTTAGAGGGCTCGATAGTCGATCAGTTTCAGTCATTCCTCCAGGAAGGAGGTACACGGCTCATGTTGTCTGTAGTTCAACCATGCCTAGACAGCCAATACCGCGGTTCGATCGTGTCCGCATTGTTACTTGGTGCCAGGAAGGAGTCGCAACAAGGGAAATTTCCAGGCGTCTCGGAGTGAACCAAAGCGATGTTGTTCGGACACGGAGGAGATGCAGAGAGACAGGAACCGTCGATGGCATGCCTCGCTCAGACCACCCAAGGGCTACTTCTGCAGTGGATAACCGCTACCTACGGATTATTGCTCGGGGGAACCCTGACAGCAACGCCACCATGCTGAATAATGCTTTTCGTGCAGCCACAGGACGTTATGTTACGGCTAAAACTGAGCGCAATAGGCTGCATTATGCGCAACTTCACTCCTGGCGTCCATGGCGAGGTCCATCTCTGCAACCACGACACCACGCAGCGCGGTACAGATGGGCCCAACAACATGCGGAATGGACCGCTCAGGATTGGTATCACGTTCTCTTCACCGATGAGTGTCGCATATGCCTTCAACCAGACAATCGTCGGAGACGTGTTTGGAGGCAACGCGGTCAGGCTGAACGCCTTAGACACACTGTCCAGCGAGTGCAGCAAGGTGGAGGTTCCCCGATGTTTTGGGGTGGCATTATATGAGACCGACGTACGCCGCTGGTGGTCATGGAAGGCGCCGTAACGGCTGTACGATACGTGAATGCCATCCTCCGACCGATAGTGCAATCATATTGGCAGCATGTTGGCGTGTCATTTTTCTAGGGATGATGGGTCGTTCGCGAACTAACGTGTCCAAAGGAACGGTTCATCAATATGAACGGAACGAGCATGAACAAATTCTAAGGAACGGTCTTTCATAGTTCACTTTGTCGCGGCTTCCTACTTATAGTTCCCGGGAAGGGGAAGCGGTCGATCTCGTTCCCGCAACAGCTCTTCGACCGGTCTCGTTCCAGCCTCGGTCCGGTTCCCATCTGTCTCGGTCTCGCTAGGCCGGACTCGTCCTTCGCGTGGCCACCCGTCGCAGTTCCACTGCCGACTGCTTATAGGGCATTGTTCCTTTTGTTCGCTGCGCACGCCCATTATAGGTCTGTTTCACACCTTTCTTGAACTCTGAACTTTTGGTTCTTTTCGTATTCTGTTCAGCGTCCATGACCTGTAATTAAAATGTATTTCATAATTACGCAAAAATTACATAAAATTACGTGGTATGTAATACATACATCTTTTCAGGCAACAAAAGGGCATATCAGCTTACTACACTATTTCGATGAACAGCATAACAGCGTTAGAAATACTTGTAAAAAGGCAAGATTTTTTTATTATACATGCAAAGGAAGTCGGTATGGCACACACGAGTTTTTGATCCAAGGTAAAAGAGCAAGTTCATTGTTATGGAAGGCAGACCGATTTACAACCGAATGAAGCCCGCGCTCCATAATCGAGTGTCTGGTGTCACATTTTGTGTAAAGAATCTAACTTCTACAATATTATTTCAGTAGCACAGGGTGGCACTCGAAAAGTCGGTCCCGAGTACTAGACTGCTCATTGTTGCCTACCAATCGTCATCTATTGTTTCGCAGTTGTTGGTTGCATTAACTTATTTGTTCTTTCTTCACTGCCTAATTATTACATGTTTATCTATTCTGCTCGTAGCGGTCAACAAATCCTGCATAATTGACGAGCAGCCTGTACTCGTGGCCGGCTTTTCGTGCGCCACCTTATTTCACTGCTATGAGTCACATAACGCTACAGTTGGCTAAACGAGAGGTTTTGCGGAATCACGAAAATTACGTGTGTGAAAATTCTGTAATGGATAAAAACTCTATACTCCAGGGCGGAGGCAAGTGTCCCCTCTTGACGCCTTCCATCTTCAGTCACCTATTCTACGAATTTTCACTTTTTCATAAGAACCGTATACTAAGCACAAATGAACGGCGAATGAGTAAAAATGAACGGTTCCCAAAAAAGGGCAATCACCGGTGAACTGGTTCTCAAGGATGTACGAGTTTGCCCATCTCTATATTCGTCTTCGTGGACGAGAATGTGCGCCCCCATCGTGCACATCTTGTGAATGACTTCCTTCAGGATAACGACATCGCTCGACTAGAGTGGCCAGCATGTTTTCCAGACATGAACCCTATCGAACATGCCTGAGATAGATTGAAAAGGATTGTTTATGGACAACGTGACCCACCAACCACTCTGAGCGATCTAACTCGAATCGCCATTGAGGAGTGGGAGAATCTGGATTTGTGGATAGTATGCCACGACGAATACAGGCATGCATGAATGCAAGAGGACGTGCTCAAATGGCTCTGAGCACTATGGGACTTAACTTCTGAGGTCATCAGTCCCCTAGACCTTACAACTACTTAAACCTAAAGGACATCACACACATCCATGCCCGAGGCAGGATTCGAACCTGTGACCGTAGCGGTCGCGTGGTTCCAGACTGTAGCGCTTAGAACCGCTCGGCCACCCCGGCCGGCAGAGGACGTGCTGCTGGGTATTAGAGGTACCGGTGTGTACAGCAATCTGGACCACCACCTCTGAAGGTCTCACTGTATGGTGGTACAACATGCAATGTGTGGTTTTCATGAGCAATAAAAAGGGCGGAAATGATGTTTATGTTGATCACTATTCCAATTTTCTGTACAGGTTCCGGAACACTCGGAGCCGAGGTGGTGCAAATCTCTTTTTGATGTGTGTAAATGTTACCTTTGTTTAGAAGTTGTTCGCTCGTAGTAAGTACCTAATTTACTCGTGTCTCCGTTCTACACTTATAATTTTGCTTCTGAATCGTGCCCTTAGAGGTAATAACCAAAATTTTCCTATTGATTATCAACTGCATTTAAAAGGGTGAGAAGATTATTCGTTCTACTGTTTTGACCGGCCAGTGTATCGACACACACTGCTTCATTCATTCGGAAACTTCGTTTCCTCATTCGCTGTAAGACTTTATTTGTTAAATTTCGGATATGTGATTATGTTGCCCCTCAATCCACCTTAGACATTCGTATCACGGTACAGTCATGCATTATAAATTCACACCTCTCAGTAGTACCAGCTTCCTCCATCACCAGCACTTGCCCCTTCTTATTAAGTTAAACAACACAATATGTTGAACGTAAGTAACTACTTCGTTCACCGCTTGCAATCAAAATCCAGATGCTTGTTTCTGACTGGAGTCGCACTGTCTACACAATCAGGACCCACCTTTCGTTAAAATGATATTTGTTACCCCTACATAAACATTTATTTCTAGATCTTCATGTGTTCGCATCAGTTTTATAGTGTATTTCGACCTTCTAATTTGGGCCTGAACGCTTGGAGACGTATCGGCGAGTTTTTATGATACTTGATTATCGGCCAGAGTTCTAGACGAGCGCATTATTGGAAAGGTGCTATACGCTCCTACGGATGGCAAAAACTTAGGAGATGCTCAGCAGTGTCGTGTTTAACGACAGGCAGATATGCTTTCAACAGCCGAAGGAACGAATACAGCAGTACGTTGCATCAAACAATATGTATCTGAATGCCACAGTCACGAACCGAAGACTTTTACCAAGCACACAAATTTGCAGCCTTAGCCTAGTTCCTCTTGTGTAAGTCTTCGTTCAGGACGTATCCCGGATAAGCTGTGGTAAAGTGCTCGTCCACTGCTACTGAGTTGAGAGATTCTTATGAAACAGATCATAGTCGAAAAATAGTTTCGCACTAATATCACACAACGTGTCGTCCCTTAGTATGCAAGCCGTTTCGTTTCTTTTCTTTCAAGATAATACATGTTTCGCTGTTGTCTCTCAGTAAAGTCACGCAGTGTTACCATGATCAAGTTTTTTCGTAGTTCTCCTAAATTATGGACCGGAGTACATTTCCCTAACACCTATCACCCAAGCAACCGAGCCAAGCAGTAAAATGATTGCGAATTTTATATTACGCCCATGAAAATAAAACGAACGTCTTCATGCAGTACTGAAGTAATTTAGGCCTAATCTACTATGAAACCTATATAGAGCGTAAGAGAACTCCACTTACAAATTTTCATACGTTTAGCGATGTCCGCTGAGTGCTTTGATCTAAGAAACAAAAGGACGCGAATAGTTACGTTGTTAGGAATTTGGTGTGTATAGTACGTCTACTTTGTTGCAGCACTGTTCAGTATCTGTTCTGCTATCACAGTGAACTGCCCCTCAAGTGCTCTTAGAAATGTCGACTGCGATTATAACATCACATTGTATGGGGACACAACATGGTGGCTCGTACGCCTAGCTTCTAAAGAATATGCTGCATAATTGCAGCCACAGTATCACCTCACCAGCCGGCTCTATGAAAGCATCGACGAGAGGAGGCTGTTATCGAAGTCCTACAAGACGAAATTTGTCTGATGATCTCGCTATTATGGGACAGCACCATCACGACCAACTTATTGTGACTTAAATTGAACCTCGTGGATCCGTAAACATCGCGTGGAAAGTGTGCCGGTGCGACAGCTCAAGCCCGCGAGTTATCAGCTGTGTTTCATCCAGCAAGAGTTGAAAAGCGTTTTAAAGAATAATTTTGTTCAAAAGTCCGTACAGTCTCTCAGGAATTCAAATACCCTATAACGATCCATTAGAGGCCTGAGTCTCTTGTATAAAATCAATCCGCGCACGTCACTGAACGTCTGTTGAAACCGTGTCTCTCGACTTCATGCTAGGTGAAAACGAATTCCACCAACATTCCGAAGGTCGTTCAGGGATATTTTCTGGGTATTTTAGTATAAGTGACCCGTGGACTCCAGCGGTTCGCTGCAGAGTAATTGCATTTCATTTGATTTCATGTCTTTGTAACCGTATTTCACTGAAAATATCAGCACAACAGTGCAAATGTTGACAGTATGAGCTGTGTGCCGTACCTTCTTTGGAAACAAACTTTTTCCCTTCACTCACGGTACTTTCGGTTGGCTAAAGTAATGCACACCTTATTATTCGTCTCGAGGCTTGTATTCTTTACAGCACGATTTTATCTTGGGTACGTTTTTCCAGTAGTAACAATTGACCTCAAATAATGAGAAGCGTGTGGTCATCCACATGAATACTAAAATTAATCCGTTAAATTTAGGTTCCACGATAAATCACACAAATATAAAGGCTGTCCGTTCAGCTAGTCACATAGGAATTACAATTACGAACAACTTCAATTGGAACGATGACATAGGTAACGTCGTGGAGAAGGCGAACCTAAGAATGCGTTTTATTGGCAGAACATTTACAAGATGCAACAGGTGTACTGAAGAGACTCCTTACACTACGCCTGTCCGTCCCATGCCCTATACTGCTGTACACTATGGGATCCTTAACAGATAGAATTGACGGAGGACATCGAAAAAGCTGAAAGAAGGGCAGTTTGTTTTGTATTGTCGCGTAATAGTGGAGAAAGAGTCACGGGTATGATACGCGAATTGGGGTGACAATCATTAAAACAAAGGCGTTTTTCATTGTGGTGAGATCTTTTCACGAAATTCAATCTCCAACGTTCTGCTCCGAATTCGAAAATATTTTGTTGACGCCCAGCTAGATACGGAGAAATGATCACAGCAATAAAATATGGGAAATGCAGGCTACACGGAAAGATTTTTTTTTTCAGTGCGCTGTTACAGAGTGGAACAGAGTGGAACAGTAGAGAAATAGTGTGAAAATGGTTTGATGAACCATCCGCCAGGCACTTATGTGTGAACTGTAGTCATGTAGTCATCCAGTGTTAGCTGCACATGAAAAGCGATACACAGCAATGCGGATAGGTTTAGTGGAGAACAGTTGGCCGATGTGCACCTCGTGTATGAGATTACTGAATGCAGTGAAAGAGCATCACGACCGAGCTATACTGAACTATTCCAGAGAGACATCACAGTACTTTTCTATACAAGGGTTGTTGCATTACTTTGAATTCTGAGTCGTGCTTTCCAATGATAGCATACTGCAGACTTTTCCATTGTCGTGAATATATTTTCATAGACACAAACGTAACTTTTATTGTCTGTAAAGAGGCGCTATAGTCAATAGATCTGCGGCACAATGATACTCAGAAAATATCCCCGAACAATTTCCGAAGTTTAGTCAACGGAGTTCTCCTATATGGAAATGAGCGCTTAAATACAGGACGTTCTAAATCGTTCACTTGAGAAAATATCAGAGCCTTTATTGTGTCAATGTGACCTTCTGAATAATGGATAGCTCTTTATAAACAATATCATCTGTTCCTTATAGTACAATCCAAGGTGTATTGTGTGTGACGCGCGAGATCAATACGTTAGTTTTCCAGAAATAAGGCTTAGCTTTAATCCCATTGTTTTCATTTAACGATTATCGGCACCGCTACAGAGGATAAACCGCTGGCGTCCTTAATACCTGATAAGGCTGTGATGGAGGGCAACGATAAAAAGAGATGACCAGTGAAAGGTTCTCACGCGGCTAAGGGAACCCGAGCCGCCAGCTTGCTGTTACCACGCTTGGAGGCCGGCGGTACCCTTAATCCTCCGGTTGCGTCTGCAAGACTCGCTTCCCGCTGCTAATAGCCATGGCGACATCATTTCTAGCTCGCCTTGCGCAAATTTGTCCTTTGAATATTACGTCGTACAGAGACGATGACCGGTCATGGATTCCTTTGTCAATTCGCCACACGTCCGTAAGAATTAATGTCAGATCTGTCATTCATAACAGCTGCTTTGCGTAAACCGACAGAATTTCAGAATTCAGTTTATGGACTGGAAGTCTCGAGTACAGAAAACATTGTGTTTGTGGACGTATGCACACACAGGTGAAGCCAGCCCACAGCCAGTTGTCACATTTAAAACCACTTATCGTATTTCTTGCGTTAACAACGTAACTTCAGGACAAATGTTGCATCAGCCTACAGAAGAACTTAGAATTAATTTCCTTACAAACAGCAGTAGTGTTTACATGGTACTGCACAAAGCTGGCCTTAAAAATTGCAGCATCACGAAATCGGCATGCAACAGATGTCAAATAGGCAAAAATGATTCAAATGGCTCTGTGCACTATGGGACTTAACTTCTGAGATCATCAGTCCCCTAGAACTTAGAACTACTTAAACCTAACTAACCTAAGGACATCAAACAGATCGATGTCCGAGGCAGGATTCGAACCTGCGACCGTAGCGGTCACGCGGCTCCAGACTGTAGCGCCTAGAACCGCTCGGCCACCCCGGCCGGCATGTCAAATAGGCATTTAGTGTACTATACAGTCTATGTTTTCGTTTCCAGTTGATCATGATGCTTGTTTCGTTTAGTTTAACTGTCGTTAGTTCTGTTTTAGAGTAGCTATCCTCACAATACAGCACAACAGTGTATTCACTGTCTCAAATGACAGATACGCTACATGTACAGCCTAGCTGATGGGAATGCGGATGCAGCACGTAAACTTTATGTTGACGTTACCCTGGCAGGCAGTTATCTTGTACAAGCATGTGTGTACCACTCCACCAACACTTGCGAGAGATAGGCTAATTTGAGAAGAGAGTGGCAAATGGTGCAAGAACGCCAAGTGTTCGAACGCCTGAGCTTGAAGAACAGGTTCTTCGTACTGTAGATGAAACTCCATCAGCTAGTACAAGAAGAACTGGGAAAAGGGTCAGTGTAAATCACATGACGATCTGGAACATCCTGTCTGATAATCATCACTACCCATATCGCCTGCTTTAGGCGCTTCAGTCCGGAACCGCGCGACTGCTACGGTCGCAGGTTCGAATCCTGCCTCGGGCGTGGATGTTTGTGATGTCCTTAGGTTAGTTAGGTTTAAGTAGTTCTAAGTTCTAGGGAACTGATGACCTCAGATGTGAAGTCCCATAGTGCTCAGAGCCATATCGCCTTCAATGGTTGCAAGAAGCGAGGCAAAATTTCAGCAACGAGTAGCTAACTGTCAACGCAAGTTAGGGCACTGTGTTCTGTTTCTGCAGTTCTTAGAATGTACCTTATTCGCTGATAAGAGTGACTTTTCAAGTGATGGGTTCCTCAATCATCATATCAATCACATCAACCCTGACATTAAACATATTTCTGGAAGGGAAACATGAAATTAATTTTTAGGAAACGCTCCTTTCATTGTTGTTTGAGTAAACAAGAGTAAAAATCGATAATTATTATGATAGTGAGAATACGTATCGGTAAAATGTGAATAACGTTACAGAAAGGCAAACGCCTTTCGTTATCGTTCACATAACCATTTCCCTTAACAAAAATTGATTTAGTTATGTAACAATATCTTCGTATACTGTTCAGAACAATTTTTAACAGGTTGCAAAAAATACAACAAAGAAGTGCACTAGGAACTGGTTACACTTACGTTCTACTAATCTAATACGAAAACTATAGTTGCAGAAATTACAGTTTTCCTTCAGAACAAAGTGCTATTGAAATCATAAAAATAACAAGCATTCATGATGAGTAAAACGGTAAAGAAGGAACACAAAGGTAAATTATTTATGCTGCAAAACTTCACTGGCAGAGAAACATTTCACAGGGAGCGGTGAAATTAATAGAGAAGTTAAAATTTACTTCATGTAGATGACATTTCTCCTTTATTCCTTCTCAAGGTTTGGTCAGGTTAATAAAGGATTTGAAACTTACTTCTTGTGGCTGACATTGGTCATCGGAACACAAAATTTCCGTGCAAATGAAAGTGGGATAGAGAAACGAGTAGATATCAACAAAAGGTTGATTTTGGTGGTGAAAAGAAAGGGCAGTGCGGTGTAAACAACCAAGTAGAGCCAACAAGCAAGAGGTCCCTTATTTCTGCCACAGTTATCAAAGTATCAATAAATGAAAGAACACAGATGCAGCTAAGTCACTCTAAATATGTTTATCTGATATGTAAACGAAATATTGATGAACAAAGTAGTGAAAAAACATATTTTGCCCTTCATGTAACTAACACGTCTGTTTTATTTCCAGTGTCACTTATCGTGTGGATCGCAGCTGCAGCGACATAAGCTCTTCTGTCCACACGCAGTTCACACAAAGGTTACGGTGGATTGTAAATTTAGTACGTTTCTAATGATTGTCCCACTGTAAATGAAAGATATAAATCAAGAAAAGAGAGGTTCTTATGTTTTCTAAATGGAGGTTATACATCACGTATTTGCTCTAATGCATTCTTTTCGCAATATCAATTGCCTGCGAATATTTAGTGCCGACACAGATTTCTCATTTATTCCCCTCTTTCGATTACTCGTTATCACGAGAAGATAGGTATTTTCCTGTACCTGTGTTGCAGTTCTTGTACTCGATTGTCAGAACACAAGGCAGCCAACAAATACAAAGTTAACGTTATGGGCTGTATCTAATTCAAGTAATGCAGGACAATACCTCTTTGGGAGGTCGATTTCACCTGTGGCAAGCGCAGCAGCTGTGAACGGAGTTTCTAACTCTTGTTCCGCATTCGACTTCATGCTTGCTTGATTCTGAGAAGGAAAAGATACGGTTTGTTGTATCGCTGATCGAGGTTAAGTGCTGTTCTAGTAGTCTTGGAGGGAATGACCTCATACTTGCTCAACACAGCTTTCTAAGGCAATGACGAAATAAAACAAAAATCAAATTTTTGGTGCCAAGACGTTGCCCTGATTGTGATACTGAGAATGCCATTGTGCCAATTCAAGACAATTGTAACGGCTCCCGACAACTGTAGCCAGTATACGTTCTTAGACAAGGAATATTCTCCGCCACTCAGTAGACATAGTACTCCAGACATTGCAAATAAGTGTTAACACAAATAACGATCATTGACGTTGAACCGCTTACGGTATTAACGAAATATAAATTACAGTAACTGCATTCTATTAACGCCTAAATAAATGCGAACAGATGTCATTGTTACGAAAAAAACCGACTATAAAAACACTTCTTCACGTAAACCATGTATTTATTGTTAATTTACTACATTGTTAATTATTTATTTTGCTCTGACGCCAGTCAGATGTTTTAGTGTAATACATTGCTACGCGATTCGAGCACGTTCTGCAGGTTTTTAAGTGTTTTTTATTGCATGCATACGAATGCAAAAGCTGCTAAAGTAATTTAAAATTGGGTATTTGTTAGGTTACAAACTCTGACTAATATTATATTGACGCAATCGCTTCTTTTAACAAAATGGAGTGTGGAAAGCAAGGAACGACGTCGTCTGTTGTGATGTTAAGCTGTATCTTGTTCATAGTGGAGTTACTTGTGTTGGACACATGACGATATTTCATAATCAGTTTGGCATTAGCTACCAAAATGTCACTATGCATCCAACACAGCCAACTGCATAATCAAGAAGGTATAGCTTAACATCTCAAGAAGGACAGAAACAACAATTGCAGACTGGCCGGTGTCGGCGGCCTTGCGACATTTTGGCGTCAGATGCCAAAATATCAGAATTCATTTTCACTCTACAGCGGAGTGTGCGCTGATAAGCTAAAATATGCACCCAGCACAGACAATTATGCACTCAGCAAGCTACAGCTTACTATCACAACCACAACAGTGGACGTCATTTTCTCCCCCCTTCCTCCTCCTCACACACACACACACACACACACACACACACACACACACACATTCACTCACTCACTCACACCACTCTATCACAGGAAGCGACTTCGTTAAGTGTCTATTAGGCGGAATTTGTAAATTAACAAATAGCTAACTTCAGGTTATTTGAGTGACTTTTATATTTAAATGTTTGCAATAAAAACCATCAGTGATGAGTCAAATATTCTCGAAACACATAGCAGAGCATTAAATTTAAAAAAAATATGATTGCTAACAGTACAAAACAAATAAGTTATTCATAACTGTCACACTACCAACACTTGCTCATTATGATTACAGTCAGTTACCGTAATGTACTGCACGTTTTAATGATCCCACAATTGTGGTCGCCGACTTTCAGCTATTTATGAGAAATCTATATGTATTATTTAGCTACCTCTCAGACAAGAAGAAACAGCAATTTACGGAGATTTCAATATAGATTTCTTAAAACACGTGGACAAGAAAAATGAACTGAAAATATTATTTGGGTGTTTCAATCTAACTTCAGCACTCAATTACCCAACTTGTGTGCAGAAAAATAGTAGGACACTGATTAATAACATCTTTATAGACAGTGCTCAGGCTGAAAAAATTAATGTGTGCCCAATTCCCATTGGACTATCTAATCGTGATGCCCAGTTAATGGAATTAAGCATTTACATCAACGTTATTTAACTGGGAGAACAAGAAGATGTTCTGGAATACGGTTCTCGATCAACGGACATCGCGCCAACGTACCAGGCTACATCAACAACACCCACCCTGTGCATCAAGGAGTAAAGACACATGCCTCTATTATCCATTCGTCGGATTGGAATGTTGAGCTCGTCTATCTCCTTGGTGCTATTGGAGAGAAGTGGACCATTTATCGCCATTGGGTTTCGCTTTATCCTCTTCTTTCACTCCATACTCATCCCTGATAACACATACGCAACACTAGATGACACAACCATCATCATAGACATCCTCACTATACATACTCCAGAAAGCCTCTCAGGTAATTTTGCTTCAAAGGTAACACTGACGCAGCTAACTTATCAGTCAGATGATAGACAGCTTTAATTACTGGAAATTAATGGTTCAGATCGGCGTCGGAAACCAATAAATTTCCTCTGTATCTGAAGATAAGCGGCCAACTTCAATGCTGTGGAGTGAATTATCATGCGCAGATATCGCACTCAGTAAATTCAAATACAAATTTAGAATTAGCTGCTGTACCTCTGAAATTCAAACCAGAGCTAAAATTTATTGATTGGAATAAATGTTTCAGCCATTACAGATAAAAATACTCGTACTCGTACGCTTTCTTTCTTTATTGTGTACAAAGTTTCGTATTGTTCAAGAAATTAACTCTATGATGAAAAAAATTCATCCATGGAGTCTACACAGCGCCCGGCGGTCTTTCGTAGGCACCAGTGATCCTTAAATAGAATGTCGATTTTTCTGAAGGTGTGTGCCAAATATACCAGTATTAGTTTTTTACCTCACTGCATCATGGCTGGCACGGAGTGTACTTGAACATCAAAGAAAGTACTTTCCAATTCTGTGTGCATATGAATACGTTAAATCGGATGTTCAAATTTCTGGAAAAGGACAAAACGAACGTTTTCAAAACTAGTGCAGATAACGGAGAAAGTTCTGCTCAAGTACGATTCGGACTTTGATAGGCTGATTATAAAAATGAATCTGCGTTATTTTCACTCAAGTTTTACTTATTCATTCCATTGACATTCGAAACAACAACATGTGATGCAGTAGAAACTGATAAATTAGATTCTATGTTAATCAGTTTTTTAAATATGTTTAACTCGTAAAGTGAAGTGTCTCTAACAACCCAGGCGCCTCTAGGATGAAGTTTATGTAGTTTGCTCGGACATACCACTACTGATTGTCAAAACAGCGAATGAACTACTCTAATAGTCGTTGAGTAGGAACACATATTAATATGATTACACATATAAACATGATTCTCGATCTAACGAGAAACACATCTTTACGTACTTAGAGTCTGTAGTGATGCGTTGTCTACCAGAATTTATATTGACGCTCAACGTAGTAGACATGTACGACAAATGTGGCAGTGTATTTATTTAAAAAAATATGTTAAATGGCAAGTTGCAAAGAAAATAATCTTCATTTTTTGGTGCTCCATGTGTCAATTTCTGACGATAGCGAGAGTGTGCAACATGTCATATAGTGGATTATGAAAATAATGTTGGAAATGTTAACAACATCCGGTGCAAAAACTGTATTAGCTAGGAAGAAATGCTACAATCTGAATGTACCCACCACTAAAATACATTTTACAAATCCGATGTCGAACATAGACGGTGGTTCATTAATGTTACTACTCCATGTATGTTCAGTACAAAACAGGGATATGTCTAGTATTTATCCCTTTATCCCATCGAAGTCGTAGCATGATAAGATTCTAAAGCTTATAGTGTCTGGTATATATTATGGGAAAAAGTGAAGCTATCCCTTTTTGCACTGAGGTCTTCAATTTTTACTGAAGACAAGCCACTGGACCAATTCTCCAGTTTATATATTTCGGCTGCGATATCAGATTAAATAACGATAGAGATGTACAGAATGACATCAATAAATATCAGCACAGGCGTGGAACTATAAATAAAATCTTAACGAACAATACAAGGAAAGATACAAAATTAAAGTTTCAGAATACAGCAATCTGCTCTATGTCGGTGAATCTTAGATTGAACAAAGGGAAGACCAAAGCAGAATATAATCATCTGAAATGAGATATTTAAGATCTGTCAAAGGTTACTCAAGAAGGGATCTTACAAGGAATGAAGCTATACGAAATGTGTTAGAGATATATAACTTAAGCGACAAAGTGGAAGAACGGAAGAAAAAATGAAGGCAACATCTTGAACGTACAGGAGAACATGGAATTTCAGTCATTAAAAACAAGTACAAGTCCTCAGAAGAAAGACGTTGGTGAAAAAGATAGTCTTAGAAATTCGAAGACGGAACAGACATATTGCCTAAACCCTGAAGTGAAAAAGAAGTTGTTGTCAGTTTCCTGCAGGACATACACAGTGAATACGACGTCACAACTTTAATTTAATAAAGTATATATAATTTTTGTTACTATTTACATGAATAAAATGAAAGGGGAGATTGTGTAGTTCTTAGATTGCACATAGGAAAGTTAAGTGGGGGGCACCTAATGAAATATTACTGTTTCTTGTTGATTTGGTAGTTGCCTCTCTCACATACTTATAACCAGAAATTCGTAAATAATCCCTAATCACGGACCGGCCGACCGAAGCTCTTTGCCCAACTACAGCTTGTTGGACGATGCCGACGACTGTAAACTGCAGGAGCGCGTAACTTTTAGGCTCAGGCACGAGAGTTCTATTTCCAAATTGTATAGAGATCACTGATATGATCTGACTCTGATTCGAGGTCCCTAATCATTGAGCTTTTCAGTGCTCAATGAAACACTGACTCGCATATCCGGAAAAAGACTCCTCAAGCGTCCTCTTTTGATTTTATCGCACATTCAAACAAATTACCAGTGATCTGATGTCTCTCATGCGCAATTTGTGCTTTCGAGCTTCGACTTCAGAATCTCCTCTTACTGTTTATGTCTTAAAAGTTTCGTTGTTCCACACAATACACTCATTTAAGTGCTGTATAATGTATTAAGCTACTTCGAATATACGGTCAACAACAAATTACCAGTGATCTGATGTCTCTCATGCGCAATTTGTGCTTTCGAGCTTCGACTTCAGAATCTCCTCTTACTGTTTATGTCTTAAAAGTTTCGTTGTTCCACACAATACACTCATTTAAGTGCTGTATAATGTATTAAGCTACTTCGAATATACGGTCAACTCTCCATCGTACAGAATTCTGTGGTGTGTAAAATGCTATATATTTTTAGAACTATTTATATACCGTGTGGGCAGGTAAGCCTCACTTCAACGGTCGTCCACGTTCGTTTACCTTAAAACAGAAGAGGGTCTTTTACCATGGAATATGTAATACTTGCAAATGGACCGTGTTTCCTTAATTTCTCAACAATTTTACCTGTCCTGAAAATGAAAATTTATGTTAGTTTCCGAAAGCTTTTACTTCAAAATGTATTTAACTTGTAACTGGTTTTTTATAATACTTCTGCTTAATTTGAGTTCACTTACTGATTTTGGTATGTAGCAGAGTAATAATGTAACAGATGGACGATTAAGTACTGTACTGACAAAATTTTCTTCATAGCAAAGGTTTAAGATTTCAGTAGAATATTTGTTGTTAGGTACATGCCCATATTCTATTTTGGAACATGTTTTCACATTTGTAAAAACGTAAATTTTTCGGATTAATTTTTGTAATTTCAGAAAAAGGCTGCATCGCATAAAACATGAATACCATCATTTAAAAATTACAGGGCTGGTTAGAGGCAAGTCTGGAAAGTGTTCCCCCATAGAGGGAATCGGAAGGTATTGTATTGTCAGGACAGAAGCAGTAACTGCAAAATGGGTTTGTCAGGAGTGCTCAGTGAAGTTGAACGTCGAATAATCATCGGATGTCATGTGAATAACAAACACATCAGGTGCATTCAGCTCTTCTAAAACTGCCCAAATCGACGGTTTATGATGTGACTGTAAAGTGGAAACAGGAAGGAACAACCACAGATAAAACAACCCCTCCCCCCAATAGTAATGCAGTGACAGAGAGGAACCGCCGAACATTGCGGAAGATGGTTGTAAAAAATCTCATGAAATCAAAGAAAGAAATCATTAGTGAGTTGCAGGGTGCTACCAGCAGTCCATCAAGTACAAAGACTGTGTTAAAAACAATGAGGTAAAAAAATTGGGTACAACGGTGGACCAGCTCCTGTGAATTGGCGCTCAATGTCGAGGGTATCAGCGCTCTTACACATATTAAAAGAAACGAGTGCATATAAAATGATTAAAATTGCTGTCACACAGTGAGGAGGAAACCTATAAAACGGCACTCGTTCACTCACTCTCACCTCAGTCGTGTTGACCACACGATCACTCTACGTCACACGCATAGCAGCTCCTCATAAGCCACCCAACACTTGAGGTGGAGAAAAGAGCGACGCCATTGGACAGTGGACGACTGCAGACGAGTGATTTGGAGGGATGGGTCGCGCTATACCCTGCGGGTTAGGCAAACTCCTGTCATCATATGTAGCGTCAGCAGTGAAGTCCGGAGGAGGTGGTGTTACGGAACGAAGGGGAGTGTTTTCCGTGGTTAGGGTGTGAAACTCTTTTTGCGCTAAAGAAAACCCTAAACGTCTACATCTACATGGTTACTCTGTAATTCACACCTAAGTGCCTGGCAGAGGGTTCATCGAACCATGTTCATACTACTTCTCTACCATTCCACACCCGAATGGCGCGTGGGAAAAAGGAACACCTAAATCTTTCCGTTCGAGCTCTGATTCCTCTTATGACGTAGGTGGGAGTCAATAAAATATTTTCTCTTTCGGAAGAGAAAGTTGGTGATTGAAATTTCGTAAATAGATCTCGCTGCAAAGAAAACCGTCTTTGTTTCCGTGTCTGCCAACCCAACTCGCGTATCATATCAGTGACACTCTCACCCCTATTGCGCGATAACATGAAACGAGCTGCCCTTCTTTGCACTTTTTCGATGTCCTCCGTCAATCCTACCTGGTAAGGATCCCATACCGTGCAGCAACATTCCGGCAGAGGACGGACAAGTCTAATGTAGGCTGTCTCTTTAGTGGGTTTGTCGCATTTTCTAAGTGTTCTGCCAACAAAGCGCAGTCTTTGTTTCGCCTTCCCCACGATATTATCTAAGTGGTGTTTCCAATTTAAGTTTCTCCTAGTTGTAATTCCTAGGTATTTAGTCGAATTGACAGCCCTTAGATTTGTGCGATTTATCGTGTACCCAAAATTTATCGAATTTATTTTAGTACCCATGTGGATGACTTCGCACTTTTCTTTGTTTATTGCCAATTTCCACTTTTCGCACCATACAGAAATTCTCTCTAGATCATTTTGTAATTGGAATTGATCGTCTGATGATTTTACTAGACGGTAAATTACAGCGTCATCTGCAAACAATCTAAGGGGGCTGCTCAGATTATCACCTAGATCATTTATGTAAATCAGGAACAGCAGAGGGCCTATGACACTACCTTGCGGAACGCCAGATATCACTTCTGTTCTACTCGATGATTTGCCGTCAATCACTACGAACTGTGACCTCTCTGAGACGAAATCACGAATCCAGTCAAACAACTGAAACGATACTCCATATGCACGTCGAAGAATAAGATGACATTTTACAGCACTGTGTACTGCATACAGTAGAGGAATAGTCCGGAGATGACGATTGTTTCTATCAGCAAGAAATTTCACCGTTATGAAGCAGCATTAGTGGGGCAATGGTTTCTGGACAATAGCATTCCTGCTGGACAATAGCATTCCTGCAGTGGACTGGCCTTCCCAGAGTCCCGATCTCAGTGCAACGAAATATCTTTGGGATGAGTTAGAACGTCGACTTCGCTCCAGACTCCATAGTCTAACGTCACTGCCGTCTTTGGCTTCGGCTCTTGAGGAAGAATGGGCTCCTGTTCCTCCATAGACATTCAAACACTTTAGTGAAAGTGTACCCAGCAAAGTTCAAGCGTTTATAAAGACGCAGGCTGGGCACGTCCCATATTAACGTTCACTAACAGCTATCCATGCCGACGACCTTACCGCAGTGGCAACACCGGTTACCGTCAGATCACCGAAGCTTAGCGCTGTCGGGCTTTGCTAGCAGTTGGATGGGTGACTGTTCGACGTGCCCAGCGCTGTTGGCAAGCGGAGTGCACTCAGCCCTTGTGAGGCAAACTGAAGAGCTACTTGATTGAGAAGTGGCGGCTCCGGTCGCTAAAACTGACAACTGCCGGGAGAGCGGTGTGCTGACTTCACGTCCCTCCATATCCGCATCCAGTGACGCCTATAGGCTGAGGATGACATGGCGGTCGGCCAGTGCCGTTAGCGTTATGGAGACCTGTTCGGATGGAGTTTAGAGAGAATAGCTATCCGTATGTTTTTGATCAGAGGTGTAGTACATTTGTTGACACTTTGTAGCGATCGGAGGACGGCAGTGGCAAACTTTCTCCGCTAGAGTAAAGAGAGGTAGAGTCTAATGAAAGACAACGATTCGCTATTGTTGCATTGCTCGCAAGTCTAATTGCCGGAATATAGCACTGACTCTGACTTCGTTCTGCATGTAAGTAAGAAAAATGACACTACTGAGAGAAAAACGATATGTATTGCAAGAGTGGAGGTCAGTCTCACTATTAACAGTAGATCTTAAAACTCTAATGGCATTTGCAGTACGGATATTAGATAAGACTAGCTAACGAGGCGTGCTTCGAATTCTGCTACACTTTCTAGAACAATTATTTAATGACTTCCTTACCAGAGATCAGAATTTTACTGTGAATCGTCGATAAAAGTGAGCGGTTTTCGCAAATTTATTTTTTATTGATAGTGTGCTCGTAATAAAACTTTCCCGAAAAGTGTTTTCAGAATTCCGTGATAACATAATACAAATATCAAACACATCACCAGAAAAACTATCTTAAACGGGTCCGAGCATCAGCAAATATCGCTCAAGTGAAAGGTAGCTTGCCAAAAAGGTCCAACAGAATCACGGTCTGGGAAGCGGTGCAAACGGGTGTTAAAAGATGGTTGTGTCTCAGTATCAACAGGGCCTATCTATTTACTCTTAAAATTTGTTGTTATGCGTTATGTAAGGCTTCAGGCCACTCCGCGTGTGGTCATTTCTGCTGGTGATTCTGAACGAAGCACGTTTGAAAGGTAGGTGCCGACAAAAATTGTGAGGGGTAGAAAAGGCCCGCCGCTTTGGAAACTGCCCTCAAAGCAAACAAATTTAAATGTAGGCAAACCCTCGAAGTCAAAGACGGAATGAAGCCAAAAGTAGCGCGAGGAGAGAGAGGTGTGAGGCGTACAACAATTTTGGAAATAGAATTCTATCCACTGATCAGAAAGAAAACCTTGAAAAATATTGATGTTATGTTAAAGCAGCAAACGGTTCAAGCCAACTGTCCAGACACTCAGTGACCATAACAGTTTTTATACGGAGAATGACAGAGACAAGGCAGATATAGTAAATTCCTTCTTCCAAAACTGTTTCGCGGGGGAAGACTACTGCAGTTTCTCCCGGTCGCACGAACGTCAAAGTGACAGATACGGAAAACATGAGACCACAGGGTGGAAAATCTGCTAAATTGCAGAAAAGAGGGAAGACAACTGGACCTTATTGGATACCTATAAGATTCTACATAGAGTATACGAAAGACCTTGATCTTTCTCTTGCAGCAGCGTTCCTAGGGCCTGGAAAAAGGTGCAAGAATTCCCGTTCTCAAGAACGGTTGTCGAACAGACGAATAAAACTATAGGCCTATATCGCTGAAGTCAGTCTCTTGTAAAACACTGGAACGCGTGTCATGATCTTTCTGAGACGGATAATCTTCTCTGTAGAAATCAATAGGATTTGCGAAAAAACCAATCGTATGAAACCCAGCTCGCTCAGTGCGTTCACGAGATGCAGAAGACAGCATATATTACAGCCCAGTAGATACTGTTCCCTGTAGGTCTCTGTCGCTTAATGAACAAAATACGACCGTACGACAAGTTAGACCAGCTTCATGATTGTATAGAAGATTTACTAGTAAACGGAGCACAACAAGTCGTTCTTTATGAAGAGAAATCTTCAGAAGTAAAAGTAACTTCGCGCGTGCCCCAGGATAGTGTTTCACTATCATTACATTTCACAATACACACATCAAAGAAAGTTTTGCATCACCCAGGTTCCCAGAACTCCTGAAGATAGACGTTGATTGTGGATATTGTATCACAGACACAGTTCCTTTGACTGTTCAGAGATGTCACTAATCCCGCTCAAAGACGGAAACAACCATGCATCAGCAGCGGAGGGGGTCCGACAGCCGATCAGTTCCAGTTATTCCACCAGGAAGGAGGCACACAGCTCATGTTGTCTGTAGTTCAACCATGCCTAGACGATCAATACCGCTGTTCGATTGCGTCCGCATTGTTACTTTGTGCCAGGAAGGGCTCTCAACAAGATAAGTGTCCAGGCGTCTCGGAGTGAACCAAAGCGATGTTGTTCGGCCATGGGGGAGTTACAGACAGACAGGAACTGTCGATGACATGCCTCGATCCGACCGGCCAAGGGCTACTATCTGAACCTATGCATTATGGCTCGGAGGAACGCTGACAGCAACGCCACCATGTTGAATAACGCTTTTCGTGTAGCCACAGGACGTCTTGTTACGACTAAAACTCCGCAATAGGCTGCATGATGTGCAACTTCACTCCCGACGTCAATGCAGCGCGGTACAGATGGCCCAACAACATGCCGAATGGACCGCTCAGGGTTGGTATCACGTTCTCTTCACCGATGAGTGTCGCATATGCCTTCAACCAGACAATCGTCGGAGACGTGTTTGGAGGCAACGCGGTCAGGCTGAACGCTTAGACACACTGTCCAGCGAGTGCAGCAAGGTGGAGGTTCTCTACTGTTTTGGGGTGGCATTACTTAGGACCGACATACGCCGCTGGTGGTCATGGAAGGCACCGTAATGGCTGTACGATAAGTGAATGCCATCCTCCGACCGATAGTGCAACCATATCGGCAGCATATTGGCGAGGCACTCGTCTTCATGGACGACTATTCGCGCCCCTATCGTGCACGTCTTGTGAATGACTTCCTTCAGGATAACGACATCGATCGACTACAGTGGGTAGCATGTTCTCGAGACGTGAACCCTATCGAACATGCCTGGGATAGACTGAAAAGAGCTGTTTACGGACGACGTGACCCACCAACCACTCTGAGGGATCTACGGCGAATTGCCGTTGAGGAGTGGGACAGTCTGGTCCAACAGTGCCTCATGAACTTGTGGATAGCATGCCACGACGAATACAGGCATGCATCAATGCAAGAGGACGTGCTACTGGGTATTAGAGGTACCGGTGTGTACAACAATCTGGATCAGCACCTCTGAAGGCCTCGTTGTATGGTGCTACAACATGCAATGTGTGGTTTTCATGAGCAACAAAAAGGGCGGAAATGGTGTTTATGTTGATCTCTATTTCAATTTTCTGTACAGCTTCCGGAGCTCTCGGAATCGAGGTGATGCAAAACGGATTTTGATGTGTGTATATTAATGATTACGTAGATAAAATTTGAAGCTGCATGAGGCTGTCCGTGGATAATGATGTTGTATATAGAGAAGTCACAGCGTTGAAAGATTGCAGGCCTGAAGAGGTTGAATGCTTCTCGCAGCGTATGCAACGATATAAAGTGGAACGACAACATGTAACTAATCGCAGGGAAGGCAGATAAAAGACAGAGGTACAGAATGTATCTTCAGGAAGTGTAGTTCACTTAAAAACGAGGTAGGTTACAAAACTCTCGTTTGAGCAATACTTGAGTATTTCTCGTCAGTCTGGATCCCTTACCAGATATGACTGCTAGATGAAATAGAGAAGATCTAAAGAAGAGCAACAAGTTTCTTCAGATGTTCGTCTAATAAGCACAAAGGCGTCACGGATATGGTCATTCAACTCCAGCGACAGACGCACAATAGAAGGATTGTGCGTCATACAGCGGTTTACCGTTAAAATTCGGAAGGCGTAGATTCCTTGAGCCTGGAATCATCTACATCATCTACATCATACTCCGCAAGCCATCTAATGGTGTGTGGCGGAGGGTACTTTCGGTACCACTGTCTGATCCCGCCAACCCTGTTCCACTCGCGAATAGTGCGTGGGAAGAATGGTTGTCGGTAAGCATCTGTATTGGCTCTAATTTCTCGAATTTTCTCCTCGTGGTCAATACTCGAGATATATGTGGGGGGAAGTAATATGTTGTCTGACTCCCGCTGAAAAGTACTGTTCCGAAATTTCAATAGTAAATCTCTCCGTGATGCACAACGTCTCTCTTGTAACGTCTGCCAGAGGAGTTTGTTTATCATCTCCGTAACGCTCTCTCGCCAGCTAAACGATCCCAGATAGATGAACAATACTCAAGAATCGGGCGAACAAGCGCCTTATAAGCCACTTTTTTCGTGCATGAGTTACATTGCCTTAAGATTCTTCCGATGAATCTGAGTCTTGTGTCTGCTTTTTCCCACCATCTGTTTTATATGGTCATTCCACTTAAGGTCGCTCTGGATAGTTACGCCTAGATATTTTACGGCAGACGCTGTCTCCAGCTGTTTGTCATCAACAGTGTAGCTGTACAATAGTGAATTTCTTTTCCTATGTATCTGCAATATGTTACATTTATTTACGTACAGAGTCAACTGCCAGAGTCTGCACCATTAATCAATTCTCTGCAGGTCGTTCTGCAAATTCTTACTAACTTCTGACGTTACTTCTTTGGTATAAACAACTGTATCATCTGCGAATAGCCTTGAAGAGCATCCGACGCTTTCTACTAGATCATTTGTATGTATTGTAAACAGCAACGGTCCTATCACACTTCCCTGTGGTACTCCGGATATTACCTTTACATCTTTTGATTTAGTTCCGTTGAGAGCGACGTGTTGAGTTCTATCTGCAAGAAAGTCTTGAATCCAATCGTACGTCTGCTCCGATAATCCTTAAGCTCGTGTTTTTTCATTCAACGGCAATGCGGGACGGTGTCAAATCCCTTACTGAAATCAAGGAACACGGCATCAACCTGAGCGCCGTTGTCCAGTGCGCTGTGGATCTCATGGAGGAACAGAGCGAGCTGAGTTTCGCAGGATCTCTGTTTGCGGAATCCATGTTGGTTTTTATAGAGGAGATGTTCATCTTCCAAGAACATCATAATACTTGAGCATAAAACATGTTCCATAATTCTACAACAGATTGACGTCAGCGATATAGGTCTATAATTGTGTGGATCTGTCTTACGGCCTTTCTTAAAAACGGGAATGACCTGCGCTTTTTTCCAATCGTTAGGTACCTTTCGTTGTTCAAGCGATCTACGATAAATTACTGCTAGAAGGGGAGCAAGTTCTTTCGCATAATTTTTCTAGAATCTTATAGGTATCTCAGCTGGTCCTGAAGCCTTTCCACTACTAAGCGATTGCAGCTGATTTTCATTTCCGCAATCGATTATCTCAATATCTGCCATTTCGATGTCCGTACGACGATTGAAAGGAGGGACAGTGTTCTTCCGCGGTGAAACAACTTCGGAAGACCGAATTCAGTATTTCGGCCTTCTCTCTGTTGTCTTCCGTTTCGGTGCTGGTGTGGTCGCTAAGAGAATGAATAGATGATTTAGCCCCACTTACTGATTTTATATACGACCAAAATCGCTTAGGGTTTTTACTCAGGTCGGTTGGCAACGTCTTACTTTCGAAATCATTGAACGCTTCTTTCATTGCTCTCCTTACGCTCATTTTCGCATCGTTCAGCTTTTGTTTGTCAGCTAGGTTTTTACTTCTCTTGAATCTGAGATGAACTGCTCTTTGTTTACGTAGAGCTCTTCTAACATGGCTATTAAACCATGGTGGATCTTTCCCATCCCTTGAAACCTTACTCGGAAGATACTTGTGCTTTGAATTTCTTCCATTTGTTCTCCACATCTTCGTCCTCATAACTGAATATTTGATGCTGACTGCAGAGATAGTCTGAAATTTGTATATTGTCACTCTTATGAGCAAATATATCTTCCTGCTTTTCTTAACATTCCTTGTAGGACCCGTCGTCGTAGATGCTGTCACAGCCTTATGATCAGTGATAGCATCCTCTACGTTAACTGATTCGATAAGTTCAGGTCTGTTTGTTGCCATGACGTCTACGACGTTACCCTCACGAGTTGGTTCTCTAACTATCTGGTCAAGATAATTTTCGGACAAGACATCCAGAACAATGCCAAACGATTCTCTGTCTCTGGCACCAGCTTTGATGGCATAACGCTCCCAATCTATACCTGGCATGTTGAGGTCACCTCCTATTACAACGGCATGATCAGGAAAATTACTAATGATATTCTGCAAGCTCTGTCTGAAGCGCTCTACAACTACAGATCCTGACCCAGGTGGTCTATAAAAGCATCCGATCACCATTTTTTACCGTTCTTTGTTACTCAATTTGACCCAGATTAATTCACATTCGGAATCCGTGGCAACCTCGCTAGATTTTATCGAATATTTTGCTGCAATCAACACGGCTTCACCATTGGTGACTAACCTATCCTTACGATAAATATTCCAGTCAGAACTTAGGATTTCGTTGTCATTGATGTCTGGCTTCAACAAGCTTTCTGTTCCCAATACTATCTGTGCATTATAACCTTCAATAATGGATACTAATTCTGGGACCTTTCTTTTCTATTTCTGATCTGCGAGGACCTAGATTCTCTGAGGTCACTGTGGCTGATTTAACAGGCAAATCGTGTTTGCTCCCAATGGAGTCGTCCTCTAACCTAAAAAAAGCCCCATGAGCACTCCACGCGTACTCCGCTACCCTAGCAGCCGCTTCCTGCGTGTAGTGCACGCCTGACCTGTTAAGGGGAACCCTACAATTCTGCACCCGATAGCGGAGGTCGAGAAATTTCCATCCGATACCGTTGCAGAGCCTTCTGTGCCTCTGGTTTAGACGTTCCACTTTGCTCCAAACCAGAAGACCGCGATCAACCCTGGGTACGATGCTACAAATAGACAGCTTAGCCTGCACCCCGCGTGCGTTGCTAGATGCCTTCAACAAATCAGCCAGCCGCCAAAAGGAGCTGAGGATGGCCTGTGAACCCAAGCGGCAGGCGTCATTCGTGCCATGTGCCACCACATGCAGCCGGTTGCACCCAGTGCGCTCGATAGCCGCCGGCAGGGCCTCCTCCACATCATGAATGAGACCTCCCGGCAAACATACCGAATGCACACTGGAATTCTTTCTCGCCTTGCCTGCTATCTCCCTCAGGGGCTCCATCACCCGCCTAAGATTGGAGCTCCCAATGACTAGCATACTCACCCTCTGTACTTGTCCGGACTGGGCAGCAAAATCGACCGCTGGCCCAACAGGAGAGGCATCCCGTGCTGGCTCAGAGTTATCATCAACACTGGGAAGCACCTCTTTCCTGTTGCTAAGACGTAGCGCACGGCCTGTTACTGTTTTAGCCTTCCGCCCAGTGACACGCGAACCCACCACTGTCTGCCACCCACTCTGGATTTAGGACTGACCGGTCAGATGTTGCGTATCGGAAGCCGCAGTGACGTCCGGGTTGCCAGGGGATTCCAGTGACACCAAAGGTGTCGCAGGGCTCGTCACTGGCGCCCCGACCTCACCGCAACTTCGAGCATTAGCTAGAAGCTAGTTGACGGTAGCCAGCGCAGCTTCCAGCTGTTTACGTACAGCAGTCAACTCTCCTTGTGTCCGCTCACAACAAGCACAGTCCCTAGCCATATCGCACTGTGTATAAAATAAACTACTGAGTTGGAAAATATACCAAAAGGAGGATAAAGTAATAGTAAAAGTTGGTGTGCAGATTTCTCACTGAACTCTGAGACCGCGAACTATTAAACAGAAATAAATTTCTCCACACGGAAAATTTACACTAGAAAGCCGCCCTACTCAAGGATATTCACAAGACTTACGCAAAAAAAACTACTATTAATTTTCTAACTACTAGTCTACGTAGTAAAATACACACGTACAGTTCACTTCTTCGCAGAAGCACGTGAACAAAAAACAAAGAATAAGTTAATTTACAGTTTATCACACAAGTTCTGCTGCTGCTCTGCTGCCCCTGCTCTTGGCTCGGCGACTGCCGCTACACTAGCTGCTATTAAATCCAAAAAGGAGAAACAAGAGTTTGCGATTCACGACCCTACACGGCGCACTGCTGAGATTTAATTCAGATTTTAATCGCAAGAGCGTCCGGCAGCACAGTCACTGGAGTCAGCGTACTCCCGGAAGGCCTTTCTGCGGCTCCCTCCCGGCAGGGGACATTGGGAGCCCTGCTTTCCTCCAACTGTGAACGTCTTCCCTCGCACGCTTATTGCCTGCTCGTGGTCTGATACATTTCGATGCCGCCGCACGATTATCATCAGCCGTGCCTTGTAACTGTGACAACAGCCGCTACACAGCATCTGAAGATCTCGAACAATTTTATCGACGAAGTGTTGTGGGATATGCACAATATGATCCGACGCCAAACCGGAGAAGAGTATTTGCAACAGATCCGTCGTGAAAGCCTAAAAAGTCACATTTTCAACCACTTTGTCGGTTTCAGGAACTTGATGACTGTGAAGAGCACACTGAATGATCTGATCTGGCACTCAATCAAATGCCTCCCCAAGGTCAAGAAAGGCAAGATGTAGTGACCTCCTTTTCTCTCGGAATTGCTCCATCAGTTGGGGAGCAACAAAAATTGAATCTATCGTGTCACATTGCTTCACAAACCCACATTGATTTATTGATAACGGGACTATGTTCTGCAGCCTGTCATCGAGGATACGTTCCAATGTCTTCATAGTGGCAGAGAGGAGCCGGATTAGTACATGCAGCAGAGCCACCCTTACCTTTAAAAACAGGTACTTTGATACTAGACGACCAATCGGTAAGGAAATGGTCGCAATGAATGATGGAGTTCAAGAATTCCGCGAGCCAGGTGATCGCTTTATTGTTAAGTTCGTCAATTTCCCATGTGGCCGTAGGAAGGTCCTCTGGTCCTGGAGCCTTTTCATTTTTCATTTTATGAATTTCAAATTTGACCTTATCTGTTGTGATACATGGAACTCGTCCAGTTGTTACATTACCTTTTAATATTGGTGGGTGGGGGAATTCAATATTGAATATTTCACTAAAATAGTCCCACCAACATCCCAGAATTATGCTGCTGTCAAGGAGCCGCCTATCATTCTTGTCTTTTACACCTGTGTTGTTCTATATCTTTACCTGCTCTATACAGAGTTCGGGATTGTTGGTAAATGCTTTTGTTCTCTTCTGTAATTGTTAGCTGGTAATATAAAAGTTGGTAGTGATTTACTTTAGCCTCTGCAACTACTTCTTTCCCTTCTTTTTTAGTGGCTTTGTAGTTCTGAAGGCTCTGTTTATTCTGTGGAGTTTGTGACTGTTTGAAGGTTGTTTTCTTCCAAATGCTTTTTCTTTTATTTTGCCCGTCCACAACCATATATGTTTATCAGTTCTGCCCGTATCTGGCTGTGTTACACCAAACCGGAGCCAACGGCGTATACGGCCCCTGCAACGAACATGTGACGTCATACTAGTCGGATTGTCCGCCACCCTTCGCGAACATTCGACCATTAGACTCATGTGCAGACCTCACGTAAAATCAATATATAATTGAGAAGCTGCCCACTAAAGGTCTTGATTTTGTCGTGTATTGTCGAGGACTTGCGTGCATTTAAACACGCAGTCAAGAATTACTACACTCGTCTGAAATACACTACTGGCCATTAAAATTGCTACACCAAGAAGAAATGCAGATGATAAACGGGTATTCATTGGACAAATGTATTCTAGCAGAACTGACATGTGATCACATTTTCACGCAATTTGGGTGCATAGATCCTGAGAAATCAGTACCCAGAACAACCACCTCTGGCCGTAATAACGGCCTTGATACGCCTGGGCATTGACTCAAACAGAGCTTGGATGGCGTGTACAGGTACAGCTGCCAATGCAGCTTCAACACGATACCACAGTTCATCAAGAGTAGTGACTGGCGTATCGTGACGAGCCAGTTTCTCGGCCACCATTGTCCAGACGTTTTCAATTGGTGAGAGATCTGGAGAATGTGCTGGCCAGGGCAGCAGTCGAACATTTTCTGTATCCAGAAAGGCCCGTACAGGACCTACAACATGCGGTCGTGCATTATCCTGCTGAAATGTAGGGTTTCGCAGGGATCGTATGAAGGGTAGAGCCACGAGTTGTAACACATCTGAAATGTAACGTCCACTTTTCAAAGTGCCGTCAGTGCGAACAAGAGGTGACCGAGACGTGTAACCAATGGCACCCCATCCCATCACGCCGGGTGATACGCCAGTATGGCGATGACGAATACACGCTCCCAATGTGCGTTTACCACGATGTCGCCAAACACGGATGCGACCATCATGATGCTGTAAACAGAACCTGGATTCTTCTGAAAAAATGACGTTTTGCCATTCGTGCACCCAGGCTCGTCGTTGAGTACACCATCGCAGGCGCTCCTGTCTGTGATGCAGCGTCAAGGGTAACGTCGTCGAACTGTTCGTGCAAATGGTTGTTGTCTTGCAAACGTCCCCATCTGTTGACTCAGGGATCGAGACGTGGCTGCTCGATCCGTTACAACCATGCGGATAAGGTGCCTGTCATCTCGACTGCTAGTGATACGAGGCCGTTGGGATCCAGCACGGCGTTCCGTATTACCCTCCTGAACCCACCGATTCCATATTCTGCTAACAGTCATTGGATCTCGACCAACGCGAGCAGCAATGTCGCGATACGATAAACTGCAATCGCAATAGGCTACAATTCGACCTTTATCAAAGTCGGAAACGTGATGGTACGCATTTCTCCTCCTTA
Organism: Schistocerca americana; assembly: GCF_021461395.2. Classification (NCBI taxonomy): domain Eukaryota; kingdom Metazoa; phylum Arthropoda; class Insecta; order Orthoptera; family Acrididae; genus Schistocerca; species Schistocerca americana. Next base: position 435,690,972 of record NC_060122.1, read on the forward strand.
CACGAGGCATCACAACAACGTTTCACCAGGCAACGCCGGTCAACTGCTGTTTGTGTATGAGAAATCGGTTGGAAACTTTCCTCATGTCAGCACGTTGTAGGTTTCGCCACCGGCGCCAACCTTGTGTGAATGCTCTGAAAAGCTAATCATTTGCATATCACAGCATCTTCTTCCTGTCGGTTAAGTTTCGCGTCTCTAGCACGTCGTCTTCGTGGTGTAGCAATTTTATCGGCCAGTAGTGTAGTTACTCGCTCCCCGCCAGAGACGGCTGCTGACACTCATAAGACCTGCAGGGTCACGTGCTGTGACGTACTCGCTGCGGCCTGTCTTCCTCGTGGCCTCGCACCGAGCTCAACTTGAACTATACTAGCTACACAGTTATTAAACATTAACTGTCATGACTGTTTTGCTGAATGTATTTGAAGTTGTGCAAAGAGTTTTTAAATCTTGCTTTTCAATGTGCCCACGAATCATCTCAAGAATGTGATGTTTCTCTCTTCATCTCATACATCGTAAACGTAAATCTTTTGAATGCTCATACCAGTAACTGCCGAACGGGTGTACAGTAAGTGCCACGTTATTTTCGACATAGATATGGCTCGTTCACATGCATCCGGTGTCGCTTTAATAGCAAAAGCCACAAAACCTAAACTAAACACGGAGGCGTCGTGGCACCAATCCCACCACAAACTGACGAAGCAGGTCGGCACGTCGTGACCAAGCTTTTGGCCTGTGTTATCATACGGCCTCTGGCAACGGCGTCAGGCGACCGACCGTTGTCGGTGCCACAGTAAACAATATCTTACTGTATCCAATAATCTTCAGCAGATTATACGAGAGACAGATCACTTGGTGACTGTGCCTTTTCTCGCTGAGGAATACAGAACAATTTGCGATCTCGACTCCAAGGGTCAAGAGAAGTCCATTGTAAGGGACAATCAAGAATTTTTCGTTTGATGACGTTGCTGCTGCGTATATGTTACCCATCGCGACGCCGATACAGATACACCATGTGATCAAAAGTATCCGGACACCTGGATGAAAATGACTCACAAGTTCGTGGCGCCCTCTATCGGTAATGCTTGAATTCAGTATGGTGTTGGCCCACCATTAGCCTTGATGACAACTTCCACTCTCACAGGCATACGTTCAATCAGATGCTGGAAGGTTTCTTGGGGAATGGCAGCCCATTCTTCATGGAGTGCTACACTGAGGAGAGGTGTCGATGTCGGTCGGTGAGGCCTGGAACTAGGTCGGCTTTCCATAACATCTCCAAGGTGTTCTATAGGATTCGGTCAGGGCTCTGTGAAGGCCGGCCTATTACAGAGATGTTATTGTCGTGTAACCACTCCGCCACAGGCCGTACTATATGAAAACGTACTCGATAGCGTTGAAAGATGCAATCGCCATTCTACAAATGCTCTTCAACAGTGGGAAGCAAGAAGGTGCTTAAAACGTCAATGTAAGCCTGTGCTGTGACAGTGGCACGCAAAACAAGGGGTGCCAGCCCCCTCCATGAAAAACACGACCCGTAACATCACCGCCTTCGAATTTTACTGTTGGCACTACACACGCCAGCAGATGACGTTCACCGAGCATTCGCCATACCCACACCCTGCCATCGGATCACCACATTGTGTACCATGATTCGTCACTCCACACAACGTTTTTCCACTGTTCAATCGTCCCATGTTTACGGTCCTTACACCAAGCGAGGCGTCGTTTGGCATTTACCGGCGTGATGTGTGACTTATGAGCAGCCGCTTGAGCATAACTTATGAGCAGCCTAGCTGTCATAGTACTTACAGTGGATCCTGATGCAGTTTGGAATTCCTTTGCGATTGTCTGGATAGATGTCTGTTATTACACATTACGACCCCCTTCAACTGTCGGAGGTCTCTGTCAGTCAACAGACGAGATCGGCCTGTACGCTTTTGTGCTGTACGTGTCCGTTCACGTTTCCACTTCACTATCACTTGGGAAACAATGGACCTAGGGATGTTTAGGAGTGTGGAAATCTCACGTACAGAGGTATGACACAAGTGACATCGAATCACCTGACCACATTCAAAGCCCATGAGTTCTGCAGAGTGCCCCATTCTGCTCTCTCACGATGTCTCATGACTATTGAGGTCGCTGATATGGAGTACCCGGCAATAGGTGACAGCACAATGCACATAATATGAAAAACGTTTGTTTTAGGGGATGTCCGGATACTTTTGATCGCATAGTGTATATAAGCACTGACGTATAGACAAGGAGTTTGTGTGGCTTTCGAACGGATACTTGTTGATTGCCTCTTATACCATCACGCGCCATTACTCCCCTGGTTCGCCGAGATACAAGTTGGTACACCACATGGTCTCTCGCCTACAGCCGTTTTTAGGGGGACTGACACGTTCATCAGTGACAAGACCCACTCAGTTTAAAGACTCAAGAAATTGTAAGTTCAGCAAAGTCGGTTAGTAGAGCGCGTCGTTTTCTTTTTCCCTGATGACATAACTAAGCTGTTCCTGACGTGTCTCACGTCAAGTTACTGCACGTGGAATGGAAGTTTCTACAAACAAGTTGTTGCCGTGATAAGTCGATAAAGTCCCGTGGCTGCTAATTTCTTTACGGAACACTCTGAAAAGCAAGCACTGGACTCGGCGCCCAGGAAGCGCACAGTGTGGTACAGCTATGTGGATGACTTCGTCTGGTGGGGCCATGGTGAGGAAGAGCTTGCTGGATTCGTAATACATCTAAAAAGTCTCCATGGCAACATTAAATCTGCCACGTAAATGGAGAAAAACTGGACGATACCGTTAGCGCAATCTTATGCATACAGATCGGTACTTACATAAGCTCTCGAATCGTCAACTCAGGCAAAAAGGAGCATTATTAACACCGTCATAACACTCATCAGAAAAATACTAGTATGTGAATTGCGCCCGGCCGTGGTGGCCGAGCGGTTCTAGGCGCTACAGTCTGGAACCGCGTGACCGCTACGGTCGCAGGTTCGAATCCTGCCTCGGGCATGGATGTGTGTGATGTCCTTAGGTTTAAGTAGTTCTAAGTTCTAGGGGACTGATGACCTCAGAAGTTAAGCCCCATACTGCTCAGAGCCATTTGTGAATTGCGACACGACAGACGCACGGAACATCACTTCGAACGCGTTTCGAGAAGCAATGGATATTCCACGATGGGCATCGATAGTGTGACAAAACCCAACATCGATGAACTGACACCTTTAAAGAAGAAATTCTGGACATGACCTTTCTGCTGTACAGTTCCAGGGTGATGAACATAATCGGCTCTTTACTCGAAGAAACGGTAAATAGTAAACACAGTATACAGACCAAACAAGATAATCAGTTGAGTGCATCTGATCTGTCAAAGACAAGCGAGTCTCATACAAAATTTCGGGGTTTACCGAATACTATGCACTGTAGGAAACGTATACACCGGAATAAAGGGGAAATCCTTTAACACTATCATCGCGGAATATAAACGAATTGCGAGCTGGGACAGACGGAGAAATTGGCTGGCGCTGAGCACGCGATGGTGTGGGATATCCCATGAAATTCGCTGGAACTCCGACTGTATCTATGGAAATGACAATAACGTCAACAAAGAAAAAGAGGAACGCCTCAAGGTAAAGGGATGTCGAATTCTTGTCTCACGCTAAACGAGGACTGCAGGTAGCAAATAGCTGTAGCAGAGTATCATCTCAGATACACACAACGCCCGCCCCCGAGACTTATTTCACTCCACCATGGGAAATGAAACATACTTCTTTGAGAAGGCCGTCCACCGGTCCTGCGAGCTGTCTCACTGTCATTCAAACAGCAACAGCTCTAACCTAGCTGGACACCTAATGAAACCGTGCTTGGATGACAGATACGACTGTATCATTCCATGCTGTTTCACTCTATGCCAGAGTTTATCAATCGTACTGGTTGGCGAGTGGTGGGGTACCAGCTTCTCTGGAGCCGTATCCAGAAGTTTTCGAAGGGTCGGAAATGTGTAGAACGTGCTGGCCAGGGCAGCTGTCCAACACTCTCTTCTTGTGGAAGTAAGTCAGGACAAAACTGGAAACTTGCTAAGTTGCGTTATCTTCTTGATAGATTACGTCACAGAAACCTCTAAAACAGGACACAGCCACTACCTTAAATGTCAGAAATGTAACGGCTACTTTCCAAATTACTAGCTATGCTAATCATAGATGATCATGCTCCATATCCAATGGTACTCCATGCATCACGAGGGGTGCACGGCCCATGTCACGTTGATGGACGCAATCTGACAATATCCGTTCTCCTCGGAGCCTCCAGAAACAGATACGTCAGTTGTGATTCTGTATTCCGAAAATGAGAGGTTGTGCCACAGCTGTGTCCAATGTTGCCATTGGGCGCACCACTGCCACCGCGCTTCCCTGTGTTACTGCGTCAAGGGAAGCCGCAATAATGGCCGCCGCGCTGACAACGTGGTGCTCCGCCACACACCTTTGGGTGGCTTGCGGAGTATAAATGTAGATGTGGAAGTGCATTGTCCATGCGGATACTTGTTGCCAACAACCCCATTTCTGACTTAAGACATGGGACATGGCTGTACAACCCTGCCTAGCGGAACGAACAGTATTTCTGTTCTCTCAGCGCTAATCACATGGTGTCGCTGAGGTCGTGCATGGCTTGAGTATTGCTCCCTTGAACTCATAGGTTTCATATACACATGACAGTCGCTCCCTTGAACCCACAGATTCCATGTTCTCGTCATGGTCGTGGTATCCCGAACAACGAGAGCAGCAATATCGTGAAACAAACTAGTCTCCATAGGCCACAACCCTGCGGCTGTCGAATTCTGACACGTGCTAGTAGAGGCTTCTCCTTCTTATACGAGGTATGACACGATCTTCTCAGAAACAAGCAATATTCATATGCAATTTTTGAATGAGACACTAATTGCCTATTCTTTCCTTATTTACAGATGGCTTTTGCTTAAACTTAATTTAATCAGGGAGACCGAACAAGAGTGCTCTTAGCCCCCCGTTGTCGGGACCGAAACTACGTTTATTTTGCAATTTCTGTGCCTGTCTATCTAGTAAAGCCAGCCATTACCTTTGAACAATAGGAGACTTTTTTCTAAGTCTTTGTTAGACGCAGTTTTTTCAGGAATAGTAACCCAGATATTTTATATATTTTGGCCTTCGGTACTTTGTACTGGAAGATTAAATGTGGTGCGTTTTCATCCCCGTACCACATATTCTGCACTTAGGGGCGTCTTCCTCTATTCCTATAGTGTACAGATGTTTCTTAACCCTTTATTTAAGTCAGAGTACAAAATTTTCACTTTAATACTTGAGGTACTGGTATTGAATTAATAGCAAATTATGTTATTTCGAAAATGTTCCATTAAAACACCTAATATATTCAGAGGACTTTTATGTCGCGACAGGATTATACAGGCGAGGTACATTAAAGCTATGAAAAGTCCCAAAAGAGTCATACAGCTAAGATGATTGCTTCTGAGGATGCTTATAAAAGCAATTATTTCCTCATTAATACAAAAAAATATTATGCTCCGAACACTTTAAATTGAGTCTAGGTTCCACCTTTATAGATGAGCAAAGTGCACTATTGCCTCTTGAACTGACAAATATTGGACAGTAAGATTCCGTATTCTGAAAACGTACATCGTTTGGTACCGAAAATGCTGTCCTCCTTGCCCTTGGAGTTGAAAGAGGAGAATGTGGATCCTTTTTGGGCCTTTCCCGTATTTTGGACATTTGCTTTTCAAGTGTTTGTACCAATATTCCGCGATGCACTATGCGTCGCTTCATCTTCACTGTCGTCACTTGATTTAAATGGTGTATAATATCATCTGGAGAATTTTTTTTTAGTTGAGTGCGAATTTCTTCGTCTGTAAGACCGCTTCTTTAACAGGTATCTATGGCCTGAAACAACACAAAACATTACTAAGTTCACAAATGTTACACAAGTCACGCATTATTTCTATTGTTGTTTATAAAATGAAATGGCATATTGCCTTCTGCAAGGATATGTTTTCACTTACAAAATGCCCTGAAATCAGAAAAAGCTATAATAATCAAAGCAAAGCTACCAAAAGTGAATGTAGCCCCAACTTGTGAAGTCCTTATCCTGAATTTGATGGAGGTTCTAAGTCCCAGTCATATTTTAGGTTATAGCTGAATATTACGAGGGTATTCTATTGACATTTTATCCAATGTAGCATTAGTATGTACAGAGGTAACTACATAGAAGCTATCACTCATCTCATTTCATATATAGACCTTACTTACGTAACTTTACAGTGTTGTTTCGTCAACCAAACAGCCATTTGTAATATACAGTAGGTGTTAATATTTCAGGCAGATGTGTAGGCTTCGGAATAACGTGCAGGTTGTAATGACATCCAGTTTAGGAAGAACAAAGTGTATGGAATGGGACCTCTCGGTCCCTACAGGCCTAACCAGCTGTTGAGTTACATGATTCCATACAGAATATGCCGGAACTCCTAAGTCCCGCCAGTAAATGTAGGGTTAAATTTCCCAAAACTCGTCATTAAACTTACCATGATATTTATCTACCTATTGTACAAGCCCAGCATTGTAGAAATTCTCTTTAAATGATATTTAGGCATCACCGGCTTGCCATGTTTCTGTTTTTGAGTCTTAATCCCAAGTTCTACGTGCTGTCTTCTGATCCAGCTGCGTAGCTTTTATCATCACCTTAGTGATAGGACAGGTTCCGGTCTAACAAAAGGGGTCGGTATCCCTCTGCTGCTTAGCCCATCACCTTGTTCGTTTCCAGTAATATCAAAATGACCAAGTATCCACAGTAAGTTTACCCTGTTACTTTCTCCTATCCTCACAAGGATTTCATTGCATTCTGCAACGATATTTGATCTCGTTGCAGGAGCTGATGGAGATTTCAGAGCTGCTTGGCTGTCTAAATGAATATAGATGGAGCCTGTCATAAAGGGTAGAAATTTAGAACGCCTTGAAGCGTATTAAACAAAGTTAAACAAAGATCGCAGTATCTGCGAATCTTCAGAACTGCTTTAATCCCTGGTACTTGTATTGAAAATGTTTCTACACTTGAAGTCCTCTGCAACTATTTCGATTTTGGCTGCGCAGCGTTTCATGTGATTCAAGGAGTTACGCAAGAGTCCATCGACTAACTGACTCGATTGTCACATAATCAACAAAATTTTGACTCATACCTTTCACTCGGCCCAAAATGGGAAGGACACAACCGGTTTTAAGTACGATGTTGGTCAGTTTCAAGTTGACGAAGATTATTAGACCTGCAAGGAAATAAGCCCCCTGTGCAGCTATTAATGATGTAGAGAACTTGAATCTTGTGTTTTGGTATTTCTGTGCACTGGACAGGGCAACAGACGGGAAGGGGCATACTCGGAACTCTTCACAACTCGCCCCAGAAGGCTAGAATACAGGTACTGACGGCCATGGAAAAGCTGTAAGGATACCTAACGGTGCTCCCGAGGGTGACTAGCCTTGAGTGCGCTCCAAATACTGTTCCAGTAAATCTGATATCTGACATTATTATAGTCGTATACAAGCAATAACATTTACAGTTTGTAAGAGCGCAATAGAAGCTGACTGACATGAGAAAGCAAAATTTTATATAAAAAAAGACGTAGAAAAGTAATATCAATAGCAGGCAGAGTGGGAGGATGGGCGTGCTGTGATCTGCTGGCGCTTTTAAAAAATGTGCGTATCTAGTACAATATGCCGTTTGGCCGTGATTCGTTCACACTTCCACTAAAGACGTGGTAAATCTCACTTCTCATGCAGACTTGGTGGAGTTTATTTGTAGAGAAGATTTGATAGACTGCAGATGAGAAATACTTTGGTAATTAGTGGTGCCGTAGGAACTCATTCCTGCTAGCAAATTTTAGCCTCCATTTATACGTCAGCTGCAGTTGTGGAATGTTTGTGCATAGGCTTCCAATGAGATAAATGTGTTGCTCCCCGTAACATATTAAGCTAGCTGAAATTGAAGTGCTGTTACAATGTTACACTAAATAGCATTGATTGATAAAATTAAACTAATGTAATGAATCACATGTTTTATTAGTTTGTTTACATTTCTAGCGACCTCGTCATAATATAAGAATATTAGTGAAGCGGTCTTATTTTCAGTCAATTTCATTTCGTCGCGTGACGGCTGCTGGATAAAAAGGCACACCTGGAGTAAGCATACATACTCGGGTAGCAACGTTACCACCAGAGTAGTCGTATGCAAGACCAGATCGTTGTCTGACCTTAACAGCGTGACGAAATCTAACAGTGTTTGCAAGGCTATTTGCCTGTAGATGTTATGGCTGCCTCAGGCGCAGTAATTTCCCTACAAATAGTGTTACGGGGCTGGGGACAGATATTGTGTACGCCAGGATGTATCCCCTTCACGGCAGGACGAGGAATGTTCAGTCAGCAGTAGTGGAAACTGCACTGTGACTAAATGGGCGAATACCATTTCAGTTCCTCTTCGCATTCGGCACAGCCGGAGCATGTTTAACTTCGGACACATTCATTTATTTCAACCTAAAAGCAAGTTCACCGTAATCGCTTTGCCAGGATCCGTCCTTCCTTTCCTTTTCGTGTGGTATTTACGGTGCGACACATACTTGATCGCTGTGTATTTCTTTCCCGGAAAGATCAACAGATTCTGCAGTACTTGCAGCAGTTAGTGTTGTGTTATCACGTCGCTTGGGATGATGCAGCGCGTAGGTCAAGGCCGTAACCCACAGAAGCTGACGCAAAACCGGACAACCTCAGCTGACTCAAGGCTGGAGGAGAACGACTACTCAAGATATGAGTACAGCTCCAAGCTTTGCGTCGGGCACGTGGGATCCTTTATTGATTTGATATACTGACGACTGTTGTTGACGCAACTACCCTACAGTGCATGACTGTTAACATAGTGGCTCCTATGAATTTATATCGTTGCGCTGCAACTGCCACCGTATCCTGTCACCACCAGTTAAATACCTGAGCTTCTGTGCCGTAAATGTTTTTTATTTTAATTTTATTTTTATTATTTTTTTTTATTTTTTTTTTGACAGCTGGAAGATAAGCTGCAACTGACCAACCTTGTACTTAGAACTAACTTGTCCTTCTCATTTTGGGCCGATTGGAAGGTATAATCCAACGTTTTCGTTGATTGTGTGACAACTGAGTCCGAGAGTTCTTGACTTTTTTCGTAGGATACTTAGCTGCAGGGTATCCCTCAATGACGTTGTTTAATTGGACGAAACTCCGTCCAGTCAAAATCGAGTTAGCTGAAGAGGGGTGCAAGTATTGAAACTTTTTTTTTTTAAAGTCCAGAATTTGAAGTTCTTCTGGAAAGAAGAGACATTGACGTGACACTCGGTAAAACTCGAAATCAGTAGCTGTGAGATCTTTCGAACAAACTTAAGAACATACTGCAGAGACTGGTTGAACTCTGTCAAAAACTTATTTCCACGGAGGTGCAAATAGAGTCTGTAAGCGAAATGTTCTGGAATAAACTAATTACCACATATATGCTTTGAGATGTGTCTTTCTACAGATCGCTAGTCTTATCCGTAGGTATGAATAAAAATTCCAGAGAAAACTTTAAATCACTAGCGGAGATTCCGTCATAGTAATAGGAAATTTTAACCCTGTTTCCATAAATTGTAAAAATTCCTGTTTTACGAGTGGCGTATGGTACGGAAGTTCATCTGAAATCCTATGCGTCTCTTCTGATAACTACCTAGAACAGTTAGTTTGGAAACGTACGCTTGTTGGTTGGTGACAGTCAGTCCCAACTATCTTAATGATGTTCACACAGAGATCTGGATCAGTAATCAGAAGCTAGGATTAATAATCATGACCCTCAATAAAATAGAGGAGCCGGTGTTTTCGTCGCATCTCAAACAGCAGATAGAAAAATCTAAGTCTCAATAGGAACATAATGGGATGGAACTGTGGTTTAAATTGAGGCGAAGATGATATTTAAGGTGAAAACAAACTTTTTCTTTGGAAGAAAAGGTCGTAATACATGAGCATAAAACGTGCATCGTAATACTAGAAATTATTGACGTAAACGATGTATCGCGATGACCCTTTTTGAAAACAGGAATGACCTGTACTTTCTTTCCAATCGCTCGAAAGCTTCATTGCTCCAGTGTCGTTCGATAAACTGTTGCTAGAAGGGATACAAGCTGTAATAGCTGTATAATCGTACGGGTATCTCGTGAGGTCCAGTTGCATTTCTTCTGTTGAGCGACATCAGTTGATTTCTCATTTCGCAATCACTTATCTCAGATATCTATCATTTTAGTGTTCGTGTTATAATTTCTCGTGGGCCATTCTCAGTCGGAATCACACAGAGCATTTAACGCAATCCATTGAACGTACTAGTATTTTGTAACATTGTTTCTGTTTCGAACGTAAGGTTGACTTAATCTGTCGTCAGCGATCGTGAGATATTCAAGTAAAAGAAAAAAAGGAAGACACCAAAACGTTTCTAGATATATCAGTCTTCTTATGGGCTGCCAAACTCGTTTTGTAGCTGTATTTAGAGCCCGAGTTTGCGAAATAATAAACCGGAGCAGCAGAGATTTTAGTGGCTTTCCAAAATCAAAATGAACAAACTCTGGGAGATACGTTGTTAATAACCGCTTAGACACAGACCAGATATCCGAGAAAGAAACTTTGGTCAACATGTTAATGGAAAACTTAAAATCAGGACAGCTGATTAAGAAAAATTTGTAAAATGGCAATCCAGCATTGATTTTGTGTGTTACCTTTGTGGACATTGTGTGATGCGTTGTTTTACTCATGACGTTTGATGCGACACTGTCGTTACCTACTTCCAAAGAACAATGCGGGTGAATCCTAAAGATTTGGTAATTTAATTTTTCTCAGGCATAAATAAGCGGTTTTTTCCTCAACAACAGGTTTCACGTGATAAGGTAAAAAACTATCTTCCTCATTCGTCACTGCCAAAATCTTTAGAACATATTATTTCAAAACCTCCAATAATGTATTCATAGTACTTGTATAGGCGGCAGTACGTTTTATTAAGTAAAAGGTATTCTTATTTTTAATACAGGATCTCTAATAGTTTGTTCACGATAATCAAACCGCACACAGAGAATCACTTGTATGTTTCCATTGCGACTTCAACAAAGGAACCGTATGTACTTGGAAATGAAAGATATGAGTGCTTATTTTCGCCTTCGGAGCACTAGATCAACTTTGAGGAAGAGCAGGTGTCAAATTCCATTCTGACGACACAGATTTTATTTTCCGAGGTTTTCATAAATCGATAAAGATTAAGGCGAATGCTAAGAAATTTCCTTAGAAAACGACACGGTTTATTTGCTTCTCCACCCTTGTGCTGTTCAAGCTTGTGCTGTGTCACTAATGACCGCGTCGTTGACGGGACGTGAAACCTTAACCTGCCTTCCTTCCTTTACAACCTTCCACCTTCGACGTCGTCATTCCTAATCTGTAGTAGGAAAGATGATCAACGCTGCCACTGTTCTCATACAGCTTTTTCTTTTGTTGCTGACAAGAAACCATTTGGTTGGTTTGTGTCGACATTCTCTCCTTTTTGTCCTTGATAAACATAAATATAACACGATTAACTAGTTTAATGAATAGTGTAGTCCGCGCCAATAGTTTTTGAGACTCATAGTTTATTTTAGAAAATCTGTTAAAAAAACTTGAATGTGCCTCTCTTTGTGTCCGCTCATCTTCACAACTCCCAGCAGAAGACAAATTACATCTGACTCTCAGTTTTTCTTCGTTTCAAGACAACTGAAAATGAGACTCGGCAGAGATGTTTTTTTTTTTAAATTTATTTATTGCCCTGCGGTTGCATCCATGCAGCCAGAACAAACATACAACGTACAATGTCTCCAATAGTTAAAAAAGACTGCAGTTCCTTGGTGAATATACAGAAAACCGAACATATAGCGTTATAGCGTCATGGGTAGTTAAAATACGGGGGGGGGGGCGGAGACCCAAAAATAACCGGAATTTCTTTCTAGAAAGCATATACTTTATTGTTTTCAAATACAACCTTAATCTCCTTCGAAGTACCCTCCATTAGCATTAATAAACTTGTCAAAACGTTCATTCTAGCGTTCGAAGCACCTTTTAAATTCGTCCTCTTTGATACCTGCTAGCACTTTCATAACATTGAGTTTTACGTCTTCCACACTGCGTTTTACGTCTTCCACATACGCAAAACGCTTCCCTCTCAAGTCTCTTTTCATCCTTGGGAATAAGAAGAAGTCCGAGGGTGCTAAATCCGGCTAATAGGACTCGTGGGTCAAGGCAGTCATCTTCGTTGTGGCCAAAAACGCGAACGCTGAGAGCCGTCTGCGCGGGAGCGTTGTCGCGATGCAGGAACCACACGCCAGAATCCCACAAAGTCGGACGTTTTCACGACAAACTTCTGCGAAGCCGTTTCATAACCTACAAATAGAATTGTTGGTTTACTGTCTGGTTTTCAGGGACAAATTCAGAGTGAACGATCCCTTTGATGTCAAAAAAACAGATCAACATCGTTTTCACATTCGATTTCACTTGTCGAGCTTTTTTTGGTCGAGGTTAGCCAGATGACTTCAATTGTGATGACTGTTCTTTACTTTCTGTATCGTATCCACAGCACCATGACTCATCACCTGTAATGATTTTGTTGAAAAAATGTTGATCATCTTTGAATGCGTCCTTCATTTCGAGACAGGCTTGAACGCGACGATCCCTTTGATCTCTGGTAAGAAGCTTCGGCAAGAATTTTGCTACCACTCTTCGCATCCCCAAATCGATGGTCAAGATGCGCTTAATTGAGCTCCAGGACAACTCAGACAAGTTCTCGAGTTGGTCGATTGTCCTGCGTCGATCTTCACTGATGAGATCACGGATTTTGTCGATGTTGTCTTCGCTTCGAGCAGTTGAAGATCGACCGGAAGGGGGCTGAGCTTCAGCCACCATTTCTCCCTATTTAAACGGAGAAAATCATTCGTACACTTGCGTTTTACTAAGAGCATGGCCTTTTGTAGGCTGTCTGAATCATCGCAACAGTTTCTGCTGCGTTCTTGCCGAGCAAGAAACAGAACTTCACTGCCACACATTGTTCGTAAGAACTAGCCATTTCCTCGTGTCACGTCTGCCCTGTACCCACACTCAAAGAACTGCCAAAGAAACCACACTTCTCACTGTTGGGTGACGCCGCGTGGCAGAATGACTCAGCAGAGCTCCTACTACAACCCTCTGGCAGCGCAATCTGCTACTACAAGTACACGATGTGCAGCATTACGATTCTGGTTACTTTTGGGTCCCCCCCTCGTAATACATGCAGAAATACATACACTCCTTATAATAAGAATTAGATTTCAAACAGGCACACAAACACACACACACACATACACGCACGCACGCACACACACACACACACACACACACACACGAACACACACACACACACACACACAACCACAGGTGAATGAGAGGATTAACATTCTAGAAGGAAATGCCTGATGCATGTGGACCAGTTTAGTAATCAGCCAGTTGGATTCTCTTCCACATAGAGGGCAGCATATGTACATACATTAATCCTTGTTCCATAGATAATGAATACTACATTTCGTAATGACGTGGAATGTGTCAGTTTAACATTAAGTTTTCTTTACACAAAATAATTAATTAATTTTAATTACAGTTACTACTTAATATCTAAGAATTCATCTATTGACTAGAAGGAGTTGTCATTCAGAAATTTCTTTAATTTGCTCTTAAATGTTGGCTGGCTATCTATCAGATTTTTAGTACTATTTGGCAAATGACCAAAGACTTTTTTAGCAGCATAATTCACCCCATTTTGTACCAAAGTGAGGTTTAATTCAGAATAGTGAATATCACTCTTTCTTCTAGTGTTGTAGCTATGCACTTTGCTGTTATTTTTGAATTGGGATGGGTTATTAATGACAAATTTCATAAGTGAATACATGTATTGCGAAGGTACTGTGAATATGCCGATTTCCTTAAATAAACGTCTGCAAGGTGATCTTGGGTGGGCCCCAGCTATTATTCTGATTACACGATTTTGTGCAATGAATACTTTCTCTCTTAATCACAAATTGCCCCAAAATATGATGCCATATGAAAGCAATGAATGAAACTAGGAATAGTAGGCTAATTTACTGATCGTTTATCATCAAAATTTTCCTTAACTCTAATAACATAAGTATCTGAACCTAAAAGTTTCAGCAGATCATCGACGTGTTTCTTCCAATTCAATTTCTCATCAATGCACACACCCAGAAATTTTGAGTATTCTGCCTTAGCAACAGACTTCCATCAATATTTATCAGTGGTGTTATGCCATTTACTGTAGAGAATTGCTTATCTGTGTTTTCTCAAAATTTAATGAGAGTCCATTTGCAGAGAACCACGTAGTAATTTTCTGAAAGACATTATTTGCAAGTTCCTCAGCTGATTCTTGCTTGTTGGGTGTGATTACTATACTGGTATCATCAGCAAAACGAACTAACTTTGCATCTTCATGAATATAGATTGGCAAGTCGTTAATATATACTAAGAACAATAAGGGACCCAAGACTGAACCCTGTGGGACACCATTCTTGATACCTCCCCAGTTAGAGGTCTCTGCTGGTTTTTGCAGACTATCTGTGCTGTTAATTTCAACCTTCTGCATTCTTCCAGTTAGTTATGAATTAAACCATTTGTGCACTGTTCCACTCATACCATAATACTTAAGCTTATCTAGAAGAGTTTCTTGATTCACACAATCAAAAGCCTTTGAGAGATCACAAAACATCCCAATGGGTGATGTTCAGTTATTCAATGCATTTAATATTTGATCAGTGAAAGCATATAATAGCATTTTCTGTTGAAAAGCCTTTCTGAAAACCAAATTGACATATTGTTAGTACTTCATTTTTACAAATATATTGAATACATTACTTTTTCAAGAATTTTGGATAAAGTTGTCAGAAGTTATATTGGGTGGCAGTTGTTAGCATCAGATCTATCCCCTTCTCTATGCAATGGTTTAACAATAGCGTATTTCAGTTTATCTGGAGAAATGCCCTGTTTCAGTGAGCTACTACGTATGTGCCTGACAATCCTGCTTATTTGTTGGGAACAAGCTTTTAGTACTCTGTTGGAAATACCATCAATTCCATGTGAGCTTTTACTTTTGAGTGAATTATTATTTTTCTAATTTCAATAGCAGAGATGAGTTGAATTTCAATTTTATCAAATTGCATAGGTACTGCCTCTTCCATATACTGCCTTGCATTTTCTAATGAATAGTTGGATCCTATTTTCTCTACAACACTTAAAAAATGATTATTTAAAATGTTTTCTACTTCTGACTTCTTTTCATTGTGTTTGTCAGAAATACAGTCTTCCTGAGTTCTTGGTTGCCCTGTTTCCCTTTTAACAATATTCCAAATTGTTTTAATTTTATTATCAGATATGCTAATCTCAGACATATGCACATGCTTCTGGACTTTTTAATACCTTTTTTTAAATACAGTGCAGTAGTTTTTATAGTGTTTCACTGTTTCAGGATCATTGCTCCTCCTAGCTATAAGATACATTTCCCTTTTCTGTTTACAAGGTATCTTTATCCCTTTAGTAAGCTCTGGCTTTTTACATGGTTTCTTATAATTATATTTCACTGTTTTCTTAGGGAAACAGTTTTCAGATATACTCACAAAGTTATTGTGAAATAGGTTAAATTTTAAATTAGCATCACGTTCCCTATACACCTCAGTCCAGTCTGACTGTTGCAAGCTTTCCCTAAAATTTTGAATTGTTCAATCGTTAAAGGAATGCACTGTTTTGGAGGACTGTTTTTGCATTACTGTATGGAACTATATCAAATACTGTAACTAGCTGTGCATCATGATCAGACAGACCATTCTTAATAGGAAAAGTTTTTATTTGATTAAATTTATCTTGATCTATGAAAACAGTATCTATCAGTGTGCTGCTTTCCTGTACCACCTGAAGAGGAAAATCGATAACAGTTTCAAATTGAAGGAACCAAGTAATACTTCAAGGTCAGGCTTTCTATCAGACTCTTTCAGAAAATCTACATTGAAATTCCCACAAGCAATAATTTGCTTTCGTCTGTCTGGCAGATAGCACAACAAACAGTCCAAGTTTCTCAAAAATAGTTAAAAAATTTCCAATGGGGACCTATACATGGCTACAATAATAAAAGTGCCATTATTTATTTTAAGCTCACATGCACATGCTTCTATATGTTGCTCTACACAAAAAATTTTAGTTTCCAAATTTTTCACACTATGACAGATTTTAACATATATGGCAACTCCTCCTCTGTCCATAGTGTCTCTACTTACATGTGCTGAAAGCTTATATCAACCTACATTTACCATTTCCATACCTATGACTGTATGATGTTCAGATAGACATAGTACATGTATTCCACCCTCAGTTTCTAAATCTTCTCAACAAACATGAAGCTCATCTACTTTGTTTTTTAATCCTCTGATATCCTGATGAAATTTAAAACATCAGCTTTTATTTTGCCACCTTCAATTGCCACACCAGACTGGTGAATAAGAGACTGAATAGAAGCCTTAGAACTGCTTACTGATTTTACGTATGACCAGAATTTTCTCGTATTCTCTGCCTGATCTCTTGCTAAGGTGTGACGGTGGTAGTTGTTGTATGCTTTGCGCATAGATCTTTCCACAGATGCACGAATCTCTACTAACCTTCGCTTATAGGCATTTGTGTGTTCCCTTTTGAACCGAGAGTTCCTCTACTTCCTCAGCATCCGCAGAATTTCATTATTAAATCATGGTGGGTATTTTCCATCCTTTATCCACTTACTAGGCACATAATTCTCCAGAAAACGATTTAGAATCTGCTTAAACTTTGCACGTAATTCCTCTACATCCATCTTACTGGAACAAAGTGATGTCAATTTACTGTCTAAGTGAGATGTTAATGCTTATCTGCTCTATCTAGCAGAAACACCCTGCTAGCCTTCTTGAGTGATTTATTAACTCTCTTAATCATAGTCGCTATAATGACATCGTGATCGCTGATCCCCAATTAGGCACTGACGTTGTCCTGACATTATCCCCTGAGAGATAAAATGCAATTTCCTGAGGGGTAAAAACAAAGTGGTCCAGTTGTGTTTCGATCACAAAACTAAATTATTGTTAAAATATCATTAGTGATATCAAAATTTCCTAAGTCTGCAATACTGATTAAATAAGTGTGCAATAATTACATTTTTTTCCAAATAACCTGTATTAATACATGACGCAATGCAGTGTTGGTTATAGAAACGAATGCAGTAACATCTTCCTCACATAGTACGCACACTATACACATATTTTGTACATCCCACCTTGTATCCATGAAACTAAAATTGAGTCGTACACATCACATATGCTTAAATATCTCATGAAAATGTCTTTTCCGAACTGTAATTCCTTCACTAGACCATAAATTGCTTCGTTATACATTTCCCAACAATAAATGAACTAATTGATAGCAGAACACAACTGAACTATAACTGCCACTACACTACTGTAGGGTCGACGGTGTATTATTATTATCCTTTCTTTTCTCAGACGTTATGTCTGGTCAAATTACTATTATTATTATTATTATTATTATTACTATTATTATTATTGTTATTATTATTATCATTAGTATTATTAGTGGCAAGGGTCAGACACAAAGTATTAACAGTGAGATTGCAATTTCTAATAGTTCAGAAGTAAGGAGTCAGCAGTTAAGTGATTTACGAACAGTAAGCTTAAATATAATGGACATATTTTAATCTGGTTGATTTTAAATATGGGTATAGGAGAGTCCAGTATCATTAGGGAGGGAAGTGGCGCAGAGGAAGCGTGTTTTGTAACAAGAGTCACCCTCAGTGTGGATAGTTATCTTTCTTTTCTGAGAAGGTGTTGTAGGTGTCATGCGATGCGTTGAGAATTGCTTCATAATTAAATGAAACAAGGTTGTTAGAAATAAGAAATACCAAGTGTCTCATTGACACATTAGTTCGTGGTTTAATAAAGTACTTACACAAAAAATAAACTGATCAAAGAAATTTCTTTTTCATTCTAATGTTTAGTTGGTGACGTTGAGGGGGAGGGGAAATTGGGGGGGCGGGGGGGGGGGGGGTAAAAGCTAAATATACGATTGCAAGCCGGGGTAATGGTCTCAAAAAGATTTGGAAGCACTGGTCGATATGAATCGGCTCGTAATGCGTCTTTCCCTTTCTTTAAAATGGTGACGATACTTATCGTTTTGATAACTGCAATCTTAATGCTATTCTTCCACACAGTGTTTAAGACGCGTAACAGCCTATGTTTGCCTCGTGACGGCAAGAACTTGATCAAGGGATAACAGATATTATCCGGTCGCGAAGCTGTACGTTTGGATGACGTGATGGCTATTTCTACCTCAGTTAATGTGATAGGTTGCATAAGTTGATGATGATCGTTTTGGCTTGGTTATTTTCATTCACCCTCTCTACCGTAGGAGGGGTATCCCGCACAATATTTCCTTCGCCATTAGGCGATTTGTCAGCGTATCTATGGATGGGTAAGGAAGGGGGTGGGGTGCATCCATAGGGTTACGAATTTGTTTTCAGGTTGTCGTTATTGGGGTTTGATGGTTTAACTCGTTACAGTATTCTGTCCGCTTGCGTCTTATCATGGAGCGAGGTGGCGTAGTGGTTAGTACAATGGACTCGCATTCGAGAAAACAACGGTTCAAACCCGCGTCTGGCCATCCGGATTTAGGTTTTCTCTGATTTCCGTAATTCAGCCCAGGCAAATGTCCCGATGGTTCCTCTGAAAGGGCACAGCCGATTTCCTTACCCATCCATGACACAATCCGAGCCTGTGCTCCGTCTCTAACAGTCAGGTTGTCGATGGGACGTTAAATCCAATCTTGCTTTTTTTTTCTTCTTTTCTCTTATTTAAGTTTTCTTTGCGCCTGTGCCTGACACGCTTTGAGCCGAATGACGTTTTCCTCTGCACTAACTTTTTTTGTATGCTCGTGGCGCTTCGTTCTTTTCGAAATCACAGCTTAGCATTCCTCGTTCCACAATGGGGCTACCTTCGTCGTTCGCCTGGCGTGCGTGATGCGTGGTACCGATATCGCCGCTGCCGTTTGAATAATTCGTACCAATCCTTTGTAGTCCTCCTCTATGTCTCCGGATTCACTGCATGACGATTATTCTTCCTCTGCTGACTCGCGATATTTTTCTCAGTTGCCTTTTTTATATTCCAAACGTATGGACCATGAAATTGGCTGAAAACCCTGCCATCTTCATACTGTATATGTATCGAAAAGTGGTCTGAATCCTCACTGTATAGCAGAACCTCCCATATGTCAGGTGGTGTTAGCTGAGGAGAAGCTACAACCACATCTGCTGCCGACTGGTCTTCACCTGGTCTCTATATTCTGTGGCAGAACTGTCTTCCAGGATTACCATGTTGTTGTCGAGCAAGCTACTCGAGTATACAAAAAGTAAGACGAAAACATTACATAAAACCAAAAAATGAAACAAAGATTTAAGCCGCAACCAAGGGAGGTAGCTAGTATAGCAACTTGATGAACAGGACACAGCAGACTGGAGTTCTGTCTTTTTGGACCGTAAGCTCTGTCTGGCTTTTTGCAGTCGACATTTGTGTGCAGACAAACACCAAGAAAAGAAATGTGACGTCTTTCAGTTTCTGTTTCATATACATGTCATGAACAAACAAGAAATTCTACTAATACAATATTTGTATTCTTATCTATAAATGTGAGTTTTAAGCTACGGACATCCATTATGGCGAGAGTAAAAATCTAAGTAATGACACGAGTCTCTTGTGTTACTGCAGATATCCACGAACGCTGCCTTGATGTGAAACATTATTATTTTTCAACACTCTTGGTTCAAATGGCTCTAAGCACTATGGGACTTAACATCTGAGGTCATTAGTCCCCTAGACTTAAAATTACTTAAACCTAACTGACCTAAGGACATCACACACATCCATGCCCGAGGCAGGATTAGACCGTAGCAGCCGCTTGGTTCCGGACTGAAGCGCCTCGAACCGCTCGGTCACAGTGGCCGGCTAACACGCTTGGAGCAAATGCGTGATAAACTAGGGAGTAAAATATGCACAAACAAACAGATCACTATAGCAAGTAGATAAATTAAAATTGTGGCATCACTGCCAATATCAGGATAGCTCTTACAATAAAGCTATGTGCTACTCCATCCACTGCCCTTGCTAAACGTACCGAGGCGATTTGGTAATCAGTTGGCTACTGGACCAAAACAGGAAAAGAGAAACAGCCTGGTGTATCTTTTATAGACAGTGACTTGCAAATAGTCTCAGATTTGCCCAAACAAATCGACGGATGTATCTTGTTTTCGCACGTAACGTAAGCACTTCAGTTTCATTCGCTCAGTTTCCTTACAACATTACGTTACGTGACTAATATGATATGAATACCATGGAGGGAAGTATCTGTGATGCGAAAAGCACGCAAGGAAATACGTATCAGTTATGTCTGCGTTAGAATGTTTTTACAACATGGGAGTGCGAAAACTAATTATATTACATCCGAATACATTAGTTTCGAGAACCTTTGTAAAAATATTGTTTAGTGACATAGAAAGAGGTGGCTGGGAGAAGGCTCATTACTTCACTTTTAAATTTCATTATGTTACCCACAAGATACGTAATCAACTTGGAGATGTTGCTGAGTATTTGAATATCCATGTACCTAACTACCTTCTGTCTTTTCATCCTTTGCAAGAGTTGTAGTCTTATTTATAATCATATACCTTAAAAATAGTCCTCTGCTGGCATTCTGAGGCTAACACCAGTTTCAATTCCTTTCCTATCCCTTATACATTCTTTTCTCGAACAAACAAAAGGTTTATCAGGCCTATGTTAGTACACTTCGAACCAAACAGATAACTTGTCTTAGTTCAAATGGTTCAAATGGCTCTGAGCACTATGGGACTTAACATCTGATGTCATAAGTCAACTAGAACTTAGAACTACTTGAACCTAAGTAACCTAAGTACATCACATACATCCATGCCCGAGGCAGGATTCGAACCTGCGGCCGTAGCGGTCGCGCGGTTCCAGACTGAAGCCCCTAGAACCCTCGGCCACACCGGCCGGCAGTTGTCTTAGTATTTTCGCGGATATGAGCCACATCCTCCGTATTTAAACATCATTGGTAGGAAGGCTATGGTAAAATGGGTAAGAGTCCGGTGGGAATGTCTCCTAGATGGAGTACTACCCAAAGGCAGGTTTTACGCCCACGAATCTATTGAAATAAAAAAGTATTTAAAGTATTTTGACACTCTTCAAGTCGATGTTGTCTCAAGAAATAGCAAGGTGTAACTTTAGTAGCCAGTCACGACTGCAAAGACGAGGAAAGATAATAGTCGCGCTCAGGGAACGGGAAAGAAAGCCTGCAGCTAGACGATCACTTGCTGCAGGAACGGAACAATGAAGTGAAACGGAACGACGGAGCCGAGTGCATTTGAGTCACTTTCACTGAAAAGTCGGAAAAATGTTACTGTACCCATCAGTGTGGCTGACCTAGAAAACTCTTAACAGTCAAGAGTATGCCTCTTCCTCATATTAAGGCGCACAGTGAAGTCTAGCGAGGCGAGTCAACACATTTCTCGTTTGTTCTTTCCGATATGGCTGACAGAAAACGTAAGAAAACCCAGATCAGATAAAATACATATAATTGCAGTGTAACATTACTACAGCCCATGTACTAGTACCAGTTGGCGTTGTAACAAATTCACGGTAGTGCTGGGTGTAAGAAGTGGAGACCTTCTACGGCAACTGTATCGGTAGTTACAGTAAGTGCAGAATAAAAAGCTGTAGCCGTTATTTCCGTTATAGCACCGTCAATAGAAGAGACGAAATTGAATGTACATTAATTAAAACGGATAGAGCATTGAAAATAGTCAACAGATTTTCTTTCTATGACGTGAAATGATATACGACTGTGAACAGAAAATTGTGCCATAGAAAACTACGTACACTGGATCAGTGTGCAGGTATTTTAGAATTACAGATTGTAAGAATAAAAAAAAATAGGAATAGTATTACGAAAATTTGTAGACTTCGGTTGTGGTTTAGCACAAGAATAACCAAGCTGAAATACAGTTGTAGGATTAAATTCTTACATTAATAAAAATAGGAAGTGTCTATTAACTTTTCGAGAAATGAGGCTATAATGAATAAATGAATAAATAAAAAGTATGTGACTAAAATGTTGATGGTTAAAATATTTCCGAAATTTTGATGCATGTCTGAAATTAAAACGTATTTACAACTATGTAAGGGAAGAGTCTACTTCCACAATTTCGCCGTAGTGTAGATGAGTGATTGAAGAGTGTAGGGGAGTGTTTTGTTGTTGGTGAAATTTATAGTCTAAGTCTCTGTGCCAGCACGTTAGCAACTATTCCTGGATAGCCAAAATCATAGTGTGGAATTTAGCGTCCCTACGCAAAAGACTTACTCACTTACTGGTCAGCGCTACAGTCCTTGTAGAACCTTGGCCTCCTCTGTCTCCTGCCTCCATTCTTCCCCTTCCATCGTTTTCCTTTTCCAGTTCCTTACTACCATTGCTTTGAGATCCTCCTCCTATCTTCAGGCCGCCTTTTCCCAGGTCTTCCTCTTCTTCTTCTCCCTTTTGGGCTTTCCTGTTAACACTTTCTTTACATTTCGAGTTTCTGGCATGCTTTATACATGTCCTTGCTTCATTTACTCTACAATATTCATCTGTCGAAAAAGTGCCTGTAATGCTGCGTTTGTTCTTATTCTCCAGCTTCCTTCCTCTCTCACTGCCACAAATATCTTCCTCAAAATCTTCCTTTCCCATCGCATTAACCAGCTTTCCTCCTTTGTGGTCATCACCCAGCCTTTCGATTCATACATTACTATAGATCTTAATAAAACCAAATATGTTTGGATTTTTGTATTCCTACTAACATTCTGGACCTGAATATGTTCTCCAAGGTATAATAACTGCTTTTTCCACTTGCTACACTTTCCTGAATTTCTGCTGCTGTCCTATTATGTCGTTATCGAGACAAGGCATTTAAATTTTGCTACTCGTTGGTACTCTTTCCCATTCATTTTTATTGAAGACTGTCCTATCTCCACGCAAATCTCCTATCATCAGATACATTTTTTACAGATATTCACTTCCACTCCTAACTTCAGCGCTGATTCGTTCCATTGCACCATAATTAACCTTCAAAGCTCTGGTATCCTTGGAATTAATGCTGCGTCATCAGCGTGTTTAACCACTCGGGTCTGCCGGTTAGATATTGTTCCTGGGTGTGCTGGCATTTCTCGAATTACCCTCTCTAACGCTAAGTTAAAGAGTAGTTTCCTACTGCACCCCATTCCCTACATGAATTCTCCTGACTACTGACTGCTGTCCTTACAAACTGATACTTTCGTGGTCATTTCTGTCACCTCACTAATTTTAGCGGGATTCTAAAATTCTTCATACTTCGCAGAATCTTATTCCCAGGCTTGTTTAAAACCAATGTACAACTGGTGCAGTTTCTCGTCATATTCATAAAATTTCTCTGGCGCTTGTCACAATCAAAATGTTTGGGCCATTGGAGATCTGTATCTCCTAAATCCAGTCTGATAATCCTCCAGTATCGTTTCCGCCTGGTATTCTAGGGGAGAGACTAACGTCTTTCGTAATACTTAATACGTCGTATCTAAGAGAATAATCCGGCGATAATCGTTGTATTGTGTCGTATCACCTTTCTTATGAAATGGGCAGATTATTCCCGTCCTCCAGTTCTTAGAAATTTCATCCTTTATTGATGTTTCCATTATTAATTCATTAACAGCCGTCTCTATTTTCTTTCCCCCAAATTTTAATAATTTCAATCTGTATGTCGTCTTCTGCTGTTCTATTATTCTTTAGGTTTCTCATTGTATTCTTCTCTTAGTCTGGTGGTTCGACTTCCTGCTCCTCCGCTTCTGATTCTAATTCCGTATTTAGTTCCTTTTCTTCCTCTTTCAGGGTTTCCCCTCTGTTTCCTCCCTCCTTACCACCAAGTAACTCCGTAAGAAATACAAAAGTCTCTTTGTTATAAATAGAATCAAGTGCCCCTGTTGGTGAGAAACTGCAGCGTTTTTCGGGTTTTATCCAGGACTCGCGCAGTCTGGCGATAGGGTAATATATGCCAGCAACCCTCTTGCAACAAAGAAAATCTTACACCTTTAAAATTCGTACCAACTACAACCAAATCTAGTGCCATCATGTAAATATATAAGAGACGATCCGAAAGTTTCCGCTCGAAGGCCACACTAACCCCTTGCCTACATATCTGTTCTTAAATGCCCGCATCGGAATTGAGCTGGGTTGCGTATACGCTACAGCAACGATTTCAAAAGGTACTTTCTGATCGCCCCATATAAATTAGCGGATTCGGCTTACGAACCAAGTCTTGCTGCCATTAATACTATTCAATATCATACTGTGTCTCGAGAGTAACTACTGGACACACAGTTCCCTCTCTCGAGCCATCCGTGCATCTTTTTAGGGTTCCGTGTCTCAGTCTGTAGCCGCACGGGGTAGCCGAGCGGTCTTGGGCGCACTGTCACGGTCCGCACGGCTCCCCCCGTCGGAGGTTCGATTCCCCCCTCGGGCATGGGTGTGTCTGTTGTCCTTAGCGTATGTTAGTTTAAGTTGGATTAAGTAGTGTGTAAGCTTAGGGACCGATGACCTTACCACAAACTTCCAATTTCTCAGTCTGTCTGACTGTTAAGACCTCTTTTTCTCAGGAACGAGTAGACGTATCAAGTTCAAATTTATGTGTATCACATATTAAGGTTTGCAGTCCCTTGGCGGTATAAAAATTTTAAGGTTCTAAGTCAGTGCAATCAAAAGATACGGCAATTTATGTCACATATTTTGATGATCGAAAACTCACTCTTCGAAACCTATCTAGTACTAGAATCATAAAATTTGGCAAGAACCAAGGTTCCACAGTACAAGTAAAGGAAAAAAATCCTAAATCGTTAATTCGTGATCACACCACACGAAAAAATGTTTCTTTTGTCATTGATACCCGATTTCAAACTTGACATTAAAGCATTTTGTAAAGAATTTAGATCCCTGGTACCGATATCTTGCCAGTATCAATGTTGATAACAGGCAGAAATCGTCAATACCCTATATTCCCGGAGTGGATAAACTGTCTATACATAATTAAGTTTGTACGGAACCGTGAATGCTCGAGTCCTACTTGCACCTAGCAAATTTTTTTATCTATTGGCAGCCTACAACACACGGTTTCTGAAACACTCATTACTATGACACCTCTGCAACGTCAAACTCGTAATTTAAATTTCTCCAATTCGGTGGTGTGAAATCAAGATGTGGTTACCGATGAATGTTCCAGTGTGGATGTAACGATTCCTCCTCCATAATTTCTGTGTTTAATTTGTGTAGCTATTGGACTGGAGTAGTTACAGCTGCTACGAAATGACTGGATGGCTTTGTAAACTTCTGGATGGGCACTGCGAATTATGTGGCTCCAGCTTACATACTGGGAAGTGCGTTGCTTATCTTCTAGTGTAGTATATGCTTACTTTTTGCATGGTATGATTTAATTTACTATTTTGCCAATTTATTCTCTGCCTGTCTCTGGAATGGAGTGAAGTAGGGCCAGCTTCGGCTGTGTATGATGTCCTAGACTGTATATTTGATTTTCCATGTTTCCTTCTGGCTAATAAACTAGGAGCGTTGGAAATCGACTTCCCGTATGAATTTCCCAGAATTCAGAGTAGTTTCAGCGGTTGAGTCAAAGTGTCACGGAACGGGAGCTCTACATATGTTTTAGAAAAACTTATTTTTGGGTATTCCGAGCAGGCGCTTGTTTTATCTGGAGGTTAGAAACGTATCTAATATTTGATAATTCTCAGTATTCTCACGGAGTACTTTACATGTTCTTAATCTCAAAATTTTTACAGGAAGTGCCGCTTCTATTGACAGCAAGTTTTCGTTTTATTTTTTGTTGCAACATGCAGTATATTTTCAGTGTATCTCACAAACCGTATTACTGGTCCTCAGTCCTAATATGGCTGAAGCAAATAAAATACTGTTTGAATATTACTTACTTTGCTTGTGATATACTTTATTATTAAAAGTATGTAACGTTACACAAGGTCGGAAATTGGTTTGAGAAGCATGAAAGTCCACTCACCTTGATGTCTCAGCACCTAATTTGTCTTATCTGAACCCAATGGAACACACCTGGGTGCCAGCTCCGGAAACTACAGGCCCGTAGTTAACAGAAAGTGAGTGAGCTGTACGTAGACGTCTGGTGCCACACACCCCTGGAAACCGAACAAGGAGTTGCATTCATGCCACACAGAACTGCTTCTGTAGTGCGTTCAGAAGGTGGATTAACACGATACTAGGCGAGTGGTTATAACGTTTTGGCTCATCAGTGTATCTTCAACAAAATGGAGGAAACCAAGCAGAACATTATTCCTCGCGTTCATCTGTTGCTCAATATGCGTGACATGAATCTTGGGTGAAACAGTAGGTTACTTTGTTGAGTTTGGGTAATTTTTATTGCTACGATATTCCAACTATTCTCCACAAACGCTAAGGCTGACTTCTTTATTGTGTTGTGCTTGTTTAAGTGAAACGTATTTGCTTCAGATTTTATTTATTTCGGGCGAAATTTCCTCTTCTTTCCATATGCACGGAGCATTTTATGGACTTCTGACAGACGGTCTTGCTACCCGAAATATTTTGTTCTGGTCAGCTACTGGAAGATTTTCAGCGAAGTCAACCTTGCATGAACTTTTGGTCGATCTCTTGCTTATGTGTATGCTGAATAAAGGCGAATGAAGGAAGTTAATGTCTTACCGCCATAGATGACATCACAAGTGCAGCAATAGCTGAGCTGCATAATGATGAGAGAAGATACTGCACATGATCATTGTTGAAATTCACGGACGTAAGTGAAGGGAAGCACTGTAGAAATGGAAAAAAACGTAATTATGGGAGGACGAGGATTTTTGTTTCCCTAAAATATTGTACTGATAGTTCTACATGGCCTACGCGCCCTTTAAATACAGAGTAAAAACATTCACAGGTTATCTTGTAGCTGATGATTACTTTTATACTGTACAAAGCCAAGTAAAAGCAAGCGGCACTGTTTTGCGAGGATTTCACTTGAATGACAGATGATTTGGACAAAATAATATAACTATCCTTGTACAAACATCTTATTTTCGTAGTCTGTTTCTTACTTACTACAACACATTTGAGGCTGTCTTTCGTTTTGTGCTCTGTCTATAACATTCCTGGGTGCATTGTGAGCTTTAGAAAATCTGGTTTTGTGTTGATCTATCATGTCGGACACTACAGATTTCCGATGAGTTTTGTTGCCTCCCTAATTTAATGCAACAGTGACCGTAGTTTAAATTTTGGTAGAGCTATTGTAAACTGAGTCATGATAAACTCGCCGTCCAAATAGGCCCCAAACGGTGCAACGGTAACAACCGACCGCCGTGTAATCCTCAGCCGATAAGCGTCACTGGGTACGGATATGGAGGGACATGGGTCAGTGCACCCCTCTCCCGGTCACAATCACTTTTCGTAATAGTAGCCGCTACTTCTGAGTGAAGTAGGTCCTCAATTGGTCTCACAAGGGTTGAGTGCACCCCGTTTGGCAACAGCGCTTGGCAGTCTCGGACGATCACCCATCCAAGTGTTAGCCAAGCCCTACAGTCCTTAACGTCGATCATCAGATAGGGGCTGGTGTTACCACTGCGGCAAGGCCGTTGGCACTGAATCACGATAACAAATAAAACACTCGACGAAAATCCACGTGTGGATTGTTTGGTAAGTGGGCACATTGCCAAACTACGAATGCAGAGGTTCTGTGTTCACTCCTCAGTCAGCTGTAGGATTTTCTGTCACGTCTGGAAACGATGTACATATGTGAAAATTTCCTAGCTGAGCATGGTCTGGAGCTTATATTAAATCATAGCTTGGCCTATAATCGGCTAGAAAAGTCTGTTCAATGGTGGGAGGAGAAATGTAAGGGCGTACCATTTCCAGTATTTGTTGCTTGTACTCGCTGCTGCTGCAACCAGAGTCGTGATGGCTGTAGATGAAGTGGGTGACAGAGCGGTAAGTATGTAGTTATTTTTTTTAGTGTAATGAAATAATAACACACAC
Source organism: Schistocerca americana (assembly GCF_021461395.2). Classification (NCBI taxonomy): domain Eukaryota; kingdom Metazoa; phylum Arthropoda; class Insecta; order Orthoptera; family Acrididae; genus Schistocerca; species Schistocerca americana. The sequence continues at coordinate 435,719,272 of NC_060122.1, forward strand.
ATACTCAAATATTCGGTTCGTATTCACAGAAGGGTGCCATGGATTTGTCTCTGATCAAATAATCTGTAGTAATGCTTCTTTTTTCTCCTAGCAAAGTAAATCTGAAGGGAGCTTCACTGCTCTCTGTGTGTGGTTGCTCTTGTAATTAGGCAGCATATTGTTCACCTTCTACATTACTGGCCATTAAAATTGCTACACCAAGAAGAAATGTAGATGATAAACAGGTATTCATTGGACAAATATATCATACTGGAACTGACATATGATTATATTTTCACGCAATTTGGGTGCATGGATCCTGAGAAATCAGTACCCAGAACAACCACCTCTGGCCGTAATAACGGCCTTGATACGCCTGTGCATTGAGTCAAACAGAGCTTGGATGGAGTGTACAGGTACAGCTGCCCATGCAGCTTCAACACGATACCACAGTTCATCAAGAGTAGTGACTGGCGTATTGTGACGAGCCAGTTGCTCGGCCACCTTTGATCAGACGTTTACAATTGGTGAGAGATCTGGAGAATGTGCTGGCTAGGGCAGCAGTCGAACACTTTCTGTATCCAGAAAGGCCCGTGCAGGACCTGCATCATGCGGTCGGTTACGCAGGGATCGAGTGAAGGGTAGAGCCACGGGTCGTAACACATATGAAATGTAACGTCCTCTGTTCAAAGTGCAGTCAATGCGAACAAGAGGTGACCGAGACGTTTAACCAATGGCACCCCATACCATCACGCCGTGTGATACGCCAGTACGGCGATGACGAAGACACGCTTCCAATGTGCGTTCACCGCGATGTCGCCAAACACGGATGCGACCATCATGATGCTGTAAACAGAACCTGGATTCATCCGGAAAAATGACGTTTTGCCATTCGTGCACCCACGTTCGTCGCTGAGTACACCATCGCAGGCGCTCGTGTCTGTGATGCAGTGTCAAGGGTAACCGCAGCCTTGGTCTCCGAGCTGATAGGCCATGCTGCTGCAAACGTCGTCGAACTGTTCGTGCAGATGGTGGTTGTCTTGCAAACGTCCCCATCTGTTGATTCAGGGATCGAGACGTGGCTGCACGATCCGTTACAACCATGCGGATAAGATGGCTGTCATCTCGACCGCTATTGGTACGAGGCCGCTGGGATCCAGCACGGCGTTCCGTATTACCCTCCTGAACCCACCGATTCAGTATTCTGCTAACAGTCATTGGTTCTAGACCAACGCTAGCAGCAATGTCGCGATACGATAAACTGCAATCGCGATAGGCTACAATCCGACCTTTATCAAAGTCGGAAACGTGATGGTACGCATTTCTCCTCCTTACACGAGGCATCACAACAACATTTCACCAGGCAACGCCGGTCAGCTGCTGTTTGAGTATGAGAAATCGGTTGGAAACTTTCCTCATGTCAGCACGTTGTAGGTGTCACTACCGGCGCCAACCTTGTGTGAATCCTCTGATAAGTTAATCATTTGCATATCACAGCATCTTCTTCCTGTCGGTTAAATTTCACGTCTGTAGCACGTCATCTACGTGGTGTAGCAATTTTAATGGCCAGTAGTTTATATCGGTGACAATATTATTTAACAAGTACACACTGGAAGGAGTCTACTGGGGCACACTTGATGTGGCACCCGAATATGACCATAATATTAATGTAAACTGGTATTGATACTGCAAACGATGTATGTCTCTGATAGGCTTTATAATGCGGATCGCTGACTGTGTACGCCCGCAGAGCCAAAGATATTGTTTCTTGCCTGAGACAGTAGTGTTAGAGTAAGAGACCGCTTGGCGCACAGTTGTAAGTAGCCGTCTGTAAGAGAAAGACAATGGAGTAGGCAGTTTTTGTGGTGTGCTCTGTGCAGCCACCAAGTGTTAAATTAATGTAGGTATGTTCATACTCTTGAATATGGAAGCAGAAGACTTCATGCAAGTAAGGTAAAGATGTTAAATAATTATGATTCTAGTTTTGCCAGCGCTTTAGTATGGATGAGGTGGCTGATAATTTGTAATTATTGAGTAACGCCAGAATATACGTAAACTGATTTGATAAAAAGGCTAGTTAGATATTTCACTTTTGTAATGATTCTATGATTTGGTAAGAGAACTATATGGAATATGATGATTTGCATTTATGCCGGTTTAGTAAGGTTGGATACTACTTGCTGTTTAAATCTCATTGTTTGTGAATCAATTGTGAGTAATGTAACTTCAGTTGTAAGATGTTTTTGAAAAGACAAACTTAACTTGCGATATAATTTTGCTAAAAAAAAAACCTGAATGTTAGTAATTCACCATAATCAGTACCGCCTCCCGGTCCAGGTCATATATTTATTCAAAGAAGTTGGATTTTTCATAAATGTTTTCATTTATCAGCCACAAAAATTCCATGTGCATTCCAAAGTATTACATCCAGCTTTGCACACCACTGAGCTTGTATATTTATATTTTTATGAGAGACCAGAGTATTTCGCGTTCCACCGTTGCTGTTTTAGAGGTAAGACAGTTTAATTTATTTGTTATATGCACGGGGACCAAAGTTATCAATATAGGGTGAGAGTATTCAGTGCCTAAGGGGCTGAATGCAGTTTTGCAGTGACTGGTACTGGGAGTTATATTGCCCAAACTGTTCGTATAAAGTTTTTGCTAACAACGACACAGAGTAAATACACGACTTGCACTTACAACACGCTACACGATAATTCGAGCATTCGTTCAACGTAATCTAAAGAAGTATTTTTCATAGAGAACGTTACAATACGTATAACAAATATATCAGTGAAACTAGTGTCGACCTCAATACATGTATCAAGCACTTCCACTTGCTGGTCGTGATGCGAAAGTACACTGAATAATTAGCTATGCCTTTGGAAGTCGTGTATTCAATCTTGTTCTTGATGATCTAAGATGTGATGCAGGAAGTGTCTCCTTAGGCACATTTTAAGAGGATACACCTCATCCCCCTCAAGAACATGCGTAGGTGCTATTGACTATCCGAAATAAGACGCTTACCTCCACTCCAGATAAAAGTAGTGAAATATCTGGACGGATATGGTAAAATTTTTTAATGAAATCATTCCGCTTTTGGGCTGTAAAAATATTTATTACGTCTGCAATTTCTACATATTGTCATTGCCAGGCGTTCTGAAAACAGTAACCAAATAAAATATACGTACTTACAAAAGTTGAAAACTAGTTTTGAAAATTTCATTTTTCAGCTTTCGTCACTTTTGTAATTACGTATATTCTATTTGGTAACTGTTTTCAGAATGCCTGGCAATGACAATACATAGAAATTGCAGTCGCAATAAATAATATTGCAACAATCTAAAGCAGAATGACTTCATTCAAAAAATTTCACCGACTGTGGACTCTGTCCTTATCAAAATTCTGCATTAGGTAATAATCAGGAAACTGCTGTGGGCTGCCCTCTAAATCCCTGTGGAGGTGATATAATTCTCCCATAGATTTCCTTTTAGCTACTAGTGAGTTCCCTCAACTCTTAGGTTGCTAACAATTAAGTAATGGTTTTCATTACATGTTTTTTAATAGTTGATAAATGTTTTGATAATCGGTCAAAAAAAATTTTTTTTTTTTAATTTTGAAGGTGACGTTTCTACTTTTAGCCTCTTTGGTTGCGAATACATGTTATTGGGTTTCAGATGCCAACAACAAACATCTAAAAATAAAAAATATTAAATGTATTGAGACTTATTTAGATGTGTTTAGTACTTAACAGGTGGTACACTATAGACTATTGATGAAAATTGCGAGGCCCAATGAAGAAACTCACTCTCCTTGATTGGTCAATGATGTGATTTTATTCTTCAAATTTTTCATTAGCAGTGAATATTTATGACTTCTGGGTCCACTATAGTGAAATGTAAAAGATAATGTACAATTTACACTGAAAATAAAACAATTATTACAATAGCCAAGGATCTTATCACGCCTTTTCCTTAGGTGGTCCATCAGTAGCAACCGTCCCCTACGTTTTCTTTTCCCAATTATCATGCCGCCTCCTCAGATACTGAGTGTCTATGACGTAACTCATATCCACAGCAGCCACTGAGCTCACGCACTGCACTGTTTTGATGAGCTGCCTACAGATACAGGTCGGAAACCGACAGTCGCGCTAAGACGCTTACAGTGAACGACCCCAACCACTTAATAGTCGTCCGAGTCGGTCGCCCGTAATCATGTATTCACGTAGTCGCTTGTTGAGCCATGCTACAGACGACGAGCCTAAAGCATTGCCATGTGACGCTCCGAACAAACTTGCGCGTTGAGAACTTATTGCGATTAAGTGAACTTTTCTGCGTGAGCGTATAAAGAAGACAGTCTGAACCGAAAAATATTGACAGGGTTTTGAAAAAATCAAACGTTCGTGCTCGAACTGTTATGACCAGCATTATTAACAAACCAAATAAATGCTCAAGACGCTTGAGTGATGATAAAAGAAAAATTATGTATTACGGGGATATGGAGGCAGTTACTGTGGTACAATGAGTCTACTTTCACTTGGCAACACAATTAAGGGCACTTTACCCTCTTCCAGCATCTATCGGAGTTTAAGACAAGGTTTTTGCTGCGATGAAAAGTACAAAATCTCATCGGTCACTATTCAGAACATACATGCATGAATTTCCAGGAGCATTCAGGGTTTTTTGAAATCTGCAGTACATTGAGCATGTTGTCAATTCCCTTCTCGGTACCTGCATGCTTAAGCATCGTGCAAAATCAGTTGTTCCAAACTCCTTAAGTATTCTGCTGAGTGGATAACTTTCGATGTCATTGCACGTCGTTAGATATCACAAAGCCTAGTTAAAGCTGTTATTGACATTTTCCTGTTTATTCAGATACTGAAGAAGTGTCAGCAAAGTTTTCTGGGTGATTACGCTATTTTTTGTTCTCTGGAATGTGGAATACTTGCGATCAGTTAAACTTGTGAAGCGATGGCAATTTTATAGGAATTTTTGTACAGGCGAAGAAAGTTCTAACCTAAATAACACTCATTTTTTCGTCAATGTCCTCAAGTGACTTCAGTCAGTCACATCTTCACTTTTCATAGAACATAGTAGATGTGAACATTGCGCTTAGACGAAAGAGGCTGCATCAGGTGATTAGCATACAGTATGCGGGACTTTATTTTAGCAATCCCATACAGCCAAAGGAAAAGGTAACTGCGTGACTTCACCATTCTCTATGTTATATTCAGTATGATATAAGGGTAAAACCGACTGTGATATGAAATAAAGTTTTGTTTGCTTTACCTATTTTACACTTTGTTGAACGTTGCAACAGTCGTGGGCGTGACAACAGTACTGTACGATGCGCACAATTATAGGAGAAATAGCAACTAGTCACGAGTTTTGCCTTGAAATATTTGTCAATCAGTGGGCTTTCAGGCCTCAGGATTATAATTATTATATGGTGATATTTACAGGAAATTACAGCGTAGACAACACATGGCAGTTGTAGGGCTTTAATTAATATAGAATCTGATGTTGTACCAGATTTTCCATTATAACCTCCGCATACAGAATCTTGAAAAATATGTAAAAGTTTTTGACGACTTAAAACATTGCGATCTTTGATGTGAATCAAAAGGCATAAAAAAAAAGAATTTCCTTTCTCGAGAATTTTCTTAAAACACTGATATATACATTATAATGATTCGCAACAATAAACAATATCCGAAAAATATGTGCATTATACGCCGTACAACATGAATTTTTGTCGACACAGTACGTCTTATATTGCATATCACCTAATCTACTGAGGCAAGCGTTAAGATATTAAATACAGTATACAATAATCGTTCGAAAAATATTTTGTTTTCCAGTTTCATAAAACTCTGAAACACGCAGTATTTCGAATGTTCCGTACCTTTCAATGCAAATATCTGCATGTATGTGACTGGCACAGTAGTACGATCGGACGATGTTTTCCTTCACAGAATTTACTACCCTTGCTACACACATCTCTACAAAGCTGTATATGGAATGTAATAGTCGTAAATAAATTCTGACTTGGTGTGGTAAATAATTCGGATTAGACAAAAAAACATTCTTGGAAATCACGATGAACAATTGAATGAAATGAAAATCAGAACATCATTAGTTTTATATGAAATCGTAATGACAGCGAAGAGAATGGTGTGAGGAGAACAGTTCTAGATTACTTCTTCGCAACTGTTTCTATTTTTAGCCATTTTAATTAATACATGTTCATGGCGCAAATGTATTGATTAAAACGGCTAAAAATAGAAACTGTTGCGAAAAAGTAATCAAAGAATGGAGAATAACATCGAAATCTACATCAGTATTCCACAACCCACCTGACGGTGTGTGGGTGAGGGTATTTCTGGTACCACTGAGTGATTCTTCTTCCCTGTTTCATTCGCGAATGGCGCGTGGGAGGGTGATTTTCGGTATTAGCCGTAATTTCAAGCGATTTTCTCGTTATGGTCGTTTCGCAACCTGTATGTAGGAGGAAGTAATGTGTTGCCTGACTTCCCCAAATGCACTTTCTCAAAATTTCAATAGTAAACCTCTCTGTGGTGCAAGCATGTCTCTTGCAGTGTCTGCCACTGAAGTTAATTGAGCATCACTGTAATGTCCTCGTGCCAAGTAAACAATCCCGTGTCGAAACATGCTGCTCTTTGTGGAATCTTCTTTATCTCTTCTATCAGCCCTACCTGGTAAGTGTCCCAGACAGACGAATAATACTCAAGAATCGGTCCAACAAGCTCCTTGTAACCCACTTCTTTAGAATGAGATTTTCGCTCTGCAGCGGAGTGTGCGCTGATATGAAACTTCCTGGCAGATTAAAACTGTGTGCCGGACCGAGACTCGAACTCGGGACCTTTGCCTTTCGAGCCTCGGTCCGGCACACAGTTTTAATCTGCCAGGAAGTTTCATATCAGCGCACACTCCGCTGCAGAGTGAAAACCTCATTCTGGAAACATCCCCCAGGCTGTGGCTAAGCCATGTCTCCGCAATATCCTTTCTTTCAGGAGTGCTAGTTCTGTAAGGTTCGCAGGAGATCTTCTGTAAAGTTTGGAATGTAGGAGTCGAGGTACTGGCAGAACTAAATCTGTGAGGACAGGGCGTGAGTCGTGCTTGGATAGCTCAGTTGGTAGAGCACTTGCCCGCGAAAGGCAAAGGTCCCGAGTCCGAGTTCCACTTAAAGTCGCTCTGGATAGATACTGCTAGATATTTTACGGTGGTTACCGTTTCCAGCAATCTGACATCAATAGTGTAACTGTACAGTAATGAATTTCTTTTCCTATGCATGGTCAGTATGTTACATTTATTTACGTTCAGGGTCAACTGCCAGAGCCTGCACCATTCATCAGTTCTGTGTAGGTCCTACTTCATATCGTTACTGTCTTCCTGCGTTGCTACCTTCTTACAGAAAACCGCATCATCTGCAAACAGCCTCAAAGTTTTTGGCGTCGCATTCTGTTAGATCATTTATATACATTGTAAACAGTAACAGATCTATCACATTTCAAACTTCCTGGCAGATTAAAACTGTGTGCCGGACTGAGACTCGAACTCGGGACTTTTGCCTTTCGCGGGCAAGTGCTCTACCAACTGAGCTACCCAATCACGACTCACGCCCGGTACTCACAGCTTTACTTCTGCCAGTATCTCGTCTCCTACCTTTCAAACTTTACAGAAGCTCTCCTGCGAACCTTGCAGAACTAGCACTCCTGAAAGAAAGGATATTGCGGAGACATTGCTTAGTTAGAGCCTGGGGGATGTTTCCAGAATGAGATTTTCACTCTGCAGCGGAGTGTGCGCTGATATGAAACTTCCTGGCAGATTAAAACTGTGTGCCGGACCGAGACTCAAAGGCAAAGGCCCGAGTTCGAGTCTCGGTACGGCACACAGTTTTAATCTGCCAGGAAGTTTCATATCAGCACACACTCCGCTGCAGAGTGAAAATCTCATTCTGGCTATCACATTTCCTTTGGGTACACCCCCCCCCCACCACCTCCCCTCCCATCCCCTCCAGAAATTTCCTTTCTGTCAATTTTGTTCCGTTGCGAACAGTTCTGTATGCAAGGAAGTCTTGATTCCAGTCACAAGTCTGCTCCGGTACTCGATAAGCTCGTTTTTTTTTCACTAAACGTCATTGTGGGACGGTGTCAAATGCCTTCCTGACATCTTGGAACATAGCACCAACCTGAGAGCCGATATCTACAGTGCTGTGGGTCTCGTGGAGGAACAGAGAGAGCTGAATTTCGCAAGATCTCTGTTTGCGGAATCCATGTTGGTTTTTGTAAAGGAGAGTTACGTTTTCCAAAAACGTCGTAATACATGAGCATAAAACATGTTCCATAGTACTTCAACATACTGATGTCATCGATACGGGCCTATTAATTATGTGCATATGTCCAGCGACTCTTTTTGAAAACGGAAATGACCTGCGATTTTCATCCGGTCGCTAGGAATCCTTAGATCCTCCAGCGACCTACGATAAACCACTGCTAGAAGGAAAGTAAGTTATTTCACATAACATCTGTACAGTCTTACTTGTACCACATATGATCCTGGTGATGACTTTCTACTACAAAGCGATTGTAGTTGTTTCTCTATTCCGCGGTCAGTTATCTCAACATCTGTCATTTAGAAGTTCGTACGTGATTCAAAGGAGGGACCGTATGATGAAATCATTTCGGAAGTCCGATTTAAGTCACTTCCCGTTTCGGTGCCATTATGGTCTCTGAATGTGTGAATATGTGATATCGAACCGCTTACTAATTTCACTTAAGATCAGAACCTCTTAGGGATTTTACTCATATAGATTGACGAAATTTTATTCTCAAAGTCACTTAACATTTCTCTCATTGCTTTCCTTACACTCGTTTTCGCTTCGTTTAAGTTTTGTTTGTCAGCTAGGTTCTGACTTCTCTTGAATCTGCGATAAAGCTCTTTGTTTACATATCAGTTTTCTAACACGGATATTAAACCACGGTGGATCTTTCCTATCCCTTAAGCCCTTGTACGGAACATAGTTGTCTAAGGCATACTGGACGATATTTTTGAATTTTTTTGGTTGTGATCCATATCTTCGTCCCCACCACTGTATATTTGATGTTAAGTGCTAACAAGGGAACCTCCCCATCGCACCCCCGTCAGATTTAGTTATAAGTTGGCACAGTGGATAGGCCTTGAAAAACTGAACACAGATCAATCGAGAAAACAGGAAGAAGTTGTGTGGAACTATGAAAAAAATAAGCAAAATATACAAACTGAATAGTCCATGCGCAAGATAAGCAACATCAAGGATAACCTGAGCTCAGGAGCGCCGTGGTCCCGTGGTTAGCGTGAGCAGTTGCGGAACGAGAGGTCCTTGGTTCAAGTCTTCCCTCGAGTGAGAAGTTTAACTTTTTATTTTCAGACAATTATTATCGGTCCGTCCGTCCGTCCGATGCGAGGTAACTGCGCCGCTACAACTAAACAAACATTGAAACACACGACGTCAGTCGACTACACTGCACGGAAGAGAGAGTATTCCTGCTAACGAGGCTCTCTGGCTGGCGGTTGACTGTTCGCTACTTTGGACGAAAGTGCATTAAATACGTGAGATGTATTCCGTGGGCAATACGAATACAGGAAATATACACTCCTGGAAATTGAAATAAGAACACTGTGAATTCATTGTCCCAGGAAGGGGAAACTTTATTGATACATCACATGACCACACTGACAGAACCACAGGCACATAGACACAGGCAACAGAGCATGCACAATGTCGGCACTAGTACAGTGCATATCCACCTTTCGCAGCAATGCAGGCTGCTATTCTCCCATGGAGACGATCGTAGAGATGCTGGATGTAGTCCTGTGGAACAGCTTGCCATGCCATTTCCACCTGGCGCCTCAGTTGGACCAGCGTTCGTGCTGGACGTGCAGACCGCGTGAGACGACGCTTCATCCAGTCCCAAACATGCTCAATGGGGGACAGATCCGGAGATCTTGCTGGCCAGGGTAGTTGACTTACACCTTCTAGAGCACGTTGGGTGGCACGGGATACATGCGGACGTGCATTGTCCTGTTGGAACAGCAAGTTCCCTTGCCGGTCTAGGAATGGTAGAACGATGGGTTCGATGACGGTTTGAATGTACCGTGCACTATTCAGTGTCCCCTCGACGATCACCAGTGGTGTACGGCCAGTGTAGGAGATCGCTCCCCACACCATGATGCCAGGTGTTGGCCCTGTGTGCCTCGGTCGTATGCAGTCCTGATTGTGGCGCTCACCTGCACGGCGCCAAACACGCATACGACCATCATTGGCACCAAGGCAGAAGCGACTCTCATCGCTGAAGACGACACGTCTCCATTCGTCCCTCCATTCACGCCTGTCGCGACACCACTGGAGGCGGGCTGCACGATGTTGGGGCGTGAGCGGAAGACGGCCTAACGGTGTGTGGGACCGTAGCCCAGCTTCATGGAGACGGTTGCGAATGGTCCTCGCCGATACCCCAGGAGCAACAGTGTCCCTAATTTGCTGGGAAGTGGCGGTGCGGTCCCCTACGGCACTGCGTAGGATCCTACGGTCTTGGCGTGCATCCGTGCGTCGCTGCGGTCCGGTCCCAGGTCGACGGGCACGTGCACCTTCCGCCGACCACTGGCGACAACATCGATGTACTGTGGAGACCTCACGCCCCACGTGTTGAGCAATTCGGCGGTACGTCCACCCGGCCTCCCGCATGCCCACTATACGCCCTCGCTCAAAGTCCGTCAACTGCACATACGGTTCACGTCCACGCTGTCGCGGCATGCTACCAGTGTTAAAGACTGCGATGGAGCTCCGTATGCCACGGCAAACTGGCTGACACTGACGGCGGCGGTGCACAAATGCTGCGCAGCTAGCGCCATTCGACGGCCAACACCGCGGTTCCTGGTGTGTCCGCTGTGCCGTGCGTGTGATCATTGCTTGTACAGCCCTCTCGCAGTGTCCGGAGCAAGTATGGTGGGTCTGACACACCGGTGTCAATGTGTTCTTTTTTCCATTTCCAGGAGTGTAGTTCGCGACTTCAATAACAATCGCACGGTTTTGAGGTGCGGTCGCAAAACACAGACACTAAACTTATTACAGTGAACAGAGACGTCAACGAACGAACGGACAGATCAAAACTTTGCGAAAATAAAGCAAGTAAACTTTTTACTCGAGGAAAGACTTAAACCGATGACCTCTCGTTCCGCAGCTGCTCACGCTGACCACGGCGCTCCTTAGTTCACACTATCCTTGACGTTACCTATCTTGCGCATGGACTAGTCAGTTTGTATATTTTGCTTATTTTTTTCATAGTTCCACACAACTTCTTCCTGTTTTCTCGATTGATCTGTGTTCAGTTTTTCAAGGGCTATCCAATGTGCCAACTTATAACTAAATCTGAGGGGGGTGCGATGGGGAGGTTCCCTTGTAAGATCCTATGCAGTTTGTATCCTGTATCTGACACTAGATGGGGTAGAGTGATAGAAACCGCTTATATTGAGAAAGGAAACTAAACATAGGAGGTGTCTGACTCTAGCGCGGTATATTTCCGTCTTAGCAAACAGCTGTACTAGTCGTATTGTTGCTCACTTTATTTTCCACACTCAGTGAAGACATTACTATTCGTTCTGTAACTGTCGAAACATGTGTGCCCCCGGCATGTTACTCACACCCCCCAACGGGGAAGTTTCCATAAATTCAGACACCACATGTGAAAGGAATACCAGGTGGAGCAACAGAAATCAAAGTTTGTCATGCGTATCGCATTGCACTTGCGATAAACATTTAAAAACTTCGGTTCCCATGTCAGACTGTTCGTTTTGGAGTCCTTTAACCTGAATCGTTTCGAAAGAAAGGCGTGGATATACACTGTGAAGAAATATATGTGATAATAGAACAAATGCAGAAACCTTAAATTCTTGTTTTCGACATTCCACGCGAGTAGAGCCGACGCTTCGTTTGGCACGAGGTAAATGAACGTGGGGCCCAAGGGACAGATTTCCGTGTACGTGGAATGTTTCCCAGCGTCGTCGGCGGTGATGAGGGCTCATTTGCACTTGTGAACTGTGTCAAGATGTGGGAGCGTCCCAGAAGACAGCTGCGAAAACAGGTGTGACACGCATTGTCAGCAGGAACTTACTACATGTGCAACAGCTCTGCCCTAAGTACCCAATAACGCCGTCTTCGCTGCCCTTTGAGTTCTAATTCCTAGTGAATGTCTGCTGTAGTATTCAGGGGTTGGTAGTTCGCTTATTAGTATAAAGACTAGTCCCGAATGGCATTATGGGCTGCCCTTTCCAGAATCATGCATACGACAGCGTTGACACACAGCTACTAGAACATTCGTTATTGTGAAATGAATGCATACTAAATAAATCTCAAGCAAAAAAATTACTCACTAATTAGGTAACGCATAAAGAATGTGTAGAATGATCATTTTCATATAAGTATTGGAAAAGTTTCGCGTACTTGAATACAGTAATCAAGTGGGCCCTGCATCTCGTTTGGGAGATAGATGGAGATCTGAATATGAAACTTAGTTGTATCTGTGTCGGTGTTCATTGCAGATTTGAAGACCTATGCTTGTGAATGCATATCTAAAAATTTCTAGATTTGTCGAACCTGCTTCTTAGCTAGTGTCAGAAGTACTATCGATTGCTCATAGAAAGAGAATTTTATGTTCCTGATGAGACAATGAAAGAGTTAAATAGCGTCTTTCCAGGGTCCAGCTACACACTGATTTAATCTACTATTAAAAAACTGTAGCGGCGTTCGTGTTGAAGTGATAATTTAGATATATTACCAGGTACGAAAATATTTTGACAGCAGTGAAAACAGGTTAGAGGTGAAATATGTGGCATAAATACATGTCTGCCTCCAGAAAGACAGCGTATTCATAGCTGCCAAACATTAAATGATATGTAGCGTCGAAAGCTTACATCAAGGCTCTGCAAACGGAAAGTTAGCAGACAAACGTAATTTGAAAATAGTAGTCTGACTCGGTGACGATGAGATATGTTAACAGGCAAGATTCGGAATGCTTCAGTCTTTAGAATAAAGCATGCACACTTCTTAATAGCATCGTAGATGACGATCCAAGTTTTATGACGTTGACTGAGTGCTTACCAGCGGGGACCGAAAGGAAAAGGGAATTATTTAGTTACACATTTTGTATTTTGCAGAACACTGACAAAGTTGCTTAACTTTCCAAAAGAGACAATTGGATCTAATGTTTCTTGTTCTAATATTTCACTCATTGAGGAAAACAGTTTTTGAATTCGTCCGAAGTTAAGTCCATTAGTTGTTGTTTCACTTATTCAATGTGTTGAGAACTATTCCACTGCGTAACTCTTCATTCTACGCCAAGGGGTAGGGGGTCATATCCGGTGAGTAGTGTGGTTGCAAAAGCATTGTTTTCTTTTTTTTTTCGCCAAAGCTGCATTACACTCAGCGGTATGTGATGTGGATCGTTGACATCATGGAGGGGTCAGTTCTTTGGTCGTCGTACTGTAGGTATACGCCATCATTTTAGCACCTGAAGGCACCGACGCAACATGAGCGGACACGCCTGTGTATGAAGTGCGCCAATCACAAATAACATTGTTCTATACCGTTCCATTGTTTTACAATGCTGAGTCGCTGCCTATTCCTTCATTAATGCTTTGGCTAACAAAGTAGTGAGTTGTGTTGTTCAAAAATGTGTGAAATCTTATGGGACTTAACTGCTAAGGTCATCAGTCCGTAAGCTTACACTCTACTTAACCTAAATTATCCGAAGGACAAACACACACACCCATGTCCGAGGGAGAACTCGAACCTCCGCCGGGACCAGCCGCACAGGCCATGACTGCAGCGCCTTGGACCGCTCGGCTAATCCCGCGCGGCAGTCGCGTTGTCATACGTCCGAGTGAGCAGCAGTAATATAAAAAAAATAGCAAGCCAACTGAGAAAAAATTTACGATCGGTACAAGTCAATGACCAGATTCCGAGCTTGCAGCACAGTCCCACAATGAAGCAGTTATCCATGAGGTAATTGCTAAAGAAATAGGTGGTTGGCAGGGATCTGATGCAACTGAGCTGTTTAGTGCTTCGAGTGAGTCATTACTATCGAGTAACACTTGTGTGCGGCAACAGAGTGATACACTGAAAGGTTTATTTTATTATTGCTTAATTAAAAAGTGATTAAGCTCATGTAATGTTAGTTTATTTTATCGTTCTTTAATAAAACTAAGACTGAACTTAATAATTTTGTTTATACATGTTTATCTTGGTAACATAAAGTACGCTATTCTTTACTTGTGTACAAAGTGCGCCACGCGTCTGCTCGTGTTATGTAAAACGCTGCACCCGCTCGAGGGCTAAAAGTAGCTCCTAGCGGAATAACAGAACGAGGTCATGCAGTAATCAATACACCATAATTGGCCATGCATTTTTTTATGTTTTAATGCTTTTCCTAAATTATTTAGGTGGAATTTCTAGACGGTTCCATTGAAAAGGCGATGACCAGTTTCCCGTCTCATCCTTCACCAGTTCTAATTGTTCACCCTGTACGTCTCTAATGATCTTAACGTCGACGGAGCAGGGATCCTTTATCATTGTTATTATTAATATTCTTTGTTTTTAATTATTATTAATTAAATTTAATTACCTGTTTCATGATCAAGTGGCAATACGAAAGAAATCTTATGGAATAAAGGAAAAGTAGTAAGTGGAACATAGTCTTCCACTTCACAGAGAGTTCGCAAGTATGTTTATCTTATTAACAATGAACTTAAAAACAAAATAATAATAGAAGTGCAACTCTTGCCTGTACATGCCCTAATTCTACGAAGAGCACCAACTAAGCGCTAATAGGTGAAAATATAGCGATCGGTAGATCTAAATCTCCCTTTGCGTAAGACGTAGTCACAGACATGTATTTAATTTAGAACTCGCCATTTCTAGCAAGCTCCCTTACTACGTTACTGAAACAATCTGTTTATAACGTCTGTGATGTCTTTGATTGTAAGGTAGGGTGGAGGGGTAGGATGTACCGCTGAACTCCGACTCTACAACTCCTGACATCCCTGGCCTACCTTCTCCTCCTCCTCCTCCTACTACTACTACTACTTTTCTACTACTACTACTACTACTTCCTTCGCCTACTCTTCTGTCTTTTTTATTTTTGCCTTCATCTTCCTCTACTGCATATCTTATTTGTATCAATAAATTTTCATGTTTTTTGGTTAGCGCCTCCTTTTTTACTTTCAAATCAACATCTATAGCTTTATTTTTTTCTTCGTTTCAGCGACTGCTTTGCTCGACGAAGAGGAAGGAGAAATCCCGGAAAAGGTACGCCATGTCTTCAGTTTTGTGTCATTTCATTTTACTGTACTTATTGTGATGTCTAAAATGCACCAGCGAGCAGTGTAGTATCCAATAAGTTCCTTTATTCGAACTCCAGCTATTCATCGAAAAATTATTGTGTGTTATCCTGTAAGCAGCCTGTAACAGAGCTTCGATAAATTTTATGCCTCTCCCAATACATAATAGGTTTATGTGTGTAAAACTGGAATACTGTGTGCTCTAATTAGAGCAGACATTTTTACAACCTTTCAGCGAATGATGACATTGGTAAGCACTATATGCAATTCTTATTTGTAACTATTTTTCTGTTAGAGTGGAGGAAGAATGATAATTACACACAGACACCAGGAAAAAAAAGGAAATAGAATGTAGATACAGCTTAATAAAGTGTAAGCTGTAACTTTGTTTGTAGCAGAATAATATTACAAAAATGTTTATGTCTGTTTTGTATTGCTGAACCACGACGTTTTCAAAACAGTCTTTCTCTGAGTTCATATAATGCGAAAAAAGGCTTCCAACATGCCATTTGCGTAGAGGTCAACTTGGAAGTGAAAATGAGTTTCAGGAAAGCCACCTAATCAAAGTGACTCTAGTAGTTATCTTATCCGGTACCTTGTAAGCAGACTGGTATGCAAATTGCAGCGACGCCTGCCTTTGTATATACTCACACAATGGTAGTTGTGAAACATGAACACTCACGGACATATTTAAAGTTTTCTGTTCTTCCTAACAGTTAAGCACAGGCTAACAAGTAGAAAAGTCGAAAGTTTTTTCACATTCAGCAGAGACGTTGTTCGTAGGACGTACAACTCCAATTCACAATATGGATTTACTGTATTATTAGCTATGTATTACACACATGAATCACGGACATTGCCAAGATGGGGTGGCTTGAATGTCTCAACGATATAGATAGCTGTAAAGTGGGTGCAACCACAAAGGAGGGGTTTCTATAGAGAGGCCACACTACTTTATAGTTCCTGGAGTGGAACAGCAGACTTTTCAGTAGTTTCAGGGGCAACAGTCTGTATGATTGATTCATCTGGCCTTGTAACGTTAGACAACATGGCTTCACCGTGCTGGTAAAGCGAACGCTTGAAAGCAAAAGGAAAACAACAACCATTATTTTTCCCTAGGACATGCAGCACTTTTATATGGATAAACAAGGATGGCATCAAAAATGGTTCAAATGGCTCTGAGCACTATGGGACTCAACTGCTGAGGTCATTAGTCCCCTAGAACTAAGAACTAGTTAAACCTAACTAACCTAAGGACATCACAAACATCCATGCCCGAGGCAGGATTCGAACCTGCGACCGTAGCGGTCTTGCGGTTCCAGACTGCAGCGCCTTTAACCGCACGGCCACTTCGGCCGGCGAGGATGGCATCCTCTTGCGAAAAATATTCCGGAGGTAAAACGGTTCCCTATTTGTATCTCCTAGTGAAGAAAGCGAGATATCGTCATAACGAGAAACAAAACTGACATTCTACAGGTCGGAACGTGGAATGTTAATCGGTTGGAAGGTTAGAGAATTCAAAAAGGGAAATGGACAGGGTGCATAGGATGAAGTTAGATGTTGTGGAAATTAGCGAAGTGTGGTGGCAAGAAGAACAGATCTTTTGGTGAAGTGAGTACAGGATGTAAATACAAAATCAAATAGGAGGAAACAGGAATGCGGGGACACTACTACGAAAAGCACAGTGAACGTATTATCGTAGCTAACACACACCATAGTAGTAAAAGTTTGTAAGCAAACTAGCTCTGCAGACGAAGAGATTGAAAGAATGTATATGAGATAAAAAAATTATTCATTTAGATAAGGGAGACGAAAATTTAATTGCGATGGGGGACTGGAGTTCGATAGTAGAAAATGAACAGAAGGAAAATAATTAGGAGAACATGGTCAGGGGGCAAAAGAATGAAAGAGGAAAACCATCTAGAAGATTTTAACCCAGAGCTAATGCAATAATTAATAATATTTAGTTTAAGAACCATGAAAGAAGGCTGTATATGTGAAAAAGACCTGGAGACACTGGAAGGTTTCGGACTGATTATCTAATGGTTTCAAAACCAGATTATAGGCTGCGAGATATTTACAGGGGTCAGTGTGGACTCTGACTATAATTTATCGGTTATGAATTGCAGATTAAAAGTGAAGAGATTGTAAAAAGGTAGGACATTAAGGAGATGAGACCTGGAGAAATTGAAAGAACCAGAGGTTACTGAAAATTTTAGAAGGAGTATTCGTCATCAGTTGACTGAAACAGGGCGAAGGAATGCAGTGATAAACGAATGGGTAGCTTTGGGAAATGAAGTAGTGAATTCAGCAGAGGGTCAAACAGATAAAAGACTAGGCCTATTAGAAATCTTTGGGTGACACAGGATATATTTAAGTTGAGGAAAGAAGAAAATATGGAAATACAGAAAGTAAAGTAGGTGAAAGAAAATATAAGCATGTACAAAATGAGGTTGGCAGAAAGTGCAGAATGGTTAGCGAACAAATGAAAGGCTGTAGAAGCAAGTATAACTAGGCGAAAGACAGATACCGCCGATAGAAAGATTAAAGAGATCTTTTGAGAGCAGGAAACAACTGTTTGAATATCAAGATCTCAGAAGGTAAACTATTATTAAGCAAAGAGGGGAAAGCTCAAAGGCGGAAAGAATATATGGAAGGACAAAACACTGAAAAATATAAGTCGAAACAAGGCTACTGGGGTAGACGACGTTCTCTCACAATTTTTGAGATCCTTGGGAGGGCCAGCCGTGATAACACTCTTCCATCTGGTGTGCAACATGGACGAGGTAGACGAAGTACCCTCAGATGTCAAGGAGAATGTAACACAGGCCAACGATGGAAAAACTTTTTTGCTGAAAATACCTTATTCTTGAGTTCTTTAGGGTGGTAAATCCAAATATGATACTTAAAAACTGTATCACCCACCATTTCTTCACATTTTACAATTAAATTTATTAAATTAAGCGATTTTTAAAGAAATTAACAGCTTTTATATAGTTCAAATAATTTAAAAAGGAGGTGTAATGAATGTAGATGACGTTGGTAGCACGGTTGAAAAACATTTTCTGGCAAAAGAGGTCTATTCTTTTTTGTGTTAACAGATGGTGTTTTGTTTACTGTCAACCTAACCTCACTTTTCCGTTTCCTGTACATGTGCCCAGTACAATGTCTAATCGTGATTGTAAAAACTCTGCCGACAGTTTCTGTTATATTTGTGGTGAATTTGTGATTAAAAAACACCAAAGAAACATTACAGACTCTGTGAAAAAGATTTATCTTTCATACTTTGGATCTAAACTTGGTGATCAAGATAAATCTTGGGCACCACATAAGGTATGTTATGTGTGTGCTGAAGATCTGAGAAAATGGTCCAAAAAGGAGAAAAAAGCCTTTAGGTTTGCTGTTCCTATGGTATGGAGGGAGTCAAGAAATCATTCCAATGATTGCTACTTTTGCAGTGTTGATATTACTGGTCATAATTCGAAAAACAAGAAGATAATAAGATGCCCTAATCTACCGTCCGCCATTCGACCAGTAGGGCACGGTGTAGATCTGCCGGTTCCTGAGCCACCAGATGATTTAAATTCTATTCCAACAAAGTGTATTTCTGATGTACGATATGAATTAGATGAACGAGATGATGATGAATTCCATTGTAATACAGAAAGTCTAGAGCCCAAGTTGTTTGCTCAGACCGAGCTTAACGATTTGGTTAGGGATCTGGGCTTAACGAAAGAAAAAGCTGAATTGCTTGGCTCTAGATTAAAAGAAAAGAACTTATTGGCAGTTTGAACCAGTATATACGTGTTTTTTTCAACAAGAAGGTGATTTAGCGTACTGCTGAGATGTTCCCGGTCTGATGAATGATTTTGGTATTGAAGACAAACAAGAAGACTGGGGCTGTTTATTGATTCATCCAAAAGTAGTTTAAAGGCAACATGTATGCATCTATACCTGTTGGACATTCTGTACATATGCAAGAAAGATATGAAAACCTAGAAATAGTGCTAGATAAAATAGGCTATTCTGCTCATGGTTGGATGATGGGTGGCGATCTAAAAGTAACATGCATGCTCCTTGGTCACCAAGGTGGCTTTATCAAATTTCTATGTTTCTTGTGTGAATGGGACAGTAGGGCTAGGGACCAACACTGGTGCAGAAAGAAGTGGTCTGTGAGGGGGCCATTAAAACCTCGTAAGAACATTATATGCAAAAACCTTGTATATCCAAAACACCTACTCCTACCATCTCTACATATAAAGTTAGGCCAAATGAAACAGTTTGTAAAGGCTTTACCTAAAGATGGACCATGTTTTAAGTATCTCTGCCAAAAGCTTCTACACCTTTCAGAAGCTGAACTAAAAGAAGGCATCTTTGTCGAACCTGACAGTAGAAAATTGATGTTTGATGTTAACTTTGAATCCACAATGGCCTTAATTGAGAAAGAAGCATGGGTACCGTTCAAGTAAGTCGTCACAAAGTTCTTAGGACACGAAAAAGACCCAGAGATTCTATTATAGCTACAATGTTAAAGAAGTTTAAAACTTTAGGATGTTTGTTAAGCCTGAAAGTACACTTTTTGAACTGTCACCTTGATTACTTATCGGACAATATGAGAGATGTTAGTGAGGAGCAAGGAGAGCGTTTTCACCAGGACATTAAAGTGATGGAAAAACGCTACCAAGGTCGCTGGAACACCAACATGATGGGGGACTACTGTTGATCACTTCACCGAGAAGTTCAACAAGCGACTCATTGTAGAAAAAGCTACACAAGAAGCTTCAAGAAAAAAGAGAAAGAAAATACAAACGAATTCCATCTGACAAGTGAAACCTGTATTAACAAATATCATTGTTTTAAGTAGCTTACTGTAAATACAAATGATGCTTATATTGTAACAAAGCGTTTCATTAATTTCCCTTACCGTATAGCATAGGATTTTTAAACTATATAATAAAAAGCATATATCTCGAAATCTATGGGCGATGCAAAAAAACTAAGGCTAGATTTGGATTCAGCTTATAAAAATCTATAAAGATCAGCTATCAAGGTAAAAAAAGTTTTTCAAAAAACATTTTCGTTGGCCTCTGATAATCATTCCAATTCCAAAGAAACCAGGTGCTGACACGTTTGAATATTAACGAACTATCAGTAATAAATCATGGTTGCAAAATACTGACACGAATAATCTAATTCACAAATGAAAGGAAAACTGATAGAATCCGACCAAGGGGAAGATCAATTTCTATTGCGGAGAAATGAAGGAATTTTCGAGGTAATAGTGACCCTACGAGTTCTCTTAGAAGATAGGTTAAGAAAACGCAAGCCTATGTTTGCGGCATTTGTAGACTTAGAGAAAGCCTTTGACAATGTTGGCTGGAATACACTCTTTAAATTTATGAATGCAATTGGGGGAAAGTACAGGGACAGAAAGATTATATACAACTTGTACAAAAATCCAGACGACAGTTACAGGAGTCAAGGGGCACGGTAGGGATGCAGTGATTTAGAAGGGAGTGAGAGAGGATTGTAGCTTATCCAGATGTTATTTAGTCGGTATATGGAGCAAGCAGTGAAGAAAAGCAAGGAGAAATCCGAAGAAGAAATTTAAGTTTAAGGGGACGAAATAAAAACTTTTAGGTTTGCCGGTAGCACTGTAATTCTATCAAAGACAGCAAAGAACTTGAAAGAGCAGTTGAACGGAATGGATAGCGTCTTGAAAAAGAGGTTATAAGACGAGTACCAACTAAAGTAAAACAATGCAATGTAGTCGAATTAAATAAGGCGATTCTTAGGGAATTAGATCGGGAAATGAGTCTTTAAAGTTAGTAGACGAATTTTGTTGTTTGGGCAGCAAAATAAATGGAAGGTGAGACCATATAAAATGGGTACTGGCTTAACAAGGAAAACATTTCCGAAAAAGATAAATTTATTAATATTGAACGTAAATTTAATTTATGATGGGAAGTCTTTTCTGAAGCTATTAGTCTGGATAGTAGCCCTGTACTGTACTGAAGCGTGAACAATAAGCAGTTCAGATACGAAGAGAATGAAAGCTTTCTAAATGTGTGCTATAGAAGAATGCTGAAGATTAGGTGGTTAGATCACGCAACTACTGAGGAGAAAATAGATCAATCTGTGAAGAAAAGAAATTTATGGCTCAGTTGACTAAAAGAAATGGTCAGTTGGTAGGAATCAAGGTATTTCCAGTTTGGTACTGGAGAGAACTGTTGGAGGTGAGTTGTGGAGGGAGACCAAAGGACGAATATAGCAAGCAAGTTCAAATGGATGTAGGTTACAGTAGTTATTCAGAGATGAAGAGGCTTGCACAAGATAGATTAGAGTAAATAGCTAGAACAAATCAGCCTTCAGACTGAAGACCACAATAACTCTACACATATCTTCTCTTCATTGTTAACTGCTAGGGTCCATAGAATTCCAAGGCACGTCATTAAGATCGGCAAGTATTCTATTTTGCTCTCGCTGAATGGAAACAGTGAGGTACATTAATTTTTATGATCTCTCGCTCCATAAACACTGGCTTTACCATAGTGTGCCCTCTGGTGTCTTCTAGCCTGTTCTATTCTCAGGCGTAATGAATTATCATACTATGCCATACTCTGTTGTCATCTCGTGTCCACTAATTATTTGCTGTAAGAACGGTGATCAACTGATCTATTTCTGCTGTTAAGACAATACTTACGGGTGTAGTACACATCGTATTGCCTCTTATTTTCGTGTTATGCATACTCAGTATTTTTCCTGCACTTCATGTTGGCAGAGGTAAAATGTGTGACGTTCCGTCTCACATTTCTCATAAATGCGATACTGATAATAAAAACTGAAAAATGTTAAGAGTTACATACGTAAAAGCTACTGACAGATACAGCATCCACTGAAAATTTCTATTACAGAAACAAATAAAAAAAGAGCATTTTTTCGGTACAATTCTTTTCACAAGAAGAGAGTGAAATAGTCCTCGATAAAACGTCTTCAATTGTCAGAACTGCTCTGAGGCATAGAGATACTTTAAAGAACCTTAGACGTACAACTTTACTCTCGTGGGCACTGCCCAATCAAATCGTAATTTTTCGTCTGTCTTTGAAGAGCATTTCGATGTTATAGTGCAAAAATAAGATAGGAAGACCAGTGTATACTACACCACCAGAAACAATAATCTTGGCGCATTTCTGCACCTGCAATTTACAGGGTCCTGGAAGGCACAATTAAGGTACTTCTAGGGTACCATACTTATTTACAGAGCAAGAGACAGCACATCGTGTCACGTGATCGTAACTAATGCTGAACAGATACGATGCCCTACCCATGTTGCAATACAATTGGATGTTTGAAAACGAAGTTGCATTTTATAAGGTTGAATAACAAGTACACTATCTTATTCTTGTCAGTAGAACAAAAATAGTGTACATGTTATTCAACCTTAAATATGGAATTGTACTGCCAAGAAGTAACGAAAGAATCCATAAGTAAGAAGTTGCAGTTGCCACTATCCAAAAATCAGGATCGTTCGAGAGACCCCACAGGTTAATTCTTTCATCACTGCACAGCTCCAAAACGTTGGTTAACCCTTGCAGTGAGTGTTTAGTAGTAGCTCTCAGTTACCGCATGCGCTTTGTCTGTATTCGGTACGTGAAGATGCGGTTCAATGTTTTGTGAATTCCTGCAACTAAAAAATTAATGCTGGCCCATGAGGATGGATCTTTTGTCAGAAGACACGAAAGAAAAATGTTAGATAGTCTATTTAGATTTGAGTGTAGCAGATATTAATTTTAAGAAGTAAAGGGAAAAAGAAATGGAAGTTTTTTTAACGTACATCTCGACAGAAACCTTTAGTGCCGCTGTTGAGAGCTCGTCAGTCCATCAGGGACAACGTTCTACTTACAACAAGTGCCTTATCCTGCCGGGCCATTGTAGCTGCTCCACGTGCGTCCACCTAATGTAAACACATGAATTATCCAGCACGTCGTTTGCATTACAGATAAAATGCCCAGTTTCCTCTCTCATTCCCTTCGGCAATTTGTTCGCTCTGTTTACAGATGCTGAGACAAATTTGTCATCCAGAAGTACGTCATGTTTGTAACAGTTGCAGTTATCTCCCCGCTTTTTCGATTTTCAGACAATATGGTTGTCAACGAACTCTTAGATATAGGAATATCACATCATGTTAACCTGTAGTTACTGTTTTTCAACAACACAATTGAAACAAACACACAAAAGTCGTCTGTTTTCTACTTACAGAGTAATTGTAAAGTCCATCAAGCATTTAAAAAAATTGGTATACGTAAATGGCTGAACATAACGTAAGAAATGACCAGTGCGTGAGAAGCAGATAGTCGAACTTTTTTGAACGTGATGCCAGCAATTTAGTTTGAAAAATTGCCGACAGGGAGTTATCACCGTAGTTGCTGAAAATTGCGGCGAAACAGGCAGAGAAAGCATTTTGTGTGCTAGAATTTGCCCGTTGCCAACCGGTAGGGAATGTGCAAACAGCTTTCTGTGGCAACTTTCACAAAACGCCACCAGTTTACAAAGCATAGTGAAGTGGTATAAGAAATTTGAGGAGGATGGTTTTTTGTATGACGCAAAACGCATGGTGCAAAACACTGGCAAGTAGCCTTTAACATACAGAATTACAAAGCTGTGTATTTCACAAAACATAAGAGCGAGGTCTCGTTTGACTATGGGATTAAGGACTCAACTAGAGTCAATAACGTCACACAAACATAAGGAAGTGATAAGGTGTAGAGATAATAAATGAAACGATAACATATGCAGGTAAAGCATTTGCAGGCTACGGCTCATTGGTAGGATATTGGAAAATTATAGTTTGTGTACAAACGCTATTGCGTACGGTCCATATTTGAATATTGCTCAAGTGTAGAGGATCCACGTGAGGTCAGACTAAAAGGTGACTTACAGCGTACACTCTTACAGTGAAGGGCGGCGAGAGTTACAACACGCTTGTTTCACTAGCGAGAGGGTTTAACAGAAATGTTGAGAAATCTTAAATACGAGACACTCCAGCATAGAGGCCGTACATCTCACGAGAACTTGCTTACATTCAGGAGTTGTCCTTCATGGTGGAAACAACGAATATCTCGTAGAGATCGTGCAGATACTTTAAACGAATAACAGAACGCGCACAGGCGTGCAAGCTGTTACTCTTCCCGCGTTCCATGCGTGAATGGAAAAGGAAGAAATTTTAATACACTGAAGAGCCAAAGAAACTGGTACACCTGCCTAATATAGTGTAGTGCCCCGGCGAGCACGCAGAAGTACCGCAACACAACGTGGCATGGACTCGACTAATGTCTGAAGTAGTGCTGGACGGAACTGACATCATGAATCTTGCAGTGCTGTACATAAATCCATAAGAGTACGAGGGGATGGAGATCTCTTCTGAACAGCACGTTGCAAGGCATCACAGACATGCTCAATAATGTTCATGTCTGGGAGTTTGGTGGTCAGCGGAAGTAATTAAACTCATAAGAGTGTCCTGGAGCCACTCTGTAGCAATTCTGGATGTGTGGGGTGTCGCATTGTCCTGCTGGAATTGCCCAAGGCCATCGGAAAGCACAATGGACACTAATGGATGGAGGAGATCAGACAGGATGCTTGCGTACGTGTCACTTGTCAGAATCGTATTTACACTCATCGGGGGTCCCATATCACTCCAACTGCACAAGCCCCACACCATTACAGAGCATCCACCTGCTTGAACAGCCCCCTGCTGACATGCAGGTCCATGGATTCATGAGGTTGTCTCCATACCCGTACACGTCCATCAGCTCGATGAAATTTGAAACGAGACTCGTCCGATCGGGCAACATGTTTCCAGTCATCAACAGTCCAATGTCGGTGTTGACGTTGCCAGACGAGGCGTAAAGCTTTGTGTCGTGCAGTCATCAACGCCACAAGAATGGGCCTTCGGCTCCAAAAGCCCATATCATGATGTTTTGTTGAATGATTCGCACGCCCAGCGTTGAAACCTACAGCAGTTCTGTCACGGTGAACGTTTTTCTTCAGTCGCCGTTGGCCTCCTTCTTGCGGGATCTTTTCCCGGCCGCAGCGATGTCTGAGATTTGATGTTTTACCGAATTCCTGCTATTCACGATACACTCGTGAAATGGTCATACGGGAAAATCCCCACTTCATCGCTACCTCGGAGATGCTGTGTCCCACCGTTCGTGTGTCGATTATAACACCATGTTCAAACTCACTTTAATCTTGATAATCTTCCATTGTAGCAGCAATAACCGATCTAACAACTGCGCCAGACACTTTATGTAGGCGTTGCCGACCGCAGCGCCGTATTGTGATAGTTTACATATCTCTGATTTGAATACGCATGCCTGCATCAGTTTCTTTGGCGCTTCAGTGTACATCGCATGACGAAAAATGTGAAGCACTCAGAAGACATGGTCGGATATCACTGTAACTTTGCAAGTTGCAATTCGATGTGACAAATAGAACGGCCCTCAGACTGCCTCCGTGTTGTGTTCAGTGTGTTACCTGGCCCGGTAGGGTATATAAGTGGCGTGAACAGCGTCAGATCTTGATCGATACCGATACGCCGCGTACTCGTACGAGACAGCATTATCAGCATCTGGAAGAGTTTCAAAGCAGCCTCATTGTGGGTCTCCACTTGGCCGTTGGTCGAATCGTGCAGTAACCAGATTTCTGAGGCATTCGAGCATGACAGTGGTCCATTGTTTGACTGCATGGGAACGTGAAAGTGAGATCATGCTTACTCGTTGTCAAGGTTCTAGTCGACTACGTCTGACCACAGGAGATAATCGCAATGCTGTGCACCGAGCACGTCCTTCATATCTACGGCTGCAATTCGAGAAAGATTACTGGATTCCCTGAAACATTCTGTGTCATCCTGCACGATTGATCAGAGACTAGTGGCAGCCGGACTAAGGGATTGCCGCCCCTGCGTAGGCTCTTGCGTAGGCTGCTGTAAACACCACGACACAAACGACTCCGTTTGGAATGACGCCGTGACCGGGGAACACGAATTGCTGTTGAATGGCGTCGCATTGTGTTCAGCGATGGATCTCAGTTCAGAGCTACCCCGGATGAATGTTCAAAAAAATGGTTCAAATGGCTCTGAGCAGTATGGGACTTAACGTCTGAGGTCATCAGTCCCCTAGAACTTAGAACTACTTAAACCTAACTAACCTACGGACATCACACACATCCATGCCCGAGGCAGGAGATTCCAACCTGCGACCGTAGCGATCGCGCAGTTCCAGACTGAAGCGCCTAGAACCGCTCGGCCACTCTGGCCGGCCCCGGATGAATGTCATCGGCGACCATGGCTGCGATATGGGCACAGGTTCTGTTCGTCCAGTGCTGTGGAGAGGCACAGCTGTATTATTTCAGGAGTCGTGGTGTGGGGAACTGTCGGCTATGATTTCAGGTCACGGCTGGTCGTGACTGATGGAACTATGACGGCACAGCGAAACGTCATGGATATCCTGCGTCATCATGTGTTGCGTCATCATGTGTTGCCTCTCATGCGACGGTATCGTGGTAGCGTTTCTCAACAAGGAAATACTCTATGAACTGTCTGTGTGATGTGGAGGTACTTCTGTGGCCACAAAGATGCCCAGATCCGTGCCCGATAAAGCATGTGAGATCAGCTCTGTTATAAACTCCAACCCAGAGTCTGAGTTTCAGGAGAGGATACCAGCAGCTTTATGACACCGTTCCACACCGAATCAGTGCATCCAGGCCATAGGGAGTGCAACATCATACCGCAAAGTGAACTCATATTGCCAAATTCTGTGTAAAGTTGACAGTCTGCTGTATCTGCGGTGGTAGAGACCAAACACGAACGATATACCTCAATTTTTACCTCAATTTTTTATTGGTAAAAAGCCAATAAGCAAGAACTTTGTTGATGTCGACAATGTAGTCAAAACAAAACAATTTAAGCAAGAAACGAAGTATGGATCCCATTTCGGATCTTATAATAGAAGATTAACAAAATAAAATGGTTTCCTCACAAACCTCTCTCCCGGGGAAAGACCACCAAAGAAAAGAGGGAAACGGAACTACTAGAGAGGTGTCGGCACAGCATTACCACAAACCTGTCCAGGGACGCCAGACCATTGTTACACGACACTCTTGAGTCACAGTCCGAAGCTACCACTCCTAAAGATCCGGGCTACCAGCAGACAGGGCGCGTGGATGTTGCGGCCTGGATAACAGATCCTTACAAGTGGGGGCATTGCACCAGCTTATAAGGCCGATTGGCGGATCTTCTTTGACTGTTTTCGATCTCGTGAGTGGCGTAGAAAAATCGTCCGCTTGTTTACCGTGCCCTCTAGCGCTGCTGTCGATCCGCTTTGCTTGGGTACCGTGTCCTGGCGGCCGTTGGCTGAGACACGAGGCTTTGTTTTCGTCTGCGGCAGCGGCCTCGATCGTACGGTAAACATCTGCTTTGGTTTCACTAGCTGTGTTGAAGGCATCCCGCATCTCTGTTCTGTCAAGCGGGATGCCGATGTCGCAGGCGGTCGGGATGGACGCTGCACTTTCAACCCGTTAAGTTTCATTTCGTTTCCCCCTCCCTTCTGCGTGCTTCACTTTTTTTGTCAGGCAGTGTATGTGGCACAACAAAAAGTGCCTTCTGCCACACGCTTCACAGTGATTTACATACAATATATGTAGATGTAAATAAGCTATATGTACTGAGGTCGTGATCCACGTATTTCTTCTGCAAATTGTGCCAAATGGATATCTGTATCTCTTGGATGACTTCAGTGGATCGTGTGTAGTGTAGGATGAAGAAATGAAGGCTAGCGGTCAATATTTCGTCGACGGTGTGGTCATTAGAGACGAAGCACCTGTGAAGTGGGCAAGATGGTGAAGAAAACTGTCCATGACCTATTGACAGTAAGCATTCAGTGTTTCTTTGAAGTGGTTTAAGGAGAGTCGTGAGAAGCCTATGTCATAATTCCTGTATGGCGACCTGAACCTCGTTTCTCCGAATACCAGCCGGGTGTCTTAACCGTTCTACTACTTCTATTTGCTGTTGTTTTTATGTTGTTAGAAACTGTTATAGCAAAGGAAAGAGAATTTGAAATCTGGTGCCGACACTTTCTTGTTCCTCTCGCATAACACCAAAGACACCGCTGACTTTAACGTGTTTTTAAGACGGACGAATCACTACCAATACAAGTACTCTTACTTCATGAGATACTGTGGCGAGGTTTGTAACAAAGTACAGGGAACGAGTCTTAAGTTTGGTGATGAGGATCATCTGTTCTCTCCTTGAAACCCGAATATTAATGAAGTGAATTTCGCACTATCAAGATTCCCACCAGATACATCCAGAAGGCTTCAAGTGGGCTTTAGCGAAGCCAGCTGCGGAGGCAGGTAAATGAGATTTTTTTCGAAGAAAGAATATTGGGGCCATCAGCTGCACAATTATAAGTGCATTCTTTACCGGATCCGATTATTACAACCATCTTCACAGCATAAAAGCAGTGTACATCGATGGATAAAGAACTTATTATTGTAAAATATGACCCAACCAGATGAAGAGTTATAACCAAGTGTGATTTAGTGTAACTCTGCCAAGTCATAGAACATTTATATGAACTCTCTTCAAAGTATTATGACAGTTGTGTATGTTCTACATTTTGTTGGGTCATATTTGACGAAAAAGAATTTTCGACCCATTGATTTACCTGTTTTTCTCCTGTGAAGGGGATTGTAATAAGCTAAAGCAGTAGAATATAAACATACAAATGTACAGCTGATAGTACAAATATGCTTTTTTAAGAAATATTTAACAGCTATGTATAGTCATCTACGAAAAGTTTTAAGATCAATGGGATTAAGTAAGAATAGTCATCCTCGTACAACGTCCTACAATTTTCTTCTAGGTTGGCTAAATACGCCGGCCAAAGTGGCCGAGCGGTTCTAGGCGCTTCAGTCTGGAACCGCGCGACCGCTACGGTCGCAGGTTCGAATCCTGCATCGGGCATGGATGTGTGTGATGTCCTTAGGTTAGTTAGGTTTAAGTAGTTCTAAGTTCTAGGGGACTGATGACCTCAGAAGTTAAGTCATATAGTGCTCAGAGCCATTTGAATTTGACTAAATATCTAGACTGTCAACCATAAGAACTTGCGCATGTTGAGTCAGCGTTACAGAAGTCGTCCGATGTAAGACAACCAAGCGCTGCCAGACTTGAGCCAGGGAGGAAGCGTGGCGCGACGACATGAGATACTCGCGCACGCCACCTATCACCTCGCGCCTCTCACCTCTTCTCTCAACTCCACACAGTGACCGGAGAAGACGCCACCACCTACTTGTAGCCGGGTGCTGGACGGTCTGCTTGTAAATTTGTAGATGCTTTCCTCGAAAATTATCTGCAAAATAGCTCTGACATTGATTTCTCAAGAAAGCGCTCCATAAGATTTTGGGCTATTAACCGAAGAACAATCACAACCATAGAGCTAAAGCACTGTTGTTAAAACCTCCGTTCGGGCTCCTAGATCTATAATTTTTTTCTTTCTCTTGCCGATAGTGATGGTGGTTACTTTAGTAAGACCTTGGCCGATTTCCCCTTCGTTTCATTGTTCACAAGAGCCAGTTTTCTATCTCTAATAAACTTGATGTCGGGAAAATTTTACGCTCTAAACTTCCTTACAGTTGTCCCAAGACTTCCAATTTAGTTTCTTTTTTTTTTTTTGTTTTTTTTTTTTTTTTTTGCGTGTTCCGTAGATCCAACCACGACAACTCGCCGAGAAGTGAAAGATGGCAGTGGTTGCACCTGTAAGGTACAATTTCTCTGTGAATACTTAATCACGCGTTGGCCATTTACGTAAATAGACTTTTTTTAGTCTGTCTGTAACAGTATTTCACATATGTAATCCAGCCACATACATAAGTACACTACTGGCCAGTAAAATTGCTACACCACGAAGATGACGTGCTATAGCCGCGAAATTTAACCGACAGGAAGAAGATGCTGTGATATGCAAATGATTAGCTTTTCAGAGCATTCACACAAGGTTGGCACCGGTGGAGACACCTACAACGTGCTGACATGAGGAAAGTTTCCAACCGATTTCTCATACACAAACAGCAGTTGACCGCCATTGCCTGGTGAAACGTTGTTGTGATACCTCGTGTAAGGAGGAGAAATGCGTACCATCTTGTTTCCGACTTTGATAAAAGTCGGATTGCAGCTTATCGCGATTGCGGTTTATCGTATCGCGACAGTGCCGCTCGCGTTGGTCGACTGTTAGCAGAATATGGAATCGGTGAGTTCAGGAGGGTAATACGGAACGCCGTGCTGGATCCCAACTGCCTCGTATCACTAGCAGTCGAGATGACAGATATCTTATCCGCATGGCTGTAACGGATCGTGCAGCCACGTCTCGATCCCTGAGTCAACAGATAAGGACGTTTGCAAGACAACAACCATCTGCACGACAGTTCGACGACGTTTGCAGCAGCATGGACGATCAGCTCGGAGACCACGGCTGCGATTACCCTTGCCGCTGCATCACAGACAGGAGTGCCTGTGATGGTGTACTCAACGACGAACCTGGGTGCACGAATGACAAAACGTCATTTTATCGGATGAATCCAGGTTCTGTTTACAGCATCATCATCGTCGTATGCGTGTTTGGCGACATCGCGGTGAACGCACATTGGAATCGTGTCTTCATCATCGCCACACTGGCGTATCACCCGGCGTAATGGTATGGGGTACCATTGGTTATACGTATCCGTCACCTCTTGTTCGCATTGACGGCACTTCGAACAGTGGACGTTACATTTCAGGTGTGTTACGACCCGTGGCTCTACCCTTCATTCGATCCCTGCGAAACCCTACGTCCCAGCAGGATAATGCACGACCGCATGATGAAGGTCCTGTACGGGCCTTTCTGGACACAGAAAATGTTCGACTGTTGCCCTGGCCAGCACATTCTCCAGATCTCTCACCAATTGAAAACGTCTGGTAATGGTGGCCGAGCAACTGGCTCGTCACAATACGTCGTCTTGATGAAGTGTGGTATCGGGTTGAAACTGCATGGGCAGCTGTACCTGTACACGCCATCCAAGCTCTGTTTGACTCAGTGCCCAGGCGTATCAAGGCCGTTATTACGTCCAGAGGTGGTTATTTCTGGGAACTGATTTCTCAGGATCTATGCACCCAAATGGCGTGAAAATGTAACCACATGTCAGTTCTAGTATAATATATTTGTCCAATGAATACCCGTTTATCATCTGCATTTCTTCTTGGTGTAGCAATTTTAATGGCCGGTAGTGTATGTCTATTCAGTAGAGTAGGAGGAGCTGACAAGTAGAAACTGTATCAGTTTGTTTTTATAATTTTCATTATCTACCAGCTTCTTTAACTCGCAAGGAACGTACTCAGTTTTTTGTCGTGACATACATTGCTCTCTTCTTTCCAAGAGTAATGTTACTTTGTGAAAAATGGGGGCTATGAATGCTACTATTTGTGTATATTACTATCATTTTAAAATTATGCCTAATGCCTCAGAACAAACTTCATAAGCAAGTAAGTCTATTGCGTATTTGTTGTGAATATGCTTAGTTTTTTTAAACAGATGCCTACATGAAATTCGAGGATAAACACTAGATAATATCCTTACTGCACGTTTCTGTGCGACAAATTCTTTGTGTCTGCGTGTGGGATTGTCCCAGAAACTTGTATTATCGTCCACTGATAGTAACTTAATGAAAAAATTGTATCTTCAGGGTGCCAGAAATGTTAACCACATATGGTAAAAATCTGTTTTAAATTTAACTAGGGAATAAGACACTTCGTCTGGTACCTTCAACCCCCACGAGCCTTAACATGAGGCACACTATGTGACAAATTGAAATCTGCTTGAATCTGTCTTGTAATGCAATGCAACCATTTTAAAAATTGTTTAATGTATGCCATCAGAGCTGAACCACCTTGCATTTAACTACAAGCATCAAAGACGTGCAGCGACGAATTTCTTGCTCTGAGATACCTTCATCATACGGGTTTACAGTCACATATGTTTACTGAGACTTAGTTGCTTCCATTTCTATCTTTGAAAGATGTCACTAGCCTCACCTCGAGAAAAGTTGATAAAGGAAGCCATGAGTCGTGCACGCGAGTCATCATTACGCTGCTCTTCTTACCTGCATATTTCAGCATCTACGATAAACAGCTGTTTGACTGACTTTTGCGCATCCTCAGTTCTGTGTGTGGCTACATATTTCCCCATAATTGTGGATAAAAGACGTTTACATAAAATCATTAATTCGATGGCAGTAAGAATTGTATTAAAATTATTAAAACTGTTGCTAGCCTGGATAACTCTGCCGGTGCGAACATCTGCCGCGAAAGGGGAGGTTCCGAATCCGACATCCCGTCCAGCTCACAGTTTTAATCCGCCGGGAAGTTTCAAAACAGCGCACACTCTGCTGTGGAGTAAAAGATATTAAACATGTGTTAAAAACTGTATTCTTTACTCCCCGACCACAGTCGCGGAATACAACAACGTGAATTGTAATTCACGACACCTAGAGAGTCTGCTATTAGTACTAAATGAGATTTGATTTCGTCATCCATCGACAGCTATATTTCTCCACAAGGGGGAAAATCCATTTCTTACTGTCAGCAAATGATCCTATTTCGGGAATGATCTCGTGCTCATGATCTTCCTATACTTCATTGTCAGCACGACACATCCATAAGGTCTTGGCAAGTGTTGCGATCATGTGTGTAACCTGTATAAGGATACGCTACCAAGTGTGTATCTCGTGCGGCGGATAATACATAAGCGGGAGGTACAATAGACTCAGTATGATCAGCTAAAAATTATATCAAAAGAAATGGTGGAATCCCATTGGTGGCAAGTTAATGAAGGTGACAATTGGTTGGTTCAAATGGCTCTGAGCACTATGGGACTCAACTTCTGAGGTCATCAGTCCCCTAGAACTTAGAACTACTTAAACCTAACTAACCTAAGGACATCACACACATCCATGCCCGAGGCAGGATTCGAACCTGCGACCGTAGCGGTCTCGCGGTTCCAGACTGTAGCGCCTAGAACCGCACGGCCACTCCGGCCGGCGGTGACAATTGGACCTGCTGCTCTTACCGTACGTTCTCTCTCTACCTTCATATAAGTATTTGCTTACCTGAAAAGATCTTCCATGACTGTGGCAGCATCAGGGATCGGAACCTACGAGGGTGGTTTGATAGATCTGATAAAAAAGCAAGGAAAAAAACTCACCTTACTTCTCGTCATAGTCTCCTTTGAGGGGTATACATTTAATTTAGCAATCCTCCAACTTTTTCATCCCATCGGAAAAATAGGTTCCGCCAAACTGCAAAATACTCGTTGACTGCCACAGTCACATCCTCATTTGATGAAAATTTCTTCTCTTCAAGCCAAACTTTCAAGTGAGGGAAGAGACAGAAGTCACTTGGGGCTAGGCCTGGCGGATGCGGAACCAATTGAAAGCCCAATGCATGCACTTTCTTCAGTATTATTGCTAATGTGTGGGATGGTGCATTATCCTTGTGAAAGAACACTTTTTGTGTGCCAATCTTCGTCTTTCTTCAGCTAACGGAAGTTTTGAACGATACAACAATGAAGCATAATAGTGTTCAGTTATCGTTTTGCCTTTTTCCAAGTAATTTATGAGGATTATTCCTTGGGAATTCCAAAAAATAGTGGCCATTACCTTACCAGCTGATAAAACTGTCTTTGCCTTCTTCGGTGCGCTTTCACCAGCCTTTGTCCATTGTTTCGACTGCAGTTTTGTTTCTGGTGGGTTTCATCAACAGTCACAAATTGGTGCAAAAAGTCCTGCGGATTTTGATTAAACATTGTCAAACATTACGTTGAAATTTGTGCCGGAAGCGTTAATGGTAGACTGTGAACAGTCGCAGCATGCTCCTCGCACACAGCTTCTTCACAGCCAATTTTCAGTGCAAGATATTATGCACGCGCTCAGTTGAGATGCCTCCATTGCCAGATATCTCACTTCATCCAGTTCTGTTTTGATTTGTGCAGCAGTCCAACACTTTAAATGAAAATGTTTAATAATAGCATAAAACTCTGTTTTCTCTGTTTTCAATCGCAGCTGACACACTGACCGATTCAGAAGGCTGTCAGGAATGAACTGTACGCTGTTAATTTAAAAAAAAAATCTTTATTTCTCAATACATATATGATACATTACAACCCACCACCTTATACAATTAGTGGGTCCTAGTTGATACAGTTGTGTGTTAGTACTACAGCTTATTCTATTAGTTTTCTATTGCTCTCACTATGGGCACTACTCTTTTGTCTCCCTATGTTATTTTATTCTACTTATACTAAGCTACTTCTACCTGCAGCGTTACAAATGTGCCAGCAAAGTATAAACCTACGTTGTTGGCCCTGTTCACCGAGCTAATCCCGGTGAACGTGCCCCTGGCACCGGGCTGGCCGGAGTTGTAGATCGCTGCAGCACTATACTAATGTTTTTATCCTAACTTATCCTACGTCTAACCTATCCTAACCTAGTGTCAAAATCGGTGAGTGTCTCAGATCGGTAGTTGGGCGCACCCCCCCCCCCCCCCCCTAATCCAAGGCGTGGCGGATTCCAGCCGTGAGGCGGCTGGCGAAGTCCACGCCTCGGCGGAACAGGTCAGGTGCGCGGAGTCAATTTGGGTGTAGTGAGATCTTAGTCATTGTTCCTGAGATATTCCCTTATCACTTTGAGTGAGATCTCATTGGCCAACTTGTTTAAGATTGTGAAATGGTCTTCATGCCTGAGCAGGTGATACGTGTCATGGTGTGGTAGTTGCTGGCGAAATTGCGCCGCTACGTCGTCGAAGAGGCGGCACTCATACACCACGTGTTCCGGGGTGCCTGGTGTGGCCCCACAGTCACACGCTGGTGTAGCCCGTTTCCTGAACCGGCATAGATATCCGGGTAAGGTCCATGACCTGTGAGGAAGTGCAGCAGTCCTCGTGATGGTGTGAAGTGTTTTAATTGCAACCTTTCCCTGATATTGGTCAGCAATTCATGTGTTCTACGACCGGTTTATTCATTATCCCATTGTTCTTGCCAAAGTTCTTCCCCCCTTCGTTTGATTTCTATTTTGTTCCCCACGTAAATCCCCATTAGATCAACTATTTTATCCCTGTTACCCTTTTTTACCCAGTACCATGTTGCTTGTTCCCTGATTTTTATGTCAAGCGGACAGAGCCCCATCAGTACTGTTAGGGCTCCTCCTGGTGTTGTTCTGTATGCCCCTACTGATCTGAGTAACATGTTCCGCTGCACTCTTCTCACAGCCATGGCAGGCATAACCCTCGTGAGTCTGTGGGCCCAGATTCCTGATCCGTACCCTACAATTGATGTCAATATGCTGTTATGATATAATTTGATTAATTCTGGCGGTAAGTGAAATCGCTTGTGTTCAATGGCAATTAGATTATTTAATGCTTCTAATGATTTTTGTGTAACGGTGTCAATGTGTGATGCATTAGTCCTCCTCTCATCGACGATTACGCCCAGGTATCGCGCCTCATGGCGTCGAAGAACTGGTGAGCCATCTATCCTTACAGTTGGATTTCTAGCTAATTGTCCTTTTAGAAGTAAATATGTAGATTTTGTTGGTGAAATCTTCATTTTGGACATGTGGCACCATGTACTTAGAATTGATATGGCCCTTTCAATTTTTGGCTCTAAGTCTTCGCGACTATGGCCACCAACCAGCAGGAGGAGGTCGTGCGCGTAGGCTATGCCCTCTAGCACATCGTCGCTGTTCTGAAGGTTATCCAAAAGGGGTTCCATATTAACATCCCAAAAGAGTGGTCCCAGGACAGACCCCTGTGGACACCCCTTATTGATCTTTTTACTTATTCTCCCGCTAGGGGACGATAGCCAGACCTCCCTATTCTCACAATAGCTCCTGAGACAGCCATATAGCGACCTCGGGCACTCCTTCTCTCGCAATCGGGAGAAGAGCGAGGGCCACCACAGGTTGTCAAAGGCGCCACTGATATCCACCATGATGCCGACCACGTATTTGTGCGGGGTAGAGGCACAGACCACCGCAGCCAGGGCAATAGCATCAGACGTCGATCTCCCAGACCTGAAGCCGAATTGTCTGTCACTCATCCCGCACAAAGCTCGGTGTGCTGCCAGTCTGTCTGCCAGCAACCTCTCAAAAAGTTTCCCCAGTGTGTCTAGTAGACAGATGGGCCTGTAGGACTTAGGTTCTCGTGGATCTTTGTCTGGGCTTTTCTTGAATATTACTACGTTTGCCCTTTTCCATTTTTGGGGCAATTTCCTGAGCCGCAAACACTCGTTGTATAACTTTGTGAGAGGTGCTACCAACTGGGGGGCCAGGAATTGCACCACCTCTGCAGTGATGCCGTCTGGGCCAGGAACCTTGCCTTTTTTAAGGGCATTTATCTGTGTGGCTACTTCTTCCTCAGAGAAGGGATATACCATGTAGTTATTCCGGTATTCCTCTTCATCTTGTCTCCGGATCTGCTGTTGTGCCTCGGAGTCATCATTCTCGTCATCGTCAGGCAGCAGGACACGGAGGAGGACCTCAGCAGTTTCCTGCCAGGTCTCCGTCATCCTGCCCTGATCCCCGACGGTGGACAGCACCATGGGTGACCTAATCTTTTCCCGTACTAACTTGTACGGTACACCCCATGGGTCTATAGCTAGTTGCGTCTGTACATATTTTTCCCAGCTCTGTAGCCTTACTGCTTTAAGCTCTTGTTGGAAGTGCTCCTTTGCCTCTCTGTATCTTAGCAACCAGCGTTGCTTTTCTTCCCAGACGACACTCCGCTGGTTGTACCTCCTCGCCCTCCTGACCGACTGGCGCATCTGTCCCAGTTCAGCTGACCATGGTGACGGAGAGGCCGCTACGGCTCTCCTCCTGGTTGGTACGGCAGCTTTCACCGCCCTAACAACTGCTTTCACCAGCTCCTCGGCGTATCCTTCGACATTTTCGTCACCATCGGGCAATGTCGGTATTTCACACTCCCTCGCCAGGCGGTCCCAGTCAGCTCTATTGTAGTTTAACTGTGTCTCCCACCCCATGTCCCAGCGGCACTCCTCGTCTCCCAATGAGAATGTGATGAGATTGTGATCACTAGTTGTTACCTGATCCCAGACCATCCAGTTTGTTACTCTGGTGGCGAGATTGGGCGTGACCAACGTGACATCAATGTTCGTGCCCTCGCCCCCACCTCCTGCGTAGGTGGGCGGGTTTCCTTGCTTATTGGCGACCATTAACTGTAGCGCCATGATGGTCTCCTCGGCCCTCTCTCCTCGGTCGTCTCGTGTGCCGCTGAACCACAGGGGGGACTTAGCATTTATGTCTGCTGTGATAACACATCGACGTCCCCGCAACGCCGTGGTTACCTGTATGAGCTTGTCTAAGAATTCATCTATTGCTCGGCCGTACTGGAAGTACATGTTGATGATGTACAGTACTCCGGCTGGTGTTTGTAGTTCCACGACGTTGCAGTGATCGTCGGAGAACTGGGAGAGAACTGTGGCTCTTAGTGCTTTGTTAATGATCATTATAGCTGCTCTGGGTTCTGCTCCGCTGTGAATGACTTGCCAGCCTGCTGCCGCAAATGGGATTCGCCCAGCCAGGGAGTATGGTTCCTGCAGACAGAGCACATCCAGACTCCTCTCCTCCACGACTCTGCGGAGTTCCTGCATGACTAATTTGCTGTTATGTGTGTTAATCTGTCCTACGTTTAAATGGGTCTCGTGCATAGTATGTTCTAATATGCGATTCAGGCCAGTTCTTGCTCCAATCGTGAGCTATTCTTCCATTCGTAATGACAGATTGACTGTAGAGTTCGTCAAGGGCGAATTTCTCATTTCGCCTTTCTAAGACTTTTTTGACCAGGTCACGCAGGGCTCCGAAGTCAGTGGGGAGATTCATTGTCTTCAACTGTATTCTGTCGACAGCCTCCATCGCCGAGAAGGTGACGTCTCTGCCGTATACGTGACCGACACGCACCACATACCTCAGGGCTGTGGTGAGGACCGCCGGCTCCTCCAGGCGTGCTAATTGTAGAGGGTGTTCTAGGTTGGGGTATACCCTATTGGGATCTACGCCCAAACCTTTTTGTATGCCAGAATTGGTGGAGGATGATGTGCTACTTATTGTGTTGACTTGTACCTGTTGTTTCTCTGGTACTTCTGTTTGTTGTTTTGCCACAGGATGCCCTTTTGGTCGTTCTAGCTCTTTAAGCGACCTTAGTCCCCGGCTTGGGGGAGAGGGAGCACCAATGTGACCACAGGGGTCCGTTTGTACGCCAGCATCTTTTGTGTCCACCTTTGTGATTCGAGTTTTGGTGGCTCCTTGTAGGAACTCCCTAAATCTGCTGGCCCTTAGTGCATCCCTCACCCTTTTGCTCGGAGACTTTCTTTTAGGCTTCCTGTTTCCTGATATGGACTCAGCCATAATCAGTTCTCGAAATAAGTCTCTGTTCTAATGACCTATATGTGGGGCAATTTCTTCCCGTGGCATTACAGTTCTTTTTTCCTCTTCTTGTACAAGGGATACATATTCCTGTTTTGCCACAGGTTTTCCTTGTGTGGTCTTCTGCGCCACACCTGGAGCAAGCCGGCTTTCGCTCACAGTGTTTGTGAACATGATCGAGGTCTCCACAGTTGTGACACCGGGGAACTACGAGGTAGACCCTAACGTTTATCGAGTGGAACCCCATGTAAATTCTGCCCATAGTGGTGAGCTTACGCCACATATTCCCCGAGACTTCAGCCACGTGATGTACTACATCGCGCTCTCTAGGTCCAGTCCTGAAACGTAGTTTAAATTCTTTTTTGAAATTGTCCAGACTCATGTTCTCGAAATTTTGTTGGTTTATTGTTACATAGATGTCGTTCTCACTTATTGTAGTGGGCACGTCGTACAGGATCACTAAGGGATTCCACTTTTTGGGCGGTTCACACTTAACGACCTTTTTAAGTTTCTCATGATTCAGTATTTTGTCCCGGTCTTCTTCAGTGGCAACATCTACTATTACAACATTTTTGGTTGCCTTTACTTTATTTATTTTTATCTTATCTGCTGCCGGGTTTACAGTAGTTGTGAATAATTCCTGTACTTTTTTGATGTCCTGACCTGGCAGGGGTCTTAAGAAGACAGCCGTGTCAGGCCTTTTGGACACCTTTTCAATAGTCTCTTTGGTGGGTTGTGTTTTGGTGGCCGCTTGTGCGACCACCCCTGCCCACGTTTTAGTGGGCTGTTTTCGCACTAGCGATGGCCCAGGCGGCGAGTTCCTTTTTAATTGAAAGTACTGCTGTGTTACTTATCTTACCATTTTTAATACTAGAGTCTAACAGTTGGTTTATTTTGGTATGCCATTCTGTTACATTTTCTGCATTCTGCCCCGGGCCCTCTTCAGGGGTGGGAACAGCAAGTGTCTAACACCTCGAAAGAACACTCGAGTCACTCGTCTCTTGGTCAGCCATGGTTAATTAGACGAGTGAAAAAGGTTGGGAGCCCGTCTCTTGCCCCGGACCGGCTCCTCTGGCATGGGGGGGGGGGGGGGGGGGGGGACTGATGCAGCTCGCCCACCGGCCACGCCCCAAGGCCAAGGGCACCGTCGAACTGCTGGGTTCAGCGCGCCGTTGCCAGCGCCCTGGTCCCCATCGGTGGCTCCGTCATCGACGATTTCACGCGACGCTCCTCGGCAAGTGCACCCCGCACTCCGGAGAGGCGGATGCACCTCTCGCCCTTCGCCGCCTACTAACCCGAGCTTCCACCTCTCGGCCAAGGACCCATTCCTACTCAGGTGGTGGGTCGGTCACCCAGTCGTTCGGCGGTCTGGACCCATCTAACCTGGCCCAGGTGGTGTCACCACCTCCTGGGTTTGGCAGAACACGCCCCGGTTACCCAGGGGCGCGGCGAAGCACCCTTGCCGACTCGCGCCGCGATCCCACGCCGACAAACGAGGTCGCCGGCATGCAGAGCCCCTGCTGGTCTGTACCCTGCGAACAGAGAGGGACAGATGTCCGGTCCCTTGACACAGCTCCCCCTGTGCCACGCACCCTTCGCTTTCGCATCGGGTTGGGTCGCAGCTCTCCCTTTTGTCGCAAGGCAGAATGCCGAGCTTAGCGTCTGGCACCACGGGAAGGCGGAAAGAGCTACTAGGGAAGGAGAGGCTATAAGAGACGCATCACTTCCCCTGTGAGGACTGCCGCGGCACACCCGACTGGAAAGCGATACGCCCCAGTGCGAGCTTCCGTGCCTTACGGCGCGCCGGCAACGGGCGGGCCCGCGCCGCAACGCGCCGTCAAGCGACCGACCTCACGCCAGGAATTCTTTATACGATGAAACTTCCTGGCAGATTACAACTGTGGGCCGGACTGAGACTCGAACTCGGGACCTTTGGCTTTCGCGGGCTAGTGCTCTACCATCTGAGCTACCTATGCACGATTCACGCCCCGTCCCCACAGCTTCAACCCTGCCAGTATCTCGTCTACTACCCTCCAAACTTCACGGAGGCTCTCCTGCGACCCTTGCAGAACTAGCACTCCTGGAAGAAAGGATATTTCGGAGACATGGCCTAGCCACAGCCTGGGGGATGTTTCCAGAATGAAATTTTCCCACTACAGTGGAGCGTGCGCTGATATGAAACTTCTTGGCAGATTAAAACTGTGTGCCGGACCGAGACTCTAACTCGGAACCTTTGCCTTTCGCGGGCAAGTGCTCTACATCTGAGCTACCCAAGCACGATTCACGCCCCGTCCCCACAGCTTCAATTCTGCCAGTATCTCGTCTCCTACCTTCCAGACTTCAAAGAAGCTCTCCTGCGAACCTTGCAGAAATAGCACTCTTGGAGTCTCTGTCTGGCACAGAGTTCTAATCTGCCAGGAAGTTTGATATCAGCGCACACTCCTCTGCTGAGTGAAAATTCCATTCTGGAACATCCCTCAGGCTGTGGCTAAGCCATACCGATATTATTTCCAGAAAATCACATGAATACTCAAACACAATTATGACTTCAGCAACACTCTGTTGCTAGGCCAATATTTTTAACGATTTGTGGGCAAAGAGGAAAAGGTTTGCGTAAATTACTTCTACACACATCAGAGCAATAAATTTCAGTAAAGGAGGAATTACGTAAGTTTTCGGGGATTTCATTCGCATATGGATTCGTTTGTTTGTAAAGGTGTATTACCCTGTTGCTACTACCCTATATTTATAATTAATATTCCGTGATCGCTGCGGTGACGAATACGGTAAGCTGAACGTACTATGTCCGCTATGAACACTGTTTTCACAAAACATAAAAAACAATAAATTTTGTTATTAAATATTTACCTTTTATCTTGGATAAAGATTGAATGAACTTTTTCATAAATAGTTTCGAAGAGCCGGAAATGACAAAATTAGTCTGGCCGATATCAATGGCGGCCAACAATAGGACTGAAGCTACGTAAAAGTATCATAAATATCTCATGTGAGGGCACTACATTATAAAAAACAAGTTTTTTTTATAATTAACAAATATACTACTGCGCTTAAGGAAATAATTGATATAATTATTCTTAACAGACATGTAAGCCAGTGGTAATCTTAAGTCAGTCTTTGTTCGCTGGACAGAAGGAGGAAAGAATAGAATTTTTAATGTGTTTTGCACTCAAAATCAGAGATCACACAATCACATGTAATTGTTCATCAGCGTCGCTCACCACCTTTTATCACTCGGTTCACACGATTTCTATCGCTTTCTACAGTACTTTCAGTTTATCACACAGATCAAAAACTATAATCTCGGTGTTTCAGTATACCCTAACCAGGAGACAGTACAACTGTTAACGGGTGTTTTCTGGGTTTGTTACTAAGTTCTAATGTCGGAGAAACGAAAGGATGCTTATCATCCATCAGCTGGAGACTCTTAGCCGCTGTCTTAAAGTGGAACAGTGTCAGTGAGGGTATCGTATTTCCTTTCATAAAATCAGGTACCAACAGTAAGAAAGCAGTAAGTGACGTCGTGTCGTGCACTGACGCAAGGGAATCGAACACATATCCTATTTCCAACATTTTCCCAACTGCCACGGGAAACGGTGATCTCAATAAAAATTCTCCTGAGGAGGACGCGACTAATACGAATCCTTTAACGTGGATCGCAGCTGACTTTAATCCGCACATATTATAAAAATGGGTGTATGTATGTGTATGTGTGTATGTTCCACATCTTCCCCTATACCACTGGACCAATTTCAACCAACCTTGACACACACATCTCTTTGTCTCTGCGGGGATAAGAACCACATACCTTTCATAGTTCAGGAGATAAGCAGTCATAAACAGTGAGGTGCGTGAAAAACTACCGCACATGCATGACGTTGAAATTTATTACTCCTTTGCCACTAACTCTATTCGCAAAACATTTTGCAGACAGTATCTACACATGTCGTTGAATGTACCTACACAAATATATCATTGTACGACTTATAGTTTAAGAGATATCACGCCATACGCACAGAGAGCGTGAAAAAAGTCACATCATTCATTTATTTGCTACTGAGACCTTCCTATAGCGAGTCCACTGAAGGAAATCCCTGACACCTGGCAGCAATTTTGATAACTTTCAACTGCAAAGCTCAAACGGCTGTTTGTGAAAACAATAGCTGTGTATCGAACTATGAAGAGGCGTTGCCATAGAGACCTTTCAACATCGCGTTGTAGGCACGCGAAGTAGCTGCGCCCAATCTACAGAAACTATCCGCGGTATTGTACGTGTTCATTTGTACATTGTGAATATTTCTTTGTATGACTGTTTCATAACTTCGATGGT
This sequence comes from Schistocerca americana, assembly GCF_021461395.2. Lineage (NCBI taxonomy): Eukaryota > Metazoa > Arthropoda > Insecta > Orthoptera > Acrididae > Schistocerca > Schistocerca americana. The sequence goes on from NC_060122.1 coordinate 435,762,508, forward strand.
GCTTTCACGAATACGCAGAAATGAAAGTTTCTCGACATTACACTACAAACACAGTTTATTTTTGTTTTCTTTCCTGATAGAAAATTGGTATCGGATCTAATTCGTCAGCTAGTAACCTACCGGCGGAAAAATGCTCCTATCGGAGCACAAAAAATGCGAATATGTTCCTGTTTATTTAAAAGACTCTCACTGAAAAGTGGATTACCAGTTGCCACATTCTACCTTCCTCAAGACCTTTGTCCGCAGCTCGTGGTCTCGCGGTCGCGTTCTCGCTTCCCGAGCACGGGGTCCCGGCTTCGATTCCCAGCGGGGTCAGGAATTTTCACCTGCCTCGAGATGACTGGGTGTTTGTGTTGTTCTCATCATTCCTGAAAGTGTCGAGTTTGGACTGAGCAGAGGTTGGGAATTTGTACAGGCGCTGATAACCGCGCAGTTGAGCGCCCCAAAAACCAAACGTCATTATCATCATCATCATCAAGACCTTTAAAACTTTTCTCAAACATTTTGGCATGCAAACATAATCGCGCTTTTCTTTTAGCATGCAGCTCATCTCACACTCCCACAAACTCCACTAACTGTAACTCATTGATACTCCATCGCTGTAAGTTGCTCATACCCTTCCACTGTCAGTTACCTTTCTCATTCACTCGTTCAGCCGAATTCGTGGTCATTATCTCTTTGTGTTCTCTGTCAGTGTCTCCCGTGTCACGGCCACACTCCTCTTCGTTCTGTGCTGCTGAAGTCTCCTCTCAATGTCACTGTCTCCCTCTTGCTCTCTCTTACTGCTTCCAGGTCATTCCTTCCATCCTAATGCTGTTGCCTTTTCTGACTATCACTCTCTCTCACTTCCTCGTTGTCATTGTCATTACCTATGTCTCTCATAGTCACTGGCTCTCACCCTCTTCCACTTTCTCTTTCTCCTTATTTTTCCTCTCCCCTCCTCCTCTCCTGGCATTGTCTCCCTCACTCTTTCCTTAGTATTGTTCTGTCACTGTGAACTATGTTCCACTGCCACTATGTCCCTTTCCTTCTCTCACGCTGCCACTGCCTCCTTCGCTCTTTCTGTAACGTAACTACTGTCTGCTATCTTCCACTGTTTATTACTTTTTCCGTCTCTTTGCCATTATCACTGCCTTCTTCTCTCTCAGCATAGAAAGGTGCGAATATGACCAAACGCCAAAAGTTTTGGGATAATTTTTAATGGCGCTGGCCAAGGCAGAATGAGGCAGCTGGTACACCACTTTTCAGTCAGAGTCTTTTAAATAACCAGGAATATACTCGTATTTTTTGTACTCCAGTAAGAGCATTTTTCTGCAGGTTCCCTTCTTCTCCTTGCTGCAGTAGGGTATGTGACTCATAATAAGGTAAATATATTGATCAATAAATTTCAGGTAGTTCACTTACGTGAAATTTAAATAACGCAAAAATTATTTTACGCCTTAGATCGGATGTTACGTGCAAAAAAATTTTCATGTGCTTCAGTAGTACAACATGGGGTTTTAACGTGATAACGGAAACACTTTGCAGTAATTCCTCAGTGCTCCATCACTTTATAAACTAAGTTTTCGCCTCACACCGGAATAAAGATATGAAGAAAGTTTTCAAGGATATACGAGCTCGGAATCTTAGGAATACACCGCAAAAATTTCAGCCATTTGCTGCACATAGCCGTCTCGAATCCCGCGGCTGACTCTTGGTACCAGGATAAAAATTTTTGAAAACGTGGAGATGGCTCTTCTTGATAAATGCCTAGAGAATATACCGTTAAAATTTGAGCAATGTGCTGCTGTTATTTATTATTTAGATATCGCCTCATACCGGATGTTATGTGTAGAACTAGAGCGACTTTGAACTTCTGTATCTCGGAAACGGATAAAAATGTCCAAAAAATTTTCAAGGTTCTTTGAGATCTCGATTTAGAAATTTATGGTAAAAATTTCAGCCGTTTGCTGTGCGTAGACGTCTTGTGATCCTCAGCTGGGTTCTCGTCCGCTGGTAACGGCGAAAATATAGTGTAAAATACCCTTTTCTGGGGTTTTCTGAGGAAACGCCCCTGAGTTTACGGTGCCCCCGTAAGTCGGATCAAAACCACATCAAATGTAAAAAGAACCAACTGATTTGCTCCATTTGGCTAAGCAAGAGGAAGTGTGTAATATTCATACTTTGACCCTGTACTGAAGGATAATGACACTAGGACTATTGTTGTGTTGGGTATACATATGGTCCCTAGGCCAAGGGTTGCCCAAAACATTTAACCCTACCTTTTTATCTTCAATAGAACCCGAATTATGAGCACCGGAAAATCCCGTTTTTTTTTTGCGCGAAGTTTTGGATCATATTAGATACGCCCGCTGCCGCATGCATACCGATTAAAGAGGATACCACACGCATTACTTTCTGAAGCATACTGCATTCTGCAGCACAGAAGCTCTCGACTAGCGTCCTGCTGTCTAATGATAGATATTCGTTCTCAGTGACTGTGTGGCAGCTCTGTATAGCGTATCTATTTACCTTCTGTGTTTCCAGCTACACTATAGATATGGTAAGATTTGTTACTGGTCGTCTGTTGTGACAGTTTTCTCGAGCCATGAAGATCTATTGTGATTCTGCGCGTGACCGTAATCATTTCGTACAAGATCATTAACTCCAACAACTCAACCAAGCGTTGTAGCGTTACGCATTCGCGTTCGGGGGGATTGAGTATTAAAACTCGACGTCCGGCCGCATAGAGTGATGTTTCCTTAGTTTTCCTAAGTAAGTTGAGGAGGGTCCCTGAGTGGTTTCCTTGTCCTAGACGTGCTTGTGCTCGGCCTCGTCGTCACAGAACGTTAAACCGTAATCACGCTTCCTTCCTTCTAACAACATAGCGTGACTTAACTAGTGGCAAGAAATCTAGAATTTCTGAGGTAAGCTATCCCGGAGCTACTCCGCAATATTTCAGACACGAAGCCCCTGCAGAAATATTGAGTCATACTGCCTCCATAGCCATCAATAATTGTGAAAGTGTTACCGGTGAACCATTTATTGCACGAAGTGACCTCTCGATTATGCCCATGAATGTTCGATGGGGTTATGTCGGACGATCTAGGAGGCCAAACCATTCGCTCGAATTGTCCAGAATGTTCTTCAAACCAATCGCGAACAATTGCGGCCCGGTGACATATTTGGGAACATGAAGTCCATCAATGACTGCATATGGTCTCCAAGAAGCCGAACATAACCATTTCCTGTCAATGATCGGTTCAGTGGGCCAGTCCATTCCATGTAAAATAGCCCAACCATTATGGAGCCACGACAATCTTGCACACAGCCTTGTCGACAACTTGTGCCATGGCTCCATGGGATTTGTGCATCATCGAACCCTACCATCAGCTCTTACCAACTGAAATCGGGACTCACCTGACCAGGCCACGGTTTTACGGTCGTCTAGGGTCCATCTGATATAGTCTCGAACCCAGGAGAGGCGCTGCAGGCGATGTCGTGTTATTAGCAAAGCCAGTCGCGTCAGTCACCTGTTGCCATAGGCCATTAAAGCCAAATTTCGCAGCACTCTTCTAACGGATACGTTCGTTGTACGACACACGTTTATTTATTTGGTTATTCCACGCAGTTTTGCTTGTCTGTTGGCACTGACAAAAAATGGCTCTGAGCACTATGCGACTTAACTTCTGAGGTCATCAGTCGCCTCGAACTTAGAACTAATTAAACCTAACTAACCTAAGGACATCACACACATCCATGCCCGAGGCAGGATTCGAACCTTCGACCGTAGCGGTCGCTCGGTTCCAGACTGTAGCGCCCAGAGCCGCACGGCCACTCCGGCCGGCTGGCACTGACAACTTTACACAGATGCCACCGCACGCAGTCGTTAAGTGAAAGCCGTTGGCCACTGCGTTCTCCGTGGTGAGAGATAATCCCTGAAATTTGGTATTCTCGACACACTCTTGACATTATGGATCTCAAAATACTGAATTCCCTAACGATTTCATTATTGGAATGTCCCATGCGTCTAGCCCCAACTACCGCTTTGCGTTCAAAGCGTGGTAATACCCATCGTACGACCATAATCACTTAAGAAACTTTTTCAGATGTGTCACCTGAGTACAAACGACTGCTCCACCAATGCACTGTCCTTTAATACCTTGTGTACGTGATAGTACCGCCATCTGTATATGTGCATAGCGCCATCGCAAGACTTTTGTCACATCTGTGTGATGTTCCTCAGTTCACCTGTGGGTTCAGTAAAGTAAGGTTCATGTTCAGATTCCTTTTGTTGCTTTTGAGTAATCTATCCAGAAAACAAGAACAGGAGTTTTGCAGTCTTCAGACTTGCATACAATGAAAACAGGCCCTGCTAACAATCCTAACTGCATACGATATCACTGGAAGATCCAGTGGTATGTTTTTGACGGTCTGGCCGTAAAACAGTACTGTAATGTCGAAGGCAAAAGAATATGAGCTACGATAGCAAATGTTGTCTTCATAATGTGAATACCACTAGTTTTTCTGACTTTAAAGTTTCCTTATTTCACAGAAACAGATGTCCCAGTGCGGCTTTAGCTAAGGATCATGTAGTCTTTACGGATGCGACACGTGGGGGCATTTATTCATAGATTCTATCCAGAAGTCGGTTCTTGAAACTTTCCGTATAGTTTTTCGTGAAACGCTATGCTTTCTCGAGTATTGCCAACAGAGATTTTTGGTCAAATATTTCAACGGTTCTAAAACAAGACCCGCGAAAAATAACACAATGGATTTCAAACTGAGAGTATGAAACAGACAGACGGGGAATCAGCATGACCAGCTCGAGGTCTAGTTTTGAAACCAAAGATTTAATTGTTTCAAATAATTCAAGATAAGTAAAGAAACTTAACTAGTGATTTCAGGGAACACTTTTTTCAGAATTTTCACAGCCAAACGAAGAATGGGAAATGGACAAAGGGAACATCAAACTAATCAGCGTGAGGGCTAGTTTTTCAAACGAAAAAAATTTAATTGCTTGAAAATATTCAGTGTAGTTAAGAAAAACTTAATTCGTGAATTGAGAGAAAATTACACAGTGTATCTTTAGGCGGATTTTTATAGCCAAGCGAAAAGTCAGAAATGTACAAATAAGGTATCAAAATGATCACTGTGAGGTCTAACGTTTGTCGGTGATTTGAGAGAAAATTAAATTATTTCCCGAACAGCTGCTCCTCTCTATGTAAATGAAGCGTCAAAAAGAGCTTCTCTTCAAGGCCTAGCTACTTTGTGGAGAAAAAATTACATTTGTGTAGAAAATGTGGAATTCTTTCTTTGGTGCTGATAAAAATGAAGTAAATATCAAATTGTAGGCTAATCTTAAATTTATCTGCTTACTCTTGCTCTGTACATTCTTAACAAAAATAGAATGCCAGTTGATATTTAAATTTTTTATATTTCGTAATTTCTGAACAAAACATAAAAATAAAAAAATATTGGAAAAAAACCGGTGAAATGTTTTGTGAAATGATTTGTCTGAAAATAAGATTAGAGAAAAATTTGACGCTCCTCATTTCCCGTACATGATTTCGAGCACTATTCAAAGGCGCGTAAAAGTTTCTCTTATTTATTTTATTCCTCACTTTCAGACAAATCATTTCACAAAACATTTGATCGGTTTTTCCGATATTTTTTATTCATTATTTCTGCAGCACTCTCCTGTCAGGCAAACGAGCCCGGCACGATTTGCGCTACCATCTTGTGTGTGTACTCGAGTCTCCCAGCTCGTTTAACCAGCGATGAATACCGCATACTTGAGTAGCATTCCAGCTTAGGCCATATGTGAAAAGTAACCAGATTGTACATAATTCCATCCGCTGAGCCTTAAAGGCAGTGGCTCTCTCACAATTTCCTGGGTAACAAGCGACATTACTTGTATATATCTGTGGAACACGCCCCATTCACGTTAAAGGTTGGTTGGTTGGTTTGGGGAAGGAGACCAGACAGCGTGGTCATCGGTCTCATCGGATTAGGGAAGGAAGTCAGCCATGCCCTTTCAGAGGAACCATCCCGGCATTTGCCTGGAGTGACTTAGGGAAATCACGGAAAACCTAAATCAGGATGGCCGGACGCGGGATTGAACCGTCGTCCTCCCGATTCACGTTAAAGGGTTGCTATCTTTCAGTCAGGTGCTTTTTGCTTCAATCATAAACCTGGATACTTATCCTGTACGAATGTAATTCGTTTAGTAAAAGTTGCTGTGGCACTGAATCTAAGGATTTTATAAATTCTGGAAACACGTCTGCCCATGGCCCATAGCAGCATATCATGTGTGAAGAGAGCAAGTTTTAAAATCCATACTGGATCCAGTGGCAAGATCATTTGGCGAATTTTATCGTAGATATTTCGCAGACCAATAAAATCGTTCACTCTGAATCATTGGAGCGTGCACGCGTTCAAAAGACACATCTTTGTATACCGATGTTGTTGTTGTGGTCTTCAGTCCTGAGACTGGTTTGATGCAGCTCTCCATGCTACTCTATCCTGTGCAAGCTTCTTCATCTCCCAGTACCTACTGCAACCTACATCCTTCTGAATCTGCTTTTTGTATTCATCTCTTGGTCTCCCTCTATGATTTTTACCCTCCACGCTGCCCTTCAAAGCTAAATTGGTGATTCCTTGATGCCTCAGAACATGTCCTACCAACCGAACCCTTCTTCTAGTCACGTTGTGCCACAAACTCCTCTTCTCCCCAATCCTATTCAATACCTCCACATTACTTATGTGATCTACCCATCCAATCTTCAGCATTCTCTATAGCACTACATTTCGAAAGCTTCTATTCTCTTCTTGTCCAAACTATTTATCGTCCATATTTCACTTCCATACATGGCTACACTCCATACAAATACTTTCAGAAACGACTTCCTGACACTTAAATCTATACTCGATGTTAACAAATTTCTCTTCTTCAGAAACGCTTTCCTTGCCATTGCCAGTCAACATTTTATATACTCTCTACTTCGACCATCATCAGTTATTTTTCTCCCCAAATAGTAAAACTCCTTTACTACTTTAAGTGTCTCATTTCCCAATCTGATTTCCTCAGCATCACCCGACTTAATTCGACTACATTCCATTATCCTCGTTTTGCTTTTGTTGATGTTCCTCTTATACCCTCCTTTCAAGACACTGTCCATTCCGTTCAACTACTCTTCCAAGTCCTTTGCTGTCTCTGACAGAATTACAATGTCATCGGCGAACCTCAAAGTTTTTATTTCTTCTCCATGGATTTTAATACATACTCCGAAGTTTTCTTTTGTTTCCTTCACTGCTTGCTTAATATACAGATTGAATAACATCGCGGAGAGGCTACAACCCTGTCTCACTCCCTTCCCAACCACTGCTTCCCTTTCGTGTCCCTCGACTCTTATAACTACCATCTGGTTTCTGTACAAATTGTAAATAGCCTTTCGCTCCCTGTATTTTATCCCTGCCACCTTCAGAATTTGAAAGAGAGTATTCCAATCAACATTGTCAAAAGCTTTCTGTAAGTCTACAAATGCTAGAAACGTAGGTTTGCCTTTCCTTAATCTAGCTTCTAAGATAAGTCGTAAGGTCAGTATTGCCTCACGTGTTCCAGTATTTCTACGGAATCCAAACTAATCTTCCCCAAGGTCGGCTTCTACTAGTTTTTCCATTCGTCTGTAAAGAATTCGCGTTAGTATTTTGCAGCCATGACTTATCAAACTGATAGTTCGGTAATTTTCGCATCTGTCAACACCTGCTTTCTTTGGGATTGGAATTATTATATTCTTCTTGAAGTCTGAGGGTATTTCGCCTGTCTCATACGTCTTGCTCACCAGACGGTAGAGTTTTGTCAGGATTGGCTCTCCCGAGGCTGTCAGTAATTCTAATGGAATGTTGTCTACTCCCGGGGCCTTGTTTCGACTCAGGTCTTTCAGTGCTCTGTCAAACTCTTCACGCAGTATCATATCTCCCATTTCATCTTCATCTACATCCTCTTCCATTTCCATAATATTGTCCTCAAGTACATCGCCCTTATATAGACCTTGTATATACTCCTTCCACCTTTCTGCTTTCCCTTCTTTGCTTAGAACTGGGTTTCCATCTGAGCTCTTGATATTCATACAAGTGGTTCTCTTCTCTCCAAAGGTCTCTTTAATTTTCCTGTAGGCAGTATCTATCTTACCCCTCATGAGATAAGCCTCTACATCCATACATTTGTCCTCTAGCCATCCCTGCTAAGCCATTTTGCACTTCCTGTCGATCTCATTTTTGAGAAGTTTGTATTCCTTTTTGCCTGCTTCATTTACTGCATTTTTATATTTTCTCCTTTCATCAGTTGAATTCAATATTTCTTCTGTTACCCAAGGATTTCTACTAGCCCTCGTCTTTTTACCTACTTGATCCTCTTCTGCCTTCACTACTTCATCCCTCATTCCGTCTGATCACTGGCTAAAATGGTTCAAATGGCTCTGAGCACTATGGGACTCAACTGCTGTGGTCATCAGTCCCCTAGAACTTAGAACTACTTAAACCTAACTAACCTAAGGACATCACACACATCCATGCCCGAGGCAGGATTCGAACCTGCGACCGTAGCAGTGGCACGGTTCCGGACTGCGCGCCTAGAACGGCGAGACCACCGCGGCCGGCGTCTGATCGCTGTTATCTCGGTTCTGAAGCATTATGCAGAACGTCGACAGCGTCTGTCACTTTTCAGCTTAGTGTGTGACATAAAGGCAACTGCTTCGCCATCGAATAAAGATTCCGCTTAAACGTCATGATGTTAGAGGAGACTGTGCGCCAACTAAGATTTGATAAAAAGGTACAAGACACACGTTGGTTCAGAAGGAATCATGCCAACATTCGCATCATGTGATTTGCTAAAACCACAGGATTCTCAAATTTGAATAACTGGACAAAGTTTAGTGCCCACCTCCTGTGACATCAAATAACTTATCCATTCGTTAAGGTCAGTAAGCACCACAGAACCGACAACTCTCAGCTTTCGTGTGGCCCGGTTTCGACAACGGACACTAGTGCGGCGCGCGTCGTATCCTGATATTTCTGCAGGTAGAATGTACTTCAGCGCAACTAAAAATTAGCGTTCTATATGAATGCGGGCGTACCGGAATTAACACTAAAGAGCTAAAGAAATTGGTTCACCTGCTTAATATCGTGTATGGACCCCGCGACCACGCAGAAGTGCCGCAACACGACGTGTCATGAACTCGACTAATATCTGAAGTAGTGGTGGAGGGAACTGACACCATGAATCCTGCAGGGCTGACCATAAATCCGTAAGAGTACGAACGGGTGGAGATCTCTTCTGAACAGCACGTTGCAAGGCATCCCAGATATGCTCAATAATTTTCATTTCAGGGGAGTTTGGGGACCAGCGGAAGTGTTTTAAACTCAGAAGAGTCCTCCTGGAGCCAATATGTAGCAATTCTGGACGTGTGGGGTGTCACATTGTCCTGTTGGAATTGTCCAAGTACGTCGGAAGGCACAGTGGACACGAATGGATGGAGGTGATCAGACAGGATGCTTACATACGTGTCACCTGTGAGAGTCGTATTTACACGCATCGAGGATCTCATATCTCTCCAACTGTACACGCCCCTTACAATTACACAGCATCCACCAGCTTGAAGAGTCCCCTGCTGACATGCAGGGTCCATGGATTCATGAGGTTGTCTCCATACCCGTACACGTCCATCCGCTCGATACAGTTTGAAACGAGACTCGTCCGACCGGGCAACATGTTTCCAGTCATCAACAGTCCAATGTCGGCGTTGACAGGCCCAGGCGAGGCGTAAAGCTTTGTGTCGTGAAGTCATCGAGAGTACACGAGGGTGCCTTCGGCTCCGAAAGCCCGTATCGATGACGTTTCGTTGAATGGTTCGCATACTGACACTTGTTGGTGGTTCAGCACTGAAATCTGCAGCAATTTGCGGAAGGGTTACACTTTTGTAACGTTGAATGATTCTCTTCAGTCGTCGTTGGTCCCTTTCTGGAGGATCTTTTTCCGGCCGCAGCGATGCCGGAGATTTGACGTTTTACCGGATTCCTAATATTCACGGCACACTCGTGAAATGGTCGCACGGGAAAATCCCCACTTTATCTCTACCTCGGAGATGCTGTGTCCCATCGCTCGTGCCCCGGCAATAAACCGCGTTCAAACACATTTGAATCTTGATAACCTGCCATTGTAGCCGCAGAAATCCGATCTAACAACTGCGCCAGATACTTGTTGTCTTTATATAGGCGTTGCCAACCGCAGCGCCGTATTCTGCCTGTTTACATATCTCTGTATTTATGCACGCAAGCCTATACCAGTTTCTTTGGCACTTCACTGTATTAAAGATACGTTCACCTCGCAGAGTGATTGATGGTTCAAACCTCGTGGAAGGAGTGTCACATTTTTATTCCTTATTTTAGTAGCGTCGGTATATATTTTACATAGTTGTAATGAGGTGAAATTAGTAATAAATCAGTCTGTAAATCAAATTTATTTTCTGCTTCTAGGTTTGCCAAAAATACAGGGTGGTCATAATTAAACTTACAGAACTTGAGAGTGCACCCATGAAAAACGAGTGAGCGTAGAACAACGAAACTTTGTGGAAACATTTGGAAGAGGAATGACGAATAAACCACTGAAGAAACACGTTTTGATCTCCACATAAGAGGATTCAAATATGGTGATCTTGGTATTTACCCAGTTTGAAACGATCAGACAATGATTCGGTTTTCTCCTGGGAGAGACCGACGGCCAGTTGAGCCACAAATTGTTTAAGAAATTCCTGTTACCTTGGCTTAATATGCTGGACGACCGTTCGAAAAATGTTGAGAAGAGTTGTGGAATGGTATCCGTACAAACTTCACATTACTTGCCAACTTTAGCCACGTAATACAGACACTCGAGTATACTTTACTCTTACGTTTACTGCAAGGGTTGAAGTTCACATCATGTGTCCTTGGAACATTTTATGGAGTGATGAAGCACCATTGACGCCCATTAGGGAGGTGAACACACACAATTATCACATTTGGGGATATTCACCGCCAACGAGAGCTCATGAAGGTTCCCAAAATAGTGAACGCGTCGCCGTGTGGTGTGACTTCACGACATAGTTCATGATTGGCCCATTTTTCTATGAGGAACTCGGACCCCAAGGACCAAGGACATGCAGCACACGTTACTGTCATCTGCTTCGCCAACACGTGATCCCCGCTCTACAGCGGAGAGATGCTTCGGCCTTAACAGTTTTGATGCTCGATGAAGCTCCAGTTCACACTGCTAGTGAAGTCACTCTGTTACTCCGTAACACATTTGAAGAAAACGGAACTATTTGGCCAATCGTTCCAAACTGCGTGACCACCAAGAGCACCAGATTGGAACCCTCTCATGTGGGCCGGCCGGGGTGGCCGAGCGGTTCTAGGCGCTACAGTCTGGAACCGCGCGACAGTTACGGTCGCAGGTTCGAATCCTGCATCGGGTGTGTGATGTCCTTAGGTTAGTTAGGTTTAAGTAGTTCTAAGTTCTAGGCGACTGATGACCTTAGAAGTTAAGTCCCATAGTGCTCAGAGCCATTTTAACCATTTTGAACCTCTCATGTGGAAATCAAAATGTGCTTCTTTCCATGGTTTATTCGTCTTTTCTCTTCCGCATATCCTTACAAGTGTTTCCACAAAGTTTCGTTGTCCTTCGATAATTCGTTTCCCATAGGGAGCCCTCTCAAGCAGTGAAGGAAATCCGTTGTGTCCTTTCCAAGGAAACAACCTACAGTTGCTTGAGCAATTTAGGGAAATCACGGAAAACCTAATCTGGATTGACGGACTGGTATCTGAATCGCTGTCCTCCAGAATACATGTCCACTCTCTTGTCAGTGCGACGCCTCACTCGTTAGAAGCGGATAGAATATTTACATTGTCTGCACGATCTTCAGCCAAGGATAAAAGCGAAGAAGCACTCCAAGGTGAACGGGGACGTACATTACCATCTCGACAGTAACTTTGACGGAAGAATTAGTTTGGAAAAGGCTGATTTAGTTAGCCTGGATGGCAACCAGTACTTCTCAGTGCCATGAAGACTGCTCAGGAAATGACCATCGTTACAAGCCACACTGCAATCTCTCATACCAGAATAAGAAGAAGAAAAGAAGAAGAAGAAAAACAAGAAAAAGAGTACGAATAAGTAATCGACTCTCCCCCTTTTTTTGTGTTGATTCGCAACCGGCATGAACAATCCATTTCTCAGTTCTTAACCAGAATGATGACCATACGAACGATACTCTGCAAAAGAAAGTTCAAACTTTTCCGGGGGTTAACTATTGGCGCTAAGAAGACCTGTTACCCGTTAATTAATCCATACCTATAGATATCACAAAATGTAAGTATGTATGTTTTTCCAAGTGTATGTATATTCCACATTCCTGAATCAGAGGACCGATTTCAACCAAACTTGATAAACATATCCCTTACTGTCAGAAACATTCGCTGTAGAGGTAAGAACCACCTATCTAATATATTTCTGGATATACGACGTCATAAACAATGAGGTGCGTGAAAACTACCGCATCATGCACGACGTATAAATTTATTACTTCTGTACTACTAACACTATTCGCAATAAATTTTGTTGACAGTATGCACATATGCCGCTAGACGCACCTACAAAATTATATCATGGTACCACACATGGTTCAGGAATGACCTCATAAACACTGAGATGAGTTCAAAATGGCTCAGAGCTCTATGGGACTTAACAACTGAGGTCATCACTGAGATGAGTGAAAAACTGCTGCATTGTGCATTACTTTTAAATTTACTGCTTCTTTGCTACTAAGAGTTTAAATTTATTACTTATTTGCTACAAACTCTATTCACAATACAGTCTGTAGTCAGTATCCACATATGCCGTAGAATGTACCTATAAAATTATATTGTTGTATGATACATAGATCAGGAGATCTGACGTCATAAACATTGAGATGTGTTAAAAACTGCCGCATCATTCATGACGTTTAAGTTTATTATTACTTTGTGACCAACTCCATTAGCAACATACTTCGCAGGCAGTATCCATATATGCATCTAAATGTGCCTGCACAAATACCATCATTGTACGACACACAGTTTAAGAGATATGACGTTATAAACACTTGAGATGCATGGAAAAATGCGTGATCATACATGAAGGTTTAATACATTTATTCTTTCCTACTAAGACACTCCTACAGTCGAGTCAACTTAAGGAAAACCCCGACATCTGACAGCGCGTTTGACAGCTTTCAACAGCGAAGCGTAAACGGCTGTAGGCTAAAACAACAGCCATCTATAGATCTATGAAGAGGCGTCGCTACAGAGATGTTTACTAAATCGTATTGTAAACACGCGAAACACCTGTATTATATATTTTGTCCATTACAAATATTTCTTTATAAGACCGTCTCATAGTTTCAAAGACATTTTCACGAAGACATGAAAATGAATTTTTTCGATATTACTCTATAAACACAGTTCATATTTTTACATTTCTAGCAGATAATTGGCAAAATGAATACCCCAGCAATGCTGGTTTTGTTAGTTCGTATTATATATATATATATATATATATATATATATATATATATAGAGAGAGAGAGAGAGAGAGAGAGAGAGAGAGAGAGAGAGAGAGAGAGGGGGGGGGGGGGAGAGAGAGAGAGTATAGAGAATAAGATCACCTTCGACGTGACATGTACTATTAAGGCAGACCGGAACCACTGAGCTCTGTAGGCCTAGAAAAAATAGATATTACAGAAAATTCCTGATTTTTGCTAGCAGGTCTTGAGTCTTTCGGGGCCGAGCGAGGTGATGCAGAGATAAAATGTTCAAATGTGTGTGAAATCTTACGGGAATTAACTGCTAAGGTCATGAGCCCCTAAGCTTACACACTACTTAACCTAAATTATCCTAAGGACAAACACACACACACCCATGCCCGAGGGAGGACTAGAACCTCCGCCGGGACTAGCCGCACAGTCCATGACTGCAGCGCCTTAGATCGCTCGGCTAATCCCGCGCGGCGTGCAGTGATAAGACATTGAACCTGTATTCGGAAGAACGGCGGTTCAAATCTCCGTCTGGTCATGGAAATTTAGGTTTCCATTATTTCCTTAAATAGCACAAGGCAAATGTCGGGTTGATTGTTTTGTGAAGAGCATTCCCGATTTCCCTCCCGGTGCTTCCACAACAAGAATTTGTGATCTGTCTCTAGTGACCTCGTTTTCGACGAAACGTTAAACCCTAGCCTTCCTTCAGTTTTTCAATATTTCTTATAACGCTGTAGGTGAATAGACCAAGTTCCCTAGTGGGATGTTCATCGTAAGCGGAGACGATATACGGAACGTGTTCCGGGACATTGCTCTTCCGATTCCTAAAATGTCGCGCGCAGGCCAGTTCCTGGGTGAGCAAGCACAAGTCGTGCTAACGACTGCCTTGGTCTTCCCCGCGAAGCTCCCCCGTCACGCTCAGACTTAAGTTCCCGCTTGACCGCAGCTTGCGAAACAGCCACTGCAATTACATCGCTAAAAAGCAGTCTCTAGCTGAGCGGAAGGAGCGCGCCCAATCTCCAACCAGCGTTCCTGGCTGATTTTATTTCCTGTGTACTCAGTCCGCGGACTGTATACGTAACTTCAGGTTATTGAAAGGTGATATTCTATTTACGTTAATTCCTGTTCGCAGAGCGAGTCCGCGCAATTATCACGGCATTCGACTCTCTCTTGGGAGGAGTGGTATTGAAGACTCTGTTAGACCAATCAGATTTAGGATTTTTTTGGTTTTCCGAAATCGATTAACGTGAATGCTAGGAAGGTTCCTTGAAAAAGTAAACTGTCCATTTACTACCTAAAACTTGTCCGACGGTTTCAGAAGGTAACTCTACTACGAACTGAGAAGATAGCCCTTTATTACATCTTAGTGCAAATAAAGAAAATCCAAGACGGACATATCTTAATCTGCAACTTATATGTTCACACCGCGCAGATGGTAGTACCTGAAAGGTAACGCTGTGGCACGCTGTTTGAGCGGAAAAACAGCGGACGATGGTGTTGCAAACCACAGAACTTCAATACGTAATGAATCACAGAAACTCTGACTGACTGCTTAATGACAGTATTGACTGTGGGTTATGCTGACACGTGATCTCCATTCGAATTGATCGTGTTGATAAAAGAATCTGAGATGCAGACGAACTAATGATGGGCTGGGACTACTCAAAAAATTTTTGTCCTATCTGCTTATTTATGGGCTTAGACCCAAGAGGAGCAGGATATCAAAGAATAAGCCTTACAAAATTTAAAAAAATTACTGAGAAATAAAAAGAAGACAATAACGAAAATAAAAACAAGAAGGAATTAGGAAGATTAGAATTCATCGTCTAGTCCACAACGGAGCCATTAGAGACGCAACACAAGCACGGATCGTGACCGTGTCTTTTTCAAAGGAACCATCCCGGCATGTGCCTGGAGCGATTTACGAAAATCACGGTAAACCTAAATCTGGATGGCCGGACGAGGATTTCAACCGCTGTCCCACTCGAATGTGCTAACCACTGCGCCACCTCGCTCGATAAATAAGTACAGTCTCTCGAAATGAGCACATATTAGCATATCTGTGAAATTAAAATCTGCTGCTGGCTAAAATTTAGTATCGTGTTATTCCACACCGTGCATTTGAAATGTCTGATTCCTCCTTGGCACACAAGGTAATCCAGACGTTACCCCTCAAATCAATCACACACTTCGATGGCGCCCTTCCTGAGGTCATCCGATGTGCGATATAGATTCCTGTCACGACGCTTAGCCAGATCCAATTGATCCCAAGCATGCTTAGTCGAGTTTATGTTAGCAGAAACCGCAGGCCATTCCGCGTGCTTCATTACTGCCTTCTGGAGTAAGTTGTTCATGAGGCGGCTGATGTGACCGTGCGTTACTGTCTTTACAGACTGACATGTTGTCGAAATGTTGAGTGCAGGGCGGGACAGCAGGTCGGTGGATCCTCTCCCAATACTACACACCCCTCGACAGCAGTGAGAGGCGTTCGACTGTGAGAGGCGTCAGACATCTACACACGATACACGTCGAAAATATGGCTACCCAATCTCCCTGCTGAACCTGTGGATCCTCAGAGATCAGACATACATTGATACCCAGCCACCTGCATGCTCTTATGCAACGATCACCAGGCGCCAGACAAATCCTGCATTTGTTGATGAAGAAAACGGGACGATATTGATCCATTTTCCATTCCTGGTGTTCCCTTACCCAGTTTCTTCGTGTGCCACGATGTTAGGGGATTTCTAGAGTTGTCCATAGTACACTATCTGTGCAAAAGCATCTGGAGGCCTATTAGTGGACATTAATACACGCTGTATCCACTCTTCGCCTTTATAGTGGCTTGAGTTGTGTTGGGGATACCTGCAGTGACGTGTCAGAGTGTCTATGGTGGAACATCAGCATATTCTTCCTCAAGAGCAGAAGAGGTACTGCTGTCGGACACTCGGTTCTGGAGTGACGTCGACTTTCTACCTTATCCCAAAGTAGTTCCATTGGATTCATGTCAGGACACTGGGCAGGCCAGTCCATTTCAGGAACGATATTATTCAAAAATCATTGTCTCATAGATGCTGCTTTATGACAGGGTGCATCATCGTGGTGATGCAAACAATCATCGGCTCCGAACTGTTCATCTTCTGTATGCAGTACATAATACCGTAAAATGTCTCCACATATTTCCATATTTAGCAGTCTTTTACGCGCAATAAGGGGATAACATCCTAACCACAAAAAACACCTCCTCACCATTACATCACCTCATCCATACTTCACCGTTGGCTCTTCACATGATGGCATGTAACGTTCTCCAGTTAATCGCGAAACCCAAACCCTTCCATGGGACTGACACAGGGTGCAGCGTGATTCATCACTCCTATCACTCGTTTCCAGCCATCCACTACCCAGTTGCGTCACTCTTCACACCATCTCAAGATAATCGCTTACCATTTACTACAGAAATGTGTGGTTTATGAGGAGATGCTCAAAACTTGTACCCCTATGCACAGTCATTGTCCTACGTAGACTAGACTGGTACCACATTGGAGCTCACGAGTAATTCCCTAGACTGGTTTCATGCGATTTTTACGAGGGTCAGTCAAAAAGTAATGCCTCCTATTTTTTTTCTACGTTTAATTGTCAGAAAATTTAAATGCAATTACATAGGTTGAAAACCACAACATTGAGGATCATTTTGTCATTTTTCAATGTAATCTCCGCCCATCTCTACAGTTTTGGTCCATCTTTGAACAAGGGCATGTATCCCAGCACAGCTCTGCTTCCTAAGCCATTGACGCACGGATGTTTTGACGGCCTCCTCATCTTCAAAATGAATCCCACGATGAGCTTCTTTTAGTGGCCCGAACAGATGGAAGTCTGATGGCGCCAGGTCAGGGCTGTATGGGGGATGAGGCAAAACTTCCCATCCAATTTTGACAATCTCGTCAGAGGTGTGACGACTGGTGTGTGGTCTTGCATTGTCATGCAAAAGAAGAACATCTGCCATTGATTTTGTTGGGCGAACTTGCTGAAGACGTGCTTTAAGTTTGTTGAGGGTTGTGACGTATTGAACAGAATTTATTGTGCATCCTTGCTCCAAAAAATCAACCAGAATCACACCCTCTGTATCCCAGAAAACTGTTGCCATAACTTTCCCTGCCGATCGCACAGTTTTGAATTTTTTCTTCCTCGGCGAGCTTGTGTGACGCCACTCCATTGACTGCCTCTTTGATTCGGGTTCAAAAACCTGCACCCATGTTTCGTCCCCGGTCACAATTTTTTTCAGAAACTCATCTCCCTCCAAACGGAAGCGCTGCAAGTGTTGGGAGGCTATTGTTTTCCTTGCCTCTTTATTCTGATCGGTTAACATTCTTGGAACCCACCGTGCACAAACTTTTGAGTACCCCAATTGTTTAATAATCGTGATCACACTGACTTTACTAAGAGAAATAATGCGACACACTTCATCTGCAGTCACCCGACGGTCACCACGAATGATGTCATCAACTTGCTGAATGTTGTGTGGAGTCACTGCACTCACCGGCCTGCCGCTCCGCTTTTCGTCAGTCAACGGTGTTTGCCCTTCAGCTTCCTTACAACGACGAACCCATCGTCTAACAGTGCTGACATCCACTGTCACAACACCATACTCCTTCTTCAGTCTTTCATGAATGCGTATGGGCGTTTCACCTTCTGCATTCAAGAATTCAATCACACAACGCTGTCTCAAACGAACATCGATGTCGGCCATCTTACAAACTTCTGCTGTGCTGCCACCTGTTGACACAGAAAGTTACTACTGCAGTGGATTGCAGAAGAAGGTTTGAGGAATGGCGCCAAATTCAAATTTTTCACTTAACTTAATTTCTTTAAGTAGAAAAAAAATGGGAGGCATTACTTTTTGACCGACCCTCGTATAACCTTCCTCCGTAATGTTGGAGAGTCCCTGTGCTTTAGCACTCGAGTTCTGCCTGGTCTTTGTTTAGCTGTAGTTGGTCCTTGGCGTTTCCACTTCACAAACATGTCATCAACAATCGACTTGGACAGGCTTAGTAGGGTTGAAATGACGCTGATGGAGTCGTCACTCGGGTGAAATCCAATATGACTAGTCCTAGTTCGAAGTCCTGATCTTCCCACTCTGCTCGTACTGCATGTCCACTGAGAACACAATACACACCCCCCTCCTTTTATACTGGTAGGTCCGCCTGTCGTTAATCTAGTTGTCAGTTCCGCATTACTTTGGGGAGGCCGGATGCTTCTGATAAGATTCCTGCTGGCCAAATCGATCTTTTGAAGACTGTTGCGTTCTGCCTCGAACGACACAGCCTTTCCAGTAACCTCCGAAAAAGCAGCGTAAAGTTCTATAGTATGCTACTTGGTGGGCCTTCGACCCATAATTTATAGACAGCTTTCATCAGCTGGTGTGTAGAGACTGGACGACCACTACGGAGGCATATCTTAATTTTTTTGTCTCGTGATAACGGTTGAATGTTCGTATCACGTCGTTGAGGTGTACGAAAATTCGGCGTGCAATTACCGGTGCTGACAAATGTTGTGATCGTAAACTGACAATGCGCGCACGTTATAAGCTTGAAATGACTGAGCAAGTTGACACAATGAACAGCGTACACTTAGCGCATTGTCTCTCTAGTTCACGACTGCACACAAATGGCTGTACTTGGCGATTTCCTTTGGTAAAAGAGAAGGAATGGGCTGATGAAAATCATGCAATGGCTTTAAGCCATGGGAACTTCTAGCTACTTCTTCGCTTGGATCTCGCTGCACGAAGTTTGATACGTTAATGATGATGGAATAGGAGTTGAATAAAATGAAAAGCACTCAACGGGGTTGTCAGAAATGCGGCGTAAAACTGGAGCTTCAATGGCCTTAAAATCCGCACGTATGTTTAAAAAAATAAGAGGAACAGAGCAGCGAGAAAATTAAGATGTAAGCTCTATTGTAAACAATAAAATTAAAAACAATACTATAATTGTTAAAGAAATTTGGAATAAATGGCAAGTTTTTTATACTAAATAAAATATATTTTATGCAAGTTGTTCAAACCTATGGACGCTGACGTTCTGATGAGAAGGCAGACGAACTGTTGGAAAAATTAAAGAAATTGAAAATGGTAGTAAATCCCATTACAAGGTGCCAATAAAAGATTGTAGTTCAAAAGTGGTACAGATTTAAAGAGAGATTCTTAATCAGGAAACTTCAACTGTGTTTCCATTAGTAATTAACGAGAAGTATCCACTTTTTAAAAAAAATTTCAGGATTTTGAATATGTGAAGGATTTTTCTTAACCTTTTGAACCTTAAAATTAATCATAAACGTGCTCACGGAAAGAAGCATTTGCAACAGACCGCAGAACGATTGTAGAGGCTCCATCGTTCATCTTGTGTAAGACCTGAAAGGACAAAATAAGATAGACTGAGGCTAGTACAAAGCCATACAGGCAATAGTTTTCCTTTCGCTATGTTTGCGAGAGGAACAGGAAAGGAAGAGTCTACCAAAGGCACAAAGTATCCTTAGCAATGCCCTGCACGGTGATTAGCGGGTACGTACACAGGCGAAACCGTGGAATCTGTCGTGAACGAATCCCGTCTAACCGTACTCTTCCATCTTTTCTTCCCTTTTTGGATAAATATTGGTACTGAAAATTTAATACTCCATTAGCAATCGAACCGGCAACCTGCGCTCCGTGCGTGTCTATGTTTGAGGCGTATGCCGCCGAAACCGAAATTGCGAGAATGGAAAATAGTAGCCGAAAACTGTCATACGGAGCATCAGTTTTAGGGTACGTTTATGTTAGACCTGTGATAAGCTATAAGAGCGCCCAAGAGACAGACTGGAGCAAAGTGTAGTTCTCAGACTCCACGAGGCGTTCTTGACGCAGTTTTAATAACGACGTGGAGCCGAGTGTCGAGCAGTGTGGCTTTGAAATGAAGCCAAAGAAGTCCTAACTATATCACCTAAGCTTTACCGATTCTGTCGTACTGCAGTTGCTGAAAAATGAAGTGATGTACGCGTGGCAGTACTTTACCCTGGAAAGCATATTGTATAACTACAAATATCCGATACACAGGAAAAAATTGTGTATGTTTTACCGAATTCTGATTCTCTTTTCAGATATCTGTCTACTGATCAGTCACTTAGAAGCCTGGTGTTTTCGTTTCCTGCTGCAACTGTTGTGAAGTGAAATGATCATGCTGCACTATTGGGCGGGAGCCCCTATCTGGGGTTGTTCTGGGCGCCTACTGCGAGTCTTCCTATTTGTCGCCCAATGAAGGCGAGATGTCCCCGAGCGAAGAAAATCTCCGACCTGGCTGGAAATCGAAATCGGAACAAGGGATTTAGAGGCAGTCACATGGACCACAAGACGACGAGTTGCGGACCACTGTTCGAAAAATAATGAGAGCCACGACAGCTTTTACTTCGCAAGACTGTCATATTAAAAAAAGAAAAAGAAACACGTTGCAGGTGTCTATAACTTCAGAAAAATGACTGATTACTACAACAATCTTTGGAATTTTCTTCCGCGCTTAGGAAGTATAGAAAGAACAGGCATTCGATTTATTCTGGTTCTATGTTTAAAAATGATATGCCGGGTGATCAAAAAGTCAGTATAAATTTGAAAACTTAATAAACCACGGAATAATGTAGATAGAGATGTAAAAATTGACACACGTGCTTGGAATGACATGGGGTTTTATTAAAAAAACAAATTTCACAAAATCTCCGACAGATGGCGGTGGACAGCAAAACGTCAGTACTGCTACCGTGACGGGTGAGAGGTACGCCGATATGTTACAGAATCGCATCATCCCCAGCCTGGCTGGTAAACACCTGCTGGAACGTACGATGTTTATGCAGGATGGCGCTCCACCCCATATTGCTAGACGCGTGAAAGATCTCTTGCACGCGTCGTTTGGTGATGATCGTGTGCTCAGCCGCCACTTTCGTCATGCTTGGCCTCCCAGGTCCCCAGACCTCAGTCCGTGCGATTATTGGCTTTGGGGTTGCCTGAAGTCGCAAGTGTATCGTGATCGACCGACATCTCTAGGGATGCTGAAAGACAACATCCGACGCCAATGCCTCACCATAACTCCGGACATGCTTTACAGTGCCGTTCACAACATTATTCCTCGACTACAGCTATTGTTGAGGAATGATGGTGGCCATATTGAGAATTTCCTGTAAAGAACATCAATTTTGCTTTGTCTTACTTTGTTATGCTAATTATTACTATTCTGATCAGATGAAGCGCCATCTGTCGGACATTTTTTGAACTTTTTTATTTTTTTTATTTTATTTATTTATTTATTTATTTTTGTTCTAATAGAACCCCATGTCATTCCAAGCATGTGTGTCAATTTGTACCTCTCTATCTACATTATCCCGTGATTTATTCAGTTTTCAAATTTATACTGACTTTTTGATCACCCGGTATATTGTTACGTAGACTGGCTGATGACAATTCTGAGTTCACAAACATTAATTTTGATGACTGGGGAAAACAAAGCGATGATGGAACAAGTAGGTCTTTCTGCATTTGTCAGACATAAGGTCCAAAATTTTTTGATGTTAGTGCTTTGCCAAACTGTGATAAAACTATACATTTTGTTACTTTAGGCTATGAAAATTTTACACCTTTATCCAGCTCACTAAAAGGTAACTTTGCCTGACTCTGATGAAACTATAGCTTTTGTTGCTCTTAACTATGAAGATCGTTCACTTTGACCCGGTTCTTTGAGGCGTAGCTTTAAGGCATTAGTTAGATGCTGACAAAGAATATTTCATGAGTAGTGTACCGCGAGCATGAAGAACTGTTGAGTGTTCCTTCGGTATAATGTATTCTAAATGGAGACTATCAGAAACAGAAAAGCAAATTTCTCTAGAGGTGGCCCATGATATTGTCAGATTCATTTGCTTCCTGTATACGTTAATAATTGACAGAGATGGTATTCAGGGTTATCTTAGAAAGAAAACAAGCAATAAAATCCACACGCGATACTAGCGAAGAAAACTCAAGCAGAGGTTATCGACGCTCTTATCGCTGCTGAAGCGTGGCTCAGAGCGATACTCCAATATAAACACTGCTACGGAAATGTTATTCATTATACAATAATCATAGGATTCCGTCTCCCTGACTTCCATCTCACCATCTATAGCTATCCCATCCATCTTATTAAGACATAAAGATATCTTGGACTACCCTTCGACCGCTAACTGACATGGCGTTCCGTCAACTAGCCGGCCAACAAAAGCCCAATAGCAGACTAAAATTATTGAAACTATTAACAGGTAGTAGATGGGAATTATATCCTTCCACAGCCATCTGCACCCACAATAGTCTTATCCGTCCCGCTTTCACTTTTGCCAATGAAGGCTGCGTCTCTGACCCCTAAAAATTTTGCTACTTCTCACAAGTCCGAGAACATGATGCGCCCTGCCTAGTCTTTCGTATTCACCTTCGCATTCCGGGTTTAGCGACCAGAGACAGTGATCATGTGTGTGGGAGCGGTGCTTGTGTGTACGTGCGTGTGTTTTCTACTGTGGAAGAAGGCCTTTTAGCCGAAAGTTCAGATGTACGAGGATATCAGTCGTTTCTTACGCGTGTCTGCGATTCGATGTCTGCTCTATATGGTAATTTACGATCTGTTTTTTTCATCATCTTGTCATAATAAATTGAGTCGCATAAAAGACACAACAGTTGATATGAGTTGCGTGAGCAATGAAGTGACCCGAAGAGAATACAAGTATTACGTATATAAAAATACAGATGTCATATGTGTTTCTGGGATCCAAGAGATCCACAGCACAGATGTCGAAGCAAAAGAAATCGGTAGAAAACCGCCAAAGCACTTAAAGTTCCTACTGGGGACCTGAGAAAGACAAAATGAATAAGAACAAGCTTCATAATTCTTTATATTAAAAAGTAAAGGCACAGTAAATTTCCTTGAAAGAAAACAAGTGCGAATATGTACCTAATATGCTGATTAAAATTGAAATATACGGAAGATTTGATCATTCCCTTTGCTTACGTTGATGATATATACAATTACATGGCTCGTGTATCATTGTTATGTTAGAGATTGGCATGATAAATAAGAATGGTTTACACGCACTTTAATAAAATCTTTGAAGCGCTTCGCATATGTCGCTGTAGACATCAGGAACTATCTCGTATAAGGCAGCTACTGAAATGTGAAACAATAGCTTACGTCAATGTCTCCGGTTGCTAATAATAATAGCGTAAATGCTAGCCTTACTCCAGATTACAATGATCATCGGTAACAGTGTTCTGCTTTCAAATTTTCTCCTCCGTTGTAATGAGAAGCCAACGAATAGCGTCAATCGACATATGTGCGAAGTTTTGAACTAATGCTAAGGAAAGCTGGAGCTGGAATTAAGCGTTAAGTGCACTACATCTACGCATTTCACGTTTACGTACGAACTGAGACACCTAAATTCTTCCCCTTCCAACGCCATGCTGTACGGTTCCGTTCTCCATCGTGACTATATTTTCGTAATTTCCTTCACCAAAGAAGACAAAGTAAATACCTCAGAATTCCTATCAAGAACAGCTGCCAATGTGAGTGACTTAGAAGTAGATACCGTCGGTATAGCGAAGAAGTTTAAATCACTTTATAAAAGCAAGGTTTGCGGTCGAGATTGTTTACCAGTTCTGTTCCTTCCAGGATATATTATACAATAGTTCAATATTTAGCAATCAGATATAACCGTTCGCTCAACGAAAGATCAGTGTCTAAGGAATGTCAAGTTGCACAGACCAGACCAATATTCAAGAAAAGAAACAGGAGTAATCCGCAGAATTACAGAGCCATACCACCAACATCGATTTGCAGTAGGATTTTGGAACATCGTTGTGTTCCAACATTATGAATTACCTCGAAGAAAACGATTTATTGACATAAAGTCAGCACTGATTCAAGAAACATCGTTCTTGTGAAACACAAGTAGCTCTTTATTCTCTCGAAGTAATGAGCGCTATCGACAGGTGATACCAAATTAATTCCATATTTTTAGATTTCCAGAAGGCTTTTGACAGCGTTCCTCATAACCGACTTCGAATTAAACTGCATGCCCATGAAGTATCGTCTCAGTTGTGCGACTAAATTCGTGATTTTCTGTTTGAAAGATTATACTATGTAGAAACATCATCGGGTAAAACAGAAATGATATCTGGCGTTCCAAAGGAAGTGTTACAAGCCCTCTATTGTTCCTGATCTACATAAACGATTTAGGAGATAACCTGACCAGTCCTCTTAGATGGTTTGCAGCTGTTGCCGTTATTTGCCGTCATAAAATCAAAACCACTTGAAAAATGATTTAGACAAGCTATCCGTATGGTGTGATAAGTGTCATTTGAATCTAAATAATGAAGAGTGTTAGGTCATCTACATGAGTACTAAAATGAAACCGTTAAATTTCGGTTACACGATAAGTCACAGATATCTGAAGACTATTAATTCAACTAAATATTTAGAGATTAAAGTTACGAATAACTAGGACTGTTTACATCATGCTTGTCCCCCCCTGTGCTACAGTGTTGCTGTGCGGTATGGGATCCGTTCTAGGCATAATTGACGGAGGACAACGAAAAAGTTTAAAGAACGGCGAACGTTTTGTATTATCGCGAAATATGGGAGAGAACGTCGGATATGATACGCGAATTGGGGTGACAGCCATTAAAACAAAGGCGTCTTCGTTGCGGTGAGACCTTTTCAATCGCCAACTTTCTCCTCTGAATGCGACAATATTTTGTTGGTGCCCATTTACACAGGAAGAAATAATCATCATAATGAAATAATAGAAATCAGAGCTCAGGTGGAAAGATTGAAGTATTCTTTATCGCCGTGCGCTATTCGAGAGTGATATGTTAAAGAAATACATTCAAGAGTAAAAGAATCTGGTACACCTGCCTAATATCGTATAGGGCCCGCTTGAGCAGGCAGAAGTACCGCAACAAGACGTGCCATGAACTCGACTAATGACTGAAGTACTGCTGGAGGAAACTGACACTATGAATCCTGCAGGGTGCCCATAAATCCGTAAGAGTACGAAGGGTGGAGATCTCTTCTGAACAGCACGTTGCAAGGCATCCCAGATATGCTCAATAATGTTCATGTCTAGGGAGTTTCGCTGCCAGCGAAAGTGTTTAAGCTCAGAAGAGTGCTCCTGGAGCCACTCTGTTGCAATTCAGCGCGTGTGGGGTGTCGCATTGTCCTGCTGGAATTGCCCAAGTCCGTCGGAATGCATAATGGACATGATTGGATGCAGGTGATCACAAGGATGCTTGCGTACGTGTCACCTGTCAGAGTCATATCTAGACGTATTAGGGGTCCCATATAACTCCAACTACACACGTCCCACACCATTACAGAGCCTCCATCAGCTTGAACAGTCCCCTGCTGACAAGCAGGGTCCATTGATCCATGAGGTTGTCTCCATACCCGTACACGTCCATCCGCTCGATACAATTTGAAACGAGACTCGTCCCATCGGGCAACATATTTCCAGTCATCAACAATCCAATGTCGGTGTTGACAGGCCCAGGCGAGGCGTAAAGCTTTGTGTCGTGAAGTCATCGAGGGTACACGAGTGGGCTTTCGGCTCCGAAAACCCATATCGATGATGTTTCGTTGGATGGTTCGCACGCTGACACTTGTTGATGACTCAACATTGAAATCTACAGCAATTTGCGGAAGAGTTGTACTTCTGTCACGCTGAACGATTCTCTTCGGTCGTAGTTGGTCCCGTTCTTCCAGGATCTTTTTCCGGCCGCGGCGATGTCGGAGATGCCATGTTTTACGGGATTCCTGATATTCGTGGTACACTCGTGAAATGTTCGTACGGGAAAATCCCAACTTCATCACTACATCAGAGACGCTGTGTCCAATCGCTCGCGTGCCGGCTATAACACCACGTTCAAGCTCGCTTAAATCTTGATAACCTTCCATTGTAGCAGCAGTAACCTATCTGATAACTGCGCCAGGCACTTGTTGTCTTACATAGGCGTTCCCAACCGCAACTCCGTATTCTCATATCTCTGTATCTGAATACACATGCCTATATCAGTTTCTTTGACGCTTCAGTGTAGTTTGAATGCGGTACGAGGAACCCTGTGCTAGGCGCGTAACTGTAAACTTACAGGGTAGTGCTGTAGATGTACGGAATATAAGTTTAGCAATTTTTCCGTGACAACGTAAACGCCAGAGAGAGAAAAAAAAAAAAAAAGAATACACACCGTATGCCTCGATGTTCGTGCTCTCATATTCTCTTTCTTTGGCTCAAGTGTAAATGCTTATTTGCAAATACAAATCAATTGATGGTGCACACTCGCGAATTCCCGTCCGACCGACAAACTGTACGTGTGTAGGCAATATGACCGACGAGCTTTTTTTCCAACGGCTCCCGCCCTCTAGTCAACTAATTGTGCCGTGTGTGGCGCTGTCGTGCCAACAGCCCAACGAAAGTTCGTCTTTCGTCACTGCGCGCGGAGTTGAACGCTGTTCTAATATACATAATAGGATGCGAGGTGGACGAAAGTTTGAAGACAGGGTTTCAGGATAAATCCAAAGACGCAGATGTTTGTGGGACACGTCGTGCGAAGATTAAAGCAATAGAGATGCACTAAATGAAGCACTTTTTTTTCCGAACGAATCCGTAATGATTCCCGTGTGCCACGCAGAGAGAATAAAAGTCTATCGACCTTCTGTATTTTTGTTGTTAGTTTTTATTTTCGATTCTTACCAGAAATAAAGTGTAAAAACCGAAATATCGACTTTCAATGGACATTAATTCATAAAATATATTTGTTTGATCGTTTTAAGTGTTAAAAGAAATTCCAGCCTATATCCAAGATGTCTGTTAAGAAGAGCAAAGTGTGGATTTTTTTTAAACAATTGCAACAGTTGCTAAAAGTCTGTTTTCTTATGTATCTGTTGCTGTATTTAATAGTTTCATTCCTTATGTATCTGTTGTTGTATTCATTAGATGATGTGCGCGCCACCACCATATCTAGCCTTCCTTCTTCGAATTTGAAATGAATTTCTTAAACTAACAGGTCATCTTTTATCCTACGTACATTGATAAATTTACTTTAACGTCTTTTATTTATTTATTTATTTACCATTTTGTATTTCCTCGGCCAAGTAGGAGTCACGTTACAGGTTTCAGAAATCATTTTAGTTAATAATTGTGGGGATACAACAGCACTGAATTTGAGTTTCAGTTAACGTCTACCAAGCAGCTAACAGCATCTTCTCGCAGCTTACGTACTTTTTCATGAGCATATCCTTTTTTCGTAAAGAATGGTTTGTTGATGTTCAGCAGCTCTTAAATGCAGATTCATCCATTCTTAGATAATTACACCGAGCGAGATGATGCAATGGCTAGCACACTGGACTCGCATTCGGGAGGACGACGGTTCAATCCTGCGTCCGGCCATCCTGATTTGGGTTTTCCGTGATTTCCCTAAATCGCTCCAGGCAAATGCCGTGATGGTTCCTTTGAAAGGGCACGGCCGACTTCCTTCCCCGTCCTTCCCTAATCCGATGAGACCGATGACCTCGCTGTTTGGTCTCTTCCCCCAAAGAAACCAATCCAATCTTTCTTCCCAAATGTGATTCCAGTGAGATAATTACGAGAAATCACCGGACCCCAAACAAAGTAACAAAACGTGAGAGAACTTCTTTCTCCAAATGGTTTAAATGGCTCTGAGCACTACGGGACTTAACATCTGAGGTCATCAGTCCCCTAGAACTTAGAACTACTTAAACCTAACTAACCTAAGGACACCACACACATCCATGCCCGAGGCAGGATTCGAACCTGCGACCGTAGCGGTCGCACGGTTCCAGACTGAAGCGCCTAGAACCACTCGGCCACACCGGCGGCGAACTTCTTTCTTTGCACTAGCCATTTCTTAGCCTTGTTACCTTTAAAACAGCCAAGACAAACCCACGTTTTTGTGTCTGTATAAAACCAAGCGGACTCTCGTAGAATATAAACCAATGCACTTATGATGTATGAATCACAACAACAGAGCGGCGCTATAATAGCTGAGTGCAGTTGGTTGGTAGCTGTGTAGGTTGCCGCGAAATCGATCGTTCGGTCGGCCGGTAAATTGGTGCACGTGTAGGGAACCTTATAAAGCGGTCTCTAGGCGGCATAGAAGCATTAGCGGAAGCAAGAAAAGGCGAATGGTGAAAGGCGGGCGCACATACTGCGACGCGGCGGGCAGCTGTTCAGTTGCCCCCACCGCCAGCTGGTCGCGCTGCAGCGCCGCCTCGTGGGCCGACGCGACAGTCTGCCAGCGACGGCCATGGGGGCTGTGTCACAGCTGGAGCTCCAGCAGGAGAAGGTACGCACACAGCCGCGCGCACAGTTTTCCTCCCGCGCGGCTTGCAGCCTTCAACTCTGACAAGTCCTACTTTCGCTAATGCCGCGGGGACGCGACGCCGGGCCCTGCGAGCGCTCGTCTCTTCTGCGAATTACAGAACCTGATGGTGACAAGTTGTTTGCATCGACGAGTGCGAATTGGGGTCCAATTGGCGGAGTGCAGAGGTCGGCTGGAAGCGACGGGGAGGCGGTTTCTCGGCAGTGTGTTATGTGTGTACCCCAGTGGCGGAACGCGTGTGAATTGGCACAGCTGTCAGTTTGGACAGTCGTTTGGCGTCAGCTGACGGGTGAAAGTGTGGCTCGCCGTTCGCCTCGAAGAAATCGCGGACTAGTACACGTGTGATTAGTGGGGAACAGATATAAATAAAATATCTTAGATTACGTTGAGGCTGTCTTCGAATAGTACACATTATGCTTTCTTCAACCTATTTAGGAAGTCGTTAGAATCTGCCGTGTTTAAGTTTATCTGCTTCAGTTCTTAGTGTAAATAATAGCTTCGCAAAAACAAACTCCGCCCTAATATATTCTGTGTCAATGGCTTAGGGTATTTCTTCGGGATTACTCTTCACTTGGAAAGTTGTGGACGCTCAAAAGCCAGCAGTAAGAATAATACGTGTTCATTTCATTAACAGTCATCTGGTAGTCGCCTAGTAGGCATTCTGACTGCACCTACGCAATTCAGAATCATAATCACCAACGAAATTCATCATAAGTAATGTACAACAATTTGAGAACAGTGATGTCCGTACAACAATAGAGGAAAAAATGATCTTTGTTAGACTGCTACGGTTCCAGGTTCGAATCCTGCCTCGGGCATGAATGTGTGTGATGTCCTTAGGTTAGTTGGGTTTAGGTAGTTCTAAGTTCTAGGGGACTGATGACCTAAGATGTTAAGTCCCATAGTCCCCAGAGCCATTTGAACCATTTTTGATATTTATTACCCGTTACTGAAGCTGTCAGTGGCTCAGAAAGGAGTTCAATACGCAGGAAGAAAAATTTTTGATCATTTGTCCAATAACATTAAATGTCTGACAGGTAGCAAAACAACTTTTAAAACCGTTTCTTCTGGACATCTACTCCTATTCCATAGATAACTTTTTTAAAGTTGGTAGACTGTAAAAAAAACTACATTTTTTAGTGTAGTTCCAAGAGTAGGACTGAAAAATGTCCAATAATATTGATATATTCATATCCTATAAGCTGACATGTTACACATAACTTCTACAAAGCAAATCATTCATACGATCTAGGGAACATATAACTAACAGAAAACTGTCTAACCGCGTGCGGAACTTATCAGCCAGTGTCAGCGAGCTTCACTGTCTCGCTGAGATGAGTTTAGAAGCTCCGAAAGTGTTCAGTATTTAAATTTAACGTTATGTCTTGGAAGGAAAAAATTTCTTAATTTGGATAACTCTACGTACCGGTACGTAAAATTATACTTTGCTTTTGCACCCATCACTGCTGTCCCTACGCAAATAACGCACAGGTAGTTTTGCAACAGGACATTTGAATACGAAGGAAAAATTGAAAACACTGTTAGCATTGCAGGTAGTGTGGAAAGCCGCACTGTTAGAGGAGAAATTTTCAAAGAACTAACATCTAAATGTGTTTCACCCAAGAAAATGACAATCAGTACGGAACCCGCGAAACTGAGCGGTGACAGCACATATCGGGACGCCACTTTGGATCATTAGTAACGAACAGCTTCGCGAGTGCATTAGAGTACATAGAGTATTCTATGATCCAGCCACCATCGCATAACAAAAAAGAAATTGATCGTTAACTCCTATGTTCGGTAACTGGTTCTCACGTCGTGTCTAAATCAGCTGTTAGCCGAGTAATCAAAGATCAGGAAAGAAAAATTCGTTTCGAAACAGAAAATGTTTCTCATGCTATGATAAACAAATTCAGCTCGGCGAGTGTTTAACATTTCACGTCCCTCGGTAGCTGCAAGATGTGGGTTCTGCCCACTGCTACAAACTGTTCGCAAAATTACCCAGAGATTATAGGCCTTCACGCTGCAGACTGCATTCTTTCATTGTTCACTATTACGAAGTTAAAACTAGGAAAGTAACTTTACATGTAATCTCGACGCGCAGTACTTTATATTGACGCTCACGTCGAAATTTGACTATCTCTGAGGTTAGGCACGAAGCGAATGGAAAACTTGCTCCGATAAGACCACGAGTTGACAGCGAGCGGTGCGCTTGGCTGAGTTCGGCTTGGCTTGTGTGCTGTCAGACCGACTCGCGACCTTGGTGCAGCCTTTAACGTTATCGCGAGCACTGTGCAAACGGCTGCTTTGTGACTCCCCTCTTTCTTTAAAATCAACGTTTACGTCATACTGGTCCAAACATTTTTTATTCGATTCCCTAACCTCTAAGATGAAATCAATTGTCACCTTCGCTGACGCTCCGCGCCAACACAACGGTACCTTCCGAGGAGTGTAAGAATTAATTGTTCAAGGAAAAGCAGCGTCTTAGTTAAGCTAGACAGACTTGGTTCTAATCTCTCCAATACAAGCATGATTTGGACCTTCAGCCTCGTAAATAGTTTGTTAATGGTGCGGTGACATCTCGAAAGCCGTGGGCGCTGCTTTTCGTGGTCCCTGCACGATCTGAGACAGCCCCAGATCGAGAGAGGTTGTTCACGGCTTGCTATATTGTTGTTTGATTTTAACGTCTCAAGCGGATGAAGAACTGGGTATCAGTCTTATTTGCGTTTCATTTTTCGCGACACAAGAACAGAAAATAAACTTAATGTTTTGCTCATGTGCTACTTATCTCGCTTCCAAGTTTCTGGGAGGGAGGTCGTCTCAGAAGTAGTGTTCAGTAGAGGCGAAGCCAAAGCTCATCTGAGGGGCTGGGCAAGTTACCTGCAATGACCTTAATGAGAGAACTCGGCATTTGCCCGAAGTGAACCAATAAAACAGAAAAACCAAACTGGAATAGTCAGACGGATTCGACTTTGCTTCCTCCGAATCAGTTCGTAGTCTTAATAACTTCACCATATTTCTCAGCGCAGATGCTACTGTGGGAAACCAATATTCATTTGCTTCGATAACTAACCCATTATTTCACTTGTGGTGGGAAGTATTAAAGATAATTTTCATCATAGTTGCACTTAGCTCCGTTTTTCACGTCGTGTGTATCATCTAGAGCTAGAGCGTTAGCGCCATAGTGTTTACATCCGAGATAGGTGAAAATTGTACATTACGCATTCTTAAACATGTTGCGCTGTCGCGCGCCAAAAACTGTTAGACTTTGAATTTAACTGTTATTCCACACTACTACTGGCACAACTGCCGTTTCGGCTGCATTTATTCGTAGGGTGACGTCCCGTCTGAACAAATCACTGAACGTTCCCAACATTCCATTTTTTCCCACAATAATCTTATATAGTATGCTTTCCTCGCAGGTTTTGTATTTCAAATACGGTAACAAGTCTAACTTGAGACCCGCTGAAGCCCTGTCCCGTAGATATAAAACTTTCTCTGTTAATATCATTTAGCGCGACAGAAACAGTAAACCGACCCAGAGTTCCTTTCGTTCCTAGCGCTTATTAGCCCAGTCAACAAAGACAAAAAAATGTGAACTGGGGGAAAAAAATTCGTGTAGTCGCAAATTTTTGAACAGTGGTAAGGGGAATTTCATGAACTACAGACACGTGTAGAGGTTGAATATCTAAAAAGTGGCATTCGACGAAAATTTTCCCTAGTACAAAATTAAACTGCGTTAAATTTCCTTTAAAAATTGTCCTCATATTTTCTGTGATACAGTTTCCGTGTTGCAGGGGATCGAAAAATCGCAGATTATATAAAATAGTGTTTAGTGGTGTAACACTGATGTTTATTGTTAAATGAAGTGAGTTACGAACAAATATTAAATGGGTGCGCCTAATCTAAGTGCAGTAGAGCCGTATCAATGGATAAATTGTGGCCTGGAAGATGCGAATGGGTGGGTAGGTAGGAGTGGATGTTAGAAGCGTGAGGGAACGTAGGTCGGTGGATCGTGCTCGTGGACTTCCCTCCTTCATAGGTCTGCAAAATGAAGAGCGAGCAAGCAAATCCCCATTCTCCCTATAGCGCTAAGCCACAAAAACAAAAAAAGCTACAGTGTATTTCACAAAGTTGTATCGATCCTTCCGCAGCTGGCAACACACTGCACACACACCCTCTCCCGGGGAAGGGGAGGGTATTTTTTCCACGCGAAGTGTGTTAACACGATATAATATTATCTCAAGAAACACACATGGTCAGATTTTATGTAAATCTCTGCACACTGTTCTAGACTGCTACAGAGACATTCTTAGTCATCCTGTAAGGCAGTTGTAGCGTTCTTCCTGTGTAAGTGGCTTCGTCCACCTTGAGCGTTGCTCGCTTTTCAGTTTACAGACTCTCTCTCCAGCGTTTACTGTCCAATTCTCTTACGTCAGTAGCCAAAATAAAATCACTCAGCTCGGTTTTTCTTTTTTAAGTGGAGTTATTCACGGTTTATTGAGTTGAGTGAGCTTTTATGTAAAATACATTTCTATAAACAATGGCTAAGAAATGTATAATTTTTGTGATGTCAGTATGTATGTAGTGTCGTTAGTAAAAGGATTTGATTGGTAATTGTGGTACCTTGCTGCTGTCTATCGTTGCCAGTGTATTATAAAGCCATGTAACTGTGTTGTAGCCACTTTGTGAATTAGTGAATGACCAGAAAGTTACTACACTTCTCTCACCAGTAATTGTGTAACTGGTAGACTGCATAAACCTTTTACATTCAGGAAATGCCCAGAATCGGCTGCAGTGAGTAGAGCCACTTGCCATACATCCACAGTAATCTTGAAAAGTGGGTATCGATATGTCTGATGGCATACGAATAATCATGTTTAAATCTCGAACAGTTATCTGCTGTAATGTATTGCTTGACTTGTGTTCAAATATCTGGAAGTTCCATAACACCAAGGTGATCTACTTCTGTTACAATGGGAGACAGTTTAAGCCTCTAGACCTCTTCCGATGCTGGGATAGCTGATGCTGGGATGATGCATTCGATAACCTCAAGCTGCAAAGAGTATCCCTGCGATTGATAGTGGAGACAGTGAAATCAACATTTTCGAATAATACTGACAGCGTGTTACACTTGGGGCAGCCTCTCCAGTGTGACACAGTTGACAGTTCTAGCTGTTGAAATTTTCTTGCGTAATAACTCATTCCACAAATGCAAATAAATATCCAATAACTGAAAATAGCTCCGCTATATAAACAAGAGTTCAGGTAAGTTATTTTGTTTGCTTACATGAGTATTGCCAGGAAATGCTGGGGGCGGTATAGTCTACCTGTAAACTGAAGACCGAGCGGCACTTGTGATGGAAGAAGTTTCCTTTGCCGGAAGAAAACAACTGCCGTACAGTAAGACTAAGAATGGCTTTCCCTCTAGGATTGTAGAACAATGTGCAAAAATTTGCGTAGATTCTGCCCATGTACGTTTCTTAAGTATTAGCAGTAATTCATATCCGCTTTCCACGTAGCGTTAACATACGGTGGGAAAAGAAATGGACCTGAGCATGACTGAACACTGCGTTGCCAGGGATTTACATGGCAAGCTGTATGATGGTCTGTACAACTTTGAGAAACACACTGGAGTTTCTTTTTGTGACGTAGTTCGGTAGAAAGAACGCGGAACTGCCAGATCATTCATTTTGCAGACCTATGGAGGAGGGAAGCGCATGAGCACAATCCAGCGACCTACCTTCCCTCGTGGTTCTACACCACAAGTCTCCCGCCTCCACCCTGTTGTATCCCCCGGCGCACTATCCCGAAATACGTATCTACCCCACTTGGATGTGGTACACAATTTAATATTTGTTCTTAACTCCATTTAACAACAAACATCAACGTTACACCATTACAACACTATTTTTAATAATTACGATTTTTCCTTGCCTTGCAACATGGACACTATCAGTCCTAGCGAAAAATGTATATGGCCTTTTTTGTAAGAAATTGAATGTAGTTCAATTTTGTAGCGAGAAATATTTTCGCTAGGAACCACGGTTTTCGATGTAGTCAGAAAAACATTAAAAAGT
Organism: Schistocerca americana; assembly: GCF_021461395.2. Taxonomy (NCBI): domain Eukaryota; kingdom Metazoa; phylum Arthropoda; class Insecta; order Orthoptera; family Acrididae; genus Schistocerca; species Schistocerca americana. Next base: position 435,797,595 of record NC_060122.1, read on the forward strand.
AACTTTTGAACTACCTCCCTCCCCAATTTTTCCCTTTGTTTTCCTTCATTGACTGAACTACATCCTGTCGTAAGGGATCCACTGTTTTCATGACTTGCCATTCTTAAATTTTTTGCTTATTTTAACTTTTGTGGCCGGAGGCTCTTCCTGTCGCCAGCTAACCTAATCGACGAAACACCTGTGAGCCACTTGGCTGCGATCCGTGTAAACTTCGTTCTGTGTGCTATCATGTTTCCAACTGTTTATGTATCGTAATTTTTGGGAAAGAACTTTCCGTAAACAAGAATGGAAAGTCGCCCAAAAATCCACTGACAGGTGATATAGACCAATAGCCTTTAGTCTGCCACGCGTATTCGATCAGGATCTGGTACACGTACCCGTCCTGCAAGCCAGTGTGCCAGTGTGCTGCATATTAAGCTACACGAGCAGGTCTTGAAGTGTACCTGTCGTAATTATGTTGCTGTTGTCGCAGGAAGCGTCGTCTTAAAGCATTTATGCAGATCTTGAGTGGCGTCGTAATTGTGAGCAGTTTTTTTCTGTGTGTGTGTGTGTGTGTGGGGGGGGGGGGGCGTACAAATTCGAAGTCATCCCTTACTTTTGCAATTTACTCACCGTTGTGGAAGCACGCCCTGTCGGAGACCACTTTGGCTAGCTTGTTTCGGTCAATCCTCATAACTGTTACGATATTTAATACTAAGATGATATAGTTTTGATTCTTCAGCGAAGTACATGCTGCAATGCTTTAACAGCGCACACACACTACTAGCGTTGAATCAGACTCTTTTTTATCCATTCTCGCTGAAGTGTCAATCCTGTACAATCATGGGTGAGCGTTCCGTGGATTCTGGAAGGCGTGGAGAGGACCCAGTAACAAGACGGAACGTGGAAGAAATCTGTGAAGTTTTTTGGACTCTTCAACTAGTCCACACTGGCCGGATCAATTGAGGACCCTATTCGAATCCCTATCTGGCGCTAAATCTTAACTTGCCACAAATATTCATACTTAGTGCTGTCAATAGTAAGCTGTCACGTTTGTCTTTTCCACGATAAATTTTCATGCGAAACAAGCGAGGTGACGCAGTGAGTAGACACTGCAGTTTTGTTTGGGAGGATGACAGTTCAAATCCCACCTGGATATCCAGATTTAGTTTTTACGTCATTTTCTAAAATCGAGTAAAGTGAGTGCTGGGCTGATTCTTTCTGAAAAGGAGCGGCCAATTTCCTTCCTCATCCTTCCCCTATCCGGACTTGTGCTCAGTCTCCAGTGATCTAGGTGTCTATGGATCATTAAACCCAATATTCCTTCCTTCTTTCCTTTTTCATGCGAGCTACTGACTAGCAATACAGTTAGCGTTGAACTAGAAGTGGCTCTGCCATTCTGCTCAACAGCGGGCCTACGTCGCCTCCAGTGCGATTGCGACATCTTAGTATTATACACGTCTACAGTAGAGGCATTGCTGTGCCGAAGAACAAGCCAGCTGAAAGTTAATCAAACCATCGCCATTAAAGTCATTAAAGTCTTGAACAGCAACGGAAACTCTCTAACTTCAATAAAACAATAATTCTTTTAATTTTCCTGTAGTGATTAGCGAAACGGCAAATACCGTAAGTGTGGATGGTCACACAGCATTTGAATCCCGCTCGTCCATAATGGAGATCCAGTGTCTTGCCACATGTGTGACATCGCTCGAAACAGCGACGAAGAAGAAATGGTGCCCAGGAATGGGAGAAAAACGTATATCACACCCGTCTACAAGAAGGGCAGCAGAAGCGATCCACAAAACTATCTTCCAATATCTTTGACATCTATTTGTTGTAGAATCTTAAAACATTCTGACCTAGAATGCCCACCTCTGTGGCAAGCAGCATGGATTCCGAAAACGTCGATCACGTGAAACCCAGCTCGCTCTTTTATCACATGGCATCCTGAAAGCCATGCATCAAGGCAGTCAGATAGATAAAGTATTCATTTTCCAAAAAACCACTTGACTCAGTACCACACCTATGCATATTATGGAAAGTAAAATCGTATGGGGTTTCAAGCGAAATTTATGACTGGATTGAGGATTTATTGCTAGGAAGGACGCAGCGTGCTATCCTGGATGGTGAGGCAGCCACAGATGTAGAAATAACTTCACGTGAACCCCAGGGCAGTGTGCAGGGACCATTGCTGTTCACGTATGTTAATGACCTTGCAGACAATGTTAATAGTAATCTCAGATTTTCGCGGGTGATGCAGTTATCTACAACGAAATATTATCTGATAAAAGCTGTATAAATATTGTCAAATCTTGATAAGATTTCAAAGTGGTGCAAAGATTGATATTCGGGAGGAGACGGTTCAAACTCACGTCCGGCCATCCTGATTTAGGTTTTCCGTTATTTTCCTAAATCGCTTCAGGCAAATGCCAGGATAGTTACTTTGAAAGTGTACGGCCGACCTCCTTCCCCAATCCGATGGGACCGATGACCTCGCTGTTTGGTCCCCTCCCCCAAACCAACCAACCAACGACTGGCAACTTGCTTTACATTAGGGTGACCAGAATTTCAAAATCAAAATATGGAAATAAATTGTAAGTTGAATTTAATCGATATTTTGTAGAGTCTTTGGTTAACACATCTGTACAGTAGTTCTGTGTTAAAAGAAAAAAAACCTGGTTTACGCTACAGATACATAGATCATCGTACGACATTTTTCTTAAGACATCAAAATATCTTGCATTACTAATCGAGTAAATATTTTGTCACACGCAAAAAGCTTGCAAAACAGTTTGTATCACTGATGTTATAATTTCAGAAATGGAAATTCAGCTTTAGTGTCGTGAATTCAGTTTTAATCTCGTCAGTAAATACTGCTTATTTTTGGCATTTTTATGAAAAGTTTACATTATATCACATCAAGTAACGTAATCTGTGATTCTGACGTTTTAAAACCACACTTCTAAACACAGTGGCCTGAAGCAATACGCAATGCACAACGAGAGCGATAGTGACAAACTGCTCTTCATGTGAAAGCGTTACATAGTACCGACATCAGAGACTCAAAAATCGTACCTCGTTCAGTTTGATTCAGTCAAAGAGTGTATTTTCTTTATCATTTGTATATGACCAGATTTGTTCTCCATTTAGTCATGCTATAAATTTCTTAAAAACATGCTACGTCCTGTATGTATTTTGTCAGGACAACAAGACACTGAAACTAAATAAGGAAGACCCCGTAAAATATGGTACGTACCGTCATCCTTCTTTAAATTAGGAATATAAATATTTGCACTTCACAAAACGAGGAGAAAATATGGTATCCTATGACTACAACATGGGTGAATCAATGTTAGGATTGGTCAACTCATACAAAATACGTAGGTGTAAAAATTCCTGGTGATTTTAAGTGGAACTATCACATAGTTTCATTCGTTTGTGAAGCGGGTGGCAGACTTTCAGTGGCTGAGTACTAGGGAAATGCAACCAGCCTGCGAAGGAGATTGCTTACAGGCACTCGTGCGTCCCATACTAGAAGTTTGTTGAAGTGTGAGAGCATTACGAAATAGGGCTAACAGGGGACCAGCATGAATAACACAGGTTTTACCCATGGGAGATTTCCATGGAGATGCCGCAAAAAGAGACTGGCAAGCGCTTGAATATAGACGCAGACTACCACGTGAAAGGCTACTTAGCAAGTTTCAAAACCTAACTTTAAGCGGTGGATACAGAAATATGCTAAAACACACTACATATCGCTCCCGCAGGAATAGCAAAGGCATGATCAGATTATAGGACGCACAGAGGCGCTTAAGCAATCATTCTTCCGTCGCTCCGCACGTGAATCGATCATGAAAAAGCCATAACAACTGATAAATGGACAGTACTCGCTGCCATGCGCTTCAGTGTTTTGCGGAGTATGGATGTAGATGCAAACAGATATCATAAGATGTTTAGTTGACAATACCTTCAACAAATATATTACCAGAAGTGAAACGTCACAATATCCTGACTACGATATAAATGAAAATTTATTAAGCTAGTAAGTGCGATAGATTTTTAGTGCATCTTATTGCGGTTCAATTGAAGCTGGTAATTGGGACAAAATCTGTGCTCGCATAGGCTGTCAGTTAGTTAATAGAGTAAACAATTGGTGTTTGCTCCGAGCAAATTTTTGGCACCCACTCATGTACAGTAGAAATCAGATATAGTGTCTTAGTGACTCGTGTTGGGTATGTTACTACGCAGATGTGGCTGTTAACGTGGTTGAAAAAGGAAAGTTACGATGAAACGCGGAGACCGGTTACCGTTTACACTAATGAATGTAGGAGTCAGGAACCACTTTCACGCCGATATTACGTGTACATCAAGCACGTATTACCACTTGGAGGCAAAAAATATTACGGCTAAGAGGTAAACGTTTATATGAACAAGTGCACTCAGGAACAGGATTTTCTAACCACTTTACAGTGTGTTACAGAATTTTTCATGTATAACTGTCCCCGCCCTTTTCTGTTTCAGCCACGAGAAATGCACAGGAAGAAAGATTGTTAGGAGGCCTCTGTATGAGCCTTTATGGCCTTTTCGCGAGACGTCCACAGGTAGAAGCAAAATATTAAACTCTTCTATGAACTTGGGCGTTGCAATAGTAATGCACAACGCTATTCTGGCAGGGTCTGCGACCGGCGTTTGTGGAGCATTTCCGTGACGCTTCCGTACTTACTAACATAAGAGGAAAAGTGCGCTTTTCTCCGGATCTTTCCTCCATCAATTCTATTTCAGAGTCCCGGTCAGAAGTGCGGAACTCAAGTATCGGTCGAACGAGCGTTTCGTCAGCTAGCTCTATTTTTAATGGATGTGATAGTTTGACTGTTCAGAAATCGTGTAGTCAAATAATACATGGTCATCTATCCTATTTGTGCGAAACACGTTCACGCTCTACTGCCAGTCCCTGCACCAAGCATCGATCCTTGCATGTCTTCCTATGATTTGCTACAGCGTTAGAGCGTACAGACGTCTCTATATAAACAGTACTTTCCACGTACAGCCTCATGGATCTCCCGACATTATCCACTAGTGACTAAATCATTTATGTATATTGTGAACTGTACCCTTGGGATACGACCGAAAGTACTTCCACGACAGAAGATTTCCCTCATCACTTTGTCTTATAACCACGGTTTTCAGTCTGTAACAGGACTATAGACACACATGCAAACGAATAAAAAGTTGAAACTTCCTGGCAGATTAAAACTGTGTGCCCGACAGAGACTCGAACTCGGGACCTTTGCCTTTCGCGGGCAAGTGCTCTACCAACTGAGCTACCGAAGCACGACTCACGCCCGGTACTCACAGCTTTACTTCTGCCAGTACCTCGTCTCCTACCTTCCAAACTTAACAGAAGCTCTCCTGCGAACCTTGCAGAACTAGCACTCCTTTCTTTCAGGAGTGCTAGTTCTGCAAGGTTCGCAGGAGAGCTTCTGTTAAGTTTGGAAGGTAGGAGACGAGGTACTGGCAGAAGTAAAGCTGTGAGTACCGGGCGTGAGTCGTGCTTCGGTAGCTCAGTTGGTAGAGCACTTGCCCGCGAAAGGCAAAGGTCCCGAGTTCGAGTCTCGGTCGGGCACACAGTTTTAATCTGCCAGGAAGTTTCATATCAGCGCACACTCCGCTGCAGAGTGAAAATCTCATTCTGGAATAAAAAGTTAATTACATACCTTTTTCCAGCTTGATGATTAAAAATTTGTCTATCCATTATACTTCAGCTGCACTGTTCTTTAAGTTTATTTAAATCTAGATTTACTTCCATTCAATTATCCAAAAGTGTTTCCGTTTCATAACACCTTAAGAGTAAAACAGAAGTAATATCCGGCGTTCTCCAAGGAACCGTTATAGGCCCTCTATTGTTCCTGATCTGTGTTAACGACATAGGAGACAATCTGAGTAGCCGTCTTAGATTGTTTGCAGATGATGCTGTCATTTACCGTCTTGTAAAGTCATCAGATGATCAAAACGACTTGCAAAATGATTTAGATAAAATATCTGTATAGTGCGAAAAGTGCCAATTGACCCTGTATAAGGAAAAGTGTGAAGTTATTCACATGAGTACTAAAAGGCATCAGCTAAATTTCGATTACGCGATAAGTCACACAAATCTGAAGGCTGTAAATAAAGCTAATTACTTAGGGACTACAATTACAAATAACCTAAACTGGAACCATCACATAGATAATATTGTGGGTAGAGCAAACCAAAGATTGCGATTCATTGGCAGAACACTTAGAAGGTGCAACAGGTCTACTAAAGAGACCGCTTACACCACGCTTGTCCGCCCTATTCTGAGTATTGCTGTGCGGTGTGGTATCCGTATCAGGTGGGACTGACGGATGACGTCGAAAAAGTACAAAGAAGGGCAGCTCGTTTTGTATTATTGCGAAATGGGGAGATGGTGTGACACACATGATACGTGAATTGAAGTGGCAATCATTAAAACAAAGGCGTTTTTCGTTGCGACGGGATCTTCTCATGAAATTTCAATCACCAGTTTTCTCCACCGATTGCGAAAACATTCTGTTGGCACCCACCTACATAGGGAGAAATGATCATAACGATAAAATGAGAGAAATCAGGGCACGCACAGAAAAATTTAAGTGCTCCTTTTTTCCGCGTGCCGTTCGAGAATGGAACGGTAGAGAGACAGCTTGAAGGTGGTTCATTGAAACCTCTGTCAGGCACTTTATTGTGAATAGCAGAGTAATCACGTAGATGTAGATGAAGTAGTTACCAGTGTAGACTTTCGATGGTACACTTAGTTCCTATTCGATGGCCGCACTCCGATTTATAAATAGACACCTTCTGTTACAGGTAGGCCTACTTTAGGGCTTAACATTTTTTTATATACACTGTGTTGCTAAAACTGTGAATTCAACAGAGTTCAAAACCTCATACGTTCAACCACATTCGTGGCAACACTGAAACTCATAGTACAGTGTGTGATGCGATGTTAAAGGGAAACAGCATTAAGTCGTGCTGCTCGTGTACTTTCTCCACGTAAGGGTCTAGCAAATAATGCGCACGTGATATGGGATAGCAGTATCAACATACACTGTTTAATATCACTGTGGCTCAGACATCACAGATCCGTCGACGATCGCTGCCAGGGACCTGCACAGCATGTCCCAGAGGTTCGAGCTACTCGCAGGAACGGGTCAGGGCGGTAGCCGTATTTTAATGTAGTTTAGTCAGTTACATTAGCTTAATTACGAGGTTCTGATTATTGGATTTCGATCCTGCATTGCACCTAGACTTCCTTGTTCTCGTTATTGGCTTTCGTTCAGTGTTCTGCTTTCAACGAACTTGGCTTTATTTACGGATTATGCGTTCATAGCCAGAGCGAACAGAAAACATTGTATTCTTATAAACAGTAGACTTTAGTTTATATTTTCTTTGGCGTTTACTATACGCTTAATATGGCAAGAAGCTTATTTCATAGATGATTCATGTTACATTAAAAATGTGTAATGACATAGAGGCCATAACTGACAACACATCATTGTAACTGACAACTAATATTATTCTTTCGCGTTGTTCAGAGAAGAGATAAAGAATGACACGCGCACGCACACACACACACACACACACACACACACACACACACACACACACACACACACACACACTTGTTTGTTCTGGGGATAAATAGCTCAATAATTATCTAGTTTTAATACATCTTCAGTTCAAAAAGTCAAAGATGATCTTGTAAACTGTATTTTCTGATGAAAGGATAGCGGAACATTCGTTTTTCATCTTGCCTGGTTGCACAAAATACCTTGTCAATCATTACTGCTCACGCGCGAATTCCAACCTCCTTTGATACTGAGTCGAACAAATCTATCCTGTGGAGGTAACTGGGAGGTTGCTGGAATGGAAGTGTGTCCTTATGACGGACCTCACCTGCTGCCTACCGCATGTTAAATCCGTAAACCATGGTCTTCAGTTGGGGGAATAGGTTGTTGGTTATAGCACTGGCCGCTTCTGTGTCGTCGTATTTATTTCCACAAGTTATGCTTTGGAATATGATCTGATGTACTGAAATCATGGGAAGCAACGTTGCACGTTCCAATACACGCACTGAACGCTACGTACTGTGAATAATTTTTGCAACACACTGCACAAGTAGCAGGATTTGATCTGATGAAGCACAATTAGAATTGATTGGAACAGTAAAGCAGCGTAATTGTGTGTTCCAGTTTGCAGATAGCACACATTTTATAGAAGTGGAAGTCAGTTTACCAGGTGTTAATTTTTTTGTGTAAACTGTCATCCAGGCGTCGGATTTGACCTTTTTTAGGGTACAGTGAGCGGCAAGGCATATTTCGAAAAGTGATAAGTATCCGTTATACTCGAAATATGAGTATAAACTGTAAAGGGTAAGATGTAGCTTAGAAAACTGGATATAGTTGCAGAGGAGAAGCTGAAACGCTGTGTGTATCGAGCGTAGCAAACACCAAGCCAAACGATACTAAAACAGAATTCCCCAACTGGCTAGTATCTGGACGTCAGTTGCCTATTAACTATGGAAGTTGGATATGATTATTTTTTATACTCTGATAATGGTATTGATTTGGTATTTTCATGTTTGCAGCTTTTTCTTTTCTCTTAGTTTTTGAGATTTTTTATTTCATGTGAATGTTGGAATGCCTCGTTCTACGAAGCCACAGCAGATCGTTCCCTCTTTCGACGCACAAAAAATGGCGACTCTGAGAACAATATCTAAAAACGGGGACAGTTTCCCCGTGGTAGTATTTGGGGTTTAATTCGTGAGTATTACAGAGTAGCCAGAGCACTTAGTGAATGACGCACTATCTGGTCCCGTTGCGTCACAATGTAAGATACAGGTGTATTTGAGGCTTCACGGAAGCTTGACGCTGTTGGGTTGTCACAGGAACCACGGGCCAAGAGTGACAATGAGTCGTTTTGCTTGCGGTAACTCGTATACATCTCAAAGTCCCGAACTTTTCTTCTGGAGCATAACACATGTTAATATATTCTTATTTTGGAAAGTTTAAAAATATTTGGTATCACAAAACTACGTGAAGATGCAAAGCACATGCCTTGATCTCGTTTATTATATACATCTGTATATATACTATAAATGCCTCTGTAAAGTGCGTGGCACAGGATACTTAAAATTGTACCACACGCTACTCTTTCTCCACGGTTAATCGCGTAAGGGGCGCTAGAAGAAAGGTTTCTTAAATGTCTCTGTACGCGCAGTATTTAATCTTGACTTCGTGCTCTCTGCGGATCGATACGCAAGAGGATGAAGTATATTTCTAGATGCTTCACTTCAAATTGGTCCTTGAAACTTACTAAATGGACTTCCGCGGGATAGTTGCCACCTGTCTCCAACAGACTGCCAGTTAACTCCCCCGAGACCATTCGTGCTGCCGCCTTGGGGCACTATCTGATCAAAAGTATACGAATATTCCTTCGTAATGTGGAATTGACGACTAGAGATTAGAGGTGGACCCGCCAGTATAAAAGGAGCTAGGCAGTACTGTATTGACGGTAGAGAAACAGTAACAGCAGAATCTGGCTATCAGGTGAGCTCAGCGACTTGGAACATGAAGTAGGTACTGGATGTCACCTGAGTAACATACCCGTCAGGGACATTTCGACTCTTCTAATGCTGCAAAAGTCGACCGTTAATGTGACTATAATGTGGAAACGCGAAGAAACTACAGGGTGGCGCACGAAATGCGTTACCATTTTGATTTTTAATATAAACTTTATTGTCAATACAATCTGAAGGAAACATATCCTACAATGAAGAGCCGTCCATGGAGTTTTGTTCTAACTCAGCACATGCTCAATATGTCCACCATTTCGTTTCCTAACTTCCTTCAAACGAACACTGAAGTTAGTGATTACCCTACGGCACATGTCTTCCGTAATTTCACTGCAAGCTTGAAGAATAAGTCTTCTGAGCTCCATTAAATCACGTGGACGTTTGGAGATTTTTTTTTTTTTTCCTTTAGGTACCCCCAAAGAAAAGTCACATGGATTGAGGTCTGGACTATTGGGGGGGGGGGGGGGGGGGGGGGCAATTTTGTCCGTCATTGAAGCAACCTGGAAACCTGAGTGAAATGATCCGCATGTCGAAATGCTCGAGTAAAAACTTGAACACAGTGTTCGCAGTATGTAGCCTTGCTCCATCTTGCATGAACCACTGCGCGTTGAAGGGCAAGGCAGTAGCAAGAAGCTGTGGAATGAAGCTATTCCGAAGCATGCTAAAATAACGCTCGCTGTTCACAATTTCTTCAAAGAAAAAGGGTCCAATAAATCCGTGATTGGACATTGCTGCCCACGCTGTAATCCTCAGAGCGTGATGTTGTCGTTCATGAAGCACTTTGTTTGTTAACCACACTGTCTAAATGAAAATTCGCCTCGTCTGAAAACCAAACGTTGTTGAGAGTTTCTTCCCTATCCTCCGCCCACTGAGCAAACAGTAGTCTCTGCTGCTTGTGTTCTTCAGTGAGCTATTGTGCACAGGTCATCTTGTATGGGTACATATGGAGGTCACTTTTAAGATTGCGTTGAACGGAGCGTCTGGATATTCCCAGTTGCACTGCTGCCTTTCTACACGATTTCCCAGGACTTCTCTGTACAGCAACTCGTACCGCTTCAATATTCTCCGGCGAACAAACAGGCTTAGGCCGAGGTCGCTTCGCTTCCAATACTGTTCCTTCCTGTACAAATTTATCGTACAACCTGTGGATGGTCTTCTTGCAAGGGACCCAGCGTGTGTTAAACTGTTGTCGAAAACGCCTCTGAGTCATAACAAGGCTTTTCGTTTCATGAAAACGTAACACAATTGCCGATCGTTGCTGTGTCGTCAGTCTTCCATTGTCAGCCATTGCTGCTTACTAGTCTCATAGCGGCAGTATCGTGAATTACACATCATTTCGTAACTCATTTATTTTTCCAAGCTCTGCTGGTACTGCTGTAGAGATCCCAGCGGGATATCTAATGTGCGTCGTAAATTGTGAAAGAAACAATTGGTAACGCATTTCGTGCGCCACCCTGTATCTCAGCTAAACCAAGACCGGGCAAACCTCATGTACTGACAGATAACTACCCTCCAGCATTGCAGAGGGTGGTTGTAAAAATACTGTATGGAATCAGCGGAAGGAATCATTCGTGAGCTCCAAAGCAGACCAGCTAGCACGATGACTGCATTTAAGGAGTTAAAAAGAATGGACTACAGTGGTCGAGCAGCTGCTCACAAACCACAGTTTCTGTGGTCAGCGCTAATCGACGCTTGAGGTAGTAAAAAGGGACGCCCCTGGACAGTGGATGACTGGAGACGAGTGATTTGGAATGATGAATCACGCTATACTCTGTGGCAATGCGATGGAAAGGTCTGGATATGACGAATGCTTGCAGAACGTTACCTACCATCGTGCGTAGTGTCAACAGTGAAGTACAGAGAAGGCACTGTTATGCTATGGGGTTGTTTTTTGAGGATTGGGGTGGTCCCTTATTGCGCTTAAGAAATCGTTAAATTCGGAAGAATATGAACATATTTGACAGCATTCTGCACTGTGAACAGTAGAGGAACAGTTAGAAGTCAGTGGTTGATTGTCAGCATAACACTGCACCCTGTCACAAAGCAGCATGAGAAGCAGTGGGTCATGGACAAGAACATTGGATGGCCCTGCCCAGTCAAAACCTGAAGCCAATGGAACACCTCTGGGATGAGTTAGAAGCTGAACTTCGTTCCAGACCTAAGTCTCCAACACCAACGGCTGATTTCGACTCTTCAGAAAATATGGGTTGTCATATCTCCACAAATTCCAACACCCTACTCAAAGTATACCCAGCAGAGTTCAAGGCGTCGTAAAGGCGAACAATGGACACACTCGATGTTAATGCCCACTAAAAGCTGTCCAAATACTTTTTTGTCAAATAGTGCAATTGTCCAAAATCGCTCTTTTAATTTTCTGTGGGCTTGCATTTTTTATCAGTATTCTAAAAAGGGATGAACTAGTGTTCTGTAAAGTGTTTCCTTTGTAGACTCTCACTTGCTTTCCTTATGACTGAGCCTAGATGATCATTCCATGTGATATCCATATAAATTGCCGCTCACAGGTATTTGTACGAGTTGCAGAGTTGACTGATTATGATCGTAGGAGTGTAATAAATAATCAAACTGAAATAAAAGTTCACTCATTTGTAATTTTAAATGTCTCAATCCGTAAACTCAAACCCAGTGCAAAAAAAATACCATATGAAGACGTACAACGCTCGTCGAAGTGTTCAAAAATTTTCTACAACTGATGCTTTCTTTGCTAGTAAGTGCTAGGTCATACAGTCCCCATTCGCAGCCGAGTTGTCAGCGCGTCTGACTGCCTCGCGGACGATCCGAGCTCAGTTTCCGATACTGCCGTGGACTTCTCATGGTGTGAGGACTGGAAATTGGTTCACTCAACTCTGTGTTGCCTACTGAAGTTACTTGAACGAGGAGTGGCGGCTCCAAAGGTGTGGAAACCTGACGACTGGTAGAGGGGTGTGCGAAGTCCATTCCCCTCTGTACAGTATCCGAATGACGCCATGTGGCACAGGATGACACGACGGTCGGTGGACATAGCACAGTCCTCTGTCAACGCATGTGAGTTATTGTGTTCTATATAAATCCGACAATTACTAAGGAGTATATAATAGCAAAAGTTAAATTCTTTGAGAATGAAGTACAGGAAGAAGGTGTAAATAATCATCTCAGATCCAGTTTTTCCCATCTCTCAACAAAGTGGACAACGTACAGTAGTAATAGTTCCTTGATCGTCCATTTTGAACCAAACCAGTAATTTTCCAATTATGTAATTCAACAATATTGCAGAATGTAATGGTACAAAAAGATGATGGGCGCTAAGATTTCACAGAGAATCGCGGAACCATCAGACTGTCCACTAATGCCGCTGTTGTCTCCAGCAAACATCGTCGTAGGACGATCGTTCAGAGATACAGAAAAATTTAGACAAAATTTCTGTGGGGTATAGTGAATGCCAGCTGTTTGTAAATGTGAATAAATGCAAGACAATAGCTGTAACAAAGAGAAACTGATTACGAGTAAGCGTGAACATCTTGAGCACTTAATATCGTATAAGTATTTGGGGATAATAGCAAGATACGATGTGAAATCGGACGACCACATAAAATCAGTTTATGGAATGCGAATGGAAGTCGTAAATTTCTAAGGGAAATCTCAAACAAAACTCTAGTGCTACAATTCTATAGAACTGTACCAGCCTTTGTAATAGGCGTGACAACAGCAGCGTTTTTTCCCCTTTTTTTTCCTCTCTCTCTATTGGTCTTCTGACTAGTTTGATGCGGCCCACCACGAATGACTCTGTTATACTAACTTCGTCTCGGTGTAGCACCTGCACCCTTCACCCATAATCATTTTTTGGAAGTATTCCAATCTCTGTGTTCCTCTACAGTTTTCACCCTTTACAGCTCCCTCCAATACCATGAAGGTTATTCCCTTATTCCTCAACACATGTTCTGCTACCCCATACTTTCTTCTTGTTGGTGTTTTTGGTCGAATGTTTGATCGGAGCCAAAACAAGAGCTCCTAGAAATTATGCAATGTATTTTTCTCCGAATTTTTGTAGCCAAATTAAGAGTGGTAAAAGAACAAACGGAATATCAAATTGACCATCTTGAAGTCTAGTTTTGCAGGAAATATTTGCTGTTTTAAGTAATCAGGAACACGTCCGAAAGAACAGACACCACGCGACTCTAAAATTAGTGAGCGTGGAAGACATTTACAGGGACTCTGGATAGGTGGCCCTAGGTGGTAATGTGAGTCGGCCAGGAGGAATACCTAGATAGTCCTTACATTTGCCACACACACTGTTTCTGGATGGCGCAGCGGTTAACGCAGCTGCCTAGTAAGCAGGTGATCCCGGGTTCGAGTCTCGGTCCGGCACACATTTTCACTCGCCGCCGCTGATTCAGTCCTGGTGCAGCTGATGTCATTAGTGCCTTCCCTTACCTTTCTCCCCTTCCACCTGCAACTTACATAATATAAATTTCACTGATTACTCTATATACATACTCTTAATAGTAATAGAATACCTATCGAATATTTAAATATATCTCATGCTTTATGAACAAAAATTGAATATAAAACATAATTTAAAAAGGCAGTTAAATGATTTGTGAAATAAAAGTAAGGAAGAAAATACGCATTAGAAGTTCTTTTGAATGAAGCTCGAAATCACGCGAAGTAACCGAGCTGTCGTTTGCTGATTTAAAGTTCAATGATTAATTTAGAATTTTCACAAGTACTAGAGGATATTTGTCTGAAGGATTTCTTACTGATATCCTTACCTCGAGAACGTACGAGAATCTCAGCTGATGTACATGATTTCGAGCATCATTCGAAACCGAGTCAAATGTCGCGCTAATTATTTCACTTCTTACTTGTAGACAGTAGACAAAGCATTTCATAAAATATTATCCTTGCTAAGTCTATGGAGGTCCTCTTCATTCTTGATTTTTATTACTCCATCTAATTCTCGAAGTTCAGATGTAACGCCGCAGTACGAACAGATTATTTCATTTTGCAGTTTTCCACAGTCCACAATTCACTTCCATACAATGCTGTACTCCAGGCGTACATTCTCAGAAATTTATTCCTCAGATTAAGAAGTATACTTCTGTGGCCTGATATGACATCTCGATCTGTGTGACTCAGCTTTTTATGTTCTCCTTGCTTCGTCCGTCATACGTTATTTGCTTCCAAGACAACGAGTTCCTTCACTTAACTTTTTTCTTGGTCACCAGTTTTGAGAAGTTTTTTTGCTAATTTCATTTCTGCTACACCACATTATTTTCATCATCCTTCGTTTTACTCTCAGTCGATATTCTGTACTCGCTAGACTGTTCATTCCATTAAACACATCCTGCAATTCTTCACTTTCACTGAGGATGACAATGTTTTCAGCAAATCTTGTCACCGAATCCTTTCACCTTAAAGTTTAATCCCGCTCTTGAACAGTTCCTTTATTTTCGTCACTTCTTCGATGCATAGATTGAAGGCTAGGGTGAAAGACTACATCCCTATCTTTCACCTTTTTTAATCCGAGTACTTCGTTCCTGATCTTCTATTCTAACTGTTCCCTCTTGGTTCTTGTACATACTGCATATCAGCCGTCTCTCTCTATAGTTTACTCATATTTCGAACATCTTGCACCAATTTACGTTGTCGAACGCTTTTCCTGAGTCGACAAATTCTATGAGCATGCCTTGATTTGTCTTCAGTCTTGCTTCTATTATAAAGCGCAACTTCAGAACTGCACCTCTGGCAACTTTACCTTTCCTAAAGCCAAACTGATCGTCATTTAACGGACCCTTAGGTTTCTTTTCCAATCTTCTGTATCTTATTCTTGCCATCAGCTGTTAAGCCTGATTTTGTGATTGTTCTTGTACTTATCGGCGCTTGCTATCTTCGCGATTGTGTCGATGATATTTTTCCGAAAGTCTGATGCTATATCTCAGTAGTCATAGGTTTTACAAACCAACTTGAATAATCGTTTGGTTGCCATTTAGCCCAATTAGAAATTCCGCAGGGGTGTTGTTATCCTCTTATAACTTATTTGATCGCAAGTCATCCAAAAGTTGGTTAAATTCTGACTCTAATACTAGATCCTCTGTCTTCTATACCAATTCCCATTTCTTCTTCCAACACGTCATCAGACAAGCCCTCCATCTCGTAGAGGCCTTCAGTGTACTCTTTCCATCGATCTTCTGTCACCCCTGTGCTTGACAACGGAATTCCCATTTCACTATTAACTTAGACGCACTTGCTTTTAATTTCAGAAAAAGTTGTTTTAACTTTCTTACATACTGAATCAATCTTTCCAAAGAACATTCCTTTTTAGATTTCTACACATTTTTCCTGCAACCTGTATCCCTATACCTCCTGTTTATTTCGTTCCTAACTGACTTATATCTCTGTATTCCAGAATTTACTTCAATATTTTTGTATTTCCTTCTTTTGTCGGCTAGCTGAAGTATTTTTCCTGTTACCAATGTTTCTTCGCAATTACTTTCCTTGTGCTTAAGTTCGTCTGCTCATCTTCTGTTATTGCCGTTTTCAGAAACGTCCATTTTCTTTAGCTGAACTGTCTACTGGGGAATTAATTATCACAGTATTTACATCCTTGATACCTTCAAACACATCTAATCAATTCTCAGTACTTCAGTATCCCATTTCTTTCCACAGTGATTGTTCCGGATGATTCTCTTAAACTTCCGCCTATTGCCCATCATTAATAAGTTGTGACCAGAGCCTGTATCTGTTCCTGAGTTGCTCTAAAATCCATTATTTTTTCAACAGTATGTTGGCTACTGACAGCTGAAATTTATTGCAGAAATCGGTTTCTTTCCTCTTCCACTTCTGCTACCAAGACATTATTCACCTGTAATTCTTCCATTTCCTCACCTACAACCACGTTCCAATCCCCCATGATTGTTAAATTATAATCTTCCTTTATATAATGAACTACCCATTCAATATCAGTATACTTTCTCTGTTTCTTCATTTCCTGCTTGTGACGTCGGCATGTATACCTGAGCTATTATTGCTGGCGTTGATTTGCTGTCGATTCTGATGAGAAAAACCTTGTGATTAAACTGTTTACAGTAACTCACTGTGTGCCCTACATTCCTATTCATAACGAATTTTACTCCAGTTATAACATTTTCTGCTGCATTTTTACCTCCCGCTTGGCAGTTCCCTCCCACATATCTGAATGTAGGGCGGAGGGCTAATACGGAATGTTTTGTCGATGGAGAGATTATCATGACACTTTCTCAGTTCTAGGCCATATATCCCGTGCGTGCTTATTATGTGTGTCTAATGCTGTTTTCTTCCAGCGCTTTCTGCATCCTCACGCCGTTGATCATTATTGATTCTTCCACCCTTATGTGTAGTTCCCATCCCATCAGAAAGAGAACCATAAAACTGTCCGCTCACGTCGTTTTTGACAAGGCCGTTGGTAAGAATGTGACTCCGTATGTTGCGAGTCTTCGGGTACTATTGCTGGCTATTTTTATTCGCAATTTAAGTAGCTGATGAGATCGAACTCGGGACTAAGGACGCTTTTGATTGCTAGTCAAAGACGCTACCTTTCTTGTCTTCTTTCTGTTTATTTTCCGTTTTTAGTCAGTGGGTCTGTGTGGATGTCGCATTACGTCTTTCAGATTCCACCCATGAGAACTTCTTTTTTCTGGCCAGTCTTCTTATCGAACACCCGGAGCTACGGTACCGGCTTCCCGAGATCATACGGAAGTGTAGCAGAAATGCTCCTGGAACTTCTATGACACAAAAAAGACGATGTAGTTCTCAGGAAACCGTGATGGGTAAATTTAGAGAACTTGTTTCCAAGGGCGACTGTGGAGGCAATCTGCTACGACCATCGGGTCTCTCGCATAAGGACCACGAGAATAAGAAGAGAGAATAGGGTACGTACGAAGACAGTTTTTTTTCCTAGCTCAGTAAGCGAATGGAACAGGACACAAAAACTGTAATACAGATACGAAGTACCCTCCGCGATACACCTTACCGTGGCTTTGGAGTACTATTTAGGTGAAAATTTATTATTGGCGAAACTAGTAAAGCCTGCCGCTATGTTTTTTTATGAAACCCGAAAGGTCAGCGTTCATCATGCTCAGCCTGTGAAAAGGAGTCAGACGCATGGGAAACGTGAAAGTAACTGTTATGCCTCGTTGCGCAGTGCCATTGTGAGAGTTGGAATGAGGCAGAATAAAGACTCCAAGAAACTGATTGGTCATACAGGGACATTTCACTTTGCAAAGGACAGGCCAACAGTGAAGAACACCTGTGTGAGGCAAATATGCTTCAGAGAACGCCATTTAGTCGATGATGTTGCAAATGAGAATCCAATAGTGTGTTTCTGTACAAAGACAGGAAACTCGTAACCCATTCAGAAACGTCACGCCAGGATGTGCAGTCTTGCCAGAAAACGCCGGCTTGAGACATGACTGGCGAAATTTTCACAGTCCACTGATGACAGTACTACGCTGTGGGTGATCTGTGGTTGTAAAGGAAACCATGAGAAATCGGTAGACTGTTGAGATATTTTAGCCTCTTCATGGCTGATATCTCCCGCACCTGAGGAGGAGGATAATTGCACTTGTCACAAGGCCAGAATGGTGCATGAGAAGCATCGTGGTGAAATCTAAGTGATTCCCTGGCCACATATCGAGCACACCAGGAATGTCGAGAGCAAGCAAATAGTTCACAGGCCAACACCTAAAGGAAAGGTGTGGCTCGTGTGGCGATACCTGGTGCCATTCATCCCTGACAAATCTCAGTAATTTGTCGAGACACTACCACAGCAGCCGTTTCGTAACAGTGGTCATAACGTTCTGTCTGATCAACAGAAGCTATTTCACGGTGCATTTGGAAAAGTCAGACCGGCCAGAAAATGACACACGGTGGCGGCAATATCACTCATATGTTGCAATTTCTGACAAACATTTCACTTGACTAGTGTTGAAACGAAGTATTACACTGTCATTTGGTGTTCCGTGACGAGGCACGACTCACGTGTTCTGGTTTCGTCAGCCATGTCACTCTTGATGCTCTGGAACATGACGCAGCAGTGATTCACCGTATTAGCAATATACGGATCTCTGCGGTCACACTGTAGCTGATTTTATTTTGTCATTGAATGGAACAAGAGTCTGACTGTTATGGAATATAAGCGACAGTTAACTTAATCTACTATTAGCAGCTTTATAGCTGATTCTCTCTCCAATGTAGATTCTTATTGGCTGCCAGGTCCGGATGGCGTACCAATCCGTTTCACACAGTGTGCGCTACGGCATTGCCCCATACTTAGCTTGCATTTATCGGGTACCTCTTGCTCAGTGAGAAGTCCCAAGTGACTGGAAACAAGCGCAGGTGACTACTTTATACAGGGTGTTACAAAAAGGCACGGCCAAACTTCCAGGAAACATTCCTCACAGACAAAGAAAGAAAATATGTTATGTGGATATATGTCCACGTTAGAGCTCATTTTATTACTTCTCTTCAAATCACATTAATCGTGGAATGGAAACAGACAGCAACAGAACGTACCAGCGTGACTTCAAACACTTTGTTACAGGAAATGTTCAAAATGTCCTCCGTTAGCGAAGAAACATGCATCCACCCTCCGTCGCATGGAATCCCTGATGCGCTGATGCAGTCCTGGAGAATGGCGTATTGCATCACAGCCGTCCACAATACGGGCACGAAGAGTCTCTACATTTGGTACCGGGGTTGCGTAGACAAGAGCTTTCAAATGCCCCCACAAATGAAAGTCAAGAGGGTTGAGGTCGGGAGAGCGTGGAGGCCATGGAATTGGTCCGCCTCTACCAATCCATCGGTCACCGAATCTGTTGTTGAGAAGCGTACGAACACTTCTACTGAAATGTGCAGGAACTCCATCATCCATGAACCACATGTTGTGTCGTACTTGTAAAGGCACATGTTCTAGCAGCACAGGTAGAGTATCCCCTATGAAATCATGATAACGTGCTCCATTGAGCGTAGGTGGAAGAACATACTGACGAAACTAAAATGAGCTCCAACATGGAAATTAAGCGTTTCCGGACACATGTCCACATAACATCTTTTCTTTATTTGTGTGTGAGGAATGTTTCCCGAAAGTTTGGCCGTACCTCTTTGTAACACCCTGTATAAGAAGGGTAACAGAACGGGCCTGCAAAGTTACAACATCCCTAACATCGGTTTGCTGCGGAATTCTTGAACATAATCTCAGCTCGAATATAATTAATTTTCTACGGACCGTAAAGCTTACACCCACGAATCAACATGGTTTTGGAAAGAATCGCTCGTATGTAACTAGGCTTGCCCTTTTATCACGTAATGTACTGCGAACTATGGATGAAGGGCAACAGGTAGAGTCGATATTTCTAGATTTCCGGAAAGCATTTGAAACTGTGCCCCATGGCGGACTGTTAACAAAGGTACGAGCATATGAAATAGATTCCCAGATATATGAGTGGCTTGAAGACTTCTTAAGTAACAGAACCCGGTATGTTGTCCTCGACGGCGACTGTTCATCAGAGGCAAGGGTATCGTCAGGAGGGCCAGGGAGCTGTGATATGACCGGTATTATTTTTTATATACACAAATGATCTAGCGTACAGGGTGGGCGACAATCTGTGGTTGTTTACCGATGTTGCTGTTGTGTACGGTAAGGTGTCGAAGTTGACCGACTGTGTGAGGAAACAGGATGATTTAGACAAAATTTCTAATTGGTGTGATGAATGTAGAAAAATGGAACTTAATCCGGATGATTAGGAAAATCAAACCCCTAATGTTCTTGTTATGTTGGCAGAAGAGCCAACACCGTGTTATTAGAGTAGACCGAAATGTACGCGTTTTAGCTCACGCAGGCTGGCCTGAGGAGGGAAGAACTATACTGACGTGAGGTCTGGAACATGAGAAGGAATTAGAATTCAGAAAGCGGACGTAATTAGTTGGATACTTAACTTGAATCCATTAATGATTAACGTCGCTCTTGACGGTACATGATTCACAATATCAATAGTTACTGAAATGGCGCCTTGCTAGGTCTTAGCAAATGACGTAGCTGAAGGCTATGCTAAACTGTCCTCTCTGCAAATGACAGCTTATGTATACAGTGAACCATCGCTAGCAAAGTCGGCCGTACAACTGGGGCGAGTGCTAGGAAGTCTCTAGGCTAGACCTACCGTGTGGCGGTGCTGGGTCTGCAATCACTGATAGTGACGACACGCGGGTCCGACGTATACTAACGGATCGCGGTCGATTTAAAGGCTACCACCTAGCAAGTGTGGTGTCTGGCGGTGACACCACAACTCTGATGCAACATTAGTAGTGTCCTGCCTGGCACAATCATGTCGTTTAAATACCTGGGCGTGACGTTGCGAAGTGATACGAAATGGAACTAGCATTATGATAGGGAAGGCGAAGGGGCGATTTCGTTTTATTGCGAGAATTTTGGAAATTGTGGTTCACCTGTGAAGGAGATCGCTTATAGGACGCTAGTACCACCTGTTACTGAGTACTGTTAGTGTTCCGGATCCACACGAGGTAGTATTGAAGGAAGACATCGAAGCAGTTCACAAGCGGGCTGCTAGATTTGTTGCTGGTAGGTTCGAACAACACACAAGTATTACGGAGATGCTTCGGGAACTCAAACAGGAATCACTGGAGGGAAGACGACATTCTTTCTAAGGTGCATTATTGAGAAAATCTAGAGAACCGGCATTTGACGCTGATTACAGAACGATTCTACTGAAGCCAACATAAAATTTCGCGTAAAATTAGGGCTCGTACAGAGGCATATAGACTAATTTCTCCCTCGCTCTATTTGCGAATAGAAAGAGGGAAGGAAGTGACTAATAGTGCTAATGGTACACTCCGCCTCTCACCGAGCAGTTGCTTGCGGAGTATGAGTGTTGCTATAGAATTACCTCCATTGATCCATAACACCCCTTCTGGTAGGTTTACTACTGGTAGTTGTGATGTAGACGTGCTGCTAGCTAATGAGTACGGACAGTAAAGCCAGTCCTTCTGAACATTCCACAGCCAACATAAGACGTTCTAACTAGTCAGACATGACCATAAAAAAGTACGCCAGTCGTTTGGAGCACTGAAGACGGTGTAGAACTGGCGCCAGGCGGTGATGTGACTCTCCAGCGGTCACGTCAGTCAAGCCAGTAAAGTGTTGTGTTGCGCTAGGCGGATGTACAGAACAGCGCAGTTGAATAGCTCAACGAGGAGACGTTACAGAATAAAAGAAGAGTTATCGTGTTTGGACGTGCCCGTGACTACGCCGTGAATGACGTCGCCAGATTTCTCGGTGTATCAATTCGGACTGTCCAACGTATCTACGGGCAATAATGTACCGCTCACAGGCATGTAACACGGCGTAAGAACAGTGATCGTAAAAATATCTAATAGACAGGCACCGGAGACGAGTGCCGCACCTCGTCAGTGACGGTCGATTTCAAGACAGACAAGAAATGCTGCAGTCAGAGAATGCAGGCCCAACTCAATTGGTTTCTAAGTGAACATTGCGAAACGACATGTATGCAACGGACATTTGGAGACGGGCCGTCGCCCGGAAGTCCACTGCCCACAGTGGCACATAAAGCTGCTCTCCTTCAGTGACTGAAACAACACAGGAACAGAATAGTAGCTGACTGGAGACGCATACTGTGATCCGACGGGACGCGATTTTGCTACTTTTCAAATAACATAGGTGTCTAGCGCACCTACAATGGGGCTTTTAACTCGTAGTATGAGAAGGATGCACCTCAAACCGAAGGTAGTCCTGTCATGTTTTAGTGGTGTCTTTCGTACCATGCAATGGGCTCACTCATTCTGGTTACTGTAAACCAGAAATGGGACGTCTATTTCAATGTTCTCTGTGACCAAGAGTTGGCCTTTGTGCTACATCTTCATAATGGGCATCTTGTGGACACTCCATGCTTTCAAGAGGCCAACGGTCATCGGTCCCTGCATCGACTAATACTACTCGGGCATACAGTCGCACCTCTGCTGACCCGCTAAATACGTTCTCGTAATCCCGTATAAAGAACTCTGTAATTTATTTCTCAACTCTGTATCAGCATTGCCTTCAATGCCTCTGTTTCACTGCCATACATACTCCCATCATCAGAACACGTTCTTGAAGGACGTCACAAATTCCGGATGAACTACCCCTTCATTGAGAGACTAATGAACTTGTTGTTTAGTCCCTTAACCCCCGATCAGTCGACCGACATACTTATTGGAAATGCCTGGGACCATCTGAAACAATCGGTGCATCATAGCAATCAAGATTACCACAATTTGGTGGTTTGACGGGATCTAATCGTCGAGTGGCTTCACCTGGATGGGACATATCGGAAGGACGCTTGGATAATTTTCCTCGAAGAATTTGGAAGGTTATTTTCAAGTCCAGAGGCGGTGTTGCACGGTATCGGCTAACTGTCTCCTGTGGTTAGCATACCTATGGTTAGCATACCGTTTGTTTACTTTAGATATCCGCTATAGATTGACAACGCTTTATACTTCCGACGCCTTTCATGCTAACTTCAGAGTCAAGCACGGAATTCACCCTACCAAAATGAAACACACTACAAGCTTTTTAAGTATGTTGTTGAAATTGTGAAGAAACTTCGTCTAGCTCTGGGTTGCACCAGTAACCAAAGAGAGGGAATACTTTGATTGCCACATCGCTTTGCGCACGGCCAGTCGGTGTCAAACATAACCGTCAAAGCCTCACCATAAACCTGTCATACTGCTGCAAATGGCGTGCTGAAGTTATTATTCTCACTAAGATTGTTATGGCTCTCCTTGACATTCCAGTACCACTACAGTCCTTAGAACACATTTCATTTGTTCGAAGAAGCCGCCTAATTGGAGAATGAATGAATCGGTGGTGGTTATGATATTATGTATAGTGGGCTCAACAGAGGCCATCAGCGCCCTTACTAAATTAATTGAAGACGAATGTGGTCAATTTTTGACATTTGTCCCAAAAGATAAAATATAAAACTAAATTCTCATTCTCAAGAACCCTGCTATCATTTTACCCCCCTCCCCCCCCCCCACAGCCCCGCACACACACACACACACACACACACACACACACACACACACACACACACACACACACACACACTTGCAGACGTACTCGCACTTTCACACGGAGACCCAAAACGTTTATCTCTCAAGTCATTGGGTTGTCGCCGGCCGGTGTGGCCGTGCGATTCTAGGCGCTTCAGTCTGGAACCGCGTGACCGCTACGGTCGCAGGTTCGAATCCTGCCTCGGACATGGATGTGTGTGATGTCCTTAGGTTAGTTAGGTTTAAGTAGTTCTAAGTTCTAGGGCACTGATGACCTGAGATGTTAAGTCCCATAGTGCTCAGAGCCATTTGAACCATTGGGTTGTCAAAATAAAACTATGCGACAGTTAAACTAATGCAACGAAGAACCGTGCTTGGTCGATCAACTTGAAAATAATAGATGAACCAGACGCCCTGATAACACAATAAAATTTTGTATTTAAGAAACTATGTAGGTCAGATTTCACACAATCTTAAAACACGAACCACACTACATTCATTGTGTCCCAAAGTGGAGGGCAGTTCAGATGGTGAATTGGTTGCAGCCCTTATACACTGATCAACCAGAACATTATGACCACCTACCTAATAGCCGGTATATCCACTTTTGGCACGGATAATAGGGGCTACGTGACGTGGCACGGAAGCAATGAGGCCTTGGTAAGTCGCTGGAGGGAACTGGCACCACACCTACACACACAAACCACCCAATTCCCATTAATTACGGCGACGGGGCGATGAGCTCTGACGCCACGTTCAATCACATCCCAGATGTGTTCGATAAAGTTCAGATCTGGTGATTTGGGGGGCCAGAACATCAATTCGAACTCGCTGCTGTGTTCCTCGAAGCACTCAGTTACAATTCTGGTCTTGTGACATGGCGCATGAAGGGGTGTACGTGGTCTGCAACCAGTGTACGATACTCCTCGGCCGTCATGGTGCCTTGCACGATCCCCGCTGGAGCCACCGCCAGCTCGTTTCCGTCCCGTAGCACAGGTGTCAAGGAACTGATCGCCTGGAAGACGACGGATTCGCACCGTTCCATCGGCATGAGGTATCGGGATTCATCAGACGATGCAACGCTCTACCACTGCGCCAGCGTCCAGTGCCAATGGTAACGTGCCTGTTTTAGTCGTAGTTGCGGATGTCGAGGTGTTAACATTGGCACATGCATGCGTCGTTGGCTGCGGAGACCCATCGTTAGTGTTTGGTGCACTGTATATTTAGATACACATGTACTCTGCCCAGCCTTAAAGTATGGTGGTAGCCCTGCCACAATTTACTGCCTGTCCTATTTTACCAGGCTGCCCAGCCTGTGACGTCCGGCATTTGTAACGAGCGGTGGCAGTCCTACTCCACGACGTCTGGGCGTGGTTTCATCTTGGTTTCGTCACGTGTTGAAGACACCACAGCACTCCTCGAACACCGGACAAGTCGCGCAGTTTCCGGAATGCTCTTGCCGAGCCTCCGCACCATCACAATCTGCCCTCGGGCAAACCCTGACAGGTCGCGCGCCTTTCCCATTCTACACATGGGCAGCACTCTCACTGGTACTACACTACTGGCCATTTAAATTGCTACACCACGAAGATGACGTGCTACAGATGCAAAATTTAACCGACAGGAAGAAGATGCTGTGATATGCAAATGATTAGCTTTTCAGAGCATTCACACAAGGTTGGCGCCGGTGGCGACACCTACAACGTGCTGACATGAGGAAAGTTTCCAACCGCTTTCTCATACACAAACAGCAGTTGACCGGCGTTGCCTGGTGAAACGTTGTTGTGATGCCTCGTGTAAGGAGAAGAAATGCGTACCATCACGTTTCCGACTTTGATAAAGGTCGGATTGTAGCCTATCGCGATTGTAGTTTATCGTATCGCGACATTGCTGCTAGCGTTGATCTAGAACCAATGACTGTTAGCAGAATATTGAATCGGTGGGTTAAGGAGGGTAATATGGAACGCCGTTCTGGATCCCAACGGCCTCGTACCAATAACAGTAGAGATGACAGGCATCTTATCCACATGGTTGTAAAGGATCGTGCAGCCACGTCTCGATCCCTGAGTCAACAGATGGGGACGTTTGCAAGACAACCATCTGACGAACAGTTCGACGAAGTTTGCAGCAGCATGGACTATCAGCTCGGAGACCATGGCTGCGGTTACCCTTGACGCTGCATCACAGACAGGAGCGCGATGGTGTACTCAACGACGAAGCTGGGTGCTCGAATGGCAAAACGCCATTTTTTCGGATGAATCCAGGTTTTGTTTACAGCATCATGATGGTCGCATCCGTATTTGCGACATCGCGGTGAATGCACATTGGAAGCATGTATTCGTCATCGCCATACTGGCGTATCACCCGGCGTGGAGGTATGGGGTGCCATTGGTTACACGTCTCGGTCACCTCTTGTTCGCATTGACGGCACTTTGAACAGTGGGCGTTACATTTCAGATGTGTTACTACCCGTGGCTCTACCCTTCATTCGCTCCCTGCGAAACCCTACATTTCAGCAGGATAATGCACGACCGCATGGTGCAGGTCCTGTATGGGCCTTTCTGGATACAGAAAATGTTCGACTGCTGCCCTGGCCAGCACATTCTCCAGATCTCTCACCAATTGAAAACGTCTGGTCAATGGTGACCGAGCAACTGGCTCGTCACAATAAGCAAGTCACTACTCTTGATGAACTGTGGTATCGTGGTGAAGCTGCATGGGCAGCTGTACCTGTACACGCCATCCAAGCTCTGTTTGACTCAATGCCCAGGCGTATCAAGGCGGTTATTACGGCCAGAGGTGGTTGTTCTGGGTACTGATTTCTCAGGATCTATGCACCCAAATTGCGTGAAAATGTAATCACATGTCAGTTCTAGTATAATATATTTGTCCAATGAATACCCGTTTATCATCTGCATTTCTTCTTGGTGTAGCAATTTTTATGGCCAGTAGTGTACATTCACCGTGGCTGTGTCTGACAAGCGGTCATTCCTCGCCAGGTAACTCTGCTATCGTCTGGACAGGTTTATATCGGTAGTAGGTCGGTGGTCATAATGTTCTGGCTGATCAGTGTATTTTTATGTAAAACGCATTCTGTTAGAATGAGGTGCTCAGATACTCGTACACAAGTACTGCAAATTTGTGGGTCCTCCTGCCGGAGGAGGAATCCTTGCGTCGGAGAACAGTGCCCTATCCGGAGGCGCGTTTTAGGATGAAGGCCACGGCCGTCTCGTTTATTCACCGATTGCAGCTTGTTGGTTCTCAGTCCTAACCACTCCTCCCACAGACGCATGATCCTGTACTGAAACAGCAAGGTGACTGCATGTACAGAGGCAGAACGTTGAGAAATTGTATTTTACAAGCAAGCGTCCTACGTTGCTTCATTTGCTGCCTCATTACGTAAATTTCCCGCGTGTCCAGGTACCCAGTAAAATGATATCCTTGCCTTGTCTCTATAAGAGGGAGAGGTTGTCGTGAATCATCTGACTAGATTTTTCTGTTGGGTACGTGTGATGGACAACCTGAAGGCACTTGTAGGATAGATGGATGGATCGAATAGTGAAGACAATGGACTCGTAATTTACAGTAGTATTGTTCATATCTTTTCCTGCCATATTGATTTAGGTTTTGCGATGTGCCTCCAATTTATGTCTGGTGAATTTCGTGGCATTTCTTTCAACGTATCCGCAGCAAATTTCCTCTCCAATCCTAAAATCGGCTATATCTAGTGACAGTGGTGTGGCACAGCGTTATTACGTTGGACTTGGATTCACGAGGACGGCGGTTCAGATGCCGGTTCTCCTAAATCGCTTAAGGCAAAGAGTGGGATGATTTCTTTAAAAATGGCGTGGCCGAATTCAGTAATAGTATGCTTTCAGCTGTTCTACCGAGTTGTTGTTTCTATTTCATGCACACTGTTTCGATGCCGTGGCTTTACGTGCTGAGTTCTGATGTTACGTGTACTCGCTGGAAGGGCTCCAACCAAGCAACGAGCGCACACACCTGTAAAAATCGCAGCACGTTTGGAAGATAGCGAGCCGGTCGTCAAAATATTCTTCATAAAATGGAAAAGAAAACTCGACAGAACACTCTGAAGCACATTATCAATCAACAGCGCTGAGAAAACCTGAGATCACACGGCCGAATTCCTTCGTCTTTCCCCAACCTAAGATTACGTTCAGTCTATAAAAAGCATGTTGAGTGTAGGCGTAACGTTATACCGCAATCTTCCTTTCTATGTCTAATTAATGATCTAGTTAAACTCTTAGATTCCTCCCTACGGAGAAAGCAACCCAATGGCCAGACACTATTGCAAGATTGCACTCCAAACTTGCTTTGCTCACAATCATAAATTCTTAATGCTTTGGAGATTTATATGTTCGTCCTCAATGCGTATGTTAGCTATCAGAAATCTAGGGTCCATGCATTGCAAACCAAATTTAAATGCAATAGTGCACTATTACATATAATGTAAGTGTAGAAGAATCATACTTAAATCCATGATTCTCTTTTGTGTAGTTATTTTCGTTGTTTGCTTTTAAACACCACATTCAAGAGTTAGCTGTAGAGGTTGTGCTGGCCTCTGTATTTAGCGACGGATTCCGCATTTCGTGCATATGTAGCAGCATTATATCGCATTAACGATTTATCTATTCGTGCAATTGGTGCTGGGATAGCATGTAATTAAAAATATATTAAGGCCGAGAAAGTTTACTAACATCATGAAATTCCAGACTTAACAGAATTACTCGTGCCGAATAAAACTGTAACATTTCCTGAAATCTGAGCGTGTGTCATTGGTGCGAACAGGACTAAGGCCTGGTATCCTACATGGGCGTAGCGACCTACAGCGTGATAAGATATTCCCTATAAAGTATTAATAACCAACTTCTGTTTGTAGTTTGCTACAATCCACTTCAAAACACTTCTTATGTTACTCGTAGATTCTAGTGCAATACTGCCAATCGTACGTGATTTAGTTCTCTGAACATATTGCAGGGCTTTTGTGTTGTTCCTGTTTATATAATTGACGCTGACCCACTCTGACGTTGTCCTTTTACGCAAGGCTCGCCCATTCTAGATCTAGCTCTTATTTGTTTTGCCTGACGTCCTTCCTGAAGCCACACCGTAAGCTTGGTTAATGTGAAAGAACTTCGGGTGTAGGAAATCGCTAAGACTCAAATAATAAATATGTCTACAGTACCAGGCCGAACATTGTTTTGATCTGCGTGAAATCCACTTTAATCAAGACAGAGTGAAGGTGCCTGTGTTAAAATTCAAAATTCACCATGATGACTTATGACACCCGGAAACATACCTTTCGCCAGTGGTGATCCTACCGCCTGAAGTGGATAGCTTTGCAGTGCTAATTTAGGTTGTGTGTGTGTGTGTGTGTGCGTGCGTTCAGGAGAGGAGAGGGGTAGGCGAAAGCTAGTACGGAAGGTGACCTCGCTTGCCAAACGAGCAAGATATTATGCTAAACGCACCTGCAAGATATAAACATAATTATTTGTCGTCGTGGAAACAAACAAGTATTTTCTTTGTAGTAGCGAAATACGAAAAACATTCACGACTTTTCCACCAACTTCACTGTCATACTTCACGTCGCTTTCACTCTCGGCGCAAGACAGACCATAGACCGGTGATTTACCGACAAACGACTGTTTAAAATTCCGTGTTCCATCGTCGAAGTATCACAAGCAGAAAGAGCTTCTGCTGTTTAGTAGGAACTGAGCCATTAGTTACTTTGCGTCATTAACGGGTACGGACAGTTTGTGCCTGTTAATTTTCAGGTCAGACGCTAATCACTTCGAAGTTCTTCTGGAGCATGTGTGAGAGTTAAGGTGCAGCGTTTTCTGCATCTTGCTTTAAAAGACCTGTTGGGCGTACCTCAGGCGGAAAATTTATGATGTCGATTTGGAAAGTAATTAGTCGTTCTGTATTTGCTTGCTATGAATAACAAAGAATCGGAGACGATGTATCGGACTCGCATTTCAAACCACATCCTTTTTTCTTCATAGCGGTATGGTTCACGAGTACAAACGTAACGGCGACAAAATACGCGACTCATCTTAGTGTTTCCTGTTACCTGCAATAAGGTCGCGCTTGAAGTTCGTTCCTTCCTTTCCAGGACAACACTTTTAGGATAACACGCGAAACTGTGCCCAAAATGGAGTTATCCACGTATACATAAATCTGTGAGTGATTTCTACTATCATACACTCTGTACGTAGCAAACATAGTGCGCGCGAAACTTGGAAAAGACACACTGCGAGAGAGGTAATGTGGTAATCGCCGTAAATGATATTGATCTGTATATTCAGTCACACAACAAGCAAAATGGAGTGCACAGGGCACAAGGCAAGAATTCTTGTGGCAGCTATCGCATCCAACAAGTTGATTCTCGAGCTATGGCCTCATCGTCGAAGCTGTTTCCAAAGGACTCTAATAAATAACTCACTTGAGCCAGCCGGGGCTAAACAGTGAATGTTTCATCTATATCTTCATCGTTACTCTGCGATTCACACTTAAGTGCCTGGCGGAGGGTTCATCGAACCATTTTAATACTACTACTCCACCATTTCACTCTCGAATGACGCGTGAGAAAAGGGCTAAATCTTTCCGTTCGAGCTCTGATTCCTCTTACACTGCTGGCCATTAAAACTGCTACACCAAGAAGAAATGCAGATGATAAACGGGTATTCATTGGACAAATATATTATACTAGAACTGACATGTGATTACATTTACACGCAATTTGGGTGCATAGATCCTGAGAAATCAGTACCAAGAACAACCACCTCTGGCCGCAATAACGGCCTTGATACGACTGGGCATTGAGTCAAACAGAGCTTGGATGGCGTGTACAAGTACAGCTGCCCATGCAGCTTCAACACGATACCACAGTTCATCAAGAGTAGTGACTGTCGTATTGTGACGAGCCAGTTGCTCGGCCACCATTGACCAGACGTTTTCAGTTGGTGAGAGATCTGGAGAATGTGCTGGCCAGGGCAGCAGTCTAACATTTTCTGTATCCAGGAAGTCTCGTACAGGACCTGCAACATGCGGTCGTGCATTATGTAGGGTTTCGCAGAGATCGAATGAAGGGTATAGCCACGGGTCGTAACACATTTGAAATGTAACGTCCACTGTTCAAAGTGCCGTCAATGCGAACAAGAGGTCACCGAGACGTGTAACCAATGGCACCCCGTACCATCACTCCGGATGATAGGCCAGTATGGCGATGACGAAGACACGTTTCCAATGTGCGTTCACCGCGATGTCGCCAAACACGGATGCGACCATCATGATATTGTAAACAGAACCTGGATTCATCCGAAAAAATGACGTTTTGCCATTCGTGCACCCAGGTTCGTAGTTGAGTACACCATCGCAGGCGCTCCTGTCTGTGATGCAGCGTCAATGGTAACCGCAGCCATGGTCTCCGAGCTGATAGTCCATGCTGCTTCTAACTTCGTAGAACTGTTCGTCAGATGGTTGTCGTCTTGCAAACGTCCCCATCTGTTGACTCAGGGATCGAGACGTGGCTGCACGAACCGTTACAGCCAAGCGGATAAGATGCCTGTCATCTCGACTGCTAGTGATACGAGGCCGTTGGGATCCAGCACGGCGTTCCGTATTACCCTCCTGAACCCACCGATTCCATATTCTTCTAACAGTCATCGGATCTCGACCAACGCGAGCAGCAATATCGCGATACGATAAACCGCAATCGGAATAGGCTACAATCCGACCTTGATCAAAGTCGGAAACCTGATGGTACGCATTTCTCCTCCTTACACGAGGCATCACAACAACGTTTCACCAGGCAACGCCGGTCAACTGCTGTTTGTGTATGAGAAATCGGTTGGAAACTTTCCTCATGTCAACACGTTGTAGGTGTCGCCACCGGTGCCAACCTTGTGTGAATGCTCTGAAAAGCTAATCATTTGCATATCACAGCATCTTCTTCCTGTCGATTTAATTTCGCGTCTGTAGCACGTCATCTTCGTGATGTAGCAATTTTAATGGCCAGTAGTGTATTTTATTGTGATTATTTCTCCCTATGTAGGTGGGTGTCAACAAAATGTTTTCGCATTCGGAAGAGAAAGTTGGTGATTCAAATTTACGTAAATAGATCTCGCCGCAAAGAAAACCGCCTTTATTTCAGCGACTGCCACCCCAACTCGCGTATCATATGAGTGACACTCTGAGCCCTACTGCGCGATAATACGAAACGAGCTGCCCTTCTTTGCAGTTTTTCGATGTCCTCGGTCAATTCTACCTGGCAAGGATCCCAAAATGCGGAGCAATATTCCACCAGAGGACGGACAAGTGTAATGTAGGCTGTCTTTTTAGTGGGTTTGTCGCATCTTCTAAGTTTTCTGCCAACAGAGTGCAGTCTTTGTTTCGCCTTCCCCACTATGTTATCTATGTGGTCTTTCAAATTAAGTTGCTCGTAATTGTAATTCCTAGGTATTTAGTCGCTACCGGTGAATTATTAGCAATGCCTTTCTGTGTGAGGACAGACACTGTCGCCCAGCAGAATCATACCCATTGTGAGTATTCCAAGTAGCGGCGCGCGCGCACACACACACACACACACACACACACACACACACACACACACACACACACGTGAAGTGTCAGCTACTGGTTTTGAGACCTTCCGGATTCATATGACTGATATTCCTGTCTCGGGGTGAGGCTGTTCCCTTCTGAGGGAATACAATTCCAGCGAATGGCTTGTCGTACTGCGGAATACTGTCTTTCACTAGACATGTGGTGCCACCTTCTAGAAATACATGGGCGCGAAATTAGAACTGTATGCGGTATTTAGGATATGCTATTTATTTACTAAAACACCCTCGTATCACGGTATAGGCACACATTAATCTTTAAAATAAGGTCTATAGGAATTGAAAATAAAACTATGCCAACAGATGTGATTAAGAAATTTTGATCAGCCAATGGGTCGAAAACTTCGACCAGTACGTAATGACAGTAATGGCACTTCTGGAAGACATTCGATACAGTTCCACATTGTTTAGTGAACAAAACAAGTGTTAGAGTATTGGACCAGATTAGCGACCGAATTCGGGACACGTCTTTCTTAATAGTAATTTTAGGAATACACCGAAGGGAATGGAATAAGTCCATCACCACTTACAATATACACAGGGTGAAACGGTTATAAGCGCAAATATTTCTATTGGTGACTGCAGACAATGTACTGAATAACACTACATCAGTATTTACTTCACTTTCAGACTAATAATTATAGTTATTGGGAGTAGTATGTTTTTAGGATGGTTAGTTCCTCCAAGGGCATTAGGCAAGCGGTACCCATTAATGCTTAGCATGAAAGTGTGGATGCAAAACAGTTGGCCAATATGACAGGTGTAGTCCACTTAGTGTACAGTTACGACTGTGCAGGAAACATCAGGTAGTAAATTATGTGGCATGTTTACAGGAAGACTATTACATGTAACGAATAACGAAAAAAGGTGAACACACTGAATTACGTACATATTAAGGTACCACGTATAAAAATATCTGCAGTTATACCTGTCACTCTATATGAAATATGATCTAGTGGATAACGTTGCAGGCTTCGTGAGGCTATTGATAGACGATGCTGTTAGAGGACGGTTTCACCGCCGTTCTTGTGTCCTTCAGTCCAGAGACTGGTTTGATGCAGCTCTCCATTCTACTCTATCCTGTGCAAGCTTCTTCATCTCACAGTACCTACTGCAACCTCCATCCTTCTGAATCTTTGTGTATTCTCCCTCTACGATTTGGTGATCCCTTGATGTCTCAGAACATGTCCTACCAACCGCTCCCTTCTTCTAGTCAAGGTGTGCCACAAATTTCTCTTCTCCCTAATTCTATTCAATACCTCCTCATTAGTTATGTGATCTACCCATCTAATCTTCAGCATTCTTCTGTAGCACCATATTTCGAAAGCTTTTATTCTCTTCTTGTCCAAACTATTTTTCGTCCACGTTTCACTTCCATACATGGCCACACTCTATACAAATACTTCCAGAAACGACTTCCTGACACTTAAATCTATACTCGTTGTTAACAAATTTCTCTTCTTCAGAAACGCTTTCCTTGCCATTGCCAGTCTACATTTTATATCCTCTCTACTTCGACCATCATCAGTTATTTTGCTCCCCAAATAGCAAAACTCCTTTACTACTTTAAGTGTCTCATTTCCTAATCTAATACCCTCAGCATCACCCGACTTAATTCGACTACATTCCATTATCCTCGTTTTGCTTTTGTTGATGTTCAGCTTATATCCTCCTTTCAAGACACTGTCCATTCCGTTCAGCTGCTCTTCCAGGTCCTTTGCTGTCTCTGACAGAATTACAATGTCATTGGCGAACCTCAAAGTTTTTATTTCTTCTCCATGTACGAGGGCTATCCACAAAGTACATTACGTTTTGGAATTAAAATTAAATAAAGCATTGGAAATTTTTTTATTGTATACAGATGAAAGCCACACTTAAATACTACTTTACTACATAGTTGCCATTTAAATTAAGGCACTTAACGTAGCGATGGACGAGCTTGGAAATTCCTTCGTCGTAAAATTCGGCCGCCTGCGCCTTCAACCACGTGGCGACTGTCTTTTGGGACAGAAAAGGTGTGATTTTTGTGGATTTCCTGGAAAGAGGCACTACAATAAACCCTCAAAGGTATTGCCAAACTCTGCACAATCTCAGAAGAGACATACAAAACAAGCGCAGGGGAAAGTTGGGCTCAAAGATCTTCCTGATTCACGACAACGATCGGGCCCACACGGCAAATGCCACTCGTGAAGTTCTCGAATCTTTCAAGTGGGAGTTGTTTCCTCATCCGCCGTACAGTCCCGACCTGGCACCGAGCGACTTCCACTTATACCCAGCAATGAAGAAGTGGTTGGCTATGCAGCGTTTTGATGACGACGCACAGCTTCAGGAAGAAGTAACCACGTGGTTGAAGGCGCAGGCGGCCGAATGTTACGACGAAGGAATTTCGAAGCTCGTCCATCGCTACGATAAGTGCCTTAATTTAAATGGCAACTATGTAGAAAAGTGTAGTATTTAAGTGTGGCTTTCATCTGTATATAATAAAAAAAAATTCCAAAACTTTATTTATTTTTAATTCCAAAACGTAATGTACTTTGTGGATAGCCCTCGTATTTTAATTCCCACTCCGAATTTTCCTTTTGTTTCCTTCACTGCTTGCTTAATATACAGATTGAATAACATCGCGGAGAGGCTACAACCCTGTCTCACTCCCTTCCCAACCACTGCTTCCATTTCATGTCCCTCGACTCTTATGACTGCCATCTGGTTTCTCTACAAATTGTAAATAGCCTTTCGCTCCCTGTATTTTACCCCTGCCACCTTCAGAATTTGAAAGAGAGTACTCCAGTCAACATTGTTATAAGCTTTCTCTAAGTCTACAAATGCTAGAAATGTAGGTTTGCCTTTCCTTAATCTATTTTCTAAGATAAGTTGTAGGGTCAGTATTGCCTCACGTGTTCCAACATTTCTGCGGTATCCAAACTGATCTTCCCCGAGGTCGGCTTCTACCAGTTTTTCCACTCGTCTGTAAAGAATTTGTGTTAGTATTTTTCAGCCGTGGCTTATTAAACTGATAGTAAGGTAATTTTCACATCTGTCAACACCTGCTTTCTTTGGGATTGGAACTATTATGTTCTTCTTGAAGTCTGAGGGTATTTCGCCTGTCTCATACGTCTTGCTCACCAGATGGTAGAGTTTTGTCAGGGCTGGCTCTCCCAAGGCTATCAGTAGTTCTAACGGAATGTTGTCTACTCCCGGGGCCTTGTTTCGGCTTAGATCATTCAGTGCTCTGTCAAACTCTTCATATCTCCCATTTCATCTTCATCTACATCCTCTTCCATTTCCATAATATTGTCCTCAAGTACATCACCCTTGTACAGACCCTCGTATATACTCCCTCCACCTTTCTGCTTTCCCTTCTTTGCTTAGAAATGGGTTTCCATCTGAGCTCCTGATATTCATTCGAGTGGTTCTCTTTTCTCCAAAGGTCTCTTTAATTTTCATGTAGGCAGTATCTATCTGACCCCAAGTGAGATATGCCTCTACATCCTTATATTTGTCCTCTAGCCATCCCTGCTTAGCAATTTTGCACTTCCTGTCGATCTCATTTTTGAGACGTTTGTATTCCTTTCTGCCTGCTTCATTTACAGCATTTTTATATTTTCTCCGTTCATCATTAAATTCAATATATCTTCTGCTACCCAAGGATTTCTACTAGCCCTCGTCTTTTTACTTAGTTGATCCTGTGCTGCCTTCACTATTTCATCCCTCAAAGCTACCCATTCTTCTTCTACTGTATTTCTTTCCCCCATTCCTGTCAATCGTTCCCTAATGTTTTCCCTGAAACCGTCTACAATCTCTGGTTCTGTCAGTTTATCCAGATCCCATCTCCTTAAATTCCCACCTTTTTGCAATTTCTTCAGTTTTAATCTACAGTTCATAACCACTAGATTGTGGTCAGAGTCCACATCTGCCCCTGTAAATGTCTTAAAATTTAAAACCTGGTTCCTAAATCTCTGTTTTACCATTGCACCGCCATAAGAGTAACGAAATTCAGGGAGCTTTAGAGAGGATCGGCATTTAGCGCAGTGACTTTGAGGTGAATGTCAGTGCAAATAAATGTAACGTATTGCGCATAAATAAGCTAAGAGATTCACTACCGTTCGATAACACTATTGGTGCCAAATCACTAGAAAGTCACCATTTGGAGCGGACTAAAATGGAACGACCAAATGACAAACTTGCAGAGGCAATGTCAGGCTGAGATTCATAGGAATCTTAAGGAAATGAAATTCATCCATGAAAGAATGGCTTACAAAATACTTGTTAGATCTATTCCTGAGTATTCGTTATCAGTATGGGCCCTTAACAGGTTTGATTAATAGATCTAACGAAGAATGGAACTTCTCGTCACGGGGTCGTTTAGTAGGCGCGGGAACGTTACAGAAATGCTTAAACTCCAATGGCAGACGCTACAGGAGGCAATGTTCGTAAGTGACAGATATACTATTTATTTTTATAAATTCTGTTTCTTCCGACATGTATGTGTGTCTGAAGGAACAGATCTCGTTGACGAATTGCAGCCGCAATTTAATTCCGAAATATTAGTCGTAAAAGCGAATAATTTTGACATCCGCTGCATTAGGTATTGAAGGAATGCCAATTAGTGACCATGAAATTTTGTGCCAGACTGGAACTCGAAACCAGATTTGCCGCTTACCGCGAGCAGCCGCCTTAACCATCTCGGATATCCACGTACGCTTCCAGGACCGATCCAAACCTCCAAATGCCACAATGTCTACGCCCCTAGTCCTCTCAGCTTTACCTGGATTCACGCAACATGGTTAATGAGACAAATGTGGTCAGCGTTAGTAGTATCGTCCTGGTCCAGCACAAATTTTCCGCTTGTCAAATGGCTCTGAGCACTATGCGACTTAACTTCTGAGGTCATCAGTCACCTAGAACTTAGAACTACTTAAACCTAACAAACCTAAGGACATCACACACATCCATGCCCGAGGCAGGATTCGAACCTGCGACCGTAGCGGCCGCTCGGTTCCAGACTGCAGCGCCTAGAACCGCACGGCCACACCGGCCCCGCGTGTCAACTTCAGATATTCTTTCAATACCTAAAGCGAATTATTATCGTTTCGGACTATTAAACTGTGCCTAGGGATCGTCAACAATCTCTCTTCCTTCAGAGATACATGCGTATCTGAAAAAATACATTGTAAGAATAGATATTACAGGCGAGACTTGAAAAAATGACGATACTACAAAAGCTGAACACACATTTTTCATTAACGCTGTTGCAGGAATCCAGGTAAAGCTGCGAGCAATAGGGGGCGTAGGGAGTGTGGCATACGGAGGTTTGAATAGGTGCTGGAAGCCTGTTCGGATATCCCAGATGGTTAAGGCGAGTGCTCGCGACGAAAGAGAAGTCCAGGTTCGAGTCCTGGCCCAGCACAAATTTTCTTGATCATCAATAGCTATTCTTTCAATACCTAATGCAGCTGATCTCAAAATTATTCGCAATTGCGAGTAATATTTCGGAGGATTACTATTGACATTCCAGGAAGAGTCAGATAACATAGTACATCTTCCCACAAATCTCTCGCAAAATGATCACGACGATGTTAGAGGCAGTAGGAAGGTTTACCGACAATCATTATACCCGTCTATTACTTGCAAATGAACATGGGAAAGGCGGAACCAGATGTACTCTTCGCTGCAAATCGTAAGGTGGTTTGCGTAGTAGTATATGCACATACGAGATAAATGAAAGTTATGTTGCACATTAAACGTTGTACGACTCCCTATTAACTGACTGCAAAAAATTTTAAAATACTAAAGTTGCCTACGGGTGTCTTGTAAGCGGAAGAAAGGTTCGGACGATGGGAGACGAGCAAGTGTGGGCTGTCTCCGGCTCGATGGTAGGGCCGGGAAGGAGTGAGCAGGGGTTGACCACACGAGGCCTGGCCACGGCACCACCACGTCCAACCAACCAACCAACCAACCAAAAGGAAGTCGACCAGAAGCAGTAGTAGGTAGGTGAGAGGCGAAACAGAAAACAAGGACTGTGCGGTACCAGGCGCTGCACCCGGCGGGGACTTGAAGTAACATGAGGAGTGTTAGCAGTGCACCTCGACAGCAATCGACCCAACCGCGCCAAGCACATTACAGCTGAATGGGGGCTCGCGCTAAGTCCCACAGAGGTGAGTGGCAAAACAGGCGCCGTAGCGTGGAAGTCATTCAAGTACCGCATGTTCATTCTGTAGAAGGGTCCAAAGGTTGAACCGCGATTTGACACTGTCCATTAAAGTAGGTAATCACCCATCCTTTGACCCAGATTGAAGCATGAGTCTTTGCTGCAGGGAAACACACGTCCTCCGGGCGAATGAAAGCAGAAGATTCGAGCACGATGGAGGTGCGCGAAGGAAACAATTGACCACGTGCCGTCTCAGTGTCACGAACACCGACTTAGGGCAGGCGATGGGTACCATCGTCCATAGTGACGAGAAGAGCATAAAGGTGTGTGTCTATCAAACCAGTCGCATATAAACGCTGGTTAGTGGCGAATTTTCCACAGGTGGCGTGATACCGTGTCGCTCGGACTGATGTCAGGGGGTAAGGCTGATGAAGGTTGCGCCACATCGCAGTCCAGCTCGTTAATGGATACTTGATATCAACGTTATTACGAGGTACGCCGCGCAGTAATTGAAGGCGGAAATCCTTCGGGAGCGGGGGCCGCGTGCATGGGAGGTTGGCGCGTACATAGGCAAGATCCACGAAGAAGACCGACAATGTGCGATTACAAGTACAAAGAGTCCTACCGACATCGGCGGGTAGATGGAAGCCGGCATGTAAATGTCAGAGCCGCCCCGTCACTGAGTTCCCTGTACCCAACCATTGTTAAATCTTGGTGTCCAGATATAAGGTCGCCGCGGGATACCGGACGTTTGAGAGTCCAAGCCCCACGGTCTTCGGGAACGGTGAGTGCAACACATTTGGTCTTAAATATGTTACCAACCGTCAGGAAACTCGGCTATTAGTTGCGTCCACGTCTACTCTCAACACAGGCTAAGTAAATTAAAATGATGTCACACACTATTATGACGATCCACCTACTTGTTCAACACTGTAATTCAGTGGCCAGTACGGTTGACACGAACGCTGGTAATTTCCGTCCTATATTCTCATATTCACTTTAAATTAAAATACATTTTCTCGCTACACACTATAACTCTCTGATCACTGAGGTCGCAGCGAGATCGGCAGACTCAGCTGCTACTTCGTCCACCCACACTCCTTCCGTTATGCAGTTTTTACTACTACTACTAGTACTGCAGCGCAGCCACCAAGCGAGGTGGCGCAGTGGTTAGCACACTGTACTCGCATTCGGGAGGAGGACGTTTCAATCCTGCATCCGGCCATCCTGATTTAGGTTTTCCGTGATTTCCCAAAAATCGCTCCAGGCAAATGCCGGGATGGTTCCTTTGAAAGGGCACGGCCGACTTCCTTCCCCGTCCTTCCCTAATCCAATGAGACCGATGACCTAAGTCCCATAGTGCTCAGAGCCATTTGAGACCGATGACCTCGCTGTCTGGTCTCCTCCCCCAGAACAATCCAACCCAATACTGCTGCTACTGCCGCTGCTGCTATCGGAGCAATATTGTCTCTGACACAGCCCTCTCGACGCTCCGGTCGTAATTGATCTTTGTACCTACATGTGATCTGTCACTGTGTTTACATGGGGCTCCCAAAACCGGATTTCATAAACATATTTCACAATACCGTTTCTAGTTGTTCATGTAAACACTCCAAAATCTATTCTGGAAATCCGTTTCTAACTCTCGGTTTTCCATTTCTACAATCAATTTTCGTTCTCATGTAAACGAGCTTTAACTGTCAGGTTACGCCTTGTTTTCAAAATATTCGACTAATATGGACGTGGTGACTTATTGTGCTGTGAAGGTGAAGCAGAAATATTCGAGCATGAAACTGTCTACCACTAATATTTCAGTGTAGAGAAATAGAGATTGTCCGGACTAAATCAGAAACGGGAACAGCGGTTTTCCCGACACCATATTTAAATGGCCTAGCAAATCCGCTGCAGACCTCAACATGTAAACACGACAACAAAAAACGCTTTCCAAAATTCGGTTTTCGTCTTTCGGAAGATGGATCGCATGTAAACGTAATGTGAGTGCAAAATGAATATTACTCTGTATAAAAGATTGTTAATCCCTAACAACTAGCCAAATTCGTACTTGGCAGATGAGAGCGATCTACTTGGGGCTTTTTAAGACGTGGTCATCTGAATTTAACCAACCATAATTTAGCATTATGTGATTTATGCATCATGCATAAAAAGTAAATCGAACATGTCACTTACTAGCACACCAGTTCTCAGCCCGAGTTCGGGCAAAACAGCAATAAAACCAGTAGGAACGAAGAATAACACATTCGTTCTTTCGCTTGTATCAGCGTACGCATTTGTGCATTATCACGCAGTGCAGATGATTGTAAAACTCTGTATTACACTGAATCTCAAGAAGTACTATCTAAAAAGCCCCTATGTTACTATGTTATGGAAAGAATCATCATGTGAATGATTGGTTTCGGCTAGAGGTACAATTACTTCAAGAATTGTCTTCTTGTTATCGGAAACAACTATTTCTTTTAAATGATCCAGCAACAGAAGAAACGGGATAATCACTGGGAACTACCAAACAGTGAACACAAGTAATGACAGTTCACGAAATTCTGTATACAGATGGTATGATTCTACGCTGTTGCTTACGTTACACAGTGAATCAAGCCGATAGCGATAGCGACGTTGTTGCGATATCGTCTCGGCTGTTGCGTAGACGTCCGTAGTTGCCATCTGTTGCTCACGGAATCAGCACCATATGCCAGGGGTTCCCAACAAAATTTTCTCGAAGACCCCCCTCATCGAGCATGATTGGTACCTTGTCATATCACAGTATCAAGTACCTAAAAAGCCAAATTGAGAGTCTTTTTATACGTTTTCTATGTGTCAGTTGGCTCTAGGAAGACGCTAGACACACAAGTTAGCGTTCGCTAAAGTTCTGCTCATGCAGGAAGCGGCCAAAACAAAACAATCTGTCATCATACGAAATATATTTAATATATTTATTCTAATAGCATCTTGCGGACCTCTCTGGCATAGCTCGCGGACCCCTGGGGGTCCGCGGACTACCTTTGGGAACCACTATATGCACATTCGGTAGTAACAGACGTAATTTGGGTTGGCGACTTATGTTTCTGCAGAATCAGAAGAGCAGAGCTTGCACCCACCGCAGCTAACTTCTTCCAGCCCAGCACCTCATATGTCAGAAACACCGGTAAACGATGATTGTTGATAGAAGACTTAACTGCGTCTGGCTGTTGTCGCACATCTACTGTGGACGCGTTTTAACAATGGCATGTTTTTCGCATGTCATTGACTAATCGCTCACATCTAAGATAGACAGATAGCTAGGTAGATAGTTGCAAATGGTTTTGTTATATTATAACATTGGCTGCTGCAAGTCACAATTTCCTTTAAACCATCAATGGTAGCAGCGAATGGTATAAAATAACAAATAAAACCATTGCTTTTACAATCTCACGCTTTTACTAACTACTTACAATATATGAAGTAAGCATCTTACATACAGTCAGTTTCACAAGAAAGTATACGCAGTTAACTGAATTTTATTTATTTATTCCTTAAGTAAAGACCTGCTGCCTGTTGTTACTTAGCAGATCGTACAGTGTGTGATTTCACATGTTCTGTCATACAAATTCAGTTTCATTATTAGATTCCTTTTTTGTTGAAAATTTTACAAAAAATAAATATATACAAGTACAAGCACATATCCGTATGAAATAACACTATGACATCTACATCCACACTCCGCAAGCCACCTGACGGTGTGTGGCGGAGGGTACCTTGAGTACCTCTATCGGTTCTCCCTTCTATTCCAGTCTCGTATTGTTCGTGGAAAGGGGGAATTGTCGGTATGCCTCTGTGTGGGCTCTAATCTCTCTGATTTTATCATCATGGTCTCTTCGCGAGATATACGTAGGAGGGAGCAATATATTACTTGACTCCTCGGTGAAGGTATGTTCTCGAAACTTCAACAAAAGCCCGTAGCGAGCTACTGAGCGTCTCTCCTGCAGAGTCTTGCACTGGAGTTTATCATCTCCGTAACGCTTTCGCGATTACTAAATGATCCTTTAACGAAGCGCGCTGCTCTCCGTTGGATCTTCTCTCTCTCTTCTATCAACCCTATCTGGTACGGATCCCACACTGCTGAGCAGTATTCAAGCAGTGGGCGAACAAGCGTACTGTAACCTAATTCCTTTGTTTTCGGATTGCATTTCCTTAGGATTCTTCCAATGAATCTCAGTCTGGCATCTGCTTTACCGACGATCAACTTTATATGATCATTCCATTTTAAATCATTCCTAATGCGTACTCCCAGATGATTTATGGAATTAACTGCTTCCAGTTGCTGACCTGCTATTTTGTAGCTAAATGATAAGGGATCTATCTTTCTATGTATTCGCAGCACATTACACTTGTCTACATTGAGATTCAATTGCCATTCCCTGCACCATGCGTCAATTCGCTGCAGGTCCTCCTGCATATATGTTTACGTGAAAACATTTTATTACTAATTGCACAATTACCTAATCGTTAATTGAATCGCCGCCATTATCGATTATAGCTTGGCACCTTTTTGGCATGTTTTCGTGGTAACGATCTCCATATCGTCCTGATTTTATATGAAAGCTGCTTCAAAGTGTGTATTGGCTTTGCTTTAAGCTTCACCATAATATACGACCAAACATTGTCGATCGGATTTCCGTCCAGAGACATTGCAGGCCAGTCCATCGTGGACACCCCATTGTCTTGTTTCCAACTGTACAGAGACGGCTGCGAAGCTCCGGATCATTATCCTTTTGCAGCACCCAGTTTGCCTCGTTCGAGCCAAACACCTTCTTAACGGGCCTCAGAAGGCATTTTTGATAAATATTGCACATTTTTTCAGCGTTTAAATTGGCTTTAAATAAGTGCAAATAGCCAAAACTGCGACCAACAAAAAACATTAACCCTCACGCTGTTTATCTATATACTGTGCAAATGCGCACTGAGTATGGATTCGAGACCACTAGCAGAGATGCCGCTGCTGCGGACATTACATTTAACATTATGGCGTACACTTTCTTGTCACGTTAACTGTACATACGCACGTATAACGTTTGTACAGGATAGTAAAAAATACTGCTCCAGGAAATACCCACCGATCGCAACCTTATGCAACGGCTTTCCAACATAACGATGAGTATCATCTGATGCGTAATAGCAGTGCCCAAGGAGGTTCATCTGAAGAAATGAGACTGAGGAACCAAATCCTCTGAACCACTCCATTCAGAAACCACCGACAGAACCGGAGAAGCGCACTGGCTCATGCAGAACAGAAAATTTGATAGATGAAGCAGCAAATCCCTTTTAATAGTGCTTTGACACGAGGATTTTTAATTTATTTCTCATTTACTATCGCAGATATGACCGGAATTGGCGGTTTGTCGGACTTTTTGGTAAACTACACTTCAATTGAGCAGTTTTTCCCGGTGTTTAAACTCGTGTCGGACAATTTTCTTCGTAATCTCTTTTCTGTCTAGATTACGTTGTCACGAAAAGCCGAAAACACTTTTCGGACAAGTTTCATTCTGGTCCCTGTGAATGTTGTTAATGCCAGTTTTTCGTTACAGAATAAATTCTGAAGTATTTAGATAATTTGCTCATTCAGAGGCGATACTTATCAACAGATTATTTGTTATTTTATTGTAAGAAAGTTGTTGCAATCGCCACTACTTGACAGCACTACAGCACACCCGCTCAATACCGAGTTAAAACTGAAATTTCTGAGTGATAGTCGCAAAATTACAGACAATAACTATATCGTACTGTGTTGTTAACAGTATGATCGATCGACAGCAGGTGGTCTATGAGACTTGATCACAGAACACTCTTTCCTAATTCGTGTCCATTTATTTCAGCGATAATTGGTTAGTAGTGTCATACGTCTGTTTTTATTCATATGTAAATGAAACTAAGGCGCTTTTCTGGTTACAGAAAATTAGATCCCTGCGGGAAGAGAACATACCGCTTGTGATTTTGATGCGTCATGGTTCGTAATATGCTCCCGCTGCTTCTTACAAGTTAGACCAGTTCTTGTACATGCTCTGAGTAAACGGAAAGTATACGTACCGTTTTCTACCCGAAAGCATCTTCGGCGGAATGTACTTGACTTTCCGGTAGGACAGTGACATCATGTTAGACGCTTTTTGGGTTGGGATTGTTTGGGGGAGGAGACCAGACAGCGAAGTCATCGGTCTCATCGGATTAGGGAAGGACGGGGAAGGGAGTCGGCCGTGCCCTTTCAAAGGAACCATCCCGGCATTTGCCTGGAGTGATTTAGGGAAATCACGAAAACCTGAATCAGAATGGCCGGA
The DNA here is from genome assembly GCF_021461395.2 of Schistocerca americana. Classification (NCBI taxonomy): domain Eukaryota; kingdom Metazoa; phylum Arthropoda; class Insecta; order Orthoptera; family Acrididae; genus Schistocerca; species Schistocerca americana. The sequence goes on from NC_060122.1 coordinate 435,842,409, forward strand.
CGCGGGATTGAATCGTAGTCCTCCCGAATACGAGCCCAGTTTATTGGCCACTGTGCAGATGTTTTTGTAGTGTGTGTGTGTGTGTGTGTGTGTGTGTGTGTGTGTTTGGCATAATGTAATTATCGGCACTTCCGTGGGAATATAGAACTTCGATTTTGGGCATGTAAGAGAAAGAGAATTCGGGGAATTGTTTGATATTAAACAGAAAATTTCGTACCACGTTTAATAATATAAAACGGCAAACTGTAACTAACAATACTTATCATACGAAATGAAAAAGCATACGAGAAAAACTTATAAAAGGTGGACAAGGACAAAACGTTGCGATCGAAATTTTTTGGAAGCCGAAGACCCAAACTCTTGTCTCCTCAGGAGAGACAACTACCGTCGCTTATCGCTTATGCAGTGGTGCTTAACTCGTAAGTAGCAGATTCGAATTCTGTAATACTATTTCGGTTGCAAGGGCAGGAAATGTAGTGGCATATTCTTCTTGATACCAGACGTTGTTTTTGTGTCCTGGATTAAATTCCGAACACAGCTGACAATGATCCGTTCGTCGGCTGGATCCGCTTCGTTCTCGTAGAGAGGAGTAACCTCTGTGCCAGCACCGGATTCCTTCTTAATCGTCCTTCCTGTCATCGTTGTCAACATAAACTCCGCACAATACTACAAACGGTAGGCACATAGTCATACTAAGACAGCGCTCACGATTCACAAATGAAAGCTTGCCAATGGGTGCGTTAAGGAAAGCGTTTACGATTCATAAGACCTAGCTCCCATATGATGTCCCAGTGATACATTATTCACATTTATTTTACCGATACAGCTGTTCCCTCAATTTTTCCAATGTTAACTTTGTAGGAAGTGTCAAACGAGGGGTCGGTGGGATACCACCAGTAATACACAGTAGTTCATGTGGTACAACACTTTATTAACGTCGGCTACCTCTTAACACGTACGTACAAATGCATTGTCTACTATGGACTGAGACGGATGACCTCGCTGTCTGGTCTCCTTCCCCAAAAACAACCCCTCTACTATGGACTGACTCTTCACTTTCACTTTTTGTCAAAGACCTTACTGTCTGCCTCGTCAGAGAGGTTCCCGTAGAGGTTGAGGTCGACATATCCACAACTTTTGTTGTATAAAAGTAATGCTGCTTTCAATTCGAAGGTTGGCTTGAACATCAGAGTGCCTTATTAGACATGATCCTGTTAGCGGTGATACGCTGTTGCCTTCCTCCGATGTTAGAAGTGATTGCCCTAGTAGTATAGAGGACAAGCAGTTTAATGTGAACTATTAATTGACGTACGGGTGAATGCATTAACTCGCAAATTCTACGAATGACTGAGGATTGAACCCTCGAACTTGTTTAGTGGTCTAAGAGTTACAAATTTATCACTGAGCAACAATAATACATACACTGAGGTGACAAATGTCATGAGATGCCCCCTAAAACAGTGTCGGAACTCATTTTGCCAGGCGTAGTGCAGCAACTCGACGTGGAACTGCCCTGCAGAAACACTGAGCCATGCTGTCTCTATAGCAGTCCACAATAGCAAAAGTTTACAGGCGCAGGATTTTGTGCACAAACTGACCTCTCTATTACGTCCCATAAATGTTCGATGGGATTAATGTCGGGCGATCAAGGTGGTCAAATCATTCGCTCAAACTGTCCAGAATGTTCTTCAAACCAATCGCAAACAGTTATGGCCTGGTGGCACCATTGTTTGGGAACGTGCAGTGGTTGAGTGCAGATGGTCTCTAAGTAGCCGAACGTTACCATTTCCAGTCAATTATAGGTTCAGTTGGACCAGAGCACCCTGTACATTCCATGTAAACATAGCCCACACCATTATGGAGCCATCATCAGCTTGTGCTGTGCCTTGACAACTACTTCCGTCCATAGCTTACTGGGATCTGCGCCCAACTCGAACCCTACCATCAGCTCTTACCAGCTGTAATCGGCACTCGTATCACTAGCCCACGGTTTTCCAGTAGTCTAGAGTCCAACCGACATGGCCACGAGCCCAGGAGAGACACTGCAAGCGATGTCGTGCTGTTGGCAAAGACACTCGCATCGGCCGTATGCTGCCATAGCCCATTAACGCCAAATTTCGTCGCACTATCGAAACTGATACATTCGTTGTACTTCCCACATTCATTTCTGGAGTTATTTCTCTCAGTATTACTTGTCTGTTAGCACTGACAACACGCAAACGCTGCTGCTCTCGGTCGCTAAGTGAAGGCCGTTGACCACTATGTTGCCTGTGGTGAGAAGTAACGCCTGGTATTTTCGGCACACTATTGACACAATGAATGTCGGAATACTGATTTCCCTAACGATTTCCGAAATGGAATGTGCCATGCGTCTGCCTCCAACTACCATTCCGTGTGCAACGTCTGTTAAGTCCCGTCGTGCGGCCACAATCGCGCCGGATACCTTTTCAAATGAAACCTATGAGTACAAATGACAGCTCCGCTTATGCACTGCCCTTTTACACCTTGTGTACACGATGGTACTGCCATTTTTTTATGTTCATAACTAAGTCAGGTGATGCTGAGGGAATAAGATTAGGAAATGAGACACTTAAAGCAGTAAAGGAGTTTTGCTATTTGGGGAGCAAAATAACTGATGATGGTCGAAGTAGAAAGGATATAAAATGTAGACTGGCAATGGCAAGGAAAGCGTTTCTGAAGAAGAGAAATTTGTTAACATCGAGTATTGATTTACGTGTCAGGAAGTCGTTTCTGAAAGTATTTGCATGGAGTGTAGCCATTTATGGAAGTGAAACATGGACGATAAATAGTTTGGACAAGAAGAGAATAGAAGCTTTCGAAATGTGGTGCTACAGAAGAATTCTGAAGATTAGATGGGTAGATCACATAACTAATGAGGAGGTATAGAATAGAATTGGGGAGAAGAGGAGTTTTTGGCATAATTTGACAAGAAGAAGGGATCGGTTGGTAAGACATGTTCTGAGGCATCAAGGGATCACAAATTTAGCATTGGAGGGCAGCGTAGAGGGTAAAAATCGTAGTTGAATACACTAAGCAGATTCAGAAGGATGTAGGTTGCAGTAAGTACTGGGAGATGAAGAAACTATCACAGGATAGGGTAGCATGGAGAGCTGCATTAAATCAGTCTCAGGACTGAAGACCACAACAAAACAACATCGCTATCCCGTGACTTTTGTCACTTCAGTTTACATCTGATCGAAATTAAGCTAAAATTCCTCTTTTCTGTTAGCAAGATACAGTACTAAATACAGGGTACCGAATCTAAGCTAATAATGCCGTTACTATCAAAAGTATTCGTAATTGCAACATAAGTCACAATTCTTTGTCCGTAGTTGTCTTTCAGCATAAAATTAAATTCACTACAGTGCAAATACAGGAAATAAGAACATACATCTTCACCTCTGAGTAAAGCATTTCTTTAAGGAAAGGTAAAAAGGCGAAATGTCGTAGGGATCTTGCAGTAGGGCAGCTGCTTATCTCCTGGCTATATTGCAGCTGTCAATATTCTGTCCGCAACGCAGCGAATTTATCGTTATAAGAGACGTCAACACCCATATGTTGGTGCCAACACGATAACGTGGATGATTTACAGAAAATAATCGTAAAGCCAAGATTGCGAGATCCCGACGTTGGTGCCAAGAATAATTTGTTTATTCGTTGCCTTTCGGAAATAAATTACTTTGTTTACTTCAGAGTAATGCTATTGACATCGGCGTATGATTGAGTGTAAACGAATGAAATTCCTAGGTATTCAAGTGGATGGTAAGCAGTCATGGGAAGTTCTTGTTAAGGATCTTTGGCAAAAACTGAAAGCTCCTATACTTACCATTAGAACAGTATTTGCAGCAAGTGATATATCATGAAAATTAATTTACTTTGCTTTTTTCCATTTGCTTATTCTGGGCTAACTCCTCCCATTGACAAAGTAAAGGGAACTTTTGTCTCGGAAACGGGCAGTTCAAGCATTATGTGGTGTAAGTTCGCGAACTTCTTGTCGATCCCTGTCACGAATCTGAGAATTCTGGCATTGGGCCTCTGAATATATTTTCTTTACTGTCGTTTGTTGTTAACAATATGAACCTATTGCCAAAATTATTAGCTTTCATTTAGTTAACACTAAGCAGGAAACAATCTGCATTTGCATCGCAACTCCTTCACTCTTGTGCAGAAAGGCGTGCATCCGTTTTCAGTAAGCTGTCACAAGAATTGAAGAATCTTATTGGTAAAACTCGCAATTTCAAGTCTAAACTGAAGAATTTCCTCATGACTCACTCCTCCTATTCTGTCGGGGAGTTCGTGGAAAAAGCTGCCTTGTGTTTCGTATTGATGATTGTGTTTGAACATACTCAGGAGCTTGTCAACTGCACAGGATTCGTGTAAATTTTATTTTATCTATTATTGAATTTTCTGATGTTAATCTCATTTACTGACCCGTTCCATGACCATTGTTGTTTGCTCTTCGATTTGATCCTAGTGAAAAACTCAAATTTATTTTTTTTTAAAAAAATTAAAGATACATGCCATACTCAAACTCGAGTTCGACTAAATGTCTTGTCACATCTCTGTTGACTTTTACACTGCATTTTTTTCCGCCTCATTTAGAAATTTTCTTTGGCAAAGTGCAAGCTCCACATTTTTTAAACAATTTACTTTGGATTTTCTATGTACGTTACCGAGTACAAAATACTACAGTATGAAACAGTGATTAAAAAACTAGACAGAGACCTCGTTATTCTCTTTTTTACCTTCTGTGGTCAACTGAAGTATCATTCAATTTGTCTCCATGTCAGATGTACAGCTGAAGATTGCCTTGGAGTTACCATTGTCATTTCTTTACCTGTTACATTATGTTATTCAGTTTACTAACACGTGAGACTATGACAGAATGGCCTAAAAGAGAAAATAAAAATATTAATCTCTATGCGTTCTACCCTACCCTACCCTAACCTAACCACATTTCTTTGTGCATATCATGTTCTAAATTAAAATAAACGACGTTCACGCCAAATATTATTGCTATAAAAATTGTCATTACGTATCACAGTCACATAAAATTATATAAACGATTAAGACTAACACATCGATATTGCTCAAATCAAGACACTTCGTAAACGAACACAGAGCTGCGTGGTACCTTCCTAGCTCGAGGTACTAAGTCATCGAAAATGAAGAAAAAAGTAGGATTTAATGTTCCATCGACAACTAGGTCAGTAGCGACCGAATACAACCTCGTAGCGCGGAAGATTGGGTCAGGATCCGGCCGTACCCTTTCAAAGGAATCGTCCTGGCATTCGGCTTAAGCAAAACGTGGAAAATCTAAATCTGAATGTCTGGACGGGAATTTGTACCTGCACCCTCCCGAATAAAAATCTTATCGCTGCATTATCTCGCTCGGTAGCAGGTCAACGAGACGTGTATTGCTGTGTCAGGCATTAGATGCCGCTGCTCCAGAATCAGTCTGTAATTCACAGGACCTAATTCCTGAAGAGGGAAAAAAAATGTTTTCCAGCCGAATATGCCATGTGGCACAGGAAGTCCTGCGGAAGAGAAATGCTTCGTCATCCTGGGTAAGAAGTGGTTAGATGTCGCGGTGCTAATGTAAAAGCTCAAGACTTGCTAAAGGAATCGAAGGTTTGGAACTTAACAACTACTCATATAGACCAGAGTGACAACCCGCGCTTGCGATTCGTCTCGTGTAGGCTAAGCCAAACAGCGCTGCTGAGCTGAGGAATGAAGAGGGAGAGCAACATGAAGGCTATAATCGCAAGCTGCTAGAGCAAACCAAAAGGCTATGCAAAGCGCTTAAGAAGTCTCGCACTATTATGAACTGGAAAAAAAACTGATTTGTCATAACACCAGCCATAAAAATGATATGGTGCATTTGTTTATCTGATGAACGACAGTGGACGCTGCTGAAGGCGGCCATTAGGAGAAAAATGAGTTAAGGGTAAATTGGATGGTGACAGAATATTGTATGGTCGACATCACCAAATTTTTAATTTAAGTGTCTTAATGCAAGGGGAGAAGCATTTGGTAACAGATGTGGCGGACAAGATTGATCCTATCAAACAAAAAGTAATCCCATGGAAAAATCAGCTTACTTCATGACATGGAACATCAAATAACTTACGGGTTTGCTGGCGGGTGACGTCGTCGACCACCGCCGATATTTCGACAGGAGCACACCCTGCCATTCTCAAGGCACAAATGCAAGGAGGAAGCAATGTGCAAGTGAATTTAATACCTCGTTTCACAGAGGAGAAACAAGGACGATACCACACACAGAACAAGTTTCAACACAAACAAAGATAACCAACATCAAAAATATCGATAGTGACTATTAATCAACAGGGGAGGTAGGACTAAATCTGTCCCTCTGTTTTTTGATGAGAGACAGAGCCGGATTCCAAGCAGCATTTAAACAAAATCCACCATCTCTGTTTATAAGGTTGCTTGATAATTTGATTTCAACAACTTCCTTAATAACACTATCCCATTAGCTGGACGTGCAAGCCAGAATCTCCGTGTTGTTGTATTCCATAGGATGACCGGTGTCAAGGCAATCTTCTGCCATAGCGGATTTGCCCGGCTGTTGTAAGCGTGTGTGACGCTTATGTTCAATACACCGGACTTCCACAGTCCTGATTGACCAATATATGGCATGCCACAGCTGCAAGGAGTACGATAGACACCAGCGTTACGCAAACCAACATCATCTTTTACGGACGCCAACAAGGCCATAATCTTAGAAGGTGGTCGAAAAACACATTTCACATCATATTTCCGCAAAATACGGCCAATCCCGTTGGAAATGCTTCCTGTGTAAGGCAAAAAGGCCGTAGACTTAGGTGCCACATCGTTGCTATCGCTACTCACCTGTTGCACAGAAGGCTGATAGCGCAACGCACGTTTGATCTGCCTCTCACTATAACCACTCTGGCGAAAAGTGACATCGTGATGTGATAGCTCAGCTGACAAACTTTCAGGGTCTGAGATAACGTGGGCCCTGTACGAAGTACTCTTTCACGCTGAGCTGGATGGTGACAACTATCAGCTCGCAGATACAAGTCAGTGTGAGTAGGCTTCCTACAAACAGAATGTCCCAACGTACCATCAGTCTTCAACAAGTTCTACAGTGTGTCGACATGTTGCCTCGCCCTGTTCGATCACCAAATCTGTCTCCAATGAAGCAGATATGGGACATTATCGGACGAAAATTCCGGCGTCAACCACAACAAACATTAACCCTCCCCGTATTGACCAAGTGAACAGGTATGGAACTCCATTCCACAAGCTGACATCCGGCACCTGTAAAACACAATGTATGGACATTTGCATGCTTTCATTTAACATTCAGGCAGTTACACCGGTTATTGATGTAGCAGAGTTTCACATTCGCTGTTTATCTCGCGGTTATGTTACCTGTATCTTGCCATGTTAATCACTGTTGTCTAGACAAATGTATTCCCTAAATTTCGTTACTCTTCTTATTTTTTGGTGCTGCGATTTTTTTCCGTCAGTGTATGTCTGGCCTTCAAAAACTTCGCGTGAGATTTTAATAGTCTCTCGCTTGCTACGTGCAAACTGCTAGCCCTAAAAAAAAAAGTACGTGTAGCCAAATTTGGCACTGTGATACATTCTCGCTAGAGTCTGTATTTTTAGAGTTATTCAATACAAACGGACGAATGTGATCTTCTAACGCATCCCCACTCCAACAACAAAAAAATCCGACTGCACTTATTTCTCACATTCGACCTTTTTTGATCTTCACTGACTTGGCCTTATTACGCCACCAGCTTAGTCCAGCACTTACAAACTGTAAAAACTGACGTTTGTGTGAGTTTTATCTAACAATTTTGTGAATTTTAACAACACAAAACTATTACAGTGCCGTATTCCTCAATCCTTCTGATTACGAAACTATTGTGCTAATAAGGGTAGGTTTGGATCGAATTGTCAACGTCATTAGTTTTAGAATAACGTTTCCAAACGTCGTTTTACTTTAATTTCCTTCACGGGAACGTTTCAATTAATAATGTTAACGAAATAGTTGATTACGCTGGTGGCGTAATAGCCCAATCAATAGAGGCCAAAAAAGGTCGAATATCGGGAATAGTTCGTGTAGTCGGATATTTTTGTACAGTAGCAGGAAGGAAAGCTACGAACAACGTACTAAAAATCCTTACTGTTGAAGGATGAGTGAGGGGGTGGAGGTGCGTTTGAAGGCTCTTACGTTTTTATTGAAAACCGTAGCTTCCAGCGAAAATGAACCCCAGCACAAAATTTAAGTACATTAAATTTCCTACAAAAAGGGCATCTTCTTTCATATAGGAGTAGTAGTTTACGCGTAGCGAGTGAGAGAATACGAAAATAATGTGGGTTGCACAAAACTTCGGTAGGGGCAGCTGAATAACTCTATACAATCGCTACGTTTAATCCATAGGAAGTCTCAATGCGCTTAAGCAGCCCACGTCATTTGTTGCGAGGTTATAACAACAAATGATTATTAGGCGAGCTTTGCTAATGAGCAGTCTATCTCTGTCGACATTACAATAAATTTGTAATATGCAAACAAAACTATTTGGCCAGTTGTTTATGCGGAAACTGGGGTTTTATTATGCCGATGTGTTGTTCAAACTTTCAGAAATACATTCAGTTTTGTGTCAAAAGACTTTCCCCACAATCCTAAATAGTACAGTATTACTAATGTCAATCCAAAACGTGCTACCAGTTATTTCTCCCCTTGAAAACGGCGCATTGAGGCTGGTGTCCCCCCAAAATGCGCGGAGCCTACAGCGCATGCTATGTGGGTCACGCGCATTTGGTTCCTTCAGTGAATTAATATCAGATTTCCTGTCTTTCCTTGTCAAAATGAGCTATGACTCAGCGGTAATTACCTCGGAACATAACGGGATACTAAACCGTGTTCGGACGCGTTCGTCAGCAGAGCCGTGTTCAGCTGATGTGGCAGAAATGTGTAAATTAGCGGTTGAAGAAGGAGGGGGGGGGGGGGGGGGGGAAGAGAAGGAAAGAAAAGGGAAGGGAAGGGACTAGTGATGTCAGCTACATCGAGACTTGGTGCAGATTCAGCGGCTAAAAAACAGAACCCCGCATTCATATAAGAGGTACGAAAGCTGTGACCTCTCCACCTCCCTGCCCCCGACCCCGTAGAAGTGCCTTTCTGCAGGGCCTCCTCCCCCACCTTCCCAGTACAACTATCTAATGAAAATGAAAGATAATCGAAAAGTATTACTTACGTGAAGTAAACTGACGAAGCATGTTGTCCACGACAAGAATGTACCTTTGTAGTATAAACACTAAATTACAGATTGCATAAGTGGTATAAAGTAAAACAATTTATTTCCCATTGTTTATGACAACTACTGTGCATTGATTGTAGTACGGTGTATAATAAAGAACGCACAGATTTTATTTGCTCACTATAAATTAGAAATAAACGAAAAAGGGCTCTGACTAAAGATTCAGAAATCATTCCAGTATCTTGCTTTGAGCGAGGCAAACTCATTGATTATGTAATGGATATAAGTTCAACTGCTATATTATCCTCTGTTGAAAAAACAGCTGAGTTTGACAGTCAGGTCTCAGCCATTCCCGATCGTAAATCGTTTCTTTTATAATGTGTAATTTGCTAAGAATGCATGCATGATTTCGTTCTCGTTTAAGTTACAACAGAGTACCTAATACATAAGTAAAGCCTACTTAACACCTCCCGAACAGGCTGTGAAGACCCAACGGTACTGACTGGCCGCCGTGTCATCCTCAGCCCATAGGCGTCACTGGAGGGGATATGGAGGGTCATGTGGTCACCACACCGCTCTCCCGGCCGTATGTCCATTTCCGTCACCGTAGCGGCTAGTTCTCAATCAAATAGCTCCTCAGTTTGCCTCACAAGGCCCGAGTACACCCCACTTGCCAACAGCGCTCGGCAGACCAGATGGTCACCCATCCAAGTGCTAGCCCAGCCCAACAGGGCTTAACTTCGGTGATCTGACGGGAACCGGTCTACTTCTATAGTGGTCTTACGTCACCTCAAGCTTGAGCACTGCAGCCGATGACCAATAAGGGCGTACGTCAGTTTACACGAGAGCTGAACTTAGTCGAACAGAGAACAGCTTTTTATAGGTACGACGAGAAACAGCTCCTGTGATGATGTTAGTCACAGAAGGTTTCCTCTCGATTACCTGTTTATTTACACAACAAATCGTACTAAACATAACTTGGGAGTACTGACTGGAGGACCAAATTACTTGTCTCCTGCATCGTCGTGTCTGTCTCCGTTTCCCCGTCGGCAGAAATCGGAGGCCTTCGGTCAATTACACTACTGGCCATTAAAATTGCTACACCACGAAGATGACGTGCTACAGAAGCGAAATTTAACCGACAGGAAGATGATGCTGTGAAATGCAAATGATTAGCTTTTCAGAGCATTCAGACAAGGTTGGCGCCGGTGGCGACACCTACAACGTGCTGACACAAGGAAAGTTTCCAGCCGATTTCTCATACACAAACAGCAGTTGACCGGCGTCGCCTGGTGAAACGTTGTCATGATGCCTCGTGTAAGGAGGAGAAATGCGTTCCATCACCTTTCCGACTTTGATAAAGGTCGGATTGTAGCCTATCGCGATTGCGGTTTATCGTATCGCGACATTGCTGCTCGCATTGGTCGAGATCCAATTACTGTTAGCAGAATATGGAATTGGTGGGTTCAGGAGGGTAATACGGAACGCCGTGCTGGATCCCAACGGCCTCGTATAACTAGCAGTCGAGATGACAGGCATCTTATCCGCATGACTGTAACGGATCGTGCAGCAGCATGGACCGTCAGCTCGGAGACCATGGCTGCGGTTACCTTGACGCTGCATCACAGACAGGAGCGCCTGCGATGGTGTACTCAACGACGAATCTGGGTGCACGAATGGCAAAACGTCATTTTTTTCGGATGAATCCAGGTTCTGTTTACAGCATCGTGATGGTCGCATCCGTGCTTGGCGACATCGCGGTGAACGTACATTGGAAGCATTCGTTATCGCGATACTTGTGTATCACCCATCGTGATGGTATGGGGTGCCATTGTTTACACGTCTCGGTCACCTCTTGTTCGCATTGACGGCACTTTGAACAGTGGATGTTACATTTTAGATGTGTTACGACCCGTGGCTCTACCCTTCATTCGATCCCTGCGAAACCCTACATTTCAGCAGGATAATGCACGACCGCATGGTGCAGGTCCTGTGTGGGCCTTTCTGGATACAGAAAATATTCGACTGCTGCCCTGGCCAGCACATTCTCCAGATCTCTCACCAACTGAAAACGTCTGGTCAATGGTGACCGAGCAACTAGCTCGTCACAATACGCCAGTCACTACTCTTGACGGACTGTGGTATCGTGTTGAAGCTACATGGGCAGCTGTACCTGCACGCGCCATCCAAGCTCTGTTTGACTCAGTGCCCAGTGTATCAATGCCGTTATTACGGCCAGAGGTGATTGTTCTGGGTATTGATTTCTCAGGATCTATGCACCCAAATTGCGTGAAAATGTAATCACATGTCAGTTCTAATATAATATATTTGTCCAATGAATACCCGTTTATCATCTGCATTTCTTCTTGGTGTAGCAATTTTAATGGCGAGTAGTGTATATTTGTTTCATCACCCATTCGCCAACATTTGAGACCTACAATACGATAATGAAGTAGGAGCAAGAAGTAAGTTTTTGAACACGAGCGATGTGTCGGCACCAGATGTGTGAACCTAGCACATTGTCACATAAACGTCTGTTCGGATGCAATCGTTTCTTTTTGATGCTACTTGGACGAACTAAACACTGTACAAATGACACTTGACTATAGCATGTTTGCAATCGTGGGCTGAGGGAAAGGTTTCTTTTCGTAGGCAGAAGAGAGGTAGGAGAACCCACGTACATCTTCCAGTTCATTTTTAAACCATCTTTCTGTTTCTTCCAGTCAGTTTTTGCGCTCCCTCTGTATCTGCACTCTTGGCGGGGGCCTGTGTTGCCACGCCTTCCTCGAATTTGGTATTTGCTCCGGGGTCCTGTGGCGGAATGTGGCATGTCCCAGGTTGCGGCCGCGCCGCCGCTTCTGGGAGAGGTAACGGTAGCTGCGATGCAACCTGATTTCTCCAGTCGAGCGGCTCGAGGCGTACTTCACAGCCGATGCTGTAGAATGACTGAGGGGAGAGCAAGTTTGCCAGGTCCAGACCTTATCATGCGACTGATTACACGTGGTACATCGAGTGAGGTGGTGGAGTGTTCAGTACACTGGACTAGCATTAGGGATGACGACAGTTCAAATCCCCGTCCGGCGACCCAGATTTAGGTTTTCCGTGATTTCTCTAAATCTCCAGGCAAATGCCGGGATGAGTCCTTTCGTAATCAGAGATTGCTCTCCGTTTCTAACAACCACGTTTTTTACACATGGTACACTGTGGCATCCCAAAGTAAAGGTGGAGGGCGCGGGGGAGGGGGAGGAGGAGCATTTGTTGCTCTCCCGCCTCTTTGGAAACTGGAGTCTAGATTTGTTACTCATTATATAGAATTCTCATACACTTCTTGATATGGTTGTATGATTAGGTATGGCAATTCTACCATAAGGTGGACCACCACAGTGAAAAATACTATGGCTATATCAATGGCTGCGTGACTCGTGTTTCTCTGGTTGTCACATGAAACTATGCATTTTTCTTCGACGCTGCTGCATTTTTAAGCTTACCTAAACCCGATACAGACTCGAAGCTTCGTAGAACAGCGCGGAAACAGCGGCCCCATTCTCTTCTGTTGTTTCCCCATGCGCACTGTTGTTGAGTAGAGCGTGGATGGTGTTCAGTTACGAGGCAGATCGCTGGCCCCAGAAGAAAGTGGTCGTGCATACATTAGCGGCGCTTGTTTCATTGGCAGTTAGATCTTTGCGCAAAAGCGACAGTCGTTTGTAAGGTAAGACACGTTTTGTGAAAGATATTGTCGATTGTCTACAAAAGCTTTAATTCTTCTGTGTTTTCAGAAAAGTATATTGTTTATTATAATTTTCTCTGATTTCCCCCCTTTTTCCAGAGCATAGCCAATCATATCCAGAAGGATGTGAGAACTCTGTGTAAAGAATAAAAAATCTCACCTAAGTTGCCAATTTTAGTCATGACACAAAGTGCGCCAGTGTGCTGTCAGCTCTTCTCTTAATCACGACGTCCATGACTGGTAGTCTCCCTTCTTTGGTATCAACAGTACATGTTATGTTGGAATGCATGGAGTTCAGATGTGGAAGGAAGTCAAGGACACTGTCCCTTCCATGGGGCCAGATGACGACCGTGTCATGATTGTAACTGAAAAACTGTGGTGTGCGTACTGTAAGACCTTCGGTACACACACCATCAGATTATTTGACTTGTCGCTCTAACGAAGTAGGCGAGTGTCAGCAATATGTCTCATGGTCTTATCGTGGCGTGTTTGTCTTCTGCCGTTTGGTCAGATGATAGAAATGTGACCAACTTTAAACAGAACTTGATTAATTTTCACACACATTTATTAAAATAATAAAAATCATAGACATTACGTAACTTAATTCTGGATGATGTTTACAATTGACAATCTGAAGTTCCTTTGGTCTTGGTACGTTAATCTTATTCTCACATATCTCTGACACTTGACAAAGTGTCTGTTCATTTATCTTCACGGCTATGTACAGGAATATGATAATCTTCTTAGGTGCAGACTTAAACTCGGCTGTAGACTGGTACAGACTAATGCAGACTGGTACGGACTGGTGCAGACAAATGCAGACTGACAGGTCTGTACATTCGTTATGATACCTCGCATGTTCAGGTATCATTGCGCGAGTGTGATCCGCAAGGAGAAAAGATTCTACATTAGCACAATCTCATTGGCTGCATTACATATTAATACACGGATTGGCAGAAGCAGAATTTGGTACGTCTCTAAGGCAGCGCCATCTCGTAGTGCAGAGATGGACAAGCGCTGTGCCTGCGCTGTTGTGCTTAGCGGGGCGCACTCTAGTGGGAAAGTTGTGTACGCGCTGACTACGCGGAACTATGTACACAACAAAAACCAAGCGGGTTTCCATTTGAATGGCGTCAAGGCTTCTTGCTCGAAGTGCTCCATGTAAAGATTCGTGCACTCCACTCTCGTCAGTGGTTGCGAATTTGTACATGGAGCACTTCAAGGAAGAACCCCTGACATCATTAAAATGGAAACTCACTTGCTTTTTCCATTATGTTGATGTCACATTCGTCATCTGGCCACATAGAAGGGAGGAACTCCTTCACTCCATTGCACATCAGAACTCTATACATCCCAACATCAAATTCACCATACATATTGAAGAAAAAGCAAGACAGCAATTTCTGGACGTTATGACCAAGAGAAGAGGAGCTGATGGCACTCTGGGCCACAGTGTGTATCGGAACAAAATGCACAGTCACATGTGTTTTCAAGCAGACAGCTGCTACCACCCTGTCCAGAGGAATAGGGTGCTAAAAACACAAGAACACAGGATGCCACCTTCTCAGCGTGGGTCAACCCAAGGAACTGGAACATCTCAGAACTGTGCTCTGAAAAACCGGTTACCTAGAATGGCAGATTAAGCACATTGTCTGTCCCATCACTACAGTACAACCTGTTCAGACAGTATAAGTCATGGAAGACGAGGCAGCCACAGCCTTTATACCATAGCTGGCATGCTATTGGCAAAAGCTGGGCCCATACTGAAAACACGCTAAGTAAGAAATATCTTGCTTGCCCAATAAAACATGGTAATTACTGGAGAACATTGAAGATGACCTTGACACGCAGAAGGCTGAGTATGTCAGATTCCATGGCATGTGGCAGGACGTATATTGGACAAACAATGCACACCATTTAAGGCTCAATGATAACACTAGTGGCACACTTGACTATCGTATCCCAACAAGTCGGCTATAGCAGAGCAATGTCTGTCAAAGAACCATGTGATGGAATACCAGTGCACCAGGATTTTAATACCTACTTCGAAATATGGGGACAGTATCATCAAAGAAACCATCGAAATTTGCACCAATGACATCTTGTACATTAGGACTGTGGCTATAATCTCAGCAAGGTTGGGCAACCAGCACTTTGTCTAATTAAACAGACACTCAGAAAACTCAAAGAGCTGGCAGCCAGATGCAGCTATGATGACTCTACCACCGACACGGATATAATTGCCTCCACGACCGCTGATGTGCACCCTCGGACACGTATCGCTGAGGGAACGACTTGCAGATGACGGGAAAATAAGTCAGCCATGCATCCCCAAGAGCTCGGTGTCCCCTTCCATCCCCCACGCCACTATAAGGTTCTAAGTCACAAACCCATCAGTCTTAGCAGTTAGACAACTGCCCCAATCAATCTTAGCAGTAAGAACTATCATATCCATCACAGCAGATCATCGACCTGCCTGCATGTCCAGCACAGAGCAAAATTGTCAACATCATCATCAGACCTAATGGTTGTGTGGGGAATGGGAGGGGGACACAGAGCATCTTGGGGATGCATGACTGACTTATATCCCCATCGTCTAGAAGCCGTTCCCTCAGTGGTCCACTTCCGAGGGTGCACATCAACAGTCACAGAGGTAATTACATCAGTGTCTGTGGTAGACGCATAGTTGCATCTGGCTGCCTAATCACACCCTCCCTATCTTAGTATGTAAGCAAAACATGTACAAACAAAAATCTAGAAACAGATTTTGCAATACCAGGGTGGTGAAATATCTACAAGCCTCCCATTGAATGACATTGTTGGAAGGACAGTCGTCGTCGTCGTCGTCGTCGTCGTCGTCGTCGTCGTCGTCGTCGTCGTCGTCATCATCATCATGGCTCACAATCATGTGCATAATCATAAGCAGTGTGGTCCTAAACATAACATGGAACACAACCCAAGGCACCTCGTGGTATGCCATAGGAACCAATAAGCAGAAAACTAAAAATTATAATCCATCAGATCAAAATATACCCAAGAATCCTGTGATAGGTGATGCAGAAATACAAATACTTCCTAAACTCCAATGTAACCAAGATGCCTCCCTGAAGATGCTGCAGAGGCCCAAGAGCTCAGTTCGTCAGTGCATCTGATGAGGGCGACATGTCTCATCACCAAAAATATTGTGCCTGTTGTACACTGTGAACTGGCAGTACACCTGTGGAGAGAGACAGAAGTCTCACAGAGAGGTGTGTTTAACTAATGGAAGTCTCAATGTATTGCAGGAAGAAAACCATCATCTATATCAGAAGGCAGTGAGAAAGAATGAAACAAGACATTCTTGATACACGTTACTACACAACAATATTCTTTCCCTGCCCTGAGAGCTAGGAGGGCAAGGAGGAAACCTATCCCCCTCCCCCTCATTTGCCCCCTACCCCTAAGTGTGGGTGCCCTCAACTTCAGATTCGTGGAGGGGGGGGGAGAGGGAGGGGAGGGGGGGGGGGGGGAAGTGGCAAGTACTTCTTTCCTTTGAGTCATTCTGTGCAATCTCCATCTATACTCTGTGAACCACTTTGACGTGTATGGCAGAGGGTATGTCCCACTGTACCAGTTATTATGGCTTTTTCCCCTCATTCCATTCATGTACGTAGAGTGGGGAAAATGATTGTTTAAGTGCCTCTGTGTGTGCTGTAATCTTACTGTCACAATTCCTAGGGGAACAATGTGTAGAGGATTGTAGTATATCCCTAGGGGCATTGTTTAGTGCTGGTTCTTGAAGCTTGGTCAGTAAATTTTCTCAGGATAGTTTCTGTCCATTTTCAAGAGCCTGTTACCTAAGTTCTTTCAGCATCTCAGTGATGTTCTTACTTGGAGCAAAAGAATCTATGACCATTCATGCTGCCCTTCTTTTCATACATTAAATATCCTATCTAGTCCCATTTGGTATGGGTTCCACACACCTGAACAACATTCTAGGATGGGTTGTATCAATGGTTTGCAAACAATCCCTGTTGTAGACTGGTTGCATTTTCCTAGGATTCTGCAATAAACCAAAGTCAGCTACCTGATTTTATCAAAGACTGAGCCTATGCGATTGTTACATTTCATGTCCCTATTAAATGTGACACCCAGGTATTTGTAAGAGTTTACAGATCCCAAATGTCACTCACTAATATTATAGTCAGAGGATACCATGTCTTTTTTTTCATTTTGTAAAGCACACAACTTCAAACTTTACATTTTTGAACATTTAAAGCAAGCTGCCAATCATGGAACCACTTTGAAATCTTATGGGAACCACTTTGAAATCTTATCAAGGTCTGACTGACTATTTGTACAGCTTTTTTCAGGCTATAATTCATTGTAGCTAACTACATCATCTGTGAAAACTCTGGAGTTATCATTAACATAAAATATGAACAGCAAGGGACCTAACTCATTTCCCTGGAATACACATGAAGTTACTTCTACATCTGTCAATGGCTCTCCATCCAACATAACATGCTGTGTCCTCCCTATTGAGAAATCCTCAGTCCAGCCAAATATTTCATCTGATATCCCATACAATGGTGTTGACGACGACGACGACGACGACGATGATGACGACGACGACGAGTGCAGGTGTGTTACTGAGTCAAATGCTTTTCAGAAATCAAGAAATACTGCATTTATCTGACTGCCTTGATCCATGGCTTTCAGTATATCATGTGAGAAAGGTGGGAGTTGGGTTTCACATGATCTGTGTTTTGAAATCCATGCTGGTTGGCATGGAGGAGGTCATTCTGTTTGAATCACGTGCATTATGTTTGAGCTAAGAATATGATCTAAGATTCTTAAGAAATGGATGTCAGGGACGCTGGACAGCAGTTTCACAGATCACTTCTTCTACCCTTCTTGTGGATAGGTGCAAACTATGCTTTCTTCAACTACTTGGCACAGTCTAACTACAATAGGTTATAGTTAACAAACGGGCTAATCCAGCTGTGAATTGGGTATACAGTCTGAGAGGGATTCCATTGGGCCCTGGAACTTTGTTCTGTTTTGATAATTTCAGCTGTTTCTCAATGAAACTGACACTAATGCCAAGATCACTTATCTTTTCAGTGGCACTAGAATTAAGTTGAGAAATAATTCTCAGTTCTCCTTTGTAAATTAACATTTGGAAATGTAGTTGAGCATATCTGCTTTTGATTTCTTGTTCAACTCACTGCTGTACCTCATGGTAAAAGAAGATGGAAAAAAGGCATCCTGTACTGCCAGGCCAACTTCAATTATTATTACTTTCTACGACGTACTGTTGTGCTAAGCCAATTCACATACTGTACATATCTAAATCATACATTGGAATATATTGGAGTACGTACATCTTATGTGCTTCTCTTTTATAGATGCACTATGTTAACTGTAAGTTGGCTGATTGGTCCCCTAAGCCTGAATCTGCAGGTGTTAGTATAAATTGGTAGGCTTGTGCTAGCAGTCAATTGCTTTTCATTCAGCCAACTTTACATAGCTGACAGTACTGTTTGAGGTAGCCAATGTTTTCTGTTGTGAAAATTTTTTGTACTTCATTCTGTTCTGGCATAACATACTCAACCATAATGAAAAATACTATGGCTTTAGCAATGGCTCAATAACTCATGTTTTTTTGGTTGTCACATGTGCATAATCACTCTTTTATACTTTACACATGTAGCCATTTGTATTATAGGGCACTATAATATTCCAAAGTAAATTTAGTGATGGACATTATGGGAATTCGCATAGCACAACTGTACATCATGGAAGGCAATAATGTAAGTTGACAGTGTAAAAAAAAAAAAAAAAAAAAAAAAAGGAGCCTTTTTTACTGTCTTCAGTTGCTACGTACAGCAGCGAGTTCAGGAACATGGAACAGAGAGTGCCTCACAAAAGAACAAAGCCTGCACTCCATAATCAATCCTCTTTCTCACCATTTTCTAATGGAGATGATGATATTCTTCATGCAATACGTTGCAACTTTCACACTTAAGAGTTAGTCTAATAAACGTGCATGATGTGTGGTCTCTGGGAGCAGCCCGATCCTCTGTATGAGCCATCATTTTCTACAATGTAATGTTTCCTGTGTCTTTGATAAAATTTTATTCTTCTGGGCGGAAAGACATCCAACCTCACTTTACTAATTTTAGTCGCATATCACCCCCCTTCCCCCCCCCCCCCCCCCCTCCTCCCTTGCCAGGTAAATTTCTGCAGACGCCCTTGACTGATACATACCCTGTAGTGAAGCGTATTTTGCTGCAGACATCTGTAACATACAGTGTATCTAAGCAATATTCCAGTTTCTCCCATGTCCAGCCTAGCATTTCCCCATTAACAAGTGTAATTGCTGCTCTGATGCGAGCTCGGCGAGCCGGGGTCTGGTAAATAGAATACTTCATGGAACCCCCCCCCCCCCAAAAAAAAACTAATGGGGTTATGTCTGGAGACCTAGGGGCCTATGAAATGGGTTCCCTTCTGCCAATCCAGCAACCTGGAAGTGTGTCATCCAAAGCCTCCCTAATGATAGATGTCCAGTGAGAAGGGACACCATTCTGCTGCAGAATGACATCTCATTGCTGGTTTTTAACCTGTGGAAATGGAAACTATTTAAACGTGTCCAGATAAACAGTAGATGTTATTTATCACATTGGAGAAAAAATGGTCCCACCATGTTACACATTTACTGTTGGGCTGTTGCACACAGTTTCCATGCTGAAGCAAGGATTCTCAGAGCCCCAGATCCTCATATTGTGTTGATTTACATTCCCAGACACATGAAAGAAAGCTTTATCTATGAACATCACCTTTTTCAGATAGTCTCAGTCATCATCAAAGTAGCTGAAAATTTCAGTTGTAAATGTTTTGGCCTGTCATCAGATTGAAGTACATGAAGCAGCTGCACCTGGAAAACATCAAACTTCAGTCTCCTCTGTAGTGCCCTGTGCACTATAGTTGATGATGGCTGCAGCTGTCAAAACACTTGACAGATGATTTTGTTGGGCTCCAGATAAATTCCTGTTGCCCCTATTCCACATCTGTGTCACTCATGCTCGGACACCCAGAGCTCATGCTCTTCATGATACTTCCAGATTCCTTGCACCTTGTGTACCGCTGTTTGATGGTTGGATGTAATGGTCGCATCCTCCCATAACTCTGTAACACATCCAGAAGTTTTGCTGGACCCTGCGTGTCGGATTTAGTCACTATCAATCATGCCACACACAGTGCCATCTGCTGGGGGGTAGCCATTTTTATCAATAACTAAAAAAGAGCACTTCAGGTGTCTGAGCATCATACTGCAAATCACAGCTTTCTATCCATCCCTGTTTCTGAAATGCACTTAGTGAATGTTGTAAAGATAACTTTGGAACGTCATGTACTATGTGAGTTTGTTAACCATTGCTCAGTGTTTTACAGGTGTGTATTCCTAGTGGTTTTATGCAGGCTTTGTTAACAGTGTGTAGGAATTCCAGTGCAGCTGGCTGGGGGAATGAAACTGGAAGCCACTAAGTGAAGTTAACACAAATTTTATTTCTAATAACTGACCCTACAAAAAGATGGTGTGTATATACAACTGTCCACAGCAAACTGAGAGCTAAACTTGTATTGCTGTCAAAGAGTTTTATTTATATTGTAGTTTGTGTTGTCGATGGTGAAGGAGGTACAATCTGTCATCAATATTATGACCCAAGTTCTTTACAACGCACGGCAGACCATAATGGAAAACTCTTGTGTCTAGTTGTAATGGCCCAGTTGTTTGATAAAATAGAATTACACCTAGATCAAATGTAATTTTCAAGCATTTGAAAACATACAGTTTTATGGTGGGGGTCAATTGTTTCCAATGCTTTGAAAATGCTGTACAATCATGCACACATAACGTGTAACAATATTATTAATTTTGATTTCAAACTGTTGACAGTCAATTTTCTCCAGAGGAAATAAGCAGTGTGATTGTGGAACCTACAGCAAGTGCAACATGCATAAACTGCCATGGCTTATATCAAGTATACTCAAAGCCATTTGTCACAAAATCTCAAAACTATTTAGTCATTCATCAACAAACTAACATATTTTAAGACATTAGGTTAAGCTGACTTAACCTGTGCAGTTAAAAAAAAGTAAACTCTCTGTACATAATGAAGTCAAATGGGACAATTCAAAAACTAATAAATGCTGTAAATCAACATGACTTGTTATTTATTGGTGAAATGAGTAGGTACTTTTAGCTGTTATATGGGACCTTATCATTTCATGTGGAGCATCATTCAGTCTGTGGGGAAATGTTCTGATGTTATTGCAGGTAAGACTTCACGGTATGCAGTGTTAAACAGAGACAGGAGGTGACAGATAGGAAGAGAGGAGGGGGAGGCAGAAGGAGACCTTAGAGAGAATTTTTTGTTTTCATTTATTGGTGAATTTCAATTAATTTCAAACTATTCTTTTGTTTCAGAAACCCAAGTACCCACGATCAGTTTTCTTTATTGTGACCAATGAATTCTGTGAAAGGTTCTCCTACTATGGAATGCGCAGTAAGTATGGAATACTGCCACATTTAAATTTCAAATGCAGAACCATGAATTGTGTGTGTTAATTTTATTTTTGTTGTTTTTCCTTGTATTTGTATTGTGAATATTATTTAATGCAAGTTTTTAATTCTGTTAATTTTAGACCATTTTCCTTTTTACTTTCAGCAATTTTATCTCTGTACCTCAGAAACATTCTCCGATATGATGATG
Organism: Schistocerca americana; assembly: GCF_021461395.2. NCBI lineage: Eukaryota > Metazoa > Arthropoda > Insecta > Orthoptera > Acrididae > Schistocerca > Schistocerca americana. The sequence goes on from NC_060122.1 coordinate 435,864,173, forward strand.
ACACAGCCACAACAATTTACCATACATTCACAATGTTGTGCTACTTCTTTCCTCTTTTTGGGGCTATGTTGGCTGACAGTCTTTTAGGAAAATTCAGGTGAGATTATTGGATATTTGTTATGGACTGACAAATTCTTTTCTTCAACTAAGAAATTTTTATGTTAAATATTTCCTACTCTGGAAATATTTATAATTGATATTTTAGTTTTAGAAGGTACCTTTTAGCTGTTGATGGAACATAAACATTAAACTTCAAAACAGAAACATTCAGGGGAGTACCCAGTAAGAAACTGAAATGATGGATTGATATAAACTTGAAAGTGTTGAGAGAGGCCTCTCAGTGAAGCAGGGTTGTGTTATAGAAAGTCTATAAGTTTCATCCCCCTGGTATTAGTGTAGGTGTCAGTCTTGTTAACACTGAAAAAAAAAAGTAGTAGTGTGTTGTTATATTTGTATAATATGACTTTTCTTTATCATGCAAGTGGAATGGAATCTTTAGACTGATAAAACTGAAAGTGTGCTGAAAGTTTGTTTGGTACTACCTTGTGTGTTATTCTCTCTGGAACCAAGCTTTTGTAAATCTTTTGTAATCTTGATGGGTTATGGACACAGGATGTGCATGAACAACTGCAAAGTACCATATTTGTTTTCAGTTGTGAATAAATTTTCATAAAACAACACGATTTAACTCCATTGATTTTTGTGTTTGTTAGAAATAGCAGCCAGTGTGATTGCTACAAAATACAAAAGGCTAAACTCAAAGCACCAGAAGACTATGCAAGATGGAAATGCATGTGTCAATGCTGTTGTGAGTATGTGCACTTGAAGAAATTTCTGTGTCATATACACTCCTGGAAATGGAAAAAAGAACACATTGACACCGGTGTGTCAGACCCACCATACTTGCTCTGGACACTGCAAGAGGGCTGTACAAGCAATGATCACACGCACGGCACAGCGGACACACCAGGAACCGCGGTGTTGGCCGTCGAATGGCACTAGCTGCGCAGCATTTGTGCACCGCCGCCGTCAGTGTCAGCCAGTTTGCCGTGGCATACGGAGCTCCATCGCAGTCTTTAACACTGGTAGCATGCCGCGACAGCGTGGACGTGAACCGTATGTGCAGTTGACGGACTTTGAGCGAGGGCGTATAGTGGGCATGCGGGAGGCCGGGTGGACGTACCGCCGAATTGCTCAACACGTGGGGCGTGAGGTCTCTACAGTGCATCGATGTTGTCGCCAGTGGTCGGCGGAAGGTGCACGTGCCCGTCGACCTGGGACCGGACTGCAGCGACGCACGGATGCACGCCAAGACCGTAGGATCCTACGCAGTGCCGTAGGGGACCGCACCGCCACTTCCCAGCAAATTAGGGACACTGTTGCTCCTGGGGTATCGGCGAGGACCATTCGCAACCGTCTCCATGAGGCTGGGCTATGGTCCCGCACACCGTTAGGCCGTCTTCCGCTCACGCCCCAACATCGTGCAGCCCGCCTCCAGTGGTGTCACGACAGGCATGAATGGAGGGACGAATGGAGACGTGTCGTCTTCAGCGATGAGAGTCGCTTCTGCCTAGGTGCCAATGATGGTCGTATGCGTGTTTGGCGCCATGCAGGTGAGCGCCACAATCAGGACTGCATACGACCGAGGCACACAGGGCCAACACCCGGCATCATGGTGTGGGGAGCAATCTCCTACACTGGCCGTACACCACTGGTGATCGTCGAGGGGACACTGAATAGTGCACGGTACATCCAAACCGTCATCGAACCCATCGTTCTACCATTCCTAGACCGGCAAGGGAACTTGCTGTTCCAACAGGACAATGCACGTCTGCATGTATCCCGTGCCACCCAACGTGCTCTAGAAGGTGCAAGTCAACTACCCTGGCCAGCAAGATCTCCGGATCTGTCCCCCATTGAGCATGTTTGGGACTGGATGAAGCGTCGTCTCACGCGGTCTGCACGTCCAGCACAAACGCTGGTCCAACTGAGGCGCCAGGTGGAAATGGCATGGCAAGCCGTTCCACAGGACTACATCCAGCATCTCTACGATCGTCTCCATGGGAGAATAGCAGCCTGCATTGCTGCGAAAGGTGGATATACACTGTACTAGTGCCGACATTGTGCATGCTCTGTTGCCTGTGTCTATGTGCCTGTGGTTCTGTCAGTGTGATCATGTGATGTATCTGACCCCAGGAATGTGTCAATAAAGTTTCCCCTTCCTGGGACAATGAATTCACGGTGTTCTTATTTCAATTTCCAGGAGTGTATGTGGGCAGGGAGATCACTGGGCAGCAGAGTGTCTGATGAAAAAGATAGCTAATAGGATGCAAGTGTTCTGACTTGGTGGAAGATGTGACCACAGAAAAAATAGCACTACATCAGTGTTTATTGGAAGACCATGCTAAAGCAGGAAGTTTATTAGTAAGTGCATTAGGAAAATATGTGCCCAAACTTGTACCGATATGCACCCACAAATTAAATATGGTGCGAGTTACACAAGTGATTTGAATGTACCGGTATGCAATGACTAAAGATGTTGATTGAACCATTTCTTCATGTCCGTTGTGCTGACAAAGAGAACATCAACGTATATATTGTGAAGTTGCAGAATCTCCTCATGGATTTGAATGATGAATTGCAGATGCATGAGATAACTGTCTTGTCTGAAAGAATTTTAAATTGTCAAACTTTATCCATATTAGACAAAGAAAATGGCAATTTTAAAGACTTGTGGGACATGATTCTACCTTAAAAACAGTGTGAACCTTTTGACTGAAAAACTCTACACCAGTGAATTGCATGATAAAAATATGGTCGAATAAACTAGGTTTGTTGCATGCAGTGGTCCTAAAAAGAAAGTCAGTGAAAAAAATAGTGATGATAGTGAAACATCAAAAAAAAAAATCTTGAATATTCAAAATAAAAATTTTCTTGTCATAAATGTGGGCAGGGAGACCATTGGGCAGCAGTGTGTCTGATGAAAATGACAGATAATAGCATTTGGATCATGGAGTCCATCACTGCAAATAAACAATACATTGTATCTCATACAAAATTCACTGCTCTTGAAAGTGTATGAATTGGGAAGATAGCTTTGTCATGGACAGAGAACTTAGAAAATTCAAATATAACTGACTAATCCTAGAAAGAATGCTGAAGACACATTATGTTAACTTATTGACTTCCTGCAAACAAATTTACAGTAGAAAAACAGGATATCAAATTTTGTCGATAAACGTAAATATTTAGCTGAAATCATAACATGCAACCTAAATGAGAAGCTGATATAGCAAAATAGAGCAAAAGCTGTACAAAGCAAATAAATATTGTGAAAAATACATACAGTAAAAAACGCTTGTCAATAGCTGCAAAATTAAAACATAAAAAACTATAAAGCCAGCAGAAATCATCTTACAAACAAGCAATATCAGGTGAGGAGGCATTTCAAAATAGCTAAAATGAAATGATACACAAGAATATAGAACCAGTAATGAGCATAATCTGGAGGAAATGCACGTAATTCTTTGGACATGTGATCAGGTATGAGGTTAATAGAAAAAATGTGGAATGGTAAGAGTAATATTAAATGGAATACAGAAATTATGGAACCCCAAACTACAGTACATGACCTAAATTAACAGAATAAGACAAAATCAAAATACTGCAAGACTTACAATCCAGACTAAAAATGAAGATCAATAAAAAGACTACAGTAATGGTAATCTCGGACAAAGAAAGAAAAAAATCTGAAAGAATAAACAAACATTGGGCAGATAGGAGAGCAGAAAGTCCTTTTTAATAATGAATTACAATAAGCCTTCTTGTAACCATTGTATTATTAAATGATAACATCATCTTGTAACCTGTGTATAATTGACTAGAGTTGTCTAATGAAAGCTATAAAATACAAATATAAATAATAACAAATAGTGAAAATTATCAAAGTTATCTTTGAATGAAAGTTACTTCAATTTTACAAATGCTCTTGTAATTTTCAGGACCATTCTCTATTTATCATTTGTATATGCTGCTGGGAATATTGTTATATCCTTAGCATCAGCAAATGATTCAATACCAGGAATGCCAGCCAGGTAAGTTCCTTGTCTCTCATAGTTTTCTGTAGTACTGAAGTAACAGTGTGGGTGTTTTCTTTTTTCATGCACTTAAGTATCTATTGGAAATCAATATTACTTAGTATTGTCACACTGAAACCACATTGATGTCCAAATCTGAAGGCAGGATTGTCAGTGAACAATAGCACTTAGAACTGAAAGAATCTCTTACTGGTACCCATGTACTGCTGGAACTGAAGTTGGCTCCCACATGTAGAGTGCAGCTATTTGTACATCATTGAATATTTCAAAATGCTGGTATTGATACAAACATAGAAAATTCTGGAATATACAAACATTGCAAACACAAGGTATTTTAAGAAGATACCAGAAACAATAAATGCAAAACAGCAAATAATTGGTGGTGGTCAGGTTTGAACCAATGATGTGCAGCGCACCAACCCAATGCTAAAGACTGTGCCACACTACATGTGCCATGACTTGTGGTAGTATATTTGAGGACCTAAGAAAAAAAGAGTGGGTTAAGAGCTTCTGTTTGGAACTGGGCAGGGGGGGGGGGGGGGGGGCAGCAAGGATAAAGGATGCAAGGAGAAACAATATCTTTATTTGGGATTTTACTAAAATAAGGTAGAATTTGTTGTGGTGGTGGAACGTCTATGAGAAGATGAGCAGTTTTGGAAGAAAATATGTTTTTGATAGGAAAATAATCACTAGGAGGGCATTATGAGATATGAAAGTATGTCCTGTGGAGATGGTTGAGATGGTTAAGAGAAGCCATTGCAGGAAGGACACATGATTTTAGTGAAAGAAAGAATACATGTTTTGTGACTAATGCAAAACTCCCTTTGTCGAAGGATTATTTTTTTTGGTTTCTAGAGTGGTGGGCTTCATAATTTGTACTGGTCCAATTAGAATATATTCATTATAGTTGACATAAACTTATTAAATAATTGGAAAAGACAGGTTTCTACTTACCGTAAAGATGACATAAGTTGTAGTCGGGCACAATTAAAACACATTTACATATAAGCTTTCAGACACAGCATTTGTCAGAAAAAGAAATAGAAACGCACACTATTCATTCACACAAGAAAGCACACCTTGCACACTAATGAATGCCAAATCCAGCAGCTTGTACCATCTAGGACTGGTCCGAGCTGCCAGAGTTGGCGCATATGTTTGTGTGAGGTATGCTCACTTGTATGAATGAATGAATGAATGGTGTGTGTTTCTCTTTCTTTTTCAGATGAAAGCTGCGGCCAAAAGCTCATATGTAAGTGTCTTTTTAATTGTGCCTGTCTGCAACTTTACAGCAAGTAGCTACCTTTTCCTACATTGTTGATATTCCAACCTGGAGTTTCCATTGTTTCATTTAAATGACTGTATTTTTAGATGTATCTCTGCATGTAAAAAAAAAAGAAATTTAGGCATATGGCAACACGATTTTTGGTGCCATTCACCTGTCTTTTAATTTCTGGAAGTCATTCTATTTCTTCTTATTGTTTTCTTATTTGGTCTTTTATTTGAGCCTTGGTTGTATGGCTGAATCTAATCATCTACTTCTTTACTAGTGTGTAACAGCTTAATTTATTTATATAGTACTCACTTTTCATTATTTGTCGTAATTCTCATACACTTCAAACATAATTTCTATTTAAAAATGGATTAACATTATTTACACTGATCATGTACTGTATATAAGTTTTTGATGGTTGTTTTGATGACTTGTAACATATATTTGCAAGGATTTTGCATTTTAATGCTCTTAAATGTAATTAGGAAATTACTTTCCATAATACTGGTTTGCAGTCTAATTGCTTGAGACTTCCTCGTGAAGTGCCAGAAGTGAATATTGACTATGACGTATTTCCTCTCTACAGTCCTGTGGAACAAAGAGTATATGTAATTTGCATGATGTTCCTATCAGAGGACTAATGTGATCTTCAGCATGGTTATGGTGAGGGTAACGGTAGAGTCTAGGCTGCCAGGAGCCTCACACTAATGATGGCCCTAAACATTTTCCAGCTCAGTCTTAAGCAAAGATTCGGTAATGGATTACTGAAAATGACTGACAAATTGAAACTAGTTTAGCCACTTGTTACATTCCTACTCTTGCCTAACAATAAAATATAATTCCTTTGTTCATTTTATCAAAATAAAATGAATGTTCACGCACTTACCTACACATTAACTGAAAATATGTGTTACAATAGCTTTTACCTTCTCTGTATTCTCACTGGAGAGAAATCAGTTGTTGTAACTGACTGGACATGCTGAATAAGTGCAGTGACTACCGGAAGTTAAATGCTTGTGGCAAGAAATATCAACATGATAATGAAACAGAGACTGAGAACTTTTATCACTAAAAAGAAATAAAGCTTAGAATTCAGCATCAAAAATACAATACAGAGCTATCAAAATGATAAGTAGAAGTACTTACAAATGATACATAACCAGATTAATGTGTGTAAATGACCATGAATTAAAAGAAAATGAAATATGCAGTTTTATTATAAAAGATTACAGCATGTTCTTGAAAACTATTTTTGCAGATCAGAATATAAGGGTGGAGGAGTTGCAATATTTGTTGAAACAGACAAGAATTATGATAGCAGTATGATTGTAGATACAAAAATTTACCCAGAAGTAACGAAAAAGATTTTGAAATTACAGGTATTGTGCACAATGAATTAAAGGTATTCTGTGTCACCAGGTGACAAAATAAATACATTCCTCAAAGTCAAATCTACCAGGGGAAAAATGAAAGTTTGTGTAATTTGTGGTGATATTAAAATTGATATGCGAAAAGAGAGACAAAGAAAGCAAAAATTTGAGGAGATGCTAATACAGAACAACATGAGGGCAACTGTAATGGAATCTACAAGAGTAACTTTGGAAACTGAGTCAGTTACTAACAATATTATGAATAACATAAATAGCAACAAATATACAACAAAGGTACTACAAACAGGACCTTCTGACCGTTTTGGACAGCTATGTGAAGTATATGGAAATCTAAACCTACAAACAGAAGATAAATCAAACAATGGAAAATACAGGATGGAATGTAACAATATTAAGAGAAGGAAAGTTGCTACTGACCATGTAGTGGAGATGCTAGGTCGCAGGTAGGCAAAAAAAAAAAAAAAAAAAAAAGTATAGCTTTTGGCCATTAAGGCCTTCATCAACAATAGACATACATACACGCATGCGCACACACTCACGCAAGCGCAACTCACACACATGACTGCAGTCTTAGGCAACTGAAACCACACTTCGAGTAGCAGCACCAATGCATGATGAGAGTGGCAACTGGGTGGGGGTAAGGAGGAGGCTGGGGCGGGTAGGGGGAGGGATGGTATGGTGGCGATGACGCACAATGAAATGCTGCAGGTTAGATGGAGGGCAGGGGAGAGGGGGGGGGGGGGAGAGAAGAGGAAAAGGAGAGAAATAAATAAATATATAAAAAGACTGGGTGTGGTGATGGAATGACGAGCTGTGTAGTGTTGAAATGAGAACAGGGGAGGGGCTGGATGGGCAAGGACAGTGACTAACAAAGGTTGAGGCCAGGAGGGTTACAGTAATGTAAGATATATTGCAGGGAAAGTTCCCACCTACGCAGTTCAGGAAAGCTGGTGTTAGTGGGAAGGATCCATATGGCACAAGTTGTGAAGCAATCATTGAAATGAAGGATATCATATTTGGCAGCATATTCAGCAACAGGGTAGTTCACTTGTTTCTCGGCGAAAGTTTGTTGGTTGCCATTCATGTGGTCAGACAGCTTGTTGGATGTCGTGTATAGATAGAATACAGCACAGTGGTTGCAGCTTAGCTTGTAGACCACATGACTGGTTTCACAGGCAGCCCTGCCTTGGATGGGAATTCTTCTCTGTGGCTGGACTGTGGGACTTCAGGAGATGGTGGGAGACTGGAAAGATGAGGCATGGGAGACGGTTTTGTACAAGGTTGGGAGGACAATTAAGATATGTGAAGGCTTCAGTGAGACCCACAGCATATTTTGAGATGGACTGTGCTCATCACTGCAGATGTGATGAGCATGAGTGGCTAGGCTGTACGGAGGGACTTCTTGGTATGTAACAGGTAGCAACTGTCGAAGTAGAAGTACTGCTGGTGGTTACTAGATTTGATATGGATGGAGGTACTAATGTGGAGGTGCTAATGTAGCCATCTTTGAGGTGGAGGTCAACATCTAGGAAGGTGCCTTCCTCCCCATCCCAGCCTCCTCCTTACCCCCACTCAGTTGCCACTCCCATTATACACTGATGCTGCTGCTCGCAGTTTGATTTCAGTTGCCTGAGACTGCAGTCATTTGTGTGAATTGCATTTGCGTGAGTGTGTGTGCATGTGCATATATGTGTCTATTGTTGATGAAGGCCTTAATGGCCACAAGCTATAATTGTGAGTGTGTTTTTTTACTATCTGTGACTCAGCACCTCCGCTATATGGTGAGCAGCAACTTTTCTTCTCATAAACAGAAGAGAAAAATGTAGAAAGAGATATTGGGCTCTTAAACCAACAAAACATCAACATATTTAATGTAATGGTGAGAAAAGAACACTGGGCAGATGTTCTTAAAGCTCGGGGAACAGATGAAAAATACAGTGCTTTTAAAGAAACCTTAACATATTACTTCAGTATAGCATTTCCAAAAACAAAGAGGACAAGGAAAAAGCCTTCAAAGCAAGCAGGGTGTCACAAAGGTAATAATAAAACAGGAGGCTACATTAGGCGTGATGGAACAGAGGGAAAATTTTGAAATGTACAGACAGCACCGTAAGAAGGACAGACAGTTGATAAGATAAGAAAAAGGCAGATCAGTTAATGAGATTATTTAAAAATCATCAAACTGGATGAAAACAGCCTGGGATATAATTAACTCTGACAGGGGCAACAAGAAATATATGCAGAAAACAAATGAAATAGAAAGTGAGTAACAAAATCATTACAGACAAAACAGAAATCGTCAACATCCTGAATAATAACTACATAGATACAGTAAAAAACCTAAGGCATGCATTTTAATAACCAAGGAACTCATCCCACCATAGTGAAAAATAACTCAAGCTACTCGGTTCCCAGAAATTGGTATCTAAAGAGAAAGTGACAAAGGTTATAAGAAACCTTATTGAGGAAAAAAGTCTGCTGGACATGATGAAGAGTCAAACGACCTAATCAAGCAGGTGGCAGCAGAAATAATTACACCACTGTTGTATATAGTCAACTGTTCATTCCAAGAAGGAATATTTCTTGAAAAATTACTTAAGGTGGTACCTATATAAAAAAAGGGAAAAGATGACAATCCTAATAATTACAGACCAGGATCCTTAGTATCAGGCTTCTCCAAAATATTAGAAATGCTCATGCTCAACAGACTAACTGATTAACTGGAAATCATAATACTCTAACTTCAGCACAGCATGGATACCAGACAGGGAAATAAATGGAAACAGCAATTGAATCATCAACAGAATTTATTGTCTAGCTCTTAGACAACCAGATGGTAATGTCTGGAGTTTTTCTTGACTCATCCAAAGTGTTTAACACAACAATCGTGCAGTCCCAGTAAAGAAACTAGAGACAGTCAGCAGACTCGATAAAATCGTATCTCAGTAACAGGAGGCAATATGTAACCATTAACAACTTAAACAAACCAGAAGTTAGAAGCATCAAGTATGGTGTACCTCAGGGTCTGTTATGGGACCTATTGTCTTCAGTTTATTTGTAAATAATGTACAATCATGTGATAATGAAGATAAGACACTATATGCAGGTGATATGTCTGTGCTAAATCTTGCCAACAACTTTTTCTCTAGTGATTCAAACACTTTCACAGTCAATAATACTGCACAACGGCTCATGAACAATGAGTTAATTATTAATCTGAAAAAAACTATTTATAAGGTTTTCCACATTAAACAAGAGGAAGAACAGACAGATGTTTGTCTAGGTGAAAAAGAACTGGAAGAAGTAGCTTCATTTCAGTTGTTAGGCGTAACAATAGACAGTGAGCTAAGTTGGAAGCAGCAGATGAATAGCGTATCCAACAAACTAAACTCTGTGATATTTGTAGTGAAACAACTGGCTCATTATGCACATAAGAATCTCTTGTGCACTTTTTGAACCATAGATGCAATGTGGAATCACAGTATGAGAAAACTCAACCATCACAATAATGACAACATTCACGCTACAGAAGAAAGCCATTTCAATCACATTGAAAAAGAAGTAAAAAGAATCTTGTAGAAACAGTTTCAAAAAACTTTTATTTTGATATTTCCATTATATATTCTTGACCATTGTGGCTCCATTAAGAGATCCCACAAAACTGGATACCAATGTATTTATATAACACAAGAAACTGAAAAAAATTGCTGAGCATTTCACACAGACTACAAATTTTTGAAAAAGGATCTACATACGGGGGTAGGAAATTGATACAAGTATTGCCAAGAAAGTTACAAAACCTCAAACTGATATGATATACCCTGCATCCCTAAAAAAAAAGTTGGTAACAGAAGAAGAATAAATGTGGTGCACAATATTAAGAGAAACTAGAGTTACAAATTAGTGTAGGAAACTAAACTAGTATTAAAACTGCTCATTTACAATATGAGATTCACAAAAATGTATTTTTAACTCTGGTGTAAATCATTTGCCAGTATGTACATAATGTGCAAGCTGTGGTATGTTATTACTGTGTGGTCTATTATATGTATATTGTCTATATGGGAGCAAAATGATGTGTCCTATATTACAACTATATACCTATACAAAATGTAATTTATGGGACCAAAAAAAAACCACCAAAACAATGTTTCTAAAATTGTCAGTTCAGTACTTACCTGCAGAAGGGTTCTCCATTTCATATAAAATTAAGAATAAATGACGGTTTTTTAGTTGCCAACCCACTGGATTATCTTCATCTGAATGTATTAAATTTGTGTTGCTATTAGTGGGTTTCATTTTATTTATTTATTTATTTTTATTGTATTGGAAAAATTGGGCAACATGTAACTATAACTGTTGTAAAGCTTCTCTTTTGTTGCTATTCTTTAATGGTCTAACAATTTTTTCATACCCTTGCAATTATATTTTTTTCAGGGAAATAAGCATTCTAGGCCTTGTTCTTATTGCAATTGGAACAGGAGGCATTAAGCCCTGTGTATCATCTTTTGGTGGTGATCAGTTTGTGTTACCACAACAGGAAAAACAATTAGCTCAGTTTTTCTCATTGTTCTACTTTGCAATCAACTCAGGAAGCTTAGTTTCAACATTTATTACACCCATTTTAAGAGAAGATGTTCCCTGTCTTGGCCAAACATCATGTTATCCTCTCGCTTTTGGTGTACCAGCAGCTTTGATGATAGTGTCAATAAGTAAGTACGATTTACTATTTTACAAGTCCCAGTAAATACTGTGAAATTAATTTCAAATACTATTTTCTTAAAGCTTTATAACTGATCTTATCTGAATTTATTATTGATGATGTAATAGGCATTCACTTCTCTTTAGATTATGTTTCACAAAGCTTGTACTGAGTGAGATGGTTGAGACACTAAACTCACATTCAGCAAGAGCAGAGGTCAAATCTGCATCTGGTTATCCATATTTTGGTTTATGGTTGTTATTTATATAACTTATAGTCATTTCAGGATGTTTATAAGCAAAGAGTCTGCACTGGAAGCAGAAATTAAGTGATTAGGCTGGTACGCCAAAATATCTGATCTGGTTATACTAAGGAAAAATTTACTTCTAGCTATCCAAGTAAGTTAGTTTACTAGGTGTTATTCAGTCATTGCTTAGGCCTGTGAGAGATCTTAAAACTGGTATCATTTTATGCCATTAGTGAACTGAACTAAATTTTTAATAAAGTTATGAAACTATAGTTAAGTAAAGCTCCATTGGTAATGAAATTGAGTAATCTTCAATAGTGAAAAATATTCAACCGTAAAACAGTTACATACAGACAGTAGGAAATGTAGGTTAAAATTATCACTCATTAAACATAATAGAGCTGCAGAAAAGTGATCATCCTGAAGTGTATTAAACATGTGTGTTTAGACACACCAAATTCCAAAACTTCTCTCATCAAGTAAGAGAAACTTAGTATATGACATAAATCAAGAAAACAAAATAATACTAAAACACACTCTTCAATGAAAATTTATATAACAGGATATTTGAAAAGAACAACTGTTACTCATAATTAATGTGAAAAATAGAGCCTTAGAAACTGGAGGGCAGTTGCTACTTACAAGTCACCAGAACAGTAATTGCTGAAGGAATCCTAATTTGGCACACCTTAACAAAAGAGATTCAATCTACAGTTGTAAGAGTTCAAAAATTATCTAATTAGGAGAAGATAAATATAAGAAAGAGTAAGAAAGAACATGTGGAATACACAGGTGGCGAAGGAAAGGACGGGTTTTCAAAATTAATCACTAGACATTCATTCATTCATTCATTCTACTACAGTTCCATAGGTCCCATCTGCCTTTATGGATGTGGAATAAGTCAGGTAATAATGTAAGTACTTTAGGAGTAAAGGAGACAACTTACTGAAAATAAGCAGCATATATGTAAAAGAAAATATACAAGAATTTACATTTGCACAGCACTTGAAACAACTGCATGCTTGATATACTGTATTCTAGGTTGTCACTGCCACACAACAGTCACAAACACCTAAGTCTAAAGTTATATAATAAACTGCCACAATCTGTCAAAACCCTCACTCACTTTAAATTTAAGGAGGTATTAGACACATGGCTCAAAAATAGAGCATTTACTCAGTTGAAGAATATCTTGGAAGTAATATGAACGGAATGTATAAACAATGAAATAATGTAACTATCATTAACTAAATGTGTAAAACTATATAATTAATTCTTGAATGTTGGTTGGTTGGTTGGTTGGTTGGTTGTTTGGGGGAAGAGACCAAACAGCGAGGTCATCGGTCTCATTGGATTAGGGAAGGACGGGGAAGGAAGTCGGCCGTGCCCTTTCAGAGGAACCATCCCGGCATTTGCCTAGAGCGATTCAGGAAAATCACGGAAAACCTAAATCAGGATGGCCGGACGCGGGATTGAACCGTCGTCCTCCCGAATGCGAGTCCAGTGTGCTAGCCACTGCGCCACCTCGCTCGGTCTTGAATTTTAACTGTATAATGATTATTGCTGAAATTTTCTGATTAGTAATAAGTTTATGTATTTATATGTATTCTGTATATGTAAAATGATGTGAGTAAAATGTACAAATTACTAACTACTAAAAAGATGTATGTATATGTATGCATAATGTAAAATTTACTAAAACTATACTTGTACAAAATATTTAAAATGTATTATGACAAAGCCAATTACATGGTAAACATGCTGAATGGCTAATAAATAAACATATGAAACATAAGTCATTGGCAGCAGCTCAGCAGGGGGACTGGGACTGGGACTGGGACTGGGACTGGGACTGATTGGCAGATTTGTGACGGGATGGGGGTTAGGAGGAGATAGAGATGGGAGGTGGAAACAGGGTTGGGAGTGTGTGATTAGTTGCTTAGATAAAGGCTCCACTTGGCTGGATAAGAATGTGAGAGGGAGGTAGAGAGGGGGCGCAGGACAGATGCGCGATCTAGTCACATGTTGGAACCAATGGTGCACAATGAAGATGAATTGAAGATGTGAGTTGGAAGGGCATGATAGGACAGGCAAAGGGGCAATAGATGGTTGGAGGGTGTGATGTAATGGCTCAGTAATTTCGATGCAAATTCATGAGACCCTTAGCTTTCCACCATCTCGAACACCTGATATTTTACGTATGAGAGTGAGATGGGAATGTGTCCACTGCACAACAGTTTATGTGTGGGCAGGACTGGTGTGTGTTATGAGAACTAAAGTTGTGGCGGTCTGTTGGCACTGACAAGTGGTGGCCCCACATGCTTTGGAAGCCATATGTCCAGTACAAGGAGTAATTAAGGTTTTTGTTTGGGTCCTGTCACTTGGGTCACCACGTTCTAATGTTTTCCTGATGACTGGAGACTGTGTGGTACTGGGGTGTAAGACTCGCACATCTCTCGTGGGTGATTTATGTATTGTGTGCAGCCAATCTTCTTCTGAGGACAGACAGCTGTGTCGATCTTCACAATGCTTCTTCTCCGATGATTATGTGCTGGTTAGGGAAATATTACTGAACTACTTCTCTACCCTTGAAATGATTCATTACTCTCAGAATACTTTCATATCAACTCTGCTATATTTTCTTCTCCACAATAAAACAATTACACAAGTTTGACATGCTCTTTCAATACTCGTAAATCAATCCTGTCTGGAAAACCTCAGTACTTAACATATAACATTACAGTCTCTTTTGGTTTTAATAGTCCTTGTCAAAACAGTTCTTGCTCGTAGCAAGTCAAACAACAGAGTATATGAGTCTCTAGACAAAATATATTTCATTTGTTCCCAACAGTCACTACTATTTCAATATCAAAGAGTAGCCCTTGATTACTCCTTGTACTGGACATACGGCTTCCAAGGTATGCACGGCCACCACTTGTCAGTGCCAAAAGACTGCCACAACTTTAGTCTTCTCATAACACATGCCTGTCCTGCACACACACATAAACTGTGGTGCAGCAGACACATTCCCATCTCTCACTCTTGTACGTAAAATATTGGGTGTTTGAGATGGTGGAAAGCTGAGGGTCTCTAGAATTTGTGTCAAAATTCTCAAGGCGCTACAGTGGGCACAGTGAATCAACAGAGATGGAGTCCAGGAGGGTTACAGGAGTGAAAGATGTGTTTCAAAGATAACTTCCTTCACTGTAGTTCAGAAAAGCTGGTGCTGGAGGGAATGATCCACCTTGTGAAATGGTCACTGAAATAGAGAATGTTGTGGCACTGGATGGTCAACTTTCTTGGCCACAGTCGAATGGTGGCTATTCACACTGATGGACAGCTAGCAAGATGGTTGACTGACATACTGACATAAAAAGCTGTCAGAGATTGCAGCAGCATTAGTATACAACAGTTCTGTTTTCACACATGGTCTTTTCTCTGATGCAGTATGATAAACCAGTGGTAGGGCTGCAGTAGAAAGTGTTGGAAGTGTGGATTGTGCATGTCATGCACCTGGGTCTCCCACAGGAAGTGGCATAGGGTTAAACTGGGATGTTGTATAGGTTTGGTGGGTGACTGAACACCACTTTAGGATGAGTGGAAAGGATCCTGGTTAGGATGCCCCTCATTTCAGGGCATGGATGAGAGATAATCAAAGCCTTGGCAAAGGATGTGGTTTGGTTGTTCTAGTCCAGGTTAACACTGGGTGACAAAGAGGGCCCTCCTTTGTGGCTGATTCTTGGGGGGGGGGGGGGGTTGAGAGGACAACAGGTGCATGAGGATAAGGAGAGGGAAATCTGTTTACAGATTAGGTTTGAGGGTTAGTGCCTTTGTGTGAAGCCCCTTCAGCATCCTGGACATAAGAGTTTTCATCACTGCAGATACGCTATCTGTAGGTGACCAACCTGTATGGGAGGGATTTCCTGGTATGGACGGGAATGATAGCTGTTGAAATGTAGGTACTGTTGGTGATTAGCATGTTTAATATGGGCAGAGGTTTGGGTGGAGCCATCAGAAGTGTAGGTAAACATCCAGGAAGATGGTGTGTTGGGTTGAGGATGATTTGATGAAGCAGATGGTAAAGAAGGTGTTGATGTTTTGAAGGAACAAGGATAGGGTTTCTTGGCCCTGAGTCCAGATCATTAACATATCACCAGTGAACCTGAACATAATGAGGAGTTTGGGATTTTTAGAGGCTAGGAAAGTTTCCTCTGGATGACCGACCAAATGTTTGGCATAGCAGGGTGTTATGTTATGTTATGTGGGTACTCATGGCTGTGCCACAGATTTATTTATATACCTTCCCCTCAAAGGAGAATTAGTTGTATGTCAGGATATAGTTAGTAAGGTATATGAGGAATGAGGTAGTGGGAACATTGGGAGAATGTTGAGAGGTGGTGGTACATAATGCAAGGCCATTGGCATGAAAGAACGAAAGATGTCAGTGTATAGGGAGAGGGCATCAACAAAGACAAGTAGTTATTCAGGAGGTAAAGGGGTGGAGAGTCAGTGAAGGAAGTGGTTAGTATCTCTGATCTGAGAGACTAGGTTTTGGGCAATTGGTTGGAGGTGTTTGTCAGCCAGATTGGAAATTCTTTCAATAGGAACACAATAACTAGCTACAATGGGACAACCAGGTTTGTTAGATTTATGAACTTATGGGAGCACATAGAAGATGGGTGTGTGGGGTGTCATTGGGGTGAGGAGGGAGATGGACTGGAAGAGGTTATGGGATGGCTCTGAGGATTTCTGTAGGGATTGGAGGTTATGTTGGACCTCTTGAATGAGATGATACAAGCATTCTTCCGTGTAGTCACAGAAACTCATCATGGTGATGGTGGAGCTTTTGCCTGCAAGGAGGATGATTATGTCAGTATCTTTTTCCAGGTTGTGTGTGGCTGTTATGTCTCCTGCTGAAAGTTTAGTGTTCTTGGGAAGAGGATGGTAAGGCCAAATTGGAGGCATGGAATTCATGGAGGATGATAAGGAGTGGAAGGTGATAAGGGAAGGAGGATCACAGTTGGATGCTGATATGAACTGGGAGAGGTGAGGTCCATTGTTTGGATTAGGTTGTCTTCGGTTGGAGGGATTGGTGGCAAAGAACTGGTTAACAATAGTGTTTTGGGTTTGTTTGGGTTCTGAATTTCATGGAGTGTCAGGAGGGAGTTCTGGAGGATGTGGAAAAATGTAAATGTCAACTAGCCAAGGTCTGTGTGTGTTGAGGGGTTTTCATGAGGGTTTACTGTGGGTAAGATAGATGATGATGTGTAGTGGTGCTCCAAGGCAGGAGTAGGATGTCAGCACGTTTGACACTTCATGGAGGTGCTATCTCGAATGCTCTTCTGGGTGTTGTAGGGCAAAACTTTAAATTTAAGAAATATGGAGTATATAGTCAGGATTAGACAGTAACAGTATCTTGTAGGGGGAGCAGAGATGAGTCTGAGATGACTGTGCCATGGAAATGTGTGCTGTGGCACTGTGCAGGTGAGGGTGATGTGCAGCTGAGCGTCTTCACAACCTGAGCCATCTGGATGGATCCTTCCCTCCACTTCCAGCTTTTCTGATCTCCACAGATGGCAATTATCCTTGAAAGACAGCCTTCACTCTCATAACCATTCTGGCCCCCATCTCCTTGAACCCACTGTCCCCACACCCTCCATCCAATGGTTTCCCCTTCCTCTTTCCTGTCACATACTAACAATTCATGTCCCTACGTTATCTCCAGCATGTGCCATTTCCCACTAAAATTTAGTATTTGTGGAGATCCACAGCCATCAGATGTTTAATAAATGTAAACACAGTCCATAACAGGCTGTCATGAGATTTTTATTTGGTTGTGTGCCTAGCTACATGTCACTGACAAGCACGTGTAAAACCAACATGGAAAGGCACTACATTGTCTGCATACATCGCCATGTATAAATTACACTTTATGCATCTCACAACATAATGGTGATCCTGAGTCACTGATAGGCACAACAAAAAGGCTGTTCCAAATAGCCTGTAGCCTACAGTTGCCTTAGACTGCAGTTTTTGTGTGTGTGTGTGTGTGTGTGTGTGTGTGTGTGTGTGTGTGTGTGTGTGTGTGTTTTGACATCCAGCTATGAACTATGCAACAAAGTTAATTTTGTATTTGAAACTGTTGTCTGCACATTTCTGATGAATATTTTGAACAATAGTTGTACAAGTTAGTGTGCTTTATGGAAAGTATGTACAAGAAAATTATGCTGTAATGCTCATTTGTATCATGTTTGAGAGCTGGCCCTTTTTAAGTGCTCACCAGCAAGCACTTGGACACAGTCGCCATTCCAATGAGTTTCAGAATGCTTAGTTCACAAGTATTTGAAAGGATTTTTTTTTCCATTATCTCATTCTGAGTCACAATATTCATGCTGAATGACGACGGAGATTCCTGGAAGGAACAACACATAAAATAAGGGAAAGGCAACCACTCACCTATAGCAGAATGATGTGTGGTGCATAGAAACATGTAACAGTAAACAATATTCACACTAGCTTTGAGCTGCTCTTTTCTCTGTAGCACAAATACAGACATTCACACACAGTCACTCAAATGTGCACACCCACAGTTGCCACGAGAAAGCACAAGAGCTCAAAAGGTAGTGTGGAAATAGTTTCCTGTTGCGTGTTCCCATGCACCACACATCAGGTCACTCTAGGTGAGTGGCTGCTTTTCCCTTATTTTATGTTATAATCACATTGGCATTTTCAATGGGATAAAAACATTATATATTTCTAACACATTCTGTAAAAGCCTTAGCAAATGTTACTATATAAGTTGTTTAACTGTCATACTGTTTTGCAGTTGTCTTCCTGGTTGGAAAATCACTTTATGTCATAAAGAAGCCAGAAGGAAATGTGGTTTTAAAAGTTTCAAAATGTATTACCGTAAGTATATCTATTTTATTCATTTTTGCTTTAACTTGATAACTTCATTTCTCTTTTAAGTTCATCTGGATTTGTCACAAAGGTCATTTTCTGGACTACTGTAACAGGTATTGATAGGCTTGTAAATAATGGGGAGGAGACGTGGTAATTACAGTGATAAATCATTCCCATTCCCTTCACGTACTATGAATACTTTTATTTTCATAGTATATACACAGTGTGTGTAGCATAGAGCGCATACTACAGAGAAGTCACTTAGCAAAGATACAGTTGTTCTTGTTGTGGTATGGCAGCAATATTATTGGGGAGGGGGGCGGGAGGGGTGTAGATCCAATGGTTCTACGTACCCACAGGCTTGATGAATGGATGATCAAATCTGGTAAATAAGACAGACTGTGTAGTATATGCTACAGCTCTACACTCTTTAGTCCAGATATTGCCTGCAGCTTTAGTGCTTGGATGATTATAGATGAATCATTCAGTCAGTCCTAAGAAATTAGACCATTCTAAGCATACAGGTAACAAATTGCAAGTCAGTTTAAGTATTCAGAGGATAGTAATCATAATTCAAAACTCCTAGGGCACTGATCTGATTTGATTTTTTCATTTGGTCCTGTTGATTACATATTGTTCAAAGGGTCTACTAGTAATATAGTCGAGGGAAATAATACAAAAATATGTGAGTGATGCTTACAATATTAGAATGAATGGAAGTACACATTTTTATCCCAGTGCCACAATTAGATAATGAAATTTACATTTTGTCATTATGATTTTTTTATCTTCATTACGCGAGTAAGTTTAAATGAACACATAATAATGTAGAATAAATGGTAGAACACATTTTAACCTAAGATAGAAATAAATTTACATTTTATCACCATAATTTATGTTAGGAGCACACAATTTTGTCTTCCTGAAGTAAGCAAAGTTTTTTTTCCTCTATTTTTACTCAAAATGATGCCTTATTACTCCAGGAATTCATTCATTTTATAATAAATTTGTTCTCTGAGGAATGTTTTTAGTTTCCTTTTGAATATCTGCATGTTATAAATTTTTTTATATGGATGGGAAGCTTGTCATATACTTTTATTCCTGACTCAGTTACTCTCCTATGCATTTTTGTGAGAGTTGCAGAGTCTTGGTGGAAATTTTTCCCCCGTTTTGTGTTGTGCTTGTGAATGTCACAGTGTATCATTTGATCCCAGTGTGGCTGATGCTTGTGTTTTTATTTAGCACACTCTCCTGTACAGAAATTAGATTTGCTGTTAGTGTTCTATAAGTACAAAATAGAAACTTCAGTATTGCACGAGTATGATTTCAGCTCTTAGCTCAGTCATGCTTACAAGCATCATCTCATGGTTTAGTGACTTCTACTAATGGCCACAATGAATAGCTATGTAAACTATAGAGAATTCCACTCACAGCTGAAATGAATAGCAAAGTTCACTGCATTATTCATCAGTGCTTTGAAAAATAGTAAAATTTAGAAGAGAAGGTATACTTTTTTGAAGTTTGGCAATAATTTTCATTTATTACTAACTTGTTTTCAGCTTTATAATGCACTCAGAGGTCAAATACGTATTTTGTAGTCCCTTGGTTCTCTCATGTTCACATTACTTGAATACCACAGCTCATCCCAACAGACTACATATAATTTTCCACAGCGGTCACAGATGATATTATATTTGCTCGCTTATGCTGAAGACTTGTAATAAAGTTCTTGTAATACAGTTCATTCACCTTACAAAATTTTAGGTATTATTGATGTAAATATTTACATATAAAGCTAAGAGACATAAGGTACATAACATTTCATGATACTCACTTCAGCAACAGATTGTTGCATATAATGTGAAAATTATGTATGCAGGAACCCTTTAACTGACAATTTGTTACAAATTAGTATGACAGTACTTAGGCAGATCTTTGTCACTTAAATCTGATTTCTCATAATCTTTTTATGGAATAGTATGCTTTTTTCCTTAAGCCACTTTGCTAAAACAATTTTAAATGTACTGTATTGAACAAAAGGGCCAACTTTTGTAAGTTGATTGAAAAATCTAAGGTCTAGAATTTGTGGCATTTTTTACCCTTATCTGGTCTACAGCAGGGTATAACAGCTGATTATCCAGTTCTTGTGTTGTGTTCATGTATAGACATCCTAAAGTTGAAATAATTTAAATTCTCTACTTTTTTTAATTTGAGAAGGCATATAGATATATAGGTTAGGGATATTCATAACACTCGGCTCTTTGAAGTGATCACAAGATTAAGTAGGCTATATCTTTACTACTGTAGAATATCCTAGCCATACTGTGCACATTACTATTGTGAAATATGGCTCTCTATTAGCAGGTCTTACTCTTTTAGCAAGAGTCTCTGGAATTATTGCAGCATATGATACACTCCCCTATTTTTTACACTACTAACTTGTTTGTATTGTCTAGTACAAAAGAGATCAATAAATATAACAACAAAATAACAATAAAACAAAAGTTTTACAGAAGAGGGTTATCTGAATAGAAAAGCACAGTCCTCCAGACACAGCACAAAACTGTATTCAGAGTGCTTAAAATATTAATAGAACCCTCACTATACATTTCATAAAATGTATTTTATGTATTTGGGCCAAGCTTGAAGATTTTTAGACAAATGCTGACTTTCATAGCCGCAGTACCCAAAACAGGACAGCATTCCACATACAGTGAATGAAACAAACCAACACACAAAAGCATGTGACCCATATCAGTTTTAAACTTTATGACAGAGTGCCAATTTACATCAGAAAGTTACAAGAGGAAAATAAATTTAAAGCAGAATTTGAAAATATCATACTTAAACAATGTATATGTTATAACCTTTAATCACTAATAAATTGCGTGGATATACAAAAGGAGAAACACTAGCGGGTTACATGTTACTAACTCCGTATCTGTCATTCGACTGCCGTGCCGTGACATGCAGCCGGCGCCGTTCATAGCCAGGTGGCGCTCCCGCGCTCGGCCGAGCTGCGGAGCGCCTCTATCGCCGTGTTCGCGTAGGGGATACGGAATCGGATTTTGGGTTAAAAAATCGAATTTTTTTTATTGGCGTATTATATTCTGCCATGTTTCCTCTTTAAAATGACGTATCATACATAGCTCTACTACAATTATAACTATTTTATTTTTATATATTTGTGAGATCGGGTATTGCGCTTTAGTTATACACGTCTCTCGCGGCTGACCATGAACTTTTTGGCAGTACCTTTAAAGTGACATGAATTCAAATATCCCGGTTTCCAGCGACTATTTATACACTAGTTGCCCGAAAATGTTTCTCTCTGGTTTCCTCAAGTTACTCTTTGACTTTGTGGCGGGACTGTTTTGTAAACAGTGTGATATAAGAAAGTAGTTGTTGTTGAGTTATTTCGTATTTAGTGCTTCATTTTTCGCAGTGAAAATGCCTAGAGCTAAAGCAAAAGTATTTAAAAAGCGTGTGAACTGGCAAAAGAAAAGAAATAATGATTCATTAGCAAAGCAAAGCAGTTCATCATCATCACTGTTGGAAAATGTGAATCCACTTATTACTGATTTGCCGAACGAACTTACACCAAATGAAAACAGTGCTTCTCATAAAAAACTAAGAGATTTGGAAGAGAAATATAATTTACTTGATAGAGGGAATGAAGTTTTTGAACTCATTGATACGAATATATTGTGTGAAGCTCTTGAAAACAGTTTGTGCTGCAAAAAATGTCATGGAAACGTTTCTCTGAAAGTAGAATCCCATGTTGGCCTGGCTGCCCAGTTTAATTTAATATGCAGTGTTTGTAAATACAGCTGTAAGTTTCCAAGTTCGGTTTCAGTAACTGTAAATAATGGATACAAGAAAACTGAACTTTATAGTGTAAATATTAGGTTAGTTTATGGATTGCGAGCAATTGGTAAGGGCAAAGCAGCTGGTGATATGCTATGTGGTGTTCTAAATCTTCCAAGTGCACCTTCAAAGTTTGAAGCTTACAATTATGTACTAGGATCTGCAGTTGAAGATGTAGCACAGAAGTCAATGCAGGTTGCTGTGGAAGAAGCAGTGGAAGAAAATGACGGCAGTCGTGACCTCACAGTGGCGTTTGATGGCACGTGGCAGAAAAGGGGCCACACCTCCAACAATGGTGTTGTAACAGCAACTAGTGTTGATACTGGCAAGGTTATTGATGTTGCAATAATGTCTAAATACTGTAGGTGCACAGGCAGGCTGAAAAATGAACACAGTGATGACTGTATTGCTAATTATTATGGTAGTAGTGGTGGCATGGAGGTTGCTGGGGTGAAGAAAATTTTTCATCGCTCTTCACAGTGGTATAATGTTCGCTATGTCAAATATCTGGGAGATGGTGACTCTAAAGCATTCAAAGAAGTTTTGGAAAGCAAACCATATGGGAACAGTGTAAATATAAGCAAACTTGAATGTATAGGACATGTGCAGAAGAGAATGGGTGCCAGGCTGAGAAGGTTAAAATCAGTTATGAAAGGGAAAAAACTAGATGATGGGAAAACCTTGGATGGCAGAGGAAGATTGACTGATTCCATAATAGACCACATTCAGAACTGCTATGGCCTTGCAATCAAGCAAAATACAGGCAATCTTGAAGAAATGAGGAGAGCTATATTGGCTTTATATTTCCACACCGCATCCACGGATGAGCATCCACAACATGGTTTGTGCCCCAAAGGTGAAAACAGCTGGTGTAAATACAATAGGGGACTAACAACAGGAGAGAAATACATTCACCACCACAGTCTACCATCAGCCATCATGGCAGAAATAAAGCCCATTTTCAGAGATCTGGCTGACAGAAGTCTTCTGATGAAATGTCTTCACGGAAAAACGCAGAACCCCAACGAGTGCTTGAATAGTGTGATATGGCATCGTCTCCCAAAAACAGTGTTTGTCAGAATTAATACACTACATTTTGGTGTGTATGATGCTGTGGCAACCTTCAATCTTGGAAATATAACTAAATGCCAGCTCCTTCAAAAGTTGGGTATGTGTGTTGGTTCCCGTACGGTACGTGCTATGTTCTTTTTAGATCAGCACAGACTAAGGCATGCTGATAATATAATCAAGACATTAGTGAAAAAAGCAAGACAGGTGCAGAGGGGTGCCAAAAGAAGACTTGAAGATGATTATGAAGACTGTGAAGGGGGTATTAGCTACGGATCAGGAATGTTTTAATCTTCTTTCTCCGTTTCCCGTAAGTTTACTTTTTACTTCATCTAGGAACATTATCTCAGGTACTGGTCAACCTAGAAGTCTGAAATTTTTATGACATAGTGACATAGGTCCCTATAACATACTGAAACAACGATTTTTTAATTACTTGATTTACAAAAGACTTAGGGGTGATAGTCTAGTAAAAAGCGATGGAAAAAATTTACTTAAAAATAAATGTACAATATCTCTGTAAGAAAATACTTTGACAATAAACTGTTGTTTCAGTATTGTTGTAACATATGAATGCACATACAGTAAAATTTTTACCTCTCTGTCTCCAGTAGTTTGTGAGAAAATGTTCCCTATAGTAGGCATATATTAACATTGCGGGGATAGGTGATTCCGTATCCCCTTAAGCCACTTTGCTAAAACAATTTTAAATTTACTGTATTGAACAAAAGGGCCAACTTTTGTAAGTTGATTGAAAAATCTAAGGTCTAGAATTTGTGGCATTTTTTACCCTTATCTGGTCTACAGCAGGGTATAACAGCTGATTATCCAGTTCTTGTGTTGTGTTCATGTATAGACATCCTAAAGTTGAAATAATTTAAATTCTCTACTTTTTTTAATTTGAGAAGGCATATAGATATATAGGTTAGGGATATTCATAACACTCGGCTCTTTGAAGTGATCACAAGATTAAGTAGGCTATATCTTTACTACTGTAGAATATCCTAGCCATACTGTGCACATTACTATTGTGAAATATGGCTCTCTATTAGCAGGTCTTACTCTTTTAGCAAGAGTCTCTGGAATTATTGCAGCATATGATACACTCCCCTATTTTTTACACTACTAACTTGTTTGTATTGTCTAGTACAAAAGAGATCAATAAATATAACAACAAAATAACAATAAAACAAAAGTTTTACAGAAGAGGGTTATCTGAATAGAAAAGCACAGTCCTCCAGACACAGCACAAAACTGTATTCAGAGTGCTTAAAATATTAATAGAACCCTCACTATACATTTCATAAAATGTATTTTATGTATTTGGGCCAAGCTTGAAGATTTTTAGACAAATGCTGACTTTCATAGCCGCAGTACCCAAAACAGGACAGCATTCCACATACAGTGAATGAAACAAACCAACACACAAAAGCATGTGACCCATATCAGTTTTAAACTTTATGACAGAGTGCCAATTTACATCAGAAAGTTACAAGAGGAAAATAAATTTAAAGCAGAATTTGAAAATATCATACTTAAACAATGTATATGTTATAACCTTTAATCACTAATAAATTGCGTGGATATACAAAAGGAGAAACACTAGCGGGTTACATGTTACTAACTCCGTATCTGTCATTCGACTGCCGTGCCGTGACATGCAGCCGGCGCCGTTCATAGCCAGGTGGCGCTCCCGCACTCGGCCGAGCTGCGGAGCGCCTCTATCGCCGTGTTCGCGTACTAACGTAGCGGCATTTTTGAATGTCATGGCACTGTCACAACACTTTTCCCCCCTTGAAAAAAAAAAACACTCACTTCCTTGGAGACACGGACAGTGCGGAGACATCCATGGCCTCTTGGGAGGCCCCGAGAAGATCCCGCGGAGAAACACGAGAGTATGGTCAAAAATGTCCAGGACGGAAGCTTGCGCGTGGAATGTGCCTCCTGGACGAGATGATGGGTGAAAACTCCGGAGCAGCATCCATAGGTGTCGTGGACCTGGGGGTGTGCTCCAGAGAGATGGGTCCCGGAGAAGCCGCCGTCGCTACCGCTTCCGAGTACGCCGGAACCGGCCCCAGTCGCGAGAATAGTGTTGTGACAGTGCCATGACATTCAAAAGTGCCGCTACGTTAGTACGCGAACAAGGCGATAGAGGCGCTCCGCAGCTCGGCCGAGCGCGGGAGCACCACCTGGCTATGAACGGCGCCGGCCGCATGTCACGGCACGGCAGTTGAATGACAGATACGGAGTTAGTAACATGTAACCCGCTAGTGTTTCTACTTTTGTATTTCCACGCAATTTATTAGTGATTAAAGGTTATAACACTTTTTTAGAGCATAAATGATAGCGAGCGCCTCCTTTTCGATTTGAGAGTAACGCTGTTGGGCATCGTTGAGGGTCTTGGAAGCGTAGGCGATGGGTCGTTCCGACCCATCCTCATACCGATGGGCGAGAACAGCCCCTAGGCCATACTGTGACGTGTCAGTCGCCAGAACCAAGTGCTGACCCAGACGGAATGTGGCAAGACAAGGCGCCGACTGCAATTGAGCCTTCAGGCGGACAAAAGCCTACTCACACTCGGCGGACCAACAGAAAGGAACGTTTTTACGTAACAGCCGATGCAGATGATGAGCTACCGCCGCCGCAGAAGGAATGAATTTGTGATAATAAGCAACCTTGCCTAGAAACGCCTGAAGTTCTTTGACCGTAGATGGCCGGGGTAGAGCGGTAATGGCCGCAACGTGCTGTCGTAGAGGACGTATACCCTCACGGGACAAGTGGAAACCAAGATACACAACGGAGGGTTGGAAGAACTGTGACTTGTCCAGATTGCACTTCAACCCAGTGAATGCAGAACCTGAAACAGTGAACGCAAATTGCGAAGGTGCTCCTCAGTGGAGGCCCCCGTGACAACAATGTCATCCAGGTAGTTGATGCAGCCGGGAACGGAAGCCGTGAGCTGTTCCAAAAACCGCTGAAAAATGGCCGGCGCGCTAGCGACGCCAAATGGTAACCGCTGGTACTGATACAACCCACAGGGAGTGTTGATGATGAGAAATTCCTTGGAAGATGCATCCAACGGCAACTGATGGTACGCCTCCGATAAGTCAAGTTTGGAAAAGAACTGGCCCCCAGCGAGCTTGGTAAATAACTCCTCAGGACGGGGAAGAGGATAAGTGTCAATGAGGCTTTGAGCGTTGACAGTGGCTTTAAAATCACCACACAATCGCAGACTCCCATTTGGTTTAGAAACCACCACGATGGGCGATGCCCATTCGCTGGAGGTAACAGGAAGGAGAATCCCCGAAGCTGTTAACCTGTCTATCTCAGCTTTGACAGGTGCACGCAACGCCATCAGAATAGGGCGTGCCCAGAAAAACTTAGGGCGAGCCGTAGGTTTAAGAGTAATGTGGGCTTCAAAATCCTTGGCCCGACCCAGACCAGCAGAGAACACGGACGAGAATTCAGAACACAAGCCATCCAGCTGTTGATACGGAATGTCCTCAGATATGAGGTGCACATCATCATCAATGGAGAACCTAAACAACTGGAAAGCATCATAACCGAACAGGTTTCCAGTGCCCGCAAGATCCACCACATAAAACGTGAGGGGCCTAACAACAGACTTGTAGGCAGTGGAAGCATCAAACTGGCCAACAATAGGAATTTTCTGCTTATTATAAGTTCGTAGATTTTGCGTAACTGGAGACAAGGGAGGGGAGCCCAACTCCAAATACGTGCGAGAATTAATGAGAGCTACTGCAGAGCCAGTGTCCACTTGCATGCGAATGTCTTTATCCAGAACACGAACAGTAACAAACAACTTATTCGTTTGAGAAAACACACAGTTAACATCCATGTCCGATGCCTCGTCCTCGTCGACAGGAACTTTAGGGGACTGACACACAGAAGCAATGTGGCCTTTTTTCCTACATGAATTACACGTGGCCCAACGTTTTGGACACGCGGCTCTGTCATGCTGTACGAAACAACGTGGACAAGAAGGAAGGGCGGAACGAACCTGCTTCTGTGGTTGCTGTTTTCGCTGCGAGCGTGGCGGCCCAACACGACGTTGTTGACGCGAGTGCACCGCCGCCACATCGTCGTTTCCCTGTGAAACAGGCAAATTGTGTGCATCGAAAGTTGTTTGTACAACGCCTACATCACACCACGCGTCTATTTGCGCACCAGCAGCGTGAGACACTTCAAACGATTGAGCGATGCTGAGAACTTCCGACAACGACGGGTTTGGCAATTGTGAGGCACGTTGCCGAACTTCTTTATCAGGAGCAAGCCGTAAAATAGCGTCCTTAACCATTGAATCAGCGTAAGACTCATGATGAGTGTCCATGACAAACTGACATTTCCGACTCAGACCGTGTAGTTCCGCCGCCCAAGCCCGGTAAGATTGATGGGGCTGTTTATGACACCGGTAGAACGCCACACGGGCGGCAACGACATGGGTGTTTTTTCGGTAATAGTTGAACAATAAGTCACACATTTCTTGGAAGGACAGAGAGGCAGGTTCCCGCAGAGGGGCTAACTGAGATAGCAGCTGATAGATCCGTGGGGAAATCCAAGAGAGAAATAACGACTTACACATAGGAACATCGACAACGCCGAAAGCCAAGAAGTGTTGCCGCAAACGCTTCTCATAATCCTCCCAGTCTTCAGCAGCCTCGTCATAAGGAGGGAACGGAGGCGGAGAAGAGGAAGACAGACAATGAGTCAGCGACGTCGACAACGCCTGAATAGCAGCCGTCAGCTGTGTTTGTTGTTCAATAAGCGTGTGCATAAGCTGTTCCATGTCAGCCCCGACACAAACACACAATTCCACAATGCAGGAAAAAAAATATCCCATCCTCGTCGCCAAAAAGTGTTGTAACCTTTAATCACTAATAAATTGCGTGGATATACAAAAGTAGAAACACTAGCGGGTTACATGTTACTAACTCCATATCTGTCATTCGACTGCCATGCCGTGACATGCGGCCGGCGCCATTCATAGCCAGGTGGCGCTCCCGCGCTCGGCCGAGCTGCGGAGCGCCTCTATCGCCGTGTTCGCGTACTAACGTAGCGGCACTTTTGAATATCGTGGCACTGTCACAACAGTATACTTGGCAACAACATTTTACTGGTATGTTCATATTAAGCCAAAACCTTAGCTAGAGTCTTTTGCCCTTAATATTTTCATTAAGTTTACATATCTGACAGAAAGCTGCTGTCTGAAGTAAAACTTTTAATGAAACTTTTCTTATTGTTTGTTGCTTATGAGGAACAAGAGTGTGGGCTTGAAAGGAACAGGCTATGAATTTATAACAATAAAAGACTGTATGTATATGCTGGTATAAAAATTTATAACATGTTACATTAGAAATAAAATTGAAAATCTCCAGATACTCAAAAACAAGCTAAAAAGGATACCTCTTTAACAACTCCTTTCACAATATATCAGGATATGTGGACTAGGAAGTTTAAATACAGTGTAACTCTAATGTTTATCTTAAACATATCTTGACTTTTCCACTATATAAACAACTGTTTGTTTGCTGTAGTAGATGAAAACAAGAGCCAAATAGTAGGATAGTAGTAGTTTTTCCCTCACAGTAGTTCTTTTTCTCCTAATGTGCATAACCAGCATCACACACATAAAAAAACTGATAATTTAAAAGAAACAACAGTCTTTTTATTAATGTTCCAGTATTATATTACTGTTGATAAATTGCTTTTTTCACATAATGGGTGGACAACTAACCAGTCCTGCAGTATTTGTTTGAACAGTCATTCTAATAATTCTTTTACAGATTGTGGGAGCTTATTAAATAATTTGTGTTTCATGAGCTCACAGCTTTAAGTGATTTTGACAGTCTGTGGTCTGGAGTATGAATGCCTCTATTCTGTCTTCTGCCATAACAATGTAAAGTTTCTCTGCAAAGTTGCCTTAACAAATAAACTGCTCTTCACAACTTACCACTAATGGATTCCACATGTTGACCTCAACATAATTTATCATCTAAACATTTTGGATGATTTTGTTGTTATTTTGATTGTAACTTTCGTATATATTGTTAAATTAAATTGATTGTTATTGAAGCGGTAGGGTATATGTGTAACGAATAAAATATCCCAGAACCAGAAAGTGTATGTGTAGGTATATTTATCTGAGGCAGTTAAATAAAGTGGCCGAAGTCACCCCATGGATTGGGGTGATTCCAGACATATGTGTTTTTTAAATCTCTGTCTGAAGTTACAGTATATAGAGGGTGAATTTGGACAGTTACTGCCTTTTGTAAAATTCTAAATGCTTCTTATTTGATTTTGTTGACATTTTTACACATTTTAAGGCAGCCCTTTGTTACGAATAAGCAATATGGAATGATATAATGAATTTTATATATTACAGATAAGTTTTTATTTTGCAAGAATTTAAATAAAATTTTTTTTTACAATTCTTAACTGAAAGGCAGAAAAAAAACAAAGTAATTTAACTAAAAGGTCAAAATAATTTTTCTGACTCCTCTTTCTAAATTAAGTTGCAAACACTTAAAATAAACGATTGTCTTTGAGTCTAAAGCACATCTTCTCGAAAAATGAACATTCCTCTCTTCTCAAATGGTGTGGGAAGTATTCTCGAAATTTGCAATTTTTGTATTGTCTTTTCATCGGGGACATTAGGAAACACGAATATGTTTTTACTGTTCTCGTGTGGGTGCAAGAATTTCACACTTACTTCCATAGCACCAACATTTGTGGCCACTCCAACATACTGCCTTGTTTGCTCCTTGTTTCCACATTTATATTTGTACTCTGCAACAAGAAAAGCCTCTTCTTTCAGCACTAAAACTTCATTGGATGATGTGTCGTTTTCACTTTCACTACTGCTAGAAGCACTGTCACTTGTTTCAGCACTGTTTTCGTTTCCTTGAAAATCTCGGCCAGTGATAGATTTTCCAGGTTTAACGTCTAGTTTGCAGCAGTGGTGGGAGCTACCAAGCTTATTTTGAGGATAAAAAATTTATTTGAGCATCTCTTCAAAAGTTGAAGACCATGCGTCTGTGTTGCTTTGCCTTCTCTCCTCATTATCAGGCAATTTTTGTAAGACATGATCTGGATCAAAAGGTATTAGGCCCATGGCATAAAATCCACCCCTTATGTTTTCCTTGAAGTTTGCTGAAATCTTAGTCAGTGTCTGCTTCAGAGGAGATGGGAAGGCATCCTTGGAAATAGTCCCATGAGTGTGTTTTGTTTTTTCCAATCAGTTAATACAGCTCGCCACACTGCTTTCATTGACCTGAAGAAGCTTACATCAAGAAGTTGGAGGAGGTGCGTGCTATGGGAGGGGGGGGGGGGGGGGAGGAGAATGAATGAAATAAAATATTGTTCCACTCGCAGTCTTCAATAACACATAGAGACACGTGACTGGATAAGTTGTCTCCAATCATGACTGCCTCTTCAAAGAGGGCACAGCGATTGTAAAGAGCCAGTCTTCAAATACTGGAAGGGCAAACCATCCACTTTTGTTCCTATTGAAACGGGTTCCTTGTGGTCCACCTTCTTGCCACGTGTCCCACAAATGCTCTGATTTGTAAAGGATGTATGGAGGAAGCAGTTTACCATCAGCACTAGCTGCCATCATTATTGACACACTAGATTTTGATGAGTCCATCACTTTTTCAGCATGCTTGCTCCCCCATTTTGTAATTATCTGCTGCTTCCCTGGATCATCTGAAATGTTGGTTTCATCATGGTTGATCATGTTGCTAGGTGGGAGATTTTCCAGCTTTGCCTTGGTATTGGAAAAAAACATGTTAACAGTCTCTTTGTTCACTTCCGCACGAGCTCGTTTAATATTTTCGCTTAAGCAAACGGAAAGATCTTCTGACTGTCATTTGATGAATAAATGCACCCATTCTTCTCCTGGCAAATTATTACAAAATTTCTTCTCTTTTCAGGCAGATTTATCAAGCTAGCCTTTAACTAAATATCTAATATCCAATTTAGTGAAAGGAAATCCCCAATGTGCAGCCCTCAAGATACCTTGCTTCATTATTTTTTCTTCTTCTTTATTTGGCACTGGCTGTCCTCCCATTCTTTTCAGATGTGCTTCCTGCATTTTATTTTGTAGGGTTGATTTAGGTATACCATACAAATCACATGCTTTTCTGTATGATAATTTACCACTCTGAATATCATGAACAGCTTTATCTAAAAGTTCTGGGTCATAATTACACCATACTGTAGCACCTCTCCTGCTCTTATACATTCTTGACGTTGTCCGAAATCACCCCACACAGTACACAGTTTTACAAAAACTGTCATTATTTTATAACCTTGCATGAGAAACTCGACAAACTTGTACAGAAATTGTCTGAATGCTGTTAGCTACTGAGCTCATTGACAATTACAGTTACAATAACTTCCCACTCAGCACAACAATAGAAAGTTTCCACTTTACGATAATGCATGGATTTTCAACACTGAGACTGTTCATCAATTATTCACCTAGGGAAACAATTGATGCAAAATAAAAGTTGTGGAAAGCAATTAATGCAATCTTGTGCTTAAAATAACTGATGCACAGATGTTAAAATAAGTAACTATTTGTTTCTATGCAGTGGCAAAGAGCAAATAAGCCATACTGTCTGAATTTGCCCCAGTGTCTGAAATCACCCCATTTGACGGTACTCCCAAGAACTAAAAACAGCTTGGATCGTCTTTTAGAAGCTTTTCTTAAGGGTAAAAACCATCTGCTGGATTATGATTTGATTCAGCAAGAATCCATTTGCTTTTAACAAATAGGCTGCTTGTTTTAAGACTACTGTAGTTTTAAGATTACTGAAGATTACTGAAATCATTACTACTGTAAATAAAAATTGTATCATCTGCATATAGCAATGTCATTGACTTTACAGCTGTTGGCAAATCATCAGTAGTTATTAGGAACAGAAAACGCCCAGTACAGATCCCTGTGGAACACCTACCTGGACTTCTTCTATACTGGACATTTCTTCGGCATCACAGATAACTTTTTTATGGTTCTTTAGATATGTTTTTAATATTTTGTGTGAGGGAATTCCCACTAGCCATAATTTGCTAACACTATACTTCACACAAACGGCCTATAATGGCTACTCTTGCCTGTTAATATAAGCTTCACTTGTTCCACATAATATAATGAATGAATAAGTGAACCACTTGGCCCTTTGTTTATCTTGCTCTCTTAGTCCTGTATCACATGCTTCATTTGTTCTCTCCTGGCTGTAGGCAGCACAGAAGTATCCTCAAAGTGAATCCACATTTCTGTTTGTGTTGTGGTGAAAAAAATATGTGAAAATGACCGTCAGTGATAGTATTCTGTGTATAACATTATCACCACTCAAATTCAGCCTAAAAAACACAGTAAAGAAAATTTACTGGTGTTTCTTATATCTGTGCATATTAAATGAATGTTTGATTGTCAGTACAAAATGTTAGATGAGCTGAACTGCCTGAACAGCTTTGTTGCAGTTGTATCGCTTCTTTCATTTCCATTTGTGACTGCACAGCTCCCCATTGCCCATATTTATATGTGTACACTACTGATGTCAGTTTCAAGAAACAGTATGAATTCACTGAACCAAACTTGGGTATTGATATATAACAGCTCTAAACACCAAATTTAATCACTCAACACTGGTTCACACACCCTAAGTCCATTTTCAAATTATTTGAAATTGTCATTTTACAGAAATACTCCCATTTAATCTCAATTCTGAGAGCAGCTGAACACCATATGAAACATAGCAGTGGAGACCTTTCCATAATTTCTTACAGCATCATCATGATGTGACATGTCACAATAGAATGCAACATATGCTGCCGTAGTTTGTGTCTTGGAAGATATCGATAGAATGCACAGAACACTATCATTATGGAAACTTCCAGAGTGATCATTCTCATAACTATCATTAATGGTAATTCTGTAAAAAAAAATTTTTTTCCAATGTTTGGTTGGTTAGCATGTTTTACGTGAAAATCTTAATTAGCAAAAGAAGCTCCTGTTACAAACACATTCGTTATTTTTCCAGTTGTATTTTCAGCTGATGTTCATTTATAAAATTGCAATCTTGCTTTTCTGTTAATGAACTGACTCTTGTACTTTTTGTTCAATATTTATTGATTGCTAACAGAGTAAGAAGTTTAGGAATAAAGACATTCCCAGTAAACACTGCTGCAGGGGAAGGAAATAAGTGACAGAGGAAGGAAAAGCTCTTGCTTTCTCACTCAGTACTGACACTGCACACTAGATGTCTGTTTCACGTTATAGTTAAGGCAAAAGAAGATTCCTGACAACTGGCAGGGCTTTTTCAGCTGTCACCTGCAGGCAGAAATAGTAGGCATCTGTAAAGCTGCAACATGTTACATCAGTGGTTGAGGTAGATACATGGAGCTGTCATATCAAACCCATTGCCACTAATCTTCCTTTCCTAACTCTGCTACAGGTATCTCAAAATTAACCCAAGGCAGTGACTGATGACCTTGTTGTTTGGTTCCTTACTGACCCCCCCCCCCCCCCCCCCCAGTCAATCAACCAGAAAGCATGACAAAAAATTGCAGGCAACTGGTATACTTTGTGATCTGTCAAAGGCGTTTGACTGTGTAAATCACAATATCCTTTAAATAAATCAGAATATTATAGTGTAACAGGAAATGCTGCAAAATGGTTCAAATCTTACATCTCTGGCAGGAAACAAAGGGTGTTATTAGGAAAGAGACATGTATCAAGCCATCCCACAAGGTTCCATTTTAGGGCCCTTACCTTTTCTTGTGTATATCAATGACCTTTCATCAGACACATTACCAGATGCCAAGTTTGCTTTGTTTTCTGATGATACAAACATTGCAATAAATAACAAATCAAGTGTAGTCTTAGAAAGATCAGCTAATAAAATATTTGTGGACGCTAATCACTGGTTCCTAGCCAATTCTTTGTCACTAAACTTTGAAAAAACACACTACATGCAGTTCAGAACTTGTAAGGGGTGTCCCACGAGTATATGCCTAACATACGATGACAAGCAGATAGAAGAAGTGGACAGTGTTAAATTCTTGAGATTACAGCTTGATAATAAAATCAACTGGGAGGAGCACACCACAGAACTGCTGAAGCGTCTTAACAAATCTCTATTTGCAATGCAAATTGTGTCAGACATAGGGGATATAAAAATGAAATGGCTGGCATACTATGCTTACTTTCATTCCATAATATCATGTGGGATTAATTTTTTGGGGTAATTCATCAAGCCAAGCTAAAGTTTTCCGGGCACAAAAATGTGCAGTAAGAGTTATATGTGGTGTGAACTTAAGAACATCCTGCAGAAGCCTGTTTAAGGAGCTAGGGATACTAACTACTGCTTCCCAATATATTTATTCCTTAATGAAATTTGTCATTAAAAATATATCAATTTTTCAAACCAACAGCTCAATTCATGGAATCAATATTAGAAATAAGAATCTTCACAAGGCTTTAAAGTCACTTAGTCTTGTACAAAAAGGTGTGCATTATTCTTGGAACAAACATTTTCAATAACTTGCGAGCCGCTATAAAAAGCTTAACAACCAATGAAATTCAGTTTAAGAGAAGTCTAAAGGATTTAATGGTGGACAACTCCTGTGTAATGTGTTCATTGTAAATAAGTATTATAGTAGTTGTATTACACATTTTATTACCTTATAAATAAATAAATAAACTTTTTTATTTTAAATTCACTGCATTTGTATTTGTAAAATGACTCTTTCATATAGTGTACATTAAAAAATGATGATCATTCCACTTGGGACCTCAGGAATGGTACATTAGCTTATTTGTTTTAGTTGTAAATATTTGTCATGTATTGTTGTTTTTCTGACATGTTCTACATCCTGGAGGACCTCCTCACTATGGATCAATTGAAATGAAAGTAAATCTAATCTAATCTAATCTTCACTGTGTGTTGAAACCTTTGAAGAGTCCTGGGTTATGTCCTCAGTGGGGCAGGAATTGCTCCATTGCAAAAGTGTCACACACAATAGTTAGGTTACTAAGGCTCAAAGTGGTTGAACTAAAAGGCTTCTGACCTCAACCAAAGAAGAAATAGGCCACAAAGTGGACAACAAAGTTATGCAGATAGTAGATGGAAGACATTTATTCATAAACTGTCAGAATAAAGGCATAATTCACTGTATTTATCATTTCTTGCGGTATTAACAATGCTCTGTTATCACAGATTCTACATATTCGGAAATTATAAAGTAATTATTAAACAAATGACATCTTTTTTAGTTAGTTGCTGACCAACTTGTTTCTCTGACAGCTGTGTTTGCAAACTTGCTGTTGTGAAGTCTTGTTTTCATAAGTTCTTCCTCCCTGTCTGGGACGTACTGTTTTCAAGCATGCTCTCTTACATGATAAAATTTTACTTTGCAATGTTTAATTATTAATTATTTATTGTTTAATACTTGCAGTATAATATTAAATGTGTTTTCTGATTGTCCTCTAAGAATTTTAGTGTGCTTTGTTCACTGTCATTTCCATGTCAATTGCAATGACGTATTTATTAATAATCCTGTTACATGTCTCTCTGCATGGAAAATATAAAATAGCTGTGAATATGAGATGTTTCAAAACTGAATCTAAATTTAAAAAAAAATATTTCCAATTAATGTGTTTTTCTTCCAGCATGCTCTTTCTCAAAAGATGAAAGCAAAGGGAGAGAAACGTGACCACTGGCTGGACTACGCAGATGATAAACATGACAAGAACCTTATTGAAGATATAAAGGCAACACTAAGAGTTATGTTTTTGTACATCCCATTGCCAATTTTCTGGGCACTTTTTGATCAACAGGTAAAAAATTTGGTGTATAAGTATTAAAACATTTACTCATATTCACATACTCATTAATTCATTACTTGGTCAACAATGTCAAGATAAACAATGTTGTAATGTATTTCACCACATAACATTCTTGTGATACATTTGTGGGTATCATGTATTGTTGGACAGTAATAACACACACTAAGTATCAAATATGCATTTATTAATCACCGAGACATAATGAACAAACATGGCAGAAGTGCAAGTTACGTGCCGAGAATGAGCTAGAACAAAGCAGTCCAAAGAAATAAGAAGTCAAAGATAGGACGCTCTGTGCCAGAGATCCCACAGAGCTGCTCACGCCCCCCTCTCCCCCCCTCCCCTCCCCTCCATGGTAGGGCGGTAAAGAGCGGAGGGAAGCTTCATCATGTGAATTCGTAATCTTTGCGCCAGCATGTTGGTTGTAGGCGGCGGCTGGCACGAGAAGTAGGCATGTCACAATCTGCGGTGCAAGGGTCCCATGGTTCCAATTGCTGCACAGGTGGAGAGACGGCCGAAGGCATGTCAGCAGCATCGGGAGGCAGGT
The DNA here is from genome assembly GCF_021461395.2 of Schistocerca americana. NCBI lineage: Eukaryota > Metazoa > Arthropoda > Insecta > Orthoptera > Acrididae > Schistocerca > Schistocerca americana. The sequence goes on from NC_060122.1 coordinate 435,901,142, forward strand.
CGGTGAGTGAACACGTCGGTTTTAGTCAATTAACAGACACAGTCTGTGGACGTCCATGTAAGTGGATGACACCGTGTTCTTACTGTGACATAGCACGCAGTGAGGGCCCGAATAAGGTGACTGCAAGGCTGCTCACACAGTATCGTCCCGCAGCATCACAGAGTCGCACGAAGCAAGGCTCTTGTGGACAAACACAGGCAGGGTGGAGTGAGGGCATGGAAGTGGGGTAGGGAGGCGTGCGATGTGCATACAAGCCCATTCAACCATAGCAGGAACGTCCACGGTAGCGACTGATGGTGTATCCTCGACGAACTCGGTGGGAGGGAGGAGTGCTTTGTCGTATAGAATCTCAGTGGGCAAGGCATTCAAGTCTTCTTTATGAGCTGAGCGAATACCCAGTAGGTGTCACATGAGGGGCTCAGACCATAGGCTGCCATGGCACATAAACGTGACCTTGAGTGTGCAGTGCAACTGTTCAACCAGGCCATTTGCCTGTGGGGGGGTAAGCCATGGTGTGAAATTTGGCGACGCTGTAGAGTTCGCAGAGTTGTGCAAAGAGGGCAGACTCAAACTGGTTTCCCTGGTTGGTCATGAGAGACAGGGAACGATTGAAACGTGCAACCCACACAGAGACAAAGGAACATGCGATGGTGTCGGTCATGATGTTAATAAGAGGGACGGCCTCGACCCAGAGGGTCACATGGTTGATGATCAATCAGATGTATCTGAACCCTCGGAAGGGCAGAGGGGACAAATGACATCAATATGGACGTGCCAAAGACTCCCCTTTGGAATGTCAAACTTGCCCAATGGAGGCTGAGTGTGCCTGATGAACTTGCTGCACTGGCATGGGATGCATGTGCAGGTCCAAGTGCAGCAGTCATGCTTCACGCCGGGCCAGACAAAGCACTGCATAACCAGCTCCATCGTGGCTCTTGTTCCGGGGTGGGCCAAGCCATGCAAGGCAGTTAAGATCCTGTGACAAAGAGCGATAGGGACCAGGGAGAGGGGTGTGCCTGTAGAAGTATCACAAAGGAGAGGGATCGTCGACCCGTGTAGTATATGGGGCTGGACAGAGAGCGATGACTCGTTGTTTGATATTATTCACTGTATGTCATCATATTCAGCCTGAAGTAGGGCAAGCTCCTCCAGATTCAGCAGTGTGGTTAGCACACAGATGCAGGAAAGGTAGTCAGCCACAATGTTCTCCACACTATGTATATAGCATGTGTCCGAAGAGTGCTAACACATGTAGTCCATATGGTGGAAGATCCTTAGCAGGATTACAAATAGCATCCATGAGTAGCTTGTGATCTGCATTGATCGTGAAAGGCCACCCCTTGAGGTCACTATGGAAAGGTTTAATCACCTCATACACTGCGAAGAGCTCACAGTTGAAAGCAGACCATTTACACTAGCTCTTGGCCAGTATTTTCGAAATGAAGCAGAGGGGTTGGGTGTAGTCAGCAGTGTGCCGTTTGAAACAGCGCCCACAGCTGACCTCAGGGTCAGGGTGGGTGAGTGTGATGGCCTTGCTCAGGGCTGTTTTAAGGTTACCAAAAGTGTTGATTGGTGACTCTGTGTGTGCATAACGACCATATACATTATATTAGAAGGAAGGTCAGTGTTGGCCATAATATTGATGGTTTATTGACAGCAAAATCGATTTTAAACCACATAGTGATCATTTTCAGTGCTGTAGTGCACAAATTAAACTCGTAGGCACTGGTGTCAAGTTATTATCAGTAACAAAAGCTATGAAATGATCACAATAACTCACATAACTCATATTGTGATCATTTCATAGCTTTTGTTACTGATAATAACTTGACACCAGTGCCTATGAGTTTAATTTGTACACTACAGCACTGAAGATGATCACTATGTGATTGAAAATCGATTTTGCTGTCAATAAACCATCAATATTATGGCCAACACTGACCTTCCTTCTAAGTTACCAAAAGTGTCGAGCATGGGTTTGGTCCACTCCAACTTCTGTACCCCAGTGGTGCTTTTGCTGGAGATGGTGTTGGTGAGGCCCATTTTGATGGAGGCAGCCTGAGGAATATGGCGACAATAAAAATTAGCCATACCCAGAAAACAACGAAGCTGAGCATAATCCTCGGGGAGAGGGTATGGTTTTGACACAAGAACTCATTGGTTGGAGACCATTGGCGGAGACAATATGGCCTAGGAAGGTCACTGATGTGGAACACAGTTGAGATTTATCATGGTTGATCACCACACCATTGGTAGTGAGGGCCAAATGAACCACGTCAAGGTGAACTTGATGCTTTTCAGCGGGGGGAGGAAAAGATCAGTATATCATCTAAGTAAGCATAAGCAAATGGCAGAGGGATCAAAGTGGAATCAATAAATCACTGCCATGCCTGTGCAAAATTTTTCAATCCATAAGGCATGTAGCAGTATTCAGATAGGCCAAAGGGTGTGACAATGGCCATCTTAGAAATATCCGGTGGATGCATAAGGATCTGATGGTATGCCTTGGAACAATCTAAAGTTGAGAAAAAATTAGAACCATGTAGTAATTGCATGAAATCTTGTTTATGAGGAATGCGGTAGTTATCGATAATGGTGTGAGTGTTAAGGGACATGTAGTCCCCACACAAGCACAAGGTGCCGTCATTTTTAGGAACAATGTAAATGGGTGAAGACCAGTTGCTATCAGAGGGGTGGAGGATGCCCGAAGCCAATAGATCCTGAATGATCTCCTTGGTGCTCAGAAGTTTGGAAGCATTAAGGCACCTGGCCTTATAATGTGCAGGTAGGCTGTCGGTGGTGCGAATCCTATGACAAGTGCCATTACTGATGGCCGATACTTGTGAAGGGGGTCTGCAAGAGGGGTCAAGAAGGGATCCACAGGCAATGTCTGTTCACTGACCATGATGAACAGGGGTGTCATAGGTGGGGCATTGGCTGTAGTTGACAATGGGAGGCATGGTGCAGGAGCCACACAGCGCGAAGAATTGGGAAGGGCACACGCAGGTGCATCTTGAAGTTCATCCGCGGAGATGCGAAAATGACAGCAGGCAGTGGAATGCTCGACATGGGAGCTGGTTGGTGAGAAGACATAGTAGAGGCATGTGTTGGGTCACCTCATTGTGGTTCTGCAGATAGCGACGTATAGTACGCCGCGTGTGTGACAACTCAGCGGAAGTAGAGGCTATGCGGGTGCATAAGGCAGCATTCTAGGTGCGGAGTTCGTCAGTTTGTGAGCTCATGCCCAACAGGTCAGAGAGCCGTGCAGTAATCTACTCAAGCAGGGACACACATGTGAAAAACGTAGCCACAGAAGCGGAGAGCGAAGTCATGCTGAACTCATGTGAGCACGAGACAGTAGAGCCAGGAAATCCAACTCGATCACAGGTTCACCCACATCAGCAGTGTGGAAGGTCCAAGGGAAGGTGTGGACCAGTGATAGGTAAATTGACATCCTGAGGGAGCCATGGACAGCTATGAGAGAGTGATTGGTGGCGATAAAGGAGAAGGTAGTAAGTGAAAGTGTGTCGCCAGTGTGCTTGGCCAGGATAACTCTAACTTTGGTGCCAGTGTCAACGGGAAAGCAAATGCCCAATGACATGTGTGTGACATTTGGGCTTCACATTGCTGAATCGAGTGATGTAGCATTGGCCAGTAGGCGCCGTGAAGGAATGTGGTGGGATATGGTGCCTAAATGTAGCCACCAGTATTGTTTGGGTAGGCACAAGGTGCATGGTAGGTGGGGGCAGCAACCCCATAAGTAGTGTGAAACCAGCTCAGTGTGTAGGTTGATAGGCAGGGTGGTGCAGTGCAGGAGAGGGCCACAGCTGACTGTGTCGGGACCGGTAGCCGATCGGGCTGCTGCTCGGGCGAGGACGGTGGCTGTCAGGGGGCCACTGACAGTACCTCCTGTAGGCCGCTAGGTGACAGCTCCTGACTGGCAGTTGAGGTGCCAAGGCAAGCACACTGGCCTCTGCTGGCAGGGTGCTTAACCAAAGATGCAGGCGTGCCAACTGAGGGTGATGGAGAAGTCATCTGTGACAGGTGGTGCCGGTGACGAACGATAGCTTAAGCCTGATCTGCCATGCGTAAACGAAGCTCAAGTGGATCAGTGATGTGGGATAGTAGGTGAAGTTGCAGATATGAAGGCATTTTGACCATCCACAATGTCCAAATTGCGGTGTCAGGTAATGCTTAAACGTCAATTAATGCCCGTAGGTGCCGCCAAAGCTGCAAAGGAATGCGGACGTCGAGTTGCTGGTCATGAATAACGTGGTGGATAACCTCCACTGGAGGGCAAGAAAGGTGCTTGATGAGCAGTAGTTTCACTGTTGGATACTTGTGCGAGGCGAACAATGAGAGAAGCAAGTCGCTGATGAGGTCCGGATGAGTGTGGAGGTGGCACACCAGGCAGACAAAATGGGCGTCGATGTCGGAAATGCCATGGATATCCAGTAGGTGATCCACTAAGGTGAACGAAGTCTTAGGGTTATCTATTTGTAAAGCAGGTAGCTTGGGAAACCTGCCAGGTAACACATGTTGAAGCAGCATCAGCAGACGGAGATCTGTGTCAGCAGAGCAGGACGTCTCCGACACCGGATGTGCAGTAGCGGTGAATGGTGCGTCATCTGAGCTCTGTGTGGGGCAGCGGCCACATGCAGCACATGTTGTGGAGGTGTTGGGCTTAAAAGTCAGCATGGCGTGTCCAAACTGCAGGCCTGATGAACACAGCATGGGTGTAACGGCTCATGCCGCTGTAACAGTGGGCGGAAGGCGGTCGAGGCACAGCCAAGAGTGGGCTGACCTGGGAGGCAACAGGCATTGCCAAGACAACGTGCGAGAGGGGGGGGGGGCATGGGGGGGGGGGGGGGGGAGGGATACAACCACACTAGGCATATAAGAGTGTGCTACCCCTTGCATAGAAATGTTCAATTCACTGTTCTGGAACTTTGTCAGCACGTCAAACCATCCCAAACGTAACGGCGTGGATGAAGGATAAACCACAATGTCTTTAACTAGAAGATCACCGATGATGTCATTAGGTGGCATGCACTGTCCATGTTGTGGCTGTTTGGCTTTTGTTCTGCTGCCACACTAGATGGTGGCCATATTGAGCCAGTTAAGGTTAGGTGGTCACTGGTGTGGCTGGACGTAAATAATTGATCACCTGTAACCAAACTTGCATTAGGTACACTTGACCACTTGTGGTCACAAGCACAGTTAATAGGGCACATGACACTTGCACCGAAAGGCACTGGTAGAGCCATTGTGGTGGAAACAATGTGGGCTGGCACACGAAGTTCGCAAATGACGAAAACAAGCACAAAATAACTCACGATGAGACGATGATGGTGTCGGGGTCACCACTGTGGTTATCACATTTGGTAGGTCAGTAATAACACACACTAAATATCGAATATGCATTTATTAATCACTGAGACAAAACAAACAAACATGGCAGAAGAACAAGTTATTCACCAAGAAGCAGCTAGAAGAAAGCAGTCCAAAGAAATAAGAGTGAAAGATAGTGTGCACCTCACATTAAAGTTCAGTTCCCTCCAAAGTAATGTTCATTTGATTCAGTGCACTTCTTTCAGTTAAATTTTCTCTCTGCTGGAAACACTTCAGAAAGTTTTTAAGTGGGATGCTGCTGTTCAACTGTTGACATTTTTCCTCAACTATGGTTTGTATCAATATGGTGCTTGATTTGTCTATAGTTAAGTCACCGTAAGCTGATCCCTGACAGCTGCAGAGGGTTCTGCATGGCAGCTTTACAGGGCTGCCTCAGCAAATAACATAACGTGATTTTTAAATGTGTCTATGGCAACATCTCGGTGTTGTCACAGCTCTGCAGATGGTTACTGTTTCCACCTGCAGTTGTTGGTGCTTTGCAGCTGAAATCTGCCAACCATACTGTGAGCTGTCAGGTCTTCTTATGCTGTCTCAACTACAGGAACTTTCGTTGCAAATTTTCATACTTCAAAATACCAAGGCAAACCTGATTAAGATTTGGTCCTGATGAAAGAAATTCTTTGTTCACTGTCTACTTCATGTCAAGTAAACAAATGTGGATTGATTTCATGTGTGATATCACTTGATGTGCTTATTTTAGTCTTAGTGATGGTAGTGGTTCCACTGACTTGGCTGCTGTTTAATCACTGGGTCATAATTGTAGCACCATCTTTTGTCATCAGTAACAACTTCAGAAGAAAAATTCATATGATTTTGCTGTTTAACCTGCTTGTTCAAATGTGTGTGAATTCCCAAGGATCAAATCGCTGAGCTCATCGGCTCCTATACTTACAGACTACTCAAACTAACTTATGCTAAGAACAACACACACCTCCATGCCCGAGGGAGGACTCGAAACTCCAGTGGGAGGGGTCATGTAATCAGTGACATGGCACCTCAAACTGTGTGACACCTGCTTGTTACAAAAAGAAGTGACCTGATTTACACTTTGGCCCATATTGAACATTTACAGCACACATTATGTAACAACATGTTGTGGGTTCATTTCCCCCAATAACATGTACTGACATGTATGCATGACACAAAGGTCTCTGCAGTCATCCAACAGTTATCTTTGTTGATTTCTTTTGTTGCATTCATTACATTGTGATGTCAAGGGTTTTAAAGTGACATGTCTCATAAATTGAAATGTGAAAGCCACTCATACCATCAGTTAGCCTAGAGTATCTTATTTAAATGCTGCTTTCAACACTCCTATGATCTGCACTGCAGGTTTTGATAACAGAATACAGAACTTGTCTCAGACCATCAGTTCTTTAGGATCAACCACAGTTAAAAATCACAGACTGAATATGTCACCTCAGGGAGAGTATAACTGTACCGCTTGAACCAACACACAAGACTGTACTGATTAGCAGATTGAAGCATTTCCACCTTGAAGTGAATCTTTGAACTACAGTACATGACAATTTTGCCTGCTACATAAAAATTTGTGTGTCCCATCTTATACTACAGTAAACAGAGTTCCACTTTGGTACATGATGTAATATATTTTCTGGCAAATTGCTCTATGCAGTTCACTTATCTGTACTGAATACTGAAACAAAATTATTTCACTCTTTGTAGAGTATGCACAGTGCTGTTGGAGTGTGATAACTTAGCTTAACAATACTGGGCAGTGGAAAGTTCTGGGTGGAAGATGGGCCACAGTGGCTGGAGGCAGTGGCCATGTGAGTGAAAATTGTGGTTGTGTGAATAAATGTGTTCTTTCTGTTTCTGAAGGAGTACTTTTCTTGTCTGAAAGGTTACATGTTTAGAAGTCTCTTCACTGTACCTATCTGCATCTCTGTGCTCCCCCTTTGTGGTGAATTTCACAGTTAATAATATTGCATATTTGTGCTTTGTTTTTCAAAAACATTATATGGTCCTTTCTGTCTGATAACATTGTACCATTTTGGACATGAAAATTCTTAATATACAACTATACACCACTCATTGTACAACTGAGACCTTTAGTAGTTGATGGGACTATAGAGAAGACTGGAAACATCTCTAAACTTTCAGACAAAGCCTTCTTCATGAACTAATACATATGGACAGTTATACTGTTCCACCTAACTGCATGTTCTTGCCACTGCAGTGTAGCTAGGATGAGGGATTTTGTTGGGTGATGTGGATGGGAGGACTAAGGAAGTGGGGACTCGAAGGAAGGGACAGCTGAAGAGATGGGATGCTGACAGCTGGCAGGTGAAGGCAGCAAGGAAACATGGTAGGAATGTGGCACCACTGTGGTGGTGCATGGGGAAAGTTGTACTGCAGAAAATGAAATGTCAGAGTTGTTTGGGAAGGGTTGGGGAAGTATGACAGAGGAGGATACTGACCAAGGAGATAAATATCCTTGTAGGTTAATAGAATAAAGTAAGATGTATGGGAATGGATGTGGAGGTGGGGTATAAGACAGACAAAGGCAGGCCAGGCAGAATGTGGGGTCAGAAAATGTGATGTAAGAACAGTTCCCTTCCGAGCAATTCTAAGTAATCTGGTATTACAAGAGGGAAGGAGATGATGTAGATGGCAAGGAGTTTTAAAAACAACAATTGAAGTTAAGGATGTTGTGCTCAGCAGAACGTCCTGCCAGTTGTGTGGTCAACCTTATCTCTTGGTCGCAGTTTGGTAGTGGCTATTCAATCAGATGGACAGCAGATTGAAAGCTGTGTTCACAAGAAAGACTGTGAAGAAGCCGTAGCAGAACTGTTATGTGATATGAGTACTTTTCAAAGTTGGTCCTGCTTCTGACAGGGTAAGATATTTCTGTGACAGGAATGGATAAGGATGTACTGATTTGGGTTAGGTCTTGCAACTGAGCTTTCCACATGGATGTAGCCCACATACCAAGGGGCTCGAAGTAAGTGTTGTGTAAGAATGACTCGGGACATTTTGTGGGTTGGATGGGCAATGAAATACCATTTGGAAGATTGTAGAAAGAATGTTCCTCATTTGAGGGCACAATGAGTGATAACAAAAGTCCTTGTGAATGATACAGTGAAGTTGTTGTAGTCTCAGGTAGTATTGGGTAATGAGTGGAGAGTGCCAAACATATTACTTCACAACACCATAAATGAAAAAAAATTTGAGGAGTTTTCACACTGTTGATCATACCTATCTACTCTTGGATAGTTTGCATTTTTGTCCATTCTGCTGATATTTATTGTGCCTAGACAGATAACATAAGGTTAACTGTAGAATGAAAATAACTTTTTGCTATATTTTATCTAACTGAAAATAATTCACTTTATTTTACAAGACAAACACCAATTTCATAGGTCATCCCATGATAACCTTCCTCCTACCTCCTCATTGCCTATAATATTGCCATTGTGTTACATGAAATACTAATATTCCCATCACTTTATACAATAGAAGTAAATGCTTACTCTTTATCTAAGAAATATATTGTATGTAAATCAGTTGCTGTGGTTCATTTTTGTGTTAAGTAGATTAGTGTTATTACTTACAGAAATTTATGCCCATAATTTGGTTGCTCATTTTACTTGCCTTTTACAGGGTTCTCGCTGGACATTTCAAGCCACAAGAATGACTGGCGAGTTGGGATCATGGTCCCTGAAACCAGATCAGATGCAGGTTGTCAATCCTGTTCTTATTCTAGTGTTTATTCCTGTTTTTGAAGCTGGCATATATCCTCTCTTTGAAAAGTGCAATCTTCTGAAAAAACCTCTTCAGAGGATTGGAGTTGGTGGTGTTCTTGCAGCCATATCTTTTATTATATCTGCCATAGTGGAACTTCAACTTGAGGTAATTGTTTATGAACCTAAATTTAAAACAAATCAAAGCCAATTCTGTTGATAACTTATCAAATTGTCACAATGATGATGTTAAAAGTACTCAACATTCGAAAATAATCCATACTCAATGAGCTGCTTCCTTGAAATTGGGTATGTGTATATCACTCAAATCTGTGAACAGCAAAGGCAATGGCAGTAAACCTATTCATGATTAATAAATAAATACAAATGGATAAAATGGGGGGCCGGGTAAATGATGGAAATCCATAATGCAATACTTTCCAGATGTTGCTAACAAGCAACATGGGAAAGAAAATATTTTCAAAACTATGAAAATACTGAATCATTTTTACTTTAATTACTTGTTATTTGTATGTTTTATCTGATATTTTCACCTCTACATATGTCAATGATCTCTCTTCTAAAGCAGAAGATTCCATATGGCAATAAAGACACAAGTAGCTGAACTAACCAAACAAGTGGCAGAGCTTCATGTTGTAACAGAGCAGGATAGTCAGCAGCCAGAGGTCAAGGCAAGGATCCTGGCTGATGGGGGCTTCAGTGAAATAGTAGTAACAAGACAAGTTCCTTACTATGACTTGTATAGCTACAGATGGATGACACAGTGCAGTGGCCATACCTCCTTTTGGCAAGTGTTCAGTTGCTGTGCACAGTGTGCTGACAGCAGCTGCCTCGCCTGCTGCTGCTGCTGCTGCTGCTGCTGCTGTGGCTGCTGCAGGCTAGAAGATGCCCCCAAGTGGTGTGGTACCAAGTCCAAAAAGGCGGATCGGTACCAGAAGATGACCCTGTGATGGCAAAGGCTCAAACTGATGGCAGCTGATAGCTGGTCCATGTCCCCTCATCACCCATGTACCCCTCTCAACCCAACAGGTGCTGCTAGACTGCTATCTCTTAATTAAAATTGGCGAGTTTATATTTTTATGGCATATAATAGTAAGGGCTATAAATTAGAATTTTTTTATTAAAACTCATTTGCATTCCCCAGGCAAATCCAAGTCATGCCAGAAACAGAGCTGGAAGCAGGAAACAAGCCATTCTGTTGCAAGTTGGTCAGATCAGTGACACTGTTGGCCAAGTAAGGAATAAGCATTCAGCAGAAAAGAGGATGGAAAACCAAAGGAAGTGAGACAAGAATATTAATTAGCTTATAAAGAATGCTGCAAGGAATGGTATCTATCTCATAAGAGAAGAGCACATAGTGAGGGACTGCAATAGAGTTAACAGCCTGTTAAGTGAATGTAGCAGAATGAGGAGACCTCATTCAATCATTATGAACTGAGCTTTGTGTCATAGTCTCACACTAGCTCCTTTCAAATACTCCAGTTCTTGTGATGAGTTGATCATTAGATTTGATGGCACTCACAGAAATAGCACTCAATTCCATGATTATGATACTGTGGTGAATCTATGTCCTACATGCTCTAGCACAGTCTATGATGTAATCAAGATGATAGTTTTCACTGAATGAACTTCATGCTGCTCACTCCCTACCATCTACAGATGGAAAAACTGAATGTCATCTGACAACACCATATTGGAGAGTGCTGCCAATACTGGTCTTCAACACGGAAGCCAGCAACAAGGCCTCTTGGACCCATGTTAATGTTCAACACTCGGATACCTTCAGGTGCTGAAACCTACCAGGGGTAGGGTGGAGATAAACTGAGCATGTGACTACCGATGCCAGGCACATCATGGATGGTTCATTGAGGGTCATCGTAGAATTCAGAGTGTGTCTGAATACACTCTGAAGATGGCATGAAACCACTTCATGCTGGGCAGCCATCTCCCTTTTCACTAGCAGCAGCTGCCAAACCACAGGGTTGCTGACATCAACATCTGGGCATGCAAATGCTGAGATGACTTGGTGGATGGCACACAGAATCCAGTGTGAAGATGCTGCAGAAGGACAGCGACTTGTAAACTCTGTGAATAAATAACAGAACTCTAATAATGTTTTACTGGTGTTCTTGATGCTTCACATGGTCACAACAGCTATTCTGACTTCACACAGAGGTGTGTCTGCTCGACCTTTTGTAATATACAAGTCTGTGGCTTAGTTGTTAAGATGATTTACCACTTCAGAACACACACAGGACAATAATTTCATAGCCTGATACTGTAGTAATGGCCTGGCTCAACCTGCTGATGCAACAGCTTCCTACTGCATGGCCAAGAATGTTGTGCCAAGTCTGGCCCATCTCAGGATGAATTAACTGCCTTATTGCTGCAAGTGGCATGCCCACATACTGTGCCCACTGGCTGCCTTTGGGTCTGAAATGTTTTACTGCTAAACTTTCACACAATCACCAAAACCCATCTGGGCCACTGTATACCCCTCCCTTGTAAAGACCTGTCCCCCAGGTCTCTACCCAGGATTGGTCTGTAACAGACACAAGACACATGGCTATTAACATTAAATATCTACAAAAAACTTCTGCAGAATAGTGCTTGGTGGCATGGACTCAAAGGTTCAGAGGCTGCAGTTTCTTTACAATACTTAGCTCCTAGTCTCTCACCTACAGATACAAACTACTTGGTGGCTCATTAGCTCTCCTGAGTACACTACACATCAGAGGCTGCTACTCAGGTAGCTGACTGTGTGTGGGTGCACATAAGGATTTTTTATATTAGGTGATTCGCCATCCAGTGCTGATACTGATAGCTCTAGAAAACCCAGAAGGTATAAGATTGAAAGAAATGCCTCCCATGGGTGAAAGTGTTAAAATCCTAATGGTAAACTGCAAAAGCATTCCCAACAAACTGCCAGACTTTGAAGCACTCAAGAAAGACAGTGAAGCTCACATAATAGTAGGTAGAGAAAGCTAGCTAAAATTGGTAGCAGTGAGTTTTTTGGGGAAAATGTAAATGTATATCAAAAGGACAGGCAAATAGGAAATGAAGCTGGTGTATTTGTTGCAGTAGACAAGAAACTCAAATCTACCGAGATAGAAATTGAAGCTGCATATGACATTGCTTGAGTAAGACTCAGAATAAGAGATAGGCATAAAATGGTAATTACATCCTTCTATCACCCACCAGAGTCATCTCCTAATGTATCTGAAAACTTTAGAGATAATGTCATTTAACATGTATGTAAGGTCCTCAAACATACTGTAATCATTGGTGGAGAATTTAATCATTCAACAATCAATTGGGAATATTGCAGTTTTGCTAGTGATGCACATGATAAGACATCCTATGAAACATAGCTTGGAACACCACTCACAATGTAAATATATTGGCTCTAATGACAACAGATAGACCTGACCTCTTTGAGGATGTCCACATCAAAACTGGTGTCAGTGATAATGGCATGGTTGTGGCAGCAATGAGTACTAAAGTACAAAGGACAACTAAAACAAGCAGTAAGGATATACATGTTCAGTAAACTAGGTAAAAAAACAGTAGTGTCACACCTCAATGAGGAACTTGAAACTTTCGGCAAAGGGCAGGAGCATGTAGAGGAACTATGGCAAAAGTTTACAAGAACAGCTGACCATGCACTGGATAGATATGTACCCAGTAGTACAGTTTATAATAGAAGGGAACCTCCATGGTATACAGTCATCACTGTAAAGAAACTTGTGAAGAAATGGAGATTACTGCATAACAGGTGTAAAACAAAGTGTAGTACTGCAGATAGAGAGATGCTAAATGAAAAGCATTGGCTGTCAAGGGAGCAATGCCTGATGCCTTTTGTCTACCACAGTAGAATATTGTCAAATAATCTTTCACAGAACCCAAAGAAATTCTGGTTGTATGTAAAGGCTGTTAGTGGCATCAAAGTTAGTGTCCAGTCCCTAATGGACAAGACAGGAGCTGAAATTGAGAGTAGCAAAGCAAAAGCTGGAATGCTTAACTCTGTTTCCAAATTTCCTTCACGAAGGAAAATCCAGGAGAATTGTTCCAATTTAATCCTCATGCCACTTTAAAGATGAGTGAAATCAGTATTAGTATCAGTGGTCTTGAGAAACAGCTGAAATCATTAAAACTGAACAAAGCTTCAGACCCCAATGGAATCCCTGTCAGATTCTATACTGAATTTGTGGGTGAGTTAGCCCCTCCTCTAACTATAATCTAGTGTAGTTCCTTTGAACGAAAGGTCATGCCCAGATCTTGGGAAAAAAAGCACAGGTCACACCAGTCGACAAGAAGGGCAGCAGAAGTAATCCAGAAACGACCATCCAGTATCCTTAACATCAATCTGATGTTGAATCTTAGGACATATTCTGAGATCAAACATATTGAAGGATCTTCAATAGGGTGACCTCTTAAATTCCATCCATCATGGGTTTCAAAAACGTTGATTATGTGAAACTCAACACGCAATTTTCTCACCTCACCTGCGGAAAGCTTTGGATCAAGGCAATCAGTTAGATGCAGTATTTCTTGATTTCCAAAAAGCATTTGACTCAGTACTACACCTACACTTATTGTCAAAAGTACAATCATATAGGGTATCAAGTACATCAATCATTCTTCCCACTCTCCATACATGAATGATACAAGGAGAAACCTTAATAACTGGTACAATGGGACATGCCCTCTGCCATGCACCTCATGGTGGTTTGTAGGGTATAGATGTAGTAAAAGAAGACTGTAATACCTGTGGACTCACAATTATCTCTTATTCCTCCTTTCTCATTTATACACTTGAAAGACATATTACAACTCCTCTCATTTTACAGTATCCATGATGAATCATCCTTGTCAATATGTGATCCAGATCTACTAATATCTTACCAGTGCAAAAATATTGCTGTCAGAGCACAATAAAGGTGAATATATTCCTTTTTAAAAGAATGACAGAAAAGTGGGGAACCAGCTGACTGAATCCCCATTCTGCCTTCCTCACCAGAAATTTTGCATCTGAACATAGTTGTGCTCTTTTAACACAGAACGTTTTAAATCCTTTTACCCAGTCTCTCTTTATAGTTAAGCTTTCATACTCAGCATCACCCTCTTACTGCCACTATGTATCTCTTTCTTCCATGTCTCCTTTTTCTCCCATTGATGTACAATATGTCCCACTACCACTGTTTCCTCTCTCGCACTCATTTTTGTTCTATATGTCACCTCGTATGGGGACAGCTCTCTACTGGTTTGAACATTCGAATAGTAAGCTGCCACTACAAAGGAAAGACATATTCCTAGTCATTATGGTCAGAGTTCACATAGTGACTTAGGATCTTCCTAACAGCATGATGTACCCTTTCTGTTCTATGTTTTGGCTGTGGCTGTAGCAGACTAGTTCTTACTTTCTGAATCTGTAGAGACATACATAACTGTTTCATTAAGCCAGGCATTAAATTTGTCCTGTGGTCCATGATTGTGGTCTCTGGCACATTGAACTTCAATAACAAATTGTGGACTGTGGCTTGCACAACTGTTGCTGCCTGCTGATTAGGGATTACGATAATTTCCACGTATCTACAAGAGCGATCAGTAACTGTTGACTTAAGTGTCTGGCTAAATGGAGCCTACATATCCATTCCAATCATTTCAAATGGTTTGGTGGTCTCTGAACTAACATTTGTTTATGGCTCATATCTACTCTTTGCACACTGCAAATCATTTCAAATGGTTTGGTGGTCTCTGAACTAACATTTGTTTATGGCTCATATCTACTCTTTGCACACTGCACATATCTCCTCACACATTGGTCTACATCTTCATTTCTTCCTCTACACCAATTCCTCTCTGCTACTGTCCAATCACTTCCCCTACAATCTACATGTCTGGATAGCCTGTGGCTGTGACCTTCCTTCAAGTGCTTCCTCTCTGTTTTCTGCTGTCACCACTACATGTGGCCCCAACCTCATAACCTTACACAACAGACCATCACACTTGCTGAATGACAGCTGTGTCCTTTATATCTTGCAGTCACTGTCAGAATTTTGCACTGCTTGCCATTCAGCAAGGCTAAGTCCCCATGTTTGTATTATGCTCACTTTCCTTTTCAACCCATCTGCTTTTCCATGTCTCTTCCCTTGTGTACATACTACTTCATAATTAAATTCACTCACATTCAATGCCCACCTTGTTAACCTACTGGACATGTTCTTCAAGCCTAAAATCCATTTTATAACTGCATGATCTGCAACTACTTTAAACTTTTCCCTTTATAAGTAACACCAAATATATGTAATTCCATTTGTCAGATTAAGCATCTCTTTCTCCAGTGTGGAAAAGTCCTTTTTATTTGTGATGATCTGATGTGAATCAGAAACTATTGGACACTCATTGCCACTGACCTCTTTGCTGTACATACCCCAGCACCTTATTGGATGTGTTGCATGGTAACACAGGTTCTTTCTGATATCCTGAGAATAATAATTTGAGAGTCCTAGAAACAACAGTAACTCCTTACCTGACTTAGGAATCAAAAAGTATTGTAGCACTAATATCAGTTTCAGGTCCATCTTGACTCCTTCCCCACTGATTATACAATGTAAGAAACTGACTTCCTGCTTGATGAAATGACACTTCTCTGGGCTCAATATGAAACATGCTATTGCAATCTTTTAAAAAGTCTCTCAGCTGCTGCCTGTGTTCATCCATCTCTTTCAAGAACACAGTTATATCATCCAAATATACCAAACAATGCCCAGGCTTTAATCTCCTCAGAATCCCATCTGATAAAAGCTGAAATTTTGCTGGAGCATTCTTCAGTACAAACAGTAACCTTCTGTACTGATGATGACCCCAGGAGACTGAAAATGCTGTCCTTAGTTGCTCCTCTGGAGCTTCCTCTGTCTGGTGGTATCTCCTTCTCAAACTCATAGTGGAAAAATATCAGCACTGTCCTAAATTGTCAGTGGTCTCTATGATATTAGGAATGTGCTTTGCAGTAATCACTGTCATTTTTGTTTACTGTTAAGATGTCTATAGTCACAAGAAACCAATATTTATTGGGACCATCTGACAATTTCTTCACCACAACCCCAATAGTAGCATCCCATGGACTACCATTCCATTTATTATCCCACTGGATAACTTACGTTCAATAAATTCTTCCATAATGGGCACAAATAATGAAGCAACTGATATAGTTTATGGTTCTCTAGTGCTTTATTTCTCAGTGGTATCTGATTTTGCATCATGGGTGTTGCTGTCAAAGGTTCTTGAAGGAAAAAGTCCTCAAACCCTTGTTTATCTCTTTTTGTCCTCAGTAGCTGCTCTATTCTTTTACACAATGCAATTCTAACAGTATCACACAGCTGATCAAGGTTAGATTCCAAGGATCCACATCATCCTTCAAATTCGCATAATAATTCCCTTTCTTATCTTTTTATCTTTCCTGCTAAAATTATCGAGATTCATGGATACTGTTCTTCACCAGTTCCCACTTGCTGTGTACAGTGCCCCTTCTAACAAAGCAATGTGAAGTATCCAACACCTCACTTCCTTCACAGTGTACTAACTGGTACATCCGGCTCCACACTCACCCCTCAAGTACAATATTGTGCAAATCCGACATTAGTTTTCTTGTTTGCAGTTTAGATGGCACCTTCCTTTAGTCACCCCTTGCCACAGCAATGCATAGATAACAGTTTCCCTGTGTGGAATGTTGTCCCACTAAGTACTACTATGGATCATCAAAGATATATTTTGACATACTACTGACACAGATTTTGCACATTGTGCACTGTGCCCCACCATGTTACACCGTGTACCTCTAACAGGCTGTAAAAAATCTTCTTTACAGTTCATGAGGAACCGTGATAAATCAGCTGATTCTAGTAGCCTGAACAAAGTAACTCTCAAATTATGATGTATTTCTCATGTAGAGCCAATCTCCCCCACATCCACAAGCAGGACAACAGTTTTCTTACTCACCCTACTGTGTTGGTACTGCTGGCTGCTGCTGTGATTTCATTTGCATGCTGACAGAATCATTTGATAGTTTAAGCCCTTGTCCAGTCATCCAGATTTAGGTTTCCAAGATTTTCCTAAATTGCTCCAGGCAAGTCTCAGGATGGTTCCTTTGAAAAGGCATGGCCAATTTCCTTCTTCATCCTTGACACTTGACACAATCTGAACCTGTGCTATACCTCTAACAACCTTGATGGTAACAGGATGTTAAAGTCAGTCTTCCTTCCATCGGAATCATCTGACATCAACTGTAGATGATGCCAGCAGTTCTGATGTTGACTGAAGTAGATCAGGGGCATCAGGCTGCTACTTATACCAGGATGGTCAGTGGCAGGGGTTGAGGTGAGGATGCTGGACAGTGGAGGCTTCATTGAAAGTATGGCAATGTGACAAGTTCTTCGTCATAACTTGTGTAGTTACAAATGGACACCACAGTGCAGTGGCCATGCCCCCTCTTAACGAGTGTTCAGTTGTTACATGTGTTGACAGCTGCTGCCTGGTCTGTGGCTGTGATGTGCTCCCAGGTTTACTGACACAAATGCCCACCTTAGCAATACCTGACTCAGTATGGCAAGCCGCACCGCAAGCTGGCATCACCAGTGCTGTGGGTGGCTGGGGTGCTGGTAGGGGAAACCAGCCTCTTGTTGAGAAGTTCTGCTCCAAAAAATAGTGGCACAAGGCACCGTGGTGCCACGCACCAGAGAAGATAGGTGACGAAACCCCAGAGTCAAACTGCTTCACACCTGTGCAGGAGTCTGCTGCTGCTGCCCACCTGGGCAGGCATCTGCTGCTGTAGTGGCCCAGATATGGTACTAAGTCACAGGAGAGGGATCAGTACAAGGAGATGTCTCCACAATGGCGAAGGCTCAAACTTATCATGATTGCTGGTAGGTTCATATCCTCTCGTCACCCATTGTACCCCCTTCTTTCCAATAGGCTCTGATAGATCGCTCATCCCTTAACTGAAATTGGCAAGCTTATAGACAAGTCAGTAACTCAGCTGCTATGATGTTTTACCTCTTTGAGCTTTATACAGGACAACAATTTCATGGCCTGAAGGTGTAGTAATTGCCTGGCTTGGCCTGCTGAGGAAACTTCTTTCTGGTGTGTAGCCAGGAATGTGGTGCTAGCCTTATTGATGCCAGTAGCATGCCAACATACTGTGTCCACTAGCTGCCTCTGGCTTCTGATATGCTTTACTTCTAGGCTTCCACAGAAACCCGAAAAAGCCATCAGGGCCCCTACAATGTAAAACATCCAACTTACCATTACAGCAGCAGAATTTCATGAGAGAAAGTAGATGTTGCATCCAGAAGCAACCATATGTCGGTACTATTACAAATTTGTTGTACAAGTCAACGACGTCACCCAACTTGTGTTAGGGGAAACGGATAACTCAGTAGCAACAGTGATCAACTTAACAGAGAGACAGATGTGAGCTCTTAGTTACAAGAGACATTAAAATTCCCATGAACAGAAGTGCTGACGTATCTGTCTTAGAAGTATCCTGCCTTTTATAATTCAGAACAGATGACTGCTACTTATATGCAAACTTGACAAACAAGCCAGAAGTCAAAAACATTCTGAATAATCATTTTTTAAATGTTGTAAAGAAAATAGGATCTAAATGTTCATTAGAAGAAGCGAGGCAGTAAATGGAAGAGGCCTTACCCACACAATTTGATACAATTGAAATTCCACCCACCTCTCCTTCTGAAATTAGGAAGATAATAAACTCTCTCAAGAATAAAAGCTCACATGGAATTGATGGCATTTTCAGCAGGATGATAAAAGCTTGCTCCCAAGAGATAGCCTAAGTGGGATTCTTAGCCACATACGTAATAGCTCTCTGAAGCAGGGTATTTTCCCAGATAGACTGAAGTATGCCATTGTTAAACCACTGCATAAAAAAGGGGATAAATCTGATGTCAACAACTACTGCCGAATCTCTCTTCTGACTGCCTTATCCAAAATTCTTGAAAAAGTAATGTATTGTAAAGTAGCTTCACACCTTTGTAAAAATAAAGTTTTAACAAAATGTCAGTTTTGTTTCCAGAAAATTCTTTCAATGGAAAATGCTATATATACTTTCACTAATGAAATGTTAAATGCTCTGAGTAACTGGAAGTCACCTGTTGGGATTTTTTGTGGTCTCTCAAAGGCTTTTGATTGTGGAAATCATGGAATACTTCTAGATAAGCTCAAGTACTGTGGTATGAATGGGACAGTGCTCCAATGGTTTAAATTGTACCTAACTGGAAGAGTGCAGAATGTTAAAATAAGCAGCTCACATAATATGCAAAAAAACTGGTGATTTCTCAAACTGGGGAACAATCAAAAATGGGGTGCTGCAAGGTTCGGTTTTGGGTGCTCTGCTGTTCTTAATATACGTTAATGACTTGCCACTCTATTTTCACAAAGATGCAAAGTTGGTACTTTTTGCTGATGATACAAATATAGCTATCACACCCAACAGACAAGAATTAACTGGTGAAATTGTAAACAATGTTTTTCAGAAAATCATTAAGTGGTCCTCTGCAAATGGGCTCTCAATAAACTTTGACAAAACACACTATATACAGTTCCACACAGTAAATGGAATGACACCATTAATAAATATAGACTTCGATCAAAAATCGGTAGCTAAGGTAGAATATTCAAAATTTCTAGGTGTATGCATTGATGAGGGGTTGAACTGGAAAAAACACACTGAAGATCTGCTGAAACATTTGAGTTCAGCTACTTATATTATTAGGGTCATTGCAAATTTTGGCAATATACATCTCAGTAAATTAGCTTACCAGGCCTATTTTCATTCTCTACTCTCGTATGGCATCGTATTATGGGACAACTCCTCATTGAGTAAAAGAGTGTCCTATATCATTATGCACCCCTGTACAGTGTATGATTCACAGGACCAATAAATATACAATACAATACATTGCACAAAAGCATGTTATCAGAATAATTGCTGGAGCTCATCCAAGATCATCCTGCAGACACTTATTTAAAGAGCCAGAGATCTTCACTGTAGACTCACTATATATATTCACTTATGAAATTTGTTAGTAACAATCCGAATGAATTCAAAAGTAATAGCAGTGTACATGGCTACAACACTAGGAGAAAGGATGATCTTCACTACTTAAGGTTAAATCTAACTTTGGCTCATAAGGGGGTAAATTATGCTGCCACAAAAGTCTTTGGTCACTTACCTAATAGCATAAAAAGTCTGACAGATAGCCATATAGCATTTAAAAGGAAATTAACAGAATTTCTTAATGGCAACTCCTTGTACACATTAGATGAATTTTTGGATATAGTAAGTGGGTAATTTCCCCAAATCCCACCAAAAAAATTTAAAAAAATGTAGTGTCATGTAATATTTTGTGTTATGTAATATCTTGTGTAGATATATTCTATTAGCCTGACACGTTCCACATCATTATGAAGTGTCATACACATGATCTATGGAACAAATACTGATCTAATCTAATCTAATATGCTGTAAATGGGTCATCCATACAAACTTAGGATTTCATAACACTTCCAATCAATTTTTTATCTCCAGTGCAGTTCATCTGACAAATCATTGTTGTCAGCATGCTTCATCCATTTATTGGAGAAAATTTTCTATATTTTGATCTTTGTCACTAGTTCATATCCTATGATGAGCATCACATACTTATTGAAGCAGACGGTTATAAGATAACTGCATATTCGTGTGAATCCCATATGGATAAAGGAGAAGTTATCGCATTCAGAAAAGAGAGATAAATATCAAAATGTGAAAATAAGTAAATTCTGTACGGGTAACGATATAGAAGCATATGCTTCTGAGATACTGTTGTAAAATGTAATATTTGTGATTGTTACAGTATTCAGGTTTCTGTTGATTGACTGGGAAATTTTCATGAATTACTGTGCTCTCTGCCAGACAAAGGAAAGGGATTATTAATTTGTAGTGATTTTAATGTAACTTTCTTGTAAGAAAACTAGATCTAGAGGTGCCGTTAGCCACTTATAATTTGGTGTTAGTCATAAATTTCCCTGCCTTAGTTACTCAGTGTAGCCAGAGAGAGACTGGTGGTAAATGGATTATTGGAACAGTTGTCCCATTATATACCTTAATTATTCCATGTACAGCTCAGGAACAGTGAGGCTGATTAATGGAAAAAACTACTGAAGATTTTACAGAAATATTCAAAATTGTTTATTGAAATGAAGTTTAAAATTAGCCTAATGCTAACTCAAAATTAAATATATTTTTATCGAGTTTGTATCCATATTTGAAAGTAGTTGTCCTAAGATGATAATTAAATGTAATGATGGTAAGTTATTAAAGAAACCATTTGCCACATCACAACCACAAAAAAGAACTTGTATGATATTCCCACAACAAGTAATGACACAGAAATGCTTTCCTACTGTTTATAGTACTGTAACATATTAAGAATAGTTGTAAAAGAAATTCAGAAATATGCATGTATTGTTTGAAATTGACAGATCAAACAACAAAATAAAAACAGTATGAAATACTGTTGAAAGAGAGACAGGAAAGGAAGTCATAGATGATGGCATTGTTTCTGTTAAAGTGAGTGGGTGTGTTGTAAAATACAGTTCATGTTATTTTCAATAATTACCTTTTGAAAATACATGGGAAAATTGGCACCAATAGTCCAGAAGAGGGAGCAAGGTAGTACACTAAAGAAGCAATACAAAGGCAGATAGTGAATTAAAAATTGATCTCTCATAACCACCTAAAATGAGGAAGATCATCAAGACTCTAAAAAGTATAAATTAATATGAGGTGGATGATATCTCCAACAAGACACTAAAATGATGTGGCCCTATAATATGTGATGTTCCTAGTCAAAACATAACCAACTTTTGGGGCTATGTTTCAGTTACTAAACTTATTAATTGTCAGAGAGATGATTGAGGTGTATAACTCAGATTTTATATAGTTCTTCCACCTAAAATGTCATCTGGGTTCAATTTTATGTAGTAAGGCAATTTGCATTAAGTTCATGTAGCTGAAAGCCACAAAATACTTCTAAAATGTTTATTGTATCACAACACACGTAAAACTGACATGAGTTTAGTATCTAAAGACTGATGCAATACTGCTACTGCTGTGGGTGCTTATATAAGATACTACAATAACATGATCACTTGACATAAAACATAATTGAATTTACAATAGAAACTTGTATCCTTTCACAAAACTAGTTATGGAATTTAACTTAACAGATCATGAAATTACCTCTGATACAGTTTGTAAAGCAAAATATCACAGTTTTCAGATTGTCATGTAGAAGAAGTTGTAATTAGATGAATGACGAACATCAACTTCACATAACGAGGGTTTATTCAGCACTTCAACATACAAGAGTGCAGAGCAAACTGCCTCTGGCCATAACACATAGTGTATATATACAGTTACATAGCATTCCAGTACAATGATTCTTGACATTTGTGGATACTTCCAGAATGTACTAGAACCAAATGCAGAAATTAAAATTTTACAGTTCAGGTGAGTTTTGGACTCATGACCCTCCATGCAACAGTCTAGTATCATAACCACTACACCACAGTGACGGTGCTGCTCAGCTTCTTCTGCAACATTGCTCCCTCCTTAAGAAAACAGCGTCTCAGTGTTACGTCCTCCTAGTCTGGGAAGGAGTCATCGGTCCTGCATACTCTGACTCCCGATGACTGATGTTCGCCCTGGCAGTGATCTTCTTAGAATTTTGTTTGCTGCTAATATCTTCATCACTTTTCCACTTGTTGCCTGTCGCTGGAGCTTCAAATTTACCCTGGGTTGCAGGATCCGTATAGGGCTTCATTCGAAGGATGTGGACTGAATCTCTGATCTTCCATGGTCTTGTGTTGGGGTCAAAATCTTCAACTTTATAAGTAACATCAGACAACTGTTTTACAACCTTATAATGTCCAAAGTAGCGCCTGAGAGCTTCTCAGAGAGACCAACCTTCCGAACAGGAGTGAAGATCCAGATGAGGTCACCAGGCTGGTAAAAAACAGGGCAGTGTTTGGCATCGTGCCTTTGATGATTGTTTTCTTGAGCCTGCAGCTTGCAGGTGTGTCACACAATTCCTTTAGAACATCTAAGCACATTTGTTTAGGAACCACTGGCAGCCACCTCTTTCCAAATGGATCAAAGTTTTTCTTGCAAAGTAATCCATTAACTACCTTAAATTGTCCTTTCACATCCTCTGACCAATTTAAGGCAAGCATAATTTGAGATATCTTGGTGTCCTCCTCCTGCTCGGCAGAGAGAACCTGGAGTGCAGTGAGACAGTCACTATCTTCATCAAACTCATGATGGTTTTGCACAGGGTTTCTTGAGAGACAGTTGGCATCTTGGTGTTTTCTTCCACTTTTGTACATTATGTTAATGTCATACTTTTCAAGACGTAGTGCCCACCTGGCAAGTCATCCTGTTGGACCCTTAAGACCTGTCAACCAACAAAGTGGATGGTCTGTAACAACTGTGAATGGCCTTATACAGAGATACTGTCGAAATTTGCACATGGCCCAGATCACAGCAAGACATTCTCTTTCTGTAGTTGAGTAGTTTCTCTCTGTCCTAGAAGCATAAGCTATAACCTTCTCTTTTCCATCTGAAATTTGCACCAGAACAGCACCGATACCATACCTACTGGCATTTGTTTGTAGTTCTGTAGGTGCTGTCTCATCATACAGACAAAGTACAGGGCCAGTCGTCAAGAGCTTTTCAAAGCACATTGAAAGAATCTTGTTCAGCACCACCCCAGATAAATTTACCATTGGCTTTTAACAACTCTTGGAATGGCCTGGCTTTAATACAAAAGTCTTTGATAAAATGACGTTAACAAGAACATAATCCGAGGAAGAGCTTCTCACATCTCTAATACTTTTATGATTAGGAAATTCCATTATAGATCTCACCTTTTCTGGGTCTGGCCACACATCTTTGTTTGACACATAGTGTCAAAGTATTTTCATTTCTTTTGCTCCAAGGAGACACTTTCTTGGATTAAGTTTCAGTCCATCTTGTTGGAGACGCTTAAGAACGACCCTCAATTTTTTTGTGTGTTCATCAAATGTCTCTGAGAACACTACACTGTCATTTAAATAACAAAGATACATTGGCCACTTCAGGTGCTTTAGAATACTGTCCATCATTCATTCAAATGTTACTGGTGCATTACACAAACCAAAACAGGCCCTCAGTGGTGATGAATGCAGTTTTCTCATGATCAGCCTCATCTACTTTGATTTGACAGGATCCTGAGTACATGTCAATGGTTGAGAAAAACTTAGCCCCCTTCAGACAATCTAGTGTATCATCAATTCATGGAAGAGGGTAAATATCCTTTTTAGTTATCTTATTAAGCTTCCTGTAATCAACACAAAAGTGCCAACTGCCTTCCTTCTTCCTGATGAGAACCACTGGTGACAACCATGGGCTCTGCGAAGGCTGAATGATGTCATTCTTTATAATTTTGTCTACCTCGTCGTGAATTATTCGACGTTCCATTGCTGACACACAGTATGCTCTCTGGCTTATTGGTTGATGGTCTCCAGTGCTGATCCGGTGCCTCACTATTGATTTGTCTAGTTTGCTCTTCACCTGTGGATTGAAGCATTCATAGAACTCTTGAAGAATGGCAAGTAGCTTCTTCTGTTGTTCCTTAATGAGATCTGGTGATAGTTGAGCTAGAAGATTTGTCTCATAGTGGTAGCGCCAATTTCGTCCACAGACTCGGCATGGGAGGTTTCTATGACACTCAGCTGTTCAGCAATTAACGGCTCAGTGTTTGTTATGCACATGCATCATGGAAGGATCTGTGGTTCTCAGTGACAGTTAACTATCCGCAATTCACCAAATCTGTTCTTAAACGAGACGACAGAGGCTGGGATGACCAAGTTATTCTTCAGTGTATGCTTCTCTTACATTCCACTACAAGATCCATGGGTTGATGCATGGCATTGATGTGTGCTAAACTACTTAAAAATTGTGTAAAAAGTTTGAGTCCCATTTAGAAAAAAATACTGAAAGTGGACAATTGAAATGCAATGTCTTAATAAAACCTCATTGATGACATAAATTCCCTCTTTCATAAACAAAAATCCATAAAACTCTGAAAGTGGATAATTAAAATGCAAAATATTAATAAAGCCTGACTGTTATTACAAATTTCCTTTTCCACAACTACAATACCAAATTAATGGACAAATTTAAAGGGCTACCCTGTGAAACTAAAGATTTGTGACAGTAAAATAGTGGGCTATAGAAGTAATGCCTCTCTGTTTAGACCATCAAAATTTGCCAAGAGACACGTATTGCACATCTGTCTGCAAATTCAAGACAGAATCAGGGAATCTTATGAGAGCATGGTGAACCTCTGTTTCTTCTAGAGTATTAAACATTTGCTTTCCAAATGTAGCATCTGCATATTCTTTTGGATGTTGGTTATAAGGTGACCAGTTTTATGCAAATGCACACTTGGTGCCAACTTTGAGCTGGAACCATTATCATTATCTCTAAGTGGGTTCTGAAGTTTCTTCCATTCTGTCCTATATATGTAGCAGTGATAAAATATATCTGTGATGACTTAAATTTATCCTGTGTCACAGTCTCCCTATGCCAGAATTTTTGGCCATTATTCTTTGGTGGTGTAAAAAGCCATAGTTATATCCTTCACAAAGAAATATCTGCTGATTCTGCTGAAAATATTACCATAAAATGGTATCCTATAGAATTTATTTTCAGCAAAAAACCTGCTCATTTTAATCACATGAAACACAGCATATAAATAACCAAAATGTAATCTAAAATGCATAAAAGCTATAGTTTTTTTTTAACTACAGTGCTCATCTAAACCTCAGAATGTGCAACTCTCTGCAACCTTTACATCCAAGCTTGAACTAATGATAACAACAGACATATAATTTATTGAATGAATGACATTTTCTGCTATAAACAAATCCTATAATGAAAATTTCTTAATAGCTAGCTAATTAGTTTCATTTTCCATAGATCATTAGTATAATTAATTGCAAAGATGTGGAATTAAGCATTTTACTTTCACAGTACACGTTCATGTGTAAATATGGCTATGCACTGACCATTTAGAAAGAGATTTTCTTTTATTTCTAATGTTTTATTTTTTCAAATACATTTGAGTTAGTAATTCTCACTCACCACCTTTTACAGATTACGAAAGTAGCAATTCTTCTACAGATATTATTATTATTGTTATTATTAATATTATTATTATTATTATTATTAATATTATTATTATTATTAATATTATTACAGTTATTCAACATTGAGTAATTAAATACAGTCCCTAGAAATAGTACAGTTTCAGGACATCATGCGGATTATTCTTTTGAATACATCAGTTTACAAATATAAAACTAAAGATTTATGTGAAATAATAAATTTTACATTTTTATATGCAAACAACAGTATTAAAAATATTTTTAATACTGGATCGAATGTGAATTACTTAAAACTATGAGCTTGAAATACTTGCAAGGCTACTTTTCACATAGATAAAGTACTCATCTACATAACAGAATGGAATTCTATTAAAATTCTTTTTAGTTGGTCTTTTAATTTACTAGTAGGAAGGGCTGTGAGACTGTTGGTAGGGCGTTGGCTAGCTGCAGCCCAGCATGAAGTTCATTTTTTTTATTTCATAAGACTGTTCTGTGGCTATTCACGTCATATCTGAATTTTTGTCTTGTATCGTGCTTGTGAACATCACAGTTATAGTTTGGATTTATTGTTTTCATAAACAATATTACTTTCAATATCTGTACACCTATAATGATAAGCATGCCCAATTTTGGAAACAAATTCCAACATGATTCTCTAAGTTTGGTACTTCATGTAATTTTGATAACTTTTTTATTTTTTTCATTTTTTATTTTTTTTATTTATTTATTTTTGTGTCAATAATGCGCATACATCCATAAAATATTTGCTAATCATGTTTATAGCAAATGTTTTTGACAGTTTACAGGCTAAGACATCTTTGTGCATGTCACATTTGACATTGTCCTTGAGTGTGTGATTCCTAAGAATTTTGTCCTTTTTTTTCTTTTTTACACAGTTATTTCCAAAGGATAACTTCATACCAAATTCTGTTTGTTTGCCAATGTTAAATTCCATTATTGCAGCCTTTGAAGCACTTTTAGATGGTTTTCACTGAAAAACTTAACTATTCCAATTGTTACACTGTTGCACAGCACCCCCAGACTATTATAGGCTTTGTGTTTGCACACAATTGATGTATTGTCTGCATTCAATATTTTTTTAGGAGAACGGTACTATATATCATTAACATAATTCAAGAAAAGAAGGGGTCCCTATTTGAAACACCCACTGTTCATTTTAAACAATACAAATTTTATTGTGTTGCTCATACACAATTTTATTAACACATAGACACTCCCTCCAATAACCAGGTTCCACAACTAATCAACTAATACAATGATGTTGACGCAATCAAAAGCTTTTTCTAGATCAAGGAACACTCCACTATCATACTCCGTGTTCTTTAAGGAATATCGCTCGAATAAAATTTTTATCCTCTTGTATCTGGTGTGCCCAAAACTATGCTATCATACATTGTTTACCTGCTATGCTGATTAGATTGCTTATTTAAAAAGTTTATTAATGAAGTGTTATATATTGAAATGTCAGTAGTCAAAGCTATTACTCAACTATCTTTATGTTACTATATTGCTTGCTGTCTGTTTTTTCCTCATGTTTTTCATATGGTTACTGACATCATTACATTCATTATCAATTACATAGTGCCAACTAAATAATTATTTGTTTGGTACACATCATAATATATTCTGGTAGCTCTAATTATATGCCATCCAACAACACCCCACAGAGTTAAGTTGCTATTTTCATGTGGCTATTATTAGTTGTAATAGATTTACCACATTTATTCATCTTCATCCTTTCATAATTTATATAGTAATAAATGTATCAAGGAGTCTTATTGTCCGTAATTTCAGTATTAACTTTCCCAGTCAGTGATGTATCTGTATTTTTTATATCCCTATTGGTTCTATGCATTTCCTTTCACTTGGCATATTTAGTGGCAATGTTTTGTCACATTTGGCAGGTGAACCATATCATTCATTCTCAGTGCCACTATTCCTGTTATCTGGTTTCACCAGTGGTATACCTGTATGATACTCTTGCTTCCTCACAATGTCTGTCCATTGGATACTAGCACATCTGCACTGCTCGTATCACTGATAATTCAGTCATTGACGAATCGAGAGATCCACATGTCCCAACACTTCCACTAGCTATACCTTAAGTGCACATAACATCACAACCATATTGGTGATGTCTACTGGGCACAATGAGTGAGTGAGTGAGTGAGTGAGTGAATTATTTATCACTGGCTTACAGCACTGACATACATGCTTCATACGTGTTATTAGTAACATAAACTTTTTTTTATTAATGTTATGTTACCTTTTAACTATATTCCACAAGTTGGCTCCAAATGTCAGAAGAATTTGTGATAAGTTATCAATATCTAGCATTAATCTCACTTCAAAAATTTATTCTTTTCAGCCAACTTATGCTGTCTTGCCAAAATCGGGTGAAGCACAGCTGAGGATATTCAATGGTCTGGACACTCAGCTTAATGTATCATTAGATAATAACCTAAATAACGTCATAGAAGCACTTGGTGTGTGGGAGCTAAAGAATTTGCCTGTTTCTGGCAATCAGCAATATACAATTACCACAACAAATGGAAGTGTTAGCGAAAATGACACCATAATTGCCTATGAACTTCAGGTACTGTGACTGCTTGAAATCTGTGCTTTTAGTGATTAATGTTTAGATTTTATGACAAATGACAAGAGAGAATAGTTATTTTGTAAAACATTAGTGAGCTTGAATTTGTATATGATTTGTATGGATGAATAAGTCTCACAGAACAAATAAGGTATGTACAGCTTTTTGGAAATCAGGCATATGATGAAGCTTCTGTTAATCTCACAAAGAAAATAATGAAAAAAAAAAATCATTAAAAGTAAAGCTATTCAGAGATTATAAGTTTCACACAAAAAACAATCAGCTATTTGAAAGCAAAGATGCCTGGGAATTTCACCAACGTAATTTCAACTACTGTGTGCCTTTTGATCTCTCTTTATGGCACCTCTAAGTAATATTTGTTAGACTGGAACTGCAGAATGTCAGTTTTTGTAAGATTAAAAGTTAAGCTGTTTGACATGAACAAGTTGTACGCTTGTCCTAGTATAGCCTACTCCTGGTTGCTTCTGGTATGGATGTGTTTGGATCCTTTAGTAGGAAAGACTATTCACAAACAATTTAGTAATCAGTAGCCCAACTCGGCAACACCAGACAGTTACCTAATTATAGTTGAATGGGCCTGTACCTGGCTTATAGTAAATGGGTTATTCCCTGGTCTCATAAAGACTTAATATATTTTAAACATGTAATAACAAACCAAAACATAATGACCACCTAATTTAACAGTGTGTTGATCCACCTAGGCAATTCAGTACAATTATTCTGTGAAGCATAGATTTTATCAGTCCTTACTACATTCCAGAGGTATACAACAACTGATGTCTATGCACAGATCATCCAATACCCATAAACAACAGGCCTGTAGTGTGTGGGTACAGAGCTTGTGCCCGATACTGTCCCAGATTTGCTCCACTGGGTTAAGATCAAGCAAATTTGAGGTCCAAGACAG
The DNA here is from genome assembly GCF_021461395.2 of Schistocerca americana. Lineage (NCBI taxonomy): Eukaryota > Metazoa > Arthropoda > Insecta > Orthoptera > Acrididae > Schistocerca > Schistocerca americana. The sequence continues at coordinate 435,931,095 of NC_060122.1, forward strand.
CAACATAAGTTCACTATTGTGTACCTCACATCACTGTAGCACTACGCTGGCCTTGAGACAAGGACAATTATCCTGCTGGAAGATGTCGTGGAATCAGAGAAGACGTCAAGCTTAAAAGGAATGCATGTGATATGCAATAATTTTCATCTAATGCACAGCTGTCATGGTGTCTTTGATTACTATTTCTAGTCCCATGTGAGCCAAGGTGAATGTCTTCCACACTATAATACTGCTACCAACAGTCTGCATCTGTGGCTTGGTGCAGGATTTGAGCAGATGGATGATGGCATATCTGATCAGAAACACCGACTTGGTTCAACGAGAATTGTGATTCATCTGGCCAGATGACACATTTTCATTGATCCATGATAATCTCTATGATCAAAGGCCCACTGCAATCATAACTAATGATGTCATTAGATCAGTATGAAAACCTTTAGGGTTCATCTACTGTGGAACCCAATTTTCAGCAAAATGCACTGAATGGAGTGCTCTGAAACACTTAGGTCTGCATGAGCATTGAACTCTTGGCATCAGATCACCAAATATTCATCTATACTGAGTGGGAAAGCCTCCATGTTCTGAGTCGAGTGAAGGACATCCAACATCTTGTCACCTACTCATGGTATAATCATCCTTTAACCACTTTCCACAGATGCTTATGATAGTAACATACAAAACAGTTGACCAGCTTTGCTGGATCTGGGATGCTCATTTTTAGGTGATTGGCCATAACAAACTGCCATTGGTCAGAATCACTTACGTCCGGTGTTGGAGCCTCTGTTGACAGTAGAATGAGTCCCCATTTGTATCTGCTCTGCTTATATAATTTTCTTGCCATGTCATGGGCCTGCAACACCGCCAGGTGACATTCAGTCTCTCAACTTTGAAACCCAGAAAATTACTGGTGCAGTTTTCATAAACATGGTGGATACTCAAGAGACTGTCAGTCACCATCCATTGTCATGGAAGGTATATGGGATAATGAAAGCTTATGATTTTACCAAAACTTACTTAGTTTCCTCCAAAACAGATTTTATGCTGAATTCTGGGTCAGCATAGTTGATGGAGGTATCAAAGAAATGGTTCAAATGGCTCTGAGCACTATGGGACTTAACAGCTGAGGTCATCAGTCCCCTAGAACTTAGAACTACTTAAACCTAACTAACCTAAGGACATCACACACATCCATGCCCGAGGCAGGATTCGAACCTGCGACCGTAGCGGTCGCGCGGTTCCAGACTGTAGCGCCTAGAACCGCTCGGCCACCCCGGCCGGCCATCAAAGAAATGACTTGCTGTAAGGAAGTGTTCTTTCTTCAGTGTTAATTAACATTTACACCCATGACCTGCCACTTCCAGCAAATACGAGGGCAGTTCAATAAGTAATGCAACACATTTTTTTTCTCGGCCAATTTTGGTTGAAAAAACCGGAAATTTCTAGTGGAATATTTTCAAACATTCCCGCTTCATCTCGTATAGTTTCATTGACTTCCGACAGGTGGCAGCGCTGTACAGAGCTGTTAAAATGGCGTCTGTAACGGATGTGCGTTGCAAACAACGGGCAGTGATCGAGTTTCTTTTAGCGGAAAACCAGGGCATCTCAGATATTCATTGGCACTTGCAGAATGTCTACGGTGATCTGGCAGTGGACAAAAGCATGGTGAGTTGTTGGGCAAAGCGTGTGTCATCATCGCCGCAAGGTCAAGCAAGACTGTCTGATCTCCCGCGTGCGGGCCGGCCGTGCACAGCTGTGACTCCTGCAACGGCGGAGCGTGCGAACACACTCGTTCGAGATGATCGACAGATCACCATCAAACAACTCAGTGCTCAACTTGACATCTCTGTTGGTAGTGCTGTCACAATTGTTCACCAGTTGGGATATTCAAAGGTTTGTTCCCGCTGGGTCCCTCGTTGTCTAACCGAATGCCATAAAGAGCAAAGGAGAACCATCTGTGCGGAATTGCTTGCTCGTCATGTGGCTGAGGGTGACAATTTCTTGTCAAAGATTGTTACAGACGATGAAACATGGGTTCATCACTTCGAACCTGAAACAAAACGACAATCAATGGAGTGGCGCCACACCCACTCCCCTACCAAGAAAATGTTTAAAGCCATACCCTCAGCTGGTAAAGTCATGGTTACAGTCTTCTGGGACGCTGAAGGGGTTATTCTGTTCGATGTCCTTCCCCATGGTCAAACGATCAACTCTGAAGTGTATTGTGCTACTCTTCAGAAATTGAAGAAACGACTTCAGCGTGTTCGTAGGCACAAAAATCTGAACGAACTTCTCCTTCTTCATGACAACGCAAGACCTCACACAAGTCTTCGCACCCGAGAGGAGCTCACAAAACTTCAGTGGACTGTTCTTCCTCATGCACCCTACAGCCCCGATCTCGCACCGTCGGATTTCCATATGTTTGGCTCAATGAAGGACGCAATCCGTGGGAAACACTATGCAGATGATGAAGAAGTTATTGTTGCAGTACGACGTTGGCTCTGACATCGACCAGTGGAATGGTACCGTGCAGGCATACAGGCCCTCATTTCATGGTGGCGTAAGGCCGTAGCATTGAATGGAAATTACGTTGAAAAATAGTGTTGTGTAGCTAAAAGATTGGGGAATAACCTGGTGTATTTCAATGCTGAATAAAACAACCCCTGTTTCAGAAAAAAAAATGTGTTGCATTACTTATTGAACTGCCCTCGTACAAGTACGAGGGTTGCCAGAAAGTAATGCACCACATTTTTTTTCTTCAACAATTCTTTACTGAACATAACGAGAATTACACACACACACACACACACACACACACACACACACACACACACACACACACACACACACACACACACACGGCTGGTGTTTTATCTAAACACCCTATTTTTCCACATAATCTCCATCCCATTCTATGGCCTTCCTCCAGTGCGAAACAAGGTCATGTATGCCCTGTCGTTACCAATCCCCATCCTGGTGACAGAGCCAGTGCTTCACTCTGTGAATCACCACCACATTGTCCTCAAAATGTCTTCCATGAATGGCATCCTTTAATGACCCAAACAAGTGGAAGTCCAAGGGGTCTATTTCAGGTATGTCTGGTGTGACAGCCATAGATGGTCTCCCCAACCACTGCAAATCATGGAGCTCCACTGAACCACCTCCTGATGACCTCACCCTCTGTGCCCAGTGACTAACTGTACTTCTATCAACAGTAGGTGCTCCATGGACTTTGCACAAGCATTTGTGAATATTTCTCACAGTTTATTTCTTTGCAGTGAGGAATTCAATGTGTCACATTGCTTGTTACATACATCACCTACAGGTGACTTTTGCAACTGTCTTGTAGCTATACTATCTGTTAGAAGTGACAGAAACTTGGCACACTCACTCGGGATACTTCAAATAATACGTACATAAGAGTAGCATTGACAGCTGCTTCACACCAGTCTTTGGACTGAATACTACAACAACAAAGGTGATTTTCAGTTAATTGAAGTTGATGGTACACTCAGCATATCAATGTTTGCAAATTGCTGATTGGCTGTCAGAGACATTGTAGAAGAGGTAGAGACATCTCACACGGGACAGAAATACTGAACATGTGTTGAGTTCCAGAGAAACATATTCCTCATTTGATGACACAAAAACAAAAAGAAAATCAGTTGAACGTTAGTCACAAACTCCTTCAACAAGCCAGTGACAGTGAAACATCCATGCAAATGATCATTACAGGAGATGATACCTGGTTTTATGGCTACAACATTGAGAAAAAAAGGTAAATCATCATAGTGGCTTGGCAGAGGATCCCTGTGCTCCAAGCAAGCACATTGAAATCTGATTTCACATGACAGAGCAGCTCAGTTTGTGGAAAGGGGCCCAAATCAATTGCTGCTAGTTGCACAAACATACAAACTATATTTGCTAAAAGACTTAATCATACATGCCCTAAAAAAAATTCAGAAACAATACGACTGTAGGCCAGAACACAAGTTATTAAAATTGCATTAAGGAATACACACAGCTGAAGGCCTCAGTTACAAGATAGAACAACTGAGGGCTTACGGCCTGAATAACAAGAACTGGAGTAAGAAAATTTTAAAAGGTTTTAGACAAAGACCTTTCAAATTTTAATTTAAGTAGGCCGAAGGCCTTGTCTTAAAATATTTCACATAAATTCGGCTGAAGGCCTTATCTTAAAATATTTCACATAAATTCGGCTGAAGGCCTTATACTGAACATGGGACAACTCAAGGCTTAAGGCCTGGGTAATAAAATTAAGATAGAAGAGAGAACTTTCAAATCTTCAAATGATTTTTCAGACAGCTGAAGGCTGTATCTTAAAATATTTCACATAAGGTTTGGCTGAAAGCCTTATATTGAACACTAAAACAAACTAAATTAATACATGGCTGAAGGCCTTGCGCAGTACTTGAGACTAAAGAAAATTACAATCCCAAACAATAGAACAATGGTGCTCAGAAGTGTTCCAAGGGTTGGCCTGGGGAGGAAACTCTAACAACAGTTTAGGTGAGACAGGCAGCCAAGCGTAACACTAAATAATTGGGTGGCAGCATGACCTAGGGACAGCTGACGAACCATCCAACAACCTAATCAATTTCCTTCCCCCCCAACCAACGGCAAGACAACCGAAAATATCAGTGAGGACAAAAATCCCAGCAGCACTACGTCTCGACAATTGGCATCTACACACAGTCAAGGCACAATAACCACTCAAAGACAAAAAATGAAAAACACCAAAGCTGTCAAACTACACACCGTGCCGGACAGCATCAACATGGCAAGGAAAAAACACTGCCGGAAAACTATACTTACGACCAGGGCGGATAACCGGAACATTAATGGCCACAAGGCAGGAGATACTGCTGGTGCCCTTCACTAATAAGTTACAATCATTTCAATAGGTTTGGTGGGCCACACACTTTTTCCTGCCCTTGCAGCTAGTGCCTCACAACTCCGACCGCGCATGCACACTGCCAGCGGCCCTGGCCTTACCTCATGCCGCGGAGACTTCCTCGCTGCTCTGTCACAACCGACCAACTGGCTACTCCAGTACACAGTCAGCATTCATCTGCTCATTGGAAATCACAGGACTACACACAGTTCCACATAAACACTTGCACCAAGAACTCTGACAATCCAAAAACCAATCCTTGTGGAACAACAAGGAGAAATGACAAGTCACACAATCACACAGAGAGTTTCCATAAGTAGTCAGCAACCAACTGCATGTTGTCCAATGAGATGACCAACCAAGGTCGTCCCCACTCAAGTTATGAGTGTTGGCAACGGTCGGGCGAGTCTTGACTGTCTGGAGCTCATTGCAGGTCCAACCCAATTCAACTCGATGTCTGTTCGCAACTCAGAGACATGGCGACCTGGGCACACTGGCTCAGTCCCGCCCATGCAGAGGTAACTCTTGTCCATTGGCAATGACATCTCTGCATGAGAAAGGAACCAAACCATGTCCGGCAAGATGACAAACTGACGAGGCCCAGAAACGGTCAAAAGATCAAATGCATGTCGCCCAATGAGACGACTAATCAAACGATCAACCAGCGGTCGTTCCCACCCCAATTTCCTTCTGTTGGACAGTTCATGTGTGTGGCCGGTGGTCAGCAAGTACTGGCAGTCTTTGCCTCACTGGCACTCCATCCCTGATTGAACTCCCGACAGATGATGACCCGGAAATACTAATGGTTGCTCCAGATATAGTATGACAGTGTACCGTATTTACTCAAATCTAAGCTGCACTTTTTTTCCAGTTTTTGTAATCCAGAAAACCACCTGCGGCTTAGAATCGAGTGCAAAGTAAGTGGAAGTTCTGAAAAATGTTGGTAGGTGCCGCCACAACTAACTTCTGCCGTCAAATATATGTAGCGCTACACAGGCCTGCTTTGCAGGCACAAAGATAAATGTACTGAAGAGACGTCTGCAAAGATTTTCAAACGAGAACATTTTTTGCCAAACTCTGATTCAGAACATCCTCTATCATACACAGTCTATTATTTGGTTCTTGTTGATCATTATCAAAGAAAGCGGCAGTATAAGTAACAACAAAAAGCAGTCTCTTGCCATTGTTTCGCTAATGAGGCGATAGCGCGCACAAAAGCAAGCCATGCCGGGGAGTGGCAACAGGTCATAAACGCTCATTATCAGAATGCGACAAACAATGCATGACACATTGAAATAATGCATTTTCAGCTTAGAGTGATGTAAACACCTATAACAAAGAGAACAGTACTTATCAGACCAAAAAAAATAAGCAGTCAATTCAATCCAGACGAAGCACGTGAAAAAGGAAGGGTACCCATATAAATATGGATGGAGCGCTACCTGGTAAAGCTTAACTGCTAAACTCATGACTCGAACCAAACTACTAAAGCTGTATCGTCAATCATTCGAACTAAATTGTGTCTCATATTACAATGGACCAACTTTGTTTCGATTTGGACGTGCGGCCTAAAACTTTTCTCTCCCTTTGAATTTCGAGTCTCAAATTTCAGGTGTGTCTTAGATTCGGAAAAATTTTTTTCCTTGATTTCGAGTCTCATTTTTCAGGTGCGGCTTAGATTCAAGTGCGGCTTAGATTCGAGTAAATATGGTAGTCACCTACAGTTCCCCTCATATCCACCATCTGGCCACAAAGGAGCACTCCTCCTGACTCAGTATCACCCAGAACTGGATCAGCTGAATCACATTTACAGTAGGTTTTTGACTGCTAAGCCAAAATGCAAGATCTGTCCTGTACATGCTCCCACCACCACCACCACCACCACCACCACCACCACCACCACCACCCACTCCAGTCCTGTCACAGGCATCTCCTACCCTGCAAAAGGCAGGGCCACCTATGAAAGCAGCCAACTTAACTAAAACTACCATGCCACATTTTATGTGGGCATGATCACTAACCAGCTGTCTGCATGAACAGCCACCATCAAACTGTGGGCAAAAGACAGTTGGACCATACAGCTACTGAGCATGCTGACAACATGATTTGCTTAACTTAAATGACTGCTTCACAGCCTGTGGCATCTGAATTATTCCCAACAGCACTAGGTTTTCTGAATGTCACTGATAGGAAGAATTTCACCTGCAATATATTCTTCATTCCTGTAACCATCCTGGCTTCAACAATCACTACTCCTTGTCCTCCATCTACTTATCCCCTTCTCTGCTGCCACTCCAGCACTACACACCTACTAACCCAATAGCACACCTTTCTCTACACCCCCCCTTTCCACTTTGGCCACCCACCCCCCTCCTCTGCAGCACAGCCTCCCAATACTGCATCTAACAGTCCACTATCCTACCACCACAATGTCCCTGCATGCTCACACAGGCGTTCACCTCTGACACATTCAGGTCTAAGCACCTGGGGTTTCTTTACTTATTTATCATTTCACAACTACAGCCTGTTATTGGAGAAGCTAAAGTAGCCATACAAATCACATTTTTTGGATAATAGTAAATGTATGTGTTAAATATTTATTTCCTGTACTTAATAAAACTAATATTACAAAAATGCTAACACTAAAACAACTTCTGCTAGTGTAAAACTATAATAAAACCCTTAACTAGTTACCCAAATACTAACATTGCTGTTAGCACCACAGAAACCCTTTCTGTTTTTGTTTGTTTATTTTGGTGCATTTAAACTGTGGATGGTTGTTTCCACTACTGGGTCAGCCCTTACACTACGCCTATCAACAGCTATTGTGTGCTGGATTCCTTAGGCACAGGGCAGCAAGTGAACAGGACATTAACCCTGAATCATCTTACAAACTTTTGTACATTTCAGTTTTTAACTGTGAGAGGTAATTAAATATTACATAATGAGGCCTAAGAAAGTACACAAAAGATGTTTCCTAACAGTCACATGCCATTATCATAGTTTGCAGCAGACAATGTTCTTGTATCATTAATTTGCATTCAGATGTATTTAATAAAGTTGAGTATTTTATGAACATCTTAAAAGCTTACTATAAAAAAAATTTGTTGCAGGCAACCTCATACCTAATTCAAAATGATCTGAAAATCAGTGCTGCTATTAGGAATGACAGAATTGATAAGTCAGAGAATGGCTATCCATATATTAGGTAAGTCTTTTTGCCTTTGTTTAGCAATCAATTAGAACATTGTTTGAACTTTAGCCAAGGGCTAAACAGTACATCTGGTGGTATAAGAAACAAGAAAGAAAATCCAGTTAAGTTATACATTTACACTGCTTATCTGTAATTTGTTTTTACATTTTGTAGAATAAAGTACGTAATTAATTGAATTTAAAAACAAAATGAAAAATATTTTTGTTAAGACAACTATTTAATTGGATCTCCCCAAAGACAAATGTCTGCATATGTTTTATTTGGAGAAATTGACCTTTAATATTGTGAATAACTGTTTAATTGAAAATTGCATATGATATAATCCATTTTACACATGAAATGTCGGAAATTTTCATTTTGCTCAAGTAGAAGAAAAGCTACTAGCTTTTTTTATGTTGATTAGCTAATGTCCATTACTCTGAGGTGACAAAAGTCATGGGATAGCCATAAGCATATATACATTTGGCAATAGTATTGCATACACAATGTATAAAATGCACTGCAGTGGCATAGCTGTCATTTGTACTCAAGTGAGTCATGTGAGAAGGTTTCTGAAGTGGTTATGGGTGCATGACAGGAATTAACAGAGACTGAATGTGGACTGGTAGTTGGAGCTAGAGACATGGGCCATTCCATTTTGGGAACCATTAAGGAATTCAGCATTCCAAGATCCACAGTGTCAAGAGTGTGCTGAGAATATCAAATTTCAGGCATTACCACTCCACCACAGATGGCCTTTACGTAACAACTGAGAGCATCAGCATTTGTGTAGAGTTGTCAGTTCTAAAAGACAAGCAACACTGCTTGAAATAACCACAGAAATAATTTCAGTTGGTAAGGGCAGATGGTAGGATTAGTGTGTGGTGCAAACCCCATGATGCCATAGGCACAAGTTGTCAACAAGAAACTGTGTGAGCTGACGGTGGTTCCATAATGGTGTGGGCTGTGTTTATATAGGATAGATTGGGTCCTCGGGTCTAAGTGTATTGATCATTGGCTGGAAATAGTTATGTTTGGCTACTTGGAGACAACTTACAGCCATTCAAGGACTTCAGTTATAAATGACAATGTACCATGTCACCAGGCCACAACTATTAGAGACTGGTTTGGAGAACATGTTGGGCAATTAAAGTGAATGATTTACCCACCCAGATGTCCCAACATGAATCCTATTGAATATTTGTGGGACATAATCAAGAGGTCAGTTTGGGCACGAAATCCTTCACTGACAACACTTTCTCAATTATGGATAGCTATAGAGGCAGCATGACTCAATCTTTCTGCAGGGGACTTCCAACAACTTGTTGACTCCTTGCCACATTGAGCTGCTGCACTATGCCAGGTGAAAAGACCTCTCACACAATAGCGTATTAGGATGTATCTCATGACTTGTCACCACAGTGTAATTATTATACACTTTATTACAGTATGTGTCTATATTGATTGCTGTTAGAGGTTTAATAGTCTTTATACACTACATAAGTAAAGGCTTGTTTACACTGAACAGTATTTACTAAGGCAGGCCTGTTCAGCAGACGGCTAGGAGAGCGCAAGTAATCATGTTTGCTCAGCACTTGGGTAGTGAACACCTATGGTAAGATGGGGTTGTCAGTCATCACATAGGGCAGGGGAAGTGCAAACTGTGTGCTGTCTTCAGAGGAATGGCCATGTTTTAAATTTACGATAATCTTAAACGTAAATCTATCCACCTACAGGTGCAGTGCTTAACATAGATAGCAGCTCGTTTAAAATTGAGGAACAGCAGCAATATGGTTGGGTCAGGAACTTCAAAGCATTGGTCAGATGTGATTTCTAGCACGTTAGTGCATGATTGATAGCTACAGTTAGATCTTAAAGAGCTGCACTGTGACAGGCTGTTGCATAAGTTTCATAATAAAATAAGTCTTGTAGACTCGATTACAAATTTTCTTCAATGTAAATTTCCACAATTTCACAAGTCTGCAGCTAGGATTATGTCAATGTTTGGACCTGCTCATTTGTGTGTAACTTTTTTCACAGTGAAGAGAATGAAACCCACAAAAGCTCTCTGACAGTCTGTCAGAGAGTTTCTGTGGGTTACTTACTTTTCACTGTGGAAAGAGTTACTCACAGAGATATGCAGGCCTAAACATTGACTTCAACTTAAAAGCTGATGTACTAATTAGCAGTGCCCATAAAGTGGTGTCAGCATTAATGCTTTAGTGAAAAGCAGAATAAGTAGTATTCATTGACACTTAGTGCTTCTATTTTTATTGTGTGAATGAAATAGTCACAAAATAAAAGCCTGTCTGTTTAAACTTCCTCCAAAAATGACATTTATGATGAGGCTGCAGCAGTTATAACAAATATAATGTTTCATTCTTTGCTCCCCCATGTTCTTTGCCTCATCAATTAAAAGAAATGCTTTGTGCATTTCATTGATTTTGTGGCATTTCCACAAGAAACTATCCTGATTGTTACAAAGTAGTTAAGGTATAGAACATCTTTCAGCCCTTTCTCTGGTCATGCACAGGGATTTTTAAGTGAAAAGCAAGCTGAAATAAGGCTTTATCAGTTTCTCAGTGTGCTATTATTGTCCATCTGAACTTCAAGAAATTTGTCATTAATTTAGATTTAGTAAGTTACATCTAATTCTGAGATGTGTATAGCATGGTTATCACACCTCATATCGTGCATCAGATGACAGACAAAAGAATTACCTACATTTTTGCTAGGTTATTCATTATGCATAAATTTGGCTGCTTCTGTTTTGACAATTTCCAAATTACTTTCGAGCTACATGATATAGCTTCAGCTTTTTGTGATGACTAGTTGTGAGAACAGTCAACTACTGTCTTTTCTGTTTCTGGTATGCTTAAGCTCTGAAATTTTATTGGTATATTTGTATCATCACTGAATCTTACAAATTTTTAATAGTGTTTTATTGCACCTTGTATGTTTAAAACAAGACCACACAAAGTAGCAAACCCCAGAAAGCTCTCTCTGTATTTGGTTTTCTCCAACTCAGAATTTAGTGTTATCCTGTGATAAATACAATTGTTCCCCGTCATGTGACAACATACATGGCATAATATCCACAAGTAGTTGTTTATAATGAACATTGTTAATGCACAGGAAAAGGAAAAAACTTTATTCATTTTTATTAAAACTTCATGTAACAGTTTAATGTAGCATTTTCTGTAGAGAACACTCCATAGAAACTGAATTGAGACCAGAAAAGTGGGACTGTACTTTATCTTAGATCATTTATTAATAAAAATGGAAAGAGGAAACTGGGTCTATAGAGGCTACTCACTAATCTTCACTTTTATAAAAGTATGTATCATTCATTCACAAAATATTGTTTCATTTATAGACTGGCAAATTAGCCCAAGTTGGGTCTTGCCACGTCAGCATAGTATTTCAATGCACATACCCTCATAAGCGGAATAAGTATCATTTTCAGTGATTTGCTAGCATAATCACTTTGCTAATTGTATCTTTGAAACTAACAAGTGCATTGGGACATGCAGTGTTTGCCTAAGCTAATCTTGAGCAATAATATTTGGTTGGTTACTTTGCTCACTGTGATTTATACAGCTGCCATGGTGATTATTCATTAAATTTAGTGCCCAAAAAAATGCATTCTGTTGTATGCCTCATTTTCAAAATTTTGAAATTGACAATAATTAATGTTATTGTTAATGTGTTCAGTAAAGTCTTCTTGAACTCTTGACTGGCTTTAACCACATGAAAAATGTTCTGCAAGTCTCTCTTAAATTTATTGTTCTTATTTCTAGCAATGTCATTGTGACACTATAGGAACAGCAGGTGAACACCCATAATCTCATTACCTAAGGCTTTTTTTCTTTCCAGGCTGATATATGACTTTGGAGAGACTTTGCCATCTGAAATATACTTTAAAAAAGAAGGAACAGATGAAATTGCATTGCAAATCCCTATACAAACTGGCAGTTCAGCAACAGACCCTTTACCAATTGAAGATGGCACGTACGTATTTATGAACTGAAACATTTCTCTTCATCCTTTTCCTTTCACACATAAACTTACTAAAGTTAAGCAACTAATGTCATTTAAATGTTTCTGTTTTTCATACATTTTTCAGATTTGATGTATTCACACAAAATAACACGAAGTTAACATCAGTTACCCTGCAGTTGGGTGGTGTATATACACTTGTCCTGGTGGAGAGTGACTCAGCAACAGATGGTGGCTATGTAAGGATAGCTACATATATAATCAATTGAAAATTTTTTCCCTATCATTTATTTCTCCTTATCTTTGTTAGTGACACATTTAATGTGTAATCATTCCTCATTTGGTGAAACATGAAATACAGTGTTCATAGGTTACAATATGCATTATGCTCCAGGTGTCTGTGTGAAACATTATAAGTTGTATAAGAGAATTGTATTTTACATTGTTATTATTATTATTATTATTATTATTATTCTTTCTTTCTTGTCTCAGACGTTATGTCTGGTTAAAAATGGAAGGTGACGCAGACCTTGATCAAGCGTGACTTCCTTTTAACTGTACGGTATATGTTACATTGCATTTAGGAACTTTCGGGTAATTGAACAAGTGTCAATAATTACAGATTTCTGTAGTTGTATATATAAGTTTGGATGTAGCTGTATTGCATTGATGTACTGGTGGATATTGTGTGGTATGACTCCTGTAGTTGATAGTATAATTGGTATAATGTCAACTTTATCCTGATGCCACATGTCCTTGACTTCCTCAGCCAGTTGGATGTATTTTTCAATTTTTTCTCCTGTTTTCTTTTGCATATTTGTTGTATTGGGTATGGATATTTCGATTAGTTGTGTTAATTTTTTCTTTTTATTGGTGAGTATGATGTCAGGTTGTTATGTGGTGTTGTTTTATCTGTTATAATGGTTCTGTTCCAGTATAATTTGTATTTATCATTCTGTAGTACATTTTGTGGTGCATACTTGTATGTGGTAACATGTTGTTTTATAAGTTTATGTTGTAAGGCAAGCTGTTGATGTATTATTTTTGCTACATTATCATGTCTTCTGGCGTATTCTGTATTTGCTAGTATTGTACATCCACTTGTGATGTGATCTACTGTTTCTATTTGTTGTTTGCAAAGTCTGCATTTATCTGTTGTGGTATTGGGATCTTTAATAATATGCTTGCTGTAATATCTGGTGTTTATTGTTTGATCCTGTATTGCAATCATGAATCCTTCCATCTCACTGTATATATTGCCTTTTCTTAGCCATGTGTTGGATGCGTCTTAATCAATGTGTGGCTGTGTTAGATGATACGGGTGCTTGCCATGTAGTGTTTTCTTTTTCCAATTTACTTTCTTCGTATCTGTTGATGTTATGTGATCTAAAGGGTTGTAGAAGTGGTTATGAAATTGCAGTGGTGTAGCCGATGTATTTATATGAGTGATTAATTTGTGTATTTTGCTAGTTTCTGCTCGTTCTAGAAAGAATTTTCTTAAATTGTCTACCTGTCCATAATGTAGGTTTCTTATGTCGATAAATCCCCTTCCTCCTTCCTTTCTGCTTAATGTGAATCTTTCAGTTGCTGAATGTATGTGATGTATTCTATATTTGTGGCATTGTGATTGTGTAAGTGTATTGAGTGCTTCTAGGTCTGTGTTACTCCATTTCACTACTCCAAATGAGTAGGTCAATATTGGTATAGCATAAGTATTTATAGCTTTTGTCTTGTTTCTTGCTGTCAGTTCTGTTTTCAGTATTTTTGTTAGTCTTTGTCTATATTTTTCTTTTAGTTCTTTAATATTTGTATTATCTATTCCTATTTTTTTGTCTGTATCCTAGATATTTATAGGCATCTGTTTTTTCCATCGCTTCTACGCAGTTGCTGTGGTTATCCAATATGTAATCTCCTTGTTTAGTGTGTTTTCCCTTGACTATGCTATTTTTCTTACATTTGTCTGTTGCAAAAGCTATATTTATATCATTGCTGAATACTTCTGTTACCTTTAGTAATTGGTTGAGTTGTTGATTTGTTGCTGCCAGTAGTTTTAGATCATCCATGTATAGCAGATGTGTGATTTTGTGTGGGTGTGTTCCAGTAATATTGTTTCCATAATTTGTATTATTTAGCATGTTGGATAGTGGGTTCAGAGCAAGGCAGAACCAGAAAGGGCTTAATGAGTCTCCTTGGTATATTCCACGCTTAATTTGTATTGGCTGTGATGTGATATTATTTGAATTTGTTTGGATATTAAGTGTGGTTTTCCAATTTTTCATTACTATGTTTAGGAACTGTATCAATTTAGGATCTACTTTGTATATTTCCAATATTTGTATTAACCATGAGTGGGGTACACTATCAAAAGCTTTTTGGTAATTGATGTATGCATAGTGTAGCGACCTTTGTTTAGTTTTAGCTTGATATGTCACCTCTGCCCCCCATGAACCATGGACCTTGCCGTTGGTGGGGAGGCTTGCGTGCCTTAGCGATACAGATAGCCGTACCGTAGGTGCAACCACCACGGAGGGGTATCTGTTAAGAGGCCAGACAAACATGTGGTTCCTGAAGAGGGGCAGCAGCCTTTTCAGTAGTTGCAAGGGCAACAGTCTGGATGATTGACTGATTTGGCCTTGTAACAATAACCAAAACGGCCTTGCTGTGCTGGTACTGCGAACGGCTGAAAGCAAGGGGAAACTATGGCCGTAATTTTTCCCGAGGGCATGCAGCTTTACTGTATGATTAAATGATGATGGCGTCCTCTTGGGTAAAATATTCCAGAGGTAAAATAGTCCCCCATTCGAATCTCCGGGCGGGGACTACTCAAGAGGATGTCGTTATCAGGAGAAAGAAAACTGGCGTTCTACGAATTGGAGCGTGGAATGTCAGACCCCTTAATCGGGCAGGTAGGTTAGAAAATTCAAAAAGAGAGATGGATAGGTTAAAGTTAGATATAGTGGGAATTAGTGAAGTTCGGTGGCAGGAGGAACAAGACTTCTGGTCAGGTGACTACAGGGTTATAAACACAAAGTCAGATAGGGGTAATGCAGGAGTAGGTTTAATAATTAATAGGAAAATAGGAATGTGGGTAAGCTACTACAAACAGCATAGTGAATGCATTATTGTGGCCAAGATAGATACGAAGCCCACAACTACTACAGTAGTACAAGTTTATATGCCAACTAGCTCTGCAGATGACGAAGAAATTGAAGAAATGTATGATGAAATAAAAGACATTATTCAGATAGTGAAGGGAGACAAAAATTTAATAGTCATGGGTGGCTGGAATTTGAGTGTAGGAAAAGGGAGAGAAGGAAACATAGTAGGTGAATATGGATTGGGGCTAAGAAATGAAAGAGGAAGCCGCCTGGTAGAATTTTGCACAGAGCACAACTTAATCATAGCTAACACTTGGTTTAAGAATCATGATAGAAGGTTGTATACATGGAAGAACCCTGGAGATACTAAAAGGTATCAGATAGATTATATAATGGTAAGACAGAGATTTAGGAACCAGGTTTTAAATTGTAAGACATTTCCAGGGGCAGATGTGGATTCTGACCACAATCTATTGGTTATGAACTGCAGATTGAAACTGAAGAAACTGCAAAAAGGTGAGAATTTAAGGAGATGGGACCTGGATAAACTGAAAGAACCAGAAGTTGTAGAGAGTTTCAGGGAGAGCATAAGGGAACAATTGACAGGAACGGGGGAAAGAAATACAATAGAAGAAGAATGGGTAGCTTTGAGGGATGAAATAGTGAAGGCAGCAGAGGATCAAGTAGGTAAAAAGACGAGGACTAGTAGAAATCCTTGGGTAACAGAAGTAGTATTGAATTTAATTGATGAAAGGAGAAAATATAAAAATGCAGTAAATGAAGCAGGCAAAAAGGAATACAATCGTCTCAAAAACGAGATCGACAGGAAGTGCAAAATGGCTAAACCGGGATGGCTAGAGGACAAATGTAAGGATGTAGTGGCTTATCTCACTAGGGGTAAGATAGATACTGCCTACAGGAAAATTAGAGAGACCTTTGGAGATAAGAGAACCACTTGTATGAACATCAAGAGTTCAGATGGAAACCCAGTTCTAAGCAAAGAAGGGAAAGCAGAAAGGTGGAAGGAGTATATAGAGCGTCTATACAAGGGCGATGTACTTGAGGACAATATTATGGAAATGGAAGAGGATGTAGATGAAGATGAAATGGGAGATACGATACTGCATGAAGGGTTTGACAGAGCGCTGAAAGACCTGAGTCGAAACAAGGCCCCGGGAGTAGACAACATTCCATTAGAACTACTGACAGCCTTGGGAGAGCCAGTCCTGACAAAACTCTACCATCTGGTGAGCAAGATGTATGAAACAGGCGAAATACCCTCAGGCTTCAAGAAGAATATAATAATACCAATCCCAAAGAAAGCAGGTGTTGACAGATGTGAAAATTACCGAACAATCAGTTTAATAAGCCACAGCTGCAAAACACTAACACGAATTCTTTACAGACGAATGGAAAAACTAGTAGAAGCCGACCTCGGGGAAGATCAGTTTGGATTCCATAGAAATACTGGAACACGTGAGGCAATACTGACCTTACGACTTATCTTAGAAGAAAGATTAAGGAAAGGCAAACCTATGTTTCTAGCATTTGTAGACTTAGAGAAAGCTTTTGACAATGTTGATTGGAATACTCTCTTTCAAATTCTAAAGGTGGCAGGGGTAAAATACAGGGAGCGAAAGGCTATTTACAATTTGAACAGAAACCAGATGGCAGTTCTAAGAGTCGAGGGATGTGAAAGGGAAGCAGTGGTTGGGAAGGGAGTAAGACAGGGCTGTAGCCTCTCCCCGGTGTTATTCAATCGGTATATTGAGCAAGCAGTAAAGGAAACAAAAGAAAAATTTGGCGTAGGTATTAAAATCCATGGAGAAGAAATAAAAACTTTGAGGTTCGCCAATGACATTGTAATTCTGTCAGAGACAGCAAAGGACTTGGAAGAGGAGTTCTAACGGAATGGACAGTGTCTTGAAGGAAGGATATAAGATGAACATCAACAAAAGCAAAACAAGGATAATGGAATGTAGTCGAATTAAGTCAGGTGATGTTGAGGGTATTAGATTAGGAAATGAGACACTTAAAATAGTAAAGGAGTTTTGCTATTTGGGGAGCAAAATAACTGATGATGGTCACAGTAGAGAGGATATAAAATGTAGACTGGCAATGGTAAGGAAAGCGTTTCTGAAGAAGAGAAATTTGTTAACTTCGAGTATAGATTTAAGTGTCAGGAAGTCATTTCTGAAAGTATTTGTATGGAGTGTAGCCATGTATGGAAGTGAAACATGGACGGTAAATAGTTTGGACAAGAAGAGAATAGAAGCTTTCGAAATGTGGTGCTACAGAAGAATGCTGAAGATTAGGTGGGTAGATCACATAACTAATGAGGAAGTATTGAATAGGATTGAGGAGAAGAGAAGCTTGTGGCACAACTTGACCAGTAGAAGGGATCGGTTGGTAGGACATGTTTTGAGGCATCAAGGGATCACCAATTTAGTATTGGACGGCAGTGTGGAGGGTAAAAACCATAGGGGGAGACCAAGAGATGAATACACTAAGCAGATTCAGAAGGATGTAGGTTGCAGTAGGTACTGGGAGACGAAGAAGCTTGCACAGGATAGAGTAGCATGGAGAGCTGCATCAAACCAGTCTCAGGACTGAAGACCACAACAACAACATGTCACCTCTGCATCTATTATCAGTTGCTCTTTACATCCTCGTGCTCCTTTGCAACAGCCTTTTTGTTCTTCATTTATAATTTTGTTCTGTGTTGCATGTGTAATTAATGTCTGTGTAATGACTGAAGTTAATATTTTGTATATTGTTGGTAGGCATGTTATGGGGTGATATTTAGCTGGGTTTGCTGTGTCTGCTTGATCTTTAGGTTTCAGATATGTTATTCCGTGTGTAAGTGTATCAGGGAATGTGTATGGGTCTGCAATGTAACTGTTAAATAATTTAGTTAGATGTGAATGTGTTGAGGTGAACTTCTTTAACCAGAAATTTGCTATTTTGTCATTTCCAGGGGCTTTCCAATTGTGAGTAGAATTAATTGCTTGGGTGACTTCATGTTGCAAAATTATCACTTGAGGCATTTGTGGTATCATCTTGTATGTATCTGTTTCTGCTTGTATCCACCGTGCATGCCTGTTATGTTGTACCGGGTTTGACCATATGTTGCTCCAGAAGTGTTCCATGTCTGTTATGTTTGGTGGATTGTCTATTTTAATGTGTGTGTTATCTATTGTCTGGTAAAATTTCTTTTGGTTTGTATTGAATGTTTGGTTTTGTTTCCTTCTATTTTCATTTTTTTTGTATCTTCTAAGTCGTTTGGCCAATGCTTGTAATTTCTGCTTCTTTTCATCTAATTGCTCTATCGCTTCTTGCTGTGAGATTTTACCTAACTTATTTCGTTTTTTTTTTTTTTTTTTTTTTTTTTCCTGACATTTCATTTCTTATAAATTGTGTTAGCTGTCCAATGTCTTTTCTCAGTTTTTCTATTCTGATCTGTAGCCTGTGTTGCCATGTTAGTTTTGTGGGTTTCTTCCGTGTGTTGGTTGGTTCTTATCTCTGCCTGGTGTGTATATTTAGTGTAGTGAGTGCTCCTACATAAACCAGTAGTTGTAACTTTTCCATAGTTGTATTTTCATTTATTTTGTTGTGTATGATTGTGTTGATAGTTGTTATTGTTGTTTCAGCTTGTGGGTTATTTGGTGGTCTATGCAAGAATGGTCTAATGTCTGTATTTGTGTCTTTGTATTCTATATACGTCAACTGAAATTTTTCTTCTATATCTAACATGTGTGTCACTTCATGTTCTGTTTGTGCTTGTTCTGGTGGCTGTCTTAAGATTTCGTATTCCTCTGACTGTTTAATTGATGTGTGTTGTTCTTTGTTTGTTTGCTCTGGGATGTTTGAGTCCATTACTGTATTTTCTTCTTCTTCTGATTGCACATTATTTTGTTCCAGTATTTGTTGTACTTGTTGTTTGATGTTTTCTAATTCTGACTGGGGTATTATTATTATTATTATTATTATTATTATTATTCTGCAGCCACTGTGCTGTTCATTTCATTCTTGACAGACATGCTAGCCAGTATATACCTTCAGGAAACCAAATTCCAGTAATACTAATAGATACAATAAAGGACCTCTTTAAAAAAAATCTGTTGCTAGATTTCAGAACTGTTAGTTCCTTCTTCTAGGAGGAAACAGGGGTTAGTTTCACAAGGTTGGGAAGAAAGGGCAGGTTACTGAGACACCAGGATATGGAGGTCATATATGATGGGAGGAGGAGTGATGAAAATGAAAGGAGAGGCATCAGAGAGAGTGCAGGACATCAACAATAATACATGAGTATGCAGTGGGCCAAGTTTGGTTCAGAGATGATAAAAGGACAGTGTGTCAAGTAAAGATGAGCTGACAAGGAGATAAATGAAATCTGGAATGAACGGGGCAATTAAGAATTAAGTGGAAAGCAAAAAGGTGGTCTTTTTTTTTGGGGGGGGGGGGGGGGAGATGATGTGATAAAATGAGAGAGAGAGAGAGAGAGAGAGAGAGAGAGAGAGAGAGAGAGAGAGAGAGAGAGAGAGAGAGAGACTTGAATATAAAAGACAAAAAAAGTAAAACCTCTCAAATATAACTCCCCCCCCCCCCTCCCCGGTTAGTGGTCAGTACTCATGGTGAAGAAAGATTGTTCCGCTTTTTACAACAACTTAACTTCAAAACAGCTGGTCTTTTTCCAAATCCAGAGCAGCCTCCATCTCATGGAAGCTCAATTCACATGAAACCATCAACAATCAACAGTACCTCCATTTTGACAGCTTCCACCAATCCCACATTAAATTCTCTCCTGTCTACAGCATATTTATCTGTGTAAAACATGTTTGGTCTAACATGAATTCCTCAACATCTTTGTAAATAACTACCCCCAGCATTTCTTCTATTGCAACTACTGCACCTATCTTGTCCACAAAGAAAGCTCCCAGGAAGTCTCTTGCTCTCATCCTCCAACAAACAACAAACAGTCCTAAACCCAACCTCTGAATGTAGCCTTTTGAATGCAAATGTCACAGTTCATAACGTATGTCAGTTATCAAGACTTCTGAATCATCTTTCTTGAAACAAGAGAATTCCTTTTCTGACATGATTTGTAATACAGCACTCACTCTTCATACAACATAAATGTTTTGATATGGTTCCACTGCTTGAACACCTTCATTAAACCCAAAGCAAGCAACATGTCATAAATGTTAGACATTTTTCTACTTGCGACTATTTTATAATGTGTAAACGACTTTCATAAGGGTGAAGTATGGTATGCAAAATCCAATACATAACAAAACTAGAACTTCAAGTAGCAAAATGATGCCTAATAAATAACTCATAACAATTTGACTCTTGTGTAACTTTCGTGTTCACTCAGTTTATCGAAGTTATTTGGGGATGATAACTGAACAAAAATAAGAAACAAATTTGTGTTAACAGTTCCAAGAGCATAAATGACCTGAAATGCACTGCATTGTGATCACATGGTCATGAGGTGGCTGCTGTCAATGTGTACAGTGGTGGGCAGCTGGTGGCTGCTTTAAAGCGAGAAAGCTCAAGCACAAAGTGTTATGATCTTGACACACACACAAGCTACTTCATGGAAGGTTTTGCTATTACTGGTGGTTTATAAAGTGATGCAAATTATCTTTGAGGTCCCATCAGAGTGATATCTTTAGCAGACAGTCTAAATGTAGTTTGAAAAATAAAGGGAGGAGCAGACTTGAATTCATGAATTTGTGTTTATGTTGTATTATGTCTGCAGCACTGTAACATCTGCTTCAGACGCTTCCATATTCTACAGTGTTGCCAGACCATGCAGATGGCCTGACTTTGAGTTCTGAAAAGGGAGGGGACAATTTTATTGGCACCTTAAGTTGACAATCAGACTTAGTCTCAGTGGCAGTCAGCTGGTGGCCAGGTTTTGTGTGTGAACATGATCCATGGAAAATAAAAATTAAACCTTGAAATTGCTAATCAGTCAACCAGTTAACTAATCTGTCAACTAACCAACTACCTTTGACCGTATTTTTTTTCAAAAGCAGAATGTACTAGGAAAAACATTAAAATTACAACTGTACAGTCTGGATTGGCAGTACTGACCTTCAGGTCATGAAATGCCAATACTACCAATAAACATAACAACTAAAAACAATTGCCAAGTTTCAAGTTTCAATATTGTTTAATTCTTTTGTCAGAGAAAGTGATGGCTCCACCTGATGTGCCAAAGTTCATTCCAGGCATTGTGCCTCCTTTCATTCACATCTGATAAAAGGACAGAGTGCCATATAAAGATGGATTGAGAAGAAGAGACATGAAAACTGGAATAAGTAGTACAATTAAGAATTAAGAGGAAAGAAGGAAAACAGATTGGAAAAAAAAGTGGACTTCAGGGGATGAAGCCATTGCTGAGGGAGGGGAACCTAATGGCCTGTGGGGTGGAGGAAGCACTCAGTCCCTCGAGTCATGGTGCATAGCATGTTCAACCACTGGTCACTGGGTATCCCCAAGGAAGACAGTTCTTTTGGGTCTATCCATGGACTCCTCCAGTTTAGTGGTGGATTTCTGATATAAAAATCAGTGCTGTGAACACATATCAACTGATAAATGTGTGTGGTTCACTTATTGTTCTGCATTTCATATCGTAGGATCAGGCATTGATGGGTGCATGGATCAGGCTCACATCAGTAGTACAGTGGTCTGGGAATGTCATCTGGTTTGTCAGTGATGTTACAGAGGACAGAAGGGTGATGGGAGATGACTGTAGGTGTTATGGGGTGTATATCAGGGAGAGAGAATCATTTCAGGGCTTGGCCTGCGAAAGTCCTCACCTTAGCAAGTAATCTGTTGAGGCTTTGGAAACTGGGTATTACTAGGTATCTAGGAGATTTTTCGTAAAAAAATAAAAAAAAGTTTCTTTACATAATACAGTCATTAAAGTAAGTCAAATTTTGTTGTGCAGCATGTACAGCAACTGGGTAGTCCAGCTGTCTCTTGGCCACAGTCTGGAGTGGCCATTCATGTGGAAAGACAGTTTGTTAGTTGTGCCTATGTAGAGAATGACACAGTGGTTGCAGCATAATTGGTTGATCACATGCCTGCTTTCACAGGCAGCCCTGCCTTTGATGGGACTGTGATAAGATTGAAGTAGGTGATAGTGAGAGGATGTATTGACAGGTCTTGCATCTAGGTCTACTACAGGCACATGAGGTGCAGGGCAAGCCAAGCGGTTGGGAGAAAGGATGAAGTACGGATGGACAAGATATTGTATAGGTTCCATGGGTGGTGAAATACCACTGTGTGAAGGATGGGTAGGATATTCCTCATTTCAGTGGATGCTAATGTTTTGACATGTATGTGATAACTAACAAGCTGTCTGTCCGCATTAAGAGCCACAGCCACACTGTGACCAAGAGACAGCAGGAAATGCCACCCAGTGCAATGTGCTTCACTTTAATGACTGCTCCACAGCATGCATCAATTACATTCTTCAGCTTTTTGAATTGCACGGGCGGGCACTCTCCCCACAACATGCCCCTCAGTCCCGTAAGCCACCTGGTCTCAACTTTAGGTAGTAGGTGACCTCTACCACCCTATCCCCTTCCACATTCCTGCTCCAGTACTGTACACACCATCTGTCTCACCAACACACCTACTAGCATTTTCTCTTTCTCTCCCCTTCTCTCCCCTCCAACTCCCCACAGCATGCACAGCCTCCAGACACCAGCACCTAGCTGCCCTGTCCTGTCCCCACCATGTCCCTGTACAAGCCCACAGGTAGCACACCATCTTCCCCACTGATATCCTGTCATTACTCCCTCTCCCCACCCCATGTCTCTTCCTTACCCCTACCACCCACACCAGCTGACTGCTGCTCACCTCAGATAAAGTTGCAGTCAGGCCCCAGTGCCTGGACACAGTGGCAACATTTGTGAAAGTTGTGCTTCAATGGATGTATTTGTGTTTCCTATTTCAGAAGGATGATTTTTTTTAAAATCTTAGTTACTTCAGCAGTCTGTTTCACTATGTCTGTGACTCAACACAATGTGGTTAACATAAATTTATGCTCTCCTTACTGTTGTTAGTCCATTATGGAGTTTTTATTGTTCATTCATAATATTTACATTCATATGTGACATGTTTTTCTCAGATAGACATAGGAACATGTTTACGGGCATGATACTCTTAGATTTACATAATACTGGCATTAATGGAATTATTTACTGCCGATTAGTTACTTCATTCTTGACAAGAGACTTTTTTTTAAAATCACTTCCTTTTTATCACATTAGCCATGTTGCTAGTACAGAACAACTGTGAGCACTTTTATTTCGCAAATGAAGCTTATTGTAGACAAATTCCTACATACAGTTGTAAATGGGTGCTCTCATTTAAATTGGTAAGTCATTTTCAGTAGCCCACAGATAATTATTGGGATGTGTGTGTATAAAATATATGGGAAGTCACTATCTATGTGAAGTTTCTGGAAAGAACCTCATTCATATGATGACTACTCATATGTTTTGATGCAGCTGTATACCAAATACTGCACGCGACTGTGACAGTGTTTTCTAAATCACAATTTTTATTCAAATTTGGCTGAAGTTTCTGCACTTTTCATCCTAAGATATAGCAACTATTGGCTTAAAAGTAATAACATGTAAAATAGTTATGAAATCAATGGTACAACTTACCATAAATGGTGTTAAAACTAGGAATTTGGGATCAATAACTTTGAACTTTTTAGTGTTGTTATTGTTTTAACTGCTATTTGTGATTATGCAATACCTTTTATTCCTGTTTCCCACATCACCCTCTCCTTCAGAATCCTTCTAGAAACAAAGGTGATAAAGTTTCAGAAATATACCTGGTCTAACACAGCATTTCTGGCAATATTTTGTGTTGTTATGTTCCTTTCTCATCCTGTTATTCATTTTAGGTGACATTAAAATGAAAAGGCCAAAAATTTATATTTCATGTTGTTTTGCAGCTGACAAGCATTCACACAATAACTGAACCAAACAGTGTACATATGCTGTGGTTGATACCACAGTATGTTGTAATAACAATGGGAGAAGTGATGTTCTCCATAACAGGCTTGGAATTCTCTTATTCTCAGGTATGCATTTCTTTTTCTGATTTGCCAATATATAAATTACATACAAAATTAATCTAAAATTTATGAAGGTGGTCAACTGGTACATTATACCAGTTATGTGTACGTATAAGATACTTTTCTGTGACCTTGTAACTCACAAAATTCTAACCATTATTTTCCCTGAAACTTTTCGTTTGGCTCACTCTTGTAAAATCGTAATATATCCATGTGGCACTAGTGAATGTGCTTAACTAGTAAAATGGGCTGCATGTGAAAAGGTATGCCTTTCTCTTGCTACTTACATAATTTCCTGAGCAATCTTATCATGTAAAAGGTGAAGAGGGGCACAGGGAAAACACATTTAGATATTGTCTGTAATATTTTATTTATGATAGGCACAAATCTGTCACATAGTTCTTTCCATGAGAAGTTATTTTCTGTACTGTAGGTGCTGCTCTAATTTACAGAATGTCCATTGTTTATTTGTTTGTCCTATCTGGAAACACAACCCTTTTTTAGGTTGGGACGAGAAGAAGAATGTAGGTTAATTACCTTCCAACAATGAGTCTTCAGAAATAGGGTGGAATTTGCCAGGGCTTTATTGAAGGAAGTAACTTGGTATCCCTCTAGCTTGATTGAGTACAACTGCAGAGGATCAATATTAAGACAGAGCCCCATCAGTAATTCTCTTTAGTATCATAAATCATCCAGTAAAACCCTATCATTCCTAAAGTGACGATGGCTCAATGAGAGCAATATATAATTCTGTTAAGTTGTTAGTAGTTGATCTGCATAAAAAATGGGCTGTAGAATGTATGCCAACATAAAAACATCGAAATACAAACTAAAATCTATGTATATTAATAGATTTATATTTTACCTGATCATGTTCTACCCAATTTAATCCTCTTACCACTGAAAAGACGAATGAAATACGTATTACTGTCATTGGTGTTGACAGCTGAAATCATTTAAACTGCACAAAACTCCAGGGCCTGATGAAATCCATCTCATGTTCTGTACTGAATTTTCAGCTGAGTTGGCACCTCTTCTAACTATAGTCTAGTGCAGATCGCTTGAACAGAAAACTGTGCCCAGTTCTTGGAAAAAGCATACGTTACACCCAAATGCAAGAACGGTAATATAAGTGATCCGCAAAACTATTTCCCAATATCCTTGACACTGATCAATTGCAGAATATTAGAATATGTTCTGAGCTGAAACATAATGATTATCTTGAAGAGAATGACCTACTAAATTGCCAACTAATTTCAAAAACATTGGTTATGTGAAACCCAACTTGTACTTTTCTCGCATGACATATTGAAAACTTTGGACCAAAGCAACCAGGTAGATGCAGTGCTTCTTGATTTCCAAAAAGCACTTAACTCAGTACCACACCTATGCTTGTTGTCAAAAGACAATCATATGGGGTATCAAGTGAAATTTGTGACTGAGGGCTTTTTGGTAGGGAGAACACAGCATGTTATCTTGGATGGAGAGTCATCGTCAGACGTAGAAGTAAATTCGGGTGTGTCCCAGGGAAGTGTGTTGGGACCCTTGCTATTCATGTTGTATATTAATGACCTTTCAGACAATATTAATAGTAAAATAAGGCTTTTTGCAGATGATGTTTGACTGCAGCACAAACTTAAAAATAGGTGATACTGAAAATCAATTGAGACTGCACAAAACAAACAAGAAACCATATCCTAACAAAATTACTGTAAGATTTTATGTTGAATGCTACAGAAAATTATCCCCTTTCTTTTATTGAAACTTCCTCACAAAGAGGATAGTTTTTCATAATGGGAAAATATCACAAGTAATTTCTGTTTATAAAAATGACAAGTGTGTGTTGACTCAGTGACTAAATGATAGGCTACAGATCTACGGGACTGAGATTCAGTCCTCAGTGGCACAAGGACTGAAGAAACTCAAAGGCTAAGAATAGAACAAAGACTGAAGGGGAAAAGATGAAAATGTAGAAAATAGTACTTGTGTATGTAATGGTGCTTAATAGGTTGTTGCTGTTCATGTTTCTGTGACAACCTGAATTCAGGCTAATTCCTGACTACATATTTTAGAACAACATTGCTCCAAAACTAAATTGAAAATGAGCTGTTTTAAATCAGAGATATTACCAGAATTCCTGGATTCCAAAAATCACCACTGCCACCAATCTGTTGTATGCTTCCAAAAACTGCCACACAGTGTTCAGAACTGACAATAGTTACTTTCAGTTTTCAATAAAACTCGAACTTAGACCAAATATTGAAGTGTTTGCTACATCTGAAGACAATAACACAGAATAAAATAAAGAAAAAGATTTGACTTCTGTTTTATATAACAGACAAGGCTGCAAATAGACAGACATACACTGTTGAAACAGAGCTAGCAGTGAGCTCATTATAAGATACAACATTGAATGTTGACACTGCTAATGAGTGTGCAGCAGACAAATTTCCAGAACATTAACTGGGACTGATAATGTATAATAGTGATGATGATCATCTGGACAGGTTTCATGCTAAACGATGCAGCTAGTGCTACCACTCAGTGTGAAATGCTTCTCGCCTGGTAAGCACAAACTGATATTTCCACTAATAACTGGAAGTGCCATAAATTCAGGGCATATGGTGTGATTGGCTTTCACTTACATCTTGTAATTCATTCAAAGGATACCAGTGTCTCCTATACCATAACAAAGCACCTACTTTTAATAGTAGTGGCTAGATCAGATGAATCACAGTAAACTGCAGTGTAAGCCACCATGGTGAAGTAATCATTGGCAAAAATTTTCAGCCCCTCTCTAGACATCTTTCCAGATATTCTCAAAATAGCAAAAGTTTCACCACTGCTGAAAAAGGTTCTTCTGATAAAACATCAAACTACTGACCTGTGTCACAGTTAAGTTCCCTCTCAAAAATTTTAGGAAAACTCACTTATGACAGGCTTTTAAGTTTCATAAATAAATAATCTCCTCTTACTGTACAACAATGGTTTTAGAAAGTCTAAATCCATGCAAACAGTATTTTTGAATTCTTGGGCTGTGCTCTAAAGCCCCTTCATCAACATAAGTTAGCTGCAGGTATTTTTCTAGACCTGTCAAGAGCCTCCAACATCCTGGACCATTACATTCCGCTTGGAAAGTTAGAAAGACAAGGAGTAAGAAGTGTAACGAATAGCTCGCTGTGTTCATTTTTAAAACTTACAGGAAGAAGCTATTACTTTAGTATGAATTCAACACTGAACATAAAACAAGAAAAAAAACTCCTTCCTTTATAGTGAACTACCAATAAAATGACATACCACAGGGCTCAGTCTTAAGTCCACTATTCTTCCTGATTCATGTGGACAACCTCGTGGAATATACGAGTCCACAAAAAACTATCCCATTTGCCAATGACACCAGCATATTTCTTATTGGACCCATTCCAGAAACCTTGCAGTCAACAACAGAAAGTTCTTCGAAAAGACTTTCTGAGTGGTTCACCAAAAGCAAACCCACTGTAAATACTGAAAAAACTGTGTGTCAACTTTTATTTATTTATTTCCTCCATCTAATCAAATGTCTATTCAAGCACAATAAAAAAATAAACCCCTAGAAAATGACACAAAATTTTTGAGTCTGTGCGTTCAGCAAGATTTAAAGTGGTACACACATTTCAATAACTTGTTTAGGAAACTATCATCCATGTGCTATGGTCTAGGAGTAGTTAAATCAATAACAAGCAATACAATAGTACTGCAGGCATATTATGCACAGTTCCACTCACTGCTTCAATAGGGGATGATTTTCTGGGAACACTCAGCTCAGAACATAAAAGTTTTTAGAATGCACAAATGAACTATAAGAATAATTTGTGGCCTTAGAAAAATGGGGGCCTATAAATCTCATTTTACTGAGCTTGGTGTTCTGAATGTTCCAAGTTTATTCAGTTATAAAACTATCTTGTTCACTAGAGATTACCTCTTGAAAACATGCATACAGAACAAAAGAACACACAATTACTGAACCAGAGGGAAATCAAATATACATCAAAAATATACAGAACGTTAGCCTACCAGAGGAGCACAATTAACATTGCTGTAATACCAGATAATAAAATACTAGAAGAAATAAAAAGTTCTGTGTATCCAATTTTTAAAATTAAACTAAGGCTTTTCTAATAAAGCACTGTTTCTATTCTGTAAAATAATTTCTGAATATGTAATAAAAAAAGAGTTATTTAAAAATTAAATTGTAAACATTGGTACCTAATTTTAATTTGCTTACAATTTACAAATACTGTGTGCTATTGCAACTTTTCTTTGACCTGTCCAATATCGTTTGTACAGTTTCTGCTGTATGATAAAACTGGACCAATTAAAAATATCTATCTATCTATCTATCTATCTATTACTCACGCAATCAATCTTCTTTTCTGGGCCAAGGTGAAGAAAAATAATGAAAAAATGAATGCCACAGGAAAGGAAGATTTATTTGGCACTGATGTTGCATTTTTCTTGAAACAGCATTTTACAATAACTGCACATTTATCTTATCTTCACCAATATTTTCCTGCCTCCTCTGAACCTTGAGTGAAAGTTGTTTGATATTGGACTGTTGAGCTTTATTCTTGTAAACTGTGTGTCACTTCCTAGTAAATGAAGTAAGGTAATTATACACCTAGGTCCTCATTTGTGCAAACAGAACACAATTATGCATGTATGAGTAACAACTAAAAATAAAGACTTTGTAGTGATAGAAAGGCTTTGAATAGAGCATTTCTTCTTGAACATTTTCCTTTAAAAATAACTCTCCAATCAGTAGCTTATGAGAAACAGATGTGAGTTAGTTACTTGCCTTTTCTGTACATCGTAATTGTGACTTCTAGCTGTAATGGGGTAAAAGTCATTTTTTCAAGTATAGCACACTTTCTCAGCAGAAAGTATGACAATACGTTGATCATGTACATAATTTATTCACGTTTTTTTTTTTTTTTACCTGCCTACAGTTATTTATACTTAACTTATAACTATGCTCTCTCTCTCTCTCTCTCTCTCTCTCTCTCTCTCTCTCTCTCTCTCTCTCTCTCCTTCCTCCTTCTCTCTCTCTCTCTCTCTCTCTCTCTCTCTCTCTCTCTCTCTCTCTCCTTCCTCCTTCTCTCTCTCTCTCTATCTCTCACACACACACACACACACACACACACACACACACACACACACACACACACACACACACACACACACACACACACACACACATTGTTAAAACAAATAATAAAAAGCTTTTCCATCTCCAGAAATTCTTCTGTGGAATGGAAGTTGTCATGCTTGAGTGGTAGATAGTTTAAATAATTCTCCTCCTCATTTTACTGTGGTTTTTTATCCCAAGCTGTATTTGACTGTCGACAACAAAATTCATAAAGGAGTAAATCTGTAGTGAGATGGTTGTCAGTATGCTTCAAAGAGCCACTACAAGAGGTTCTAGAGTGTAAACACCACATATTATGCTTCTTACATATATTAGCACAACACACACCTTTTTCTTCAATGATGAATTACTCGAAAATGTCGCACTGTAAGACATTAGTGAATGACAATAGTAAAAATAAGTCAACTTTTTAACATTTTCATCACCAATATTGTAATGCAGTTGCAGAACCAAGACATTTAAGATGACCTGTAGCATGCAACTTTCAATTCTGGTTCTTAGCAATATAAACATCTAACAATTTAGAATGTTGATTAATATACTGATTAACATCGACAGATACATGAACAAAAGGTACAGAGCTTTGCTTTTCTAGCTTTCGGAATGAAATTCCTTTCTCGAGCTGTCTCCCTACATTGTGCTCTTTCAACTGTTAGGTCTTTCCTGGCCCACGGTGAGTGTACTGGGGAGAAGTGAGAGTGCAGGGTGGGGTAGGATGAGGGATGGATAGAGGTGGGAGGCAGAGAGTGTCTAGCGGCTTGTGGGAGAGTGGAGAGCCATTCATGGGCTACCTGTGGGTGCAGGTAGAGGAGGGGGGGGGGGGGGGCAGGTGGGAGATCACTGAGCATGTGACTTCACAGATTAAGGTGTGAGATGGCAACATAGAACTAGCTGACACACATTGGGTGGGGGTAATGGGAAAAGAGGTGCTTCTCTCTCTCTCTCTCTCTCTCTCTCTCTCTCTCTCTCTCTCTCTCGAATGGGGCTGGAGAGACAGCAAGTTACCTTAGGTTTACATCAGGGAGGTTACGGGAGCAAAGAATGTGCTGCAAGGATAGCTCTCACCTGTGCAGCTCAGAAAAGCTGGTGGTGGTGGTGGTGGTGGTGGGGAGAATCCAGATGGTATGGGTTGTGAAGCAGCCATCAAAATCTCATGTTGTGCTATGGTGCATGTTGTGCCACTGGGTGGTCCACCTTGCTTTTGGCAACAGTTTGACAGTGACCATTCATTCTGGTTGACAGCTGGTTGGTTGTCATACCAATGTAAAACAGCGTGAAGTAGTTGAGAAGAGCTGGTGTATAACATAGCTGCTTTCACAGGTGGCCCAGCCTGTGATGGTGTAGGAGAAGCATGTGACGGGACTGGAGTAGAAGGTGCTAGGTGGGTGGATAGGGCAGGTCTTGCATCTGGGTCTTCCACAAGGATATGATCACAGTGGCAGGGGATTGGGGGTGAGAGTGGCACAGGGATGGAATACGACGTGGATGATGGGTGGGCAGTGGAACACCACTTTGGGAGGGGATGGAAGTATCCTGGGTAGGACATCCCTCATTTATGGGCATGATGATAGGTAATCAAATCCCTGATGAAGGACATGGTTGTCGTTCCATCCTGGGCAGCACTGGGTGACAAGGGGCGCTTATGTATGGTTGGTTCTTGGGATGGATGTGAGGGTCAGGTGTGTGTGTGGATATGACACTATATGGCACTGCAGATCTGTTTGTGTATTAGGCTGGGGGGCGGGGGGGGGAGGGGGAGATCACCCGTCTGAGAAGGTCTTTGTGAGGCCTTCAGCATACTGGGCAAGGGAGTTCTCATCACTGCAGATGCATCTGCCATGGGTGGCCAGGCTATCTGGGAGGGAAGGGTTGGCAGCTGTCAAAGTGTAGGTACTGGTGGTGATTGGTGGGTTTGATGTGGACTAAGGTGGGGTTGGAGCCATCTGAGAGGAGGAGATTGACATCTAGGAAGCTGGCACAATGGGTGAGGGAGGAGCTGGCGAAGTGGATGGGAGAGAAGGTGCTGAGATTGTGGAGGAATGAGGATAAGGTGTCTTGGCCTTGGGTCCAGATTACAAAGATGTCATCAGTAAACCTGAACAAGACTATGAGTTTGGATTTTTGGGAAGCTAGGAACATTTCCTCTAGGTGGCCCATGAGGAGGTTGGCATAGGAGGGTGCCATGCGGGTGTCCTTTACTGTGCTACAAATTTTTTTGTGAATCATCCCTTCAAGGGTAACAATCCTGGGCACCCCATTGTGGCTGGTTGCAATGCCCCCACTGAAAGAATGTTGGCCTTTGTCGACCAACATCTGCAACCAATGGTCCAAAATCCAGCCTCCCAAATTAGATACCAACCACTTCCTGCACCAGCTGTCCATCATTGCCACAACCTTATCTCCCGGGTCCCTACTAGTCACTGTAGAGGCAACCTCCTTATACACCAACATCTCTCATGCCCATGGCCTGGCCACAATTGAACACTACCTCTCCCAATGATTTGGAGATTCCAAAGCCACCACTTCATTCCTTGTACACTTAACCAACTACATCCTAACCGATAACTACTTGCATGGCACCCTCCTATGTGAACGTCTTCATGGGCGCGCGCACGCATGTGTATAAGGAATTTCATTCCGAAAGCTAGCAAAGCAAAGCTCTGTACCATTTGTTCATGTACTGTTGATGGTGCAGTGCTTCTGTCTTTCAGTGAGTCATCTCTCTATTCCTAAATAATCCAATCTACGAATGGATACAGGTTCTTCAACCACGACAACATTACCTGGAAGATTCACCAGCAGTTAAGAAATATTTCTGTTTCTTAAATATACGATGGAAGAACAAGTCCCTGTGGCATGCCTGTATTTATTATTCCCAATTCTGAAGATGATGTTTCATTGTGTACACTGGAACATTCATCATGCTTTTAGTTACAATGGATGAAAAAAAGTTACCTGCAAATCTGTGATACCATAATGCTTGAGTTTTTCTAGGAGAAAACTGTAAATAGCATGCACAAAAGCCTTTGACAAGTCATAGAAGATGCTAGCTGACAATACTGTACCATTTTGTGAATTTAAAAAGTGCCATGTTCTGTAGAGAGCCTTTTTTAAATCTAATGTGAAATCATCACAAGTTGTCATGCTCATTGCTGAGTGTTATGACCCCATGAACCAAGTGCCTCCATCCCAGACAGTTACCAGCTTCTCTTAGAACCTGTTGAAGAGAGAGACCCAAGATCTTCTCTATTTGATTAATCCACCTGTTCCCTGACTTCCTTTTGGTCTCTTGCCCTCAGTCTTCCTTTCCATGATTATTTTCCCCATGATTATTTTCTCCAGGTTTTCTCCATCTCTCCTCACAATACAGCCAAAGAACTGGAGAATTTTTTGGCTGACATGACAAAGGTGCATGTTGATACTGAGATGCTCAATAATTGACACATTTGTTCTTCTTTCAGTCCATTTTATGCACAGCATATTGTGCCAGCATGAAAGCTGAAATGTGTCATGCACTGTTTGTATCTGGCTTTAAGGGTCCATGTCTTGCAACCATAAAATAAGATGGAAAACACGAGTGTTTGAACAAGCCAGACCTTTGTGGTTTTCTTTATTCCTCTGCTCTGCCAGATCTTGGTGAGCTCCTTCATAGCCACTCACTCTAGCATGATCTGTCTTCTTATCTCATCTTATCTTCACAGCTTCCTGTGTCACAAATGGTTGACCCTAAACCCAAATAGATGAAAGAATGCACAGCTTTCTGTTCCTTTAATTGACCTCTGTACTCGTCAATCAATTACCATGAGATTGGACTTGCTGAGATTGAGATCCAATACATATGATACACTAATGTCCTTTACTTTTCATAATAGCTCAGCAGGTTCATTTTCATTACTGGCTAAAATCATGGTGTCATCAGCAAATCTGAGGTGGTTAATAGCTTTACTACGAATTGAGATGCCTTTAGCCCAGCCATCAAGTGCATTCCTAATGACATGTTCTGCATAGAGGTTGTTGGATAGTTGTTGGGATAAAACACAGCCATGTCTCACACCTTTTAATATGCTGAAGAAATCATGCTAACACTTCTCTTCATAGCTGTGAGGTAATTGCCATACAGACTTCTGATCAGTGCTGTCAAGTTTGGTGGGACACCAAATTCGACAAGTGCATTCCACAACTTTTCCTGGACAACACAGCTGAAGACTTTCATATAGTCCAAGGAAGCAGATGAGGACAGGAACATAGAACTCTCACAGTTTCTCGATTATTTGTCATATGTTGAGAATCTGTTCATGAGTTCCTTTACCTTCAACAAAACCTGCTTGTTCTGTTGATATGTGCGGCTGAATGTATAGCTTCAAATACTAGTTCAGGATGTAGAGCAAAATTTTGCTTATGAGGGATATAAGGACAATGGTTAGGTAGTTGGAGCAGTTCCTAATTGACCCTTTCTTGTGTAGTGGGATGAAGAGAGACTTCTACCTGTCTTCTGGCCATTCCCCCAGTTTCCCATATTCTTGTACACATAGAATGCAGCGAGTCAACACCTTTCTGCCCCATTTCTTTGATAATCTCATCAGATATACTGTCTAGAACAGGGGATTTATAGTTCTTCAGATGTTGTATTGCATTCTCTATTTTGCTATGTAAGATTGTGTGTTCCAATGTTAGCTAGTCAACTGCTTGACTTTTCCTACTGTTGTTAATCCCAGATTACAACTTTTCACAGTACTGTTTCCACCTCACAACAGATTCTTCCTTGTTTCAAACAGGGTTGCCATTGTCATTATCTACCACCCACATACAAGGATTAAATTCACCAGTGATGCTTTTGAATTTCTTGAAGAGTACACATAGTTGAGTGTGATGATGCTGATGATCTATCTCATCACTGTTACCATTAATGAAATATGATCTGTCCTCCCATAGTCTTTCCCTGCATAGTTTCTTGTATTCTGCATGGTATGGATACAAGTTTTCTTCAGATTGTTTTGCTATTCAATTAGTTGTAGTGTGCACTATAATATCCAAGGATGTTTTGCACTTTGTTGTTGATCTGATGTCAGAAGTGATGAGGGTATGACCTCCATCACTTGGTCCCATAATTGTGATTCTGGTGCATCTTTATTAAGACTGATGTTATGGAGTTTTGGTCTTACAAGCTCACCAGATTCCTGAAGAGCTTCCTTCTTTGTGAGTTCTAGTTGTCTTTCTCTGCTCTTCTTGATGGGTTTCATCTGCATTTACATGGACAACATATTGTGATCTCTTCCACAGTAGCTCCAGGAAAGATCTTACAGTCCATGACTGAAGTCTATCAACGTCTTCACACTAGCGTGAAGTTAATTTGGTTCCTAAATCTATCACAAGGTGGTATCAAACTGTACAGTCACCTTGGGTGATGTCAAAACACAGTGTTACAGTCAGTCATTACTCACATGGAAATTTAGCAACTACCTACCTTGGTCACTCCTCTCACCTAGATCATTAGGTCCAACCACAGACTGTAAGTGTGTATCTTTGGTATCTCCTTTTCGAATCTGAATTTCACCTGGTCCTTCCCCAAAACCCAAGCCACCTTCCTGGATGTTGACCTTCATCTTGTTGAAGCTCACATCCACACCTCTGTCTACATTAAACCCACAAACAAACAACAGTATCTTCACTTTGATAGCTGCCATCCATTCCACATCAAACACCCCCTTCCCCACAGCCTAGGTATTCATGGCAAATGTATTTGCTCCAATGATGAATCCCTCGACAACTACACCAATAACCTGACCAGTGCTTTCCTCTCCCGCAACTATCCTGCAAACCTTGTCCACAAACAGATCTCCCGAGCAATACATTCCTCCCATCCAACAACAATGTGTTCCTACACACAGAAGCATCCCCCTTGTCACCCAATATTATCCTGGCCTCGAATACATCAAAAAATTACTCCGCCAGGGATACGACTTTCTCAAGTCAAGCCCTGAAATGAGATCATCCCTTAACAGTATTCTCCCCACACCACACAGAGTTGCCTTTCGTCGCCCCCCCCCCTCCCCCCCCCCCTCCCCTAACCTCCGTAACATCCTTGTCAAACCCTACAATATTCCCAGACCACCTTTTCTACCCAGCGGTTCCTACCCCTGTAACCAACCCCGCTGCAAAACCTGCCCCATGCATCCCCCCAAAACCACCTACTCCATCCCCGCTAATGGTAAAACATACACAATTCAAGGCAGGGCCACATGTGAATCAACACATGTCATTTATCAGCTGACATGCCTGCACTGCACAGCCTTTTACATCAGTATGACGACAACTAAACTGGCTGAGCGCATGAATGGGCACAGACGAACTGCCCGCCTAGGAGATGTTCAATACCCAGTAGCGGAGCATGTCGTCCAGCATAATTCTAGGGACCTAGGGACCTGCTACAATGTACGTGACATTTGGCTTCTCCCGCCCAACACCAGTCCCTGGGAACTACGGAGATGGGAACTTGCACTCCAACACATCCTTTCATCCCGGCATCCCCCTGGACTGAACCTACGTTAACCAACCTCATTCCCATTTACTCTTCAGTCTTCTCCTTTTTCCCTCTCCTCTTTAGCTATTCATGCATCTTTTCATCCTACATAGTTGTGTTTATACTATATACCTCTTTACTTCTGTATGCATCCTCTTTGGTTTGAAGCTGGCACAGTACATAACAGTGGAATATCTTTGGCTTCCCTCTGACAAACATGCCTCCATCCTTGCTACCCTCCCTGTTTACCTTTCCCTGTTGCTTCATAACCTACATTGTGAGTAACTGAATCCACTTTCCCTTCTTCTCTTTTTCCCCCCTCTCTCATCCCTGATGAAGGAACAAAGTTCTGAAAGCTAGGAATGTAAATTTTCTCTTCTGTTTTGTGTATCTATTAGCTGTACTGAGCTGAGGTAAGTACTGGCCAGCCCCTCTCTCTCTTTGTTAGTATTTGTTTCACATCTTTATATGAGATTTTCCATTAATCATTTATCTTTGGTATCTCTAATTTTAGCATTAAAGTCTCCTTGAATTACTGCCTGTACTAGTTGTTGGTAGAACTCCTCTCTCCCCTGGTCCTGTGCTGCAGCAGTAGAGGCATAGATCTGGATGATGTTGAGTTTACATGGAGAAACATTCAGTTTGATGGAGATGATCCTGTCATTAATGGGTTCATAACACACAACAAAGTTGTTCAGGTAGCTAGGAACAACTATTGCAACACCATTTCTACTTTAGTTGCTACTCCCTAAAAAATAAAGTGTTCCTTCCTTGGGTTATTAAATAGCCACTTCCTCTCCAGTGAGTCTCACTGAGCTTGAGAATATCCAGGTTGTTTGCACTAATATCTCTCCCTACTACAGCAAGTTTTCCCATCTGAAGTCGCCTATGCACATTCGGTGTTGTGATTTTTCTTAAAATGCACAGAGATAATTTGCACTGTGCACTGTGGTATTACTCCAAGGACATCTTTCAATCCTGCCCCCACCCCCACCCACCCAGAGATCTGATTGGAGAACTTGAAACTCCAAATAATTTAGAAATGAACAAAGCCATGGGGTTCTCATGGGGAAAATTTTAGTGTGGTTTCCCATTGCTTACCACTAACCTCCAAATCCTGTCTTCTCACTGACCCAATTAATTTCCCACTGGGGTTGGTTACCCAACCTCCCACTGAGTTACTTGGCTTAACAGTGGCATCACATGTGGGTGCAAAGTTGGAGAATTGAGGTGACAGAGGCTAAAAGAACTCTCTTACTGGGTTCTCATAATCACGTATCACCCCCATTTTTTCTTGCCAGAGTCTCAAGCTGTTCACAGAGACTAATTTGAAAGTGACAACTAAATATAGTATTGTGATAGATGCAGCTGCATTATTGTTCTTCTGTAGAATATATTTTCCTGTACCACTGAGCTGGTAATTATCATATCTTTCTTACTACTTTTCTTGTAGAAGGGTCTGACAGCAGCATATTTCAACCTGTGCAGAAATATTCCTTGGGATTGTGATGTATTGCAAGTGTGATTAAATACATTGCTCATAAGTGAAAAAACAGGATTTTGTAATTACTAGAAATATTAACACTGTGAGAGTTTATTTTGATGGAGTTAATTACATTCTCAATTTGTTTAGCAGAGCATGGAATAATTACCTGTATGTATGAGGCATTGCTTCTTGTAATTTTTTTTTTAATTTTGTTATCCCTTGAACTGTCTATATTGATCATATAAGCTAATTCAAGAAAGGTATTATTAAATACATTGCCTTCCAGACTGATATCCTTCACTATTTGGCTGTTTCGTTTAATAACAGAATACTCAAATTCCTTAACTGAATTCTCAGTTTCTCTTTTAACTATTGCTCATATAGATCTAATTTTACCATCTGAAAAATTGATTTAAGACATTAAACAAGAGTTAGTTATTTTTTGATGGTTTAATCACTTTCCTTAAGACAGCACAGTAGTTATTGTTATATACAAAGGCGTTCAAAAAGTTTTGCACAGTCGTCTCTATTTTTATTTTTTATTTTTTGCAGGAGGAGAATGAATTTTTGGTGAACATACTTGGAACTTTTAGCTATACATTGAGCCTACTCAATGTAGCTTCCATTAACTGTGACACATCTGGCCCAATGTTCTTTTTAAGACATAAATGCACTTTGGTAAAATTCTGGGGATTGTCTTTTACACCACCACTTGACACAGCAAATAAGGTCTTACTTACTATCAAATGTTTTACTGCACAGGTGGGCCTTCAGACGACCAAAGAGATAAAAATTAGATGGAGCCAAGTCTGGACTGTAGGGAGGATGAGGCACAATTTTCCAACCCATTTTCCTGATTTTCTCCTGCGTCATATGAGCACCCATCTGCACAGATTTTTCTGTAACCTAGTGACTGTACCAGTGATACCACACTCCTCAATGACAAACAAGTCATTTCAGCTAGGTTTTGTGTCATCACACATCTGTCATTTTGGATGATTTGATCAATGGTCTCTTTATTCACATCACTCACTGCCGTTGATGATCTACTGCATCATGGATTGTCCAGTTGAGAGAAATCACCTTCTTTAAACCTCTGCAACCATCACTGGATACTGCTGTGATCCACTGTACCCTCCCCATAAACAGGGAGCAACTTCCTGTGAATTGCTGTGGCAGAGTCATCGCTGGTCTTGAGGAGGAACTCCATCACCAACCATTGTCACAACCTGACATCGATTTCACGGTCCATTATGGGTCACCTATAAATAAAAGAAGATACTTTTATATACTAACTTATAGCTAAGTGTTTCAAGTATGTTCACAAACAAAATTCATTCTCCTCCTGCACAAAATAAAAAAATAGTCGACTGTAAAAAACCTTTTGAACACCCTTTGTAATTTGAGTTCCTTTGTAATTTGAATCCCTTCGTAATGTAGAAATATTTGATGTCTTAATAGTTCTATACTTTGCCATTTTCTTGTAAAAATGGCTACTACAGATTATTAAATTTGGACTTGATTTGTCACGTTACATGCATCCCTTCAGTCAGCTTCCAGTAAGGCTGCCCTGAAATTTGTTTTCTCTCATTAATTACCATAAGTAAACAGAGGTTATTTTGTACTCAGTTCACTTATTTTTACAGGCTCCAACAAGTATGAAATCAGTTCTTGCCTCTGGCTGGCTGCTAACAGTTGCATTTGGAAACCTGATTGTAATTATAGTTGCAGAGGCAAAATTCTTCACCAGTCAGGTAATTACACATTATGCTTAATGTACCACCTTCCTCTACTCGAAATAACTTCTCTCTCTTTTCTTTATTATGATACCAGTTGGTCACTAAATTCAATAGCTCTTTACCACTGGGGATAAGTAGGCTGATTACTGTGAGCCAAATCTAAAATGCTGCTTGATTTAATTAGCGTTTTTTTAGTGCATGTCATTAGTCATTACTGAAAAGCTGGCATACTTTAGCTAAAACTTGACATCTTTTTCATAGGCATAAAGCCACCCATAGTTCTACAGATTTCGAACACTGTAAATGAGAATGTTGTACTTATTGCAGAAAACAGTGGTTCTCTTACCAAGCAGCGTATCTGCAACAGGGAATTTTCATTTTGTGTTGAAATGGTACTGTACAAAATCATGTAAAATAATTTTCACAGTGATTGCCATCACCACAACCACCACCACCACCACCAACAACAACAACAACAACAACAACTGCATGAGCAGTAGCAGCAATAACAACATTCCATCCTGGAGTTTCCATTGTAGAATGTTGAAATAAACATTCTTGTTTATATTCACAATAACCTGAATGAATGGAACAAATGGTATGAAAAACACCCTCAAAACTGGCTGTCATTGACAAGGCATCACACTCATCTTTGGTCTTTGTCATTTAGGACCTTTTTATAATCATTGTCCTAACATCATGCTGCATGGCTGCAAGTGGTGCATCAATCTATGTAGACGCATTGGACAGTCTGTGTTGATGTACCTACAAATTGAGCAACTTCATTCACAGTGGTAATGGTCACACCCAAACACAATTCTGTCACATGACCACATCAATTTATCTCACTGCACCGATTCTATACAATTAATTTGTACATATACACTGCTTCACTGTCTTAACATACTTTTATGGTGAATGATCACAGAACCAGCTAGTACCATTTCTACATTATGTCATTATGTACAACAGTGTAAACCAACCATTGTGCTCTTTTAAAGTGTGACTAGTGTTTTGGCCTATATATCTGTTTTGTATGTATGATGAGTTTGTTTTTCTCCCTTACAGGCTCATGAGTTCTTTTTATTTGCTGGACTGATGATAGCAGATATGGCAATTTTTGCATTGATGGCAATGAGGTACAAGTACGTTGAACCTCTCAGTCAAAATGACGACATGCAGATGATATCAACTCGAGAGGGAGAGAAGCAGGGCATTGATAACCAAGTTTTTAAAAATGATGACTAATATAATAATTTTATCTGTGATAAAGTGGAAAGATTTGTACATAATGACATGTAAGATCAGTATTTTTAAAACTGTATTTTAGACCTCAGAAATATTTATTTTGTAAATATTGAACAAATGAAATACATGGCTGTGAACTATACTGGAAATAATTTTGATTAAAGTGTCATCTTTCTTATTGTTAGCTTAGTCCCATTTGCACCACATACTTGACAAATTATAGCAATTTAAAAAAAAGAAAAATATTCTGGAGTAAGGCTACACTGCAACTAAATGAAAATTTGTGTTTTAAACAAACTGATCATCTCTTGACAACTTCAGTCTCTAATTATGTTAAACTGTGACTTACCTTCCTTTTCCTTTTTAAGCAAATGATCAATTTATCAAAAAAATTGTTGTCATTTCTCTAGGATATGTATAAGACCAACAAATGATTACACTTCCTATAAAAATAGCTGCAGTTGGCAAAATTGATTATAAGTTGTACTTCACACTTGTTTTCTACAAAGCAAAGCAATATTTTCAGGCAAAGTAATATTGTTTTTCAAAGTTGGTCTGGTGTGCAGCAGGTTACATAAAACAAAAATCTGTTAATTTGAATACTGTGTTAGTATTATCTGGTATAATAGTGCAGTAAAATACAGCCAACTTCCAATACGGTTGGAAGTAAAACTGCTTGTAATATATAGCCATGTAAAACAACAGATTTTTGATTCAACTGCTGATTTGTTATTCTA
Organism: Schistocerca americana; assembly: GCF_021461395.2. NCBI lineage: Eukaryota > Metazoa > Arthropoda > Insecta > Orthoptera > Acrididae > Schistocerca > Schistocerca americana. Next base: position 435,972,324 of record NC_060122.1, read on the forward strand.
CATGTTGTTCTGTTATATTCACAATTGTGAAATCACTGAACACATGAAACAGTGTTTATGAAAGCAGGCACTGCAACCCAACTGATGGTTAACCAAATGAATCAATGTAGTGTCTAGTGGAGAAACTTAAAGGAAGATTTAAAAATTTAATTTGATTAAAGGAGAAAATATAAAAATGCAGCAGGCAAATGGAATGCAGACGTCTAAAAACTGAAAATGGCAGAAGGTGTAAAGTAGTCAAGCAGGAACACTTAAAAGAAAAGTGCAAAGTTGTAAAAGCATGCTCCCCACCACTTCAAATTCTGGGGTGGTGACATGTGGATTTTTGTCCCTCCTCCTAAATTCACTTGGAGATGTACATGATCTACTGCCAGACCCAGAGATAAAAATTATGCTGTGCATCAGCAAATATGTGATCAGTATTTTGGTTGTCAGCAATTTTTGTGTATAACTGAACTCGACTGTTACATCCTTGAATCTATTATCTGTCAGACAATCTTAAAAGTCTTAAAACTCCTCTTACATCCTGTCTTATCACAAGTTTTAATGAAAGAATGGAAGAGCTTTTAAACTGAAATGGTTTCTCTCTTACATGTGACTATGTTAAAATGGAAACTGTGACAGCATTCTTTGCTATGATTGCATTAGGTTTATGAAAATGGTGAATAGAAGACCATAGAAAGAAACAGATTTTCTGAAAAATGTTCCTGTAACTGCAAAAAAGCCACAGAAAAGTTTCGTTAAGAGTGTGTTGCAGTTATTCAGCCATATGAAAAAAAGTGCACCTTAGATTGGCCAACTCGTGTGGCATCTGCTGGCTGATCGGAAGCAATCTAGAACTGCTTAACTAGTAATTATCAGTTCATTTAGATTTCCAGATCAAAGAGGAAACACATTGAAAAGTTACTAAATGATCATCAGATATATCATGATACTTTTCAATGAGAGGAACACAATGTATCAGGACTGAAGATCTGGCTGAAATACCACAATACATGGTTGGTGCTAGCAATAAAAAACAAAACAGTGGAAATTATGGTTCATATGAGGCATTGTGCACCAAATAGTGTTTCCATTTTATGGAATTGTGGCAGATATGACAGACATGGCTAGCCATGAGTAGATGGTTCTTTGTATACTTTGTGTTGACCCTGAGACACTAGAAGTAAAATAACTTTCTGTAAGTATATACTGTCCTACAGATTACAGTGCACAAACACTGGCAACAAATACATCCTTGTAAAAGTCTCGTAAGGAATTGAGTTTCTCTGCACCCATCACTGTGATGGTACAACTAATATGTGTGAGTGGAATGAGGGTGTGAAGGAAATCTTCCTTTAAGACCAGCCAAAGACCTGTTAGTTACATTGCAGTTATTTCTGTTTAGGTCTTGCACTACAGGAAGATTCAAGAAAATGTGATGCATTGTGTAACATCTTGGTAGCTATGTCATCTCAAATATTCACTGATGAGCCAAAACATTATGAGCACCTGCTTCATAGCTTGTTTGTCCATCTTTGGAACAAAACACATCACTGATTCTGTGTATCTTGGATCCAACAGTTTGTTGGTGGGGTTGTAGAGGTATGTGGTATTAGATATCTATGCACACATCATGTAATATGTATAAATGAAGGGCCACTGATTTGTGTACACAGTGATGGTGCCTTATAGTGACTCAGATGGGTTCCATAGAATTTACATCAGGCAAATTTGGTAACTGAGACATCAACATGAGTTCACTATAATGTCCCTCAAACTATTGTAGCATGTTTCTGGCTCTGAGATACAGATAATTATACTGCTGAAATATGACATCACTGTCAGGAACAATATCAAGCATGAAAGGATGCAGATGGTTCGCAGCTATCAGCATGTCTTCAGTTATTACTACAGGTCCCTTGCAAGTGCAGGAGAAATTCTCCCATCGCATAATACTGCTCCCACCAGCCTGTGTCTGTGGCTCTGCATGTTTTGAGCTGCCATTCACTGCAATGACAGCATTTGTAGAGACAACCGTCAACCTATTGTAGCAAAATATAATTCACCCAAACAGCCAACACATTTCCACTGGTCCCAATGGTCCCATGCCCACTGCAATTGTAATTGATGATATTGTTGCATCAACATGCAAACATGTGGGTGTTGTCTACCATGGAGCTTCATGTTCAACAATGCATGAGGAATGTTGTGCTCTGAAACACTCGTGCATGCACCAGCATTGTGCTCTTTTGGCAGAGATGCCACAGATCACCACCTATCCTACTTTACAGAGCAGACAAGCCTTTGAACCCCACATTCTGTGAAGAGTCATGGCTGTCCCATCATTCAGTGCCTAGTTATAGTTTCACTGTTCTTTTACCTCTTTCTGTAGATGCTCACGATGGTAGCATGTGAACATATGACCAGCTTTGTTGTTTTCAAGATACTTGTTCACAGGCTTTACATAATAATAATATGTCCTTTGAGAAAGTTGCTCATCTCAGTGTATTTCCCTATTTGCACCCCTTATCTTTCATCTCTGCTGCACTTACATACTTTTCATAGCACATCACATGCCCACATCATCACAGCATGCAACCTCATGGTAATAATATTTTTAATGTCGTGTGACGAGGGCCTCCCATCGGGGAGACCACTTGCCTGGCGCAAGTCTTTCGATTTGACGCCACTTCGGCAACTTGTGCGTTGATGGGGATGAAATGATTATGATGAGGACAACACAACACCCAGTCCCTGAGCGGAGAAAATCTCCGAACCAGCCGGGAACTGAACCCGGGCCCTTAGGATTGACAGTCTGTCACGCTGACCACTCAGCTACTGGGGGCAGTGGTCATAATGTTTTGTCTTATCACCACACGTATGAATACACACTCTCGCAGCAACATCCATTAATAAAATAATCTTGGATTTCATAGAGAAGATTAGCTGACTTCTTAAGAAACATAAATTTGACATAGTCTTCAAGCCCTCTGCAAAGGTCCAGCAACTAATGAAGCTTGTGAAAGACAATGTAGGCCTCAGAACACCAAGGATATACAAAATACCATGTGGGTGTGGCCAGTTCTATGCCAGTCAGACTTTCCACGCTACTGAACAGCACTACACAGAACGTGAAAGGTGTTTCTGCCTATGCTATCCTGAAAAATCAGCTGTAGCAGAACATGCACTGAAAAAAAAACACTGAATTGCATTTGACGAGACTTCTGTTATAAAAGGGAACAATGGCTTCAGGAATAACATAATAAACAAAGCTCAAAATATGTCACCCTCAATAAATACAGTGGATTGCAGCTAAGTATGGCCTGGGATCCTGTAACTGAGAAGTTGAAGCAGGTGCAGTGGTGACACCACCTAAAACATTACCATACATGATGTGGGACTGAGCACCAATGCTGTCATCGGTGACAGCGCAGCTATATAAGCATGGCAACAGCATCCACACAACAGTCAAAGGCAGAGGAGATCTCTCCAGAAAGCTGATGGGCAGTTAAACACTTGACATGGCTTGAAACCTGAGAACATTTTATTAATCACAAATGTAATTCTGTAATCCACATAAAGGAAAGATACGTATGCAGATGTGCTCTCACTTGGTGTCGATAAGATGAATCCAAATCAGAAAGTTCAATGGCTGATACCAATGTGTCTGATCCAATAAGCTGTAAAGGAAAACTATGACTAGATCCAGAAAACAGTGCTGAAAATATAGAGAACACAGGGCTTGGTTTGAGATGAAAGATGGTCAAGGTGGGACTATGCGAAGCAGCTCAAAAACTTTAATTTTTATGTAGTAGTTACATGCTGCTTCACTGTATGATAAAGTTCATCATGAAATAGACTAACTCTCACACAAAGTTAAAGTCCTTCATTTGTGAAAACATACATCACTGGAAAGCACATCACTACAATCTGCATAAAATTCTACATCCTATAAAATTTTAAGCTATCGCAGCTGCATTGCCATTCTAGAAACTAAGTTCAACTTCTGCTGAAAGCTACCCAGATTCACCGTCAATTCTTCACAAGACAGACCTAGTGGAAAAGACTGCTTGATTGCAGAAGACAACAGCAAGACCATGGGATGCAACAGTGCAACTTATTTGAAGCCTTCAGAAATCAGACCTTGCTGAAACTTTGGTGTCTCCTGGCATATAAAATGTTCAAACAGACTTACAGAGATGCAGCCTGGTGACCTCTTAAAAATTCACCGATGTTTTGACAGGTGCACATCCTGTCATTTTTATGGCACAAATGCAATGAGAGCTTGCTATGCAAGGAGATTTAAAACCACAGTACACGGATCATGTGCCTGAAAGAGCACACACTGTAAACACTAACACCACCACACAACCAAAGATTATGAACATTAGAAATTATGAGTACTGAGTCTTAACTGTCATAGGGTGAGCAGTTAGCATTAACTCTGTTCTTCAGTTGTTTGACCAGCAAGAAAGTAGGATACCAATTAGAATTTAAGCAAAAACTTCATCTCTGTTTATAAGGTCGCTTGATAATTTAATCTCAACTGCTTCCTCACTAACACTGCCACAACAGCAGGAAGTGCACGCAGGCATCTCTGTGTAATTATATTCCATTGGATGACTGGTGCCAAGGCAGTGTTCTGTGGTAGCAAATTTACTTAACTGTTGTAAGCATGTGTGTCGTTTATGCACAGTACATCAGTTGCCCACTGTCCTGATGGTTTGACCAACATATGAAATGCCATAATACAAGAGATATGGTACATACTGACCACACACAAACCAAGATAATCCTTTACATGCCCTAAAAGGACTCTGGAGTGTATTCCTGCGTAAATTGTAGAACCACTCAGCCTTCTACAGTCTCGAACATGTGATATTTTAGATGTTAGTGTGGGATGATAGAATACTACCTACTGTGCATCAAATGTTTGTGTGTGCAGGTTTGAAATTCAGTCGCGAGAAGAATGTAGATGCCGTGGTCGAACGGCAATGACAAGTACTTGTCGGGTGATCCGTGGAAGTTTTAGTGAAAGTGTATGGAAGAACCATGGAGCTTCTATGTTGTTCTCTGCTAATTATATCAGTGACCATTGTTTTAATAACGAGAACAGTTGAGAAGGTACTCTTGAGAAAAACTTTTGTCTTAACCTTGTTGAAGGGAACATGTGTATTATGGTTCATGTTGAGACTGGACATGGTGTTTAAGCCAACTTTCTCTTATATGTAAATTTGTTTCTGATGTTTGGAGACATGAGAGGCTTCTGAAGCAGTATATATTTATGTGAAGAGTGGGATTTGTAAATTGTCTTAAGTTCAAATATACGTCGTTAGTTAATGCAAGTGAAACTTGTACGTCTACTTATTTTTATAGCTGGAAAGAGTCTTAAGGAATTCCTGTACCTATCAGCATACTTCAGAGAAGAAGTAAAAGAGAGTTAGCAGCAGCAGGCTAACCAGCAAGGAAGGTCAGCTGAGCATCTCAAGTAAGTCATCTCGGAAAAGAAGTGGGAGTTGGTATATCTACTTCACACTTAAATCGTCGTCCAAGGCGTTAGAATTGGTGACCTTGACAGGACGGAAAAAACAGGAATTCTAAGACCAAAAAATGAGAAAATAAGGTGTAGTGGGTTGCCTTAGCAACTAAACCAAATACGACAAAGAATCTACTACAAGACAATGGAACATGCTCAAGTATATAAAGGAGCAAAATTTTGAAGTGAGAAATAGAGAAGATTCAGTGTGTTTCTCTAAGAAGAAATACACCTAGAACACTATGATTAAGAAGATCCGGTGTGGGGAGTGTAGAGCTCTCATATACTTCATGGGGACACAGACGCGGAAACCAACATCCGACGCCACCGGTAACAGTTGCTGTTCACTGGTGCTGACCTGCCTCCACATCCGCTCACTGACACAGTGCGAACTCGCTGCCGGGTGAGCGTAAAACAGAACTTTGTTGTTTTAGTGCCAAGTGGTACAAACTGGTGAGTGAACTTTATTAGTGTAGTTATCATACTTAAAGTTAGTTTGATGCTTACAAGATCTAAATCTTGCAAGAATATGGATAACATACAACATGTCAAGGAAACTCGAGAACCTGCTATGGCTATGAGAGTTAGTAAAGAAGTGGCTGTCTAGTCTGAGTTAGTAAATTTAATCTCAAAACTCAAAATGCAACTCTTGAGTACTCAATTACATGCTCAATTACATGCTCAAAATGCGGCTTCAAGTGAAAAACTAGGTTCAGAACATTCTCAACTAAATGCCCAGAGTGCAACTTTAAATGCTCAAAATGTAATTCTAAGTGAAAAACTAGACTCAGTGCATTCTCAATTAAATAACCAGAGTGAAACCTTAAGTAGTCAAGCAGCAAATATAGGTTTTTTAAATACCAAAGTTGACTCACAAAGCAAAGAATTTAGTAATCTATGCAAAAGCATGGATGCTTTAAAGGATAATTTTCAGGATTTGACAAAAAGGTTAGAATTGAATATTGAAGATAAATATAATAACGTAGAATCAGTGCTTAATGAAAAGTTAGGATCCTTTGAAAATGTGTGTAATGTTAAATTTAATGCTGTAAAGGAAGAGTTGAGTACTTTAAAAGAGTGTGTCGATAAGCCGGATAATTTAATACCAATAATTCAATTCCAAATTACAGGTGTTATTACGCCAGTAGATAATGTGGAAAGGAACTACAAAGGGAAATTAGCAAATTCTGATATCGTAAATATAAGTAGTTTGGAGGAACGGGTTGAAGAAATTATAGATCAAAAAGTTACTGAGAGAATAACATCCGGAAATGTATCGCTTATTCCTTCTTCTGTACTTAATGATACCAGGAAGGGAATAGATGACCTGTGGGAAGAATTCAAGCTCATCCAGGATAAAGTAGAAAAAAGAGTATCTTCACCTAATGTTATGTTACGTAGTAAAGTGGTCACTGATTTGCAGTGGGGAGACTTTCAAAAGAAGTTTAAAGAGAAATACTGGTCTGCCAGTGCACAATAACAGTTAATATCCAATCCATGGGACCGGGCGGTGTCATATATTACCCCAGGGACGTTAACATTCTGAGTTAATGGGCAGAGTGACAACCGTCAGATCCCGAGTTGTTTTCAGCGTTTCTTCCAAAATAGTTTTCCTGCACCAAATTCCTTTAAAATCTTAAACTATTCTGTCATCTATTCTTAACATCAACAAAAGCAAAACGAGGCTAATGGAATGTAGTCGAATTAAGTCGGGTGATTCTGAGGGAATTAGATTAGGAAATGAGACACTTAAAGTTGTAAAGGAGTTTTGCTATTTGGGGAGCAAAATAACTGATGATGGTTGAAGCAGAGAGGATATAAAATGTAGACTGGCAATGGCAAGGAAAGTGTTTCTGAAGAAGAGAAATTTTTTAACATCGAGTATAGATTTAAGTGTCAGGAAGTCGTTTCTGAAAGTATTTGTATGGAGTGTAGCCATGTACGGAAGTGAAACATGGATGATAAATAGTTTAGACAAGAAGAGAATAGAAGCTTTCAAAATGTGGTGCTACAGAAGAATGCTGAAGATTAGATGGGTAGATCACATAACTAATGAGGAGGTATTGAATAGAATTGGGGAGAAGAGGAGTTTGTGGCACAACTTGACTAGAAGAAGGGATCAGTTGGTAGCACATGTTCTGAGGCATCAGGGGATCACCAATTTAGTACTGGAGGGCAACATGGAGGGTAAAAATCGTAGAGGGATACCAAGAGATGAATGCACTAAGCAGATTCAGAAGGATGTAGGCTGCAGTAGGTACTGGGAGATGAAGAAGCTTGCACAGGATAGAGTAGCATGGAGAGCTGCATCAAGCCAGTCTTAGGACTGAAGACCACAACAACAACAACATTCCTAACATCATAAACTATCCTACAATCACAGTGCTTAGAAAACTGAATACGACTACAAGACAAAGAAAACTTAGGAGAATCACAGAATAAGAAAAAAAAGTGATATCGGCGAAAGCCTGTCACGATGTGAGAATCACCACGAAATGTCAGTTTAATAAATACTCTGACAAATTGTAGCATAGTGGGACTTGAATAGTATATACAGACATAGTATCTACTAAGAGTATAGAAGTTGAGAAGTAAAGGAGGACTCTAGGGAGTAAATGAAGCAGTAAAAAGTAAATGCAAAGTGGAAAATAGATTTTTATTTTACCAGAGATTACTTAATTATGGTATACATAGGAATTTATACTAGAGTAATGAACCATGAAGCCTACTGAGAAAGGATAATGAGGACATACCCGGCATTTGCTAAGTATATAGGGCAGACGTACCTTCATGGAGCGAGGATGACCTGTGGTTTTAGGCCTAGGGGCGTACATACAAGAGTGGAAAGAGGAGGTGCTCTCATAAGGTCAACCCACAAGCAAGGTATAGGTAGGTATTGGGCGCTAATGACCGTAGCAGTTTTGCGCCGTAAAACCATAACCAAAACAAAAAAAAAAGGTATAGGTACCTGATCCTAGGAGAAGGGGACAGTATCATGACAAAAGTCACAAATTTTATAGGGATTATTCTGGAAAGTTTGAATTCTATGCACAACTAGCATTGTTACATTTAATTTAAGTTTATGAGTGTCAAAAAAGAACACTTTCATTTTACCCAGAGTTCCTTCAAACTTCAAAAAATAGTAAAACTAGTATATACTAAGGAAAAGTAGTACAAACAATGAGAACAGAAAGTAGATTACACATGTCATGAACACCTGAAGTTGACGATTGGAAGTATAGAGAAGAAAAAAAAAAGGAAAAAAAATCCACACAATTCTTAAATATTAGAAGAGCTGATTAGAACCTCAAGTGGCTGCTCACATCTTAATATCAAAGTAAATTAAGAACAGAATAAAGAAATGCTCAACTAAAGATTGTTCTAAAGAAAAAAGAAAAAAAAGATTATTGTTGAAGTGAAAGATGTATCTATAAACATGTATAAGAAAAGTATATTGTTATGATATGAAATGTTGTTATGAATGATATTATTTACATAATGATTGTGTATAAAATATCGTGTGTCTGATCTGAGGGGGGGGAGGGGGGGGGGGGGGGGGTGTGGATATGTCATGTTTCAAGAATTTCTGCGTAAATTCTAGAACCACCCAGCCTTCTATCATCTAAAACACATGATATTTTAGATGTGACTGTGAGATGATAGAATATTACCTACTGTGTGTCACATGTTTGTCTGTGCAGGTTTGAAATTCAGTCACGAGAAAAATGTAGACGCAGCGGTTGAACGACAATGACAAGTACTTGTTGGGCGATCTGTGGAAGTTTTAGTGAAAGTGTATGGAAGAACCATGGAGCTTCTATGTTGTTCTCTGCTAATTATATCAGTGGCCAGTGTTGTAATAACGAGAACAGTTGAGAAGGTACTCTTGAGAAAAACTTTTGTCTTAGCCTTGTTGAAGGGAACATGTGTATTATGGTTTATGTTGAGACTGGACATGGTGCTTAAGACAGCTTTCTCTTATATGTAAATTAGTTTGTTTATAACTTTTGGAGACACTAGAGGCTTATGAAGCCATATATATTTATGTGAAGAGTGGGATTTGTAAATTGTCTTAAGTTCAAATATACGTCGTTAGTTAATGCAAGTGAAACTTTGTACGTCTACTTATTTTTATAACTGGAAAGAGTCTTAAGGAATTCCTGTACCTATCAGCATACTTCAGAGAAGAAGTAAAAGAGAGTTAGCAGCAGCAGGCTAACCAGCAAGGAAGGTCAGCTGAGCATCTTAAGTAAGTCATCTCGGAAAAGAAGTGGGAGTTGGTATATCTACTTCACATTTAAATCATCGTCCAAGCTGTTACAACCCTAATCCTAGATGGCAGTCAAAAAATATACTTCACACCATGTTTCCACAGAACACAACCAAATTTATTTGAAATGCTGCCCGCGTAAGGAAAACAGACTATAGACTTAGGAGCAACCTCATTATTTTCATCACTTGCTCAATCCACAATTGGTCAGTAGCACAATGTGCATCTGATGTGTATTTTACAACCACCATTCAGGTGAAGAGTTGCTTGGCATACACACACAGACATTTACAGAATTCATGCACAACTTGAAATGCTGTGAATCATTTCAACTGGTGTGCAACCAGGTAATGCACCCTCTGTTGGAAGACAACTCATTTTTGATGATGGTAAATTTAAAGAACTGTTTCAAGAAGTTATTTGCCTGATCATTCTAATTATGACAGTTTCAGTTTTGATCAACCCCTTTAATTACCCACTTAAATAAAGATATTCATGTTCAGCTGTCTAACTCTGCCTCCTAATAACTCTAACTGAAGTTAATTGGGTCTTCAGCTTCACTATAAAAGGTTCATCCCATGGGCAAGAGTAATTTATTAAATAGGAATCACATCTCTCTCTGGGACTCTGAGACCTAGCGTGCATTTGTAGGATTGGTGACCTGCAGGTATACCAGCGTCAGAAGATTGGGAGAAAAAAATTTATGAGACAAACACCACTTCCATTCACTTATATCTACTAAATACAAATATTAGGCTGCACCCTGAGAAAGATCTGAAAAACAAAGTATGTGAAAACACTTAAAGGCAAAAAGACATATTATTAAAAATGATGTGGTGATATAAATTAAGAGTGGAGGTGTTTTATTGTTCACCATTTATTAAAGTCCGCAAGATTTTACACAGTTTGAAAAGTAGAATGTAACTTAGCCTAAGTAACACCCTTAGACTTAAGTCCCTCCTGAAAGCTAGTTACCATAACAGAGAACTGTCTCTCCTCCAGTCTTTTACCAAACAGAATTCCTTCCTCCCACATATAGACTATAGCAAGTTCTCTTTGGCACTTTACCTTTCGCTGTGAACATTGCATCTGCCCACTTTGTGCTGCTTCAGATAAAGCTGCCATTGTCTTGCTTCATGTTTAAAAACTCTGTCCCTCTTACTGCAGTCCACTCTCAACATTCACCCTTGCGATTTCCCATCGAGAATCACGAAGACTGCCTGTGCTCCTTTCCAGGTCACAGAACTCGGACACACTTTTTCCTTTGTTCCTCTTACAATTGACTGTCTCAAAAAAATCCAGAAATCCAAGCTCCCATGGGTCAATCAGTTCCTGTGGTGCCTCCCACTGCCATGCTGGGACCTCCCAGGTGAATTTCCAATGTAATAGTCATCTGGTAACAAGAGATATCACTTTAAAAGGAAAATAAACACTTTGCAGCTGTAAATCCACATCAATCTGACATTCACGAATAGCCTCATAGTTGCTGGAGCCACCACAGTTTCATAAGCACTCCAGTTATCTCACAGGAATTGTAGCAAACATTACCACAATCAGGTTCAATTTTCTACGTCTGCCATTCCCAAGGCTTTTGTATCCAAGCATGCAAGTCTGCATTCCAGTTTCACCATAACACTGCACAATACACACTTCTGCACTGGGTTGCCTAATTGCAGCCACAATCCACAGAATGTTTCCTTCACTGGTGTGGCAATACACTACTGTGTGTTCATGCCTGGCACCCACTTGCCGTAGCAGACGATCAGACATTAATATAAAGACGTGTCACCAAGCAAACACCTCATCATGAGCTGTAAGCATCCTAGGACAAGAGTTTTCTCTACCAAGCGCCTCTTTGCCACAGCACTTGGATTTTACCTGAAAAGTGTGCTACACGAAGCACTCCCAACCCCCAACATTTCACATGCTGATGCCGGCCGAGTTGTGAGTTAGTTTTTTTGTGCCTTTAAATGAAAAGTATTGCAGACTATCCTTGATGCCTGTGGAGTAGTAGTTGGCATAGGACAGATCTTATATTTTGGAGCATGAATGTTTCACAGGGTGTATACGCAGACATGGAAAAAAAATTCCCAGATTTCTCCCAGATTTCCCGGTAAAGAATACACTTTCTCCCGGGTGAAAACATACTTTTTCCCTGTTAACTGACAGTATATTTTCTCTCGGAACTGTGTAACTTATCAGGTCCTATGAATGATTATGGTTTTATGCACGGGCGTAGAATTACCCAGCACTTTAGAAAACTAAACACAGGGAAAAAACATGTTTTGGAAAGATCTTTGATGTGCAGCAACATGTACGCTGCATATATTTGTATTACGAAAGTATAAATTCGAATTCCACCAAACACCACATGTTACTTTCCAAAGCATTTAAATTGAGATTGCGATGCGCTTTTGTCAGTCAGTCATAGCTAATGTCACGTGATCCCGCCAGCTGAAGACAGTGGGTATTCAGAGCTTAGGACATGTGATGTAGTCAGCCAATAGCAACATCACTGTTAAGTAGCGCGAACACACAAACAGAAAAAGTTAATGTTTTAAAATAATATACATAGTGTTGCTACACAAAATGCAAAGCTTTCACATATAATATTGGTCTATAAGAATAATACACTGCAAGAGAAGCTAAGCTTTCACATATAATGTTGGTCTTTTATGCGCATATTACAATTTAAGATATATCACACAAATGTGCCAGTAAAATTTTTAATAACGACATAAATGTCTAATCTGGGCTCGAAATTCATCTAAATGGCTCATCATCAAAGAGTTGATTTTCAAATGAGAGTCAAACGCTCTGTGATTTAAGGAAATCGTAGCAAATTATAGCACATAGTTCAACTTGCATAAAAGAAAATGTACTTTAATGGTAACGCTTTTCAAATCACCATTCGGAAGATTTTCCCGTGACCTGTTAGAAATAGGTCTGTTTCACCAGTTGCCAGAGAGTGCCAGATGACAGGCGTCACCGCGCTTGCGCAGCTACAATGTCGTAGGGAACCCGTATGTTCATACGTGTAAAACATTAAAAGATCTTACATTACGTCATAAAAGAAACAAGACATCAGAGGATACTCCAAGAGCATCGGAATATCATGACCCATACTAAAATGTGCACATTTAAAGTGCACATTTGTATGTCCAGATTCCCAGGGAAGTAGGCCATGACCTGATCGAGTCGACAAGTTACGGCTTCCTGAAGCATTTACCATCTTTGATGCCGAATTGTTTGCGATCTTGCGGGCTTTGGAGCAGATGAGATGTGTTCCCAGTCTTAAGTTCCTCATCTGTTCTGACTCCCTGAGTGCCCTTCAGACCATGCAACACTTGTACCCAGCGGATACGGTCGTCCAGAACATCCATGATGCCCTCCTCCACCTGCAACGACAGGGGAAGGAGGTTTCTTTCTGCTGGGTGCCGGGGCACGTGGGTATTAGGGGAAATGAACTGGCGGATGTGGCTGCCAAAGATGCATGTTCCCTCCCTCACATTGTTGAATGTGCCGTCCCCCTCCATGCTGTTACCACCCTTTTGCGTTTTCGTGTTATGCATCAATGGGAAGAGGAGTGGCTGGCAGTCGGTGACAATAAGCTGCGTCTGGTCAAGGCCACCACGCGGCCATGGCGTACATCCTACCAGTCATGCAGGCGGGATGAGGTTCTCCTCACTCGCCTCCGCATCGGGCACAGTCCCTTAACACACGATTTTTTACTCCGGCGGGAGGACCCCCCAATCTGCAGTGCTTGTGGCGTCCAGATTACTGTCCGTCACATTTTACTTGACTGTCTTTTATTCTCTGACCAGAGGGCAGTGGTTTCCTTGCCACCGGATTTGCCCTCTATTTTGCAAGACGACGCAATGACTGTGGTTAAGGTCTTATGGTTTTGTGTCCTGTCCAATTTGTTGCCTCGGATTTTAGGGAGAGGGTTTTAATGTGCTGCTGAGTGACTGGCTCACCCAGATTTTAGGTGAGAGGTCCGCCAGTCACTATTACCTCCTTCTCTCCCTTCGGTTTCTGTTCTCTTTTTCTTCTGTTTCCTTTCCTTTTTTTGTGCGTTTCTTCTCCTCTTGTTTTGCTTCTGTCTGTAAGAATGTGGAATTGCGTCAGGTCTGTGTCTTTTAGCCGTTCTCCTTGTTTGCTGTCCGTCTTAGTCCCTTCACTGCCTCTGTTCCTGTTTTTATGCGTTTGGGCGCTGATGACCACGCTGTTTAGCGCCCGTAAACCTCAAACACACACACACACACACGACCTGATATTAAGCTTTTCAATGTGGTTTTCGGGATGTACATTTTTCTTGGAGTACCAGTACTGTGATATCTCATGTTTGGTTCTTTATTATGGCATAATGCCATATGTGCTATAAGTTGAAAATATGTACTTTAAATGCAGCAAACAGTGTGTGGAATTAAACACTTCATTTCAAATATGTCTGCTTCAGCGGAAAAGATTAATAAAAGAAAATTTCTTTAGCAAACCAACAAAAAAAACTTCCCGACTATAACTCAGACTGCTCTGCGCATTAGCCCCTAATCTACAATATTTCTGAACTGGGGCAATACCCCACCACTCCCTCAAGCGTTTGAGACAGGATGTCAAAAATTTTTTTAAAAAATCAAGTTTTCAAAAATATGTTCATTTTTGTAGCGCACATCTTTCTGAAGAGTGTATGAATAAAACGTGTGTTCGAGGAAATGAAGGCATGTTATTTGGTCGTAAGTGTGCCAAAGTGCAGTGCCACACCTCTTCACACAGCATTCTCCTGTCACAAGTCACTGTATTTCGCTCTGTGGAATTGAAACGTGTATGTTTTGTAATGGATGCCATCAAACCATATTCAGGACAGTGGAAATTAAAATGTCCTGTGGTGCCTCTCCTGCTTACAGTCGGCCGGTTTGACATCCTGTTCCTCTGTTTTTTCTTTAAAAAAAATACCTCTTCAGAAAATTTGCACTCTTTAATCCGTATCAGCTAACAACTTGCTGCTTTGTGTGACATAAAATTAAACATAGGATACATAAACCCAGTAAAGACATGAGACAAGCAAGACAGTACACATTTCTTCAATCCTTAGCTCCTAGAATTTTTTCTCTCTAATCTTGCTACAGTTTTACATGGCATGCTTTCCTTTCTGCGAAAGAATATATTACCTCATCAAAGTTTGTCAAACGTTTTGGTACATGAAAAATCGAAATGTCGTTGTCTAATACTGAAAAAGCTGTTAATACAAATAAGACCCAAGATTGGTGTGGCTTCCCAATCTGATATATAGGCCTTTCTAATACTGCAACAATTGCAACACACAGCAAATAAACGAGACTGTGTTGGCACAAATGGTCTTTTTTGTAATGACAGAATATAATTCACACAGTACCAATATCAAATGCCTATAGGCCTACTACAAGCAAAAAGCCTTACGTTAGGAAATAGTTTCACACTTCATTCACACGCTCCATTTTCTCAAGCACGAGATCGAAAAGTAGTAGTACAAAATTTTTATACAAAATTGGAATCGTCATATTGTTCCATAATTTGTGTGATTCCCTGTTTCTTCTTCTCCCTTGTTCTCACGAACAGTCTTGTTATTACTAATTCTGTAACTACTCCTGCCAATGTCAAAGCTTATTCGCAGGTTAACTTCAGTAACTCTGCCAGAATCACTGGTTTAATTATCCCACGGTTATTCTCTGGTTATGCGTTGTTAAATGTTCGTACAACAAGTTTTCTGTGCTTCTTCCAGAATAGAACTTAAAGTGGCTGCTAGCCAGGGACTGTACAACTGGCCCTTACTAGTATAGTGATCTGGCCAAAAATCTTTTGTCAAATTTCATTTTCTTGGATACACCGAGAAGGTAATACGTAATCTTTCTTGCCTGTTATTCATTTATTTCCACTCCTGTAGTCTGAGTCTATGGATTTCGCTAGTAATTATAACAACGCTCATCATTCGCAAACCCAATCAACAACAGACTCAGACAGTGGTTGGCATTCATTTGTTCAGCCTTAATCTGCTCAGATCGTATAGCCCCTTTTTTATCTGTATGAAAGTTTGTTTCTGCATCCGACAAGGATTCCCCTGACAGAAACATCATGTACACTATGCACGAATTTACAAATCAACTTACGATTCATTCAGAAATCAACTTAGAATGTCTCCAAAAATGTTCAAAAACTGACAGGGATGTGTTTCAAAGCCATAAGAATAATCGATAGACTAACATGCGCTGAATGCTAGTTGCTTTGTGAAACAAGTTTTTTTCCCTCAAGAATATGAATTTGCCCCCCCACCTCCTATATCTGGGTTTGCTGTAAATGCATGAATCTGTCAGCTTGGGCACTCCAGTAAAATTTTTCCCGGTAGCATCTTGCTGTGTGCTGTGACTGCTTACACACCCAAACAGCCACATTTCTGTAGCCAGAAGCGGGAGAAGGTACTACTCAACTGCTAAAACGAATCTAATGTAAACAGTTCTGACATCATGCCCATCAGAGGCAATTTGTTACATCACACTCATTGGAGGCAATTGGTTGTTACGAAGCATTGCATAGTCTTCCTAAGGCCTTTGACACATTTTCCCACTGGCAGACACTAGTATGAGCACTGTCGTTTTTTTGCTGTATATGGCGCATTTCCTTTGCAATTTAAGTTTTATTTTTGTTTTTTCTCTCATTCATGTTTTATTGCTGCAGTATTATTCTGCAGTAGCAGTATACAGTAATATCATTTGTTAGAGTATCGGTTCTTACCAGTCAAAATTACAAAAATTTAACTGAAAATAAAAACAATGAAAAATTACCGGAATTCTAAAAAATTCCCAGGGTTTTTCCCGGATCTCCCAGTTGTCTCTGGTCGTATACACCCTGGTTTCAGCATGGCATATCTGATTGTGGAGTATCTGCTGTATGGAGTCCATTACAACATAGCAATTGCAGTGCGATTAGACACCTTTGTGAACTAGGTAACCTGCTGTGGTGTCATCCGTATGGCCATTAGAGACAAAATCTGAACATTGTTAAATAAGTTCGTCTGCATACAGCAAGCTCATTGAGCTGTACAATTGCTTTGGATATTTTACTAGATCACTCACTACATTCTCAAGCCGTAAAATGCATATATTTTAAGCTTGTTTATTTTTGTTATGTTAGATACACTCATGCTGCCCGTATAAGTCTAGTCATTTGTGTATAACATAGTTCTTCAATCACTGTACTAATAGTCACATTTGCTGCACAGCAAGGATATTAACAATGTTGCATAAAGAGACTACTCTAACTGATCTTTCCAACGATGGTGGTCATTCATAGAATATACTGGTATACCAACTGGTCCGTGATTCCTTCATTCATAGACTTTTTTGTAAGCTTGTGGAGCTAATTGTGCCATGTTAATTTTTGAGTAAAGGAACTGTTCAAATCCAGATGTTCTTTCATGACATGTTTCCACGGTTTCTCATTTCCTTTTACCCTGCTCACCTAGTACCACTGTATCTGTATGTCATGTTCAGTGAGGAACAAATTCCCACATTGGCTTTCAACCCAAGAATGATGAATACTGAGTACAATTTCAATAATCATCCCTCTAAATGTACCATCAAACAATATAGTCAGCATCACTTAAGAGATAATGCAGGACCATGCGATTATTTGGAACTTTCCTCAGATCAAGAACGACATAGACAACACTCACCCAACTAGTTTTCCTTCATATTCATCAAGACAAGGGTGGGAAAATTAATCTCGTGGATGTCAAGAAAGAATTTGTTTTCTGAACTTTGGAAAGGAAACCTACCTACAGAAACTTTATGTAAAATTTTTGGATTCTAAATAGAAACATAATAAATGCCTTTTTTTTTTTTGCTAGCAAATTATGATATTTCTCTTTTCCATCAAAGACACACACAATGTTTCTAAAATAATAACAATAATAGTAATAATAATAATAATAATAATAATAATAACAGCTTTATCAGTAACTTATTTCTCCAGTAAATCTGAACTACAGATCACAAGGGGTCTCACAGAAAAGCAGAACTAACGTCTCTGTACCTGTGTGATGTCTTCTTCAAGATTAAAGATGCAAAATTGTTTCCAAGGTACAGGACCTATAAAACGGTACCCAAATATTTTATGACTTTTAATATTAATGAACTGTTTCTCTTTGTAGAGCAACAAAGTGCTGACTGCCTGAAACCTTTCCACATTATCAGTACACACATTTGTTTAATGGTTTTTCTGAAATGTGCATGTCTAATTCACAGTAGAGGAAATCATTAAACAGGTTTGCTGCACCCTCCCTCCTCCACCCTCAAATAATAAGAGTGAACAGATTTGCTTGCAGTCCGCTCTCTTCGTAACAGTCAATGGACAAGTTTTTCTGGCCTTCCCACTATAAAAAATTGTTGGCACAGAACCAGAAATCAGTTTATGCAATGAAAAAACTTATAAATTTATGATTATGAGCAAATGCATCTAGAGTATTTTTCATCAGTGTATCCATATTTCAGTTGCAAATTTAAGTATGTGTGTTGTACAGGTGTCAGATGTTAGTTTGTGGGATGGAGTTCCATGCTCGTTGCACTTGATGAGTCAATACAGGGATGGTTAATGCTGTTGTGGATGATGCTGGAGAAGTCATCCAATGCTGTTCCATAAGGGCTTCATTGGAGACAGAACTGGTGATTGAGCACACCAAGGCAACAGGGTGACACACTGTAGAGCATGTTGGGTTACAACAGCAGTCTGTTGATGAACATTATTCAATTGAAGAACACCCCCTGGAATGCTGTTCATGAGTGGCAGCACAACAGGTTTTATCACCATACTGACACATCCAACCAAGAAAATGCTCCTGCTGTCATATGAAATCGCACTTCAGACCATATCACCAGGGGTAGGTCCAGCGTGTGTAGCACATAGACAGGCTGGTTGCAGGTTCTCAACCTAACCAATATATGGCCATCACTGGTGTGGAGGTAGGACAAGCTTTCATTGGAAAATAAAATAAATCTCCACGCTGCCTTCCAATGAGCTCTTGCTTGATGCTACTGAAGTCACAATGGGTTCAGTGGAATGCACACCATGGGGCATCTTGTTTGGAGCTGTTCTTGAGGTAACTGATTTGTAATAGTTCACTGTGTCACTGTGGTGCTAACCACTGCTCAAACTGCTTTAGCAGTACAATGCCCCAGAGCCATATGCTAAACACAATGTTGTTCTCTCTCAGTAGTATCACGGGACCATCTGGAGCCCAGTCTTCTTGCGACCGTACATTCACTGGACAACTGCTACTATCAGTCATGTACAGTTGCTACATTCCAGCCAAGTTCTTCTGCAATATCACAGAAGGAACATCCAGCTTCTCTAAGTCATATTACATGACCTAATTCAAACTCCATGAGTTGTTGAGAATGGCATCTTTGTTATCTTAAAGGCATTCTTGGTTAACATAAACTCACCACATCCAATCTCAAAGATAACTAATGCACCTGACCATTATGGTGTGTATTGAAAGCAAACCTGATTTGTATTCTCATAGTGGTGCTACTCTTATGTGACTGGCAAAAAATTGGCAGCAGGTGAACACACACACACAAAAAAAAAGTTTAATTTATGTAAGCTTTCGGAGCCAGTGCCTCCTTCAGGTTTAGGAAAAGGGGTACAGTTAAGAAAAGTCACCCAGAACCCTGGGTCAGACAAGACTTACCAGAGGGGATGAGAAGGAAAGACTGATGATTGTTGGGGACTGTATCAGCCAAGATGTGAAAACCTGGAAGCTTAAAGGTGGAAGACAGAGTAATATGAAAAACAGAGATTACTGCTAAAATATAATACATGAGATAGTAACAGTGAAAAACTAAGTTTACTGTATGTAACAAAGGTGGGAGGGGGAACAGCAAAAAATAGACAGGTCATAAATTGAGAGCTGTAGAAAACTAAAATGGAGTGAAGAATGGAGTAGCTACTCTGAAGAAATGTTGAGATGGAAAGGATTAATGTCAATTAAGGTCAAGTGAGTGGCAAGAACCAAGAACATGTTGTAGTGCTTGTTCCCAACTGCAGAGTTCTGAGAAACTGGAGTCTGGAGGAAGAAACCAGATGGTGTGTGTGGTGAAACAGGCACTGAGGTCACAACTGTCATGTTGTGGAGCATGGTCTGCAGCAGGATATTGTGTATTGGAGGTATGCACCCTCTGCCTATGCCCATTCATCCTAACTGATAATTGAGTGGTAGTCATGCCAATGTAAAAGGCGAAACAGTGTTTACATAACAGCTGGTACATGACACGTCATTTCACATGTGGCTCTCCCTTTGATAGTATGTTTTTCCAGTTACAGGGCTGGTATAGGTGGTAGCAGAAGGGTGCATAGGGCAAGTACTGCAGTGCAGGCAGTCACAGGGGTAGGGGGATGAGTGCAGAAGGAGTGTAGGGTATGACAAGAATATTGCGGAGATTTGGAGGGTGATGAAAAGCTATTCTAGGTGTGGTGGGCGAAATCTCAGACAAAATGGATCTCATTTCAGGGCATGATATTAGGAAGTTATAGCCTTGTCAAACTGGCTGTTTAATACATTCAAGACCAGGATAATACTGAGTGAGAAATGGTGTGCTTCAAAGTTGTTTTTTGTGGGATCAGCTGTACCAGGATTGGATGTGATGGCCCTGGAAATCGACTTTTAAACTAGTCTGGTGGGGTAATTACATCCATTGAAGGCTGGGGGTGAGAATGGTGGTGAATTGCTGTAAAGAGTAGGCATCCAAACAAATACATTTGCCTTGAATGCCAAGGCTGTATGGATGGGAATGTTCAACAAGGAAAGGATGGCAACCCTCAAAATGTAAATACTATTGTTTGTTAGGAGGTTTAATGTGAACAGAAGTGTGTAGTCGCCCTTCAGTGAGGATGAGATCAACATCAAGGAAAGTAGCATCAGATTCAGAGTAGTACCATGTGAAATTTAATTGGGATAAGGTATTCAGAGATTCCAGGAATTTTAACAGGTCAGCCTCACCATGAGTCCATATGGCAAAGATGTCATCAGTGTACCTAAACCAAAACAGAGACTGAAGGCTTATGGACACCAGGAAAGACCCTTCCAAGTGACTCATATGAAGGTTGCCTTAGGAAGGAGCCATGCTGGTTCCCATTGCCATACCCTTGATCTGTCCTTGAAATGTGAAGTAATTATTGGTAAGTGTAAAGTTGATTAGGGAAAGATGTCATAGGTTTGGAATCAGGTGGGTGCTGACTGAGGAAATTTTCAGCTGCAGAAAGACCATGTACATGGGGGATGGTGGTATAGAGAGAGATAGCATCAGTGGTGACAAGCAAGGTGTGTGGTGGGAGTGGGATGGGCACAGATTTCAGACCCTACACTCCTTCTGCATCCATCTCTGTATCCTACGGCTCCTACCCCTGTGACTGTCACTGCTGCAAGACTTGCTCTATGCACCCTCCTACCACCACACATACCAGCCCTGTAACTGGCAAACCATATACTATCAAAGGGAAAGTCACCTGTGAAATGACACGTGGCATATACTAGCTGTTATGTAAACACTGTTCGGCCTTTTACTTCGGCATGACTACCAAGAAGTTATCAGTTAGGATGAATGGGTATAACAATATCCTGTTGCAGATCATGCTTTACAACATGACAATCATGACCTCGGTGCCTATTTCACCAAACACGCCATCTGGTTTCTTTCTCCAGACACCACTTTCTCAGAACTGCAGGTGGGAATTACTGTTACAACATACCCTTGGTTCTTGCCACCTACCTGGCATCATTTGTATTAATTCCTTCTGTTTCAGTAATTCCTCACAGTAACTATCTGTATAATGGACATATTTGGAACATTTAACTTTTATCATATCTTTATTCAGCAATACTGTCAGTTATCCAATAAGAAGTAACAGTGTAATAACAGACGGTCTACTCTGTTCAGCACAATGGTTACAGAAGTTTGCAATGTCACAAGGGAGTGCCAGTCTGAAGTGAAAAGTTATAACAGCAATTTTCAAGGCAAAAAATAAGATTGAAGCTAAATCTCCATAAATGTAATTAGGCCTATTAATATCACAGATTATTCAAATAATCACACAGAGTATCAGTTGAATGTAAATGATGAAACTAAAAAGTTCTTTGTTTGACAAAATCGTTCAGCTCTGAGGGAAGTGGTTTGAGATTGGAGGTGGGTAACCAAAAGTATAATGTGACATGAAACTACATGCATGTCTGAAAGAATGTACTGTATTCAATTCATGGTGTAAGAAAAACACAGTTGACACTAGTATGTATTCATAACTCAGGAACAGTGAGAATTGTTGAAAATAGGTGCTTGAGCTTACTGTGAATGTGAATATAACTCTGGAATCAATAGCTTTTCAGGGACATGCAGAGAGAATAGGAAAATCAAACAGTTGAAACTTTTTAGTAGCAATCCAAATTCTCACAAAGTACAATCCAGTATTACGCCCTCTAATAAATAAACTAAAATAGGCCTATACACAAAAATACTTTAGCCCTTTAATTCAAAATGTCCTATCCCATGCGCTTGAAAAAGAAATTATTAATGACATTAATGCTGCCCCATTATTTTCTATTATTACTCATGCAACATAGGCCATTACAAAAAGAGGTCAGTTAACTCAGATATTTAGACATGTTGCAGTGGAAAGCCTTGTGATGTGGAGACAAATGAAAGCTTTCTAAGTATTTTACGAAATAGAAGATCAAAGTGCATTAGGAACAGAAAAGAAAATACTAAGAGCAGCAGATGAAAAGTGACATTTTAACTCAATACTGCAGTCAGGGTTGTAACGGTTGTGCCAACACGTCAAGCATACACAAAGCTATCAGAATGAGAATTCAACAAAGACAGAAGACTGCAAATATCTGCATTTGCAGGGCTCACTTTAAGTCTAGCATGCTACATGTGAAATTCAAGAAGTCAGGTCCTTTTCTGACACAGTAGAAATATTGTATCTTTTTGTCAGTCAAATAATTAAAAATGGCGACTTTTGATATCTTACTCTTTTGAGGTAAAAAAGCTTGGCTCAATATGTTCCTCTTTGAGATAACAGTCTGTAAAAACCCTTCATTATGCTTATGTTTAATATTGACATCTAAGTAAGGGCAAGAGAGAACAAGCTGTTGTATTGAAAAACCAAGTAGAGAAACGCGAATCCATTTTTCAGATAGTGCTGCAATCAAAGCTTTGCAATTTAGTACCTCAAATTATGCAATCAAAAAATGTAGAGCTGGATAACGTGTGTTCTCTTGTTCAGATGTAGCTGATAATTTATCTTGCTATCAACACAATTTTTAAGAATCATTGTCATCAGCTACAACTTTGGCAAAGAAATAGGATATTTTAATGACTCAGTAGTTGATTAACAAGACTATTAATAACAGGGGATTCAATCATAGCTGTAGTGTTCCAGAGAAATGCACAACATTTTATCTGTTTTTAACTATTCCTATTGCTGTTTCTTCAGCTGAACGCTAATTTTTGAAGCTCATACTTATACAGAACTATATGTGAAATTCTATGACCCAAGGCAGAGACATGAATTCAGCCTCCACAGTATCCAAAGTGATCTATTGATGCCAGTGAAATAATCAATACCTTCCCTCACAGACAGTATGCCACATGGTCTAGTTTCACTAAAGGTCAAAGTGAGAACAATGAAGTTTAAGTGAAAATCAATCAATCACAGATAGAAATATAGGCCTATGCTTATAGATATTGACTGTCAATTATTGTTATGTGTTTAATTTTTAATAACATTTATTGTTATTAATAATTTTTGTTTAATACTTTGAATACGGTAAACGAATGATCTCTTTGTTTATATTACATGGGATTTTACAACACACTCCATTAATTTATTTCTACCTGCTGCAATGAGAATTATATCGGTAAATGATAGGTTATACATTTTATGTTACAGGAATCAAGATTTTTATTTTTGCAGATGGACAAGTCGGATGTGTAACTGACTGAGCTAGGGCAGTCTCGATGTATTCTTATGGTACTGGTATATTTTACATTATCACAGCATGGACCTTTATGACACAGGCAGTGTTCATAAATGAAAGGTAATCATTTTAAAAAATATCGAGACTCACAAAAAAACATATACTACATTCTGCCACTGATGTGCATCCACATAAATTTTGGAAAGTTGGGGCTCTTGATAGTTACTGAATGTCAGTCAGGAACATTGTGATGTGTAGTCTGAGGATTTTGTGACCACCAGAAAGAAGTTAACAGATACTACTTTGCTTCCAATCTCTGATATACTCCCTTGAAACAGCAAACAATTCCTTGGATAGTGACCACATTTCTAGAGGTTTCTTCATGGTGTAATAACATAACAGTGACCTCTTTCGTGTGATCAGCCTCCTGATAGCGGTGTTTGCATATTTATATATGACCCCAGGGGTCAGTATGTCATTATTGCACAGCTAGGCTACATTGTGAATAACACCCTGTGTCAAACACTGCAGTGAAGATGACACATCTATGACACAGCTGCCAACACAGTCACTGGGCGTCAGACCCTCGACTTATGCCTCACTGCCTGGCTCTCAGCAGATTGTGCTCAGCGACCACTGCGGGTCTACTCACCAGAAGATGAGAAGGTGGTTGGATCCTGGTGTTTGCCAATGACATTGTAATTTTGTCAGAGACAGGAAAGGACTTGGAAGAGCATAGAACAGGGTTCCAAAAGGAGATATAAAATGAACATCTACAAAAGCAAAATAAAGCTAATGACATGTAGTCAAATTCAGTCAGGTGATGTTGATGTAATTAGATTAGGAAATGAGACACTAAAAGTAGTAGATGCAGTTTGCTATGACTGGTGATGGCTGAAGTAAAGAGAATATAAAATGTAGACTGTCAATGGCAAGAAAAACGTTTCTGGAGAAGAGAAATATGTTAATATCAAATATAGATTTAAGTGTTAAGAATCTTCTTTTAGGTATTTGTCTGGAGCATAGCCTTGTACTTAGACAAGAAAAGAATAAAAGCTTTTGAAATGTGTTGCTACAGAAGAATGCTGAAGATTAGACTGGTGAATAACATAACTAATGAGTAGTTGCTGAATAGAATGGGGGAGAAAAGAAATTTGTGGCACAACTTGACTAAAAGAAATAATCATTTGATAGGACACATTCTGAGACATCAAGCAATCATCAATTTAGTACCAAAGGAGGGTGAAAATTATAGATGGAGATCAAGAGATGAATAAAGTAAGCAATTTCAAGTAGCTGGAAGTCGCAATAGTTATATGGAAATGAAGGGGCCTGCACAAGATAGGATAGAGAGCTGCATTGAACCAGTCTTTAGGTGGAAGACCACAGCACCAACAAAAGAGATTTGTATCGACAGGCTTGCTTCTCTTGCTGTACCCAGATCGATCCCCAGAAGAGTGTCTCTTGCTTGCTCCAAACCATCCCTACACCCTATCACAATACTATCACTTATTATTGAAAGTACCGTTGTATGAGAAATGAAAAGTAATTTGTTACAGGACTGATGACTTCTTGGTAGGGAGGACATGGAGTGCTATCTTGGCTGGAGTCATCAACAAATGTAGAAGTAACTTAAGGTATATTCAGGGAATCGTGTGAAGACCATTGCTCAAAAACCTGGAATTGCCCAGGTATTTATTTATAGCTGCACCTGAGACTTCATACTTGTGGGGTTCATTTCTGGCTTATAAAGCTTCTTTGTACACAATTTTTGAAGTAGAATGATTGGGGACTGCCTCTGCCTAGCACTTAAGTGTGAATTGCAGAGTAACCAAGTAGATGTAGATGCAGAACAGAGGACTTGTTGGTTCACTAACATGGGAGAGGGCCACATAGAGCTGGCCATGCAAGAAATAAGTGCCCACAACTCATTGTGTCTGACATTGCACTTCGTTTATGGTCATGGCATAACATATGCTCAACTGAAACTGTATGTGTTTAAATCAAAATGGCACATTGTTAGAAACTGGCAGGATTTGGTGTATAAAAACGTGTTTTCCTGCACCACTTTGTATTGAAATTTTCATTGGATTCTTGAGACCGCATAGTTTTTTAGCCATTGTGGCATATTTAGTAGGCATTGACAATTTTCTAGGCATTTTTATTTGTAAATGAAACAAAATCAAAAATGGAATGAGTAGGCACCTAAATCACAAAGAAAACTTATAAATTTGTTGCTTCTAGCAATCAATATGAATAATATCTATTGAAAGTAGCAAAGCATTGTCGTTAGGTCTTTAACACGTAAAGCAAAATCGGTAAAACTGTTCATCATAGCCATGTAAATTCAGTGTCAGTTTTTATTAATAAAGACAAGACAGTGATGCTTAATTCCATTACTGAAATAAACATCAAAAAATACATGTCACTAAGGGTCTTTTTTTTCTCAACAGTGCTGTCTATTGGTTGTTTGGTGTACTGCAAATCTAATAGCACTTCGATTGGTTCTTTGGTGTACTATGGTGTCATGATTTAACATCCCAACTACTATGCTGAGCAGACGATTTCTTATAAAATTTTAAATTACAATATATTTGTTTTTGTGTTCCAATTTTGATTAAATAAAAAACTTATATGTTACCCCAAACTACGCTCAAGTTACATGTGAAAAAAAACATAAAATCTGTGCGTTAGTTTCAGAGATTAGTGTGTTCAGACTGACAGAGGCACAGACTCACAGTGGCATTATACTTTGTTCTAGTACAGATATTAATGAGGGCTGAAAAATGCTCTTGTCAGAGCACAAAAAAGGTGAATGCCCTTCTCTTTAAAAGACTCTGACATAAAAGTGAGGAACGAACTGTTGTTCTTGGTGTACATAAACGATTTGCCAAACCATCTGACAGTTGCAGAAATGGTGATGTTCACTGATGACACTAGCGTTTTTATAAAAGGATACACTGAGGATGATCTACAGCCAAGTGTCTCTAGGACAGTAAATGAGACAGAAAAATGGTTTAGTGATAATGCTTTGATCATACATAAGGATAAAACGGTATTGATGAATTTCAGTGATATTAAAAGTAAAGCTAGAAAGAGAGTAAAAGCTGAGTCAAGGAACTGTGTTATTGCACAAGCTCCATATACAAAATTCCTCAGTATATGGGTGGGTGAGCACTTGAGATGGGAAAAGCATCTAGAAGTTTTGTATAAAAAATTAAGTAAATGCTGCTATGAGCTAAGAATGTTTAAGGAATGCTGCAACATTGAATCTTTGCTGTGTGCCTATTATGCTTACACGAACAGTTTGCTTAGATATGGTGTGATCTTCTGGGGGAATACAGGTATGGCAAAACAAGCTTTCAAACTTCAAAAAAGGACTATTAGAATAATAAAGGGGTTTCCTGCAGAGTGTCATGCAGGGAAATATTTAAAGAATTTAAAATAATGACTCATCCCAGCTTATTTATCTATGAATGTGTATTCTTTCTGAAAACTCACCAGGAATTTTCAACATTAAATAATCAGGTTCATAACCATGAAGCAAGGAACAGGGATGATTTTCACAGACACCCACAAAGGAGCACTCTACTACCAGCCCAAAATACTTTTTAGTGCATTGCCTTCTACAATAAAGAAAATTAAAGAATTTCATAAATTCAAGGTAGATCTTAAACAATTTTTACTAACACATAGTTTTCATAGCATTGAAGAACATCTGAATATGGAAAAGTAATATTATTTATATATACTGATATAAAATATTTGTATTTATTATCCAAGTTTTTGAAACAAATTAAAGATAAGAAACTATATTGTAATTGACTACATCCATACAATGTATATTGTTAACAGATGAAAAAAGAGATTGATTGATTGATTGATTGATTGAACTACGGCACATCAATCTTCATTCCACCTTCCTCACCAAAAATTTTGGCATTCGAACATATTTACACACTCTTAACACCAAAAATGGCTCTGAGAACTGATATGGCAGGCTACTACAACCCAAAACACATTAAGACCGATTAAGAGGTCCACTAAGGTGTGGCACACATCTTTACAGGCCTCTCAGAAAGAAATCATTGTGTTGTGTCAACAATGCATTGACCACACAAGACACACCCATGAGCTTCTTCTTCGTTGGGAGGCTCCTCCTCACTGCAGCTGCGGTAGTCTACTGACCCCCTACTCCATCACAAGGCTCTTTCCCATGTGCTGTGGTTGAAAAGTGCCACTCAGCTTTAATGTTGAAGTCCTCCTCATGAACGCAAAGGTTCAGGAAGTTTTTCTTATTTTTGTACTGAGCAGCAGAACCGTCAGGATAATAGTATATCTTTTTTGGAAGATTTGGAAATTTATTTGTTAGATAAGAAATACGCTTCTTTTGAAAGGTGTAAACTGTGACTGTATTGTGCTCCAGGTAATCGGAAACAATGACAAAGCTCATATGCTCAATTTTGTCTTCCTGCTTGTAATATATAACAAAAGGATGAATGGCAATCTGCTGTCTTGTCCAGTGGTAACTCTGAGCTTCATCCTGTAGAACTATACTATAATTTTCCAAAAAATCACATGTGACAACAAATTCAGATTCCGTAAGGTTTTATCTTGTGGAGTTAAGGAATGTTCGTTGTTGCTTGGCAATGAAGTCATGCCGAATCAAAGTAGACATCTTACTACAAAATAAGTCTATGAATTCTTCAGACGTTTTTTGAACAACTTCCAGATTACAGTGGTCAACTGACATCCACTGTCAGAACTGAACTCGTTCAATCATGTTTTCATCAAAAGAACCTTGTAAAATTTTACATATGACGGTTTCTCCTGGGCAATATTCACCGTTTCACATGTTGCAATCAACTGATGATGGGTTGCAAAACATTTTTCCAATGCACTGCTTATATTTGTTTAAGCTGCTGTTTGTTACTGTATTTAGTTTGGCATTTTCTATCATTAATTTTATGTTTTGATGAGTTGTGCACACACAGACATAGTGTGTGTCACTCCAGCCAGCAAATACACAATGTTTTGGTCTCAGCTCAGTAAATTTAGAGAAACCTATTTTTATGTTAGGAAACTTGTCTTTAAAATGTTTGTTAGCTTCTTTAAGGTTACACAAAATAAGTCTTTTTGATATTTTTGTTTTCCTTCCACTTGTTTCTGTAGTTGTCACACAATCTTTAACACCTGGCATTGCCCGGCTAACTTTTTTCATAAACTGAATGTACAGTTTTGACAGTTTCTGTTGGCAAACACTTCCCTGGTTTTGGGTTTGGATCTTCCATGAATCCTTTCTCTTTCAAAATTCTTTTGGACTGCCGAACAATGTAATTAGTAGCATTAAATTCCCTCATAATTTTCCTGACACTCCACTTTCCAGGTAAACTTGTAAGAATCATTAGTTTTTTTGCTCTAGTTATAGAATTATTAAAGTTTTCTTTGAGATTTTGAAGAACGGATTCATCAGTATCAGTATCTGACGAAGAAGATTCAGCAGCAGCAAAAAGTTTACGTGTCACTGATGAGGAGATTTTTTCACTTTTGATTTGGCGTAACACCTAGATGTTACTTTTTTCTTATTAATTGGGGACTCACCTAGTACTTGAAGTGATGTGTTAAGTGTTTTAACAACCACTAAAGTTGCAGTGAAGTCAGGGTCTTGGTCTGGGATGATTATCTCTAATCCAGAAGAATCTTCTTCAACACTTTTATCAATGATGGGCTCTGGTGTATTTTTCAATGTGGTTCCATCTTTCCTGCATTTATCACAAATCCTGCCAACACTAGGTATTCATGGAAATAATTTGGGCATCCATGCTGTGACATTTCTCAGTCTTTTTTTTTTTGTCTCTAATAAACTGATTTGACTTCTTCAATGGATTACAACACTGCACTCTTACAGCAATGCACTCTTATAGCACTGCACTTTTTACTTGGTTCCATATTGATACAAAAACCACTTATAAACTCTCCTTCAATTAATAGATTTACTTGTAAATGAACTATTAAATATAATAGATACACACTGGTCAACACAGAGGTAACAATTGATTTGCACTAAAACCACAGTGCACAATAATGCTTTAGGCATACTAAGCCTTAGAAGGTAACTGTCTTATATCCTCTCAACAGTGGCTCCAGACTCTGAATGATTGTACAGACATCAAGCACTGTGCTTGTTTCAACTTGTTCACAGCCTGCTGCATACATAGACAGAAACACAAGCATGCTCAGCCTTCATATAATAGCTAAAGTCTGTGCTAATGAAATGTGCATTTTTGGACCAGAAGTATTACATCAATAGTCTCTGTACAAGTTTTTCACACCTTATTTAAATCTTAGCTATAAGTCCCACACTCAACATTTTATTTTGCTGGTTAATAGACTATTAGTTTAAACTGTAAGAAACTAAAACAATAAGCAATCAACTATAGAAAATGTTGTTTAGTTTTGTTTCAAGAAGGTGATATTTTGATATTTCTAGTACGTTTTTACATACCTTTCAGTATATTTTAATGAAATTTCTGTTTGTTAAAGGTCAGTTTGGTCAAACCATGGCTGTTAGTAAAAAACAAGACTCTGGAATAATTTTTTTAACAATGAACCCATCATCATCCCACATTTATATTTTGTGATGTGATTTACAACTGTATGAAGTAGTTATGGAAATATTTTGACAATGATCAATTATGTACTTTTTGTAAAAAAATTAAATCAAAATATTAATTAGTATTTTGAAACAGGTTATTAATTAGAAGCTATTTTTTGTTGTATGTCACTGGAAAGAGCTTGAAAAAGCTGCAAAGTGACACCTTTCCTAGCTCTATAGCTCAATTAGGGCAGCTTGAAAAAAGTCCATTCACACATTTTTGGCCAGTTTTTGAAAAGTTTACGTGACCATATTTCAGAAATGGTTTGAGGTAAAAAATTGAAATTTGGTGTTTTTCTTAGTTTCAGCACCCCCTCTATCTAAGAGGGTGGGGTCAAATTTTTTATTTAAAGTGTGTTAATATGACATGGAATGACCCACCAGTCTTAATGCTTGCATTGTCATAAGGGACCGTGATGGAGCACGCGGGACCCAAACTGTGGCTGCCTCACTTTGAGAGGGTTGAGGCGCGTGCAGACCAGCTACGTTCACGTCATCGTAGGCATCTAGATGAACACGTATTTGGACAGGAATTTCACGGGCGTGAAGTATGAATGCGGCTGTCACCACCTCATATTTGCGGAAGCCGATCAGGGACCTGTGCGCGGTTTGACAGCTTACGGGCATGTGGCTTCGCAGGGGACAGGCTGTGGTGGAGAGTGCTTGTGTGCGTCTGTTGCATTATTTTGCAAACAGCCCTGTAGTCTGTTCTATGCATAATTTGGACAGTTTACGGGTACTGAGCGTGTTTGCAGGTATGTGTACTGCATTATTTAGGAGCAGTTTGCTATTGTGTACTGAAATTAGGAGTTGTTTGCGTGTCTGTAGGCTTGGCAACATGACCCCAGGCACATCTGGGTAGGTGTTTTGTGATAGTGTGATAAATATAATCCATGCCTAAATAAAATGTTCGAAAATTTACAGAGTGCAATCATTCATTGTTCACCCCAGCAGCACAGAGCAGGCTGAGTCATTTTCCCTCACGATCTTTGTTTAGATCAGGAAACAGATGACAGTATCCTCTGCTGGTGGTACTGAGTACTAGACCTCATGGAGAACATACTGTTTGCCGCCATCATGGATAACTGTACTTGCGTCATTAGCGGTGGCGTCCTCTGACGGCGACGAAATGTACTGAGCCAGTTGTGGTGTGGAGCTCGTGGTGAACCCACTAGGTGGCGCCATCTTGGATTACGGTACTTGTGTCATCACCTGACGTCACTACAGCACCCTCTCATGACATCGTTTCATGGCTAAGTCAGTTGGGCTATGGACACAGAGGCGAATACACTTGGTGGTGGTGTTGCCTATAATTGTTTAAATAAAAGGTGGTGTATGATTTTGACAGTTGATGAAGAGCAGGGAGAGTGTTTCAGATGGATTATTATTTTGACAATTTAGGAGTTGTTAGGCTATCTGGATGTAAATGTATTGCATTATTTATGAGTGGTTCGCATGTCTGTAGGCTGTGCAGTGCGTTATTTTTGACGGTTTACAATTAGAAAGCGTGTGTGTAGAGCCTTATAAATGAGTTATGTAGGAGTGGTTTGGAGGTCTGTATGCTGTGTGGCATGTCAGTGCGTGTGTTCTGTGATACATATACTCCATCCCTAAATAAAATGCTCCCAAATAAATAAAGTACATTCCTTCCTCTCTCCATCAGCCCCTAGGAAGAGGTTGCGTCCTGGAGGCTTAGGTTAGTGGTGGTGGTGAGCTTGGTTTGCAGCAATTTTGTTAGGTTGGTAGTGAAAGTGCAAGTGATGTTTCTTTAGTGCCAGAATTCAAACTCGGCACTGG